>NW_026575030.1:17071043-19471043 GCF_905146905.1 Nyctereutes procyonoides | reverse complement strand
AAATAAAATCTTTTTAAAAATTAAAAAAAATAAAATTACAGATGCCTTTACTCTCTAATGTAGCAATTCTAATATCATAATAGATACATCTGCACAAATATAAAATTACATATATACAAAGTTGTTTGCCAAAGCACTATTTACAAACTGTAAAAGAATGAACTTCGGTGCCTAACAAAAATACATTTATATTTTCTGAGTATTTGGAATTTCTCATGATACACAGTATTAGGTGTGGATCCAACTTTCATCTTTCTCCAGGTAGAACCAGTTGTTATATGTCATTTATTTAAAAGTTCATGTTTGATTTAAAAAAGTATGATATAGCCACACAATAAAATACTGTATTTCTGTAAAAATGAATGAGGAAAAGCTCTGTGTGCTAAAATGGAGAACTTCGGGGTGTGGTAAGTAAAACCAGTGAGGGGCACAAGATTGTAAAAATATGAAAAACACAGGACCTATTGCATAAGGGAGAAATAAATACATTCAAGATAGGGGTGCCTGGGTGACTTAGTCGGTCAAGTCTAACTTCGGCCCAGGTCATGATCTAAGTAAGGGTCCCAGGGTCAAGTACCACACTGGGCTCCCTGCTCAGTGGAGCCTGCTTCTCTTTCTCCCTCTGCCCCTCCCTCCCGCCAGTGCTCGCTGTCTCTCAAAAAAATAAATAAAATCTTAAAAAAAAAAAAAGGGAAGGAAAAAACCCACTGACGATAAATAGAAACAAAAACAGTTTCTTATGGGGGCTGGGGGAGAAAGAAGTGAGAAAAAGCTATATAAACTCTTTAATGATATTTTTGATACCTGAGTTTGAGTAATACCTAAGTTTATTACCCACTCAAAAAAAAAGTTTTAAAAAGTCAAGGGAAGCAGGTAAGTGAAGGGTTGGCTGGTATATGGCAATAGCTGTTAGTCCATTTGGCTGGTAGTATGATGGGAATAGTTGTTACTAAGTCTATTTAAATTAGTGAAAATTAAAATTAAGTTCCCCTGTCAAACTGGTCACATTTCATGTGCTGGTGGTCTGGACAGATATATAACATTTCTACCACTGCACAAAAGTTCTATTGGAGTGAAGTTGTTAATATTTTCAGCCTAGAGACAGAAGCCCTAAAAACCAGAAAAGGATCTGTCTCTCCCAAATTATGTATAAGGCATAAAGAAAATACATACTTTATATATACAGTCAACAAATCAAATTATTGATTTGGCAATCAAATATTATCAATATTTAATTAACTAGTAGTCAAGTGTCAAAGCAGGATGATATGTTACAATAAACTAACAAAAAGGTGGAAAACACTGGGAAGGATAGGCCAGTTTTTGGATCCTTTGGAATCCATTATAAATAGATAAATTTCAGTGACAATTTTCCAGGATGTCAACATGTAACCATATTCAAAATGGGACTTAAAATCCATTATAAGGTAAAATATTCTTTTTTTAATCCACAAATTTGGTATATCTGTGCCAAAGCTTCATCCATTCAATAATTATTTACTGAGTATCCACTGTAAATAGATATTCAGACACTTGGGCATCCAAGATACCTTGGAGGTAAAAAAGTCTTACTTTTAAAGCTTATCATACAGTGAGAGAAACATAAATAAATAAAGACTCACATAAATACACGATACAGTGTGTGTTATAAAGAAATAGTAAAGTATACTTATAGAAGTAGAGGAACCTTATTTAATCTTAGGCATTAAGAAAGGCTTCCTTGAGAAGTCATATGTAAGCTGGAATCTAAACAATAAGATTTGGGGGTAAATACTTGTAAACAGAGAAAATCATTATGCATGAAGATCTCAAGAAGAAGAAATTATTATGCAAGAAGACCTTTCCCCAAAAGAATTGGGTGGTGGTGGGGGGGAGACCTGATAACAAAAATAATGAAAACCTGATCTCCAACTCCTAAAACACATGTATTGGTAATCCTTACCTGGAAGAGACTACGAAGACTGCATATATCAACTTCAAATATCACCCTAATGGCAGTTAATATGGACTCCAAGTTTTGAAAAATAAGTTAAATAATAAAATAACAACAGATACTTAGTGTAAGAGAGTCTCCTGAAATAGAAAGTTTCTTTTCTCCTTTCTAAGCTTAATTAAGAACATACAGGAATAATTTATTTTCTGTTCTGGTCTTTCTCCAGCCACCTAAACTTCTGCTAAATGAGCCTAAAAGGAATAGAGATAAAGAACATCCTTTTTATACTTGATAAAGAAGCAGTATAACAAAAGATGGAAAAGGACATGATTCTACTGCAAGAAATTCTGGTACTAAAGTTATGCAACTCCCTTCTCTCAGAAGTGAATGGACAGCTGGGAAACCTCTATACTGAAGAATATTAATGCCCTTAGCTATAGTTTTTACATAATGCTTTACTGCTAACAAAAGAAAACAACATATATAACAATACTACCAAATCACTCTTGTTGGACCTTGTATGTTCCAAATTAATTTCCTGCAGTGATAAGGAGTCTGATAAAACCACACTTGTCTGCCTGGCTCCCTGACAATATTAATTCCACCCCACCTGATACATATCACAAAGAAGCTACTAAGAACACAATTTACAGACAGAAATAAGTATATTTTAAAAAGACATTATGTGAAATACAAAATATTGTATCCAAGCTGATTAAACTACATAAAAATCTATATATGTATACTAACAATAATCAGAAATACTGCTGACAGAAATGCTCACTAGGATCTTTTCCCCTGCAAAATATCTAAATTCAGAACAATATTTTTAAAAATGCAAAGGGGAAGTATATTTTCATTTTCACTAAGGTAAAACAAATATCTGTGTTTAAAACATATTAATCAGAAAAAGAATGTAGAGCTATTTATGATCATCTTAAATTAGTAAATGACATTAATACTACTGTAAATAGAGGCCAAGGTTTGGCAGTTCAGTAGCAGTGATGATTTAGTCATCACATCTCACAACCTAGTCGTTTGCAAACGTTTTAAAATAAAAGTATTCATTGTGAAGAACATACAGTTACGGGAAGAAAAAACCCAGAAAACTAATCATCACTGCTTTAGCTCAACCCACATGCCTGTTCTTAAGGGTATCCATGGTAGCAGTGATGCAACTTGCCTACCTAGCTCACCGTGCCTACACAAGTGGGAGAGAGGGGAGGCGGATGATGGAAAAAAAATCTCACTTGGAAAGGTGTTTTAGTATTAACATGATAGAATTATATCAACTATAGTGTCAGACGTTAAAAACACATATAAAACCATAAAGCTCTCTCAAGATCAGAAAAAAGACTAGAGAGAAAACATGTAGCAATTTAGTTGAAAAGAAAAGAATTTTCCTCTTCCTGCTGTAGTCATTAGTTAAATGTTCAAAGGCTTTATTTCTAATAATAGATGAAATTATTTTAATTTAGCTCCTTCAAAAGTAACTACAAATAATGCTTTAGGCTTCCTAATTTCCAACCTATACACCTACACCTTTTTCTATTTTTACTTTAATGGTTACATAATAAAAATTTATAAAAACTTTGATATTGATTCCATACAACTTTTTTTAAATAGTAGTCTCTTTTGTTTATAAAGGATTAAATACAAACTTTTTTTGTTAAGAAGAATAAGGCTGAGAAAAGAGAGAAAGCGTTTCAAATAACCTGGCTATTAAATCAGAAATACAAACCAAAATGAGTGAGGTGATAAAAGGTGAATCACAGGAAGAACCACAGAAAACCATGAAAGGAACTTGTGGAGAAAACAAAAACCAATACCTTGTTTTCCAGACTTATTGTCCTTTAAATATTTAAGAATTTTACTTAGAGGTACACATTCCCTTATAAACAGGATGGGATCAGGTAACTGACATGTTTGTATCTGATTAAAACTCCTACTGTTTGAACTATAACTGTGAGCAACAAGCAAACAAAACTGATTTCCAAAAATTTTCTCACTTTTCCTTTTGTAAGCAATAATTCACTATACAGGAATAGCATATCCTGTAAATTTTCAGAATTTACAAATTTACTTACTCTTATTACTGAACATTATTTTATAATCTCAACAATTCTAACAATCACTGTCATCTTAAGTGTACAGAAATAACAATCAACAAAGTAAATTATTCCATAAAAACCAATGTATAAATTGAAAATGTAAGCATTCTGAATCTTACACAATCACACAATGTTCACAAACTGGTGCTCCAAAAGAAACCAAACTCAGAGATTAAGTAAAGTATGCTGCACTTTGAGGACAATGAGTAAAACAGACTTAAAAACAAGTAGTTCCTTAAGGAGTAGTTGTACAAGTTTAATCATTTTAAATCCAAATCAACATCTTTCTAAAGGCAACACAATCAGAACTTGACTATTTTCTAATTCTTGGGAAAAAATTAACATTTTTACAATTGATGGAAGAGTCTAGGAAATGTTCCCAAAATGAGTTATACTTTAAACCAATATGACATGTTGGGGCAGAAAATAAAATAGAGGGGGAGAGCTTTCAGAATATATTTACAAGACTTAAATATAATCAAGGCCTTCTAAACCTTTGCTGATGGGGAAAAAAATGCTTCCTATAGATCTGAGGGAAAAAAAAATCCATTCAATACACTATTTTTAGCTATCTGAAACAAATTTCAGAATATTACTTCCCCAAAGAATATAAACTAAGCATCACACAGATTCAATTATTTTCAAATATATAACAATGTTACACTTTATTTTCAACATCTGTAATGAACAAAAAGGCCTCTCATTCTGTCACAATAAGGAAATGGAGAAAGCATACTGTATCTTACCTTTGTGGTTACAATGCACAGGCAATCCATTACTTTACCATTACAATATTTTATACATAAAGCAGTTTACTGCAAACTATTTTAAGTTCCATATGAATAAAAAATAAAAAATTAAGTTGTGAGATAAAACCATAGATAAAAAGTTATAACTGTGATCAGATCTCTCCAGGATCCATTCTTAGAGGTATCAATTTTTCTACTCTCTGAAATACAAGAAACCAGAATGTGTCACGTGCCCTACAATCTTCTTTATGTAATCTATATCTGAAGAACTTGAAATTATCCCATAAAACACCGTGGAAGATGTCAGAGTTTATTCCACAAGAGTTCACTGCTTCTTCAGATGCTATTTCATTAATCCCTCTTTCCAAGATATGAGGTTGACAAGGAGTCATCTGATGAAATGTTCCACAAAGAGGTTTCCCCCGATATAAATTTAAATCTGCTTCTTGCTTGCTACAGTTTGAATATTCAAAAAACTACCACCACAAAAAAAAAAAAAAATCACTAAAAAAACCCAAATGCAAGCAAACATTTCTTCCACTAAACCATTTCAGCAACTGCAGCTTGCAAAGTAATGACTTTCTCAGACAGTAATGAATGGAATATTCCATGTGGTATTTTTCAGAAGGGGAGAAAGGAGAACAAAATGCAATAATTTAAAATATTATCTCTAAAACTACCTCTTCTCTCTTTACTAAAAAAAACCCCCAACATTTTACCAATGAAGCCAGATTTTAACTTTAGTGCCTTACTAAATCCATTTCACCTAATCCCTTACAAAAAAATAAAAAAACTAACACCACAAAAAGATAATTATAAACTTTGCAGCATTTCAAACTCCTCAATAAGACTTGGTTTTTAACCCAGCAGTAACCTAACTACTTATGAATTGTGAATTAATGTCCTGTCCTCAAAATCACTGTGAAACGGAGCTGGATAGGCTGCTAGGAGACAAGGCAGAGGGGTACAGCTGGCTTTCAGTGTCATAAGCTTGCCACTTTCCTTTAGAAACAGTAAAGAAGAGAACTACCAACAGTTTCTGTCCACCAGGTTTCCTCATGGTCTATAGGTATTATGAAGGACCTCAAATTCAAATTACTAAACTGTTACCATTTGCCTCTTATGCCTAATGTTTCAAATACCAAAGGCTACATCATCAGCAACTTTCACTGGAAGGGTTACGAGAGTTAATACACACATATCACTTATATCTATCATATAATTAGCATCATCATTATTATTATTGATTGGCTTTCAAGTGATAGCTTCTTGTTTCAATCCCAACAAGGTGCACTTAAGACACATCCAGTGAAAATTTACCTTAAACAGAGTCTAACAGTACTATTACAAGGATTAAACAATATGTGCACGCCATTAAAAACATTGCCAACCTTGTTAAGTGGTCACCAAATGCTAGTTACAGCTATAAATCTATAGACATAAATGTAGCTATAGGGGCTTGGAGTGGGCAGAAGTAAATTTCACCATGGGCCAACAAATCCTTTCCCTAAGCAGAACAGAAAGCCTGGAAATTATACACTTGGCTGGAGTTTAAGAATACCCTCTTCTATGTGGTCTATATATACATGGAATATTACTCAGCCATCAGAAACGATCCATTTGCTTTGATGTGGATGGAACTGGAAGGTATTATGCTGAGTGAAGTCAGTCAATCGGAGAAGGACAAACATTATATGGTCTCATTCATTCGGGGAATATAAAAAATAGTGAAAGGGAATAAAGGGGAAAGGAAAGAAAATGAGTGGAAAATATCAGAGAGGGTGACAAACCATGAGAGGCTCCTAACTCTGGGAAACGAACAAGGGGTAGTGGAAAGGGAGGTGGGCAGGGGGTGGGGGCGACTGGGTGACGGGCACTGAGGGGGGCACTTGACAGGATGAGCACTGGGTGTTATGCTGTATGTTGGCAATTCTAACTCCAATAAAAAAAAATACACACACAAAAAAGAGTACCCTCTTCTTCCCCTTACACCCCAACAATCTTTTGCTCTGAACATCAAAGAGTAATAAAGCCCACTCAAAGCTAATGACTCCTCAAATAATTAAATGTTATCATTTTTAGGAAAAATACTGAAAACAATTTAAGTAATTGGCAAAATAAAAAGGTGTATGAAACTCTTCAGCTGGTTTCTCTTAGTGTTCCGATATTTAGGTGCAAATTTTATTATATCTAAAATAGTCTAGCCCAGAGAGAACATATTCCTAAGTCTGACAGGCCTCTAACAGTGGAGGTTGAAAATCACAATACTAAGAGTCAGAAACAGGTTGTGTAATTTTAAATAGTCATTTTCTTTTGGGGCAGGAGGTGTACCTCAACTTCTCCTTTTATAAAAACAGAATAAAACTCAGTGGTTTCTAAGAGACCTTCCACTTATAAAATTCCTATGTCTCAATTTCTCAATTCACTGGATTCTAAGCTCCAATGGGGAAAGACTCAAGAATGTCTCATGTATTTAGCACTTTATCCGTAGCACCTGGTAACCAGAATATAACAGGGGCTCAATAATATTTGTTGAATTAATGAACAGCCTTTCTAAAATCTAAACTATAGGTGATTACAAAATTAAAGAGTTCTGAAATGACCCTGAAAATTAGATACTCCATTTTCCCAGTAAAAACAATTTAAAATTGTTTTGCCAAATCAAACTTAAGCCTGTAAGAATATAGATGAAATAGGGACACCTGAGTGGCTCAGTGGTTGAGCGTCTGCCTCCGGCTCAGGGCATGACCCCAGGGTCCGGGATCTAGTCCCCCATTGGGCTCCAGTCCCCCATCGGGCTCCCTGCGTGGGTGGAGCCTGCTTCTCCCGCTGCCTCTGTCTCTGCCTCTCTCTCTGGGTCTCTCATGAATAAATAAAGTTAAAAAAAAAAGAATATAGATGAAATAATCAAATACCTACTTTAAATTGACTATTAATGTATATATTTAACAACACATATTATTAAAATAATATGGCTAAAATACTTTTTTCCACTCACATTCAGAAAACAATTACAAGCTCTTCATATTCACCTTAAATGTTAGGGTCATCATTGTAATACGGACACTTTTTGAATCATCTAATCATTTTGACCTCAAACATCAATTTCACTTTTATGTAAGTTGTTTAGATGCTGCACTTTTTGAATCCAGATATTAAAATGTCACCTAACATTTTATCTTAAATCACTATCAGTACCTATTCACATAATAGACAATTTTCCACATTTGCTCTGTAGAAATTATATTAGAATCTCTAGAATATAACCATTTACTATTACTCATCAACATACTTTTTAATCTTTCAAAAAAGCTTGTATATAATATCCAATACTTGACAATATTTAAGGTCATACTTGAAATGATTATTTAATCTGTTATATTCAACACTCCCTGCATCTTCTATAAATACCCAAACTTGCATGAAGGGCATTTCAAGCCAATGTGTTCTTCTTAAACTGTGTGCAAAATAATTTAGAAATTACCCTATAATACAAGCAACTTTAGAAGTCTCAAATATAAGCCTTTTGGGATGGAAACAGCTCACCTAATATTCAGGCACATAAGATAATACAGTATTTTAGAATACCAACAGCTTTCTATATACAGGCGATTGTTCCCAACCATGACAGAACAGAAAAAGGATCGACTCTCCTGCCTTAAAACTAAAGAACTAGACATATAAGAAAAAAATTATTTTCAGATATTGAACAAAGGCAGTGCAAAACAGAAATCCTTGTGAAAAGAAAAACAAATGAGGTCAGCCCCACAAATGGTTCAGATAACTGCCTGAAAAAAGTTTCCAGGCAGCAGACGGGGGGGAAATAAAGCCAAGCAATCTAAGGTAAAGAGAGAGATGAGAATTCAGGAAGGCCCAGGTGTCTCAAATTCACAGGTAAGAGTACCAGGGAGAAGAGAGCTGTACAGAGAGAGTTCTATAGATCTTGATAGGTGGGGAATGAACTACAGAACAATCCCAAGAGCTCTCACAAGGCCAAGGAAAATGGAAAAACTCATAATCTACAGGACTGGGTAGAGTAGTGAGAAAAGTATAAGCATACCTCATTTTATTGCACTTTATTTTATTATGCTTCACAGATACTGTGGGTTTTTGTTTGTTTTACAAATTGAAGGTTTGTGGCAATCCCAAGTCAAGCAAGTCTACTGGCACCATTTTCCCAACAGCATTTGTTCACTTTGTGATCCTGTGTTACATTCTGGTAATTCTAGCAATATTTCAAACTTTATAATTCTACTTGTTATGGTGATGTGTGATCCCTGATCTTTGATGTTACTAGTTTAATTGTTTAGGGGCACCACAAGCTCTACCCACATAAGACAGCAAACTTAACAAATGCTGTTGTGTTCTGACTGCTCCACGGACCTATTCTCCCATTTCTCCTCCTCTTCTTGGGTCTCCCTATTTCCTGAGACACAACAATACTGAAATTAAGCCAACTAATAACCCTATGATGGCCTCTAGGTGTTCAAGTGAAAGGGAGAGTCACACATCTCTCATTTTAAATCAAGTCAGAAATGATTAAGCTTAGTGACAAAGGCAGGCCAAAAAGCCAAGACAAGCTAAAAGCTAGACCTCCTGTGCCAAAGAGCAAGTTGTGAATGTTGGGGAAAGTTCTCAACGGAAATTAAATATGCTACTACTCCAGGGGTGCCTGGGTGGCTCAGTTGGTTAAGCGTCTGCCTTCGGGTCAGGTAACGATCCTGGGGAGTCGGCTTCTCCCTCTCCTCCCAGCTTGTGCTCTCTCTCACTATCTCTGTCGTTATCTAATAAATAAAATCTTTAAAAAATCCTACTACGATGAATGCATGAATGATAAGAGAGCAAAAGAGCCTTACTGCTGACATGGAGAAAGTTTTAGCGGTCTGAATAGAAGAGCAAGGGCAGCCCCGGTGGCGCAGCGGTTTAGCGCTGCCTGCAGCCCAGGGCGTGATCTGGAGACCCTGGATCGAGTCTCAGGTCAGGCTCTCTGCATGGAGCCTGCTTCTCCCTCTGCCTGTGTCTCTGCCTCTCTCTCTCTCTCTGCATCTCTATGAATAAATAAAACCTTTAAAAAAAATTTATTAAATAGAAGAGCAAACTAGATACAACATTCCTGTAAGCCAAAATCTAATCCAGAATAAAGCCCTACTAACTCTCTACAATTCTGTGAAGGCTGACAGGTGAAGAAGCCGCAGAAGAAAAGTTGGAAGCTAGCAGAGGTTGGTTTATGAAGTTTAAGGAAAGCAGCTGTCTGCATAACATAAAACTGCAAGGTGAAGCAGCAAGTATGGATACAGAAGCAAGTTATCCAGGCAATCTAACCAAGATAATTCATGAAGGTGGCCACACTAAACAACAGATATTCAATATTAATGAAACAGCCTTCTACTGGAGGAAGATGTCATTGAAGACTTTTCATAGCTAGAGAAGTCAATGCCTGACTTGAAAGTTTTGAAGGACAGGCTAATTCTCTTGTTAGGGGCAAATGCATCTGGTGACTTGAGGTTGAAGCTAATACTCATTTATGTCATTCTGAAAATCCTAGGGCCCTTAAGAATTATGCTAAATCTACTCTGCCTGTGCTCTATAAATGGAATAACAAAGCCTGGATGACAGCATCTTTTTTTAAAAAAGCATTTATTTATTTGGAGGTGGGGGGGAGACGGGGGAGAAAAGCAGAGGGAGAAGCAGACTCCTTGCAGGGCAGGGAGCCCAATGTGGGACTCGATCCCAGGACCCTGGGATCATGACCTGAGCTGAAGGCAGGCACTTAACCAACTGAGCCACCTAGGTGCCCAAAAGCATCTTTTTACGACATCATTTACTGCATGCATATCTTAAGTCCATTGTTGAGACCTATCGCTCAGAAAAAAGAGATTCTTTTCAAAATATTACTGTTCATTGACAATGCACCTGATCACCCAAGAGTTCTGATGGAAATGTACAATGAGATTAATGTTTTCATACCTGCTAATAACACAACATCTATTCTGCAGCCCATGAATTGAGGAGTAATTTCAACTTTCAAGTCTTAAGAAATATATTTTGTAAGGCTATAGCTGCCATAGATAGACTCCTCTGATGGATCTGAGCAAAGTAAATTGAAAACTTTCTGGAAAAGATTCACCATTCTAGAGGACTTTAAGAACCTCTGTGGTATGGAAAAAAAAAAATTCTTCATGGGAAGAGTTCAAAATGTGAACCTCCAAAAAAAAAAAAAAAAATGTGAACCTTCAGAGGAGTTTGGAAGAAGCTGATTCCAACCCTCAAGGATGACTTTGAGGGGAGCAAGACTTCAGTGAAGGAAGTAATTGGAGATGTGGTGGAAATAGCAAGAGAACCAGAATTATAAGTGAAGTCTGCAGATGTGATTCAACTGCTACAGCCTCATGACAAAACTTTAATGGATGAAAAGTAGTGTCCAAAATATAACACAAGAGAAGACTGGAAAAAAAAAAAAAGGTTCTTTATCCTTTGCTACACTAATAAATTACTAATGAATATGCAACATTTTGATATAAAGATTTATTTTTAAAATCTATCATTTATCGAACACTTAATATGTGTGTCAGACCCTGATCTAAGTTTTGCATAAATTATCCCATTTCGTACTAAAAGTGCCATATTAGGTAAGCTGTTCTTTACAGATGAAACTAAAAAAAGTTAAATTAAGCAATTTGCTCTATATTATACAATGTAGTGCAATATATCTAAGTATACAGATTCAGAAAGCCAAATGTATATATGTCTCATTTTTCAAGATGTATGTATGAGCTAAATAATACATTAACATATAGGATTTAGCTGAATATGTATCAAATGGTTAAAAGAGACTACCTCAGAGAAAGAATGTTTAAAAAAGATGACTTTCAATCACTTTTCTGTATATGTATATTTTAAGATATGCTGGAATTATTGTAATCACAGATTTTTTTTTTAAGGTAAATAACAGAAAATAAGAGAGAAGTTAACCGTGGAAAAGGAGTGTCAGAAGCCAGGTTACAGTGTATTAAGAATGAGAAGGAAAGAAAGAAAAAAGGTAAACTACTTTTTTTCAAGAAGCTTAGCTAGGAAAAGAAGGTAAGCAAGCTATCAGGTCCTACTAAGAAGAACTTTTTTTCTGTTTTTCTTTTAGTAGAATCTTTGAATATATTTATAAGATAAAGGAAAGAAAGGTACAAAGGTCTAAGAAAGAGAAAGAGGTTACAGATATTAAGTGAGAGTAGAGAATGAGATTCTAAAGAGAAAAAGATTAAGAGCAGAACAGAAGCTGTTAGCATTATTTGAGAAGGTGACTTTCACATAATTGAAAACTTACTTCTATAAAGTTAGCAATTTTTACAATAAGCTTGTATCATTTTGCTAATCCAAAAAGGGGGTGGGCAGGGTTTATGAGCACAAGAGGAGATATCATTGTTCTAATACTGAAGATAGTAACAGATCCTGACACACACATAGAACAATCAAAATTACCTAAATTAGCTACTGAAAACGTCATATAATCATAACTCATAATTCAAGACATATTGGGATGCCGCCTTCTTGCAGCATATAAATCTATTACTACTGTGGCATTCCTAAGCTTTAAGAAAGACTTTTATTTTCTTAGTAAATGGATAACTTTGCCAAGTTTTCTCCTAGATTAATAGCTTGGCATAATATGGCAGTTGTTTCACTTCTTTCATAGCATTTCTTCATACTCCAGTTACATTTCAAGGAGGGCTATGTCCTTCGGTTCTAGTACTTGCAACTATCACTTAAATGATGAGATAAGACTGTCCTAAGATATAAATAAGAAAATACAAGATATTAAGTAATAGTGAATGTAAAGTAACAGCAGAGTGGTCATCAAAAATCACCTGCAGATATCTCATGTACAGTTCCCTTGTATACCTATCAGCTTTTTAATTATAGAGGCTTTGCATAAGTGTTGTCCATCATTTCAAATTTCGCATATTCTATTTATTTCAGAACATTTCGCCTAAAAATTGGAAAGAGAACACTGTAGAAGAGTGAAGTAGAGTTCAGACTAGCGTCTCAGAGAGAGACATCTGCTAAGAAAACAGAACATCAAGAAGAAAGATAAGAACCTTGAGTTCAATGATAAAGGAAATAGAAAAAGGCACCAATCATCAATACCTGACTGCCAATTCTTTCAAAGGCAGGGATTAAAAACTGTGATGGTTCATAAAGTTGTATTATAAAATTTTGTCAGCTGTCTTCCAAAGTCCATAGTAAGAACTGAAGTGGAAGTTTGCTTCAGGGATAAAGAATTATAGGATAGGTGGTCAAAGATTAAAAATGTACTGATTTTGAATATGGACTGATAATAGCATTGTATAGATAATGGCATTATATTAATTTTAAATTTCCTGTCTTATAATTGCATACTAGGTGTTTTTAAACATAGTCATATAAAATAATTTTTTTTTTAAAGAAAAAGGCCCTTGTTCATAGGAGTACATGAAGGGTAAAAGATTCGTGAGGCCTGCAATTTGCTCTCAAATGGGTTAGCAAAAATAAAAGCTTACATATGTGTGTGTATGTACAGAAAGCAAACAAACATGACAAGACGGCAGTGTATCTTACTACTCTTGCAATTCTTCTGAATATAGAAATTTTTTTCAAAATACTACATTATTTAAAAGAGAAAGACTGAAATAGAGCCCAAATAGCAGTAAAATGTAAGTCCCATAAAAAAGGTACAAAGTGCCTGCCACAGGCATTCAGAACAGATTAGTTTCAGCTAAAAGATGGATTGAGAACCTCACATGGAAGGTTTCTGAGCTGGGCCGTCCAAGATGGAGAAAGATAAGGACATTCTAGTTGAAAGGAATGGCACAGAGGACATGGAAGCAGATAATTTAAGGAAAAACAAATACTCCAATTCAAAAGCAAATTTATAAAAGGTACTGGTGGTAGTATTTGTATAACTTTAAATATTCTTACCAAGGAAATAGGAGCTAAGCACTTACTTTCTTTAAGGAATAAAGCAAATGAGATAACTATTTAAAATTTTTTCCTTTTCTTTCTTCCTGAAAACGAACCCAAACAGTTTATTCTAACAAATACAGTCTCACTGAACAGTTTTTAATTCTATCTTCAGAGGAAAAAAAAGGCAGTGAAAACTGAATACATATTCCCGATTCATGACGTGAACATCTAAAAACCTTAAAAATTAATGAAAACCTTAACTGCAACTTATCTATTCCTGCTTACAACTTAATGAGTTTTAGAAATGTTACTGTAAACTAAAGACCTCGCTCTCAATAGTGAAGTGGTTTTAAGAAAAATGAAAGAAAAAAAAAAAAGAAAAATGAAAGAGTGGGGCAGCCCAGGTGGCTCAGCGGTTTAGCGCCACCTTCAGCCCAGGGTGTGATCCTGGAGACCTGGGTTGGAGTCCCATGTTGGGCTCCCTGCATGGAGCCTGCTTCTCCCTCTGCCTGTGTCTCTGCCTCTCTCTCCCTCTCTGTATGAATAAATGAATAAATGAATAAAATCTTTAAAAAAGAGAAATGAAAGAGTGATACAAATGATTAAAAATAAAATAGCTCTTGTTTTCTGGGTATTTTTTTTAGCAAAAGTTTTAAAAGCTAAATTAAAAAACAACCATTGTATTTCAGAGGAGACAGTAAAATAAATATTCTAAATCAGTCTAATGTCTATTATCAGAAAAAAAATCTTAGAATAAAATGCCGATATTTTCTTAATGGTTTAAATACAATTAAACAATTGGCTCCAGGTTCACTTCAGCAATTGGTAATCATAGATTTAGGCCAAATGCCTATCAAAAAAGACAACTGTTTTTAGAGGAATACCAGGCAGCAATCAATAAAAATGTGACAACTGTGGATAGATATGGAAAAATATCTAACACATTAAGATATGCTGAAACACAAAGCTGCAAAAGTACAAGCTAAAAACATATATATATATATATATATATATATATGGAAAGAAAAACATGGCAGATTATACCAAATCATTTTTAGCAGCCACTGCTGCAGAGAGGATTTCATTTTCTTATGTCCAATAGTTCTGCAAATATTTTTTAACAAACCTTCCGTTATGTTTCTATCTCTAGTCAGCTCTTTCTTTCCTTACTTTATTAACTTCACTGCAATATTTTCATTTGTCTAGGTAACAAATCCAATTACCAAGAAAATTATTAAATAAAGATAGAAACACCTGCCTTGAAGCCTGAACTTCTGAGTTCTCTTTTTCCATATAGTAATAATAGAAGTTTGGGCAGTCACAACACCCCTGAAAGACAGTTTGCTGAATTCTTAAAGTGAGTATTAGCTCCAAATACTAGACCAAACCCTGGCTTATCTCATACACGTTAGGAGACTATACAAGAATCTAGATGCTCCTATGGCACCTCAAAATATTAGGTCTGTGAACATGCCCTCTTAAAACTATGTAATTTGAAAATAAGATTATCCATTCTTATGGAATACATACATGAGGGTTTTTTAAGAAAGGAAGAAAGAATATATTAAATAGTTTTAAAATATTAATATTTTAAATGTATTTAGAGCAATAATGTTTAATGTTTTTAATGTTTAAAGTTTCTCAAATTTTATTTTACCAGTTCTGGGGCAAAAGGCTACAGTTAGAAGACTGTCAACTGCCTCTATATACTCTTACCTCTCAAAGATAATACCTCAAAGAGAAGGCAATTGTATGGAACAGAAAGAAGCCATTATTGCTGGCTGATTCTGTTCTGAGTCAATGGAAGCTCAAAATGAACTTGGGAAAACTGTGCCAGAAAGCAAGGACATGCTCAAAAACTAATGTAGTCATGTCAGAAGGACACAGATCCCTTCAAGGGATCCCCCAAATGTGGAATAACTTGAGTATCCTATAACCACTGATTAATAAAAATCTCTCAGTCACTCAATAAGAGAGCAATGGGAACTTTGGTCAGGCATCTGGGTTCAGCTTAGGTCATGATCTCAGGGTCCTGGGATCGGGCTGTGTTGGGCTCCATGCTCAGTGGGGAGTCTGAGTCTGCTTCTGCTTCTCCCTCTCCCTCAGCCTCTGCCACTCCCTCCAAAGAAACAAAACAAACAAAATCTTTAAAAAAAAAAAAAAAAAGGAGAGACCAACAAAAAAGGAAAAAACTGATTAGCCTGTTTTAGAAGGGAATACTGCAGGGACACCTGGGTAGCCCAGTGGTTGAGCGTCAGCCTTTGACTCAGGGTGTGATCCCATTGTCCTGGGATCGAGTCCCGTATCGGGCTCTTTGTGTTTGCGTGGAGCCTGCTTTTCCCTCTGCCTTTCTCTCTATCATGAAGAAATAAAATCTTAAAAAAAAAAAAAAGGAACATTGCAAAAATTTTATATATACTAGCATTAAAAGAAAATACAAGCTTTACCCTGCCCATCTTTTTTTTTCCCTTTCCTTTTTTAAATGACATTAACTTTTTGAAGAGACCATGTCAGTTGTCTTCTAGAGTACCACACATTCTTTGTCTCCTCACATTAAGTCATTCCATGAAGTCCTATATTTCTGGTAACAAGAAGTTAGATGTAAAGGGCAATTAGACTCATTTTTGATAAGCAGACTTTATGATATATTCAATTTCATACTGTGTCACCCCAGAAGTACACAATATTCCATTGTACAGGTATGTTTTTTTCTTTGTAGTTATTAAGTATCTGTAGGTAGGTGGGCACTTCAGCAACTTGTACTAAGTGAATTTTTACTTGACTGACCCATTAATGATCCTTCCCTGAATAACTTATTTCATTAGTTTTCAAAATATAGATTCCCTGCACCCCGTTTTATCATCTCATTTGTGTTTATTAGCTGGTATTCTTCTGTAAAAGGCAACTTCCCTGTCAACTAGAAAGAAACCTTTGTTCCTCCAAGGGCAGGGTAAAGTTTATATATCTGGGGACAACTGTAAGAATGAATTGAGGAAAAAATAAAATTATTAATTTTGTTGGTAGTGATAACAGTACTATGGTTGTTTACACAGGAGAACGTTTTGACTATTCTTACTCATAGGAAATATATACTGAAGTTTTCATAGTTTAAGTGCTTGATGCCTGCAAATGATTTTCAGTTTCCCAAAAATACACATACACAGAAAAAGCAACTATGACAAAATGTTAGTAATTGTTGACTATCATTGGAGGTATGTTGTACTATTCCCTTGACTTTACTGGAGTTGGAAGATTTTTAGGATGAAGTTAGAAAAAAATATAATAATATCAGTCTATTACTTAATTACAATAGGGAAAAGACATAATTCTCAATTCATTTGAAAAATATTTATTGAACAGCTATTTTGTGCAAGTACTACATATATATTAGTAACTATGATAGTCTCTAACCGCAAGAACAGTCTAGTAGAGGCACCAAAATAACACAAAACAGTTTAGAATTCACAGCATTTAATTACAATAATGATGAATATTATCAAGCAGAGGCAGAAAGTGCTATAATAGAAGCTTTGACAAACTGAGAGGTAAAGAACAGCTTCTATCAGGAAGTGACCTCGCAGTCATCCTTAATTTCTCTTGTAGTGATCTCCATCTTACTCTCAACCCCATTTCCAACGTGTCCCAAATCCTTATGTTCTACATTTAAAATATCCATAATTCAGCCACTTAGCACCTCCATTATTACCACTCTGGTTCCCGCCTACATACATCCTTAACTGGATCACTGAAACAGACTTCTAACAGGTCACCTGCTTCTACTCTTACCATAAGCTATTTTCAACAAAACAGCCGGATTGGTTAAATAATGTCATTCTTCCACTCCAAAATCCTGCAGGTTTACATATCTGTCCCTGCCTTACCCTTTGACCTTACTTTCCATCACTTTTACCCTTACTCACTACGCTCTAGCCATACTGGGCATCTTGCTGTTTCTCATACATTCCAGCCTTACGCCTTACCGTCTTTGCACTGGTTATTCCCCCAAATAGCTGTTATCAACTTCCAACTCTCTATACAAATATCACATTCTCAATCAGCCCTTCATGAATACCCTATTAAAAACTGCAAAGTACACTGCAATGTACTTTGTAAAATTGCAAATGACTCTGACATTCTTGATACCCTCACTCTGCTGCCCTTTTTTTTTCCCTCCCGTATTACTTATCACCTTCTAACATACTAGATAATTTACTGTTTATTACTTGCATTGCCGCTAGAATGTTAAGCTCCATGAGGACAGAGATCTTTGCTTTTATTCAAGCGACCTCGTCCAAAACATGATACGTAATAGGGGCTCAATATTTGTTGAAGAACTGACATTTAAAATAAAATGCTAAAAATGAGTAGGAGTTGGAAAGAGAAAACTTCCTATGCAAAGTAATTATTATTACGTGGGGACCCTTAGCTAAGAGGAACCAGGGACCAAAGAATGAAAAAGTTCTAAAAGATGAGTGGGAAAAGAGTCAGTGGTCAAATAATTTAAGATTTCTCAGTCTCATTAGGGATCTCCCAGTTCATTCTGAGAGGAATGGAAAGCCAAAGACGGGTGATGACAGGACTTGCATTTTATAAAAATCTTGGAGGCAAAGTGGTCGTAAATTCAAAAGGGGCAAGTATGAATGCAAATGGGCCAATTAAAGGGACCATTACAATAATCCAGGCAAAAAAATGAGGATGGTTTAGACTAAAAGTGCCAAAATGGAGATGCAATGAAATTCTGATTCATGTGAAATTGTGCATATTGCATATGGATTACGTATGTAAACGTGAAAAGCAACATAAAAAGTTTTTAACAAATAATAAAGTAGGATAACTTTATGACTTTGGAACTGAAAAACATTTCAGTAGGCACAAAAAGTATTAACCAGAAATTGAACTATATTAGATTTAAGAAATATTGAAAAGATATTAGGAAAAGCATGTCTCAGAGTAGTAGAAAATGTATATTATATATATATATATCCAACAAAAGAAGCATATGCAGATAAATGAATAAGATGAAAGATAATCCAAAAAAAAAAGACAAGAAACTTAGACATCTCACAAAAGATAACAAAAATGAACAAGAAACATGAATAGGTATTAACTATTAATCTTGTTAATGATAGGGAAAATGCAAATACAACAATATGAAGTACTACTACACACCTACTGAAATGATTAAAATTATTAATAAAAAGACTGACAATAACAACTGTTGGTAAATTTGTGAAGCAACTGAAACCTGCATGTACTGGTGGTAATTATAAAAAACAGGCACAACCATTTTGAAAAACTGCTGTCATTTCCAAAACTAAACATATGCATATCGTTTTCACAACCAGGTATATGAACAACAGAAATACATACACAGGTGCACCAAAAATACACATACAGTTCTGCTAGAACACTTTGAAAAAGTAAATTTGTTCCAATGCAATTAATGTGTTAGGGAACAATACCAGCATGACACAAATTTCACATTTGCTTAGATTCAATCTTGTCCATGAAAAACACTAGGTAAGAACAGAAAACTGCACCCAGATGAAATGAACCACATAGACATACACAAAATACACATATTTCATACTTTAGCTTATTGAATGTTAGGATTCATGTTCATCCACACCTGTTGTGCTAATGACTGTACATCCAATGTCAGATAAATCCCTAGATCAGCACTGTACAATTCACGAGCTACAGTCCTAACACACACTTCCATAGCAAACAAGAGTTGTTTTCAAGGTAAAATGCCATATTTATTGTAGTATTTACATACTCCTTAACCGTTTAACTTGTATGAAACTATGCTGCCATTTTTATTAAGGTTTTACCTTTTTTTATATGTCACTCACCAAGTTTTGAGCTTTGAATCTCTAACTTCCTTTTTTACATAAGCCCTATAGTTTTTAATTGCACCATTTTACATTGTAATAACTGATTTTTAAGAACATGAATGTTTTGCTATGGCAGAACTGACTGCAAAAGAATGTTCAAGGCAGCACTAACCCCAAACTGAAAACAACACAAATAGCCATCAATAGAACGGATAAATATACCACAATATATCATACAAGGGAATATTATATAGCAGAGAGAATGAAAAAACTTCCACTTGTGGATGAAATTCCCAAATACAAGAAAAAAGACGCTAGATATAAGAGAGTACATACTGCACCAATCTGTTAAAATATAGTTTTAGGAGAGGCAAACTCATCTATGGTGTTAGAAACTAAGATGGCCCTTTGAGGAAGAAGATATAGGTAATGACTAAGAAAGGTACAAGGAAGATTTTTGGGGTACAGGAATATTTCTTTTTAAAAATGAAATATAACGTACATTCCAAAAAATTCACCAAATTTTAAAATGTACAATTCACTGGTTTTTAGTATACTCAAGTGTTGTGCAACCATCATCACTATCTAATTCTGGAAACCATTAGCAGTCATTCCATTTTCTTTTTCTTGACCTGGTATATTCACAATGCTGAAACACCCGGCTTGGAGACAGCAGGGATAACTGAAAATCTATTACTGAAAGCAAAGTGTGTATTCTTCCAAATGTACCTAACTTAATATTTTTTCTTTTTACAATCATACTATACCTCCTAATATGCCACCATTTAATAACATATAGAGGATATATAAGCCATATTTTTATGCCTACTACTTATATTGCATTAAGTGGCTGTACCATAATGTTTATCCAACTTCTTTTTTTTTTCCAACTTTTTTTTAATTAATCTTTTAAAAATAATCTCTATGACCAATGTGGAGCTATCCAGTTTCCTACCATTTCTTACTGATAATCACTTAGATTGTTTCCCCATTGATTTTTGTTAATATCACAAATAATACTGAAATAAACAAGCATATAAATATGGATATATATTAATAATTTATGTGACTGCTTCTGTAACATATGCTATATTAAAGGATATGAATATATACTGTTGTCTTTCAGAAAGGCTGCACCACTGTACCTCCTACCAACAGTAAAAGAGTTTGTTTCATCACATTTAATTAACCTTTGACAATCAAATTAGTTAAAAGTATTCCCATTGTCAATGTGATACGCCTGCTTTTAAAGTAAGGTTGAACATCTCTTCAAAGACTTATTTGGTCCACTGGCCGCATTTCTTTTTCTCTAAACTGCCTATTCACATCCTTTAGTCACTTTTCTATTGAATGTTGATGTTTTTCTTATTTATCTGTAAAGAGGTTTCTTGAATTGAGGTTGGAAATTAGTCCTTTTTCATAAATGTAACAAATTTCCCCCCAGTATATTTCTCAATTGTTTAATGTATCTTTTCATACAGAAGTTCTATAATCAAACTTAAACAATCAAACTTTGTGATGTCCACAAATAAATTCCACAAAGTCGGTATTCTTTTTTTTTCCTTTTCATTTTATTAAGTGGAGTCCAACACAGGGCTTGAACTCTAGACTGTGAGATCAAGACCTGAGCTGAGATCAAGAGTCAGATGCTTAACTGAGTTACTCAGGTGCCCCCAAACTCAGCATCCAGTTTTCTTCTAATTTTTCAGGATTTTGTCGTCATGCTCAGAAAAGATTTTCCTATCCAAAATTCATTACAAGGGTTACTTTTATGGTTTCACTTTTTTTTTTTTCTTTAAACCTTTGACTCTTTGGTTGGCCTGCAAAGTATTCTCAAAAACAGAAGTGCCAGGCAGCCCGGGTGACTCAGTGGTTTAGCGCCGCCTTCAGCCCAGGGCCTGATCCTGGAGACCCGGGATGGGGCTCCCTGCATGAAGCCTGCTTCTTCTCCCTCTGCCTGTCTCTGCCCGCCACCTTCTGTCTCTCTCATGAATATATAAAGTCTTTAAAAAAAAAAAAAAAACAGAAGTGCCATAGACTGAATGTTTGTTTCCCCCAAATTCACATGTTGAAATGCTAAAACTCTAATGTGATGGCATTAGAAGGTGGGGCTTTTGGGAGGGGGTTAGGCCATGAGGGGAGGCTTTATGAATGGGATTGTGCCCTTATAAAAGAGATGCCAGTGAGCTCCCTCACCCCTTCCTCAATGTGAGGACACTGAGAAAAGAGCCAACAATGAACCAGGACATGGGCTTTCACTAGTCAGTCAATCTACCAGTGACTTGATCTTGGACTGCCCAGTTTCCACGACTATGAGAAATAAATTTGTGTTGCTTGTAAACTACCCAATCTGTGATATTCTGTTACAGCAACTCAGAAACCAAATAAAACAGGATACTGCATCCTTTTCTGTTGGAATTTCTCATTAAATCCGGCAATTTCTCCTACTCTCACATCTTGCTTCCTTTCAAATATGCTTCCTTTCAAATACTCTTCCTTACCATTTCTAAAATTCACTCTTATTTTAGGATAGATCTGTTTCCATAAACATGACACGTGCTCATTATTTTTAAAAAGTAACAGAGAAGGGACCCCTGGGTGGCTCAGCAGTTGAGCTCAGGGCGTGATCCTGGGGTCCCAAGATCCAGTCCTGCACTGGGCTCCCTGCGTGGAGCCTGCTTCTGCCTTTGCCTCTATCTCTGCTTCTCTCTCTATGTCTCTTAGGAATTAATAAATAAAATCTTTTTAAAAATTAAAAAATAAAAAGTAACAAAAAAGTTTAAAAAAAGAAAAAATCCCCATCACCCAGAAACAACCATTAATATAAAGCAAACATTATTCCAAACATCTCAACTAGGTATATGTTCAAAGTAGAAGACAGAAATACGAAACACAAAAAAGTTCTAAGAAAATGAGATATCATGTCACTATAAAAATAAATGGCATGAATTTTCATTTTACTACATCAAAAGAAATAGAAGAAATAAAGTTATAAGGGCACAAATTAACTGACAAATGAGGATCTGGCAAGTTAGATCAGTTACCAACTATAACAACAACAAAATGGACAAGAAAGAAAGTGAACAAATGCTTTATAAGACAAAGATTTTCACTTTAAGAGAGTAAGGGAAGCATGCCCTGGAAATTGCTCAATCTCAAATACTTTTTGCAAAAAAAACCCTCCTTATGACACTCCTACACGAACATAAAGAGAGACAGTAAGACTGCGTTGCATGCAACTTTGTCATAAAACATTACCTTACTACCTATATTTATTTTTAAAGGAGGGGGGGCATAGGGAGAGGGAAGGAGAATCCTAAGCAGGCTCCACACCTTGTGTGGAGCCCAACTAGGGGCTGGATTTCACAACCCTGAGATCATGACCTGAACCAAAATCAAGAGCTGGCCACTCAAGCAACTGAACCACCAGGCGCCTCCATTATCTTACTTTATTATCCAAGAATTAGTGGACAAGTGCAATAATAACCTAAATTTTAAATTTTGTATAAGACAAAATATTTTCATGATTTTCCTATTTTTCAAGTTACAGTGAAATAAAAACTTCCTCTGCATTTGTTTTAATTTGGGTCAATGGATTCTCCTCAACTACAAAACAAGTAAGGTGAATTAAATGATCTAAGTCTCTTTTTAGTCCTAAATACCATGCCTCTAAGAGTCTAAAGGGATCAAACCAAAGGTCACTTAGCCAAATTTTCTGTCCAAATTAAGCATAGATGGGGAGTAGGGGATTATACTTTCCTTCTCTTAGAGGACTTGCAAAAAAAAGTAGAAATGAAATCTCTAAACATTCCAGGTTTGTTTTTTTTCTAAATCCTTATGTCTATCCTCCATCAGTTTCAAAACTACTTACATTTTTCAGATTAGTATCAGGGTTTTGTGTCTTCTCTGCAAACCTACTTTCTCTTTAACTGAACTCAGATTTGATACACACATATCTTCCCCTTTTTAAGAAAATCTAGCATTTGATGAACACATCTCCCTGTTCCTAAGTCCATCCATGAATGGGTATAAATTTCAAATACACTGGAGCATTTTCATTGTGCCAAGCCCTAAGCAACATTTATAACCTATTTCCTTCTCATCCATTTTCCTAACTAGTAAAATCTGTCATTTGTAATCTGAAAATTCTTATTCCCCTATTCTCCTGTTAATATGTCCATAATACACTTTTTTAGGAGATGGAGAAACCAGCACCACACAGAGCATTTCTAGGTACCAGCACCTCATTTTATAAAAGTTGAAATTTTCCAATACTTCTTTTTCTTAAGATTTTATTTTTAAGTAATCTCTATACCCAACATGGGGCTCCAACTCACAACCCTGAGATCAAGGGTTGTACACTCCACTGACTGAGCCAGCTGGGCACACCTGAAATTTTCCAATACTACTCTTGATGGAATTCAACACATTGTTGCTCTTTCTGACTGAAATCTATTACGGAAATTAACTTCCAACTTGCAGAACTATCCACTTACTTAACCTTAATGACCATTTACTTTTACTTTTTACTGAGCCAGATATTATCTAAACCTATAAAAACAGGCAAATCAACTATAAGAACTCTATGCTTTATACTCATAGTTGAACATAATAAATCAGACTAGAAAAAAAATCAGAAAGTAATTAAATAAGAAACTCAATTCTCTTAAAAGTTAACATGTTTCCTCAAATGCAAAATTTTTAACCTAAGACAACAAATGTGAAATTAAATTGTGTATTACTGATTAACATTTAAAAAATCTATTTGGAATCGATCATCAGTGCAAATGATATATCAACAAAAGGGAATGGAACTGAAATGATCCCAGAGAGTGACAGAAAAGTAATTTAAAAAATAAAGACACAAAGACAATACAACCCTAGACTCTCTCTCTAATCAAAGAAAAATATATAAGTGCAGACCAGGATTAGTAAAAAGAACTGTGAACTGGGTATTAAGAGATGAGAAATTCAAGGGTAGACTTGCCCAAACTAGCTAAATAGGCTAGGTCAAATAATTAATTTTCTTCTGGATCTCGATTTCCTGATCCTTAAAATGAGAAAGAGGGATTAGATGTAGTCCCTGCTCTGAAATTTTACAATCCTACGTGATGTAATATGAAAAAGAAAACTTACAGTCTACTTCATTACCAAAGGGCTGTCTGGTTGCTGCCCACCACTACTTTCCCCTGATTTATTATTCACCAAACAGAGGCTGATTCAATATTCCAGGCAATTCTCTAGTACAAACTAGAAGGGACTAGAATCAAATTCAGACAGACAACCAAAATTCAAATGACTAATGTTTCTCAGAATCCTCATTACAAAATGCTTCGTATCTAACTCTAATACTTTTACCTAACTCCACCAGCAACAGTATGTCACAACAACAAAAGATTATTATTAAAATAGTTTTTAAAACTTAAATAGTTTTGACTACAGAAAAATGCAGAAACTGATGTTAACCTTAAGATTTACTGATCAAAAAATGAACTATTGGGACTTGATCAAGATAAGAAGCTTTTGCACAGCAAAGGATACAGTCAACAAAACTAAAAGGCCACCTACAGAATGGAAGATATTTGCAAATGACGTATCAGATAAAGGGCTAGTTTCCAAGATCAATAAAGAACTTATTAAACTCAACACCAAAGAAAAAAACAATCCAATCATGAAAGGGGCAAAAGACATGAAGAGAAATCTCAGAGGAAGACATAGACATGGCCAACATGCACATGAGAAAATGCTCTGCATCACTTGCCATCAGGGAAATACAAGTCAAAACCACAATGAGATACCACCTCACACCAGTGAGAATGGGGAAAATTAACAAGGCAGGAAACCACAAATGTTGGAGAGGATGCGGAGAAAAGGGAACCCTCTTACACTGTTGGTGGGAATGTGAACTGGTGCAGCCACTCTGGAAAACTTTGTGGAGGTTCCTCAAAGAGTTAAAAAAAGACCTGCCCTACGACCCAGCAATTGCACTGCTGGGGATTTACCCCAAAGATTCAGATGCAATGAAACGCCAAGACACTTGCACCCCGATGTTTATAGCAGCAATGTCCACAATAGTCAAACTGTGGAAGGAGCCTCGGTGTCCATCGAAAGATGAATGGATAAAGAAGATGTGGTTTATGTATACAATGGAATATTACTCAGCCATTAGAAATGACAAATACCCACCTTTTGCTTCAACGTGGATGGAACTGGAGGATATTATGCTGAGTGAAGTAATTCAATCGGAGAAGGACAAACATTGTATGCTCTCATTCATTCTCAACTCTTTGAGGACAAACATTGTATGTTCTCATTCATTTGGGGAATATAAATAATAGTGAAAGGGAGTATAAGGGAAGGGAGAAGAAATGTATGGGAAATATCAGAAAGGGAGACAAAACATAAAGACTCCTAACTCTGGGAAACGAACTAGGGGTGGTGGAAGGGGAGGAGGGCGGGGGGTGGGGGTGAATGGGTGATGGGCACTGAGGGGGGCACTTGATGGGATGACCATTGGGTGTTATTCTGTATGTTGGTAAATTGAACACCAATAAAAAATAAATTTATTATAAAAAAAATTTACTGATCAATCTTTAGTGAGTTTTAATACTGCAATCTTTGAGCCAAATACAGAGAATCTTTGGGGTAAATGTAGTAACTAATCTGCCCAGGACTACATTCTATTTCTAAAAAACAAACAAACAAAAACACCAGAGCAAAACCATCTTTTCAAAATACGATTTCACTGAGGTGTCTCACACAAAGTATTTTTAGGAGTCTAAAGCAAGTACTTCAGATCTCGAATCATTCACATGTTAGGAAAGGCACACCAGGGATTCTGAGCTTTTCGCTTCAAAATTATTTGTAATCCCATATTTCCACATAATACCCATTTTAATAAAATGAAAAAACGTAGCCACTCCAATAAATTGATTATTGAAAAATTTTAGCCTCAGGAAAACTTTTTCATCTTACCTCTACACTAGGGCTAAGGCTACTTGGCAGTGTTTCTGAAGTCACAGTAGTGCTTGGAAGGCTGGAAATTTCCCAAGTATTCACAGGCTGTATTGGTTCAGACTGCTTTGAACGATCTATACATTTTGGATTATCCAGTAAGGTCACTTCATAAAATTCTTGAATATCTAGAGGTAAAGAAAGGAGGAAAAAAAAAATCAGAAGTATTTAGATTTTCTAATTAAACTACTCATTGCTAAAACAGTAAAACTCAAAAGCAAAATTTTAGTCTAGATTAGTAAAATAAGCCTAATCTTATAATGCATTTGATCAGTGAATGTCTTCTCATTTTAGTATGTCATAATCATACCAGAACTTGCAGAGCATAGTATAAAAGTCATATGCTTTTTACACTTCAAAGTCAGTGCTGAGTTCAATTCTCTATCCCATCACAAATTAGTTACCTGTTTAAGCAAGTTACTTAACCTCTGATAACTTGCCTCTTACCATGTGGATTGTTCAAGGACTGAGCATAATACATATAAAGTGCACAATGGCACATAATAGGCTCCAACAGACGGTAGCTAGTATCATTAATATGAATTTTGAAGACATGAGTCATTACTGGTATTTTATCTTTATACCACCAATATCTCAATATAAACCCATAGTGTAGTTTTATTTACTTTTACTTTTATTATTTGTTAAAGATTTTATTTATTTATTCATGAAACACACAGAGAAAGAGGCAGAGACACAGGCAGAGAGAGAGAGAAGCAGGCTCCTCGTCCACCTGATGCGGGACTTGATCCCCAGACACCAGGACAAATGCCTCAAGCTGAAGGCAGATGCTCAAACGCTGAGCCATCCAGGTGTCCCACCCCTCATGTAGTTTCAACTATCCTTTTAACCAAAGTAAAGCAAACAAAAAAGTTAAATACTAAATTAAAGACTGTACATTATATTTGAAACAATTGATTAAACATGACAAAACTCTAAAAAAACCCATAAATTTACTTAAAGTAGCACAAGATGTTACTTTGCTGTCAGTTGGAATTATACAAACTTAGTATATTAATACTAATTGATTCTTCATGCCATTCAGAAGCTCTGAATGGTAGTTATATAATGTTTAAGTTCATCACTATTTTTTTTTCACTATTAGTTCTTTACTCACATAGCAGTGTATTTTGAGTTGATTTTTCAAAAGGGAAAAATTATTTTAACAGCAAAGGTGGGGCATTATCCTGTACAGCATCATGCACAGATGCAAACATTCAGATAAAATACCTTTACTTTATTTCTATGATGAAAAGATCACTATCTCCTTTAAAAAAACAATGTCAGAAGACAATAGAAACAAAGTAATTCCCTTTTAATAACCAGAACTGTAGAACTTTCTGAGTTTATAAAAACTAGGAAGATAGTATCAACCTACTTTACAAGGTGTTAAGAATATTACTAGAGAAAACTGCATGTGAAATGATTTTGTAAACCATGAGTAACTAATTAAAACTGTTCACATAACCATCATGAAAAAATAAACTCAAAATTCAGAGCATCAGAGCAAAGTGTTTTTACCAAAAATTGTTTAACCTGAACCTCAATCGAGCCTTCAGAACCAACTTCTAGTTATAAGAAATACAGAGGCTAGAGAAACAAGTTAAAATGACACCAAAAAATAAGGAAAAAAAAAAGATCCAGAAGGGGGACATTCCACAAGACACATGGCCAGTTTTTTTGTTTTGTTTTGTTTTGTTTATTCATTCATGAGAGACACAGAGAGAGAGGCAGAGACACAGGCAGAGGAGGAGCAGACTCCATGCAGGGAGCCCGACGTGGGACTCGACGTGGGACTCGATCCCGAAACCCCAGGATCCCGCCCTGAGCCAAAGGCAGATAGATGCTCAACTGCTGAGCCCCCAGGTGTCCCTGGCCAGTTTCCTTAGAAAGTCAATGTCATGAAAGGGAAGAAACATTGTTTGAAAGAATTTTTTTTTTTTTTTGGTATAAAGGAAACAAAAAAAGACACAGCAATCAAAAAAGACATAGCAATCAACTGCAATATCTGAGACTTGACTAGTGAGTAGGGGTAGGGGATATAAAAGATTGTGATAGGGATGGATGCCTGGGTGGTCTAGCGGTTAAGCATCTACCTTTGGCTCAGGGTGTCATCCCGGAGTCCTGGGATTGAGTCCCACATCGGGCTTCCCCGCAGGGAGCCTGCTTCTCCCTCTGCCTATGTCTCTGCCTCTCTCTCTCTCTGTGTCTCTTATGAATAAATAAATAAAATCTTAAAAAAAAAAAGATTGTGATAATTAGGGAAATTTAAATACGGACTATTCCGTATCCGGACTACTAGAGATTTTTTTGTAGAAGATATACATGTGTAAGTAGGTATACATTTCAGTAGAACATATATTTCTAAATATATAAGAAACACATATTTTATAGATCTATAGAGAGGAGAGTTATCTCCTACAAAAAAAATGAAAATGTCCCCCAAGTGCACTAAATGTTGTGCAACTAAGTATTAATTGGATGATTACCAATCTCAAAATAAATAGCCCACATCACTATGTAAAAACTTTATTAGATTTTCTATTACTGTAAGTCAAGTTTGAAATCTTAACTTTCTGTGACCTTTTATTCTACACTTAACAGAAATACTGCTATATTAACCTTCAAAAACATCACTAACGAATATCTAGATCTTTTCTACAATGATGAAAACATTCTATAGCTGCACTCTCCAATATGGTAGCCACTAGCTACATATGGCTATTCAGCCCTTAAAATATGACTAGTGTGAATGAAGAACACGTTTTATAATTTTATGTTTACTTTAAATAGCCACCTACAGCTAGTAGTTATCATACAGTACAACAAAGATATAGACTAGTATAATTTGGAGTAACATTTTACTATCTAGAAAGATCAAGGAACAAAGCGTTCCCTATGTGAATTTTCCAAAAGTTCACTCACATCCTGCTACTGTCAACTGAAATGATTCCTCTATTAAAAAGTCCTTTCTAATTTGCTATATCTGAGCTCTTATGTACTGAAGAATCAAATATTCATATAATTTTAACTGTATCAAGCTTAAGACAAAATAAGCTGAGTAAACACCCATTAGAGTGGCTATTATCAACAAAAGAAAGTAACAAATAGGGACGCCTGGGTGGCTCAGCGGTTGGGCGCCTGCCTTTGGCTCAAATCATCATCCCAGCATCCGGGATCAAGTCCCCACATTGGGCTCCCTGCGAGGAGCCTGCTTCTCCCTCTGCCTGTGTCTCTGCCTCTCTCTCTCTCCCTCAGTCTGTGTCTCTCATGAATAAATATATGAATCTTTAAAAAAAAGAAAAAGAAAGAAACAAATACTCATGAGGATGTAGAGAAATCAAACCCTGTCCATTTCTGTTAGGAACAGAAAATGATGCAGCATTGAGGAAAACAGTAGAGTGGTATCTCAAAATGTTGAAACATAGAATCACCATTTGATCCAGCATTAGATCCTGGGTATACACCCAAAAGAAGTGAAAGCAGGGACTCGAACAGATATTTATACATCAATGATCACAGCAGTATTATTCCCAGTATCCAAAAGGTGAATACAATTCAAATGTTCATCTACAGATGAACAGTTAAAAAACAGAATGTGGTATATACAAAGGACATAGTATTATTCGACTTTTTTAAAGATTTTATTTATTTATTCCTGAGAGACACACAGAGAGAGAGAGAGAGAGAGAGAGAGAGAGGCAGAGACACAGTCAGAGGGAGAAGCAGGCTCCATGCAGGGAGCCCAATGTGGGACTCGATCCCAGAACCCTGGGGTCACACCCTGGGCCGAAGGCAGGCACTAAACTGCTGAGCCACCCAGGGATCCCCTTATTCATCTTTTAAAAGGAATAAAATTCTGATACATTTTATAAAACGGATGGATGAATTTTGAAGACACTACACTAACTGGCATAAATCAGACACAAAAAAACAAATACTGTGTGATTCTACCGTTATATAAAGTACCTAGAATAGTCCAATTCATAGAGACAGAAAAGTTGTTACTGCGGTAAGGAAGGAATGGGGTAAGGAGGGACTGGGGTAAGGTGGGAATGGAGAGTTATTGTTTAATGGGTACAGAGTTTCAGTTTGGGATGATGAAAAGGTTCAGAAGATAGACTGAGTGGTGAAGGTCACAAAATAATGTGAATGTACTTTAATGCCCCTAAACTGTACACTTAAAAAATGGTAAATTTTGTTACATATATTTATCACAACAAAAAGTAAGCTGAATCGAAGAATCTAGGGGAGCTTAAGTGAGTAAAGTGCATGGAGAATTTAGTCTGTAGGAATTGTAATACCTACTTTAGCTATTTAGTTATCTTTGTTTCTTACTGAGATCAAGATAACTGACATTGCCAGACTGTTACTGGATCACTATCTATCCCCAACTTAAAAAGAGACTTCTTATCAAACGTGGCTAACTAAAAACATATGCAAAAGGACTGAAATAGTTAACACATGTAGTATAGTGTGGTATTGCTCCTGATATGACAATCTGTCACAGTTATTTATCGCCTTCCTTTAAAATATATACACACACACCCTTAATTTTGACCTATATCTCATCTTGACTAACATCCCATATATTTTTTTCATTTGTCAACCACACTTCATCTTTAGGATATCTCAAGACTATAAAGATGAGCAACATAATAACACTTCTTCAGAAATGATTTCTCCATCACAATTTATTCAGTTACTTCAGTACAGATTTTTCAAAGGTGCACCTAATCAAAAAGGGTACTCTGGAAAAAAGTGGACACAGACTGAGCTTTTCTTAGGAGTCCAAAGCACTTATATTTTATATTTCCCATGCTATCAGCAGTCACTATTCTTTATAATCTACATTTTATATGTCAGAAGATAATTGTATCACCGATCATAACTAAAAAGATTTAGCAAAAAAAGTTAGATTATTACTAGGACAAGAAAAATATTTCTACAATAACATTTTAAGATTCAAAACCTTACTTTCTACTTCTTCTTTAGATTTTTCTAAACTGGGGAGTATAATATTGAGTTCCATTAAGCTAACTAGCCTAAAGTAAAACAGATGTTACCACTACAAACAGAAGTCAAATATAAGACAAAAACAAATTCTAGTATAATCCCAATCTCTCCTGAAAACCTGTTTAACATGCTGAAGTCTGAAATTCCAAATTATTCCCAAAAGACCAACCTCATGAAAATAAAGAATTAAACCAATGAGTCTACTCTGAACACTTAAGACATTCAAATCAATGAATACTAACAAAGTGAATACTCTTTTTGGAAAAGGAATAAAAGAAATGAGAGTTGAGATATAACAATAATGTCTGAGAGAAGAATACTGAGAAAACAATATATTAACACTAAAAAACCAAAGAACGCCATTTAAAAACACTTAAAGGTAAATTTCTGGGACGCCTGGGTGGCTCAGCAGTTGAGCGCCTGCCTTGGGTTCAAGACGTGATCCCAGAGTTCCAGGATTGAGCCCCACATCAGGCTCCTGTATGGAGCCTGCTTCTCCTCCTCCCTCTGCCTGTGTCTCTGCCTCTGTCTCTGTGTCTCTCATGAATAAAAATCTTGAGAAAAAAAAAATTTCTATAAAACTTGATGGCTGTATTTTAAGGTGCTACAGAACCTTACACACATTTATTTTAAATTTCTATTACTACACATGTATTAAAATTTTTGAAAATTAATCAGTTCTTTGATAACACAATGAAAAATTCTTTTTCAATTATGGTTTATATAAGTTATTTATACGTTTCTATGCCAATTATATCCAATATCAATAAGGGCTACTCAAAATTATACCAAAATAGATTAAAAATGTAATCACAGCAAAATAATACTTCAAAAGTCCCATCTCTCAATACTATTTTATCAGAAATTGCTAAATTTACTATTACATGTAAAATGACAGTCCTTCAACAAACCTATGCAAACATTTCACTTGAGTTGACTCTAATCTTAAGTCTTTAATATAAAAATGTACAGAAAATGGGAGAATATAGAAGTAGTCAAAATGACTGCCATTTAACAGACAAGACTAATTCCACTCATCTAAAAGTCTATATAGCTGACCCAGATATATACCAGACATATAATTGACTGATTATATTTTTATTTACTACTCTAAAAACACTTACTTCCTTTTTAAAATAATGACACTAAAATAACGCACTAAAGCAAGCATGAGAAAATGGAGAAATAATAAGACATGCATCAGAGTAAACTACCCTTTAGTTGATTCACAATTGAAAATGTTAATTTTGTTTAGCCTACTGGATCAATCTTAACAGTCTATACCTATTTGCCATTTATAGTCTGGGAAGTGCTTCCTCTGTTTTGAACTAAACCGGGTCCCCAAAAAAACAGTTCCTGAACAAAGATGTAAAGTATAAAAGCTACAACACTTATGATATATAAAATTAGAAATATAGAAACAATGGAATAATAGAAATTTTCTATAGAGTTGAAAATTCTAAACTAAATTTGAACACACAAAACTAATCCAATGGAATAGAGAATCATTCCTATTACCAAAAAATATATATATTTTGGGGAAATCACTTACGGTCACTTTTTCAGAACTCTCCAAATTTAAATAAAACTTTAAGTAAAACATGTTCATTTATCTTTGTTACTTTCTTAAAGAATTCAAAGTTAGTAAACACTACGAGTAAGGCAAGTACAGAATTCCAGAAATACCCTCAGAGGAGATTGAGGAAAAAATTTTCTAGCTTTTAATTACTTTTATCATCCTAAACAGTAAAACAGAAACATTTCTGACCATTTTCTCAAACAAAAAAATATAAGGATCAGAGTAAGAAGTCTAAATAGTTAAGAATCTGTAATAATTTAACACAGTATAGACATCTCTAATCTATGAGAAAATATCTTATTTCATGGAAAAAATATCAAGACCTTAACAGACACCTCAGCAAAGACATTATTCACATGGCAAACAAGCATATGAATGATGCTGTACTTATGTCACCAGAGAAATGCACATCAGAGCATCAATGGGATCCACACCAGCACTGAGCTGGCAGAGGCACCTCCACCACCACCACCACCACTAACCATGACATTCTTAAAAAGGCAGAACTAACAGAGACAGTAAAAAGATCAGTGACTGCCAGGGCTAGGCATGGGAAAGAGGTGAAAAAGCACAATACGCAGAATTCTTGGGGCTGTGCAACTATGCTGTTTGACACGAATGGCGGGTACATTTCATTATAAATCTGCCTAAACCTACAGAAGGTACAAGAGTGAACACTGAGGTGAAGTACGGATTTTGGGGGATAATGATGTGCCCATGTTAAGTCTGTTAATTATAACAAGTGTACTATTCTGGTAGGGGATGTTGATAATGGGGACAGGAGGTAAATGGGCAATCTCTGTACCTTCCTCTCAATTTTGCTGTGAACTCTAAAACTGCTCTAAAAAATAAAGTCTTTAAAAAATACAAGAAAATATGAGCTACCATGCCATGAAAAGATATGAAGAAAACTTAAATGTATTTTGCTAAGGCAAAGAAACCAGTCTGCAAGGGCTACATACTTATGATTCTAACTGTATGACATTCTGGAAATGGTAAAACTACGGAGACAGTGAACAGATCAGTGGTTGCTAGTGGCTCAAGGGGAGGGAAGAAGGGATGAACAGGTGGAGCACAAGAGATGTTCAGGGCAGTGACATTATTCTGAATGATACTGTAATAGGGATAACATCAGAGCAACAAATATGTATGTCAAGTTTACCAATGTGTAACAAAACAAGTGAACCCTAATGTAAACTATGAAATATAGTTAATAACAATATATTTATTCTGGCTTACCAACTGTAACACCAACACACGATGCTAACAAGAGAGGAAACGGAAAAGGGGTAAAGGAACTGTACTTTCCACTCAATTTTTCTGTAAACCTAGTACTAAAAAAATAGTAATAATTAAAACCTAATAATTTTTCAAAATGTGTAAGGGGTATATAAGAAATAACATCCATATTTTAAAAAACAAGCAACTTATATTTTAAAAAACAAGCAATATCACTTTATTTCATGACAACTGCCAAATGTATTAAAGATTTAAATGTTGAAAAGAGATGCCATGAAAGAACTTAAATATAGGTAAATGTTCTTATTATCCTGGGGGTAAGGAAGCTTTTCTAAGCATAATGCCAAAAGCAGAAAGCACAAAAAGTATTGATAAACCTAACCCCTGAGCCAGCCCGGGTGGCTCAGGGGTTTAGCGCCACCTTCAGTCCAGGGCCTGATGCTGAAGACCTGGGATCGAGTCCCACACATCCGGTTCCCTGCATGGAGCCTGCTTCTCCCTCTGCCTGGGTCTCTGCCTCCCTCTCTTTCTCTCTGTCTCTCTCTCTCTGTCTCTCTTTCTGTGTGTCTCTTGTGAATAAATAAAATCTTTAAAAAAAATAACCTATTATTTTTTTAAAAAACCAAAGTTTAAAAACAAGTAACAAGAGAAGCTATTTGCAACTTGGCAGACAGAATTAATACCCCTAATGTAGACATTATAGCTCTATGATTTTTATAACTCAAAAAAGAAAAGGGAAAAAAAGGTGGTGAAAATAGAAAACTGAAAATTCTTACACCATTGGGTTGTGTAATCAAATATATAATAAAACATCAAAATTAATAAAATATATTCCATATAACACAATAGAAAATATTAAAAAGAATGACACCTATTTTGTTTAAGGCACAGTAATCATTATTCCACATACTGCCTAAAAAATTAAATGGAATATAATCTTTCTGAGGGTAACTTAACAAATTACACCAAAAGCCTTTTTAAAACGAAAAATCCCAGGGTGCCTGGGTGGCTCAGTCAGTTAAGCATCTGCCTTCAGCTCAGGTCATGATCCAGGGACCCTGGGATAAACCCTGCATTAGGATCCCAGCATTAGGCTCCCTGCTCAGAGTCTGCTTCTCCCTCTCCCTCAGCTCCTCCCCACTGCTTATGCACTTGCTCTGTCTCAAATAAATAAAAATATTTAAATAAAAAATAAAATAAAATGCAAATCCCTCAAGCAATTAATTTCCAGGAATTTATCCAAAGGATATAACAATGTAGAACAAAGAGGCATATACAAATGCAACGTTGTTTAAAATTCAGAAAAAGTATATACCTAAGTACTCCTAGGAAATCATTAATAAAACTACAATACACCTATACAGTGTAAATACAGTCATTTAAGATGGTGCAAATCTGATATGGAAAGATATCCAATGATAAATTTTGAGACATGAATAGTTAATATGTATATGCACACTACGTACATTTAAGCAAATTTAAATTCAGCACCTCCTTTTACCAAAAAGGGCAATTCTGGCCTATCAGTCAACCCAATGGGTCAACGTCACACATTAAAACTGAGAAGAGAGAAGACTGTTCCCCTAGGTAGTCTCCATTTTCATGTGCCTGTAATAACGTGAGCATCTCTATACTCCACTGCACTGAGTCTGATTCTAGAATTATGTGCATGATTCAACTTACTCAAGTCTCTAAAGTCAGACTGATCTTGAGCCCAGGTTTTTCTCCTGTGTGCAAGAAAAGCTGATGAATTCCTGACCCTGTAAATAACTCCAGGGATCTAGACTACTATGAAATCTTTGTAGACCACTAAAGTTGTCTCAGATTACAGATAAACCTAAGAATCATAAATAACCTCAAGCCAATATGGACCTGAACACCTGGGCTCTGGGCTCTGACCTATAATCAAACCATATCTAGTCTACTTTACTTACAAATTTTCAAATGTAAATACAGAAAATGAGAATACACAATCAAATATATTAAGTTTTCACATTTTTCTCACCTAATCAGGGATTAAAATTAGGCAGAGTTTTTCTCCCATTTATACAAAAATAATCACCAAAAATGAACTTTTGGGACTTCATCAAGATAAAAAGCTTCTGCAGAGCAAAACAGTCAACAAAACTAAAAGAACAACCCAGGGAATGAGAGAAGATATTTGCAAATGATACATCAAATAAAGGGCTAGTATCCAAGATCTGTAAAGAGCTTATCAAACTCAACACCTAAGAAAAACCATTCAGTCATGAAATGGACAGAAGAGATTTCTACAAAGAAGATTTATACAAGGCCAAAAAGCACATGAAATAATGCTCTGCATCACTTGCCATCAGGGAAATACAAATCAAAACCACAATGAGATACCACCTCACACCAGTGAGAATGGTGAAAATTAACAAGACGGGAAACAACAAATGTTAGAGAGGATGTGGAGAAAGGGGAACCTGCTTGCACTCTTGGGGGGAATGCAAGCTGGTGCAGCCACCCTAGAAAACAGCATGGAAGTTCCTCAAGAAGTTAAAAATAGAGCTACCCTATGACCCAGCAATTGCACTGCTGGGGATTTACCTCAAAGATACAGATGCAGTGAAACGCCGGGACACCTGCACCCCAATGTTCACACCAGCAATGTCTACAATAGCCCAACTGTGGAAGGAGCTACGATGTCCTTCGACAGATGAATGGATAAAGATAATGTGATATATATATGATGGAATATTACTCAGTATCAGAGAGGACGAATACCTAGGTTTTACTTCAAAGGTGGATGGAACTGGAGGGTATTATGCTGAGTGAAATATGTCAATTGGTGAAAGACAATTATCATATGGTTTCATTCATATGTGAAATATTAAGAAAGAGTGAAAGGGACCATAAGGGAAGGAGGGGAAACTGAGTGGGTAAAAATAAAGAGGAAGACAAACCATGAGAGACTCTGAACTCTGGGAAACAAAGGGTTGTAGAAGGGGAGGTAGATGGGGGGAAGGGATAACGGAGTGACGGGCATTAAGGAGGGCACAAGAGGAGATGAGCACTGGGTGTTATAGTATATGTTGGCAAACTTAATTTAAATAAAATTTTTTAAATTTGGGGGAATAAATTTCAAAGAAATGTATATAGTTTATGGATTTTTTAAAATATAACTTTAAATATTCAGCTGTAAAGAAACTACTTATCAGCTGAAACTCAAAATTAGTAAAATCTTTCCTGCTTTCAATAATTTTTACTTTATTTTATTTATTTATTTATTTTTGCTTTCAATAATTTTTAAATCTTCAAGCCATCCTTTAAGGTTACTAACAAACATCAGAGCTAGGACAATGATTGTCATGTTTCATTGAACTGAGGATATCAATTCCAGGATGCACCATTATTTCATGTGCCACTAAGAATGTAAAATCATTCCCAACATACATCAGTCGTAAAATGTATCCCAAATTCAAAGGCATTAAAATATTTAAAAATTGTTATCTCAGAACAGATGTGATGCAGTATGTACATGCTTATTCCTCTGAATAATCCCCAGGTACAGAAACCTCATCTATATACACATATCAACTACGGAGGAAAGGAGAAAATAAATCAACATTTCTATAACACCAAAACCCCAGTGCCCCACACAAACTTCTTTTAAATGCATGAAAACAGTCAATACAAACTACTAGCTCAAAGAATCAATAAATAATTATGCAGACAACAAATCCAAAGAAGTAACTACAACAATTCACTACAGCCTAAGGAAATGATTTCTGAATTCTGGCAGCCAAGAACCTAAGCACCAAATGACTTTTAAACAACTAAGGTGGTCAAGAACCACGTTTCCTTAAATCCAATAGTCCACAGGTACCAGCTCAGAAAACAGAGAGCCACCTACTAAAGGAAAAAACAGTTAATCCAGGATTTCTCAGCACATACTATGAACATGAGACTCTAGGCTAGCTCAGGGGAATGTACAGGTTTAAAGTACACTACTATGCTGTTTCAAGAACATTGGTACAGGTACAAAGCAAAAAGAAAATCTTACTGACCTAAAAATTTTCACCAACGCAAAAAAAGTAATAAAGGTTAATAAATTAACCCAATTTCAATAAACACAAAAGAATGCACTTATTAATTCAGCAAACAATTAATTTAATTACAGTATGGAAACAAAAATCTCTACTAAATTTACCCATTTCAAAATTCCTAAAATCTTTTACTTTTCTTAGACCAAAATTTGGTATTGCCTCCTATAAAACATTAAAACATAAGTAAATCCAAATATCAAGGTATATTCACAATCAATGAAGTTACACAGGACTAAGGAGATTGACAAATATAAACTTACTAGAGGACTAATTCTATTAGGATTCAATTGTATATAAGAACAGATAAACATTCAAAACAGGCAAGGCAGGATATATTTTAAAAAGCCCTTCAAACATACCTTCCAAATCTATCTCCAATCTACAAAGTAAGTCTAAGAAGTGTAGATTCTGTTTAGCTACTTTACTGACCATTTAATTTTCTTAAGTCGCAGACTTCACATAGAGGACTACATCCATCTATGTCTATAGGTAAACGAGGACATACAAGTCATACTATTTTTTTCCTAATCAGTGACTCTTAAATAAAACATTCCCAGGTTTAACATTGATTTAGAAAACCAAATAACTAAAAATGTTTCCCTTCCCTTTTTGCTGTTTATTTTTTTACGAGGAATCTAATTTGATCATCCATTTGTACCTCAAACATCAGGGCTTAGAAATTCAATTGTAAAAAAAAAAAGGCCATCAATTTAAACAAAAAAGACAGAATGTCGATAATTTTTTAAGATGGGTCACAGTTATATTGTTAATTATACATAAGGCAGTTAGTTATATTGTTCTCTCTACTCTTAGGTTTTTCAAAGTCGATAATATTAGATTTAAAAATTATTCGGGTGTACTGGTCTTCCTTAAACTTTCTTTAATTTTAGGGGATCCCTGGGTGGCGCAGCAGTTTGGCGCCTGCCTTTGGCTCAGGGCGCGATCCTGGAGACCTGGGATCGAATCCCATATCGGGCTCCCGGTGCATGGAGCCTGCTTCTCCCTCTGCCTGTGTCTCTGCCTCTCTCTCTCTCTCTCTCTCTCTCTGTGACTATCATAAATAATAAATAAATTAAAAAAAAAAAAACTTTCTTTAATTTTAAAACAAATTTAGCAGAGTATCAATTTAGCATTAAGTTTTTTGACAGAGTACACTAACTTGAAGGTAGTCCACAAACACATCAAAAGTTGCTTTATCAATAGATATTAGGTCACATCGACTTGGAAGTTACTAAGGAAATAAATGTAATATAATGAAGTACATGTCCTATTTACATAGTCAACAATTAATTAAAAAAAATTTCATTCTCAGAATTGACAGGGATAAATTTTCTACTTCAGTGGTTTACACACTTTTCTAGGTACCTAGAGGAGAGGCCAGAGATAAAACAAATCAACTTGTTTCATAAATTGGGAACTGTGTACAAAATATAAGATTTTGTTTTAAAAAAGAATCTAGCTACTTTAAAATCAGAGTGGAGGGGCTAAAAACCATTGTTCTATTGCATTCACATTCTATAGCTAATATAGTGACTTAGAAAAGGTTAAAAAACTTGTGTAACATCATTCAATTAACAGCAGTAAAAGGAATGGAATTTAGGACTCTTGACTATTTGCCCAGGTCTACTTTAAAACAATGGACCACCTTAAATTTAAGTTAGTTATGAATGATATTGTTTTAATTTTCCTGTCTACAAAATAATATTAGACAGAATCATCTCTATGATAATTTCCCAGGCCTAAAATTCTAACTCCTGGGCAGCCCAGGTGGCTCAGCGGTTTCAGCCCAGGTATGTGATCCTGGAGACCCAGGATGGAGTCCCACATCCGGCTCCCTACTGGGAGCCCGCTTCTCCCTCTGCCTGTGTCTCTGCCTCTCTCTCTCTCTCTGTGTCTCTCATGAATAAATAAAATCTTTAAATAAATAAAATAAAATAAAATAAAATTCTAACTCCTCGAATGCCAAGTTTCAACAGAAGTCTATATTAAGGAGATGTATATCCTCAAACTTAGCAGAACTCTTCAAACATTTTCAGGAACTCCAGAGAAATAGAGGTCAAATATAGAAACAACCTAATAGTTATTCAGTCTTTATTTTTTTTGGATCCTGAAACATTTTTGCAACTTCTCCATCTTCTAGTAATTAATGCTCGGGATATAAAGCACGGTCACCAAAGACCACTGAAATAATCACACTAAATGGCTTTTTTGGTTATTGGGTATTTTTGGAAAGGATATTGGCCTATCAAACATACAACTCCCTGGATGTTCAAGTTACGGAGTGCCTTACAGAGAACCAAATACGTCACTCTGTTAAGTTTTAAAATAAATGAATTCAGAGGAGCATTAAGCCTAGCTGACGTATAATGGTCACAAATAAAGTTTTAATTCCCACCTATTAAAGCCTGAAAGAGGTTGCTCTGAAAAATGTTAATGACTCGTTCTATGGAACTTCTGAGCTGTCTGTCTTCAGTTTGGCTTAGTTTTGAACGATATTCTTCCAAAAGGTGCAGTGCTCTCTGGGTGTCTGGGAAGGAAACAAGAGTTTGATTAAAATTACACATATACAGTTATTACACACTACTTATGCAGCAAATTATCCTACAAGACATCTCAACACCTCCCCAAATTCTTTAGGTCAATCAACGCTGCTACATTCACACACACACATATATTCCTTAGAATAATCAAAACATTTCTAACCGTATGTCACAGAAAAAGGAGGAAGATAAACAGTTGGTGATAAATGTGTAGTAGTCTAAAACAACACAAGGCTGTTTGATCAAAGTATCAGTTAACACAGCTTCAGCCGATCCGACATGCAAAAGCAGATTACCTACAATTTGTCATTATAATCCGAATCTTGGGGGATCCCTGGGTGGCTCGGCAGTTTATCACCTGCCTTTGGTCCAGGGCATGACCCCGGGGTCCTGAATAGAGTCCCACATCAGCTCCCAGCATGGAGCCTGCTTCTCCCTCTGCCTGTGCCTCTGCCTCTCTTTCTCTATGTCTATCATGAATAAATAAAATCTTTAAAAATAATAATAATAATCCGAATCTTAACTGTTTGAAAACACCAGTTCTTATAGCCAGGTTCCTACGACTGCTCACAAAAGAGTGCCTAGTAAAGATCATAAAGTTAAAATATCAAAACACCAATTAAAGAGTCTTCACGAAGACCTTTCAGAGGAGTGAACATGAACCTGCCTCTCGAGAGCCACTACGGACCGCGATGCCAGAAAAGAAAAGTTTGAAAACGACACTGACAGGTGTCCGTCCCCTCCAGGATAGGCGGCTTCGGTCTCCTAAGAAGGGCGATGACGCTGTCTTATCAGAGTCCAACATTTTTATTTTATTTTTTTTAAAGATAGATTTATTTATTTATGATAGATAGATGATAGAGAGAGAGAGGGGCAGAGACACAGGAGGAGGGAGAAGCAGGTTCCATGCAGGGAGCTGATGCGGTACTCAGTCCCAGACCCCGGGGTCACGCCCTGGCCCAAAGGCAGGTGCTAAACCGCTGAGCCTCCCAGGGATCCCCTAATCCAACATCTTTAAAACACAAATCAGAACACAGACACAACACTCACTCACTCACTCACCCGCACGAGAAGAGGGGTCCCGAAATAAATTCTCACCTTGCTTCCGGACCGGCATGTTTTTTGGTTTTTTTTCCCCTCCAGTATCGGAAAGAGGGTACACACCTTTAAAAAAAATAAATTAAAAAAAAAAAAACAGTAAGGGAACAACCGAAGCAAAACGACAAGAGGATCGTGGTGCTAAGTTGCATTCCTCCCCTGAACTCTCAAAATCGGGGAAAACTAAAACTCCCAGCCGTACCTGAAGAAGGGGCCACACCCGCTGCCCAAGTTTTCCCAAGTGAAACAGCAGGGTGGGGGGGGGGGGTCCCAGGAAGCTGCCCCCCGAGGGTGGGCCCCCCCGCACGGGGACCTGCAGCTCCGGCTCCCAGGGGCGCTCGGTGCCCGGGCGCGGGCCCGGACGACGCGTGCAGGCGCCCCACCTGCTCCGGGGCGCAGCGGCGCGAGGCTGGAGGCTGCGGGGACACGGGCCCGCGGGCCCCACACCTGCGGCGCCAAGTTCCCGCGAGCGGCGTGCGCTCGGGACGGGCTCGGGGGCCGCCCGCCCGGCCCCGCCCGGGGCTCGAGGAGCCGAGCACGCGGGGGGTGAGCGAGCCGGGGGAGGAGGAAGAGGAGGAGGAGCCGCCTTCGCCGCCCCCGCCGCCGCCCCACCCCCGGAGCGTCGCCTCCCTCCCTCCCTCCCTCCGCGCCCCTCGCCGCTCGGCCCCCAAACTTTCCGCCAAGATGGCGGCCCCGGAGCTGGCCGGCCGCGCCCCACGTGACCGCGCTCCCAGCCAATGGGAAGTGAGGAGGCGGCGGGCGCCCACCCCGGGCTCCGAGCGCCGCTGCCTTTGGGGCGGCAGGGGGAGGCGGCGCGGAGGGGCCGGGGCCCGGCGCACGGCCCCGCCGGCCTCCCCGCGGACGGGCGGCCCCGGCGCGGCCCCGCGGCCCGACGGCTGGGCGCGCGCTCCACAGGTGGCCCGAGGCGGCCCCCGGAGCCCGCCCTCACCTCGCCGCAGCCCGCGGCTCCGAGCGCGACGCGACCTCACCTACAGCAGGTCCGGGACACACATGCCGACACACCTCGTAACGCCCCTACACGCGTGCTGCCTCCGCCTCCGCGCGCGGCGAGGTCCCGGCGCCCCCGGGGAGCGGATCCCCGGCCCCGAGGAGCGGTCTCGCGGAGGAGTAGACCGCGCCGCCCACGTCAGGGGCGCGGGGGGCGGGGCCTGGCGGGGAAGGGGCGGGGCCTGGCCCGGGGAGGGGAGGGGCCTGCCCGCCGCGGGGGCGGAGCCTGGCCTGTGAAGGGGCGGGGCCTGGGCGGGGGCGCGCTCTCCTCCACTTCGTACTGATGCTTTAAACTATGGGGCATCGCTGGGGGCGCGATCCTGGAGCCCCGGGATCCAGTCCCGCATCGGGCTCCCTGCATGGAGCCTGCTTCTCCCTCTGTGTGTCTCTGCCTCCCTCTCTCTCCATCTGTGTCTATCATGAATAAATAAATAAATAAAATCTTTTTAAAAAAATAAATTATTCGCCCGTCAGTACAAGTCTTTTGGGGGGGAGGGGTTGAAAAAAGAAGGGCTCGTAAACTAGAAAGTCTAAGCGTGAATGCATTGAAGGGAGGGAAGAAAACCCTGGTTCCCTCTTTCGCTCGCTCGTTCATCCACACGTCCGTGTCTGCGCTCCTCGCCCAGTCACCCGTCTCAGGTTGTCACCCGAGCTCGTGACGGCCCCTTTAAGAGCTCACCTGTAGCTACCTCCACCGAAACCGAGCCACCTCCTCCCGCGCGCGCGGCGGGGTGGGGTGTAGACCGCAGGTGCCAGCGGGGACTTCTGGCTGGTCCAGACCCCGGCTCCGGCTCTGAGCCGCCCGGGTTGTAGGAAGAGAAATTTTGCGAAAAGCTCTCAAAGTTCAGACCTTTTTTTTTGGGGGGGGGGGTGTAACAGGGACCTCCCTCGTCTGAGGTCCTGTGCGAGTTGCGAGTTTGCCCAAGGTCACCCGGAGTTAGTAACAAAACTGGAAACACGAAGAAGATCGTCTTTCTAAACCGGAAGACTTCCCTGTAAACCTGCCAGCCTTTGGCTGAGGCCACATCCTTGGGCTGATAAAGGGAAGTCCTGGGAACCTTGCACTGTAATCATGACACTCAGAAGTCTCCTGACCACTGGGTTTCACTTTTGGGTTGCACCTTGGAATTCTAACTTGCCAGAACCCAACGACTTTAGAGCCTCATCTAGACCCAGTATTTCAATTTAAGATAAACAGGTTCAGGGAGGGGAAACAACCTGCCCAAGGACCTGTAGCCCAGCATTAGTTCTCCTATCTCCAGTACAGGGCTCTTTCCACTGTGATTTTGGAAAACTTGGCAGTGGTGTGTTGATTTATTAGCAGCAGGCGTCTATGCATGCTTTCCTGGCTCAACCATCTTGGGAGCTTGAGCAACAGTTGAAAGCAACATTCCGTAGAAGAAATGGGATGAAAAAGTGAAAGGGAGCCCCTAAAAACAAGGAGCTTAACTAGAGAGACTGTTAAAATGGTAAACTGGGAGGGATGGGGTAACCGGGTGATGGACATTAAGAAGGGCGTGTGATGTAGTGAGCACTGGGTGTTATATAAGACTGATGAATCACTGAACTCTACCTCTGAAACTATTTATACATTACATGTTAACTAATTGAATTTAAATAAAATAAATAAATAATAGTGGACTAGAGAGGTTTGTAATAGTGAAAATGGCTGATGGCATGCATGCTATTATTATCAAGACTTATTGATGGGCTGTGAATGGAATTGCTCCACTCAAGGAAGCGTTCTAAGAATGGAATCTCTTCAGAGTTCAGGAGGAAGGAGGGATTTTTGCCCTCACTCTTAGTATCATTCATTATTCATATATGTTCACTTGCTAGGCAATGAGGATAGAAATAGTTAAGATCCAAGCCCTGCTGTCAAGGAACCACAGCCTAGTAACAAATGGATAAAGGCAAGTGCAGCTTTTCCCAAGGGCCACTGTAAAGTCAAAAGCAAACTGTGTGTAAGTTCTCAATGTCATCCTGGTCTCCCTCTAAAAAGAAAGAGAAGAGGGAGGAGGAAGAGCATGGTAAGAGGCATGAAGCCCTTCCTTCTCGTCAACCTCTAGCTCTCTTGGTTGTCAGCAGTGTCCAGAAGCCAAAAGGAAGCTAGCACTTGTTCCGTGTTACGGGCCAAGAAGAATGCAGACCTAGGAGAGGTCTTTATTCCTTACTCCTCCTTTCTGTTCCTCTGTATTAGTTATCTATAACTGCATAATAAATTCCTCAAAAATTAGTAGCTTAAAACTTAGTAGCTGAGTAACTTATGCCCCAGTAAACATGGTCTCCCAGTTTCTTCAGGTAAGGAATTCAAGAGGACCTTAGCTGGATGGTTCTGTGGTTTAGGGCCTCAAGAGATTACAGTCAAGGTGTCTACCAGAACTAGTCATTGAAAGGTTTAATGGGGATTAAGGGAGGCTCTTCCAAAGTGGCTCACTCACATAGTTGTTAAGTCAATGCTGATTGTTGGTAGGGGGCCTCTTTTTTTCACCATGAAGCTCTTTCTATAGGGCTGCTTGAGCATCTTCATGCTGTGGTGGCTGACTTCCTCTGGAGCAGGTCATCCAAGAGGGCAAGACAGCACCCACAATGTCTTTCATGACCTAATTTCAGAAGTAACAATCATTTCCACAGTATCCTACTGGTTACTTAGGTTACCCTCAGGAAAACCAGTACCTAAGAATCATTAGGTGCCATCTTGGAGGCTGCCTACCCCAACGTCACAACACACAAAGCAATGACAAATGGATTTCTCCAAACAAATTTTATTTCCTTGAAGTTTTCCTTACTTTATGCGGTACCAGCTGCCTATTGGAACAGGATCCAATATAGCATCTGATTACTTTTCTAACATTCTCATTTTAAAGAAAAATTTAATACATAAACTTTCCAGCCCCACATTAACTTTCCTTTCAAATAACTTAAAAGACTTAAAGTCAAAGGATCAAAAAAATAAATAAATATTTATAAAAGATTTTATTTATTTATTCATGAGAGACACAGAGAGAGGGGCAGAGACACAGGCAGAGGGAGAAGCAGGCTCCCCAGGATCATGTCCTGAGCAGAAGGCAGGTCCTCAACCACTGAGAGACCTAGGCATCCCAGTAAATAAGAATTAAAAAAAAAAAAAAAAAAAGGAGCCAGATGATCACAGGGAAAAGCTTGAAGCTCAGATTCTTCTATTGAGTTGTCAGAGAGTTGATCTCTAAGAATATTGTCTGTCAGTTCTAAACTTTCCCTCTCCTGCTGTTCTTCTACCCAAGCCACCCTTACAACTTCACATCTCTGACTTTGTGCTTTTCCCTGTTCAGGTTCCCAGCCTATCCTCTGGTAAAGAGTTCAGGTCCTGCCAGACCCTGCTGCATCATTTTCTCTCACTCTGGCAGAGTGCCAGTACACTGCCTGTGCCAAGGCAATCACTAAAAGGATGGAATTTGATGCTGTAAAAAATGCTTATGCCAGCTTAGGCTACAAAAAAAAAAAATAGTGCTGAGAATGATGAGAGTAACCCTGTTGGTCAGATCTCCACAAATTGTTCAGAGGGCATTTCCTGGCAGCAAACTTTAAGAAGAGTCTACATAAACTAGGATCTGGAAAGAAGGAAGTAGCCAGAACAATCAGGGATATGAAGCCTTAACCTAAGGGGAACAATTGTAGGATCTAGTGTTATTTCTTTGAGAAAAGAGAGGGATCTGAAGATCTTGACTTCAATCTTCAAAGAGGCTTATTCTGTGTTTTGGGGGGGGGCAGGGCAGGACTAAAGTTACAGAGACACAGAAAGTTCTTCTTTAAAGTGATTTGTTAGAACTGTTCCAAATTCTTAAGAGTCACCCCCAAATGGTAAGAGTTACCTATCAAGCGGAGACCAAAAGAATCCAGCAATGCTTCCTTGTCAGAGGGAGGTCGATACTCAGGCTAGAAAGCTGAGCTTTCTCCATGACCTCTGAGACCAGTTCTAAGCATCTGAAACTTCAGTCTCTGCTGTGGTATTAGTACCACTTTATCTACATCAAGAATCCATGCTATCCAGTTGAAGTGGTACTGAGACGGATCTCCTTCTGCCTAGATAATTCTTATCAGAATAAAAGGTACAAGTTGAAATAAATTCCCTTTAAAATATGGACAGTTGCTCACATCCCTGACAATTAGTCCCTGAACTCATGCTTTTTAATGGATAATCTACCTCAAATTTCTATATTATGGTGTAATGGATTCCTAAGTGGGTATAGGACTAAACTCGTATACTTTTATACAAGTCTAAGCCCTTTGTATAATGTTCAAAGACAGATTTAACACATTATAGTCTCACAGCAACCTAGGAGATAAATTTATTGGCTATGATCTCCCCATTTGCAGAGGAAGACACTGAGGAAGAAAGAAAGAATGCAGTGCAGGACACCACAGCCAGCTGGTAATGGAGGTGGGACTGAACATTAGCTCACTGTTTCTTCCATTAGACTATGTTTCCTTTTCTCTACCTGACTCCTTTCTTTAAAAAAAAAAAAAAAGGGACTGAAGCACTGTGTTTGTGTGTGTATGAAAGACGGAGATAGACCCAGAGATATTCTGATAAAATAAAGCGCATATAATAGACTAGTCTTTACTCATTTATCATATATTTAAATGCCTGTAACAGCCGAGACAATTTTGATGGAAATAGGAATATTGCCTCTGACCGCAAATAAATAAGTATCCGCGCCCTAGTTATATGGTACAACTAAATGAGTTGTTGTTTTTCAATGCAAAGGCATTTATTTAAACAACCGAAGCTTCTTTCTCTCCTTCCTTTATCCTGACAAGTACCCTTGAGTATAAATGAGAGGTTTCTCAAATGTATGGGACATTGAACCTGGAAGGGCCCTCAGACACTGTGTAGTGCCATCCTCTCATTTGACAGACATGTGAAGTAAGCTCCAGAAGAGCTCCCAAACATTATCAACATACAATTATCAAAGGGCTTTTTAGCCATAGCAGCATGCTCCTGGCATTTCAGGAATAATCGATCTTTCTCTTGGCTAGGAGAGAGAATGGGAATTAGTAATCTTTTCTAAAGATATATTTCTAAGTTTAACCAAATTTGCCATTATGCTTTTGAAGAACTTGGGATATCGACCAAACTGTGGGATCTCATATTGAAATCCTTAGGATTAATACTCAAATCTTACATGAGACAGCCTCCTCACCCCACTCCCTGCCAAGAGGATTACCAGTGTCTATTCAAAGAAGGTTCTGGTTAGGGCCCCTTGGCCAGATTATCCTTTTATAGGCAGAGAACACAAATTTGGAAACCTAATTGGAATTTGAAGAAACTATGAGAATTTTAGGAAGTCATTTGTATTCGATTTTTTGACATGTGTCTTGGCTAATAGAATTCTGATAAGCAATAGAAGCCAAAGGATTCTTCATAATTGGACATGAATTGAGTCCAGTGACCAATCTCGTGGACCACAGAAAACTGCCAGAATTTTCCAAAAGCTTTATGGGCCAGTCTTTCATTTTTGGGAAATGACACTCACTAGAGCTGTAATTTTCCTATTCCTCATGTTTTGTAACCCTGAATTCTTTATTATTCCCTTATTTTAAGCTCACAAGAACTGGAAAGACAAAGAATCATTTAAATCTTACTTTCTATTTACACTTTCTTTAAATTAGATTAATTTATTTCAAAAGAAAATTTTATCAACTAAGATTAATTATTTGTAATCAAAACCTTCTCTACCTTTTTTTCAGATAAATTGGGTGATATTTGAGGAGACTTCCAAATATGCTTTTTAAAAATCCTGCAAAAACTCTCCCCGTTGGATATGATTTCAAATTTGCTATGCAAATCACTCTGTGAATCAATAAAAGTAAAACCCAAGACTGGTGGGAAACAACAGAATAATAACTATAGGAACAGAAGTAAAAAGGGGGAGGCATTATCAATTGCTAATGAACATGAATAAAGTTAAGAATAAGGGACGAACAAATATTTAATAAGAAATGCTGCTGGGACGCCTGGATGGCTCAGTGGTTGAGCATCTGCCTTCAGCCCCAGGGCGTGATCCTGGGGTCCCAGGATCGAGTCCCACGTTGGGGCTCCCTGCATGGAGCCTGCTTCTCCCTCCCTGTGTCTCTGCCTCTCCCTCTCTCTCTGTGTCTCTCTCATGAAAAAATAAATAAAATCTTTTAAAAAATAGATATATAAAGAAAGAAACGGTGCCATAATAATGTAGAGAAGCTTTGATTCAAGGGAACAGAATTAATGTATGTCTTTATTCTTTTTTTCCGTCAGAAAATCACTCTCAAAATATTAGAACAAGAAGAAACTTGTTCCTCTGTCTTCAATGAAATTAGAGTGCTTAGTAACCCCAACAGGACTGAAAGTAGATGCCTGAGTTGGGATTTGGAGAAGCGGTAAATACCTCCCAAAAAAGGTGAAAATCCCCACAACAACCAAGTAGGGAGAAAAAAATGTGTGTGGGGTATGTGTGTATGTGTAATGTTAGCATGTTTGTGGTAAATACAAGATTGTCTCTTCTACTTCTCCTCTGTACTTTGTGAATATTTGAGATATTTCTTAATAAAAAAATTTAAACCCAAAATAAACCACAGGTATACTTGTCTTGGAGAACCCTAAAGAAGTTGAAGAAATAGAGACTCCAGATACCACTGATGGATAAGGTGTCACTAGGAATGGTGGGGCAGGATCTGAAAACGAGAATGGTTAAATATCTGTATAAGGAGAGCTTAGATGCTAGGTTCCTACACACTCAAAGAGGTTACCACCTGCGCCCTTTAATTCAAAAGAAAAGAGCTCCATTTACTGGAAAAAATGAGAGGCTTTTTTTTTTTTAAGGAGGAGCAGACTCCCCACTGAGCGGGGACCCCCCCCCCAATGTGGGGCTCCATCCCAGGCCTCTGGGATGATGACCGGAGCAGACTGAGCCACCCAAGTGCCCCAAGTACACTGCTTTATTTTTTTTATTTTTTATTTTATTTTTTATTTATTTATGATAGTCAGAGAGAGAGAGAGAGAGGCAGAGACACAGGCTGAGGGAGAAGCAGGCTCCATGCACCGGGAGCCCGACGTGGGATTCGATCCCGGGTCTCCAGGATCACGCCCTGGGCCAAAGGCAGGCGCTAAACCTGCTAGATTTGGGACACCAGACATGAAGGAAGATGGTGGTTGTAGTACTAAACCAGGAGACTGAGGGGAAATCTGGACCTTAAACAGAGTGTTTCCCTCATAAGCTCCATTCCTCCCCTATAGCTCAATTCCCAGGAGCCATAGCTAGGCTGAAAACTGAATCGCCAATGCAAAAAAAAAAGATCAATACACACTTAGAGTTGGGAGGGTCACAACAAAAGTTAGGGTGAGCCATCAGGAAAATGCAGATCCAAACCACAATGAGATACCACTTCACACCCATCGGGATAGCTATAGCCAAAAGAGACATATCTGTTAAGACATACATGTTATTTTAACAAGTGCTGCCTAGGATGTGAAACAATCAGAACTCTCATAATTGCTGGTGGGAATGTAAAATGGTGCAGCCATTTTGAAAAAGTCTGGCAGTTTCTCAAATGGTTAAGCATAGTTACCATATGACACAATTCCACTCCTAGGTACATATCAGAGAATTGAAAACATATGTCATGGAAAACTTGTATAGAGATGTTCATAGCAGCAGTATCCATAAGAGCCAAAAAGTGAAAACAATTGAAAAGTCCACAAACTATTGAATGATTTAATAAAATGTGATATATCCATACAATGAATTATTATTCTGCAATAAAAAGAAATGAAGTACTGATATATGCTACAAAGTGAATAATCTTTGAAGACATTATGTTAAGTGAAGGAAGCCAGGTACAAAGGACCACATGTTATATGTTTCTATTTATACATGTTCAGAATAGGCAAATCTATAGAAACAGAAAATAGATTAGTGGTTGCCTAGGATTGAGGGATAATGAGAGGAGAGAGGCTGGTGGTAGAAAGCTAAGGGGTGACAGTTTATTTTGTTTTATTTTGTTTTGAGGTTAATGGAAATGTCCTAAAACTGATTGCGGTGATAAATGCACAACCCTGTCAATATACTAAAAAGCCACTGAATTGTATACTTTATATGGGTGAATTGTATGGTATGTGAATTATATTTCAGTAAAGTTGTTTTTTTAAAAAGTCAGTTCGGCCACCTCATTGCCCTTCAAGAATGGTGACCAGTCAACAAAGCCCCTCCACATACACAGAACTTCTATCAACTCAACTTTCAACAGCAAGAGGCAACCAAGATCACCAGACATTTGGAGAATGCTCCATCACGAAAGATGGAGACCAAAAAATAGACAAACCTGGGGGAAAAAAACTCAAAAGAAACATGGTTCAGAGTCAATGCAAGAAACAGAGAAAAAAAACAAGAAATTACAACTCATATCTTCAGAGATCTTAAAGCCATGAAGTAAAGATCATGAAAAGAAAGTTCTTTGAAACTAAAATTTGGAAACAAAACATAAAATTCAATAAAAAGTTGGAAGACAAAGTTACATAAATTTCCAGAAAGAAAGAATGAGAAAAAAATACAGGCAAGTGAGAGATTTGGTAAACAAAGGACATCAAATGATAGGTATTCCAGAAGAGAGATCAGGCAAGGAAGTTAATAATACAGGAAATGAATAACTTAAGGGGAGGAGGTCAAGCAAATCATATGACATTTATCAGAATGGAAAGACAAGAATCTACAAAGCAAAAAAGGTCTCCTGGGGTGCCTGGGTAGCTCGGTGGGTTAAGCACCTGCCTTTGGCACGGGTCATGGTTCATGGTCTCAGGATCCTGGGATCAAGCCCTGCACTGGGCTTCAGCCCCCATTGGGCTCCCTGCTCAGCAGGGGTCCACTTCTCCCTCTCTCTCTGACTCTGCTCCCTACTTGTACTTTCTCTTTCAAATAAATAAATAAAATCTTTAAAAGAAAAAAAAAGTTCTTCTGAGCCTCAGCAATAATGAATGAAAAGAGACCCACATCAAAACACATTGTGATATTTTGGAACACTCAAAATGCAGTGCAGCTCCTAAATGCTTCCAGAGAGAGAAAGAAAAAAGAGTCCATGTACACCATATCAGAAATCAGAATGGCATCAGAGTTCTCAATCACATTGGAAGTTAGAAGACTGTAAAACATGCATTTACAATTCTAAGGATGGGATGCTTGGGTTGCTCAGTAGTTGAGCGTCTCTGACTTTGGCTCAGTTCGTGTCCCCTGGGTCCTGGATCGAGTCCCAGGTTGGGCTCCCAGCAGGGAGCCCGCTTTTCCCTCTGCCTGTGTCTCTGCCTCTCTCTGTGTGTGTCTCATGAATAAATAAAATCTTTTAACAGAATAAAATAAAATAAAATTCTAAGGAAAAATTACTTTTCCTTAGGATTATATATCTCACCAGATTCCCAATCTGAGTAAAATTTGAAAAAAAAAATGTTTTTTCAATGTCTCAAAAAACTGACCTCCCATGAATCATGCATGCTTTTTTAGGAGGCTTCTGGATGAATGTGCTTTAGTAAAACGAGGGTGTAAAGCAAAAAAGAAGGAGACACGGATCCAAGAAATAGAATCCAACATAGAATGGGGGCAGAATGCGGATTTAAGGCAATTTCAGGCCAGGAGCTGCTGAGCGTGACTTTGGGAGGAAGCAGTACGGATTGGAAGGTTGGAGGGCTTCAGAATCAATGTATCCAAGATAGACGTGGAATTCGTAGGCTAGTTGACAGTTTTGATCATATGTAAAAACGTATCAAGAGTTTTTCAGAGCTGTTGCAGGGTGTGGGAAAACTTGAGATGTTCAAAGAAAACTAAACAAGCAGAAACATCTATGCACTCCAGGAAAATAAGTTGTGTGAGAAAGAAACTATAATCACCATACGCTATTTGGCTCAAAAGTGCAATATTTTTGTAGCGATAATGAAAAGCAATAGAGTAATGAAAGCAATAGAGTAAACTGATTCGACAGCAACAAAAAGAGAACTGTGATAGGATGAGAATCAGTAAACTGATAGTTTCATATAGAGAATAGATAGCTAGAAAGGCAACTGATAATTTCAAGTAATGAACAAAAGTCTCAGTCTCCTATATGATTTAGGAATATAGAAGTAAATTCCAGAAGAAATAGCTAAAAGAACTGAAGATTTTTTTTTCTCCAGAGTGGGATGAGGGGGAGAAGGCAGGGAGCTATTTTTTAAAAATTATTATTACTGTAATGTTTAGCACTCTTTGGCCCTTAAGAAACTATTTGCATGTAGTAATTGGATTCATGATAAAGATTACTTAAAATCTATATAAAGAGAAGTCAAATGATGCACATTGACTTCTAAGCCACATTGAATCCTTAAGCAGAATTCCACTGCTAAATATAGATGTAAAGAATCTGGAAACTCCGATTGCAGCTGCCGTCTGTTCTTGTCACTGCTGTGACGGCCGTCCTTCCTGAAGAATGAGACCACTGGACGAAGTGGCCATCACAGGACCAGAATGACAAGAATACAGAATTTCCTTTTCTAGGGGTTTCTGATGTTCTCTCTAGGAAGGTTTATACATAGTTCTGCTTGTCGACAATTGTAAAATCACTTCTTAGAACCTTTCCAACTTAACATGTGTGTAAATCTCTAAAATTCTTAGACACAGGTAGAAGATCCTTAGAGAGTGAAGATGTCATTTCTTCCCCCCAAAATCACAAAACTCCAAGTACAATCAGTCCTTATTAGCATCCAATATTAGATTATTAGTATGCCTGATGCCCCTGGGTGGCTCAGTCGATTAAGTGTCTGACTCTTGGTTTCAAGGCAGGTCATGATCTCAGGGCTGTGAGATTGAGCCCTACATTGGGCTCTGTACTGGGCATGGAGCCTATTTATGATTCTCTCTCTCCCTCTCTCTCTGCCCCATCCCTCCACCCAGATAAATAAAATAAAATAAAATAAAATAAAATAAAATAAAATAAAATATTAGTATGCCTTAGTTCATATTCTGATGCTTTCTTTACAAGTATATACTTTAAATAAATATATAATTTTAAAATTATATAACTAACACCTGTTTATGGTTAAAAAAAAAAAACTTCCAACAGTTGAGAAACACGTATATACTTAATGTAAAATTTGTCCTTCATTCCTATTTTTGTCCCCCTTCTCAGACCTCTGAGTGGATTTCAATAGCTTGGTAAATCACTTTGCATGCCACTACATTTTGAGATTTCAAAAAGGATGGAGAGGAGAAAGCTATTCAAGAAAATGAGTGCTATCTATGATGAGAGAGTGAATATACATACAGATATTGGGTAGACTATCTATGACAATAGATCTCTGAGCCACAACCTCTGCACAACCAATCCAGGGAGCCTGGTGACAATCCCTATAGCAATTGGTCTAGAATGACCAGGACTTGTTCAAGGACTGCCCTCTTCCCTATTTTTCCCCCTTGCTTTTAACTCAGAGTTAACCCGAGACAAGTAAATATGCTCCCCCAATCAATATAAAATGTCCTACTTCCATGTATCCTGCTTTCAGCTTTCCTGTGTCCACAACCTCCAGTTAAAGCATAGCTGAAGCTTTCCCTTTCTTTGCTATGAAGTTTTTCCACTCCTCTGCCTACCTTTGAGTGCTTGCCAAACTCAGGTGAGAGTAGCTGACTCCCAAGCTATCTATACTCACTGTTGTCATTTAGGTTGTCATCATTTATTTCTGCAATATGACAAGATAAAGTTCGTCAAAGGAGTAAAAATGATATTGGAATAACTTGTTAGTCTGCTACTTCAATAGAACCTTCATTCATTGGGTTCAACGCATATGTATCATGCTCATAAGAACCAGACACCAAAATAAATAATATTTCACTAGAACCCACTTGTCTAAGGACAGACACTACATTGCCGAAGTCTTGGGAGTTAGAAATTCAAATCTTCAGTCATTGTTTATGGTCCAAAGCAGGCAAACTATTTGCTTCAAAATTCTGAAGTACCTTCATTAAATATGAATGAAGAGAAGGCCTCGGCAATTAATTTAATGGCAGAAAAGAATTACTAACAATAATGTGTTTCATGTTAGCCTTATTTTAAAAAAATCTCTTGGTACCCCTGACGGTTGGTAACACTACTGTGTTATTGTTAGGTTGTTTTTTTTAAATTTTATAAGTAATTACTTGTCTAAGGATGATTGTTCTCCCCCCACCACCAAAGAATTATGTTCAGTTTACTAATGCAGACGCAAGTTCATTAATAAAGCTGGCAAGCAAAAGCATCTGAAAACATCCAGGGGATGATACTGTAGTAAGTTTTACTGAAGATGACATTTTCATTAGCGCTGCTAATGAACTATGCTTATTCCTTTAGGGAGCTGTGATTTATTAAAAGAATTAAAAGTCTGAAAAGATGCCAAAAGAATTACACTCATTCATTTTGAATATGACTACAGTATTTGCAATAGAAAAATTAGTGAGTATTCCCTAAAGTCATGGTGGCTTTTAAACACTGTGTAATTCTGGGTATTGCCATCAGCAAAGCATTGCACCATTGCTCATTAGAAGGATAATGTCATTATAATAGCTCCGAGGCATAAGCCAGTTAGATGAAGCACCAGAAAGAGAAAGGCAAGTTTGTTGGGTGAATCATTCTTGTTCCACAGTTTGGTGACTCTACATTAAGCCAGAAAAAAAAAAAAAAAAAAAAAAGCCAGCTCATGGCTTAATTTGTGGGAACTTCCAAGGAAATGCTGCAAGGGTGTACAACTCTTATAATTGGTCTCTAGGTTTCATTATCTCTGTTCCTGAAGTTGCCTATTCACACTTAACTTGCAAAGTTAAGGAGAGAATAAAAACAAACAACACAGCATTTAGGAAGACTTCCTTAGGCCAGTGCTTTTGATTCCCTTTTTTTACACGATGGCCTTATACTAGAAACTTGGGTGTAACTGGTGCTATTTTGGCCCAAAGTGCCAGAAAGTTCAGCTCAGGTCCAGGGCAAGTTCAGGCCAGGTTGACTCTGAGGTTAGCCTATTCACAGGTACTTTTTCAGGCTGGGATCACTTAAGGAACACAGGCTACTGGGGATCAGTAGAGTGGTTCTCCAAAGCCTAACCAGTTGGCTGGTCAGCAAAATTGTACTGTGGGGTGGATCTGGGCTCTGAGCACAGAATCTCATCGAGCAGCTCATAAACCTGGTCATGGCAAAAGAGGGCTGTGCAGAAGCAAGCAAGGGAGAGACCCCTATTCAGAGAAAGGTCTTACTCTGGAATCTTCCAGACTCAAGGAAGAAGCCGCTTTAAAATTCTTAATCTGGTCTTCTTAAAGGTAATATATTGCTTCCTAGAGAAGTGGTTAGGTCAGGGATTTATATTATAGAATTCAGGCTGTAGACAGCGCAGAGCTAGTGCTAGCAGCAGGAGAACTGCATGAGTCCTCCCGCCCCAAGGAAAACCCTTCTGTCCAAAGGGCTCAGCACAGGATGCTCTTGGAATGGCACCAGTGGTTAGAGCTGTCGGTGGCTCTAGAAGGAGGCTGAGTCTCTGGAGGTTCTGGAGGTTAGTCAATGTACCACGCTCAGGTGTCAGGGAAAATGTTGCCCACTTTCACATAGGAAATGTCAAAGTGGGGCGTCTGGGTGGCTCAGCTGGTTAAACGTCTGCCTTTGGCTCAGGTCCCTATCCCAAGGCCCTAGGATGGAGCCCCACATCAGGCTCCCTGCTCAGGGAGGAGCCTGCTTCTCCCTCTCCCTCTGCCCCTCCCCCTGTCTGTGCTCTCTTGCTCGCTCTTTCTTGCTATAAATAAATAAATAAATAATAGATAAATAAATAAATAATTCTTTTTTTTAAAAGTGTAAGTGTTAGCAACAAGAGGGCTATCATTCCTTGATCAGGTCAATTTGATTCAAACAGTATTTAATACCACCTGTTATGTTTGGGGCACTTTGACCGCAAAGGTAAATAGAACCCAATTCTTGCCCTCAAGGAACTTATAGTTAAATGAAGTCAGTACAAAGAACTTAAGTATAATGTGATCCATGATTAGAAAGCAAACCCAGGCTGAGCCTTGAAGGATAACTTAGCCAAAGGAAGAAAGGTGGAAAGAGGATGGAAGGCAGTAACGAGGCCCTGGGACATCAGGGGCAAGCAATGCACAGCGAGGGGCCTTAGAAGTCTACATTTCTCTGTTTTCTGAGCAGAGCAGTCTGCGTCTCTCCAGTCACATATGATAGCAATAATGGACCTTCACAATCAGAAGCTGTGGTCAGCATCTTACTAAGCCCCTATTGAAGCAAGTGCTACGTCCTTATATGCACAGGGCTGGGGTTCAGGCTTCACCCTTCCCTCCATCTTTCCTTCCCCATAATCTTCTCAGTCCTTTTGACATTTCTTTGTCAATCTTACTTCACTGCCTTTCCTTTGCTTCCCCCAAATGACCTCATTTTTTAAGACAAGGCATTCTGAGCTGAATGTAGTTCTCTAACATGGCCTCGTTTGTGAGAGGCCTCGGAGTTCCCAGCATACTTTGCTCCCAAGGGGGTCCCTAGCAATGCGGGAGCCCAAACTCATGACCCTGAGATCAAGATCTAAGCTAAAACCAAGAGTCAGACGCTTAACTGATTGAGCCACCCGGGTGCCCCTTAAACACCTTGATGTCAGGCTATATGGGGAGGGATCCAATCAAGTAGGTGTTAGTTCTAGAAAGACCACCTACTTGAGCAGGAGAATGAAAGGGATGGATCGCACTGGGAGGAAGGGAGGGAGCAGGGGAAGATGGGGGCATTGAGGCCTGAGATCTTCTTGGGGTTAGTAGCTGTTCTCTGACATTTCCAACTTCTGCAGATCCAAGCTGACTCGCCAGAGGATTATTCAGTTGCCCAAGTATTCTTGAAAAATTTGCCATCTGATAGAATGAGCCTTAGAATTACTTTTTCATTACTAACATTTTCTAGTTTATGCACTCAGCCAAGAAATAGAAAACAAAAAAGCACGAGGAAAAAGACATTAAAGAAAATCACACAACCCAAACGTAACTATGATCATTGCTGTAGACATCTCAATATTTGTCATGCATATATACTTTTCTTACAAAAATAGTATCATACATGTTATTTTGTAGCCTTTTTTTTTAAAGGGAATTTATATTTTCTTTTCAGCTCCAAAGGACTTAATGAGTGATGATAACAGGAAATTAAGGATCTATATGAGTGATATTTATTCCTTGGAAAATGTGTGCTACAATTTAATTGATGGGTTAAACATTAAACATTGCAGTATCAGTGTTTCATTTGGATGTTTACTCATTTAAGATTATTATTAAACATAAATCATGTATCTACACAAATACACACCCAGCAGCCTGGGAATCAAGAGATCTGAGTGATCCTGTCAATGCCTTGCCCTTGGCTCATAAGCAACCTTACGCAAATCAATTCAATATTGCTTTTCTAGATGAAGTCCAAATTTTTAAAAAATCTTATTTATTTGAGAGAGAGTATGAACCTGCAGGGGGTGAGGTGAGGGTGGAGGAAGAGGCAGAGGGAGAGGGAGAAGCAGACTCCCCACCAAGCAGGGAGCCCTACGAGGGGCTCGATCCCAGGGCTCCAAGATCATTACCTGAGCTGAAGGCAGACACTTAACCGACTGAGCCACCCAGGTGCCCCGAAATCCAAATTCTTAAACATGATGTATGAGGTCCCGTATTGTATGGTCTATGCAGCCGTATTAGAATCACATGCAGTTGCCGGAATGTATCATGCTCTCCCGTGTTTGCATATTTTTTAAACATGATTTTTTTTTAACCTGAAACTCTCCTTCCCATATGCCTTATTAACTCCTCTTTGCTTTAATTTTTTTTTTATAATAGTCACACAGAGAGAGAGAGAGGCAGAGACACAGGCAGAGGGAGAAGCAGGCTCCAAACACTGGGAGCCCGACGTGGGATTCGAACCCGGGTCTCCAGGATCGCGCCCTGGGCCAAAGGCAGGTGCTAAACCGCTGCGCCACCCAGGGTTCCCTGCTTTAAATTTTTTTTTGATTGTAGTAAGATACACATAACACAAAATGTACCATCTTAGCCATTTTTAAGTGTATAGCTCATTGGTGTTCGGTACATTCACATTTTTATATTTTATGCAACCAATCTCAAAAGAACTCTTTTCATCTTGCAGAACCGAAACTCCCTAGTCATCGAACAACCTTCCATTCCCTCTTCCCCCCAGCCCCTGACAGCTATCATTTTACTTTTTGTCTCTATGAGTTTGATTACTCTGGATGCGTCTTGTAGGTTGAATCATACAGTATTTGTCTTCTTGTAACTGACTCTTTTCACTTAGCGTGATATTCTCAAGGGTCATTCATTTTGTAGCATGTGTCAGGATTTCTTTCCTTCTGAAGACTGAATAATATTCCGTTGTATGTATATACATTTTATTTATCTGTTCATCTGCTGATGAACACTTGTGATGCTTCCACCTTTTTGCTCTTGTGAATGCGGCTGCTATGAACATGGGTGTACAAATACCTCTTCAATATCCTGGTTTTGTCTGGGGGAGTTATACAACCAGATATGGAATTGTTGGATCCTATGATAATTCTATTTTTGTTGTCTCCTTTTGAAACTTTGCTTTCTGATACTTCTTCTCCCCAGAGTAATGATTTCCTAGATTAACAGTAAGCTACTTTTTTACAGAATGACTTTTATTATTTGCATTTTATCAAATAACTATACTTAATTGGTTGCTTCTAATTTTGCATTATTAAAAACAATGCTGGACAAGTAACCATTCATAAGGTGAATTCTTGGAAGTAGAATTACAGGGTTAAGGGGTAGACATTTTTCAGGCTATGATACACAGTGTTACAGTGCACACACAAGCTTCTAAACGTTCCTTTGTATGACTTGTCAAGCCTCTGTTTCCGGTACCCTTTACCAGCAGGGCAAGGTGCAGCAGCTTGAGGATCCTGTGATCTCTTTAAACTTTGCCCCCAAGGAAAATATATCATTATACCAAAATTATTTCTCAGAAGTAAAAGGCATTATGTAAGTCATCAGTCATAAGAAACAAAATAAATGATCAGATCTTGCTGACTACATTTTCAATGAAGTAATACCAATTCCATTTTTAAATGGTCCTCCCTAATTAAACATGAAAAGTCCCCTCGAATTTGTATGTTACTTTTCAGTTTACAAGCCACTTCCACTTATGTTTTCTTCTATATTCCCAGTTATTATTTTTCCCTGGTTGACACATGAAGAAAATGAGGCCCAGAGAAGTGACTTGCCTGAGGTCATAGAGCTGATAACTAGTGGCTTCTGGTTCCAAGTTCATTGCTTTTCAAATTACAGATGATTCATTTACCAGCCTCTGAGATCTAATCATAATAAGTAAGCGTAGTATAGACATTTCTCAGACTTTTTTTTTTCAAGCTAGAAGGAGGTGGTAATGGTTTGAAGAAAGTGACTGAAAGCTGTGATATAACACAGAGTTATATTGTGACTGATACATAGTACGAGAATACAAGCAGTATTTCCCTTTTCCCCTGGAATTGTGTGATGCTCTTCATGACCTATGGTATAGTGCAGTGTCAAGCACGGAGGGCTCTGGGGTCAGCCTGTTGGATTCAAATCTTGGGTTTCCAGAACAAGTTATGTGATCTGAATGAATTAACCTCTCTGTGCTTCTGTTTCTTCACCCATAGAATGAATAGTAATAACTCCTACTTCACTGGATTGTTGTGAAAATTAGATAAGATCATGTGAGGGCCCAGCACATGCTGACTGCCTGCTACATGATGACTTATTGCTAGTGTTGAGGACCCAGATGATACTGTTCCTGTTTAATCCTGAGGAGGAGAAGACATGGAAGGGACTGGGGCAGAACAAGTCCAGAGTGAAGATAGCCTTCTCTGCTGCTGGCTGATTAAAAAGATAATTAAAAGGCTTCTCTAGTAGATTATCACTGGTTTTCAGAAATTTGATTAGGAGATGGCCTAGTGTAGTCTGCGTTTTTTCTGTCTTGTGGTTTGTTGAGCTTCTTGAATCCGTGGGTTTATAGTTTTCATCAAATTTGAAATATACTGGGCCATTGCTTTTTCAATGATTTTCTTCCTTCCCTTCTGGGACTCTAACTACAAGTATATTAAACAGCTTGATATTGTCTGACAGATCACTAAGACTTGGTTTGATTTTTTTTCCCCTGTCTTTTTTTTTCCTCTGTGCTTCAGTTTAGAAAGTTTGTATTACTATGTTTTTAAGTCCACTGACCCTTTATTTTGCCTGTGTCTTATCTGCTGTCAATCACATGAAATTATAATCATTTCATCTCAGATACTGTATTTTTCAACTCCACAAAGTTCCATTTGGTTTTTTACTGTGTCTTCCATTTCTCTCCTCATGACATTAATTTTCTATCAAATCTTTGGACATATTTATATTAGCTATTTTAAGGTCCTTGTCTGCTAATTCCATCCTCCATTTATGGGCCTATCTCTATTTACTGTTTTTTCTTCTGGTTATAGGTCGTATTCGTATTTTTCCCATGTCGGAATGCCGGCTCAGGAATGGGCGGACTCCCTGAGTAAGTAAGGAGGAGCAATACAGGCTTCTCTGTCAAAGAGAGATCTAGAACAACACGATTCTGGGCAGAAGCAACAGCAATAGTGTCTTTCATCTGTATGGCACTTTGAGGTTTACAAAGCACTTTCACCTTCATTACCCTCCATAACTTTTGGGACATCCTTTCCTAGTGATTGGGACAGATATTGTTATTACCAGTTTACAAGTGAGAAAATTGAGCTCAGACATATTTAAGTGACTTGGCCCAACTCACATATGCTCAGAAGTCTAAGGAACTTCTTTGTTAACCTTCTTATTGACCTATGATGTCTTCCATACAGGTGTTTAGAAAAAAGCTTAGAATCTTTGCCTCAAGAAATTTTGAGGCACATGCAAACCTGATAGATTCTCAGAGTTCTTGAACCTGCCTCCATTCCTTTGTTAAATTATTTGTGGAAGGCTAAAGGATATTTGCTACCACCACTAATATCTTAGCTTCTCCCAGGGCGTGAAAGACATTGTGTAGTCGATTAGGATTCTAGTGCTTTTCTCATAAACAAGTTGGCCTTTACTAGCAGGGAGTCCACAGATGTCTTATGATGATCCTGGGACATCTGCCTCACCTTTGGTCATTAATCAGCCTTGTATCACTGTTACCTTGCAGCCCTCGTTTCCAACTTTGGACAGTCTAGTCTAAAAATGGTTGAGTGATTTATACCTAGTGTAGTATAGATTGCACTAGGATTCATTCCTTCTTTTCTCCCTTTTCAATTAATTATACCAGCCAATCAGTATCTACATCACTACTTATAAAACTTTTTATTTGTAACAGAAGAATATCTTTTTAAGAAATATTATATGGAGCCCAACTACATAACCCAGATAGAAGTGGAACTGATCTGGTTAACAGGGTTGAAATGGGAAAGTGAAGCCACCAGAGTCTCAGCTCCTTGGCAAGCCCCTTAGCTCTCACGTGATAAACTTGAGGCCCTTCTGTTGAACCCCAGAACTCCAAAGAACTGGGAAAAACACTGGCCTGTATAATAAAATTAAAACATCTTTTTATCCTTCCCTTTATGCAAATAATATTTACTGAGTCCCCACTCTGTGTGAGATACCGTGTTAGATCTTGGAGAGGGCAGGGGCAAGGGATAATGGGGAGAACATGAAGGCGGGACGCACCTCAAATAGTTCACAATTTAGGAGGACCGGATCCACAAAGGACTGCAGTACAGGGTAGAAAGGCTACACGCACAACAGAGGTTGGGATCAAGGGCCTTGGGAGCAGACCCACGGAGGGGGCCTTGCTCCTGCTGAACCGTACAAGAAAAAGGTCAATACACGATCGTTATCTCTGCTCAATGCTGTCATTGTGCTTTTTAAAAAACACTTTTGAAGTTTCCACGTATATACGTATTACTTGAGCATTCAGAGAAAACCTTAAGAAAAATAAAAGATCATCATTACAAATCGCAGGAAGTGATTTACCTTGATTTTTTTAAAATGACATTATCTTTAACATTAAAGAAAAACAGCAGGTAAAATACTATTTTAAACTTTCCATGTACTCGTTTTATTTTGGGTAAGCTTGAAAGGAATAGCAGATCGGAAAAGGGCCTGGTTACAGACATCCCAGGGCTCCTCTGCTGGGCTTTCTAGGTGCTGTCTGGGCATCAGGCCTCCCCCCCCCACCCCCGCCACCCCCCACAGCTCCAGCCCAGGTCGCTCCTGCAGAGCCACGCTGGGGCCCAGGCTGGCGATCACTGAGCCGCCTCTGTGCGAGCTCATTCCACACCGTCCCTCATTGCTCTCTGCTCTCTTCCCTTCTCTCCCCTGTTAACCCTCACCCAGTTTTCCAAACCCAGCTGACCCACCACCTCTGGGAAACCTGCGAGGTCTCTGTGCCGCCTTTGACCTCCAGGTCCAACTCCGTGGGGTGATGCTCTCCCTCTGTGGCCATCGGTGTGGCCTATTTCTCTGTTCTTGAGTTCCTCGCCATCTGCTCTGTAAGGTGTCTGTGTACATCCCTGTCTCGGGGGGCACTGATGGTGCCCTTTCCATCACTTTCCCCACGGTGTGTAGCAGAGCTTCTGGCACCTGGCAGGTGCTTGATAAATGTTGCAGAGAATGAGGAGAAAGAAACCTGAGGAGCTGAGGCTAAATACAAGAAGAATTCTGAGACTAAAGCGAAAAAGGGGATCAAGAAAGGAGATGAGGGAGGGGCCTGGGTGGCTTAGTGGTTAAGCGCCTGCCTTAGCCCCAGGGCGTGATCCTGGAGATCCAGAACTGAGTCCCATGTCAGGCTCCCTGCATGGAGCCTGCTTCTCCCTCTGCCTGTGTCTCTGCCTCTCTCTCTTTCTGCATCTCTCATGAATAAATAAAATCTTAAAAAAAAAAAAAAAAAAAAGAAAAGAAAGAAAGCAGGTGAGGGGGGAACCTGGGTGGCTCGGTGGTTGAGTATCTGCCTTTGGCTCAGATTGTGATCCTGGGATCCTGGGATCAAGTCCCATGTCGGGCTCCCTGCAGGGAGCCTGCTTCTCCCTCTGCCTGGGTCTCTGCCTCTCTGTGTGTCTCATGAATAAATAAAATCTAAGAAAAAGCAAGCAAGCAAGCAAGCAAGCAAGCAAGCAGGTGGGGAAGACAGAAAAAACTTCACACAGGTGTCTCCTCCTCAAGGAAGGTGTCTTGTTGGGCTCACCTGGCGCCGAGATCTGCTACCTCCTCATTCCCTGAGTTTCCACGATGCTACTTGTCTTTACCTCACAGAGTGGGGTCAGAATTAGTTAGGGCTTCCAACTCTTGATTTCGGCTCAGGTCATGATTCCATGGGTCAGGGAATGGAACCCTCACGGAGCTCTGTGCTCGGCAGGGAGTCTGCTTGAGAGTCTCCCTCCATCCCCCTTGCTGCCCCCCCACTCCCTTATGCTCTCTTTCAAAATAAATAAATAAACCTTAAAAAAAATAAAGACACAGAAGCTTAATCTGCCAACAAAAATAGAAAATAAAAATAGGACGAGGAGAACTTTTATTAGGGGAATTCTTGGGAAATTCTTAAAACTTGCTAATAGGAAAACAGACACCTCAGTTTAAAAAGGGCAAATATTTGATAAGAGGCTTCACCAAAGAAGCTATGTACGTGACAAATAAGCATGTGAAAAGATGCTCAACATCAACAACCATTAGGAAAAGGGGAATTAAAACCGCAGTGAAATACCACACCTACCAGGATGTCTACAATGAAAAAGACTGACTGAACCAAGTGTTGGTAAAGATGTAGAACAAGCATAACTCATATACTTCCAGGGGAAAGGGAAAATGTTACGATGACTGTGGGAAAATGGCTTGGCAGTTTCTTAAAGAACTAAATACGCATCTGCCACATAGCCTACCCTTCCATTCCCAGGCATTCGCCCCAGAGAAATGAAAGCACGTCCCACAGACTTTACGTGTCGGTGTTCTAACAGCCTTACTTGTAACAACCCTAAACTACAAACCACCCAATGGTCAGCAGCAGCAGAATGGATACATAAATTGAGGTGTATCCATAGAATGGATTACTACTCGGCAATAAGAAAGAATTAATTATTGCTATAGGCAACAACATGAATATAAAAATCATTTATGTTAAATGAGAGAAGCCAGACAGGCCTGATCCCCTCAAAGAACATGATCCCATTCATATAAAATTCTAGAAAATGCAAACTTACCATCATGACAGAGAGTAGATCAGTGGTTGCCTTGGGATGAGTTGGTGGAGGAAGGATGCAAGTAGGGGCAGGAGGAAGGGATTATGAAGCCATGAGGAAGCTTTTGGTGGATAAAGTTTATTATTTTTATTGTAGTGATGGTTTTGAGGTATATATACTTCTGTCAAAACATAAAATTGTACACTTTCAATCTTGCAGTTTATTATATGTCAATGATACACCTTGATAAAGCTGTTTTTAAAAAGCTAACAAACAGACAGTTTCTCTTAAAACTAAACATGTACTTGCCATACTCAGAAGTTGTACTCTTGGGCATTTATCCCAGAAAAATGAAAACTTATGTTTATATAAAAATCCCTACATGAGGGTTCACAGCAGCTTTATTCATATTAGTAAAAACTGGAAACAACACAAATGTCCTTAAAGGGTAAGTAGCTAAACAAACTCTGGTGCATTCATACTATGGCAAACTACTTGGCAATAAAAAAAGAATGAATTATTCACATACGTAACAACTTGGAAGGATCTTAAGGGTATTATGCTTAGTAATAAAAGGGAATCTAAAAAGGTTACATGCCATATGATTCCATTTATAATCATCCTCAAGTGACAAAACTACAGAGGTGGAGAGCAGATTAGTGGTTGCCAGGGGCTGGGGTGGGTTAGGGAAGGGAGCTCCTTTGTGGTGATAGAACAGCTTTGTATCCTGATTGTTGTAATGGTTACCTACTGTGGTGTCAAATTGCATAGAACTATTCACATCCACACATCCACACAAATGAGTGCGTGTAAAAACTGATGACAACAGAATGAGGTCTGTAGTCTACTCAGCAGTACATTCCAATACCAATTTCCCGGTTCTGGTATTGTACTGCAGTCCTATAAATGTCATCACTGGAAGAAGCTGGGTTCAAGGGATCCCATGAGCTATTTTTGGAATTTTCTGTGATCTATAATGATTGCCAAATAAAAAGCTTAGACACATGCATAATGAGATTTCGAAAACATCTTTTTAAAAAAAATTTTATTTATTTATGATAGTCACACACAGAGAGAGAGAGAGAGAGAGAGAGAGAGAGAGAGAGGCAGAGACACAGGCAGAGGGAGAAGCAGGCTCCATGCACCGGGAGCCCAACGTGGGACTTGATCCCGGGTCTCCAGGATCGCGCCCTGGGCCAAAGGCAGGCGCCAAACCGCTGCGCCACCCAGGGATCCCAAGATTTCAAAAACAGCCAACCACCACCACCACCACCAACAGCAACCTCTTCTGGAGACTTCAGGTTGGGCTGGTGAAGTTAAAGCTCCTAAGACATTTATCTCCCAAGGTCCTTCCTAAACACCTTCTTTAATTAGCCAGTATGAGAGAAAGAGCAAACCAATTCATATTCCCACCCATATTAAACAAAAGCAAACCCCACAAATGTTGAGCAAACCTATGAACATGTAGTCTTGACTGGTCGTATTTCTTCAAGGCAGAAGGCACCAGAATGTGAGTTTACAGAGGTCAGGAACACTGTCTTTACAATTCTAGCATAAGGCCTGGTTCATGGGAGGAGCCCAGCAGAGGCCTTTGGAAGGAAGCAGATAGGGAGAGAGGAAAACAGAAGGGCAAAGAAAGGGAAGAAACCTCTGATTGACTTCGAACAGTGTCTTCTCTTTTGTGTCAGTGTAGAAAGGTGGGGTTTAGATATGAGAGATCTGTGTACAGGATCAATTCCATGTAATGGAAGGAGCGAGGGCAAGGAAGGAGCAGGTCTGCTGGTGAAACTCCACATCCTTAGACAATGAGAATCCTAACTCCTGCTGGACTTCCCCTTTGCCAGGGGCAAGTGTGCCCAGCTGAGGCTGCCCGTGTAGAGACTAGAGCCAGGCTGGGAATGGGGAGGCCTGATGAAGTCATCGAAGCCATCCGTAGTGGAAGATTTTTTTTTATTTATTTTACTTTATTTATTTATGATAGTCACAGAGAGAGAGAGAGAGAGGCAGAGACACAGGCAGAGGGAGAAGCAGGCTCCATGCACCGGGAGCCCGATATGGGATTCGATCCCAGGTCTCCAGGATCGCGCCCTGGGCCAAAGGCAGGCGCCAAACCACTGCACCACTCAGGGATCCCTGTAGTGGAAGATTTTTAAGGATGAAAATGAACAGAGGTCTTAGCAAAGAGCCCAGACTCCGCCAAAGATGAACAGATTCCAAACCAGTTCAGAAGTCCAGTGTGGAACCCAGAGGAACTTAGAACCAGAAGTCAGAAGGGGACAGGACTGGCATGATCAAAGACAAATGTGGAGCATCTAAATAGTTGGGGAGGCACTCCTTGCCCTCATCTGTCCATGTGGCCCCCTGATGGCTGACCTACAGATACAGCCAGGGCTGACTCCTTCATATTTTGTAAGAGTTACAAGAATATGAAGCTTTCTAGACTATCTTGGACTCCTCAAAGTGTTAGTAAAATAGTTAATACTTATTCAGATTCTTAGGGCCTCTTTCCTCAACACTGTTTTGAAGATTATATAACTTGGCTTTGGTAGGTTGTTACGTGAGTAACATAACCAAATTGCCATCTTGTTCTAGTTCATACCTCCTTCTCCCCAGGATTCCTAGGATTTCTGTTTTAAAGAGTGTCAGCCTGCGGTGCCCAGGTGGCTCAGTTTGTTGAATAGCCCACTTTTTAGTTTGGCTCAGGTCATGATCCCAGGGTTGTGGGACTGAGGCCTGCACTGGGCTCCCCACTCAGTGGGGAGTCTGCTTAAGGAGTCTCTCTCCCTCGCCCTCTGTCCCTCCTCCCACTCATACTCATGTGTATGCACACACTCTCTCTCTTATAAATAAAACAAATCTTAAAAAAAAAAAAAAATTAGTGTCAGGGCACCTGGGTGGCTTAGTGGTTGAGCTTCTGCCTTTGGCTCAGGTTGTAATCAAGTCCCACGTCAGGCTCCCGGTGCATGGAGCCTGCTTCTCCCTCTGCCTGTGTCTCTGCCTCTCTCTCTCTCTCTCTCTCTGCATCTCTCATGAATAAATAAACAGAATCTTTTTTTAAAAATAAAAATCTTTTTAAAAAAAGTTAGTGTCAGCCTGTTCCCACCTCATTATTTAGTGACATGGCCTCCCCCTATGCTTATGTGGCTTAAATTTCTACATTTTTTTTCTTGAAGTCCTTTACTCCTTGGCATAGTTACTCAAGTTTACAGGCTTCAAGAACATGGATTTAGCAAAAATAAGGGTATCTGGTTTTTCTAAGAAGTACATTGAGCATTAAACTGTGAGGCTACATTTTCCTTCATGATGGCCCTCAACTTACCCTTTTCATCCACCTTTTTAACCTTTCACATCATTTCCTAAAGCCATTTCATCTTCCTTCTAAAATGCCAACCTAAAAATAAGTAATAACACTGAAAAGGATCCAGATGGAAACAGGAAAACATGGACACACTCATTTGGTACGTGAAACATTTTCTATATTTGTCAGTAGACTGAAGTTTGCTTCTTCACTTCTGCCTCATCACAGAGGAGTATTAGAGATCAACAGAAATGTTTTGACCCACTGGAACGAAATTTGTCCTACACGGCTTTTGGCTTCAGGCAGTAATAGTTGATTTTGGCATTGAAGCTTATGAAAATTATCTGGAAATAGACATGACTAATTTGTACTTTTTATGCAATCAAACTAAGACTTCAGATTATCGTACACATTCTTAAGAGGCATACTTTTGTTTGTTTATTTCAATCAGTTGGGAAAAGAAGCCTGCGTCAAACCAGAACTTGGCAAGTCCCCTAACTTTTCTTCGTGTAAGAGTGTGGAAGACTTTCTAAGGCAGCTTCTTAAACATAGACACTCAGGACTTGAGACTCATGAAAACTAGATGAATGCTGTAGAGTAAATGTAAAGTCATATATGCAAAATACCACACTAATCAGAATTCCTAATGAGCTACTATTTTAAAAATTCTAATTTTTGTTATCTTTTTGGAAGAAAGAAGAGCTCTCTCTCTCTCATACTGGGGGGACTTAGTAATTTTTTTCCAAAGGAATCATCTAGTATCAGTACACATTTACCTAAAATACCCATATCTTCCTTATTTAAAGTCTTGTTCAATGGCAACTGGCATTCAAAATGAGAAATACGAGACACCACAAGATATTGAATCACCAAAGAAAAAAATAACATACGTATTATCAGAGCAAGAAATCTTTCTACACCGTATTAGAACAAATATCAGAATAAAACAGTGAAACCAGTTTACTGGATAACTATCTTTTAGTCAGGCGAAGTCTCATTCCCTAGGCAGTAGGACAAACCTTTATGAGAATGAATTAAAGAGTTGTGAATTTTAGGACTGAGTTAACAATTTAAGCCACGGAGAGCTGCAAATTATTCCCCCACCAACTGCCCTTTAATTGTGTGGCTTTCGAAATGGCTCAAGTGTGAGACTTAGACCTGCTATCAGTAGGTCTAATTCTACATGAATTAATGCCCACAAATGATTGTCTCCTAGGCTCCAAAAATGTTCCTAACTTTCAAAGCACAGGTGCTGCGAAGACAATCAAAGGGTCGGTATGAATGTCCTGAAAAAGATGTTGAGTCTCAATACCAAGAGAGCACACCTCCAAGTACGTGGGAGATAACAAAAGCGCGGCCACTTGGTCCTCCGTATTCATACGTCCAAGTTCCACCATGGAGTCCTGCCCGGATGCAGCCCTGACCTGAAGCTGGAGGCAGCCTCTCCCTCCCTCAAACTTTCTGAATCGTGAAAGTTCTGGCGTGTGACTCCAGGAGAGCTGCTCACTCCTTTTTCCTCATGACATGTACCATATCCTGTTCTGTAATGCGGAAACGTATCTACAAGCTTCATCTCCTCTACTATATTGTAAACTTTTTGAGAGCGAGGACCATGTCATGTCTGTTTTATCCTCTTTGAATTAATGCAGGTGAGAAAGATCAGTCTAACTTATTAAATGCTTTCACGGGTCTCAGTTTCTATCCTTGTAAAATTATTTGTATCTGCTAGTGCCTTATGCCTTGTAGATGCCCAGGAGAGATTTGTTGACTGACAGAGTAAACAAATGGACACCTTCAATGATTTCCTCTGGCCTCCAGAATTCCACCTGGAATCTAGCAGAGAAAGGCCCGGTGACCAGAAGGCCAACTCTCTAAAGGGCAGCCCTTGGAATGAAGCCTGGCCGCCTGGCCTGCCATCTTCAGTTCACCGCTCATCAAACACCAGAGCCGCCACCGATTCTTCTTCCATTTCACGCTATAGGATTTGGTTGCACCCTGTGGCATCCTGGCAAGCTGTCCAGACAAGTGTCCTCAGGGAAATGTGGACGTCTGACCCCACGCTGCAAAGGCATTTCAGGACTGGTGAGTGCCGACGTTGCCAAAGACTACCCCCGCCATTTGGATGTGCAAATAGCAAGCATTAACCCAGCTCTCCTCCCCCAGGAAGCCAGGGGAACTAAAAACAACTAAACCCAAGTGAGCATCTAATTAAAAGAAACCAAACTGGGCATTTTGCTCTGTTGCTCTCTCTATGCCAAATGCACAGGACAAAATACATAGAGAAAAGTGTTCTGCTTTCAAAATGTTTCAAAATTTTGCAAGGTTTTCTAAACCGTTTCATCATTTGTAATCTGTCCCAGAACAGAGATGTTACCTTCAGGGGAGAAAGCACAACCTGTTTTAGTAGCATATGTGGAAAAACTCTAAATAAATCACTTTCTCTTTATGGAAAACTTCTCCTGTTTTAAAATTCAGAAAGGAAAAAATGAAGAAGGAAAAGCAATGAGATTTCGGGATGGATGGTCATTTTCCATATTGAATTGATCATCCGGAGGTCCACTGGTCATGTGTTCACAACCAATCCTTTATTCTGAGCCGATCACAGGTGAAGTCAGAGGCCCTCAATTCTGATGACACAGTTGCAGTGCTTCACTTAGAACATTTACCAACTGCTGTATTTTTTTTTTTCCCACAGAGTCACTATTTCCCTATAAATACTAAAAGAACAGGCCCCTTGTTCTCAGGCAAGAAAACACAGAAGCTTCATTTGTTTATTATTTTTAGCCACTATGCATTTTGTGTGCTTTATAGCTTCTTGAGTGATTGTTTAATTGTGAATCTATTGGCATGTGATTTGAGGTCAGCTGTTTGTTCCCTGGATGGTACAGTCAATACACAATACTGACAAGGAGAAATCTCATTAAAGTTCAAGCTTCAAATTCTAGGCTGTCAACATAGAATCTCCCTCTCTTCAAATCCTATGTCTCTCATGAAAAAAAAATTTCTTAAACTATTTAATTGTCCTTGAATATAGTTTCTAAAGCAACTTTTGTCTTCTTCATTGCTGTAAAAAATGCAAATTGGCAAACAGAAAAAAAATTACTTCCAATTCTCCCATCCACAGGTAATCACAGTTAATATTTTGGTGCACAGTCTTCTCAGCTGGTTGAAAGAATTCTTTGAACAATCACCAAAACAAACTCAAAATGAGCTTCACTAAGGCTTTACATGTTGTCATGTTCTTCGAAATCTCTCTCTCTCTTTTTTTAAAGTCAAATCCACATAAAGTAAGATTTTTCTTTCATTTGACATTTTTAGTTTGCCACCAGTATACAGCTGAAGTGGGCCTTCAGTCTTTGGGGAAATGGGCTTTTTTTTTTTTTTTTTTTTTTTTAAAGAAAAATGTGGATTTCGCTGTTCTACATCTCATAATAAGAATGTCTTAACTGATTACATTCATTCATTTCCTGCTTCTCCCAGGTCAACCTCCATCCTACTCTGGCACTTCTTAAATACTGACTCTGGGATCCCTTCATCTGCTTCTTTTGCTTCCAGTTTTGCCTCTGAGGGGTGAGAGTAGGATCAACTGGGTAAGATTGAAAGTAAATACAACACAATATTAATGGTGGTCAACTCAGGGTAATTGGAACACGGGGGGTTGATTGTATTAGTTTCTGTATCCTTATATGGTGTTTTTAAAGTTCTAAATATTAACAAAACTGAACAAAACCAAAGGTATGGTTCTTGCGCTCAAGGAACTTAGGATCTGATGTAACGTGCAAACTGTTACAGGACGTTCAAGACTTGGCAAACAGATCATTGCCTTAGAGAGCTTTCTGACAAAGGCTAGACAAGTGTTAGACTCCAGCAGCTTGGGGAACACAGAGTGGGGATCACCACTTCCCTTTCCAGTCATGTCCTCTGAGAGAATATGGGAAGGCTTCGGCAAAGAGACAAAGATTGACCCACGGCTGGGAGGATGAGTAGTGTTCTGTGGTTTCAAGCGTAAGTACGTTGCAGAAAAAGCCATGGCATGTGTGAAATCAGACTCGGAGGCCATGCGTGTGCTCGGGGAAGAGAGTGTGTTTCCAGTATGGCTGGGGTTTTTCTTTGTCAGCAGATGAACTTGGAGAAGTGGCTATTCACCAGGTGGTGAAGAGGCCGATATGACAAGCTACCCAGTGGTTGATGTGAAACCAATAAAACAATGAAGGGCATAATGCAACTTTTGTGTTGGCAATGTCCTTCAGGGGACAGTGTGGAAGAGAGATGGGAGCGAAGAGAAAGGGAAGGAGAGAGACCAATTAGGAGGCTACTGCAGTGATCTAGGTGAGTGATGATGATGGTCTATAATAGGGCAATGGCAGAGAGGGAGTGGGGTCAGCTGGGGAATCTTTAGAAGATAGAATCCATCACAAGTGGCGACAAATTGGATGTGGTGGAGGGAGAGGGCAGACTCGAAACTGAGTGCTGGATTTCTGGCTTGGCAGTGGATTGGATGGTGCTATGAATTCACTGAAATAGTAGGAGCAGGAATAGAGAAGAACAGATGAGTAAAATTGCAACATGCTGAGCTTGCAACATCTTGGAGTTGCCCAGGAGACCGTGAGGTATAGAGATATGGAGTGATTGCAGCAAGCATGCTCTCTAGACTGGGAGTAGACTCATCGATACAACCCCACCGCGGCTGGGGCCACAACCGTGTAGGTGTGCAGGAAGAGTGAGGAAGCGAGAATAGAGGCTGGAGTTCCGAGGGAGATGGACATTTAGGAGATGAAGGGGTGGCCCAGGGAGAAGGATGAAGATGAGGAAAAAGTGATGTCGGCCAATGTGGCATCTGCTAAAGGGGAAATCATTTCAACAAGGAACAGTTGCTGGGTAAGAGCTGGCAGACGAGTCAAACGAGACATGGCATTGCCAGAGCCACTAGAGAGGGCCCAGTTAAATCTGGATTTCAGATAGAAATGAATTTTTAGTATAAGGATGTCCCCTATTTTTATTTGCTAAATATGTCATCCCTAGCAGGATAAAGACTAAAAGTATATAAATGTGGTAGTGAAAGCAGGTAGTTAGAGGAGAGAGCAGAAGCAGGAGGGGATTGGGAGATAAGGCACGTGAACCAATCTTTCTAGAAATCAGGCCAGGAAGCAAGAGTAGGGAGCAGAGTTAAGATACTGAGCGTTTTCTTAAAATGAGCGGGTGCTATATGTCTCACAGCCCCCTGCCCCCAACACACACCTCCACCAGCCGGAAGCCACGGGAGGTTCAAGACCGCGTCTTATTTTGCCTTTGCAGTAAAAGTGCTCACCTGTCCAGACCCTTTCTCTTCTGCATCAGAAACTCAATAAATGGCTGCTGAGTTAAACCCTGAGACTGGGTTTCTCCAAGCCTGTAGTAAAGAACTGATCAAGAGATACGTCACTTTTGCCACTATCTGAAAATTATTACCCAAAATACTTCGGGGACATCCAGTTCATAACTGTCAGAACGCTCGGGGAAGTTGTCTTGGTTCTGGATTTCTGTTTACCAGTGAAGGCACCTGTGAGCGGCCCACCCGCTAACAGCCGCAGCCTGTGCTGGTCTGGACGATGCCACTTTCCAGGTGAGTGAAACGGATTGTGACTATGTGGTTGAGGGGAAAACAAAATAAAACAAGGTGTGCACCAAACCCGTAGAGTAAGTTTCTCAAGAGGGTTTCTGGGTGGGTGGGAAACCTCAGGGTCCTTCAGCCTGCTCTGACGTCTGCTGCCCCCCTTGGCCCGTGAACTGCCTTTCCTCCTTTCCACAGCTAGAAGTCCGCTCACCCTGATGGAGGAGTAGGCCAGTCACAAACTAACCCTGAAGGGACTGCTCAAGGCCGCCTTAAGGGATCCAAAGCAGGCAAGCGCAGGTGCCTTCAAAGACAGATTTTCTGCATCTCTGCCCCCAATGCCGAGAGCCAACACCAACACGGGAGGGACCGTGGACTCTGCTCGGCCAGGAGGGAGGAAGCGAGCCGGTGACTCCTGCATCTGCTGTGGCATGGAATGAAGGCCCCAGGATGGATCTGGAGGGGCGAGGTCTGAGGATGCTTTCTGTTGGTGGACAAAGAAAGAGGAAAATGGTTTAATGGAAAAGCTTGGATTTTTTTACCATTTTATTTTTAAACTTAAACTCAATTAACATATAGTATTAGTTTCAGAGGTAGAGCTTGGTGATTCATCAGTTGCATATAGCACCCCGCGCTCATCACATCCCGTGTCCTCCTCCATGCCCACCACCCGGTTACCCCATCCCCACCACCCCCCCTCCAGCGACCCTCAGTTTGTCTCCTGTGATTAAGAGTCTCTTAGGGTTTGTCTTCCTCTCTGATTCCGTCTTGTTTTATTTTTCCCTCCCTTCCCCTATGCTCCTGTTTTGTTTCTTAAATTCCATGTATGAGTGAGATCATATGATAATTGTCTTTCTCTGATTGATTTATTTCACATGGGAAAGCTTGGATTTTGAGGTTGGATTAGATCTGGGTTCAAATTCAAGATTTTCCCCACCCTCGTTTTGTAGTATTGGGCTCCATAGTGTGGTGGTTGAAAGCGAAGCTTTAGAATTGGACACAACTGGATTTAATTCCTAGAGCTGCCAGTGGAATGCAGGTGATATTTTTCAAAATGCCTTCCTTATTAATTCTTCTTGTAGTCATCTGCCATTATGGCTCTAAGGGAAAAAGATGAATGGCACCTCATTCATCAAGGAGGAGAAGGGGATATAGGGCCTCAGGGATGGTCTCAGTCAAACAGTGGGAGGGACGTGAGGCCCTTTCACTGTGGGGAGGAGGAGTGGGAGGTGAAGAGGGATGGGAAGGCGAGCAAGCGGTTCTAGGGGAGGATGAGAAGCAGTCCGTTTCATTGGGATTCTAGAGAAGTGTTCTGCACCCCATGCCTGTGTAAGAGACTCTGCGAGGAGAGCACCCTTAGAAGACCCTGCATGACTTGGAGGGGCTCATGGAACAGAGAGCCGGCCTGAGGTGGGACCTACCCCTCAGCTTGGTGCTCTCTAGCTGGCCCTGAAAATCCTGAGGGGCCCCAGTGGGAGATGCACAAGAGCAGAGGCCAGTAGGCCTGCCATGGGCCTCTGTGGCAAGGGGGAAGTGACCCGAAGCAGAGACTGTAATGAGGACTGCCCATGCCACAGGGGACAGGCTGAGACCCAGGTGTGCTGTACTAGTGAGAGCTGGGGTGCACGCAGCCAGCGCAGGAAGGAGGGGGCGGACATCACAACGGGACCAACCAGGCTGAGAGAACAGACCACAGGCTTCCACAGCATGGACTTCAGCTACCGGTGTGAACACAGTAGGGGCTTGTCCAATTTGGGGCCGAGATAACCCCAGAGAAAAGAACAGGGAACTTCCCGGAAGGTGGAGGGGAAATAGCTTGGTAGGAAAAGTTTGAGCCTGGAATTACTTGAATACTTGTTCAAGAGAAACTGAGAAAACGGGAAAACAAACAAACAAAAAATCTCTGAGAGCTATAACTCAACTAGTTTTTTTCCTCCCTGTTCCTCAGTGGGATTTGAGTCTGTTGGGGACAAAATAATCAGTTACAATGAAAAAAAAAAAAAAAAAAAGGATCCCACCGATGACGCATACTTGAGGTACAGTTTATGAACTTACACCAGCACCCCCAGGGGAACTTTGTAAACTTGGGCTATTTTCTTAACTTCTCTGAGCCTCATTTTCCGCATCTGCAAAATGGGGATAACACTCCATCATAAGGGTTGTTGTGTGTTTTAAATGAAATGATGCGCGCGGAGGTGTGGGGAACAGCGCGCAACACAGAGCTGCGCCCGGGAACAGCCGCTAACACCAGGACTTTGCTTCCACGAGCTGCCTGGTCTACCCTGTAAATTGGGGATTGTAATATGCGTCTCACACCATAGTATGCAAATAGCGTTAATTTTTGTTTCCCCTCTGTCCCCTCTGTTAATCGAGAATATTTCCTTGAGTGTTTGCTCTGTGTCAGTCCTGCCCTGAGCGTACAGTGTGGTCACTCCCAGTCTGCCGGTGGGCAGCGGGGGCAACACTCGGCCTTCTTTCTAGCAGAACGTGAAAACAACGACGAGCGAGACAGCCAAAGCCCCGTGGCCACCCGGGAGAGGCGGGGACCCCCAGCTGGAAGGCTGCGCCTGTGCCGCATGGCGTTGGAGCTGAACTTCGAAGGGCATTTGCTCCATTTAAGTCCTAGGAGATCACATTTTGAGGCGGGTCTTAGGTCAGGATATAGGATGGACCTTCTTTTAACGATAGGGTCCGAGAGAGACTCAGATCCTGTCCCGTCGGCCGGCCCCGCGCAGCCAGGCCCGCGCAGCTTCGGCTCCCGTCTAGGCTGCAGGATCAGAGGCCACATCCCACGGGGTGGCCTGGGCGAGCCTGCGGCTCAGGGAGGCCAGCTGACGTCCTCGGGGAGGAGAGGCCCGGAGCCGGAGCCAGGGCTGTCAGTGGCTCCGGGGAGAACAAACTCACTTAACTGGGGGATTCAAAGGGTCTCCGCCTCGGCCCTGTGCCTGGGTTTCTGAGGCTCAGGGAATCTTCTCAGCTGAGGTGATGGTTAATGTCCTCTGGCCCCAGTCCTTCATTTTATAGGGGAGACTCCCCGAAGCTCAGAGGCCGGCCCTGCCTGAGGTCAAGGTCCTGCCCGAGGTCACAGGCCTGCCCGAGGTCACCGCCCTGCCCGAGGTCACAGCCCTGCCCGAGGTCACGGCCCTGCCCGAGGTCACAGGCCCACCGGCCAGCTCTGCCTGCGGGGTCTGGTCACAGCAACCATGGAGCGCGCCCCCACAACACCCCCACCCCGCACCTCAGGTGGCCTCACCCCCACCTACTCACGTGGGCCGAGCCCGGCCCGTGGGACTGCCTTACCTTCAGACGGATGGCTCCCTAACTTTATGAAGGAGATAGAAATCCATCCTCCCTTTGCCTCAGCCGGGGAAAATCATTCCCCAGACGTCGTTGGACGCTTTGCTGGCTGAAGGATCCCTACGGGTTGGGTGCAAGCCTCAGAAAGTGGGACCAGAGTTGGCTCCAAACTGCATCCTATTTTCCAGGAAGCTCCTTCCCAAGTGCTAAGTCCTCCCAGCCGGTGGGCCCACCGTGGCCCCGGGGGGAATGGGCCCCACGGGCCTGGCCCAGCCAGCCAGCAACACCCAGGCGGCCCTGCCCTCCGGAGCCCCCATCTCCTTGTCCTAGCTGTGCCACGCCCCCTATGCTCCCAGAGCCCAGGCCAGGCCTGCTTCCTAAAGCTTCCTGCCCTGAGGGATTTCATGGAGCAAGAGGAGGAAGCCTGGACTCCTCCCCCCTGGGGATCGGTGCTCCCGCGCCTGCCCTGGCCCCAGTCCACAGAATCCCCTCTCTCTGGGCCCACAGGACTCTCTTCTCCATGACCAGCCCAGTGAGGATCCATCCGTGTTCCTGGCCTGCATTCCAGCAAAGTCCCTGGAGCACTGTGGCTGGAAATGATTTGTATGGGGCACTGGGCCAGCTTCGCTTTTAATCACCCACATGCTCCCAGACACAGGGAGTCCTGCCCCACTGGCCCCGGGGAGGGGATGGGGGGATGGAGGGACCTCCTTCCCTCTGACAGGGCCTCGCTAAGTGGTGGGGTAAACAGGGATTCTAGTCTCCAGGAGAGATGCTGTAAAGAGCCTCCTTTTCCGGGGGTTAATTAGGAAATCGATAGCTCCTGGAGCCCCTCCTCCCCTGGCCGGCCTGCAAAGCCACCCGCTCACCGCCCCCCCCCCCCCACCGGGCTTCCACTCTGCCTGGGGAGGAGGCTGGGACGAAGCTGTGCCTGGGGAAATAGGTGGGATTTGCTCAGGATTTGCAGGCTGGGAGGTGACACAAGGGAATACAGGGCCTGGGGGTGGGGTAAAGAAGAGAGGGAATCAGGGAGCAGCTGGAGGGGAGCAGAGGTACTTGGTGGGGAGGAGGGAGTGATGATTGGCCAGGGGCCAACAGACAACAGAGGGCTCACCCAGAATGGGATACCCAGCGGAGGATTTATTTGCAAAGGTATGGCCATAGGGGAGCCTCAGACCGTAGTGTACTAAGGTGCCATGAGGATCTCTGGGCGCAGAGGCAGCAGCACAGAGGGAATCACGCAGGGCAGCTGCCTTAGAAGGAACGAAGGGGTCAAGGCCACATCCAGCTTGAGGCAGCTTGAGGGGAAGATCCGGGCAGAGGCAGGTTAGGCTGGGGGCCCCACATCAGCACGGGCCCCTTCCCAGGCCTGAAGAAGAGTTCTACCAATATATTCGTACGTCACGTGTTTTTTTGAAATTTGGGGGGTAAATTTTGCCAAAGTAGGAGATTTTCTATCCCATTTTCCTTCCATCACGCTCTTCATATGTTGAATGGCTTTGCAGCCGTCATGGGCATTTGTAGCCTGTAAGCATTACAAAAATTCAGATTATATCAAAATCAGTGACTTATTAAAAGGAAGGAAGAAAATGCAAAATAGAAGTATAGGACCTTTTTTTTTTTTTTTTTTAAGGAACCTCTACACATGGCGTGGGGCTCTGGGGCTCGAACCATGACCCTGAGGTCAAGAGTCACATGCTCTTACAACTGAGCCAGCCAGGCGCCCCTTTGATGGTCTTATCGATGAAGAGGAGTAAAGCATATGAACTCATTGGGAAAAGATTTGTATTTCTTGCTGCTTTAACACTAATCCTGATGTGTACAAAGATGCCTTAGATCGGGTTCCCTGGAAACTGCCTATGAAATGGAGAGCTGCATGTGGAAGGCTTAGTGCAGGAAGCTCTCAGGAGCTACGCTTGAAGCACTGAAGCCGGCAGGACTGCGCGGCCCACCAGCTTGTGGCCTCCCCAGATCCGATATCCCAGCAGCGGAGGGTTGGCCGCGCTGGCCCCAAGAGGCGGGCAAAGCCCCATAGCGGCTCCACAGAACGTAAGACAAACCAGGGCCCCTGGGAGGCTCAGTGGGTTAAGCATCTACCTTAGGTTCAGGTCTTGATCTCACCTCTGGCTCCACCTCGCTGCTCCACGGGGACCTGGCCTGCTTCTCCCTTTCCCTCTGTCTGCCACTTCCCCTATTTGTGCCCCTCTCTCTGTCAAATAGATAAAATCTTTTTTAAAAAAATAGCATTAACCTCATAAACATGCCAGCAAAGGGACATCACAGACGAGCTAGTTTGTGTTAGCAAATCAAAGTATTTAAGATTAGTTCCCGCACAAAAAAATTTGAAATGCCCTAAATCTTAGTTATATATGGAAGTAAATGATAGAGACCTTCCCAAATCGGGCAGCCATCTCAAGTTTTACATGATTTTACAAACAGTAAAGTGTGAAACTGAAATGATTCTACATCATCCACAATAAAAAAACAAAATTCCATTCAAACCTATGAGAGGAAAGACTGGATCCTATTTCCATTCTATCTCTAGAAAATTACATTGCAAAGCTGTCATATGAACAGGCAAAGGGTGTGCTGCTAAAAAAAATATAGGGAAAAAGTATTACAGAGACTTTCCAAGCAATTAATTAAGAGAAATACCATTGGGGCGCTGGGTGGCTCAGTCGGTTAGGCATCCGATGCTTGATCTCGGCTCAGGTCTTGATCTTAGTGTCTTGAGTTCAAGCCCTGTGTTGGGCTTTCGGCTCCACGCTGGGCATGGTACCTACTTAAAAAAGAAAAAAAAGTGCTATTTTTCTGCATTTAGTGATATCTTTGGTATTTTTAAGCTTTTTAGAATCTGCAATTTGCCATGGGGCCTTTCCTCATTCTCAATAGATACTCAGTTTTGCACCTAACATTCTATGCATAATTATGGACCAATACAATAGCAAGCTTTAGTCCCATAAAGCCAAGTCACACTTAGACCCTAAGGAAATAATGCCCTGACTTCACAGTCTTCCCTCCCTTGTGTATCCTTCCAGAGCTTCTGGCCAGGAGTGAAATGGAGAATGGTGGCCCAAGCTGAAGATATCGGCCACTGCTAAGTAGTATGAAACCAGACTATGGAAGCCTTGAATGCCGACTCTGCTTGCATTTTATACATAGAAAAATGAGATCTGAATGTCATGAAGACAGAGGTATACATGGAAGGAGCCCTCAATCTGGGGCCGTCACTCACCACCTGCCTGTGGCCCACCTGAAGCAAAGTCCTGCACCCACGTACAGGCAGGAAGAGCTTTCTGTTCCTTTTCTTCTCTTCTGGGGCCTGGGGGTGGCCCGTGCCCCCCTGCAGGTCACGGGGGAGGCAGTGAACCAGAGTAAGAAGGCGCGCGGCAGCACCACCTCAGGGATGCGGCCCCTAATCTGAGGCTGCGGGGACACAGCCCTTCCACCCGGAACGTCCAGTGTGTGTCCACCTTCCCTCTGTGCTGTGTGGAGGCCTTTAGTGTCCGTGTCACTCGGTCAGCCTCCAGGCACTGCTCAGCCCACAGCATCCACGGGCCTCCGGCCTTAGCACGAGGTGGAGGGGGAGAGGCCAGGACTGAATTCCTCTCTCAGCTCCCCCGTGACCTTCCTGGGTAGTTGAAATCCCGGCCTCGCTTCCTGGATCCTCTCTGCTCGGCTGAGATCCCAAGAGATTCCAGAGGGACGCCCCCTTTCCCCGTCGCACACCAAGTGCCCTCCCGGACCGGCCTCTGCAGCGCCGCGTCCTCCCCCCGAGACAGGACCTCTGGGTGTGCTCCCCAGGAGCTGGCCTGCCCGAGGCCTTCCCGTCGGCCTGCCTGGGCGTCCCGGGCACCTGGCAGCCGTGCTCCCGAGGCCGGGCTCACCAACTCCGGCCGATGCTTCCTTCCTACTATTGCTCACTCTCCTCTCTCCTCGTCCTCCGGGTCACTCCCTGTCGCCCCCCGACTGCCCCAGGCCCGGTGCTGGACCAGGGCCCGCTGTAGCCCCCCTGCAAGCCCGAGCGAGGGGCCTGCCACAGATCACGTGCTCCTCCCCTCAGAAGTGGTTCTGGGCACTTGGTGAAACGAACCCAAGTCTCCCAAATCTCTCGGCCTGGCCCCAAGGACCTTACAGTGAAGCACGCAGGTGACCTGGGGGCGCTAAATGCATAACCATGTAGGTATTGCTTGCTCCCGCCCTCCCCCCCAGGAAGCCCAGGGCTGTCGGAGGTGTTGGCCATAGGATCACCTGCCAGCTTCTCCCAGCGCTGCCCCCGCTGCCCCTGCCGCCAGGCTCGCTGTTCTCCCGCCCCCATCTGCACTGTACACGTAGGCCCCCCACGGTCCCTCCCAACCCAACAGTCACTCCTTCCCAACGGCTGTCAGGGGCTCTGGGCACGTGCACACTCATGCTCACACACTCACACACGCCACTTGCACTACGAAGACCTTCCTGCTTCTCTCTCTGCCCTTCTTCTGCCCCAGGGACCAACCCCGTCTGGGAGCGAGCGCCCTCAGCCCGGCCTCCGCGGACACCTGTCACCCGTCACCCGTCACCCGCTGCCTGGCGAGGCTTCTCTGCGCCGGACACTACGCGCGGGCTCGGCGGCAGCACCCGCCTGCAGCGGGCCTTCAGGGATGGGGCAACGCACAGACCTGCCCGTCAAAGCATGAGAATAGCTCCTCTTGTTATGGGGAAACCTATTTTTAAGTTACACCTACACAGTCCATGATTACTTTTTTAATTGTAAAAACTCGAACAATATGGATGAAACTAACACCCCCTTTGCTGTCCCCAATCCCAGTCCCCTCTCCATTTACATACTTTGTTTAAGATTTATTTATTTTATTTTAGGTGGGCTCGATTTTAGGACCCTGACCTCACGACCGGAGCAGAAATCCAGGCAGCCGCTTAACTCACTGAACCACCCAGGCGCCTCCCCTCCATCTACACACTCGTACAATAGGGGTATAATATGGTTTTGTGGGATTTTGTTTACAACAGTGACTTACTATATAAATGATTCTGCAGCTGGCTTCCTTCTCTTTACAGTATGTCACAGATACCTTTTCATTTTTCTTTACATTCGGTAAATGGTAGCTTGTGCTTTCTAACGGCTGCAAGATTCCGTAGTTGGGTGTGCCGCAGCTTATTTCACCCCTCCCTTATTCACGGATCCTTACGTTATTGCCCATGTTTTGCCATGAGCATGCCTCCTTGCACACACGTGCCTTTTTCTAGAATAAGGATGAAAAAAAATAGAATTTCCGAGTCAAAAGAAAAGCACTTTTACAATTGCATGTGATTCAAACCAAAAACATTGCATTAGATATTGTCAATTTGACTCCCCCCAAACCTTTGCCATGGTTTGATGTTATAAATCTTTAACCATTTGGCCAATCTGATGGGAGAAAAATGACATTGTGTTGTAATAATGTGCATTCCTCCATTTGCTCTTGACCATTTATTTGGCTTTGATCATTATCCTTTTCCCAACTGGGCAGTTGTCTTTTTCTTATTGATTTGTAAGCTATCTTTACAATTCTGGACATTAGATAACTATTTTCTCTGAATTGGTTGCTTGCCTTTTAATTTTCTTGAGGGTGCCTCATTTGCCAAAGCTATTTTCTTTTTGATCCGACCTTGAATTTTCCTCAGTATGTATCTGAGTCCCAACACTCTGTGAAACACTCATCCGTCCTCTGATTGTGTGAAGTGTATCTTTTGTCAGATAGTGAAATTTCCTACCCACATGGATCTGCTCCTGGACTTTTAAATTTTCGCTGTCATTTTAAGTATGTTTCTCCTAAACAGTGTTAAGATAGATCTGAGGGTTTTTTCCTAGCCCGGTCTATAGATTCTGTTTTTCTAAACAGAGAATTCAGTTCATTCATACTTTGCCTAACAACGATTGTACTTGGTTCACCTCCTTATGCTTGTGATGATTCTTTTTATTTTTCCTTTTCTTTGATTTTCCTAGTTTGCTCAAATTGCTGTTCCATTCCACCCTTGCTAACGTGGGAGTTCCGATGTACTCTTTCCATCTCATTAATAGTTATCTCCCCTTTTGTTTTCAGGTGCCCTTCTTCTTTACTATTACAGAAATGCTATTGTAAGAAATGAGGGACGCCCAGGTGGCTCAGTTGGTTAGGTGCCTGCCTTGGCCTCAGGTCATGATCTCAGGGTCCTGGGATGGAGTCTATGTTGGGCTTCCTGCTCAGCGGGGAGCCTGCTTCTCCCTCTCCCTCCGCTGCTCCCCCCCACCCCCGCTCTCTCTCTCAAATAAATAAATAAAATCTTGAAAAAAAAAGTCTTTAAAATTAAAAGAAGGGAAAGGAGATGTTTGTCTCCCACTTAGATACTCTGTTCCCTTATTATATCTCTCCCCTTAGGTGCTTCTTCCCTCCACCAATGAGATATTCAGAATACTTTCACTTTCCCCATTTTCTTCTCTTTATCCCAAGAGCCTGTAAGATGCTTTTACTCTGCATGCCCTGCCTCTAACTTTTAGGTTTTGCTGAAATTGCACAGTACTTTTCTTTCTAGATCTTATTAGCATTTCCTTTGCAATATTTCACCTCTATTTTAAGAATCCTTATTCAGCATTATACATTTTCACAGTCTATTATTATCCATTTGTATCAAACTATATATATATGTGTGTATGTATCTATGCACACATCTACATATGTGTGTGCATTTGCATAGGTAATGTGTATATATATATATATATATATATATATATATATATATGGGTATACATAAACAGGGTTTACCCATCATCCTGTTTCCTCTCTTCTCTGTCACAAATCATTTGGTTTTAGTTGATAACTTTTTAAAACTAGTTTCTTCAGAGAGTCTTATAATTTTTGAATCCATGCATATTTATAAATGTGTGTGTGTGTGTGTGTGTGTGTGTGTGTTTCAGCTGTCATGGTTGAGTGACAACTTGACTAGGTGTAGGATCTCTGGGCTGCTGTTCTTTCACATTTCCTTGACCCCCAAGAGTCTGTAGATGTTTGTCCACCATCTTATTTTGTTCTCTAGGATTCAATTAGTCCCACGTTTGATCTCCTAGAACTGCCCTCAAAATCTCATAATTGCAATTCTTTGTATTTTTCTGTGGTTGGTGATATTTCTCCCACTTTATCTTCCAGGCCAAACCAATTCGAGTCTCCTCTATACCTTTTCTCTTAAATTATTCACTTTCCCCCCCCCTAAAAAAAGCATGTTTTTTTGGTTTCAGGATGTTTTCCTTTAGGGTCTTTTTGTTGTTAAAGTTGTCATCTGTCACCTCTGGTGGCTCTTTAGATGCCTGTTCTGGATATTTGGGACATTCCTCTCCTTGGGGCGGCTGGTCTCTGGGGTATATTGTTTGCTTTTTTTGCCTGCTCCCTGAGGCTCAGTGGTCGGAAGGCTGATGGTTGTGGAGGAGACAGACAGACAGGTAGGCAACTCCTGTTGACGCCACAGGAGGAACTCAATGCTCCTGGGTCTCAAGGTCCCAAAGATGTTGCACCCTTGGCTCACCTGTTGGGTCCCTCCTTAGCTTCTTAGAGGCAGGGCGAGGGGTGGGATGGGGTGGGGACTCGGCTGGGTACATGTGGCCAGAGTCGTGCTTCCTGCAGAACCTCACATGAGGCTCTCTTAGGGAAAGGGAGCCCTGCCTCAACTACTTGTTTTCCGCAGGGCCTGGCTTGCCTGGCAGCCCTCTGCAGCTACTGGGCCCAGAAGAGGTGGGTGGGTGGCGCAGGAGTCACATGGAAGGCAAGGGGTCAGAATCCCCCCTTCACTTTTTCCCAAGCTTCTCTGGTGTCTTTGTGTGCTCGGTCTGCCTCGGCACAGTGTTAATCACCATAGCATCCAAGTCAAATTTGCTCTCCGGCAGCGCATGTCTTCCCGCTCTCCCATGTCCCTTTGCTTCTCTTTTTCACATTTCCTTGGCTCTGTCTTTGCACATCCTCTTCCTGAGGAATATTAGAATCATCCTGTCCTTCCTCAGAATAGCTTCCTTTTGACTTTTTTGGAAAAATTGAACTAAATTTAAAGACAAAGAAAAGATGGACATCACTCCAAGATTACATCTTCCCATCCACGAACAAGATAACTAGATTTATTCAAGACCTAATTTATATTCTTTAGTAAAGTTTTATGGTATTTTTTAAAAAGATTGTATTTAGGGATCCCTGGGTGGTGCAGCGGTTTAGTGCCTGCCTTTGGCCCAGGGCGCGATCCTGGAGACCCGGGATCGAATCCCACATCGGGCTCCCGGTGCATGGAGGCTGCTTCTCCCTCTGCCTATGTCTTTGCCTCTCTCTCTCTCTCTGTGACTATCAGAAATAAATTAATTAATTTAAAAAAAGATTGTATTTATTTGTTTGAGAGAGAGAGCACAGGAGGGAGTGAGTGCATGCACAGGAGTGGGGGGCAGGGGAAGCAGGCTCCCCCTAAGCAGGGATCCTGATGCAGGGCTACATCCAGGACCTTGGGATCATGACCTGAGCTGAAGGCAGACACAACCCACTGAGCCACCCGAGCACCCCAGGTTTTATGGTATTTTTAATACAAACTTTGCATATTTCTTTTTAAGCTTATTACTAGATTTTAAAAGTAAATTCTGTTGGTATTATGAAACGTGTTTATCTTTTTGTCGTAGAAAATTCCGAGTACAGTCAGAAGTAAGCAGAATGGTATAATGAACATTCACGTGACCATCCCTCAGCTTGAAAATATTTTTCTTGTAAATTTTTAAGTGTGGTAAAACGCATGACATAAAATCTACCATCTTAACAATTTTAAGCGGGCAGTTTAGTGGTGTTAAGAACATTCCCACTGCTCCACAAGCAATCTCAAGAACTCTCTCAATCTTGCAAAACTGAAACTCTTTACCCATGAAACAACAACTCCCCATTTCTCTCCACCCACCCGCCCCAGCTCCTGGCAACCACCACCCTCCTTTCTGTCTCTGTGAATCTGATGACCATACGTGCCTCTTGTAAGTGAAGTCAAACAGTATTAATCTTTTTTGTGACTGGCTTACTTCGCTTAACATCCGTCCTCAAGTTCCATCTGTGTTGGGGCCTGTGCCGGGATATCCTGCCCTGTTGAGGCTGAGTAATATCCCATTGCCTGCATATACCACATTCTGTTTGTCCTTCACTTGTCAGTGGACACGTGAGTTGCCTCCACCTTTTAGCTTTTGTGACTAATGTCCTCACCCAGTTTTAGCAATTTACCAACTCAGAGACAACCCTGTTTCATCTGTAATCACACCACATTCCTCTTCCATGTTATTTGGAAGCAACTCTGAATGGAGTAATTTATAAACTATATTTTCTATTTGGTTGAAGTTTATTCGCCGGGAGGATCAGAGCCTGGAAACTGATCCTAAATCACCCCAAATAGCTTAAACTGCTTGGCATAAAGGTGAAGTACAAGTGATGTGGGAAAGCTGCCACAGAAAGGGTGGATGAGGAAGGGAAGTAGGTCAGAGTGCTAAGGCTTGTCACATGTGCATGAACTTCTACTCTTCCTTACCGTCACCCTCTTCTATTTCAGATGTTTTGTCCCTGAGCAAAGTTTGGGAGGACTGAAGCAGGGAGGAGTCCAAAGCTCACAGACCACTGTGACCATCCTGGTTTGGCGGGGGGCGGGGGGGCTCGGGGTAGGCTCTGCAAATCATCCACTTGTCTACAGGCGGGGTATGTTGCGTTGGCAATGCTAGGGCTGGAGTCAAGCTATGCCTTGAATTTACTGATACTGCCTTGGGAGCCAAGGTCTATTCCTGTAGAAGAGATTAGTAGAAATTCTTCAGGAAGAAATTGGCTGCCTGTGAATGCCAGCAGGCGTCACGACTAGGTAACCTCCCAGAAACAAGGGTTCTGATGTTCATATCACTTTAAAATCACACTGAGCACCCAGGTATGGCAATTTAATTTAAGTAAATTAACTTGGCCTTTGTTGAGTCATCCTCCAGGGCAGACCCTCTCTGCTGGGACTTACCTTAGTCTTGTGACATCCCTTTGCCCTTGTTCCCTTGAGAAATGGGATCTTGTGCTAAGGGATCGAGGCAGTAGCCACCCTGAAACGGCCTGTGTTTCTCTTCACAGCAGCCTTGGAGAAAACAAACAGGGTAACTCTTGCCCTCTTTTAAAGTCTCCTTTCCTTATGATTCCCAGTATTCTCTTCCTAACTGCACCATCATAAATATCCATTTATTTCCCCACGGACAGCTCTAACTTGGGCTAGTTTACATCCAAAGGCAGTCATCGTTGCTGCAGAAAATCTTTTGGGCTCTTCCCAACCAGGCCAGTAGCCCTGACGTCTTTCCTGCTCCACCGACTTGAGATTTCTCTCCGCCCTTATGAGGAGCATCAGTAAGTGTGGGTTAGTCCAGGGTTTGATCTTGAATATTGCTGAACAGAAGCTAAAGCAGCTGGGGCCTATTTGCCCCCTGAGCAATTAGTAGGCATGTGTCCTGAGCAGGTGACGTGAAGCTGCTCTTGGGTGTCAGGGACACAGCATCCCGCCCTGCAGACTTGGGCTCTACCTCGTTCTTCCACCAACTTTCTGATAAATGTGAACCTATTGCTTCTCCTTTGGCCTCAGTTTTTTTGGTAAAATCAGGGGATCGAACTGGATGGCCCCTTCTAGCTCTGAGGCTGTGAAAATAGTCACAAAACCTGGACATCAGAAGCACCGGTGTGGCTCTAGACCCTAACTCAGAGACTCTTAAAGGCCACCAGGGCCAAAGATAGACCTGAGAAGGAAGTGGGAGTTCCTGGTGGGCCTCCCCAAGATGGGCTCCGGAAGGTGTTCCGGCAAGTATGAGAAAGAGATCGGAGCGCCTGGGACAGCAGATGAGCTGATCCAGCCTGGGAGGGACGTGGCTGGGCTACCTTAGGAGGACTCGCTCCTGACATTGCACAGATGGAGTTGGGATAGCTGTAGACCTGAGGTCTGAGGTAGAGCTGAGGTCATAAAAGCAAAGAATTCTTTTTCTTTCTGCATACAGACAGCTTTGGAGATCAACTAGCATCCAGGATCAAGAAAAGGCTGCAAGATTTAGAACCTAAGAAGGAGAATGAGATAGCAAGTGCAAGAAGGAATGTCCAGAAGAGAACGACAACGGTTCCCCACATATTCTAAAGCAGTGGTTCCTCAAGGCTTCACACACATCAGGGGCTCCTTTAGGGCTTGTTAAAACTCCAGAGTGCTGGGCCCACCCCTGGAGTTTCTGATTCAGTTGATCTCTGGTGGGATTGATAATTTGCATTTCTAGCAAGTTCCCAGGGGCTGCTGATGTTACAGGTCCAGAGGGGCCCCCTTTGAGAATGACTTCATTGAAGAGATTGGGAAGAGATGCCAAAGGGTGACAGGAGTGGTGAAGAACTCACCTAGCAGTTCTGTTCTTTACCAGATGTGTGCAAGTCATGTAGCCTGTCCAGGCCTGGTTCTTCGTCTATTAAGTGGGATTGATAATAAATGAGGGGTAAAGAGTTGGTCCATGTAAATAACTTGGAATAGTCTCTCGCACAAAGTAAATGCTCCGTAAATGTCCACTATCTGTGCCTCTCAATGTGATGGCCGATGAATGTAACGCCTCTGACCCATGTAAAGGGCTCAATGGTGCTAGTTTATATGTATTAGGTGTGTGCTCAGACATGAGCAAAATAGTCAACTAGAGTGACTTGGACAATTAAGGATCTTTTCCCTCCTGTGACAAGACGTCCAGGGTTGAGTGGTCCAGGGCTGGTGTGGCAGCTCTGCAAAGGCCTCCCGGGGCCCCTGGGGTGGGGTGGGGGGGTTCTACTGCCTCAGTGCCTGACTTGCTCTGTGCAGCTTTGTTCTCATAGTTCAAGGATCCTGTAGCGCCTCTTGTGACCATCTCTAGTTGCCAAGAATGTAGGTTTAGTATTTTAGATGTCTAGATATGCTGGAGATGACAAGACAGAGGTTGAAGGGGGGACATTGAGAGGTTCAGCCAGTGTCTGCCATTTGATGGTTCAAAGTTTGAAAACCATGGCATATTCAGTGACCACAACATTTTCACAATCATCCCATGCCCTTAAGTGACTGTAGTGTGTGTGTCAGAGAGAGAGACTTTGCTATTATTCACTCTTGTTTCGTAGGATAACTGGTAAGTAGGACTTTTCTTCCTCACTCCTGCATCTCCTGTTCATCCCCCTAGACTGGAGTTTCCCCAGGTTCATGATTTTCTTGACTACTCCCTAGACCAGACACCATCTCGGCATTGGAGACATACTGCTCTCGAGGCCTATCTGTAGCCCAGCTCTATGAAGCTTACGGTCTAGCAAGAAAGACATTAAGAATCAAAATTAAAAGCCATTAAAATCATTTTTAAAAATTCCTGAATAAAACTTGTCCAAAAAATTGAACCGAATATGGTTTATCTGATTAAAAAAAAAAAAAGTGAGTCAATTGGCCATTAGACATCCTACCGAAACCTTTTTTTTGGAATCCCTAGTTCTGCATGCTCAACACCCAGTGGGCCCTCAGAACACATTTGTTGAATGTTCAGTGGTGTTCCCTCTTCAAGTTCCTTATTTGAGCTCTTTTCCCAGAGTTAATGAGCTCCTTGGGGTCAGAGGGCCTGGCTGATCTATATCTGCGTCCTCAGGGCCTAGGCACACAGTAGGAAGTCAGGAAATGTTTGTGGAATGGAACGGAACCAAGTTTATGTCTCAGTGAAGACTGCCAAATTGGCGATTGGGCGCAAATCCGTTCTGGGCGTGTCCTCTCCGGGTCACTGCCGTGTGATTAGAGACGTGAGTTCTTTTAAACCTCGTAAACTTTTTTTGTGTGAAACCACAGCCTCATCCTAGCACCAGATGTACACAGCTTGTCCCTGTGAGGTCACTGCAGAGGGAGATTAACTCCGAGGGCCTGGGCAGGTTTAAATATCCCTGAGTGTGGGCGGCATGTTACGTGGCCTGGCTTCCTCTCAAGCTGCCCTGTCGCCCTTGTCTCTGCAGAAGCAGTCACCGTGGGTGGAAGTCTTGTCCCCCCTGGAAGAAGTAATGGGGACTCTAGATGGAGATGGGTCAAATGTCTTATCTTCCCCCCGTATCTTCTTGTTTCGGAAGATTTCTCTGGCCTGAGAGATGGAAGGCACATCAGGCCCCCCGCTCACTGCTGAGCCAAAGAGGTGCTAAATTTGGGAGGATGTGGGGGTGGGGCGGGGAGGAGGTGACTTCTCTCTCCCCTCTCTCCTCTCTTGACTCGAGATCAAATCTGGTGGAAAAAGTGTTCTATCACAACGAGAATCATAGCAGTTTTATCCCAATTCAAGGAAAAGAAAAAATAATACAATTTTATCAGTTGTACATTTTTCTTCCCTACGTTTTCCTTCAGCTTTCCACGTCTGTTTTTTGGCTTTCATTTTTGACCACTGGTAAGATGAAGGCGCAGCAAGTGGGAATATGTTTCGAGGCGCCGCAGCCGTCCCTGGAGGCCTTTGCTCCCTGGACTAATTGGGAACAGCGTTGCCGGCGGCCGCGCTCAGAAGCCACCTGCTGCCTGGGGCAGGGAGGGGAGGTCAGCCTGACCCAATGCTTAACCGCATCCCGATGTTTCTCTGCTCTGATCCGCCCGTGGAAAGGTCCTCAGGAAAAGGACCATCTCCGCTTGACGCAACATTTTCCTTCGGTGCAAAAATGGGGCAACGTGCGGTTTGGCGTCTGACAGTCCTAGGCTCTAATCTCAGCTGTTCTACTCACTAGTTACAACTTTGGGCAAGTTACTTAATGTCCCTGAGCCTCAGTTTCTTCTTCTGCTAAATGGAGAGGCGACTACGCACTGGGGTTTTTGGTAGGACTAAGGTCACTCATGAAGTGCGACCGGCCGTACCCTAACTTCTTACTCTGATTTCTATGCTAGTGGTTGGGAGGCCGCAGCCAGGGGGGTGGGGGTGGGGGTGCAAAGTCGGAAGCTCCGGCGCCCGTGGCCTTCGCAGCGATCCGGGCGGGGGCCCTGCGTTGTGTCACCCATTAAAGTTTCCAGCCTTGGAGGCCCGGGGGGCTCAGCGGTTAGCGCCGCCTTCGGCCCAGGCCATGACCCCGGGTCCCGGGATCGAGTCCCACGTCGGGCTCCCTGCATGGAGCCTGCTTCTCCTCTGCCTGGGTCTCTGCCTGGGTCTCTGCCTCTCTCTGGGTCTCCCTGAATAAATAAATAAAATCTTAAGAAAACAACGTCTCCATTCTTTATCCATTTTTCAGCCACAGCTTTGCTCCTTCGCACTCAGAGAAGCAGCGACCTGCGGCTCTCCCGCTGGCATCTCGTTCAGACGCTGGTCTCTGGGGTCTTTCCTGCCACCGGGAAAGAGCAAGGGGCACAAGGCAGGAGCACCAGGCTCCTGGGGAGACCCGGCAGGTCGAGGGGCGCCAGACACCGCCAGGCCCTTCCTCCCTTCCCGGGGCGGGGGGCGCTGCTGTCTCCGGAGGGAGCCCAGCTCTGCACGTGGGGACCCCCAGCCCCACCGCGGTGCCAGGACAGCACCGGTCACGAGCCACCTTGCTCATCCCCTGGGCCCTGGGGCTTTGGTCCCGCTGGACATCTGGTTGGGACAGTGTCCCTGCAGGACGAGGACAGTGGCACGGAGGGCTGGTCAGGAAGAGAGACTGAACCAGGGAGACCCCACCTCAAAGAGGGACAGCGAGACAGAGACACGCACAGAGGGAAGGGGGGGACAGAAATACGGGAAAGGCACAGAGGGCCGCCAGGGTGGGAAGAGGGATCTGCAGCAGGAGGAGCATGCTGCAGACAGCGGGACATTGGGACAGCCGGGGGGCGAGGGGGGTGCTGCAGGGCAAGGCTCTGCGGGGACGTGCGGGCAGCCAGCGGCCCTCATCACCAGGAGTCCTGCTCCCAGGCCACGTGCGGGCCTGGCGGGGAATGGGGAGGACCCGGGGGCTGGGCGGCTCAGGGGCTGGGGGCGTGTGTCCACCTGCAGCCACTGGGCTGTCACCCCAGCCGGGCGCCCAGGCAGGGTCCTCACCCAGGGTAGCGCACGCTGGCCGGGCCAGGGCCACCGGCACCCCAGGGACAGAGGGGACAGAGAGGCCGGAGCAAGGGCCACCCCGGGCCACCCACATTTCCCACCACAGTCAGCTGGGAACCCGGCGGTTTCAGCGGGGGACCCCAGAGGTCCCCCCAAGTCAGGGGCTCCGGGCGGGGCCTCCAAACAGCCAGGCCACTAGGAGGTCACTGAGGGCCCCAGTCCCAGAGGGGAGCCCTGAGCCCCGCCGCCGTCCCTGTCCTCCCTGCAGGGCCTCCCCCCGGGCTCTGCCAGGCGCCCCCTCCCTCTGCTGGAGCCCAGCGCTGCCCCCTGGACCCTGGGAGGTAGCAATTGGGATTTAGACCAAACCACCGGGCAAACCCAAGCCACTTGGGGATTAGGATAGGGAGCCGGGCAGGCTCGCAGGACGGGGTGGCCGGCACCCGCCCTCCAGGCCTTGAAAAAGCCGACGTGACAGAGAAGGTCTTGCCTATCATCCCCAGTGTGTTAGACAGGCCTAGCCCCCCACAGAAAAGGTCCAGCTTGAGGCTTCCCTTCGCAATCAGACCTCCCAGGCTTCCGCCGGGTGCGTGCGGGCCACCCAGCCCAGCATGCAGGCCAAAGGCACAAGCGTGGGGCTCCAGGAGGACCCAGGGGGGGCCCTGGGGGACAAAGGGAATCATTGGACCTTGAAGCTGCTCATCGCTGACCTATGGGAAAGCTACTTCTCTGAGGTGTGTGTCTTGTATCAGCCCTTTGCTGAAATCTTACTAATACTCGTACAGAAAGTGCATGGGCCTCTGTCTTTTAAGGTTTATTTATTTATCTGAGATAGAGAGGTCGGTGGGGAACAGCACAGGGAGAGGGAGAGGGTCCTCAAGCAGACTCCATGCTGAGCATGGAGCTCGATGTGGGGCTCAATCCCAGAACCCCGAGATCGGAGCCTGAGCCCAAATCCGGTCAGCTGCTTAATGGACCAAGCCACCCAGGTGCCCTGCATTGGCCGCCAGAGCCTCTAAAGCATAGGGAGGTCACACATTCCTGTCCTGCTGTTAAACCGCTCCGCCGTCACCTCGCAGGCAGATCTTACTCCTCTGTCACTCACGGACTCATTCATCGTCCCAGCCATTCAAGTAACACTCTTGAATGTTGAGGCCAGGGCCCAGTGGTGGAAATTGCTGTTCAGGACCCAGAGGTAGGTAAGCGTGTACTCTACCCTCCGAGAGTTCACCACCCATCTGAGAAGAGTAGGTGGGTGGTTAGAGGACCAAGAGATTCCAGAGAAGGAGCTCTCGTTTGCTTCTGCTTATATCTTGCCTCCTCTGAAGGGATGCAGTGAACTCGGCAGGGGTACTGACTGCCACAGCACAGCCTTGAGGGAATAAAAGTAGGATCTAGAGGCTGATGTGCATCAGAGCAATGCACAACCTGTGCAACTGTTCATGAAAGCCCTGCTGCTGATCCAGGCAAGGTATTTACCATGAACTGCTCGGAGGAGCAGAAACAAAGGGGTGGGAGGCTGTGAGGAAGGAAGTGAGGGACGCATGCTCCAGGAGGTCAGGTCCAAATGAGTCTTGCCAGCCTGTAATCAGGAAACCAGCCCAAGAGTCAGGAGCTGGGAACAGGAGCAGGGCAAAGAAAGGCACATTGCGTGGGCAATGGGCAATGGTTTGGCCGGAGTATTGAGGGCTGCTTCTTATGGGGTTTGACTTTCTGGTTCGGGGACAGGTGCATGAGGAATAAGAAGAAATGGTTTGTTTTGGGGGTGGTGTCTTTTTTTTTTTTTCTTTTTCTTTTTCTTTTTCTTTCTTACCTACAGATCTGCATGGCAACAGGGGCAAGACCCAGAGCTAATAGTGGAAGTCAGAGGGGTCGGGCCACAGCCGAACAAAGAGGAGACGCCAGCACAGCCGGAGAGCACTCGTAATAGAAGGGGCTGCCCTGGGGATGGCAGGCTCCGTCACTCAAGCTGCTCGGGCCCAGAGGGGCTGGGGCTCCAGGCAGGGCTGGCGGGGTGGGGGTGGGGGTGCCTCCTGGGGCTCTGAGGGGCTCTAACTCGCGAGGTACTGCAGTGTTGAGTGCTGTGTCTCCCACGAGCACCAGGACGCTCGGAGGCTGCTTCACAGCTTGTGGAAAGGGCCTGACTCAGTCGGTGCCTGCAGCGTGTGTGTGGATTCTTCTGGTTCTTTGATTTACTTAAGCAAAGATTTTCTTCCGCCCTTTCTCAGATCTCCAGCCTAATGAAGCACGAAGTGAGCCAGGGTCCGGCGTGGAGCCGGGTGGAGGAGCGTCATCTCTGGCTGGCCCCTGGCCCAGAGCATCAGGCTGGAAATCTTTCCCGAGTCCCATGGTGGGAGGCGGAGAGGAGGACAAGACAGAAAATATTATCTAAACCAAGTGTCCGGTCACGTCCCCGTCGGAGCCATAAGGCCGCACGATGCATCCGCATGGGTTGGAAGGAGGCAGCCCCTCCTCTAGGTGGACACAGCCCCCACACTCGCAGCCGTCCTATGCCCTGTCCCCTGCCCTGCCCCCTCCGAGCGCGTCGCCCGTGTGCTGCGGGCTCAGCACGACACGGAGGAAACTGGATCAATTAATGAGACTGAGCGAGAGGCTCCAGAGACAGCTCTGGATCAGAATCCGCCGTCTGGAAGACAACACCACACTAAGCCAGTGTCTGATATGAAGACTGATGTCTTGGCCCTTCTGGGCCTTTCTCAGAGCCACGGAGCACAGGGAAGGCTGAGGACAGAGAGAGAGAGAGAGAGACCTTCCAGGAACAAATCCCCAGATGACTTCCTCCCTCGCTAGCTCATTAAATGCACTTACTCCTCGACTTGTACTTAAATACTTAGGCGTTAAATAGTTTTTGATTTATGCATATGTTTAATACACGCCTTTACTGTCTGTCCATAATTCCATTCTTTGTCTTGAATTCTAAGCTCCTAGAAAAGTGCCAACTCCGCATTACATGATTAACATTGCTCAGTAAAACGCCTGGCACGTTGCCACCCGGTGCTTTTAGACAATTGTAATGATGATAAAGTTTAAATTTCCCACCCTGGGCATTCCAGACCTTCCATCCTCTGACCAGCCCACCCCCTCAGCCCACTCCCTTCCCCACCACCCAGTATTCAGCCTCATCATCCTGTGCGACAACCGAAATGTCCTACATTGCTTGGGCACCTCAAGGCCTTTCTTTCATCTGTACACCCCGCCCCCCTCCTCCTATCCCTGTGTGTCCATCTAACCTCTTTTTTTAAAATATTTTTTATTTATTTATGATAGGCACAGAGAGAGAGAGAGAGAGAGAGAGAGAGAGAGAGAGAGAGAGAGAGAGGCAGAGACACAGGCAGAGGGAGAAGCAGGCTCAGGCTCCATGCACCGGGAGCCCGACGCGGGATTCGATCCTGGGTCTTCAGGATCGCGCCCTGGGCCAAAGGCAGGCGCCAAACCGCTGAGCCACCCAGCGATCCCCATCTAACCTCTTCTGAAGGTGAACTGTAACACTCTTCCCCATGAAGCCTGTCCTGATTCCTCGTGCAGGAGCGAGCCGGCGTTTTGCTCTCCCATGCAAATCTATATCATTACTAGATTAGCAGATGGCTGCTTCCCCTGCTAATCTGGGGTTCCCTGAGTACAGAGGCTGTGTCGTACCCAACTCCCTCCCCACGGTGTTCGCTACAGGGCTGAGCACCTGGTATTTTAGCTCTGCAACCTGGACAAGCCCTGTCCCCACTCTGAGTCCCAGTTTGCCCAACAGTACATGAGGGGTTGGATGAGGTGATCTCTAGGAGCGTGGTGGCTCTGAGGACTATGATCCATAGCCCACTGAGGGCTCACTGATGGGCTAGAAGACCCAGGAGGAGGACGTGCCCCACCAGAAGAAGGAGGGCTTTGGGGACTTCTGTTAATTGACCCCTAAACATTCTTGGTTTGCCAAGAAGTTGGAAATTCGAACCAGTTACTCTTATGTACCAGATTCCTCTCTTCCTTGAATGGCGATGGCAATAGGTGACTCAGAGAATAGTTGCCACAGAGATGCTGTCTTTGTTCTTTGAAGGTGGTGCTGAGGGCTTCTCCAGTAGTTCCCCTTCCTCCCCTCAACAAGCAAAGGCCTGATACCCACCCCCCCACCCCCGGTGCGGCCAGGGACACCCTACTCCTGAAATCCAGACCCCCTTCCACCGTGGCAAGGGTTGGGCTGTACACGTGGTGTCCAGGCCCCTCATTAGAAGAGCTGCCTGCTGCAGCCCTGGAGTCCCTAGGCCAATACTTATTTCTGGCAATAATCATCAAGTATTTTGTAAGAGCCTTGGGTAATACAAGCAAATCTTTTAAAAATAGGCCTATATTGTCTCCCCAGATTCCTGGTGACTCAGGACACCGTACAGTAGCTGTGATTCACAGTGTAGGCACCGAAGGCCTGTGGGTGAGTCTTGGCAGCTGCTCTGCTCTCCCTCCTGGAAGCCAAAGAGTCACAGCCAAGGAGAGGAGGTACGCACACACCCCACACCCCCATTCTTCCGGAATGCCTGGGCTTCTCTGCCTTACAGTTGTGGCCAACCATCAAGAGCTTTGGGCAAGACAGCTCCAGAGCTGGGGTGGGGTGGGGAGGGAGACACACTGGGACTCTGGCAGCTGTGTGTGGGGGCAGAGGCCCACCCAAGTTCTGGGGGAAAGAGGAGAAGGGGTCCACGGGGGGGGAGGGTGCGAGGAGGGGATGGGGAAGCTCTCAGCTGATAGAGGCCCAGCCAAGAGTCTTGGGCTTCTAGCCCAGCCGGGCTGCTGAATCACGGAGGCCCCTTAATCTCCTGTGGAGTGCAGGCCCAGCTCCTAGAAGCCCAGGGGGCTTAGTGGTATTTGTGCAGCTATAGACACGGGGCCTGTGGGCTGGCACAAAGCCCTGCCAGGCTGTGGTTGGGGGGGGGCGGGGGAGCTGGGCAGGGTAGGAGACAACAGTGAGAGGTGGGCCGGGCCGGGCCCTCTGGAGAGACTGGGGTGGGCCTGGGCCAGCCTCTGACAGGAGGGTTAGTAGAAGGGATTGCCAGCAACAGAACGCGGGGGTGGGGGTACAGGGGGGAGCCAGGCACCCATGACGTCGTCCAGACGGCTCACCCAGCTCTAAGAAGACACGGGTCATGCACTTTTCCGTTTTCATAGCTGAGACAAAGACTTCAACTTTCTCAAAACGTACCAGATGTGCTGAGAGCTTTCGGGAGGCTAATTAGTAAGTACATTCACGGAAACTCTGGACCCCCTTAGAGCCCCCAACCCCTGCCCTCAGGGCCCAGGCCTCCCTTAACTCTCTCATCTCGGGGTGCCCGTGGGAGGTGGGAGTAGGGTGGCCCCTCTAGCTGCCCCCCCCCGAGGCCCTTCCAGCTGCCCCCCAGATGCCCAGGGAGCCAGCGGGGCTGGAGCAGCGGCTTATGCCACCTGAGGTGCCGCACGGACGGACGTGACCCTTGGCAAAAAGTGTGTGGGTGGAGACAACGTCATTCGAGATATTGTCGGGAGGGTGTCTCCGTCCTATACTGCCTGTTGCTCTGGGGCTTCCCGTGCATTTGGGGGGGGCCTCATCTCTGCCATTCCTGAGCTGTCACTGTCGCAGTAGACTTTTGGGAGTCCCCCAAATGATGACAGACTTGAGGGTCAGGCACTGAGTAGACAGGGATTTCTCAAGGCCTGGGGGCCCCAACTTTGAAATGTTGTTAATGAGCAGTCCCCACAAGGCGGGACAGGAGGAGGAGCCCCCCTGGTTTCCACGGCCAGTGAGGGGAGGGGGCCAGAGAGGCCAGGTCTCAGCCTGGACAGACGTGACCGCTCAGCTGACGAAGACACTTGGTCTTCTTTCCAGAGTCTGCAGGGACCCCCTCCACGGTCCCCTCCACCACGAGGTTGCCTGTGGCTGCCTCCCAGAGGCGGCGAGCCTGAAGGTGTGGCTGGGGAGGTGGCAGTGCGGCTGCAGTCGGCCTGCGAGGCTCACGGGGCAGAGAGGACCCTGGAGGGACCGAGTGGGCACGGAGGCCCCCAGCCGTGGCCGACTGCGGCACACACCAGCGGGGCGTGCGTCCGTCTGTCCGTCCTCCTGGCCCTGCAGTCCCGTGCAAACCCTGGGAGCAGCCTCTCTCAGCCACGTCTTACAATCGAGTCGCCCAAGGTGCGGGAACCCAGGCCCCACCCCCAAAGGTTCTAAGCTAATTGGTCCGGGCGAAACGGTGGCCCTGGCATGTTTTTTAAAAAGCATCCTGGGCTTGTGAACCAGGGAAGTAAACCACTTCCTTCGGGGTTGGAAGTACCCTCCACACGGGTGCCTGACGCAGTGAGCCAAGTGAGCGCGCAGGACGCGGAGCCCAGGGAGGGGCGTGCAAGTGCAGGGTGGGCGCCTCCTCCTCCGATGGCCCCCGGGTGCCGCCGCCCCCCACCTCGCTCTGCTCCCCCTCCGGCCCCGCGGGTTCCGTCCCTGGCCTGATTCGAAGATGTAACTCAGCCCCCTTGTCCCTGCCCTCTGGAGGCCCTAGGATGCGGTGGACAAAAGTGTCATGGGGCCAGGGGACCTGTCCTGAGAAGACACGGGCAGAAAACCGAAGAATGAACAGACCAAATCGTGACCTTAAGTGCTTTGCTGGTTTTTGGAACAAGAATGACACGACACGACTACTGGCTGCGAGACACAGCTTAGTCATTTCCACCAGCCACCACCCCCCCCCCCCCCGCCCCGATGCCAGGCCATAGCCGGCAACTCACTGGGGGGGACTGGATCCAGGGCCCTGGAGAGAGGGACTCAAGTCCTACAAACCAGTGTGTGTTCCTGTTGTGTGACAGTCACCGAGACAGAGTGTGGGCGGGACTCAGGGGCCCCTCTTGGGCGCTCATCCTTGGCCTCACCCAGAAATCGATCTCAGCAGCAGAGAATCAGAAGTCGGCACCAAGGCAGGCAGATTTTTTAGGGGCATGTGGAACCGATTAGTCTGCGAATGTGAGCTCAGGGCTCCAGGGACCGGCCCAGTGCGGGTTCCACGCTAGGCCAGATGCGTCCCTTGTAAATATAAGTGGCCTTTGTTCCCTCTGCCCAGCCTCCCCCACTCCTGGCCTCAGCACGGATCCGGGTCCTCCAGAAGGCAACCCCACCTGGCCTCGCCCGTGGAATCAGCGCCTTGAGCCCGCCACAGCTGCAACAGGGCATCATTGCGTGTTGTAGCCCAAAGTCCTTTGGGGGGGGCAGGGGGACAAAAGCCCTGGGCGCGGGGGCATGGCTGGGTTTTGCGGCGCTGTGTTGGCGCTTGGCCTGGTCCTAGCATCACCTCCTTCTGAGCCGCGACAGCAATGGGAGCTTCAGTAGGGTCCTGAGAGGAGGCTGGGGCCTGGGCTGCTGACCAGGCGGCAACGACCCCAGCCCACCACCCAGAGCCCTGGGGGCCACCTCCCCTCCCCGTACAAACCCCCAGATCCTGAACCCACTTCCTTCAGAATAAGAAACTGAGGTCCTAGGGAATCCCTGGGTGGCTCAGCGGTTTAGTGCCTGCCTTCGGCTCAGGGCACGACCCTGGAGTCCCCAGGATCGAGTCCCACGTCGTGCTCCCTGCGTGGAGCCTGCTTCTCCCTCTGCCTGTCTCTCTCTCTCTCTCTCTCTCTCTCTCTCTCTCTCTCTCTCACTGTCTTTCATGAATAACTAAATAAAACCTTAAAAAAAAAAACAACCAAGAACCTGAGGTCCGACTTCCTTCCGACCTGATGGCTTCAGCAGATCTGGGGGCCCAGGGCACCTGCCTCTTCTTGGGGCTCTGGGACGCTGGGGCCGGTGAGCACGTGCGCAGCCACCGGCGTCCCTAACGAACTAGGCCACTTTAGCTCAAGTTCTTTCTCTCCCCCTCTTGGTTTCTGCTGAGAGAAGCAGCATCAATGACCCATAAAACTCGAGAGTTTCTCCCCCTACCCGTCTGCTGGGGTCTATTAATCTCCTCCGATAGCCAGCAGCTAGCCCATCTGCGAGACACCTGGTCTTGATTTAATTAACGTGTAAAGCAAAAGAACATCAGGCAGGTAAAAATGTGTAATTAGCAATAGGCTCTCGAGCTTTTCTTTGCTGGTTCGCCCCTCTTCCCCTTTCCAGGCAGTGGGAGGGGATGGGAAGGAGCCAAATGCAAATACGGTTTAATTCCATCTTGAGTAATTACTCCAGAAAGCCCTCTAAAAAAATTGCTGGATGTTTAACTCAGCAATTTGAACTTGCATTTGGGAACATCATCACACTGTAAATGCTTTGATCTTTTTTACGCCTCTGTACATAAGGAAAACCAAGTACGCCTAATTCCTCGGCCGTGTTGTCATAAGCATTAGAAACCCTTGGCACGTGGCCAAGGCAGGAGGCTGGAGAGGGGCTGGCTTCGCTGGGGGAGGAGACAGCTGGATGCCTTGGAGAGGACATGGAAGAGGAGCCAGGGGCTGGAGTTCCACTCCTCCCACTCGGTGGCTCACAACACGATGCTGGGCAGGACATGCCCCCTCCTGACCTCTATTTCCTGGTGTTAAAATGAGGACATAGGGCCAGATGGTTTCTAAATATCAAAGCCTTCCCTCCCCCACACCCCCAAGCTCTGCCATTCTTTGCTTCTAGGAAGCACATTCCTTTCTCACCCCACAAACCCAGAGGTGAGGCAGGTGAGCCAGGGCAGAGGTAACCAAGTACAGAGAGACTTGCTCCGCAGGTTTGCTTATCAAAATGTTTAAGGAAAAGTTGGCCAGTTGTGGTCCCTTTGAACAGCGGTGTGCCTTGGATGCGGTGTAGAGCCTGTAGCCGCAGAGGAGAAAAAAATTGGTGTCTGGGGGGTTTGTGGGGCACCTGTGACCTCAGACTTAATCAGCATCACATGCTCAACCTATAACACTGAAAAACCACACGGGGTTTAGGCAATTGCCCAATTACACCAATGCCATTGGTTTCATGCTCTTGCATGCTCCACAGGGGAAGAAAAGCAGCCTGGCGCCCCTTCTCGTTCCCGTGGCCGTGGCTGAAATCTATTCATTCATTTCTTCAGTCAGGCATTCATTCAAAACATGCTAAGCATCCATAATGCGTGGGCCCTCCAGGGGTCCACCGGGCTACAGGGTCTCAGCTAAGTCATCTCCCTAGTGTTGGGTTCTCCTACCATTCTGGAGCCTTCCTCTTGAACGTACCTCTGATTGCTCTGATCTGAAACAGGATCAAGCATCCCCTTGGTCCTGGGTCCCCCGCGGCCCCATGGCTCTTCCGGACCACATGAGCTGGGGCTGACCCCACGGCTTCGGTAGGAGGCAGAGTCCAGGAGGGCCCTTCCATCTGCTCGGGTGACCACTGCAGCCCCGCTCCCCAGCCCGCCTTGCCATGACTGTTTGGTTTTGGTTCCCACTCGGAGGGAGGCCCCCACACGTGTGCCTACCTGCTGCCGTCCTAACCCTTCCTCGGCTGAAGACCTGAAGGGGAGCTGGGTGTGCAGTGCGGTCGGAGACGGAGGGGTGCTGGTGTGAGCAGTCCGGGGGGCCCGCAGCCTGTAGCCGTGCCCGGGACGTCTGGGGGCCGCGGGCAACCCGGGGGTACGGCTCCTCGGTGCAGCACAGCAGGCGGCTTTCTCTTTGTAATGAGCGTTTCCTGCGAACGGCCTTGCAGAACCTTCTGGGCTCCTGCCCGTTGGCTCTGCTGCAGGCGCAGCGATGCCAGCCTGGCGCCCTCCTCATTCCTGTGGCCGCGGGGCCACCCGCTGCCCCTCGGAGCCGCAGGTTACGGCTGATGCCAAGCACCTGCCCCAGGGCCCGGGGGGCAGGAGGGGGAAGAGCCAGCTCCCCCACTACGCACAGGAGAGGCGAGGCTGCCCGGCTCTGCAGTGCTTGTTGGGCAGCGACTTGGCCCCGGACGTGCTCAGGGAAATGGTGGGGTCCAGACCTTCCTGGGGGGTCACTGAGGTCACTCTGTGGCAGAGTGCTGTGTCCCCCTATGCCCACCCGGCCCCTCCTCGACTGAACGCTCGGTTGGCCCGGTAAGGCGGCGGCTAGCCCGGTGTCCTCCGCGGCTCGCGTGGCCGTGTCCCCGAGCTCGGGCCGGCGTGATGGGGGGAAGGCAAGGGCGACCCCTGCCCCGCCAGGCGGAAGGAGGCTCGGGCCGGGGCGCCTTCCCCTGCCAGCTGCACGGGGGGCGCGGGGGCCAGGTGGGGCAGCGGCGGGGAGACCGGGAGGACGGGGCGCGAACGGGGCCTGAGCCCTGGTGACTCGAGCGGGACCGTCTTATCAGCTCAGGGCTCTTTTGAGAAACAAGCTTCTATTTTGTTTAAACAAACGGCAGGGACCCTGGGTGTCCTCCCAACACAGGCCAGTGTCCTGAACTCCTGACTGCCCTTCTGCCTCTGGCCTCCCCGCCGGCTGACTTCAGCCCCTGGCTCCACCTCCCAGCGCCTTGGGTCGTCCTCCCAAGGGAGCCCCGATCCTTTCTCTGGCGCTGCAAGCAGTGAGGCAAGGGTGGTGGCGGCGGAGCCGGCCTTTCCAGATTGTTTGCTGGTTCCCTCACCACTTGTGTTTCCGACACCAAGGGCTTGGTGCCTCCCGAGCCCTTATCTCGTCTGCTTGTCTTGAGTTGGGTCCTCCCCGATCCCCCTGCAACCGGACGTGAGCTCCCCAAGGGCAGGCACTGTACCTGTCCACTCTTGAAAAGCCTCCGGTAACATAGTAGGTCCCTAATCAAGGTGTGTAGGTTCACATCTTGGGATTCCCAGGGGACCACAGCGAGTCCTGGACATTGCAGAGTAAAGTCGGCTTGTTACTAGCTTTTTACCAATTGTTGAAACCTTCCCAGCTGGAAAAGGCAATTGGATCAATAAATTAATTCACCAGATGCTTCTCGATTGGAGTTTTTCCAAGAAGTTTTCCTCCTTGAAAAAAAAAAAAAAAAAGGAAAGGAGAGGGTTATGGCATCAGCCCTACCTAATCCCCCCGCACTTCAGCCTCTTGCGGCAAGCCATGCCCACCCACATCGACCTGTAAGTGTTAAGCAACAACCCCAGAGCGAGCTAAATCTTAGTCACTGAGCTGAGAAGATAGAATTGGTCTGCACTGTACTTTCTGTGACACCCAAAAAGAACTTCTCCCCATGGACTTGAGTGGGGCAGTTGACCAGGAAATACAGTAGAAGACCTTAATTTAAGAGCTTTTAAACGATGATCTACGGCAGTAGCTCAGCCTTATTTCATTATATTCCTGCTCACCCCGATGGCAGGTGGTAAAAAATGGCCACAAGACTTTGCAGTTCCTCTCGTTTCTGGCGGAGCCCATTTCCCTGCTCCTTTTCTTTTATTGTGATAAGATACACAAAACATAAAATTCACTATTTTAACCATTTTTAAATGCACAGCGCTGTGGCGTGACATAAACTTACATTGTACAACAATTACCACCATCCATCTCCAGAACTTTCTCACCTTCCCCAACAGAAACACTATACTCATTAAATACTAACTCCTCCCCTAGCCCCCTGACAACCACCACTCTACTTTCCGGCTCCGAGCATTTGATTCCTCCAAGTACTGCGTGTAAGTGGAATCATGCAGTGTATGTCAGGCTGCGTCTGGCTTATTTCACTGAGCAGAATGTCTTCGAGTTTCAACCAAGTTGTAGCATGTGGTCAGAAATTCTTTCCTTTTGAAGGCTGGATGATGTCCAAGTGTGCACATGTATTTATTTATACCACATCTTGTTTATTCATTCATACTTGGGTCATCCGCTAGACGCCTGGGCTACTTTCATCTGTTGGCTATTGTGAGTAATGTTGCCATGAACATAGACATACAAATATCTATTTGGGCCCCTGCTCTCAATTCTTTTGAGTATATACCCAGAACTGGAATTGCTGGATCATATAGTAATTTTATATTTAATTTTTTGATCACTCACCACACTATTTTCCACAGTGGCTGCCCCATTCTACATTCCCACCAGCTATGCACCAAAGTTCTGATTTTTCCACATCCTTTGCAGCACTTCTTTTTCTGTGTTTTTGGGATAATAGCTACCCTAATGGGTATGGAGTGGTTTCTTACTGTGGCTTGATTTGCATTTTTATAATGACGGGTGCATATCTTTTCATGTGTTCACTAGCTGTTTGTATATTTTCTTTTTTTTTTTTAAAATTTTTATTTATTTATGATAGTCACAGACAGAGAGAGAGAGAGGCAGAGACACAGGCAGAGGGAGGAGCAGGCTCCATGCACCGGGAGCCCGACGTGGGATTCGATCCCGGGTCTCCAGGATCGCGCCCTGGGCCAAAGGCAGGCGCCAAACCACTGCGCCACCCAGGGATCCCTTTGGAGAAACGTCTGGTGCAGTTCCCCATTCTTTGAATCTGGGCTGACCATTAGTGTGACACAATTTGTCCAGAACTTTCTAAGTTTTTGTACCAAAAGTCCTGTATCCTGGGAAACCCCTCAGTCTCAGGCAAACTGGGACAGTTGGTCACTCTGGCTGGCCTTGTGTCTTGCTTTGATCAACAGAATATTTTGGAAATGACAATGTACAGATTTCAAGCGTAGGCCTCAAGGGGTTTTGCAGCTTCCTCTCTTGCTGCTCTTGGAAATCTGCTGCCACATAAACAAATCCACGGTAGCCTCTTGGCTGATGAGAGGCGTGGGGCCCGGTTGCTCCATAACTCTTACTAACAGGTTGTTAGCTGCCAGACATGTGAGTGAGGCTATCCTCAATCATTCAAATGCCAGCCGACTCACCAGCTGACCACAGATGCCCGAGAACCTGGCAGAGCTCGGCCAAGCTGGCCCAGACAAGAACTGCCCAGCCAGCCCACAGAACTATGACCTAAATAAATGGTTGTTGTTTCAAGCCACTTTGGGGGATGATTTGTTACTTAGTGAAAACTAACTCATACAGCTCCATGCTGTAAAATATGCCCTATTCATTGTTCCCATAGGACCTTTGCTGTAGGCAGGACACTTCTGAGCCCCAGCACCCCTCGCCTTAGTGAGAAGAGCTTTACCTACTTTTATTGTAGCCCAGCCGCTAAAGCAGCCAAGAGGCCACTCATCATCTCTGTCGAAAGCAGACAAAAGCTTTCCCCTCTTCCCATCCCTTTGTCTGCCCTGCATCATCCACTTTTCCCTGCACAAAGACAGATGTGCTCATTAGATTTAGGGACTGCAGCGGCTGGAAGGGCCTTCCCTGGGCACCAGAGCCAGTCACTTTTCCTTAGTTTCTAACCTCCTCTTACCCATCTTGTTCTTCTTGATCGCCGTGTGTCTGGAAGAATTCTGACCTGCCTTTAAGGCTCGTTCTCCGGTTGGCTGAAGCTTCTGGGCTCCACTCCTGTGTCGCTTGCTTGGTTCCCTGGGCAGACACACTGAGAGCAAGAGTTTGACACCAAACTGACCATTGGCCCTCCATAAGCTGTTTCAGAGCGGGTCAGCGTCTCTGTCTGGGAACTCGAAGGCAAACAGGCCTCTTCTGGTCTTCTTTTCCAGGAGACCTGCTTTTTGCTGGAACCTTCAGGCACTTCCCCCTTTTAAGAAACATTGAATTATTAATTGTTATGAATTGATAAAGGACCAAAACATGCAAAATGTGTTTTTTTCTTTTCTTTTAGTCCTTGATGAGCCCTCGCACCTACAGTGAGAGGTACCCCGGCCACCAGCATTTCTAGGCAGCTGGCTTTGGGTGGCACAGTTGATTCTCAGCCTCGGCGTGATGTGAATTCCACTCAGGATTCTTTCCATAGTCCTGGGCCAATGAAGAGAGAGCCATAGAAATGTTAGAAATTCAAAGACTTTAGAAGTCACCTGGCCCAACATTTCCATTTTACAGGTGAAGAAACCATGGCCCTGACTTGCTCACATCTAGAATGACTTGACCACAGCTACCCAGCTGGTTGGTGGCAAAGCTCGGGCTAGAACCGTGGCCCTCTGACTTCTGGTTCGGTACCATCTCCACCACCTGCTGCTGCCGACTAACATCCTCAGGTGTTTTCCAACACGCCTTTGGCTTAGCTTGATTTTTAAAAACTGACTCAGGAGAAGGAAAAGGAAGCCAAAGATTCTCTGCAGAACAAACTGTTGGGTCGCAGAAGCCAAGGGTGGAGGGCAGTGCCACTGAGGTGAGAGATCTTACAAAGCCTCCTGTCCTCTCCTTGAGCTGAGGACATCTAGAACAAAAACAAAACTTAAAGGGAAAGGAGCCACACCCCCCACCATGCTGGCATGGGAACAACCACCAGAAAGTGGTGTTGTCCTGCCACCTTCCATTTTATTCAGGACACACTTTTCTCATGAACTGATACAACTTTTTCAGAGGCAAAATCCTGTTGCATGTTATTAGGTGCTTAGGTTTCTGTTCATGCCCTTCTAATGCTTGTCAAGTTTTCACGTTGTACAATCGGTGTGAGCACATTCCTCAGTGAGTTTTTTCTGTAATATTACTTCATATGCATATTTTTTGTGCCAAAGGTCCTCATATTAGTCACTTTTGAGTGTGATACTGTGTCCATTATGTGGGTACATCATACTTTGCCTCAGGGTGAATGTGTGTATCATTTCTAGTTCATTAGTATTAATAACATCAACATGGCTATTTTCATACCAATAGTCCTTTTATTCCTTCGTGTTTATTTGTTCCAGATGTGCTTTCCTAGATGGAATGAATGGATCATGGCTAGGGCTCAGCTCTTGCTATTGCCAGATTATTCTCCAGAAAGATGCAACTGATTTGTAAGGTCTCCAGCTCCATTTAAATGTGCCATTTTCCCCACACAGAACTGTGCTTTCACCGAGTTTTGTCATTTATAGACACTTTTGTTAAGTCAGACTGGGGAGACTGAAACCATCAGGAATATAGGATAGGAGTCAAGGGATAGGATTTGCAAGATGAAGCCAAGAAGCAGAACTGTGAAGAAGCTAAGACAAATGCTCCACATGAGACAAAGTGAATGAGAGGGATCTTTTATGGCCACTTGTCCTTGGGTATGTGGTGGCCTGGCCTGGGTTGAAAATTTGGAGTCAGAGTGGACACCAGCTTAGCAAATGTGTAGTGGAGACTGAGGCTTGTTTTTATCTTTGCGTTTGTTTTCTTTTTTAGCCAGCCTATGCATCTTTCTGTGGATAGTTTCCTATCTGCAATCCTTCTATGCATCATCATTGATTTCTTGTCCTGAGGTCTCTTTCCCCTGCTTTCTCAGTCAAAAATCAGAAAGGAACATTAAGTACCTTTCCTCACTAGCTTCTCAGCATCCACACCTCACAAAAGACATAGCTGAGTGGCTACCAAGTGCCACTCCTGGAAAAACAGATCTTCCTGGTTGCATTTGGTCCAGCCAAGTGACAAGAGCTGAACTGAGCTCCTTAGAAGCTGAGGGGAGAAAGTGATGGCCCCAGAAGCAGAAATGGTGGGCCAGAGGGAGAGTACTGCTACACCCCTACTTGGGCCCATCTCTGCCTTTGCCCACCTGTTTTCACCCACATGCAACTTTTTTCAGAGTGGTTTAGTACAGCCTAACTTTCAGAGATCCCCTCAGGGACTGCTAGGCCAAATTTAGAGCCCATACCAAGAAGTCTGTTGGCCACATGGTCTGCTACATGAAGACTGCAACATATGAAAAGTTATATTTAATATCCCTGGGAGAAGCCCAAATATGGGAAAGCCAATTTGTGGGATGCAATTGCTCTTTTCATAAGAAGCATCTCTGCCTAAGTATTTGGTGAACTCACAGCCCTCTAGAGCTGGGCTTCACATTCTCTGGTTTTAATAAGACACATGGACAAGCAGAGTCTTTAGAGGTACAGGAACATTCCAGAATCCTCAAAGCCCTAAACAGGATCATTGTCTTCCTACTACATCTGATTCAGCATCTGACTGGCAGACTGACTGGCAGGCTGTCAGCCCAGCATCCTATCCAGTGGCCCGACACAGGCTAGACTGTAATCCTTCTCTCCTCCTGAGAAGCTGGGACTGATCCGGAGAAGGAGAGTAGAGATGGGGAATGGATTATCTAATTTTCCATGGGGTTAGTCAACCACTTGATCCCCGCCATTGAGATATCTCTTTTTGTGAATATTTTACCGACATGCGTCCTGGATCCCAGGGCTTCTGAACTGACTCTTCCTAGACAATCACACTAAGTATCTTAAAATACAGCCTAGCCTGCTTCCTTCTCTCATTGATTCTGAGAAAGGAAGCCATCCCCAGTCCCTTTCCTACCTTCTGTCACTCCAGGCAGGCTAACAATGGATAAAGCCCTCCTACATCCCTCAGAGTAAGGAGCCCAAAAATCCACTTAAAGTCCTTCAGCCAAGCCAAGCCTGAATTTGTTCAAGACACAGTGCTAGTCTCTGATGCAACTGTAGAGGTCCTAAATACTGACCATTGTATTTAAAGAAGACTTAAAGGAAAAATAAAAATAAAAAAAAATAAAGAAGACTTAAACGAAAGAAGATGGTTAATGGACTTCCTTGAGCTATTGACATATACCCAGAGCAAAAGAAAGAGGAGTGAGTGAAAAGGAGACATTAAGGAGACGTAGAGCCTTTGCTCTATTCCCCAGGTGCAGAGAAGCAAAACAATAAGGCCATTGAATTGCAGTCTTCTGGGGTTCAGAAGAGCTACACAGGTCAAATGAGGGCACTGCCCAGGGCAACCCCCAATCAGGATGTGACCCTTCTCCAAAGGAGCAGATGATGTAGGCCTCCCCGCGCCCCAGTGTGGAATTCAGCATGGGTGCAGCACAGGGACGCACACAGAGCCAGCCATGGACCAAGCAATCAGACTTGTGTCACACATGTTAATGCAAACATGTGAAGCCAACACCAGCATTTTGTAGAGCTACTTGGGGGAAGAAACAGCATTCATTTAAATCACTTGAAAATGTCTGTTCTCAAAGTGGATGAACTTAGAAGTAAGAGCTCCGAAAAAGGGAAGGAGTGTGGGCATCCTACAGCATCAGAGGATGAGAACATCATGAGGCTGAGGGGAGGGGGCAGATACAAACCATCAGAACAGGTTTAGCAGCACCGGGTCAGTGCTAGGTCAGCTGTTCAGACTCAAACCAACAGAGGTGATTCACCTGGCCTTGGTGAAGAGAAAATGGAAGTTAACAGCATAACCCATGCCCCGGTGAGGCCTCCGCACCACCAGAGAGCAGATTCTACATTTGGAAAGCCTTAGCCCTCTCCTTGAACTTGGTTTTCAAGGTTTTGACGATGAGTCACCTCATTCTCCCTCATCAGCTTCTGTCTTGATAGCCTGATGTGTCTGAACCCGTAAGCACCTCCCGAGCTGGAGCACCCGTCATCTTCACACTGTGGATGACTAACCATGGCCTGCTCACAGTCTCCTTATTATCACAAAATAAAAATGCTACATGCCTGCAAGCTGAGGTTTTGGGAACAGTGCATTTGAAGAGCTGCAGAAGCAGCAGAGAGACAAGGTAGCAATGAGCTAACCTTTTGACAGGCCCTTGTAATCCTCAGAGGCATGGGCCAAGCAACCGAGGATGCAGATAGGGTTTTCTCCTTGGCAAGACTGTATTGTTCCTATCATTCATTACTGCCTCTGATTAGGTTCCAGGCTCATTAAGACCTGTGTGCCTTTGACTATTTCTCTTGGATCAGATTAGATTCCACTTTGCAGAGAACTGTCAGGACTTTCTTGTGTCCAGTACAGGCCCGATACCCTCTCTTGGCTTGACTTCTTCCTGGGGTTTTCCCCTATGCCTCTGTGGGCACTGCTGATGACACAAGTCATTATTCTGGCCACTGACTGGCAGGCGCACTGCCCCTGGCTCGACCAAAACACTAAAACTAAAGTAATGCTCCAAATTATGGCAGTACAGGACAGAGAAAGACAGGTCAGACACAGAAGCACAGCCAAGTCAACTTTTAAAGAGGAGAAGAGGGGCTCTTACGCTCTCTGATATGAAGACATATTATAAAGCCAACATGATGAAAACAGTAAGTGAAAAAACATACAAATAGACCAACAGAACAGAAGAGCGAGCACAGATATACCATGTACATGTCAGAACTTAATACAGAATGAAGGTGGCACCACAAATCAGTGGGGGGGGGGGGTTAGAACATTTAGTAAATGGCATTTGGGAGACCGAGTTACTATATGGAGAAAAAACCCAACTGTATCCCTACTTAATACGACACACGAAGAGGGCTCTGAGCAGTTTAAAGACCAAAGTCTAAAAAGTTAAAGAAAAATAGTAGAAATAAAGTTAGTCGAATTAAGTGCAGGAAAATATCTTTGCGATTCCAGGAAGCTCTTTTAAAATAAAATTTCGAAAACAAAAACCATAATGAAAAAATTTTATGAACTTGATTGCATCAAATGCAAGGGTTTCCAATCAACACAAGGCCGTTTGGACAATATTAACAAATGGCTACAAAAGAGGGAAAGAGATCTGTAGCACTTAAGACCAACAAGGGGTTGATACAAAGAATACAAGGACCTCATGCAATTCTGACTGCCATAAAAAAGTGGGGAAAGGATGTAAATAAACATCACACAAAAGAAAGAACTCCAAAAAAAAAAAAAAAAGAACTCCAAAAAGTAGATAAGTTGGTGCAGGCCAATTTTCCTGGGAAGCAGATTCCGAGATGAAGAGTCGTGAGCAGCAGGTTTATTACATTTACTATGAAAAATGCAAATTAAAACAACAAAGAGATATCACCGTCTGCCTTTTATATTAGCAAAATGTAGAAAGGAGGGTCACACCAAGCACTGGCAGAGACGTGGGACATGGCCGCGCTCACACGCTGCTGGTGGGAAGATGGACAGCAGAGCAGTGCGCTGGCGAACATTCTGGGGGACTGACCCGGCATTATGAGTCGTATTTCCCGTGTAGCTCACTAGCAATTCCCCTACGAGGTGTACATCCCGAGAAATCTTCAGACGACTCGGGTTAGGAGACGCGTGCACAGTTACTTGTGATGGGAACCGGGGACCATCTGAGTTTCCAGCCCTGAGACCGAGAAATAAAATCTAGCAAAGGCACACCGGGGAGTACTGGGCAGGAGGACTGAAGCAAGTGGTCAGGGGTGCGCAGAGCAAATGGGTGTGTAAGGCAGCGGAAAGAACATGGGGACAAACAGCGAAGAAAGGTAGGAAATAAGGAGATAGAATATTGATATAAATTAAAAATACAGCAAATAAATACTGTTTGTATGAAAACACGCAAACAAAAAGGATGAACCCTAGACACAAAAATCATTGTGTGTGAAAGAGGGGAATGGGATGGCAAGATGGGGAGTAAAAGGAAGTAAATAAATCCAGGAGAGGGTTCTCACAGGAACCAGTGATACAAATATCCTGGACGCACACAGACTCCCTCGGGTCCCGACACCGGCCCTCCACAACAAGCCTCCGCGACAAATACCACTTGAACCTTGGGGAAGCAAGTCCGTGTGCTTCGCCCTCTCTTTCTCTGAGATCTCTCCCGAAAGGGCACAGGCTGTGTCACTGGAAAATCGCAGAGCCCTACCACACACAGATCCCTGCTTCTACCTGTGAATGAAACGACACCCACCTCCGATCTTCCGTGGGATGAAAAGGCTGGCACCTGCACAAAGGCTCACACGTCCCCCGGGCAGAATGGCTCTGCTCACAGGACGCCTCTTCATTTTCGACGACATGAACGTCCCTACCCTTGATTCTAATCAAAGCCATCAGCCGAATGAGGTGCAGTAGACACGACTAACGCCAATGCCCCTCCTTGACAAGAGTTGGTACGAAAGACGGAGGCAACACGCAACCTCAGAGTGACATCTTAGATCTTGCCCACCTGGGAGAGGGAGGTGACTCTCCTTCCCCTGGGAAACGGGCTCACTTTGATCCCCTGGCCTGGCAAATTCTCTCTGCAAATGGGAAATGGGGAATGTGTGCAATCGATCCTGCAGGACCCATCAGTCCCTGAAAAACTGGAGCTCCTGAGAGAACTACAAGAACAATGAGGCTTATCAGTTGGTCTTGGGTCCCATTCCCTGTGGTGGCTATTCCAAACATTGACTGCTGTCCCTGAAGTCCCCAACTCTACGCCATAAGCAATTGAGGACCCAAGGTCAGGCTACCTGTCCAAAGTAAGGAACACAGAGATTAAGATCCTGGGATGCAGAGAGAGTTGATCTGGGAAGACGGAGAGAAGCCCAGAATATCAAAGTGACCAAAAACCCTGCTCTGAACCTTCTGATTGGCAGCAGGCCCTAACTCCCAGATTAACCTTTACTTGCCCAGACCATTCCCTCTTCAGTTCTCTCTGTATGAAAGATCTTGAAACACCAGCCTCGGGTTCCACAAACAAGTCTCTGCAGCGAATAGGATCCCCAGGAAAAATAAGGCTCCCGCTACATGGTCCGGGAGTTGGCGTGGGTACCATGTTTATTGTGTTTCCTTCTGGGTCCAGATAGCAAACTCCTGTGACTTTCTTAAGACCTTTAGTTCTGGGAAGATCATAGTTGTATCTGGCTGTTTAAATGCTTTGTGAGGGGATGCCTGAGTGGCTCAGCTAGTGAACATCCTCCTGCACCTCAGGTCGTGATGCCAGGGTCCTGGGATCCAGCCCAGCACTGGGCTCCTTGCTCAGCAAGGAGTCTGCTTCTCCCTCTCCCTCTGCCTGCCGCCCCCCCTGCTTGTGCTTGCTCTCTCTCTCTCTGTCAAATAAATAATTTAAATCTTAAAAAAAATTTTTTAAAGGCTTTCTAAGGACAGAAGTTGGCTGGCAACTGTATAAAATGCCTTCATAGTAGGCTTTCTGCAAATGTTAACTCCCTTCCCCACCACCCTTTTCCTTCTTCCTTGTTGGTGTAGTTGAGGAGTCACACCGGAACCCAGAATATCTGGTCTTTGTTCTTGGCTCTTTTTATGACTTCTATCTTTCATGTATATAGAAATCTTCTTATTGTTTATAACAGCTAAAGAATAGTTTATCAAGTGGACTTATCATTCAGCCCAGGAGGATTGTGGGTTGCTCTCCTTTCGTGAACACCGGTGCATCCTCTTGCCCTTTGATTTCCTTCAAAGAGGTAGAGTTGGTCAGGAGCCGAGGTTTAGGTTCCAAGGGATATAGAAGTCCCCACATACCCAATTGTTGAAGGTAAAGGTGCTGTGAAACTGCCGTGGTGACCATGTTGGCTTGTTTCCCCTTCCAGAGAAAATGAGCACTTTACCCCTTATGTTGACGGCTGAACATTTTGGACAAACGTCAATGTTTTCAAATGACGATATTTCAGATTTGGAAAGAACCTAAAGGTCCTTTGGCTTAACCTCCTTGAACCCACCTTAGGAGTCTCCTCTACAAGTGTCTGTGTTATCCCTTATGTACTGTCCCCATATCATAACACAGAATAGCTTTTACTGACAGAAAATTCTTCCTAATTTTTCTAAACCAGCTCCCATGCAATAGGATAAGACAAACAAGACATGGTTCCCAACCTTAAGGATCTCCCAGACTAGCTGGGGATGCGTATGTCTGACAGCACGAGAGACTGCTGTGGGTCCTGGGGGGTCAGGGTGGCTCTCTGGCAGGCGAGGTGCCCAAATGCAGTTCTGAGGACACTGTCCAGGTAGGAGATGGAGGGATGCTGCTCTAGCGGAGCAACGGCACAGGCGGAAGCACAGGGATTTGAGAACTCAGGAGTTGGGGGGACGGTGTCTGGGAGCCAGAGACAGTCCTGTAGATGGGCCCAGGTCAGAAAAGGCTTCAGATGGCCCTGCTGAGGAATTTAGATTTTGCCCTGAAAGCATGAGGGAGCCATTGAAAGAACCCTAACATCCCACCATGATGAGATTTGCGTTGTAGAAAATGATTCTTCTAGCAGAGTGGAACGTGGCTCCCGGGAACCAGGAGGCTGTGGACAGAGCAGCCGGGAGGGACTTGGGGGGACTTGGAAAGGAAATATCGAGGACAGCAGACGTACACGACGTTACCGGGTGGCCGCCAGGATTCAGTGACCAGGGAGGTGGCTACACTGAGCCTTGGGTGACTGGGTGCGTGGAGCCCTCATCGGAGGGAGAGAGCGGCGGGGAGCGGGCTGGGGGTGCAGACAGCGAGCTCCGTCGGGGGCATGGAGGGGTCGCCCATCCAGCGCACCCACGAGGAAGGTGCACGTGCGGGTCAGGAGCTCCAGGAGGGAGCTGGTCACCATGCAGACCCGGGGGGGCCTGTGCAACTGTGGGGGGTGCGAATCACCCAAGGAGAGGGTGTGGGCTGGGAAGAGGAGGGGCCGTGGGCGGGTCCCAGTCATCTTCTGTGAAGGTTCCTAAAATGTTTTAAATAACCCACTGGATGCCTCAGAAATCTTACCAATGAAGAGCAGCCTCTTGTCCCGAGGCAATGTGACAAGTCACGGGAAGAGGAATTAGAGGGGACAGCAGTGCAGAGACAGCCCGGACTCCTCAGGGCGTGGCAAAGGGGCGTGAGGGGCACTTCATGAAAGAGAAGAGGAAGGCTCCAGAGGAGGCCTGCTCCCGGTCTGGGACTCAGGGCGTGGACAAGGCCTGGGCCCTCATGCTACCCCTGGGTCCAGCGTGAAGCTTCCCAGGGGCGTCCCCTCGAGCCCCCCCACCCCACCCCGGCTGCTCACTCTCCTGCACCCTGAAGGCCACATGAAATCCTTGCGAGTCGCCGGCGTGGGGCGCACGATGGCCTGATGGAGCCCATGATGCGTGAGGCTGTCTCCTGGCCGGAGGAGCAGGAACCAGTGTTTAAAAATCTGAATTATTCAGGTGCTGTACCCCAGAGGTGACTCATAACCTGAGGAGGCCTCAGAAGAGTGACAACTGAGGATGGTGTGAACTGGCTTAGCCCCAGGCCCTCTTGCGATCGGTCAAGGACCAACAAAGGGTAAAACAGTGAGCGGTTCTCACCAGGGTCCTCAGGAGAGCCCGGAGGAGAAGTCGAGGTGGTCCTAATAAGGAGGGACGCGACTTGCCCTAATGGGGGAGCAGAGGGTCCCCTGGGCTCTCCGCGGGGGTCAGAATCCCTGGGTCCCCTCTTCGCACACAGGCAGGCGGATGAAGCTGGGGGGTCATTCCAGCTCTCCCTTGAGGAGCAAACGTAAGAGCTTCCCTGAGAAAAGTGACTATGGGTTTCCCTCCCTGACCTGACACCAGCCCATCAGGCACCGACCTGTTGGTGGGGCTGCTGGGGCTGGACTGGCAGGGGGGTGTCGGGGTGTGGGTGGTCGGTGAAAAGTCATCTCAGCGATGGAGAAGGCGCTGGAAGCCCCTCCGGAGGGAGGGAGGGAGGCGGCTCAGCCCAGTGCTTGTTCCGGGCGGGAAGGATGGAGGCCAGTTGGGAGTCCCTGGTCCTGACACCTGTGACCCTGGAGGAGGCGGTTCTTTTTCGTGGCCTCAGTTTCTGGGACACTAAACTGCTGACCAAGGTCCCCTGCTTATAGGGTTCTTGGAAACATCAGATGCAACTAAGGGATGGAGAAGCCCTTGTGGTTCCCTGGGCCACGCAGACGTCAGGGTGGTGCTTTGGCCACTACGGCGGGGCCAGGACAACGATGGCTCCGACCCACGGCCACGCTGGTCGCCCTTCGGGAGCCCCGGGAGCCCGGCCCTGGTGCGCGGCTTCCTCCCAGCCGTGGGGGCCGCGGGGGCCCAGGGTCCCCGCCAGGGCCGGGCGGGGAACACGGCGCTCGAGAGGCCCCGAAATCAGCCGGGAATTCGGCGAAGGCTGACCCAGAGGAGGTGGATACCGAGGGACAATTTACAGACCCTGCCGGCCGTCCTTTGTTTAATGACTTAAAAAAAAAAAAAAAAAGATCTTATTTATTTGAGAGTGAGAGAGCGAAAGGGGGGAGCAGAGAGAGAGGGAGGCCGGCCTCGCCTGGCTGAGCCCCCAGGCGCCCCATCTGTGCCTGGACCCCCAGATCTCAGATTTATGTCACTTCCTTGGGAGGCCCTGCTGGGCCCGCCGCCCCTTGGTCCCCTCCTGGCCCCTTCCCCATCCTTGCGGCCCCTGCAGCTGTGGGTTCGCTGGCGCGGAGATTCGGGGTGCGGGCGGTGTGTGGCCTCCAGGGTCCCCGGGCGGCACCCAGAGGACCGGCCACCGCCGCGCTGCCGAGCAGCACCGTCCCGGCCCGGGCGCCTCGCCGTGGGACCTCCGCGCCGGTGCCCGGTGCTCGGGGTTTGCCTGCAGGACAACAGGTGCCGCCGGAGGACCTGCGACCCCCACCCCGCCTTCTCCCTGCCATCGGGCGCCGGAGCCTTGAGCGGCGAGCAGATCCTGAGGCCCAGTGCTGCGGGCTGCCCCGGGGAGCCCAGTCCCCTCCCAGCCCCTGGAACACACGAGGCAAGGCCGCAGCGCAGCCTGTCCCTGCACCTGCTGTGGGGCCGGGCCGCCGGGGCTCCGCTTCGTCACCCATGGACGATGCACACCTCACCATCTTCTCACACAGTCCCTCTGAGCTCATCTTCTTTCTTACTGGGATGACTTTAGGGGAATCCCAACAAACATGACTCTGGTGCCTGCCTGGAGTGGAGGGCTACGTCCTCCGGTTGGCCTCCAGCCCCTGGGACAGGCTGGGACAGTCACTGTCCCTCGTTTGCCTGGAGCCCAGCTCTAGGACACGGAGCTCGGAGTGGCCAGGCTTGCTGGCAGGCTCCAGAGCTGCTGAAGGGGCAAGTCATCTGAGACCAGGCCCCCGGGGAGGGGGGGCAGCAGGTGCTCAGGTTACACTGATATACAAAATGAGCCCATTCAAGAGCCAAGTTCAGATGTCCCTGCTGGTATTTTTCCAGAGAGCCCCACGGGGAGAAGCCACATCCTCCAGCGGCCCCTGCAAACTCTGTCCCTCATGCCTGGCACCCTGGGCTCTGCCCCCGCCCAGCTGTGGCACCTGGACTGACCTGCAAACAAACATGACTGTAACTTCACCCCACAGTGGGGTTTTTTCCCCATAAAACAGCAGCGTTCCTACAAGTCGCTGCCTTGCTCCTCTCTTGGCCTGGCTGTGGGTTAAGTGAATCGACGGACCACACTTTTCTCGCTGGGGGCTCTGAGCTGAAAATTCCTCCTACTTACTTCAGCTCATGTCCAGGAACAGAGAGCAGTTAAGGAGCGATTAACTTTTCCCTCTGTTGGTTTCTCTCTTCTTAGAACAATTCCATTTCTGACTCAGGGATTTAGGTGCCTGCTGGAGCCCTGCTTCTCGCCTGACTACCCTCTGCAGTTACAGAAAGTTTCCTGGCCGCCTTGGTCTTCCCTGGGCCTGGCGTGGGGAGTGAGCGTCTCCCTGGGTGGCTTTCTCACCACGGTGTTCTTGTAGCCCTGTCTCTTGGCCTCATCCGTTTCTTTCCAGCACGAACCCTGGACTAGCCTTCTGTATATTCCGAATAACATCCTATTAATAATGTTATTTCCCCCACGTAGCCTTCTCTTCTGGGAAATGAGTGTGCTGATCAAATCATACATGGATGCTGGTTCTCATTAGAATGTGGCAGCAAAAGGCGGTCGAAAGAACCCTGATTTGGGCGTTAGGATCTCTGGGTTCTCACCCTATCCCTGGCACTAGCTAACGTATGGCCTTGAGAAAGTCACTTCCCTTGGCTGAGACTTACAATTCCCTCATTAGCTTAAGAGATTCCTTCTAGTGCTAACAGTCTGGTGTCCTATTAACTAGTCTTGCAATCCCCGTGACGCTTGATCACCACGGATATGCACTGATGCACACTTGACCCTGGGGACCGAGGTAATCACAACAATGAACAGTAACCAGTTACCCCAGGCTAGACTTTGCTCTATCTGTGCCCTTTATAGAATAGGATCCAACAGTTTAATGGAAGCCGAATGGTAACTGGGACCAGACTCAGAATGGACACGGAAGCCGACCAGAGGCCTAATGTCCTGGGATCTATGCCATTCCATTTTTATTCCTAAAGGGTCACAAGGTATTTCTTCAGTCCCACGCTAAATAGAGGTCTGAACTAGAATCAGCTGATGCCTGGGACAGAGTTGGGGTGCGGGCAGGGCTCAAGACAGACCACTATATACCTGTTCAGTTCTTGTCTTTGAGAAGACAGGAGACACCACTCCCGCAGCCGGTTGGACTGTTCCACACCCCGCTTCCCCCTCCCAGACACCAGCAGGGCTGCAAAGGCAGGTTTGGCTGTGCAAGGAACAAGTGATGTTTGCACTCAGCAGCAATATCTCCCAGCAGCCGTGTGTCGGTGACTTCAGCTTTCCAAAAACCTGGAAAAAAATCTGCTCTCCAAACAAATGTGAAATATTTGCAAGTTCTCAAAAGGAGCAGGGTCTGTTTTCCGTGGAGAGAGAAAGAGAGAGAGAGAAAAAAGGAGTTGTAAATGTGGTAATTAGCGGCAGACATTTCTTCCATTCTCTCAAAGCAATGAAGATGTTGTAAGGCTTGCAGATCGGACCTCTCCATGAGAAGGACCATTTGGGGACACGTGAATTTGGCAAATTCAGGAAAGCAGGCTGTGCCTCGGCAGGGAAGCTGCAGACCTGCAGCAGCCAGAATGTCTTTTTGGGAGTGTGGTGGCGCCCAATAAAGAGACTGGCCTGGGATGTGCGTTAGGTGGGGGAAGGCGGTAGCTAGGAAAACATCCTTGAAACGGATGCTTTAGGTTGTCATTGAAATCTCAAAAAGAGGGGCACCTGGGTGGTGTGGCGGTTGAGCATCTGCCTTTGGCTCAGGTCACAACCTTGGGGTCCTGGAATCTAGTCCCGCACTGGGGTCCCCACAGGGAGCCTGCTTCTCCCTCTGCTTGTGTCTCTGCCTCTCTCTGTGTGTCTCTCATGAATAAATAAAATCTTTTTTTTTTTTTTAAAAAGGAAATCTCAAAAAGATGACATAGTCGACTGTCTGAGGTCCAGTGTCCCTGGGAAGTTGTGTCCAGAGTGTAATCTCAGTTGTCGCCACCCCCTGTACTGCAGATAGACCATTGGCTTTCGTCCTGGCTCCCTCAATGGAGGGAATAAAGAGTGAATCATGACTGCCTCCCACATTCATACAGCCCCGGCTCTACTAGAAACATGCCAAATAGGAAACCGGTTGCTAAAACTTATTTGGTCAAACTTGTTTATGTTATTGTTTTATGACCTCTAACGATCTGGCTAATCTAGATCACACTGGAGCAAGGCTCTCTACTTTTCCCTGGATGGCTATGCCTTCCTGTTGGCTTTATTTGACTTAAAGCATGACTATGTTAAGTTTAATGCAAATATTAACAGTTGGTTATTCAAACAAAACCTATAATCATTAATTTTGTTCATGTTTATCTTATTTATTTATTTATTTTAAATTTTGTTCGTGTTTAAAACTGTGATTCACATCCATGGCTCAACATTGGTATAACCAGGGAAGCTTTATAAAAATTCCCATGCCTGAGGCCCAACTCCCGAAAATCTATTTTAATTGATTTGGAGTGGGGCCTGGGCATTGATTTTTTTTTTTAAAGCTCCCCAGATGATTCTAATTGCAGCCAGGATTGACAACCATTGTTCTGAATGATGCCTGAGAAATGTGCTAATTTAGTGTGTGCTCTGGGGGTCGGGACTTGGGAGGGGGAAACAGTCCAATGAGATCTTGGTTTGAATTGGCTGGCTGGTTGTCTCAGTGTTCAGCCCAGTATCTGGATAGGAACAAAGCCAAGATTATAGTGCAGTTATGTAAGATTTGGAGGGTAAGCTGTTTCTCCTAAAACTGGCTCGTTACCGTATGTGTGTTTCATCTAAAGTAGTAGTTTGGAAATATTTGAGTGGGAATCTCATGTGTTGTGAGTATCATTGGAGTCCATTAATAGTCAATAATGATCAGTCTGTGATCTGAAAGGACAGGACACAATAAAAAAAGAATTCTCACATTTAAAATAATCTGCAGGGATCCCTGGGTGGCGCAGTGGTTTGGTGCCTGCCTTTGGCCCAGGGCGTGATCCTGGAGACCCAGGATCGAATCCCACATCGGGCTCCCGGTGCATGGAGCCTGCTTCTCCCTCTGCCTATGTCTCTGTGCCTCTCTCTCTCTCTCTGTGACTTATTTTATCATAAATAAATAAAAAAAAATTTAAAAAAAAATTAAAAAAAAATAAAATAAAATAATCTGCACTGGAGATGTTTCTGGTAACACCAGCGGACAGCGAGCCAGATGGCACAGATTTATATTGCCTCTAATGTCGAGCTATTACTCTGCTGATTTACGATGACAAGACACCATGTCTTGCCCCTGAGAGAAAGTCCTGGTTCGGTGTGTCTGGAGGAAGACAACTCAGGCGGCAGAGGAGATGTGAGCAAAGGACAATGACGGAGCTGCTGCCTTTGAGCTCGTGGGGGCCGCGGCCAGTCGGCTGCAAAGGGCCGGAGCCCGGGTTCCCTTTCCCCGGGAGGGCAAGTCTGTCAGCTCTCTGGCTGCCTTGGGTTTAATTGTTTTTTTCCGACACTACGGAGGGGCTGGGACATCCCAAAAGCTAAAGGACAGCCGAGGGAGCTGGTCCCCTCTCCCGGGTGTCGCTGGGCACCTGGCCCCCCGGGGGCTGCCGAGGCCGCTCGGCTGGAACAGAAGGCCACTGAGAGCCGGGGCCAGAGGGTGGCGTGGCCGTGGCCGTGGCGGTGACCGTGACTGTGGCCGTGTGTAAGGGGTCGGCAGCTAGGCAGGTGCAAGGGGAAGGAGTCGGGAAGGAGGGAGACGCAGTCACCTCCCGGGGCCCAGGCTCCAAGTGCCAGGAGCGGGCATCCCCGGGCCGGCGACAGGCCGGCACTTAGGGCCTGCGCGGGGCTCCTCTCGCGAGCCGGGGACAGCCCGCAGAAGGGACCAGGACGCGGCGCCCCCTCCGAGGCGCACTTCCCACTCGCAGGGCCCAGGGGATCAGTGCGGCTTGATTGTGCTGCAGCCGCTGGCAGAGAGGACGCGGCCTCCGGGCCTTGGCTCAGGCCGCTCCTCGGGGCGAGTTCTGGCGGGAGGGACAGGCAGCCAAGACGTCACAGGGGTCCAACACCCGGGGGGGCTGCGAAGTCGCAGAGGGGCCGCGGGCTGGAGCCCGGGCCTGGTGGCCTGGTGGCCGCGGGTTAGACACGGACACCTCGCCCTCCGCGGCCGACTTCGGCAGCTGTGGCACAGGAGCAGGGTCGGGCCCAGTGGTAGACGCTGAGGCCTCTCCCTGGCGACCCAGGACAGCTCTGCTGCGTCCCTGGTCCCCACCTGACAGCGCTGAGCTGCCACCAGGACTGTGGCTGCAGGAAGGGCAAGTCTCCCAGGCCACCAGGGGACGGGCGACAGGGCCCTCTCCCGGGTCCCCGGCAGCGCGAGGCCCCTGGCAAGTGTCTGTTGCAGAGCCTGTCATCCACGCACCCCGCGTTCCACCCCTGATGCACACGGGCGGCCCCAGGACGGGAGGGGAGTGATGGGGAAACCGAGGAGGAGGCAGTCGGGGAAAACGAAGCAAGAGTAGAGTCTCGAAACACAGTAAACCGTTCCCAGCAAATTAAATTCCCTCTCCCTCTCTCGTTCTCTCTCTCTCTCCCCATGACACCTCACTCCCCAATCTGCGAAGGAGGAAGGGCTTTGGCTGCACACCCAGGGGACTGAGATCAAGAATCAGGACGGCTGTCTTCTGTCTAACGACCATGTGGCCTGGCGCAGATCCCTCTCCTCTTCTGGGCCTCAGTTTCTCCTCCTGTGAACTAAAGAGAATTTATTAAATGGCCTCTTAAGGTCCTTACACCTCTGTCACCTTGTAAGTTCATACATCTAACACCGTGGTCCCAAGGGACTGGAGAAAAGGGAGTACCTGCTGTTGGAGGGCCAGAGGACCCAGCCCAGAATGCCCTGGGCCTGCCTTCACCCCCAGCCCTCAGCCCTGGAGGACCCAAGGGAGCTTTAGCTTAAAAACACTCAGTGTCCCAAATGCCAGACCACAGCTGCACGAAATAGGAAAAATCTTGTTAGGAAATGACCACAGCCCCCTGGAACTGTGGAAAACATTGCCTCAGACAAAGATGGATTTTTTCCAGTGGGGAAAAAAAAATCATCAGTATTGTGTCTGCTAATACTGTCCGCCCAGGCCCTTCTCACCGAATCCTGCCTACGCGGGTCCTTGGCTCCAGGGCGGTGGTTTTCCACCTGACACCTATCCTAATGATGACCTCAGGCTGTCCCCTCCTCTGGCCTCTGCTGTCCCAGGACCCGCACTTGTTTTCAAATTCACCTTTGGGCTGCCTGACGCTTAGATGCTTCCTCCAGAGGCAATCATAAAATGCTTTCATTAGAATGGTCTCAGAAATCAGCTTGTGATCCTACCTGAATCCCCGTCTGTGGGGAAACCGAGGCATCCCAGCTAGGGACGAGCCTTGCTCTAGGTCGCACGCAGAGGTAGGGAAGGGGTCCTGACGTCCACTTCAGGGCTCATCCTAGTTCCACGGGGCCTCCAGCCCAGGGCCGATTCTCCACCCTCCTCCCAGGGCCGCTGGGTCCAAACCCGCCAGACTGCCAACCAGCTCACTGACCTGCCCGTGCGTCCTACGAACTTGGGACTCCACATGCTGTTGCAAATAGTGATACATATTTTTTTTTACCATCACAAAGTGCAACAGCAAACACTCACCTTTTGGGGTGGAGCAGAGTTGGCCCTCATCTTCGAGTTTTCCCTCCGCCTCTGGAACCGAAACGTAGTGTCCCACTTATTCCTTGAAAAGCACCTAGAGTTAGTTGGAAAGAGTTGCCCGTTTTCGAGTGGGTCAGATCCCAGTTCCGGGGCAGCGTGGCTTTGGCCAGGGTGGTGCTCAGGCCGTGCAGGGAGCGCTCGTCCGCCAGCTCGGTGCCCGCCGCGCCGCAAGCCTGTGTGCCAAGCTGCACCTCCTGCTCGTGAGCTTCCAAGGTGGGACCAAGTGAACCCAATAGAAAATATATCATTAATAACAAAAAAAAAATTACTTACATGCCTGAATGATATTTTGAACATATTGACTTAACTAAAATTTATTAAAATGAATTTCACCTCTTTCTCTTTCCCTGTAGCTACTAAGCCCCTACAGTCCATGGGTGACTCACATTTCTCTAGGAGAGCCCAGGGGACAGGAGCCCCAGATCAGGGCTGCCACAGCCTACTGGCCTGGGGTCTACTTGCAACCCATGCCCTCCCTCCCAAGCCGGGCAGGCCCCCACCGCGCGTTCGGCCCTCTGGGGCCGAGACATGCTGACCTCCTGGGCCTCGGCAGAGGCTTCCCCCTGGAGGGAACACCAGGCCCTCGAAGTCCCTCGGCCCACAGTGGCTCAGACCCAGCGATTGCGGCCCCGGCCCTGCCCCACGCCGGGGCCCTAAAACTGCCCGAGCCTTTTCTGGGGGGCTCCCTCCGCCACAAGAAGACCCCACACCTGCGCTGACCTCTGTACCCCCCCATGGGCCCCTCCCGGGGGGAGCGAAGCACAAGGGGTCAGCATCTCCTCTGGGTTTGGCCGCTTCTTAGAGTGTGACACCGTGACTGTCATCTGGGCTCGTTGTTGCTTTAACCAGCTAATCCCACACCTGACGGCTCACTTCTCTCTCTCTCTCTCTCTCTCTCTCTCTCTCTCTCAGCTGAACTTCTGCCTGCATTTTTGGAGATAAAATGAAAATCTTACTGAAATACAACTTTCCATCTGCAGCAGTCGGGGTCCCAACAGGAGACAGGCAGCACCATCAACCTGGGATAAATCAAGGAGGTTTTATTTATAAAGGGGCCAATGGCAAACGGAAGACTGGAGGGCGGGACACCCACCAAGGCAGGTCAGAAACCCAGCGCCAGCAGCGCCCACTAACCGGCCCACGGCGCAGGGGGACAATAGGCTCCCAGAACCAGGAAAGGGAGATGCATGGAAAGGAAGGGAGCAGCAGACTAAGGCTGTTGGGGGGGGGGGGGCGGGAGAGATGGAGCCTGAATAATGAACAGCAGGCAGCCCCCCTCTCCCTCCAGCAGCCAAGGTTCCTCATCAGCTGAAACCAGGGGGGCAGAAGCCAGAGGAGGGCGGCAGGCGGACAGCCCAGTGGAGGGAGAGTGACTCTGGAGGGGCAAGTGGTTCTCCGGCACATCTGTGTGACTTCAGCCCAAGCCAGCCTGGTGACCCGATTCCTTCCTAGGGTAGCCAGTGCCCAGTCCTGGCCCCCCATGGTGACCGAGTGGGCACGATCACAGGGCACCCCCCACCCAGACCCCTCTGTCCCATCTGGGTTTCTAGCCTGAGGTGAATTTGTGTGTGTGTGTGTGTGTGTGTGCGTGTGTGTGCAATGTGGGTGCACAAACATACATGTGCTGCAATCTCAGTCCCTCCCAGAACGTGCTTCCTTCAATATTAGCCCTTTGTAGGAGCCCCCGTGCCTCTGTGCCTCTGGCCTTGCACAGGTGACCCGCAGTGCAGCTGGTGGCCTGGATCCCTCGAATCCTGCCCTGGTTCCTGCCCGGCCCACCCCAGCCTCTTCTTTCTTTACCTCGCCCCACACCTGCCCACCCACCCCACCCCACCCCACTCCAGGACTGTTTCTCTTTGTGGGCCAACTACAAGTGCCTGGTGCCCCTCTAGATAATAGCAGGCCGATGACAGGGGGTTCTGGGCAGGGCAGGGGACTCTTCCCAGGCTGAGATGTCCAGACCTAAGCAAATTCCCCTGGGACAGCATGTAAACCTCCCCGTTCTCTGATTGAATCTTTAATTGTCCAAGTTTGCTGGGAACTTGATGAAGAAACTGCTCAGGCCGAACAATCCCGGAGCTGAAGTCTCGGGGAAGTGGCAGGGAGAGGATTGCGCATGAGGAGACAGAGTTGATCCTCCTCTTTTGAAGGCTTCTTTATGTATTAGAGAGAGAGAGAGCACACGCACGAGCATGGGGGGAGGGGGTGTGGAGAGGCAGAGGGAAAGAATCGCAAGCAGACTCCCCATTGAGCACGGAGCCTGACACAGGGCTCGATCCCATGAACCTGAGATCATGACCTGAGCTGGAATCAAGAGTCAGACCCCCAACCGACGGATGCACCCAGGCGTCCCCACCCCCCCTTTTATCGTCTGTATGCGAAGCCAAGAGATGCTGATCTGAGCCTGGCAGGGATTTCCAGAGTCAGCTGGGAGAGCTGTGCCCAGACTCCAGGACAGAGAGGCTTATTTGAAAAGGAAGAAGGAGCCTAAGAGAGGACTGGAGAAATCCACGGAAGAAGGTACAGCCACGGCAGGGATGTGGCAGGCAGAAGGGAGTCGTCTTATAGAACAGGAAACAATCTGCTGCAGGGACTATCATGCCCCAGGGGAAGAAGAGACAATCTAATTTGCAGGCGAGGGGACGGTCGGAATGGGGACTGATGAGAATGCCATCTGCGGAGCATTCATTCTGTGTTCACCAGGGCCCTGGGAATGCCGGGGACCTGTACCCTTCCAGGAGCCACTCCAGGGGCATGGAAGCCCTCTGGCCGGGAGGAAGGGGATCCCAGCTGCAGTGATGTCCTTCCAGCACCGCGCCTGGCACAACCTGGCACCCTTATGCCAGCCTGGCTGTCGGCGTGTGCCCCCGTCCCTGGATATCCATCGTTCACTCATGCAGCAAATGTTTAACGGTGCCCCTCCTCTCCGCTGAGGGTCGCACAGGCACCGAAGGGGATGAGAGAGAAACAAGCCAGGGCTTTCACCACCAGGGACCGAACAGTGTGGTGGAGGAGCGGACGGATGGAGGTGCTTCCCGGGGCCCAGGCCACAAGGGGCCCGGACGGGGAGGAGCGGGGTCCGACGGTAGGAGGATTTGGCGGGAGGTGAGGAAGCCTCCCCTCACTTAGAAATGAGGTTCTGAGGAAGAGGAGCAGGGACTGACAGGAGGAGGAGAACGAGGAAGAGCTTATCAGGCAGGTGCTCAGCAAGTATTTTTGGCCCCTATTGCAATTGCAATGGAATGCATAAATCACGAAGATTTACTAATCTGTGTTGCAAATCCTGGCACGATAGGGTTCACTCTTGGTTTACCCAATATGGTGGCATTGGCATGTTGGGTTTTCCATGGGTGAGGATGAGGGACAGTGCGATCCCTCTGGGCTCCCAGCTCCTCCAGGATCTGGGGCTTGGACATCTGCTCACCAAGGTACAGACCTCAGGACTCGCTAACCGTAGAAAGCTGTGAAAGGATCCCCCGATGAAGATTCCAAGTTTCCAAGCCACCGTAACTAAGAACCTGCTGATGGCAGCTCAGGGCCGTTAAAACCTTCCCTGGTGAGAACCTGAGAGGCTGGTCCCATTGGGCCACGAGCCTTGAGGGATCGTTGGGATGAGAGGCCTTTGCTTCTATCTCACCTGGTTCAGCCGCTCCCTCTGGTTTAGACTCAGCTTTGCCTCCTTCACTTGGGAAGTCTGCACCTCCCATCTCATTCCACCCTGGGATGACTCACTCCGGGAGCAGAACACGTAGGGCTCCGGGTCCTACATCTGTTAAGCCCAGCGCAGTCTGGACTCGACAGGAATAACAGCCTCTAAGGAGCGCACCCATTTCCCAACTTGCCCTGTCATCGTCTCCCCGCCAGGATCGTGCCCTCCGGCTTCCTCATTGCCTATCACTAAGAGCTCATTCTGGAATCTGCTTTCCCAGCCACAGGCTTAAGATGCCCGGTAACCTCCAGCAGAAAGGATGTGAAACTAATATGCACACAGATCCCATCGCAGTGAGAGCAAGTGGGCATGCGCCCCATTGCCAAGCAGCCCAAACCATGTGCACACCAGACACGAGCGGACAGCCTGTGGTGGAGACAGGACTGGGGACAGAAGGAGGCCCTTTAAAGAGCCAAGGCGGCAGCCAGAATGGGAGACGTCAGACGCACTCATCCGGGGTTATCTTTGGGTCACCAAACAATTGTCTATGTCTTCTTCGCCTCCGTATTCCCTGGGTGGCTCCTGGCACGGGCACAAGCTCAGTGTTTATTTGTTAGATGAACAAATGAATATGTGACTAGTTAGACCGATTGGTCTCCAACTGCCTGAGGTTTCTGAGGTCGTAAAGACCCAGGCATTGAATATCTAAATATGTATGTAAGTATATAGAAATCCCCAATTTCCTTGTCACTTGCACCATAGGAAACTATGCTCTATGGGTCAGAAGCAAGAAAAAGATCTCTGGTGCTTGTTGATAATCATGAGATGAGCATGTGCGTAGCTAAGGACAGGGAAGAAAATAAAATCATTTTAAAAATGAGAAATTTTAGGGATGCCTGGGTGGTGGCTCAGTGGTTGAGCATTTGCCTTCGGCTCAGGGCGTGATCCCAGGTCCTGGGATCGAGTCCCACGTTGGGCTCCTTGCGTGGAGCCTGCATCTTCCTCTGCCTGCGTCTCTGCTTCTCTCTGTGTGTCTCTCATAAATAAATAAATAAATAAATAAATAAATAAATAAATATCTTTTTTTTTTTTAAAAAAAAAGGAAAATTCTGAGTTTTAACGATTTTTTTAATGAGGACTCTCGTAATCAGGTCCATTGAAGAGGCCCCGTCCCTAGCAGCTCACGTCATCCATCCGTCGGTCTTTGTGGCCTGCCCTGGGTTTGCGCGACCCCCTGTTCTCAAGAGGGTGGTGCCCACTTGTCCAGCTCTGCAGACCTCAGGGCCTTGTGCAGGAATGATGACAGCGTTTCATTCCCTGGTCCTCCCACCATGAGGAAGAGCATCCTAATTGTACCCCAGACCCTTGCTGTCCCCTCTCAAGGATGAAGACACGTCAGGTGAATTCACGATGAGGGCTGGACCCACTGCAGAAAAGGTGGAGCCCTGGGCTCAGCATTGGCCACTGGAGTAGTTGGCTCCCCTTCTGTCTGGGGGGGCTTCGGCAGGGGGGAGGCGGCCCCGAGCCAGGGGGTCCCGGGGGGCCCAGAGTGGGACGGGCAGCTTGGGTGCGGTGGGTGCCAGGCCGGCCTGCCGCCTCCAGAGCTGGGACCTTTGCCCCCGGCGGGTGCCCGAGCGGCCTGGGGGGCTCGGGGGCGCAGGGAGGCCGGGGGCTGCCGGCCTGGAGCCCCAGCTCCGTGAGGGCTTTGGCCCCACCCGTGAACTGGAAATCAGCGGGAGCCCTGGATCTGCTGAAACCCAAGTGGAGAAAGACTCTTCAGTTTCTGTTTTTCTGACACTTTAACAGCAGGAAGCAAAAAGACAACAATGAGAGACAACAAGTGCTTCGTGTCCTTTGTCTGGGGCGGGTGGGGGAGCGGGAATAAAATTCTATCTCCCACCCCTGTCACTAGGAGAGGTTAGCGGAATTGCCAGGCCACAGTATCCATCACATGGAAAGAAAGAGCCCCCCGCCCCCACCCCCCCAGGTTTCCAGCTACTAACTCAGGAATCAACTTCACGGTTGGGATCGATGCTTAATTTTTTTCCCTTTCTTTGTTTTCTTTCTCCTTTAATGAAAATGAAAGTCCTTTGTGCACAATCCCTCTAAACGTTTAGAATAATCTGATTGTTCGAGAGTCACGTGTCGCCTGTGGGGCCACCCAGAGGGCACTTCAACCCATAATCCTAGGCTGTAAAAAGGGGGCCAGGGCGACTGATCAAAGGTGAAGTGGCGGCCACAAGCCCTCTCTCTCGGCCCCTCCCCATGTCCCTGACAGTTTTATGGAAGCCTTTCTCTTTTGCTTCAATCCAGATCAAAGATTTGGATGCAAGCGGTCTCCTCACCCCCCCCCCAGCCCGCTCGGAAGGAAGGGATTACCCCAAGAATTAAAAGCCTCAATGAAGTGGGTTTACCCACCACTGGGGGGGTTGTAGGGGGAGGTCGGGAGCCTCTTCCGGAGGACTGCAGAACAGAGTCCAAGGGGCGCTGCGATGATTTAAGGTGACTTCTCTCTGTTCCTGCAGCAGAAGACATACATTTTCTGTCTTCCAGCCTTCAAAGAGAAATTCTCTGATCTTTTATACAGTTTTAGTTAATATCTGGAGGTTGCTAGAATAGGTTTAGTTACTGGCCAATGATGGTCACTTCACTCCCACCCACGATGAACCCGAGGAACGAAGAACGGCCCGCCAGAGGCGTGGTGGCTCCCTAGGCCCCAGCCTGAGACACCGGGGAGCCAGGAAGGAGGGAGCTGCAGGGCTTGTCCGTTCAGGCCACAGCCTCATCCATTCAGCGATTTGTTTTCCTTGCCACCCTCTGCACCTTGCGGGGGGGGGGGGGGGGGGGGGACACCTGGCTCTGCTTCAGGTCTTGGCGGTCAAGGTAAATTCCCTGAGAACGTTGAGAGCTGAGAGCGGGAGCCGGCTCAGTCCCTGGGGCCTCAGCACTTCCTCCTGCAGAGAACCCCCACCCCAGAAGGCGAGTGCGGGAGCACTCACTGCCCACGCCCCTACCCCGCCTGAGCCAGCACAGCAGGGCCTGCTGGGGCCCACCCTGGCTACGATGGGGCGCTGACAGGGGTGGAACAGAAAGGTTCCCAATGTGGGAACTTCTTGTTTATAGGGACTTGAAGGGTCATCCAAGATCCCCTGCGGCATAGATGAATCCTGCAGAGAAGCAGGACCCTTCCCTAGCCAGCTCCTGAGGCCTTGTCTCCTGACCCAGGCCTCGGCTACCCCCCATGCAGCCTTCCCGCTCAACACAGCGTGCCTCTCAAAGGAAATCACGCTCCTGGAGTGTCTGGTCCCTCAAGCACTGCTAGCTTGACCCCTTAGCAGCTCAGGGTTTAATGAGAATCGGTAGGGAGAACCGTTTGGGGGGATCCATACCTCAGGCGTACTCTCCCAAACTGCCCCTTCTCGGGAGACCTTCAACCCACCTGTGGACACTCCGCATTCTGGCCCCACCAGGCATGGCCTGCTTCCTATTCCCCAGTAAGAGCCTCTGCCCCAGCCAAGTCTGTCTACCCCTGTTCTGCTGCCCCCTTTGCCCTGCCTGGGACACATTATGTCCTCGTCACATAAGCAATTCCTACCCCTGCTTTAGGTCCCACCCCTCGCCGTCCTACGGTGCTCGCTATCCACGCTAGGCCCTTGCTACTCCAAGTGTGGCAGGAGATCAGCTGGGTCAGCCCCACCCCAGAATTGCTTACTTGGAGTCTGCATTGGAACAAACACCCTGGTGATGCGTATGCACGATCAAGTGTGAGACATTCTGCTCTTAACTAGTGGTGCTCAGAGTGTGGTCCTGGGACGAGCAGCATCAGCATCACCCGGGAAGTTGTTAGGAACACAAACTCCTGGCTCCACCCCAGCCCTGCTGAGTCAGGAACTTGGGGTGGTACCGGACAACCTGTGCTTTCACAGGCCTTCCGCATGATTCTGATGCACACGTGAGGTCAGGGAAACACACACAATCCTTACTTTACCCAGAACCGGCTCCATGGGCCTATGACCATGAATCTCCTTATCACTGTCTTGATGGTCTTGATTTTACCTTTGAACTCGTGTTTTGCAAGTGAAGTCTGATGAGACGGTGGAGCACGCACACAAAGGAGATATGCTTCATATGTGTGTCCATCACTATTTCTCGTACCTCCGTTCACAAATAGTGCTCATGAGGCCCTGAGAGCAGAATTCCAATGGATCCAAAATGCACAGAGTTCAGGCAGACTCAAGTTAGTACAAGGTGTGTAATGCCCACGACTGAGGGTGTAGGGTAAGCACAGATCTGAGAAGTTCCACTCTCCCTCTGAACCAGACTTGCTCTGGGTACAGAAGAAGGCAATGAAAAAAATAAATAAAATAAAAATAAATAAATAAATAAATAAATAAATAAATAGGCAATGGTATTTGCTTGCTTGTTTGTTTTAAAGATTTTATTTATTTATTTGAGAGAGAGAGAGAGCATGAGTACATGAGTGGGGGGAGGGGAAGAGGGAGAGGGAGAAGGGAATCCTCAAGCAGATGCCCCACTAAACTCAGAGCTGACTTGGGACTTTATCTCCCAACCCTGAGATCCTGACCTGAGCCCAAATCAAGAGTAAGATGCTTAACCAACTAAGCCACCCCAGTGCCCAGGCAATGGTATTTTAAAAACCACAAATGACCAAGGAACTCTATCCTACCCTTTTATACTCATGTTACCTCCCCATATCAGCCAATTACACTGCAGATTATGGCACAGGAGGAAGAGGAAAGATAGGACACCTTATAGTTCCTTTTCCTTTGGGGCCTTTCTTGCTCCTCAATAAGCCAACAGTGAGTAGTGGTAGAATGTGCACGTTTCAAAAGGTTAAATAAAAACAGTTCAGTTCAGTGTTTAGCTGCATCTCCACTGTTTGGATAAGAATGCAAGACCTATACATGTCTGAACTACAAAATAGGAATTGTGTCATTTTGGCCATTATGCATGCCAGCTAAATGCTTTCATGCTGCATTCAGGGGCTCCTGAGGGGCTCAACTAAGCATCTCACTCTTGATTTCGGCTCGGGTCATGATCTCAGCACAGTGAGATCTGAAGTCGGGCTGCGTGGAACCTGCTGAAGATTCTTTCTCCCCTCTCCTCTGCCCCCTCCCACCGCCCAAGGCTTGCTCTCTCTTTCTAAAAAAAAAAACAAAAAACAAAAAAAAAAACCTCTTAAAATGCCTTTAAAACTGGCATTACATGATATAAAGATGAAAGGTAAAATTCATGTTAATAATCTAAAATTAAAAATAATAATAATAATTTAAAATTTTACTTGTTCTTTACTTAAAACATCAGAGCCCGTAGAAAACCTGACAAGAGAGGATGCAGAAAAGAAGAAAAAGCCTTATATTTTAGTACTTTTAACAGTATTTTTTCCTACTTTCTGAACAGAGGTCTCCAACATTTTAATTTTTCATGGGGTCCAATAAATTATGCATCTGTCTCTAACCTATTTTGTCCTATGTTCTCACTGGGACTTCTGAGAATGACATGGGACCCTATTCACATTTACACCTGGGCCACAGGTGTAAGGTGGGTTTACCCTAAACAGCCTAGGACATACAGGCTTCCTAAATCCGAAAATCCATGATGGTCAAGAAGAAAGCAAAATAGGAGCAAAGACATTCTGCTTCCTTTCTGTTGATTGTAGGAAATTTTACAAAATTGTATTTTTTTGTGAAGATTTTCCTTCTTAATTCTAGTTATTTAACAGACTATCTGACGATATTGGAAATGGGTTGTCCTTTCCCTGTTCTTCTCTACGTAATCAGAAGAATCTTCCTGGCTAGTGATCTCTAGTTTTCTCCCCAACCCTTGAAACCTTGACTTCTCAGGTGCTATGGTTTTCCTCTGACAACTGAAAAATTTGTGACATTCTTCTATACACATCCTTCCATCTTTATGTGTGTCCTCTTAAAATTGGAGCTCATCAGCAGAAACGCTGTTTTCTTTAGATATCTTTTCCTTTCCTCCCTCATTAGGATCATTCACAATTTTAGGTTCAGAATTTTATTTTTAGAGCCATCCTTTTTTTAGCCATACTCCCTTTCAGAGGATCTCACCATGAGATCATCTATGTTGAAAGTCTGAAGCTGTCCATTCTCCGAGTGGAATGGGCACTGTCTCCCGAACTCTCGTGGGTGATGCCCCCTTGCTGATAGACTCAAGTCTGACCTATTAGTCCCCCTTGCTGCGAGCTGCCCCCTTCAAGTGATGAAATTCTCAATCGCCACAAAAGAATTACTAAGTGCTCTGCTTTTTTTTTTTTAAGTATAGAATTTATAGACGTACATGGAATGTCTATTTTAAAATGTCAACTTTTGGGACACCTGGAGGGCCCAGCGTTTGAGCGCCCACCAGGATCCCAGGATCGAGTCCCGCATCGGGCTCCCTGCATGGAGCCTGTTTCTCCCTCTGCTTGTGTCTGTGCCTCTCTCTCTCTGTGTGTGTCTCTCATGAATAAATAAATTATATATATTTTAAAGTCAACATTTGTCATTGTACTTTGTTTCTGTGTTAGTTTTCCAAAAATGTCTGCAACAATACCTCCCATCCAATTTAATCTTATTGTGTGACTTTGACATTTCTTCCCTCCATAGTGGGATCTATATTCCCACCTCTTAAACCGGGCAGGCAGGACGTTCTAGAAAAGAAGAGATGCTGTATGACTTCCAAAGATCCTCTTTGAAGACCTTCACTCTTGGTACCCAGCAGCCATGCTGTGAGGAAGACCAACTAGGTCATATGGAAAAACCAAATGGTAAAGTCACATATAGGTCTTTTGATGACAGGCTGGGTGAGGTCTCAGCTGATAGCCTGCAACAAAAGCAGATCCACCTCACAAATCAGATGATTAGAGCCCCCAGTCACACCCAAATTTCATATCTTCCCAACAGAAGTCCTAGACATTGCAAAGATAAGCCATCTCTGCTTTGTCCTATCTGAATTCCTGACCCACAGAAACCATGAAAGAGAATAAAGTAATATTTGTTTAAGCCACTGAGTCTTGGGGGATGATTTGTAATGCAGCAATAAGGAATTCATGCAATAATCAAAAATACAATCAATAAAAAACAAAAATTAAGACTAATTAAGATAATTAAGCATATGTATCATCTAGGGACACCTGGATGGCTCAGTGGTTGAGCGTCTACCTTCGGTTCAGGGCATAATCCTGGGGTTCTGGGATTGAATCCTGCATCAGGCTTCCCTGCAGGGAGCCTGCTTCTCCCTCTGCCTGTGTCTCTGCCTCTCTGTGTCTCTCATTAATAAATAAACAAAATCTTTAAAAAAAAAAAAAAGAATGTATCATCCGTACACTGATCAGTCCTTGGTTTACTGTCATTCTAAAGTCATCCCTATAGTTTAGGTCCAATTAATCAGATAGAAGTGAAGCTATGATTGTATTAGGCTGCAGTCATTGAGCAGAAATTTCATTCCTTTTTCTGAACCATACTTTTGTATGATATTTAATCTTGGTTATTAAAGCAATTATATCATCCCTGCTTAGTATACTTTGCGAATATAAGAAAGAATCATAAATTCTATAATAGAATCTAGAACATATTACTATAGAAAATAAATAACAATTTTCTTTAATCTCATACCCTCTGCTGGAAAATGTTCCCTCCTATTCCATTTTATTGTGTCAGAGATCATTTGTTTGCAATGAACAGAACCCATTCAAGCTGGCTTAAGCAAAAAGGAAAATTGATTAGAAATAGAGGGATCTGGGCAGCCCGGAAGGCTCAGTGGTTTAGCGCCGCCTTCAGCCTAGGGCGTGAACCTGGGGACCTGGGATCAAGTCCCACGTCGGGCTCCCTGCATGGAGCCTGTTTCTCCCTCTGCCTGTGTCTCTGCCTCTCATGAATAAATAAATAAAATCTGAAAAAAGAAAAGAGAAGAAAGAAAGAAAGAAAGAAAGAAAGAAAGAAAGAAAGAAAGAAAGAAAGAAAGAAAGAAAGAAAGAAAGAAAGAAAGAAAGAGGGATCCCTGGGTGGCGCAGCGGTTTGGCGCCTGCCTTTGGCCCAGGGCGTGATCCTGGAGACCCAGGATAGAGTCCCGCGTCGGGCTCCTGGTGCATGGAGCCTGCTTCTGCCTGTGTCTCTGCCTCTCTCTCTCTCTCTCTCTGTGTGACTATCATAAATAAAAAAGAAAGAAAGAAGAAAGAAAGAAAGAAAGAAAGAAAGAAAGAAAGAAAGAAAGAAAGAAAGAAAGAAAGAAAGAAAGAAATAGATGGATCTGATGGAACCCAAAGGCAGTGTGGTCAGGTTTCATAAGGGTTGAGGCCAGAAACTGCAAAACTGATGATAATTAGGCTGGTTTGTCTCCCCAAATTTTTCTCTCTAGAGCCATCTTATCTCTTATATCTGACTCTAGGGCACATGCCTCAACTCTCTGTCTCTCTCTCTCTCTCTCTCTCTCTCTCTCTTATTCCCTCCATTGCTCCAGAATGCAGTTTGGCATATGGTTAAGGACAGTATCTAGGGTCAAAATGCCTAGATTCAGATATTAGCCCCCCCCCCATTTAATTGCTTATAACCATGGGCAAGTTCCTTAAGCTTCTTCAGTTTCATCATTTATAAAGTGTGATTGAAGGTAATTGTGTACTTACCTCATAGGATTATTATGAGATTAAATACATCAATATACATAAAGTTCTTTGAACAGTGTCTGGCACTTTGCAAGTGTTAGCTTTCAAGATCATCTTCCTCTGCTCACTTAGTCACACCCAATCTGGGTTGGGGGCCCCAATCCCAGCTTCATTTCTGAAGCAGTGCCAGCACCAGGCAGAAACCTGCAAAATTTCTGAGACCCAATTCCACATTCCCTGGAGAGAGCATCTGATTGGTCCCGCTGGGTCACCTGTCTACTCATGGTCAAATCAGCTGCGGCAGAAATAAGGGAGGGGTGATTGGAGGTCTTAGCAGGGAGTAGATTCTCTGAGAAGGAGCCTGTGTCATTGCTCTTAGCTTTATTGTCCTTCACAGATACTGTGCGGGGGTGTAGTGGGGGGGTTGTTTGTTTGTTTTTACAAATTGAAGGTTTGAGGCAACCTTGCTTGGAGCAAGTCTATTGGCACCATGGTTCCAACAGCGTTTGCCCACTTTGTGTCTCTGTCTCACATTCTGGCAATTCTCGCAATATTTGAGAATTTTTGGTTATTATTTATATTCATTATGGTCACCTGGGCTCAGTGACTATGAAGTATTTTAATTAAGGTACTTATGTTGTTGGGTTTTTTTAGACATAATGTTATTGCACACATAATAGACTATATTATGTATAATGTAGACACAACTTTTACTACATGCCCTGGGAAACCAAAAAGTTCCATGTGACTTGCTTTATTGTGATATTTGCTTCATTGTGGTGGTCTGGAATGGCAGCCGCAATATCTCCAAGGTATGCCATGTACAGCCACCTAGGTTTCCAATGAGTCAGCTCTGGCACTTTGAGCTTCAGCTCTACCTCCCTGCTCAGCAGGAGTGGCTCCCACCACTGGCCCAAATGGCATGAAGAAGGTGGCTTCCTTGGACCAACATGCACTCCTCTCCCTTTCTCTCTCTCACACACATCAAGCTCCCCTCTTTCTGCTTGGCTCTAGTCCTCTGAGAAACCAAAACACAAATATGTCTTCAAACTAGAAGATGGATTTTGCAAAACCTGACCTAGATTTTCCACTCTGAAGTCATAGTGAATTTTCCCTTTCATAGAACAAAAAGGAAGAATTAGATCCCTCCCATCTGGTATTGTGAGTTTAAGCTATTAAGCATGTGGTAGCTGTTTGCTTATTGAGGCTCCCACTGGTGATGGAAACTTTGAGAAATAATACTTAAAATTATTGATCTCACCATCTAAAAAGAAAATTAAATGGAATGTTGAACAGAACGCTAAGCAGTTTATCAAAAGGATAATGCAATTTAAGGCATACTGCTCAAGTCTTCTCTCATTTCTATATATCATTCTAATTTCCATTAGGTTTGGTCATCTGGGGCAAAATGCTCTGAAATTGAATATTTGAAATCCTATCTTCAGAAATACTTGAATGTCACAGACAAATCAATAGCACTTTAAATCATGGAGCAGAGCAAAGGAGCGGTCGGCCCTGAGAGAGGAGACGGCTGACTGCCTCGCCTGTGCCAGGCCAGCACCCAGACTGGCATGGACCGACCAATCCCTGCACTCATTTCTTCTCTTTCTGTGAACCTAGAATCCTTAGGTTGCAGCAGCCAATACTGTCTTAGGGTGCTATCATCAGTCCTTCTTAGTGACCAAGCTTCGTGCTTTCTTAAGAGGATCCTTTCGAGAAAATGAGAGGTTATTTTAGGTGGAAATGACTCATGGCTGATTATTGGTTCCATCAAATGACCAATTTGAAAGAAGGTGTAATGTTCTAATCCACTATAAATCAGAAGACTGCTCACAACTTATGGTCCATAGTCCCCATCTCCAACACCTCCATTTCCTCTCCTCTGATTCATTCTTTAATGGGTGGATGGCTTCCCCCATTTTTTTTCCTTCGTGGCAACTGCTCTCTAGGCAAGGCTATCAGACTTCTTTGCAGTTTGAGCCAAAGAAGCAACTTCCTTAACTCCACTCACATCAATTAGAAGTAGACAGAACTATCTTAATCCAATCTAACAGAAGCTTAGAAGAAAACAAGGTGAGTTTGGCCTATTACTGAACTATTGCTAAATAGTTAAACAGTGAACGTCAAGAATAATACATATAAATGCTCCAGGACATGTGGAGATGATTAACATGATTTACTCCAATAAGAATTACAGGGTCATTTATGCTCAATTCAGAAGTCCACAAGAACCATTATACATTTTGCTGAGCTTCCCTGATCAGCTCCCCCAAGGAGGCAGCCTAACTTCTTTTTAGCCCGTCACTGGCTTTAATTTTTTATGTAGCACTTACCACTCTGAGATTTTTATAGTTCTTATTCAGAGTTTGTTGTTTTTTTTTTTTATTTATAATGTTTATATTCAGAGCCCTTTTCTGTTTCCCTCTCACCACTGTGTTCTCAATGTCTAGAACAAAGCCTGGTGTATAGTAGGTACTCAGTAAATATTTGTTGCATTAACACGCCCCCAGCTGCCCAGGGCCTCCCAGCCTCACCACCAGCGTCTAAAGAGTGTATCATCCACCTTCCTGGGTCCATCTTGCTGCGGAATCCTGCTGGCTTTTTATAATCCACAATCTTGGGTGACATGGCTGTATTTGTAGCTGTAGCTCTTGCTGCTGCCGTCACTGACGAGGGCGGCTAGGTGATCCATTTGCTGGGGGGAAGGAGAGGTAGCTTCTGGAGACATCCCACAGGCTACCTCCACCTTTAAAGACATCTTCTCCCCTTTGGGCAAACTCCAAAAGAGTCAAGTTTTGCCATGGACCTAGTTTCTCATGAGGAACCAGTCAGGCACCCAGAGGGTGAATCCATGCAGGAGGTGCAACGAGCTATGGGAAACACCTGGACCCAGGCCCAATGGGTGGTGGGGAATTAACTGCAAGTCCAGCAGCAGAGAGTAGCAGATCCTTCGCAGAAACCTCCGTACTCTTGAAGCCAGTCTTGAAATTTCAGTCAAACGGGGCTTCAACACTCTCTTCACTGGCATCTCATCCGAAGCGCACCCTGTCCTCTCCAGACCCCTTCGCTTTAGCCGTTGCACTGAGCTTCTCAAGCACCTACCACTTGCTATTGCAGGTTAGTTGCTGATTTACATTTATCACCACTCATAGAACATTCGTTTGGTGTGGCCAGAGACCACATCTGGTCTTTTGTCTCCTCCTCTGCCAGCACAGTGACTTTTGTGTAGTAGAAATCTAAAAATTAAAAAAATACACACACACACACACACACACACACACACGTAATCTGTCTAAGGAGCAGTGCTGATCTAGAGAAGACCAGGGAGCATGCATAGTACAATGTGGAACGGAGATCCTGAGGGAATGGTAAAGCAGTGCGTTTCTGTCCTTAGCTCCTGGTTCTCTGGTAGCTCCCACATCTGAAGCCAGGCCCGGGGGCCTCAGCTCCTGACTCCTTCCAAGTGTAGAGCAGAGCCCAGTTTTCTGCACGATGGCCTGGCTGTGAGGGTGGCTGCCCTATGGAAGTCGGAGGCTATAATCCGAGAAGAAAAGGTGCACATCGTCCCCCTCCCACTCCAGTGGTCCTCGGGAGAAGGAAGAGAGATTAAAATTGGGGAAGAAAGTAATCAGGTTGGAAGTTTAGAGTTCGCCTTACACCCCAAGTTTGGAATCCAGGAGGGTGGGAATGCTAGGTAGGATTTGGGGAAAGCCAAAAGCAAAGTTTTTTTACGAGCTTTCTACACTGTGGTGGTGCTCTGTGAGGAAATCAGCTTGCAGCCCCCGTTGCTAACAGAAGTGGCCACATTGAGAGCAAAGAACAGCCCCTTTAGAAAATGGCCTGCCTCAGTGCTCCCAGACCAAACTCAAGGTTCATGCGCCATGGAAGGGCTCCCACATCCCCACCCCCACCCCCCGGGAACATTGAGATGGTAGCTGAGGTACAAGCCCGCGGGCCTGACAGGGGGCTCCATGGTGAGGAATGGAGTGAGGTCCACATCGGAGGCTGTAGGGTTGATGGTGGAAGAGGGGGCCGGCCACAAGGGAGGCAACCCAGGCCCCGCTGAACCACAAGGGCCTCTGTGGGAACCAGACCCTGGTCAGACCCCTGGCCACAAGAGGCACCCACAGGGGCCTGGAGGCCAGCGCATGATGAGCAGGGACTCTAAGGCCATGCCCCAGACGCCCTGCCACCGTCCAGGCGTGGGATGCCCCCCTGGGGCCAGAAAGGAGTCAGAACTTCAAAGTGTTAACCCCAATGAGCCTCTCCATACTGGAGGAGATTGCGAAACTGTGGACTGGCAAAGCCACCACCGATGTTTCTGTGTCCATCCCCATGGGGACAGGACTCAGGAGAAAGAGGAGATCAGTCACTGACAAAACCCCAGTTTTCTCCTCTCTGAGTAGTTGTGTATAGACTTGCAGCTGGATTACATATTTGCCAAGTAGTTGTTCTCTCTTTATCTAAAGCTTTAAAAAAACCATGTATGGTCTAGTGGTAAAACTGCCTGCGACACCAGAAACTGTGGGTGTCTTTAGAACTCTGAAAAACTGACATCTAGCACATGCATGTGGTTCCAAGGTGACACCAAGTTTGAAGAGTCCTTCGGTCTATGCCATTCTCCTAAGAACACGGGACATCACCCGCTTGGCTGGTGCAGAGCCACGTGGGGGCCCATGGGGGCTAAGGTATCCCCTTGGGGGTGACTTCCAGCCTCCTGCCCTCCCCTGTGAATTGTGGTTGGATGCGTTCTTGAAAGAAAGGGAAGGCAAGGAGGCCTGGAAGGGAGAAAGCTCCAGCAGAAGAGCAACCTGATGAGCCTGCCTGTCACCATGGCCCGGTCCTGCTGCTTCCTCCCATGGTGTCTGCTCTGCGCTGTGCACCATGGGATCTCGGGAAAGGAGCACTCTCGTGAGCAGCCTTGCCATCGAGGGCTGATAGCTAGGTGAAGAGCTTCAGTCAAAGCCTCCCCAACCCCAGCCTGCCTCCTGGTCCCCCCTCTTCAGGAAAAAGCACGGCATGTGGAGCAGGGGACGGACCCATCTTCATGTCGCTATCCATCACTATCTCTGCGTCCCCATTTGAGCTCTGCAAGGCCAGGTCTCTGCGGTGTATCCGTCTCTGCTTTTGTCCCCAGGTTTGATGGATGAGTGATACATGAAAACATGCAGGAAGAAGTCTGCACAGACACAGTAGCCCAAAGCTCTTAGATGACAGTGAACCCCTGTGGACTTGATTTGCTTAGTGAAAAGTCAAGAAGCCTATCAGTCTCCTGGAGAGGGGATCTGTTGGTCCCTGTCTTCTCCTTGTCTGAGAAACGGGCCTAGGGAAGCTAGAGAGGCTCTTGGGGTAGCCTGAGACACTGGCATGACAGCGAGAGCCCTAGTGTAGCCCAGATTACTTCTGATGAAGAGAAGCCTCAGGAATCTGGGGTTATTCTAGGGCAAGGTAAGTAGTTGGTTTTTTTTTTTTTAAGATTTTTATTTATTTAATCACTAGAAACACACAGAGAAAGGCAGAGACACAGGCAGAGGGAGAAGCAGGCTCCCTGAGGGGAGCCCGATGCAGGACTTCATCCCAGGACCCCAGCACCCCGGGATCAAACCTTGAGCAGAAGGCAGATGCTCAACCAATGAGCCACCCAGGTGTCCCAAGGTAAGTGCTTTAAAGCACACTAGCTTCCTCTTACCTAGCAAGGACCCCTGGGGGAAATGTGGGGCTGCAGAGAGGGTTCGGAAAGGCGGGACAGACCCCACATGCCTGAGCAGTCATTTCAGTGAGGGAGGCTAGAGAGGGATGGGGATTCCTTGAGGAAAGGTATATAAGAACGAGTAGGAGAAGGAGGTGAGAGATGCAGGGTCCTCGGAAAGCACGGGGGCTACAAAGGCAGGAGAACATGAAAAGAGTTGGTACCACAAGGCTATGGCCATAGTGGTTTGAGCCTGGGGGGTCACAGCTGATGTAAGGAGAGAAAAGGTGCTCTATGTCGGAAATGCCAAGGAATACTGAACACTTTGTAAAACCCTGGACATCAGGAACCAGAGGCCTCAACTCTCCAACACTCCACTTTATTTTAACAAGAAAACTGAGGCCTTGAGAGGTCAAGCCAATAGATCAGGGCCACACAAGCCAATACCCAGGGATATAGAGGCATGGCCAGGGTCAAGGCCCCCTGAGCAGTGCTCCTTAAGTCTCACGCAGCACCTCTGAACCCCCAAGAATAGACAGTTCGACACTTCTTCAAACTAAGGAAGTAGCCAGAGTAAAGATGAAGGACAAGGAGGATTAAAAAAAAAAAAGTGGAAACCTATGAAAGTTTGCTGACTAATAATAGATATCATTCAGTGAACAGTATTTAATCCTGATAAAGCTTTGGGACAAACTGGCAAACCACTGAGCCTTTCTCATTAGAATGTAATTACTCATGAAAGAATCTAATTGAGGCCAATGCCCTTCCCCATAAGAGCCCAGAGCAGCCATGGAAATCAAATGTAGCTCTTCTGAGATGCCAGCAACACTACCTGTGCCTCCTCCAGCCTTCTCTCCCCAAAAAAGAAACCAACATCTCCTCAAGATGACCCCAAGGGCACAGTAAATGTGCTGCAAATGAAGGAGACATTGACTGTTTCTGAGGGGGGGAGGGGATCGTTTGCCTTTGGGAGACAGGCTTCCTTGAAATGGTCAACCAATAGAAGGAAGGGTGAGGCCACATACGGACCGCGCTGAAGAGCTCCTGTCGTTGAGGACCACGGGTCTACGGTCCCCTCCCTGAGGTCCCTATGAGATAAGGGGTCACACACCTCCATTCTCTGCCCAGGGTCCTCACGATTCAAGAAGGCTGTAGTGAGAAAGCGCTCTCTATGAGTTGTTGGACTCCAAGATTAGAGACTGTGCCCACCAATCTGAAAGTAGGTAAGTCAGGTGAGCAGAGGGAGCAGGTGCTGCTCAGAGGAAGCTTGTTGCGGCATTTCAACCTGTGGCGGGGAAGTTGAAGGTCACCCAGAGTCCAGTGTGGGATAAGTGGAGGAGGAAAACCGCCTAGAAAAGAGCACAGCAACGCAGATGGACCTTATAGGCATGGTGCCGGGGGAAGAAGGGAGAAAAAGAATGCACCATATGACACGGAACCATTTATGTAAAATAAACACACATCACAGGAAATTAGTAGAAACGATGCAGAGTAAATCCACGACTGCCGATAGGGGAAGGAGGATGGGAGGGTTGCAGGGAGAGAAGGGGAATAAGTAACTAGCATGAGAGCAGGGCCTTGCACAGACCAAAGAGGACAGCGGGCTTCTGCACTTGAGGTTCCAAAGTCATAGGAGGGATGGCATCCAAGTGGGCCCTCCATAGGAAGATCAAAGTCTTTCCTTGTAGGTTCAAGAAAAAGTCCCCAAATACTAGTGCCCTGGGTTCTACTCCTACTCTCTGAAGTGACCCTCAACCATCAGGAAAGAGATCTGCACGTGCCTGACATGTCATCTGATGGGCCAGTGGGTCAGGAAAAGAGGGGCCTCTTCCACTCTGTTGCCTCTTGGATGCCATGGCCTATGTAGGGAACTTGGCCCAGAATTCCAGGTGTCTTTGGGGATACAGAACAGTGGCCCACAAAGAGACAATAGCCGTAGAAAGAAGTACTACCATCCACAAGAAAGGAGGCCTGCCCAAGACACTTCCATCATGAGTGCTGTGCTCTGAGAGGGAGGTGGCCGCCAGCAAACTCTTAGGGTGCATATCACTGTCAATTTGCAGATAAGTAAACTGAAGCTAAGAAAGGTTAGGCAGTTCGCCCAAGGTAATAAGTGGCAGAAGCAGAATTTAATTTTTTTTAAGATTGATTTATATGCAAGAGGGGTGGGACCCTTGCACCCTTGCAAGAGAGAGTGGGAGGGAGAGGGGCAAAAGGAAAGGGAGAGAGAGTCTCAAGCAGACTCTCTGCTGAGCCCAGAGCCCGATGTGGCACTTGATCTCACAACCCTGAGATTGTGACCTGAGCTAAAATTGAGAGTTGGTCACGTGCGCGCACACGCACACTCACATAGGCATGTTACCCAGGTTACACGTCATGAAACAAATTCAGACTCCGGTTGCCTCCAACCTAGATTGTCAAGGGCACCGTGGAAAGGCATTTCTCAGGTGTGGACGAGGACAGATGGGATGATCGCGGAGGTCCTTGGGTAAAACCAACAAGAATGGCAAGGAAGAGACGGGGTGGGAGGTGGAGCAGAGGGGAGAGAATGGGGAGAATGTCCCAATATGTGACAAGGTTCAGAAATAACCACTGGAGACAGAGCAGAGAAATGCTTTGTGGAGACATGGAATCATGTGCAATTCCACCTGGAGACAAGAGAAGAGATCTAAAAAACAAAACAAAAAAAACAAAACAAACAAACAAAAAAAGCACATCGTCTGAGTAGTCCTCACGCATGAACCCTTACCTGAAGCACCTTTCATGGCAGAAGTTCAGGGTCGGAGAGACATTTAGAAGTCATCGCAGCCAACTCCGCGGTGGGTGGTGAAGAGGACAGTGACTTGCACCAGGCTGCGCAAGAACGAGAACCCAGGCCTTGGCTCCCAGGCCAGTGCTTACCACCCGTGCCACCTGTGTGCCACCCACCGTCCTCAAGTCAGCCTGGAGGAACACCTCCGTCTGGCCCACCCACAGACCCTGCTCCTTCTTCTCTGCTTCTTTCTCACCAGCATTTTCATTTTTTCCAGGACACGAGTCAGGGGCAATGAGGCCAAGACATGCCCTTCAGGTTTGGAGGGCAAGAGTTCAGGGGTGAGGTTCTGCACAGATGAGGGATGTGCCCATGGCTGACTTCCCTCCATGCACCTTATTTTCCAGTCTCTTCTTTATGCATCACTCCCCAACCCTTCTGAGCCAGCCCAGTCTTTCTTTTTAAACCTGGGGTAGGGGAGGCATGACCTTAATTCTTCAAATCCTGTTCTGTTTATTTTTCAGAGTCAGACTCAGGCCCTGACGCACACACAGCGGGGCCTCCCTCGGCAGGGGAATCAGAGCCTGTCACAACACATTTTCTTTCTTTCCACCAAAGCAAGAGACACTCCTAGAACACAAAGGACACTGAGGAGCCGGTCTCCTTGGGAGATTTAATTATTGCCATTAGTTGCTCTCCCCTTCAGTAGAGGCATCTTTGCCTCACTGCTTCTGGAGAAGAGGGCCACAGAATTTCAGTTCTTACCCCGCCTGGGCGGGAGGTGTCCCCCCCCCGGGGGGCACACAGTGGGAGGTGTGATGAGTGGCCACCTACCCCAAGTCAGAGGCTCCCGGCCCCCAAACACAGCCACCATTCACTAGCTGACCCCTGAAGTCCACCATCAGAGTTTTATTTATTTGGCTTTGGGGGTTCTTGGACGGTCCAAATTCAAATATTCCTGGAGGGGACGATGGCTCTGGCCAGCCATTTGCCACTTAGTAGATTTTTTTTTTTTCCAGATCACATTCCAAAAGCATTTTTTAGAGTGAGAGAGAAAACCAGATGGCCTCAGAAGGGAGGACCACGGAGGGAGAGAAGGGATCAGGAATTAGAGGGAAGGAAGGGACCAGCAGGAGGCTGTGGCTGGAAGGAAGGCCACAGCCTGCCCCACCAGGTGGCCTGGGGCAGGGGGCTCCGTGCTGCACCCCAGCACAGCAGCCGGGGACTGGATCCTGCTCAACCACTGGGGCCCCAGACTTACTGAATCAGAAACTCAGGGTGGGGGGCCCGGAGCCTCTATTTTAACCAGCACGTGGGTGGCTCTGAGGCCTCAAGGTGGAGGCTGCCAGCTTGCAGTGTCTGTCCTGTGTGGCAAGGCTCCCCTCTCCTGTGCCCTGCCTGAGCCGTGAGAGACTGGGCGTGCTAGGAGGGTCCCTGGCACGTGTCGGGCTCCGCAGCCACAGGAGGTGGGACGGAGGGATGGCGACCCAGGACGACAAAGAGGGCTGACCCCAAGAGGGCTCAAGCCAGAGCGAGGCCCCATAGCGTGTGCATCCGGGCCGTTGCGTGTCCCCTTCCTCTGCGCCTCCGTTCTTCAGGTCAACACGCTCAAAATACTTCTTTCAGGCCAGCTGATGTCTTGGTTCTCTGTCACCAGCCTGGACGCCACCGCTCCCGGGCAGCGGGTGGCAGAGGCAAGGACAGGGAGCCCCGGGCAGCCGGCGGAGGCGGCGGAGGCAAGCCCCGCCAGCCGGACATCCTGCCAAGGCCCCTTTGCTGCCCTGTCCTTCTCCACTTGCCAGCCCCTGAAATGCCGTGATGCTCTTTGGCTGTTTCCTTCACTAGAATGTGAGCCCCGTGAGAATTTCTTTTTTTAACTGGATTATTTACTGCTCAATCCCCAGGGCCTCAGACAATACCTGGTACACAGTAGTCATTCAATAAATAGTTGTTGGGAAAAATAGATGAATCTTAAATATGTCCACATCTTTTTTTTAAAGACTTTTTTTATTTTTTTGACACAGAGAGAGAGAGCAAGCAGGTGGAGCAGTAGGCAGAGGGAGGGAGAGAAGCAGGTTCCCCACTGAGCCGGGAGCCCAACACAGGGCTCGATCCCAGGATCTTGGGATCATGACATGAGCCGAACGTAGACGCTTAACTGACCGAGCCACCCAGGCCCCCAATTTTGCACAAATCTTGAAGTTTACTCCACGATCTATCAGTATTTATTTTTAATATAAAAATAATTACTCAAATACTTGAGTAAAAATCGATGCCTTGTGTCCTCCACAAAGCTGGGGCTGCAGATGCCTGTACACGCTGTACTCCAGCCTCCACCACAGAGGGAAGCTTCATTTATGAGCAGAGAGTATGGGCGAGAGAGGATGAGGCTGGGAGGGTCAGGGCCTCTGTGGGAAGGGAAAGGTCGTTTACAAAGATTTATTACGTCTCCGTGCCTCAGCCAGCTCAGTGTTTCTGGGAGGTGAAAGCACAGGGAGTCATAACCAAGTGACAAGGCAACAAACACAGGCTCTGTCCAGTGCCTGGCCCACAGTGGGCGCCAACAAGGTTGGCAAAATCCCTCTTTGCCCCTGAACTCCAGTGAAATCTTGATGAACAAGACATTGAGGGAACAGTTCTTTTAAGACTCCTGGAGCTCAGGAACAGGGACTGAGTCCCTTTGTTTTCCTGGTACTTGGCCCAGTGTGCGTCTAGAAGGCACTAAATGAATGCTTGATGAATGATAGATGTGGTTTCCATTGATTTTTCTGGATATCGCATTATATTCAGGCCTTGTGGCTGAAAATCGCCCGGACACATATTCAGTGACATTTCTACATTAGCGAGGGGACCAACTTCTTACATCTTCCTACAGGGACACAGAATCATGCAAGTGGTCATCAGCAAGTACCCTACCCGTGACCAGGTGGCCTTGGGGGAAGGCCATGGGGAAGGATGCAAAGGGACATGAGACTGAATTGTTAAGCCCCCCAAAACCATGGGGCATTGAAAGAATTCCCTGATGTCTCTTCCCCTGAATCTCAGGGTTAGAGCCACAAGGGACTAGGATCATCTAGCACCAAGAGCCTAATTTGACAAATGGAGAAACCAAGGCCCGGAGAGGGGAAAGGGCTTCCTGAGGGCACACCGCATGTGAAGAACATCTTCAGAACTGGAACCTTGTTTTCTGGCCCCCAGTTCAACACTTTCCATTTTGTAGATTTGTCTCTATCTCTTAAGAGTAGAAAAGAGAGAAAAATTCTGATTGATTCATTGTTTAAATTCTGTATTAAGAGAAAGATATCAGTTTGTCTATAAGGATGTTTATTGAGATTTTATATTAGACTCAGCACTGTCTTAACTACTGCAGGGTAGAAAGCAAACACAACATTGACCCTTTCTGTTGCATGGTCCTGATGGTGATAATAGTAAGTTTCCATTTTTGAATGTGTGTTGTATACAAGCACTGGGTACATTACGTGTATTACCACAAATAATTCTCACAATGGCCTTATAATTAGGCCTCTTTGGGTTGCTTCTGACAGAAACTCAGCTCAAACAAGCTGAAGAAAAAAAGGAAATCATTTGCATGCAGAAATGAAAACACCAGGAGTTGTCTAGCTCTGGCGCGTCTGGATCCATGTGCTCAAGCAATGGTGTCAGAATCTCTCTCTCCTTCCAACTCCTCTGTGTTAGCTTTACTTTCTAGTATGTTCTTTCCTTGGGATTAAAAAAGGTGACATCCAGTAGTCCCAGATCCCATGAGCCTCACAGTTTACGATTTTAGGGGGAGGGCCCCCGGAGTCAACAACCACATCAGCCCTCTTCGAGACCTTGACTGAGCCTCTCTGGATCCTGTGAGCACATTTGCACCCACCATTAGGTCTAGGAAAAAGGGAGGTTTTGATCGGCCCCTCCCCATCTCCACAGGGTGCAGGAGGAGAGTTTCTTTCAGCAGTGGAACGAAGGGGCGGCAAGTTCAGAACCCCACTTACATGGATAAAACTGAGACTCAACACGGCTAAGTAACCGCCTAAAGCTATGGAGCCTATTAGAGGCACAGCTGGATGTAGACTCAACATTTTGCCTCCAAAGCCTGTGTTTTTTATTTTTCCAGTGTTTTTGTGGGTTTGGTGGTGGGTGCATGGCGGGTGGGGGAGTACACTTCACATACCTCAAAATCCACCAATTTTGAAAGTGTATAATTCAGTGAAGATCCTGCTTTAATCATCAGGCCCGGTGTGTTCTCAACCTTGGTGTGATCCGTGCCCAGGTGTGAAGTGCGTGGTCAGCAATCTGTTGCTATGAATCGTTGAATTACCGGAGTTATTGAATGATTTACTTTTAAAAATAGAAATCAGAATTAATTAAAGACTAGCCCTCTAGGTAGGAGTACCTGACTGGCTTAGTTGGTGGAGCATCTTGGTCTCGGGGTAGTGAGTTCAAATCGGGGATAGAGCTTACTTAAAAAATATATATATATATTATCTCTAATAATGTCATCCTCGTTTTCTTTTCCCGATATACTCTTTTAGTGTGGCCAGCCAAACTCCCGCCTAAGAGAGTGCTGTCACCCATTTCGAGAGTCTCCTGGGAGGAAATACCACAGGCCGAGCACTGCTCCAGCTCACCATAAACAAAGCTTTCCCCATTGTTGGACAGGATGAACAGGACTCCCAGAAAGGTGCGGAGCATTCTAGGAACAGCAATAGACATGACGGATCTGTTCACCAACACTGCAGGTTATCAGATTAAAATTAAATCAATGCCACTTCTAGAGTCCAGGGAAGAAGGCTAGAAAAAAATACAGTGAAAAAAAAAAAAAGACATCTCATTCTTTAAAGACTCCAAAACATTAAGTATTTTGAAATTAACCTAAAAGGACATGCAAAATCTATTCAAAGAAAATTACAAGCCTCTGATGGGGGGAAAAATTACTCGAATAAGTGGAGCTTCTGGCTGGGAAGATTCTACATGATAAATGGAACAAAAGCTCCTGCGATCTTGGGCCCCATTAATACTCTGCTTTAGAAGGAGGGGGTGATAATCCTGTTCTCCCCCGAGCTGCTCAGCCCACACTCCGAGGGAAGCCCAGACGTCCTAGAGCATGTCAGCGGCGGGGAGGGGGGCTGGTAACAGGTCTGGAACCGTGCCATCCACCATGCCACCCGAGGAACGGAACCGGTTAACCTGCCTATGAGAGAACCGGGGGCACTTCCAGGGGGTGGCGAAGGTTTAGGGGTGGAGTTGGAAGCTGCGGCACAAAAGTATCAGACCATCCCTGTGGGGCAACCCTGAGTGAAAAATAGGAAGGGAGATGTCAGCCCAAGCAAGGCAGCAGCTTTCTGAAAGTCAGAACTGCCGCTGATTCTAAAATAACCTTGTGAGACAGGTGGGGCAGGTGACATTATCATCCCTAACAAAGAGCCGAGAAAAAGGGTTTGTCTGTAATCACTCGGGAGGAGCATAAGGGACTGTGGACTCCCTGTGCTGTGCCCACGGCCCGGCGCTGAGCCTACGGAGATGCAGCAGAGCAGGTGCAAACAGTGAGGAAGTCCCAGGAAAGCTACCCGTGTCCTAGCAAGACGAACACCCCTGAATATCCTGTGGAGAGAAGGATCAGACAACGAGCAATGATTTCCTGTGGGAGAGTAATGACTCCTGACAAGGAACAGGGATCAGGAGAGCAGGAATTTCTGACAGGAGACCAGGGATTTTTGACAGGAGAGCAATGGTTTATGACAGGAAAACAGGGATTTCCTGACAGAAAATGGTGATTTCTGACAGGATGTTAGTGGACTTCTGACAAGAGAACAAGGTTTTCTGGAAAGAGTGGTGATTTCTCTTAAGACAGTGATTTTTAAAAGGAGAGTAGTCATTTTCTGACACAACAGTGATTTCTGACAGGAAAACACTGGTCGCTGGTAGCAGAGCACGGACTTCTAACAGAACATTAGTGGCTGTTACGCGGGAGAGTGGTGATTTCTGACAGGACTGAAGGTGTCGGTTGGGAAGGACAGAACAGCAGCACAGAACGGCCGGGAAACAACGGGGAGGACTCAAATCGCCTCCCCAAAGAGCTGCCGGCCCGGGGCTGGGGCTGGAGGGAGGTCTCAGCAGTAGTGAGGTCGAGCTGGGTCAGGGAAGGCGGGAGTGGGCAAGACTGGAGGGAGAGTGGGAGATTTCCACCAGAGAGGAGAGCTCGCGGGGCGGGGGAGGGGAGGAGGGGGCCAGAGGAGCTGGTCTTCCCTCAGTGCCCCAAGCCCAGGAATAACAAAGCCTTGGTTTCCGTTCAGGAAATTCGAATGAAATCTTCAGCCTCTTGACTAATCACAGATTCCTGGCCGGGCCGCAGGAGAGGAGAGACGCGGTCTCTGCAAGGCTGCAGCCCTGAAGTTACCCGGGAGCACCTCTCCCTTGCTTGGAGACAAGTCGGCGCTGTGGTAGCGAAGAAAGTGAGGTCAAGGAGGCGGACGTGGGGCGCCTGCCTCGGGCCCAGGGCGTGACCCCGGGGTCCCCGCAGGGAGCCTGCTCCTCCCTCGGCCTGCGTCTCTGCCTCTCTGTGTGTCATGAATAAACACATAAAATCTTTCAAAAAAAATAATAGTAATAGAGGAGGGCGCGTCAGCGAAGAGCCCCGAGAGAGAAGTAGGCTGGGAAGGCCTGCTCAGGAGAAGCGGTTTCTCGGGTCGCCCCCAGGCGGGACCCAGAGGCCCAGGCCCGGCAGCACCCTCCTCCCGGCGGCCTGAGCCCAGCGGGTGGCCGCAGGCAGGCTGTGGCTCGGAGGGAAGGAACATTCTTCCTCTCCGCCTGGGCTGGGCTCGCCGCACGTGACTGGATTCCTGCGGGCGCCGAGCGCCTGGAGAATTCTAATTGTGCGGATCCAAGCAGCTGCAGCTGCCGAGCCCCGGGCTCCAGACGTGCACTTCCGGCCGGATGCGGCCCGCTCGGTGCTGCGGCGGCCTGGCAGAGACACCAGCTCCTGTGACCCCCGCGCCGGGCCCACCCCCCTCTCCTGCTCCCTCTCGTTTTCCTCCCTCAGACCCAGGGCCAGGCTCGTTGCTTTGCAGCCCTCTGGGGCTCCTTTCAGCCCTGGGCCCGACCACAGCGATGTTACAGGCCAGAAGCAAATTGGGGACTTTCTTGCTTTTAAGAAGGTTCCCCGCCTGGCGTGGAGCCCGACCCGGGGCCTGAACTCACGACCCCGAGGTCAAGACCTGAGCGGAGGCCAAGGCCGACCCTTCCCTGACCGAGCCCCCCGGGCGACCCAAAGGGGAGAGTTTTTTGATCTCAGAAGGCAGGTGCGCCCTGCGGGTTCTCCAGGACACGCTCCGCAGCTGGGCCTCAGCGGGCAGCTGGATGCGTGGGCCCTGGGGGACCTGGAAGGCGGGAGCCTCTCGGGTGCTCGGTGCCCGGCCACGCTGCTCCACCTGCTGCAGCCTCGGCCGCCTCACCGTGCAACGGGCACAAGATGCTACTTCACGCGGTTGCTGAGTGCCTACTGGAGATTACGCACACGCTCACACCTACACCCATGTTATGTGTCCCCGGCCATCTGCAGAGCATCTGGCACCCCGTGGTGGTCCTGGCTTCACACGGGGTGTGGGGGGCCTGAGTGCTGGGCCGCAGGGGAAAGGCCGCGCACCCGGGACCCAGCCGAGCAGCTGCGTGGAGGCCGACAGGCCCTGGGTGCCTCCCTCCCGGGTCAGGTCCCCCGGGGCGGCTTCTCCACACAGAGGCCGTGTTGCCCCTGCACAGGGGCCCGGCGGGCAGGCGGCAGCCCTGGGTGTCTGTGCCAGCCCCCGGCCGCCCTGCAGGGGAAGGAGACGATGGCACGTCCCAGAGCCCCGCTCACACGAACCGGCCAGGCCAGGGTCTCCTCCTCTGCCGCCTGTCCTCCGAGGAGCCGTGGTGAGGTGGAGAGCCTCCACGTGCCTGGGGGTCCCCTCCGCTCTGGGGGGTGGCCTGCCTGCGCCTGGGCTCCCGCAACCCTCCGTCCCGCGGCGGGGCTCCTGGGGTGGTTCACAGGGCCTCGACTCCGGATCTCTAGTCCTGCGATTCAAGAGCCAAGCAGGGGTCTTTGCCCCTCTTCCCCCCCACCCCCCCACCCCCGGCAGGAGAGCCCACAGGCAGATTCAAGGCTCAGCCACCCCGAAACGCTGCAGCCTCAGCGTGTGGCCGGAGAGGGAGAGGCTTCCTGCGCGGGCCACCTTGACCACGACCCTCTCTGTCTTCATTTTCGTCTCACATAGTTTGTAAGACAAGAGACAAGACGAAGAGGTCGGGGCGGGGAGGGAGGGGTGAAGTGTGTGTGTGTGTGTGTGTGTGTGTGTGTGTGTGTGTGTGTGTGTTTTAAGAGACAGAGCACACATGTAGGGAGGGGCAGAGGGAGAGGCAATCCCAAGCAGGCTTCGCGCCAGCGCGGGGCTCGACCCCACCACCCTGTGATTGTGAGCTGGGCCGAAATTAAGACACAGACGCCCGTGCACCCGACTGAGCCGCCAGGTGCCCTCAAAGCAGAAAGGTTTCCATTCATATTCTTGTCTCCCGGAGTTAATCTGTGTTTCGCTTTCACTCTGCTCTCTCGCAGACACCCAAGGGCACCCCAGTCCTCACGGACCAGAAATACCTACTCGCAGAAATGGGGGGCCAGGGCTCAGACACAAAGGCCCAGAGCGTGCTCGCAGACCCAGACCAGCCTCTCCCCAACCCCAGGCAAAACTGGGCTTGGGGAAGCCGAAGAGGCAGCGGGGCCCACGCAGGAGGAGTGAAGACACCCGAGTCCTTGAAGTGGGCCGGGGGTAGAGGAAGAAGGGAGCCGAGGAGAGGGCACTCAGCCCCGGGCCTGTGTGGCCCCCACCCACCGTCAGTGCCGGGAGCCTTCAGGACCTAAATAGCAAATGGAGGCCTTGGGAGCTGGGAGTGGGGATGAGACCAGCGTGGGAAACCTTGCACCTGAACAGAACCAGGTAGAAATTTCTCTGTAAGTAGGAGCAGTGATGGACTGTACACTGCTAAGGGCTTTGACTATGGTGGGAATGCTCTCCTCAAATGAAGGAATTTTTTTCTTTTTAAGATTTCTTTTTCTTTTTTTTAAAAAAACGTTTAACAACTGGCTCTTTATTTTATTTTATTTATTTATTCATGAGAGACACAGACTGAGAGAGAGAGAGAGAGAAACACAGGCAGAGAGAGAAGCAAGCTCCTCACAGGGAGCCTGATGTGGGACTCGACCCCGGATCCCAGGATCACGCCTGGGCCAAAGGCAGGCGCCCAACTGCTAAGCCACCCAGGTGTCCCAAATGAAGGAATTTTTGATGGAAGAACAGTTTTGGGGTGCCTGGGTGGTTCAGTTGGTTAATGTCTGCCTTCGACTCAGGTCATGATCCCAGGGTCCTGGGATCGAGCCCCACATTGGGCTCCCTGCTAACTGCTTGTGTGCTCATTTGCTCTCTCTTTCTGTCAAATAAATAAAATCTTTTAATTTTTTTAAGATTTTATTTATTCATTCATGAGAGACACAGAGAGGCAGAGACACAGGCAGAGGGAGAAGCAGACTCCCCGCAGGGAGCCCGATGTGAGACTCGATCCCAGGACCCCGGGATCACGCCCTGGGCCAAAGGCAGACACTCAACCCCTGAGCCACCCAGGTGTCCCAATAAAATCTTTTTAAAAAGGAAAAAGAACAGTTTAGGAAAAGTCGGAGCCATTTGAGCAAAAATCCTCAACTTACCAGCACAAAATTAACTGAATTTCTCAGGTAACTGGAATATCTTCTTTGCACCATTTTTAGGAGGAAGAGGTATATAATAATGAGTTGAAAACAAATCAAGGATTTATTTTTTAATTTATTTCACAGAGAGAGAGCGAGCGCACAAACAGGGGGAGCAGCAGGCAGCGGGGAGGGAGAAGCAGACTTCCAGCTGAGTGGGGAGCCTGATGTGGGACTCGACCCCAGGCTTCCTGGACCGTGACTCAAGCCAAAGGCAGACGCCCAACCGGCTGAGCCACCCAGGTGCCCCAAAGATTTATTTTTAAAAAACAACGGAACGGTTTCCAGGGACTCTCCTAGGTAGCACCATCCATCGCTATTTACACTTTGATAACAGGGACAATTGGTGCTCAAAGGATGACCCTCAAATCACCAGGTCATCAAAAGAGAGTTTCAGCTCCCTCAGCTGCTAGAATCCCAACTTCCTCTGCATTATAGGGAAGGAGAGCATGACTGTCTTTCTAAATTAACCACAAGCTCCTTGAGATGGATTTTTCCAGAATCCTACAGCCTTTGGGATGAAGGCAACACTATATGCATTGAATGTATTACACCTTCAGGAAAGACTTCTTTTGAGAACCTCATGTGGTCGCACCCTGTAGACATGTCACTGGAATGTCACTGCGGTCCTCAATTTGGGGGCAGGGGAATATTCTGTCCCCTGCCAGGGGATGTTCGGCAACACCTGGAGACGTTTTTGGTCATCACAACTAGGGGGTGGGAGAAGGAGGCCACTGGCCTCTAGTAGACGGGCCCCAGGAACGTTGCTCACCGTCCTACCTGCACAGAACAGCTCTCCAAGCAAAGAAGCGTTGGACCCAGAATGTCAGCCGGGCTGAGGCTGAGGAATCATGGCTCGTGATGACACAACAAAAGGGGAGGGCCAGGAGGGTGGCCTCGGAGGCTACTCACGGCCTCCAGGCCAGGCTCCAGGCGTGCTCTGCGAGCCACTGCCCGGCGGGTCTCACCCGGCCCAAGCTCCGAGCGTGGCACATGACTTAAGCCAGGCCGTTCATCTGCACTGAACTATGACAACTGGTGTGTCCAGAGCTCTGCTGCCCACACGCACTCGGCTGAGCCTGGAGTGAAACCTAAATTGTTCCAAGAGGACTTGAGACTGAGTCCCCAGGTCACTGCATGACTTCCTTGGGCAGGACTGGGAAAGTGCTCCCGGTGTGCCCCTGGCTGGAGCTTCCGCTGGCAACCAAGTCCTCTCAGGACCAACACCCTGTTTCTCTGCGTGTGTTAATGTCGTCAGCAGAGACTGACTTGGACCCAAGGCCCTTTGCATTACGTGGCTCTGACCCATTCATCGTGTCTACATTGTACAGTTTATTTTTTATTTTTTTATGATAGTCACAGAGAGAGAGAGAGAGGTAGAGACACAGGCAGAGGGAGAAGCAGGCTCCATGCACCGGGAGCCCGATGTGGGATTCGATTCCGGGTCTCCAGGATCACGCCCTGGGCCAAAGGCAGGCGCTAAACCACTGCGCCACCCAGGGATCCTTACATTGTACAGTTTAATGCGGGAATTCCCTGAGCTGAGAGCGGAGGGAATTGTTTTGAGAAATCAGCTCATCCCCAAGTGCCTGGAGGTCCAATAATTAACAGAGTTTGCTCTAATCTAGTACCAATATTTGTCAAAAGCATATGAGATAGCAATTAATGAAAAGACACAATTTGAAAAGTGGTCATAATTCATAATAGCTTTCTGCCAATGTGTATTTTCTCAATAGACAGATAATAAACCTCCAGACATTATCATTTGGGAATGGGTATGGGAAATGTTTTGATGATAAAAAGGAGGACCTATCCTGGGAAAAGTTGGGAACCACTGGTTTGACTCTCAGAAAGATAATTTCTCATAATTTTCAGTACTTGGCAGAGAGGCACAGCACCCCAGCGTGGCCTGATGCCCCCTCTGGATGGCCTGGTCTGTTCCTAGGGACGCATTGTGGGGAATTGTCTTAACCTTTGCATTTCCATGCTTTGCAATTCCTAAGACATCTTCACATCCATTATCTTGTTGGCTCTTCCAAACACCAGGGAGGGAGGAAGAAAGGCTTCTACTTTATGAATGGGGGGGGGGGGCCGTGGGGCATGGATCTATTGCCTGCAGGGCTGAGTCCTGGACCCTATCCTCTGACTCAGTACCCAGAGCTCCATCCACTCCTCCTGCATTAGTAACAGAAACCCTGGAGGGATCTGACCCACCAAATACCAAACTCCAACCCATAGTAACTGGTGGATGAAGAAGTATCAGAAGTATTTAAGAGCTTTGACGAACTAATCATTTCATATACTTCTGAAGCTCAGTTTGTGAGAATTTCACAAAGGCAAAAAAAAAAAAAAAGAAAACCAACCAGCCAAACAAAAAAAATCAAACAGAAAATAATGAATATCTCCTCCTCCCTCTCCCTGTGTTAAGTTGCCATGGAAACCATGCTTACCTTAAGGTTGAAATCTGGTACAATTTTCCTGAAATTCCCCTTGAGGGTTTCAGGTGATCTTGGAATTCTCTGAATCTCACTTTGTAAATCTGAAAAGTAAAAATCAGATATTTCTGCACTAGTTTATCTTTGACATTCTATCAGCCTAAATCTATGAGTTGTATCAGCGTCATCAAAGGAAGCACTCTCTGGAATAAATAAAAGACATTCGTCTATTCATTCAGGCATTCAGTCATTCAACAAACACTGATCAAATGTTATGGGACTGTGCTAGGCTCTGTATAGGGCATAGGATTCCCAAACAGAATAAAACCCACTGACCACAAACCCATGCAGCTAACCTCCATAAGGAAATCAAGAACCACTACAAGAAAGTCATTATGATTGGCTTACAATTGGTGCTTTAAACCTCGTTTGGCGAAAAGTAAGGGCTCTTTTATTGGAATGTAAAGTATGCAGACTAAGGAAATTTCCTGCAAGTGACTCAGAAATTCTCTAAATTCTACACAAGCTCTCAAACAGCTATAGTGTTTGGCGAAAACTAGTAATGAAACAGTTTACCTTCAGTTCTTGGTGATGGGAACCTAAAATCTGCCACATGAAAACTTCCAGACAGCCTCCGATGCAACAATCTCAAGGATGAGGAAAAAATAGTCATTAGATCTAATCTGGAGTCTGGTATTGACCACTGTCCACTAAGGGACTTTCCTCAATCCCATCGTTCACACCATATCTTTCATTTGGTCAAAAGATAGGCGCGTCTTACTTGCTAGGGGAGATGAGATCGATTTGGCAAATGGAAACCAAGGAGGTATTTCTAGAAGGATATTTTCACTTTCATTGCTACATGGAAGATGACAAAAATTAGGCAGGAAATTACAAAAGTCTCTGATACAGAGGAGGAACCTTCTGGAGTGTATACAGCTAGGGCGGGTACTCAGAGGAGGGGCCCCAGACAGATCAAGCGGGTGGGGGGGCCCGGTACTTATTTTGTTTCACGTCTCCCTGCACCAGCATCAGGGGCCGGGGGCTCAGGTGCGTCAGACGCGGCCCCTACTTCAAGAAGCTCCTTGTCCTTTCAGGGGAGACTCAGCCAAATCACTAGAGAGTTCCAGCCCAGTGCGCTGGGACCTAAGGGCGCACACTGGTCCTGGGTGCCCAGGCCGGGCCCGGAGGTGGACGCGAGCCTCCCAGGAGCGCTCTCTGGAACTGACGTTCTGCAGGTGGCACAGGTAGAGGGGCAGTGCCATCCATCCCCCAGAGGAAGCGGTGGTCCCCGAAAGTAGCCGCGGATCCTCCACCACCTTAATTCGATTGCACTGGGATGGGGACCAGCAGACGGGGGGCGGGGGGGCCCTCCGGCACCGCCACACCCTCCTGGCAGTTTTGCTCAGGGTCTTAGGGAGTCTCCAGGGAGGCCACTCTGCCATGGAGCTGCGTGCTGGGCAGGAGGGTGCCCCACAGCTGCGCTAATATTTGCTATATTGGATTGCAAGGCCCAGGAATTGGCATTTAAGCTTCAAGTCACGGTGAGGGCAGTCATCTATGTTTTCATTCGTTTGCACAATTAATTTGTACCTAAATTAACTATAAAAATGGTTATGTGATCCAATAGAGTAGAACTGACATTAAGAATGAAATAACTGCATCTGTTTACCCTCCTCTCGAGGCCAAATCCCTCTTTTCCTCTTCCCCCTGTTGTTTATCTCTGCAGAGAAGGTGGTTTTCAGGCCGGCAGAGTGGGAACCAGACGTCCGTGCTGCGCCCCGGTCAGGGGTCCAACCCCAGATGCCGGGGACAGGAAAATGAGATTTGTGTGTGATGCAAAGTATTATTGACTTGACACGGCACCAGCAGGTCACTTCTGCAGCGTGCACCCAAGTGGGGCCAGGAAACAGGCCCTCTGGAACTGTTTAAGGCAAAGATAGACGCAAACCAACTCAGAAGATGTTAGCACAGAATTAGCAGACTGGAGCTCTGGGCAGCATATGGCTAGCAGACACATTTCGTTTGGCATGAAAAGGTTTTTAAGTCCCTGGATTGGTTTCCAATGTTTAAAAATTAGGATATTTCACATGAATATTCAGATCTCGAATTCTCTCGAAAAGTTGGAACATGATTTGCACTCCATCTGCATTCCTGCCTGACAAAACTTGCCGGGAGCCGCGAGGTCCCCGTCCCTTTGGGTCAGGCAGCGCTTGCCCATCGAGTACAGGCCTCGTCATCCCGAGCGTGCGGTTCCCTGCCTGCCTCTCTCTCTGAAAACTTGTGGGGCTCTGACATTAAGGATTTGAGCGCAACCACTGTTTTAGCATTTGCTTACTCTTTATATCAGCTTCCTTTTTTAACTGCCCGGGGGCATTTTGGGGTTTCTTTTCAGAGTTTGAATGTCTTAGACATGGAGGCTACTCCCTGCCAAAAGTTTTATCACTGCTGCTATGTTCTTTGCCTTTGGCATTGAACCCGCAGCCTTAGAACCATAGACCTATCCGTCTGAACAGTGGAAGCAGTTTACACAACCGTCTCATTTAGGAATTGAGGCTCAGAGAGGACAAGTGGCTTCAAGGTCACACAGCGACTTGAAACAGAGCTAAGACTAGAAGCGTGTTCTAGCGTGTTTCCCCTGACACTCCAGCACCTTCTGGGGCGCTGCTTCATGATCCTGCGTGTCTCAAAGCAGGAATATAGTGTCCCAAGTCATTGTGCAATGTGAAGTCTGAACAGCGTGGGCCTGTTGGGCATGGCTATCTGCTCTCCAAGATGACCCCTGATGATAAGGTCCAGCGTTCAAACTTGGTTTCTGATTTCCATCTGTTGACTTCGGGGAGCTCTGAACTGGGAGCGAGCGAGGCCAACTGGGCTCAAGTTTCAGCTCTCCCTCTCAGCAGCTGTGTGATCTTGGGCAAGTTTCCTTGCCTCTCTGAGTCAGAATTTCCCAATTGTCAGATAGGAATGCCTGCCTCACAGGGTGTTGTGATGATCACAGGACATAAGAAACGTGTGCAAAGTAAGATAAATGCCAGTTACTATTCCAGGGCCTTGAACTCAGTTATCAGAGGATCTCAGATTCCCACATTTTGCAAGCGAGGCAATGGAGGCTCAAGAAGAGTCGGTCCACAGCCGGCTACTGGCAGAGCTCAAAGGGCAAGCGGGCCTCATGTCTCCCTAGCCACCAGCACAGATGGTGTTACAGCCACGTGCACCCCAGCACATGGGCAGCCGGGGAGTAGCCGCTGGCTGGGAGGCTGAGATGGGAAATGCCTTGACCTCCCCTCATGGAGGTCTGCGGAAGTAGAGCCCCAGCCTCAGAAACAGAGTCACTCACTGGCCCTTATTCCAAGAGCTGAGCCCCACACTTGCCCTGGTTCCCAGTCCATGAGCGTGAGCTGAGGGAGCATTATACTGTACAAATGAACACTGTTTTTGCAAATTTGTGGGACCTGCCAGCCCTCTCAGTTTAACTAGATCTCCGCAGTGACATCCAGAAATGTTCTGCATTAAATTAGAGCTGGTAATTTCAGAGGGAAACAGCTCTGAAATGGCATGAAAGACGAAAATCTGTTCCTTGAAAAATGGCACCATATGTGCTGCATTGCTGCAGTTACGGTAAAACACTTTTCTTCCCTTTGTTACTCATCAAGCCGCCAATGTTAATGTCAGATTTGCAGCAGAACCATATACTAATGGAACCCAAATTAGCTCTAAAATTAGCTCTTAACAAGAAACTGGAGGCTAGCTCAAGGCAAGCAGATTTCTCTGACTGTGAGAGACAGAAAGCATTTTAGCACAGCAGCCACATATTGATATTCTGGGGCCTCAAAAAAGATCACTCTTTGAGTGAATCGCCCAGGAAGAGTCGTGTGCCACCTGCCGTCTGCCTGTGTGTCAGGAACTAGCAGCTCAACCTGCAGTTTTAAGAAAACCTCCCCCCGCCCCCCAACAAAGAAGCTATTGAGAGTCTGGAGCATGACTGAGGAGACTGAGGGACAGAAGGGGAGACCGGCGATGGGAAATATTTATATGGGTAAAGAACACTGAGCAGCTGTAATGGGTAACCGTGAGTTACATTCCACCATCTGGGAAAATTTTCGAGAAGCACATGCTACACTTAAGAGATTAATTAATAGGGTGGTAATCGCCACTAACAGGCCCAGCCCGGCCAAGTCTTTGCTGCCCCTGGCTCCTCGATGACCCCAGGTTGGGATTTGATGGTTAATAGGTCTGCATTTTGGATGCCACCCCAGGTGTGCAGAACAGGGCCAGGGCGGGGGTGTTGGGGCAGGGGAAGGGGGCGCGGCTTCAGGCGGCAGGATGGGTGCAGAGAACCTCAGAAACCTACCAAGGAAAAGACGGAAGAAGAAATCAAAGTAAGGATGCAGTTGAGGAGTAGCAGGAAGGTGGCTCAGGTGCAGGGTGGTTTGAATCAGACACCCTCCCACTGGGCAACAAGTATCCAATTCCATGAGTGGGGAGTCTACATTCCCATCTACTCGGGGAAGCAACACACTCCTGTTTGGCCAACGAGCGCCCCTGAACCTGACATTGAGGGCATGGAAGTTCCATTTGGCTTCACACCTGAAATCTGCATTGAGCACTGTCGGTCGAGTACTGGGTTGGTTAGGCTAAGTCCTCCTGTCAACCTCAGTGGAGCTCAGTGTATTGGGGTGGTGCGATGAGCACACAGATAACCAGAATGCAAGCGACGGTGCGTGAGAGCGCTCAGGAAGGACCCAAGAAAGCATGTTGGGGCTACAGGTGAAAGAGCGACTAGATCTGCGTTGTGCGTACCTGTGCAGTCTGCCCGGAAGAGGCGGTGTCTGGACTGGGCCTCGAAGTATGGGTAGAAATTAGTTACAGGATTTTTAGACCGCCAGAGGCCAAAACTCTAAGGGGAAAAAAGATAGTGTCGTGGAGAAAGCTCTGGTTGGGTTCTAATCCCAGCTCAGCATTAAAAATCGCTATGTATCTTCAACCAATTCATTGCATTTCCCTGGCAATTAAACAGGACAGTGTATATGAACGGGCTTTGTAAAAGATAAAATACTACGCAAACGCTAGTTTTTGGTCATGATACTCCTACTGCCTCACAGGATTGTTAGGAGACTTCTTTGAAAGCGCTGTTCAAAAGAAAGTCATTATTATAAAAAAAAAAATTTAGGATCTTCTGACCCCAGAAAGAACTGTAGATATAATAAAGGTCTATCACATTATCAACAATGGAAGGAAAAACTGAAGCTCAGAAGACTCTGCATTAGGTTAACTAGAATTACAACTGGCAGGAACATATTTCTCATTAAATTAAAAAAAAAAGAGCCGTTTAAATGAAACAAATATCAAGTTCTTTAATGATACTGATAGATCAATATTTAAGATGAAAAACTGGCTATCATAATTCATTTTTTTCCCAGCAGGACAAATCTCATAAACTCACCACCTTTTGTGTCGGTACAAATAGATCCATCCTTCCAGATTATCCATACAGTCTAAGATCTACGGTGCAAATGTGCCGACGCTGGCAAGCGGGGGCTTGCATTTTGTCCTTTTCTAAGCCTGCCAAGAGATTCATGAGGTGGTTTCTAATACACCTTAGTCGTCAATAAAAAAAGCTCCCTTTGGATATATCCCTCAAACGCAAGGGAAAGAGAGATTGCCAGTTAAAAGCAACAGACCACAGGGACGCCTGGGGGGCTCAGCGTCTCCCTCAGGGCATGATCCTGGGGTCCCAGGATCGAGTCCCACGTCGGGCTCCCTGCAGGGAGCCTGCTTCTCCCTCTGCCTCTCTCTCTGTGTCTCTCATGGATAAATAAATAACATCTTAAAAACAACAGACCACAAGTGATTGCGCCTCTAAACGGGGAGGAAGTTTCCCGGGGCTGCAGCAACAAGGCCACCGCAGACCAGGTGGCTCCCCTGGGCATCGTCTCACAGTCCTAGAGGCTAGAAGTGGGGGTCAGCAGGGTGGGTTACGACTCAGGCCTCTCTCCCTGGCTCGTGGTTGGCCAGCGTCTCCTTGGGTCCTTCCTCGGTACCTGCCCATGTCTCACCTTCCTCTTCTCAGGAGGACTCCAGGCATATGACCTCATGCGACTTTAATTATCTTTTTAAAGGTTTTATCTCCAAATACAGTCAATTTCTGCGGTACTCCGAGTTAGGACTTCACCGTATAGATTTGTAGGGGTAGGGGGTGGAGACATGATTCCACCCATGAGAGGAAGGTACTTGGGGCCTCATGTAGCCTCTAAGTAGAAAGCCAGGCAGCCCCGGTGGCTCAGTGGTTTAGTGCCCAGGGCATGACCCTGGAGACCCAGGATCCAGTCCTGCGCCGGGCTCCCTGCATGGAGCCTGCTTCTCCCTTTGCCTGGGTCTCTGCCTCTGTCTCTCTCTCTCTATCTCATGAATAAATAAAATATTTTTAAAAAACAAAATAGTAAAATGCCACAAGTGACCCCCACAATACCAGCAGAGGACAGAGATACTCCCATCCTGTGCTGCCCAAATGGCACATCTGTAGTGTGAGTTTAGCCCACTCGTGGGGCTGGCGCGGCCCCGTGGGGACCCATGGCGGGGAGCACGTATGGCCTGTGCGTCGCGTTGAGGTGAGCCGCGGGCACCTGAACAGCAGCTGGAGCAGTGGCGAGGCATGGGGGAAGGCGGGAGGAGGGCCAGGCAGCTTGTCCAACCAACTGTGTTGGTTCTCTTTCCTCCTGACAATATTTTTTTTCCCTAAAGGACTTGCTGCTGGCCAGTTCGGAAGGTCGGGAGAGCTCCCGAGGCCCTGGAGGTCACCCCTTCCCCCCACCCCAGGCCTGACAGGCCACACCTCGCGGAGAAGACACAGATGGAAAACATGGTCTCATCAGCAACGGGCTCGGCCCTTTCAGGTTCCCAGCAAAATATGCAAAGAAAACAAGTGTGTTCAAAACCACTGCACCCCACCCTGCAGATGGGGGACCTGGGCCCTCCAGTCTGGAAGCTTCCGGATCTTCCTGTGGGAACAGGGGGTGTGATAGGAGGCGTGCTCCAGAATGCCTGCAGGGTCCCACCTGGGCCCTCCCGACGGACACAAGCCCAGACAGGAGCAACAAAGGGAACGAGGGAGGCGGCTTCCAGCCTGATGAGGCAGGGTCACCCAGAAAAACTCAGAACCAAACCAGGTGTGACGGCACCCGGGCGCCAGGAAGGTGAACGCTCCTGGCGCCAGGAAGGTGCCTGTGGGTACGGGGTAATCCTTGCACCCTGAGGCAGGGCGCACTTCCTTTATTTCCTGGACGAGAAAGCCCAAGTTCAGGGAGGGGAAGCAGGTCGGCGCCCCAAGACCCACAGCTATGAGGGCGCCAGGGTCTGACCCGAAGCAGGGACAGCCGCACACATGCGACGCGGCCTTCCTCCGTGACCACCGATTCCTCAGGGGCCTTGGGCCCCGGGGTCAGCACCCAACAGCTCGGTCCTTTGCCCCTGCCAAGTGGCCGCTCAGTGCCCTGCTCAGGATGGCACTCGGAAGGCCCGTAGCAGAGGGGAACAGGGTTCGCGCATCATTAGGTCAGGATATAAGCCACGCTAGGGCACCGGGGTGAAGCCAGCACCCTGGCTGTGGGTGAAGGCCTCGGGAGGCCCAGGGGAGCCCTCACAGGGTGCTGGGCTGCTGGCCTGTCGGCGAAGACGAGCACCCAGCCCGAGTGCTGCGGGGTGAGCCGCAGACCAAGCCCGCACATTTCCAGCCCCCGTGGGGAGGCCCTCCGTGAGCTAAACGGCAGCCCCCTCCCGCCACAGCCTCCGCCGTGCGGTGCTTGATCAAGGGTCATGACAGCAACTTCTAGGCTGAAACAGCAACTTCATGGAGAAGACAGAAAACAGAGAACAGGTCGGCCTGCCACTGGCCCTGCTTCCTCGCGGCAGCCTGGGCTTCGCCCCCTGACACGCGGAGCAATGCTGGGTCCCCAGGAGTCCCTTTAATGCTCTCTGTTCCGGGGGGCGGGGGGGCCCGGGGCTTGTATTTGTCTGCAGACTGTTCTGGGGGCTCCCAGGCACCGGCCACCCCGGGCCGGGGAGGTGAGCTGGCCTGCCACCCCCCCCACCCCGCCCCCGGCCTGTGTCCTGCTTGTGCCCCTGCCCGCAGGCACCTGCTGCAGAGCAAGTTGTAGGCTGGGCGGAGCGGCTCAGGGGGAGGCAAGGGACCGGCCCCACCGAGTATCTCGGAGCATCGCCTGAAGCTCTTGGGCCTGTGTTCCAACCCCAGTCTGCACTGTGGTGACCACAGTGCAGTGCCGTGTCAGCCGCATGGCCCCAGGACACTGGGCCTGCCCCCGGGCCTCGCCTAAGGCGGCACCTGCCCCTGGCCATGGGTCCCTGCTGATCCCGGAGCGCCCAGCCGCCTACCCGACACGGCAGGGGCGACACAGGAGAGTGCGGGCATGCGTGCCCGGGCCCACCAGCCCCCAGGAGCCCGGAACCCACACGTCCTTTCTGCTCTCTCCCTCCTCCCTAGATGCAGAAGGGACATTGCGTTTGCTTATCGGGCATCCCCGCAGGAGATGGTCTCACAAAATGAGCAGCTGTAGTTTCCTCCAAGCCGTGGCCTGTCCCCCGGCTCCCCCCGGGTCCCCCCCTCCTTCCTCCAGCTTGCAGGATCGTGCCGCCTCTGCTAAGGAACCTGACGGGCACAGCCCTTCAGAAGGATGGGAGTTTTAAAAGGGGCCTCTCGGGGCACCGGGGTGGGGGGTGCTCGGCGGGTGAGCATCTGCCCTTGGCCCAGGGTGTGACCCGGGTCCTGGGATCGAGTCCCGTCAGGCTCCCTACAGGGAGCCTGCCTCTCCCTTGGCCTGGGTCTCGGCCTCTCTCTCTGTCTCATGAATAAATACATAAAATCTTTAAAAAAAAAAGGGGGGGGGTGGACCTCCTGAAGGAAGAGGGGTCAAGACTCAAAGAAAAGCATTCCAATGCTAGGATCCGGCACACCGGGGCCATGCATCCAGATCCAGACACGGGAGGGGGTCGGAAGGGAACAACTCTCCCTTTTGCCGCCCGGTGGCCCCACCACTGGCCTCCCGGGCCCGGGCTTCCCCCTGCCCGGCTGCGCTGTGACGGGCTCCTCTTCCACTCAGACAAGCTGCGGCCCAAGGCGGCTCATCCCAGAGAAGCCCGCCCCTTCCGGAGGAGGCCGCCAGCAGCCGGGAGGGAGAACCGCCATGAACAAGTGGGTCGGAAGGTTTCGCCGACACCGCAGGTGATGGACACTTTGCTCCCCCTGGAGCCCCGGGCTTAACCCCTGAAGCCAACCTCAAAACGGTCCAAAATCACCTTGGACCGCCTCCCTCAGGAGCTCTGGGCTCCTCTGCTTGTGCTCCTCGCCTCGCCCTCTTCCCTCTTTCTCTCCCATTTTTACATGTGTCCAAGTCCCACGTGTTCCTCGGGACTCAGAACAAAACGCCACTTCCTCCGGGGAGCGGCCCTGGATTCCCTGGCTGGGCATGACCTCTCAGGCCTCAGTCCTTTCCCTTCTCCACTTTCCTACCTCTGATTCCAAACATCCAGGGACTCTGGCCAGTCCTCCCTGAGGCAGAAAGGGCCCCACCGTGGTGGCTGGTCCAGAAACAATGAGGAAAGGCAGGAAGGAGACCGGGGCCAGACAGGGGTCTCCTGAGTCTGGGATCTGACAGGGCCAAGGGCCACTTTTCTTTGTTTTCTGCTTTGTTTTTGTTTTTTTTTTTTAAGATTGTATTTATTTGAGAGAGAGAGCGGGACTGAGAGCGCGAGCTTGGGGCCGAGGGAGAAGCAGGCTCTGCTGAGCAGGAGCCCACGTGGGGCCTGACCCCGGCCCGGGACCCTGAGCTGAAGGCGGCCACTTAGCCCACTGAGCCCCGCAGGCCTGTTTTGTGCGACGCAGCCGCGGAGGCTGTGCAATCTGCTGTTGGGGTGAGGCGTTTGCCCGAGGTAAGCGCCCCCCCGCCCCGGGCCCTCTCCTCACGGAGGAGCCTGTGCCCGAAGCCCATGACCCACCCAGGGTCGCCTCGACCCCCTCCCAGCCGTGCACCCCGGCTCTCCTTTGAGTCTGGTCTCCTGGGCTCCCTGTCACACTCGCTGGGGTTTGAGCCTCTGGCCACTGGGTCCACGGCGTCGCCTGTTTGGACGAGGCCGTGTGCACACGGGAACCTCGAACAGATGGACCGAATCAGCAGAGACAGACCAGGCCTCAATCCAAACTGCGTCCAGGTCCCCCCTCCCCTGAAGGCAGGGCTCTCCGCGGGAGACGGGGGTGCGCTCAGAGGGACCCGGGAGCCCTCCAGGCCGCCGAAGCCCCTGTTGGACGCCGATCCCACAGGCCTGCCCGATAGAAGACGGGCGCCCAGTTACATTTCAATTTCAGATAAACAATGAAAATATTTTAGTGTATCTCATGCCATACGTGGAACACACTTATACCAACAATAATTTGCTGTTTATCTAAAATGCAAATTTAACTGGAGGCCACGTATTTTTATTTGCTCAGTCTGGCAACACTTCCTTAGAAGATCCCAGAACCATCTCTTGGGGTCATTCCCTGGCACCCACTTACAGCTCCCCCTCTAGGCCCTTGAGGCCGGAGAGAGGTGGTCTCAAGGGCAAGAAGCTTCAGGAGTTTTGGAATTGTTACTCTCTGCCCCTCTAAACTACTTTGCAACTGGAGAAGTAGGATATCTTTTTTTTTTTTTTTTTTTTTTTTTGTAGGATTACTTCTAAGATAGGTTAAAAATATCTGCAGTGCCCTGCCCTGGATGCTCCATTGTCACAGGAACTGTGGAACTTGGAAAGGAGCTCACAAATGAACGGTGTGGCCCTGTGCCCTCCCTCTTGGCTGTCAGGGTGGCCCCTGCAAGCCCAGGACTGCAGGGCGGGTCTGCTCGTAGTTGGGGAAGCATAGCTCCGTCCGGGGAGGTCGGTGGCTCGGAACGTCCCAGGACGAGTACAGGGTTGGGTAGAGGAGGGGGTGGGTGGCAGAGCCAGGACCAGCCCTGGGTGTCTGGCGCCTGGCGCAGACACCCTCCCTCCCGTGCAGCCCCCCTGCTCAGGCCCCGGGCTTCAGGTTAATAAGGCAACAGAGAGGGCTTTGGAGGAGCTGAAAGTGAGAGCAGCGCCCTGGAGGGTCTGGTGTGGGGAGCAGGACCCACGACCCACAACGGCGGGTTTTAATTGATCTTGGACGGTGCCAACAACTGCCAGCTTCCAGAGCAAGCAGCCGCTGCTTCTGAGTCAGCACCCTTCCGAGAGGACTGGCCTGCCCGGAGTGCGGGCGTTTCTGGCTTTTTTTTTTTTTTTTTCCCTCCCAAGCTCTTTGTGCAGGAAGGGGGTCTGTGCAAAGCAAAAGGTTGCTTCTGCGTTCTTAATTAGCCAAGCAGCTTGGAGCCCGGAGTCCTGGGAATACCGTCCAGGGTCACCGCAGCTTCCCCCCGCCCCCTCCGCCCGGTTCATCCTAGAAGACCCAAGAGACCTCAGTCTGCTGATGAAGCTACACACAGCTCCGAAGACTCCGCAGGAAGCTTTTGAAGTGGGAAATCCTCGTGAAGGAGTTTGAAAACATCTGTGCTACTTACCAGGTTCCCTAGACACGCAGTGACTCGGAGCTGGCAGGGTGCTGAGGCCCCGCCACACTGCTGGAGAAAGCGAGGCTTCTTCCAGAAGGAAGGTCCTCTCTGCGGTCTCCCTAGAGGCCTTGGGATTTGGAAAGGTGTCTTGCCACCGAACAGGAAGAAAGACCCTGGATGAGGGGCACCTCATGCCGCTGAACTCACGGAGCCAGTGACTTGCCGGCATCTCCATGAAGATGTTTAACTAGCATCTTAGAGCTCACAGAACCCTTGACTCCCTCCCTCTCACCTCCAACGCGGCCCTATCCTAATCTTCTCCATTTTAATAAATGACCTCACCAGCCACCCAAAAATAAGTGGTTTTGCCTTAAACCAAAAATCTAGATTGGTCTTCAATTCCCCTCTTTCTCCCAAGCCCACAGCCAACCCCTCAGCAAGATCCTTTGGTTCTCTGCCATCACGAGATACGCTGAATCTGCCCGTTTTGCTTCATCTTCGTTGCCGGCATCCTCTTCCAAGCCACCGTAATCCGTTCAAAAAACCCAGTTGAGTGTGTCTACAGCCACTCTGGCTCCATGACAATCCCTTTTCCCAACCCAAGGCCCTCTGTGATCTGGCTTCAGCCACCCCACCCCACCCCCCAGTAGGCTTCTCTTTATTCAAGTAAGAACTAAAATAGCTCATGTCCCTGCTTAATGGGCTCAGTACCTGAATCTGCCATTTTCCTATTTATTCCTCCACGTTTACGGTCATGCCTCCTTCTTTGGAATGTGAGTTCTATGAGGCAGGCTGTGTGTCTTATTCTCCATCAGATCCTCAGGCTGCCAATGCATTAGTTTCCTAGGGCCGCCCTAACAAAGTACCACAAAGGGAGTGGCTTAAAACAACAGAAATGTATTCTCTCACAATTCTGGAGGCTGGACTTCAAAAATCAAGGTCTTATAGGGTCATCCCTTAGGATCCCCTAGGACAGGATCCTTCCTGTCTCTTCCAGCTTCTAGTAGCCCTAGGACTTCCTTTATGGCACCAAGTTCCACCTCCACTCCTACACAGTACTCTTCCCTCTGGGTCTGGGTCTCCTCTTCTTATAAGGACACGGGAGCCCTATTCCAATAGGGCCTCATCTTAACTTTTTTTTTTAATTTTTATTTATTTATGATAGTCACACACACACACACACAGAGAGAGAGAGAGAGAGAGAGAGAGAGAGGCAGAGACATAGGCAGAGGGAGAAGCAGGCTCCATGCACCGGAAGCCCGACGTGGGACTCGATCCCGGGTCTCCAGGATCGCGCCCTGGGCCAAAGGCAGGCGCTAAACTGCTGCGCCACCCAGGGATCCCCTCATCTTATCTTGATTATATTTGCAAGGACTGTATTTCCAAATAAGGTCACATTCACAGATACTAGGGGGCTAGGACTTCAACATACCTTTAGGGGGGTGGGGGGCCCCACAATTCAACCCATAACAGCCTGGCATAGTAGGTGCTCAAAAAACATGTTGCAAATTTGCAGAGCAGCAAACACAAGGGCCTAGGACCCCATCTACAAATGAAAGGAAGTCTGTCACCATATCAACGCCAAAGCAACTCCCTAGAAAGAGAACATTCCCATAAACCAGTTCTTTGGTATTACGCCATTCCTGAAAATCTTAGGAACTGAATTTAGAACTTTTCTCACTGATTCCAACAAGCTAGACATCAAGGCGGCCTGCAGTTTATAAATGTTTCTACCTAAAACCTGTCTCCAGCTTCTCACAGGAGTGGACATGCCTAGTAGCCAAAAGGGCAAGAAGCTCTGAGGGAGGACGCAGTTCACCTGGAAATGGCCGGGCCAGGATGGGGCCCCGGCCTGGCGGACTCCTGGGCCAGTGCCCCTGAAGGCAGCCAGCGTGCTGGTCTCACAGGCCCTGGTCAAGGCCAGCGAGACCGTGTTCGTGCAGAGCTGTGTGACAAAGGCTCGAGAACGGGGAAGAAGGCGAGACGGGAGGAACCCGGTTTAGCTTTAATAGAGTCCAACCAGCCAGGCAGGGCTTGGGCATTCAGTAATGAGGCTGATTCTGCACCTCAATTCCATTTATAAAAGCAAACTCTATTTTAGAGTAACACCTTTTGAGATCACAGCTTCATAGTATTTTAGGGCTAGAAGACACTGTTAGGGGGAAGAGGCCCTTGCCCTCAAGCAGAATGACATCTCAGAAGTGGGATTAAGTCCCAATTGGCTCGAAGACAAAGCACAAGACCCTAAAATTGTCATCAGAGTTCCAGAGGGATTTTTTTTTAAGATTTTATTTATTTATTTGAGAGAGTGACAGAGCAAGCATGAACAAGGTGGTGGGGGGAATGGGCAGAGGGAGAGGGAGAAGCAGACTCCCCTCTGAGCAGGGAGCTGATGCGGGGCTTGATCCCAGGACCCTGGGATCATGACTTGAGCCAAAGGCAGATGCTTAACCACCTGAGCCACCCAGGCGCCCCATCCAGAGGGATTTAGAAGTGAGACTGAGGCATTCTCGCTATGGTCCTTAAGGAGACTTCATAGGAGAGGGGAAGTCCCTTTGACCTTGGTCTGGAGGGAACGAAATGCAAGTTTCACAGCAGAAGTGCATTCTGAAAAGAAGGAACCGCTTGAGCAAGGGAGACCAGAAAGGACTGGATGTGTTAGTAACGCGGGGGACACGATGAATAAGTGAGTTAGGCAATCAGCTCATTCTTCATGGGGACCCTCCAGTGGGAATACGGCGGGGAGTGGGGTTCCAGCCCTAGTCAGGCTCCGATTTCCCAAGGGACCTCTCCCTGGGCCTCTGGGCCTGTTTTCTCATCTACACAGAAGAGGGTTTTCTAAGGATACCGAGGCCTCACGTTCTGTAAAGATGCTGCATTGATAGGTTTCCACATTGAGCTGAACGGTAAGATTTTATTTTAAGAATGAGTTTTGGCTTTAAAAATGTTCAAAAGTCACTGCTCTTCATAATCGAGTTCCCTCCAACTCTATAATTCTATTTCGTTCCGCTGCAGGCTTGAGAGTTCCTCTGGTTTGTTATTCAAATGAAGCATGACTCATTTAGGATTTACCAGGTACCTCTGAATTATCTGTGGCTGTATTAAGTCATTTGACCCAATTCCACTGGAAAATCCATTTTTATTTATATCTTTAGGAGAAAGGGCCTGGTGTGGCTGAAAGAGGCCTGAAAAGCAGCGGATCTGGCTCCATGCTGGGATAAGAAATATCATTCATAAGTAAGTACAAATAAAACAATGGATATTTGTTGAATAAAATGCTAACTAGTGACACCATCTCAAGCAAGCGTCCTTGCCTCTCTGACCTTGGAGGTTCCCACTGCTAAAATCAAGACAACACCTGCCCGGTTGGCCTCAGGCCCTTTTGTAAGGCTCAAATGAGAGATTGCACCTGAAAGCTCTTTACAAACTGTACGGCACTCCCCACGTATAATGTACCAGGTGGTGCTGGGTGGGGGGCAGAGGTCAGGGCTCCAGAGAGCAGTTTTCCTGGGTGACTGGGAAGGGGCGGTTTGATGCTGAGACTTTAGCAAGCAACTGATGTTCTTTGATAAGCATTTCTCAGCTTGGTCACATTAAAAAAAAAAAAAAAGTAGCAAAAAAAAAAAAGGAGAAGAAGAAAAGCATGTGCTGCCCACTTTATTTTTTTTTAAGATTTATTTATTTATGAGAGAAAGAGAGAGAGGCAGAGACACAGGCAGAGGGAGGCTCCATGCCGGGAGCCCGACACGGGACTCGATCCCGAGACTTCAGGATTGTGCCCTGGGCCAAAGGCAGGTGCCAAACCGCTGAGCCATCAATGGGATCAAATGGGATCCCCATTTTAGATGTTTCATCTCACTCCAGGTCCCAGCTAGCCTTCCGAGCCACGGGGGAACCAAAACTGAGATTTGTCCTAAAGACAGGTGGAGGCGCCCCACCCGGAGGCGTGACCGAGAGGACCCCGCAGGGAAGACGGAAGCCCGGAGTCTTGTCTGGCTTCCAATGCACTTATTAGTTGTTTGCACCACTTGTGTGCTCAGGAGGGGCTTTAACAATCCTTGTTGAGCTCCTAATTAAAGCTACACCATCAGGCCAATGAACCAATGGACACAATTTCCCCTGCAGCTTAAGGAAGCACCGATTCATCTATTTACCAAAACTTAACCAGTGACATCTGTCCGTCCAGACCTGAGCCGCCATCCCCAGTCTCCCTAACCCCGCATGGTGGCAGCCACTTGTCAGCTATTTCTCAAAAATGCCAGATTGGGACCCCAGGAGATCACGGGCCGGTGGGGCTGTGCCTGCAAGGCCAGGAAGGACGCCTGGGCCTGAGCACCCCGGGGCCCCCAGCCTTGCCCCAGGCCTTCCCGCAGTCTCCCCAGCCTGGGCCCTCCTGGGGACGTGGGCCCCGCCCACCCGAGCCCTGGCCTGGGGGACAGACAGGGCTCCAGTCTTAGCCGCCTCTGCTCGTGAGAGCAAGTGATCCTGTGCCTCTCGGCCCCGTGCCTCGGTTTCCTTCCCGGTGCCTGAGAAGGTTGAGGGGCCCAGCTGTAAAGCTCCATTCACTTTCCGCTGCAGCGGGGGGGACGCAGCAGCTCGGCTTCGGGCAGGTCGCCACACCCTCAGTACATTCCTTTGGCCAACGATTGTACTGCTCAAAATTTTAAAAATGCTCGGGAAGCCGGACCTCCACTGCCGGAGCTGCCCGGACGCCTTCCTGCCCACCTCGGGCCGGCGGCGCTGGGCTCTGGCTGCGGGAACTGTCCCTGGCCCCCATTGGCCACGGAATGCTTGGGCCCCTGGGACTGCAGATGGGGGTGAGGGCGGGGGGGGGCACTGGCAGGGTCCAGAGCTGAGGGCCGCCCACCAGAGGGTCCCGCCCGTGCCGTCTCCAGCCCAAAGTGGGGGCCGCTCCCGGGACTGGCGAGTGGAGGAGCATACGGGTGATCCAGACTGGCCCAGCTCCCCCCAGCTCCCCGCAGCCCAGCTCCCCCCACAGCTCGCAAGGCCTAGCTCCCCCCCAGCTACCCCACAGCTCCCTGTGACTCAGCTCCCCCCTCCCAGCTCCCCTCCAGCTCCCGCAGCCCAGCTGCCCACCCACCCCCCCCCCCCCGCCAGCTCCCCTGCCAGCTCCCCCCTAGCCCAGGTGAAGCTGTCACTGCCCTGCCCGCAGGCCCTGGGCTGCACTGCCCTTCTTCTGTGGCTCAGGCTCCCTCTCCCTCTCCATTCTGAGCCCACCTCTTCCTCTGAAGAGACCACCCCCCACCCCTGCCTCTAGTTCTGCTCTGCCCCTGATAATGGCTGAGCATGACCTGTCCCCTCTGCTCTCTGGTCCTCTATCTCTGATGTCCTGCCTCACCAGGTTTTCCGGAACTCCAGCCCTTTGCATGTATCCCTGCGAGGCTCCACCCTGACCGTGCCACTCCTGGCCCAGCCCTGGGCTCTGCAGGCCGCAGACACTGGACACCAGACACGGCCTGACTTGAGGCCCCAGGCCTAGTCCTGGCGAGAGAGTTGCTGAAAAGTAGGCTCAGTCCTTGCATTTGTTCCCATGTGACACCAGGCTCCTGGCTGGGCCACCCCCCGCCCCGGAAGAGCAGGAGCCCGGGGTCTGGGGGGCTGAGAGAGAGCCAGCCTGACCTGCTGAGGGCACTGACTAGGGTGGGCAGGGCTGAGTCAGGGTGAGCAGCGCCCCAGCGGCCAGCATGCCTCAGGAGAGAGGCCCAGCTCCGCCTCAGCAACCGAGTGACCTCAGGCCGGTCCTCCTGCCCTCCTGCCCTCCTGCCCTCCTCCCTCACTTCCTCCTCTGCACAAACGTTTATTGAGCATTGTCTAATGACCAAACCCTCTGCTAGGCTTTGAGGCTTCAAACACATAGTCCTGAGCCTGGGGACCTGCATGGTCTAGTGGAAGCAGAGATGTGAACCAGTAACTGCGACATTTTCCTCCCTGAGGCTCATTTCCCCATCTGTAAGTCAAGGAGCTCTGGTCCCGATACTCTGGGATCGTCTCAGTTCAAACTCTGCTCTGGAGGGAGCTCAGGTGGCCCAGTCTGTGGGGCTTCCAACTCCTGATTTTAGCTCAGGTCATGATCACAGGGTCTTGGGATTGAGCCCAGCATCGGGCTCTGCGCTGGGCACGGAGTCTGCTGAAGAGTCTCCCTCCCCCTCTCTCTGCACCTCTCCCACGTGCCCATGCACCTGCGATCTCTCTCTCCCTCTCTCCCTCTCTCAAGAACAAAAACAAAGGATGTGCTGCTCCCATCATATTAGAGCGTCTGTTCCCACTGTCAGTGGGTAATCCACGGGGCGGACTGAGTGATAAACGACTGGCATTGCCTCAAGGGCAGCGGGCAGCGTGGCTTGCTGTGGCCGAGACAGTGCTGTGGCCTGCTTCTTGCTCTCCAGATTTCCATCCTCCCGGCTACTTCAGCCAGCACAGCACGCCGGAGCTGTCGGGGATTATTTCCAGCAAGTCCAGGGAATCCAACAGGAATCAGACGAGAGACAGATTAGACTGCTGTGTAAGCCGGCACCAAACTCACAGCCTTTCTGATTGTTGGTCCAGACCACGCGCAGGCCCACCCGGTCCACCTGCTGCCTTCCCTGCCTTGGCTCGGAATTCAGGAATACGAAATACGGGTCAGGGAAGAAGCTGTCCGATGGGAATCGTTCTAGAGGTGTACAGAACCCCTCGGCCCGGGGCAGCTCCTGGCAGGTGGCAAATTTCAGGTGTTAGCTGGGGAATTCCTCCCCTTAACATCCACGTCCTCTCCCTCACTCATGCCCTCCACACCAGCCATACTCCTTCTTCTCTTTCTCAAGCTGAAACCCAGCAAAGAGCAAAGAGGGTCCCCAGGTCATTGGACGCGCCCAGGACGCCTTCCCAGTCTCCTAGAAGCTGCGGCTTGGGGTCGGAGCCAGCGGAACAACCATCTCCGGGAGACCAGCAGCTTCTAACTGGCTCTAGGTCTATGCATCAGTCTTGGTCACTTGTCTTTTCACCTTTTTCCTACACTTGTCTCTTCTCACTATCTTCTAGAACTTAGTTTTCAAGGTCCTTGCCCTACATTTGCGTCGTCTGCAGAGGAGGTGCCAGGTATCATACTAGCCAGTCCCTTTCCGGGGCGCAGAACCCCGGGGCTGCCAGCGCTTTTCACGGCCTGGTTCACCCGGAGTATCCGGCCAGAGGCAGGGCGCGGCCAGGCGCGGTTAAGGGGTGGTTGTGGAGTTGCTGCAAGTCCCATGGTGAAAATGACTCTAGAGACTTCCATCTCCACCCGGGAGCTTGTGGGAAAGGGCTGGCCGCCCTGCGCACACCGCTGAACGGCAGCCCCGACACAAGGGTCTGAGCGGCTGATACCCAGGCATCCAGCTTGGCCAACAGACCCCGTCAGGGTCCAATCCATCCAGCTTTGCGTTTAGCTCTGCAGGCGGCTCTCATCTGCGGCCGAGCTTTGGTTTTGCAGGTCCGCTCTGGAAAAGGCGTCCGGGGCCTCTTGCACTTTCCTCCTGAAGTGTCGGGATGGACCCCAAGGCTAACGACCGAGGTCACAGGGACGCTCACAGCTGCTGCACAGTCATGGCGCAGTCACGGTCACGGCATGTGGGCATGACTCGCAGGGGAAGCCCTGGCTGGCCCAGGAGGCACAAAGGGTGGCATTTAGGGACTGAGGGGCCCTGGGCCACGATGGGCAGAAGCAGAGGGAATGAGGCCACATTCTGGGGCGGGGGGACCCAGGCAGTGCCAAAGGTGGGCAGAGCTGCCAGGAGGAGGAGTTTTCACCTGGTGGGCTTGCAAATTCTTTTCTTTGGCTATTTTTTTTAAAGATTTTATTTATTTATCAATGAGACACACACAGAGAGAGAGAGACAGACAGACACAGGCAGAGGGAAAAGCAGGCTCCATGCAGGGAACCCAACGAGGGACTCAATCCCGGGTCCCCAGGATCACGCCCCAGGCCTAAGGCGGGCACTCACCCACTGAGCCACCCAGGGATCCCCTTTGGCTGTGTTCTTAAAAAAAACCCTCTTCGGAATTTTCTGCAGGTTTAGTTAGGCTCTAGCCAAGACTTCTCAGGAAAATAGGACACGTTACATAGTTACTGGATTATCAAGCTTTGTCAACATCAACATCATCATTATCCAAATATGATCCAGGTGTTCAGCTGAGCGGATCCTGGCACAAAGTGATTTACATGAATAAACACACTTCCTTCTCATCTTTGGGAATTTAGCTAAGAAGCAAAAAACCCAAAAACTGGTGTGGATGGAAATGTAAGAAGCCTTGCAGACACACACCAGGTGCATAACGTCTGGGGATAGAAACACATGAAGGAACGAAGGGGAGGGTGCCCACCCCTTGGGACCAGCACGCCCCATCCCCCCACCCCCCCACCCCCGATGCAGGCTGGCGGCTGTCAGTTTGGGCTGATAGGGGGAGAAGACTGGATCTGAAGGGGCGTTTCAAACTTTTGAGTCAAAATGATGAGACTCGGAGCCCTTGAGGACAGAGCTCTTACCTTGTTTATGTCTGAGTCCTCACGATCTGACACAGCCCAGCACTCCGACTGTGGTTTGGTAACAAGAGCTGTCATTCTGTTGTTGCTCTAACCTCCCATAAGAGTGTCCCTGCGTCACCTACTGTGCCAGCAGCTGAGGCTGTCACAACAGGGGCTGATGCTCACAGCTTCAGGTGGTTGAATTTTACAGGACGTACACTACGTCTCTGTTCTGGAAGCTCTTTTCCCCGGGATTCTGTAAGCCAGAACCACGAGTTATGAGCCCCATTTATTAAGAGATAACAATTGCTGATCTAATGAAATAGATGCCGTGGAAAACTGAAATTTAGTGTTCTGGTCAAATAATTAAATCTATGCGCCGGGCAGGATGGGTTTTACATCCCTCTAGCCCTGAGTCCATTCAGACTGCTCTAATAAAATACCACAGACCAGGCAGCTTAGAAACAGCTGATATGCATGGCTCACATTCCAGGGGCTGGAAGTCCAAGCTCCCGGTGCTGGCATGGTCTGGTGATCCACACATGGTGGAAGGGGCAGAGGCCTCTGTGGGATCTCTCTTCTAAAAGCACTAATCCAAAAAAAAAAAAAAAAAAACCACCAAAAAATTTAAAAGATTAAAAAAAAATAAAAGCACTAATCCCATTCATGAAGGCTCTACCCCCAGGGATCTAATCACTTGACAAAGCTCCACCTACCAACACATACCCTTGGGGGGGGGGTTAGGATTGCAACATGTCAATCTGGGGGGAGGGGGCACAGACATTCAGATGATAACAAACCCTCACCCCACTCTCCTGCCTTCTCCTGGGGCCCAACAAACCAAAGTGAGGCCAACTCAAGGGGAGAAAGAGCAGAGATCCATAAGCACCTCAATGTACAGGGGATAGACCCAGGAGGCCAGCTTGGCCAAGAGCAAGCTCAGCTCACCTTACAGAACCCATGGCCTGTCTCTCCCGCCAGCCCCTGCCCAGGCCCCCAGGGAGAGCAGAATCCAAGGTGACCTCCCCTGTCTTAGAGGCTGAGGATGCAGTCGTGGCCTGGGTGGGGGAGCAGTAGGGTAAGAAAGTCAGAAGGAGCAGGATTTGGGGAAGGGATGCTGGGAGGAAAGAGGGCCAAATGGGAAGGACCCCCACCCAGCCTACTACCTTGGCCTAGCTCAAAGGACCAAGGGCTGAGGGCCCAGGGACTACCCTCCTGGAGTAAAAGAGCCACTTCTGATCCCCATCCTCACCACTTGCGACTGGTTTATTTTTTTTTATTTTATTTTTTATTTTTTTATTTTTTTATAAATTTATTTTTTATTGGTGTTCACTTCTGACTGGTTTAGAAGATACAATTCACACTTGAAGGGCTGTTTTTGGACATTCTTTGGATCCCTGGTACATGGATAGGCTAAGAATAAAACTATAGAACTGAAAAGTGCTCTTCCGCTCTTCAAGGAAAAGCCCTGGGTTGGGGTCTTCTGTTTGGTTTTGTTTTGTTTTAGATTTTGTTTATTTGCAAGATAGAATGTGTGTAAGCAGGAAGGGGAGGGAGAGAGAATCAAGCAGACTCCACACTGAGCACAGAGCCTGGCTCAGGGCTCCATCCCATGACCCTAAGATCATGACCTGATCTGAAATCAAAAGTTGGGGATCCCTGGGTGGCGCAGCGGTTTAGTGCCTGCCTTTGGCCCGGGGCACGATCCTGGAGACCCAGGATCGAATCCCACGTCGGGCTCCCTGCATGGAGCCTGTTTCTCCCTCTGCCTGTGTCTCTGCCTCTCTCTCTCTCTGTGACTATCATGAATAAATAAATAAAATCTTAAAAAAAAAAAAAGAAATCAAGAGTTGGACACTTAACCGACCGAGCCACCTCGGTGCCCCTCTGGGTCTGTTTGTAGGCCTTCCCCCCTAGCTCTCATACAATTAAGGGAACCATAGTGTCATCAGTTTCCGAAGGCTATACCCAACTTCCTCTACATATCCTGTGTCTCATGGGGGCCAGACAGTCTCAGGGACCTCACCACAAGGAGGATGGAATTTTCTAAATGGACAGTTATGAAGCCTTGGTGCTGGCTGGGCAGGGCAGCTCAGAGAAATGCAAAGCATCCCAGGCATCAGCCCGGAATTTGCTCCCATCCTTTCCTCTGCCCACAGAACAGCACCCCCAGGCCTCAGCCTTCTCTACGTGGAGCCGAGGGCACCCTGAGACCTCTCCTGGAGATTTACCCCGTTGGCCCAAGTGGAAAGAGGGGAAGAGGCCCAGGTCAGAGGGAAGGCCTACCAAGTCATCATGCAGAAGGAAAACGCAGAATTTGAACAGCTGCATCTGCCGGAAAGGTCCACAGAAAAGGCGTTTCCAGACCTGTGAGTTAGGCGGAGGGCTCACCCGGTGGGGCTAAAACTCCTGGAAATTCTGCTTCCTGAACCCTGGGGCAGACTCCAGAACCAGTGGAGGGACCCGGGCTGGGGAGAGTCTCCCCTTGGTACAGCCTGACACCCTCTGTGGAGGCAGGACAAGGAGGAGGGATAAGAATGGAGATGAAGGGGACGCCGGGGTGGCTCAGTGGTTGAGGGTCTGCTTTTGGGTCAGGTCTTCGATCCCAGGTCCGGGATCGAGTTCCGCGTTGGGCTCCCTGCGTGGAGCCTGTGTCTCCTTCTGCCTGTGTCTCTGCCTCTCTCTCTGAGTCCCTCATGAATACATAAATAAAATCTTTAAAAAATGCAAATGAAGGATTAAAATAGGTTGGGGGGCGGTTCTAGCCTGAGGAAAGGAAACACAGGAGAAAAAAAACATATGCCCTGGGGGACAGCTCAATACATTGCAAGAAGCAGAGCCGTGGGAGCCGGGAAGCCTAGGACAAGCGGTTCTTCTGCAAACCTGGAAGGGAGCGGGCAGAGGGCACCGACGTGGGGCTGGCGGCCCGGGCCCATGTGGTACATCCAACATGCCCAGAGCAGCACAACAGGCTGGGAAGCAGAGTCATCAGTGCGCTGCACCTGCTTTACAGATGAGGAACCGGAGACTGGGCGCCTGCGGGCAGGGCCTCAGGGCAAGGACAGAAGAGCCCTGCTGGGTGACGAGGGGCTGAGGGCTACAGGACACGCATTTTTACCTCGGTGTCACTCGTTGGTTGTAATACGCCTTTAAAAATGCAACTAGCCTTGATCTTGGACTTCCCAGCCTGCACAACCATGAGAAATAAATGTTTAAGCCGAAAAAAAAATTTTTTTAAAAAAATAAAAACGTAACTAAAACCATCAAACCTGCAGTTTCGAGGATGCCGTTGCTTAGGAGGATGCTGTTTCAAAAGTGAATTTATTTAAAGTTCATGTGAATGAAGTATCAAATAAATAATATTACATATGGTACTTGGTTTTGATTTTTTTTTTAAACAGTGAAGGTGGAACCCCAAGCACCGATGACAGTCACAAGGCCACCTACCCATTTTGTGACGCTCACTGGGCGCCCAAAGCCTGTACATACATTAAGTCACTTACTCTCACGACGGCTCCATGGGGTTGGCGCGGTTATGGTTTTGCGTGGGGGCCTGGGGGAGCGTGTGGGCTCCAGGAGGGAGGGTGTGGGCTCCAGGGACACAGGCTGCAGGTTGCAGGCCGCGGGCTCCAGGGGAGAAGGCACCGGCTCCAGGGGCGCAGGCCACAGGCCGCAGACTCCAGGGAGGGCCACGGGCTCCAGGGGCGCAGGCTGCAGAGCTGGGCTCAGCAGGAATCACCGGCTGGGGCTGGGGCGGGTGTAGGGGGCTTGAGACTGCCCACGGTGGGGGGGGGGCACCGAGGCCCCATGTGCCCTCCCCCTGGAGCTGCGGGACCAGTAGCCCGCCCTCCTGATGCACATGAGGACGAGGCGGGAGCGGGCACAGCCAGAGCGATTCCCTTGCACGGTGGATGTGAAAGCCTCAGGCAGAGTCCCTGCGCACTCCATTTCCGTGGCCTTCGTGCCCGCCTGCTAAACTCTTCCAGATGATTCTGGCTAGATTTGCGAGGCTTTACCAGACAGGTTGTTTCTGCATTGGAGGAGCGGAGGGACGTCTGGAAATTGCCTGGAGAGAGGAAAGGAGAGCGCGGAGTTCAAAGGCTCACAGCGGGGATGGGGAAAGAGAGGCAGAGGATAATAGGTCCTAGGAACCCCTGGGGCGAGAGCGTGCAAAACGGCTGTGCTTCTTACTTTTAACGTGGTGGTTGAAAATCCTCCAGGTGAGCAGTGCTTCAGGGCAAGATCTTTGGAATCTCTCTCTGGATTCAGCTGCACCAGCCAGATGGCTTTGCCCCCGGCCATTTAACCCCACTGGGCCTCAGTCTCTCCGTCTGCAGGGTGGGAATTGAAAAAGTGGTTCTCCCAGAGGGTGTGGCGAAGATTAAGTGAGGTCCTCTTAGCGAGCACAGGAAGGGGGTTCGTGCTCAGTCAGCGTACCTGTTACTGTTAGGATCCTCCAGAATGGGGTGAAGGTTCCCACCTCTCAGAGGAGACTGAGCTCACATTTTTAAGTCTGGACTGAGCTACCATGGCAAAGCAAAATTTTAGAAATCCTTGTTTTGATGTAGTTCGTGTCCCAAAGATGATGATGGTGGTGGTGATGATGATGATGATAAAGAGGCACGTGGGAAAGTGTACACATTTAGTAGAACATTTTAGCCAAAGTCAAGAACTGCAAGTGGCTGGGAAATGTGTCCAATGTTAAATTCGTGAGCTCTCACCCAGAGCCTTCGTGTTCCCCACCCCAGGAAACGTGCCTCATTGTAGGGGCTTGGGCCTGGAGTGGCTCCATTTCCAGGTCGGAGCCATGGTTTGGGGCTGGCTGGTTATGCCAGCCTTAACAGCACAGGCTTCCTGTACTTCTACCGCGGGGGCAGAGCCGGCCCCAGTAAGCTCACTGGGGGCCTCAAAGAACGTACTGGATCACACTTGTCTGGGGCAGGCAGAAGTGACCAGAAAACCCAAAAGGCTCTGAGTCACACAAGCCCAGTTCCTCGTCCCTAAAGCTCCAATTATACAAGGAGAAGCCACTGGGACAGAGCCCGGGAGCGTTCCTCTAAGAGGAGTCCTTCCACTTGGAAACATGAGGCATGGGGAGCAAGTGTTCCCCTAACACCATCCACCTGGCGGCCTTGTCACAAACCTGGGAGTCAGCTTAGCCATGCCCTCCCGCACCTGCCCCCCCCAACCCATATCCCGTCATCACCAAGTCCTATCAACGTCACTTGCTAAATATGTCTTGAATCTGTTCTCCTTGTTCCGTCTACAGTCACCACTCAGTAGGCCGAGACATGATTGTTTCTCACCTGGATCCTCACGAGCCCCCTCATCCACCTTTGCTGTCTCCAATCTGGTCTCCACTCTGCTGGATCCAACTTCTCCTTACTTTTTTTTTTTTTTTTTAAACCGTTCCTTGTTGCTCTTTGGGAAAAACTAAAATCCATGACGTGAATTCAATGTCCTGCTGGTCCGGCCCATGCCTACCTCTCCAGTCCCCGGAGGGCATGAGTCTCCCCTTTGCAGCAGGAGCTCCTGCTTCCTTTGACTTCTGGGAGGAGGTAAGCTTCATTCTGCCTCAGAATCCTTGTCATGCTGCTCCCTGTATGATTAGGGAAAGGTATGATTCTAGTTGATGGTTTTAGAGATCAACTGCCCTTCCTCTGGGACAGTGGGGCAGAGCAAGAAGACATGGGATAGGGTGGTTGTGCATGAGTGTTTGGGCAGGGGGACAAGGGTTGATCTGGAATCAGAGGCCAGAAGCTAGCAGCTCCACTAGTTGGGCGTGGAAAACATGACTATAGCATCATTAAGAATAAATGGGGTAGAGCAAAGGAGATGATTCCCGGTAGGACCCTGCTCAGATGGGATGCACGTGGGATTTTGAAACTTCTCTAGAAGAATAGGAAATGCCATTATTGGCACCAGCCCCATCAAAAATCGCCAATGTTTCTCTGAGCATAGTCTTTCACCTGCTCCATCTACAGGTGAGTAGAGAATTTGTCATTTTGTGGGGTGTACAGCATCTAAATCCCCTCTTTAGTTCTTGGGAATCCTCACAGCGTGTGGTCTCTATGGGAAGCAGCCGACTTTGTTTCTCCCTGTTTTCCGAGTCTGGCTCTCTAGCCTGGCTGGCGAGTCTCAGAGCTTCCCACTATCCTCGAATAAATTCCCTTTCAGCTTAAGTCAACTGGAATCAGTTTCTGTCGTTTTCAGCCAAGAACCACGACTGGCAGAGTGTGGGGCCAGCAGGGCAATGGCATCCAGCGCCTCCGTGAAACCATGCGTGTGGATGCCAAGCAGGCAGACCCTCCAGCAGTGGGCAGCACTGATTGGGCAGCCTGGAAGTGAGATGCTCCTCAGGAGCAGGGAGGGTGGGTGGCCACTTTGAGCTAGACTTTGGAACCTTTGGGATGAATCAGAATTCCTGCAAATCTGTGGGTGAAGGCCACATCACAGAACTCATCCTGTTGTTGGGATATGCCCATGGGGTAGGTCATCTAATACACCCCAGACCGGTGGCCTGGGAAACACCTGATAGGTGGAGGCTCCGAGAACCCACAGTTGGCTCATGGCCCCGTGGGAATGCCAAGCCCTGCCCCTCCTGGGCCTTCTCGTACTTGTTGTACTTTTCCTGGAGAGGCTGTACTCTGGTAATCTATTCAAGGTATTTTCCACTTCTAGGACCCTGAGTCCACTATAAAGAACAAAATATGGAAGGAAACAAGCGGAGGGTCAGAGTGCACTTACCACACTTCCTGATGCCTCAAATAATAGGATGTCAGAGCAGGAAAGGCCCTTGGGACCAGCTAGTCGTGCGGTCTCAAACGTCAGTGGGCCTCACGATCACCCGGGGAACTAGTGACCAGTGTGGTGGATTCCCACAGACTTCTCCATCCCCACGGCTGATACACCAGATCTAAGGTGACACCCCAAGATCTCGGTTTGGTACAAACTTTCCCAGGTGATCCTAAGATGAGTTGTCCGAGAATAGTGACCCTAGCCCTTCATCCCATCATACAAAGGGGGAAAAACCCTGAAACTGAAAAAGACAAGTCCTCCTCAAGGGCCCCGGAGGGTCAGCTGTTGAGCCAGACGGCACGCCCGGGCCTCTGACTCCCACTCGCCTAGGCTGCCGGGCGTGAGAACAGGACACGGAACGTGCCTATTTCCAAAGCCAGTTGCCAGATTTGTGGCCACTCACGAGGCCCCCGCTTTTCTGATTGTAAGACGTGCAGCTTGTCGTGGGCAAGTGCTGGAAATAGAGATGGGTCTGCTCTAGTCTGTGCCAGCGAGGTTCCCGCAGCCGTAGCCCATAGGAGGCCCCATGGGCCGAGGCGGGAAGACCCCACACGGTAGCACGTTCTGGTTCTGGGGCTTGCGACGCCCCGTGTGCACCACCGAGCCTCTGTTTCATCCAGTTCATGAAATGGGGATAGACGTGCTATCCTCGGTCTCCCCTCCCGCCTCCTGGCCTCTGGGGGGGAGGAGGGGTGTTGTAAACTCCCACGTGCTGCCCAAGCAGGAGGGATTACAGACGCTGGGGACGTGACCAGAATCCTGATTTCCACTCAGGGTCCCTTGAGGACGTGCGGGGCTCCTCTTAGAAGCAGCAGAGGAAGCTAAGAGGCTGCCAGGAGTGCTCAGGGGCGGGGGGGGGGGGGTTGTTCTCAGAGCCTCACGGGCTGCTGGCAAAGGGGTCCCTCTGCACACAGCGCTCCGGGGTCCGGGGGCCTGCATGGATGAGGACCCTGCCACTGCCAGCGCGAGTGTGTAGCGGGCCCGGCGGGGCACGGGGTCAGCTCTCCTACCTCCGCTCTGGTCCCGCCGGGAACCTTTGTCCATCTCTCGGGGCGTCCTGGCTCAGGAGCCCTGGGAGGTGTTCCGAGGACCCCAGGGGACCAAGAGAGGTCACACACACTCACACCCCTTTCATGCCACAGCCCGTTAGAGCAGGTTCAAGAGGGTGGATTTGCTCACGTGGTATCTGCGTCTTGCCACGTCAAGCTTCTCAGAGCCACTTCCTCAGCTGGCAGGAGTCCCGGCTCACCTCAAGTCATCAGCATTCCTACACCGTCTGCCAAAAATTTGCCTTGTCACCTTGCTCCATCCTCCCCTCACTGACCCTGTTTTCTCATCTGTAAAATGGGGGGAATAATTCCTGTCCCCCCCTCCATTGGAAGTTTGCGGGGTCACCTGAGAGAGCGGGTGTGGGAGGGTTCTGTGGTCATTACCTCGCAGGAGAAGATAGAGGCCGGGGAAGGAGAGAGAGGAGGTGAGCACAGCAATAATCTGCAAATCCAGGAGGCAGGAGAGCCCTGCAGAAGGACCGAATTCCTGCCTCTACTTGGGGCCGCTCTGGGGCAGCAGGCCCTCTGTCGGACGATGCTCCTTGTCCCTTCATTGTTCTCATTTGGTTTGTAGCGCATTTAACCAAATGATCGCAATCATGACCTGATCCTCAAAGTGCATCTTCACATTATTAATACTTTACATCCTAAGAAGCCCCACGTAACGGCCCCAGGTCACGAGAACTGGCACGACTGCATTCGAGGAGCCAGCCCAATGCAGGACACAGACATGGCCGGTCCACTAGCTGTTCACGTCACATTTTTGTCCCTCATCCCCCAGTAAGAAATTTCTATTGTGGGGATCCCGGGTGGCTCAGCCATTGAGCCTTCGGCCCAGGGCGTGATCCTGGAGTGCCGGGATCGAGTCCCACGTCAGGCTCCCTGCGTGGAGCCTGCTTCTCCCTCTGCCTGTGTGTCTCTGCCTCTCTCTCTGTGTCTCTCATGAATAAATAAATAAAATCTTTAAAATAAATAAATAAATAAATAAAAATCTTAAAAAAAAAAATTTCTACCGCGTGACTATCAAGCACAAGACATTCACTATCACGCGCCAGGCCCCGGGACCTCCCGGTGACTAAGCCTAAGAAAAGCCTTCAGTCAGAAACCCAAGCAGACAATTCCTCGCCGCAGGTATGAGGTCATCTAGGTCAGTGGTTTTCAAGCTTTTTTTTTTTTTTTTTTAAACAGAGTACTTTCTTCACAAGATCTTAAAGCAAATAGCTACTTCTGAAGAATGGCTGAGACTCCAGGAAGCACCGCTGATGTGTCGTGCAGACGTGGAAAATGAAGCCCTTGGCACACAACAAAACTAAGGAACGTACTGGGGTCTGGTTCTTGAGCTCACAAGGTTGGGGTTGGCTGGACCCCAAAATCCAAGGTACTAGCAAGGGCGTCCTGAGGTTACAGCTCAGGCTGCGGTAGACCGGACACCAACAAACACCACTTGGGTCAGCCCGGACAGCGGGGAGGCCCTGCCTACATAGGAATGGGGCCCACTCAGGTGCGCTCAGGTTCCCCCACCCAATGTGCTAATAAGAGAAAGGGGGGGAAATGCCTCATCTCGATTGGCGCAAAGGACCACGTCCTGATTGGCTGGAAGGGCCTCTTTTCGATGGGTCTATATATTCAACTCTCACAGCTCACTGGAGGCTTTTGGAGCCACAGTCCCCTGGTTTAAGTCCATCCACTTGTCTACAGGGCCGGATCCTGGCCGAATCCTGGTTCTGCTAAGACTGGTGGTTTGAAGATAACAGCCAAAAGTCCTCGGGTGGCTCAGTTGGCTAAGTGGCCAGCTCTCGATCTCAGGGCCCTGAGGTCAGGCCCTGAGTTGGGCTCCACTCTGGGCATGGAGTCTACTTATTAAAAAGAAAAAAACAGGTAACAACCAACAGAAAATGCCCTATGTACACGATGTTTTTCATTGGGGCTTTGGTCCCATGGTCCCTAACTGTCTCAAACCAGCTTCCGTGGAGGTCTCCAACCCCCAGCACAGGTATTCCGAGCTCAGCGTGGCGTCAGAGAGAAGCAGAAAGTGTCCTTCATCCCCCAGCCTGAGGAAGGAGGCCCTTAAAGGAGGTAAACCGAGGGCGGGGATGCACTGACACAGTTGTCATAAACCTGGCTGGGAAGCACCGACTCAACATCTTTTTTTTGAAAACAAGAATGTGTGGCGGGATGTTTCTGAAGCACTGAGCCCCTTGCTGAAATAAAGCAGACACGGGCCTGGCGAGAACGGACAGATGGAAATTCCTTCCAGCTGCCGCGGCTCTGCCTTCTTCTCGTTCCCTGGAGCACCGGCGGCCAGGCGTCCCGTGGCCAGCCTCACACGGACCCACGGGCAGAAAGCCCTGGCGTCTCCTGCCAATGGTCCAGGGCACTTTCCGGAGCCACGAGCCAGAGAGGGGCATTTTGGTGGGCCTTTGGGGTAGGCTCCCTGCCAACGGGAGCTGACATCCGGGGGGGGGGTGCAGAGTCAGACCCGCAAACCTCCCCACTGTGTTCACAGGGGAAGGGGCTTGACCGGATGCCACGGCCTACGGGACAGGCACGGACCGGAAGGACTGAACCCAGGCCGGCGGCTGTGACCCAGGCCCCACGTTGCCATCCGAAGAGGGACGGCCCAGGGTCTGTCCAAGGGACGTCACTGCCTCCGTCAGCTGCCCCCCGGAGAGCAAATGCTGCCACTAGTTTGAAGCAGAGTTGCTTTCTGCAAGGAGCTGTGGTCAAGCAAGCCGGGGCTCCCAGGTCTCCGATGTGAGGACTTTGCTCACCCAGAAAACTGGCCATTTGGGGGAGTTCACCATTGTGCAGGGGGCTCCCAGATGAGTTCTGCTCAAGCCCTGGGTCCCAGGCAGGACAGAGACAGCAGGGCACCACGGGCTCTGTTTAGGGCCTTCCAAGCCCCTGAGACCCCCTTGCCGTGAGCGACTCGGGATGTTCCAGCTGGAGGCTCCCGGAGAGCTTTGAGGCTTTCCCCCTGCTCTGGAACCCAGGGGAGGCCAAAGCATGAGGGCTTAGACCCCTGCCTTCTTCCCCACTGCATGGGATGCATGGAATGCATGGGGTGCGTGGGATGCATGGGGTGCATGGGGTGCATGGGGTGCATGGGATGCCATCTAAACAGGAGACTGTTACTAAATGTGAGCCCGGGTTCCTCTTTCAAGTCGACTGTTCACATTTTCATTTTGTTGTGCATGACCTTGGGCAACTTCAGAACCTTACACCTGTGAAATGAGAATAGTAAGAGTACCTCTTTTGTGGGGTTGTTTGTATAAGGGTTAAATGAATTAATGCATATAAATGCACAAAGAACACGAGTCACGGGAAAGAGAGTGGTTTTAAGATGAGGAGAGTGAGGCCCAGAGAGGACAGGGACTTGCCCACGTGCCAGGAGACTTGGTAGTAGAGTGGGGAGTAGTATCAAGGTTTCCTGACTATCTAGATGATTCCTTACTGTGTTAAGCATTTTGTGGTTGATGCTCCATGGAAATCTTTGCAGATACACAAACGCCCATTTGGAAGAGACCATGCTGTATAAGGGGCTTCTGGTACAACCTCCGTGAACCTCAGGAAATGGAGGAGGAGGGGGAGTTTGGAGAGGAGGAGGGAGAAGGAAAGGAAGGCGGGGAGAGGAGGCAGGGGTGGAGGAAGAGAGGTCCAGGGCCCTGTTAGCTCAGCCCTCCAACAGGGGATGGGGGCTTAATCAGCCTGGGCTGTTTTAACAAGATGCCACAGGCTGGGTGGCTGAGGAACAACGGAAATGGGTTTCTCACAGGTCTGGAGGCTGAAAGTCCAATATCAAAGCACTACGTTGTCCAATAAGGGCCCTCTTCCTGGTTCAGGCTGCACTTCTGTGTCCTCTCATGCAGGAAGGGGGTTAGGGATCTCTCGGGAGCCTCTTTTATAAGGCACGAATCCCATTCCGGAGACCTCCACCTTCAAGGCCTCCCAATACCCTTGCCTTGGGGGTTAGGATTTCAACATATGAATTGAGAGGGGGGGACCCTTTCAGGCCATAGCAGACGATCTCACTTGGGATGCTCATGAGGGGACACTTTCATTCGGTGGAGGGGTTAGACCTTAAAAATATTTCAAATCTAAGAATTTTGTTCGGGGAGTAGGACTGTGACTTGGGCTGCCCAGGGTCTCAGCCTGACTTATGGTCAAGTTCAGCGCAGTCGCAATTTCAGGAATGTCTCCTCCCAATCTAAGTTGAGCCTCAGGCCCTAGTGGCCCAGGTGAGGTCAGGGAGGCCACGGTCAGCTTGGCAAGGGACCCTCATCATTGGCCGAGGAACAGTCAGTGCTTGCACCCAGCAGCTGGAGTCTGGTTCCGAATCCTGTCGCTTTCTGACTCACTGGGCAAGCTATTTAAACCTAAGCTTCAGTCTAATCATCTATAAAATTGGGATTATAAATCTTGCCTCATAGTATCACTGGGAGGATCAAATGGGATAACACATATAAAGTGCTTAACCAGGGCCTGGCAAGGAAGAAGCGCGCAGTAACCGTTCATTATTATTATTACTACCACTATTATTATTATCACCTGCTGTCCGTCAAGGGGTTGCATTAGTTAAGATCTGGTTTGCCTGCAAAGAAATAACCCCAAGATAGTAGTAATGTAGAAAAGATAGAAGGCTAGTGCTTCTCAAAACCTGAACGAGTGGTCAAGGGAGGAAAGTAGTTCGCCACCGGCCGGGATCGAGACACAGCCTAGTAACACCTCGGCGGCCTCGACCTCGGGGTCCCACGGGGCTGCACCCAAGTCCCAACCGGGCAGCAGAATAAAGGACGGAAGGGAGGAAGGGGCCCAGGAGTGCCTCTGCTCCAGCTCCTAAGGCTCCGGAGAGCTGGGGCACGACCATCGGCCACCCCAGAGCCCCGTGAGCAAGGGAAGCTGGGAAATGAGGCATCCCCCCTGGGGAGCTGGGGGTCCAGCTGACCGTTGGTGGGCATATTCCTGTAGAAGAGACAGTGGACGGCGGGGACTTCTTGTGGCTCTGCCCCTGCTCCAGGTTGGGTCCGGCCAGGCATGCGGGCACTACGACACAGGGACGGGAGCGGGCCGCTTGTCCTCAGCCACTCCTGCGGTGCAAGCCACCCCTGAGCACTGGGAACGGGAGCCCAGCCCTCCCGCCGTGGGTCAGGAAAGTCCCATCCTGTTTGATGTCCTCCCCCGGACGGCCCTGCAGCTCCGGGCAGGATGCGAGCACAGCGCAGGCTATGCGGGGCAGGTGGGCTTGTCCCATGCCGCTCCCTGGGGTGTCTGCGCCTTGCTGAGTGCCCCCCCTCCTGTTGCTCGCGGGGCGCTGCTGAAATGCAACCTCCCTGGGGAGGCACCTGTAACCTGTCCAGTCAGAAGGCCCCGCTCCCTCTCCCGGGCCCCCACCACACCCCCGGTGTGGCCCGGCCTGTCCTTAGCGATGGTTAGTACCCCTCGCCTGGGGGCCAGCACCTGCCCCACACAGCCGGGAGCACCTCGAGGCTCGGAGAGCACCCGCCACAGCCCCTGCGGCCTGACTCCAGACTACACTCGACCCTCAGAACTCGGTGTAGAGGAAGAAAAGACAGGAAGGAAGCCAGGCCTGGCTAAGGCATCCCTGAGAGGCAACAGGGAGAGCCCAAACACAGCCGGGCAGCAAGGTGCAGGAGGAACTGGTGTGTCCTCTTTTCCTACGCCGAAAGATTGGGGTGATCCCCTGGGACAGCCACAAGGGTCTGTGCTCAGGAAATCCCATCTGCCTGGGATGCACTTGCTGCCTGTACTTTCAGGCTGAAGCCCTTCTGGCCAGTAGGGATTCCTTCATCCAGCAGCATCTCCTTGCGGGATTTCTGGCAAGGAAGTGAGGTGTAGGGCTGTGGGGTTTGTTCTGTGTTTAGCAATCAGAGAAGGGTACTGGGAGGAGGCAGTTACCTCCCGTGCCCCAGGCCCCAGAGGGAGCACGGTGAGCAGGAGGGTGGGCTGCGGCCATGGTGGTTCAGCCCTGAGTGTTTCCCAGATTCTGTCTCTGGCCCCAAAATACCCTTGGACGAAGGCCTATGCGTTTCTCTGAAAGGCCGAGGTGTGGGTGGGGATGGGAGAGGGTTATATAGGCTCTGGCTATGCCGATGGGGAGCCCCCTGGGTTCCTCCCACACCGGAGCTCACACACTCACCAGCCTATGCCACAGCCCTGCAGGGGACCCACCATCATCCCCGTTTTAGACACAAAGGGCGGGGGGCCGGGAAGGGCTGGTTACTGGACAGCTAGGCCAGGTAGGCCTGGAAGGTTGCCTACCTGGATTCAAAGGATTCAAAGTCAGGTCTATTCGGCTCCCAAACCTGTGTTCTTTCTACCCAACCTTGCCCAGAATGAAATTTCCAACTAACCCTAACCCTAACCTGTCACCCCGGGTTGACGTTTCTGGCTTCCCGGGTCAGTCTGTGCGCCCCCAGAGGGCCGTGGGCTCAGCCCAGGGCCTGGCACAGAGAGGCACGAATTACACGGGGGGATGGGGATGGGGAGCCGATGCCACTGCCCTCGGGGCTCATCCTCTGAAGGGGGGGGCGCCAGGGACACCCGGATGGCCACCAGCAGTTGCTCCTCCGGGGCCACCACGGCCCCGGAATCCACCACATCACGCCTTCCGCCTCTTGCCTCCGTGGAGCCAGGGTGTGGATCCTGCCAGCTGCAGGGGGTTTACTGGGCCCTTGTTCGGGCCCCGCTGCCCTTCACCCTGTCCCAGGAGGGTGTCCGGAGCCCCACGGAGCCCGCGCTTCGGCCAGCACCGTGCGTTTGTAGACCTTGCGTCAGCCACGACAGCCGGAGCGTGGGGCCAGAGGGGAGCAGCGGCTGGAGAGCAGGCCCCGGCACAGGACACCCCGGAGCAGCACCCCGGGCCCCAGGGCACCCGGCCCCCAACGGCGCAGCATCACCAGCCGCCCCCAGAAGCCGGGGGGCTGCAGCCGAAGCCAACAACGACTCCCCGTGGTCGCTCAGCGCGCTATAATCAGGCCCGTGTGTGACCTGCTAAGGGGGAGCAGCCTCCCATTTTCGAGAGTAATTAGGTCTCCTGGTGTGTCTGGGCCCCACATCCCCCAGGGTGGGTCCTCGGGTGGGTCCCCTCCCCGCTCTCCCCTCTCCCACCCACCCACGCGTGGAGGCAGGCCAGTCCGCAGCCCTGGCTTGGGGAACCACCTTCAGGCCTGCCCCAGGGCCCGGGCCCCGATGCGACAGCCACACCTGCAGGGACGCGAGGCCCGGCCTCCCCTCCATGCTGCCTCCGCAAGACCGGCCTGGGACAGAGTTCAGGGCTCTCCCTCACCGCCTCCCGGGCTGCGCGGCGCCAGGGCCCTGCCGGGGACACCGAGGCAGTCTAGCAGCAAAGCAAGGGCCCGGGCCCGAAGGCAGGCCTGGTTCACCGCGCCCCCCCACCCGCAGGGCTCGGGTCCCCCCAGGCTCGGCCCCCCCAGGCTCGGCTGCTTCATCTGCGGCCCGGGTGGCCGGCCGACCCCGAGCTGTCGGCGGGTCAGGGGAGGGAGGAGGCCCGGTCACACCTCGCAGACCGGCGCTTGTGGCAGAAGCTGTCAGCATCTCCCCGAGCAGAGACGTTCCTGCTGCTGGGGGGGCCACGGGGGCCATTCAGCTGCTGCGTGCCACCAAGAATGAAGGACGGGGTGGCCGCAGCCGGAGCCCCTGTTCAGCCGGTGGGGGGGGGGATTTGAAGGCTTGTCCAGTGAGGGAGCTGGGCCTCCGAACCCGGGCGGCGGTCTCCCAACACCTGACAATCTGCGCGGTTCGGGGTCACGGCCCCAAGCCCCAGGAGCTACGTCAGGAGGTCGGTCTCAGCTCGGGCTTTGGGGAAATTCGCCCTAAACCAGGGACCTGCTGTCTCAGGGAGTAATGAGCTCCCTGTCACTGCGGGGCTCCGAGGCTCAGCCAGCTCCCCGGAGGCCTGGGCTTGGCTCCCCTCCCTCCTGCGGCCTCCCCAGGCCTGAGCCAAGCCCCGTCCCTGGCCCTCGCCCCCAGGGAGCTGGCCCACTCCGCGCTCCTGAAGCTGCCCCCACAGACCAGCGCCCCCAGTACCCGCACCCCCCACCCCATTCCCCGTCCTGGTCTGAGGCCCCTGGAGCCTTGGGCTCCGACCACCCCCGGCGCCATGGGAGCACAGTGGAGCCCGAGGCTGGGTCTCGGGGCTCCTGAAGCGGGGCCCGGAGATGCCCGGGGGGCACGTTGGCCCAGTCAAGACACTAGCGGGCTCCCCAGCATGTCCCCTCCTGGGGCTCGCTCTCTCCCAAAGGGGGCGGGAGCGGGAGGCTCATGTGGCTGCGCTCCGAGCGGCCACGGCGTGTGCTTACGGACTCCTCTTACGTAAGGAGGTATTTTTTCCCCTCCTTATTTTAGCTCCTGGTGCCATCTGCCCTGCTCGTTGTGCGCCGCCAGCTCCGCGCTGGAGGTTCGATCTGGCTCGGCCCCCCAGTCCTATCCCGCACTCGGCAAGAGACTTGGGGGAATGTCTCCTTATGCGTAAAAGGAGACGGTGACCCCCCTGCCTCCGCCCGACCCCCGGGGCTGCCGCGGGACCCGGGGAGGCCGTGCCCGCTATCAACTGGCAGCCTGAGCCTGGGGCCGCCCAGGCGGAGGGAGCCGCTGCTTGCTCGGGTCGTACCTGCACCCAGAGGAGCTCGCGGCTTCGCAGAGCTGGGCCCGGTGGAAATACAGGGAGTGGACAGGCCCCCGGGGGGAGTCAGCAGACCCCGCACCCCCGCTGCTCACAGGCTCTGGGCCCCGGGGGGAAGCTGGGCGCACCCTGCCGGAAGCATCTTGCGGGAAGCTCTCACCCAGCGTCCAGCCCCGGGGGGCAGAGCTCCTGCTCCTACTCCAGGTGTGGGGCCGCCCTCACCGCCACCCCAAGAAGGGGCAGCTCTGCGGACAGGCGAGCAGTGAGGGTCTGCGTGCGGGGACCCTGCCCTGCTCAGTTCCCAGGGCCTGTGGGGTGACAGCAGACCCTTGTCACGGAGGCACTGTGACACTACGTGACTCACTTTCCCTCTCTGGGGCCGAGTTAGGTCATCTGTGAAATGGGCACGTCGTGTCTCTCGCAAGGGCCAGAGCGGCCCTGCTGCCGCATGGGCTCCGGGGAGCGTGAGCTCTCGGCACCCGGGTCCCCTGGAAAGAGGATGTGCAGGCCGGCCCTACTCGCGGAGACCAGCCGAGGAGGACCCGGCCCGGCCAGGGCTCGGGTGCCGGCCTCCCGTTCCCTCCAGGTCCCAGGGCGCCGTGCGCACGAGGGGCTCCAGGGGTCGCGGCGTCCATCTCATAAAATCCGCACAAAGGCCAGGCCTGTGACCCAGAAGGATGGGACTGCAGTGTGACCCCATGGCCATCAGCGGCCCCGGAGGGCTCCCCACCTGCCAGTGTCACCCCCACGGCCCTCGCAGGGCACTCGTGCTGAGGACGGCCACCAAGGCCCAGGGCCGGCGGACGCTCGCCCCGTGACGCCCCTGCTCTCGGCGGCCGGCCGGGCCCAGCCCTGGCTGCCCGCTGCTCTTGGGCCTCCCCCGGCGCCGGTGCCCCGGGTCTGCGGGCAGCTGCTCGCCGGGCAGGAACACGTCCTTGGCCGGGGTGTGCCGGGGTGTGGATGGTGACCTCGGGCTTGGTGGGAGCACCCCGAAACTGCAGGGGCCCAGCACTCGCGGGGGGGCAAGGTGCCAGCAGGGCTCGTGGGACCCCGAGGCCCAGAAGCCCAACCTGGAACCACGGCTGCTTCGGGTCCACACATCCAGGCTCTGGCCCATGGCAGGGATGGGCACGTTCAACCCCAAAGCCAAGACGTGATGACACGGGCTGTTAGTGACCTGCTTCTTAATTAAACATAAGGCAAGAGATCAGTGAAGGCCCCCTGAGTGAGGGTGCGTGCATGTGTGTGTGCATGTGCATGCACCACCTGACACAGGCAGCGAACCCGGACCACCCCAGGTGCAGGCTGTTCTATGGCTCCTGCCCAGGATCCCCATCAACAGGGCCCAATCCCAGGAGAACCTAAGCAGACTCAAACCAGAAACAAACCAACTGCTTAGCCAGCAAGCACCTCCACACGAGTCCTAAGACAGGCAGCAGAAATCTCAGACTGAAACTTCCAGAATGTCCCCACCCCTTGGAATCGCAGGGCCAACACCACACGGGCACCAGGGACACGCACTGCAGCACTGGGCATGCGGTATGTACAGCTCAGGCGAGGACACCGAGCTCACCACAGGCTCCTCACACACCTGGATCCAGAGCAGCCCTGGAACACAAAATGGGAAGCGCTTCTGCAGCAGCTGTGGAAACACCCACCCTGGAACATTTATACGCCAGAAGTAGGTTACTCGTGTACCCTCTTTGGTTCGCAAATACTTCACGTACAGAAGAAGGCATCTGTCCCTTTTTCTTACAAGGTTGGTTTAAGGATCAAGGGCAATCGGTTTTTGAACTAATGTTTTGGCTTTAACATGTAAAGGATTTGGTTAAAAATAAATAAATAAGTAAATAAATAGAAACGTAAAGGGTTTGTATTGGATTTTATAAGAAATCTGTTTTTCATATAAACAGGTCTTCCAAGACTCTTTGTGTGAGATCAGCTTCAGAAAGATGGCTGTACCATGTTTGCCCTGAGATTTAGGGACCCTGCCCACCATGCCGAACCCTGGCTGAGAAGACCTAAACCGCTCACTGTGCACACAGGTGGGGCTGGGCTGTCTCCTCTGCTTAATGCTAAAAGTGGTAGTAGGTCCCCCTGGGACTGTGGATAATGCACAAGCAGGTAATCAGGAGGTGGCTGCACAAGATCCCTCTTCCCTCCCGGCGGGGCACTCTTCAGTGTATGTAGATTCTGTCCGACAAGGCTCCGGGCAAGTGGGTCATGATTTGCATTCGAAGCCACCAGTAGTAGTTCATGGGGTGGTAGCGGGTGTAGGGGCTGCGAGAGGTCAGAGCGTGGGTGACAGCACTGATGACGGGGGATATGTCTGTGGAGCCGCTGTTGCAGTAGGACTGCATCCTGGTGATCTTCTCATCAAAGTACTTCCTGCCGTAGTCCTTGCGCACCACCTCGGGCAGCTCGTCCCACATCTTGTCGGCAATGGCCTGGATGCGCTCAGGGCTGTAGAGGCTGGTGGCAGCAATGAAGTTGCCGGGTTCCACCACACTGACCTTCACGCCCAGCGGGTACATCTCGTAGCGCAGGCAGTCGGAGAAGGCCTCCACCCCGAACTTGGTGATGCAATATGGGGAGCGGGCCGGGTTGGCCATGCGGCCCAGCATGCTGCTGATGTTGACGATGCGGCCTGCACAGGAAGACAGCAAACATCTGCTCAGGAGGCACTGACTGGCACAGAGGGCCTGGGGCCCGGCATGCTTCCAGAGGCCAGGCCGGAACCAGGGCCCCAGACTGGACACCTGGTTCGTTACCTGTTGGGCTGGGGCCTGGCCTTCCGAACTACCCAGAGTCAGGGGGCCTTCTAATTGAATAATCAAGGACAGCCCAGGCCCATATGTCCGGATTGACCCCCCTGATTTCCCCTGACTGTGCCAGGCGAGACAGGGCAAGGGAAATGAGCAGGGCTGCATACCAGGAGGGCCCAGCATAAGAGGGGAACTGCCAGCCCCCACCAGGGCTCCAGCTGCAAGCAGGCAGGACCAGGGTTCTGAATCTGATTTCAGGGCTAGGACATGTGGACAGAGCCTCCAGCCCTGGAAGTGAGTGGTGACTTCACGAGGCTTTCCCACAGGCCCACCCTTGGGTAGCGGGATGGAGGTGGAGCCCATCCAAGTACGTCCAAGCACACCCGGACCTGCTGGCCCTGGGTGTGCATTCAGGAAGCTGGGGCCCAGCCCCATCCTGGGCACCGCAGGGAAGCCCCTTTTCCAACCTTGAAGTTGGAAGCCACTGAAAGGTCAGGTTTTCTTTTAAAACCCTACAGCTGCTCTCTGGGTTCATCCTCATTGCTGCACCTTTGGGAGAGATCTATGGATCATCCCCTTTCTGCCATCATTGTTTGCTCCCTGGGGCGAGGGGAAATCTAAGTAAGTGACTTCTTAGCTCCCTAACACGGTTTGAGTGTTTTGTCTCTTTTCCAAATTCCTAATCTTGGTTATTATTATTATTACTGTATTTTAGCTGCTACGGCAATTGTCTTATTTTGGGGTTACTATGCCATAGTAACCCATACAACAGATGAGCCCAAGTTTACTTAACCACGCCTGTATCGACAGGTGACGTACACCCACAGCTCTGTGCACAAGGTTCCCAGATTAGGTTCTAGATTAGGTTCCCAGAGTGGGATGCTGCTGTGCTTTCAGCCTTTGAGACTGCTGACATCTTGGCTGCCCTCCTTTCTGGAACCACACGTCCCCTTCCGCCCACCTGGCCACGGCACCTCCACCGTCCCCAGGACCCGCGCAGCAGCTGACAGTCCTGCGCTCAGCCTCACTGGGGTGTGGATGTCGGCTCCGCTGGGACCTCTTTCCGTTCTAAGCAAAGCTGAAGAGGTGGGACGGGAGGACATCCCTTTCCAACTCACCTCTGGCCCTCCGGATGAGCGGGAGAAAGGCTTTTGTCATCCGCACGGTGCCCCAGAGGTTCACCTCCGCCACCTCCTTGTAGGTCTCCATGCTGGTGAACTCCACCTCCCCGAACGTCGAGATGCCCGCGTTGTTAACCAGGCCCCATACGCCTGGATGGGATGGGACAGACCGCAGTCACCACGCAGGCCTGGCCTCACACATCACGCACCAGCCTGCAGCCCGTTCCCCTCCTCACTTTTGTGTCTTTCCCCCAAAACCTGCCACTTGTTGTCCAAGGCTTTCGGGACTCTTTCTAGAGTCACCAAGAACAACAGGAGACAGAGAGGCCTACAGTGCTGGCTGTGACCTTCCCTCAAGTCTAAAACATCCAATTATCATCTCCACCTACCTGCACAGACTCTTGGGACCCACCTGGACCCCGCCCACCAGGGGTCCCCAGCCTGGAGCCCCCCTTCGGCTTGCTCACTCCCACTCTGCTCCACACGGTCACATCCCGCACCCTGTGCTGCATAAGCATTCCTGCCTCTGCACCTCTGCTTGCATTCGACCAGAAGCCAGGAGAACCTCAGGAGTGCTCCAGGCCAGGCCTCCTGGTCTCCGGAGGACCAGCGAGAGGACCCAGCATCCGAGGTCACGCAGCAGTTAGAGGCTCAGCTAAGACTTGGCCTCAGGTGGAGCCCCAGTCCTGCTCCATCCAGAGACCCCCGGGCCATTATTCCTTTCTCCCATCTCCCGTCGCCGAAACACACACTATCTGCCGGTTGTCACTGCTGAGCCCCGCAGCCCACATGTATACACCTGGTCTCTGCAGGTAGAGAGCACCTATCGCCCTGTGTGGTCCCGGGTGGAGCACGGCGTTGGAGCACACATACACTGAGTACACCTGGGTTGAACGTTTCCTGTAAGACCAGGTAGGGGATAGATGGCTTCTGTGGACTCCGTGGACACCGGTGCTAGAAGGATCCCTGGAGCTTTGGCAACCACTTTACAGCCAGGGAAGCCGAGGCCCTGAAGAGGACGGCTTCAGTGCACCCAGGAAATCAGAGGCAGAGCCGGATTAGGGGAGGCGGCACCAAGGGGGCAGCCTTGTTTGCAGGGCCGTCCAGGTTCGGTTGTGGGGTGTGGGGACTGCAGGGCCTGCAGCCTCAGGGCAGAGATGTCCTTCGTGGTCCTCCTGCCTGCGGGAACCCGGCCCTGCTTCTCCTTCCAACTTAATCATGGAAATGAGTTTGTGTAAGTGACAGAATAATTGGTATCTCGCTGCTTTCCTTCCGCGTTACCCAAATTAAAGCTTCAACTGACCTCTGGCGCCTTCTCCTTCAATTATGGGGAATTCAGGACATTTATCAGGGAAGGAAATTGCTGGTTAACAAAGTGTTCGTGAAGCTCTCACTCCCACTCCCCACAGCGGCTGAGCTGAAGCGTCAGGCCCTCAGGTCCCCCAGTGACCTCGTGCTGATGCAGCCGCTACAGCCCCCCACCCCACCCTGCAGACCTCTCCAGGGGGGTCCTCACCCCTCTCTGCTTCCCAGGAAGAGCAAGCGGCTTCCTACCACCTGCCAGGGCTGACGCTTTCAGCCTCCGCCTCCCAAACCATTAGCCTGGGCTCATTCTTCTTTTTTTATGCAACTTCAACCCGCCTCTTGCCCCTGGCTCCCTCCCTGCAACACTGGGGCACAGGAGATGCTCAAGAAATGTTTGTCAGATGAATGCATGTCTACAAACGCCGTGTCTCCAGATGCTAAAGATGGAAAGGTTTCTGCATTGGGGGGGGGGGGGGAGCGGTGAGGCCTGAGCGCAACCCGAGTGGGGTTGGGGTGTGGGGGTGCCTCCCCTGCAGTGCACCCTGCCAGGCCTGCCACCCCACCCCGCGGCTACACCGGCTCGCGGGCGCTTCCGTCCCTGGCAAGGGCCTAGCAGTGCCCAGCTCTGCGGAGACGGTCCTTTGGGGCGCAGTAAATCTCCGCGAAGGAGTCCGCCGCCCAGCTTGCCTTCTCTCCCGGGAGGGCGCTCGGGGGCCTCTCCTCCAACGGCAGGGTGGCCTGACCCGGCCCGCCTCGGGATGGTGGTGGCAATGGGCCAACAGGTGCTGTGTCCCGAGCCCCCCCCCCGCCCGCCGGCTCCTCCGCAGCCTGGCGCCCCCAGACATCTCTTGGGCCACCTGCCCCATCCCCAGCCCCTGACTGCTCGCGTGCCCAGGAGGCTCTCCTTGCACCTGCACCTGGAGCCTCCCCTCCACCCCAACACCCCTCCAGCTGAGGAGGGGAGCACCAGGCATTGGAGAGGCCCCCACGCCCCTCCGTCATCCCCCGCACATCCACCACCCGGCCCCAGCTGCGCCCGCCCCCTCCAGCCGTCCTCACCCCCAGCACCCCAGGTCTGTGCCCCAGCACTCAGGCTCCACCATCCACACTAGGCCACCTCCCCCAGCTGGCAGGGCATTCCCCCCTCCCGGAACCCCGCCCTGGGCCACCTCCCTCCTCCCCCGCACTTGCTGTCACCACCTTGGCCCCCAGCACCCAGCACACCCCGTGCACCTCCCAGCGCTGCTGGCTCTGCCCCCTCCGGACACCTCCGGCCCTGCACCACCACCTGCCCTCACCAACAGGCTCCCCACCCCACTCCAGCCGGGCTCCCTCCGCCCCAGGCCGCTTCCTGAGAGGGCTGCGGAAATCCCCTGGGTTAGCCTCCCATCCACCTGGAAGGGCCCTGGGGACAAGGACTGCGTCCCGGCCGTCTGGGAGTCCCCACCACTTGGTCTGGAGTGGGCATTCTGTGGGCGCTGCCTCAGTGGGTCAGCGTCGGGGCACCCCACCACCCCTCTCCTTCACATTTCCTCACCGTGCAAGAGGAAGAGCTTCAACTACAGGGAAAGGGGACTTTTGGCAGGACAGTGGCCAATGGGGGGCGAGGCGCCCTGAGGACGGCTGCTGCAGCACCCCGCTGGCCAGGGTGCCGCCTACCTTTCTCAGGGTCCTCCAGGCTGGAGTGGACGACCTCCACCACTCTCTCCACCTCCTCGCCTTTGCAGACGTTGAGCTGGATGGTCCTTAATCGATCGCTCTTCAAGCCATCCAGCTCCTTGACCCCGTCGCCTCCTTTGTCCTGGGGAGGAGAAGGGGGCCGCTTGGATACACTCCCGTCGCCTGCCTCCAGCCCGAGGACCAGGGCCGGGGCCCTGCTGAAGCCTGCGGCCCACTCACAACGACCCGTGGCCGGCCGCGTGCTCCGGAGACCCACTGGGGCTGCACCGCACGTGGTTCTGTTCAATCCTAGCGCTGACGGCGTCTCAAGCCAAACCAAGTGCCAGAGACACCGGCCCCCGGCCCCCGGCCCCTCTGGCAAGAGGCTTTCTCCAAGTGGAAGTTGCAAAGTCAGTAGCTACCCAACGACGACGATGAGGCATGTGGGAATCAGACAACAGGGAGGGCAGGGGCTTGGGAATGGGGCACATGCCTTCCTCTCATCCCCGCCAGCTGCTGCCCGTGTGGGTGCGGGTGTAATCGGGCCTGCCACGTCCTCAGATTTGAAGCTGGCAACTAGGATTTCCCAATTTTTTAAGTGTTGGCAACTTACATTAAAAAAAAAAAAAAAAAAAAACACTGTGCAGCCAGAGCACACCCACAAGCCACATGTGACTAGTGAGCCACCGGCCTGTCACCTCTGTCCTAAGTCAAGGGCCCATCACCGCCAAGATAACCAGAGGCCAGAGCAGGCTCTAATTCCAGTTGGGTCACTACCCAGGCTTTGAGCCCTCAGGTACGGCCCTTCAACAGGTGCCCAGTTTTTCCAGCTTAGAAATAAGGACATTGCCACCTGTCCTAACCTGCCCAGGTTAATGGAATAAGGAAATTATCCTTACTAAAAACCTGTGAGACTATAAAGCACGATGCAAATCCAGGTATTATGAAACCTAAGAAAGGGTCCCACTCAGCATACATCATGGTCCAGCACTGTGCTAGGCGCTGGAGACACAGAAACACCTCAGCCCCTGTCCTCAAAGAGGCGTGTTTTTGCAGACGCATAAGGGGGCAGACGCATAAGCAAATGATGTGGGCGGTATCTGTGGCATGAAAGCTGGCAGGAGGGGGGACGCTGCCCACAAGGTGGGAGGGACAGGGCAGCCTCTGAAGGCAGTGACAGCCGAGGCTGTGGACCAGAGGTGCCCTGAGAACAGGACATTTCAGGGAGAGGTAAGGCCTCTGTGGGCGGAGCAGAGGTTGCCCAGGAGGTGGGGAGGCGGGCAGGGGTTTCCCTGGGGGCCAGTGGTGAGCGACTGGGGGGCACGAATAACACCTGGCACCGTTCACCGTGGGAGCGCCGGGCGTGCCTTTCCCGTTAGTCCCCAGCGCGGGGCAGCTCCCCTTACCCAGCTCCATCTACTCTGGACCCACATTTCCACTCGAGGGACAAGCTACAAGGCATGTGAAAGTCAGCACTCTCGGCTGTAGTGTAACGACAGGGACGGTGCTAGCGGCGTAGGGACAGTCGCACAGCCGGCAGGGGACGGCAGGAGCTGCCCGGGGTCCAGGCAGAGGGAAAGGCTGCTCCCGGCTCCAGGGCTGGCACCGGAGGAGGAAGACAGGACGTCGGTGTGTGTCAGCCTCATGAGTGCTCTGAGCCGGGGGACCCCAACCCCAGGAGCGGACATCATCGTGTCAGGTCAGGGGGACACGGAGAGAGAATGCAAGGGGACCGTGGCAGGTGTGGCCGAAGGTGCTGCGGACAGTCACGTGGAGAGCGCGTTGCGGGGCACGGGAGGGAGGGAGCAGACCAGTCCCACGGCCCTGCAGAACAGAGGCCCTCCCCTCCAGGTCCGCGGCCTCCCTGCTCCAGGGCCTCCGTCCTGTCGTCCTGTCCTGCTGCTCAGGGACAAGCTCTCAGTCCTGCTGTTGGGGCCTAGGCAGCTGGTTCACCCCTAAAACCACTTCCTTCATTATCCCTTTAACTTTCACCTGTAAGTTCTTTTTTCTACCCTGGATGAGACTGTAGGCACTTGTTGCCATGTTTCCACACATGCTCAGACAACAGAGAGTCTCTTTGTTTGATCTAAAGAGTCCACGTCAGGCTACTGATCAAGTAACTCCAGCCCAGCCTGCTCTCACGACCCGAACCCTCAAACTTGTATCAATCTAAAGGCTGCCCTGACCCAGGCCTGAGGGACAGCGGGAAGCCCATGGGACGCCGGGGTCAGGGTGGGGGGTGCAGTGGTGAGGACTGCCTCCCTATTTTCTAGCTCCTCCTCCTCTGTTCCTTAATCTGTAGTCTTTTTTTTTTTTTTTTTTTTTTTTTAATTCATGAGACAGAGAGAGAGAGAGAGAGGCAGAGACACAGGCAGAGGGAGAAGCAGGCTCCATGCACCGGGAGCCCAATGTGGGACTCGATCCCGGGTCTCCAGGATCACGCCCCGGGCTGAAGACGGCACTAAACCACTGCGCCATCTGGGATGCCCTAAGTTTTTATTTTAATTCCTATGAGTTAACGTATGGTGCTCTATTAGTTTCAAATTAAGGAGAGTCTGTTTTTTCCAAGTGGTTTTCTTGAAGGCCACCTCACTTCACCCGAGACCAGAGGGAAACAGCACAGCACAGCTAACAACTCTGCCCAACCTCTCAAGCCTCTTCCGCCTCTGTCTCGTACCATATTGAGGCAGGTGATGGACTAAACCTGGCAGAAAGGGTTCAGGACTCTTGGCAGGCCCTGGTAGGTGGCCTAGCACCCCGAGGCAGGAGGGAGGACCCTCAGCACGTTAAGCGTGAGCATCTATCACATGTACAAGAAACACGGAAGAGGAGCAAGCCTGGGCCACGGTAATAGTCACAGGATGAGCAGCAGGAGCAGCTGGCAAGGGAGCCGAAGGGAAACCGAGACAGTGGGGCGCCCGAAAGTCACGACACAAAGTGCAACACACGGGCTAGCTTGTTTGGTTAAAGCTGCTGATACGGTCAGTATTCATATGGTCTGAGAAGTGGCCAACAGATCTAGCAAAATGGGGGCCACCGGAATCCTTGATAAAAGCCATGTCAGAGGCACCCTGGGCCCCTCTTGGGCTGGCCCTGCCTCCTTTTCCCAGCTGGTCTCCTCTTACTCCATGAGGGCTCTGGGCTTCAGCTTCCTCAAACTACCGATGCTGTCTAAATATGCTGCCACCATCCATCACGGGGAACTCCGTTTGTCCTTCCAGATGGCAATGAGATGCCACGTTGGCCCATCAAGCCTTCCCTTGCACCCACAGAGAGGCAATCTGTCCCTTCTATGATATAAGATCTGTCCCCCAACTCCATTCTCACCTTACACCACCACCCCCCTCACTGCGGCCACAGAGGCCTCCTGCTGTTGTCTAGCACAAAGCACACACCCTGGGACCCCTGGGGGGCTCAGCGGCTGAGCACCTGCCTTTGGCCCAGGGCGTGATCCTGGAGTCCTGGGATCCAGTCCCACATCGGGCTCCCTGCATGGTGCCTGCTTCTCTCTCTGCCTGTGTCTCTCATGAATAAATAAATAAAATCTTAAAAAAAAAAAAAAAAAAAAGCACACACTTTCCTTTGGGGCATTGACTTGGCTGCCCTTCTTACCCCTCCTATCCACAAGACTTGCTCCCTTACCTCCTTCCAATGTCACTTTCCAGGTAAGATCTTTCTTTCTTCTCTAAAACCAAAGACCCCCTATAGCTTCACCATCCCATAGGAAAGCAATTTACTTATTTATCTACCTCCCTGCGTGTCTCCTCTCCCCCACGTAAGCTCCACAAGGGCAAGAACTTTTCACTGAATTGGTACATGTTGTACCTCCAAAGGAGAACATTGTTGGCTCTTGTAGGTACTCAATAGGTATTTGCTGAATGAAAGAACAAATGAACAGAGTGGTGGGGCCCAAAGCCCAATCCCTATGGGTTGAAAAGAAAACAGGAAGTAAATAGGTGAAAATACCTAATAAAACAATTGGGGGGGGGGAGCGGGCAGAAAAATGCACACGGGGTGTGAGGTTGTCAGTGAGTGCAGATGATCCGGTAGAGAGTGAGCAGTTATTGATGTAGGAGAATAGAGACATATGCTGGAGCCAAGTCCTTGCGTTGGCCCAAGGCACCGCGATCTGAAGCACAAGAGGAGGAAGCAGACTGAGTTTTGGGTACAGATGTAGCCAGAATCCACCATGTGGCCTAATATGGCAGATGCAGGCTGGAAGGTTTATCCATGGCCTCCAGTGGCTCTGACTCTCCGATCTGCATAATTAATTCAAACCCCTAGTGACTTCCTAGCTTTTGACCAGAAAATACACACCGTGACACCAAAATAGTTAACAAGCAGCACCAACAGACATAATCCGGCAGTGACCTCATCTGGTATTTTGAAGAAAACACCAGGGCAGCCCGGGTGGCTCAGCAGTTTAGCGCTGCCTTCAGCCCAGGGCATGATCCTGGAGACCCGGGATGGAGTCCCACGTCGGGCTCCCTGGACGGAGCCTGCTTCTCCCTCTGCCTGTGGCTGTCTCTGCCTCTCTCTCTGTATCTCTCTTGAATAAATAAATAAAATCTTACAAAAAAGAAAAGAAAACACCAGTGTCTACAGGAGAATCCGCACTGGAGGCTGGCAGGACTTGGGCGCACCCAGTCCAACCCCCTAATTCTAAGTAAAGGCAGGGAGGGGAAGCATTTGCCTAGTCCCTGGGCTCACGGCTGATCCGGGACTAGAATCCAAGGCTCTGACTCTCTCTCTCTCTCTCTCTCTCTCTCTCTCTCTCTCAAAGGCTCCTCCACAGCCCTCGGCAGCCTCTGCCCCCCACTGTGGTCAGGATGCAGCCCCTGCATCACCGGACAAGCCAGCAGGACCGCACAGGTGGCATGAAACACTCTGTGGCGTCGCAGCGCCTGCCCGGACCTGCTGCAGCAGGCCCACGTTATGCAGAGAACCCAGCTCCCAGCCTGCCCCACCCATCACCCGGGAATCCACCCCAAAGCAGGTTGTTGCATGCATGGTCAGAGGGAGTAAGCACTGGGATGGCTTTGGGGAGCAGCAGTTTGATGGATCTGAATGAAACCTAAAATCTGCACACCTTTCTACCCAATATTTTCACACCTAGAAAAATGTCCTAAGGATTACTAAGGAAAGCAGGCAAAGATAGGAGTACGACTGCTCACCGTGGCTTTGATTATAATAGTAAAAGTCACAAATAATGTGCACACATATATTTTAGCTACCTCGGGGCAAGAGACTGCAGTAAAAAGACTTCACTTTTTTATACCACCTACTTCTGTGTGGTTTGAATCTATTAGAAATATGTATTATTTTCATAATTCCAAAGAAGGAAAAAATTAACAGGACAAATAAATCCTCTCTGATCTGAAAATATGTTCAAATCATGGCAATGCAAATGACTATTATTTTTATTTGTTTTTAATTGTTAAAATTTTTGCATTGAACAGACACTGTTTTTAGAGATATTAAGCTTAGTATAAAAATAATTCCTTCTCTGGATTCTTACTGCATGCACTCACAACAGAAAAAATGTAAATTCAAATTGCATTGGGATACATTTCTCACCTATCAGATTAGCAAAAATCAAAAGCTTAAAGTACACCGCTGGTGAAATTATGTGGAAACAGATACTCTCATATATTACTGGCGGGAAGGTAAAATTACAGAGCCCCTATGATGAAAAATGTGGGGATATCTTTAAAAATCATGACATATTTTATTAACCCTTGATATAAGAGTAATCTCACTTCTAAGAATTCACCCTTAAGATAAACTCCGAGCAATACAAAAATAAATACACGCAAGGTAATTCATTGTGGCATTACTTATAATTGTAAAACATTGAAAATTACCCTAAACGTTATCTCCTATATGCTAAATATAGGAGACTGGTGGCATAAGCTATGTTCTAACCACACAATGGAGCACAATGATGCTGTTTAAAAAAAATGAGGAAGTCTCTATGTACTTACAGGGAGTGATTTCCAAGATATCGTAAAGCCTTTTTTTAAAAAGCTCAAAAGAGTCCATGCAGGATACAAACACTTGTGCGGGGAGGGGAAAACAAAAGAATGGAGGGGAAAGAATGGAGTGGGAGAGTAAGACTACTTTGTACCTTTTATTTTTTAAAAAATTTTTATTTTTTTATGATAGTCACACACAGAGAGAGAGAGAGAGGCAGAGACAGGCAGAGGGAGAAGCAGGCTCCATGCACCGGGAGCCCGACATGGGACTCAATCCCGGGTCTCCAGGATCACACCCCGGGCCAAAGGCAGGCGCTAAACCGCTGCGCCACCCAGGGATCCCTACTTTGTACCTTTTAATGTAATTTGACGTTAGAGCCTCCTTAAGGTTTTACATGTTCCAAAATCAACGAGAATGAAGGGAACAAAATCTAAACAAATAAATGAATCAAACTGTATTTCAAATGAATAAAATAATGACAAAGAAAATTAAAACTTAATCCAAGTAACATTCATTCACTTATTCATTCGTAATGAAGATCCTAATAGTTCCCATTATGGCTCTACCATCGTTTATTCTGCAATTCCTCCATTGCTGGTCATTTAGGTTATTCCCATTTTTTTTTAAGATTTTATTTATTTATTCATGAGAGACACACAGAGACAGAGAGAGAGAGGCAGAGACACAGGCAGAGGGAGAAGCAGGCTCCATGCAGGGAGCCCGACGCGGGACTCGATCCCGGGACCCCGGGATGATGCCCTGAGCCGAAGGCTCAACCGCTGAGCCACCTATCCAGGCGTCCCATATTCCCAATTTTTTTACTATTACAAATAGTATTTCAACCATGATCGAAATACTATAAATACTGGGGATCCCTGCGTGGCGCAGGGGTTTAGTGCCTGCCTTTGGCCCAGGGCGTGATCCTGGAGACTCGGGATCGAATCCCACGTCGGGCTCCCGGTGCATGGAGCCTGCTTCTCCCTCTGCCTATGTCTCTGCCTCTCTCTCTAGCTCTCTCTCTGTGTGACTATCATAAATAAATAAAAAAAATTAAAAAAAAAGAAATACTATAAATACTATAAATCTCTGGCTGTATTTCTGATTGTTTCTTTATGACTATTTCTTGGATATTGTCCAGATAACTTTTAAACACAGTACTTTGGGTACTGGCAGTCAATACATAAAAAACACTACAGAAAGCTTAAAGCTCTACTGTAATAGATCTCCTTTCAGGACAACCTCCCGTAGGAGCAGATGACAGGTCTCTGGCTGCCTCATCTTTAGATCCACGACAGCGTGAATGTCATGCCGAGGCCACACTGGCCTGGGCTGCTCTCAGCCAGCGGCCGGCCGAGCACGCAGACACACTGGGCCATTCCTGCCCCAGGCAGGTCTTCTCTAGCAGGTAAGCTTTGCCTCAGGATGCCCGATCGTCCCAAAAGAGCCTCTCAGATGAACCACAGTGAGAACTCCGCCTACCTAATCCTCCTTCCTCCCCACTTCACAGAATGCCACTGCAATTAATTATTTTTTTAAAAAAAATTATTTAAAAAAAATAAATAAATAAAAAATAAAAAATTTTATTTATTTGTTTGTTTGTTTTAGTTTTTACTTATTCAACTAACCTCTACACCCAGAGTGGGCTCAAACTCATGACCCTGAGACCTCCGTGGCTTCACGGAGCCAGCCAGGCGCCCCAGAAAGGCACCGCAATCTCAAGAACGTTCCTGCCTCTTCCTGCCCTCTTCCCCTTTAGCCATTACAGGCACTTCCCAAATCAATCTCTTGCGCATCCTAGCCTATTTTGACATCTGCTTGTTGGAGTAAGGAAGCTGACACAACTTAGTACGCCCGCGTTTGCAATTGACTGTAGCGATTCTGAAGCAATGGAGTCTGCATTGTAGGATCAACCTAATGAGTGAGTGGATTGATAGCACTGGGCCCCAAGAGCAGGAAAAGGAAGAAACCAATGTGGAATAAGGGAAGCGAGGAAGAGTGCTACTGTGCTGAACTGGAATCGGAGGTCAGTGTAACCTCATGGATTATATGTGTGTGCATGTGCGTGTGGGGTTTACAGACCCCCAAAAATAAAACACTTAGAAGAAAACAGGACAAAAGCATCACAACCTTGGATTTGGCAATGATTTCTTGGACATGACATCAAAAGCACAGGTAACAAAAGAAAAAAATGGACAAACTGGACTTCATAAAAATTTTAAAATTTTGTTCATCAAGAGACAATACCCATGGAGTAAAAAAAAAAAAATCATAGAATGGGAGAAAATATTTGCAAATCATATACCGGATAAGGAATTAATATTCAGAATATCTAAGTCCTAAAACTCAGTAACAACAAATTAACAATCCAGCTTAAAACTGGGTGAAGAAAAAAAAAAAAACGAAAAAAAAAAAAACAAAAAACAAACAAACAAAAAAAACTGGGCGAAGAACTTGAATAGAGACTTCTCCAAACTTTGAAGATACATGAATGGTCAATAAGCACATAAAAGATGCTCCGCGTCACTAATCATTAGGGAAATGCAAGTCAAAACTACAATGAGATACCGCCTCACGGGCATTTCAGATCGCTACCACACACGCAGCGACGGAAAAAGGAATATTGGTGAGGATGTGGAAAAACTGTGACTCTCGTACACTGTTGGTGAGAATGGAAAAATGACGCGGCCACTGTGGAAAACGGTACGGTGGTTCCTTGGTTAAAAATAGAATTACCGGGTGACCTAGCAATCGTACTTCCAGCTCTCCGGTGGGAAGAGCCGAGAGCTGGGTCTCAGACATACCTGTACGCTGGTGTTCAAAGTGCCACTATTCATAATAGCCAAAACTTGGAAGCAATCCAAGTTTCCAACGACATGAAGGAAGCAAAATGTGATATACATACATGTCATGGAGTTTAGCCTTAAAAAGGAAAAATAGTCTGTAATGTGCGACAACATGGACAAACTTCGAGGACGTTATGCCAAGTGAAATAAGCCAGTCAACAAAAAGACAAATACTGTAAAAAACTACTTTTTCTGGGGTACTTAGCATAGAGAGATGCATAAAGACAGAAATTGTAATGGTGGTGGCCAGGGGGGCAGGCAGAGGGGGAAATGGACAGTTATTGTTATTGGGTATAGATTTTTCAGGTTTACAGGGTGAAAAGTGTTATGGGAATGGATGGGGGTAATGGTCGTACAACATATGACAACGTGAATGTATTTAATGCCACTGAGTGACACACTTAAAAATGGTTAAGACGGCAGGGGCTCCTGGGTGGCTCAATTGGTTAAGTGTCTGACTCTTGATTTCAGCTCAGGTCACGATCTCAGGGTCAAGAGAAGGTCTCCCTCCACCCTTCCGCACCCCAGTCTCTCTCTTAAAAAAAAAACAAAAACCGTTAAGGCAAATTTCATGTTATGTGTATTTTACTATAATTTTTAAGACCCTACAATAACTACACATAAAGTACGATGGTAACAAAGACGAGCATCTCTTACCTTCATCAAGCAGCCGGCAAACACAAGGAAGCCTTTCGAGTGCAGATGCTTGGCCAAGGAGAACCCGAACCCCGAGTCGCAGCCTGTGACCAGGACAGCTTTGCTGCCAACCTGTTTTAGAAGGTGAGACCCCACATTAGGAACCGAGGATCCCAAGCACAGCGACCAAGCGTCCTCGGGGCAGTAACGATTACTCGATTACTCGGCAGCCTGCCTCTAGGTTAGAGAGGCACCGCGGGAGGGCGGAAAAGGCTGGCAGCCAGAATCAGGAGGCCAGGCTCTAAGCCAGGTGCTGCCACCCAGGGACAGAGCTACATGGGGCGTCACTCCCTGCTCCTGGGCCTCGGTGTCCTCCTCCGCAATCCCCATGATCACCTCCCTTGTCACATGGCATTTGTCATTTTCTACCACGTGCAAGGCACAGTGCACGCGTTTAATACCCACCGCGAGGCCCACAGTGAGCAGGACTCTTACACCCCGTTACCATGTTAGCGGGGAAACCGATTTCCTGCAAGCCCTGAGGAGTCAGGCAGTGGTGGAGCTGGGGCTCAAACCCAGGCTGGGGCTCCAGAGCCTCCCCCCTGAACCCCCAACCTTGCAGCCCCTCGGAGGGCGACCGGGCCCAGGTTAGGGCCATGGTTAGGGCTGCGGTGGGCCGGTGTCCAGGCGGCCGGGCTGCACTCACCGGCCTCACCTCATCGGAGAAAGCACGCCGGCTGCCGGGGAGCAAGGGGGCGCCGCGACCCAGGGGCTCAGGCCTGCGGGAGAGAAAGAAGCAGTGAGCAAAGGCCGGCTCACATGGGGGGGGGGGGGCCTCGCACGGGGCCTCGGATCCGGGCAGGCAGATGGGGGCACCCTTGGCCACCAGGGCACACTCACCACCCCGCGCCCCAAGGACAGCCGCCACACTGCTGAGGAAGAAGCCCTCCGGCGGGGCTGCCAGGCCGGGACCCAGGGCAGCAGGTGCTGCTCAGATCCCCCAGCAGTATGGCGAGGTCCACAAAGGTTCTGCAAATGCAGCGTCCTCACCCCTAGGTCTCATGGTGCTTCCTGACAGTTCCTTATTTTGAAAAGATTTTATTTATTTGAGAGAAAGCATGAGCTGGGGGGGGGGGGGAGGCAGAGGGAGAGGGAGACGCAGACTCCGTAAGCAGGGAGCCTAACACAGGGCCCCATCCCAGGCCCTGAGATCGTGGCCTGAGCCGAAGGCAGGTGCTTGACTGACTGAGCCACCCAGGCGCCCCTGGGAGTTTTTCATTAAATGTTTATTTTGAAATGATTGTAGATTTAAATGCAGTTAAGAAATAACACAGGAGGATGCCCTGCAACCTTTTACCCAATTTCCCCCAATGGTAACGTTTTGCAAAACTATGGCCCCATATCACAATCAGGATATGGACACAGATGCAGGGAAAATCTAGAACATTTCCATCACCACAGGGATCCCGCGTGTTACCCTTTAGAGCCGCACCTACTTCCGTGCCACCGCACACCCTCTTTAACCACGAATCTGTTCTCCATCTCTATCATTTTGTCACTTCAAGAATGTTATATAAATAGAGTCACACAGTATATGATCTTTTCAGATTGCTTTTTTTTTCACCCAACATATTTCTCTGGAGATTCATCCAAATTGTTGCAGGGATCAATAATTTGTTCTTTTTTTATTGCTGGACTGTATTCCGTGGCACGAGGATGCCACAGTTTAACTATTCAACTGTTTTTTTGTTTGTTTGTTTTAAAGTAGGCTCCACACCCAAATGTGGGGCTTGAACTCACAGCCCCGAGACCCCAAGTCCCACACTCTACTGACTGAGCCAGGTCAGGTGTCCCTAACCACTCAACTATTGAAGGGCACCTGCATTGTTTCCAGTGGGGATCATGACAAATAAAGCTGCTATGAACATTCTTGTACAAGTTTTTGTGCAAATCTGTGTTTCTCTTGAGTAAATGCCCACGGGAACAGTCACCGGGTCATACAGTAGATGCAGATTTAGTTTTTAAGAAACCGTCAGACTGCCTTCCAGAGTAGCTGTAGCTTCTACATTCCCAGCAGCAATGGAGGAGTGATCCAGTTGTTCTGGGTCTTTGCCAGCATTTGGTGGTGTCACGACTTTTTATTTTAGCCACGCTGATGGCTAAACGGTGGTTTCAACGTGTGTTTCTCAAATGGCTAATGATGCTGAACATCTTTGCATCTGTATATCCTCTTTGGTAAAATGTCTCTTCATGTCTTTTGTTCACCTTCTTCTTTCTTTTCTTCTCCTTCTCCTTAAGATTTTATCTTTTTTTTTAAGATTTATTTACTTATTTATGATAGAAAGAGAGGCAGAGACACAGGCAGAGGGAGAAGCAGGCTCCATGCAGGGAGCCCGACGTGGGACTCGATCCTGGGTCTCCAGGATCACGCCCTGGGCCAAAGGCAGGTGCTAAACCGCTAAGCCACCCAGGGATCCCCTTAAGATTTTATCTTTAAATAATTTCTATACTCAATCTTAAAACCCTGAGATCGAGTCACAGGCTCTACTGTCTTTGTCCATATTCAAATTTTATTGTCTGTTCTTCCACTATTGAGTTTTGAGAGTTCTTTACACATTTTAGATGCTAGTCCTGTTATTGTGGTGTGCAAATACCTTCTGTTCTCCTAGTTGTCTCTTCATCCTCTTCACAGGGTGTTTGCAGAGAGAACTGGGTTTCATTTTGATAAGGGCTGATTTATCGATCTTTCCTTTTACGGGTAATGCTTTTGGTGTCAAGTTTTGGAACTCTTATCCTATCCCAGAACCCAAAGATTTTCTCCTGTTTTTGTTTTCCTAATGGTTTGATAATTTTATTTTTCACATTTTAAGTCCATGATCCATTTTGAGTTTTGTATACAATGCAAGACGGTCAAAGCGATAGTGGGTTTTTTGTTTTTTGTTTTGCCTATGAATTTTGCCTATGAATTGCTCCAGAACCCTTTTTTGGGAATGTTTTCCTTTCCGCCTTAAATTGCTTTTGCACCTTTGTCAAACATCAGTTTGGCATAGTTGTGTGGATCTATTTCTGGATTCTCTCTTATGTTTCATTACGCTATATCTTCCCATCTTATTTTTCCTTTTCAAAATTGTTTTTGCTACTCTATTTTCCTTGTCTATTCACATAAATTTTAGAATAATCTTTTCCTCTGCAAAAATCTAACTGGGACTTTGATAAGAATTGTACTAAATTTGTGTATCAATTTGGGGGAAACTGACATTTTTACTTTTCAAGTTCTTCAATCCCTGAACAGTATAGTATGGGTCTCCATTTATTTAGATCATTGACTTCTTTCATCAGTACTGTAAAGTTTTCTGCATGTGAATCCTGTACATGTTCATTGTATTTATACTTCCATATCTCATTCTTTGGAGCATTTTAAATGGTATTGTTTTAAATTTTGATATCCTCAATTCATTGCTAGGATATAAAAATACATTGACTTTTGTGTATTGTCTCGATTCCTAGAACAAACCCATTTTTTTCATGGTTTATATTTTTATGTACTGCTGACTTCTATTTGCTAATACATATTTTTAAAGATTTTACTTATTTATTCATGAGAGACACAAAGAGAGAGGCAGAGACAGAGGCAGAGGGAGAAGCAGACTCCCTGCGGGGATCCCAATGTGGAACTTGATCCCGGGACTCCAGGATCACACCCTGGACTGAAGGCAGATGCCCAACTGCTGAGCCACCCAGGGATCCAGGGAAGTACTATTGGTTTTTAAATGAATATTAAACCAGAAACAATAAATGGAGGTGGTAGGGGCAAGTGAGCAGCTCGCAATAGGGAAGAGGAGGTAGGAGATACTATTTTGTACCATTTGAATTTTGTACTATGTGAGTAAATTACCTATTCAAAACGTAAAGGTTTTGTTTCTTTTAAATTTTTTATTTTTATTTTTGTCTTTTTCTTTTAAAATTTTTAAAGAGATTTTACCTATTTATTTGACAGAGAGATGGGGAGAGAATAAGCAGGGGGAGCGGCAGACAGAGGGAGAGGGAGAAGCAGACTCCCTACTGAGCAGAGAGCCCGATGCAGGGCTCGATCCCAGGACCCTGAGATCATGACCTGAGCCAGAGGCAGATGTTTAACTGACTGAGCCACCCAGGGACCCCCAAAACATAAAGTTTTTTAAATGTTCATAAAGATGTGCTATCCAGGGCAGCCCAGGTGGCTCAGCAGCTTAGCCCCACCTTCGGCCCAGGGTGTGATCCTGGAGACCCTGGATCGAGTCCCACATCAGGGAGCCTGCTTCTCCCTCTGCCATTCTCTCTCTCTCTCTCTCTTATGAATAAATAAATAAAATCTTTTTTTAAAAAAAAAGATGTGCTATCCAACATTCTTAAAGAACAATGGGGGGATCCCTGGGTGACGCAGTGGTTTGGCGCCTGCCTTTGGCCCAGGGCGCGATCCTGGAGACCGGGGATCGAATCCCACATCGGGCTTCCGGTGCATGGAGCCTGCTTCTCCCTCTGCCTGTGTCTCTGCCTCTCTCTCTCTCTGTGACTATCATAAATAAATAAAAATTAAAAAAAAAAAAAGAACAATGGGTTCACGAGACAGAAACAAGGGTCCTAGGAAAGTCTACCAAGGTAAACTCCTGTCCTTTGAATTGCCACAGAAGAATCTCTTTGGATTTTAAGTCCTGGTGCATGGTGGTCTCAGATGAGAGCAGAATGGTGTGGTTAGTACACCCAAAGGTAGTGAAATGACTTCATCCAAAGAGAATCGCTGTTTTCCCAAGACCCCTGGGAAGAAACAAGGTGACTCTTCTGGGCCAGATGAGACGTGTTCTTTCCCCGGCTGCCAGTCCCCTTTGTACTACTTGATACTTTAAAAAGTTAACAGAGGGGATCCCTGGGTGGCTCAGCGGTTTGGTGCCTGCCTTTGGCCCAGGGCGTGGTCCTGGAGTCCCGGGATTGAGTCCCACATTGGGTTCCTGGCATGGAGCCTGCTTCTCTCTCTGCCTCTCTCTCTCTCTCTCTCTCTATGTCTATCATGAATAAATAAATAAAATCTTTTTAAAAATTAGAAAATAAAAAATAAATTAAAAGTTAACAGGTTACAGCAAGAGAAATAATTTATTTCAAACTGACTTGCCAGATTTTTTCTAACCTACCCATTAACCCATTGTCAAATACATTCAGGTCCAAACTTGACTCTCTCTGGGTGTACTCGCTAGGGCAGGCTCTGCTGCTCAAGCCCAGCAGCCAATGGCCACTTGCTCCTCTCTAGAGAGCACAGAGCTCCAGCCCTCCACACCCAACCTCCACGTGGCCAGACCGTACCTTCTCGGCCCCATCCAACTGCACTTGTAGGTCAGGGCCACAGTCAGTGAGCTCTTCTCTGAATGTGGCTGCTACCCCTTTGGGATTCCTCCCCTCAGAGAACCTACTGACTCTCCGGAGCTGAACGGGCACCACCTGCGAGGCTAGTGCAGCTGCTGGAGGAAGGGCTGGTTGACCTGCAGCTCGCTGCCGCCCCTTGCTGCACCCAGAATGTCCGTGGGAGGAACCTGGAAATCTGCATTTTAACAAGCTGCCCAGGTGCCTGTCAACTAAAGTTAGAGAACTAAGGTACCAAGGCCTTCCCGGGCCAGGACCTGGGCCCCAGAGCACTGTCATCAGGAACTTGCAAGGCCACGTTGGAGATGCCACCCCCACGCCGGCCAGGGCATCATTCCGGCTTCCTCTCCGTCTTACCGGGCCGCATCTCTTCCACCATGAATCAGCAGCAATAGCCAGAAACCCAGCTTTCTGCTGAGAGGAGTCATGATTAAGTGAGTCAACAGGCTGACCCAAACAAGATGGGGCCTAGGAGGGACAAATGTCACTGACACAGTGCAGCTTGGGAGAAATATGGCCTCACGCGGCAGCACACGCGAAAGCAACATAGTCTGGTCAACCTTGAAACGCCGGTGATGTGCCTGCCGACAGATCCCCGTGGGCCAAGGCTGGAGGGACAATGGAGCCCTCCTCCACATTGCCCTTTTCAGGCTGGCCTGGAACTACACGTCCTGCCCAGGCCGCAAAGCCGAGCGCTGGGGTTAAGCCACAGCTGTGTGTGCAACCAGGATCCAGGAGGTGGGGAATGCATCAGTGAGTCTCCTGTCCTGGGCAGGGACAGAGCCTTCTGCCAAAGCCAGAAATTCAAAATCCGAGGGCTGTGCAGAGCCAGTGGGCAGGGCAGGTTGTCTGCTCAGAGTCCTTCAAGGGAGCCAGGCCCCGTTCCCCCTTCAGTGGGATGTGGCCTATGTGGGAAGGGCCATTTTATACTCTTCTTGTATGATGGCTTCTGCTAGTTGAAGCCCGTTTCCTACGAAGCTTCTGTGGCCCATGGAAATGCTTTTTTTTTTTTTAAAGATCAATTTATTCATAAGAGACACAGAGAGAGATAGAGGCAGAGACACAGGCAGAGGAAGAAGCAGGCTTCCTCTGCAGAGCCTGATGTGGGACCCGATCCCAGATCCCGGGATCATGACCTGAGCCAAAGGCAGATACTCAACCACTGAGCCACCAGGCGTCCCCGATGGAAATGCTTTTAAGCAAATGGTCCCCAAAGCCTAAATGCATGTTCTTCTAGACAGACGCCTTCATAGGCATAGAAAATATCCGTTGATCTTGGAGCCATTGAATTTAACCTGACCCTTAATTTCACTCCTGTCAAATATAAAAGCACAAAAAGTGTATTATTCTTTCCCTGCTCTGGCTGCAAAAGAAGAAAATGAGGCAACAGAGCACTCGGACTCCCTTTGGAAAAGGCAATTCCAGAAGTCCTCAAAGAAGAGCTGCTCTTTTAATGCTTCCTCTAAATCACACAACCTACCAGGGAAGCCTCAGGATGTTTTTGGTTAACTGGTTTCATGTGTAAGATTGAAAAAGAGCAGTTATCTAGGTGATCAGAGCATCGAGACACATCAATGTCCTATGCCTCCTGAGGGGCAGCACCCCACTTAGGGGCGACTCTTCCAACATCCACGTCTCGATGTACATGAAACGAAACACTACCCAAACCCAAACTGACAGGGATTCTTCCAAAGTGTCAAGGTCATGAGCTGTCCCCAGTAGGAAGAGACTAAGGACACACGACAAGTAAATGCAACCTGGGACCCTGCTTTGTACCTGGTACCAGGAAGTAGTAGGCCATTAGTAGGCCAGTGGTGATATTTGAATCCGGTCTATAGATAGTTAACCCTATTACATCAGCAGTAGTTTCCTGGTTTTGGTGATTGTGCTATGGTTTCGTCAGACGTTCACATGTGGGGAAGGAGGTGAAGGAGACAGAGGAACCCTCTACTGTTTTTGCAACTTTTGCAGAAGGGTAGTCATTTCAACATTAAAAGTTGAAAAACATAAAGCAGGGGTGAAAGATCATCCTCTGTGCCCTGTGAAGGTCTTTACCTTTTGCGGACATCTCTGGGTTTCCTCTGCTGGCGGGCAGCAAGTACTGACCGACGTCCTTGAGAGTCAAGCCTTCTTACCTCCCGCAGCGTCCGTGTGTGGAGAGCTGTTTTGCCCAGCAGGTGTGACCCTCAAGGGGGCCTCCACCCTTTTGTTTCTTACCTTGTTCCATTTCCTCTATCATAGAACTTCAGAGATTTCCCCGGGAGCTGTGACAGGGGTCTGAAGAGGCGGGTGGTCAGCATTGTGGCCACAAGAGGTGGGATGGTCAGCCTCCTCGCAGTGGGTTCTGAAACACACAATGTACCCTCAGCATTGCCTGGTCGCCTTCATGGGTGGACCCTTCAGGGGCTGAGGCAGGAGGGGCCATTTTGGCTCCAGGTTGTGAGCCTTAACTGGGCTCTGGCTGGCGGGCTCAGGCCCGGTCGTGGTACCCAGCAGTGTCCTCTGGCACCGCCCTCACCGAGCTGCAGCCTCATATGATAAGAAGAGTCAGGAGCTGGGTTCTAGGTCTAGCTGTGCCACCAACTCCCTGGGGAAGCGTGGGCCAGCTGTCACCCATCTGTAACATGTGGGACCAGACCACTGATCCTACAACCAAGTTAAGTAGCAACCACAGGGAGGACTTGGGGACCATACCCCCCCCCTGGGAATTCCAACTATATAAGCCCCATCCGCTTGTTCCCTATAACCAGATCATCCATCTGTGGTGACCCGGGGCATCAGCCTGCACTCTGGCCACTTGCCTCCACAGGCTGCTCTTCTGGCCCTCTTCTGGCCCATGACACATATCAACCAGACTCAACTCTCCACCTCTCTCTCCGCCCCCAGCACAGACAGGGCCTGGCTCTGAGGCACAACTCATCAGTAGCTCTAGTACATGGAGACAGGAGCTAGAGAACGACACCCTTCCATCAACTTAAACACACACACGTGCGCGCGCATGCACGCACACGGAGTCCCTCCCAACACCCTACCGGTCTCTTCTGAAGTCAAATCAACTTTACTGCAACAGGCCATGTACCACGTGGGGTCACTTCCGGCTACTCAGCACCATGACCAGTTGTGCATTATTAACTGTTGATTGGTGTGTTGCATTTGTGGTGAACAGTGAGCCCTCCTGGCCCAGGGGAAGGAAGGGGTGGCTAAGAGGGAGCCAAGCAAGGCAATCACAGCCAGAGGAGCTGTTGCTCTTTCTCTGCTGAACCCTCCGAGCCCCCCCTTTGCACACCTGCCTGTGGTTTGTCAGGAACGACGGTTCTGCTTGGGAGGCAGCTCCCTCCTGCCCTTGTGCTGCCACCCAAACCTAACCGGTAACCGGCCTCCTGGGCCACGAGGTCTCTAACATATTCATTATCTAGCCAAGCACTGCACTGCTCACTGTGGGTGGCAGGCGGAGGTATTTAATCCGTTTAATCCTCAAGAAAGGAAAACAAATGGGGACCCCTTGGCTTGTGGGTCTTCCCCGATTATGCAGCAGGCTCTTTCCACTCCCTACTCTCCAGGCCATCCTCAGCACTGTGGCCACAGAGATCTTTATAATCCCAGTCAAGGGGTGCGCCTGGGTGGCTTAGTCGGGTAGCGTCCGACTTCAGCTCAGATCAGGATCTCGGGGTCCTGAGACTGAACCCTGCACTGGGCGCTGGGCTCAGCAGGGAGTCTGCTTGAGGATTCCCACTCTCCCTCTGCCCCTCCTCTGCTCACGCACATGCTCTCTTTCAAATAAATCTTTTTAAAAAAATACCAGTCAAGGTATGCGACTCCTTTGCCCAAAGCCTCCTCTCCATGCCTGTTGGGAGTGGGCCTCTGTCTCCCTTCCCAACCTTGTCTGGTGCCGCCCTCCTCTGCTCACTGCTCCACAGCCACTCTGACCTTCTGAAAGCCTCTTGTGTGTGCCAAGCTCCTTCCTGCCTCAGGGCCCCGGCCTTTACTCTTCCCTCACTCCAGATGGTGAGTCCTTCTAACTCTGGACATAAGGGAGGCGGATCCCGATCCTCCACGCAGCACACGCAGGTTGCTCCCTGTAAGACCACTCTTTAATCGAAAATCACCATGTTTCTTTACTTCATCCTCCCCTTCTAAATCATAAACTCAGTGGAGCCAGGGGCCTTCTCCATCTTGTTCACCACTAAATCCTTCTTGCCTAGAAGAAGGCGGACACAAAGGAGGCACTCAGTGAGTCTGTGGGTGGGGATGAGCTGGGAGTAGAAAGTCAGCCTGCGGCCAGAACGGAAGTTTCCGTAGCAAGCACCTGGCAGGCAACAGCAAAATGGAGCCCGAGGTGGCCCTTCTTTGAAGGCACACGCCCACGTGGCTCAATCTTTACCTGGGCACCCCCCCCAACGCCACCCCGGGTGCCCCCCCCACCCCCCAAGCGGCTGGGCAGGCTGAGCACATGCATCTCCCCCCAATCTCCCCCTCTCCCATTGGGACTAGAGGCTGAGGTCACCACCACCGGGTGACTCCAAAGCCAGTAGTCTCTAATTAAAGCCCCTCCATCCCTTGTGCTCAGTGCCTGCGGCAGAGACCGCTTCAATATTCTCTCCAGAGGGCTGCTTGCAATTTTTATTTTCCCTCAAGTCAGCAGTATCGAAAAGTGCTAGAGTGAAAATAGCTTAAAGTACATGAAAACTAAAAAAAAAAAAAAAAAAAAAAAAGTATATGAGAACTCAGCCCTTCGAACAGCTGGCTACTCGAGAGGTCATCGCTTACACACCAAGAGGCAGGGCTTTAGGTCTCTTCTTGTTTTTGAAGTTTCTTAAATGTATTTTTTCCACAGCAAACACAATGCCTGCTAGAGGCAGTGGGACGCCCGTGTGGTCTTGGGAGTTGCCTGCCGTCATTTTTAATGCCTTGTGCTGGGCTTTCTTCTCTGTGAACATGAAGTTCTCAAACTTGAAAAGCTCTCACTTGTCTTTTGGTTTGGAAACGGAGGTGGCTGTGAAAGGTGGGTGTGGCAAGGAGGCAGGGTGACTTTGTGGGGAGAGGTGGGGGACAGTCTCTCGGGCCTTGACCTCAGCTGCCCCACTGAGGACTCGACTGCCAGTGACCAAATTTGTAAGATGATGACACAAAACCAAGATGCTCACACATCCATCTGTAATCTGGGAGAAACTCCTCTGACACTGAGAACACTTGGGTGTACTCTCAAGGGCGCCCTGTTTCCACGGTCACTGTATCACCCATGCGCTACCTGGGGAATGTACTTCCTCTTCAAAAAGAGCAGCGTGTGCATCCTTGGCCCAAAGCGGGGCTCCCCGTGGCATTCTGACAGGCTTCCCTGCAGAGGCCCAGCTGGCTGCAGTCCTGTGGCTTAGGATCAAGGCCTCCCTTGCAAGGGACAGTCGTTCCCAATGCTGACATCCTTGGAAACGGCAAGCCGTCAGACGGAAACAGGCACCCGGAAGGCAGGCCCCAGGCAGAGAAGAGCGTAGGTTTCTAGACGTGGAGTGTGGACGGGCCTCGGCACATCCAAGTGGGAAGGGAAGGCCCCGTCCTGTGGAGGAGGCCAGGCTGGGGTTCGGCAGAAAATCTGAGGTAGGGCCCCACCCTGAGGTGCGGAGGACCGTCAGCTTCTGCGTGAGAGCCGCAGCCTGCTGCCACCATGCTCTACGTGGCTGTTTGGCAGCCCGGCGTTTTAAAAGGCCACGTAACCAGGCAGCTAAGGTATTCCTGACCTCAGTGTGAAGCCTACACTCACCCTCGTAGGCCTACTCCAATCACCGTTGTTGACTCCCTGCACTCCCCGGGCATTTGCGTGGGGACCCCCTACCCGGAGAGACAGAGCTATCACCCTCGGGTTCCCTCCGAGCACTTGGTAGCGGCCTAGAAGTGCCAGCCCAGCCCAGCGACAGGAGCTGCCTGTGAGCTCCGGGGCCTCCTCAAGGCCGTGCACGGGGAAAGCTGACCGCCTTCAAGGCCCTAATCCCAAAAAGATACCAGTTACCCCTCAGAGACAGGATTATTCTGGAACCAAAGTCAAGAAGCATTTTACAGGGGCATTAATGATGGACGATGATCTCACTGCCATTTGATCATAAACGGGGACTCCTAGGACCACGTGTGACGGAGACCATCAGACCATCAGACACGGCTGCAGCAGTGGGGAGGGCGGGAGGCCAGAGAGATGGATGAGGCCAGTCCGCGGAGAGGAGGGTCAAGCACAGGAGCAGAGGAGGAGGAGAGATGGATGCAGCGATGAAAGAGAAACACACCCCAGCCTCCTTGGGGCACAGCTGCTTCTGGGACCATCTGCCCTCCCGCCCTCAGCTCTGTAAGGGGTGTGAGGTCTTTATTCTCCGTGTTAAATAGGCCTCAGGTGTCTGCTCCTCCTCGCAGGGAGACGACACCAGCTACACTGAGTGGGTCTCCGCGCGGAGCATTGATACAGACTCTTCAGCTTGCCCCGCTTCTGGGACTGCGACACTGTGGGTCTCGCAGCGACACCAGGAACCCGTGTCCCTCCCCAAGAGTGTTACCAGAGCTGTCAAAACTGCCATAATCACAATGACAACTGCCAGACGAGGCAGGCATTCCATCCCTGGGATAACCAGATCGAAACCAAAGTCAAATTCTGCCTCAGTGCAAGTCGGGGAGCACTAAACAGTGGGCGTCTCTGGCCCCGCTGGTGGGCTCTTCACACCACCACGGTGAACTCTCATAGCTTTAAATAGGATTTACATGCCAACTCCTGAATGTTTACCTCCCAGGGCCTTCTCCTCCCAACTCCAGACTTACATATCCGCCTGCCCGTCCAACATTTCCACCAGAATGTTCAACAGCTGATCCGTTATAAGCACCTGTCCACAGCTGAACCCGTACCACGGCACTGAACACCTGCTTCTCCAGCTCTTCTTCATTCTTGATCTTCTCTTTTTTGCACACTCCACAGCCAGGCTGTTAGCAGATCCTGACTCCACCTTTTCAGTATATCTAGGACACTCTGATGATCATCTCTGTCTAAGCCGTCTTCACTTCCTGCCTGGATTATTGTAATCGCCACCCACTGGCTCCCTGCCTCTACCTTTGTCCCCCTTTGGACGCTGCTCAACAGTGGCCTGCATGATCCTGTGAAATATGCAGATCATGTCCCTCCTGCACAAACTCTTGCTCCGTGTAAAAGCCAAAATCACTACAGATTGCCCCCAAGACCATCCGTGATCTGGGTCCTCATGACCTCACTGGCCTCATCCCACCTTGTTCGCTACACCTTGGTTACCGGGGCCTTTCTTGCTATACTTAGAACATGACAAGTAACCTTCTGCCTTGGGAACTTTGCCCTTACTTTTCCCTCTACTTGGAACATTTTTCTCCCCCCGCCCCCATCCATAGGGCTCATTCTCCCACTTTGGTCTTTTACTCAAATATTTACTCAGTAAGACATTCCCTGGCCAGTCCATCAATCCCACCCCTACCCTGACATTTTCTATTCCTCCTTTCCCGTTTCCCTCCCCCCCCCTCCTTGGCTTACTACATTATAACAGTATACACGTTGTACTTATTTATCTTATTTGTTATCTTCAGTCCTAGGAGAATGTAAGCTCTGAGAGTGGGGGGGGGTTTGTCTGCTTTGGTCACTGTCATAGCCAACACCTAACAGTGCCCGCCACACAGGAGGCACATAAAATGTGAATTACTTAGGGGGGTTTTCAGCAGAGGCCTAGTATGATCAGACTTATATTTTAACACCACGTGTCACTGGGTTAAGAAGAAACTGAGGATGAACAAAGAGGAAGTAGGGAGACCATTATATGCTTGGGTGGCCATACAGGACCATCCTCTATAGCCTTCAAGGTTGTGCACAGCAATAAATAAATAAATAAATAAATAAATAAATAAATAAATAAATAAATAAATAAATAATAAATAAATAAATAGAAAAGAAAGAAAGAAAGAAAGAAAGAAAGAAAGAAAGAAAGAAAGAGAAAGAAAGAAAGAAAGTAAGTTGTGCACGGCAACTCTAGTGAATGGTGAAAAGGAGCTCTCTGGAGATAGACAGAAGGGCTGCCGACCCTGACCGTGACCGTGACCCTGGTGGAAACTACCAAGGTAACAAAAAGTGGTCAGAATCTGGCTACATTTTGAAGGTAGAGCCCAGTATGATTTAACTTGACACTTTTTAAATAAATGTTATTTATTTGACGGGGGGGGGGAGTGGCAGGGAGAGAGAGAAGCAGACTCCCCAATGAGCAGGGGGTGGACTTCAGGCTCCTGGGTCTCAATCCCAGGGCCCTGCGATCATGATCTGAGCTGGAAGCAGATGCTCAGCTGACTGAGCCACGCAGGTGCTCCTTAACTGACACATTTAAGAGGAGGATGTGCAAGAATAAAAAATCAAAGATATTTCCAAGATTTCCGGTGCATACGCAAAAGAAATAAAAATATTAGTACAACTGGCAAAGAGCCATTCCACTCGTAAGTGCTCACCACATTTCAAATCCGAGTGCACACATCAGACCTCGGGGCGCCTCCGAACCCCGTCTCCGCGTTCCCTCCTGCCCCACGGTCGCTCAGCAAGCCCCGCACCCCCGGTTTTCCAGGGCTGCTCACCCTATGCCACACCTGACTTGTCCACACGGCCAAGTCCTGATTCGGAGCTCGCTCCTCCACGAGGACTCCTCCGCGATGCTCCTCCTGATGCCCTAACTACAGGCCCCGGCTCCCGGCTGCTGCATTTTCAACTCGGCCCTTCCCCCCGCGCCTCCGGACGGCACCGCGCCGCGCCTGTAAGTAGGCGGCACCGCGGGCCCCACCCGGACTGCGAGCGCCCCGCGGGGCGCCGGCCACTGCCCCCTCCTCCCCAAGGGCGGCTCGGGTGCCCGGCGGGGGCGGACCACACGCGGCGCGGCCGAGCGCGAAGCCGCCAGCTCCCGGCGCAGCTGGGTTTCCCCGCGGGTCGCACCGGGCCAGGCCGCGCTCCAGCAGCGTCCGGGGCCGCCTCCGCAGGGACGCACGAGCCCCGGCCCCGACCCTGACCCCAGCCCCGACCCCAGCCCCGGGGGGACCCCAGGCCGCTGACCTCAGGCCGCTCGGCGCCCGCCGGCTGCAGGACGCTCGCAGGGCTCAGCCACGCGCACGGCGCCAGGCGCGGCCGGAACAGCACCCCGCCCCGCCCCCACCCTGCTGCCCCTCCCGCCCCCACCCCGCCCTCCCCCCCGCACCCCTCCCCCGCACGCCACGTGCTCCAGCACCCCCCGCCCTCCCCTCCCCTGCACGCCCCGCGCTCCAGCACCCACTCTTCCCCCTCCCCTGCTCCCCCCGCCCTCCCCTCCCCTGCACGCCCTGCGCTCCAGCTCCCATCCTCCCCCGGCCCCTCCCCTGCACGCCGCGCGCTCCAGCACCCCCGGGGACGCCCCGGACGCTCAGGCGCCGCCCCCTCCGCGCACGCCGAGGCCAGGGCGCCACTGCCGGCCTGCGTCCCTCCCTCCTCCCCGGCGGGGGCTCGGCTCCGGCCGCGCTCCCATTGGCTGAGGCGGCTCCGCGCCCAGGCCCCGCGTCCCCGCCGCGCCCCGCAGCCCCCAGGCCCCAGGTCCGCACCTCCCGGGCCGCAGCGGGGGCGGGAGCTTCGCGGGGCCGTGGCGGGGCTGGGCGCCCGCGGGTGCCGCTCGGCCTCCCCCCTGCGGCCCGGGGCGGCGTCCCTCCGGTGGGCGGGGGCGGGCGGGGGTCCGGGCCGGGCGGGGGCCTCTGCACCCTGCAGCCTCGGGGCCGCGCGTCAGCCGGGACGGAGACCGAGACGGAGCTGGCGGCCCCCCCGACCCGCCCCCCGGGACCCGCCGCCCGGCCAGGGACCGCCCAGGGCCGCGGGGACCCGAGCGGAGGGCGCGGCGCGGGAGCTGCGGGGAGCGGCCCCTCCTGCCCCCGGCCCCCTGGGCGGAGCCGCCCGGCTGCGGACCGCGCTTCCCCGAGTCGGCGCTCCCGCCGCGGCTGCTCCGCCCTTGGGCTGCGGAGGGTGGAGGGGGCGGCTGTGCAGGGGGGCCGGGAGGGGGCGGGGCGGCTGTGCAGGGGAGACGGGAAGGGGGAGGGGGCGGCTGTGCAGGGGAGACGGGAAGGGGGAGGAGGCGGCTGTGCAGGGGTCGGGGAGGGGGAGGGGGCGGCTGTGCAGGGGAGACGGGAAGGGGGAGGAGGCGGCTGTGCAGGGGTCGGGGAGGGGGAGGGGGCGGCTGCGTAGGGAGGCCGGGAGGGGGAGGGGGCGGCTTGCAGGGGGGCGGGGAGGGGGAGGGGCAGCTGTGCAGGGGGCGGGGAGGGCGGCGGGGGTTGGCTGCGCAGGGCGGGGTGACTGCGGGGGCGGGCTCCGCGCCTGCCGCCCCCCGCCCCCCCGCGGCCCGGCCAGCCCCCGGGTACCCCCGGTCCGGCCCCCAGCCGGAGACCTACCCCTTGCCGGGCGTCGGCCTCCAGCGCCAACCGCCTTCGGGATCGGCCGGGCTAGCACGCGGCGGAGCAGGTGCGCCCGGACCTGGGACACCTGGCGAGGCGCCAGCGTCCTTGCAGCTCCCGAGCGTGTTTGCCGACGTTGGAACCGGTCGGAGGCGACCGGGTGGTTTTTCTATTTGTCTTTTGATCGGATGATGCGCATTTAAAGAGCGAGCGCCGCGAGCCCGCGCAGGTCCTTGGCCGCAGTGCGGCCGCAGAGCTCCAGCCCTGGGGCCTGTGGGGTCAACAGGCCGCCGCGGCTCCGGGGCCTGCGGCATGAAACCGGGCCGAGGAGAGAACGCGAACTCCCGGGACCCATTGGACCCTAGTGGCCGAGTTTCGTTTGGGTCCAATTACAGAGGAGCGCGGATTGGCAGGGGGGGGGCTACGCAGGTGAACCGGGGGCCAGCGCGGGCCGGTGGGGGTTAAAAAAAACTGGTCAGCTTCTTGGGAGCGGCTGTGCTTTATCCCCAGCTCCTGACACACACAGTGTTGGTCACAAAGGCAGGATGCACTCAAGTCCCTGTACCCATTTTACAGACCACCTGCGGCAGCGTGCTCTCCAGAGTGCTCCCCCTGCACCTGCCACAGCCAGAGCCCAAAAATCTTACCCTGGGCTGCTGCTTTGAGGGCTATACGTTGCTAGAAAGCATTTAATTAAAGGAAGAATTTCTATTTCCACCTGGAAAACCCAGAGGGCCTGACTCTGGGCGGAGAATGAAATGGAAATGTGGTTCTATTTATGGAAGACAGGGAAAGGACGCTCGGCCTGAAGGTCTATCAAACTGCGCCCGCCGCTGGCCCCCCCCCCCACGTTCACCTGCGTAGCCCCCCCCTGCCAATCCGGCTCCCAGCCCATCTTTCTCTTCCAGCTTTGCTGAGGCGAACCACTGCATTCAGGTGTCACCCGAGAGCACCTTGCCTGCCTCCACGGCACCTGGCGTCCTGCCTCGGGTCCTCGAGGTCACAGCAGCCAGGGACCCCAGCAGGAAATCACTGCCCATTCTGACACACGCATATGCCTGCAAATGCAAAAAGAACCTAACACTGTTTGGGGACAGGCTTTGAGGCAGAAACAGCTGGTGGAGAAATACTCCCCTCTTACCGTCTTCCGGTGGGACAGTTCTGAGGTGCGTTCTGTGTGGCTCCTAAGAGGACAGAGCCCCGGTTGCCCATGGTGGTGCCCAACGTCCTCAGTTCAGTACCGCAGCCCTGGACTGCTTTTCTCTGTTCTTCCTTGCTTGCCTGAGCTTCCCACCCCTCTGCTGTTCCCTCCGACTTGTTCCCAAAACAAACTACCTGTACCAAAAATTGTTGCTCAGTGTTTTTCTGGGGAACCCAGAGTAAGCCGATTATTAACCCGGAAGAGGCATCCGTGCCCACCTTTCAGGGTTATTCTCAGCAGACCTTTCCCAAGTCCGCTAAGGAGGAATCCATTTGTTGACCCTGAGCTTCTGCTCCTTTATCTCCCAGCTGCCCTGCCCTCGAGGGCCTCACTCAGGAGCTCTCAGAGACAGGAAGTACTGAGGCTCCCAAGAGATGGGCCAGCCGAGGCCTGGGTCTGGGTGAGAGCCTGACAAGGTCACACTCGGCACCCCTCTTAAACCTCTTCTCCCCTGCTTCCAAGGTGCTGGCTGCTGACGTTTGTTTTTTTTTAATTTTTTTTATTCATTCATGATAGTCACACACAGAGAGAGAGAGAGGCAGAGACATAGGCAGAGGGAGAAGCAGGCTCCAAGCACCGGGAGCCCAACCTGGGACTCGATCCCCGGTCTCCAGGATCACGCCCTGGGCCAAAGGCAGGCGCTAAACAGCTGCGCCACCCAGGGATCCCTGGCTGCTGGAAACTCAGCTCTGGGGTTGAACACGGAAGCGGAAGCCATGTGGGACGCAAGTCACTCCCAAGCTGTCTCCTTTCTGCCCGCCTCTTCCCCTCCCCCTTGCAAAAGCTGCTTCTCTACCCAGATACAAGGTCTCAGGCCGGGTGTTGGGCACCGAGCACTTTTCAGCAACACCAAGGCTGCTAGTCTGGGGAGGGAAACAGCCCTTAGCTGTTCCCTTCAAGGAGGGAAATGAGACATGTACATAAGTTAATGAATCATTAGAAGTCCTGTAAATCCTCTAAAAGAGGGGCATGTAAGTATAATGGGACTTGAGGAAGAGCTTTGTAGAGGAGATGGCATCCTGAAAGATTCTCAGCTGGAAGGAAGCCCTCTTAAGAGCTCCCACTGCACAGAGAGCCCCAGTGACTGCTCCGGTTCATTCCAGTTCCTCATTACCTCCTGGTTCACACCCTTCCTGAATCCCAGGCAAGCTGATCATTCCCTCTTCTTCCTAGCCCCAGCCCTCCCCTCTATATCTGGCCCTGTCCTGTCTCTGAATGCCCTGGGCCTCTTCCGCCCTCGGCATTAAGTGTTGAATATCAAGTGATGCAGGTTAAATCCTGCCCTGGGCCAGCCACCTGGAAGGCCCCTGGAAGCCCACCTGTGCAGCCCTCCAGGTGGAGCCTTGCTGGGGAAGAGAGGAGAGTAAAACCACTTACTATTCCAAACCTTGCAGGGCTTCTGTTTGGATACAAATGGATTAAAAAAAAGAGGGGGGGGGTGCCTAGAGATGTGCCCTTATCTTAATTCTGCAGAATTTTAAAAGTATCGAACAGCTTTCTTCTATCATAGGACAGTGAAACAAAGAAAAGGCCCAATGGGTTATTCTAAAAGCTGTGGTGCTCAGAATCCAAATGCGCTGAAAAGAGCCCTGGATCGTGATGTGACTATAATTCTGAATTCTTCCCCTAAATGAGAACTGGGGGCCCAGCTTTTTCCCTGCAGTGAAAGAGCAAGGAAAACAAGAGCTTGGACCTTTCTGGAAAAGTACCAGGTACCCACATCCCCACTCTCTTTCTGTCTCTTGACTACAATGTATTTAACTTTTTTTTTTTTTTTAACCACAGTTTGCCCTTAGGAGTAGTTTAGATTTTTTTTTTTAAAGTAGGCTCCGTGCCCAACGTGGGGCCTGAACTCAGGGCCCTGAGATCACATGCTCTGCCAGGTGAGCCAGCCAGGTACTCCAGCAGTTTGGAAATTTAAACAAAGTTTCTTTGAGGTAACTGGGACCTTTGAAGAAGGAATGTATGAGAAGGTAAAAAAACAGTGTTCCCACCTCTGCCCATTCACCCCAAGCTAGAGCCACCCATACATCTCCTTTCTTCCTTCTTTCAGTCTACATCTGAGCTGTGTTCTATCGCAGGCATTATGCTTTTTCTCCGAATGCAGCGATACCAAATGCTGGGTCCCTGTTTTCAACGACACAATTTAGCAGTTAATTGCTATGTACCAGATACTATGTCAAGAGCTTTGTGTGCATTATTTTACTTACTCTTAAAAGTGACCTAAGATCACCCCCATTTTGCATCTAAGGAAGTTGAGGCCTAGAGAGGTCAAATAATTGCCCACAGCAACACAACTAGCAAGGGGCAGAGACAGATCCTACATAAGTCTGTACTATTTCAAAGTCTTTCTTTTTTTAGAGAGAGTGCTCACAAGCGGAGCCGGGGGCTAGAGAGAGAGAGTCTCAAGCAGGCTCCATGCTCAGCACAGAGCCGCAGTATGGGGCTTAATCTCAAGACCCTGATATCATGACCTGAGCTGAAACCAAACTGGACCCTCAACCTACTGAGCCACCCGGGCATCCCCCAGCCCCCCAAGGCTCTCCTTAAGCATACCACCAGTTGTCCTAAGGTTCTTGCTTTGTTAAAAAAAAAAAAAAAAAAAAAACAGTTTATAAGAGTATTTGGAGTAGAGAATTTTTTATGACCTATTAAACCACTGTTTTGGTGAGTGATCTCACAGAAGCTCCATTGCCTTGTTACATGGACATTTCTTTCCAACAAATACAATACAGATGCCAAGATCTGATGCCCTCAACTAGGACAAGTAATTACAGGTCAATTCTAATTGACCATATGAACTTTGAAAGAGAAAAAGATGGGACAAGATTCTCAATCTAAATCTGATTTAATTTCCTGACCTTCAAATGCTGTTTTTTCAAAGACTGTTATAGTACACTCTTAAAAATCAGGATACCAAACCATATGCTTATTTTTATTGATATCTTTTCCTTTTTCTTTTTTCAAATGAATATATATTTTTTAAAAATATTTTCTGCTTTTTATTACCAAGGACAGAACCTGCTATTTCAAAAGGGAAATCAAATTGCCAAGCTGCTGCCTCTCAATTTGGGGTTCCCAAAGTTTCCTTCCCAAGGCATATCTGGTCCTCCCCAACTCCTTCCCCTCCACCCGGCTCTTCCTGAGACTTGAAAGTTTTCCTTCTGTTGACAGTTCTCACATTCAGTGTTGACTCACCTTACCTGGTGGTAGGATAACAATGCCTCCTCAGCTATCAGCACGCAGAGTACTCTCCAGGTAAGCTACAAGGCAGATACACCTGGAATCCTCTTAATGCTCAGTTAATATGGTGTAAGGCACACCTCTGGAAACCTCTGCCGAAATGTATAAGTCTTATTTCAATTCTTGCCTTTAGCTGGGAAGGGAAATTCTCGTGTTCATATGATAAAACCGACTAATGATAAACCACAATATTTAGAGTTCTGGATGTTGGTGCGTTTGTCATTAAATAGACAAAGGTCACCTTGTAAATGTTTAAGCTTAAAATGTCTGTGAGTTTGGCACTTTGATGAGCAGAGGGTCAAGAATAAATGCCATTGCTTAGGGACACATAAGAAAAAATTTATGCCAAAGGGCAGCTCCAGCTGACTTCATCTTAACCGTTTCCTGCCAGGTATATGTAGGCATAAATGAACATGGGAACTGGCCTGAACAGAAATATCCAGAGAATGCCTTGAGCATGACCCAGAATCAGAACCTGAGAAAGATTTCAAGATGGCCAAGTAGCTTTGAACAGGGTTAGCTGCGAGAAGGGGGGACCAAACATACCCCTTGACCATCACGATGTAGGTAAGGAGGAGTATGTCTGGAGTACAGGGGGCCTCTTAAAGGTGTCCCTTAGGATTACCCTACCCTGTGATTGAAGTTAGTGGAAAATGACCATCAAATTCAGGCAGGACTACCAATGACCTTGATCCTCCATGAGTGAAGTGCAGGGCATCATACCAGGCAAAGAAGTAAAACCAGCCGAGGACAAAGGGAATATGGAATGGGCAGGAGGGAAGGGTAATCATAAATACCAGCTACAACCGCGTGACCAGTTACAGAAAACAAGGACTGTAATTGTCATAAGGAGTTCTTCTGTATTTTGTTACGCACATATGTGTGTTTAATATCTTTGTTGTCTTTCCTCTATTATCCCCTTAGGTAACATAATAGAGGAAACTATATTTTTGACTTATTTTTTTAAAAGGTTTTATCTATTTATTCATGAGAGACACACAGAGAGAGAGGCAGAGACACAGGCAGAGGGAGAAGGAGGCTCCCTGCGGGGACCCCTAAGCGGGACGTGACCCCAGGACCCCAGGATCACGCCCTGGGCTGAAGGCAGACACTCAACCACTGAGCCCCCCAGGTGCCCCTGTTTTTTACTTTATGTCATATTTACCATAGTATTGTTAACCTCACAGCATAGTATTTAGTTATGGTATACCAAGGAGAAGAGTAGACATCAGCCAAGGACTTTGCATCCTCTTTAGGGAAAGCGTTAGTGCATTTTCAGTTGTATACAGGATAGTCCTGTCGTGTTGGAGGGAATTATCACCTTCTTACTGTCTCTGTCTGGAGAATAGGTATGATTTAAGGAGGTGTGTATGGATGCCTAAGACTTTATACTGAATGCTTTAGTGAAGCTGTTTTTAGATGAATTTAATGTTTAAGTCGGTGGACTTTGAGTCAAGCAGATTACCCTTCATAACTTGGATGGCCTCACCCAGCTAACCGAAGGCCTTAATAGAAGACGGACTCCTCAGGAGAGGAAATTCTGCTCCAGACCACCTTTGAAGTCTTCCCTGGGGCTCCACCCTGTGGGCCTATGCTGATGCTTTTGAACTTGCGAAGCCTCCATAATCAAGAGCCAAAGTCCTTAAAATCCCTCTCCTTCTCCTCATGTCCCTGCAATCACTGCCCTCCGGGGCTCACAGTCTAAGGAGGGGGCCGACACATCTGCAGCTTACCCACTCCAGGGCAGCTGGGGCGCCACTACCAGGCAATTCCACCGGCTCTGGGAGGATGGAAGAGGAAGCTGTTCCTTCCGATTGGGGCCAAGCAACAGGGTTCGTAGAGGAGGTCACTGCCTTGGATCACAGATTCAAAGATAGATAGGATATTATTCCTCCAGATTTCTAGCTTGAGAAAAGTTTAAACTTACAGAAAAGATGAAGAGTATAATGAACACCCATTCAGTATAATCTAGAGTCACAATTGTCTATTGTTGGTCACATTTGCCTTCCCTAATACACATCCACTTACACACTTGGCGGAGTCATTTGAAAGTATGTTGCAGACGGACATCATGACATATGACTCCCAAATATTTTAGAATCTATTTCAAAAGAACAAAGCAACAGGGCGATTCTCCTACATAACCATGACACTATATTATCACATTTAAGAAATTTAACATTGATAACAATAGGATCCAGTTCATCTATACTCAGATTTTCTTCAGTTGTCCTAATAATGTCCTTTTGTAGTTTTACATTTTTTCCTCTCCATCAAGATTCCAACTGAGGAAAATAACTTATGTTTAGTTAGGTTCGGTTAGTTTCTCTTAATCTAGAACAGTACCCCGCCTTTTCCTTTTGGGGGACAGGGTCTTTCGTGATATTAACAGTCTGATGAGTCCAGGCTAGTTGAGGGCTATGACAGTTGCCAAACTGGAAGGAAGAGCTTAGAGAAATGAAGAGAATCTAAAGAAATGAGGCTGAGGAGCGGCTGGGGTAAGGTGGGGTCGGGTGGGGAGCTGGAAAGCTTGGATTTCATGGTGTTTGGCAGTGTCTGTCTGACTCCTGTGAATCTTCCAGGTCCTCTTTTGGGGGATCCTGGCCAGCGGGGGTATCCCTGGGTTATCCTAGCACGTTTTCCTCATAACTGGAAACTACTTCAGCCAGACCAAGAGTTTCTGGAACCTCTCCTTGCTTCTTCATCCCTCCTACTTCACCAATTTCTGCAGCCAGCCTCCAGTGCAATTGCCCAGCCTTCTTGTTCTTCTCTCCCAATCACTGGCTCAAGTCTAGGGTGGCCGAAGATGGAAACACAAGTTGGCGTCCTAGTGGGCCAATGAGAGTTGAGACAAAGAGAGCATGGGACATGAGGAGATGACAACGGGGACGGGAAGCTGGAAGCAAAAGACTACCAGACTGACCAACCCAGTTCTCCAGTACTAACAAGCTAGAAGCAAAGACAAAACTGGCAGTGTGAAGGGAAGTGAGATGTTTTCTGGGACTCGGGGCATAGCAGGTGTTTCCTCAACTGGCTGCTCGTTTTCTTGTGTGATGTGATCCTGCAGCAGCCACAAGAGAGTATGAGAGCCATACTTGCAGGAAGGGTATGTTCTGATAAGTGGAGGCTGGATCAGGGGATGGGTCCCCCCACACACACACACACAGACACACAAAATAATAATAGAGCTTCACCCATGGTTGAGGGACTTGCAGCAGGAAGGCAGAGACCCAGTGTCCTGTCCCAAAGAGAGACCCCATGCCCAGGCACTCAATGACAAGGCTGAAATCAGGCAAGAAAAAGAAGTGAAGTATAAATAAAAGGAGTCAAAACTACCATTACTGCAGGCCCTATGATAATCAATCCAAACTTTTCAGGATAGTTAACATAATAATTATTAAAATAATAATGGAGTTCAGGAAGTCGAATACAAGACAAATCGAGAAAATTTAAAGCTTCCCATTTAGGGCACCTGGGTGGCTCAGTCAGTTAGGCGTCTGCCTTCATCTCAGCTCAGGATCCAAGGTCCTGGAATTGAGCCCCCTGTCAGGCTCCCTGCTTAGTGGGGAGTCTGCTTCTCCCTCTCCCTCTCCCTCTGTTCCTCCCCACCCCTTGTGTGTGCACCTGCTCTCTCTCTCTCTGTATCAAATAAATAAATAAAATCTTTTTAAAAAAGCTTTCCTGTTTAGAAAATGTAGTAGTAAAAAAAAATCATAATAATCACAATGCAATAAAAACCGAAGTACCTGGAGACAACAAGAAATTGCAAAGTCTTTGTTTAAAAAAAAAAAAAAAAGTTGTAGGTCTTCACTAAGACATGAAAGATGAACTGAAAAATGAGAGTCCATACCATGTTTCCAGATAGAAGACAACATCATAAAAGATGGGGTTTCCCTTAAATTTATCTAGAATTCACGACATTTGAGGGGGAGGGAAGAACTTGGCCATTGATTCTGAATGAATAAATATGCAAAATTAAGCAAGATAATTTTGAGAAATGCTTCATAAGATCAAGACATACTACAAAGCTAAGCTAATTAGGAAGTATGGTGCTGGTGCATGAGTGAAAAAGCAGATTAATGGAATAGATAGGCAGTCCGGAAATGAAACCACAAGTTAATGGAAATTTTATATACCCTAAGAGTGGCATTTCCAACCAAAAAAGATGAATTATTTAATGGTATGCAGACACATACCATCACCCAGGGTGTGATCCTGGAGGTGAGGATCCTGGATCCTCAAAAAAGATGAATTATTTAATGGTATGGGGATGATTATCTATGCATATACCATTCACAAAAATAAATTCTAAGTAGATTAAAGATTGAAAAATGAAAACTAAAACTATAAAAATACTGGAAGAAAATATAAAACTATTTCAATAACCTTGAGGTTGGAAAAGGATTTGCTAAACCTAACACAATGCCCAGGAGACACAAAGGAAAAGGCTGAAAGATTAAACCACTTAAAAATGTATACTTTTGTACGAGGAGAACCAACCATTCAAGTCACTGGCTGAGCAAAAACATTTGCAACATACAGATCAGAGAAGGGCTAAAAATCCTCAACATATAAAATACTCCTACAGATGAATAAGAAAAAGAGAAATAATCTAATTGAAAAAAATTGACAAAAGGTAGATAAATCACAAAAAAGAAAATCGAATGGCTGATAAACATAAGATGGGCTCAAATACGATGATGAATCAACTTTAAAGTGTAAATCAGAAATATATTTTTGAAAAAAAAAAGAAATATATTTTTGTCAATCACATTGGTGAAAATTAACAGATTCGTGAGAAGTGAGGCAGCAGCACCCCCATACGCTTCTGGCAGGAGGGAAAATTGCAATCGTTTTTGAAAATGATTTGGCAGCATGCATGATACCCATGGACCGGGCAATTCCGATCTAGGACTCCAGACTACAAAAATACTAACACACTTTACAGACACGTGTGCACATGGGTATTTGATGCAACATTATTTGTAACAGAAAAAAAATAAAAAATAATCAAACGATGGAATGTTTAAGTTATGGTTCACCTATACCAAAAATACTACCTGCCCAGATTGGCTACTTCTCTGAATCACTCTTCCTCGTGTCCCGGCTTCTCCATCCCCTGAAACATGATTCTTGTTAGAACAAATCAGCCTTCCTGGCCACAGATGATGGGGTTTATGGGGTTCCCTTGACCCACAGCAGGCCAATTAGACAAATCCCCTGAAATTCTGGAATTGAAAGAAAGAGAGCCAGTCTAACGGTGTGACGTATGAAGCTTAGGAGGTAGCTGGGGAGTTCCCGAGCCACAGCTCGGACACCATGCACCTGACAAATACGGCTGGCCCGGCCACAGGGAGCGTGACCGGAGTGGTGAAGCCCAGATGCAGAGAAGACCAGCAAGTAGAGAAGCCGAGAGCCCTGCCCCCGGCTCCATCGTCCCTCATTCTCACGAGCGCCCTGAGACATTCTTCTTGCTTGAACTAGTTCACACCTGCATCCAGTCACACGTATATACGACCAGGCAAGTGCTAACCACTCTGATTCCCCGCCACGGAACACCGTGCAGCTGCCACGGAACACCACTGAAGTCCAATATACGTAGAGACAAGGAAAGAGATCCAAGACATACTGTAATGTGAAAAAAAACAAGGAACAGAACAATATGTATACCATGGTCCACTGACAGTGGTTTTTTTTGTTTGTTTTTTGTTTTATTTATTTATTCATGAGAGACACAGAGAGAGGCAGAGACCCAGGCAGAGGGAGAAGCAGGCTCCCTGCGGGGAGCCCAACGTGGGACTTGTGGGACTCGATCCCGGGTCTCCAGGATCACGCCCTAGACCGAAGGTGGTGCTAAACCGCTGCGCCATCAGGGCTGCCCCTGACAGTGTTTTTTCAAATCACACATGCTTTTTAAAATTCCAGTTAGTTAACTAACATACAGTGTAATATCAGTTTCATGTATATAATATGGTGATCCGACCCTTCCGTTCGACACCTGGGGCCCGTCAGGACACGTGCACTCCCTAATCTCCATCACCTGTTTTACCCATTCCTCTACCCATCTCCCCTCTGGTAACCATCAGTTGGTTTTCTATAACCTGTTTTTCAATTTCAAGAGAACTATTTGTGTGATATGCAACATTACAAACTTATTGGCATGAAGAAAGATGTGGGATATTAGATGCCGAACTCCCAATGGTTATTATTTCTAAGGGATTAGGATGGTAGAGGGGTGAGGGCCTTTTACTTTTACTTCATTTCCAAACTCCATGAATTTCTTACACTAAGAATATACTACTTCATTTATGCTTTAATAAGCTTTTATTTTGAACAATTTTAGACGTACAGAAAACTTCCCATATATGCCTCACCCAATCTCCCCTAATGTGAACATAGATGACATTAACCTTGGCACTTGATTAAAATGTCTGCCAGGTTTCTACCCCCAAAAGTTCCTATTTTCCCTCTTCCATATTCATTCTTGGGAGACAAGTCACTAATTCTAGCTCATGCTCAAAGGGAGGGAATTAAGCTCCTAATCCTGGTATATTAATTTTAAATTAAAAAGCCTTCTGAGAACAGAGGAGCTGCCCTATGCATTTTTTAAATTGCTCTAATATTCAGTTATTTATTCTATAACTATATATTGAGCCCCTGCTGTGTGAAATCCTAGCCCCTGACGTAGACGCTGGATACAGCAAATTCCTACCCTCATGGAACATACATTCTAGACTAATACTAAATGTACAGTAGGTTAGAGCAGACTGGGTGGCTCAGCCGTTTAGTGGCGCCTTCAGCCCAAGGTGTGATCCTGGAGACCTGGGATCGAGTCCTGCGTCGAGCTCCCTGCATGGAGCCTGCTTCTCCCTCTGCCTGTGTCTCTGCCCCTCTCTCTCTCTCTGTCTCTCATGACTAAATAAATATAATATTTAAAAAATAAATATTCAGTAGGTTAAAAAACAAACAGCAAATGGGAGCCTCCAGGATACAAGGAACTGGCTACGGAGTCAGAAGTAGAGGTGGGGAATGGGTAAGACACAGTCCCCAAGGGAAGAAGGGGAGGTAGGAGAAAGGGAGGGAGACGGCAACCCAGAGATGTGGCCCATGCCGTGGTGGCGCCCTGCAGTCTGTGGGGATGCCTGTAGCGTACTGGAACAGGCAAGCTGGATTTAGTTGAAGGAACGGAGTCAACTGGATGGAATATAAGGGGATATTATAAACAGCTCAAGACACCCAGTAGGCACTTCATATGTGTTCGTTGAATAAATAAATGAAGGAATAACTACATTAAGTAGGCACAGCCACCTTGCTTACTCAGCATTAAAAACTCCGGTAAGACTTTCCAAGGTCGGCAGAGAAGGGACAACCCCAACATTCTGGGGTGCAGCTGCTCCTGCCTCCAGGGTCCCCTTCTTAGGTATGTCCAAGGCTCCTCCCCTTTACCTGTCCACCCAGGCATGAGTACACACTTTTCCCCTAATTCCAACCGGGGGCCAAGAGGGCAGAGTTCTGAAACTGGTTCAAATGTCTACACAGTCTTGGCCAGAGGCAGAGAGCAAACTGAAAGGAACATTCCCCATGAGATGCCGGCAACCTGATTCCTGAGGTGACAGCAATGGAGTCACCCAGGATGCTGTGATCACAGCTAATGTGGGACAGCCACATTATTCTGGGGACAGCCACTTACATCTGTACCCATATTTACTTCATCTTCTGAGGTCTCTCTAGTGCTTCTGCTTCCTGAGACTTGATGGAAGAAAACACAAGCTTTTTTGCTTTTATTTACCACTTTCCCTTTGCCTGACAGGAGAGAGCCAAAGGGGGCCCCTGAAAATTGGTGGTGCCCACTCCTGTTCTGGTTTTTCCCATTCTTTTTTTTTTTTAAGTATTTTATTTATTTATTAGAGACACATGGGTGGGGGGTGGGCAGAGGCACAGGCAGAGGGAGAAGCAGGCTCTCTGCAGGGTCTCCAGGATCACGCCCTGAGCCAAAGGCAGACCCTTAACAGCTGAGCCGCCCAGGCATCCCTAATTTTTCCCATTCTTTTTTTTTTTATTTCTTTTTTAATTTTTATTTATGATAGTCACAGAGAGAGAGAGAGAGGCAGAGACACAGGCAGAGGGAGAAGCAGGCTCCATGCACTGGGAGCCTGATGTGGGATTCGATCCCGGGTCTCCAGGATCGCGCCCTGGGCCAAAGACAGGCGCCAAACCGCTGCGCCACCCAGGGATCCCAATTTTTCCCATTCTTAAAGTGCTCTGAGAGACAGGCTTTTCAAGGGCAGCCTGTGTCAAAGTGACAAAGCTGGGAAGAACTCTTCTTCTACAGTCTAATTATAAATTAGCAGTTCAGCAGGTCTGAACACTTCTCCAGAGTTAAAAAACCAGCATCCAGTTTCTGCCACTATGTTGCCATGTGACCTTAAAACCTCTCCTGCCTGGGAACAAGACAAGGATGTCCACTCTCACCGCTTTTATTCAACATATTACTGGGAGTCCTAGCCGCAACAATCAAGCAAGAAAAATGAAAACAAGGCCTCCAAACTGGTAAGGAGGAAGTAAAGCTTTCACTATTTACAGATGATATGATACTATATACAGAAAATCCTAAAGACTCCACACACAAGAAAACTACTAGAACTGATAAATGAACTCAGTTAAGGTTGTGGGATAGGATAAAAAATCAACGTACAGAAATCCATCACATTTCTATATATTAATAACAAAGCAACAGAAAAATTGATAAAGTGATCCTGTTTACAATTACACCAAAAATAATAAAATACCTAGAAATAGGTTAACCAAAAAAAAAAAAAAAAAAGAAATAGCTTAACCAAGGAGGTAAAAGACCTGTACTCTGAAAACTATAAAACATCAATGAAAGAAACTGAAGACAGCACAAACCAGTGGAAAGATATTCCACGCTCACAGACTGCAAGAACAAATATTGTTAAAATGGCCATACTACCCAAAGCAATCTATAGATTTAATGCAATTCCTATTAAAATGCTAACAGCATTTTTCACAGAAGTAGAACAAATAATCCTGAAATCTTTATGGAATTACAAAAGACCCCAAAAAAGCCAAAGCAATCTTGAAAAAAGAAAAACAAATCTAGAAGTATTACAATTCCAGATTTTAAGTTATATTACAAAGCTTTAGTCATCAAAACAGTAGGATACTGGCACAAAAGTAGACATATGGATCAAAGGAACAGGAGAGAAAGTCCAAATACAAACCCACAATTATATGGTTAGTGAATCTTTGACAAAAGAGGCAAGAACAAGGAGTGGGAGAAATACAATCTCTTCAACAAATGGTGTTGAGAAAACAGGACAGCTACATGGAAAGGAATGAAACTAGGCCACTTACTTACACATCATTTACCATACACTAAAATAAATTCAAAAAGGATTAAAGGGGTGCTTGGGTGGCTCAGTCAGTTATGGGTCTGACTTTTAATCTTGGCTCAGATCGTGATCTCAGGTAGGAGGATGGAAGCCCGCGCTGTGCTCCATGCTCAGCAGTCTGCTTGTCCCTTTCCCTCTGCTCCTCCTCCTGCTTACACTCACCCCCAAACCCCCTCAAATATATAAATAAATATATAAAATCTATTTTAAAAATCTTAAATTTTTAAATTTTAAAACATAAAGACCTAAAATGTGAGACTGGAAGCCACAAAAATCCTAGAAAAGAATATGGGTCGTAATTTCTCTGATACTGGCTATAGTAACATTTTTTTCTAGATGTGTCTCCTAAGGCAAGGGAAATAAAAACAAAAATAAACTATGAGGACTACATGGACATTAAAAAGCTTCTGCACAGCAAAGGAAACAATCAAAAAAACTAAAAGGCAACCTACAGAATGGGAGAAGATAGTTGCAAATGACACACAATAAAGGGTCAGTATCCAAAATGTATAAAAAGAAATGAAACAACACAATACCCCAAAACCAAATAATCCAATCAAAAAATGCACAGAAGACAGGAACAGACATGTCTCCAAAGAAGACATCCGGGTGGCCAACAGACGCATGAAAAAGATGCTCAACATCACTGATCATCGGGGAAATGCATATCAAAACCACGCTGAAAGACCACCTCACACCTGCCTGAACGGCTAAAATCAAAAACTCAAGAAACAAGTGTCGGTGAGGATGTGGAGACAAAGGAAATTCCCTGCACTGTTGGAGGAGATGCCAACTGGTTCAGCCACCGTGGAAAACATGGAGTTGCCCAAAAAGTCAAAAATAGAACTACCCTATGATCCAGATTCACATTACTGGGTATCTACCCAAAAAAAAAAAAAAAAAAGGAAAACACTAATTCAGGGAGAACAGGTGTGTTGACTGCAGCATTGCTTGCCAGGCCTAATCACGGAAGCAGCCCGAGAGGTCACCAGCAAAGGAACGGACGAGTGGAGGAGAGCACGTGCTGCACATATACACAGCGGAACGTCACGCAGCCACAGAAAGAATAAAACCTTGCCATCTGCAAGGACTTGGGTGGACCGGGAGGGCATAGCGCTAAGTAAAATAAGTCAGAGAAACACAAATACCAGGCGATTTCACTCATAGCTGGAATTTAAGAAAGCAAAGGAGCAAAGAAAAAGAGAGAGAAATCAAGAAATAGATTCTGCACTAAGGAGAACAAGCTGATGGGGGGGGAGCGAGCGAGGGGGACTGAACACCCCACTAAGGATAACCGCCCCATAACTGCAGCGGCCCAACGGCTACATCGGCACCTGCACCTGACATGACACTGCATAGTAACCGATGGAATTCTAACACACTTAAAAAAAAAAAAAAAAAAGCCTCTCCTGGGGCTCTTGGGGAGTCCGTGGGTTAAGCCCCTGCCGTTGGCCCAGGTCGTGATCTCAGGGTCCTGGGATCGAGCCCCGCATTGGGCGCCCTGCTGCGGGGGGGGGGGGGGGAGTCGGCTTCTCCCCCTGCCTCTGCCCCCTGCTCATGCGCTCACTCTCTCTCTCTCTCTCTCTCTCATTCTGTCTCAAATGAATAAAAACAAAACCAAACAAACAAAACCTGTGCTGACAGAACATCCATTTCTTTGTATGTAGGACGACGAGGCAGGCTTGGCGACAGCGCGACACCTGGAGCCCTGATGGCCCGGCTCAGGGCTGCGGCCCAGGGCGCACAGCAGGCCAGGTGGGGGGGCAGGAGAGAGGGGGACCCCAGCCGCGCGGGCGCTAGCGCGAGACTCGGCAAGGAACCAGGCTGGCTAGAGGCAGGACCCTCGGTTCAGGCGAGAAGGCATCAGGCTGTATGTTGAGCTTACGGTCTAGGTAAGTATCATCATTCCACAGTGCAGCAGCGACCGTGTCGGGTAAACACTCCTGCAAACACCAGTAGCCTTTGCCAGGGATGAGTGACCCACCATATAGAGGATCATAATTGCCCTGCTTTTCCTCTAGGAGAAATTAATCTGAGTGTGACAACTTAGTTTAGGCCAGAAACACTAAAAAATTCAACCTAATGGGCTTTAATTAATTAAAGTGAGGCTTTGGAAGATGCCTCTCAAATGTAAGGCACAGCAAATTTGTGCACCATGAAATTGTAGATATTTAGTCCCTTAATAAAACTACCATATGAAAAATGCATCATTTTGCTCCCAAATGCTCAGTGGCATTTAAAGCAGTAGCAACCTCAACCCTAAGAGGGTGTTTAGAAATTTGCTTTCCTGACTATGGCTCCATCTCTCAAGTCTGTTTAAATACTCCCAGCTGGGGGGGGATCCCTGGGGGGGTGGGGGGCTCAGCGGTTAAGCGCCTGCCTGCGGCCCAGGGCATGATTCTGGAGTCCCGGGATCTAATCCCAGGATGGAATCCCACGTCGGGCTCCCGGCATAGAGCCTGCTTCTCCCTCTGCCTGCGTCTCTGCCTCTCTCTCTCTCTCTCTCTCTCTCTCTCTCTCTCTTATGAATAAATAAAATCTTTTAAAAAAATACTCCCATACAGGTCTTTGAGACTCACACCAAATGACAGCCCCGGAAAGACAGTGACCCTATCAAAGATCAGAGTCAGCCACTGCTAGGTCCTTGGCGGCAGGCACAACTGGCAGGACACTTAGGCCTTAGTATCGCCTTCCGCCTTCCATCTTCCGCAAGATGTACTCGTGCTTCCCGCCACCACCAAGCCCCCTGGCCCCGAACCACACCACACTTACTGCTGAGCCTTGAGAACTCTTGCATGTTCGTGGTGTTTGTCCAGAACCCTGAATCCTGACACACTCCCCAAGTCTACTCTGACCTGTCCTGGACATCCCTGCTGTGGCTTATGTCCCTGCCTTTGCACTAATCTCGCCCACCCTTTAAATCTAACGCGGACTCTCCCTCTCTTATCGTTGCTTCCATTCTACCTCCGCTCTTCTTAGGTGTTCAGTCATCCCTTAGGACTAGCAAGTGTCCTGGGGCATTGCTGGGGAGCAGGGTTTCTTATCAGGGAAGGAGTCTCCAAAGCAGAAAGACTCCAGCGACGCTGCTCAGAAGTGCAGCAGCCTGCCACAGGGAGGTGCCCTGGGGCTGATGGAGCAGAAATGGGCCCTCAAAGCTGCTCCTGCTTCCCGCCAACCGCCCTGTACCGACATCCGACATCCCTATTCTACTGACCCTGCACTTCCAGACCAAACTCCAGCACAGGAGTGTTGCCAGGGGGACTTAGGCTTCGGGCCCTTGGTGAACCTAGAGCCACCTGTCTTTGCCATTCCTCCTGCCTCTGTCCTCCTCCCAGGGTCCTGCTGCCTTCTTTTGGAGTCTAGAAATACAAATTATCTTACGCTACTCCTTCAAAAGTAGAACTTCATTCATTCAATAAAAGTTTTTTGAGCACTTACTATTTGCTTTAGGTACTGGGGATATACCTAGAAACCAAACAGGATGTAAAAATCCCTGCTCTTGGGACACCTGGGTGGCTCAGGGGTTGAGCGTCTGCCTTCAGCCCAAGGTGTGACCCTGGGGTCTGGGGATCGAGTCCCAGGTCGGGCTCCCTGCATAGAGCCTGCTTCTCCCTCTGCCTGGGTCTCTGCCTCTCTGTCTCATGGATAAATAAATAAATAAAACCTTTTTTTTTTTTTAAGAATTATGCACAAAGAAAACTCGATCTGACTTTGGAGGTGCAGGAATTTGGGGTCTCATGAAATTCCTTAAGTCCCACAGTGCTGAAGAGAGACTGTAACTCAGGCAACAACAGCAAGGGGGAAAGGCTCTGAAGGTATCCGGCCCGGGGAGGTGCCGCGCTGCCCTGCTTTCCCCCCTCAAGCACCGACTGCTACTTCATGTCCTGAGGCCTGTGCGTCCCGGGCACGTGGCAATGTCCTGTGGCGGGGGGGGGGGGGCTCCAGAACCGGCTCAGGAGGGGCGCAGGCAGGGCAGGCTGGAGGGGAAGGGGGGCTTTCACGTGACTTCTGCAGCTCTTCACTGCAGATCGGAGTGACTGTGGCTTGTCCCTCTCCAGGACTGGGCGGTGTTGGAGATGGAGAGGCCCGCAGGAGGCAGGCCCGGGCAGGCCAGCACCGACTCGCTCCCGCATCGCGGCCCCCCCCAACCCCGCCAAGGCCGGAGCCGCAGGTGGCGGCCACTGAGGCCGGCGCTTCAGCGGACCGCGGCTGCCTCGTCCCTGCCCGCACCGCTGCCCGCACCCCTACCCGCCTTCCCGCCGGAGACTCCTAGTCTCCAGGACGCGGGGACGGGTGCGCTGCTGCTGCGGCTGGGTGCCTGGCGCCCAACAGCACCCCACACCCCGCGCCCAGGCGCCCGCGGCCCCCACCAGCCAGCCGGGCCCGCAGGCTTCCGGGGCTCCAGCGCGCCCCCCGCAGTGCCGCCCCCGCCCCCCCAGCGCCCCCTGCAGCCCCGTGATAGCGCCCCCCGCGCCCCCTGCAGCGCCCCCTGCAGCCCTGTGCCCCCGCCCCCCCCGCGCCTACCGCAGCGCCCCGCCCCCCCCCGCAGCGCCCCCTGCAGCCACGTGCTCCCGCCCCCAGCTCCCCCCACACTCCCACGCCCCCTGCAGAGCAGCGCCCGTTTCCCCCCCCCGCAGCGCCCCCTGCAGCCCCGTGCTCCTGCCCTCCGCGCCCCCTGCACCGCCGCCCCCGCCCCCCAGCGCCCCCCGCAGCGCCGCCCCCGCCCCCCGGCGCCCCCCGCGCCCCCTGCAGCCCCGTGCTCCCGCCCCCAGCGCCCCCCGCAGCGCCGCCCCCGCCACCCCCCGCAGCGCCCCCTGTAGCCCTGTGCTCCTGCCCTCCGCGCCCACCGCACCCCCTCTAGCGCCGCCCCTGCCTCCCGCAGCGCCCCTTGCAGCGCCGCGCTAGCTCCAGCTCTGCCCCCGCCGCCTCCCACCGCCCCCCGCCTCCCCCCGCTGCCCCCGCCCCCTCTCTGCTGCACCCCCTGCAGCTCCGCTCCCCCTCCACCTCTGCGCGCCCCCCGCCCTCCCTCCCCTGCACCCCACCCGCCTCCCTCCAGCTCCGCGCCCTCGCCCCCTGCGCCCCCCGCCGTACCCCCTGCAGCTCCGCGCCCCCGCCCCCCTCCCCCCGTGCACCTCGCCGCCCCCTGACGGCGCCCGGGGGCCGCGCCCGAGCGGGGTCCGCCGCGGCGTGGATCCAGGAACCACCACGGGAGGCCGCTCGTCGGCGTCGGGCGGGGAGCAGGGCAGGGCGCGGGCTCGGGGCGCCCTGGGAGGGGAGCCCGCCTCGGTCCGTCGGGGCCTCGGGGCCTGGCCTGGGCCTCCCGCAGGGGGACCGCCCTGCTTCGAGAGCCCGCGTGAGGGGGGCTGCGGGAGGGGAGGAGAGGGGAGGGAGGGAGAAGGCTGCAGGAGGGGAGGGGGCCGCGGGAGGGGAGGGAGAGGAGGGGAGGGAGAAGTAAGGAGGGGAGTTAGGGGAGGGGAGTTAGGGGAGGGGAGTTAGGGGAGGGGAGTTAGGGGAGGGGCCCTCCCCGGGCCGTCGGGGGCCGGGCGGGCGCTGGGCTGGGAGTCGGAGCGGGTGGGAGGGGGGAGACGGTGGACGGGAGGGGGGAGGCGGGGGGCGGGGTACGGGTGGCCCGGGCGACAGGTGGCGGGTGCAGGGCGGCGCAGGCGGAGCGGAGCTGCAGCGCGCAGCCCCCCGCGGCGCCCACCTGGCCCGCCCTCCCTCTCCCCGCTCCTCCTTGCCCAGGTCTGTCCGCGGGGCCCGCGCTCCAGTGCCCGCGGGACGGTCCCGGCGGCCTCCGGGGAAGACACGGGGGACCGCGCCCCGCCCGCGCTGCCGGCCCGAGAGCCTGCGGGGCCCTCGGGACCGAACTCCGCGCCCCCCTGCGCCCTGCCCGCCCCCCCGGGGCCGGGCCGACGCCCCCGACCCCCGCGCCCCGCTCGGCCCCGCAGGCCTCGTGGTCGCCCGCGGGCTTCCATCCCCGCCGGCTGCTGCCTGCTCGCTTTTCAACACGTGCATTGTGTGACTTTCTGAAGTTTTTTAACTCAACACGGCGCTCCGACCCGAGCTCAGGCCTCAAGTCCACAGGCGAACTCTGCGTCCTGAAGGACGAGCCGCTGACGAGGAGGAGGACAGCGGCCCTGGAGGGCACAGTGACCGGGATGCGGGATGCGGCCTAATGAGGCTCAACATCAAACCGCCTCTGTGACGGGCGCGCATCTGTGGATTGACAGTAGTCGACGCTGCCCATCACGGAATGTCTGCTTCTTCACTTAAAAAGTAGCCTCCCGGGGTGGCTCAGAGGTTTAGCGCCTGCCTTGGGCCCATGGCGTGACCCGGGGGTCCCGGGATCAAGTCCCACATCGGGCTCCCTACATGGAGCCTGCTTCTCCCTCGGCCTGAGTCTCTAACTCTTTCTCTCCCTGTGTCTCATAAATAAATAAAAACCTGGTGGCTCAGTCGCTTAAGCATCTGCCCCCAGCTCAGGTCATGATCCCGGGGTCCTTGGATGGAGCCCCGCCTCCCGCTCCCTGCTCTGTGGGCCTCTGCTTCACCCTCTGCCCTTTCCCTTCCCCATGTTCTCACACACACACACTCTCTCTCTCTCTCAAATAAGTAAATAAATGAATTTTTAAAAGTTACCTAGGGGCTCCCAGGTGGCTCAATTGGTGAAGCATCTGCCCTTGGCTCAGGTCCTGACCCCGGGTCCTGGCATGACACCCCTCTGACTCTTCCTGCTAGCGGGGAGTCTGCTTCTCCCTCTCCTTCCTGCTTGTGCTCTTTCTCGCTATCTCCCTCTCTTTCAAATAAATAAAATATTTATTTTTTTTAAAGATTTTTATTTATTTATTCATGAGAGACACACACACAGAGAGAAAAGAGAGAGAGGCAGAGACACAGGCAGAGGAAGAAGCAGGCTCCATGCAGGGAGCCCGATGTGGGACTTGATCCCAAGACCCCAGGGTCATGCCCTGGGCCAAAGGCAGATGCTCAACCGCTGAGCCACCCAGGGATCCCCTAAATAAAATATTTAAAGAGAAATACAAATAAAAAATAAAATTCTAAATTTAGTTTAATTAATTCCACATGTAACACCCAGATAGGAGTATGGGTTATTTGAATAGAACATTTTTCAAATATTTACATCTGTGTATAACCCGTAGATTCAAAGAATGTGATTCAATTATACTTTCTAATCTGTTTTTATTACTTTCTATATTTTTTACGTTTTTAAAATGTGTGGCCCATTCACCCATTTTCCCACTGTGCTCTAACCCCCATAGCTGGCAACCACCAAACTGTTCGCTGTATCTCTAAGCTTGATTTTTTTTCCTGGAATCTACGTATAAAATAGATCATACAGCATTTGTCTTTCTCTGACTTATTTCACTTAACATAACGCTTTGAAGCCCATCTATGTTGTCTCAAATGGCAATATTTCAGTCTTTTTTATGGCTGAATAAAAATATACCATGCTCCATTGAAAATATATATATATATACCAAGTATCTTTATCCATTTATCCATCAACCAACACTTCAGTTGTTTCCATATCGTGGCGATTGTAAATAACACTGCAAAGGACATGGAGTACCATATATCTTCCAGAGTTAATTATTTGTTTTCTTTGGATAAATACCCCAAAGTGGAATTGCTGCATCATAGGGATTTCTATTTGTGATTTTTCCGAGGAAGCTCCATGCTGTTTTCCGCAGCGGAGGTACTAATTTGCATTCTCCCCAACCCGCAAGGATTCTCTTTTCTCCACATCCCGTCAATACTTCTTATTTCTTGTCTTTTTGATAGCAGCCACTCTGACAGGTGTGAGGTGATACCTCACTGTGGTTTTGACTTCATTTTCCTGATGATTCGTGATGTTGAGCATCCTTTCACTCGCCTGTCAGCCATCTGGATGTCTTTTTTGGAAAATGTCTCTTCAGATGTTAGAATCAGCTGGGGAATGATTTTGATAATCATGAGGCCTGGCTGCAGCCAGACCTAGGAGGTCAGGCCCTCTGGCCTGGGGCCCAAAGGCTGGTGGAAAGCTCGCAGGTTCAGTCCACCGCTTACAACTTGAAAATGGTGGGTCACGGGAAGGCCCACTGGCTCCAGGTAAAAACAATAACTGAAGGTGTGGAGCCAAACAGCAGGCACCACGAGCATCGTGCAAGAAGCTTCCACTGAATATAGGCTTCAGAGGCGTCAGTGGACCTCACGTCCCAGGGGACGAGCACGCCAGGAGTGACCCTTTCCTGATAGGGACACCAACCTCAGACACCCCTTTCAAGGATAAAAACACTTGCATCACCTTACAGAGGAACAGTGAGACAGCTCCTTTCCTCTTCTCGACAAAGCAAATTGCGAGCAGCTCCTTGGAAGAAATTTACCTTCAGCTTACTTGGTAACCACTGCTAGTAACGAAAAAATACTCTAACTTGGAGAAAAAAAAAGAAAAGAAAGAAAGAAAGAAAGAAGAAAGAAAGAAAGATGTCTCTTCAGATCCTCTGCCCAGTTTTTAATCAATTATTATTATTTTTTTTCTATTGAGTTGTGTGGGTCATTTATATATTTTAAACATTAATCCTTTATTAGGTATATGATTTGCAAAAATTTCTCCTGCTCAGTAAGTTGCCTTTTCGTTTTGTTAATGGTTTCCTTTGCTGTGCAGGAAGTCTTTACCTTGGTGTACTCCCATTGTTTACTTTAGCTTTTGGTGTCAGTTTTTTAAAAAAACCATCACCACATCCTATGTCAAGGAGCTTACTTCCTAAGTTTTTTTTTTTTTATTATTATTTATGATAGTCACACAGAGAGAGAGGCAGAGACATAGGCAGAGGGAGAAGCAGGCTCCATGCACTGGGAGCCCGACGTGGGATTTGATCCCGGGTCTCCAGGATCGCACCCTGGGCCAAAGGCAGGCACCAAACCGCTGCGCCACTCAGAGATCCCAACTGCCTATGTTTCCTACTAGGAGTTTTGTGGCTTTGGGTCTTATGTTCAAGTCTTTCATTCATTTTGAATTAATTTTTGTGTATAGTGGTCCACCTTCATTCTTTTGCATGTAGTAGTCCAGCTTTCCCAACATAATTTTTTGAAGAGACTGTTCTTTCCAAATTGTATATCCTTAGCTCCTTGGTCATAAATTAATTGAATATATATATATATATATATATATATATATATATATTTCTTTTGGGGCCCTCTATTCTGTTACACTCTTCTGTGTGTCTGTTTTGTTTTTTTGTTTGTTTGTTTGTTTTGTGTGTGTGTGTGTGTCTGTTTTTATGCCAATACCATCCTATGTTATAATAGCTTTTGTAAAAGAGCTTGAAATCAGGGAGTGTGATGTCTCTAGCTTTGCTCTTCTTTCTCAAGATTGCTTTGGCTATTCAGGGTCTTTGTAATTCTATAAAAATTTTAGAATCGGTTTCTTTCTACAAAAAAAAATGCAGTTGGGTTGCATTACATCCTAGATTGCTTTGGGTACTATGGACATTTTACCAATACCAATTCTTTCAATCCATGAGTATGGAATGTTTCCATTTATGTCTTCAATTTCTTTCCTTAGCGTCTTGTAGTTTTTGGAGTACAGGTCTTTCACCTCTTTGGTTAAATTTTTTCCTAGGTATTTTACTCCTTTGATGGAACTGTAAATGGCAAAAAAAAAATCAAGTTTTCTTTCTGATAGTTCATTGTTAGTATGTAGAAATGCAATAGATTTTTGCATATTGATTTTGTATCTTGCAACATTACTGAATTAGTTTATTCTAAGTTTTTTGGTGGAAACTTTAGGGTTTTCTGTACATAATATCATGTCATCTGCACATAGTGAGAATTTTACTTTTTCATTTCCAATTTAGGTGACTTTTATTTATTTTTCTGGCTCGGACTTTCAGTACTATGTTAAATAAAAGTGGCAAGAGTGGGCATCCGTGTCTTGCTTCTGATCTAGAGGAAAAGCTTTCAGCTTTTTGCTGTTGAGCATGGTGTTAACTGTCGGCTTATCATAGATGATCTTTATTATTTTGAGATATACTTTCTCTTTATCAATTTTATGGAGAATTATTATCATAAAAGGGTGTTGAATTTTGTTAAATGCTTTTTCTGCATCCATTGACATGATCATATGATTTTTATCCTTCATTTTGTTAATGTGGCATATAGCATCGATTGATTTGATTTGAACCGGCCTTATATTCCTGTAATAAATCCCACTTGATCATGGTGTATGATCCTTTTATTTTTATTTTTTTGTATGATCCTTTTAATATGCTGTTGAATTTGGTTTGCTAATATTTTGAGGATTTTTGCATAAATGTTCATCAGGGATATTGGCATCCTTGTCTGATTTGCTTTTAGAGTAGTGTTGGCCTCATAAAATGAGTTTGGAAGAATTCCCTCCTCTTATGTTTTCTAGAAGAACTTGAGCAGGATTGGTATTAATTCTTTGAATATTTGATAGAATTCACCAGTGGAGCTGCCTGGCCCTAGGCTTCTGTTTGTTGGAAGATTTTTTTTTATTACTGATTCAATTTGCTAGTAATCAGTTCAGACCAGTTTGTGTAAACCGGTTCATGTAGGAGATGAAACTTGTAGTTTAAAACCTGCCCTAGCTCTTGGTTGTCTCTCAAGCTTGAGTGCTCATCTAAGCACCCAATTATGTTTTTAATAGCTCCCAGTATCTGCCAAGACCCAGTATCTGCCAAGACACAGTATCTGTGTCCCTAAGGGGAGGATCTTAGCACCTCGTTTCAAGCTGATTGAAACTGGACTCTGAGACAGCAGCTCTTAAAAGTATGCAAATATATAGAGTCCTGTGGGACCACAAGCAGAAGCCCTGCTGCCACCAGAGCCAGGGAACCTGGAAGCACACCCAGAATGGCAGTCACAAAAATTAGAGCTCCAGGCAAGTGTTTAAGCTTTTCTCTGGGAGATTCCAGAGACCTGGAGCAAGGCAGATGAAGAGCACCAAGATGGCATCTATAGCCTGTGTTCCTTGAGAGCATCTCTGGAGGCCACCAAATACGTATCAAACCTGACGCCTGTCCCTCAGGCCAAAGCTTCAGGACAGGCAAAGAGGCTCCTTTACAGAAAGACTGGGTGTGTACCCCAGGCTGCTGTCTCTGCAGTGTCCTAGGGGTGGTAGCCTGCCAACTGTCTCTCTGATTGTCACAGCCCTGTGGATCCCAGGAATGTAAGTCCCCTGGCTACCAGAGCCAGGAAATCAAGGGTCATCCCCTGGGCAGCATCCATAAAAATAGGGTAAGTAAACCTAAAAAACAAGGAAATATAAAAACCAGCTTTTAAAAGTATGTAAATATATAGAGTTCTGCAGGACCCTCTAGCATAAGGCCCATTGGCCATCAGACCCAGGCGACATAGAGGTGTCTCCTGCTGGCAACTACAAGAATCAGAGCACAAGGGATCCCTGGGTGGCGCAGCGGTTTGGCACCTGCCTTTGGCCCAGGGCGCGATCCTGGAGACCCGGGATCGAGTCCCACATCGGGCTCCCGGTGCATGGAGCCTGCTTCTCCCTCTGCCTGTGTCTCTGCCTCTCTCTCTCTGTGACTATCATAAATAAATAAAAATTAAAAAAAAAAAAAAAAGAATCAGAGCACAAGACAAGGGAATAAACTCTCTTTTGGGTGACTCTGATTGTTATAGTCTCATGAGACCAGGGATGTAAGCTCCTTTAGCCTCCAGGCTTAGACGATCAAGAGGCATCCTCTGGGCAGCTGCAGAAATCGGGGTACCAGACACATGTAATAAAAGTTCCCTTCCAGGAGATACTGGTGCTTTGGTGTGTGACACAGGGAGAACACAAAGATGGTGCCCACCCATCTCTGGCCCTGGAGGGTGCCCCAGCAGGCTCTGAGATGTGCATGTTAAATTAGATGCTTGCCTCTAAGGTATCTTCACCTTCAACCTGGGCACCATCAATCTACTTACCACCTCTGAGCTGGGCCTGGGGTGTGTGAGGCCTTCATAAGCCATTTCTCAGATCGTCACAGTCTTATGGGTGTCAGGACCTGAGCCCATTTGCTTTTCTTTTTTTTATTTTTATTTTTTTATTTTATTTTTTTATTCATGAGGGATACAGAAAGAGAGGCAGAGACACAGGCAGAGGGAGAAGCAGGCTCCATACAGGGAGCCCGACGTGGGACTCAATCCCAGGACTCCAGGGTCACGCCCCGGGCCAAAGACAGGTGCTTAACCGCTGAGCCACCCAGGGATCCCCCCCATTTGCTTTTCAAAATTAGCTCCATCTCTCAGGGTGCAGGTCCTAAAATTTAGGATGTCTGATGTGGGGTTCACACCCTTTGCTCCTCATGGAGAAGCTCTGGGTTTTGAGTTACCTCCCAATTGTGTGCCAGTGGTGGGTTTTATGGTGGGTTTGTGTTCCAGCTTTCTTACCTGCTTTAGGATGCACTGCCCTGCAGGCAGTAACCCGATGTATAATGACTACTCAGCTAGCCTTTGGGTTTTTTTTTTTTTTAAGAGAATATTATTCCATATGTCACTGTAAATTCACTGTGTCCAAGGGAGGAGGTGAGTTCAGGATTTCCCTATATTACCATCCTGAACTGTTCAACTCCTTCTCCAAGCTTTTCTTCATCCAGACAAGATGGTGGGCCTTAGCCAGGGCTGGTTACACACCAGTAGTGTTCCATGAGCCCCAAGTGAAGTGTAGGCATTTGTGTCTTTGGTTGGAGAACAGATAGGAGATGGTTCCATATAAAGGCCAAGGTAGCCCAGCAGGCCTATGAATATAATATGCCGCCAGCCCTCCTCTTCCCATTGGAAGGAATAGCACATCCATTGTCCAACTGTTAAATGACTGGAGGTTCTCCTTCTGCAGCCCGTCCGTGCCAGGCATCCTCAGGGTGCAGACCCATGTAATGGCAGAACCAAAGTGTTTAGTGTAAATGTTGAATTCACTCACCCGGCTGAGCAGTAGCTCTCTCTGCAGCTCGAGTGTGAGCTTCTTGAGAACAGGGACCCTGCGATTCATCCAGATACATTTCCCCCCACAGAACCAGATGCTAGGCCTCCAGTGTGTGCTTCCAGGAGTACTCATCCAATCCAACCCACTTCTTAACTTCACCACTGACTTGAATTAAGCCTCGGCTACTTCTCTTGGGGGAGATTGTTTTTCCTGGAACGCAGGGAAGATCCCCAGATACAACAAGTCAACATTTTGAAACACAACGACCATTTAAAGACATCTGTTTAATTTTTTTTAATTAACTCCTGAAGAATGGACCTTGCACAAGCAGTGCCCAGTGTCTCCCAAGAGCCTCTGTTGTTAGCATATTTCTTCTCTGTTTATCTTTCAAGAACCAACTTTTTTTCCCCAAGAGAGTGCCTTCTGCAATGTAGTTTACCACCCTTGAGAAACCAGTTTGTGCCAGAAAGGAAGGTTAAGCCCTGAGAACAGGCTCTTAGCCCATTCTTCTTGACCTTGGAGAGTTTCTTTAAAACAATAAGGGACTAAGACAAATATTTCTGAGGGTTTTATATATTTTTCTTATAAGTGGATAAAAGTAAGATTTCTTCTATTGCCAGTGTGTCCCTAAACCCCAGCCTGTTAACATAAAAGTCACACTTCAATTTTCCCATCACCCCGTACCATCTGATTCAGGACCTCAGCCCATCATACCCAGCATCTCCCTCCACCGCCACCGATTTCTGGGAGTCCCCCCAGCTGCCTTAGATGTGCTCAGTATCATCTCCCTCAGACTTTTCTCCCGCCACCTTGCATGCTCCTGCCAGCAAAACCTCATGCAAAGCCCCTTGCCACTGCCCCCTCAGCTGATGTCCCCCCAGAGTGGCAAGATGGTCAAGGTGCCAATGTGTTTGGGGTTCCCTACAAGCTACCACCACACTGGAGGTTCAGACTCTGAAGCCAGGCCAGGCTGGGCCTGCCCATGCTGCTCTTTGTCTTTCCCTATCTTTCTCTCTCCTCCACCCCTGACCCCAACACACCTAAACCTGCTTCCTCAGGACCCTTATAGCATGTATTCATTTACCTGTTCATCACATCGACCTGGCAGTTCCCGAGAAGTACTCAGCAGGCATCACCACTCTGACTCAGTTCTACAGCCGAATAAACCTAACCCCCAGTGGCCCCTTTCCCTGGACTACACCTGGAAAAAGGTTTCAGAAAGTTTACCTTTGCGACCCCAGCTTCTTACAGGCAAAGGGCGAAAGGACTTTGAAAGAAATTGCTGCATGTACTTTAATTGCTGAGGTATTTCTACTCTTACGTTACTAAGTGTAAACCGCATTCAGTATAGCACCTCTCGATAGACCGTGTTACTCGTGCTAGGTAAGCAAAAGCTGAATAGAAGAATGTATCTCTATGCGATAAGCTGAACGGAGTGAGATCATATTTGGGAAACCCAGAAAGGGGGTTGAATTTGGAAGAAACGGAGTCTAGGGTGACGTTTCTTCTTCCTTTTTTTTGCTTTCCATTAGAGCTGATTGAATTTTTCTTTTTTTTTTTTTTTTTCTTTTTCTGTTAAGATCCGTTGAGATGAGAGGAGTATTGACGGTTGAGTGGTTAACTCAAATTAATGAGCACGTACTTATATCAGAAGGATAACCAGGCCCTGTTTTCTTACAACGTCCTTCCCTGAGAACAGGGTCCTCTTCTCAGGCCACCTTCAGGCTCCTTGAACCACTCGACATAGACTTACAACCTGCTTGGTTGCTGCTTTTCAAAACCCTCGTTCTGACCGCAGTTATTATTTTTAAAACTCATTTATCAAGTTGAAGCTTATGTGGCAATTGAGCCTGTAAAGGATACTTAGCCTTGGTGCCATTGCTGGGAGAAAAAATGTACATGTCTCTCCTGATTGTACCCCTATCGTCCTCAAAATAGGGCTGGGCCCCTCTGTGGGCGGCCTGGGCCAGCACTAACCTAATCATCCCTCCTCCTCCTCCTCCGAAATCTTTAGCCTTCGCCATGTTACCATGTACCTTTCTTGTTTCTTTTTTGCTTTTTTTGGTAAGATTTTATTTGTTCGTTTGAGAGACAGAGAGCAGGGGACCAGGGACGGCCCAAGGCAGGGGAGCAGCAGAGGGAGGGGAAGCAAGCCCCATCCACGGGCTCCGCCGCAGGGCCCCGGAGCAGCCTCACCGCCGAGGCCCCCACGTGCCCCTGGCCTGTGCCTGTCCAGCAGGAGGTGGTCGCTGGCAAAGACTTTCTGTGCCCCGCCAGCAGGAGGGACGGGGCGCCTGCCTGCTAGGATCAGGGTCCCCGGCTGAGGGCCAGGGCTCCCCGTGTGGGGACTCCCCGCAGGTCTCTGCTCTTCCCCGCCCCAGCTTGGCCTCAGCCTGACCAGGCCCTGCCCCCGGGAAGGAGGGAGCCCTCAGGGCTGGCGTTCAGGTGCCCCCAAGTAGGGGCATTCACTGGGGAGAACGCAGAGGCCCCCCCTTTGCGGTGGGGGAGCCTCCCCTGGGGTTTCCTTATACCCTCAAAGGGAACAACCTGGACCAGCCGTTTCTGAGCAAGATGTAATAATCCTCTCCCACCCGAACTCAGCCCCACGCCCCAGCGTTGACGGGTTCACCTCCCTAATCGCCTGCTACGCGTTGCCAGCTGCTAAGTGTCGTGCACATGTCATTCCATGTCATCCCCACAGCAGCCCCGTGGGGTGGGCACTCGACCCGGCTCCTCCCTAGAACGGCTGCCAGCAGGCACCCAGCACCCGGCACCCAGGGAGTTTCACCCGGCACCCACAGCCCCACCATGCGTGGCCGACACTCAGCTCTGTGACGTCCGCCAAGCTAGCAGGTGCACGGGGTGGCCTCTTCGTCCCGTTCACTTGTGTCGCCCCGATGACTAGTTTAAGTAAGTTCGCCTTCTGCCCGTGGGACTCTCGGCTGCTTGCTCTTTCCTCTCGTGGATCCTCAATTGAAAGTGTTTCCCAGACTCTTTTTGGAGCTCCCCACAAGTACATGTGGTCTTTCTGCCTGGTTTATTGTCGTCGCTCAGGACATCGGTTGTAATCGGAGGCCAAGTGTTTCCTCCGGTCGTTGGCCTGTGCCTGAGCGGCCCTGGAAACACGCGGGCGCCTGAATTCCACGCCGAAGCTTCCATCAGCAAGGCTTCTGCCGCCTTGGGGCTTTATGTTGAGTGGCAATAAGTAACTGAACAGCAAGACTTTTCAATCAGCATGTTTGGTGCTCGGTCCTCAAGAGGGGCAGCCGGTCCCCTGGTGTTCACCGCTTACTGGTAATGCCCCCGGGTCATCGGCCTCTTTCTCCTGGGGGATGGAGGACTCAGGTCCCAGGCCGAGTCTGGAAGGGGGGGCGCGTCTGTGGGGAGTGTCTGGCCTGTGCTATGGAAGGAGCTGGCTCAAAAGGAAACAAATGCTCTCTGAGCAACAAACCAAACCCCAAACCATACAAGCGTCCTCTAACTACGCTAAGGTCTCCAAGCTCTTTAGGTTTGGGTGAGATGCCAGGGCTCACAGCGCGCAGCTGGGCGGCAACTCAGCAGGACCGGGATCGGGCTACGTGAACCCTCCAGGGATGGATTCCTCTGAGCCAGATGTGTGGTCAAATTTCCCTCTGTGAGTCCCCGGACTCCTGTGACCCAAGCGCCACAAACTGTTGGGCAACCTGGTCCTCGGTGTCTCCGCCGCCGGGCTGTCCCGGGCTCCGGCTCGATCTGGCAGCGCAGCGTCGGCTGCTGGAGGAGCTGCGTGCAGGAGGGACAGTCGGAGGCTTCTAGAAGCCGGTAGCGTCCCTGTCCACCCCCACCCCCGCTGGCGCCATCACTTCAGCCATGGGCGTGTTAGAAAGAGTAGGCCTGCCGTGATTTTAGAAGAACAACTCTTTGGCAGCCACCCCACTGTTTAGCAGCAGAGGGGGCCGTTGTGTCCAGGCCCACAGTGTACAGTTGTGTAGTTTATACGCTGCACATGAAGGCCCAGCAGAGCTGGCAAAGAAGGTCCGAAATCCAAGCTGGGTGTCCTAACTCAGAGATAGGACTTCCTGGAAGAGGTGGCACACAGGTGCCTTGCAAGCTACCGCAGGGCCCACGTTAGATCCCATAGAGCTGGACCCAAAACTCGGGGAAGGATGAGAACAGGCTGACGTCATCCCGAGCCGAGGCACTGTGTCCTTTGTTGCGCCCTATAGAAGTTATACGCTTAGGAGGCTGCCTGAAAAGCCTCTGCGGATCCTGCGAGAAGAGGGCTGTAGGAGCAGCTCCCGGCGAAGGCAGTGGAGATCTTGCCCCCAAGGGACATTTGGCAATGTTCACAGATTTTTTGATTGTCACGACCGGGGGCTGCAAGCGGTGCTTAGAGGCCAGAGATGCTGCTAAACACCCTACAGTACACAGGACCTCCTCCCACAGCGGAATTATCTGATCCGAAATATCAATAACGCCCCTGTTGAGAAGCCCTGGGCTACACCATAGTAAGAGGGAGGAGCTTCCTCCATTGGTGGATGTGTGGTAATAATGTGATTATTTTAATCTAATATTTAAGAAGAGCCAGCTGTAGGGGCACCTGGGGGGCTCAGTCAGTTAAGTGTCTGCCTTCGGCTTGGGTCACGATCCTGGGGTCCTGGGATCCTGTCCCCCAGTCAGCCTGCAGGGAATCTGCATCTCCCTCTCCCTCTGGCTCCCCCGCCCCCGCCCCGCTCCTTTTCTCTCTCTCTCACTCGCTCTCTTCCTCTCTCAAATAAATAAAATCTTTAAAAAAGAAAAAAAAAGAAGAGCCAGCTTTATACTTTAAATTTTTCCCTTGAAGTAGATGTTCCTCCCCTACCCCAAGCCTACCCCACCACACCCTCATTTCCTTACCCCTGTCCCCTCTTGTCACAGAGGACAGGATGCTCAAAAGAAACTGCTATATATAATCGTGTGCATGTCCATGTGTGTATGAGAATCAGAAACAGACTAAGAAACAGATAAAAGCACCTAGAGATGCAGAGAGAGATGTGCAGAGAGAAGCAGATAGTAAGGGAGTCAAGAAAGGGGTAGATGGAATGAGAGAAAGAGAAAAAACCCGCAGCAGAGTGACACCTAACTACATTTTTTTAAAGATTTTATTTATTTATTCATGAGAGACACAGAGACAAGAGAGAGGCAGAGACACAGGCAGAGGGAGAAGCAGACCCCATGCAGGGAGCCCGACACGGGACTCAATCCTGGGTCTCCAGGATCAGGCCCTGGGCTGAAGGGAGATGCTCAAGCACTGAGCCACCCGGGCTGCCCTAACTACATTTTTTTCCCAACAAATACCATGTATAACCTGCCAGTGTGGAAATCCAGTGATACCAGGCGAAGGTCCCTGCATTCTGCAAGCCCACAGTCCCCAAGAGGCAGAGGTAACCGGTTGGACTACCTGGGGAAAGCGGAAAGCTTGCTCTAAACTCGGAAAGCTGGAGGAAACTCAGAGGAGAGGCTGCCGTTCCGCAGGATGGGGGTGATGCGGGCGGCCTGGGGGAGGGGGATGGTGGAGGTTTACCGGGAAGAAGCATTTTGTGAACAGGATGAGACGTGAGGATTCTTTTTATTTTTTTATTTTATTTAATTTATTTATTTTATTTATTTATGACAGTCACACAAATAGAGAGAGAGAGGCAGAGACACGGGCAGAGGGAGAAGCAGGCTCCATGCACCGGGAGCCAGACGTGGGATTCGATCCCGGGTCTCCAGGATCGCGCCCTGGGCCAAAGGCAGGCGCTAAACCGCTGAGCCTCCCAGGGATCCCAAGAGACGTGAGGATTCTTGGCAGGTGGTTTAGGGAACGGTAGTGGGTCAGGGGGTGAGGATGTGGATGGACTCAAACAGTGGGGAGGGAATGAGGTTGAAAGGAGCAGCTATGACTCCCCATCGTCCCCCAGGGCAGGGTCCCATCAGTCACACTTGCTGTCGTCTACCTGGAGGATGCGCAGAGTTTCTCGTGCAGTATTTCCTCACTTCTTTCAACTTTTACTCAAGTGTTTCTTTATCAGTGAGGCCTACACTGAAAAATTTCAATTCACCTTCCCAGTATTCCGACCTCCCTTCTCTCTCTTTTTCTATCGTACTCATTATTTAAGAACATACTATATAATTAACTTACTCATTTCAAGTTTGTAGTCCTTGACTAGAGATATAAGCTTTATGAGAGCAGGGATTTTCTCTTTTTGTACTAATGTATCTAGAACAGTGCCATGGACTGGTAAGTACTCAATAAATATTTGTTGAATACATGAATGAATAAATGAATGAATGAGCGTCGGGATTGGAGGCATACCACCCCTTCCTGAACTTTACATTTCTTTCTTTCTTTTTTAAGATTATTTATTTATTTATTCGTGAGACAGAGAGAGGCAGAGACACAGGCAGAGGGAGAAGCAGGCTCCCTATGCGGAGGCTGATGTGGGACTCGATCTCATCCCTGGACCCCGGGGTCACGCCCAGAGCAGAAGGCAGATGCTCAACTGCTGAGCCCCCCAGGCGTCCCCAGGACTTTACATCGCAGGAGGTGTAATAGTCCTCATTTGGTGCATACCAAAGTACCACAAAGTCCGGTTTAAAAAGAGCACACGTCTTTATCCCACAGTTCCTCTGGGTCAGGCATCCAGGCACAGCTTGACTGGATCTTCTCCTTTGGGGCTCACACGGCTACAGTCGAAGTGGCTTTCCGAGGAAGGGGCTGCTTCCAAGCTGCCTCGGGTTGTTAGCAGTTCCTGTGTGACTGAGGGCTCCGGTTTCCTGCTGGCTGTTGGCTGGGGTCTGCCCTCAGCCTCCAGAGCTCCCAGCCACTGCCTTGCCATGTGTGGTTCCCCAGCACGGCCATTCGCCTCCCCAAAGCCAGCAAGGGACATGGAGACTCTAGCAGGATGGGTGCTACGGCTTTCTGTACCGTGGGAATGTCACCGCATACACGCCTTCACCCGCATCCTACCTGCTTTACCATATTTTATCGATTAGAAGCAAGTCACAGGTCCCACCCACACTCGGGAGGGGATCACACAAAGATGTGACTAGCAGGAGGTAGGGTCGCAGGGGCCGTTTTAGGAGAAAGCCCATCACAGGAGGTGACAGGTGGAGGTGATGCTTCTCCTCTGAACAGTCCCTTGGTTTTATGCACACCCAACCTCTGCCCGTGTTAGAGCTATTTATGTACGCAGATGCATGCATACGTCCCACGAGGTTGGGGACAGGGACTGTTCTTGCTCATCTTTAGAGTCAGCTTCTAACACAAAGCCTGGCACATACGTCATCAGTTTTGGATGAATGGGTAGAAGGCTGGATGGATGCATGGATGGACGGATGGACGGAGGGACAGATAGTGAACGGATTTACGACAGTGGATGATGGATAAATGGAAGGAAGGCAGAAAAGAAGGAAATGTGGTGAAACAAAGGTGAAGGCAAAGCCCCAAGGCGGAGAGAATGCGGCCCTGCCCTCGCGGACAGAGAGGCCACCCACTGTGAAGTAAGGAGCCTTGAGCACGGAGCTGCGACCTGCTCACAGTCCCAGCCTGGTTCCTGCAGCTGCTCCTCCTCGGAGGCCTTGTATCAGGGCTGCCAAGACACCAGAGGCAGGCGGTTCCTCTCTCCCAGATCTTCTGTTTCCTACTCAGGAAATAGGAGTGCCAAAAACTCATGAGCGACGTCCAAGTGTTCCATGTATGAAGACCCCAGTGAACCCCTGCAGTTCTTTGTGACTCTGGAGGTAATTTCCTAAGAAATGAGCTGGGAGAAGAAAACATTCCTTTGTAATCCTGTCCAAGGCTCTAGGCAAAAGCTTTTGATAACAAAGTGCTTTGTGCAAAAAATACTGAGTTTTGAGCTAAACTTCTCTGAGCTCTGGCTACAGTGGGACAGTGAATCCAGGCTATTCCAGGCCACGGCCCGGAGACCGAGATGGAAGCCTGGGCACCGGCATTCCCAGTGCTACGGGCAGGCGCTCAGGCTGTCCTCTCCCTGTGGGGACCGCAGTAAGGCCAGTCACAGGCCCCTGGGGCCAGACTTCCCTGACGATGCCTCGTGCCTTTTCCACCGGGAGTGCCCATGGGCACAAAGATTCTGACATTTTTTTCTGTTCGGTACTTTAGATGCGGTGACCTTGGGTTAAGCCTTTCATTCCACCCCCCTTTGCTTGAATTTTTATAATTTATTCTGCTCACCTGTTCCATGACAGGTAATTTGCTTTATGTCAGACAAAGGTCGTGAGTAGTCGAGGTGAGTGAATTGTGATATGGTCACACTGGAGGCCACGATATTTATGTCTTTATTAATTAGAGCCAGACTCTAAACCTGAGGAACACTATTGTTTTTTTACCAGAGATGGCTGAGCTTTTGCATGGGTCCACGTTTGTAAAAACCTCTGTGTTTTGTGAATCTGGAAAATGTTTGGTGCTCAGTCTCCTGCGGGGTAAATGAGCTCAGAATCTCTGGACATTCTGACCAGGAAGAGAATGTCAGGTTCCAGGGTAGGTTACTAACTTTCAAATAAAAATTTTACCTTGGATTTCTCGTCCTGCATTTTTTTTTATAACCCATCAGCAGGCCGGCACCAAACTAAAGCAATTTAAAAGAAACCTGGAGAAGCCGCTGAATAACAATGGGATTTTATTTACTGAAGTTGCCCTGAGAGCAAACCAGTAAGAAGAACTTGGAATTTCTAAAACACAGTGTTCATCCTTGTTTTATCAGCAGCGTCCTTGTTTGACAAGAAAGAGGCTTTAATCTGCTCCTCCCCACGTTGGCTCATCTCTTAGGGTTTAGCTGGGGCTCCTCATCTCTTCTGTAGCATCCCCAACAGAAGGAGCATAGCTCCTCTGGATCCAAAGCCAGTAACCAGGCCTGGAACCACCCTGAGAAACGTTAGAAGACCCCATCAGGTCCCTGCTGGGACCTTTGCGTCTGGAGTCCACACTTCAGGCCCTTTTAAAAGCTTTAAAAGCTGACTCTGCACAGGTGGAGAGCTTTTGCATAAAGGCCTCTAGAAGGATCAGGTCCCTGCTGGGCGCTGTGAGGGGGCACAAAAGGAGTAAAGTCCTAGTACTTACCCTTTGGTGACAGAGAATTGTTCCAGAGTCAGCAGGAACCCTTGACCAGGGCACTGACCCTGGGGAGTCAGGGAGCAGTTCCAACTTAGGTAGTACCTGGTGCTCATAGCCTGTCTGAGCAATTCATCTGGGGTTCCCAGGCAACATTAGAGAAAATGCAGAGCCATCACCCCACTCAGCTCCCCAGCACAGGCTGGTGGAGTGGGTTCTGTGTAGGGAAAAGGGTGCGCACGTACACACATGCCAGTCGTGTGTCCCAAGCATACCCTGCGTGTCCTCAGCGTCCACCTTTAGCCCAACCCTTCACCCGACTCCTATCTTGTATAAGGGGTTCCATGGCACAGCCCGGGCTCACTCTCAATAAATCATTTGCAGTAGTGTCTGTTAGAATGAAAGACTTGCCTCCCATAAACTTCCCCCTGTCACCAACAGAACAAAAGGAAAGAAAAAGATGAAACTCAACGGCTCCCATTCTTCCACGGAATCTTTTCTGATCGTCTCTTTCCCCTTGAACACGGGTCTCTCTGACCGCTAGCTTTCCATCTCTACTCATATTTCCTCTTAAGAAATGTAACCTCTATGAAGTATCTTTCAAATACACGAAACTTCTAACAAAAACTGCTTTCTTAATTGGTCCATATCCTTTCGACTTTCTAATATTTAAAAATGCATTTGGATACAACGACCTTCTCCCTCTATCTTATCTAGAGCAGGTCCTACCCTACTGTCCACCCAGGCCCATTTCTCTCTATTTACACACTCTTTTTGTTGTTGTTGTTGTTTCATTTGCGTATTCGATTTTTTTGGTATGTCCTCCCCTGTTGGGCTGTAAAACTTCATGCAAGGAAAGACCCCATTTGTTCTGCTCTTCACTGTACCGCTAGCACCTAGCAGAGCACCTGCCATTTAGGAGAATCTCATTAAAATATTTGTTGGATGGATGGAGGAAGGAAGGGAGGGAGGGAGGGAAGGGGAAAGTTCACAATAAGTGATATATCATGGTTTCCTTAGCTAGTTAAAGTGAAATGCAGGGTGCAGCAGAGCAGAAGGTAAGCAATGCCAGATAGGTTGGAATGGGATCTTGGGAGGGAGGAGCAGAGTGCAAAGGAGCTGATAGGACTGATGAGTCAAATAAACGTGCCTGTCACTGGAGGGAACTGTCCACAGGTGGCCCAGAAAGCAGAGAAGCTGAGGGGGCGTCCGGGAGGGTGGGCACTGCGTGCCTGGTCTCGGCTTCATGCCAGCGAGGCCGGCCGCTAGGTAAACGACGAGGTATGTGGCTACCGAATGGCTGCTAGTCCACCTCCAGCCTTCAGATCTCGCAGGAGAAGCCTCTTATGTGTGCCCTACCCCGGCCAGCAACAAACCGGGAAAGGGAAATGTGGTTCGGCGCACACCCACCATTATTGTGTGAGTAAACGGATGAACTCACGTGGCAGCAAGAGGCATTTGGCCGCTTGGTCTCAGCAGCATGAGAGCTCCAGGACGATGGGCCTGCTGCGTGCCACCCCCTGCTGGGTGGATACCCGCCTGGGCTGCCCAGGACATGCTTCATAAGTGCGATGAATATTGAGTGGATCTGGCCCAAAGTCTAAGGAACCTGTGTGGAGTCCCTAGAAGACCCCACCAAATGAAAACTTTCCTACACCGTAGGGTGTGGGAAATCCATGAGGAACCATTTCTACCCATTCAGCATAAAGGAGCATAAAATGGAACCAAGGAAAAACCATATTTCCTTCTCTCACAACGCATCTAAGGGGAGCAAGATATACAGCCATCGTAGTGACCGTAGGGCAAATATCATAAATAATTAGTCAATTAAGTAGAAGCCTGGCTCCTGGGAGTCAAGAATCCTGGCTAAAGGGGGAAAAAAGAGAGAGGAGAAGCTAAAAGCATTTTCTTCACAGCTTTCCTCAAGGTCCGTGTGGGGTGCTACACAGCAGAGTAAACCCTAGGGGCCTGGGGAGCTGAGAGCCACGGACAGGTGGGCGCTGCTCGCCTGCAACAGCGCCGTGCAGGTAGAGCCAGGCTGCACCCAGAGGTAGCCGGAAAGGCCAGATTCCTGGGATTTTGTCCTGGGAGGGCCTGAGGTTTAGCTCAAATACTCCAGCTCTCTCTCAAAAGGTCTTGCCTGAATCCTGGTGCCACCGCACCGTCTCTCTCACCTTTTTGTCTCCCTACCCGTCTGTAAGATCTCAGCTTTGTTTCAAGAGACATCTGCCTCTCCACCTCTGTGACTCTATCTCTGTACGTCAGAAATACTGAGTGTTATCCAGGTTCTGTCCGACTGCTGGGATCACTGGCTCCTATAGATGTTTCTCTTTGGGCTCTCCAGTGTTTTCCACATTTTTTGCACTGACTATGAATTACTTCTATGATCACACACACAAAAAACAGTTACAAAAATGCTTTAAAGTACTTTAACTTAGGGTGAGTGGGGCAATGAAAAAGAGAACTATTTTTTTGATATTTTTAAAATGAATATTAACAACATCTTGGAGCGCCTGGGGGGCTCAGTTGGTTAAGCATCTCACTCTTGATCTTAAATTTTTTTTTATTTTTTTTACTTATGATAGTCAGAGAGCGAGAGAGAGAGGCAGAGACACAGGCTCCATGCACCGGGAGCCTGACGTGGGATTCGATCCCGGGTCTCCAGGATCGCGCCCTGGGCCAAAGGCAGACGCCAAACCGCTGCGCCACCCAGGGATCCCTGACTCTTGATCTTAACTCAGGTCTTGACCTCAGGGTCATGAGTTCAAGCTCCCTGTTGGACTCTATGCTGAGCTTGGAGCCTACTTAAAGATATATATATATATATATATAGGATTGGCAGAATTAATATTGTGAAAATGTCAATGCTACCCAGGGCAATTTACACGTTCAATGCAATCCCTATCAAAATACCATGGACTTTTTTCAGAGACTTAGAACAAATTATTTTAAGATTTGTGTGGAATCAGAAAAGACCCCAAATAGCCAGGGGAATTTTAAAAAAGAAAACCATAGCTGGGGGCATCACAATGCCAGATTTCAGGTTGTACTACAAAGCTGTGGTCATCAAGACAGTGTGGTACTGGCACAAAAACAGACACATAGACCAATGGAACAGAATAGAGAATCCAGAAATGGACCCTGAACTTTATGGTCAACTAATATTCGACAAAGGAGGAAAGACGATCCACTGGAAGAAAGACAGTCTCTTCAATAAATGGTGCTGGGAAAATTGGTCATCCACATTCAGAAGAATGAAACTAGACCACTCTCTTGCACCATACACAAAGATAAACTCAAAATGGATGAAAGATTTAAATGTGAGACAAGACTCCATCAAAATCCTAGAGGAGAACACAGGCAACACCCTTTTTGAACTTGGCCACAGTAACTTCTTGCAAGATACATCCACGAAAACAAAAGAAACAAAAGCAAAAATGAACTATTGGGACTTCATCAAGATAAGAAGCTTTTGCACAGCAAAGGATACAGTCAACAAAACTCAAAGACAACCTACAGAATGGGAGAAGATATTTGCAAATAACATATCAGATAAAGGGCTAGTTTCCAAAATCTATAAAGAACTTATTAAACTCAACACCAAAGAAACAAACAATCCAATCATGAAATGGGCAAAAGACATGAAGAGAAATCTCACAGAGGAAGACATAGACATGGCCAACATGCACATGAGAAAATGCTCTGCATCACTTGCCATCAGGGAAATACAAATCAAAACCACAATGAGATACCACCTCACACCAGTGAGAATGGGGAAAATTAACAAGGCAGGAAACAACAAATGTTGGAGAGGATGCGGAGAAAAGGGAACCCTCTTACACTGTTGGTGGGAATGTGAACTGGTGCAGCCACTCTGGAAAACTGTGTGGAGGTTCCTCAAAGAATTAAAAATAGACCTGCCCTACGACCCAGCAATTGCACTGTTAGGGATTTACCCCGAAGATTCAGATGCAATGAAACGCCGGGGCACCTGCACCCCGATGTTTCTAGCAGCCATGTCCACAATAGCCAAACTGTGGAAGGAGCCTCGGTGCCCATCGAAAGATGAATGGATAAAGAAGATGTGGTTTATGTATACAATGGAATATTACTCAGCCATTAGAAACAACAAATACCCACCATTTGCTTCAACGTGGATGGAACTGGAGGGTATTATGCTGAGTGAAGTAAGTCAATCGGAGAAGGACAAACAGTGTATGTTCTCACTTATTTGGGGAATATGAATAATAGTGAAGGGGAATATAAGGGAAGGGAGAATAAATGTGTGGGAGATATCAGAAAGGGACACAGAACATAAAGACTTCTAACTCTGGGAAATGAACTAGGGGTGGTGGAAGGGGAGGAGGGCGGGGGGTGGGGGTGAATGGGTGACGGGCACGGAGGGGGACACTTGACGGGATGAGCACTGGGTGTTATTCTGTATGTTGGTAAATTGATCACCAATAAAAATTAATTTATAAAAAAAAAAAAAAGATATATATATATATATATATATGGTATATAAATATATATATTTATTATATATTATAAAATATATATATATTAGCAGCATCTTACAGCTCCACATGAGCAACTTGAAGTAGATGCTACTTCTAAGACACAATATCATGAGTGAAATATCTATTGCATATCAACAACATGGTGCTTCTACTTTCTCTAGGCATAGCACCGTGAGGAAGGTCATCATCTGCCAAATGTTGTTGGTTATCAACCTGAATTAGACTTTCTTTGATCTTTACACCTTATATAAACTATAAGACTATATACTCTATTTGTGTGCAAAAAATGCAACAAGAAATTAAAAGGAGTTAACCTTCCATTTATTATGTGTGGCATCTGCAGAATTGCATGGCTAAGAATTAAAGATGTCAGGACATGAAGACATGAAAGATGCAATTATCACCGTGTCCTGGATCTAATAAGCAGTATAAAGTAAAAAAAATAAAAACCAAATTGAATATTTGAGGACTAAGCTTTCTTTTTTTTTTTTTCTTTAAGATTTTATTTATTTATTCATGAGAGACACAGGCAGAGGGAGAAGCAGGCTCCATCCAGGGAGCCCAAGGTGGGACTCGATCCCAGGTCTCCAGGATCAGGCCCTGGGCCGAAGGCGGCACTAAACTGCTGAGCCACCCCTGCTGCCCAGGACTAAGCTTTCTAATTCAACCCTATTTTCAGGGCTGGTTGAAATCTATGACAATAAAGGGGATCAAAGTTTCTTTCACCCAAATCTCCCTAAACAAAGTACTAGAGGTGGCCTCAGAAAAGTGGATATGGAAGATTAAGATCATTCTAGACCTTGGAGATCTAAGTTTTGTAAGTTTCTTCCTGCTCTAATTCTTGGTAGAAGTGATTCAATAAGAGGTACTTCTGTCCCCAGGTCATAGTCCTGGTCTTCCTCTGCTCCTCTTTTCTCAGGTTTCTTTCTGATTTTATCATGGAGTTCAGCTAGTTCGGTTGAGCAAGGTCCAAGGTCCTCCAGAGGAGTGAAGGCTAGTGTGGGGATAAGCTCATTGCCCTCTTCCATCATTTATATCCAGCTGATATTGGATAAAATGAGCACCTTGGGAAGGGGGTAAGGGGCAAAGATAGAGGGAGAGTCAGGAAAGGTACTCTTGCTGCCTGAGTAGCATGTGGACAGGGAAGGTCCAGCCCTCTTGTGAGGGAAAATCACGGAACCATTGTATGTATGTGCCTGGATTCCGGGTTTGGTTTGCACTAGATGAGAGAATGACCTTCCCCCACCCAATGAAAAGCCGGGCTAAAGTCACCCAGGCACTCCTCTCTGCCTTCTCCAGATTGACTCAGGGCTCCCACTAATATCCCAGGCCAGTTCTGACCTGACCACTAGAGGCTTACCATTAAAAAACTGCCTTCCTCCTGGAGTCCAAGAGCCTGAGCTCTTAGTGACAATGCTAAGACATGTGTCTCGGATAAACACTTCCCCTCAAATAATCAGTTCTGCAATTTGGGAGAAAAACTAACCAGATAATTTGGATACAACAAGTAAACTCACCTATGGAATCATGGACTGTTCCCATCCATTCTCAATCCGTGATTTTGTGCTGGAGAGACAGACCTTTACATTCACCAACTGTCCACTAGATTGAGTGTTGAACAAGCTCATGGGGGTAAGACCATGAGGATGACACAGAAATGAAGTTCTTCTGGTGTCAAAAATAACTCTGTGAGGACAGAATCCATTTAGAGTTTGACTCCATCTCTTCTGTGTTGTGGTGGGTTACTACAGTTCATCGGGAAAACTGTTTGGAATTTGCAAAATCTCCAAATCCTGCCTTGGGGAGTTTGTGCCTCTTGGCTTCCTTACAGAGCTCCTTTGTGCTTATAAGATAGGTTTAATAACCACACTCTTGGTTGCACAACTGGTATTGCTCCCATCAGAATAACATAGTGCAGAAAAACAGAACCAGTGTTTTGCATTTCCTTTTCTGATAGACAATTTCATCCGAAGAGAAGAGCAGATGCTATTTATCCATGACTATAGTCCTATCCTGGTGTTGGGGCTGAAGGGTCTACAGGACAATTTCAAAACAGAAGCAGCGTCCCCTTGTTCTTTCCAAATGACTTCCCTCCTCACCCACTAGTCTCTCTCTCTCTGGCTTTCCTCCCCCATGGTGACCGCATATAGAAAAGAAACAGGGACCCAGTGATTCTTGGTGCTTCCAAGGGAGCCCACAGGCCCTGGTGAGAGCTGATGGTTTGGGGGGTAGAAAACAGTCAGTGGACTTCAGACATTTAAAGATGTAAACAAGTTATGTAAGGATCCAAGGATTTGTACTAGTTCTCAAGCTAATATGACCCTCCCCTAGCCTCACTTTCTGATTTCCCTAACCTTCCTTCTTCCCATGACCAAATCACAGTCATAGAATGTTAAAGTAGCAAGAAAGAGGATGAAACCTTGACATAGGCAGAAAAGGTGCCTTGCCAAGGTCAGCTGCAAGTTCATGACAAAGCTGGGTTTAGAACTCTCCTGTCTTGATTCACAGACCTGTGCTCTTTCCAGAAGCCCTAACTCGAAGAGGATTCTTAACACAAGAAGCAACAGGTGTTAGCAAGGATGTGGAGAAAAAGGAAACTCCTGCATTGTTGGGAGGAACACAAATTGGTTCAGCCACTATGGAAAACAGTATGGGGCAGCCCGGGTGGCCGCCTTCGGCCCAGGGCGTGATCCCAGAGTTCCCGGATTGGGTCCCACATGGGGCTCCCTGCAGGGAGCCTGCTTCTCCCTCTGCCTGTGTCTCTGCCTCTCTCTCTCTCTCTCTCTCATGCATAAATAAATAAGGTCTTTTAAAAAAAAGTTTTTTTAAAAAAAGGAAAACAGGGCAGCCCTGGTGGCGCAGCGGTTTGGCGCAACTTGCAGCCTGGAGTGTGATCCTGGAGACCCAGGATCGAGTCCCACATCGGGCTCCCTGCATGGAGCCTGCTTCTCTCTTTGTCTGTGTCTCTGCCTCTCTCTCTATGTCTATGAATAAATAAATAAAATATTAAAAAAAAAAAGGAAAACAGTATGGAATTTCCTCTAAAAGTTAAAACTAGTATTACCCATGACCCAGCAATCAGACTATTGGGTATTTATCCGAAGAATACAAAAACACCCCTATTTTACAGCAGCATTATTAGCCAAGATATGGAAGCAGCCCATTATTCATTAGTTAATGGATAAAGAAGATGAAATATATATATATGTATATATATATATGGAATATCATTCAGCCATAAAAACTATAGTATCAACTATAATGGCCTGTCAAGACACCAAAATTGGAATAAGGCAAGCGAGCACAAACTTAGTGTATATCGCATCATTGAGAGGAGACTACAGACTGCCAAGCCCAAGGGTCCCGGGGGATCAGAGCAGGGTTTAGGAACACAGCGGACATGTGCAGTTACACAAACTCTCCCTTCCCTCTTCCATCTGCAGCGTGATTCATCCCAACGCCATTTAGCTCCAGGTCTCTGAGGGCAAGGGGGGCCTTAAAGAGCATGCAGGTTAAGCCACTGTCTAGGTGCACAGAAGACCACACGTGTGTGAAGCAGCTGCAGGCCCGGAGGTGGCCTCCTGATATTCACGGCCACACGTGCGTAGATCCTGCTGAAATCTGCAGATTTGGCAGTGATCTGCTTATCTGGTTCGTTCATCAGCAGTGGAGCTGAGTCTGTCACATTGGAATGTTCACTCTGCCACCTGAATTATTCTACTGGGCAGGCTACACTGCAGGCTCCCTAACGTAGACCCGGGAAGTGCCCTCCACTTATCTGATTTTCCAGTCCAGAGTCTTGTGTGTAGCCCTCTGTTCCAAGGATGTCCGAACGTAGCCATTTATCTCCTGGACCAGAGATGCGCTTCCTCCCAGCTCCCACGGATGCTGTGGGAGGCCTGGTACAGCGACCTGGGCCGGGCTGACCCTGCCACTCCATCTGCTCATGGGGACAGTGCTTCCTTTGTACCATTGTTTGGGGTTTTTTTGTTTTGTTTTGTTTTTTGGTTGGTTTGGTGGGTTTTTTGTTTTTTTTTTTTTTACTTTTCCTTCTCCCCAGTTTCAAATCCAGTCCCTCAGGACCTCAGGACCTCAGGACCTCAGCTGAAGCCAGCCATACCCAAGCACACCCTTGCTCCAGAACTTGTAATTATTCCCTAAGCAGGCCATGACATCTTTCAAACGATCCTCCTGAAGCGGGAAGGTCCTGGGAAATCCAGTCACTTCCCCTCAAATGGAGACACCAGCCTCTAAGAATTCCGTGGCCCTGGACCCTGGTTAGTGGAGAAAAAGGGGCGAGGAGTGACTTAGGAGGTTGGTGCCTAGATCTTCAGGCCATCAGTGGGGTTCTCTTGAGCGTTAGGGTGAGTCTCCAGGACGTGAAATTCTCAACCCAGGGTGGTTACCGTGACAACAGGAAGATCATCTCAGGCTACATTGTAGAGAAAAAGGCAAAATGTGTGTGTTCATCACCTAGAGTTGTGAGGTGGGAATCTCCTTCAGGCCCCGGGGTCTTTCTTTAGATGAGTCTCTTGAGTCTCCGGATCACTGACTCAGTAGAGAAGTTCTTTGAGGCATCACCCCTGGGGAGAGGGGATGAGACAGAAACTTGGGGGGCTGGCGGAAGAGAATGCAGGGCCTAGGTGGTGTTGAAGAGTGACTCAAGGTGACACTCCCAAGAGGTAAGTACTTCGTGGGCTGCTGCAAGGAGCAGAGTCGGCGAGGAGTCCCCGCAACGGTGGCAGTGGCGGAGGGCGAGTGGCAGGTTCCTAAGGGGAGCAGCTTTCCTCCTCATCGTCCCTCTCCCTTTGCACCCACGGTGAGTCTCTCCCACGTGGAAACCTCGAGTTCCCGCCCAGGAGCCTTTGCCACCACCGCTGAGCCTGAATCTCGGGGCCTGGAGATCACCGACGCGCCTCTGCCTCTCCTGGTCCCCACGGAACAGACAGAAATAAAAGCGGCTTCTCTCCAGAGCTGCACCAGGAAAACCCTGAAAGCTCTTCTCTCGCAGCCAGAATGTTCCCTTTGTTACCCTGAGACAGAAGCCACATTTCTGCGAGGCACAAAGAGCAGCCTGCCGCGGAGCCCGCAGACGCCGAGGGATGGGGCACAGGGGGCCGGGCTGCGGGCCTGGGCTGGAGGCTCCCTGGGCTCCCGTGGCAACACCCCACCGGCGCCTTCTCCTTCTTCACAACTGGGCGTAACCAGTTCCGAGTGTCAGGGTCACACTCAGCCTCAATCTCTCCCACACACTCCCACCTGAGCGTGCCGGACGCCCTCCGGGCCCTGGGGAAACTAGACGGAGTCCAAGCACGGTCCTGGTTGTTCCCCTGCAAATATCTCCGTCCCCACTTGCATTCAGCAGGTATTTGGCCCGCTCGCGCCTCGGCAGGCTCTGGGCTAGAGGGGGGCTTCAGGGACGGGCCGCATCCCCTGCCCGAACAGCCTTGGAGGGCAGACACGCAAGCCACAGACGGGGGGCTGCGTGATGTGAGCCCAGCAGGTGCGCGGTCCTGGGGCCCCGGAGGGGGCCTGCAGGGGAGGCTTCGCCGAGGACAAGCAGGTGTCGGGAGCTTCCCAGGTAAAGGAGCAGGAGCGCCAAGGCCGGGGCAAGAGACCATGGCTCAGTGGTTCCTCCCGGCTGTACACTGAGGCTGCCGGCAGAGCTCCCAACAATTACTGTCTCCCAGGCTCTCAGACAGATGTATCAAGTCCGAATCCTTGGAGGGGGGCCGGGGAAGCACTCTCGGCCAAAGCACCCCATGTATATGGCGGAGTTAAGGACCAGTGGGTTAAGGAAGAGTCACTAACACAAGACCTTTAGAAAAGGAAAGCACAGAGTGTGTTATCAATAGCTCACTCTGCAGGACGCCTGGAGGGCTGGGGGGGGGGGTGTTGAGCATCCGCCTTCGGCTCAGGGTGCGATCCCAGGGTCCTGGGATCGAGTCCCCGCGTCAGGCTCCCCGCGTGGAGCCTGCTTCTCCCTCTGCCTGGGTCTCTGCCTCTCCCTCTGTCTCTCATGAATAAATAAATAAAATCTCTAAAGATTTTTAAAAATATTTTTAAAATATTTTAAAAATAGCTCACTCTGCCAATTCTTCTACAACACTGGCTCCTAGACCCTATGCAAAGCATACAAGGCCAAGGGCTGACTGGTACACTCCTGGGTCTACCAGCAGATCTGCTAGACAGCCCCCTCCAGGAGATTCAGCCCTGAAAAACCATTTGCCATTCTTAAAGGAGCATACTGTGGCTCTCAAATCCAATAATGCTCTTCTCATGGCTCTAATAAGGACCTACTTACAAATACTAGGTTCAGAAAATTCTAAAGAATGCTTTCGATCAAGCACGAAACTCCGAACACACTACAACATTGCTTTTGACAAAGTATATGGTAAGTCACTGACTCGAGCTTGGCCATCTTCTTAGAGGCTTGGATGAAGACACAGAAGTCCTGCCCTTCAAACTGGGGCACGTCCCAGTCTGAGAGGGAGAGAGAAGACCTTGAGCCTGGAGACTGGCCAATGGTTCCCATCCATGGGAAGCCGAATGTGGAAATGGGTGTGAATCCCAGTTCAGCCACTCCCTGCACCATATTGAGCAAGTTGTTTAACTTCTCTGAGCCTGTTCTCTTCTCCATGAAATGGATATAATCATATTTACCTCACATGGTTGCTCTTGGCTTAAAGGAGATAATGTATGTAGGGCGCCCAGCAAGTGCCCAAGATCTAATAGGTGGCTTATTGGTCAGTGACAACTCTTTTAACCAGGATCTATTCTAGCATCATAATTCTATTATCAGAAACTGTATTATGAAAAAAAAAAGAAACTGTATTATGGGAGTGGAAATAACACAGGAGGTAGAAGGCCAGGCCAGGTCATGGTTCTTCTCCCTCTCCTTCCTCTCTCGAGGCAGCAGCACATGGTTCTTGAGACATCCAGTTGGCAGGGAGCTCCTGCCTCTCAGGGTGGTCCCCAGATGCACATCGGGTGTGTGGATGGTGCAGTCCCGCTACTCAGATGACGAGAGCGTGTGAGAGCCAAGAGTGTGGGTTTCCCCGTCTGCTGGTTGGGGCCCCAGCCCAAAGATGATACTGACCCTTCTGACCAAAGTTGGGAAACCGCCCTTCACTCTTCCACATTCAGTTGGACTCTGTTAAAAGAAAATTAGTTCCCAGAAGGTATGTTAATCAAACTTAACGTCAAATTAAACAGGAAACCCAGAGATCCTCTGAGAGTATCCTACCCTTTTTGTGCCATGACCCCTCTGGCTGTTTGGCAAAAAATGTCCATGAATGCATAAACTAAAAGACCACAAGACCACAAAGGAATTCAATTATACCAAAATACAATTGCATCAATTTCCCACGGAGTCCCACCCATGCTCTACTCTGACCCCTTGAGAGTCAAAGCCCTCACTGAAAGCTTGGGAAGCTCTCCAAGGTCAGTCACCCAGCTATGAGGTGAAACAGCCAAGGCAAGGGCCTCATCTCCCCCCTCCTGAACCTAGGCTCTTTCCACCAATTCACTTATTATTTTAGACAATTGAGAAAAGGAAAGCAGAAATCTTACAGCTCTGCATGGAAAAATCCTGAATTTTATGCAAGTTGGAAGGTATGGATGACGCCCTGCTGCCCGATATGTATTCAGAAGAACCGACCTTATTTTATAGAGGATTGCAAAACCGGACAAAGATTGTTTCCCAGCAAACATCTGGAAAAACCTAAGGCCACAAAAATTTGAGGATTTATCTAATGCCCGGGTAACTGGCAGCAGATGTCCCAGGTGCACAGATGACAGTGTTGGACTACAGGCTTAGATGGGTGTGTTCAATCCTTCTGCCTCCACACAGAGGAGTCTAGAAGAGTAATCTCTGAGCCTGCTACAGAAAACTCAGCTCTCCTGCTTCCCTTGGCAATTTTTAGGAACCAGTGAGCAATTATTGTTGTCTCTCTCTATGGAGAAGGTTGAAAGGTATTTAACCTGAGGAACCCCGACCCTCCTAGCTGAGCCCTTTCACCCCTTCCCCTGCAGAGGCAATAGAATACAAATGGCCAAAAGTAGGGTTTAAATTTGCTTCAGGGTTTAAATTCTCACTGCATCATTTTAGAAAAGTTGCTTGATCTTTTCTTCCTACCTCGGTTTTTTAATCTCTCTCATGGGAACAGTACTAAAGCCTGTCTCGCAGGGTGTGGTGGGGACAGGGAGGGTGAATTTATGGAAACCCTCATATAGGATCTGATGTATAGTATTCAGTAGTTAGGATCTATTATGTAATTAGCTCTAGGCTGAACCCCGCACCTTCCCCACTAGGCCCCTTACTGAATAAAGCAGATGTTCAGGCAGGTGTAATTAGTGGAGTGACTATGTAAAAGAAGCACATTCAGCATGATTGGAGCTGACCTGTTTAGTTTTTCAATATATGTTTGGCAAGGTAAGTGAGTCAATCACAGTCACACACAGGGAAAATCCTGCATCTTCTTCTCACCAAACCCACATACTTCCCTGTGCCTGTTTGCCTCCCTGCTGCCTCCCTTCTGGTTTCTATGGGCCCAGAACCCTCCTTCTCTCCAAACCCAGCCTCTCCACCTGTGCTCTGGGTCCCGTGCCCTCTCTTCTGATTAGAAGGTTCCTCCTGCAGTCCCCACCCCTACGTAGTCAACACTTCTCCTCTACTGGATCATCCCCATATGCATGCTCTTAGCATCTCCCTTAACCCCCACATCTCCTCTCAGCTACTACCAAATTTCTTTACTTTCCTTCCATTTTTCAGGAGGGTTGTTGTCTCCATGTCCCCTCTTCAATGCACTCAAATTGGGCTTTCAGCCCCACTATCCATAGAAACTACTATTGTCCAGGTCACCAATGACCTCCATGTTGCTAAATCCAGAGGCCACTTCTTTGTTCTTATTTTCTTTTTTTTCCTTCTTCTTCTTTTTTTTTTTTTTTTGTTCTTATTTTCTTTGATCTTACAGCAAAAGTTGATTATTTCCTCCTTGAAATGTTTTCTCTCTTGGCTCTGTGATCCCCTGCTGTTCTCTTTTCCTTTGTCTCCTTTTCCTTCTGTCTTCTTTATTGGCTCCCTCCCCTCCCTTCTCCCCTACTACTACCTTTGGTAACCCCATCTAGTCTCATGGCTTTGGAGACCATCTATGTCCTTATGATCCCCAAATCTCCACATCCAGCCCTGATTTTTCCCCAGTGCTTCACTTGGATATCCAACTGCCTTTTTAACATTTCCATGCAAAAGTCTGATATGCAACTCAGCCATAATTTATCCACGAAGAACTAGAATTTTCCTGCCAAACTTGCTCCTTCCTCAGTCTTCCTACTTTTAGTCATTAGCATGAGCATCCACCCATTTGTTCAACCTATGAATCTAGGATTCAGTCTTGAGTCCTCTCTTTCCTTATCTTCCATATTTAATCTGTCAGCCAGTCTTGTCCACTTTATCTACAAAGCATATTCCAAAAAGTTCATCCACTTCTCTCCATTTTCATTACGATCACCCTAACCCAAATCCATGCTGCCTGAATGACAGCAATGCTCTCAGCTCATCCCTCTGTAATCATCCTGAAATCAGTCTATTCTTGGAAGGGCAGCTTGAATGATCTCACCCTCTTGATTAAAACCCTCCAGTAGCTTCCTATTGTACTGGAAATAAAATCCAAATTCCTCAAAGCAGGATATATTATGGCTTCCGCCCACCTCTTCAAACTCATTTTCAATCATGTTCTTCCTCACTCTCACTACTCCAGCCACACTGGTCTTTCTTTCCCTTGGAAACACAAAGTCTGTTTCTAACTTAGGACCTTTCCCCTGGCTGACCTTTCCTGGAATGATCATCCCAATGGTCCTTGAATGACTGACTCCTTTTTATCACTCACATCTCACCTGAAATGTCAGTTCTCAGAGACACCCTTCCTGACCACAAAGCTGAAGCAGCCACCCAGGTACTCCCTATCACATCACCTTTTACTGTCTGGGTGTTGGACTCTCCTCCTCTGGAAGACAGGAGTTAGGACCTTGTCTTTCTTCTTCACCACTACATCAGCAGGATTTAGAAGAGTGCTTGACATACCTTGTTGAAAGAGTGAATGAATGTGTAAATGAGTTAGGACGGGAACCTAGGTCTGCAATCTCCTGGTTCGGTGTTCTTTGCCTGGACCAGGGAAAGTTGCTGCTTCACACCTTTTTTTATTTTTCATTTTTTTTAATAAGCTCTAGTCCCAATGTGGGGCTTGAACTCACAGCCCCAAGATCAAGAGTCACATGTTCTACTGACTGAGTCAGCCAGGGCCCCTCAGCTTTAACAACTTGATTGTTTTCTTGCTGTTCACCAGATGCTTGGCACCATTCAATTGTCAACAGCTTCCAGTTCTTAGCAAGAAAGGAAATGGCTATAAGGGAACAGGAAGGAGAGGAAAGAGGGCATCTGAATAAATCATGAAGTATGTAATCATCCCCACAAAGAATGGGAATGGAACGTTCTATTATTCAATCAACCATTCAATATTTAGTAAACATTTACTATGTATCTGGTGTTACACAATTTACTAGGGATAGAAACCCAAACCTACTCTGTAGGATCTGGCCGTCTCCGGCAGGACATGATAGGCCTGCAGTGATGCCTGCCTACCACGCTGTGGTACCCTGAGGACAAGCACCTACTTGCAGAGAGTGAGATTGGCCGAACAGAGTGGGCAGGAAGACATCCCAGAGAGTGAAACTCGTGAGCGGAGTCTCAAAGCGTGAATATGTGTTAGTGGAAATCTTAGTCTGAGGCTTCACATGAAAAGTACAGTTGTATATTCCCTTGAATTGACAAAAAAAAAATTACTTTAAAAGGGCAGGCAGGATGACCCCGGTATTTGAGAGAAACCCTTATTAATGACATTTTCACCAATGAAACACTTAACAAAAAATGGAATCGTTTTCTATTTCTTTTTTTTAAAAGGATTTTATTTATTTATTCATGAGAGACATAGAGAGACAGAGGCAGAGACACAGGCAGAGGGAGAAGCAGGCTCCACGCAGGGAGCCTGATGTGGGACTTGATCCTGGGACTCCAGGATCACGCCCTGAGCCTAAGGGAGATGCTCGACCGCTGAGCCACCCGGGGATCCCTCGTTTTCTATTTCTCGCTACAAAGAGTCCAAAACCAATTCATCTTCCCTGAGGATCTTATAGTGAAACCCTTGAAGCAATCGCTGTATGATAAAAGATCACCCAACCAAAGAAGAACCACTTCCCTGTAAAACCACAGGCAGTGTCCTTGAAGAAATATGCTGTCAGGTAAAAGCAACATTGGCAGCAGGTAAAAGAATGAAGTAGATCTCTGTGTATTGATAGACAAAGAGATATTTTAGTACGTGAAAACAAGCAAGTTTCAAGATACTGGATATTGTGGCTCCTATTATTATGTTAGGATCTGTGTAGGGGGATCTCTGGGTGGCGCAGCAGTTTGGCCTGCCTTTGGCCCAGAGCGCGATCCTGGAGACCCGGGATCGAATCCCACGTCGGGCTCCCGGTGCATGGAGCCTGCTTCTCCCTCTGCCTGTGTCTCTGCCTCTCTCTCTCTCTCTGTATGACTATCATAAGTAAAAAAAAAAAAAAAAAAAAAAAAAAAAAGGATCTGTGTAGGAATTCCAAGAAGAATAAATGCAAACATAACAATGGTCATCTCCAAGGTGTGGGATTATGAGGCACTTCCCGTTTTTGAGTCCTACATTTTGGTACTATTTTAACAGTTTATGATAAATGTGTACTATTTTGGAATTTAAAAATAAAGGTTCCTTTAGACCATAGGTCTGATTTGTTTTATGAAACTCGTGCTCGGCTCTACATTCCAGAAACATGCAGAGAGGATTTCCCTAAATTATATCATTTGCCAACATTTACAGGAAAAAATAAGCTGAGACTCAGAAAGATAATGTGATTTTTCTTAAGCTGTGACTCCTAGACCAGTACAGTCAGCTCCACAGTTCTTGATTAAAGCTGAGGAATAGAAGATAAAATATATTGGGGCACTCGGGTGGCACAATCAGTTACCGGACAGACTATTGGTTTCGGCGCAAGTTCTGACCTTAGGGTTGTGAGATTGTGCCCTGCATTGGGCTCCACACTCTGTGCAGAGAGTTGGCTTGGGACTCTCTTTCCTTCTCCCCCTACCATTCCCCACCCTGCATTCTCTCTTTCCTTCAAATAAATAAATAAATCTTAAAGAAAAAAAGATAAAATATATCAATTTCCAACTTACACATTTGGAAACGTTAGCAACATTGCTTTGTAGAAAACCATGTAGCTATTTAAAGGAAAATATCCTTTTTATGAGGTTAAAAAGAGGTTTATTGTGTATTTCTTTAGTGACAGGCAATTCCTGGTGACAAATGTGATGCAGGTAAAGAAGACACAGAGATTTGCAGGCTAGGAGTTTCCCAGAAGAACAATTCAAATAAAGTCTCTAGTTCCTTCTGTAGATCTTAGAATACTCAGCAAAATCTTGTTTTCGTTCGTTTGTTTGTTTGTTTTTAAGTAGGCTCCACCGTCCAACATGGGGCCGGGATTCACAACCCCCAGATCAAGAGTCACATGCTCTACAGACTGAGCCAGCCACACGCCCCTCAGTAAATTTGAATAGATAGATCCCTTCCATCCAATTTATTTATTGAGTGCTTATGACGTGGTCTTGCACTGAGGGTAGAGCAATGAGTCGGTGAGACGAATTCTCTGCACTTGCGGAGCTTATACACTAGTGGGCAAACACAATTAGCAAAAAATACATAAAATCAGGGGTATAATTTCAGGTAAAGCTATAATAAATCAGGTAAAATGGTAGTGACAGGAGTACTGTTTTTCAAAGGTCAGGAAGACCTTTTAAAGGAAGTGACATTTGAGTAAGGACATGGAAGGAGGGAGGCAGAGGGCCAGCAGAGCTCTGAGGGCAAGCCTTAGAGGAGCCCGGCAAGTCAGGGCCCTGAACAAAATCAGAATTCCTCCTTTTCTTGAAAAGGTAAGGAACATCCCAGAGAATGAGCTCTCCTGGTCTGGCATGTCAAGGATTCACTTTTGTTCTTGCTGTTGCTTTTCATGTTTATAAGGCCTGGTGCTAGAAGTTTCTCTCTATTGCTTAGACATTGGAGAATGCATTTTATTTGGGAATAGAAGTCTACTACAAAGCACGTCTTATCCACGTCCTAAAAGCATCTGCCTTGGGGCGCCTGGGTGGCTCAGTTGGTTAAGCATCTGCTGGTTCCCCTCAGGTCATGGTCTCAGGGTCCTGGGGTCTAGCCCCATGTGGGGCTCCCTGCTCAGCAGTTGTCTGCTTCGCCCTCTGCCTCTGCCCCTCCCCCTGCTTGAGTCCACACACACACACACACACACACACACACACACACACACGCTCTTTCTCAAATAAATAAAATCTTTAAAAAACAAAAACCAAAAAATAAATAAATAAAATAAAAATAAAAAACCACCTCCTGCCTTATCATAAAGGCATAGAATCCAAGTCCTAAGATTCAATGCTGCTCATTCCACAGAGAGCAGCCCAACCTCTGTGGATTGAGCAGCTTAAACCCGCTCCCACCCTAGGCAGGAAGACGCTGCGGAGAAGGTGCTGCTGGGAAGGGCCTGAGGGTGCAGGAGAGGAGGTGCAGGAGATACCTTTGGCGTTCTCAGCTCTAGGCCCTAGCTCTTCCCTCACTAACTCCCCTGTAGGCCCAGGTCTGGCCGAGGCAGAGACAGTCTACCTCACAGTGAGGCGCCGAGGCCCAGAGAAGTGGGTGGCTTGTCCAGGATCACACAGAAAGCCATCTCTAGTTCTTAACCTTCACTCCTTTTGCCTGAGCCGCATTCCAGGCCGGGGACCACATGGGGTGGAAATTCATGCTCCATTTCAGGAAATGAGATTGTTGATCTTTCATTTACACAAAAATGAAAAATAAATACCAGATGCTTGAAAACATGTTGCAACTCATCTTCCTGGAACTTAAAAGTGCATTCTGACTGAGAAAATTAAATTGGAAAATCCACGCAGCAAAAAAGATGTTTTGAATGAAACGCACTTTGTCTTTCCCTCTATCTCACACACACAGTCTCTCATTGTTTCTTTTTCAGGGAGCAGCTGTGAAGGAAATTGGGGGAGGGAGGGAGATGGACAAAACATCCCATCTTTGTGTTTGGTACAGAGCTAAGCTTTTAGGCCAGCCTTCCTGAACTGGAGGGGGTGTGGCATGCATTAAAATTAAACATCAATGACCCCACGAAGCTTATAAAGAAGCTTGGGAAAAGCCAGTCAACAAAAGAAGGCATCCTCGTTTGGATGAGTTTGCATGTGGAAACTGCCTTCATCTTGACAAAAAAGGTGGGTACTAGGGTTTTCATTTTCATTTATGACGAATGATGCTTCAAATAGAGACAGGCTTGACTGTTCAGCTAAAAATAGTGACTAACACGGTGGAGGGTTCGTGCCAGCTGCTTTGCAATTTTGGTCTCATTTTTTTCTCAAACACCCTTACAGAGTAGACACTAGTAGTGCCTTTTTCAGTGATGACATTGACAGTCAGCTATCCCAAGCCATAAGTCTAAGGGAAGACCACCGCCAGACGCCAGGCCTGGGGTGCCAGCCCAATGTTGACTCACCTCAAAGTCTTCCGCTTGCCCTATGCAACCTCTTTTGTGCTACAGAAACAATAAGAAAAGGTTCCCTATGCCGATGCTGTGCTGGATGAAGTCTCAGGGAGTGGTCATCCAACTGGGAATTACAGTAAAAAGTAACTGAAAAGTGAACTGGAGTTCATCCTGTGAATAGAAAATGCGTTTAACAATATGACCCCAAAATATTTTCTTCAAAAGACATGTTTTCTTCTTTTTTTTAAATAATAAATTTATTTTTTATTGGTGTTCAATTTACCAACATACAGAATAACACCCAGTGCTCATCCCGTCAAGTGACATGTTTTCTTCTTAGATCCAATAGTGAAATGGGTTTTTATCAGACCCATTTACTTGTGGAAATGTGTTTTGTTTTATCACGTGAAATCTAAAAATCTAGTACTTAATGATCTGCTGCTCTTTGAAATCGAGTACTGTGTCCTCACTAAGATGCAGGTATTAAGAGAACAGGCTCCCAGGAGACCTGGCATAAGTTCTGGCTGCAGAGCTAGCAGGAAATAGCCTGGGCACGTTAACACCACTGAGTACAGAGAACGTCAATGTAGGATCCTTCCAGATATAGGGCATTGTGGCGATTCAGTGTGTGGCACATTTAAATACTGAGGCCAGGGCTTCTCCGTGGAGAAGTTCAATGAGCCTGAGTACTGGTTCAGAGAGTCAGTGCTGGCCCAAGGTGGATGCACCTTAACTTTAGTAGAATTATTATTAAATAACTTAATATTCAGTTAAAATAGCACCTAAATTATATTTATGTTTAAAATATGTAAACTCCCCTCATTAAGGCAATCTTGCCATTAGTATTAGAAGATGATGCAAAAATATAGGTCACACATACCCGAGTTCACAAGTGTACTTTAATAATGTCATTTACCTTTGATGTCGGATGGAGCTGAGGCCCCAGAGGGAGGGTTCTCGGCTTTGTATAGGAAAGCATTCAAGAGCAAGCCATTTAGAGATCTCCCCTCCCAGTTGAGGAAGAAGACACCACTTCGCCTCTAATAAAGGGTTTTATAAGTTTTTTTTTTTAATTAGCTAACCATATAAGGAGGGGCTTACTTGTTAACGTTGGCTTTATCATTTACTACGGGGGTGGGGGTGGGGGGTGGGGTTGGTTATTCCATTGTTTTAGGACCGTGAAATTACCCACAGGGAGCAATTTTAAGAATGTCTGACCTCTGTGGCTTTACTGCCCGAGAGAGTGGGGTCTCACGGTCTTCCGTGAGTCAGATCTTGTAATTCTTTTTATGACCTGCCGACCCTTAGGTTAAACAGCCTAAAACTGAAATGGCTTTACTTTGCTCACCTGGTCTCCCGAGTCCTTTCCCTCCTGCCTCACCTTCCGCAGATGCTCACTAAGTGTGGGGTGAACCGGCACAGAAGGGGCCTGGAAAAGAAATTAGGGATGCCATCAACCCTCTCTCTCACAAAAAGTTTTAACCATAGGAATGAAACTACTTCAATAAAGAGGCATCTTTGGAAGAGATGCGAGCAAGAATTAGCCTTGCTATGAAATCCTCCTACGGAGCTAAAGCACAGGTTTCAGCCCACAATAGAACATTTTCTAATAAGATATTTGTCAGAGGAAGACATGGAACTGACTTTTGCTGTAACTGTCACTGGTGAGATGAGACTCACCAGGTTACGGAGGGAGGTGTTTATCGAAAGCCACCAAAGGTGGGGTACAGAAGGAAGCATGGCTCACAGTCGCTGCAGGACGGACAGCTGGCGATGGCACCCGAGTCCCGGCTCTCTGCCTCTTCTGGTACTCAGCTGCCATCCGTACACCTGCGGGCTCGGGGTTTGGGTAAAGGACCCCTCAATCCCTGCCAGTTTGGGGAGTCCTGTAGAACGTACGTAATGTGTGACCATCCTCTGAGGTTGGATCTTCTGGGCAAGGCACTGAGCTTGGAGCCTACAGAAGGCAAAGAGTAAAGCTCCATGGTTCTAAGAATTCCTCAGAAATGTGTGAAGTTTTCTAAGTTCAGGCGAATCCATCATCTCCCATAAGGTTAAAGGACAGGTGTTGTGTATGTGGTGGTAGGAGCTGATGGGGAATGGACTCTCGGAAGGCAGGGTCCCACCATAGACTTGGCTTGCTCAAGGGAGGCTCAGCAACCACCCTGCCGCCCCCCATCCCCGCCCCCAGCTGGCAGCTTTGCTCATTATGTAACTGTTCCTTTGAAAACGGGGCAAAGAAACCTCCAGAAGAAAAGCTATTGATTATTAAAGGTTATTTGGAGGTTTAACCATAATAAAGTGGTTATAGTTATTCGTGTTATGACACATCCTTTTAAATGCTCAGATCTGAGAACATTTTGCTTGCATTGATTCAGTCCTCTTCATTGAGAGGGAGAAAGGCGGAGAGCTGGAAATAGCTCCTGTGCAGCTACAGGCAAGGAGTCCCAAGGGAGAGAACAGTCAGGGCAAGAGGCAGGGAGGGGTGCTTGGGCTGGAATGCCTGCCGCCAGCTCCTGGTCCTCCTCTAGTGGAATGCACATCTGTGTCCCCGTCTGTGCAGGGACTAAATAAATAAATAAATAATAAATAAATAAAATAAATGCATGTCTATGAAAAAATATCCCCAACAGAAGGCCAAAACGAAATTCAGGAAATAATTCGCTGTTTCCGCTTTTCATGGTAACATGTAACTAGCATTCCTGAAGCCCTTTGCCTGTGTGGGACACAGTCCTAAGTGCTCTCTCCATAGCATCTCATTTAATTCTTGTAAAACTTCGTGAGGTCGGAATGATCATCATTTGCAGTTAATAGACGGGAAACAGGAGCGTAAAGTGGACACGGTTCGGTTCTGCTGAGTGTGGGACAAAGCAGCCTCAGACCAGCTGGGGCCCGGGGGGGGGGGGGGGCGGTCCCCGCACTTGGCCTGTTGGGGCCTGGGTGGGGGGGCGGCCCCCTTGGGAGGCTCCTGAGGCCCCGCACATCGCGCACCTTCACCTCCACCGCCTCCCTGGCTCCGCGGACCCCGCTGGCCTCCGCCTGGCCCGCCGCGCCCCCCTGCACCTGCGCGTAACCCCGCAGGGTTCCAGGGCGCCCGCCCGAGCAGCGCAGGGCCGGAGGCAGCGGGGCCAGCAGGCCCAGGAGCTGCAGCCCAGCCGGCTCCCCGGGGTCGGAGGACGGGGGCCGGGGCGGGGGGGGGGGGGCGGCGCCCTGGGGATGGAGACCCGCGGCCCTGCGGAGGGTCCCCTGACCCAGGTCCCCCACAGCCAAGGATGCTGACGGCGCTGCTGCTGCTCCCCGCGCTGGCCGGCCTCTTCCCCGCCGCGGACGGACAGGCCTTCCACCTGGGGAGATGCCCGACGCCGCCGGTGCAGGAGAACTTCGATGTGCACAAGGTACGGCGGGCCGCGGGGCCGGGGCTCCGGCTCCGCTGCGGGTCCGCATCCCCCGGGACCTCCCCCCCGGGGCTCCGCTCCGCTCCCCTGCAGCTCCGCATCCTGCCGGGACCCCCCGACGGGAGCGCAGGGCTTGGGGCGGGCTCCCCGGGAGGCACCGTGCGCACCTGCGAAACAGCCAAGCCCGGGGCAGCACAGGTGCTGCGTCCCCTGCGGACCACAGGCCCCCCGCGGGCCACCGAGGATGTGCGCGGCGCCCCGGATTGGGCCCGGTGCCAGGGGAGCGGCCCTGGCTTCCCCGCGGGTCCTGCAAAGCCTCAGGCCGAGGTCGCGGTGCGGGCGGCGGGGGGGTGGGGGGCTGTCCCCGGAGGCCGAGGCAGGCGGGGGGGGGGGGGGGGCCGCTGGGGCTGCTCCCGCCTTCTGTGCCCCAAGCAGCTGAGCCTCGGAGAGCTCGCGACCCACCCAGGCCTCCCAGCCAGTGCATGCACAGTGGGACCCAGAACTGCCTTCCCCAGGTGCAGGACGCCCACGAATTGCTCACGCAGGTCCTGGAAGGGGCCAGGCCTCCCCCAAGACACTTACTAGGCACCTGCTCGGAAAACATGCGCATGACCAGACCCCGCACATGCGGTCCTTCCTGGGCTCAGGCCCAGCCTTGCTGCCAGTACATGCACAGGTACAGGGAACAGCAGAGTCAACCGGCCCAGGGGAAGCACTTCCACCGCTCAGGACTCACGCCCAGGGGCTCCCTCTTTTTTGGGGGGGCGTATTTTAAAGATCTTATTTATTTATTCATGAGAGACACAGAGAGAGAGAGGCAGAGACACAGGCAGAGGGAGAAGCAGGCTCCATGTGGGGAGCCCAATGCAAGACTCAATTCCGGACCCCGGGGTCACGCTTTGGGCCCAAGGCAGGCGCTCCACCCCTGAGCCCCCCAGGCACCCTTAGAATCTCCCTCTTAAGACATTTTCTCCTTCATAGAATGTTTGGATCTTTTGTAATGGGCAGGACTCGTCATGAGTAATATTAAAGTTATCAGTCACCCACTCCTCAGTGTGAATGAGTGTTGGGACCCTTCGGGGATGGATTAGATACAGGAGTGAGGGAGGACAGCTCAGAGCCTGAGGGCTGTGGGGAAGGAGCACTGTCAACAGTCACCCTGGGGAGGGAAGAAAGGAGACACACAGCACAGTCCACCTTGCCTTACTCTGGAACTATGATGGGCCCGTCCCTTTATTCAGGTAATCCTGCTAAGGCACGGAGTCTTTCCCGAAAAAAATCGGGAACTTGAATTATATTTCAATGTGGGGGTAAAAATCCCAAGACACTTCAAAAATGATAATTGATCTATATTTACAAAAGTCCTCTGAGGAGTAAGGCAGGATGTCTAAAAAAAAAGTTTTATTGGAATATAAGCCATATAGTTCACCTGCTCAACGTTCACTTTCATTGGGTTTTTTGTATAATCGCAGAGTTATGAAACCATCACCACAATCTATTTTGTTTTATTTTATTTTTAAAGATTTTATTTATTTATTCATGAGACAAAGAGAGAGAGAGAGAGGCAGAGACACAGGCAGAGGGAGAAGCAGGCTCCCTGCAGGGAGCCCGATGCTGCGGGACTTAATCCCAGGACCAAGATCAGGCCCTGAGCTGAAGGCAGGCGCTCAACTGCTGAGCCACCCAGGTGCCCCAAGCTCTGAGAGTTCTTTATATGTTTTGGACACAAGTCTCTTCAGAAACATGATCTGCAAATATTTCCCCCCAGGAATTGTCTTTTCACTTTATTGTCTTTTCACTTTATTGACAGCATAAAGGTTTTTAACAGTAATGAGATCCAATTTATCTTTCTTTTTGTTGCTTGTGCTTTTGATATCTAGAAAATCATTGCCTGGGTACCTGGGTGGCTCAGTCAGTTAGCGTTTGCCTTTGGCTCAGGTCATGATCCCAGAGTCCTGGGATCAAATCCTGAGTCAGGCCCCTTGTTCAGTGGAGAGTATGCTCTCCCCCTACCCATTCACCCTCATGATCTCACTCTCTCTCACACACTCTCTCAAATAATATTTAAAAATCTTTAAAAATTAAATAAAAATAAATAAATCATTGCCTAATGCAAGGTTACGAAGATTTATTTCCATATTTTCTTATAAGAGATTTATAGTTTTAAAGTTTGTCATCAATTTTAAGTTAAACTTTGTATATAATGTGATATAGAAGTCCAACTTTACTATTTTGCTAATAAATATTCAATTGTCCCAGAGCTATTTGTTGAGAAGACTGTTCTTTCCCCAACCAAATAGTCTTGGCATCCTTGCTGAAAATCAATTGGCCATATATGTAAGAGTTTATTTTGGACTCTCAATTCTATTCTGTTGTTCTATATGTCTGTCCTTATGCCAGCCCTATATAGTATTGATTACAATAGCTTTAAATTTTTTTAATTTATTTATGATAGTTACACACACACACAGAGAGAGAGAGAGAGTCAGAGACACAGGCAGAGGGAGAAGCAGGCTCCATGCACCGGGAGCCCGACGTGGGATTCGATCCTGGGTCTCCAGGATCGCGCCCTGGGCCAAAGGCAGGCGCCAAACCGCTGCGCCACCCAGGGATCCCGATTACAATAGCTTTAGAGTGAGTTTTGAAATTAGAAAATATGAGGCCTTCAACTTTGTCCTGGCTATTCGGGGTCCTTTGCGTTTCCATATGGGTTTTAGGATCCATTTGTCAATTTCTACAATGAAGCAGAGTTGGGTTTTTGTTGTTGTTGTTGTTTTATTTTTTATTTATTTTTGTTGTTGTTGTTTTAAATAAAGACTTCACTGAATCTAGATCAATCTGGAGAATATTGTCATCTTAAGAATTTTAAGACTTGGGGATCCCTGGGTGGCTCAGCGGTTTGGTGCATGTCTTTGACCCAGGGCACAATCCTGGAGTCCCAGGATCGAGTCCCACGTCGGGCTCCTGGCATGGAGCCCGCTTCTCCCTCCTCCTGTGTCTCGGCCTCTCTCTCTCTCTCTCTACGTCTATCATAAATAAAATAAATAAATCTTAAAAAAAAAGAATTTTAAGGCTTCCAATTCATGAACATAGGTTATCTTTCCATTTACTTAGGTCTTCTTTAATTTCTTTCAACAACGTTTTGTACTTTCCAGAGTATAAGTTCTGTTGTTTCTTTGGTTCGGTTTATTCATAAGTATTTTATTCTTTTGATGCTATTGTCAATTGAATTTTCATAATTTAATTTACAGAGTTTTCACTGTAAGTGTAGAAACTCATTTGATTTCTGTATATTGATCTTGTATCCCTTAACCTTGCTGATTTTATTTATTAGTTCTAATAGTTTTTGTGTGTGTAGATTCCTTAGGATTTTCTTTTTTTTTATTTATTTTTTTTTATTTTTTTCTGATAGTCACAGAGAGAGACAGAGAGGCAGAGACACAGGCAGAGGGAGAAGCAGGCTCCATGCACCGGGAGCCTGACATGGGATTCGATCCCGGGTCTCCAGGATCGCGCCCCGGGCCAAAGGCAGGCGCTAAACCGCTGCGCCACCCAGGGATCCCTCCTTAGGATTTTCTATCATAAAATCCTGTTGTCTGCAAATAGAGATCATTTTACTATTTCCTTTCCAGGATTCTTTTTCTTTCTTTTCTTTTCTTCTTTCTCTCTCTCTCTCTCTCTCTCTCTCTCTCTCTCTCTCTCTATTTTAAGAGAGAGAGTGAGTGTACACAAACGGGGAGGGGCAGAGGGAGAGAGAGAGAGAGAATCCCAAGTGAGCTCCACGACCCTGAGATCATGACCCAACCCAAAATCAAGAGTCAGAAGCCCAAACCAGTGAGCCACCAAGGCGCCCCTAGGGGATTCCTTGCATTCTCCTTATATGGGCAGAGAAACTGAGACCCAAAAACATGAAAGGGCTTTCACAAAAATATTATGAAATTATAAGGGAACATGACATAAAAAAACAATCTTCCACCTCTGAGTTTCTTCTTTTCTGGAAAATCCACTTCCTCACTTTTAATTATGGAGCACTAAAGTCACCTTAACAATAATAGAACTATTTTAAATGCTCTGTGTACATTGGAGCTTTTTTTTTTTTTTTGAGAATGCCTATGAAACCAATTGACCTTTAACCTTATTTTTTGGTGGTGCTTTAAATGAGTGTTCATTTCAGTGGTTTTAATTGAAGGATGTGCTTTAATAAATGAGTGGAAAATTTAGGTGGTAAACAAGGGTATAGGTTTGAGCAAAGAGCCACGTGACTGAAGCAATACTGCCACCTGTTTGCAGTACACTCTCAGTTCAAATTCTGACTTTTTGAGTAATAGATTTTTAAATTTCTAAAATGCTTTCAATTAATATATTGACTAAGTAAATATATTCACATGGGTCTGAATTCTAAAGGTGCCAAAGAACGTTCAATGACAACTTCTTGGTCATTGAACCTACCCCTGGTTCCCTCCTACCTCAGTGTCCCTCCCTAGGAGCAACCAGTTAAAAACAGTTTATTGTGTATCATTTGGGAGATAGTGTATACGTACACAAATACACACATAAGTGCAGTAGGCAGAATGATGTCCACACCCTGATCCCTGGAACCTGCGAATATGCTACTTTCCACGAAAAGGAGGATTCTGCTGATGTGATTAAAGTTATAGACTTGGAGATGGCCAGAGAGCATGGATTACCCAGTGGGCTCAGTCTAATTATTGAAAGCAGAGAACTTTCCCCAGCTGTGGTCAGAGAGGTGTGATGATGGAACAAGAGAAAGAGAGATGCGATGTGAGAAGCATTTCACCCGCTTTTGCTGGCTCTGAAGATGGAGGAAGGGGTTCAACCAGCCAAAGAATGTGAGTGGCCTCTAAAATGTGGACAGGGCAAGAAGACAGCGTCCCCTGAACCCCCTAGAAAGGAACACAGTCCTGCCAACACCTTGATTTTAATCAAGCTCACTTGATGTACAGACCCATGAGACCATAAATTTGTGTTCTAAGCTTGTGGAATTTGTTATAGCAGCAATAGAAAATGAACATAATAACCTTTCCCCCCCATTTTCCATATACTCTTATTTTTCAACCAGCTCTTTTTTTCCATTGAATGCATCTTGGATATAGTTGCATGACTCCTTTAAAGGAGGCTATATAACATTCGGTTGTATGGTTGTGCCATACACATTTATGTACCCAGTCCGCTACGAACGCTCACTTAGACTCTCATTTCCTGTCTTTTGTTCTTACAAACAGCACTGCATCAAATAACCTCATAAATGCACTAGATGTATTTTCTTTGCTAGATATTGTCAGATTGCCCCCCATGCAGGTTGTAAATTGGAGCAGTCTCCACGCAAGGCAGTGCATGGAAGCATGAAAGTACTTGTCTCTCTCACCGTCACCCACACCATTGCACACTTCCTTTAATGTTGACTCTGTACACGAAGCTATGAACGGAGACCAAGTCCCCAGTGAAAGAATGATATCAATCTTCTGAATCCTGATCACTTGCTAAAAGCCTTTGCGACCAACTCCCTGTCCGGGGTCTTATGATGAGAATCAACCAACTCTGGAGTCCCAGTTCCCCAGAGTGACCATATCTGGCTTTGCACACAATTCAAAGATGCCTCATAGAATCACAAAATATTTGAGATGGAACCTTACATCATCTGGACCTCTCCCTCTCCTTTACAGAGCCTAAAATTTCACATAGATTTTGGCTGGAGGGCCCACTGACATCACATCTAAATAAAGGTCACTTAGGAATAAAATGTGGCATTCGACCAATGCCTGCAAATCCGACTCACTTACTCTCATTTGAATCAATATCTTGTTCAGTTGCTGTCGGGAACAGTGCAGCCCTTTTTGCGTGGTTTCCCCAGGAAAGGGCTCTGCTCTAAAAGACGACAATAGGGAAGAGTTAGCAGGTCCCCAGAGAGCCACAGGGTTTTCTCTGCTTATTGTTATCTCTGCAGTATCTTGGACGATGGTACGAAATTGAGAAGATCCCAGTGAGCTTTGAGAAGGGAAGTTGCATCCAAGCCAACTATTCGCTAATGGAAAACGGAAACATCAAAGTGATAAACCAGGAGTTGAGGTGAGTGGCTGCACGTCCCGGAGCCAGCCTGCAGAGAGCTGTCCCCAGGTGACTGGGTGTCCTTGCGGCCTAGCTCAGCGGGGAGGCAGATGTGGCTGCGTCTGCACTGACTGCTCGCAGCAGGTCCTGAGATGAAGGCTTTTGGCAGGCAGGATGGTGGGGACTAGAGGCCACTCGCTTATTTGCAAGACCTCTTGCTGGGCATCTTACTGTATTGTGTACTTACTGTATTGTGTGTTCCCGGCGAGCACTTACACTTATTCTGGGCCTGTTGTGTGTGTGCTCCTGTAAAAGGTAGTGGGGACTCAAAGGGAATCCAAACTGCAGGGTTCCTGCTCTCCTTGCAAAACAGACACACGGGTAGCAAAGGGCAAGTGAGACTTTGATCTGATCTGATCTCCAAACCAAGAGACAAGCTCTTTCTACCTCATCTACTGACAGAGGGCATCCAGCTCGGCTTGAACCCTCCCAGGAACTGGTTGCTCATGGCAATTCATTCCATCTCCAGACAGCCGTGAGGACTAGAAGACGCCTGTTCTCATTAAGCAAGAATCAAATACATAGCCACACTCTAGGGTTTGTGAACAGGACAGCCTTTAGAAGTATGCTTTTCTGTTTCCGAGAGCTTCTAACCGATTTCTATTTGATAGAAAAATTCATACTTTAGAAAGCAAACATAAACTTTAAAAATGCCCCAGGAAGAGCTCCTACCTACCTTCCATCAACAAAGATAGAAGCAGGGACGCCTGGGGCCTACGTGGTTAAGCACCTGCCTTCAGCCCAGGGAGTGACCCCGGGGTCCCGGGATCGAGTCCCAGGTTAGGCTCCCTGCAGAGAGCCTGCTTCTCCCTCTGCCTGGGTCTCTGCCTCTCTCTCTCTCTCTCTGGGTCTCTCATGAATAAATAAATAAAATCTTAAAAAAAAAGATAAGAGCAACAGTAAACAATAGTGGCAAATATTAAGCATTTCCTGCGTGCAAGGCGCTATTCTGTGAGTGTACGTGTATGTGCACGCGTGCACCTGGGTGGATGTGTATGTAAACGAGCATGCGCCTCCCGGCCCTGAGGCAGGTACTCTTAGCAAGGCTACTTTTCTAGATGAAGAAACAGAGGCACAGGGAGGGAAGGGAACTCGCCCGATGGCTGCACCGCTTATAAGCAACAAGGCTGACGTTCAAGCCCAGAGAGCAGGGGAACATGGAAGACAACAGATGCTGGGAGAGAGGGCTGGGACCAGGGGCCGTCCCTCCTGTCCCCTGCGGGATCTGGGAACTGTGTCGGCTCCAAGGAAACAGCACGGCGCATCCTGGAAGGCCCTGCAGTTCCGGGAGGCTTTGAGGGCCGTCCTGGTCCCCACCAGGCTTCCTGTGCCGGACCCGGGGAGGCCCCTGGCCCTGCAGGAATCCCAGGAGCGAAGTCGCATCTTAGCGGCCGGGAGAGAGAGAAACCGGCTCATCTCAGAGCCCCGGCAGGGCGACCAGGCCCCGGTGCAGGCGCATCGAGGCTGCGCCCCAGGAGTTGTCCCAATCTGCGACGAGGGTCAGACACGGCCCTGATCGGCCGCTTCCTGACGCTGGGCCCATCCCTGGTCAGGGAGTCAGGGCGATGAGACCTGTGTCCCCCTGTAAGCCGGCAACCCCCGGGGGGCCCTCCTTCGCGGCCTTGGGGAGCCTGGGCCGGGCGACACGCGGCGTTGGCTGCAGGTAACCCTGAGGAAGCACAACCCGTCTGTCACCCGCTCCACACACAGACGCGTTTTCTCCATGAACCGATGCTGAGTTTATTAGGATCAGAGATGGCGCCTTGGAACTGTTCCGGGCGAAACAGCCGACGAGGGAGGGCGTCCGTGGGGACAGCTGCCGCCGGGCTCGTGGGCGGCCCAGCGCGGCCTGCGTGTCCCCCTCGGGCCTGGCCTGCAGCAGCGCCTCCCCTTGCCCACCCTTCCCTGTGGCCTCCTCTGCCCCGCCTCGGGCTGCCCTCGAGGGACGGACAGGCGGCCGACAGCCTCCTAGGAAGGGCCCCGACAGGCGGCCCCACACCCCCCACACCCTGTCAGCCTCCTAGGAAGGCCCCCGAGCCCCGGGAGCGCCCTCCTCGCCCACCTCGGGTGTAGCCCGGGCCTTCGCCCTCTGGCCCAGGCCCAGGGGTCCAGGGCGCTCCCCCGAAGTGGAGCCAGCTCCCTGCAAAAGGGCACAAGTGCCTCATGCGACCCAGGGCCACCAGTCCTAGACCCCTAGACAGAAATGGCCCTGCCAACGCGAGTGTCAGGCGGCACCGGAGGACGTGCACTTCTCCCCATTCGGTGCCTCTGAGCATCACAAGTGCCTCCCCACTGCCCGCCTCCCCGGCCTGCGGCCTGCAGCAGGTGGCCCGCACTCAGGCAGGGGCTGCGTGGGCCGGATAGGGGCCTCGGAGCTCGGCGAACGCTGGCCTCTATGGGACACACGGAGTCCTGTGACGTCACTGACACCCCAGGAGCAGGGCGAGCTTGCCGACCCCCAGTCTCTCAGTAATCACATCAGACCTTGTTTTCTCCTTTGGCTCCGTCTCATTTTTCAAGAGGCAAATCTTCTCAGTGCTTTGGGTTCTTCTGTTGGTTTCCCCTTGTCTTTCACTCCCTCCTTCTGGAGACTGAGAGCAGGAAGTGGTCTTGCAAAACTTAAAAAACTGTCCTAAAGCGCAGGGGCCTAATATACGATCCAGTCCTAGAGCATTTCAGTCGTCGCTTCCTCTCACTCCTAGGCCTTCTTCCTCTGCTTGAGTCTCAGAGACGGTGACAAAGGAAAGGGGACAGAACCTTCCCGACTAGAAACCACAGCCTTGAGCCCCTGGTCCTTGGTGTCACAGATCTTGCCTTTCATCAATTTGTGGCTTCCAATGAGTTAAGGTTCTTTGTTTGGTTTGTTTGAACTCATTGCAGAGCTGATGGCACCGTGAATCAAATCGAAGGCGAAGCCACCCAGGGCAACCTTACGGAGCCTGCCAAGCTGGGAGTTAAGTTTTTCTGGTGTAAGTATTCACTTCTCTCAGGAGGTTTCAGGGACAGGAGATATGCAAACTGAAGGCTGCAGCTCTGGGCTGGAGTACTCCTGTCACATCTGAGTGACTTAATACATAATTATTTGTCGAGCACCTACTACATGCCAAGCTCGATGCTGAGCACGGGAGATGTGCTGATCAACAAGACAGAGCTGGCTCCTGTCCCAGGGGGGCTTACACCCCAGTGTGGATACGGACAAGTGCCCCCGCAATTTAGTATAAAAACTACCATGTTTCTATAGAGGAAGCACAGATTGCTGCACATCGGGCCTGAGCAGTAGGAGACGCAGTCCTGTCTTGTTTCCCAGAGGAAAGGGAAGCCTGAAAAATTAGTAGTTAGTAGTGGTATTATTAGCATAACAAGTGATGGGTGCAAAAGCTTGGAAGCAGGAGATGACAAGAGTGAAGGTAAGTTTGAGCCCTGGCTCTGGCTCTGTTTGCCACTTTCTCGCCACACCGTGGGGTTCCCCAAGGGATATCCAGTCACAGGCATTTGCCCTCTGAGCCTTGGTCTAACTGAGGAATGAACACAGGCAACAGAGGAAGCACCAAACACCGGCTTTCCTGTTGATGTAGACACACTGAAGAAGCCAGCTCAGAAACGTGAGACTTCCTAATGCTGGGAGTGCTTGAGGGTCCTTCTCCCCACCAAGTGGCGGACACTGAAGTCACAGCTGCAGAGGAATCACCACCTCCTACCCCCCAGCAAGACCCCGGAGTGGAGAGGAGGAGAAGCTCTTATTTGATAGACCAAAATAGGAATGCTGGGAGATGAAAATAGTTCTTCCCACACACGTGACCATGGGCAACCAACTTCACTTCTGCGCCCAGTGTTGCAAAGATAAATGGCATGGCATGTGCCCCATGAACCGTGGGGGGGCATTATACGTGTCAGTTTCTCTTGTTTATTCTTATAAATAAGAAAGTCAAAGTGCAGAAAAGCTAGATGATGTAGGCAAGTCACTGGAGACTTGGGACTAAAATGTAGGACTTTAAACTCTCATAAGGGATGGGGATGGGAGTGGAGGCCAAATATTACATGTACAACCTTCCAAAGGAAGGCTGCCACAGGAGCTAGAAGAGGCAGGAGCTGCCGGCAGGGCAAGCAGAGGAGGAAGAGATTTATTTCAGTGGAAGGGACCAGACATTTGCATTGGGTCTTCCAGGATGTGTGAGACTTACAGGAAAGGCTGCCCTGAGTGCAAGAAAGGCATAAGGAAAGGCCCCGAGAGAGGAGCCGGAAGATGGGGGCAGGTACATGGAATGTGAGACAAGACTGGGCCGAGCCTCAAAAGCCATGTTAATGGGCTGAAGAGCCTTCCAGAAGCAGTAGGAGGCTGTTGGGGTTTTCTAATACAGAGACATAGAAGGTTCCTTCGCTAAGAGGAAATGTCTGGGTAAATGTATCTTGAGAGCTAGACCCTGTGGGAGGAAGACCGCATGTGAGTGCCTGGCTGTGTGCAGGTGGGGCATGATGCCCTCACCAGAGGAGGTGGGAGGACATACGACACGACGCAGGGCCGCGGAGCTCAGTCCAGCTGGGAACACACAGTGGAAATCCACAGGTAGCAGACCCTCGTGGGTGAGCCCGGCAGGCAGGCAGCAACAGTGCTAGAAAGGGAAGTCAGAAACAGGGCTCGGTACGGGCCCTACAGCCTCGTACAGGCTTCTGTCCACATGCCCTCTGAGTGTCCTTCTGTTTAAATATTTATGGACAGGTAGAAGTGAGAGCTAGGAGGGGCCGTGTTGGGTGGGCATCTGGACTAGGCCTCTGGTGTTATCCTGACAACCAGTTGGATTCTTGACACCCAGCCAAGCTCTAACCTCTTACACATCGTCTCCTTTGTCTGGCTTCTCATGGCCATTCACAAGTGTTGAGATCTGGTCTGGCTGGGCAATCAGAGGGATTATTTTTGAGTGGAGGCGGTGGGATGCTTGAAACCCAGGAAAGCATACCTCACATAACTGCATATGTGTCCAAATCTTTGGTTCGTATGAGGTCAGCACGCATTTCTTTCTCCCATTTGGCTCCATCAAGTTGGGCTATGAGTTTCCCTTACTGTGGACCTTGGCCACGGAGGTAGTAAGTTCACAGAGGATAGTTTCTGGATTCAGATGGAGAAGGTAAATCCTCCCTCTCTTTCCTTAAGGACCCTTTAAGGCTGGGCTTTCGATACTATTCAGATGTCAATCAATGCATCTTTGTAGGCCCTTTGTGAGGAAGAGTAAACCTATTACCATCTGATTGACCATATTCTTAAGAACAGGGGAACTTTTGAAGGTCACACAGGAAAGCAAACAAAGGGACATTAGCCCTTAATTCCTTCCCCAGGCAGATTCTAGAGGAAGCTGGGAAGTACTGAGTGGAAAGTCTGGGGCCTCTGACCTCGTGTTCTTGACTTTACTTAGCTAAGTGGCATCTCCACTGGTACTCGTGCTAAGAGCCCGGCCTCCTACAGACGGACCTGTTACCAAGGAGGGAGGAAGGATCTAGAATGATGGCTCTGAGCTCTGGCTGCACATGGGAATCACGGGGGAGCCTTCAGGAGTACCAACCACCTCCACATCAGAATCTGGGGAGGCCTGGAGGGAGGTGGCCGAGGATTTTTCAAAGCTCCCATAGGATTCCCACATGAAGCCAGATTTAAGAGCCACTAATAAAGAAGAACCAGGACCCTGGCTTCCAGAGTCCTGGAGAGGAAGGTTCCTCTTGCCCTGGTCCTTCTTAATGCTTAATGTCCCTCCTCTGGTTCTCAGTGATGCCATCAGCTCCATACTGGGTCCTGGCCACCGACTACGAGAACTACGCCCTCGTGTACTCCTGCACCACAATCGTCTGGCTTTTTCACATGGATCATGTTTGGATCTTGGGAAGAAACCCTTATCTGCCTCCAGAAACAGTGACCTATCTGAAAGATATCCTGACCTCTAATGACATTGACATCGAGAAAATGACTATCACAGATCAGGTGAACTGCCCCGAGTCGCTGTGAGAGGCTCGAGGGGGAACCCGCGTTCACTCCACGTTACTTCTTTTGCTTTGCTTCCCCCCCTCCACCCCCCATAAAGACAGACCAACCAAGGCAAACCGTTGCAAACACCGAAGGGAAATTGGGCAGCAGAAGCCCATGGAGAGAGAGTCAAGGAAAGTTGGCCCAAACACTTAGCCATGCACCACCCTGTTACCCTGCCCATCTAATAATAAACTTGTTGCTGACCTGCTGTGCTCACAGTAGATTCTGAATTGATTATTGTGGGGTTTTAATTATAAGCTTATGTTTGGAGATCCTTGAACATTTCTGTTGAAAGAAACCAAGCGGCAGCTCAGTTGGAAGGTAGCAATTCTGTTTCTGGAAGGGGAAAGCTGATGGCAAAGGCCTCTTGTGGGTGGCCAATCCAGGTGTCCCCGTCCTGCAGTGGGCACTCCTTTAGGCGGAATCATTTGGGTTTTTTGAAAACACTGTAAAAGGTACTAACTATAGTCACCTTCATGGTCTTTGATGTTACCGGACAGCTGTCACAACTTATTTTGTCCCATGAGATAAGAGATAGGCAGGTAACACTCTTGGGGATGACAGTATTTGAGAAGAGGAGCCAAGTACCCTTTGGTCGGTGGGCAGCATGACAAAGCACAGGACATAAAGGCAGGCAGAGCTGGGGAGAGAGTCTTCTCGTCGTTCAGGACCTACCTCCTTCTTACTGCCTTTTTGCCTGGTAGTTTTCAGACTTTGGGAATGTCAAACCGGAAGCTACAATTTGAGAGATCATATTTATTCAGTAAAAGGAAAATTGTACATTTTAAGATGCTTGGGTTTTTTTGTGACCTTTAATATAGAACATCCAAGAGTCTGAAGAGCTCAAGGAAATTCATACCTTAGCTCAATATTCATGCTCAAAAGCAAAAATCTAGGGGCGCCTGGGTGGCTCAGTGGTTGAGCAACTGCCTTCGGCCCAGGGCTGGATCCTGGAGTCCTGGGATCGAGTCCTGCATGGGGTCCCCTGAGTGGAGCCTGCTTCTCCCTCTGCCTGTGTCTCTGCCTCTCTCTGTGTGTGTCTTTCATGAGTAAATAAATAAAATCTTAAAAAAAAAATATTTTGGGAATCCAGAGGGAAGCATGAGGGCACCAAGTAGCACAAGGAAACATGAGGAAAAGAACAAAAATTCCAGAAGGGAGAGGAAAAGAAAGGCAGAGGGAGAAACAGCAAAATACACAGAGACAGTAGTGGAGAAAAGATCCCCAGTGACCTGTGGTCGGTTGGGAGTCATCAACGCCTCACCAATCTGGTTTCGGCAACCTCTCATTGCCCCCCAGTGTTTTTCCTAGAGGGTTTGAAGAAAATCCCAGATATCACATCCTCTTATTTTGCCCATAATTGCCCATGTACAAATCTCTAGCAAATACAGGTACTTTTTAAACAAAAAACATAAGGTTACGTGTTATATCCTAAAGGTGCTCAGAGAATGCAATTTCAATGTGATTGAAAGATTGATATAATGCAGATGACAGGGAAGAAGCATGACAGAAGGGTTCATCATCGGGGCCCCTGGCTGGCTCAGTGGTTCACCGGCTGCCTTCGGCTCAGGACGTGACCCCGGGGCCCCAGGGCCCCGGGATCGAGTCCCGTATCGGGCTCCCCACATGGAGTCTGCTTCTCCCTCCCTCTGCCTCTCTCTCTCTCTCTCTCTCTCTCTCTCTCTCTCTGTGTCTTCCACGAATAAATAAAATCTTTAAAAAAATAGGTTCACCATAGTTTTACTTGTAGCAGCCCCCAAACCAAAAGGAGCTAAACCGAAGCTGCCACGAGCAGCCGAGGAACGGGATCGTGAATGGTGGAGCTTGATGCAGTACGTTCACTACAGTCCGTAGTTATGAAGACAGAGCAGCCCCAAGAGAGCTGGCGCCTGCCCACCCAGCCACCCTGCCTGGGGGGGGGGGCAAGGTCCCTGCACACGGCCTTGCTGCCTGCAGAGCTGGTAGCTGGGGCACGTGCCTCCCTTGCCCCGCTGGATTGCACCAAGGTGTGTCCACCTGAGCCAGCGACAGCCCATCCACGGTGGCTGAACAGCCACCTCTGACTCTTGTGGCCTAACTGGACAGAAAAGATAAATGAGGCCAATTGAATCAGGATTTGACTTTAAGAGATTGGGAGAGAACGACTGAAAACTCCGGAATTGCAAGGTCATGCGGTTTGGGGCGCTCATCGTTGCTGATGCACAAATGATGCTTATGAGAGTGTGGAACAGAAATAGGGAGACCAGCAGAGACCCCCCCCCCACCTGCCCTCCAGGCCCAGGGCCCCTAACAGAGCAGCTCCAGTAGCTGAGGGCGGGCCACGCCCAGGATCCCATTCCTGTGGAGCTTAGCTGTCTTAAATTCCTCTCCTGGGATTCGTGCAAGATTAGCCACATTCACATCTTTTTTTTTTTTTTTTTCAGGTAATTTAACGTGACTGAGTGAATGTTCCTTGCAACCAAAATAGCACTAAGACAAAAGTGTTCACATTATGATGTTGAGTGAAAAAAAAAAGAACGAAGCATTGTCTCTGTGTTATAGTTATGTGAAATGAAGGCATAAAATCAAGGACTAAAAGTAACAGAGAAAATGAAAGCGATTAACGTTGTTAGAATGCTAGAATTCCGAGGTGACCTTCCTCCTTTGTAATTTTTGCTTTCGGTGTTTGTAGCAAAGGCCCTACAGTTCAACCTGCCCTCTGGCAAGGCTAGCACCGAACATGAAATAGGCCTTTTCTTCTAGTAACTACTTCAGACTTCTAGACCCTTCTGGACTGTTCTCCTATCCCACCATAATCCTAATACATTGGAGGGGATGGTTTGTTGTGTGAATATAGGATGTGGTACTAAAGCAATCCTTATTTACTACAACAAGGTCCTCTGTACACTCCTAGGAGACATGAAGGAGGGTATCAAGTAATTAGAAAGTTTGTATTTGCACAGTTGTCTAAACATTATGTAATTTTAAAAAATATTTTGTTTATTCATGAGGGACACAGAGAGAGGCAGAGACACAGGCAGAGGGAGAAGCAGGCTTCCTGCGGGGAACCCGATGCGGGACTCGATCCCAGGACCTGAGGATCAGGCCCTGGGCCTAAAGCAGGTACTCAACCGCTAAGCCACCCAGGGGTCCCTAAACATTATGCAATTTTATAAAAGATTCCCCCCAAAAGCAATCACTTTTACCTTGATAATTATGAAATACTATTAAAATTTTTAAATGTTTGGGGGATTTTGTTTGTTTCAAGATTTATTTATTTTCCAAAAAAAAAAAAAAAAGATTTATTTATTTTATTTTAGAGAGAGAGTGCATGGCAGCAGGGAGTGAGGTGGAGAGGGAGAGGGAGAGAGAATCCCATAGCAGACTCCCCACTGAATGCAGAGCCCATCATGGGCCCCAACCTCACAACCCTGAGATCATGACCTGTGCCAAAATCAAGAGTCAGATGCTTCACTGACTGAACCACCCAGGTGCCCCATGTTTTGTTTTGTTTTTTAAGTAGGCTCCACACCCAGCATGGAGCTCAACACAGGGCTCGAACTCATGATCCTGAGATCAAGAATCAGACACTTAACTGACTGAGCCAGCCAGACACCCCTAAATATTTGTTAAGTATGGTCAACTTTTAAAAATCTTTTTATTTAAATTCAATTAATTAACACATAGTATATTATTAGTTTCAGAGGTAGAACTTACTGATTCATCGGTTGCATATAACACCCGGTGCTCATCAATCACATCCCATGCCCTCCTCAATGCCCACCACCTGGTTACCCGATCCCCCACCTCCTTGCCTCCAGCGACCCTCAGTTTGTTTCCTAGAGTTAAGAGTCTCTTATGATTTATCTCCCTCTCTGATTTCAACTTTTTTTTTTTTTAAGATTCTGTTTATTTATTCATGAGAGATACAGAGAGGCAGAGACCCAGGCAGAGGGAGAAGCCAGTTCCATGCAGGGAGCCCGATGCGGGACTCGATCCTGCATCTCCAGGATCACGCCCTGAGCCAAAGGGAGACGCTCAACCACTGAGCCACCCAGGCGTCCCTCAACTTATTTTATTTTTCCCTCTCTTCCCCTATGATCCTCTGTTTTGTTTCTTAAATTCCATATATGAGTGAGATCACATAATTGTCTTTCTCTGACCGACTTATAATTCCCTCTTAGCATAATACCCTCTAGTTCCATCCACATCATTGCAAATGGTAAGATTTATTTTTTTGATGGCTGAGTAATATTCCAGTATCATCTTCTTTATCCATTCATCTGTCGAGGGACATCCGGGCTCTTTCCATAGTTTGGCTATTGTGGACACTGCTGTTATGAACATTGGGGTACAGGTGCCCCTTCAGACCGCTATGTTTGTATCCTTTGGGTAAATAAGATAAGGTCAACTTTTATGCTAAAATCAGTATTTTGACTAAATACCAAATATGAAATTGAAATGGCCTCACCAAGAATGATCTAACATTTTTTAGCAAAATAAGTGATCTGAAGGCACTGGCAGTGCCGAGGCGGCGTGGCGGCAAGCGCCCTGGGATGGGGGAGCGCTGCTCCGGGCCCAGGTGAGTTAGCAGCTCACTCCAGCGGCCTCTTCCCCGGGCAGCCCCGTCCCCTCGCCTGTATGCTCACTTCTGCTGCAGACTGTGGGTGCTGCTGCTTGCATGCTGCTGGCTGACCCCTCAGCCCTCCCGGGGGCCCTCCCAGCCCGGTTTCCCCCCCTTCTACCCTCGCTTATTCTCAGGCACCCAGTCTCCCAGTCTCAACCAAGGCACGCCACAATGACCTAAGAGAATACATCCATTTTGGGGAGACATCTTGGAATAGGGAGATGGTGGGCAAAAGTGGCCAAAGATTACAAGAAGTCCCCTCCAATTCAGATTTGCTTTCAGGCTTCAAATGGGACCTGCTGCTTTGTCAAACAGAACTGAGTCCTTAGCGCTCCCTGTGTTTCCCACACCTACACCTTTGGCACACATCATTCCCCTTACTGAAATCTAGGGCTGTCAAAATCCAGCCCACCTAGTGTACGTTGGTACTTTTGCAGAGCGATTTGGCAGAGTCTAGCAAAATTGAGGATGATATAAGCTCTGACCTAGTAATTCTACTCTGGCAAATATTCTAGAAACACCCCACACACGAGCACAAGATGTGTGCAAAAAATCTTCAATGCATCACTGTCCGAAAGACTAAAATAAAACAACCTAAATAAATATCCATCGGCAGAAGAATTGATTTTATTTTTTTTAAGATTTTATTTTTTTAAAGATTTTATTTTATTTATTTATTCATGAGAGACACAGAAAAAGAGAGAGAGGCAGAGACACAGGCAGAGGGAGAAGCAGGCTCCATGCAGGGAGCCCGATGTGGGACTTGATCCCGGGACTCCAGAATCATGCCCTGGGCCAAAGGCAGGCACTCAACCGCTGAGCCACCCAGGGATCCCCCCAGAAGAATTGATTTTAAAATTGAGGTATACACACACACACACACACACACACACACACTAAAATACTATGCAACAGTAAAAGTGAGCTAGAGCTACATATGTTATCATATATATAATTTATAATATATATTTACATATATAAATTAAAATATGCGGAAGTATAAAAGCAAAAGGCAAAACATGGAATAATATAGTAGAATACATAAAATGATACTATTTCAGAATACACACATATGTAGTAAAAGTATAATGAAATTCAGAGAATTGTAAGTGCCAAGTTCAAAGTCTTAGTTACCTCCTGAGGTAGAAGCAGTAGGCTGCAGTTGGGCAGGGAAACCCCAGTGGCTTTCATTGCATTGGTAATGGCAATAATTTTCCATGGCTGCTGTAAGAAATTATCACAAACTTGGTGGCTTCTAACAACCAAAATGTATTTTCTCACAGTTCTGTAGGCCTAAAATCCAAAAATCAAGATCACTGAGCCAGAATGAGGGTAACAGGAGGGCTGTGCTCCTTCTGGAGGCTCTACAGGAGAATCTGACTAGTCTCAGCTTCTGGCGGCTGGTGGCATTCCTTGGTTTATGGCCTCCCCACTCCAGTCTTCCAATCTCTTCCTCCTCTGTCTTCACTGGGCAGGTGTGTGTGTGTGTGTGTGTGTGTGCCACCTCCCTTATAAGGATACTGTGATGATATTTAGAACCCATCCAGACAGTCCAGGATAATCCCCTCATATCAAGATCCTTAACTTAATCATACCTGCAAAGACCTTTTTTTTTTCCCCCAAATTTAACATATGTAGGTTTTAGGGATTAGGACCTGATATCTCTGGGAGAGAGGGAACTTGTAGCCTACATAGTACTGATTTGTTTCTTAAGCTGAATGATGGGAAACAGCAGACATGGACTCATGGACCTCTCTCTCTATCTTAAGCTCCTGTTATCTGTGTCTTACGTGAGACACACTGTGAACCAGTCATGGCAAGAGAGGGCTCCGGGAGGCTGAAGAGCAATGTGATGAGAGTAATTCAGGGGGCGGGTCAGAAGACTAGGAGTTCTGTTCAAAGAGTAGAGTGTATGAATTTGTCATTTCAGAGATGGGGTAATTCTGGATAAGTCACTTATAAACAGACTCTTGTCATTTTTAGAGTTTTTTGTGAGTCCCTTTTAAGATGTTAAATTAGAATCTTTGGGGCTCCTGGGTGGCTCAGTGGTTGAGCACCTGCCTTGGGCTCAGGTGGTGATCCCAGGGTACTGGCGTTAAGTTCTGCATCAGGCTCCCCACAGGGAACCTGCTTCTGCTTCTCCCTCTGCCTGTGTCTCTGCCTCTCTCTGTCTCTCATGAATTAAAAAAAAAAAAAAAATTACAATCTTTTAAGAGAGGCCCCTCCTCCAAAATTGAGAAAACTGAAGACTGAAAACAAACAGAAATCTTTCAAAGTGGAGTGGATTGGCTGCTCACTTCTGGCAGTAAAATTTCAAGCACTGAGGACAGGTCAGGGAAGAAAATTCCAGTTGTATGACATAGGCGGTCACCAGCTCCACCTGCCTTTTATCCAAGCCTGTTTCCAACCGCTCCCAGGGCAAACAGGAAGCCAATGCCCTGAGTCAGCTCTATTCCCAGGAGATGACAAATAGGCTCAGAAGCTCCTTGGCCAACGTGAGCAGAGCTGAGGAAGCAGCAGGTGGTCACTCTTTTCTCAGCACGGTTCAGTTATGACTAAGCAGGTGTTTGTTCTTTGCCTGCAGCCTGGTGGGAGCGGGACTGAGGAAGTCAGAGCATGCACCACAGAGTCAGCAGACTCCCTGCATCCTCCATCCCCAAATGAGGAAGCAGTTGGTGGGAAAATTAGTAACAGGAAATCTCTTTTAGAAGGAATCCGGGACTCAGCAAGGGGAGCTCTCAGGCCCGACCACTCAGTTGAAGGCCCAACGGGGAGAGTGGGGACCTTGCACATGAATTCCAGCAAAAGGAAGAAAGTTTTTACTCCTCCCCTGGCAACAGCCCAGCCAATGAAAGACTGTCACACTCAGCCAATGAAAATCCACTCTACTGTGAACTCCCAGTTTATTCCAATGAACTTTTTAATTTTTTAAGATTATATTTATTCATGAGAGACACACAGAGAGAGGCAGAGACACAGGCAGAGGGAGAAGCAGGCTCCATACAGGGGGCCTGATGCGGGGATCACACCTGAGCCAAAGGCCCACTCTCAGCCACTGAGCCACCCAGGCGCCCTCCAATGGATTCTTGATTTTTAACAGGCCTCCCAACTTCCCCCTTTCCTCCATAAAAGAGAATTCTTCTCCTTTTTCTCAGGACTTGTCCACGGTTTTGCTGTAGATGGCTTGTCCTGGACTGTGATTCTCTGTCATTCCCAAAGAAACCCACTTTTGCTGGTAAAATAACCAACCGTTTTATTTTTAAACTTAACATTGGTAATGGGCAGGACCAACCCTATTGGAGGAGGCCATAGACATCTAAAACCTTGAGGCTGACATCTGTGTTATCCTGCCTGAGGGCATTTTGCCCATTTTGTACAACGTATTACTGGTGCACAGGAAACAGTCTAAACAGGTCATCTTTGCACTTACGAATTACTAGGATTACTAATGTGAATAACTGTTCTACATTGTCAGGCTTAGATGCTTAAGTCTGGCATGTCATTTGTCAAGTCTCAGCTCAGATGGTATCCCTATAAGCATCTACCTGCAAGCATTGGTCTCCACGACCTTCAATTGCATAACCCTTTCTCTTTCCTTCTTAACCACTTTTTCACTATTTGCAATTTTCTTATATCTCATTTGCTTATGTATTTATTGTCCATCTTTCCCACTGAAATGTAGGCTTTCTGAAGTCAGGAGCCCTGCTTTGATACATAGATAGATAAATAGATAGATAGATAGATAGATATCTTGTATCCTCAGAGGTTAGGATAGTGCCTGACATATAATACACAGCAAATGTTTACTGAATGAATAAGTGAATGAGTGAGCAATGAATGGATGAATGCAGAGACTGAATAAATGCCTCAGGACTCAAAAAGAATCAGTCATGGAAGTGAAAACAGAATCCAAATTAATATAAATATCCCATATCCATGTGCTTCAACATATTCAGCTGAGATTCCTTCCCAATTTACTATTTCTGCTTTGTTCCCATAATATACCACTGTATGCACATTCATATGCACATTTGCACATTCATCATCCAAATGGAGAAACTGAAGCCCAGCAAAGTGAAATGCCTTGAATAAAACTATGTGGCTGGTTATAGTTATGACTAGGACCCTATTTTCTATCAGAGAAGTAATTTACTCATAGAATGATTTGGGATTTTTGCCTCATTTTGTTCCTTCCCTCATAAATAAAACAAGAAAACATCTCCTATGAGAAAAGCGTACCACAGTTTTTGTCTCACGGAGACATGGTACAAAGTCAGCGTTACACTCGGCAAGTAAATAACCACATCGGAGGTTGTATACAAGGAACGGTTATCAAGAAAGCAACTTTGGCTAGGCTTGATGATTCTCTATGTCATTAGAGATGAGTGAGAGGAGGACTCCCGGGGCTACGAGGTACACAAGATGACCAACATGGAAGTCTTGGACTCAGACACTGGTTATTTTTAGCATTAGGGATATTGTTTCACATAGTTAAGGGGCAATTCTGCTAGGAAGCAAGACACCGACTGATTTTGTGAGACCTTCCCAGCATCCGGGTCCAACTGGACAAGGACAGAACAGGAAGCATGAAAAATAGGAGCTCCTAAAACCCACTTACCCTCCTCCCATGAGATTAGGTTGCCTCCTTTTGACTGGAGGGGCAAAAACTGATTGCATGTACTTAGTCCATTGATTGAGAAACATTACTAATTTTTAAATATGTCTGAATGTTTTATCTGTGTCCAGTTCTCATTTTCCATTTCCAGAACTCATTCGCTCATCCTTTCTATCTTCTTGTTCCTTGAAAATGCTGCCCATTCTGAAATTGATTTTGAACTACAATAGAAAAGCAGAGCTGTCATTGAAAGGAGAAAGAATTTCAAATAATTTCAATTTCAATAATTTCAAACAAACAAAAACCCTGAGGTGCCCTATCTTCCCATACATAAGTTCGCCATTAACCAACAACGAAAGAATTACACACGGTAGGGGAAGACTATGAAGATGAGAGATTAACCAAACAATAGCCTATCTTTGAGAAATTTTCCTATCTTTCCAACAAACTTCATAATTAACTGATAGTATTCATTATAATTAATAGTATTGCAGAAACTACCTCTCTAACCACCATCTTAAAGAAAAGCATCTCCTGTAAAGCCCAAAGAGCAACCAATAGCTGGCTTTCTAAGAGTGATTTTTAATACAGAATGATGGTACCCAAAGTGTTCAACGCAAGACACACAAAAACAAATCACAAAGCAAAGCAATTTAAAATTAAGGATAATTATTATTTCATTTTTTAAAAAGATTTATTTATTTATGATAGACACAGAGAGAGAGGCAGAGACACAGGCAGAGGGAGAAGCAGGCTCCATGCCCGGAGCCCGACGGGGGACTCAATCCCGGGACTCCAGGATCGCGCCCTGGGCCAAAGGCAGGCGCCAAACCACTGAGCAACCCAGGGATCCCCCATAATTATTATTTCAGAAAAATAAAATAAACTATTCAGATGGTAGAAAAGCTAAAAACAGAATCCACAAAACACGCCAGAAAATATTACAGTAAGCCACCACATTCAATAATAGTCAAGAAATAGCGTGATAGTTTTCTCCCTGAGGGACAAAGAATGGCAACCTGTGTAATGTTTTCACTTACCTGCTCCAAGGACTGGTTTGATTCATTATTTGAATCATGCCTAAGAACTCCAATGGCTCACATATTAGCTGTGGCAGGAAGGCATCTAGTCTTCTTAGAATTACTGCCTCCAAAGATAAATCCACTGTGTCCACTCTAAAAATTGACCTAAGTTATCTCCTTGACTCTCTGCTGTTGGTTGGCCAGCACACCTGTCCTACTAGATAGTGAGGGCCTATTGGGCAAAAACTCTGACATTCATGTTTACATTCTCCACTTCTAGCACAGAGGAGTAAAGTTAACACGTGATTGAGTGTGGAGCTGGGCTCAAAAGTCAACCTTTTTTTGAGCACCTTTTTATTATATCTGTTCTATTCTTTGTTCCTATATTTTTGGCATTTTAAACACTTTAAAAAATATTTTTATCAAAAGCAACTCAAACTTTGTATTTCAAACTAGCTCATGACAGATTCGGAACATCTTATGAATGGTGTTATTGCTAGTTCCCTTATAACTGTTATTTTTCTTTTATTTACTATGAGCCAAGATCTCAAAATCACCATAAAATATACTGGATTCTGAAATGTTAATTATAAATAGTAATTTTTACCAAATATATGGGTGACAGAAAGCAAGTTATTTCAAGCATTTATACTTGGGATCCACCAACAGTCTTCAGAGTCTCCATATCCCAATATCTCATCCACGGCAATGTTTCCAGATGTCTGCTATTTGCTCCATCTCCACGCCATTCAGACTTTGCTGCTCAACCTCCATCACAGGTATCCACAAACATTACCTCTTTGAAGGGGAGGGCCATAGAGCCACATCTAATGTCTATGGAAAGCCAGCAATTCTGTCAAGAAAAAGCAAACTAAATTGCAAAAATCAAATTCCATCAAGAGAAAACAAAATAAAAATGCCAAAAATAAGGGGGAGGAAGCACAGGATACTCCCACAGATGCCAAAAGGGGTCAGTCAGTATGTTAGGCACGCTGCTTTTAGGAGAACTGACCTGAAGTCTACTTGAGTTCCCCAGAATCTACAGAGATAAACAAGAAAATCAATCATCACAACATAGGATTGGGAGACCACATAGGAATAGGAGGCTGTAATTGAGGTTAGAAAGGGCCATTATGGGAGCACAGAGGAAGGTCACTTGACCCTAGCCAAAGAGTCAAAGAGGGTTTCACTCAGGAGCAAATCCTGAGCTGCATTCAGAACTAGAGCAAGCCAGAACTAGAAGGGGGAAGAGGTGGCATTCCAGGCAGGAGAAAGACAGTCACCCAAGAGAACTCCCGTAATTCAGCAGCATCTGGGGTCCAGGGTTTGTGGGGGAGCAGTGGAATATGAGACTAGTAGGTGGCCAAGGGTCCACTCCCCATGAAAACCATGACAAAGAGTTTGGGATTCAATGTGACTGTCAAGGGGAACAATTTAGGAAGTAATTTAGCTTGCATTTTAAAAATAAAATCGGGATAACAACTTGTTGATTCACAGTGAAAAGGAGAAAAAAAAATGAGTCAAAGTTCTTGATGAAATGTGGAGATTATGGGGCACCTGGGTGGCTCAGTGGTTGAGCGTCTGCCTTTGGCTCAGGTCGTGATCCCACAGCACCTGCCTCTCCCTCTGCCTATGTCTCTACCTCTCTCTCTCTCTGTGTCTCTCATGAACAAATAATAAAATCTTAAAAAAGAAAAAAAGGGAAGTGTGGAGATTGGCAAAAGCTTATGAGATGGCAACCACTGAAAGGAGTGGACAAGGATGCATAGTAGCTCAGGAGGGAGTTTTTACCTGCAGAGGTGGGTTGGGGTGGAGGAGTGATGAGGAAGGAAGCAGCACTGAGATGCCTGAAGATGACAGAGAGAAAGAGGCTGCATATCCAGGGAAGCTAAGGGTGACAGGGCTAGGAGACCTCGTGAGTGGAGCAGGCCTTGAGTGTGAAAGAGCTGGCCCCCGTGCCCTTTGAACTCTGACAGCTCGCTGAGCTGGGAGAGAAACTGCTGCTAGCCTAGCTGGCTCCTAGGTGGCTCCCTAGGAGGGAAGAGCTTAGCCAGGTCCCAGAGCCTGGCAAAACTGAAAGCAGAGTTCAATGCCTGGGGATGGGTGGGGGGTAACATTTGTGCTAAATTCTACTTAGAGTTCTTTTAGCACTGACTTAATTTCATTATATCCTAATTTGTAGGTATTGTATCACATTTAGTAGGTATGCTAACTTGATTAACCAGAGGATTTTATCCCTACCCACTTCATATCAATTTTCTTTATTTCTATTCCCCCCGCCATGTAGACAGAGGAAACATTAAACAAAAGCAGTTAATATTTATGCATTTGCTTCGACTTTAAAAAAAATCACAGGGGGAGCAGATACCTGTATGGCTCAGTCAGTTAAGTATCCAACTCTGTCTCAGCTTGGTCTCTATCTCAGCTCAGGTCTTGATCTGAGGGTCATGAGTTCAAGCCCCACCTTGGGCTCCACATGGGGAATGAACCCTACTTAAAAAAATTTTTTTAAAGTCAGACGGAATTTATTCTGTAGCCTTAATTCATTGTTTTCTATTTGAAGAGCTCCAATAAGATCAAAGTGAGCTTCAACTATGATTACCCATAAAGCTCCACAATCCTACACTGCAGCCCTTTCTAAGCAGAGAATCAAACATGCTTCTGGACCCTTGTGAAATGTGGCAAATACAATTGTTTTCGACAAGCACACCTGAGCACTGTACTTAGGAAGACCAGAATATTAGGGGTGGGGTAGACCTTCATAACTGAGACAAAATTAATGTGAACTAAGGTCTTATTTTGGATAGAGTTGGGTTTCCAAGTCGGTAAACTATTAATGACAGGCAGTTAGAAAGAACTTTCTAGTTAGTTACCTACAATACAACAATATAGGTACCATAGTTAAAAAAAAAAAATTCTGGGGACGAAACTAGTTTTTACTTTGGCTTCATTTTTAGTTCAATTTAGTTCAAGACGCTGGCCAGAAAATCCCATATGAGTAATGGTGAGAAGCAGATTCTTTTGCGCCCTAGAATATTCTTGATAAGAGATATAAAAAAAGATTATTTGAAACCTTCACCATTTCCTGCTTTATGTTTCACAGATGAGAATGTTTGCACAAAAACCACCAACCCACGTGACTCTTGCTGTTGGTTTCCCCAAACATGAGCTTCTCTCTGCAGTGTCCCTTGTCTTGCTTCCTCCTGACTTTCCTGTCCACAGGGGAGAGAGCTAGACATCAGGTGCTCTTGTGAGAGCTCTGTGTGTCCTACTGAGGGTTTCCCCCCACCTGTGTTGGCCACAGGAGAGCACCGAGGGGCTGGAATCCTATCCAGAGCACCTGCCCATGTAATAGAAACCTGACTGTCACAAAAACAGCAACTTTACTCTTAGAGCAGAGGACCAAAGCTCAGAGAGACCTAATTAAAAGTAGATGTGCGTTTAAAAAAAAAAAAAAAAAGGTAGATGTGAACATGTGTGAGCACATGGATGTGTGCATGTGTTTTTAATGATGATTTTTGTTTTCTGTTTTTTTTTTTGTTTGTGTTATTCATGAGAGACACAGAGAGAGGCAAAGACAGAAGCAGGAGGAGCAGGCTCCCTGCGGGGAGCTCCATGTGGGACTTGATCCCAGGACTCGGGATCACGCCCTGGGCTGAAGGCTGATGCTCAAACGCTGAGCCACCCAGGCATCTCTTTGGGTTTTTTTTTGTTTTGTTTGTTTGTTTTGTTTGTTTGTTTTTTTTTTTTAGAAAGCATTCTGAATCTAAAGTGAAAAGAAAGAGGATGCCTGGGTGGCTCAGTGGTTGAGCATCTGCCTTTGGCTGAGATCGTGATCCCTGGAGTCCCAGGATTGAGTCTTGCATCGGGCTCCCCGCAGCGAGCCTGCCTCTGCCAATCTCTCTGTGTGTCTCATGAGTAAATAAATAAAATCTTCAAAAAAAAAAAAAAAAAAAAGAAGAAAAAGTGAAAAGAAAGAAACTACTGCTGTAGTTCAGTTATTGAAACCAAGCAACATCGGGCTCCCTGCGAGAAGTCTGCTTCTCCCTCTGCCTGTGTCTCTGCCTCTCTCTCTGTGTCTCTCATGAATAAATAAAATCTTAAAAAAAAAAAAAGAAAAAGGGAGGGGACACCTGGGTGGCTCAGTGGTTGAGCGTCTGCCTTTGGCCCAGAGCATAATCCCAGTGTCCTGGGATCGAGTCCCACATCGGGCTCCCTGAATGGAGCGTGCTTCTCCCTCTGCCTGTGTCTCTGCCTCTCTCCATGTCTCTCATGAATAAATAAATAAAATCTTTTTTTTTTAATAAATAAAATCTTAAAAAAAAAAAAAACCCAAGCAACAGGTAGTACCTAGGACAGGGCCTGGCACATTAAAAGGTCCTCAATAAAGACTTGACTGGTTGTTGGCAGGATAACAACTTCCTCAATGCCTCCTCCACCGTGTTCAGTAACCTTCTTTTCTATAATTTCCTTTCCAGCATTACAGCTGTTCATACCACAATCTGGCATGTGGAACAAGATGTACCATCACCTTGTTTTCCATGTTTTTAAAGGCATCACCATTTGGACGACGAATTTCAGAACAGTTTACTCACTGCTTTGACCAACACTGGTTGAGAGCCTCCTCTGGGCAGACACCACATGAAGCTGTGCTGTTGGCAAGTGAAGGGAGAAATACACCTGCCCCTGGAGGTCCCCAGGAGACAGACAGACACAGAAATATGACCCTATGAGATAGAGGAACGTGAATCATTCCTGGGGATCTCCGCGGAGGCAAAGACTGACTGGAGTGGGAAAGAAGGTGACTTTTGAGCTGGGGGCAATCCCAGGAGGATGGCATTTCACACAGATTGAGAAAGGCATGAAAATGTGAAGGCACGTGGGGTGCTCTGGCACCTTGAAAAGGGTAGTGTGTCTGGTGCAAAGAGCAAAGGAAGGGGTGTGAAAAGAAACAGATGGGGCCAGATTGTGAAGGCCCAAGGAACTGGACTTTATCTTATGTGATGAGCAGTCCCTGAAGACTGAGCCCTTTGAGCAAATGATAAAAGCAGGGAAGGGTCCACTTGCTCCATGCTCAATACCACACCTGGCAAAGCAGAATTGAACTTATAAATTCAGTCTCGTTATGTAACCCAATTTTTGTTTTAACATGAGACCAGTGGAATATGGAGACTGGCGCCTAGACCACCCCGGAGACTATTAACAGATACAAATAAGATTAAATATTTGAGAAATTTCAAATTAGAACAAATCCAAGGGAGCATAAACATAGTTATTAAAGGAAGGAATCTTCCTAGCGTAAACAATGACTGTGCAGACTTCAAAATACATTTCAGGTTTCCCATGAAGTGTTTATACGGACATCATATGTATTCTGAATTAAAATCTATATACTCCCGATTCCATTATGAGTTCACAGAATATTAAAACACAATAGGGCCTGGCGACATTAGCACAATGAAATTACAGTGTATGGCACTGCTTGCTTACTTATTGGGATAATTTATAAACCAGACCAGTAGGCATGTATGGGAAATTTATAGTCACAAAAAATCTGAGTGATTTCTGGCAAGGCACAAAATAAATTTGTGGCTTAGCCAAGAAAATAATTCACATTTCCTACTTACCATTCCCAGGCTCTCCACGATAGTTCTTCTGCCTTCTTTTTTCTTTCCTTTTTTTAGCCTGAAAGGTTTTGAGAAAAGTAAATGCTTCTTGAGATTCCCTCAATTTAACCAGTTTTTAAAGGGTCAGGATACATTTGGAAACTAACAAAACCTCCATATACCTGAGGTTCTGTGAGTATTTGGGCACCCCGGGGGGCTTTTGGGGTAAGGCTAAGGAATCTTCTTGGTAGATGTCTTTGAAGAGAACAGTGAAAAGTTCCAAATCAAAGTCATTTTTTTAAAGCAGAAAATGAGGAGTGCTTGGTGGCTCAGAAGGTCACAGTAGTCTGTCTTGGGCTCAGGTCATGATCCCAGGGGCCTGCTCAGTGGGGAGCCAGCTTCTCTTTCTGTTGCTCCCACCCTGCTTGTGCTCTCTCTCGAGCAAATAAAAAAATATTTAAAAATAATAAAGCAGAAAATGCTTCATCTTTGTTCTCAGCTTTCTCTCTTTTTGAACACTTTTTGTATTTTATTTAAATAATCTTGTCCCTGCTACTATGAATTTCTACCACGTATACCACAAAATCTGTGATTCTCCTGTCCTGTTGGAGGGATTACTTGAAAAGGAAATGAATAATGTGCTATTCTTGGCAGGGAAAGAGGTGCTGCTGACCCGTGGTCATTAAGGCACAACTTTTGGATATTGTTCCAGAGGTCGGGAGGCAAGTACTGTCATTTCTCTGCTCATGGAACCTGGTTGATGACTTGGGCAGCCTGGGTGGAGCCAGCCACTGAAGCCCTTGCTAGGTTTGAAACTCTGTTCTTGGTGAGAAACCAAGCGGTATTGGCCTCAGTTAGCCAATTTCAGTGAGCAGAGAACCAAGTGGCTTAGCCACATTAAAAATATCTCCTGTCCTCCTTTCCATATGTAGCATTGAATCAGGCAACCATGATGATGTCTTCAAAAAGAAAGCAGGAATAATTGTGAAATAATCCTTAACCATGACTGTATTTTTATTTATTTATTTTAAATTTTTATTTATTTATGATAGTCACACACACAGAGAGAGAGGCAGAGACACAGGCAGAGGGAGAAGCAGGCTCCATACGCCAGGAGCCCAATGTGGGATTCGATCCTGGGTCTCCAGGATCGCGCTGTGGGCCAAAGGCAGGCGCCAAACCGCTGCGCCACCCAGGGATCCCCATGACTGTATTTTTAAATACATGATTTGCCTTGAGCTCGCTAGTTACCTCCAGAAGCTGGATCCACGATGGAAGATTCCATCCACAATCCATCTCTTGGCAGCTGAACCCTCAACATTCAGGAAATAATACAAATCCAGCCAAATTTAGTGTTTGGGCTGTTTTGTCCAGATGACTTCCTGTCCTGTAAGAGTGGATCTCGGCGAGGTGTAGAAGGAGAGGTCTATTTAGAGACACTTGGAAATCTCTGGGCTACCCTGAGCAATCAAGTGGTTCAATTATTTTAAAATATAAGGAAGGAAAAGCTGTACTGGCACTCACAGTCTTGCAAACGAACATTTTATTATTTTTTTAATATTAGGAAAGTCCTCTTTGTCTGCATTGACTTTGAGGGGGTTGGGATTGGAAGAAATAATACAAGAGACAAAGTTTGAATTTTGATGAGGGAAACTTTTTTTCAAGGTTCTTCAGAGAACTCTTCATTACTTCCTATTACAATGTATTTTAATTTATGAACTGTAATAAAACGCATTAGGTCATACTATGGCAGCCCTTTTCATGAGAGGGTCTCAAAGCAAGGCAGTGTTTAATTAGGGGCCAAGTCACAGGTTCAGGGAGGTGACTGTGGGCCCAAGCAGGAACAAAGCAAGTCTGCCCAGTAATTTAGAATATGATAGGAGGTTTTGTGTATTCCCTTGAAAACAGGATTACCACTGCTGACCTGGGCTCCTGCTGACAGGGCAAGAGAGGCAACACAGGTGTGAGAAAATGTGGTGGAAAGGCCTCCGGAAGGGAGGTGGCCATCCTGCTTCCCCTTTAATGAGAACCTTCCCTCTGCCCCAGGAGCTGGGCAGGGCTGTTGGGGTGTGAGGTCAGATCCAACTGTGGGAAGAGGGCCACCGGGAATCTGTGGCTTGGATCAGAGGAGGGGCCCGAGAGGGAGGTGCCCAGAGTGGCTGTGGAGGGCTCTCCTGGGGAAATCCCTGCGGGCAACTCCAGGGGGCCCTTGGCTGACAAAGCTATTCCTTTCTGCCCTTCCTGCTCACTTCCCCTCCATATCTTCACTCAGCAGGCCCTGTTCCATGCTGGGATCTCAGCGAGATGCTGGGGGCCAGACAATAGAAGCGGAATGGTTCTCAGGAACCCTGAAGTCGTGTCCCAGGAGCAGGGTTCTAAGGACCTGAATTGTGTTGGTCCTTAAGGCACAGAGCCTGTGTTAAGGAGGATGAGATGTGGGTCCCAGAGATAGGAGTTGACGAGCAGACTGCCATTGGGGGAATTACCCCCTGCCACGTTCTCTCACCCTACTCCCTACCCCGGTGGCCCAAGATTGCTCAGAACCAGGTGTCAGTTCAACCCGAGGAAGAACTTTCTGAGTCAGAGCTGTCCAGAGATAGAGTGAGCTGTGTTGGCGGGCATGGCAAGCTCCTGGCCTCTGGGTACTGGAGAAGAGGCTAGGTAGCTACTGGTGGGATTGACAAGATCCCTTCCAGACCTGTGGTCTATGAATCCCCAAGGGGCTGGTCTCTTGGAGGCGGCAGCTCTGGGTGAACTGGTCTGCTCTGCTCTGGTGGGTCATGAGGATGATAAGGCCTGACCAGGAAATGGTGGTAGGAGAAAGCCTGGTGATGAGGGAGTTGGGAACTGGGGGTAGGAGGAGGAGGGAAAGGGGTGCACAGGGCTGCCATAACAAACTGGGAACCTTTCAACAGCAGAAATTTAGAGTCTTACTGTTCTGAAGCTAGAAGTCCAAAGTCAAGGTGTCAGCAGGACAGGTGTCTTCTGAGAGCTCTAAAGGAGAATCTGTTCCCTCCTGCTCCCGGCTTTCAAGAGCCCCTGGACTTCCTTGGCTTATAGATGCATCACTCCACTCCTCTGTCATCACATGGTGTCCTCCTTGTCTTCATACGGCCAGCTTCTTCCAGGGACATATCGTATGAGGGTCCCACCCTATTCCAGTATGACCTCGTGTTAATTTAACTAATTAGATCTGCACTTATCCTATTTCCAAATAAGTTTTCACTCCGAGGTACCCCAACATATCTTATTTTTTAAGGGGACACAATTCAATCCATAGCAGGAAGTGACTTGCTTAATCTCTAGCACCTCAACTTTTCCCATCTGTATAGCTCCTGGTGCTGACACTGAACGGAGAGAGGCTGGGTGGCCGGAGCGGACACACTCCCTCTGCTAGCCCTAGCTTCACTTTATTTACAGCGTAGTTCTGAGGTGGTTCCCAGGGCTTCAAAGTTCTGTCCTTTCCTGTACTCCACAGAATCCCTGTCTCCTCACACCATCCACAACACCCCCAACCTGGACACCCACTTTTCCTGACACCCTAGAGTCCTAGAGTCTCAAGCTCTCTCCTCTCATCAAAGTCCTCTCTGAGATCTTTCCTTCACACTCAGGCACAGAATAACTTGGACTTGGGGAAGGTGTGTGTGTGTGTGTGTATGTGTGTGTGAGGTTTTGGTGTTTTTTTTTTTTTTTTTTTCTCCTTTGGGATTCTTCTTACCCAAGTACCTAGACAACATCCAAGATTTCTGGCCTATTTCATCCAGTGTTGGACAGCTGAGTACCTTAAGTGAATTTCCTAGATTTTTTAGGAAGACAGAGTCATGTACCACAATTGTACAACTTTATGCCTGGGATACCTTCCATAGGATCAGGAGCACATGGGGAGAGGCCAGACTCCCAGACGCCGGAGGTCCCAAGTCTCCAGTTCTAGGACCACACGCTATGGTCGCGTGACAGTGATGGGCAGGTCGCCCTCCTCGGCCCCTTAGCCGCTCCGACGGTAAGACAGGTCAGGCTATTTCCAGGCTGGCATTCTATGACCTCACAAAAGTCAGGTTTCCGTGATTTCATACTAGGTCTCCAAGGACCCTGCCAGTGCTGATGTTGCATGAATTTATGGTAGCTAAAAGTTTGCGGGTAAACGGAAGGGAAGAGGTGGCCCCTACGTGATCCCCCTAGAAACCAGGCAACAGCTTTGTGGAACAACGTCACCGGGAACACAGACCCGGGACGGGGACAGCGCGGGGGCGGGGGGCGGGGGGCGTGGCCAGCGGGCCCGGGGCGTGGCGAGGGCGGGCTCTGCGCTGGCCCCGCCCCTCCCTAGATATCGCGAGAGGGCGGGTCCGCGCGGCGTCGGCGTCGCTCCCGCGCTGTGGCGCTAGGCCGGCTGTGCGCGGCGGCGGCGGCGGCGGCGGGTCCCTGCGTCGCCACAGCGCTCCGGGCCGTCTCCGCGCAGCAGGCGCGGCCGCCTTGGCCCCGGGCGGGCTCCGCGGCTCCCGGCGAGTGCCTCCCCCTCCCGGCCCGCGCCGGGCAGCGACGCTGAGCCGACCGCCGGAGCGCCGGGCAATGGCGGCCTCCACGGCCTCGCACCGGCCCATCAAGGGGATCCTGAAGAACAAGGCTGCCGCGGCCTCCTCGGTGCTGGCCTCGGCCGAGCAGCCCGGCAGGAGCGTCGACGACGAGCTCAGGTGAGAGCCGGGGCGCGCTCCCTTCCCGCCCGCCCCGACCCCGACCCCGCCCGGACCGCGACCCCGGGCCTCACCCCCGGACCCGGACCGCGACCCCGGGCCCCGACCCCACCCTCACCCCGACCCAGACCCCGGCAGCGACCACCCCCCGACGCAGACCCCGGGCCCCACCCCCGGACTCGGACCCCCCGACCGGAACCCCGGACCCGGACCGCGACCCCGGGCCTCCCTCCCCGACCCCGGGCCCTGACCTCGACCCCGGACTCCGGGCCCCACCCCTGGACTCGGACCCCCCCGATCCGAACCTGGACCGCGACCCCAGGCCCCCCTCCCCGACTCCCCGACCCCGGGCCCTGACCCCACCCCCGGCCGCGACCCGGGACAGCAGACTCCCCCCGCCCCCTTGACGGACCTCGACCTCGGTCCCCGACCCAGACCCCTGCCGCGACCACCCCCCGACCCAGACCCTGAGCCCGACCGCGGACCCCCCTCCCCCGGCCGCGACCCCGGACCCGGCCGCGACCGCGACCCCGGGCCCCCCCTCCCCGGCCTCGACCCCGGGCCCCCCCTCCCCGGCCTCGACCGAGACCCCGGATCTCGACCCCGGGCCCCGACCCCACCCCGACCCAAACCCCGGGCCCGACCGCGGACCCGGACCCCCCCCCCCAGCCCCGGCCCCGCCCGGGCTACCAGATCCGGACGCCACCCCCGGCCCCGACCGCGGACCATCCCCCCGGACCTGGACCCGACCCCGGACGGCGTCCCGGCCCCGACCCGGCCCCCGACCTCGACCCCGGACGGCCCCCCCCCCCCCCGACCCGGCCGGACCGCGGCCCCGGCCCCGACCCCCACCCGGTCCCCGCCCCCGGGTCCCCGCTCGCCAGCCGGGCCGCCGGTACTGGGACCAGGGACGGTCAAGGCAGGAGCTGTGACGTTGGCCGCTTTCTAACCCTCTTTAAAAAGTACGCGCACACGGAGTGTTTTTTAAGCAAACACCTGACCTTTGAGCTTTGGGGAATTGGGACTACTCAAGAAAGTTTCAAAGATTCACCTGTTAAGCGTTTGCTATTTCTTAACCTCGTATCCGAGGCATCTAAAATTCTTCAAGAATAAAACCCTTTGCTTGGCTTGAGAGCCCTTTAGGATCTAGTTTCAGGCCAATACGAGGCCCCTCCGTGAAAGAGACCCTTTCCCTCCGTTTGTCTGATGGAGCCTCCACAGTCGTTCCTTTTTAGGGGAACATTATCGAAGCATCAAGCCACCCCCACGTCTTAGGTCGTGGTTTGTCATTATCTCTACGCTAAGAGAAACCGAGAATTTTCGAGTCTTTGGTCTGTATTTAATGGAAATCTGCTTATTGCTGATTAGTTTTGCATCTGCAACAAGAGTTTGGAGCGTTTTCTAGTCTTTGTTCCTCTTGGAAGACCTAAGCTCAGAACAGTGGAGAGGAGCAGCTTGCAGTGGTCCAGCGGTGTTGGACATACTCACCCTGTAAAAAATGCCCCACAGCATTGTGTGTGATAGGAAATAATCGGAACGATCCAAGGACTTAAGCAATTAAGAAGGATTCGTGTTAATTATGGTACATTGATGTAATGAAACCACATACCACTCTTAAAAAGAGCAAGGTAGATGTCCATGCACAGCAGATACCCCAGGTGCAATGCTCAATGGAAAGAAAGTAGTAATGTACGCCTAGTGTAAAATACACCCCTGGATTAGAAGTGCTAGGAGCCTTGGGTGTTACAAGATACTAAAAACACAAAGATTCTATATTCTAGAAATCAGGCTTAAGAGAAGTCATCGTCGAAATTTGTAGCGCTGTAGAGCTAAAACAACGGCATTTGTAAAAACTTGGAATATTGCAACTAGAGCACACCTGTTTAAATATCAGTTTAGGACTGACTATAAAAGGAGCCACTCCTTGGTGGTGGTAATATAGAGATTTGTTTTACCTTGGAGAAAACATTAAGTAGGATGACAGCTTAGAATCATGGCCCCTCTGGGATTGGAAGGGACCTTAATGTGTCTCACAACTCCTGCACTCCCACTCTCTTGGATGCTTGACTTAAATTCTCTAACAAGAAATTTTCAAGCCTCTATTTTGGGTACACTGCTTCAAATGGGAATTGGTGAGGAATGATGGTTGTAGGTTACTGAATTAAGAAAACAGAATCTCCCGGGAACATGGGGAAGGCAGGAAGACTAAGATAGTTAACAAAGCCAACTTAGAAAGCTCTTGCACAGTTTCAGAGTATTGGACAGCAAGAGTATCCTCCTCACGGGCATTATGTTATTTAGTTATTCTTGGTGTGAGCTGCTTTTTGTTTGGCTACCAAGTGGCTTATTGTTTTCTTCTCTTTCTCTTCCTTATCTTTACTTCTTTTTATTTTTTTTAAAAGATTTTATTTATTTATTTATTCATGAGAGACACCGAAGCAGAGACAGAGGGAGAAGCAGGCTCCCTGCAGGGAGCCCGATGTGGGACTCGATCTCTGGACCCAGGATCACACCCTGAGCGGAAGGCAGACGCTCAATTGCTGAGCCACCCAGGTGTCCCTTATCTTTACTTATCTTTTCTCAACTTTCATCTGCCATAATTTCCTGGTCTTAATGGGTTAGCCTCTTTCTGGAATTGGCTAAGGTTTACTTCCAGGTCTTTCTACCTTGAAAGCCACTATTCTAGGCTGCTAGAAGGACAGATTCACATAAAACGGGCCATTTATGCAGATCCCTGGGTGGCTCAGCGTTTTAGCGCCTGCATTTGGCCCAGGGCTTGATTCTGGGATCTCCAGATCAGTCCTGCATCAGGCTCCCTGCATGGAGCTTGCTTCTCTCTCTGTGTCTCTGCCTCTCTCTCTCTCTCTCTCTCTCTCTCTCTGTGTGTCTCTCATGAATAAATAAATAAAATCTTAAAAAGGGGGGGGGCTATTTGCAAGGTTCCAAGGTGGATGATTTGATTGACTTATCTAGTTAGAGGGTTAGACAGCACTTAAATCTTCAAAAGGAACTACTAAACTCGAATTCATGGAGGTTCATGAGGTTTGTAATTAGCTAGTAAATGGAGATGGACTTTTTCATTATTAGTGTTATCTGACTAAAGCAAAGAAAACTTTTAATACAGTACATATTATTTATGTCACAGCTTATGCAAACATAATTAGCAACTTTATGAGAGCCTTTTTGAGCAGAAATGATAAAAGTATAATTGAACCCTCTTTGTAATGTTTGTCATTTAATTACAAGTATTCCCCTTTTCCGATAAAAGTGACTGAGAAGGGCAGCCCCAGTGGTCCAGCCCGTTAGCGCCGCCTTCGGCCCAGGGTGTGATCCTGGAGACCTGGGATTGAGTCCCACGTTGGGCTCCCTGCATGGAGCCTGCTTCTCCCTCTGCCTTTGTCTCTGCCTCTCTCTCTCTCTCTGTATCTGTTGTGAATAAATAAAATCTTAGAAAAAAAATAAAAAGGATTGAGAATAAATAGTTCTTTTAATTACAATACACTTAAAATCCAGAAACTAGTGAGTGTAGTGTAATGATTTAACTTTAAATGTTGGAACAGAGTATAAGGCAAAAGACTCCTATTATGAAAATGACCAGGATCTAAGTCAATTCTTGTTATTCTCAGTAGTTCTGTTCTATATAATCACCACAAATTCTGAATTGGTGAATACTGAACCATTGCTCCTAGGGGAAGTACAGAGTTAGGTTCCTTCTTGCACTTAGAACACTCGACAGCACTTTAGCAGTACACTTGGGAGCCGTTTAAAACAGCGCAGTCAACAAAACACAAAAAAGTAAAAAAAATGGTACTAAATGGACTCCAGAAGAGATACTTCTAGTTGAGAGCTGGAACAACAAGAAAAATTATCAATCACCTCGTTTAACAGCTGGGAAGATATAGCGACTCAGAATTTTTCTGGTCCTGTGCATGTCTGTGAGAGAGAAATTACCTCACGTACTGATTTTGGAGGTAACAAATTTTATCAAGTAGGCAAATTTGCAAATACAGAATCTGCAAATGACTCTTTATTGGTGCCTTTATCAAGTAAAATGCAGTGGTAATTTCCTTTTTCTGTACATACCACTTCATCCCCTCTTCATTAGTTCTGAGGATATTGTTCAACATATCATTGTATTTAACATGAATAGATGTTACCAACAGATTTTTTCTAAGGTCAGAAGTTGAGTTGTCTTATTCCAAGTATCTCTAAGCTTTCTTATTATGTATCTTTTTAGTAGGAAAAATTCAAATATTCTTCAGATGTTTGTTTATAATATATCTCATATTACTATCATTAGATAATGTTTCAAGGCTCACTGTACACTTAAAGTGAGATTCGTATAATGCCATGTTTCAAATAGTCTTAAAATTTTTTTTAACCTATTCTTGTCAAACTTTTTTTGTCTCAGTGCTGTTATTTTCTTTTCTATTTATGCTTTGCATTGGTACTGTTACCTTCAGTGAATGGTCTCTTGTCATGCCATTTTTTGAGCAGCTGGGTAGAATCTGTAAATCCCCATAATCAGGAATAGATAAATCTCAGTATATTGTATCACAGTATTAGTTAGAACATCAGTGTCATCTCCTATGATGTTAGAACTCCCGTGCTATCAGGATACCTTGAATATGGTGTATAACTTACAAAGGTCTAAAATAATAGCTGTATTGAGTAGCTATGTGCATTTCATCAAATACAAAAAAAAACATTGATTCTAAAATATACCATGATTTTATGTACCACCAGAAAATACTATCAGTTATAAGACGCTATCCATTAAAATGTTTTCAGAGGGATTAAAATGAGAATGTGCATTTTGAATTGAAGATAAGAAATTAAATGCTACTAAAATCTATTTTATGAGAAGTGTTATTACAGATTAGTGATTAATCTGGGGTAGAGTGCCTAGGTTTGGATACTTTTTTTTTTAATTCAGTTAGTCTGTCTACTACTTAGTAGTTCTGTGACTTCCAGTGACTTGTATATTATATCCATGCATAGTTTAATTATTAAACAAGTTAACAAATGTAAGGTGTTTAACTCAGTACCTCATCCTCAAATGTTAATCTTATTCAAGTAGAAATAAATATAGGAATCTAATTTTTCCCCCATCTCAGTAGGTTTTATACAATATGCTTTGAAGTCACTATGTTCTATTCAAATTCTATAGTACTCTTAGGTAATGTAGGCAAATTCTGCTTGAAAACATTGCACTTGAATTAATTTCCTTTAATATAATTTTAAATAAACATGCTTCAACTTCGTCTTTTTCTGCCTCTAAAGGGATACAGGTTCTAAAGCCTCGCTGAGTAAAGTTTTCCAAAAGTGACTTTTTGATTACTGATTGCTTTTATTGTCAACTGTTACTTTAATTGTTCAGTAATTGTGCCAAGCTTCAAAGTCTTGTATTTTGTCACCTTATGTATGTTGAATCTTTATATAAAGAAAAAAACCATTTCTTGAAGTGTGCAATTAAAGTTTAACACCTTGAAGCAAAATCCTGCTTCCTACTTCAAGCATGGCTTAAAACTTATCAAATGAGCAAGTCACAAGCAACAAGGGGTACAAGGTGGTATCGTATGAGCTATCAGAGTGAAAGTGAGAAGGGGTGACTTTTTCTGGACCAGATTTGGACTGCAGGAAATCCAGTCTTCCAAGAGGGAGAGGGAACATGAAACACCAGCGGGTGCTTTCATTCTCCCAGCAGATCTGTGATGTAAGTGGTGGTGCCCCTATTTTTTCTAGGTAGAGATAATGAACTACAGAAGGTCATACAAGCAGCTTGGCATTAAACTCACTTTCTTTGCCTTTTGGATTTTGCTACTCTATAACTAACATTAATTCTGCCAAAATGTTATAGATGCTAATTTCCATATTTAGTGTTCTCTGCTGACAGTTTTCTTCTACTTCACTACTTTCCACCTAAGAATTCCTGGCATGCTTTGTAGCCTAGTGTTTTATGGCCTTATTTAAATTTATGTTTTTGCAAGATATTGTTCTCTTCTTTGGAGCTGAATAATCCTAAGAATTTCTATTGCTCTTAGTATTGTGTTGAGGAAGTGGAGTAAATCTTTGAATATATGGAACTTTATTTATTTATTTATTTATTTATTTATTTATTTACTTTTTTTTTACTTTTAATAGTGGAAAGTAACTACAGGACAGGAAGAATTTGAGTTACATACAATGTGATTATAATGTTAATATCAGATATATATCTTTGGTTTACATATACATAACATGGTTTAAGTCTTTAAGTTTGAGTGAGTTCTTTGTTTTCCTACAACATTGTAAGTCTATATATTAATGTATGAGAACTTGCTCATATTTAAATGTAAAGAACTTAGATATATAAGGGAAGGTTTTCAATAGAAAGGCAAAGGATATTAACATAATTCATAAAAGGAAAGGAAAGTGACCAGCATTTTTTCATATTTATAAGGTAATGATCAAAGAAACATAAAATAGTTTTTAAATGATGATTTGTTCCTGCTCAGGTGGAGATAACATATACACAAATACCCAATCTTGGCAAAGTTTTGGTAACTAGTGGGGGCATTACATATTGTTCTCTCCTTTAAAACTATTTGGCAATGTGAAGTGAACCCTAAAGCTCTTGATAAATGTTAACCCAGATATGCCGATCTAGGAAATTATCCTAAAAATATCATTGAATAGAATAGGCACAAGTATGTTCATTTCTGCTTCATTCTTGATAGGAAAAACTTGGATTCAATATAAATATCTAAGATTTGGTAAATGGTTTATTATTGAGTATTATGCAGTTTTTAAAAACTAAAGACTTGAGATGCCTGGGTGGCTCAGCAGTTGAGCATCTGCCTTCGGCCCAGAGCGTGATCTTGGGGTCCCAGGATCCAGTCCCATGTCGGTCTCCCTGCAGGGAGCTTGCTTCTCCCTCTGCCTGTGTCTCTGCCTCTGTCTCTGTGTCTCTCATGAATAAATAAATAAATAAAATCTTTTTAAAAACAAGTAAATAAAAACTAAAGATTAGAAAATACAAATGGCTTATAATAAAATATATATACTAATAGCTTCCATATTAGTATATGCATTTTTATGTGGTGTGTCTACTATTTTATATATGTCTGTACACAGTATTTATATTTTTATATATTTTGATAACCTATATTTTATGTAATATGTGTTATATAATGAAAGAATTTGCAAAAATCAAAACTGTTAGTGGGTTAGGGTGGTGGGATTATATCATTATTAAATTTTATCCTCAATTTTAAGAAAGCCTTTCTGCTTGTATCCTTTAGTTCTGTTTTTCCTGTTATCTTACAAAACAGATATATGGAGTATTTGGGTTTCCACCCATTAGAGAAGCCTTTTAAACTCCTAATGACCTATATCATTCTTCTATCTTAATCGGTAATGATGAGAAGTTTCCACTTTTAATTCAGTATTGTTAGCATCATTTAGGAAATAACTTGTTTCATTTTGAAGTTAGGGAGTACCTAACAAGGTTATTAATGTGTGTATATTTTAAAGTTTTTTTTTAAAGATTTTATTTATTCATGAGAGACGCAGAGAGAGAGGCAGAGATACAGGTAGAAGGAGAAGCAGGCTTCCCGCAAGGAGCCCAATATGGGATTCAGTCCTGATCCCAGGATCATGCCCTGAGCCCAAGGCAGACGCTCAACCCCTGAGCCATCCAAGTATGCCTATTTTAAAGTATTTTAGGGCAGCCCAGGGGGCTTAGCGGTTTAGCGCCGCCTTCAGCCTAGGGTGTGATCCTGGAGACCTGGGATTGAGTCCCATGTCGTGCTCCCTCTATGGAGCCTGCTTCTCCCTCTGCCTGTGTCCCTGTGTCTGTTTCTCTCTCTCTCTCTCTCTCTCTCTCTCTCTCTCTCTCTCTCTCTCTTCCCCCCATAAATAAATAAAATATTAAAAAAAATAAAGTATTTTAAATGTAATGTAATACAAACATGGGAAGGTGTGTTAAATGTAATTCTAAAGTTTAAGAAATTATAAAATTATAAATTATTATGTATAATATAAAATGCCCGCTGTAATCACCTTCCTAGTCAAGAAAAAGAATGTTTCCATCACTTCAGGAATGTCCTCTGCTGTTTCCAATCTCAGTCTTTCCTCTCCTGGCCCCCAACATAACTGTCTTGACTTTTATGGTAATCACATAAGTAAGTATACATCCCTGTACTCTTTAGTTTTGCCAGCTTTTGAACTTTATATAGAGATGTGCTGGCTTTGTTTTACAGTATCTTTACTAGGAAATCTTAATAAGACTCTATTAATACAGGTTTTTTTAATAAATTAATTTTAATTGGTGTTCAATTTACCAACATACAGAATAACACCCAGTGCTCATCCCGTCAGGTGTCCCCCTCAGTGCCCGTCACCCATTCACCCCCACCCCCCGCCCTATTAATACAGGTTTTATGAAACTTTTACCTGTCCTTTTGTTTCTGACTGGCATTTATCCTCAGCTCTCATTTCAGGCATTTGTCTCAGGAGGGAATGTTTAATTACAGTATCCTGGGTCTCTCTTTGCTTATTAATTGGATTCCTTTCTTCACAAACTTTTTTGAGGGTTAGTTCAATTACAACTGGATAGAATCCGTAAATCCCCATAATCAGGAATAGATAAATCTCAGTATATCATATCACACTGTTCATCTAGTTAGAACATCTCTGATTTTCCTAAAGCATGTGTACATTTTACCATGATTCATGTCTGCTGTCTAAATCTTTAGAAATCGGGATCCCTGGGTGGCTCAGTGGTTTAGAACCTGCCTTCCGCCCAGGGCATGATCCTGGGATCCCCGGATCGAGTCCCCCATCGGGCTCCCTGCATGGAGCCTGCTTCTCCCTCTGCCTGTGTCTCTGCCTCTCTGTCTGTCTGTGTCTCTCATGAGTAAATACATAAAATCTTTAGAAATGTATCTCTTCACTATGAGTTTCCTTATATAGCATGAGTAGACCTAGCCATTTAGAAAGCATTCTAAAATATCACAGAAATTTGTAGATAAGAACTAGTTAGCCAAGTGTCTGAAACTAGACTTAGTTGAATACGAAACTGGTTGCTTTTTAGAAAAATTCATTCTGAATTTTGCATGGCAAGGTGGAAGGCATTCAGTACAAAAGCAGTTTTAAACATTTCTTCAAGACCATCCCAGCATTAAGGGATATTCCTATTAGTGAAGTAAACCAGATGTTCTTCCTTGCAACCAAAGAACATTATGCCAAAAACTAAATTGTATGTAGACTCACATTACACGCATTTAAGTTTTTGATGTAATGATTTTAACCATAATTATTTTGATTCTTACACACCATATTGAAATCTTAAAAAAAAAGTAAGTTGGTTCTTTTTTTTTTTAAGTTTTTTTAAATTTATTTTATGATGGTCACACACAGAGAGAGAGAGAGAGAGAGGCAGAGACACAGGCAGAGGGAGAAGCAGGCTCCATGCACCGGAAGCCCAACGTGGGATTCGATCCCGGGTCTCCAGGATCGCGCCCTGGGCCAAAGGCAGGCGCCAAACCGCTGCGCCACCCAGGGATCCCCCTAAAGTTGGTTCTTTTAAAACAATTTTTAAATATTAGTAATGAACAGAATAAATAAAATACTACATTACCATATAGCAGACTTTTTAAAAAATAAATATCAGTAAAAGCAAGAAACAAACAAACATTTCTTCAGAATGACCTTTCTCAACCCATTCTCTGCAATGCTAAGTGAGATAGTTTCAGGAATTTTAACCTAAAACTTTAGATTTTAAAGTCCTAAAACCTTCTTATGTTTGTATGGTACTTTTTAAAATTATTTATTTATTTTATTTTATTTTATTTTATTTTATTTTATTTTATTTTTTGTATGGTACTTTTATAATTTGATTTCACAGACATTATTTCAGTTGATTCTCACAACAATCCTGTATTGTAATAAAGGCTGTTACTAAAACTCCCATATTATAATTTCCATGTAGAGTAAATATAGCCCAAGAGTGGGTGTTTGTTGGACTTGCCTGTAGTCACAGGACTACTGAAAAGTAACTAGAACTTGAACCTTAAACATCTATCTCCCAGTTAAGCTGTTGTGTTTTTTTTTTTGTTTTTTGTTTTTTTTTACTGCCACAAGACCAATTATGTATTGACTCAGCAGCTACACACCTAAAGAAATCAATATTATAAAGAGGGTTTAATTTTCCCAGTTTAGTTCACTCAAGTGTTGTGTTTTTGTTTTGTGTTTTTGTTTTTTAGTACTAGTAAGATTTAAATTTGATTAGTTGAAATTTCAGGTTCATTCCATGCTGAGTTTAAAAAGGGGAAAAAAACTAATAAATCTTGTTTCTGTGTTTCAGTTAATGACTGATATGTCTTTTTTTTTTTTTGACTGATATGTCTTAATTTTTAGCTTCTTAAGCTTTTAAGAGTTTGACTGTTTCGTGGTGAGGAGACATTAGGTAACTTCTGACTGCTTTTTGGGGAAAAGTGGGAGTTGTAGTTTCAGTCACTTGTGGAGTATGTCTGGACCAACCTTTGCCTCTTGATAAAACAAAGGATAGGTACCTGAAGTTGTAGCTGAAGTGTACTTAGTCTGTAGTGGAATATTAATCAGCTTTGAAAAGGAAGGAAATTTTGATTTGTGCTACTGCACAGATGAACCTTGAAGCCATTAAGTGAGATAAACTAGTCACAAAAGAACAAATGCTGTATGAATCTATTTATATGAGGTATCCGGAATAAATTTGTAGAAACAAAATGGAATGGTGGTTGCCTGGGGCTAGGAGAGGGGAGCATAGAGAGTTAGTGTTCAGCAGGTAGTTTCAGTTGGGGATGATGAAAAAGTCCTGAAGATGGATGGTGGTGGTGGTGGTTTCACAACAATGTGAGTGCGCTTAATGCTGCAGAACTACTATACACTTAAAGATGGTTAAAATGGTGAATTTTATGTTATGCATGTTTTACTGCAATAAAATATGAAGAAGAAAAAAGTGCTTGGTCTGAAATAGGGACACTGAATACTTTGGAGAAGAAAGCAAGAGAACATAAAAGGCTCGCTCACCTGTCAGGAGCAGGCACCTTTATTTTTAAGGTGGCTCAGGGCATGGAGAAGGGAATATGGTGTTAAGGTTTAAGTATGTCATTTTTCAAGAGCATTTCAGAATCTGGGTGTTGGTAGATTTAGGAAGATTAAAAATATCTACAGTAAAACCTCCAATGTGGGCAAATGCAGAAAAGATGTGAATATGTATAAACTCTACATTGATTCTTTTTTTTTTTTAAGATTTTATTTATTCATGAGAGACAGAGAGAGAGAAAGAGAGAGGCAGAGGGAGAAGCAGGCTCCATGCAGGGAGCCTGACATGGGACTCTATCCCGAGACCCCAGGACCATGCCCTGGGCTAAAGGCGGTGCCAAACCGCTGAGCCACCGGGGCTGCCTGCCCTACATTGATTCTCTTACAGTAGTTTTATTTTCAAGTAAGCAACCAACCTGTACACGTAGCAAAATATTGTTGGTTGGCAGAAAGATCTTTGATGTCCTTTTTAATGAGTAGATCTGAAAAGTTTGTAATTAAGTCATCTAATTACTTAGCACCTTAAAAGCTGTGTAAATATTTTGTTGAATGGATATTAACATGGATGTTCATAAAACACATTTTTATTTAAGTAGGTTTATCTCAAGTAACCTGAATGTACCATTTCTTAGCACATTCTTATTTTTCTAGATTAAAAAACTGAACTGTAATTTTGTTTGCAATCTAAATCTTTATTAATGGTATTTAAATTTAATGAGGTATTCCCTGTAGTTTTATTTTTTTTAATCTATATATACTTATTCTATCAGCTTTATTTTTTTTTTTTAAGGATTTTATTTGTTCATGAGAGAGACGAGAGAGAGAGAGACAGAGACACAGGCAGAGGGAGAAGCAGACTCCATGCAGGGAGCCCGATGTGGGACTCCATCCCAGGTCTCCAGAATCACGCCCTGGGCTGAAGGCGGTGCCAAACCTCCGAGCCACCAGGGCTGCCCCTCCCTGTAGTTTTATGTTCTAATTCTTTTGATGGTTTCTTGGATAGCTCTGAAAAAATTAGGTGAAGGAAGTATTTGTTCTTTTTTTAAAAAAAATTATTTATTTGTGTGTGTGTCGCAGCCTTCTTTAAGAAAGTTTTGAGTGATGGATTAAAAACAAGAGCATCCCTGAACTTCACCTTCCCTCCAACCAGTTCCCTCCAAATTGCCTGCCGCCACAACCTTTGCATTCCCGAGTCCTTTCTTGGTGAATGAAGAACTTAATCCCCAAGCCCCAGGTCCTCTCTCACTGGCTCTCCCCTTTCCTCTGGCCCCCATTCCTGGGAAAGGCTGGCATCTTAGTTTGAACCCATGGGAGAGCCCAGAGTGGTGACAGACACAGAGGGAAAGGCTTCACTCTCAGGGAGAGGGACTGAGAAGTACAATGCAGTGAAGTGAGGGGCCCCGTACCCAAATGGAACCCTGGTACCCCTGAGAAAGGGCACACAGCAGCCTCAGAATCCTCTCATTGCTAATGGTCACTGCTTGATTGTTTGCCCTTCTGCCAACCATTGCAGAACCATGCTCAGACGACATCCTTCTCAAGCCCAAGCTGCTGGGCATTGTGGTTGATTGGCTGCAGGGTGGGTGTCAGGCACTGCAGGCATGTGTTCTCCAGGTTGCCTCTCACTTGGTTCTCCATCCTTGTTAGCTTTCTCTTTCAGGCTTGCACAAGGGTCTCTGCTTTGCATATCTCTTGTAGATTTTTGTTGTTGTCAGCTTCCCCCACCCACTTCTGCAGCAAGGGCCACAGCTTACATGTGTTCTTGAAACTGAGCTGCAGAGCCTCAAAACGGCAGATGGTGATTCAGCTAAACACCTTCCTGAAGAAAACCCCCCAGGGTGAGCCCACATGGGCCTGAGTATATCCCAGGGTGATCCTCTTCTGCTTTAGGCACTGGCAAATTGTTTCAGTCTTCCTACAAAGATTTGATGTCCTGGGATTCCTCAGGGTTTTGCTCCATCTTCTTATACGGCTTTACAGCCCCAAGTGTAGTGGCGCTGGGCTGGGCAGGGGTGGGGGAGGCCCCTTCAGAGTCGGTCTCCACTTGAGCTCTCTGTTTGGCTCCCTGGTTGCCCTCCAGGCCACTTTGGGGCACTAACCCCACTCCAACCTGAGGTCCACAGTAGGCCATCCTTTCAAAGAACTCATACGGCAAAAGGGCACAGGGAAATCCCCCACACCTCAGTGCCTGGCTCAACCCCTGGCCTGATTCCTGACCCATCAGGAGGAGGGTCAACCCAGCCAGGTTCTGATCTTCCAGGCTCATTGTCTCCACCACCAGACAGGGGTGAGCAGGCCAGATTGGAAGCCTGGTGTCCTGCCATGACAACAGAAATGGGAAGGGAAGCACCCCAAGCCAGGGGTGTGGAAAAATCTCGTAATTTATTAAACTGTTACCAATATAGAGTAGATGAAAAGTTTTCAACTACTGAGGTCATGTAGTGTATAAGTAATTTTGCTATTATTACTTCTATAGGCCAGATGAAGACTAAGCATGTCATAATGTAATGGTGTCTTGAGTGTCTGGTAAAAATTCTGAATAGGGTGTTTTTATTATGTGGGCAACTAAGTATTCTATAAAATATTTATTTGATTGTAATTACTTATGGCTTTTACCCTATGTCAGTTTCTTTTCCAAGAAAGTATATATAAAAATAGAAGCTAGCAAATAGTTGAATTGTGGGATTTGGATGTTTGTCAATTTTAGATGTGTACCTTTTTTATCTTTTACTTCACTGAAGAAATTTTTTTCTTTTTAATTTTAGTAAAAAATCCCAGAAGTGGGATGAAATGAACATCCTGGCAACATATCATCCAGCAGACAAAGACTATGGTTTAATGAAAATAGATGAACCTAGCACTCCTTACCATAGGTAATGTTTTGTAGGCATCCTTCCTTTTTTACTTCCAATTTGCATTCCTATGACTTCTAGATAACAGCCGGTTTAAGTTTTTGTTTGATTTTATATTTGTTACCGGAGCACTAATCAATAACCAACTGCATATTTCTGTAATATATAACTTTAAAATTTGGGAGATCAAATAAACAAACAAACAAACAAATAAATAAATAATAAAATAGAATAAAATAAAATAAATAAATAAAATAAATAAAATAAAATTTGGGAGATCTAAGGGCGCCTGGGTGGCTCAGTCACTTAAGCCTCCTGACTTGATTTAGGCTCAGATCATGATCTCAGGGTCATGAAATCAGGCTCTACACTGGGCATGGAGCCTGCTTAAGATTCCCTTTACCTCTCACTCTGCCCCTCCCCCAGCCTCCCTTCTCTCCCCCTCTCTTTAAAAAAAAAAAATTGGGAATCTATTTTGTACATTATAGTAGTTGTAAGTGTTTATTTGTAGCAACTCAGTGGTCCCTAGCCACTGATGATGCACACAAATTAGTAACTTTTGCCTTCCTTAAAATAATCTTATTTATAAAAAGGAAGATCTGAGGATTGGGCTTGTTTGCTTTCTAAGAAATCAGGGGCTTAATCTCTGCAGAAAAGGATAACTTCACAGGTTTTTCTTTTAACCCATTCAAAGACCAAGAGGTCATTATTATTATTCTATGTCCTTATTTTTAAACTGAGATAATATTGAATTTCCGATAATTACATTATGATTATTGGCAGTTTTGAATCTTCCAGAATTTTTATTTTATTTTTATTAATTTTATTTATTTATTTTTTATTTATTTATTTATGATAGTCACACAGAGAGAGAGAGAGAGAGAGAGAGGCAGAGACACAGGCAGAGGGAGAAGCAGGCCCCATGCACCGGGAGCCCGACGTGGGACTCGATCCCGGGTCTCCAGGATCGCGCCCTGGGCCAAAGGCAGGCGCCAAACCGCTGCGCCACCCAGGGATCCCCTTCCAGAATTTTTTAAATGAATTGTAAGATTATAGTGTGTGGCAATAATTAATATGAAGACAAAAATAATGTACCAGTAAGCATTATGAAAAGATACAGATTCTAAGTAGTAGAAATACCCAATACAGATCATGCCCAAATTTGCATTGAAAAATATATCCAGGAATGAAATGCCTTGAAGGAAGGTAATAATCCAAGAGTTACTATTAAAGTAGAGTTAAGAAAGTCTATATTTTGAATCAGTGAATGAAAACTTTGGAAGATAACTTGAGATAACTTATAACTTGATAGCAAAAACAGTAAAAACAAGAACAAACAAAGATTTTGGCAAAGGTAGAAATAATGGAATAGGTACAGGTGTTGAAACTCAATACTAATAAAGCTTGGGGGGAGAAATAGACATATCATTTATGAAAAATTTATACCCTTTTCTTCTAATTACAAGAATATACTTTAAAACATATATTAAAGCTCTTATTGTGCCAGAAGCCACACTTAGAGCTTTCTTCCTTTTCAGTAATGGTAGTAGATAGATTTCTCCCATCCTCCCAAAGATGACAAGGGTATCATGTGATGCTTAGCATCCTGGGACCTAAAGATAGAGTGACACTATAGCAGACTTGGTAAGTTCTGCTTATGGTCATCTCCCCATGAGGGTGAAACAAAGAGAAGCATCTACCTTTTGTATGGGGATTTTCTATGAAATATTGTTACGATCATCTCCCCTTGGGGATTAAAAGATACCTAAAAGTTGTCCTGGCCATGTTTAGTTGAAGTTGTTGAAGTTGTGTATGTTTTGGTTTTAAAATGCACCGTGTAAAAAAAAAAAAAAAAAATCAAAGATAACTATCTACTGGTTAAGCCCAACCAACTAAAGAAATAGGTCTCTTGAATGAAATAAAACAGTTGAACTGAAAAAAAAAACAAAAAAACCCTTCCTTGTCTGTGTTGATTGGAAATCTCTATCCTAAAAGAATTAACATTGAACATGACTCAAAAAAATAGTCGTAGGCATTATTTTTAGACTATTTATATTTAAAATATAATAAATCTGAATGGTATTTACTTGGTACTGCTCCCTTCCCCCCCCCCCCCTTTACCTTATGCATTTCCTTCCTCTGGGAGTTGCCAAAGTTACTTGGTTCCTAAGTAATTGAGAGTATATGTATGTACCGATATATGTGCCCAGCTCTTAATAATTTAGTGCTCAGTTTTACCAATTTCTTTCAAGAGTTTTATTCAATAGAAGAGGATGCTTTTAATAGATCATGTTATATTATCTAAGAATTTCACGGTTAGTATACAGAAGTTATTAATGATTTTATATATTGTATGCTTGTATATACTCACACAAACACACACATAATTTGTCTATAAATTTTATAACCTAGAATTGTCTTCAAAATTTCTACAAATTGATAGATTATTTTATTCTTCTCTGTTTAATTATATCCAATAATATAAATGAGTTTATTTCAGCTTTGCATGGAAAAAAGAACATCATCTAAACTGTAGCACTTATTTAACATGTCTCCTAAACTAACCAGGATTTTTTTTTAATATAGGTGACTTCTGCTTTTATACACCTTTCAGTGGCTTGAGCATTAAATATGCTCATGTCTGCAATTGAGTGGGGAGAAAATTTTTTATTAGAGAGTAGATTGGGAAAGCTAATAGCTTTTAAATGTGTCCTGAATAAGGTATTTAGGATCTAATTATGGTATTTTTAGCTAGCCTTAAATACATATTCTAAAACCAGACAGTGGTTTGTTTTATTTTCCAAATATTTGTTCCTTCTCACTAGATGGAATAATTGAAGTATTTTTATTTTTTTACAAATGATTCAAGTTCTTAGTATTTATTTTCATGGTTGCGGTAGTGGTTTTTTAAAATCCTCTGGAGGATTTTCTTGGTGCTGTATTTTCAGATAGTTGCATGGAATAGAAACAATTTAAAATTAAGCCTGGGAGATGACAACAGAGCTATAAATAGGTTGATATTATAACTAAATCAATAGGATTATTATTATTATGCCTTGTTTTTCTGCTTGAAACAGTATAGTTCAGGTATTAATTATAATGTGCTTGTTCTTCTAGTATGGTAGGTGATGATGAAGATGCATTAAGTGATTCAGAAACCACTGAAACCCTGACTCCAGATATCTTAGCTAAGAAGTAAGTACTAATGACTGTGAAGTATTTTCACTTACACAGTTTTACTTGTTTTTAATTGGACAGAGTTAAAGGTATTCTGCTCTACTTGTACACATGTAAATAAAAAGCATGAGCCAAATTTATTTGGGTTTTTCATAGCAACTTTTGCAGTCTTGTTTCTAGATTAAAATCAAAGTATGCAGGTAGCAGAAAGATTAGAGTACTAGAACCTGGTACACAGATTCCTTATATCAAATCCCTGTGCTTTTAGTGATTTTTGTTTTTGTTTTTATTTAAATTAACATCCTATGTTTTAAAGGTTGAAGTAAGATGGAACATCTGGCTGGCTCAGTCAGAAGAGCATGGGACTCTTGGGGCTGTGAGTTTGAGCTACCTAGAGATTATGTAAACATAAACAAACTTTAAAAAATTCAAAATAAGAAAGGCAAAATAAGTGGATTAATAAACAAAAAGCTCTATTTCTTTGTTGTACACTGATTTCTGTCATTCTCCACTGTTCTTTTTGCTTACTGGTTTCTATACTCATTCCTACTTTCTTTTTATTTTCCTCATCAGGTTATAACTGTCATATTAATGATCTTTTAAATGTTTTTATGAGACTCAAGAGTTGAATGAATGAGACATTCAATAAAAGAATTCAGTGTTGATTTCTTTGTAAATGATTGTTGTATAGATTAGCTGCTGCTGAAGGCTCGGAGCCAAAGTATCGGGTTCATGAACAAGAAAGCAGTGAAGATGAAGATAGTGACCTCTCACCTGAAGAACAAGGTAGCTGATTTCCTTTACTGCTCTCAGCAGTGTGCTAATAATTTTTGCTAAAATAAACCTATTATTTGAAGATTGCCAAGTGGTTTTCCTTTTGAGGAAGTGGATGATGGAAGGTTAGGGAGCAGCATTTTTAAAATTCAGATTCTACTTCATGGGTTTATTGGATAGCAGCATCCCTCTCCCCTGCATACACACATCACCCTCCTTGGTTTTAAGAATTTGGGAAAAGATGTTAATTTATCTTTTAAGTAATTATAGGTGCTTCTTTCTTTTTACTTTTTTCTTTTTTACTGTCTGTTATAGAATAGATGCTTAGTAAATATTAATGCTTTTAGAGTCATAGAGTGTTTAGATGATCTTAAAATGGATAGTAATAAGAGCTAATTTCCAGTTGCTTGTGCTTTTCTGTTTTAAAATAGTGATGAGGGATCCCTGGGTGGCGCAGCGGTTTGGCGCCTGCCTTTGGCCCAGGGCGCGATCCTGGAGACCCGGGATTGAATCCTGCGTCGGGCTCCCAGTGCATGGGGCCTGCTTCTCCCTCTGCCTGTGTCTCTGTCTCTCTCTCTCTCTCTCTCTCTCTCTCTCTCTCACTATCAAATAAATAAATACATACATACATACATACATACATACATACTGATGAAGTCTACCAAGTGAACCAAGATGATCAGATGTAGAGTGAAGATCTTTTATAGGTCCCATAAAAGTCTTCTCAACAGGGTTGGAAGATCCTCTTGTATCCCATACAGGTAAGGCATTGCCAGCTACTCATGGTTTCTGTTTTTATAAGTAACAGTGGTTATCTGTAGAGGTAAGAAGTAAAGGAAGAGATTTCACCTTGTTGCTTTTTCCACTTTTTGAACCATGTTGAATGTAGAGTCTTTTCAAAAAATAAAATTATATAGTTCTTAAACAATTTTTAAAAGGAAAAACCAAATAAATAAATAAATAAATAAATTAAATGAATAAATAAATAAATAAATGGAAAAACCAAGCCTATTTATAGGAAAAAAGATACAAGAAAAACACACACCCTCACAAAAAAGAAGAAGGTTAGTAGTGTGCCTGAAGCCTTGAAATGTGGGTGAAATTTGGATGTTACCTGTAACTATAAAGAAGTTCAAAAACTTTAGAACTGCGATTCTGAATATTTGCTAGTTGTCAGGATCTTTGTCATGTGTAACTCCTAAGATATAATTTGCTACTCCTGTCTGTCATCTTCAGAGTATAGCTTATTCAACAAACTGTAATGCTCTGAGTGTTATTGTTGTACAAGAGAAAAAATTTTACGTATAGTCTAATCCCAAGTTTTATTATGTTTTGTACCCTCAGTGACTTCCTAACTTAGTATCCAAAAATATACCCCAAAGACCCTTGAAAACAGTTTCAAGTAGAAGTGGTTTCTGGAGCTGGTTTTTAATTTTTTAATTTTTATTTTTTAAAGATTTTATTTATTTATGAGAGACGGAGAGAGAGAGGCAGAGAGACACAGAGAGAGACACAGGCAGAGGGAGAAGCAAGCTCCATGCAGGGAGCTCGACGTGGGACTGGATCCCGGATCCTCAGGATCGCACCCTGGGCTGAAGGCAGCGGTAAACCGCTGAGCCACCGGAGCTGCCCTGGAGCTGTTTTTTTTTTTTTTAATTATTTTCGTAAAAATACGATCTATTGAGAACAGGAATTTATTATTAGCCTGTTTGTCAGTATTTGTTAAGGGATTCCCCCCCAAAATTGTAATTCTCTGAATTAGCCAGCAGGGGGAACAGTTTGGTTACAATTTCAAAAGTTCTATTCCTACTAGTAGAATTATTCCTGTAGGTGTTTATTGCTTTTACACAATTACATATCTGAAAGTCCTTGTTTATTGATAGAAATGCTTAGAAAAATTATCTTGTAATTGATAGCATAACAATTAAGATATTGGTTGTAGAGTCAGACAAATATAAGTTGGTACTCCAGGTATAGGTCACTTGTCTAATTTGTAATTTCTCTGAGCCTGTTTCTTCATGTCAAGTTGGGAACTATAAAATTATTTAGAGGTATTGTGAGTATTAAATGAGATAAAGAATCTAAAGCACTTAACACTGATTCCATCATATTGTGTTTAGTAAATAATAACTCCTAATAACTTAAATAATTGGTGTATTCTCCATTATTTTACAGAATAGTAAAAGAAAGTATAAAAAAGGTAATTCACTTGTGAAATTTACCTGGAGAGTTGATTATTGTTATAGCCAGGCCTAAAATCTTAATGTCCTTGTACTCTTTGTAGTATGTTGCTCTGCCATACAAGGTTATAGATAAATGAACATGAATAAAGAAGATTAAGACCACTTGTATTATCATCATTCTACAAAATGAATATATTGTATATTTTAAACTTACATAAAGAATTTGAATATTCTAAAAATGTATCTATAACAAGCAAAACCAAGTTCAGCATCTCTTAGAATAAAAAAGAAATCATTTTCTTAGACTATAAATATTATTCACAGGAGAGAAATACTGTAATGTCAACTCCTAGGAATAAGAAACTGCAAATTAAAACAGCATCATGAGGATGCCTGGGTGGCTCAGTTGGTTTACCAGCCGACTCTTGATGTCAGCTCAGGTCTTGATCTCAGGGTTGTGAGTTCAACCACTTATATTGGTTGAGCATGTGGCCTACATACATATGTACGTAGGTACGTACATACATAGGTAAATAAACAATATTCTGGTCTCTGTCTTTACTTTCAGATTAACAAAGATTAGAAAAACTGAGTTTCTCTTTGGGTGTGACTGTGGAGAAATAAATTACTCATATACTATTGGTGGGCATGAAAAATGGCTTGGCTTTTCTGGAGGGCAGTTGAATATATGAGCCAAAAGTTATAAAAGAAAATGACACTCTTTGATCTAGCAGTCAGTTTCTCAGAGTCTATTCCAATTTGTAAATATTTCTGACTAAGTTCATATTAAGAAAATAGAACCAAAACATAACATGTATGTGTATACTATAAAAACTATATTACAATAAAACATTGAAAATATACAGGAAGAGATTAGAAATCTTTGACCCAAGAATAGAGAATTAAATGGTAACTCAGTGCATTATAACCATTTAAAAATTAGGTAAATCTTTTATGTACATTGCAGAATTTTACTGTATCTTCATGTACCTTATTGTCTAGACTCTGGATCTCTTTATGGTAAAAGAAAGGGTCATACACTTTCTCAGATGATAGGCATAAACTGAACCTTCCCTGGGCAAACTGGGACTTCTGTAATTGTGACTGTATGGTGAGTGAAAAAATAGCATATATAAAAAGGAGTTATTTTTATTTTATTATTATTATTTTTTAAAGATTTTATTTATTTATTCATCACACACACACACACACACACACACACACACACAGAGAAAGGCAGAAACACAGGCAGAGGGAGAAGCAGGCCGCATGCAGGGAGCCCGACGTGGGACCCGATCCCGGGTCTCCAGGATCACACCCTGGGCGGCAGGCAGTGCTAAACCGCTGAGCCACCAGGGTTGCCCGATAGGAGTTATTTTTAGAAAACTTTTTAGGAAAAAGTCTAAAGTCATAAGATGTTTATTTCTGCCTGAGGAAATCAAGTGTTTTTTTTTTTTTTAAGTTTCTATCGTATGTTACTTTGTAATGATAAAAAGTGTTACCTTTTTAGTGAATAGATCTGGTATTGGAGGCAATTAGAACCATTTTTTTTTCAAAGATTTTATTTATTTATTCATGAGAGAGAGAGGCAGAGACACAGGCAGAAGGAGAAGCAGACTCCATGCAGGGGGCCCAATGCGGGACTCGGTCCCAGGTCTCCAGGATCATACCCCGGGCTGAAGGCGGCGCTAAACCACTGCGCCACCCGGGCTGCCCAGTTAGAACCATTTTTAAAAATTTATTATTGAAAAAAAGTTATTATTGAAGTATAATTGATGTTACATTAGTTTTCAGATGTACAACATATCTATTCAATTCTGTACATTACTTAATGTTCATGATAACTATAGTCACTGTCACCATATAGTGTTATTACAGTATTTTTTACCATATTCCCTATGTTTTTCTTGACATCTCCATGACTTACTTTGTTACTGAAGTTTGTAAAACCATTTTGTTTGTTTCTTAATACTGGTTTTTATATCATTTGAATACTTGAAAGGCATCACTAAAAATTTATGTGATGTCATGTGGATTTGGTCTTTTTACTGGCCTCTTTTTTTCAATTTGACTTCCCCCTACCATATGAAGTTCTCAAAGAGTAAAACAGATTACAAAAGTAATTCATAAGCAGAGAAGAAAGATGCCTGGCAAGATCTTGGTTGTTTGAAACAAATGTTTATGGAATAATACTGAGATGGTGGTTGGTGGTCTCAGAACTTTTCTTCTCCCAACCCAAATAGAGGCTGAAAAGTGATAGATCAGTATTAACAAGAACTATAAATGTCTGCTTTTGAAACATAAATAAGTGTAAGTCATTTATACTTACAGATAAAAACTTGGAATTAAATTAAAGGAGATTGAGAGTACTTTGAGTAGCCTTATTCAGAGATTTCTCCATGCTTTTGTGGCATTAAAGTACTTTCATGAATACTATAATAAAACTATGATAAATGAATTTTAATGCTCTTGTTTGAGAAAATAAACACTTGGCAATTTTATGTCACCCCCCCTTTTATTTACTGATCTAAGAAATTTTAAAATCTTAGAACTATTTCTCTGTAAGTAGTCCTTAAGTGCTGTTAATAAAATATGATCAGTTAAAAAATATATATATGATTAGTTATATTGATTTGCTGCTGACCTTATGTTTCTTTGGTGAAGACTATAAATAAAAGAATAATCTAGGATTACTTCACTGTTTCCTGTAACAGCTTTTCCTTAAAATTACTTAGGGAATGAGGTTATGTTTTTAGCTAGCAATGTTTTAAATCATGGCATTTTCTTAATGGATAATGAGAATTTATTTTGCTGATAAGAATTTTTAAAGGAATTTTAGTTAATTATAAAAATGGAAGGCTCAAATACTAAAATTACCCCACAGTTCCTTGACCCAGAATTATTATTTTTTTTATTTTTATTTTTTATTTTTTATTATTTTTTTAAATATTTTTAATTTTTTTTTCAATTTATTTATTTATGATAGTCACAGAGAGAGAGAGGCAGAGACACAGGCAGGGGGAGAAGCAGGCTCCATGCACCAGGAGCCCGATGTGGGATTCGATCCCAGGTCTCCAGGATCGCATCCTGGAGCAAAGGCAGGCACCAAACCGCTGCGCCACCCAGGGATCCCCTATTATTATTATTTTTTAAAGATTTTATTTATTTATTCATGAGAGACACAGAGAGAGAGGCAGAGACACAAGCAGAGGGAGAAGCAGGATCCATGCAGGGAGCCTGATGTGAGACTCAATCCTGGATCCCAGGATCACACCCTGAGCCAAAGGCAGATGCTCAACTGCTGAGTCACCCAGGTGTCCCAATCCAGAATAAACACTGTTAATTTTTGAGTCTTATTTTCTGTGTGTATGCATACCCATGCGTGCAGACTTTTTACCTGACATGTATATGGTATTACATAGCTTGTTTTTCCCCATTCAACTCTTTCTGGAGATTTTTCTTATGTCTTTAAATTTTCTTTACAGATATAACTACCAATGGTATTTATTCCTATTTTCCCATTAAGTTGTACTTGAACTGTCTAAAGCAGAGGTGTGCAAACTTTTTCTGTAAAGGTCAAGATAGTAAATATTTTAGGTTTTATGGGCCACATGGTCTCTATTGCACCTACTCAACCCTACCATTGAGCTCAAAAGTAGCCATAAGCATTACAGAAACAAATGAACATGATTTTGTTCCAAATAAGGTGTTTTGTGGTTTTTTTTTTTAAGATTTTATTTATTTATTTGGGGGAGAGAGAGAGGAAGAGAGAGCATGAGTGGTGGGGAGAGACAGAGGGAAAAGCAGACTCCCCAGTGAGCAAAAAGCCTGATGTGGGGCTCTATCCCATGACCCTGGGATCATGACCTGAGCTGACAGCAGATGCTTAATCGACTGAGCCACTCAGGTGCCCCCAATAATAGTTTATTTACCAAACAGATGCAGGCTGTGGTTTGCTAATCATTGAGCTATTTCCTAAGCCTACTTTTTGTATCTTGTAGAAAAAAAGCGACAGTTTGAAATGAAAAGGAAGCTTCACTACAATGAAGGACTGAATATTAAATTAGCTAGACAATTAATTTCAAAAGACCTACATGATGAAGAGGAAGATGAAGAAATGTCAGAGACTGCAGCTGAAGAAAGCATGAACACGGAAGAGTCAAATCAAGGTTAGATGTTTCTGAAATTATCACTGAGACACTTGTGATTCTTTGTGCCTAAATAACAACTTTCTTTTGCTTTACACGTTTGAAAAACCTTAGAAAAAATTTTTTGATATTGACTTAATTTATTATGCCAAACTTTCTAAAATTTCAACCCCTTTGGCCAATTTCAAAATAAAATTTTTATGCCCAGAGTTGATATGATTGAAGACCATATGTATATGGCTGGGATTTTTTGTTTAGTTGGCTTAAACAGTGATGTTTGTCTTCACTTTTTTTTTTCTTTTTCAAGATTTTATTTATTCATGAGAGACACAGAGAAAGAGAGAGAGAGAGGCAGAGACACAGGCAGAGGGAGAAGCAGGCTCCATGCAGGGAGCCTGATGTGGGACTTGATCTCCGTGCTTTAGGATCACGCCCTGGGCTGAAGGCAGATGTTCAACTGCTGAGCCACCCAGGCGCCCTTGTTTGTCTTCACATTAAGCTGTGTTTTGTTTTTGATGTTTCAGATTATATTTTATCTAAATTAAGGTTTAAACTTTTTAAAAGAAGAGTATTTTTAATAAAACAAGATCTGTTTTTTACCATCTTTTCAAGTACAAAGTGTGTAATTTCTTTCTAATGTTGATTCTTTTGACTGTTGGATTGACAAAATATGTCTGATTTTTGTGGTTTTTTTTTTTTTTTAAGATTCTAATTTATTTATTTATTCATGAGCGACAGAGAGAGAGAGAGAGGCAGAGACACAGGCAGAGGGAGAAGCAGGCTCCATGCAGGGAGCCCGACATGGGACTCGATCCCTGGTCTCCAGGATCATGCCCTGGGCTGAAGGTGGTGCCAAACTGCTGAGCCACCTGGGCTGCCCTGATTTTTATTTGTTTTTAAGTCTTGGACAGTCAGTCCTTACAATCTGCCAACTCCTGATCCATCATAGCTAATAGATTTTATTTATTTTAATTCTGGTATTTAATGAAGTTGAATCTTCTTTATTGCTAATGCACATTTTATTCCCATTTACCTACTCTTTGTAACTGAAAACTAATGCTTTGTACTGCAAACTGGAGATGTAACTTACTTTATTTGTGGTGCCTCAAATGCTTGAGTCTTAGGAAAGTAGATCATTATTATATTATTGTTTCATTGAACATATAAAATATGAATGATTCTGTGATAGAATCTGATGACTCTGCTTCATTTAATATCCTAATTACAATATTTTTTATTCCATATTATACGTTAGCCTTTCATTTTGTTTCATATATATAGCATTTCACTTCAGTTTTATTCACCATAGTTTTTTTTAGCTTATATTTAAGTGAACAAACTTCATTTCAGGTAATTATTGTCATATATCTCTCTCTCCCTCTTTTAAAATTTATTATCCATTTTTAGGTGACATACCTTAATCTATCTTTGTTTCCCATTTACCTGTATCTTGATTTTTTTTTTTTTAAGATTTTATTTATTTATTCATGAGAGACACAGAGAGAGAGAGGCAGAGACACAGGCAGAGGGAGAAGCAGGCTCCATGCAGGGAGCCCGATGCGGGACTCGATCCTGGGTCTCCAGGATCTTGCCCTGGGCTGAAGGAGGCGCTGAGCCACCCAGGCTCCCTCTTGATTTATTTTGATGTATTCAAAATGAATGTTTCTTTGGTTACAACTTTTCATAAATTTCTGCTTGGACTTTCAATATTGATTTTTAGTGACTCTGATCAAAAACACTAGAAATGGGGCAGCGCGGGGTGGCTCAGCAGTTTAGCGCTGCCTTCGGCCCAGGGCGGGATCAAGTCCCACATCTGGCTCCCTGCGTGGAGCCTGCTTCTCCCTCTGCCTGTGTCTCTGCCTCACTCTCTCTCTCTCTCTCTGTGTCTCATGAATAAATAAATAAAATCTTAAAAAAAAAAAAACACTAGAAATGTCCCTTGTTTGCTGCAAATTTGTACCAGTACCATTGTGTCAAAGATTAAAAGGATTTTTTTTTAAGATTGATTGATTGGAGGTGGAGACAGAGGGTGAGGGGAAGAGAATCTTAAGCAGATTCCACTCTCAGTGCAGAGCCTGACATGGGGCTCGATCTCATGGCCCTGAGAATGTGACCTGAGCCGAAACCAAGAGTTGGACACTTAAGTGAATGTGCCACCTAGGTGCCACAGATTTCATTGTTTTTTTTTGTGTGTTTTTTATTTTTAAGCCATTGCTTTTGAAAAATAACTTTGGCCTTTTGTCTATCATTGCTGGTAAGATACTAGATTTCACACATTTAGTACATAAATACATTTTTTTCTTCTAAATGTAATAGATGGGGGCAGCCTGGGTGGCTCAGCGGTTTAGCGCCGCCTGCAGCCCGGGGTGTGATCCTGAAGACCAGGGATCAAGTCCCATGTCAGGCTCCCTGCATGGAGCCTACTTCTCCCTCTGCCTGTGTCTCTGCCTCTCTCTCTGTCTCTCTTATGAATAAATAAATAAAATCTTTAAAATATAATTTAAAAAAATAAATATAATGATTAAAATTTGTGTTAGCTCAGTGCCTTATTTTTCTTCAATGGAGACATTTTTTTATTTAGCATCTAAAGTCCAGTAAGGATAGTAAAGACTATGTCATAAGGCTTAGGGAAGTAAGCTCCTTATTTCTCCTATAGTCTTTTTGAGCCTTAAAAAATCTCCAGGTTCTTTTTTTTTGTTTTTTAATCTCCAGGTTCTATGTAGCCCATTACTTTATGAGCATTGTCATTCTCCTCCTCTGCCCATCCTCATCTGTTTTTTTTTTTGTTGTTGTTGTTTTTATAAAAAGAAAAGTAGTATGTTTAGACTCTTACGGAAATATTTTCTTGTTTTGAAATCTTTTTATAACTTTGGAAATTTGAGTTAACTGTCTAATTGTGATTTATTGACAGAAATGTTCAGTCTGAAACCTTTTGTCCCGTCACCCAAGTAGACACTCTTGTTCTGCTCTTTAGAATATTTAGGAAGTATACAGATCCTTTTATGTCAAACTAATCAGCCTACATCAAATATACCTTCTTTGTTTATTAGATTTCTATATTTATCATCCATGGCAGTAAAAGATCTTTAGCTCAGGTAGTTCCAAAGTTGGCAGTACACAATAAATTATGTTGATTTTTTTCTTTTATCTTTGCAGGATCTACTACAAGTGACCAACTGCAAAACAAATCACAGAGTTCGTAGAAAAGATTTGTTCAACACTGTAATTGTTTGTCAGATACAGACCCTGTTACTATAATACACTGCTTCTTGTTCTCAACAATTCATGACTTAAGTACCAAAATGCATACCAATTATTATATATTGCCAAGAATTAAATGACTTTAGAGACTAATTAGACTGAAAATGCCTAATTGATACATATATTCTTGTGCCTAGTACTTCACCACAAATATAGCATAATATCATCAGTCCTAAACTGCGTTACTTTTGTAAGAACACTGGTTAATTTGTATAAGATATTATATAGCTTTTTATGCTTTAGAGGTTAAAATAATATCTTTTGGGGGGATCTAATTTATTTTCTTCACTTCTAGGTGTGATAGCTCTTATAAAAAGGTATTGTTTTTTTTTTTTAAATCAAAGTCCAGTTGGAACAACAGATTATATAAGCTGGTAAATACTCAATGCAAAAAGTATTTTAACATGTATCTTCAACTTGATTTGTCTGTTTAATTGAAAAGGATTATAAGAGTAACTGTTGCATTTTCTGGCCTACTATCTTTAAAATTCCCCTTGAATTTCTTTATGTTTACAGGGGCAGGATTGAATTTTTCCTCATCAAAACTAGCTTTTTTCACAAATAAATAATCAGGTTAAACTTGCACTAACATCTGCTCTGACTGTTTTTTGTACAATTGATGGGCAGACTTTGAGATCAGTTTTTTAAATAAATAAAATTCTGATACAGTCTCAACATTCCCTTTGTACACCTGTCTTAACCTCCTGCCTTTGTTTCTCACTCCTTTCCACATATACACACATCGTCCTTTACCTTTATAAAGGATCATAAAGATTGTCTTGAAATTGGGAACTCTTCCTTCTCTCACATATTCTATCATTTGCTGCTACAATGAAATTTTTATTTGACTATCAATGCCTATTCTTCTAATACATGGAGAATATTAAAGAGCAGCCATCGTATAGACAGGAAACACAATTCAACTGTGGAATTTCTGCACCTCTTTGATTTACAGCTTGCTAAATAAATTGCTGTAACTAGTTTATTGTTTCACTTGATTAGACCTTAGAAAACAACAGATTTTTTGCATGATGAGAGAATTGTGTGTAACCAGTGATATAGTTCCTGAATGTACAGACAGAAGTAATCCTGAATACTTTTTAATTTAAAAACTTTAAATAGTCCCTGCTTTAAGGGAATATGATAATGTAAACTATAACAAATGTGCTTTATTCTTCTAACACAGTAAGATCTGAATTTTTTTCCTGAAATGAAGTATAGCTCCTGTGTATCTTAGTGATAGTTTCATTTCTAGTCAATTATTTGTATCTTAATTTTTTGTCAGTACCAAAAGAACTCATTATATGAACAGACTTTTAAAATAATTTCTGTATATTGTGTATATGAAATGGCTTTTATTGAAGAGCTTATCTTCCACTTGCAAGTTTATGAAAATACCAATATGTCAAAATAAATAAAAAGTGGGAGAATTCTTTGCTGTTAGAAGAATGTGCCTATTATTTTGAATGATTTTTTTTAATGGGATCCAATCAGAGTACTTCTAAACTATATAGTGTCCTAACTAAACTTATTAGCTCGTTATACCTCTGATATATAAACAAAATAGCATTTATATCTGCTTTTTGAATTTAGAATGTTGAAGTATTCTTACTGGTTTAAATCCACTTTGGGGAATTTAAGCTTATACATATGTGTATATATATGTTCATGCCACATAGACTTCTGTTCTTGGTGTTGTCATTTTGAATTCTGAGAAAGTATCCACATACTCTATATTTGTAGAAATAGCTGTTCAACAGTGAAGAAAAGGTAAGACCTTTAGTAACTCATTTGTTTGGCTGTTTTCTGCAAACTGTCTTGAAACTGTAATCACAGGCAAACTGTCATTTCTGGGTTCAGGAAGTAGGTAATTACCTCAGGAATAAGACATGAAAAATGACAATGCTCAGTAGGATGAAAACTGTTTTCATCGTGTCATGAGTTCCTCATTGATGGGGCATTGGACTGTTTTAAAAAATGAGTCTAGAATTCAAGTTAGATTTTCCTTTGGAGAAAGTTATGTTAGTGTTCAGTTAGCCAAGGTAGATTTTATTTTCAACTTCTTAGTATCACTTCTATTTAATCCTTTTGTTATCATCTTTTTTGTTTATTCATTTTTCAGTCTGAAATTGAGCAGTGATCCTCTTTAAAATCAATATAGTGGTATGAAAGATTGTTAAGAATAAATTGAATATTGAGGAAAAGAAGCACTATTTTCCCCTAGACATTCACAAATATTTTTTAGTACAGTAAACACATTGTAAGAAACTATAGTAGAATGACAGTTTTCTACCTGTAGATTTTATTTTCTTGCTGTCCGACTGTGTTGGGACCATGTTCTATTCGCCAGGTGTTCTGGAAACCATGAGAGGTTCCTCGACTATATCGTTGCAAACTAGTTGTTTTTTGTGATGGAAATGATAACAGGAGCTACCATTTCTTGAAAACCTATTATTTGGGCAGCCCCAGTGGTGCAGCGGTTTAGCGCCGCCTCCAGGGCATGATCCTGGAGACCGTGGAGTCCCACGTCAGGCTCTCTGCGTGGAGCCTGCTTCTCCCTCTGCCTGTGTCTCTGCCTCTCTCTTTCTGTGTCTCTATGAATAAATAAATAAAATATTTTTTTTTAAAAAAAGAAGAAAACTATTATTTGTTGTTATCCAGCATGTGTTCCAAACAACCACACAAAACAAGTACTCTTACTAATACTTTGCTGGGAGGAAAAAGCTCTTGGCCAAGTTATTTAGTCTCAATCCCTCATAAATGCTAAATGACAGGATTCAAATCCAGACCAACTTAATATTCTGTTTTTTTATCCGTGTTTTTTTAGATGTTGAAATTCTCTTATTTTAGAAGTTGCACCTTACAAATAAACTTTATTTGAATTATTGATAAACATTCTGTGTTTTAAGGAGTAGTATATTTCAAGGGATTGAGTTTTTGTTTTCTTTTTTAAACTGAAAACTTGAGAGTAATTGTATTTTGTTTGAGTTTAGTATGCCATTTAGGAAAAAGCTCAAAAGCACAAATAATCAATGGCAATAGATATCTAAATACATATGATTTGGTTGCATTTGGCAAGTTCATCTTTAAGTGGGTTTCAAACTCAGGACCTACTTTTTTCGTAGAACTAATACTATGAAGTAAGAACTAAGCTAGCCTATAAAAATGTAACATGTACCTAAACCAATGTTTTCCAGTGTGTTCCATGGAACCCTTATCTCAGTATGTTCCATGGAAAGGATTCCAGGAGAAAATAAGTTTTGCACATCATACATAACTTTATTCCCCTACTCCCTTGAAGATTTAAAATAATGTTGATCATCATATTAAAGAGTCTGAGGCATCCTACACAAATAACCTGTTTAAAACAGTTTAAACTACCATTTTCAAATATATTTCACTGTAACTTCCTTTCCCTCAAGTAACATAGCAAATAGAGGTAGGGGAGCATGATAGTTGGAACTTTCTCCTAAGAGAAGAAGAGAATGGTTTTCCATTGAAAGAGGGAAGGCATGGTAGCAGTAACTGTACAGTATTTATAGGTTGTATGTAATTTATAAAACATAAGACTTCAATTTTTGGTAACTTATGCAAGAAACTATAAAATATATATCCAACAGAAGAAGATGTGGTTTATGTGGTTGGTTATAAGCTGCTATACTTTAGTATTTTTTTAATTGAAATATAGTTGACATACAATATTCTGTTTTAGCTGTACAACATAGAGATTTGTCATTTATGTACATTATAAATTGATCGCACCGTAAGTCTGTCACCGTATGTAGTTATTACAGTATTATTGACTATTCCCTATGCTGTACTTTACATCCCTGTCACTCGTGTGTTTTATACCTGGAAGTTTGTGCCTCTTTTTTTTATTTTTATTTTTATTTTATTTTATTTATTTTATTTTTTTTTTAAGTTTGTGCCTCTTAATCCACTTTACGTGTTTTGTCCATCCCCCTGTTCTCCTCCCTGCAGGCAACCATAGTTCTCTGTATATGAGTCTCTTTCTGTTTTGTTTATTCATTTGTTTTTTAGATTCTGCCTATGAAATCATGTATTTGTCTCTCTCTAACTTATTTCACTTAGCCTAATATCCCCTCGGTCCATTCATGTTGTCACAAGTGGCCAAATTTCTTTATTTTTTATGGCTAATACTCCGTCGGATACGTATACCATATCTTTATCGATTCATCTATTGATGGACACACAGTTCCTTCCATATGTTGGCTATTGTAAATAATCCTGAAGTAACAAAGGAATACATATGTATTTTTGAATTCATGTTTTCATTTTCTTCAGGTGAGTACCCAGAAGTGGAACTTCTGATGTTAGCATTTTTAATTTTTTGAGGAACCTTCATACAGTTAGTCGTAGTGCCTGCACCAATTTACATGGCCACCAACAGTGCATAAGAGTTCCATTTGTCCACATCTTTACCAACACTTGTTCTCCTTTTTTTTTTCATTTCTTTTTTTGTTTTAATTTTAATTCCCATTTTTAATTAATTAGTTTCATGAGTACAATACAGTAATTGAACTAACTGTTCCATACATCACCCTGTGCTCATCACAAGTTGTTGTCTTTTTGATACTAGTTACTGACTTGTGTGAGGTAATTGTGGTTTTGTGTCATTTGTGTCATCTTCAGTTTCTTTTATCAGCATCTTAGAATTTTCAGGGTATAGGGCTTCCACCTCCTTGGTTAAATTTATTTCTTTGTATCATGCTTCATGCAATTGTAAATGGAATTACTAATTTCTCTTTCTGGTACTTAATAGTGAATTAAAATGTAGCATATTTATGTATATTTTGTATTTTGAAACTTTTTTAAGATTTTATTTGTTCATGAGAGACACAGAGGCAGAGAGACACAGGCAGAGAGTGAAGCAGGCTCCCTGCAGGGAGCCTGATGTAGGACTTGATCCCAGACCCTGGGATCACACCCTGAGTCAAAGGCGGACACCCAACTGCTGAGCCACCCAGGAGTTCCATAAAGATTTTATTTAGAGAACGAGCACTAGTAGAATGATGGGCAAAGGGAGAAGCCGACTCCCCACTGAGCAGGGAGCCCAACATGGGCTCAGTCCTGGGACTCTGGGATCATGACCTGAGCTCAAGGTGGATGCTCCACTGACTGAGCCACCCAGCCACCCTGTATTTTGAAACCTTACTGAATTCATTTATTCTAATATTTTTGTTGTATGGAGTCTTCAGGGTTTTCTATATATAGTATCATGTCATCTACAAATTGCGACAGTTTTACTTTTTCCTTACCAATTTGGATACTTTTGTATCTTTTTTCTTGTCTGATTGCTAATTATTGTAGATATAGTTGGTCTTACTATACTTTTGTCTTTTAATCTTCATACCAGTTTTATAAGTGGTTGATCCACTATCTTTACTATATGTCTGCTTTAACCAGTGAGATGTTTTTTCTTTCGTGATGTGCTTCTAGTTTTGACCCTTTCTTTTCTGCTTAAACAGGTCCCTTCAACATTTTTTGTAAGGGCAGGTTAGGTAGGGGTGATGAACTCCTTTAACTTTTGTTTCTTGGGGAGGCGATCTCTCCTTCAATTAATTGCCAGTGATAACCTTGCCAGGTAGAGTATTCTTGGTTGTAGCACATATCATGCCGCCTCCCTACTGGCCTGCAGACTTCCTGATGAAAAATCAGCTCATAATCTTATAGGTGTTTCCTTATACATAATTAGTTGTTTTTCTTTTGCTGTTTTTAAGATTCTCTCTTAATGTTTAACTTTTGACATTGTAATTAGTATGTGTCTCTGTATGGACCTTTTTGGGTTCATCTGGTTTGGGGGCTGTTTACCTCCACAGGTTAGGGGAGCTTTCAGCTATTATTCTTTCAAATAAGTTTTCTGCTCCTTTCTATCTCCTCTTATGCGATTCCTATAATGGGAATGTTAGTATGATTGATGTTAGCCCAGAGGTCTATCCTCATCTTTAAAATTTATACCATTTTTTTTAATTTTTTATTTATTTATGATAGTCACAGAGAGAGAGAGAGAGGCAGAGACACAAGCAGAGGGAGAAGCAGGCTCCATGTACCGGGAGCCCGATGTGGGATTCGATCCCGGGTCTCCAGGATCGCGCCCTGGGCCAAAGGCAGGCGCCAAACCGCTGCGCCACCCAGGGATCCCCTATTCCATTTTTTTTTTAATCGTTCAGCTTGGGTTATTTCCAGTACCCTGTCTTCCAGATCAGTGATCTCTTCTTCTGGCGCCTCTAAGCTGCTGTTGATTCCCTCTATTGTATTTTTCATTTTAGTTACTGTATGATTCATCTCTGATCAGTTTGTTTTCTTTTTTGAAGTTCTGTGTTCATGTGTATGCTTTTCCCCAGTGGGGTATCTCTATGATCTTTACCTTGGTCTCTTTATCAGATAGATTGCTTATCTCCATTGTATTTAGTTCTTTTTCTGAGGTTTTTCTTGTTCTTTTGTTAGGAACTTATTCCTCTGTCTTCTCATTTTGCCCACCTGTCTGTGTAGGAGTCCTGTGAGGCCCAGAAGCACAATCACCCTTGGTAACCAGAACCAAGAGCTCCCAGGGCATTCCCTTTGTGGGCTGCATGTGCCCCCTTGCTGTGGCTGGCTCACAACTACTGTGGGTATACTGTTGGTCAGGGCTGGCCCCTCTTCATCCTGGGCAGGAGCCATTAAATGAGCACTGGTCCCAACCAAGACTGTCTACCAGATGTGACAGGGCAGGAGCTGTTTCGTGCTGTGGTTTACTAGTGATATGAATAATACTCAAAGACTTGCTATTCTAAACAATTTTCCAAAATGCCTTCTCCCTATCAGCTCTTACATAACTGGTTGACAGGAGCACATCTGCTACACGTTACGAAAATAAAAGAGCAGATAGCAAATGTCTCTGGTCTGTGGCTTACACCCCCAGGCCTTGGTTAGCTGCCCCAGCAAAGTGTTTTGGGGATTTTGGTGGGGGGGTTGACTCATCTAGTTTTTTATTTGAGGAATTATTTGGGGGAGGTAATGCTGAAAGTAGGTAACTGAGGGTGGATTTGGCAAGTGTTTAGTCATGATTTTATCTCAACTGCCCAACCTGAAGTTTTTTTCAGTAAATCTGCCAAGTGAGTTCAGCATTTCAGTTCTATTACCAATAGGATTATTGAAATGAAAGAGAACTATAAATTTTTGTTCTCTGTTTAATTCTTTTTGAATTGATAACAGAGTATTTGACTAGAAATAGAAGAGGATTATGCAGACTAATCTTTTTTATCTTAGTATCATTTGACCTCACTTTTTAAGCAAAAAGGGATTATAAGCAGCTTTGCAGTATGAATTGTTCTAAGAAAATGGTTCAGCCTGAAAAAGTCTTAGCAGTAATAGAACTAGCAAACATAGGAATAAGAAAGTTTAGTTATACTTCTTGTTTAATTTTATTCCCTGGTATCTGGAGTATCTCTTAATATAGGCAATTACTGGGAGCCCCGGTGGCGCAGCGGTTTAGCGCCGCCTGCAGCCCAGGGTGTGATCCTAGAGACCCGAGATTGAGTCCCACATCAGGCTCCCTGCATGGTGCCTGCTTCTCCCTCTGCCTGTGTCTCTGCCTCTCTGTCTCTAGCTGTGTCCCTATGAATAAATAAATAAAATCTTTAAAAATATATATATATAGGCAATTACTTACAAGACTGTATAATTGACCCTTGAATAATGCAATGGTTAGGGGTGTCTGCTCCTTACACAGTTGAAAATCCATGTATAACTTTTTACTCTCCCCAAACTAACCACTAATAGTTTACTGGTGACCTGAAACCTACCAACAATATAAACAATTGATTAACACACACTTTATGTATATGCATAATACACTGTAGTTTTACAAATAATGTAAGCATAGAAAATGTTCATGCAGTTAAAATTGTTGTTCAAGGGTCAGCTGTATTTTCTTTCATCTTCCGATGTAAAAGAGGTACCCGATTGAAAACTAAACAAGCATTTATTGTAGGGCACCATGCCAAGCTGGGAGCTATGGACATGAAAAGGGGTTTCTTCCCTTTAAAGATCTTCAAATTTATGTGTGCATACAGAGCAGATTTTTACGCAGTTTCCTGAGGACCAAAGTACAGTCTACCTACCACAAAATTGTTACTAAGCAAGTTAGGTCCCACAGAAATCAAAATGTCAAATGATTTTTTTTAAGCCAATTCTGAAATGTTGGATTTCAGAACTTGAATTTGAAGCAGATTATGAACTGCTGTCCATTAAGCCATCCCTAAGTCAGTTTATCGAGGGTAAGGGGAGGATGGGATAAGAAGGTCTGGGTCAAGATCACAGTTATGGAAGTCCCACTCTAGCTTGAAACTATCAGGAAATGTGCTGTGATCCAGTGCTAACTTCAAGAAGCAAATTACTTTCCACTAACCTAGTGGGAGCATCTTGAATGTTCCATGGTAAATCACAAAGTATAGAATCTAATCTAGGAGTCATAAAAACAGCCCTTGGGGGGAAAATTGACCAGATCGCAAAGTTAATTAGACCCAGAGTAGCATTCTCTGTTATCGTAAGCTTCAAGCATTGTTCTGTAGACCTAGACTGGAGTTACCCAGAATTTTAAGTTTTGGATGAGAACACACTGATGAATATAAAGTTGGGGAAAGATGTTTATTTTTGAGAACATTATTAAACATTTATTAAACACTGCCAAAAAAAAACCACTATATGCCTACAAATGTACTGAGCAATGTGCATTAAAAAAAAGTAAATAAAAGATGGTTTTAGAAAAAAGATACACAATTACTGTGACCAAAATCAAAACATTAAGATACAAGAAGTGTGTGTGGGGGGGGGGCGGCGGTTCAGAATGTCTGTTGCTTGCAGATGTCCCCACATCGAACAGCACATCCGGAACTGAGCTCTTTATATGTCCTCTAGCTAATCTTACTTGACTGTTCCCCAACTCAGCATTCTTCCTCTATGTCATTTCTCAGTGTTGGTTTTGCACATTCTCTCAGATACATAAAACCAGTCCTTTAGTGAACATTTTTGATTTTGATGTAGCTTGTATCTCTTCCCTCTCCAGTTATCTCTTCCCTCTCCAGTTCTGGTCAAGATCCACTATAATTTGTACTATAACAATTTCTGATTTCCCCACTTTGGTTCTCTCCCTTCCCCATCTGTAACAGCAAGCATCGCTGCCCCACTTATAGCCCCTCAGTGATTGCTGCTTTCTCTGCATGTACTAGTGCCCACCTACCCCTCAGATCTTCCTGTGCCGCTCTCCCACATAGTGTCCACAACTAGTGACCGCAGACATAATCTTTACGTATTGATTCCAGTTTGTTTTATGAGCATTGATCATGGTGTTTTCTGAAAGTCTTACCCTCCAGGGCCCATTGAAGGAATTTAAGTAAAATATATAAGGGTAGTTCCCAGCTTCTGGGTGTGGGCTGTATGACTCTTCCTTGATGCCAAGAGGCTTTTCATTTCTGGTTTACTGTCTTTGTTTCTGGCTGTAATTGCAAAAATTTCACACGAGGGTGAATAGGTTATTACTGTAATGTAATACTCCTTGAACTGTGCCCACCCCGACCTGTTTCAATAAGGTCTTGAACAACAACAAAAAAAAAGTCTTGAACACTTTTGCAAAAAAATGCCAAGTTCTGTCGTCCAAATAAGAGCATGAGTCAAGAAAGTTCTATGAATTTTGGGAACGAGATTTTGAATACTTTGAACACTTAATGTTCTCTTTTGCCCAAATTCTGGAAAACTATATATGTTGATAAGATTCTTTTGAAGACTTAAACTGGAAGAGCATACTTTACCTTATAATTTTATTTTCCTGGTGTAGCTATATAAATACAAGTGAGTGTATATGTGATGGCTTTTCAATTATTTTAAATAATGAAAAAGGGTGCCTGGGTGGCTCAGTCGGTTAAGCATCTGTCTTCGGCTCAGGTCATGATCCCAGAGTTTTGGGATCCAGCGCCGTGCCAGGCTCCTTGCTCAGTGGGGAATCCTCTTCTCCTCTGTCCCTCCCCATCGCTCGTGCTCTCTCTCTCTCTGTCCTCCTCCTTCTGTCTTGCTCTCAAATAAATAAAACCTTTAAAAAAATAATGAAAAGATCCATTTGCTGGATTTACCTGTAGAAGATAGACCAATAAAAGACATGTTTGGAACATATGTTTAACATTTCACTCAGTGCTCAGTATAGAATTATTCAGTCTCCAGAGCAAGAGGGCTAACATGACCAAGTCTTCATTAGATTAAGCGTCACCTAGATCCTGGTGATCTTGGTGAGAACTGACTTCACTGGGCTTGTGAAGGTGGGGTTGGGGCATTACAGGGGGCTGAGGAGTGAGTGGAAAGTGTGGACACAGAGTCAGTCTGATGTGTGGGTAGCTTGTTCCAAGAAGTTTGGTTGTGAAAGGGAAGATGGAGATAGAACAGACAAGGTGGAACAGAGATTTTTATGTTTATATTTTGAAAATTAGTATTGAGTTAAAAGATCGGAAGAGAAGGGTCACCTTTTGTATATAGGTATGAATGTACACATTACTAGATAAAGTTTAAAAAAATTTTTTTCTTAAAGATTTTATTTACTCATGAGAGACAGAGACAGAGACAGGCAGAGGGAGACACAGGCAGAGACACAGGAGGCTAGACCTTCCCCTGGGCTGTGCCCCGCCATGGAGTGATTGGTACTGACTGGCAGTTTTCTGGGCCCTGGGTTCCTTGGTGGCCAAGGACCCAACTTCTAGTACAAATGAATAAAAGTTTTTGTATAGTCATATTTTTAAAAAAAAGGGTGGGGGGGAGGCTCCATGCTGAGAGCCCGACGTGGGACTGGATCCCGGGCTGGAGGCGGTGCTAAACTGCTGAGCACCCCGGGCAGCCCTGAAGGTTAAAAATTTATCGCCAGCAATAACAGTGAAATACCTAATTAGTAACTGTGCCTTACAGCTCTGTAGCGGAGCTGCCGCCCTGTCTGTGCACACTATAAAGTGCACATACTCTTTATTAAGCATCTCACTGCAGCATCTTCTCAGCCTGTTCTTTTAAAGCAATGCCTGAAGCACACCATTGTTTTCTGTAGCGTAGGTTTATGAGAGCCATATTTTCTATTATTTTCATGTCATTTGCCTTCAAAAGATTATCTATTTTTAAACCATTAATTAGTTTCTAAACAGATGGCACAACAACTAAAAAATATGTTTTAGAGTCAGAGGCTTTGGTATAAAGTTAGAACCCCAAACTTTATGGTTCTTTTATTGCATGCAAAATTTTGTTATAATAAAAATTCTACCGATGGTAAGGGAGGGAAAGGCTGTTAAGGAAAACATTTAAAATTACTACTTCCAGTTTTTTTTTTTTAATGAAATTTTGGACAGTAAAAGTGGCAGGTCTTAGAAAAAGGGGATATTTTAATGCCCCAAAACAAAGCACTTGAGCACAGAGCTAGACACCTCAGAGCTAATTTTGGAACTCAACAGTCAAAGCAAAATTTTTCAAAAGGCTATCTGAAAAAAAAAATACAGATTTAAGTTTGCATCCTTTTATTTAAACTCAATGTGTACAAAACTAAACTCAAAAATTCTCTACCAAACAATGCCATAATGGTGGAGCAGTGTTTTCCTGTCAGCCACGCTGTGCAAAGTCCTACTTGATGCCCTTCTTGCCCTCCTCCTACATCTTCTAAATTACTAAACTGGGAATATTAACCTTCAGAGTTTCACTTTAATGTCTCCTTTTCTAGCTTCTCTGTAACTGTCCTCACTCTGATCCTTTAGTACCCACCTTCCAGCTGGCCTCGTGCCTTCAGTACCTCTCTGTCACCCGTACTAATTTATATTCTACTCCTGGATGTTAATCTCCTTTTAAAATGGATGTAATCATACGTTAAAATATTCCCAGTTTGGAGACCCCGGGGCTCCCTGTGGCCTGCAGGATAAAATAAAAACTCAGTGTCCTCAGGTCCTTTATGCTTTGACCCTGGTCTACCTTCCCAGGCATATTTCTCTCTACTCTTTGTATGTCCTCTGGGTTGGATGAAGCTGACAGCTCTTTTTTCTCTAAGATAGCTCTTGCTTTTTCTTTTTCTTTTTTTTTCTCTCTCAACCCTCTATCATTCTGACCATTTCTTTTAGGTTGCTTCGCCTCTTTCAATAACCTTTCTTTTCCATGTGATTTCTTTCCCCTTGAGTCCCTATTACATTATGCTTATTTCTCCCTCATCATGTTCTGTATTACAATTATTTGTGTACCTTTCTTCTCTTTTCTTGGACTAGTCACATCTTCTGTGTTCTAACATGTAGGAAAGTGCATGACAGATGTTTAAGAATTCTTGATGGAGCCTATGATGTAATGATTTATAATAAATATATATGTGGTCACTCAGATGACCAAAATAAGTTTTTCAGACATACTTGGTCTTCATCCGTGTTCTGGAAATGCTTCACAGACGAAAAGATAAAGTAAGTGTCTTGTTATTAATGAAGGTTGCTTTTGGGTGCCACCCTCCAAGGGTGAGCCTGGTTGCTGGGAGGACCAACCATGTGATGATTGGGAGGACAGAGCTGGAAGGTGCATCAGCCAATGGCTAACGGCAGTCTATCGTGACACATAAAAACCCAAAAGGACCGGGTTTGGAAAGCTTCCATGTTGATGAACACATGGCATGGCTGGAGAGAGCATGGAAGCCCTGCGCCTTTTCCCAGGCCTTGCCCCACGTATCTTCATCTGGCTGTTGATTCATATCCTTTATCCTATCTTACAACAAGCTGGTAAATATAGTGTTTACCTGACTTCTGTGAGCTGCTCTAACAAATTAATCCAACGTAATAGGAGGCTAGGGATTCCACAATCCATAGCCGTTGGTTCGAAGCATGGGTAACAGCCTGCGGCTTGTGACTAGTGTCTGGAGAAGGGGGTGGGGAGCAGTCTTAGACGACTCTGAGCCTCAGCATAGGCTCTGATGTTCTCTCTGTGTAGATAGTGTCAGAATTTACTTGAATTGTAGGACACTGAGCTGATATCTGGTGCATTGATTGGATGTGGGGGGAAGCCTCCCACCTCCACACGTCGGAAGTCAGGTCCAGGAACTCAAAAGAGCCCTAGTGTCAACTTCTAGCTGGATATGGGTGAAGGGACCAAGAAGAAAGATTCCAGTGCTGTGGACCTTTTTCATTATTGGGTGTAAGAAAACATGACAGTGAAGTTGCCCTTCCTTCCTCTTTAGATCTAGGCACCAAACAAACTTGCTGGATTGCCAAGGTGTGATCTATATGTGGATTCCGACAGATGGGATTTGGGCTGCCACAGACACCCTTATTCAGCGTGGCTTGAGCTATTCAAGTGTTCGAATCCTTACAGTCTTCAAAGGAGATAGGAATTAGTGATAACATAGTCCGTCTCTTGGAGGACTGGAGTAGGTTTGGCCTGAACAGCTGCTTCTAAATGCTGGTTAGCAGAAAACGCAGGGATATTCATATTTTCCAGTAATGTGTGGGTCCAGGGGGATCAGGATGTTAATTGCAGCAGCTGCGTCAATTTTACTTTAGAGCAAAGGTGTCGGAACATGGTCCCGTCACCAGAAAGAAATAGCTTCTTAAAGGCACTGGATGCCTGGACTTAGAAAAGTTAAAAATAAAAACAAAAACATGTTTACTTTTCAAATGGTGGTAAAAATATGTTATGCTTCACACCAGGATTTAGTGTGCTTATTTATCAGGATGTTTTCCTGTGTGACCCAAATGATAAACATCTCTGCCAAGTTTTTATAAATTCCTAGGGATTCTTCACCTGCCTCTCTCATCTCAAGCTATTTACTGATATGAGGAGACTTGTTTCCCAGCATTTTGTTTTTCACATTCATCTTAATCCAGTTTTGAAGAGAATTTGTTTTTGGCTGTTGCCCAATTCCAAGAGAGCAAATTAAGTAAGGTGGGTGACTGGGTAGCTGGTTGGCAGCTGGGTTTTAGAACCACTTTGGTCTTAATCTGGTTTACTTCAATTACAAGTTACTCTAATTTCCTTTCTACATTCAAACAGCAAGAATAAGATTTTTCTAAATATTGTAAGGGGAAAGTTATAAAAATATAAAATAGGGTTGAATTTGTGGATATGGAATCACACAACTGAAAACAGATGTTGCCTTTTTATTATTACACAAAGATGCAAAAATAGCATCGCCATGGTACACTTACTAGTTTTTACTGATACTGAAGTAACTTTCTCTGAAAAGTAACAAATAAATGAAAGTGTGATATGACAGGTCATTCCTAAGATGCCTCGACTAGCGCGAGGTCCTCTGTAGACCTGAAAGCACGGGTTACCAACAGTACTGACAAAGTCTGTGCCTTGGTTTATCAGCCAAGCTAACAATTGATTTCTAACTTCCATCGTGACCCATCCTGTAACAGCTGTATTGAATTTTTTTAAATGTTTTTTAAAGATTTATTTATTTATTTATTCATGATAGACATACAGAGAGGCAGAGACACAGGCAGAGGGAGAAGCAGGCTCCATGCAGGGAGCCCGACGTGGGACTCCATCCCGGGACTCCAGGATTGCACCCTGGGCCAAAGGCAGGCGCCACACCACTGAGCCACCCAGGGATCCCCCTGAATTTTTAAATTTAACAGATTCTTGAAGCTAAACAAATAAAGAATGTTGTTTAGACACAAGCAATTTCGGATTTTGGAAAATCAGAGGGTCTTTCATAGAAGGTATGGATATCAAGAGTCTTTTGGTACAAGTGACAGACTAAGTTTTTTGTTTTTGTTTTTGTTTTTGTTTTTTTTAGATTTATTTATCTGATAGCACAAGGCAGCACAAGCAGGGTGAGCCACAGAAGGCGAGGGAGGAGCAGACCCCCGCTGGGCAGGGAGCCAGGCCAGGCTCAATCCCAGGACCTGGAGATCATGGCCTTCCAGCGCCAAAGGCAGACAACCAACTAAGCCGCCCAGCCACCCCAACCAACTAAGTTCTTTTAAATATATATTTTTTAACGACTTTATTTATTTATTTATTCATGAGATACGGGGGGGGGGGGCAGGCAGAGACCCAGGCAGAGGGAGAAGCAGGCTGCCTGCAGGGAGCCCGACGTGGGACTCGATCCCTGGACCCTGGGGTCATGCCCTGGGCCCAAGGCAGACAACTGCTGAGCCACCCGGGCGTCCCAACAAACTGAATTCTTTTTTTTTTTTTTTTTAATTTATGATAGTCACAGAGAGAGAGAGAGAGAGAGAGAGAGGCAGAGACACAGGCAGAGGGAGAAGCAGGCTCCATGCACTGGGAGCCCGACGTGGGATTCGATCCCGGGCCTCCAGGATCGCGCCCTGGGCCAAAGGCAGGCGCCAAACCGCTGCGCCACCCAGGGATCCCCAACAAACTGAATTCTTAAGCAGAATAGGAGTTTATGGCTCACGTGACTGTCCAGTCCAGAAGTAGATCTGACTTTACACACGGCTGAATTCCCAGGAGGGCTCTGGCTCCACCTTTTGACTCTTGCGTTGGCTCCCTTCTCGGTCTCTGGTGGTAGGTAGAGTTGGCTGCTGGTACCTGGTCCACATCACCCTTAGAGGCGTGAGGCGCCAGAGAGCATGGTTGGCAAAAACCCCAAGGAGAACTCTGATTTGTCCCAGTCTGGGTCTTGTGCTGTTCGTTCTTGGAACAATCACCATGGGCACACATTGCAGAGAGTAGGTAGGGACAGTGATGGCGGGGTGCAGTTGGAGAGCTCCGGGCCACTGGACCGTACTTCCCACCTTGCCGTTATTACATGGACCAAGAAAAGTCATGGGAAGAGGGAGGGCTGGTCCCCCAAAGGACAGAACAGGGGGCAGTAAAGCCCTACGATGTGTTTATTGATACCCTTTATATTTAAGCACTTTAATATTATCTAATACTTTGGTGGAGGCTAATTTCTTGCCTGGATTCTATAACACTTTGTATATTAATATACATTTAATTTTTCTGTTCAAAATGTTTTTATATATACATTTTTTTTTAATTTATGATAGTCACACAGAGAGAGAGAGAGAGAGGCAGAGACACAGGCAGAGGGAGAAGCAGGCTCCATGCACCGGGAGCCCGACATGGGATTCGATCCCGGGTCTCCAGGATCGCGCCCTGGGCCAAAGGCAGGCACCGAACTGCTGAGCCACCCAGGGATCCCCATTTTTTTGTTTAAAAATAAGTTGTAGGGCACCTGGGTTAAGCATCTGCCTTCGGCTCAGGTCATGGTCTCAGGATCCTAGGATCAAGTCCCACATCGGGCTCCCTGCTCCGCAGGGTGTCTGCTTCCCTCTCTCCTCCTGCCCCTCCACCCCTGCATGTGCTCTCTTTCTCTATTTCAAATAAATTTTTAAAAATTCAAAAATCGTAGATTCTTAGAGAACTGTGCACCACCAAACTCAGGCTATTGCACAGCATGGTAAGTTAATAGTAGTGATGGCTAACGTACCCTGAGCACGTTACTGTGCTCTAGAAGTTATCCTAAGGGTCATACACGCGATATCTCATTTAACCTTCAAGATACCTCTAACGCGGTAGGTGCTGTTATTACTCCTATTTCACAAGTGGGGATCCCCTGTCCAAGGCTACACGTAGCGCTGCACGCAAGATTCTGACTCGGGCTGTGCGGAGCTCATGCTCTCAGCAGGCGTGCTCCTCCTTTGCTGTTTGTGTCCTCCTCACGTGCATGATACCCCGGACCTTAGCCACGGCGCCGGGCGGGACTTCTCAGTATCTATTAAATGAATGAGTTTAGTTTCTCCCAAGAGGCTATGACGTAAATAAGGTAGAAATTATATCCTCTTTAGAGTCGAGATGGTCTCAGAAAGATGACCTAAGTACCTCAGATATAGTGGCTAAGAAGTGCTTGGGCTGGAGTAAGGCCGCCCTAGGCCTGGGCATTTTCCACTGCCCCGCCGTGGTCTCCTGACGTCGTCTGTTTTTCTCCTCTTTGCCTTCAGAGCGGTTACAAACCATTTCTGAAATGATCACCTGTGGCACTCACTGCAGCAGCCGAGCACAGGCAAATTGGCTACACTTCGAGAATTCGTACGTCAGTTGTGCTGACTTTTGCTGTTTCTGGACTTGGTTGGTCCGTGGCTATAACTGAGCCGTTTGTAAACCTGCGTTTCTTTCCCTCGTCTCTCCCGTTCCACGTATGGTCACAGGATTTAGCTAAACCCAAAGTTTGATTAATTTGAATTAATGTATTAACTCAGCATGGATTTAAATCCTGGCTCCTCTATTTATTTATATGTCATTTCATCTTTCTGGGCCTCAGTTTCCTCATTCGGCAAATAGTGGGAGTAATAGAGGCCGTTCTAATGATTAAATGGATAAAGCACGTGACACATGGTGGTGGTTCAACAAGCAGTGATCCTGAGCTGTATTGCGTGCTCCACGCACTTGGCGATGTGAGGATGCTACCATGAACAAGCCAGATTCGAGCCCCCTTCCCTTAGGACCCTCGGTCTAAAAGGGAGTGTTTCTGTCAAATACTTTAAGTCCAGGAAAGAGTATCAGCCTTGGAAATACCCTCGACTTCTCTCACATCCCACACCCAATCCATCAGCAAATCGTGTCGTCTCTACCTGCACAAAACATCCAGAACCCCATCTCTCCACTCCTGGTGGTAGTTCGGCCCAGGCCTCCATCGATCTCACCTGTAGTATCCGAATGGCTTCCTACCTGGTGTCCCTGCATCCACCTGTAAATATGCTGTCAAAGGACTTTGCAGATGCGATTGAGGACCTTGAGATACGGAGACTATTCTGGATCATTCAGGTGGGTCCAATCTAAGTCACATGAACCCTTAAAAGTAGCTGTGGTCAGAGGCGGATGTGGCCACAGAAAAATGGCCACAGAAAGGGACATTGCTGGCTTTGAGGATGGAAGGTCTCTGGGAGCTGGAAGATGCAAGGAAACGTCCCCCCGGAGCCCCCGGAAGACCCGCAGCCCTGCCCCGCCGACACCTGGAGTTTAGCCCAGGGAGGCCTGTGTCTAACTCCTGACCTTTGGAACTATAGACAATCGGGCCTAAACTTGTGGCCACCTGTCCCAGCGGGAACACACAGCTGACACACTACCCTTCCGCTCCGAGCCGTCCAGGGGCTCACACGGCAGACGACAGTGACCGGCAGGGCCCCGGGCCGCCTGGCCCCTGCCTCTCGGACTCACTTCCTTTTAATCTTGCTCCCTTCCAGCCACGCTGGCCGCCTTACTCTTCTTGGACCGTCCATGCCGTCGCTCCACTGCGGGCACGTAACCGGCGGTTCTCTGTGGCCGGGTCCTCCCCCGGAGAGCCCAGTGGTGTCTCTGGCCTCCTCTGATCTGCGCGTGGAGGTCCCCCTCGGCCAGCCCTTCCCTGCCCACCTCCCTTGCCCTGCGCGGGCCCTGTCCGCTTGACTCTGCTCTATTTCTCTCCTTCACACGATCACCCCCTGGCATCCTATTTGGTCATGTATTATCTGCCCCCCTCACCTACCCCCCACCCCGTACCCCCGGCTCCCTTTTGGGAAATATGAGCTCCGGAGGCCAGGGACTCGGTCACATCTGCTCCTGTGTCCCCTTGCACGGAGTAAGTGCTCAGTAGGTCTCATCTGGGGGGGAGGGAGGCGGAGTCCTGCGGGAGCTTGGGGTCTAGGGCCGCAGGGAGTGAAGGACACCTGACTGAAGGACACCTGATGGGAGGCTCGGGTGCAGGAGGGGACTCAGGCCTGGGGAACAGCACGTGGGAGGTCGCATGGCGGGTCCGGAGGTGGGCGCCCACAGGGGGGCTCGGTGAGGCTTGGAAAGTGTTCTAAGTAGCGGGTGCGTGTGGTCTGCCAAGGGGCGCGGGGCCTGGCGGCCCACAGTGCCGGCTCTGGGAGTGGACGCTGCTCGGGTTCAAATCCTAGCTCGCCTCGGCCTGCCTGTGGGTCGAGTGGGTCCCTCGTCATGGTGAGATGGGTCAACACGCTGACCCAGAGCTGTCGTGGGGGACAAGTGAGTGAAGCGTGTGAAATGTGTAGAAGAGCGAGGCCGGGCTGCGGGAAGCAGGAGCATTGGCCGCTCTCCTTATCCCTGGGGAGCTGCACGCACAGGCCGGGCCGGCGGGCCCTGAGGCCGGGACAGCTTGGCCGGGCCCTGCGCAGCCATGGCCATGGGGTCCCCCGGGCTCAGCGGTCAGCGCCGCCTCCAGCCAGGGCGTGACCCCGGGCCCGGGATCGAGTCCCCATCGGGCTCCCCGCACGGAGCCTGCTGCTCCCTCGGGCCTCGGCCTCTCTCTGTGTGTCTCATGAATAATAAATAAATCTTGGAAAAAAAAAAAGGAAATGGAGTGATGAGCCGGGAAAATAATTGTTTTCTGAAAAGGGCTTTACGCGAAGTAGGAGACCTCTTGAACTAAGTGCTGATTACTCTTACTTTCAGAGAATTTTACCCCGTAAGTAAGAATGGGCGAGGTGGCTCAGCGGGGGCACAGGGCTTCTTGCTGGCGTGGGAGCTACTTGCCCAGTGCAGGACGCGACTGACTCGGGTGGAGACCAAAGCGGCGGGTCCACCGGCCAGCGCGTGGTCCCAGGACAGGGCGTGTCCGCCCAGAAGCAGCCGCTCGGCCTCGGTCCCTGAGCGTCGGTCCCCGAGCGTCGGTCCCCGAGCGTCGGTCTCTAACGAAGCTGTGCCCCGGCCTTTCTGGTCCTGGCGCTGCTCGAGGCGGAGGGTTGTCGCGGTGGGGGGCGCGGCCTCTCGGGCGCGTGGCCCCGGGTCTGGCGGCGGCCAGGGGAGCCCCCGGCACAGCCCAGCCAGGTACGCCGCCAGGTGCGCCGCCAGGTAAGGCTGCCAGGTAGGCCGCCAGGTGCGCCGCCAGGTATGCCGCCAGGTAGGGCCGCCAGGTGCGCCGCCAGGTACGCCGCCACGTAGGGCCGCCAGGTACGCTGCCAGGTAGGGCTGCCAGGTAGGGCCGCCAGGTGCGCCGCCAGGTATGCCGCCAGGTAGGGCACCAGGTACACCGCCAGGTACGCCGCCAGGTAGGGCTGCCAGGTGCGCCGCCAGGTAGGGCCGCCAGGTACAGTACCAGGTAGGGCCGCCAGGTACGCCGCCAGGTAGGGCCCAGCCGCGGGCAAGAGCCTTGGGGGAAGGAGGCGGTGCAGCCGGCTGGGGGCCGCGCAGGCCAGGTTGCGGGCCAGGTCAGGGCCCTGGCTGCAGCCCCCGAGGCCCTGCTCTGACATCTGCTGGTGGCCTGGGGCGTCGAGGCGGGCGGCGGTGGCGGAGTCGGGGCTGCGACGGCGGCCGCTCTGCCCCTAACCCCGCTGCGACCAGCCGGGGACACGCAGTCCGGCCGGGCCTGGGTCCAGGCGCCAAAGCCCCGCTGGGGGCCCCGGGCTCTGAGCCCCGGCTGGTGGGGAGACTATTCTTTACTAAATTGCAACATCTCTCCCTTATCTTCTTAGCACAGTTCTGGTGTTTTGAATGTGCAGTTTGGGATTTTTTTTTTAAAAAAAATTTTACTTACTTATTCCTGAGAGACACACCCAGAGAGGCAGAGACCTAGGCCGAGGGAGAAGCAGGCTCCACGCAGGGACCCGCCGGGGACTCGATCCTCGGACCCGTGGTCACCCCTGGGCTGAAGGCAGATGCTCAACCGCCAGGCCACCCGGGCGTCCCCAGTTCGGGATTTATAGCACTTTGGCAAGCATTTGTTTTGGTGCAAAAGGCTATTAGTAACAGCGACATGACAACATTTTAAAAAATGAGTACCTCAACTATATTCCTATAAAAATAAAATGAATGATAATAAAATAATAAAATGAATACTTCCCTCTGGTGAAACTAAATCTCTATTTAAAAGATGTTTTTGAAGTCATAATTATAATGTAGATCTGTACCGTGCTGTAGGATTATATGAGAGACCTGTTCTTTGTTGCATACCCCTTTGTACCATATGCAAATATTTAAACGTATTTAAGTCATAAATAATAATAGCAACAAGACTAGAGTCCCCAAATATTTCAATTTAAACTTCATGTTTGGGAATGCCAACTTTTCTTAATAAAAGCAAAGATAATAGGGTATATGATTTGGTGCCCACCAAAAGGAAGTGCTGGAATGTTCTGTGAGACCATACCACATCCTCATGTATAAGCACTTTTCAAGCTGTGGATTCAGCATCTGAGACAGACTTCAGTGGAAGAGCTGCTTAGCCGGCTAACAGGAATAGAAATTAGGCTTGTATCAATTCCTCCTGGAACTCGGGAAAATATCTTTCTTAACAAGCTGCTTTGAATTCTTTCTTTCACTAATTAGAACAATTAGCCTTGTCCAAAACAAAACCTAGGTTTTTGGCATTACTTTTTACTCTCTTCCCTGTAAGGTGTTAATTGTTTTAAACTTTCATTTTAATTGCCTTATTATTTATTTAATATTTTCAATTCAAGAAATATGCGGGATATAAATAATTAAAACAAATAGATAAAATTTGAAACTCTTCAGGATCTACTATTCTTGGAATAATGAATCTGAAAAAAAGTTTTTCTGATTGTAATAGTAATATAAGGAGCGCCTGGCTGGCTCAGTTGGAGGAGCATGTGACTCTTGATCTTGGGGTTATGAATTTGAGCCCAACAATGCATGTAGAGATTACTCAAAAATAAAACCTTTAGGGGGCCCCTGGATGGCCCAGTTGGTTGAGCTTCTGACTCTTGGTTTTGGCTCAGGTCTTGATCTCAGGGCTTGAGACTGGGCCCCAGGACAGCTCAGTGCTCAGTGCTCAGTGCATGGTCTGCTTAGGGTTTCTCTCGCCGTCTCCTTCTGCCCTTCCCCCAACCTAAAAAAAAATAAACAAATCTTTAAAAAAAGTAATAAAACCTTAAAATATATGTAACAGTCTACAACAAAAGAAGAGATAAAGGAGTGAAACAAAACATATAATCAATCATTCCTAGCACTGGATTTTTTTCTTTTTTCCCCCAAGAGTAACTTACATAGTAAGTTACATAGTATTCTACTGTATGAATATATTGTGATTTATTCAACCAATGTATTAGTAAAAAACTTAGGATATATCCTTTTTTCCTCTGGGAACAACGCTGCAGCTAACCTGCATATGTATATAAGTCCTGTGTTTTTCGAATTGATACACCTATTTAGCCTTTTGATACCTATGGGCCTAAATGTCCAGAAAAGTTCTATGTTCCTACTAGCAGCTTATGAGAACCTCTGTCTGCACAGTGTCACCAATTCTTACTAAAAATTTCCCCTTGGGATCCCTGGGTGGCGCAGCGATTTGGCGCCTGCCTTTGGCCCAGGGCGCGATCCTGGAGACCCGGGATCGAGTCCCACATCGGGCTCCCGGTGCATGGAGCCTGCTTCTCCCTCTGCCTGTGTCTCTGCCTCTCTCTCTCTCTCTCTGTGTGTGTGACTATCATAAATAAATAAAAATAAAAAAAATAAAAATAAATAAAAATTTCCCCTTATACATGTTTCCTGTTTCCTTTTTGAAACTAGTTTATCTTCTCGTGAGCCAGAGCTCTCAGAACTTGTAGCATCGCCAGCCATGCTTCTTTGGAAGAATAGGCATCTCCTCCTGTGTTGTGTGTGCCAGAAGGCAGGCCGTGGGCTGGGATTTGCCTGCTTCATGTAAAGCAAGCCCCATCTCATAACTGCCCATAAGTGCTAGTCATGTATTTAATATTAAATAGTAATTGAGCTCCAACTATCTGCCAGGCCTGTGCCACTTGATAAGAGAATAGTGGTGAGCAAAACAGCCGGATTTTTTTTGCTTCTCAGGAAGTTTATACTCCAATGGACCATTTCCTAAGGCATTCTTTTCTATCTGTACCATCTGAGAGGGGAGGAAAAGTGTATCTAACTTGCATGTGTTCGATTTCTGAATTCAAATTTTTTTTGCCCTTTTGTATTTCTTCCACTTTTTAATATAACCATTCTTGGTCTGGTCTTTTTCTTTCTGATTTGTCAGGATTAATTACATTAATCCTTTGCCACTGTGGCAGATTCCAGTGCCCCTCTTTGTCTTTGCCAACTGGCCCTTGACTTAGTTCAGATCCTAGAAGACCATGGTAAGTGGAGCTGGACTTGGTGCTTTTAGGAGAAACAGGAAACAGGGTTTCTGAGCCCTGGGCACTGAATCCCCACCTGGTCTCATAAGTGCACAGATCACTCACTCACTGGGCCTTCATTTCCTCACCTATAAAATAAAGGAGCTGGACACAACATAGTTTTTAGGTTCCTTCTAGCTCAGATAATGTTATGGATTTTAGAGTACATTTGCAAACTCAACATGTATTGGATATTAATGCAAGGAACTCTGCTAGACTGTGAATATACACGGATTAAGGGCTAATAAGGGAACATAGATGTGTAAACAAAGTAATCTATCAGGATGGAGTATTGAGTGCACAGCCCTGAGACAATGAGCTCTCAGTATATATATATATTTTAAGGTAGCTATCTTGCACTATTCACAAATATTGAGCCCACGTGGGATTAAAGATTTACACGAGAGGAACAAAATTTTTGAAGCTCATATAAGAGAATGTCTTCATGATTTCAGGGTATGAAAGCTTCCCTCAAATACAGAAAGCACAAATCATAAACAAAAGGATAGATTTGGCTACATTAAAAGTAATTACTTCTTTTTATTAAAAGTCACCATATAAAAAGAACAGCATCCACAACTGAGAGAAGATAGTTGCAACACATAATTGACAAAAGATATAACGATGTTCTGCAAGTAAAGAAAAAATAACTCTAATAAAGACTGGGCAAGACAGACACGACTAAACATTTCACACACGTGGCCAATAGCATGCAAAAGGCTGTTCAACCTCATCAATAAGGGAACCTTGTATATGTAAGTTGTAAACTCAATGAGATGATGTTTATACCATCAGATTGGCAAGAATCAAGACATTTGGCAGCACCACATATCAGAGAGGGTAAGGAGTAACGGGGGCCCACGCGGGGTGGAGGTAAGACAGCGGTTTAACACTTGGCCATGAGCTATCTCCAGGGTCTACATGCTCCATGGCTCAGCAATTCCACTCCTAGGTGTGTGCCTTGCAGCTATTCTTGTAAATGTGCACATATCTGTGTGCATGTGCATCCCTGCTGTCCCTTCCTCTTCTTAGAAGGACACCACTCATATCAGATTAGGGCCCCAGACTTAGAGACAAGAATGCTTACAGCAGCATTGTTTCTGAAAACAACTGTAAACAACTTAAATTCACAGGGGGAATGGATAAAGTATATTCATACTGCAGTGAAAATGAATGATCTAGAATGATCTAGAATCATAGACATCAATATGGGTAAACTCCATAAACACGATTTTGAGCTAAAAAAAAAGTACAGGAGAACATATGTAAAGTTAAAATACCATACAAAAGTAAACAGTATGTTATTTGGGGGGACAAATACAAGTGGAACACAAAGTGAGGGAGTAACAAATGCAAAATTCAAGATATTTTCTGAGAGGGAGGTAATGAGACAAGCCGGGAGGAACTCAGTGTTGGGAACGTTCTATTTCATAACCTGGGCAGTGGGTACAAGGCATGTATTATTCTTTATGCTCTGTATTTCTAGATAGCAAGCGCACACGCATACACACATAACACAGGTATGTGGAGTGGGGAGGAGGGGGCAGGTTAGGAAGCTGCATGAGGTAGCACATGCAGGGGCCTGGGAAGCGGCTCGGTACACCTGGGGAACTGTAAGCAGTTTGTCGTCACTTGAGCATAAGGTGTGGGAAGAGGATTGGAGATAAACTCCTTCAACACACACTTGTGCTGCGTCTACTCGGAGCTGCGCGCTGGGCCGCCCGGCGGGTCGCACAGATCACCGGGCCAGCTCCCGCCCTGAGCCGCGGCCTGCGGAGGGACGCCGTGGAAGTGTTCTGGTGGGAAAGCTCCCCGGGGTGTGTTGGGAGCACGGAGGGGGGCCCAAATCCGGAAGGGAGGCTTCCTGGAGCCCCTGGCCTCTGGAGCGCATTCTGCAGCATGAGTACGAGCAGCAGTAGTCCTGCCGAAGACTGGGGAAGGCTGGCCTGGTGCGGGGAGGCTGGGTGGTGGTGAGCCGATGCCGAAGGCCTGAATGGAGGTGGCGCTGGGGTTGGAAGGTGGCGCGGTGTGGGGGAGCCGTCCAGGAGCGCTCAGAGGCAGGCCACAGCCAAATCAAAACGTTAGGAAGCAACTGCTTAGAAACACGAGTGCTTCGGGCCCCGGGGGGATGGTACTTGGGCGCAGACTGAGCCTCCCACTGTGTGAAGCATGCAGGAGGGTGGGAAGGGGGTGGAAGGCAGGAGGAGCAGAAAGGGCTCACTGAATACACACCCAGCAGTGAGAGGCTGAGCATTAAGTTGTGATCTGGGCCCCTCTAACCTAAATCTATCTTTTACCTCAAACCCGTGGCTTGTTAGATAGATGTAAAAAGATGTTATATTCTAAACACTGAAAACATTATATATTCCAGTTCAATCTCCTATACTTAGTGAGCTCCTACTACACTGCCAGTGTCTGTACCAGATCCTGGAGTTACAGAGTGAACACTAGCGTTTGCTGAGTTTCAGTGAAGGCCGCGCATCAGAATCATCTGTGCGACGCTTGCCCGGCACCCCCTCTGGAAAATACAACTTAGCCCACGAATCCATATTCAAACAAGCACAGCAAACCTCTCTAGGAGATTGTTATATATGGAGCCAGGCACTGTCGGGCACTGTCGTGTGTATCTCACATGACCTCGGATCACCCCGACACACGAGCATCACTCTCTGAGCTCGTCATCTCTGGAGAAATCCATACACATGCACAAGTAATCATGCCGATGTGAGTAAGGAAAAGCTCACTCTGGGAGAGAGATAACATCCATTTATCCCTTTACCAGACACTAAATGCCAGCCGCTGGGCTTGCTTCTAGAGCCACAAAGACGGAAATAAAGGCTCTACCCAGACGTGCCAGGCCTGAAGACAATCTGGGCATAAAAATCTCAACTTCTAATACCGAAGTCTCTGCTACTAGTCAGGTACAGCAGGTGAGAGAAGACCCAGGACACAGGGAGCCGGCACGTCACTGTGAGGGCGGAGCACCCGAGGAGATTCTGGTTGAGCCAAGTTTTAAATAATGGACAGGAGCTCGGGGGCAGGGAGGAGGCCCAGCCGGCAGGGGCAGCGCCGGGCACAGGCCGCCAGCAGCTCCCGCATGGGCTGAGACAAGCCCTCTGCGGGCGGAGGAAGCCCCCCGAGTTGCTGAAGGCAGGACAGGTGGATCCAAGGGCCTAGGAGATGGGGTCCTGGGGTGCGGTTGGGAGTGTGAAGTGAATGTATGCGAGTGAGACAGCAGGAGACATCTGAGGTTGAGCCTGTGTACGGAATGTGCTGGGTGAGACGAGGTTTAAGGTGGGGACATTTAAGGACCGTTTGAAATGACTTTTTTTTTTTAAGATTATTTATTTACTTATTTGTGTGTGTGTGTGTGTTTGTGTGTGAGAGAGAGAGAGAGAGAGAGAGAGAGAGAACAGGAGCAGGGACAGAGAGAGAAGCAGAGTCCCCGCTGAGCAGGGAGCGGGATGTGAGCCCAATTCCAGGATCCTGGGATCATGACCTGAACCCAGGGCAGATGCTTAACCAACCAACCCGCCAGGTGCCCCTGAAGTGACAGGAGAGAAAAAGATAAACTTTCTTCTCTTTATGAATAGCACTGCGTCCCACCAGTCATTCTCCAGCTTGAAACCTGTAGTCACCGTAGGAGCTTAGTCTTGTCTTTCTCCCTCACATTTAGTGTGGACCATCAGATCCTTTTGATTTTGTTGCCTAAACACCTTTCGATTGCAAAGGCCTTGGTTGAAAACCTCTCAGCTGCTAACAGTGTTTTTGGTCTCAGTCCTCATAGCCCCGCCCCCTGGATACACTCTCTTTTAAAATTCAAACTGAATTGTGTTACTCCAGGCTTAAGTTCTTCCGATGGCTTCCCGTAGCCTTAAGATAGAGTTCCTTAGGGTGGCAAAATGCTTTGTGTCTGGTCACCGTTCACTTCTGGAACTGCGACTAAAGGTCCTTGGGAACACCTTCCTCACTTTCTCTTGGTTCTTACTTTTTCAAGATTCCTGATGTCTGGAAGATACCAGAACCCTAGTTCCTCCTCCAGAAGAAATGACCGTCAGCGTATGAGTCGCTCCCCGGGCTCTAGAGGGGAGACACTGTTTGTTTCACCTGTAGACCTCAGAGCCTGCTTTGTGACTGACCTGCATATCTGCTTAATGGACATTATTAAATGAAGAAAGAATAAGTGAATGTTGAAATCACCTTAGCTGGTGGCAGGAGTTGGGGTGGAGGACCGCGAGTCAGAAGGCAAACATGGGTTTACTAGCTGTGTCTTATGGGATCACATCCCTGATACTCTCTTTTAGGGAAATTGCCTTGTCTACTAGTCAGTCACCTGTCCTGCAGCCTCTGTCCTGATCCCCGTTCCTGTACGAATGATTAAATTGGGTAATCCGACCCTCCTATTTGCTCACTGTGGACCTGTGTGACCTGTCATGAAGGATGAGCTGGGTTAATCTGTTTTCTCCTGGGATCTGGGAATTAGGAAACAGATTAAAGTGATAAGCTCCAGGAGCATAGGTTGAAAGGATACATCAAGAATTGTCAAAAAAAAAAAAAAAAAAGAATTGTCAAAAATATATGAATTGCATAGTGGCCCTGAAATTTATTTTTGTGACCTGTGTAATGTTTTCTAGTATTTTTTTAAATTTTTTATTTATTTATGATAGTCACACAGAGAGAGAAAGAGGCAGAGACATAGGCAGAGGGAGAAGCAGGCTCCATGCACCAGGAGCCCGATGTGGGATTCGATTCCGGGTCTCCAGGATCGTGCCCTGGGCCAAAGGCAGGCAGGCGCCCAACCACTGTGTCACCCAGGGATCCCTGTTTTCTAGTATTTTGAAAGTGTTGCCAACATTTGAAAATTGGGGAGGATTCACATTAAAATCTAGCTGTTTGGCTTCTCTTATAAAATCTGAAGGCTTGATATGGCAAAAACATACTGGAGCTGAGCAGTACACAGAGCATACGCTTGCCCCTTCACCTTGCCTGCTCCCCCACCCCGCATACTGCTTACACCTGGCCAGCTTCATTCACTTACATCATCTGCTTGGCCCCTGTAGCTGTCTGACAACCAACTTGTTGAAGGAACCAGTAGCAATGAGGATTGTATCCAGGCCAGGCTCACAGGGGAACAGAACCCACACAGAGCAGAGTGGATACCTGGTGAGACTTGGGCAGTTGGTGAGAAAAACTGAGGATAGAGCCACTAGGGGAGGGAAACCAGTTCCCACAGGTGTGTGGGTTCTTCGGCTTCCCAGTTCCAGAAGCTACCCACAGTTTCCCTCATCAAAACGCCTGGTTCTTGACATAATTTGCAATGCACTGAGCCAGGCTAAGTCAGCGATTGAGTGGGAAACTGGTAGAGAATAGCAATGAGGACAGTAAGACAGTAGTGTAGCGAGATGGCATTAGCCGCCCCCAAAATAAGTTCTTGTATGAAGGTGGAATGTCAATTATAAGTTCTCAAGAGTTAGATTCTTGCTAAGTAACCTGGCCAAGGTGGATCAGGGAAGGGGTAGTAAACAACTTCTACTGAAGAGCATACAGTTAAAAGTATCCTCACATGGGATGTCTGTGAGCATCTGCCTTCGGCCCAGGGCATGACCCCAGGTCCGGGATTGAGTCCCACATTGGGCTCCCTGCGTGGAGCCTGCTTCTCCCTCTGCTTCTCTGTGTTTCTCATGAATAAATAAAATATCTAAAAAAAGGTATCCTCACAGAGGGGCCCCTGGCTGGCTCAGTTGGTTGAGCAGTGGACTCTTAATTTCGGCTCAGGTCATAATCTCAGAGTTGTGAGATTGAGCCCCACGATGGGCTCCGCGCTCAGCTCAGAGTCTGCTTGGGATTCTCTCTCCCTCTTGCTTGTGTGCACACCCCCCTGCCTCCCTCCGCCCCCGCCACTCACACACACTCTAAATAAATAAAATCTTAAAAAAAAAAAAAAAGTATGCTCAGAGACAATTCAAAGTGTCCTGGGAAGGATGGACTATGGGCATACAGGGTTCCAGAGGTTTTGGAGGAAGGTATTGGGAAGTCTGGGGAGAAGACACTTGTGAGATTTAAGGTTTGATCATTTATATCCCTTACTAATTCTCACTGCCTGTTGAAAAGAGACCTCTGTTATTTCAGCAAACTGAGAAGGCTTCCTGAAAGAGGTGGCATTTGAGCCGCACCTCTGAAATGAAATACATGAAAAGGAAACGTTTCATATGTAAACAGAGCCACACCCATAAAGACCAAATTCTAAAGGGGAAGCAGGCAGTTTGCAGTTAGAGTCTTTATTTGACACAGCAGCAAGGGTAACAGCAGGCAGGCAGACAGGGAGGAGCAGACTCCCCAGTGAGCTGGTGGCCTACGACGCAGAGCTCAATCCCACGATCCAGGGATCACGACCTCAGCCGAAAGCAGACGCTTAGCTGACTGAGCCACCCAGGCAACCCTACTTCTAATATTTCTTAATTTAGAACCTAACCTACAATTGGCAACCCCCGTGTGCTTGCTTTACCACAGGGCAGAAAAAATTTGACAGTGTTATCACTGACTGGATGTACATACATTTAGCTGTCCACATTAAGAAAATGTTCATTATCGACAATTAGCTTATTTGAGTTACTTTCATTGAAAGTGAATTTTACAGCTGAATTTTAATTTGAATCTCCAAGTGTCATATTAGGCCTTTTCTAAAAGGTTACATTGTGTTGAAGCATTGAAACAATATTATCTTACACACAGATTAGTTGTCATGCATTTGGAATACAATTAAATGTAGAAATGGCCAACTCTCTTTCTAAATTTGACACAGAAGGTGTAAGTCCGGAAGAGGTTGGCTTGACCAACTGAAATGTCTGAGGACACTGAAAGCTTAACTGTCAATAGTTTCCAGTTATCAAAAGAAGCTGCGCAGATTCCAGGCATATGCAATTTATTTTTTTTTTTAAAGATTTTATTTATTCATGAGAGACACAGGCAGGGGGAGAAGCAGGCTCCAGGGAGGGAGCCTGACCTGGGACTTGATCCCCAGTCTCCAAGGATCACAACCTGGGCTGAAAGCGGTGCTAACCACTGAGCCACCGGGCTGCCCAGAGGCATATGTAATTTAAAAAAGAAACCAAATTACCATATGATTTCACTCATACATTTAAGTATGTAAGTATGTTTCTTAAATTCCTTAAGAATTCCTTAAGGAATTTAAGAAACAAATAAGCAAAGAGAAAAAATAAGAGAGATAAAGAAACAGCCTCTGAATTATAGGGAACGAATTGATTGTCGGGGTGGGGGGGATGGGTTAGTGATGGGGACTAAGGGGTGCACTTGTCCTGAGGAGCACAGGGTGATATATGCAAGTGTCGATAACTATACTGTACATCCGAAACCAATATAACAGCTGTGTGTTAAGTAGAAGTATTATTATTATTTTTTAGGATTTTACTTATTTATTCATATGAGAGAGAGAGAGGCAGAGACACAGGCAGAGGGAGAAGCAGGCTCCATGCAGGGAGCCCGATGTGGGCCTCGATCCCGGGTCTCCAGGATCAGGCCCTGGGCTGAAGGCAGGCGCCAAACCGCTGAGCCACCAGGGCTGCCCTGTTAAGTAGAATTAAAACAAAAGGTTAAGAAAATTAAAAAAGGAACCCAGTTTAAAACCAAGGAAGAAACATATATACTGCTTGTATAGTCTTAGAAACGTCTCAAAACGATACTATTCCTTTCCTTTTTTCTTTTTTCCTTTTATTTTTATACTGTTAATTTCTAATGGTGCAAAAGGAGATCAAGATGCAACCTCTGGTTATGTAAACCATCATCCCATCATGCTACACGGTTATGTAAGACTTGAGGCAGTGGAAGTGAGGAGGCTTACTTACATTCATTCATTCATTATTTATTTATTTTAAAATTTATTTATTCATGAGAGACACAGAGAGAGAGAGAGAGAGAGAGAGAGAGAGAGAGAGAGAGAGAGAGAGAGGGGCAGAGATCCAGGCAGAGGGAGAAGCAGGCTCCACGCAGGGCCCCGAGGCGGGGCTCCATCCTGGGTCTCCAGGGTCACGCCCCGGGCTGCAGGCGGCGCTAACCGCTGGGCCACCGGGCGTCCCCAGGAGGCTTACACCTAAACTTTGACCACAGCACTGAAGAGAGCGGTACCGGGATGCTGGCAGCCCCCGCTCCCTGCGTGGCTTCTCCGTGGCCTCGTGTCCTTGGACTTCTTAGTTCGGCTTCGGGGCAACTGCATCCCATCAGCGCTTTCACTTCCCTTTACAGCCACAACAGACGTTCCTATCTCTTTGCCTTCAGGCTCTCGCTCGCAGCCACTCTGCTGCCGTTGCGTTTTATGGACATTCTTTAGCTTGCGCTACATTTAAGTGTAATGTTTGTTTTTTTAAAAAATATTTTATTTATTTACTCATGAGAGACACACACAGAGACAGAGAGAGAGAGAGAGAGGCAGAGACGCAGGCAGAGGGAGACGCAGGTTCGATGCGGGACTCGAACCCGCGACCCGGGGTCACGCCCCGGGCTCCAGGCGGCGCTAACCGCTGAGCCACCGGGCTGCGCAGGTATAATGTGTTCATCGTGGTTTCTTTTTCTTTTCTTTTTTTTTTTCTTTTCTTCCTTTTCTCCGGCGGCCAGTGGCGTCTAAGGCTGGGTTAGACGCCGCGCAGCCTGCAGGGCTCCGGGGGCGAGTGTGCAGGGGGGCGGCGCGGCCCACGGGGCAGGGAGCCCGGCCGTCCGACCCGCCGCCTGCGAGCCGGGGAAAGCCCCGGAGGTCTCGGGGCTGCCCCCCCCCCCGCCCCGCGCGGCGCCTCTCCTACCTGCCGGGACCCTCCCGAGCGAGGCCCGCTCCGCCGGCCGCTCCAACCGGCTCCGCGTTCCCCTGCGCGGCAGACGCCGTCGACGAGCCGCCACGAGCGCCCCCATCCCGCCGCCTCCCCGCCGCTCCCGGCGTGCCCCGCGGCCCCACGCGCTGGCAGCTCGGCGGGGCGGGGCCTCCGAGGGAAGCGCCGCGCTCGGCCACGTGACTTCCTTCCGGGAGAGCCTCCGCGGGCCTCCCAGCCACCGGCGCGGCCCGCCCCACCACGCCTGCGCGGCGCGGTTGGCCCTCCAGTCGCTCCCGGCGAGGGGGCGGGGCGCGCCCACGACCGCGCCGCTCATTGGCTCGAGCTGCCGTCGCTCGGTTGCGTTGCCGCGGCGCCCGCGGGGGCGGGGCCGCCGGAAGCCCCGCCCCCCGGCCGCCGGGCCCGTGGCTGGCTGGCGGAGGCTGTCACTCCCGGGCGGCTTCCCTGCGGCCGGCGCTCGGTTGGGGGCGGGAGGAGGAGGGGCCGGCTTGGGGTCCGACCAGCCGCAGCCGCCGCCGCCGCCGCCGCCGCCGCCGCCGCCGCCGCCGCCTGCGCGGGGCTATGAGCAGCGGGCGACGCGCCCTCCGCCGCTCCGCGCAGCGCTAGTCGCCGCCCGGGTGCCCAGCGCCGCGGCCCGCGGCCCCCTCGGCTCCCCCAGCGCGGCCGGCGACGCGAGGCGGGGGCAGGATGAGGATGGCGGTGGACTTCGAGGAGTGCCTCAAGGACTCGCCCCGCTTCAGGTACCGGCGGCCTGCCAGGCCCCGAGCCCCAGCGCGCTTCCTCCGCCGCCGCGGCCCTGCCTGCGCTCCGCCCCCGGCCCCGCCGACGAGGCCCGGCGCCACCCCCCCCGCCGCCGTCCAGCGCCCGGCCGCCCGGCGGGTCTGCGGGGGGCGGAAGTGGGAGCGCCCTCTCTCCTCCCGCGGCGGGCGGCGGCGGCGGCGGCGGCGGCGGCGGCGGCCCGGGGCTCCGGCAGCCCGGCCCCTCGGCTCCGTCCCGGCTGGGCTCCGTCCTCGGCTCCGTCCTCGGCCCGGGGCTCGGTCCTCGGCTCGGGCTCCGTCCTCGGCTCCGGGGCTCGGGCTCCGTCCTTGGCTCCGTCCTCGGCTCCGGGGCTCCATCCTCGGCTCCGTCCTCGGGCTGGGCTCCGTCCTCGGGTCCGTCCTCGGCTCCGGGGCTCGGTCCTCCGGCTGGGCTGGGTTCAGTCCTCGGCTCGGGCTCCGTCCTCGGCTCCATCCTTGGCTCCGTTTTCGGCCCGGGACTCCATCCTCGGCTCCGTCCTCGGCTCCGGGGCTCCGTCCTCGGGTCCGTCCTCGGCCCAGGCTGTGTCCTCCGTCCACCGGCTGGGCTCCGTCCTCGGCCCCGGGGCTCCATCCTCGGCTCCATCCTCGGCTGCATCCTCGGGCCGGGCTCCGTCGGCCGAGCCGAGCGGCAGCCCTGGGCGTCCCGAGCCCGTGCACCTCCGCCTCCGGTCCGCGCTCCTCGGGGCTCCAGAGCGGTTTCCAGGGGACCCCTTTGCCGGGTTCTATCTCCCGGAGCGTTCGTACGGCTGCCCTCGGGCCGCTCAAGAGTAAGGGAGGCCTTGGGACGTGCGTTAGCCGGGGAGCCCCCGGGTACCAGCCTGCCCAGCTGCAGGCCGAGCAGCGCTCGGGGATGCTTGCCTGCATCCTTCTGGGAACTAGCTGTGCGCATCCTTTTTTTTTTTTTTTTGTAAAGATTTTATTTATTTGTTAGAGACAGAGAGAGAGAGAGAGAGAGAGAGGCAGAGACCCAGGCTGAGGGAGCAGCAGGCTCCACGCAGGGAGCCCGACGTGGGACTCGATCCCATGACCCCGGGGTCACGCCCTGGGCTGCAGGCGGCGCTAACCGCTGGGCCACCCGGGCCGCTCCATGTTCTCATTCTTACCACGGATTTCCCCGTTCCCTTTACAGTGAAACGCAAAGAATTGGTAAAACCGAGGAACTCCTACTTCTAAGAACATTTTGTTTTGTTTTGCCTTTTTTTTTTTTTTTTTTGGAGGAGGGTGCTAATTTTATTCGCAGCTTAGAGCTGTTGTTTGTAAAAAGCTGCATCTGGTTTGATCGTGGTTGTTGGCATTCGTTTTTTTGACAGTTTTATGGTCCAAGTGAATTAAAAGGACCCAGAGGGGACACGCATGGATTGCCTAGGACAGCTTCTCAGGTTGGAGTGCAGACTGTGGCAGATGAAGTGATTTTTAAAGTATACCTCAGAAAACCCTGCTTTTCGTGAATTTTTGTTTAGATGACTTGGCTTTTTTTTTTTTTTTTTTAATGAAGCAGCACAGCATTTTTCCTCTGGAGAATGTGGATTTATACTCAATTTGTTTCACATATTAAGTTTGATTTAAAAAAAAACAAGTTGAGAGAAGGGATATGGAAATACTTGTGGCCGCTGATGTTCAGAAACTTGTGATGTCTTTGTTTTTGAAATAAAGGAATAATTGAATATAAAATAAGAGGGAAAGATACTGATTAGATGGTATGGAATATTATGGTGAACTTTGTTAAACTTGAGTATATTCTATTTTAATTCAGTATTAGAGATTTTTCAAGCGTTGCTTCTGGTATTCCAGTTATTGTTGGCTGCACATTGGGATGAGAAGTCAAGCTTGAAGGAACTCCAGTATCTGGTATACGTTTTTTTTAAAGCTGCATTAGATTTGCAATAGAAGAGGGGCCTCCCGGGTGACTAGATCAGTTAAGCATCTTCCTTTGGCTTGGTCTTGATCTCAGGGTCCTGGGATCTCGTCCTGAGTCTGACTCTGCTCAGCAGGGAGCCTGCTTCTCCCTCTCTCTTTCCCTCTCTCTGCCTTCTGCTCTGCCTGCTTGTGCTGTTTCTCTTATTCTCTGTCAAATAAATAAATAAAATCTTAAAAGATTTGCAATGGAAGTATGCCAAGAAATAAAAGTCTCATCGTTCACATTCCTAATTTTTCTAGTCTCTATGTAAGTATGTATAGCATTTGAAAATAATGTTTTAGAATTCTTTTATCCATATGCTTCATGTGTAAGAGAAATTTGACTTTTAAGAGTATCTGCATGTTGTGAGTGATATGTTGAAACTTTCATATTAGAATAGAAGATTTGTGAGGGGTGAGCTTGTTAGTGGTTTTGGTTTTGGTTTTTAAAAAAATCTTAGATTTTATTTAAGAGAGAGTGTGGGAAAGCATGAGCAGGGGCAGGGACGGGGTGGGGGGAGCAGAGGCAGAGGGAAAAGAGACTCCCTGCTGAGCAGAGAGGCTGCCTGGGGTCTCCATCCCAGCACCGCGAGGTCACGATGTGAGCCGAAGGCAGACACTTAACTGACTGAGCCACCCTGGCGCCCTGTTTATGCTTTTTGATTGCAAGGCAGCTGCACCATTTATTCCTTGTGGGGTTCTGATCTGTTGTGCTGTTTTTAAACTAATTCTTACTTTTATTTCCCTTCATACACAAATCTTCTGGCATTTAAGTCTGGCATGTGGACATGCCTTAGGTGTTGTAGAATTGATGCAGAAGGCAGATCTTGCTGAAGAAAAATTTCACCAGTGTTCAAGTTTTAATCATTAATTGTCCTGCTAGGTTGATAAGGAAAATTGGAGGGGAGATTGATGAAATAGGGGGAGAAGGATGTTGCTATTGCAGCATTGTCTGTAGTAATTTGAATAAAGCCAGTGGTTACGTTTACATTCCTATGAACATTTTTTTGTTTGTTTTGTTTTTAGATTGGAAGGCACATTGCATTGTGTAATTTTGTGCATCCAGATTTAGTTTTAAAAACCAGTCTAAAGGTCAACATCTTGTTCATCTAAAAATCTACCAGAAAGTACATGTGCCTAAGTATACTTTTTTTAAGTGGGAATTTTCCAATTTGATCAACATTTGTTTGAACAAGTTTGAATTTGTTTGGACCCTAAATTGTATATGCAGTTGGTCTTTAAAATTTTATAAAATTTTAATAAAATTGTGCTTTTATTTAAACGTGGTTCACACAGGAAGTGAATATTTTCTTTTTAAAGTTTTTATTTATTTATTCATGAGAGATGCAGAGAGAGAGGCAGAGACACAGGCAGAGGGAGAAGTAGGCTCCCTGTGGGGAGCCTGATGTGGGACTCTTTCCCTGGTCTCTAGGATCACTAAACCGCTGAGCCACCCAGGGATCCCCGAATATTTTGTTTGAAACCAAAAGCTGAATTAATTTGTGCTTTCTGAATTGTAAAACATTTTTGCTCTAACGAGTGTTCAAATATAAGAATACTGGCATTTATAAGTCTTCAAAACTTTAGTTTTTACCTGACGCACATTTATGTTTTATCCTTAACACTGTTTATTGTGTGTCATTCTGAAAGTTTTTTCATTTGTAGATTCTGTTTCAGATATGGTCTTTATTGGAGAACTTAGGAAAAAAATCTTAAAAAGGTTTTTTGGGGAGAAAGGTTTTAATGGGTGAAAGACTTTGATATAATATTTATCTATGTAGGTTATGTTTTGCTCTTAAATCGCAAATTTACCTTCCATCTTTAGAACAGATAGACTTAACAACTGATGCTTTATGCATGGCAAACATAGAGGACGAGGAATGTGGGGAAACATCCTTTCATTTCTCGAGTGGTAGAATGAAATTATTAAGTAGATCTATTGTGAACTGAAATACAGGTATCCTGCTATTCCTCATTGCAGCTTGTAATTCCTCATTTAGTGTAATACCAACTTAAGTTGAAATAAGGAAGAACAAGCTGCTATAATATGGCAGACAGATTTCATACTAGATGCTTTCATGGCTATTCTCTAATTTAATATTAAAATGTACTGTGAAGTAGGAATTATCTTCATTTTTAAAATTCAAAAAAGAAATCCCAAACTTGATATCTTGAGAAGTTAAAATTAACTTTTTTAATGGTGGACTTTCAAATGGTTGACCTGGTGAATTCACTCTTTTTATGCTGTCTCTCAAGCCACAGAGTTTAGTTGTGTTAATTAAGTTTGCATTAAGTTGGTTTATGGTGTTTTTTTTTTTATCATACAGAAATTTAAAAACTGGTTTTAGGGTATTGCCTAGAAAAGTCTCCCCATCCCGTTATTATTTATAGAATATTTTTCTATCATTTCATAGTAATTTTTAGTTTCATGTAATAAAACTGGATTTTAGTTTTGAGAGAGAGTTCAATTTTATTTTCTTCCTAATAGAAGTCATTTGTCCTAACACCTTTTATTGAATAGTTAATATTATTTATACACACACACAAACACACACCTTTGTATATTTTTCTGGGTTCTACTCTTTTTTTATTTTTTTTAATTTTTATTTATTTATGATAGTCACAGAGAGAGAGAGAGAGAGAGAGAGAGAGGCGCAGAGACATAGGCAGAGGGAGAAGCAGGCTCCACGCACCGGGAGCCCGACGTGGGACTCGATCCCGGGTCTCCAGGATCGCGCCCTGGGCCAAAGGCAGGCGCCAAACTGCTGCGCCACCCAGGGATCCCATGGGTTCTACTCTTTTTCACTAATATGTTTGTCTATTTGTCAACTACCATTAATATTTTAGTTACAATACTTTTCATAACTAGTCTGTTGTAATATCTGGTGGGACAAATTTTTCCTTGTCCCCTCCCTCCCAATTTAATGGCTATTCTTGAATATTTTGTTTTTGTAGTACTTTCTTCAATTTCAGAAAAGGGTATGCCATTCTGGTGTATTTTGCCCTTCTTTCTTTTTTTTTTTTTTAAGATTTTATTTATTTATTCATGAGAGACACACACACACAGAGAGAGACAGAGACACAGGCAGAGAGAGAAGCAGGCTCCATGCAGGGAGCCCGACGTGGAACTCGATCCCGGGACTCCAGGATCACGCCCTGGGCTGAAGGTGGAAACTCAACCACTGAGCCACCCAAGGCTTCCTGCCCTTATTTCTTTAAAAACTTTTTCTTCTATAAAATTTCAGTGTTGTTACATACAAAGGTATATTTACAAGAAACATACTTTAGTTTTTTTAAAATTTTAAAAAATATTTTAAAAACATATTTGACAGCACAAGCAGGGGGAGCGGCAGAGGGAGAGGGAGAAGCAGGCTCCCTGCTGAGCAGGAATCAGGTGCAGGGCTTGATCCCAGGACTCTGGGATCACAACTGGAGCCAAAGGCAGATGCTTAACTGACTGAGCCACCCAGGCACCCAGGAGTATTTTTCTTTTTGTTTTTTAATGATAATTTATTTTTGTTTATTTATTTTTAAGGACTCTCTATACCCAGTGTGGGGTTTGAACTCATACAGGAAACATTAGATTCAAAGACACAAATAGGTTGAAAGCAAAAGGATAAAAAAGATAAATCATGCAAACAGTACTCAAAAGAGAGTTGGAATTATATACTAATATCACTTAAAATAGACCTTAAGACAAAAATTACTAGAGATAAAGGACATTTTATAATGATAAAAAGGTCAATCCATCAGGAAGACCTAACACCTACACACATTCACTTAGCAGATCCCCAAATACTTGAAGCAAAAACTGACAGAATTCAAGGAAGAAATAGACAATTCAGTAATAAGAGTTGAAAACATAAATACTTTCAATAATGGGCGGAACAATTAGGAGAAGATCAACAAGGAAATAGATGTGAGTTATAACACAATAAATAAGCCAACAAGATAATAATAGGTGCATAATAAATGATAGATGTATAATATAATTAAAACATAATCTGTACAACATGTCATACAACAAAAGTGAGTTCACATTCTTCTCCAGTACATGTGAAACATTTTTCAGCATAGCCTGTATGTTCGGCTATTAAGCAGGCTTCAATAAATTTAAAAGTTTTGAGACCATGCAAAATATGTTCTTTGACCACCATGACATGAAACTACAAATCAGTAACAAGAAAATCATGGGACTCCTGGATGGCTCAGCGGTTGAGCGTCTGCCTTCGGCTCAGGTCCTAATCCCAGGTTTTGGGATCGGGTCCTGCATCAGGCTCCTTACGGGGAGCCAGCTTGTGCCTGTGTCTCTGCCTCTCTCTCTCTCAGTGTCTCTCATGAATAAATAAATCTTTAAAAAAAAAATCCAAAAAAACCCAGAAATATGTGGAAATTAAGTAACACAGTCTGAAATAACCGATGAATCTAAGAAGAAATCATAAAGGAAATTAGGAAGTACTTTCAGGGTTCCCTGGGTGGCTCAGTTGGTTAGCATTGTCTTTGGCTCCAGTCAGGATCCCAGGGTCCTGGATGGAGCCTGGCATCCAGCCTATCCAGCCCTGACCTGGACGGGCTGGGTATCATCTCAGGCTCCTTGCTCAGCTGGAGTGTGCTTCTCTCTCCCTCTGCCTGCCGCTATCCCAGTTTGTACACTCTCTCTTGATCACTCTTTCTCAAATAATAATAATAAAAAAAAGGTCTTAAAAAAAGGAAATACTTTGAGACAAATAAAAACAAAACCATGTATAAAACTTATGGGATGCAGCTAAAGCAGTGCCTGGAGGAACATTTATACCTGCAAACATCTGTGTTAAAATCATCTCAAATCATAATCAAACCATATAAAGAAACTACAAAAAGGAACTAGTGAAGTGATCTCAAAGCAGGAAGAGGGAGGAGATAAAGACTAGAGCAGAAATTTAAAGTTTATTTATTTTTATTTATGATAGTCACAGAGAGAGAGAGAGAGAGAGGCAGAGATACAGGCAGAGGGAGAAGCAGGCTCCATGCACCGGGAGCCCGACGTGGGATTCGATCCCGGGTCTCCAGGATCGCGCCCTGGGCCAAAGGCAGGCGCCAAACCGCTGCGCCACCCAGGGATCCCTAGAGCAGAAATTTAAAAAGAGAATAGAAGAACAGGAGAAAAAGTAATAAAACCAAAAGTTAGTCTTTCAAAAAGAGCAATAAAATTGACATCTTCAGCTAGACCGAAAAGAAAAAGAAGACCCAAATGACTAGATTCAGGAATGGAAGGGAGGACATTGCTTTGTCCTACAGAAATACAAAGGGTTATAAGAGAATATTGTGAATAATTCTATGACAATAAGCTAGATGAAATGGATATATTCCTAGAAAGATGCAATCTTTTGAAACCAACTCAAGAAGAAATGGAAAATCTGAATAGACCTAAAAATATATAAAATATATACAATATACAATACAATAATTTATATAATTTTATGTATATAATTTTACATGTACATGTATATACTTTGAATTAATACTCAAAAAGCTTCCTCTAGGGGGCGCTTGGGTGGCTCAGTTGGTTAAGCGTCTGCCTTCAGCTCAGGTCAAGATCCCAGTGTCCTGGGATGGATCCTGACGCTCTGTGTTGGACTCGCTCCCTGCTCTTTTTTCTCCTTCCCACTACTCATGCTGTCGTGCTTTCTCTCTCTCTCAAATAAATAAATAAAATCTTTAAAAAGACAAAAGCTTCCTAGGTGGTTCAGTTGGTTTAACTGTGTGCCTCCTGCTCAGGTCCTATCTAAGGGTCCTGGGATTAAGCCTCATGTGGGGCTCTGCTTGGTGGTGAGCCTACTTCTCCCTCTGCCTTTCCTTCTGTGATCTCTCAAATAAAAAATCTTTAAAAAATTAAATAAAAAAAAAAGTGCCTCAGTTGGTTCAGCATCTGACTCTTTGTCTTGGCTCAGATCTTGATCTTGGGGTTGTGGGTTCAGGTGTCCTGTTAGGCTCCATCTGGATGTGGAGCCTACTTAAAAAAACAAAAACAAAAACAAAACTTCCCCCAAAGGAAAAGCCCAAGGTAAGATGGCTTTACCAATGAATTCTTCCAAATGTTTAAAGGTCAGTAAGCAATAATTCTTTACAAACTTTCCATGAAATAGAAGAGGAGGTATCACCAAGTCATTCTGTGAGGTCAGTGTTACTACCAAAGCCAAAGATATCACAAGAAAACAACAGACTGATAATCCTTTATAAATACAGATACAAGAATCCTTAGCAAAATATTAGCAAGCCAAATATAGCAACATATAAAAAAGATTGTACATCATGACCAAATGGGATTTATCCAGGAATGCAAAATACCAATGAAAGTAGAATAAAGGACAAAAACTATTTAATCATCTTAATAGACATAGAACAATATTTGGCAATTCAACACACTTCCATAGTGAAAATATTTAGTAAAGCAGGAATACAGTACTTTCTTAACTTGGTAAAGAACATGTATGGAACATTCCTATATAACATCATACTTAAAAGACTAAAAGTTTTCCCCTATAACCGTGAATAAAAGTCCACTCTCTCTACTGCTATTCCACAATGTAGTAGGGGTAATAGCCAAAGTGTTTGGCAGGAAAGAAAAATAAAAGACATCCATATTAAAAAGAAGAAAAAAAAAAGTAGTGCTACAACTATTTTTACTTTTATTTTTTTAAAGATTTAATTCATGAGAGACACAGAGAGGCAGAGACATAGGCAGAGGGAGAAGCAAGCTCCCTGTGGGGACCCCAATGTGGGACTTGATCCCAGGACCCCAGAATCACACCCCGAGCCAAAGGCAGACACTCAACCCTGAGCTGCCCAGGTGTCCCTATTTCTACTTTTATTTTTTAAAAGATTTTATTTATTTATTCAAGACAGAGAGAGAGAGAGGCAGAGACACAGGCAGAGGGAGAAGCAGGCTCCACGCAGGGAGCCCGACACGGGACTCGATCCCCGGTCTCCAGGATCATACCCCGGGCTGAAGGCGGCGCCAAACCGCTGGGCCATTGGGGCTGCCCTCTACTTTTAGATTATATATCTTGTATATAGAAAATGTTAAGGAATCCACCAAAAATCTGTTGGAGCTAATAAGTTTAGCAAGCCAGCAGGATGTAAGGTCAGTGTACAAAAGTCATTTGTATTTCTATGTACTAGCAAAGAAAATCATTCTATTGAACAGTGTCATCAAGAATAAAATATAAAGGCATAAATCTGGCCAAAGAAGTACAAGACTGTATACTGTATAGGATTGTACGATGAAAACCATATAACATCATTGAAAGAAATTAAAGACCTAAATTAAGGGAAAGATATTTCATGTTCATGGATCAGAAGACTTAATATTGTTAAGATTACAATATCCCCAAATTCTCTTCCCTTATAGGCTAAAGGCAACCCCTATCAAAATTTCCAGCTAATTTCTTTGAAGTCTGGCAAGTTCATCCTAAAATTCATATGGAAATGCAAGTGACCAGAATAGCCAAAACAATCCATAAAAAGAACGAAGTTGGAGGGTTTACTTCCCATTTTAAAACCACTACACAGCTATTGTAATCAAGACAGTGTGGAATTGGCATTTAAGTAAGATATATATAGATCAATGGAATAGAGTCCAGAAACCCTTAAATTTATGAAAAACCAGGTTTTGACAAGGGTTCCAGTACAATCAATGGAGAAAGAATAGTCTTTTTAACAAGTGGTGCTGTAAACAACTGTACATCCACATGTAAAAGAATGAAGTTAGACCCCTGTATTGCATCCTATCTGAACATTAGGTCAAAATGGATCATAGACCTAAATATAAGAGCTAAAACTATACAATTTTCAGAAGAAAACAAGAGTAAATCTTTGTACCCAAAATATTTACTTGAATTGCCTTGTTTCCAAAAGATTTACCTTGAATTAGGCAGTGGTTTTTTAGGTACAATCCCTAAAGAACAAGCAAGTATAGAAAAAATTGGCAAATTCAATTTCATCAAAGTTTAAAACTTTTGTGCTTCAAAGGACACATCAAGAATGTGAAAGGATGGGGATCCCTGGGTGGCGCAGTGGTTTGGCGCCTGCCTTTGGCCCAGGGCACGATCCTGGAGACCCGGGATCGAATCCCACATCAGGCTCCTGGTGCATGGAGCCTGCTTCTCCCTCTGCCTGTGTCTCTACCCCTCTCTCTCTGTATGACTATCATAAATAAATAAAAAATTTTTAAAAAAATATGAAAGGATGATGTACAGAATGTTAGAAGTATTTGCAAATTATGTAAGGGATATGTATCCAAAGAATATAAAGAACTCTACAACTCAGCAATAAAAATGAGCAAATAATCCAGATTAAAAACAGGCAAAGGGGGACACCTGGGTGGCTCAGCGGTTTAGCGCCACCTTCGGCTCAGGGTGTGATCTTGGAGACCTGGAATCGAGTCCCGCGTCGGGCTCCCTGCATGGAGCCTGCTTCTCCCTCTGCCTGTGTCTCTGCCTCTCTCTCTCATGAATGAATGAATAAATAAAATCTTAAAAAAAAAAAAAAACAACAGGCAAGGATTTGAATAAACATTTCTCCAAAGAAGATATACAAATGGTCAATAAGCACATGAAAGCTGCTCAAGATCATTGTTCAGCATATATTCAGTAACCATCTTGGGATTCTGTATTCTGAATCTTCTGGCTTCAAATTAGCTTTACCAGTGCACTTTGAAGACTTAGGTTCTGGCTTTCTCTGGTCTAAATGAGTTCCCATTTTTTTTACCTGCCTTTCAGTTCCCAGAATTGTGTTGCTACTGTTACTCTTCTCTTCTTTGTCTTTGTGAAGTAGTGCTTTAAAATTTTTTTTTCTGTCATTTTAATTGGATTTTGGAGAAAATGGAGGTAAATGGGTATGGCTAACCTACGGTGTTTAACTGGAAGTTTCTGGTGCTGTTGATAGGCAAAGCATAATTCATACTGGAGAACATTGTTTTAGGGTAGTAAATATGGACCAAGGATACAACCTCTGGAGGCAGATGACTTCTGTCTTTTTCATTTATTGGTAGTGAAATCTGTGGGCAGATTTCTGAATTTTTCCCAGGCTCAGTGAGTGAGAACAATACTGCCTTTCACGGAAGTAGATAGGGAACAACCCACTTAATGCTAATTCCCTTTCCTCTTTCTCTTGTGTCCTTGAAAAGAAGTTTGGATGGTTTAGTTAAAGATGCTGGCTTTCCCATGTGGAAGTGGACTATTAGTTGGGAGCGTCTAGAATGCATGAAGAATTAGAATTAGGCATGTTACTTGTATATACGAAAATCGTCTATGTTGGTGGATTAAGAAAGAATACAAACAAATGGGCAAACTTCATTGAACTTTATAGAAGTAAAGCAGTATAGGTCTTTAAAAAGAGCCATTTATAGATTTTATGTTTAGAGTATTTAAGAAAGTAGAGTGAGCAAAAGTAGAGGAGGAAAACAAAACAAAACGGAGGACATGATGCCTTGAAGATTTATATCTGAATGATGTCAGAGCAAAGGGTAAGTAAATTGAAGGGCATGAAAGAAAATTCCCATGAGGAAGTATATATATATGTTTATTTGGGATTATGTGAAGTTTCTTTCCTTTGAATTGTATCTCTAGGAGGATCTGGACGTTAAATGAGAAGAAATGTGAGTTAAATTAGTATATCATTATTCCTATTCCAGAGTTGAAGAAATTTTCATAGAAAGAGTTGAATTGATTGCCATCTTGTAGTAATTTGTATCTTTTTTTTTCCTTTCTTAAGATTCTATTTATTTATTCATGAGAGACACAGAGAGAGAGAGAGAGGCAGAGAGAGAAGCGGGCTCCTCGCAGGAGCCTGATGTGGGACTCGATCCCAGATTCTGGGATCATGCTCTGAGCTGAAGGCAGATGCTCAACTGCTGAGCCACCCAGGTGTCCCAAGTAATTTGTATCTTAAGTAAGTCAGGGAGCACCTAGATGGCTCAGTTGGTGGAGCTTGTGACTTTTGGTCTCAGGGTTGTAAATTCAAGTCCCACCTTCGGTGTAGAGATTACTTAAAGGAATTTTTTTTTTTTTTTAAATAAGTCAGGATTCCTTAATGAAATGTAGTCAATGTTCCCTTTACAGTTTTTATATTTTCTGTGATGTCCCAGATATACTCATTTATTTTTTATTTTTTATTTTTATTTATTATTATGATAGTCACACACAGAGAGAGAGAGAGGCAGAGACACAGGCAGAGGGAGAAGCAGGCTCCATGCACCGGGAGCCCGACGTGGGATTCAATCCCGGTTCTCCAGGATCGCGCCCTGGGCCAAAGGCAGGCACTAAACCGCTGCACCACCCAGGGATCCCCAGATATACTCATTTAAATATAAAAACTTGCACTGCTAAAAAACCCAGTGCAATATTGAAATGTAAAACATGGTAAAACAGTTTAATCCAAGGCAGGCAGTGGAGAGAGTCACTTAGATGATTAATATCAAGGATTTAACTTTGTTTTTGTATGTATTTTATTTTTTTAAATTAAAAATATTTTATTTATTTGAGAGAGAGAGAGAGAGAGAGAGCATAAGCAGGGGAGTGGGAGCCTGATTTGGGGGCTCTATCCCAGGACCCTGGGATCACGACCTGAGCAGAAGGCTCAGGTGAAAACTGGTTCCCTTGTATGTATTGTACTGTATTGCATTGCATTGCATTGTATTTATTTATTTTATTTATTTATTAAGAGAGAGAGAGAGAGAGAGAGACAGAGACATAGGCAGAGGGAGGAGCAGGCTCCATGCAGGGAGGCTGACGTGGGACTCGATCCTGGGTCTCCAGGATCACACCCTGGGCCAAAGGCGGCGCTAAACCACTGAGCCACCCAGGCTGCCCACCTCCTTGGATTTTTGAGTCAATGTTTTGCACTAATATAATAATAAAGAGACTGGGTTTTATTGGTTATTGTCAAGTAATAGTTTTGTATGGATAAAAACAAGATACTTCCTAGCACATTTATCGTTTAATTGAAGACACTCTTTGGTATTTCTTTTAGGGTTTATCTGCTGGCTAAGAGCCATGTCAGTTTTTTTTTTTTTTTTAAAGATTTTATTTATTCATGAGAGACACAGAGAGAGAAACAGAGACATAGAGGGAGAAGCAGGCTCCATGCAGGGAACCCGATGTGGAACTTGATCCCGGGACTCTAGGATCATGCCTTGAGCTGAAGGCAGATGCTCAATTGCTGAGCCTCCCAGGCGATCGCCATGTCAGTTTTTGTATGAAAATAACTTTGTTTTTCTTTGATATTAGAAGGCTATTTTACTGAAGCATGGAATAGTAGGTTGGTTTTTTTTTTTTTGAAGTACAATGTCATTTCATCATCTTTTGTTCTTTTGTTTTTTACATCATTTGTTACAAGTTTTATTAGATTTATTGTTGCTATTCAAGGATAATGTATCTTTTTCTCTACTTTTTTTTTCAAAGGCGGGGGAGGGAGAGAGAAAAAGAGGAGAGGAGAGGAGAGGGTAGGGGCAGAAGGAGAGGGAAAAACAGATTCTCCAGTAGGCTCCACACCCAGCATGGGGCTTGATCTCACCGTCCTGAGATCATGACCTGAGCTGAAATCAAGAGTTAGATGATTGACTGAACCACTTCTGCTTTTTAAAACATTTTTTTTCTTTGACTGGTTTTCAGCTGTTTTACTATTATATGTGTAGGTAGGGTTTCTGTTTTATTCATCCTCCTTGGGACTTGTAGAGTTTTTTCAACATGTGGGGTATGTAGGGTATGTCTTTGATCAGTTTCTAAAATTCCTGGCAGTTATCTCTTAAATATTGTTTCGCCTTTTTCTTTCCTTTTGGGCACTCAGTTACACATGGTAGAGTCTCTTGTTGTGTCCTACACGTCTCATATTCTTTTCTGAAATGATAAGCTTCACAGAAAAGTAGAATATTGGGGATCCCTGGGTGGCTCAGTGGTTTCACGCCTGCCTTTGGCCCAGGGCGCGATCCTGGAGTCTGGGATCGAGTCCCGCATCGGGCTCCCGGCATGGAGCCTGCTTCTCCCTCTGCCTGTGTCTCTGCCTAGAGTCTCTCTCTCTCTGTGTGTCTATCATAAATAAATAAAAAATAAATCTTTAAAAAAAAAAAGAAAAGTAGAATATTATCTACTGATCTATATTCCTGTTTATTAAGCTCATCTTCCACTGTATATAATCTCCTGTGAAACCTCTCTGTGGAGTTCCTTAATTGTGTTTTTCACTTTTGGAAATTTGATTTGGTTTTGTTTTTTATTGATTCTTGGTGAAAATTGGCACCTTTGTATTTGTTCTTTGCCTATTTCTCTCTAGTTTCATGAATATATTATTGCCACTTTAAGTCCCTATATAATGAAACCAGTATTTAGGTAATTTGTGTGTCTATGTCTATTTGTTTTTTATTCATTCATTCTCGTCCTCCTCCTTTTCATTTCTTTTAGTGGGCTAGCATTTTTTATTTAATATTATAAGCTGTGTATGAAAAACTGTAAATGCTCTGGGTGATGTTATCTTTCTCTTAAGATGATTGACTCTTTCCTTTGTTAGGTAGGTAGGGTAGTAGATGATCCTCTTAGTCCAGTTGTGGAATAAGCTTTATTAGTTTCCTATTGCTGCTATAACATATTATCCAAACTTTGTGGCCTAAAACAATACAAATTCATTATCTTATAGTTTCAACACAGATCTAACTTGGCTAAAATCAAAGTGTTGGCAGGACTGCATTCCTTTCTAGATGGTCTAGAAGAGAATTTTTTTTTTTTTAACCTTTTCCAGTATCAAGAGGCTGTCCACATTATTTGGCTCATGACACTCTTCTGTCTTCAGAGACAGCAATTACTGGGGCACTTTCTGTTCTGCCTCCCTCTTTCACTTTTATAAAGACCCTCATGGCAATGTTGACCTACTTAGATATTTCTAGCATTTTCTCCCCACCCAAGTAATATGGTTATTAACCTTAATTCTGTGTGTTGCCTTAATTCACTTTATAGTGTAACCTAACATATTTATAGGTTCAGGGGATTAGGATGTTGACATCCTTCGGGGCCATTATTCTATCTACCACAGTTCCTCCCTCTGGCTTCCAAAGATTAACCTCTGCCCTATATGCAAAATCTATTCACCCCATCCCAGCACCCCTATAAGTCTCAACCCATGTTGCAATTTATATCATATTATAATCATACTGCACATTTTTGGTAGTTTTGCTACTTTTTTGTTCAGTGGTATGTTGTACATTTTCTAGATTGTTAGGAAAATTCTTTTTTTTTTTTTTGGAAAATTCTTATGATTTAAAAATGGTTGTATCCTGTTTTATCAAGATGTTATAGCATAACACTTATTGCTTATGCCTGTTTTGGATGTGTTGCTCCTCCACTTTCCTGGATTATAGATAATATGATAGCTAATAATCTCATGCTAGTTACTTTCTTGAAGAGTGTAGGCAAATGATCTTGTAAAATACCCCACATTCTGAATTTGACTGTTTACTCTCGGTAGATTCTGTTTACATATTTTTGGCAAGAATACTCACAGGTGGTAGGTGACGCATTATTTTCATCAGGAGACCGATGATGTTTGTCTTCTTGTTGGCATTGCTAATTTGGATCACTGGTGCCATGGGTGGGAGACCAGAGGGAGTGGAGGATTGAAGATCAAAGGACTTGAGCTTGAGAAGGAGCTTGATCTTCAAGGAGCAAAAGGACTAGCGTAGGTTGGAGCAACCTGAGCAGAGGGGATAATGGTAGGAGGTAAGTTCAGAGAGATAGCAGGGACCAGATCAAGTTAGGCCTTATAGGTCATCCACAGAAAGAAGTTTGGATTTTATGATAAATAGTGCAATAAGAAGTACAGTAGGAAGTTATTAGAAAGCTTTTAGCAGTCATGAGCAATTATAAGGCTTATATTTTAAAAATATTTTGACTGCTGTTTGGAAAATTAGTCGTAGGGGGCAAAAGTGAATATAGAGAGACCAGTTAAGGAAGCCATTGCAAGAAACTAGTTAACAAGGTAGGGGAGGCAAGAGATGATTTGGTAGAGAGTGGAGATAATTTTTGTCGTAGAATCAATACAAATTGCTATTGAATTGTTTGTAGGGAATGAGAAGAATATAAATAACATTTTTGGCTTTAGCAACTGGGTGGATGGAGGTATTGCTATAACTGATAAGGGGAAGGCAAGGGAAGAATAGGTTTGGGGTAAAAAAAAAAAATCAAGAATTTGATTTTTGTACTTGTTGAGTCTGAGATAGACACCCAAGTGGACCTGTTAAGTAAAATTGGCACTTCTGCATAGCCTTTTGTAATTCTACTTTACAAACAGATGCAGTCACCTCTCACATTCTCTTTTAGACTATATGTAAACTGTAACCAAGCTTACTAGCATTACATCCTTTGAGCACACTTCCTTGCATATGATACTTAGGCTATAGACTTTTATTGCCAAAAATTACTTTCATAACATAGTCATAGATTCTTTATTTTCATGTAATATGCTCTAATTTTTATTTTAGGACTTTCTCTGTTACTGTACTATTGATGAATTGCAAAACTATAAGTAGTATATGAATTGTTTAGGTTTTCTTTTCCAATGTAGTAATTAGAGTCAAACCAAAATCTTTAGGTCCTCTTGGATAGTTTGTCATAGTTGAGAGACTGATTAATCTTTCTCTAGGCTGCTTCTCCCTCTGCCTGTGTCTCTGCCTCTGTCTCTCTCTGTGTGTCTCTCATGAATGAATAAATAAAATCTTAAAAAAAAATGAGCTATTTGAAAAAAAAATGTAACTAAAGCTCCTTAAAAGCTATAAAAGGCCATAAAAAAATTGTTCCTAAGATGCTTATAGCAATTGAGAAATCAGGAGAGTGTGTTTTTTCCAAGGTAACTTTTGGAAGTGCATGCTTGTTTGGAGATATATTAAAATTTTTACCAATGGTTACTTAATTTTTTTTGAAGATTTATTTTAGAGAGAGAGAGGCAGAGGGAGAGGGAGAGAATCTCAAGCAGACTCCTTGCTGAGCAAGGAGCCTTACATGGGGCTCAATCCTACAACCCTGGGATCACCACCTGAACCGAAATCAAGAGTCACATGCTCAACTGACTGAGCCACCCAGGTGCCCCTCACACATTACTTTAAATTGTGTTCTAGGGATCCCTGGGTGGCACAGCGGTTTAGCGCCTGCTTTTGGCCCAGGGTGCGATCCTGGAGACCCGGGATCGAATCCCACGTCGGGCTCCCAGTGCATGGAGCCTGCTTCTCCCTCTGCCTATGTCTCTGCCTCTCTCTCTCTCTATCATAAATTAAAAAAAAAAATAGTGTTCTAGATTATCTGTTACTCTGTAGCAAATGAAAACTTAGGTACTTGAAATAACCATTAAAAAAATGAAACAACCATTTTATTTTATTTTGCTCAAGGTTTGTAGGTCAGGAGTTTGTAATGGTTTGGGCTGGATGGTTCATCTGTGGTCCATGGTCTGATAGTTGAGTGGCTGAGGCTGTAAGATCCACTTCCATATCTGATGTCCTGGCTCTTGGTCTTTCTGTCTTCTCTTCATATGGCATTTCATCCTTTAGAGCTTTTCCTTGTGAATAGGCTTCTCACAGCATGATAGTATTAGAGTAATTGCACTTAAATGGCAGCTAATTTTCTTTTTGTTTATTTATTTTTTAAAGTAATCTCTACACCCAATGTAGGGTTCGAACTCATGACCTCAAGATCAAGAGTAACATGCTTTTCCTACTGACCCAGCCACATGCTTCTTGGCAACTCATTTTTAAGAGACAGGAAGTTGAAACTAGCAGGCCGATTAAAGGCTAAGTTTAGAAGAGATACATCATTTCTACCATATTCTTTTAGAGCAGTCACAGGGGCCACCCAGATTCAGGAGAATAGAGAAATAGAAATATTGATATTTTGCTGGGGGAATGACAAGGTCATGTTGCAGATGACCATGTGTAGCCATCTTTAGAAAATACAGGCTGCTGCACATTGTGTCCAAACGTGTCTTGGCAATCATGAGGAAAATTAAGATGCTGTAAGATTGCGTATTTAAAGCTAAAAGCCGGGATCCCTGGGTGGCGCAGCGGTTTGGCGCCTGCCTTTGGCCCGGGGCGCGATCCTGGAGACCCGGGATCGAATCCCACGTCGGGCTCCCAGTGCGTGGAGCCTGCTTCTCCCTCTGCCTGTGTCTCTGCCTCTCTCTCTCTCTCTCTCTCTCTCTCTCTCTCTGTGACTATCATAAATAAATAAAAAAAATTAAAAAAAAATGAAGCTAAAAGCCACTTGACGGGATGAGCACTGGGTGTTATTCTGTATGTTGGTAAATTGAACACCAATAAAAAATTAATTTATTAAAAAAATAAAGCTAAAAGCAAGCAGGTTTTGTCTGTCAAACTTCAATTTTAAGAGTTCCTACTCCTGGGAAAGTTTAGAGAAACAGTCCTCATACTGTTGGAAAGAATATAGTTTGGTAGAGCTTTTTCAAAGGGCAAAGTAGTAAAATATCTCAGAACTTAAAAATACACACTTTGCTTCAGAGTTTTTATATCTAGGAATTTCTTCAAAGGAACAATAGGAAAAATATGCAAAATTATATGAACAAGGATACTTATCAGATTGCTTATATATAGAAAAAATTATGCAAGTAGAATATTTGCATCCCTACAGACAGTGCACAAAGTTCCTTTTTCTTCTACATCCTTGCCAACACTTGTTGTTTCCTATGTTTTTGATTTTAGCCATTCTGACAGGTGTGAGGTGATAGCCCATCGTGGTATTGATTTGCATTTTTATGATTATTAGTGATGTTGAGCATCTTTTCATGTGTCTCTTGGCCATCTGTCGTCTTTGGAGAAATGTCTATTCGTGTCTTCTACCCATTTTTAATTGGATTATTTGGGGTTTTGGATGTTGAGTTGTATAAGTTCTTAATATATGTGGAATACCAACCTTTTATCAGACATGTCATTTGCAAATATCTTCTCCCATTCGGTAGGTCGCCTTTTAGTTTTGTTGGTTGTTTCCTTTGCTGTGCAGAAGCTTTTTACCTTGATGTAGTACCAGTAGTTTATTTTTGTGTTTCCTTTGCTTCAGGAGAGACATGTCTGAAAAATGTTGCTATGGCCAATATCAGAGAAATTACTGCTTGTGCTCTCCTCTAGGATTTTTATGGTCTCAGGTGTCATATTTAGGTCTTTAATTCACTCTGAATCTATTTTTGTGTGGTATAAGACAGTGGTCCATTCTTTTGCATGTAGCTGTCCAGTTTTCCCAGCAGCATTTGTTGAGGAGACCGTCTTTTTTCCCATTGCATATTCTTGCCTCTTTTGTCGAAGATTGACCGTTTTTTAAAGGAAATTTTATTTATTTATTCATGAGACACAGAGAGAGGCAGACATAGGCAGAGGGAGAAGCAGGCTCCCTGTGGGGAGCCTGATGGTGAGACTGAATCCCAGGCAGACGCTCAGCCATTTAGCCACTCATGTGCCCCTAATTAACCATTTAATTGTGAGTTTACTTCTCTGCTTTCTATTCTGTTCTTTTGATCCATGTCTATTTTTTTTTGCTAGTACCATGCTGTTTTGATTACTACAGCTTTGTAATTTTTTAAAAGAGATTTTATTTATTTGATAGAGCACAAACAGGGGGAGCAGAAGAGGGAGAAGCAGGCTCCCTGCTGAGCAGGGAGTGTGATGTGAGGCTTGATCCCAGGACTCTGGGATCATGACCTGAGCCCAAGGCAGATGCTTAACAGACTAAGCCACCCAGGTGTCCCTACAGCTTTGTAACATACTTTGAAATCTAGGACTGCGATACGCCCAGTTTCATTTTTCTTTTTCAAGATTGTTTTGAAAAATACTCTTGATATTTTGATAGACATTACATGAAATCTGTAGACTGCTTTGGGTGGTATGGATATTTTAACAATATTTGTTCTTTTTTAATCCATGAGGATGGAATATCTTTTTGTTTGTGTCATCATTAATTTCTTTCATCAATGTTTATTATAGTTTTCTAAGTACAGGTCTTTCACTTCCTTGGTTAAGCTTATTCCTAGGTATTTTATTATTTTTGGTGCAATTGTTTGTGGGATTATTTTCTTAATTTCTCTTTCTGCTGCCTCATTATTAGCGCATAAAAATGTAACAGATTTCTATACATTGATTTTGTATCTTGCAACCTTACCAAATTCATGTATTGGTTTTATAGTTTTTTGGTGGAGTGTTCAGGTTTTTCTATATATAGTATATCATCTACAAATAGTGAAAATTTTACTTCTTCCTTGCCAATTTGGATGCCTTTTATTTATTTATTTATTTTTTTTTTGGGGGGGGTGCAGAGAACAAGAGAGCAAGCAGGGGTGGGGCAGAAGGAGAGGGAGAAAGAGAATCTTAAGCAGGCTCTACCCCCAGTGTGGAGTTTCATACAGGGCTCAATCTCACGCTCTGAGATCATTACCTGAGCCAAAATCAAGAGCTGGATGTTTAACCGACTGAGCTACCCTGTTCCTTTTCTTGTCTGATTGCTGTGGCTAGAACCTCCAGTATTATATTGAAGAAAAGTGGTGAGAGTAGACATCCTTGTCTTGTTCTTGATCTTCGGGGAAATGCTCTTAGTTTTTCTCTCTTGAGTACAATGTTAGCTGTGAGTTTGGTACATAGGAGCTTTATTATGTTGCGATATGTTCCCTCTAAACCTACTTTGTTGACAGTTTTTATCATGAATGGGTGTTGAATTTTGCCAAATGCTTTTTCTGCATCTATTGAAATGATCATACACTTTTCTTTTCTCTTGTTGTGATTTATCATGTCGATTGATTTGTGAATTTTGAACACCCCCCACAGCTTTTTATTTAAAAATTATTCAAAAATTATTCAGACTTAAGAGTTGAAGGGATCAACAAACACCTGTCTAAACTTTGTCTGGATTTTATCAGTTGTTAATATTTTGGCATATTTGCTCTGTCTGTCTTGCACACATAAACACATACACAGCACGTGTGTATACACATACACAGCACATTTAAAAGAAGATAATTTGGAAGTGTGGCATGCATCTCCTGAAAATAAGGACATTCTGGGCAGCCCGGGTGGCTCAGCGGTTTTAGTGCCGCCTTCGGCCCAGGGTGTGATCTTGGAGACCCAGGATTGAGTCCCACGTCAGGCTCCCTGCATGGAGCCTGCTTCTTCCTCTGCCTGTATCTCTGCCTCTCTCTCTCTCTCTCTCTCTCTCTCTCTCATGAATAAATAAATAAATAAATAAAATCTTTAAAAACAAAAAAAGGACATTCTCCCTCAGAACCACATTATAACACTAATAGTAATTAGTGATACTCACATTTTCCCAACTGTGCCAATAATGCTTTGTATAAATAATTTTTTTCCCCTAGCATCTAATCAAGGTTTATGCAGTGGATTGGTTTTTCATTACCTGTAGCTGACTATACATTTTTTATTCTTTTAATCCATCATCTCTCACTGGGATGAATTAACTGTTAAGAAAATACTGGATTGTCTTAGTCATCTCTGAGGCCTTGATTTGGGTAAGGGCAAACTTTTCTATCATGTTAATGACTTTGTTGGCTCATCATAGAGACAGTGGAAAGCTCTTAAAAGAATGTGATGTGTTCAGATTTGGTTAGTATATGTAGCATTAACTCTGAGGCAAAATAGTTTATCACAATTTGATACAAAATGAGATAGCCTTGAACAAAACTGTAAAAAATACATTTTTGAGACAATTTGGGAAAGTCAACATGAAATGGGTATATTTGAAGGAATTATTGTGTGATAATGATAGAGAGTCCATTAAAAATTCTGTATCTGAGGGGATCCCTGGGTGGTGCAGCGGTTTAGCACCTGCCTTTGGCCCAGGGCGTGATCCTGGAGACCCGGGATCGAATCCCACATCGGGCTCCCGGTGCATGGAGCCTGCTTCTCCCTCTGCCTGTGTATCTGCCTCTCTCTCTCTCTCTGTGTGTGACTATCATAAATAAATAAAAATTAAAAAAAAATTCTGTATCTCAAAAAAAATTCCATATCTGTTAAAGATCAACAAAATACAATATCTGGGATTTGCTTTAAAGTACAACAGGAAAGGGATAGGACTATATGAAATAAGAATGATCTTGTTTCATTTGTTGAAACTAGGTGATGGGTATGTGTGTTTTATTTGTTTCATAAGAGGCTAAAAAGACATGTCCTCTGACATTTCATGTTTTGACTTGAAAAATGAACTAGAAGGTTTAATTTGCAATGTGAAAGTTGTCTGGTATTGAAAACTTTTATTACTTTACAGGAGAGTTCTTTATATAGAGTGTCAAGATCTATATCAAAGAAACTTATTTTAAATATTTGATTAGAAAAAAATAGCAAAAATAATGTTTCTGAATCTCATGAGAAGAATCCAACATTTTAGGATATTAAATAATCTTATTCTTACAGTATTTAAAAACTGCCATCTTTTATGTATGGCAGAAAGCTAGCTATGACAATAGAAAAATTCTGTACAAATTACAAAACTTTAATTCAAACCACCACTCACAGTTGTAGAATGCTGTTGTGGAGATTTCTTGCTTATCAATCAGCTATTGTGTAAATTATGTGTAATCTTCCCTTTGAATACAGCATTAATGCATTACTAGTACTGCTTTACTATGATTCCAAGAGACATAAACAATGGCATCTCTTTTGATTTGTTTGAATCCAGCAGCTGCATTCTGGTCGCAGGTGCTGATAGCAGTCACTGAAGTAAAAACATGACAATGTTAGAAGGTAGGTTTTTTTTTTTTTTTTTTTAATTTATTTATTTATGATAGTCACAGAGAGAGAGAGAGAGAGAGGCAGAGACACAGGCAGAGGGAGAAGCAGGCTCCATGCACCGGGAACCCGATATGGGATTCGATCCCGGGTCTCCAGGATCGCGCCCTGAGCCAAAGGCAGGCGCCAAACCGCTGCGCCACCCAGGGATCCCTAGAAGGTAGTTTTTGATTCTAAGTAAGTTAACAGATGATTTAGTGTCAAGGCCTTTGTCTTCTATATTAAGGATGTTTTCTTTTTCTTTTAATGTTGCATTGATAATTTGAGAAGCCATCCATGTGATCAAATAAGCAATTTTTAACCAGAGGTGCACATTGGAATTACCTGGGAAGCTTTTTCTACAATACTTTTGCTTGGACTCAGATCCAGACCTACTGGATCAGAACTTTGGGGACAAAGGTAGTTTGAAGAACCTTTATAGTTGATGGTGATCTCACGCTTTACTCAAGGGACTACTGCTCTGTGTTAGAATTTTTCTTTAATATATGTAAATAGATAATGATAAAGCATCGTGATTGTCAGTCTTCTTGTTTTTTACTTTTTAAGATCTTAATTTTAAGTAATCTCTACACCCATCATGTAGCTCAGACTTACAACCTCTATATCAAGAGTTGGATGCTCTACTGACTGAGCCAGCCAGGCACCCTTCTCCTTGGTTTTTTAAACCTGTTGCTTTCAGGCAAGGGAGTTTTCCACCAGCTGTGTCTACAACTCTATTTCTCCTTATTCTGTTTCTCTGGTACAAGTAAATCATTTACAGTTGCAATGGATAGGCATTAAAGTGTTTTTATGAGGCAAGTGATATGATAGCATTTGTATCCCACTTATTAGTAGCAAAAGTATTGTGTCATACCTTAGCTCCATCTCCACTCCCATGGTAGACAGCCTCATTATAGGACTTGGCTAGATAACCCGTTCTTGTCCAACACAATGCTTCCAGGTATTGTTATTGTGGTGTATTAACAGTAGTCTTCCTAAGATAGCCATTTCATAGTTTTTAATTTTATACACAAAAATTCTCAGTCTTTACATTGCCTTTGAGGTACACTTTGCTAAAGCCTTCTAATTTACTTCCTTCTGTGTATTCTGCTCTCTGATTTTTTTTTTTGTGTGTGTGTGTCACCTAAACTTTGCCATAGCACTTCAAACTTTTATATGTAATGCTCTTTTCTTTCTTCTGTCTTAAAAAAAATTAGGAGACTTTATTTTTGTTGTACAAGTTTTAATTTTTTGTACGGTTTATATGGGAAAAATAGTACAATACAAACATTTAAAATAAACTCATACTGCCAACAACTTAGTTTTTCTGTTTTCAGATATTCTGCTAACATTTATATTTTTCTTGTGTGAATGAGAGCAGATCCTATTCAGTCTGCTGCACCTTGCCTTTTTTCACTTAACAATAATTTTCATATTTCTTTGTCAGGACATGGAAATCTGCCTTTTTTTTTTTTTTAAAGATTTTATTTATTTATTCGTGAGAGAAACAGAGAGAGGGAGAGAGGCAGAGACACAGGCAGAGGGAGAAGCAGACTCCATGCAGGGAGCCCGATGTGGGACTTGATCCCGGGTCTCCAGGATCATGCCCTGGGCTGAAGACGGCGCTAAACCGCTGGGCCACCCGGGCTTCCCGTGCCTTATTCTTTAAATGGTTGCCTACTCTTTAAATGACAGTGTAATAATTATTGAATAATTTGAATAACTAGTTACCTGATGGGTTTTTCTTTCTTTCTATTTTTTTTTTTTTTTAAGAGCTTCCCTTTGGCACTCCTGGTATATTTGGCTATGATCCTAAAAAAGATCATAATTGTATCAAAGAGAATATATGCCTAAAATTTTAGAAAATATTGTTAAATTTTGCTTCAATAAGAAGAAAAATGAGGGAGGACTAATCGAACCAAATACTAGTGCTTGCTTTCTCTTTTTTTTTCTTTTCCTTATGTGTATGTGTATCATCTTAAAGAAGTAACTTTATTTTTAAATAAATAGGATTTTAGATCGGGAATGGATGTTTAATTTTGTCTTATGCCTTTTTCTCATTTGAGACTGGCTTAGTCATTTTGGGCTGCCATATCAGAATACCGTAAATTGAGTGGCTTAAGCAGCAAACATTTATTTTTTACAATTCTGGAGGCTGGAAGTTCAAGATCAGAGTGTCATCATGGTGGGTTCTTGATGAGGACCTTCTTCATGGTGTACAGGGAGAGCTGTGGTCCTTTCATCTCCTTCTAGGGGAACTAATCCCATCATGGGAGTTCCACGCTCATGACATAATCAAAGTCTAATTACCTGCCAAAGGTCCCACCTTCAAACTTTGGAGATTAGAGTTTCAACATATGAATTTTGGGGGAATACAGACTTCCAGTCTATAGCAGAATCATGTTGCTCTGACTTATTACCATATTAAATTAAATTAATGGATTTCTTAATATTTAAATATTATAGTCATAAGTAATCTTCATTTGGTTATAATTTTAAAAAACATAGTAGCATCTTGTTAATATTTGTTATTTTGCATTGATATTCATAAGTTATAATAAACAATTGTTCTGCCTTAGGTTTTGGTAATAGTGTAATACTGACTTCTTTTTTTTAAGATTTTTTAAAAATTAATTAATTAATTAATTTAAGAAAGAAAGTAAGAAAGAAAGAATAAGCAAGGAGTGGGGCAGAGAAAGGGAGAGAGAATCCCAGGCAGCCCAACATGGGTTTCAATCCCATGACTGTAAGATCACAACCTAAGCTGAAATTAAGAGTCAGCCACCTGACTAGGCCACCCAGGTGTCTATACTGACCTTTAAAAATGGGCAAATCCGGGGATCCCTGGGTGGCCCAGTGGTTTAGCGCCTGCCTTCGGCCCAGGGCATGATCCTGGAGTACCGTGATCAAATCCCACATCAGGGTCCCTGCATGGAGCCTGCTTCTCCCTCTGCCTGGGTCTCTGCCTCTCTCTCTGTATCTCTCATGAATAAATAAATAAAATCTTGAAAAAAAAAAAAAAAACAAATCCACAAAACCAAATGCCCATTTCTTTCTTCCTGCTGTGGTGTAATTTGATTTTTGAAATTTTTTGTTCTTGAAGTTGTTTTATAAATCACCTCCATAGGACCTTTCTGACTGCCACTTTATGGTAATTTGTCTTACCAAAAAGTATCTGTTATGGGTTGAATTGTGTTCTCCCAGAAGATATGTTGGAGTACTAATCCCCAATATCTCAGTATGTGACCTTATTTGGAAGTAAGGTCATAATAGATGTAATTAAGATGAGGTCATACTGAGGTATGTTGGGCCATTTCTCCATTATAACTAGTGTCCTTAGAAGAAGACAGAAGACCATGTGAAGATAGATGCACAGAGAGAAGCTAGGAAGAGGCAAGGAGGGATCCTCCCCTACAAGTTTCAGAGGGAGCATGGCCCTACCAACATTTCGTTTTCAGACTCTAGATCTGTGAGAGAGTAAATTTGTTGTTTTAAGTCACCTTTCATGGTAATTTGTTATGGGAACCTTCAGAAACAGTATGTATTTCATTCATGCTTTCAATTTGTACGATGTAGGGTCATGTAAAATACTGTGGGTTTTTTGTCTTCTTCATTCTTTACTTTTTAATTGGTGCTTTTTAAATTTTTTTTTTTTTTAGCATTTTATTTATTTATTCACGAGAGATGTAGAGAGAGGCAAAGACACAGGCAGAGGGGGAAGCAGGCTCCCTGCAGGGGAGCCCGATGTGGGACTTGATCCTGGGACTCCGGGATCATACCCTGAGCCGAAGGCAGATGCTTAACTGATGAGCCACCCAGGCGTCCAGGTGCTTCTTCTTTTTTTTTTTTTTTTATCTTGTTAATGTGGTGTCCCATAATATTTGTTTTTTATTTACCTTTCCAAATTAGTTCTTGAGTTCAATTCTTTTTTTAATTCTGTTTTTTATTGATATCTGCCTTAGTCTTCATAGTCTGTCTACTTTTTTTGAAAACAAAATAAATCTAACTTTGTCTAATATTTAGTATAAAGTCTTCAAGAATATAAGTTTTTCTTTGAGCTTAGCTTTTGTTGGATTTCCCCATTTTAATGTGAAATATTTTTATCATTATTTATCATATTACTGTGTTACTGTGTAGTTTTGATTTTCTCTTTAACTCATTACTGTGGGAGAAAATTTAAAAATTCCTAAGTGATTGGGATTTTTTTTGTTTACTTCTGCCATTTGTTATTTTCTTGACAGTGTTGGTCAGTCAGTGTGGTTCATTTTATTTCTATTTCATGAAACTTACGAAGTATCTTTGTGGATTAATAATTGAGTTTTCTAAAGTGGTCCATGAAATGTTTAGATAGAATGGTATACTCTGTAGGGTGCAAATCTTAGTTGATATCTGTCTCTTGGATCAATTTTATTGATAATCTTATTTTGTTCCTCTCTAGCAGAGGTTACAAACTGGCTAGCATAATCTTTTTTTTAAGATTTTATTTATTAAAAAAAAAGATTTTATTTATTCATGAGAGACACACAGAGAGGCAGAGACACAGTCAGAGGGAGAAGCAGGCTCCATGCAGGGAGCCCGATGTGGGACTCAATTCCGGAACCCCAGGATCATGCCCTGAACCAAAGGCAGACAGACGCTCAACCACTGAGTCACCCAGGGATTCCCTAGCTTAGTCTTATATGGTCCATAGACATATATATATATATATTTTGTCATGTACTGTGTCCGCTTGTATAATGTAAAAGTTAACATTGATTAAGAAGTTGCCAATGTTGCAGAATTTCAGATTTTATACACATATGTTGGTTTCTAGTTCATCAGAAGACCTTATTTCAGCTTCAGAGAGAGAGGCAGAGACATAGGCAGAGGGAGAAGCAGACTCCCTCTGGGGAGCCTGATGTGGGACTTGATCCCAGGAACCCGGGATCACACCTGAGCCAAAATCAGATGCTCAACCACTGAGCCACCCAGGTGTCCCATATTTTCTTTTTTAAAAAAGAACTTATTTATTAGAGAGAGGACATGAGTATAGGGAAGAGCAGAAGGGGAAGGACAAGTAGACTCCTGCTGAGGGGGTAGCCTGATTTGGGGCTTAGTCCCTGGATCCTGAGATCCTGACCTGAGCTGAAGTCAGTTGGTTAACCAACTCAGCCACTCAGGCATCTCTTTCATATTTTCTGTTAATTAAATGGGAAATTAAATCAACTTGGAGATGCCATTATTTTAAATCTTTCAATTGACAAAGATGAAAATGATAAATACCCAGAATATAGAGATGAGTTTACCAATATGTAGCTGGTGGGAGTGTAATTTGATTCAGCCTTTTTGAGGAGTTAGAGGGTAGATAATATGTCACTGTATAATAACAACAAAAAACCCTTAAAATATTTATCCTCATAAAATATTTGTTTCAGCAATTCCATTTTTAGAATTTTGCCCAAGGCTTTTTTCACTTTTATAGTCTATTGCAGGTATCTGTTATATAATGTATCAGTAGTTTGAATGGTTTCATACATACATACATGTATTTAGGGGGTAATATTGTCTACAAAACACTTAGATAAAAATTAATGTTTCTATATGGACTTCTTGTTTATCCCTTTGATCAGATATTTGTGTAAATACCATTTTTAGGATGGGTTTCAGGGAGACTAAGTAACCACTGAAGAACAAGATAGTTGCAGATTGCAAGGAATTGTAATTTCTTCCTTTTTGAAGAAAGTTCAACCTGTTAAAATCCTTTACGCTATGTTTTGGAGTTTTGATGGTGAACAAGACTCAATCTCTGTTCCATGGAGCAAATGGACACTTAAATTGCAGTATATTATGTGATACAGTTGAAGTTAATCTTATGAGCATATAAAAAAGTTCTCTGTCTTGCATGGTCAAGTAAAGCTTCCCAAGGTGAGGAATGTTTAAGATGACAGATGAAGGACAAGTTAGGAATTGCCAAGGTAAAGAGGAGTTTATGAGAAGAGCTTCTGGCACAGAGCTACATGTACAAAGTTCCAAATATAGGTGAGAATGTAGAGTGGTGAAGATGGGGGCATAAATAAGGGCCAGATTATGGGCCTTTGAGTCACATTAAGGATTTTAAACTGAGGATAGTAGAGAGCCATAAAAAAAAGTTAATTAGGAGGTTAGTGTGTCTTTTTTTAAAATTTATTTTATTTTTTTAAAATTAATTAATTTATTTATGATAGAGAGGGGGGGGGGGAGGCAGAGGCAGAGACATAGGCAGAGGGAGAAGCAGGCTCCATGCACCAGGAGCCCGACGTGGGATTCGATCCCAGGTCTCCAGGATCGCGCCCTGGGCCAAAGGCAGGCACTAAACCGCTGTGCCACCCAGGGATCCCGGTTAGTGTGTCTTGATCATGTTTTTGCTTATTAAAAAACATGTTGATTGCAGTGTTTTTTTTTGTTTTTTTTTTTTTTTAAGAGTTTTATTTATTTATGAGAGAGAGAGAGGCAGAGACCCAGGCAGAGGGAGAAGCAGGCTCCATGCCGGGAGCCTGACATGGGACTCGAACCCCAGGGCTCCAGGATCAGGCCCTGGGCTGAAGGCGGCACTAAACCGCTGAGCCAGTGGGGCTGCCCTGACTGCAGTGTGTTGATGCAGTTAACTTCACTGGAGCAGGATAGTCCTTTAGAAGGTGGTTGCTGCAAATCAGGTGAGAGGAAATGATGGTCTACTCTAGATTGTTAGTGGAGATAAAAGTAGGGTAAGCATCAAGGTAGTTAGGTGGTAGAGCGTTAGGACGTTGTGTTGTTTGCTTGGCTGTGAGGGTGAGGAAGAAAGAGTCCGGGATGATTCTAGGTTTATGTCTTGATCAAGTATGGCAATGTTGTTACTACTCACTGAGATAGGAAAGGGCAGATTTGATGGAGAAGGCAATGCTGAATTTGTTTAGTTATGGTCCATTTAGGCAGAGATGTGCAGTAGGCCGTCTGAAGTGGAGATAAAGATTTGAGATCTTGATACCTATTTCCTTGAGGGTAAGTTGATTTTGTAAGTTGGGATAATTTCCTTTTATATTTTATGACAGATACTTAATCAGCTTGTGCTGAAAGAACTGCTTGCCAAATAGCAGGCATTTCGAAAATGTTTTGTTGAATATGTTTATTTATTTAAAAGATTATTTGTTTCTTTATTCATGAGAGACAGAGAGGGAAGCAGAGACACTGGCAGAGGGAGAAGCAGGCTCCCTGCAGGGGAGCCTGATGTGGGACTGGATCCTGGGACCCCAGGATCACGCCCTGAGGCAAAGGCAGATGCTCACCTGCTGAGCCCCGCTGGCGTCCCTGTTGAGTATGTTTATACGTCTGGTATTATAATTGTGAGATTCAACCTAATTGATACTTGTTCTTTTAGTTTCTTTTCAAATTTTTCATAGCATTTGGGAACCCATTGTAAGAAAATTCTTTACTGAAATTTATCCCTTCTGTGGTTAGACATTTAAATTATTTTCTTTTTTTCTCAGCGCTACCATGTTCATATTATCTCTGAACTTGCCTGTGGATATCTGCATAAATGTGAGAGCTAGGGAGTGGATACGTATCTTCAATTTTATCAGATATTGCCTAACTGATTTATATAAAGGGGTTATTTCAATGTACACTCCCACTAGCTGTTATTTCAGTGTATTCCCATTAGACATTATGTGTTATATATCTTCTCCTGTCTTTGGTATTGTAAGACTGTAATTTTTTCCAAACTGATGGATGTGAAATGGAATTTTGTTATTTAAAATTTTTTTCTTAATTGCTAATGAAGTTGGGCATCTTCTTATGTTGATTATTCATTGAGGTTTCTTCTATAAGTTACTGTTCATATTGCCCCCCCCCCCTTATTTTCTCTTGGCTCATTTGCCCTTTTCTTTTTGACTTATAGAATTTTTGTACAAATGAACTAATCATTTGTCAGTGAAAATCTCGCTACCCAATATATGGTTCATCTTCACTGTTTTTCATCTTAAAACTTGACCTTTTGTGACTTGAGAATTTTAAAATTTACTACCTCATAAAAAACACTTACTTTGCATATATATGTATATATATGTATATACACTCATGCACACACACACATATATATACTTTTAAATAAATGTCAGGCTTTTTTTTTTTAAGATTTATTTATTTATTCATGATAGACACACACAGAGAGAGAGGCAGAGACACAGGTAGAGGGAGAAGCAGGCTCTACTCAGGGAGCCTGATGCGGAAGTCGATCCTGGGTCTCCAGGATCATACCCCGGGCCGAAGGTGGTGCTAAACTGCTCAGCCACCTGGGCTGCCCAATGTCAGGCATTTTTGTTTGTTGACTATAATTTTCTAATTAATTGGTTTGTGTCTTCACATAAATCTTTTTTAAAAATAATTTTTATTTTTAAGTAATCTCTATACCCAACATGGGGCTTGAGCTTACCACCTGAAAATCAGGAGTCTCATGCTCTACTGACTGAGCCAGCCAGGTGCTCCACATCGATCGATCAATAAGTTTTAATTTTAATGGTGAAAGGGAATAAAGGGGAAAGGAGAGAAAAGGAGTGGGAAATATCAGAGAGGGAGACGGAACATGAGAGACTCCTAACTCTGGGAAACGAACAAGGGGTGGTGGAAAGGGAGGGGGGTGGGGTGACTGGGTGACAGGCACTGAGGGGCCACTTGATGGGATGAGCACTGGGTGTTATGCTATATGTTGGCAAATTGAACTCCAGTAAAAAAAAAAAAAAGTTTTAATTTTAATAAGTTTACTTTTAATTTTAGTAAGTTACTTTTATCTTTCATATATATAAATTTTTGATCAGTCAATGGTATTGAATGATCATACATTTTAAAATATTTTACAGTTATAAATGATACAGTAGCACAAATATGTGTGTGTTCTTTTTTTTTTTTTTAAAAAGATTTTATTTATTCATTTATGAGAGACCCAGAGAGAGAGACAGAGAGGCAGACACAGGCAGAGGGAGTAGCAGGCTCCATGCAGGGAGCCTGACATGGCACTCGATCCTGGAACTCCAGGATCACGGCCTGAGCCAAAGGCAGACCCTCAACTGCTGAGCCACCCAGGCGTCCTTGTTCTTTTTAATAGACTATTTTTTAGAGCGGTTTTAGGTTCACAACCGACTTGAGCAGAAAGTACATAGAATTCCCATGTTATCCTTACCCAGCATACTTACAACCTCTTCCCCCGTCTATTTTAGGCATCCAAGTATGGCATGTTTGTTGCAGTTGAAGAACCTATACTATACCCAAAGTCCATGGGTTACATTAGGGTTCATTCTTGGTATTGTGGATTCTCTGGGTTTGGACAAATGCATGACTGCACCCACCATTGTAGTAACATGCAGAATAATTTCACTGCCCTCCAAATCCTTTGTGCTCTGCTAATTTATCCCTCCCTTCTCTTAACCCTTGATTCTCTTAATATCTCCATAGTTCTGCCTTTTCTAGGATGTTGTATAGTTGAAATCATTCAATGTGTAACCTTTTCAGATTGGCTTCTTTCCCTTAGTATGCATTTAAGTTTCTTGCATCTCTTCATGGTTTCATAGCTCATTCCTTTTTAGCTTTTTGAATAATATCCCGCTGTCTAGATGTACCACAGTGGTAAATAAGTAAATAAAATAAATCTTGGATGCTTCTGAAGGACATTTTGGATGCTTCTAAGTTTTGGCAATTAAGAACAAAGCTGCTATAATATTCCTGTATAAATTTTTGTGTAGATACAAGTTTTCAACTCATTTGGATAAATACCAAAGAGGATAATTGCTAGATTGTATGTTAAGAGTATGTTTAGTTTTCTAAGAAATGATCAAGCTGTCTTCCAGAATGGCCATTTTGCATTCTTAGCAGCAATGAATGAGAGGTCCTGTTGCTCCACATTGTTACCAGCACTTGTTAGTATTTTGGCCATTTTTTTTTTAAATTTTTTTATTTATGATAGTCACACACACACAGAGAGAGAGAGAGAGAGAGGCAGAGACACAGGCAGAGGGAGAAGCAGACTCCATGCACCGGGAGCCCGAGGTGGGATTCGATTCCGGGTCTCCAGGATCGCGTCCTGGGCCAAAGGCAGGCGCCAAACCGCTGCGCCACCCAGGGTTCCCTATTTTGGCCATTCTAATAGTTATATGGTGGTGTCTCATTGTTTTAATTTGCAATTCTGTAATGATTTGATGATATTCATTGTAATGTGGAACGTCTTTTCTTTTTTTCCATTCAGATGTGACAGCTGGTGCCACAGTTACTTTATTTTTTTTTTTAAAGATTTTATTTATTCATGAGAGAGACAGAGAGAGAGAGGCGGAGACATAGGCAGAGGGAGAAGCAGGCTCCATGTAGGGAGCCTGATGCAGGACTCAATCCCAGGACTCCAGGATCACGCCCTGAGCTGAAGGCAGGCACTAAACCGTTGAGCCGCCCAGGGATCCCCCTGGAAAATCTTTTAAAATATGCCTTTTTTCATCTCTGTATCTTCTTTAGTGAGGATTCAGATTTAGGTCCATTTTTGAAATGGGATGCTTAACCAGCTGAGCCACCCAAGTATGCCAAGCAACATTTACTTTTAAATATATGTCAGACATTTTTGTTTGTGGACTATAATTTTCTAATTGGTTAGTGTCCTAACATAAGAAATGAAGATTGTGGTATATCCCATCAAATAAAATAAAGCAGAATCAATAAAAATGTTTTTAAGAATCAATAAAAATTTAAACTACAAACACTTCCAACCAAAAATATTTGTAAAACCAAATCTTCAGGGTCACCTGGGCAGCTCAGTTGGTTGGCTCAGGTCATGATCACGTCATGATCAGGTCATGATCCCTGGGTCCTGGGATCAACCCCTACATTGGGCTCCCTACTCAGAGGGGAGCCTGTTTCTCCCTTTTCCTCTGCCACTATCTGCTGCTTGTGAGCTCTCTCTCTCTCTCTCTCTAATAACTAAAATCTTTTTTTAATTTATTTTTATTTTTTAAAATAACTAAAATCTTTAAAAAAAGGAAGAAATCTTAAGTGCTTTAAGATCTAAATTTAAGTGTGTGTGTATGTATGAAACTTCCTTCTCTGGAATGTAACAAATTGCATTTATTCAATTATTTTCGTCACTATTTATATTGTTGAAACAATTTCTTTTCATTCCTCAGTATATTTTGATGATAGATATTTTTTCTTAAATATTAACATTTGAACCTCTTTTCATCACTTTGTATCCTCATATCCTACTTTTTAAAATAAGTACTTATACCACCTAATACGACATGTATGCATATTTTATGAGATCCTTAATTGTCCTAATAACCCCCTGTAGATTCCATGAGAGTAAAGATTTAATTATTTTGTTTACTACTATATCCTGAGTTTTTTGTACAGTGTCTGGCATCCAATAAGTGTTAAAGAACTATTTATTGAATAAGTAAAAAACATGACTCATATTTTAGTATATAGGCTATTTAAAAAAATTATGGCTGATTTCAGTGGAACAGAATAGAGAGCCCAAAAATAAACCCATGATTATATGGTCAATTAATCTTTGACAAAAGAGGCAAGGATATGCAAAGGGAAAAAGATAGTCTCCTCAACAAATGCTGCTGGGAAAACTGGACAGCTACATGCAAAAGAATGGACCACTGTCTTATACCACACAAAAATAGATTCAGAGTGAATTAAAGACCTAAATATGACACCTGAGACCATAAAAATCCTAGAGGAGAACACAAGCAGCAATTTCTCTGATAATGGCCATAGCAACATTTTTCAGACATGTCTCCTGAAGCCAAGGAGACACAAAAATAAACTACTGGTACTACATCAAGGTAAAAAGCTTCTGCACAGCAAAGGAAACAACCAACAAAACTAAAAGGCGACCTACCGAATGGGAGAAGATATTTGCAAATGACATGTCTGATAAAGGGTTGGTATTCCACACATATAAACAACTTATACAACTCAACATCCAAACCCTCAAATAATCCAATTAAAAATGGGTAGAAGACACGAATAGACATTTCTCCAAAGACGACAGATGGCCAAGAGACACATAAAAAGATGCTCAACATCACTAATCATCATAAAAATGCAAATCAAGGGGATCCCTGGGTGGCTTAGTGGTTTAGCTCCTGCCTTTGGCCCAGGGCGTGATCCTGGAGTCCCGGGATCGAGTCCCATGTCGGGCTCCCTGCATGGAGCCTGCTTCTCCTTCCTCCTATCTCTCTCTCTCTCTCTCTCTCTCTCTATCTCTCTCTCTATCTGTGTCTATCATAAAAAAAAATGCAAATCAAAACCACGATGGGCTATCACCTCACACCTGTCAGAATGGCTAAAATCAAAAACATAGGAAACAACAAGTGTTGGCAAGAATGTAGAAGAAAAAGGAACTTTGTGCACTGTTGGTGGGGATGCGAATAAGTGCAGTCACTCTGAAAAAACACTATGGAATTTCTTCAAAAATTAAAAATGGATTTGCCATCTGACTGGATGATTCCACTACTGGGTATTTACCCAAAGAATATGAAAACACTAATTCAAAAAGTTAAATGCACCCTATGTTTGCTGCAGTGTTATTTACAATGGCTAAATTTTGGAAGCAGCCCAAGTGTCTATTGCTGGATGAATGGATAAAAGAGATGTGGTATATGTATGCAATGGAATATTATTCAGCCATAAAAAAGAATGAAATCTTGGGACGCCTGGGTGGCTCAGCAGTTGAGTGTCTGCCTTTGGCTCAGGGGGGGATCCCCTGGTCCCAGGATTGAGTCCCACATTGGGCTGCCCGTAGGGAGCCTGCTTCTCCCTCCATGTCTCTGCCTCTCTCTCTGTGTCTCTCATGAATAAATAACAATCTTTCTTTTTTTTAAATTTTTATTTATTTATGATAGTCACACACAGAGAGAGAGAGAGGCAGAGACACAGGCAGAGGGCGAAGCAGGCTCCATGCACCAGGAGCCTGATGTGGGATTTGATCCCGGGTCTCCAGGATCGTGCCCTGGGCCAAAGGCAGGCGGTAAACTGCTGCGCCACCCAGGGATCCCAATAAATAACAATCTTAAAAAAAAAAAAATGAATGAAATCTTGCCATTTGCAACATCATGGATAGATCTAGAGGGTATAGTGCTAAGTGAAATAAGCCAGCCACAGAAAGGCAAATACCATATGATTTTCCTCATATATGGAATTTAAGAAGCAAACAAAGGGAGTAAAAAGAGACAAACCAAAAAATAATCTCTCAACTATAGAGAACAAACTGATGATTATCAGAGGAGGAGTGGGTGAGTGGGGAGATGGGTGAAGTAGGTGAAGAGAATTAACAAGTATGCTTATCTAGATGAGCACCAAAAACATATGGAATTACTGAATCACTGTATTGTACACCTGAAACTAATATAACACTGTTGTTAAGTATACTGGAATTAAAAAAATAATATTTTGTGACATGAAAATTAAATAAAATTTGAACTTATTTCCATAAATAAAGTTTATTAGAACATAAAAAATTACTGCTGATTTCAAAAACAATTGTTACAGTCTTATTTTTTTGTTATCCCCAAGACCAATTTTACAATTACTGCTGATTTCAGATGATTGTTATGGTCTTAATATGTTGTTCTTGCCAAGATTAATTTTATGAAAACTTTGTATAGCTGAAAAGGGCTTAAATCTCTGCTCAGATTTTCAAATTTTATATTCTGAGCTGAAAGTTATGCTACTTTACTTAATAAAGTCTGATTTTTATTTTTTTATTTTATTTTTTTGTTGATTTTTATTTTTAAGTTAAGCATAGATTCTTAAGGAGTTGACCAGCAGGTTTAGGTTGTATATGATGTAATCCTTTACCATCAAGACCTAGCTTTAAAACAAATTTTGACATGCACTATCAGTTTTAATCCAGTATAATTATTATGTTACTCATTTGTAAATATCTTAATGATTTGACCCAGAAATTTCTCTGAAATTGGTTGGTACTAGGAATATGCCAGTCACAGGGAAAAGACTAATGATTAGAGGTTATTGAGGAAATAGCTAAGTAAAATGTGTATGATGTCTTTTTTAAATTTTTTTTTAATTTATTTATGATAGTCACAGAGAGAGAGAGAGAGAGAGAGAGAGAGAGAGAGAGAGAGAGAGAGGCAGAGACACAGGCAGAGGGAGAAGCAGGCTCCATGCAGGGAGCCTGGTGTGGGACTCGATCCATCCCGGGACCCCAAGACCACGCCCTGGGCCGAAGGCAGACGCTCAACCACTGAGCCACCCAGGCGTCCCAATATAGTTTAGATTTTAGTGTGCATCATATATACATGTATTTCCATTCCTCAGTATTAAACTCAAAATAGACTTGTCAGCAGTTGAGACTTCAGTAGAATCCTTTTATAAGATGGGTTATTAGTCTCAAATTTATATATGCTGCATGTCATCACATAGCACAAATAAGATTTAAGCCAGTTCTTAGGTCTGTAAAGTTTAAGTAGTAGTTTGTGTTTCTTTCCCCCTTGAATTGTGTTAAACACAAAATAATTTGAACTTGTAGGGTGTCTCAGTTTATATTTACTTGGAAATGTCAATTAGCTTGTTCTCTGAAGGTAAATACATCATCATTTTACAGATTGGTTTATTTAGTTCTCTTAGTTAAGTCATCTGATGTCTTTGAATATTTTCCTGTTATTTAGATGGTAACATTAGGTATCACCAAGAGTGTGCAACTAAAATGCTATAGGTCCGCAGGTGTTTAATGGGCATCCATTGTATTGGTAGTTCATTCTTAGCCATTGTAAATCAGTGGATTTAGATCTCTTGAACTATGGAATATTAATAAATGCTCAGCTTAAATATATATATTACTGAAATTGTACAATCTCTTACCTAAGTTGTACAATCTCCTTTAAAGTGTAAGGATGGTTAAATGTGAGGATCATGACTTGCTTATAGAAAATAAAATTTGAAGTATAAAGACCATTGGCTTTTCAGCAATATAGGTAAAATGATTATATTAAGGTTACTATAGCTGGATTATTCACATGAAAGTAACCCAGACTTCTAGTTTTGTTTAGTGCTGAGAAACAAGATTGGTGAATTTGTGGAACAGAATTATAACCCATCCCTAAAGAGGTAATGAAAATAATTTGAAGTGATTGGCTTGTGTATATGTGTTGTTTTTAATTTTGAGATTTTATCAGCAAAGGATAATTGTAGCTATACAAAATGAGTCGTAGAGTAGAATGAAATCAATCCTAATTTTATAGAAAGACAAGTGCAAATTTTGATGTCAGTCATCTAGAGCTGGATTTGCAGTTCTTGTATTTATAGGAGTTAGACTGTGTTTAATATTATGAGTGGCAGTAGAGCTTTTGCCCTCGACTTCTGGAGAAAGACTGTGAAGATTTCTTTTTTGTATAATTAAGCACCTCTGAGTTCCAGAATGGAAAGGGAAAGAGGGGAACTTACCTATTTGTCATCCTTGTTGATTGTTAAAATGTATTTTCAGTTTCTATTTGAAATTTTTTTCCTCATTTTAAATTCTTGTGCCTTATATTCCTAGGAAATTTTCTGAACTTCTATTTTAAAATATTAAATTAAAAATATTTTATTTATTTATTTGAGAGACAGAGATAGCGTGAGAGCACAAGCAGGGGAGGAAATGGAGAAGCAGGCTTCCCGCTGAGCAGGGAGCCTAGGACCCTGGGATCATGACCCAAGCTGAAGGCAGACACTCAACTGATTGAGCCACCCAGGCTCCCCTTAAAATGTTAATCTTTTCCATAGGAGCACAACCTTGGTTCATAAAAGCATCAGGGCAGAAGTGTTTTTTCAACATTTAAAAATTGTATTCCTAACCATTTTGACTTGACTTAAAATTGATGTTTATTCTCAGCCCTTATCTTATTTGATGTGTCTGTAGCTTTTGACATTGTTGATCATTTCTTCTTCCTTGTTAACATTTTCTTGATTTTCCTTCTACACCATACTCTCTTGGTTTTGCTATTATCTCCTTTTTTGCTTCTTCTGTTTTGCTGTTTCTCCTTGTTTTGCCTGACCTTAAATACTGGAGTGCCCTGGAACTCAGTCCTTAATTATTTTTTTTATCTTTACTTTTTTTCAATAATATCCAGTCTCACAGCTGTAAACACGGTTTATATTCATGATTCCTAAACTTACACCCCCATCTCAGACTCCTCTGAACTCTAGACTCATATTTATTCACCTCTTTGGTGTCACCGCTTGCGTATCTAATAAATATTTCAGATCAAGTCCAAACCTGAACTACAGTTCTTTTCTCCCCAGACCTGTTCTTCCCATAGTCCTCTCCATCTCAGTTGGTTGCAACTCTGTCTTTTTGACTGTTCCAGCTAAAAACTCAGAATCCATCCTTAATTTCACATCTATCTGCTTACTGGCGTAGTTGTGCATGTACTCACACACCACATCAATTCATGAGGAAATCCTCTCCGCTTTAACCTTCAAAATCCATCCAGATTAGCATTTTTTTTTTTTTTTTTTACCACTGACTGGTGTTTAGTTTAAGCCACCTTCATTGCTTACTTGGATGATCTCCAGCTTCCTAACTGGTCTCTTTGCCTTTTTTTGTTTGTTTGTTTTCTCTACAATCTTCTCCATATAGTAGCCAGAATGATTCTTGAAAGACTAAGTCATATTGTGTCTCTTCCCTGCATCAGACTCTCAGTGTTAATGGTGATGGGGCTTTCCATTATTTCTCTCATTTCCTCCTGCATCTCTCTTCTTTGCTTGTTCTGTTTCAGCCATGCCAGCCTTCTTGCTATTCCTTTAACACACCAGGGTAACCCATGGCATTGGTTGTTTTTTCCGTCCATGACATCCTTTGCGTGATTTACTTCTTCAGGCTTTGCCCAAATGTCACTTTTTCAGTAAGGACTGTCTTGACCACCCTACTTAAAATTGTAGGTATCCTTGCCCCCTGCACTGCATCTCCTGATGTTTTGACTTTTTTTTTTAATAGCACTTACCATCTTACAGAGTACTATCTAAATGACGTATTTATTATGTTTGTTGTTTATTGACTTTCTTCTTCTTCCATTGTAAAGTCTAGAGGGCAAGGATCTTTGTTTATTTCATCTGGATATCCCAAGCAATGGATATTTGCTCCTGTTTGTTGTTAGAGAAAAGGAAGGCAAATCTTATTTCTTCATTTGTCTGAATTTTTCTGGTAGTGTTTTTTAAAGTTGTTTTAAAAAAAATCCTCCTGCGCCATTTTAGTGTAACTATTTTGATTTTTCTTTTTAAATGTTCAGGGATTCTATTTGATTATAAGTTGAATGTAGTTATGGAATCATGTTAATGTAATTTCGTGGTGGTGTTACAGTGAATTCCTCCGTAGAACCTTTGAGGTTTCTTTCCAGCCCTGTTTTAGAAATCCAAATCCTGTATTAGTGTATATTCTGTCTAGAGTGTTACGTTACAAGAATTTCCTTTTTCTTTCAACTGTAGAAGAAGTTGTAGGTATTATAATAATGGTTAGGTAAAGGTATATAGACTTGTCCTTATATATGGAAAGACCTGACTCATTGTAAATCTATTTTGACATTTGTGCAATTATTTGTGGATTCTTTTTTCTTTTATTTTCTTTAAAGGCTTTTATAGTAACATCTATAGGAAGCTCTAGAGGCAGAGTGGAATGACTAAAACTTGGAGAAAGAGGGAACTGGGAAATTACACATAAACACATGAGATGCAGGTATAGCCATCCTGAGTGGTCTCGTGCTCCAGATTAGGTAATTTTTCTTAATGATGCATTTATCCATCCAGTAAACAAATGTAACTAAATAAACTAGGGATAGATAGCTAAATGGACCATAGTCTCTACTCATGTCTCTCAGTTTAGGCAACAAGACCAAAAGTTGAATTATCGTAGTGAGAGCCAGGTGTTCTATTTGATGTGAATATAGGGTGCTTTGTGGAGCTGGTAGTGGTAAGGTGCTCATTCCACTGAGAAGAAGGCACTTCAGTGTCACAAATTTACTATGTGAACTGTGTCTCTAAAACCCCAAGTCTCTTTATTAGGCTCTTAAATTTGTGTTCTTCTGTATCCTGTTTACAGACCTTATATTGCAGGGTTTTAATGGAGATGAAATACTACATGAAATGCTTTTCTAAACACAGCTGTTCTACTTCCATTAAACGGTTCTGACATTCAGCAATTTGCCAAGAGTTTCTTCCAAATCAAGATTCTGGGGTTGTAGCTCATTTCCTGTTAATGGTTTTTCTCTTCATTAGTTCATATTACTATTCTGTGCTCTTAATATAGCAAATGCTATATCATACATGCAGGTGCCCCATGTGAATTGTAAAACACAGTGAAAATATATGGCAGAATTATTTTCATCATGTACTAAAATGGATTCTTTTGTTAACAGGGAACCTGGAAAAGTTATAGATGTGATTTGTTTAGCAGCCTAAGCTATGTCATAGACAGAACCCTGAAAGACCCAGTATGCGGATCTTTACCTTTTCCAATTTGCAGGATATCCTGTGGCTTAAGTGCCATTTTCAGTTCCTGAAAAGGATGAAGGGGAACAACCATGAAAGGGCAAATAGGGTCTCTGATTATAATCTTTGACAGTTTTGTCTGAGCGTGGCCCTAGATGTCCCCTACCATCTTGCTCCTTTCTTCCATTGTGAGTCTGCTGAGAGTCCCAACTTATTTGAAATTCGTGGTCGTCTTGACAGTATTATCAGGCACAGTGTTCTCTCCTCAGAGCTGCCTACTGTACCCCGGTTATGAGCCATGCAGGGGACCGTGCTCTCTCCTCCCTAAGGTACTGACCATGACGTGCCGCCGATAGGGTCAGCATTGTAGTTTAACTGCTTTGGGTGAACATTTGATTTTAATTCTTTCAACAGTGATGGTAACTTTATTTCTCTATCGTCTCAAATTTACTGCAGTGATACGATTCTTGGGAATGGACTGACTGTAGAAAGTCAACATGAAATAATTTTTTTTAGAGGTATATCTTCCTAAGTTTATTGTGATTTCACCACAGAAATACCTTTTTCTTCAGGTTTTATTTTTCTGGGCTCAGTTGAAGACAACATTATGTAGTAGTCTCCACGTTTGTAGTTTTTTAATCCTCTTTTTTTTCTCATTAAAGTGACCTTACCCCTTTTTAAATGACTAGTATCTTCATTCTAACTTTACACCCTTTACTTGCTGGAAGGGACTGTTTTTTTTTTTTTAATTTTTTTTTTTTTATTATTTATTTACGATAGTGAGAGAGAGAGAGAGAGAGAGAGAGAGAGGGAGGCAGAGACACAGGCTCCATGCACTGGGAGCCCGACGTGGGATTCGATCCCGGGTCTCCAGGATCGCGCCCTGAGCCAAAGGCAGGCGCCAAACCACTGCGCCACCCAGGGATCTCCCCCCCCCTTTTTTTTTTTTTAAATTTTTTTGGAAGGGACTATTAACCAGTTACTCAGCACTGTTGATTTATTGATCCCAGCACAATAGAGGCTATCTCTTCCCCCAGCACAATAGAGGCTATCTCTTCCCCCACCTTCTTTTGTGGCACAGTAGTATGATATTAATTCTCACTGTAATTATAGTGGCATTTCACCTGCTTGAATAAGCTAACCGCCTGGACAAGAAATTCAGGCTGTTGGAGGAGGAGGGTGAAATGGAAACATAGCTTTCTATCATAGTACTGATTTTTTTCTGTGGAAAAGATGTAATTTCCCACCTGATCAAAATAAAACATTATTGGTATTTCCTTTCCCTCTCTTTCTCTAATAAATTAATACAATCTTTAAAAACTTTTCATTTACTTAAGAGAGAGAGAGATAGAGCACAAGCAGAGGGAAGGCCAGAGAGAGAGGGACAAGCAGACTCCCCAGTGATCAGGAGATTAAAAACTTTGTTCAGTAAATGTTACCATGTAGAGAAGTAGAATTACAAGCTGATAAAAATGGTTATTCGGACATGACACCGAGGCTAAGTGGGTTCTTCTGGGAATAGAGCTTATATTTTAGCCATCTTTTTCTTAGATTTGTTATCTAACTGAGAATTTCTTACTCAGAGTTCAAAATAACTTTTTTGGATGGTTAGTCTCCCACTGTTGTGTCCATTTGAAACAAATTTGGTTAATTTATAAAATAATTACTGGGATGTTGCTAGTTTATCAAGCAGGTACCTGCAAGTGCGTTAGATGGCTTAAAGTAGATGAATTGTGTTTTGTTATATCTTTTTTTTTTAAATTTATGATAGAGAGAGAGAGAGAGAGAGAGAGAGAGAGAGAGAGAGAGGCAGAGACACAGGCAGAAGGAGAAGCAGGCTCCATGCACCGGGAGCCCGATGTGGGATTCGATCCCGGGTCTCCAGGATCGCGCCCTGGGCCAAAGGCAGGCGCCAAACCGCTGCGCCACCCAGGGATCCCCTATATCTTAACTCTTAAGTGTAAAATCTTGTTATCCTTAAGAAGTTCTAGTTGCTTCTGTTTTGTTCCAAATTTCCAATTTTGGAATGTTGCCTGTAGTGTGATACCAAGTACTAATAAGTATTAGAATTTTATAATTCTCCTGACAATTAAGAGTATCTACTGATTTCTTAAAAATACGTGGGAAACAAAAGGCTTAAACAAGGCTGACATTTTTCTGAACTATTTATAAAAGTAAAAAGCCTTTCCTTTTTGGTTGCCAAGAATGGATGCTCTGTTACTTGGTTAGGTGCGCTTTATTGAGTAGAAATATGAGCTTTGTTAAGGCTCAACTTTTAAAATTTCTTCCTCATTAAAAAAACCCACAAACGTGCTAAATACTTCTAATTAGTGTTATTAATTTGAGTAACATGATTGCTTTGAATCAGTCTAATGTGTTCTCTCATTACCTTAAACAGTATTAATCTGTTACATCGTGTGTTAATGGAGTATTTACACTTCATCCTAACGTAATTATTACTTAATGTGAAGTGTAGTTTTTAAGTATTCATATCTTTTTTCATTGAGTTATTTTCCAAAAGTAAAGTAACATTTAAACACATGATAACTTAAAGGGGAGGAAGGAGTTTGGAGGGTGGACCTGGGGGGACAGGTACCTGAGAAGAGTCAGCACATGGTAACCTGTTTTGTGTATGATTTTTCTAGGGCTGCTTTGGAAGAAGTAGAAGGAGATGTGGCTGAATTGGAACTAAAGCTCGATAAGGTGAACTTTACTTAAAGATTTTAAGACATTAATAATGATTTGTGCCTTTAGTATTAGGTGATTCATGTTACTTTTTGATTTTATCTCTATGAGGATAAATGTTACTATCATCCCAATTTTACACGCAGGGAGATTGAGGCTATAGACACAAGAGGCTTTGAAAATACAAGTGCCAGAACAAGAACTTGAACAATCTGCCTTCAAAGCTAAATAGATGCCCTTTATATTCTTGGAACCTTGTTGTTTTCTTTTCCATCCAAAAGGTTGCCTGTCTTTTCAGTGCTCAGTGGTTTTCATATATAACCTGACTGTTCTTGTTTATAAGTGTGAATCTGGATACATTAAGTATAAACAAAATTTAAAATACTGATTCCATTTTTTACAGCTAAGGCCAGAAATGCTCAGTGTATATTTAATAATTGATATTAAACGTTCATATTCTATTCAAGGGTGAATGTACATTGATTCCTATCTTCTGTATTAATTATTAATCATCTTTCCTTTACCTAAGAAATATTGCTATAAAACAGGAAGAAATATGAAAATGAGTAGCACATGGCTTCTGGTTTCAAGTAACCATTGTTTACTGAAATATCTCTCTTACAATTTATGGAGATAAATCAGATGCACATGCTTGAAGTACCTTTTCTGAAAATAGCTTCTTATTTAATTATTGTAAATGATATGCCGTGTAAAGCAGTGCTTCTCAAACTGTACTGTGCATAGGAAACACCTGGGGATCTCGCAAAAATGCAGATCCTGATTCAGTAAGTCTGGGGTACCTGAGATTCTGTGTTTCTAATCAGATTCCAGATGACACCAATGCTGTTGTTCCATGGGCTGCACTTTGAATAGCAAGAATATAAAATATGCTGAAGGTTTTAAAATGTTTTGAAATTGTGAAACGTATGTATATATATATATATATATATATATATATATATAATGTAAATAGTGTAGAAACTATATAAAGTAGTAGTATCATGTATGTAAAACAGAACTTTTAGAAAATATTTAGTAATAAGTTATTTTTGTATTGTACATTGTAGTTTTCAAAAACACTTTGATCTATATACTTAGTGCTTATATGCTTAGTTCTAAGCATCTAAATGCTTAGAACATGTCTATGTTCTTTGATTTTTTACAATAATTTTGTGAGGTAGTTGGGACACCTGGGTGACTCAGAGGTTGAGCATCTGCCTTCGGCCCAGTGTGTGATCCTGGAGTCCTGGGTTGAGTCCCACGTCGGGCTCCCTGCGTGGAGCCTGCTTCTCCTTCTGCCTCTCTGTGTCTCTGCCTCTCTTTCTCTCTCTCTGTGTGTCTCTCATGAATAAATAAATAAAATCTTTAAAAAAAAATATTGGCAATCAATACTAAGATCTCTAAGCCCTTTCTAGAGTGTTTATTACCCAAAGGGCTAATAAAGACATCATGGAAATTTTGACATTTAAAAAAATATTATTTGCCACCTGAATAGAAGGTCCATACTTAACTTTTATATTTCTCTAGTTATGATCTTGATTTCTTATAAAATGTCCCTCTCCCAATTCATAGGTTAGTATCTGTCATTTTCCTTTAGAATTCTGAGGAGTTCACAGAGAGGAGAACCAGAGAAGAGGAAGAAATGGTTGTCACGGAAGGTGATGGCACCGAAGGACTAGAGGAAGGGACGGTTGCCTAGGATTAGTGTGTGATTTCATAACTTTGTGCGAGGCCAGTTCCACCTGTAATATCACTGTAAATCATGCCACCAACAGGATAAACTGGCTTGATGACTTAGCTTACATTTATTTTGCTTATAATATATGTTACCAGTACTTTTCCTCCTTGTAGAGAGTAGCGCTGCATACCTGGCTTTGTTCTGCTGGGTCCAAAGACACATCCTTTCTGTCAGCTGTCCTAGCCTCGGCAGCACTGAGGAGCACCTTGGTGGCCATCGAGACGTGATTTCTGTGTCTGTTGCTTCTCATTGGAATGCTTGTTCCCTCTGTGTTAAGCAGATACTCTTTAAACCACAGTTCAAGTACTACCATACTTAGGTTCTTTCATATTTAGTATTCTTTCTTGCACATACTTCCATTTAGATTTACTATATTATTGTAGTCTTTGGATTGTAGCATGGCCTGATAGTTAAGAATACAAAGCCTGGAGTAAGACTGCCTGCATTTGAATCTGGCTCTACCACTTACTAAGCTATTTGGTGTTGAGCAAGTTCCTCAACCTTCCTGTGCCTCAGTTTCTCATCTCCAAAAAGGGTAAAATTAGAGTTATCTGTCTCAGAGAGTTAATATGAGAATATTGTGTTTTAGTATATTTTAAATGCTTTTCGTGGTTCTTAGCAAATGGTATATTCTAAGTAAATGTTAATGATGGTATCTCTTCAACAAATTATTAGCTCCTTGAAGACAGTTTTTGAAGGGAAAAAAACCCCTCATTTGATGTGCACTTACTATGTATCAAGTGCTAAGTTTTACTTATATTATCTCCAACTGTCACAACATGTTGCAAAGTTGGTATTACACCCAGTTTGCTCATGAGAAAAATGAGACTTAGGTTGTTACTTATCCAGGACAGTCAGGGATAAATTGTTTATATTCTCATCATCTGGAAAAGTGCTGTGACATTTATATCATTTAGTAAAAAGAACTTTTGAATGAATTGGGGCTACTAGCTTGATATTTTTGACTATTTTGATATTTACTCTTAGGGAAGATTTGTAGGCTTGTATTATTGGGTTATACCTGCCATCAGTGTCATCTACTAAGGATTTTTCAGCTGGCAAATTTTCTTTCTTTCTTTTTTTTTTTTTTTTTTTTGCAAATTTTCTATCACCAAGTCAGCCCTTCCCCCCTGTATAGCTGCAGTATATGTGTGGTTATGCTATATGCAATTCCATTGTCTTTCCAAGTCCGGTAATGGTGACCTCTGTTCTAATTCTCATACCTGTTTTCATGGTCATAGCTATGCCTTACCATTCAAAGTTCTCATCTTGCAACTCTGGAATGCTAATCTCTTAATTTCTTGCCTGAGACTCTAGTCTTTCCAGTTCTCATTTCACTTCTGCTTTTGCTCTTTTTTTTTTTTTTTTTAAGATCTTATTTTATTCATGAGAGACACACAGAGAGAGGTAGAGACATAGGCAGGGGGAGAAGCAGGCTCCATGCTTGACGTGTGACTCGATCGCAGGACTGGGGGATCACGACCTGAGCCAAAGGCAGATGGTCAACCACCGAGCCACCCAGGCGTCCCTGCTTCTGATCTTCAAGCCTAGCTAGCCTTCTAGTATTCCAGTCTATAAACTTCTGATATTTTAGATCCCTTTTAAACTCACTTCCCTTTCAGTGTGTGTTTTTTTTGGGGTGGTGGTGGTGGTGGCATTTTTAGAGGTAAAATTCACCTAATATGAAATTCATCATTTTAAAGTGTACAATTCAAGGTTTTCAGCATATTCACAGTATTGTGCAATCTTCACCACTGTAATTCCAGAGCATTTCTATTATCTTCAAGAGAAATCCTGTACCTGTTGGTAGTCACTCCAAATTTTCCTTGTCCTTTGTCCTCTGGCAACCACTAATCTATTTTCTGTCTATGGGATTTGCCTATTTTGAACATTTCATATAAACAGAATCATAATTTGGCCTTTTGTGACTGACTTCTTTCACTTAGCATGATGTTTTTAATATTTGTCTGCACATGTAACATGTTCCAGTATTTCCTTTTTATGGCTGAGTTATATGCCTTTGTATGGATATGCCACATTTTGTTTATCCATTCATCACTCAGTGGACATTTAGGTGGTTTCCACTTTTTGGCTAGTATGACTAATACTGCTGTGAACCCTTTCAGTCTACTCTTAATTTTATTCCATCATATTTTTCTCCTGAAGGCCTTCATTTCCCTTCCATAAGACCTACTCCACAGAATTTTCACTCTATTAATCTAACCGTCTATATTTTCTCTGTGTCATATCTGGGCTACAGAACTCTATAGGAGAAGTTACACAATTGTTTGGTGAAACCAACTGGTGGAGCTTCACATTTCTGGAATTCTTGATGTTAAACAAATTTTCCAAGACTTATTCAGGTTATCTTGTTATACTGTTAAACAGCTGCTATACTTCTCTGTTTTCTTATGATTTATCACTTTGTTCTTCTTTCTTAGTACATGACTTTGACTCTATCTTCCTTTTGGTGGGAACACTTTTATTTCTTACTCCTAACCTAGAAATTTAGAATCTGTCCTTTTCTTTTTTCACTTTTCCTCCCATTTGAGTGATAAAAGTATCGTATCCCTTTTCTTATGTAATTCCAAACTCTTAACTTCTCAGGACTTTGCTTTAGCCATCTTTTTCCTTTTCTTTCTCTACCACTTCTTTATTTTAAGTAGAAAGTGTTCAAGCTTCCCTGCAACAGAAACAAAACAAGACAGAAAACCAAAAGCAAACAAGAAAACTCTGACAAGAAAATGTAAATCTTTAGTAATTACCATGTGCCAGTAATGGTTTGCCCTAAGATCTTTATGTGCATTATTTTAATTCTTTTTTAGTAACTATATAGTTTGGTACCATTCTGATCATTTCAGAGAGAAGAAACTTAAGTTTACTAAGGTTGAAGTCATTCAGGATCATTTAGATGGTTAATATGGCAGCAGGATTTTTTTTCTTTTTTTAAGATTTTATTTATTCATGAGACACAGAGAGAGACAGAGGCAGAGAGACAGGCAGAGGGAGAATCAGGCTCCATGCAGGGAGCCCGATGCGAGATTTGATCCCAGGTCTCCAGGATCAGGACCTGGGCTGAAGGCGGTGCTAAAACCACTGAGCCACCGGGGCTGCCCTGGCAGCAGGATTTGAACCTAAGCTAACTAAGCCCACAAGCCTTTGTTTTTAACCGTAATGTACCAACCTCTCTGTTTTTATGGAACCTTTTAGTTTAATTTTAAAAAATTATTTAATTTGTTGTGTTGTGGAACCTTTTAATTGTTTTTTAATTATGTAATTTGTTGAATAAGTAATATTTCTTATGTGATATAAACTTCAAAGTGTGTACCCAGTGAAAAATTAATCATCCTCTAATCTCTTTCCTAGAGGAGAACACTGCTTTCTGTCTAGGATATAGCACTGTAACACTGATAACTGTATATTTGTTGATGACTTCTATATCTGTATCTACAGCACACTCCTCTTTTTTGTTTCAGACATCAGCTTTCACTTGTGTTTGATTAACTTTCCACTTGGCTAATATCACAGGCCCATTAAATTCAGGGCCACCTCACAGGCCTAACAGTGAAATAAAAAATCTTTGCTGGCCAGTTTAATGTATCTTTGTGTGAATTAGCAGATGTAGCTCATGGCAAGCAGAGCTCAGGCTGGATTTCAGCTCCTATTTTTACCCTTGGTGGGACGCAGTCTATATAACTGTACACGGGTACTTGACTGTAATTCTTGAATTTGTCTCCTAGTTTTTCTCCCTGCTTACTGCCTAATTCAGACTGTCATGGTTTTTGGTCTAATCTCCTTATCTTCTATTTCCTTGTCTTTACGTTTTATCATTTTACATCATCATTCTAAGATGGAACTCTGGTGAACTCGCCATTGTCTTCCCATTTTCTTTTATACAAAATGTGAACCTTTTAGCATTGTATACAAGGCTTGTCCTGATCTGGACTTGCATATATTTTCAACATCACACTTTTAATGCCCTACATTTTCATACTGCTTTAAGATACTTAGTGCCTCTGGTTTGCCCTGCCCACATAGCTGCTGGGCCTTAGCACATACTCTTCCTAGAGTAGAATCTTCCCATTACTCTTGTTTGATTGGCTAATTCTTGTTGGCCTTCAGGGCTTTTTTCAAGTGTTAACCTTTTCCAAGAATCCTTCCCTGATGTCCAAAGTCCTGGTTAGGTGTTCTTCCTTTGTTTGATCACGCATGGTTTTTTTGTCATGCATAGCAGTAGTGTTTGTGCTGCATAGAATTTATCTGCTTGTCTGCTGGTTAGAATAGAGCATCTGAGAGCAGACCTTATGTTTTTAATTTCTGTTCCTCTAGGTCCTAGGGTAACAGTTTTAAATTATACTTCTGAGATCCTTTAGATGTTTTCTAAAGGTTTTTTTTTTCTCTTTACCCCCTTTTTAGTGTCCCCTATTGTCCCTTCTGTATCCTTCTTTCTCACTTCTTTTTTAAAATATATGTATTCACCCAAGATTTTATTTGTTTAAAGAAAATGTTCGGGAAGCCCGGGTGGCTCAGTGGTTGAGCGCCTGTCTTTAGCCCAGGGTCTGATCCTGGAGTCATGGGATCGAGTTCCACATTGGGCTCACTGCATGGAGCCTGCTTCTCCCTCTGCCTGTGTCTCTGCCTCTCTATGTGTCTCTCATGAATAAATGAAGTCTTTAAAAAAATAAAAAATAATAATAAAAAAGAAAATATTCTGTTTGAATGAAAGGAGAAAAATAAGGTTGGAAAAAAGAAAGAGAGGGAGGAAAAGAATTACAGAGTAAGAAAAATGAAAGTCTCAATTTTATGATTAGCACAATGCCTAAAACAGTAGGCATTGGAGAAATATGGTTGGTTAATCAATTCAGGTGTTTGTGTTGGTTGACTGACACTGAAATGCCTAGCATCACTAATCGAACACACCAATTTGCTCCCTTTTCCTCCAACATACCACAGGTTTTGTTTTTAATTCATGTATTTTTTAGCATACTGCTTGTTCTGCTTGAAGTTCCCTGTTTTTCCTTCTGAGAGGGGCTTAATAAATTTTTATGGAGTTAATTTATGGGATCAAATTTGACTTAATAAAATGATTTATTGTTGTTACCATATAGCCTCTGGATTCCAAAGGGTCAACTTTTTTTCGGTACAAGCCTCCTATGAATTTACTTTGTAAGTCAGAGTTAAAAAGAACAATTTTCAGTTAGTCTTTTTCGGCCTTATTGATGAACCATTATTTATCTTATCTAGGCTAACTCATAGCTATTGCTAACACTTGTTCAACTAATTTGTATAATTATTTTCAATCTGGTGTAATGATTTTCTTTTTCAGCTTGTGAAACTTTGTATTGCAATGATTGATACCGGAAAGGCCTTCTGTGTTGCAAATAAACAGTTTATGAATGGGATTCGAGACCTGGCACAGTATTCTAGTAATGATGCTGTAGTTGAGGTTAGTATTTCTAAAATTATTAATATGATAAGTTTAACAAACTATTAAAGAACTATGCATCCATCTACCTTATTAGTAGTTGTAATGGTCCTTAAATTTGCAAATAAAAAAGCTATGACCTATTGGTGTTGTATAATCCTGTTTTCTAGCATAGTAGAAATTGATGGTTGATTTGCATTGTGAATATAAGTTTACTTCTGCTAAGTGAGCTGAATCATCTACAAGAGGACATGAGGAGGGAGAGAAGGATTATACTTATTAGTAGGAGCTTTTAGGGCAAGCAGAGAGCATTTGAATCTTAATAGTATCTAACTTTATGTATGGGGCTGCCTAGGAAAGTTCTTGTCAGGTAGCTATGCTGGGTTAACTTAGACCCTTTGTTATATTATGTGGTATTATGATATTTCTTCCATGAGGGAATAATATCTGGTTAGGTAATGGATGTACTTTGATGTTTCTTTGATTCACAGATTCCTAAGTGGGCACTGATATACTCAGTTTTACCTTTAGGTTTATATGTACCATTATTATTTGTTAGCCTACTCCTATTGATATGACAATACTAATTCTTTGACTATTCTAGGGTTTTATGTTACCTACCACATGTACACTTATCCTCTTTGTAGAGCATGACCATGAAGCAATGCCATGAAATCATCCTCGGAAGTAAACGTTATTATTGTTTGCATTGTAACTTGATCTTTCTGTTAGAAATGCTGAAGTAACATTTTTGTGACCTATTTTAGTGACTCTTTAATGACCTGTTTTTCTTTTGGTTTCTTTCTCTTAGACAAGTTTGACCAAGTTTTCTGACAGTCTTCAAGAAATGATAAATTTTCACACAGTAAGTGTCAATAAGTAGGTGTTACTATGACCATGTAAATATTTAGTACTTTAGTTGAGTGGCAGCATTTTATAAAATTACTTAAGTTGTAATTCAGTTACTTTGATTTGCCAGCTTTTTAGTTGGGGAATTAAAATGTGTGTATGTGTGTGTATGAGAGAAAGAGATATTTTATTTCTCTTTCTAATATAGTGAAATTAGTATCAATGAAGTATATATACCCATAAAAATTAATTCTTGGTTTTAGTTGTATCTTTGTATTTTTTTTAAAGGTCTATTTATTTATTCATGAGAGACACAGAGAGAGAGAGAGAGAGAGAGAGAGAGAGAAAAGTGGAGACATAGGTAAAGGGAGAAGCAGGCTCCTTGCAGGGAGCCCAATGTGGGACTCCAGGTTCACGCGCTGGGCTGAAGGCAGCAGCCCAACCGCTGAGCCACCCAGGCGTCCCAATCTTTGTGGGTTTTTAAGGAATTCTTTTGAGAATGAAGAAGTAAAGCCATTATTCTAAATTTAGCTATTTCTTTTAAGATACTTACAAATTGGGCAGCCCTGGTGGTGCAGCGGTTTGGTGCCGCCTGCAGCCTGGGGTGCGATCCTGGAGACCCGGGATCGAGTCCCACATCAGGCTCCCTGCATGGAGCCTGCTTCTCCCTCTGCTTGTGTCTCTGCCTCTCTCTCTGTATGTCTATGAATAAATAAATAAAATCTTAAAAAAAAAAGATACACGAATTTATCCCCTTTGTCTAATCAGTTGCAGTATTAAAGACTGCTGTATTCTTTGAGCTATTTATATGTGCATTTAAGATTTGAGGGCTTTTATCCTTTAAGAATGAGGGATGTATACTACCTTTAAAATGTCAGTAAATTTCTTTATAAATTGTGTAATAAAAGTTTACTAAAAATGTGATAGCTTGTAAGTTATATACTCTTTAAAAATTTTTTTATTGAGGTATAATTGACATCATAATAGTTTCATGTATACAGTGATTCTATGTAAGGATTCTACATTTGCATATTTGCAAAATGATCACTACATTAAATTCCATTTAACATGTGTCACCATATATAGCCATTCATTTTTTTTCTCGTGATGGAAACTTTCAAGACCCACTCTTTTACCTACTTTAACATATGCAGTACAGTATTTTTTTTTTTTAAGATTTTGTTTATTCATTTATTTGATTGAGAGAGAGCAGGGAAAGGAGCAGAAGGAGAGGGACAAGCAGACTCTACACTGAGCTCAGAACCAGATGGGAGATCACGACCTGAGCTGAAATCAAAAGTTGGCTACTTATCTGACTAAGCCATCCAGGCACCCCTGCGTTACAGTATTATTATTATTATTTTTTAAATTTTTATTTATTTATGATAGTCACACACAGAGAGAGAGAGAGGCAGAGACACAGGCAGAGGGAGAAGCAGGCTCCATGCGCCGGGAGCCTGATGTGGGATTCGATCCCGGGTCTCCAGGATCGCGCCCTGGGCCAAAGGCAGGCGCCAAACCGCTGCGCCACCCAGGGTTCCCGCGTTACAGTATTATTAACTATAGTCCTCATGCTGTATATTATGTTCCCACAACATATTCATTTTATAACTAGAAATTTACACCTTTTGACCCCTACCTCTGCCTCAGGCAGCCACTAGACCCATCTGTTCTCTGTATCCTTAAGCTTATTTTTTGTCATTATTTTTAAAATTTTACATCTGAGTGGAGTTGTACAGTATTTATCCTTTTCTGTTTGATATATTTCACTTATCATAATGCCTGCAGGGTCCATCCATCTTGCTGCAAATGGCAGGAGTTCATTATTTTTTTTTATAACTGAATAGTATTCCATCACATGTGTATGTGTACATATACATACATTTATCTATCTATCTTTGTATCTGTATCTTCTTTATTCATTCATCCATTTATGGACATTTAGGTTGTTTCTATGTCCTGGCTATTGTAAATAGCGCTGCTGTGAACATGGGGGTGGAGATACCTTCTCAAGTTAGTGTTTTCACTTTCTTCCGATAATACTCAGAAGTGGAATTGCTGGATTATAGTGGTTTTAAGTTTAATTTTTTGAGGAACCTCCATACTGTTTTCCATAATGGCTACACCAATTTGCATTGTTACCAACAGAGTGCACAAGGTTTCCCTTTTCTCTGTTTCCTCACCAATATTTGTTATTTCTTATCTTTTTGACAATAGCCATTCTAACAGGTGTGAGAGGATGTTTAATTGCATTTTGATTTACATTTCCCTGATGATCAGTGATGTGGAACATCTTTTCATGTATCAGGCATCTGCATTTTTTTTTTTTTTTTGGAAACATGTCTATTCAGATCTGCCCATCTTTTAATCAGTTTTTTTTTTTTTTGGCTATTGAGTTGTATTTTTTTGTTTTGTTTTGCTTTTGATGTTAACCCCATATCAGGTATATGATTTGCAAATATTTTCTGCCATTCTGTAAGTTGCTTTTTCATTTTGTTGCTGGGTTCCTTTGTAGTGTGGAAACTTTTTAGTTTGATGTAGTTCTCATTTGTTTATTTTTGCTTTTGTTGCCTTTGTTTTGGTGTTAAATCCAAAAAAAATCATTGTAAAGACTTATGTTAAGGAACTTACTGCCTATGTTTTCTACTAAAAGTTTTATGGGTCTTCTAAAAGTTTTATGGTCTTACATATAAGTCTTTAGTCCAGTTTGAGTTAATTTTTGTGTTACATGCTTTTTAAAATTTTTAAAAAAGATTTTACTTATTTATTCATGAGAGACATGGAAAGAGAGGCAAAGACATAGGCAGAGAGAGAAGCAGGCTCCTCGCAGGAAGCCCAGTATGGGACTCGATCCCAGGACCCCAGATCATGCCCTCAGCTGACGGCAAGTGTTCAACCGCTGAGCCACCCGGGTGTCCCGTGTCACATGCTTCTTATAATTTTTAAAAAAGCTTAAAATATATGGCTGTCATATAATTAATTATTTGGTGTTTTAAAAATTTATTAGCAGCTGTTAGAACAAGAATATCAACGCTTAATATTTATAAAATTTGCTGATTTTTGGTTCTTAGTTTATTTGATTTTCTTTTTTTTGTTTTTTAGTCAACAAATTAAGGATAAAATTATCTGATAATATGTACTTTAACTGTACTTCAAATTTTATCTATACAAAAATTAGCATGTACAAATAAATGCTTCAGTTCCTGATTTCAGTTCTTTTGAATATTCCAGGTGTGGAATTACTGGTTCATATGGTACTTCTATACTAATTCCTTTTTGAGGAACCACTAAGCTATTTTTCACAGAACCTGTGTCATTTTACATTCTACCAACAATGTATGAATGTTCCAGTTTTTCACATCCTTATCAACATTTATTATTTCCATATTTTTGGTCATAGCTGTCTGTCGATCCTAGTAGGTGTGAAGTAGCGTCTCACTGTGGTTTTGATTTGCGTTTCTCTGATGCTTAATGCAGTTGAGCATGTTTTCATATGTTTATTGGCTATTTGTGTATCTCTTGTCATTGTTATCGTTGTTGACCATTCAACTCTTTTGCCCATTTTTAAATTGGAATTTTAAAAATTGAATTCTTTGTATTTTGTATATTCAACTCTTATCAGATAAATGATACATAAATATTTTCTCCCATTCTAGGAGTTGTCTTTTCACTTTTTTGATAAAGTCCTTTGATACACAAAAGTAAATTACAAAAGTAAATTTTGATGAAATTCAATTTATCTATTTTTTTTCTTCTGTTACTTCTGCTTTTGGGGTCATATCCAAAATCCAGCGGTGCCTGGGTGGCTCAGTATTTAGGTGTCTGCCTTCGGCTCAGGTCATGATCCGCGGATTCTGGGATTGAACCTCACATTGGGCTCCGTGCTCATTGGGGAGTCTACTCTGCTTCTCCTTCTTCCTCTGCCTGCTACTCTCCCTGCTTGTGATCGTTCTTACTCTCTGTCAAATAAATGAAATCTAAAAAAAAAAAAAAAAAAAAAAAAATCCATCGCCAAATCCCAGATCATGAAGATTTATTTATATATTTTCTTCAGAGTTTTATGGTTTTAGCTCTAATCTTTTGCACCAGTTTGTTTTTTTGATGACTTCTTAATCTCTTTTTACCTTCTAGTGGATTTAGATACCAGCATATAGTCTGATTTCTTTTTAAATCAAGTGATCGTTTGTATTTAAACTTCTTTAAAAATTTAATATAGTGAGAATTAATTTGGGGTGATAAAAGCTATTGATTTGAAATTAACATGAAAGGTTAAATGTTCTGTCCACAATATGGTGTCTTTTGTTTTTTTTTTTTAATAAATTAATTTTTATTGGTGTTCAATTTACCAACATACAGAATAACACCCAGTGCTCATCCCGTCAAGTGTCCCCTCAGTGCCCGTCACCCATTCACGCCCACCCCCCGCCCATATGGTGTCTTTTGAAATAGTTTTGTTTCTGATATTTTCTTTAAATCAGTGTAAGTGTTAGGGTGCCTGGGTGCTTAGTGAGTTCAGTGTCTGCCTTAGGCTCAGGTCCTAGGATCTCAGGGTCCCAGGATCAAGCCTCACATTGGGCTCCATGCTCAGCAGAGAGTCTGCTTCTCCCTCTCTATATGCTCCTCTCCCTGCTCATGTTCTCTCTCTCTCTCAAATAAACAAATAAAATCTTAAAATCAATGTTAAGTCTTAAATTATTGCTTTACATAAGAATACCTTACTCTTTGTTATAGTTTTATATGTGAAAAGTTAATGGTTACGGTAAACACTTGGTAAATAAATTGTTTAAATGTGTATTACATTGAAGCTTTTTTTTTGTCAAGAAATCTTCAAAGTCTTTTAATCACTTTCATTTTTCAGTTTTCTGTTTCATATAAAGGGAATAACAAAATTTGCCCTGACTAGATGTAAGGGTGTTATGAGGAACACAGTATGTGAAAGTCGACTCTGGAGAGGGATACTCCTTTCTTTACTGTGTCAGTTGGCATAGATTCAGGAAAACAGAAACCACTTAGGATATTTCTGGGAGATTTTAATGCAGTGAATTGGTTACAAAAGTGTTGGAAGGGCTGGAGGAATAAAAAGTAGTTAAGATGATGCCACCTAGAGATAAGTAAATATGGGAAGTAGTTAATGCCCCTGGGGCTGGAGAAACAAGGGGGAAAGTGGTGTTGGCCAGAGCTGCTAAGGATTGCACGGTTGAGAATACGGTCACTGCTACCTGGCCAGGGGGCTGGGAGCTTGCCTTCTTGTGGCTGCCTGCAGAGCCAAAGGAGCCCACAGTCCATTGAAGCTGCCCAGATAGGTCACCAGTGCTGCTCAAAGTTGGTGTGGCCCACAGCTGGTTGCTGATGGCTGTGTCGGAACGGAAACAGAAAAGCCAGTGGCCTCCTCTGTGCCCTGCTCTTGGTCTAACATTGGCTTCCACTGGCAGAACCTAACCTCTTTGTACGCAAGGAGGCCTAGGAAATATCCTTCACAGGTTTCCAGCACCCAGCCCATGGGAGGGTGATGCAGCGGTGAAAACCAGCAATTAACCAGCACACCAGCCATAAAGGCTATAATTTGAAAATATTTTTGGCGGGCATGAGCATTCTGTGTCTTTTCCAGACAAATCTAGTTTTCACCTTCACAGGACGTAACAGGAAGGATCTGGAGGTGGGTGGGAGGGTCATGGCAGGGTAGGGGGATGGCTGTTTTCCAATCTTGGCTTTAATACTAAGAACCGGTTGCACTGAGGAAAAAAATATTTTTTTTGGCAGGCAAATTATTGTGCAACTTAATGATTTTTATACTTAAAACTTCTTGTATGACTTTTCTTCTTTCCTTTCCTCCATATCCAACATATTAGCAGAATACGCCCTAACAATGGTCTCCCTGCCACCTCCAAGTCTGAACTACTACCATCTCTTGTTGAGGCTTATATCATAGCTTCCCGGCTTGTGTTTCTGCTTCTTTTCTTACCCTTCTATAAGGAGCTCTGTATACAGCAGCCGGGGAAGAACTCTTGTTTTATTTTGTCTTACTTATTTGGGAGAGAGCATGATTGCGGGGGAGGGTGGCTAGGGACAGAGGGAAAGAAAAAATCTAAGCAGGCTTCACGTTCCACACGGAGCCCAGTGCAGGGCTCGATCTCACAACCCTGAGACCATGATCCCAGTCAAAATCAAGAGTCAGTTGCTTAACCAACTGAGCTGCCCAGGCACCCTGCCAGGAAGAACTTTAAAAATAAAAATTAATTTATAGTATTCCACTGTTCTAGCTTCCCATCACTCTCAGAGTAAAATCCTAACCGTGGTCTACCAAGCTCTGTGATCAGACTTTTGCTGCTAACTCCCTGATCTCATCTCTGCTCTCTTAGCTCTAGCTACTTGGACTCTTTGTTGTTCGTTAACACATCAGAGTAGTTTTCATCTTAGGACCTTTGCACTTGCTGTCTGTTCTGTGCAGAATATTCTTCCTTCATGTCTATGTGTGGCTATTTTCCTTACAATATTTCTTCTCTTCCTACGGATCTCCTTTACTTTATTTAGGTCACAACCTCTCAGAGAAACCTTCCTTGGCCATGCTGTGGTCACTTTATGTCGTTTTACCCTGCCTTACACACACACACACACACACACACACACACACACACACACACACACACACGTGAGGACACACACGCACACACAGATGATGTACAAATGTGTGGTTTGCTTCTTAAATGTATGTATGTACTTCATTTATTGTGTCCTCTAAGTTTCATGACTGCAGGCACTTTGTGGTATTAATTTCTGCTACTACCACCTAGAACATTCTTTGTAGAAAGTACGGGATGCCTGGTAGCTCACTGGTTGAGCGTCTGCCTTTGGCTCAGGTCCTGATCCCCTGGTCCCGGGATCGAGTCCCACATCGGGCTCCCTGTAGGGAACCTGCCTCTCCCTCTGCCTGTGTCTCTGCCTCTCTCTGGGTCTCTCATGAATAAATAAATAAAATCTTCAAAAAAAAAAAAAAAGAGAAAGTAGTTACTCAGGGCAGAGTTGAGGAGACTGAGGTTATGAACTTAGTAAAACTCTTTTATTTTTTTTTTATTTTTTTAAAAGATTTTATTATTCATGAGAGATACAGAGAGAGAGAGAGAGAGAGAGAGAGAGAGAGAGAGAGAGAGAGAAGCAGAGACACAGGCAGAGGGAGAAGCAGGCTCCATGCAGGGAGCCCAACGTGGGACTCGATCCCGGGACTCAAGGATCACGCCCTGGGTTGAAGGCAGATGCTAAACCGCTGAGCCACCCAGGGATCCCTGAAAACTCTTTTAAGTGTTTTTAAAAAAATCATTACATGAATAAAAATTTGTTGAATCAGTGACAGCACACACTAGGAAGATAATTAATGCGATGTTTAAAAATTTTTTCTTTTATTATTTCTGGCACTTGAAAAACTTCAGAATCTCTGTTTTGACTGTAAAATTTATGTTGCTTTAAAAATAATTTGCAAAAGGGGAGCCTGGGTGGCTCGGTCAGTTAGGCATCTGCCTTCAGCTCAGGTAGTGATCTTGGGGTCCTAAGATCGAGTTCCATATTGGGCTCCCTGCTCTGCGGGGAGCCTGCTTCTTCCTCTCCCTCTGCCTGCCACTCAGTCTGCTTGTGCTCTGTCAAATAAAATCTTAAAAAAAAAAAAAGTTTGCAAACCAACAGGAGATTACTTTGCGTGTCTGCTTAGAGGTCTTAAGGCAATAGGTTAGTGAGCTTGTGTGTGTTTATATGTATACTATATATGTATATATAGAAAACTCTTTGATACTACACTCAGATGTTCAGTGCCTTTCTCATTTTATTTGCATATTTTCCAGAAATTTTCCTACTATTCGATACAAGTATGAAATTGTAAGCCTTTTCTGTTTACTTTAATTTCCTTTCCTTTTATAAAGTTGTTACGCGGTCTGCTCTATCTGGCCTTTTTATTTCTTGTTAACAAGTACTTTTATCTTTTCCCAGGAGGAGTGACTTGTATGTACTTGTGTCAGAGTTCTTATATTTGAGGCAAAGATTCTTCATCATAATAGTGCATACTTCACTTTAACTAGAATATGGACAAGGATGACACATCTCTTTTTTACTATAATATCCCTAGTACTTGCATAATTCTTATCATAGGGAAGTCATTCAGTTTTTCTGAGCTTTATGTTCCTCCTCTATAAAATGAATGGACTTTACTAGATGACTTTTAGTTATAAACATTCTAAGATTATAAAGCATTATTTATTATAAGATTTAAATATGATCTCAGAACCATTTGGTAAAGTGTGGGAAAAGCCTAAGTACATGAAATGCTTTACTATAGTAGCATTCTCTACAATGAATTTTAATTGCATAGCATTATAGGGTGAGGAAGTTTTATAGGATAAGACAAACTGCTTCCCTAAAATGTAATAAACACTGGAATCTGCGTACATTCCAAAGCAGACTTTGTAACGCTTAAGTTTTGGTGTATCACTTTGTGTCAGGATAAAAAGCTGGGTATTGTATGGATGTCATTTATGAATAGCATTATGAGTTTAAATAAATGTTTGAAATAATAGAGCCATTTGGGTTTTTAGCCAAGTAAGATTAAACATAGATTGGAATTAGATTATCTGGTCATTTAAACAATTATTTGGATTCTTTTGTGGTTTATTTCTTCTGTAAAAATGGATATTGGTGTTCCTTATAGAATGAGAATTTCCTAGGGTTGCTCTTTAACTCACGTCTTTATAAGATACCAACTCATGACTTTTCCAGAGCAGGTCATGTGTGTTACATTCTATTATGTACTGGAGTTAGCTTGAATACTAACTTGTTTTTCTGGAACATAGAGATTTCTGTAATTTTACTGATGACTCTCTTGGTTCTAATTTGCTATTGATGTAAGGAACTTGAATATCTATTTTACTATTTGCTGAATGAAGCTTTCAGGTTGAATTGCTGCATAAATTCTATAAAATGTGTAATCCCTTTGCTTTTTTTTTTTTTATAAGTTTGGGTTTCCATATTATAATTCACTCTCATTCACTCAATAGATGATTTCATGAAACTGTCATGTCCTATCTGGGTGTTGATGAAAAATGTTTAGATTTTTATTTTTATTTTATTTTTTTTAATTTTTATTTATTTATGATAGTCACAGAGAGAGAGAGAGAGAGAGAGAGAGAGAGAGAGAGAGGCAGAGACATAGGTAGAGGGAGAAGCAGGCTCCATGCACCGGGAGCCCGATGTGGGATTCGATCCCGGATCTCCAGGACCGCGCCTTGGGCCAAAGGCAGGCGCCAAACCGCTGTGCCACCCAGGGATCCCTGTTTAGATTTTTAAAATTAAATTATGTTAAAATACTAACATATTTAATATGTCACTCCCTGAGCGGAAGGCAGAAGTTCAACTGCTGAGCCACCCAGCCATCTCTGTAACTAGTTTCTTAATCTGATATTGTTGTGACTAATCTCATAAAATAACTTTGATTCTTATTTTGTGTTTAACAGAAGTTTAGAGTACAAATATTTTTCTGTGTGTTATGTGTTGAAGTCCTGTATGGGTTGCTTCTACCATTGATTCATTTAGTAACTTTGATATAAAAAGATAGGTCAAAGAGGAGAATTTGGACCATTGTGTTTGTATTCTGAATGTAATGACTTTTTAGCACTATTTATTGAAAAGTTGGTTCATTATGGCGGGTAAACAACAATCAGTAAAATAGCTACTTAAGTATGAAAATGAAACAATATATGTTTTAAGATTCAGAAACTGATATGTGTGTGTATATTTTTCTATATTCTTAAAATGTTTAAAAATATGTTGAAAGATAATAAAATGAAACCTTTAATAAATAAAATAGGAAATATGAATTCATTTTAGTTAATGCAATAAATGTTACCCTCAAAGTGTTTTTAAGTCTGCAAATGCCCACAATCCCATCTAAGTGATTATGTGCATTTATTTGTTTCAAGTTTTTATTTAAATTCCAGTTAGTTAACATATAGTGTAATATTAGTTTCAGGAGTGGAATTTAGTGATTCATCACTTGTATATAACACCCAGTGCTCATCATAAAGATTATGTGTTCTTAATTTCATCTTGAGAAATAAATGTTTTTTAATAATTAAAAATAAATCAGTGAAATTTCATCAGGAGTCAGAGTTTGGCTAATTAACATAAAAATCCAATAATAATAAAGATCAAGAAGTAACTGCAATAAATAATTGTGTTCTAATAGAAATACCTCATAACAAATGATGATATGAAAAAACAGTCATACAGGGATCCCTGGGTGGCGCAGCAGTGTGGCGCCTGCCTTTGGCCCGGGTCGCGATCCTGGAGACCCGGGATCGAGTCCCATGTCGGGCTCCTTACATGGAGCCTGCTTCTCCCTCTGCCTGTGTCTCTGCCTCTCTCTCTCTCCGTGTGTAACTATCATGAATAAATAAATAAAATCTTAAAAAAAAAAGTCATACATACCTTCTTAGTGGGAAAAATGTGAAAAAGAACTAATAGCAAACATTTGTGAAAATAAAAGCCAAAGAAAGATGAAATATTTTAACAGTGGGTACAAATCAAAGAAGTGATGACAAACTGTGACTAAAATAGTTTTGGATGATTCAAATGGTAACCCAGGGGGAAAGTTATGTAATTTTGTTAAAAAGTAATTACTGCATTTAAATACTTTACAGAGCAAATCAGAGAAATAATATTAAAATCGATTTTTAGCAAAAAAATGTAATTTTAGCAGTTGGTAATTTCTGAATGATTGTACCAAATAGTTTACAACTTATTGACTCACTATGAAAACTTATAAACACTAGGGCACCTGGGTGGCTTAGTCAGTTTAAGTGTCTGATTCTTGATTTCAGCGAGGTCATGAGCTCAGGGTTGTGAGATTAAGCTCGGTGTTGGGCTCTGTGCTGACTGTGGAACCTGTTAAAATTCTCTCTCTTCCTCTCACTCTTCTTGTCCCTTTCCCCTCCCTCTCTTAAAAAAAAAAAACGGCCTCCCAGGATCCCTGGGTGGCACAGCGGTTTGGCGCCTACCTTTGGCCCAGGGCGCGATCCTGGAGACCCGGGATCGAATCCCACGTCGGGCTCCCGGTGCATGGAGCCTGCTTCTCCCTCTGCCTATGTCTCTGCCCCTCTCTCTCTCTCTCTCTCTCTCTCTCTCTCTCTCTCTCTCTGTGACTATCATAAATAAATAAAAATTAAAAAAAAAAACGGCCTCCCAAAACCATTATAAACACTAATATCTTATGTGTGACTGTTAACATCTTATTTATCTCTGGCTGTTTAACAAATACCCCAAAATGTAGTGACTTAAACCAATACTGTCATGTGTTTGAGTAGGCCTTGGAGGGTAGGGGGGCAGCTTGTCTCTACTTCATTTGGTGTTGGCTGAGTGGCTTGTGTGTGGCCGGAGGATCCAACATATTTGGTACATCAGCTGGGGTGGCTAGTATGTCTGGAGTTGGCCAGGCTTCTCCTGTCATCCATCCATGCATCCTTCCTTCCTTCCTTCCTTCCTTCCTTCCTTCCTTCTTTCCTTCCTTCCTTTGATTTTATTCATTTATTCATGAGAGACAGAGAGAGAGAGAGAGAGAGAGAGATTGTGAGTGAGGCAGAGACACAGGCAGAGGGAGAAGCAGGCTCCATGCAAGGAGCCTGACATGGGACTTGATCCTGGGACTCCAAGATCACATCCTGGGTTGAAGGCAGGCGCCAAGCCACTGAGCCACCCAGGGATCCCCATCTCCTGCCCTTTCTAGTCTTTTTTCTGGAGCTTTTCTCTTAAAATGTGGTCTCTCTCCATCAGGGTAGTCAGACTTAATATGATGGCTGGCTTTCAAGTGGGTGAAATCAATAGGTGTAAGACTTCTTAAGGCCTAGGTCTGGAAATCACACAGGATCACTTCTGCTTCTTTTGGTCAAAGCAAGACACAGGGCTACCTCAGATTCAAGGAAAAGGGAAATAAACTCTACATTTTGGCGGGAGAGTGCCATGCACATGGAAGAATGAGAGGAATTGTTGGTGGCCATCTATGTATACTGTCTACTCTATCTTTGAACACACCAGTAGTGTGTGCCATGACCCAAGTGTTTGGAACCTTTACAGTAGAATAGTTCACCCCTTCCCCAGAGATTTCAATTTATGTCGTCTAGAGTATAGCATCAGAATTTAAAAATTTCTGTAAGTGATTCTGACATGTAGTTAAGTTTGAGAACCACTACTTTAAATCAGTGATTCTCAAACTGTGATTCATGGACTAATAGCTTCAACATCACTTGGGGATTCAACAGTTCTGGGGTGGGTGGAAGGGAGCCAGCAATCCGTGTTTGAAGAAGCCTTCTAGGCAATTCTGAGGTACCATAAAGTTTGAGAACCACTGTTTAGAGCAGGGGCTGGCCACTTTTGTTTGAAGGTCAAAACTAGCTCATCACCCCCCTTTGCATATAAAGTTTCATTTATATACAACACATTCTGTTTTTCTGTATTGTCTACAGCTACTTTCGCATTACAAAAAGAGTAGTTGTGAGAGAGACCACATGGTCCACAAGCCTAAAATACTGTCCAATCCTTTACAGAAAAAAATTGTGCTGACCTCTGCTCTAAAGAAGTACTTTATTTTTTGTATACTTCCAGGGACTGTATCTGTCATGACACTTACTGAAGAGAGACCTTTTTCTGCTTTAGTGGAAGTGATTTAAAGACTAGCTACCTTGATGAAGTTTTCTCAGTGGAGTGGTAGTGGGTGAAATCTGCAAGGCTGCAATCCAGACTAGCTAATACCAGAATCTCTGGAAGTAGGAACCAGGCATCAGTAATTTTCAAAGGTCTCCAGGTCATTCCAGTGTGCAGCCTAGTTTGAGAAATAATGGAGTGCTTCCCCCAAACAGACTACTTGGAAGTCTTGGTAAATGCGGATTCTGATTCTCTGAGTCTGGCTTGGTTTTGGAAATTCTCCTTTTCTAACAAGCACCCAGGTGATATGAATAATGCTGGTTCACACCTGGGGAACTTTAAGTTTACTGATTCTTGAGTCTCCCCAGTGTTTCTGATTATCAGCATTAGGGTATTTAAAAGTTCCCTAAGGGGATCCCTGAGTGGCGCAGCGGTTTGGTGCCTGCCTTTGGCCCAGGGCGCGATCCTGGAGACCTGGGATCGAATCCCATATCGGGCTCCCGGTGCATGGAGCCTGCTTCTCCCTCTGCCTGTGTCTCTGCCTCTCTCTCTCTCTCTCTCTCTCTCTCTCTCTCTGTGACTATCATAAATAAATAAATTTAAAAAAAAATAAAAGTTCCCTAGGACATCCTAATGTGCAACCAATTTAACCCCTGGATTAGAGCAATTTGTCTCAATCTTTAAGTAATAGGATCACCTAGCAAACTTAATAAAAATACAGAAGTGCGCAGCCCCGGTGGCTCAGTGGTTTAGCGCCACCTTTGGCCCAGGGCATAATCCTGGAGACCCGAGATTGAGTCCCACATTGGATTCCCTGCATGGAGCCTGCTTCTGCCTGTGTCTCTGCCTCTCTCTCTCTCTCTCTCTCTGTGTGTGTGTATGTGTCTCTCATGAATAAATAAATAAAATCTTTAAAAATAAAAATACAGAAGTGTTTTTTTTTTTTAAAGTAGGGAATGGTATTGGGAGGGAGGGGCAGAGGGAGAGAATCTTAAGCAAACTCAGTGTCAAGCTGGAGGTGGGGTTCCATCTCCCTATTTGAGATCATGACCTGAGTTGAAATCAAGAGTGCCCCAGGGATTCTTTCTTCAACAAGTTTGGATCTTGGTATTTTCTCTTAGCTTTACAGGTGATTTTCATACTTAAGCTAGTGAAGAATCAATACTTTAGAGGAATGAAGGGAGAAAGAAGAATTTAGAAAAATGGATAGATCAGGACAGGCAGAGAATGTAGAAAAGAGGAACAAATAATAAACAATCATTTGCATATTGGGGCCTGTTCTGATGATAGTAAAGAAGAGTCCTCTTGATTTATTATTGGCCTGTTTATTACAGTCCTAATGAGATTAATGAAAAGATACATTGAGTCCAGGGGTGCCTGGGTGGCCCAGTGGGTTAAGCATCCAACACTTGATTTTGGCTAGGGTTGTAGGATTGAACTAGGAGTCTGCTTGAGACCCTCTCCCTCTCCTTCTCTATCATACTCACTCATGATCTTTCTCTCAAATAAATAAGTAAAATAAGTAAATCTTTAAAAAAATTCAATGAGCCCACAGCCATAGCTTCTATATAGATTTTGGAAAGGACAGGAATGATTGTGTCCTGTAGAATTATAGAAGAGGGTACTATGGTAGCTGAATAATGTTTAAATGGATGACAAAGACTTTAAACTACAAAATTTATACTTCAAGCCATTGGGACCTAAGTGGTAGGAGCTGGAAACTTTTCAATGTCAACTATGGATGTGTAGTCTTCTTCTACTAACCTTCCTAGAATACTGTTTGCCATGTGTAAAGTGCATCTCAGCTTTCATCCTTTCCTGAAAGCAGGTGAAATAGTGTTGTTTTAACTGGATTCAGACATGAATGGGGAAATAAATGCTAGTATAAGCCATTGGTTTTAAAGAATTTTTTTTTTTTTTAATTTTTATTTACTTATGATAGTCACAGAGAGAGAGAGAGGCAGAGACACAGGCAGAGGGAGAAGCAGGCTCCATGCACCGGGAGCCCGACGCGGGATTCGATCCCGGGTCTCCAGGATCGCGCCCTGGGCCAAAGGCAGGCGCCAAACCGCTGCGCCACCCAGGGATCCCTAAGCCATTGGTTTTAAAGATTTATTTATTTATTTTAGAGAGAGAGAGTGAGAGGGAACAAGTGCGGGACGGGGAGAGGGAGAGAGAGAGAATCCTCGAGCAGAGTCCCCACTAACTGCAGAACCTACTGTGGAGCTTGATCCCATGACCCTAAGATCATGACCTGAACTGAAATGAAGAGTCTGCTGCTTAACCTACTGAGCCACCCAAGCACCCCAAAGCCATTGGTTTTAAACAGCTATATGTTGTTTGTGCACTATAGTCAGATCCTTTTTCATTTTTTAAAAAAGATTTTATTTATTTGAGAGAGGGGGAAAGGGAAGGAGCTGAGGGAGAGGGACTGGTGGACTCTGCCAGAGCTCAGAGCCTGAGGCAGGGCTTGATCTGACAACCTGAGATCACGACCTGAGCTGAAATCGAGAGTGCTATTTAAACAACTGAGTCATCCAGGTGCCCCAAAGCCATTGGTTTTATTTATTTATTTTTTACTTATTTATTTAAAAAATTTTTTAAATTTATTTATTCATGAGAGACACCCACACACACACACAGAGGCAGAGACACAGGCAGAGGGAGAAGTAGGCTCCTTGCAGGGAGCCCGACGTGGGACTCAGTCCCGGGTCTCCAGGATCAGGCCCCGGGCTGAAGGCCGTGCTAAACCCTTGAGCCACCGGGCTGCCCAAGCCATTGGTTTTAAACGGCTGTACATTATCTGTACACTAAAGTCAGATCCTTTGTATAATTAACAGGCTAAATAATGTATTGTTGATTGTTTTATGTACATGTTGCTAGGAATAATACTGTTAATTTCCAGAATGGAACTGAACCTTAGCTTTTGTGTTGGTAGCTTCCCTCACCCTCCGAATCTCTCACTGTGGCTTTATTACACTATTCCAGGTTTTGTGGTATAGAAACAAAAGAGAAGACCCGAGATGTATTCAATTCTGAGGATAAAACCATTTTTTTTTTTTTTTTTTTTTTTTGGTCTAAAGCCTAGGTAAAGTTTTTGGGTGGTCCTGAGCACTTTAGATGAGATCTGGATCAGAATCTGCAACTAGTGAAGATAGTAGAAGGCAACACAAGGGAAATGGGGAAATCAGATAAAAGGTGAAAACTTAGGAAAGAGTCTTACAAACTTTATTTGGTAGCTGGCTTCCAGGAACACGCACAAGGCTACTTTTATTTCATTCTCTAGTTCTCTGTAGAGCTTTTTATGTTCTGCATATGAAAAGGACTGCTGTGAAGTCAGCCTCAGGCAGAGTACAGATTAGTGACTAGGAAATGGGACCAATGGGCAGCCCTGTGGAGAAGTTCTCCACAGGAAGATGCAGTAGTTAGCTGGTAGGTGACCAGATGGCATGCCACTGGCCAGTAGGAGACAGCTCTTTACTCAGGTGCTTTTGCATTAACAATGTACTTTTCGCTGTAATAGAGGTGTTGAAGATACGTTGCCTAGGTAATTGGCAGATTCCTAAAATACTTTTTATCCTTTTCAAATGTATATAAAATTTAGTTTAGGTAATGCTGTGTCTTCAAGGATGTAGATGGTAATGTTTCTGTGGTTGTAAAACAATGACAGTGCTACACAGGAAAACACTGTGTTTTCTCTCTCTGGAATACATTAATTTTTTAGACAGCGTTATTGAGGAATAATTTATATAAACAGTGTATTAAAGTGTACAATTTTGTACATGACATATATAAACCTCCATGTCACCTGAATGAACAGTCATATCTCAAAAGTTTTCCTTTGCCACTTTGTGATTCTCATTTCTAGTCATTTGCTGATCTGCTTTCTATCATTATTGATTAGTTTGGATTTTCTATACTTAAATGTATAGAAATGGAATCATTGTATTTTGAGTCAATAGTGTTAATCATTAATCCATTCTGTTTTATTGCTTAATAGTTTTTACATTGTATGGATATATCATAATTTTCATTTGCCTGTTAATGGATATATTAATTATCTATTGCTATATAGTGGATTACCCCAAAATTTAGTGGTTTAAAACAGTAAACATTTATCATCATGGTTTCTGGGCCAGGAGTTTTTAGAGAGGCATAGCTGGGTTGCTCTGACTTGCTGTTAGGGTGTTTTCTCGGCCCCAGTCGAAAACTTTACTGGGGCTGGAGGATCCAATTCCAAATAGGGCCATGCACATGGCTCTTGGATTCAGGCAGGCCTCAGTTCCTCCCAAGGAGCCGCCTCTCTGGGCTGCCTGAGTGTCCCTGCTACCTGCAGTGTGGTTACTCCTTAACAAGTGATCCAAGAGCAAGGGCAAAGAGAAAGTTGCAATACTTTTCATGACTTAGTCTTAGAAGTCACACATTGTCACTTCCTCCATATTACCATTTGGTAGAAGTAAGACACTATATGACCAGCCTATTCTCAAAGGTGAAAGCATCAGACTCTACTTCTGAAGGGGGGAAGAGTGTTAAAAAATCTGTGGACATTATTTTAAAGCCACCACTATGAACATATGAGTTGTTTCTGGGTTTTGGCTATTACAAAATAAAGCTGCTTATAAAAATATATGTAAAGTTTATATAGATATATGCATTTATTTCTTCTGTGTAAATAGCTAGGAGTAGAATGGCTAATTCATAAGGTAGGATTATGTTTAACTTTTTAAAAAATTTGTATAGTGAAGACTCTACAAAGAAAAAAACATTGCTAAGAAAAATTAAGGGAAGAAAAATTATTTTATTATTGTTGTTTATAATAATAATGTTAATATTGTTTCCTGTGTTAAAGTTCTAAAAAATTTTAACTTCTTCAAAGAAATTAAAGAAAACCTCCCCAAATCTGGAAATTGTTTTCCAAAGTTGGTTATATATTTTACAGCAGCCAGGTATGAGAGTTCTACTTGCTTCAGATGATCAACAACTCTTGGTATGGTCACTTTAAAAAAATTTATTATAGTGGGACACTTGGGTGGCTCAGTGGTTGAACGTCTGCCTTCAGCTCAGGGCGTGATCCTGGGGTCCTGGGATCGAGTCCACATCGGGCTCCCTGCAGGGAGCCTGCTTCCCCTCTGCCTGTGTCTCTGCCTCTGTTTCTGTGTCTCTCATGAATGAATAAAATCTTTAAAAAGTAATAAAAAAAGAAAAATTGATCATACTTTTAATTTAATTATCCTAATGACTAATGATGCTGAGCATTTTTAAAAAATATTATTTATTTATTAGAGAGAGAAAGTAGAGTAAATGAGTTGGTGGGGGCAGAGGGAGAGGGAGAAGCAGACTCCCTGCTGAGTAGGTAGGGTCAGGTGGGGGCTCCATCCCTGAATTCTGGCATCTCCGGGATCATGACCCTAGCCCAAGGCAGACCTTTGAGCCACGCAGATGGCCTACTGAACATCTTTTTTTGGTGTTTATTTTCCATCAACACATCTTCTTTGGTGAAATGTCAGATATGTTGCTCACTAAAATTTTTTGGATATTTAAAATCTTACTATTTAGTTGTAAGAGTTCTTTCTATATTCCAGATGTGTCTTTTGGATAAATGTTTTGCAAATACTTTCTCCCAGGTTTTGGCTTGTCTTTTTCACTTTTATAACAGTATCTTTTGGGATCCCTGGGTGGCGCAGCGGTTTAGCGCCTGCCTTTGGCCCAGGGCGCGATCCTGGAGACCCGGGATCGAATCCCACATCGGGCTCCCAGTGCATGGAGCCTGCTTCTCCCTCTGCCTGTGTCTCTGCCTCTCTCTCTCTCTCTCTCTCTCTCTCTCTCTCTGTGTGTGTGACTATCATAAATAAATAAAAATAAAAAAAATTCTATAACAGTATCTTTTAAAGAGCAATATTTTAAATTTTGATTGTCAATTTATCATTTTCTTTTATAGTTTTCTTTTTGTGTTCCACCAAGAAATGTTTGCCTAGTTTATTCTGTGTTTAGATTTGTGATCCACTCTGAGTAAATTTTCCTGTATGTTGCATGGTGGAAGGGTCAAGTTTTATTTGTTTTTCAGCATATGTCTTGTCTGTTGTTTGTTCTAACATCATTTGCTCAAAAAATTATCTTTCCCATATTGGCACCTTTCGAAGGCAGCTATGCTCATCAGTATACCACCAGCACCACAGTGCTGGTACCTTTTGTCTAAAAAAAGTGTGTGGGTCATTTTTGGGTTCTATTTTGTTTCACTGATCTTTTTGCCTGTCTGTTCTAATACTACAGTAGCCTCGATTACCGTAGCTTTCATAGTATGAGTCCTAAAGTCAGGTAGTGTTAGCTATTCCAGCTTTGTTCCTTCTTTTCAAAATTGGCTGGGCTATAGAACACCTAGAAAGTTTTTTACATTTTGGTATAAATTTTAGAATCAGATTTTCACATTCTAGAGAAAATCTTACTGGGATTTAGAGTGGTATTGCATTGGATGTATAGATCAATATGGTGAAAATTGACATCGTATTAATACTGAGTCTTGAAACCATGAACACAGTATATCTGCATTTAAGTTTTCCTTAATTTCTCTTGGTAATGTTTTGTAGTCCTAACTGTAGAAGTCTTACGTATCTTTTGTCAAATGTATCCCTAAGCATTTCCTATTTTTTGATGCTATTGTAAATGATATTTTTTAAAGTTCAGTTTCTAATTAGTTGTTACTGGTATATAGATATAGCACTGATTTATGTATATTGACTTTTTTCCCTGAGGCCTTGCTAAATACCAACAGTCTGCTAGACTGTACTAGTTCCAGTACAGTTTTCTGTAAATTTCGTAGTATTATCTATGTAGCAAATCATATCATCTGTGGATAAAGAGTTTTATATTCTTCCTTTTTAGTATTTTCAATTTTCTTGCTTGATTGCACTGCTAGGATTCCTAGTACAATGTTCAATAGAAATAATGACATTCTTGCCTTATTCTTGATCATTGCTGATAAGAAGCTTTTCACCACTAAATATGTTAGGTTTCTCATATGTGCCTTTTATTAGTTTAAGGAAGTTCCCTTCTATTCTTGGATTCCTGAGAATTTTTTTTTTCAGGAACGGATATTGGATTTTGTCAAATACTTTTTTGTCTCTGTTGAGATAGTCATATAGTTTCTTTTTCTTTTTTTTTTTTTTTTGGTGTCATATAGTTTCTTTGAATTTGTTAACAGGGTAAATTATAGTCATTAATTTTTGAATTTAGTTAAATCAATCTTGCATTTCCAGAACAAATCCCAATTAGTTATGATATGTTGTCCTTTTCATATGTTGTTGTTGTTATATATCATTGTTTTTTTAATTAATTATTATTTTTTTATATCATTGTTATAAAGAATTTTTGCATCTGTGTTCATGCGGGGTATTGAGGGCTCCCTTATCTCCATATCCTCACCAACACTTCTTGTCTTTTTGGTACTAGCCATTCTGACACAAGTCAGGCTAGTGAGGTGAGAGCTCGTGTGGTTTTGATTTGTATTTCCCTGATGATGAATGATGTTGAGCTTCTTTTCATGTGTTTGTTGGCCATTTGTGTGTATTCTTTGGAAGAATGTCTACCTAGGCTCTCTGCCAATTTTTAAACCAGATTGTTTCGTGTAGGAGTTCTTTTTTTTTTTTTTAAGATTTTATTTTATTTTAGTGAAAGTGAGAGCAACAGAGATCACAGAGGGAGAATGAAAGGGAGAAGCAGACTCCCTCTTGCTGGGGAGTCCAATACGGGGCTCGATCCCAGAACCCAGAGATCATGACCTGAGTTGAAGGCAGATGCTTGACTGAGCCACCCAGGCTCCCTTGTATAGGAGTTCTTCATGTATTTTGAGTATTAACCCCTTATCAGATATATCTTTATAAATTTCTTTTCCCATTCAGTATATTGCCATTTTTTTTAATTGATGGTTGGTTTCCTTTACTGTTTGAAAGCTTTTTAGTTTGATGTAGTCCCAGTTGTTTATTTTTCTTTTGTTTCCCTTTCCTGGAGAGAGAAATTGAGAAAAATATTGCCAAGGCCAATATCCAAGAGTTTACTGTCTATGTATTTTTTGGATATTTATGGTTTCGGGTGTCTCATTTAGGTCTTTAATCTACTTTGAGTTTATTTTTGTGTGTGGTGTAAGAAAGTGGTCCAGTTTCCTTCTTTTGCACATGGCTGTCCGTTTTCCCAACAGGATGTGTTGAAGAGACTGTTGTCCTTGCTGTACATTCTGCTTCCTTTGTTGTAGATTAGTTGAGTAGGAGTTTATTTCTGGGCTCTTTGTTCTGTTCCACTAATATCTGTGTTTGTTTTTGTGCTAGTACCATACTGTGTTGATATTTTGTAGTGTAGTTTGAAATCTAGGGATTGTGATGCCTCCAATTTTGTTCTTCTTTTGCAAGATTACTTTGGGTCTTTGAGGTCTTTTGTGGTTCCATACAAATTTTAGGATTTTTTATCCTAATTCTATGATAAATACTATAAATTAGCTTTATGGATTTTGACAGACTTCTACGATTGGATCTCTATATCACTATCTATATGCATGACAGTTTCAGCAACCCTAAAAATACCCTTATGTTACTCCTTTGTTAGTACTCTTCCTTCTACACTCCTTGACCACTAGAAATTACTGATTCATTCTTCATCTGTATAGTTTTATCTTTTCCCAAGTGTCATATAGATGGAATCATTTGGCTTGTATTGTAGCCTTTTGAAGATGACTTGTTTTAGTTAGTTAAATCCATTGAGATTCATCTATATTGTATGTATTAATAATAATAATAATGATAATTAATAAAACGGTTGTTCCTTTCTATTGCTGAGCAGTATTCCATGATGGATGTACCATAGTCTATTTCTTCAAGGACATTTGGATTGTTTCCAGTTTTTGGCAATTAGGAATGGAAGTGCTATAAATATTTGCATACTGATTTTGGTGTAAACCGAAGTTTTTCTTCTGGGGCAAGTACCTACAAGTGGGTTTGCTAGGTTTTATGTAAGTGTAGCTTTAATTTTATAGGATATGGGAGTTTTTTTTTTTTAAGACTTTCTTTATTCATGAGAGACACAGAGAGAGACAGAGACATAGGCAGAGGGAGGAGCAGGCTCCATGTAAGGAGCCAGATGTGGGATTCGATCCCAGGATCCTGGGGTCATGCCCTGAGCCAAAAGCAGACACCCAGTTGCTGAGCCACCTAGGCGTCCCTGCCACCCAGGCATCCCAGATATGGGAGGTTTTTAACTATAGATTCTATTTCTTTAATTCTGTTTAGGTTATTGATTTCTTATTGAGTGAGCTTTGGTAGTGTTTGTTTTTCAAAGAATTAACCCATCTCGTTGGTTGAATTTATAGGCATTAAAATTATTCTTCAATTCCTTTGATTATCCTTTTTAATATTTGTAGAATATGTGGTGTTGTTATCTCTCTACTTCTTGATATTTGAAGTGTTTTTGTTGTTGTTGTTTTAGTGTTTTGGGGAGGGACAGATGGAGAAGGAGGGAGAGAATCTCTAGAGGCTCCATACCTCTAGAGATCAGCATGGAGACGGGGATCTCACAACCCTGAGATCATGACCTGAGCCAAAATCAAGAGTTAGACACTTAACTGACTGAGCTTGAAGTTTGTGTTTTAAAAGTTTTCCTTGGTCGCTTTGACGGTAGGTTTATCAACTTTAAAGATCTTTTGAAAGAACTAGCTTATGGTTTTGTTGAGTTTTGGTTACTGATTTTGTTTTCTGTTTAGCTGACTTCCAGTCTTCTTTCTTTTCTTCTTCTTCTTCTTTTTTTTTTAAGATTTTATTTATTTATTTATTCATGAGAGAGAGAGAGAGAGAGAGAGAGAGAGAGGCAGAGGCAGAGACACAGGCAGAGGGAGAAGCAGGCTCCATATAGGGAGCCCAACGTGGGACTCGATCCTGGGTCTCCAGGGTCAGGCCCTGGGCTGAAGGCGGCGCTAAAAGCTAAACCGCTGAGCCACTCAGGCTGCCCCAGTCTTCTTTATTATTTCCTTCTGCTAATTTAGATTTAAAACTTTGGGTTTAACATATTAGAAAAAACCATTTTTTTTTCTCTCTGGAAGTAAATTGTCAGATTTTTGAATCCTGTAATACTCAATTCAGGTGGTGTGTGTGTGTGTGTGTGTGTGTGTGTGTGAGTGTGTGTGTGTGTGGTGTTGGTATCTAGGCAAGAACATGTCACTTTGCTAGTAGCAAGATTTCAGAGACAACGATATTGGTACTGTTTTTAATGAGGACATAGGAGTTTCTTTTTGTTTTGAATATTGATTTTTGTCTGTTCATCTGACATCTCTTTCAAACTCTGAAGAGTATCTGTAAATTATGAAAATAGTCAGAATTTCCATGACAAGCCCAGTGAAATTTCCTACACATGGAGCTCCTGGAGTTTAATATGTGGAATTATTTAATTGGGGCAAAATATTGTCACGAAGAATAAAATTGTATTCTTGTTTTCCAGTCTTAGCAGTCATGGAATCTAAAGGACTATATCACGTTTACTCGAATTAAGAATGTAAAATATTTAAATCCCTAGGTCTTCCCAAATGAGTAACCTCTAACTAAGATATAAGGCGGTTCTGGAGTAGTTTTTACTTGATGTGTTTTGATATGTTAAAGTAAAGAAATTTCTGTAGTAAATGAAGTAGAATTTGTATTACTCTTTCAGGTTGTTTTTCAAGGCTTGAATTAAAATCGAGAAAATAATTGCTCTGTTGTTTGAACATTCTATTTAAATGGTAATGCAGGTTTGATTTTCCCTGTAATTAGAAATAAAATTATTTTTTAGCCAAATGGAATTGGCTTGAACATCAGTTTCAGTTTCTTTTTTGAAATGCTTAAGAAATATAAGTGTTATTAGAATTGGGGTACTGGTGGAAGGATGTGTTATTTATCAACCTACATGAAAATTATTTTTTGTTTACTTTTCTGATTTTATGTTACATTTTATCTTTTAGATCCTATTTGATCAAACTCAGAGATCAATTAAAGCACAGCTTCAGAACTTTGTTAAAGAGTAAGTCAATTGCAGTGAAGAGAAAAGCAACCAGCAACATCTGGGAGTTGGTATCTTTTGAGAGGAATTTTATGGGTTATGATTTATTGAAAATATTGGAGTTTTTGTTTGAATTTTTGGTTTGTGAAGTGTATATTGCATTTCTTCCTGAATTACTATGTAAGGGAATCAGATTTTGTGCCTTTCAGGGAATCATTTATACTATGAAATTTGTATTTAGGATACATAACTATGGTTGTTATAGATTAAAAAATAAAATAAATTAATGACCTTTCAAAATCAAAGCAGACTCCAAAAGTGGTTGAAAATACTATTTCTTATTATAGTGGAGGCTAAGTTTTCCATTGTCTCAATATGATATTTTCTTTGAAGAAAAGATAATAGAATGTTTGAGAATGAATCATGAAAGTGCATGCTTTTTGCAACATGTGAGCCTTTTGTGTCACATTCATCCCATCTTATACGTGAAATAAAATTAAACTAGAAATAAAAACATCTGAACTTTCCAGAGAGGAACATTTTCCTTTCCCACATTGATAATTCAGTTTTTCTCTTTTAATTCCTAAGGAATATATAAAACTACAGATAAAGTTGCTTATGATGCAGTATTCATGATAAATTACAGATGTTATATAAGCTATAAAAAAGGCATATCTCATGAACATAACACACTGCTGTTTAGTAGGTTAGAATTTGTTGTCCTGTTAGTGATGTGTCAGAGATTCTTTCCAAATAATAGACTAACATTCAGAATCTCCTTCTAGAATGTATACATGAAAATTTATGGCTTCTTACAAAGGGTTTAAAGTTTTTCTCAGGTCTACTTTATTATTATTATTATTAAGGTACTTCACTAAGATGACTAATGAATTAAGGATTTCAGATTTTCAGAATACTGAAATGGAAACCATTACCCTTTATGTGTTTACAGTTCTTTGACCAAAGATTATATGTGTGTTTTAAGAATATATTCATTCCCTTAAGCCCAATAATTTCTCTCAACAACAACAAAAAATGATATTTCTTAAAATATGGTTTGTAGCTCAGCCATAGTAAGATTTATGGAAGTTTTATTATTTTCATTTTTTAGAGATCTTAGAAAATTCAAAGATGCCAAGAAGCAATTTGAAAAAGTCAGTGAGGAAAAGGAAAATGCATTAGTAAAAAATGCTCAAGTACAAAGAAACAAACAGCACGAAGTTGAAGAGGCCACGAACATTCTGACAGCAACAAGAAAATGTTTTCGACATATAGCCCTTGACTACGTACTTCAGGTATATTTATTATATGTTTTCCAAAAATACTTAACTAAACATGTCATTACTTTTGAATTATTTTACTGAAAAGAATAATGCTGTGTCTTTGAGTTTAAAATTAGGCCATCATCTTTTATGAAGGTTTTTCACTTGGCTGTGTATCTGTGTATGCACATATATATGTGTATACATGTGTCTACCTTTGGTTCTGATTTCTTCCCCTTTTCATTTCACATGATACTTTCTCCCATTTTTAAATGTTGTAAAAAGCATTTTTAATTGCTGTATTTCATTCTGTGGAGTGGCTGTGTTAATTTAATTAATACTGATTATCAGACGTAGTGTTGCCAGTTTCTACTGGCAATAGTGAAAATACTTTACAATAATCGTAAATGATAATAACATCTTTCTTTATAAATCTTTTGCCACATTTCTGATTATTTCTTTAGAGTAGATTCTTAGAGGTACTAAGGTATATCATATTGCCAAATGAAAAATATTTCTAGAAATAGTGTTCCCATATTTTGGTTTACATGCTGTTTTTTTTTTTTTTTTAAAGATTTTATTTATTTATGCATGAGAGACACAGAGAGAGAGAGAGGCAGAGACACAGGCAGAGGGAGAAGCAGGCTCCATGCAGGGAGCCCGACATGGGACTCGATCCCCGGTCTCCAGGATCAGGCCCTGGGCCAAAGGCAGGCGCTAAACCGCTGAGCCACCGGGGCTGCCCCTACATGCTATTTTTTAAAACTAGAGATCAGTATCTGTTAAGTTCCCTGCAGATCTTCTGGTCTTCTGTATAATTGAAATCAGTTTGAATGTGATAGGTCTCCAAAGGGATTCAAGAGACATGAAAAGTGAAGACACACATAAGTTATTTCACATATACTTGATGTGTTCCTATATCAGGATTTGAAAAACTTTAAAATTTAGGGGAAGTTTGTTTAAGTCTCCTTTTACAAAGCAGCAGTAAACTCCCCAGGGATTATTGACTTAGCAATTACAGATCATTTCTTTAAAAAAATACATAAATAACCATATACAACTTAGTGATTAAAAACTACTTGGGTAACTTTGCAAAACGGTAGAAAATGTTTTTTTTTTTAAGTTTCTATTCAGTAAGTGGGAAGTTAAATTTTTTTTTTTTTGGGAAGTTAAATTTTAAAAAATGAAGGACATTCCATTTATTAATGAGAGTCTTGTAGAATGGAATGGTCTGTGTTTCCTAGCTATCTCCCATTCACTCCACTTCCTACAGTGGTATGAGTACTGTATCCCATTCCACTGAAATAGCTCATGCTAAGGTCTTACTCATTAGATACAATTTAATTTGTAACCCATTTTACTATTGTGTTTCACTTTTCAGTGGTAGACCACTCTCTCTTTCTTGAAATACACTTTTGTCTTGATTTATCTCAAACCAGTTTTAGGTTGCATTAACTTGTATTAAGCTTCTATTTTCTTATCTTTTATTAACTTTTGTTTCTTTTCAGTTTCCTTGTTGGGCTTCTCTCCTTTGTCCAACTTTCCAACCGCTTTTTCAGTGTTTCCTCTTTGGTCTTATTCTTTTTCTGATCTTTTGAATTCCCTGACAGTCTCATGTCCTTAGCTTGAATTACTGTCATGTATAGATGAGAGAATCTATTTTTCTCAGACATCTTTCTTTTTGTATCCACAACTGAAAATTGTCTTCTTCCAAATGGCTTCTTTCTGCCTTTCCCTAACTGAATGGCGACACCCTCTCACTGAATCCTAGAAATCCACATAGAGAATTGCATCAGATAATCTCATTCTCAGCTGCTGTATCCAACAATCAGAACTGCCTTAAAAAGTTCTGTGTACTGGGGCACCTGAGTGGCTCAGTTGGTTGAGCATCTGACTCTTGATTTCAGCTCGGGTCATGATCACAGGGTCATGAGGTGGAGCCCTGAGTCAGGCTCTGCCCTGGGTATGGTGTTTGCTTGGGATTCTCTCTCCCTCTGTGATCCATACCCCCACTGCCTGCTGGCGTACTCTCCCGCCCTCCTAAAAAAAAAAAAAAAGTTCTGTGTACTCTTAAGTCGGCTCTTTCTTACCCCTGCTGCAGCACTAACACCAGTCTGTATTGTTTCCTGCCCTCTTACCAATTTGTTCTGTTCTGTGGTCAGTTACACAAGTTTCTCTGGGCAAAGTGAATCATTCTTGCTTCTGCTTCCTCTGTTTTGTCATAACATTATCACACACATTGTTATTAAAGCAATCACATTTATTGTAATTATTTATTTATATGTCTTTTCTATAGGTTATATCCTTTCCCTTAGTCCAGTGGTTGAAAAATAAATTATCCATTTCCTCTGATTTCCATCCAACAGTTTTAAGTTAGGACTTGCATGTCCCCCAGAACCATTATCTTGTTTGATTTTTCTGATGAGAACTCTTGTGTCTGTTCAAACTGTTGTTTGAATAATAGGTTATCCGCAGCCTCTACTTTTACTTAGAGCATTTGAAAGTTAATATTTTAGTTCTCAAAACTGAATAGGCCTTGAAACAGACATACAAAGGAAGTTAGTGCTTACTTAGGCATAGTTATTTGGCTTTTTCTTGGTATGTTTTTAGTTTTCTGATCAGTGCTTTAAATTATCTTATAAAACAACAGGCCGAATATTCAATGGGAAGAACATATCGAAAAGGAAAATACTCTGTAATCTTTGGACAATGTTAGCAAAAAATGAATGACTTTTTTTGCATAAACATTTAATTTCATTAAGTTGATCTATGAGACAAAAATAAAATATTTGCTAGGAATTTCTAGAGTTGGGAGAGATATGCCACAAAGGCAACTTTTATAATTCCGTGGTCTTTCAGTAAGTTTAGTCTAATTAAAATATTATTTAATGTCTATTAATTTGGTTAACAAATATTGAGTCCTCACTATGTACCACTTGAGGAATGCACCTGGGGATAAAGTAAGACCGTGATCTGACAGAGCTCACACTTTAGCTGTGGAAAGACATAAGTAAATAAGAAAATATAAGGTAGTTATGAATGCTATGAAGAAAATAATAGGGTTGATGTACTAAAGAGTACATAGGGCCTCCTCAGACCTTTCTGAGGAGATAGTATTTCACTGGGGCCTGATTGGTAAGAGGTAGCCTTGTGCCTATCTGGACGGACAATCATGACATGAAGACAGAACAACTAGTTTGCAGGTGTTGAGGTAGGAGTAGTTTTGGATTGTGGTTGTAACATAGAAAGGGGAAAGTAGTAGAAAACTAGGTTACAGAGGTGATCATCACAAAGGGTCATGCGGGCTATAGGAGGAAGTTGGAAGGTTTTAAGTTGGATATAGCATAATCTTATTTATACTTTGAAAAGATCACTGCTGTGTGGAGAATGGATTGTAGAAAGTCAAGAGTATAGAGAGACTAGTTAGTAGGCTATTGTAACAATCTAGAAAGGATGAGATGGTGGTTGGTCGTGGTAAAAGTATTGAGAAAAGTATTGAGAAAAGTATTGAGAATTTGCAGTAAGGATATATTTTGAAGGGTCTAGATGAGCAATTAGGTAAGGAGAATGGGGAAAGAAGAAATTCTAAGAAATTCAAATTTTTATCAAAGTGATAGTTTTATCACTACAGTATTTATGACTTATACATGGCCAGTTTTTCTTTGATCTGAAAACAGATGAGAGTTTCCTTGGTATGTTTAACTGTTTTTGCAAAACGTGGGTCAGAGGGTGAAACACCTGAATTTTGTTTTTATTTACTTTTCTGGAAAAGTATCAAACTATCAGTAAGCAAAGTTTACAATATTACAATGTAGATTAGTTTTTAAAATAATGAATGAGTGACTAACTAATTGTATTTTCCCTCAGATTAATGTCCTTCAATCAAAAAGGAGATCAGAAATCCTAAAATCAGTAAGATATTTATTGAAATGACGTTTTCAATATTTTAATATGATTTGAGTGTACCTATGTAAGTGTTTAAAACAGCATCATGTGTGTGTATCTATATGTGTGTATCTATATGTACATGTATTTATTCCAGGTTCATAATTAATCTTACAGATCTTTGTATACTTCTTATGTCACTTAACCACTTTTTTGTTTACTTCATGTTAGAGTTATTTATGTTTATCTCCTCTATTAACACACTGTGAGTGCCTTAATATTGACATTTAAATATTTGAGATTGAAGGCATACATAAATTGTATCATTGGGAGAATTTTTCCTCAGGGTTATTGATGATGTATCAACCTTTTGGTTTGTTCTTTAGAATGCCATTTGAAAATAAATGGTATAAAATGTGAATAATGTTTTTCCCTGATCCTATATGCCCATTTTTTTATTTGACCTTTTTTTTTTCTTTTTGACTTTTTTTTTTTTTTTTTAATCTTAAAGCCAATAAGTGGACAGGGGATGGTAGTGGTATGGCACTGCACTCTTTCATATTTTGAGAACCTTAGAGATAATTTTTCCTCTCTGTTCACTGAAGTGTTTTTTTTTTTTTCCCCTGGGAGGGTATACCTAAATTGCTTTTGGTTTTTGTCCCCACCTAGCATTTCCCTAAATTCTATATGTATGTTATTACTTATCAGGTAACGCTCTTTACCTGCACTTCCTTTTCCAGATTGAGAGTAATGTATGTTAATTGTAATATTGGAAAGTAAAATGCATGAATAAAAAAATTAAAATACTTATGAGTCTTACTACCAGGAGAGAACCACTGTTAATATCTTGGCATATATCCTCATCCTTTTTCATCTCTTTCTGTGTGCATGTATGTATGTAAATGTGTATATGTGTGCTTTAAAGTTGCATTTAATTTCTTTAAACAAAATGGAAATCATTGATGCATATGTTTTTAACTTTTTTTGTACAAAATCACCATGTGTCATTAAATATCCTTTATTTAATGCTGACTCTGCTGGCCATGTAGAATTCTATCACACGAATCTACTGGGGGTAGGCAGCCGTTTTTTGTGAAGGCCAGGAAGTAAATATGTTAGGTTTGCAGATGGTGGTGTCTGTGTTGTAATTACTTAACTGGGATGTTGTAATGAGAAAGCAGTCTTAGAAGACAGGTGAATGAATAGCATGACTGTGTTTTAATAAGGATTTTTCTTACGGACATGGAAATTTGAATTTCATACAATTGTCACATGTCATGAATTCCATGTCTTCTTTTCATTGTCTTTCAACCATTTAAATGTGTAAAAACTACTGTTAGCTCATAGTCATCCAAAAACAGATGATAGAGTTGGATATAGTTCACAGATTGATTGAATATGCTAAAACAGATGCCTCATCTTGCTAAAAATAAACATGGATGTTTGGAAGATTCTTTCACTATTGTGATTGAATTAAATTTGTAACCATGTAAAAACAACAAATAAAAATAAGGGTGATTTTTCTCTCACAAATAGGTAAAATGTAGGGAAACCTGGAAAAAATCTTAACCTATTAGCAACATTTTTGGATATTGGGAATGAATATACAAAAACCTCCATATTGGCAAAGTCTGTTGACTCATTTCAGTATCTTGAGAAAGAAAATGAACATTTTTCTACTTTGGGTTGTGTTTGGTGATCCTAATAGGTATATAAAGTATGATTGCTTTATTTTGAGAGCTTCATATTTCCCCTTCTAATCTTCTAATATTTTATTTGCAACTTAAAGTTTTGCCAGTGAGTTTGGTTGAAAGGCATATAGATATTTTATATTGTACCTGGGAAAATGGTGAAAGCATTAAGAACTTGATTCTTTTGGTTATTACCATATGAATTTTGATCGTCTGGATATAATCTAAACAACTAAAACTTGGGGCATCTTAAAAATGATAAACCACTTGGAGATTTCTTTTAAATATAACTTATTCTCATTTCACAAATCCTTCTGAAATACTCTTTTAAGAAAAATGACTCATTTTTAATTTTAAGTAGTTTTGACATTTTGGACTCTGATGGAATTTTTAAACAGATGAGATTTTTATAAAATTTCAGAATATCTAATAATTGATTTTAAAATGCGAAACTTTTTTTTCTCTTATTAGATGTTATCTTTTATGTATGCCCATTTGGCCTTCTTCCATCAAGGATATGATCTATTCAGTGAACTGGGGCCCTACATGAAGGATCTTGGTGCACAGGTAATATCCTACTGTATTGCTTGGTTCTGTGTTATACACTGCTATCTGTATTTTTTTCATTGAGATATGATTGACATACAATATTGCATTAGTTTAGTTATATAAAATACTTTGAGATATATGTGTGTATAATATTATTTTTTAAAGATTATTTATTCAGAATGAGAGAGAGAGAGAGAGAGAGGCAGAGAGAGAGAGGCAGAGACACAGGCAGAGGGAGAAGCAGGCTCCATGCAGGGAGCCCGACGTGGGACTCAATCCCGGGACTCCAGGATCACACCTCAGGCTGAAGGTGGCGCTAAACTCCTGCGCCACTGGGATTGCCCTATGTGTGTATATTAATACACACACACACACACACACGTGTGTGTGTGTGTGTGTGTGTGTGTGTGTAGTCAAATGACCACCTCAGAAGTGTAGTTAACATCTTTTAGTCCACAGAGTTAAACATTTTTTTCCTTGTCTTCAGAACTTAGAAGATCTACTGTTTAGTAACTTTGAAGTATACAGTATAAGAAGCATTAACTATAGTCACCATGCTGTACATTACATTCCCAGGACTTATTTATTTTATAGATGGAAGTTTGTACCTTGTGACCCCCTTCACCCATTTTGTTCACTCATCCCCATCCTCCACCTGATGTGGGGCTCTGTTCCCTGATTTGTAGAACTTAATCTATTGGAGGAAATGAGCAAGTTACCAAACTATTACTCCCTGTGCTAAATGTCCTTTCTGAGTATATAAATTGAGACTAAGCTCATTTGCATGTGATAAATAGAAGCTTTAAAATAGTGGTGACTTCAACAAGATGGAATTTTATTTCCATATGTAAATCCTGGTATGGTTGTCACTTGGTTTGTAGGGATGCAAGCTTATTATATATTTTTTATTCTACTTCATGGTTCAAAGTGGGTGATCAAGTTCTAGTCACCATACCTACATTCTAGCTAACAGGAAAGGGGAAAGGAGAAAGATGCATTCTCTCTCTTATTGATATCTCCTGGAAATTTTAGAGTTACTTTTGTGCATCCTAATGGCACAATGGGTACAAGAAAAGCTGAGAGATACAAACTTCATGCCAGATAATCATGTGACCTACAAGAATTTGGGTGTTGTTTTGTTAAGAAAGAAAGAAAGAAAGAAAGAAAGAAAGAAAGAAAGAAAGAAAGAAAGAAAGAGAGAGAGATTGGATATTGGAGGATATCTGGCTGTCTCTACCACGTAACAGAGGATCAAAGAGGTATAGGGACATACATCTAGGACCTGTAGCCCAGACTTGGGAGGAAGACAAGAACTTCCTCGGCTCTAGGGATTCCCCACATTCTGTGAAGCATTATGTTGCACCCTCATCTTACATTAAATATAGTTTAAAACAAAAGAATTGGATTGCAGTTGAGTAGTCCACTTTATACTTTAGACATTTATTAATTTCAGTTTGGCAGTTTCCCCTCTCTCAGTTCCCACATAATCTTTCAGATTCTTGACAAGCATCTAAGCTCTGGTGTAGTGGAAAATATAGCCTGGTTGGAGGTGGCCAGTTTGGATATTCTTTCAATAATTCAGTTATGAGGGGATTCCTGGGTGGCGCAGCGGTTTGGCGCCTGCCTTTGGCCCAGGGCGCGATCCTGGAGACCCGGGATCGAATCCCACATCGGGCTCCCGGTGCATGGAGCCTGCTTCTCCCTCTGCCTTTGTCTCTGCCTCTCTCTCTCTCTCTGTCTGTGACTATCATAAATAAATAAAATTTAAAAAAAATTTAAAACAATTTAAAAAATTAAAAAATAATTCAGTTATGAGAGAACTACATCTGGAACTAGGAACATGGCAGTAGGGATAGAAGCAAATAGACTCAAGGGATATTTAAGATACAGCCAATTTTTGAAGGTAGAGGGACATGATGAGTTGAGGTTTAAATGTGTTAAATTTTGATGATAGGACATCTAAGTGGGTATATCTGCAGCTCAAACAAACAAAAAAACTAGGTTAAAGGAGTCAGTAGCATATTATTGCTAATTGTAACCACAAGAATGGGTGAATTGACTCAAGGAGAGTTAATAGGTATCCCCAAATCATTTTTGTATTTTGAAAGCTATTTTTGAAAAATGTGAGTGCTAGAACACTATGCTTAAAGATTTTGATTTTGTTAAATTAAGGTCAAGGGCCACTAGTGTAGAGTAAAAGAATCTATTTCAGACAGGGCCCTAAGGATGACATATTTTTGAGAGATGACTAGATATGAGGAGCTCTGTGAGAACACAGATGAGAGAGGAGGTAGAAAACTGGGAGATGGTGGTAGCATAGACCAAGGAAGGAGTTTCTCAAAAAGGAGAGGGTGGTTATCAGTACAAATATTGGAAAGAAGGTCCAGTAAACCTAAGACTGAGAACTACCTATTGGGTTTAGCAGCAAGATTATTTGTTACCTTTGTGAGAGTTGAGGGTCTGAGTGGGAGAAGCTAAACTACAGTGAGTAGATGAATAAGAAATAGACAAGTGAAGAACAAGGAAGATTTTTCAGAAGTTGTATTGTGAAGGAAAGAGAGGTAGAAGGTGGTAGCTAGAGAGAAATACGAGTTGGAGGAAGGCTTTATTTAAGATAGTAGGATTTACACAAATATACAAGCAGATGGAAATGGGAGAAATTCAAAAGCAGAAAGAGAAGTGATTATGTCTGATGTGGTAGGAGTAGAAAGGATTCCAAACACAGAGGATTGGGGACACCTGGCTGGTTTTAAGTACCTGTGAAACTCCTACTGTCCAATACTAATAGAAGTAGTATGTTCTATTAGACATGTTGTGCTCCAGACTCCCTCTTGCTGATCTAGTCCCAGCATGTAGGAAACAAGACGATTCAGTTTTCACATCTCTTCAACTTGTACCTTCCCCAACCCTCTATCACGTTGAGATAGTTTTTTTCTTTATACTTCTCCAACAGAGAAAGGTGAATTTTCCCCCTTTTTGTTGTTATACCAATGAGGTGGGATGTAGCAGAGGCATTTACTACCAATCTGATAGGCAGAAAACCATCACTTGCATTGCAGTACTAGCATAGCAGGTACATGCACACAAGTTTATAAATATTAGTTGAATCTTAGGGTCTGCCTTGTACCTCTCTTCAATCAGAATGAATAAATAATATTTATATGCCATTCAGTTAAAGGCTATAAAACCATGGCATAATGGTTGTTTCACTCATTCAGTATAAGAAAAAATATTTTTAAAAGATTTTATTCCACAGAGAGAAAAAGGGAGTGAACACATGAGCAGGGGGTTGGAGCAGAGAGAGAGGAAGAAGCTGATTCCCCATAGAGCAAGGAGCCAGATGTGGGGCTCGATCCCAAGTCCCTCGGATCAAAACCCTACCCAAAGGCAGATGCTTAACTGACTAAGCCATCCAGGTGCCCCAATATAAGAAAATATTGAGCATGTTTTCCTAGTGCAGCATATGCCAGCATTACCGATTAAATCAATGTTATGTGTCACCAAGGCATATATGCATTAGATCCTCAAGTATAGTATAGTTGCCATCTAAATCAGATATTTATAATAGTGATAATTCTGTTTCAATGTGTTTTCTTTTGGTTATTAATATTCAGCGATAATTAAGATTCTGTGGCCAGTTGTACACCTGAAACTAATATTGTGTGTTAACCAGCAGATTTAAATAATTAAAAACTTTTTTTTTAATTAAAAAAAAAGATTCTATGGCCAAAGTTATTCTCTGCTAGGGGAAAAAAAAAAAACCATCATTTGTAATAGAGTGAATGAAGGACAAAATGGTTTTTTTTACAAAGGCTTTTTAAAATTATTATTATTATTTTAAAGATTTTATTTATTTATTCATGAGAATACACAGGAGAGAGGGAGAAGCAGAGACACAGGCAGAGGGAGAAGCAGGCTCCATGCAGGGAGCCCAATGTGGGGCTCCATCCCCGGTCTCCAGGGTCACGTCCTGGGCTGAAAGCGGCGCTAAACCGCTGAGCCACCCGGGCTGCCCTAATATTTTGTTTTTAAAAGATATCAATGAAAACATTTGGATATTTAATACTTTATTGTTCTTATTCGTATTGATATTTGCATTTTTATTTTTTCATTTTTCCCACAATCAGTTAGAGGTATGGGGATTCAAAGATGAAATGACATACATCACAGTCTAGAAGGGTAGGCTCACATAATTTATAACCCAATTATTTTTTATTCTAGCAAATGGTAGTTCAAGAAGCCAGGACATTTGTCTTAATACTAGAAAATCATCTTTTCTGATGGAAAGAACAAGAAAGAAATGAGATTTTATGATTTCTTAAATTTTTTGAGCTTTTTAAAAAAAAACTTAAAACAATAGCTTTTTTTTTTTTCTTTTTAAACAATAGCTATTTTATACCCTGGTCTTAGTAGACTTAAATTGGCTGACTTATTGAGAGTGTTTTAAAAAAATAATCATACCTTTTTTTCTTTAATTTTTAACTCAGTCTAATTTTCTCCCTTTATAGTTGGATCGACTGGTTGTGGATGCAGCAAAGGAGAAAAGAGAGATGGAGCAAAAACATTCCACCATTCAACAAAAGGTACTTGATGAGAAAAGTTAAAGGAGAGTAATTCCTATTTTATGCAATTGCTCAGTTACTGGTTTCAGCAAGATACCATTGTATTGGAACAAATCCTTTAAGTTGCTGTAATAATTAAATTGGGTAGATAAAATCTTCCCTTTTTTTGTGAAAAGTAAAATATTTTTTGGATGGTCAGGCAATATTTGAAAGCCATGTTCTTGAACCACTTTGCAAAAACATCAATCCCATAGGATTTTTTTTTTAAAGATTATGTATGTATGTATGTATGTATGTATGTATGTATTTATTTATTTATTTACTTACTTACTTACTTACTTACTTACTTGAGAGACATCGCGAGCAGGGGGAGGAACAGAGAAGGAGAAGCAGACTTCCCCCTGAGCAGGGCTCCATCCCAGGACCCCGAGATCGTGACCTGAGCTGAAGGCAGATACTTAACCAACTGAGCCACCCAGGCCCACAATCTTATAAGATCTTAACTAATTAAAAAATGCCTCTTAAAATTTAAACTGCTATTAACAGATTCAGTTAGGATATCACCAACTTCTGTAAAGCGTCTGGGTGAGAAGGGATGGGGTGGAGGGTGGGCAGAGGGGGCGGTGAAGAAGAACATCTCTTTGCATCAATGTGTGTGTTTGGTATTGTGGACCTAACAGCTATATTACTCTGAGGCAGCACTTGCCCTCTCTCATGTGTTGTTGGAATTTCACATGCATTTCTTGTGAATTTGCCTAAACATAGCTAAATTGATATTTGAAAAATATATTTTTAAAAATGAAAATTAAATATGATATTTTTGTTTTTGTGTGTGGAGGGGTTTGATTACAAGTAACTTGGAACTCAACGTAATAATATTTCATCTTATATAGTCAGTAATATTTTTGTGTGGTAATCTGAAAATAAAAGGAGAGACTTGGAGCTTGAATCTAATACGAGTATGTGACAAGATGCCTTCTGTACTTACCCAGCAGGGGAGAGAGCATGAACCCAAAAGCAGTTTCCCAGGGTGAGGCTTATCCACTGACTCCAAATGTGCTGACCCTTGGAATTTCCCCAAATGTGGAAAACTTGACTGTATAATTTGTGGTGGTGGGGTACCCTATTTGTGTGTTCCCTTAAAAAAAAAAAAGATGCCTTCTAGCATTGCTTAAAAATCTGTTCCTGTGGTATTGACTAGTCAGATCAACTTTTATTATGATTTACTTAGAATATAAATGACCAGTGAACAAGATCTGACTTAAAAGATGTCAGTGGAAAAAAATTAAAGTGAAGTTAGTAGTACAGGTAAGGAAAATTATATTGATGATGGGTTATTAATATTAAAAGAGAAACATAAAGGGGAAATTTTTCTACCAGACCATCTTTAGTTACTTCCAGTTATAGTTAGGTAAGACTAACTTCTGTTTTGTTTTATTTAAAGTTAGAGTAACTTTTGGTTGAGTAATTTGTGTTAATGACATTACCATGGAGAGATTATTAAAAATTGGGACCAATCATTTCTAATTAAAATGAGAGATCATGATATTTGTAGGAACTTAAGATTTTTTGCTTAAACTGAATTATTTAATGAATATTGTGTATCTTTTAATATTTGCCCCTGTTGTATACACGGCTCGGTGTTGTACTGAGAATCCAACAGTAGATTATTAAATCTAAAATTAGTTTACTTGATTTTAAGTAATAGGTACCGCTGTACTTTAAAGAAAGTAATGCTATTTTTGCTTTTTTCTGCCCTTAAATGCTGACACAAGGCTGCATTACAGGTAAAAAAAAAAAAAAAAAAAAAAAAGGAAAAAGATTTAGTCATAAAAATTAAGGGAAAATATGTCTGATGTAATTATTTACATTTTTCAAGAACTTAAATTGATCAGTTAAAGAAACTGATGGCTATGCACATTCATGTACATGTCTTTTGGATATGTGTACATATTCCTGATGGATTTATACAAAACTCCTGGTTCAGAGGGAATATATATGTTCAGTATCAGTAAATAATGCTAAATTACTTTTCAAAATGATATTGCCATTCCTGGCAGGCAGCTCTGTGTGTGAGTTCTCAGTGTTCTTGGCCACCCCACGGTATTGTGAGGGTTTTTAATTTTTGCTAATCTTAGTGGGTAGATATTAACATCTCATTGTGGTTTTAATTTATGCTTTAGTTACTAATGAACTCAAGCACCTTCCCCTTATTGGTGTTTATTGGTCATTTGGTTTGAGAAATGTCTGTTAGTTTTTCTTCCATTTTTACATCAGGCTGCCTAACTGTTCAGATTCTTCATATCATCTGGATTAAGTGTATCTTGGGGGGATATACTATGTGTTTTTCATTTTCACATAGTTTTTTTTAATGTCTTTTATGTTTAGTACTTTTTGTGTCTTGTTTAATAAGTCCTTCCTATCCTAAGATCATGAAGAAATATCTCTGGTGTAATCTTCTAAGTGTTTATAGGTTCACTTTTTATGTTTAGACCTTAAATCCATCTATAATTGGGTGTTTGTGTTATGGTGTGAGGTAGAGATCCAGATTCTTTGTATTCTTATACTGGTATGTAGATCCAGAATCAGTTATTTAAAAATGTGTTCTTTCCCTACTGCTCTGTTGTATCCTCTGATTTACATCACGTTTGTATACATATGAAGTCTGTTTCAGGCTTTCAGTTCTTTTCATTGGCCTTTTTGTCTTAATTGTGCCAATACTATGCTGCCTTAATTATTTTAGCTTTATAGTAAATCTTGATGTCTGACAAAGCTAAGATTCCTACCTTCTCTGCCTCAGAAGTGAATTGCCTAAATTTTGCATTCTTATATAAATTTCAGGAGCAGACTTTCAGATTGCATAAAAATAGCTTTTGGGATTTTGATTGATTGCATTGGATCTGTGAATCAATATGGGGAAGAATTGATATCTTTATTTTTTTTGATATCTTTATTTTATAATGTCCTCTAACCTATGAGCTTGAAATATTTATTTCTTTAAGTTTTCTCTTATATCCTTTATAAGTTTTATAGTTACTTGTACATCTTCTGTTAAATTTATTCATATATACTTATATTGCAAATGTTACTGTAAATGTTGTCTTAAAATTTTTTTCTCACTGTTTACTTTTATTACATATTAAAATTGATTTTTCTGTATTGACTTTGAAACCAGTTACCTTGTTAATAAGGTCTCTTTAATGCTAATTTATTTCTGGATTGTTTTGGATGTTCTTTGTACAAAGTCATATAATCTGCAAATAATAATAGTTTCTTCCTTTCCGATTCTTCCTTACTTTTTGTTTATTATCTTGTCAGCTAGGACCTCTAGCATAATCTTGAATTGAAGTGATAAAGGCCCTTCTTGCTTTGCTTGCAATTTCAGAAGGGAAAGTTTCTGCTAGATTCTCTTTATTGGTCAGTCTTGGTCTTGCCTTCTTTTCCCTCAGCCTCACACCAAAGCTTCCAATTCTGGTGAGGCAAATGCCCTTAAGGTGAAATCTGGCTTCCTTGATCTGCTTACCTCTTTAAGCCTCCTATTTTCGCTTCTCTTGTGCCTTTGAGTATTTCTTCCTAATTTGTCAGCTCATCAATATATTTAAATTATAATATTATATATTTTATACAGTGTTACTAGTTGCTTTTGTTATAAAATCATAATCTGTCATGCTTTAAGTACTATACAGTATTAATTGATATTAATAGTAATTAAATTGAAGACAGCCTTTCTCAAAAAATATCGTTGAAAACTAGAAAATTACTTATAAAGCACTGTACTTTAAGGAGGTGTTATATTTTAATGTTTTAAGTAGCATCAGGGTCATTAAAAAGCTGCCAGTATTACAAATGAAACCTTTAGAGTGTTGCCAAACTCAATTATCTATTGCTGACATAATCCTGTCTGCATAATCAAATAAATTACAGCCTCAAATAAATTTTAAATGAAGGAATTAAGATTTTCCTGATTTTTTTTTCTTTCAAAGAAAAGCAGGAGAAAATGTAGCAATTTGTTTATAGATTCTGTTTCATTTGATTAGTTTGGGTTAGTCTTTTTTTTTTTAATGGTTAAATTTTGAGAGATGTCAGCAGGGTTTTTGTTTTTAATAAATTTTGTTTTTCTGAATTAGTCTGTTTCCATATTCCATCTTTGTGGACACTTAGGTTTGGAAGGTCCCTAGGTGATTCTCACTCTGCCTGGCTACTAAGGGAGAACCTTCACATCCCAGCATCATTTGCAGATGGTCATCTAGCTTCTGCCAAAATCTTTCTCAAGCCCGAGAGTTTGCTGTTCCCTAAAAGGATAGTATTCTAACTTTGCTTTTTGGTCCAGAAGTAATTTTGAAAGTTCTGAGGCTGATTTTTAGAATTTTAAAATTGGGGATAGCAGTAGTCTTGCAGTTTTGTACAAATTACTTTTAAGTTCATCAGGAAATCTTTAAATTAAAAAAAATATTATTTATTTATTCATGAGAGACACGGAGAGATGCAGAGACATACAGGCAGAGGAAGAAACAGGCTCCATGCAGGGAGCCCAAAGTGGGACTTGATCCCGGGGCTCCAGGATTATGCCCTGGGCTGAAGGCATGCTTTCAACCGCTGAGCCACCCAGGTGTCCCATTATTTTAACTTTTTAAAAGAAATTTTATTTATTTATTTGAAAGAGAGCAAGCGAACGAGAGAGTATGAGTTTGGGGGAGGCCCAGAGGGAGAGGGAGAAGCAGAAGCAGACTCCCTGCTGAGCCAAGAGCCCAGCATGGGGCTTGATCTCAGGACCCCAGGACCATGACCTGAGTATAAGGCATATGCTTAACCAACTGAGCCACTCAAGTGCCCCAAATTGAAATATTTTAATATGTTGAAGCATTCTTCTATTATTCAACATTTAAGTCTCGCCTTTTCTTATGAATATTGTTAATATAATTGTCTTAATACAAAGCTTTCCTGTGATTTGAGCTGTTTCTCTACAATAAATTTGTTGTCTAGGGGACTTAATAAAAACATATGAACTTTTTTTATCTTGTCTAGGATTTCTCCAGTGATGATTCTAAGTTAGAATATAATGTAGATGCTGCAAATGGCATTGTTATGGAAGGATATCTGTTCAAAAGAGCCAGCAATGCCTTCAAAACTTGGAACAGGTAATATATTTCAAATACTAGTCTTGATCCTTCCGCATTCCGTTTTCCAACCTTCCCTGTGATTTGGGAACTCTTTCATAATTCTTTAAATTCATAGTTTGTAATAACTTTCTTGAACCCAGTTCACTGAAGAGAAGTTTCCCTTCTAGGAAAGGGGATCCTAAGAAGCAAGTGAAAAATGCTAGTACTAAATCTAAACTGTAAAATTTAAGCAAAGTTTAAACTAGGAAGCAGGAATTTTTTTCTTCTTTGGGTTCCTTCTCTGTATGATGTTTATGTACATTTTAATTTAGTGTTTGCTTGTGAATTTTTAAGCTAGGCGAGCCTGATCTTTTGATCTTTGCAATAACTTTAACCAGGACTTTTAGGAAATGCGATTGTTCTTGTGTGTGAAGTATGTGTGGCAGTTGGTACTCCTTTCTTCTAAATTTGATGGCTACCAAAAATGTTACTTTTTGTTGTTGTTGTTAAACTGATTTTTATAAAATATTGATCATGTGAATGTCTGTTAAGTATTATAAAATATTTTATTATATTTTCTTCTAATTTAGTATAATAAAGTAAAATAATTTCAGACATTAAAGCATAAAAAAAAGATTGTGTTGACTCAGGATCATCCTTCCATCCTTAGTCTTTTATTCAAGGATGGCTCTGTTTTTTGGGGGGAGAAAAAAAAACAACCCAATTTGTAATAATTGAGAGTAACATTGGGTTCTGGTGAATTGATTTACATTATTAGTTTTGAATGTGTATGTTTTATTAGCTACTTGAACAAAACATGAATTCACTTATTGATAGAGAAGATTTTTTTTTTAAATGGATATTAGCAAAATAAATAGAAAATTCTTGGTAAATTTAATTTAGTATGTATTTTTGTTAATTTAAATGAGAACTATTATGTTTGAATATTTAATATATTATAAGGAATTCCTAGTGCACTGATTTTGATTTCTTGGTGATGAGCTTATATGGAAAAAGCATGCACTGCTATTTTCAAATGTCAGTGATTTATTGAACATTTCCCTAGCATTTGATATTGCCAGATATTTATTTAAATGTATGGGGTATGTTTTATTTGAAATAATTTATCTTTACTTGAGTATGAATATAAGCTGGAAAGTGATTATATTTGGTAGTAAACCTCTTTGAATTATATAGAACTTCTAAAATAATGTATTAATACACGAGGATTAACTAAAGTGGTCTGGGTAGAATTAGTGTTTTTAACTGTTACAAAGTGAAAATGAAAAATTAAAACTCTGTCTTCTAAGATATTTAAATTAAGACAATATTTTAGGTTTTTCCTGGTTAAATTTTCATAGCCAGAATAGGAAATTAAAACTAAAAAATAGTGTGTCAAATTTTTATAATAAATAAAGATTTCTCAACCAGTACGGGTTCATGAGGTAATGTTAGAATTGAATTTTAACCTTCAGATTTCAAAACAACCTACTTAAAGTTTAACACAGTGAAAATACAATAAATCCATAGAAACTATACCATTATGTTAAGAAGAAATGAAATGATCTTCCATGAACTACTCCAATGAGAAATGATCTCAGACTTCAAAATGAAGCACAGTAAGTGTTAGTGGAAAATTACATTGCCATTTAGGGTATAGGAAAAAAATTAATTCTGATTTAAGCATGGAACTTTCATTATTTATTATTTGTTTCAGGAATTCTGTTAATTGGCTTAGGTAATAAAGTATACCTAAAGCAAGTAGGGAATAACTTTTAAATTTCTCAGTTATAGACATGTTACTTTCCATTTGTAAAGTGGAAGAGACCGTATTGGCCTTTGAAAATGAGGCTGCTTTTTAAAGGAGATGCCATCTAATTGTAGTGGGATAGCAGTTATTGATTAGAGTCATGGATTGTGTTTCAAAACCCTAATTTTTAGTAAAGAAATAAAGGTGCAGAGAGATAGTGGCTCTTTGAAGGTCACACAACTGGTCTGTGACAAGATGGAGGCCCCAAACCTGGCTTTAAAAGTTTTTTTAACTTGCTGTGGAAATTCCATGTAAATTTGTGTTTTGATAAAACAATATGTCAGATATTTTAAAAATAGCTTAAGAACTATTAAAAACAACTTCCTAGTCTACATTATTAGGAAAAATTATGAACAGCAGATTATTTCATTTTCATATACCTTTATAAAAAGCATTTTAATGAAAATACTAGTAAAAAGCAGACTTCTAAGGAATGTAGCATAAATTACTTTTTATATAAAAGTCTTCTCACAAAAAAAATTCCAAACCTTATAACAGAAGTTTTAGATATTTTCTAGATTATAGGTCAGTAACTGTGAAAGGGAGAGAAAGAAATCTATTAAATATTATTTAGAACTTTTTTCTGCTTTTCAATTTGGAATGTAAAATTTCTTATGTGAAGTTTATTTAAAAAAAATCTAATCTCAGGAAATACTTGCAGATACCTTCCCTTTACCCATATATGACTTTAAAGTCTGCCTTCCTTCTTTCTCTTTTTTAAAAAATATTTTATTTATTTATTCATGAGAGACACAGAGAGGGAGAGGCAGAGACACAGGCAGAGGGAGAAGCAGACTCCACGCAGGGAGCCCGATGAGGGACCTCCTCCCAGGATCACGACCTGAGCCAAAGGCAGACAGACGCTCAACCGCTGAGCCACCCAGGCATCTCTGCCCTCCTTCTCTAATTAGTTCTCTATCCAGCTTGATTTCATATATTCAGTTTGACTTTGAATAAAAGACTCTATTTGTGATGTTTGTACCTTTAAAGATTCAGGATTCCAGCTCTTTCAGCATAATGATTTTTCTACCTACTGTTTAAGTATCTTTAGACTGTCTGTAGATTAGTTTTAGGGAGCATTTTTTTCTTGTAGTCACTATAAGGTACCAAGCATAGGATGACAAATTTGCCATTATCTTTAGTTTTATGGAATGGTGGCATGTAATATTTTCAAAGCCAACATTTATTTATTTGTTTTAATTTCAATTCCAGTTACCATACAGTGTAATATATTAGTTTCAGGCGTAGAATTTGCGATGCAACACTTAAATGCAACACCTGGAGCTCATCACAAGTGCCCTCCTTAATCCCCATCACCCATTTAAGCCATCTTTTAAAAAAGACTTCCTTCTTGAGGTAAATGTGAATTTGACTAGGAATTCCCAGGTAGTTTTAAACCTCGCCCCTGTGCGTCATAAAACGTAAACATCATTCTCTAATTCGAAATTTAACTAAAGAGACCGTATTTTGTGTGATGTGATTGAAAGAGTGTAAGGAGTGAGACACTATGTCTTATGTGAATTGTTGAGTTTGTCTTTTGTTGGTTTCAGATTTCTAGTTTGTAGTGTCTCAGATTTTTATGTCTGTAATACATATTTTTCTGAAAACATGAGAAATACCAAAATTATCTTTCCATATCAGGCCATTTTCTCCATGTGGCTGGCAGCTTTACCTCAGGCTCAGATCAATGCCAGGTGGATTATTCATACCTATATGTCTCTTTTGCTTTCTATGATAAATTCAGAAAAGGTGAAGGAACAAGGAAAATAATTAAATTCTAAGATTATTTAGTAGTAATCTGGTAAAATGAATAAAGAAGCTGAATTATTGCATGCTATGATTAGTCTTTGTTGAACGAGAAAGTAAATATACCTAAAAGTATAAAATGTATTAACAGTTTCTTAAAGTATTCTATATGCTGCTAGCACAGATATAAATTTAACTTTTGTTGGCTTTTTGTTTTAAAATAAGAAATGTATGCATATATTAAAGATGCCCTACTTATGTGTATAGCCTTAGAGTGTCTGCTGTCATTGATGAAAAGGGGGAGAGCAGGTGGGAGGTAGGTTTATTTGGCTAATAATATTTTATAATCTTTGAAATTCTTAATTAGTCATCCCACTTTCCTATGAAAATTGTCATTTGTTTCAGGTTTATGAATCTCTATCTATAGTGATTGTTTCCCTTAAATTTTTAGGAGCAACTTATTAAGATGAGGAAAAGTATGATTTATATTACTATTACTATAGTATTACTATAGAGACAGAAAAATAATAGTAGAAGTATGCTCAAGTGTGCTAAGTCCTACCAGAACTTTTTATACCATAACAATTGAAGAAAATTTTTGAATATTTCTGAAATATTAGCATTTCAGATTCCTAAGAGTTAGAATTAATTGTGTAAATGCATATATGTATAAATTTAAGAACAAAATGCAAAATATATTTTTGATTATTCTGTTAGGTTACGAGCTTAAGCTTATTTCTTTAATTCTTGCTTTATTTTCATATCATGCTAGTCCTTTGCTTATTTTGCACATTTGCGTATTCATTCTTTTACCACCTTTCCTTTATGTTTTAATCCTGCCCCATTTTTTCATATGACAGGAAAAAGCCCGATCATATCAGGTACCAAATGGCTTCCTTCCCCTCATTCCTGCCTTACTCCAATTTCCTCTTTGGCACGAGAAAGCTCATAATTAACCTGCATTTCAGTTGGATTACTTGCAATGGATATAATGTCTCTTGTTTTAAATTGGGAAGAAAATATACATTTCATTTGAGAAATGGAATTATCCTTTCATTGCCAATCACCTCAATTTGTTTTAATTGAAAATGAAAATAACATTTGATATATTTATCAATAAATATATAGATATTTACATATCTGTATATATCAAAGATATATATAAGTAATATGAATGCCTTTCTATCTTTTTTTAAGGGAAATAAACTGGGAAACACTTTTCAAAATTTTCTTTTCTTTTTTTTTTAAAGATTTTATTTGTTTATTCATGAGAGACAGAGAGAGAGAGAGAGAGAGAGAGAGAGAGAGGCAGAGACACAGGCAGAGGGAGTAGCAGGCTCCATGCAGGGAGCCTGATGTGGGACTCGATCCCAGGACTTCAGGATCACGCCCTGAGCCAAAGGAAGAGCTTAACTGCTGAGCCACCAGGTGTCCCCACTTTTCAAAATTTTAAACAGTAACTAGGAATAATCATATTAGTTTTGCTGAAAGTAAAAATTTTTTTAAAATTTAAAAATTTTCCTAGAGCTTATTGTTTTAACATCTTGGTCTTTTTCCTTGGGAAAAATTAAATTGAATTTGAAAAATTGTAGCATACGTGCTAAAGCCTTTAATTTTGTTAAATGTTCACCCATTTGGCACATAAATAAATATGTGCGTGAATCTATCATTTTTATAGTTTTAGTGAGAAAGCCTCTAGAGATTTAGAAGTTTGACTTTTACATTTTATTTTTGGTTTCAAGTACAGGTCTAGGACTAATGATAAACATGGTAAAGACACTTGATTTATTTATTTTTTTTTTCGATTTTTTTAATGTATTTTTTCCTCCTCCCTCCCCCCTGTTTGGTTATCTGGAAGCTCTCACATGTATTTAAAAATCAATAATATCTAATTGTCTATGAACTTAGTAACTTTGGTTTAAAATATTTATTCAGTTATTTCAATTTGGGATAGATATAAAGTGTATTATTTTTCTTAATGAGCCAATAAATTTTGCGTTTTAAAAAAATCTGTATTTTGACTTTGTGGTCAGTTTCTGAATTTTGTAGAATATAGAATAGTTGTCAGCATAGTGCTTTCTAAAATTTGTCTTTTTTATTATTTAATTATCTTAATTTTTTTAAAGTTTATTTAAGTAATCTACACCCAACATGGGGCTTGAACTCATAGCCCCAGAATGAAGAGCGGCATGCTTCTTCTCCACCTCCTCCTCCTCTGGCTTCTCTGTGCCAACCAGGTGCCCCTATTTAATTATCTTTTAAAGTAGCTCCAAATTGCAGGCAGCATGAACTTGAAATATTATTTTAAACACCATAGGCTATGAACTGTATCATATTGCCTTTTATTAGAAATATTCTTTTGAAAGATTTTATTTATCCATGAGAGACAGAGAGAGAAGAGAGAGAGGCAGAGACACAGGCAGAGGGAGAAGCAGGCTCCACGCAGGGAGCCCGACACGGGACTCGATCCCGGGTCTCCAGGATCATACCCTGGGCTGAAGGCAGCGCTAAACCGCTGAGCCACCCGGGCTGCCCCCTTTTATTAGAAATATTAATAATACCTAGGATTTTTCTATAGGAGCAATTTAAAAAATTATATTCCATTTTACTTACCTGACTAGAGTTTTGATCAGTGTAAATGAATGTAGTTGGCTCTTTTTTTTTTAAATGGCAGAAGACGGGAGTTAGTGTCCTATAACCTACAGATTTTAGTAATTGAAAGTTCTTTTTCTATGTAGGATACATTGTGATTTTGTTCCTTAGGAAATGTTTTCAAAATTAAGATGAATTTATAGTGTCTTCCCTGAGTATACAAAACTCAGGGAAAACTCAAATGATGATATGAAAGAGTCACCCAGAAGCAAATAGATAGCAGGGGAACTAGGTTTCAGAAATATATGTGATCTATAAAGTTAATAATTACCAGAGGAAATGCTCTTTGACAAAAAAGGGGGGAGGTTATGTAGTATTTTGTTATTATTTTTAAAGGTTGTTATCCTAAGATGCACCAGTTCAAAAGAAATTTACTTTTTAAAAGCCTCAGAAGCATGAAAAGTTTATGTGATTATATGGGTATTTTTCTCTTGTGCAGTAAAACTATATTTTTTCATCGAAATATATATCCTTGCTATTTAAAAGTTGTTAGTGTAGTTTGCCGTATTTCAAATGATTTTTAAAGACCTACTTTAATCAACATCAGAGATTGTTTCCATTGCATGTCATCCCGTGTGGCAGGTCTGCTCCATTTTCTTTGTTTATAGGTATTTCCTTTAACATTTCTAACTAACTGTGTGCCCCAGAGCAAAGAAACCTAGGAGTTCTTCCTTTTCTAGCCTGCCTCTTGATGATTTGCACGAGAGGCAAGTCACTTGGTTTTATTTAGATGCTTATTTAACAAATCTCTATTTTAATGGTAAAGGTGATACCTTTTTAAGTAGCAAGAAAGCCTAACTGTCTAGCTTAAAAATAGAAAAGCATCTAATCATTTTCACAGCTTTGGAGAATTAACTTAATTTTTTAAAATAGAACTTCTTAAATATGTCTAAATACAATTTCTAGTGCTGTTAGTATCAATGAAAAGGTCGAATCTCTGTCTGCTAATAGATTAATAACTAATGTTGACGATAGAAATCATCTTACGTAAAACTAATTTTGAAATAATGTCTCAAATAGTTTTACCTTTCATGCTTGATGAGAATTTTTGCTTCCTTTTATGAATGGCTTTTGGCTGTGATTTTTTTTTTTGTTTTTTGTTTTGTAAATCTTTAGGTTCTTTTACTGTCTTAATAAGTGAGAATTAGTAAATATGCCGTTTATAGCTTAGCTTTTTCTTTCAAAAAGATTGCAAGTAAATTGTTTGCCTGATAATTTACAAGAAGCGGCAGAACAATGTAGATAGTTAGGTGAATTATTTTTAGTAATAACTTTGGTTATTCTGCTTAGAAGTATTTTAAATTAAAGCGAGGTCAAGTAAATTGGCGATTATCTCTTGTTTGATATCAGTTCTAAATGATTTAATTTCCTGTTTTGTTGAACAGACGCTTGCTGAATTAGCTGCAGAAAAGTTGAAAACAAAGCACCATTTATTTCAGTGTTTTACTGTGTACAAATGGATAGTCTTTTTTGCAACATAAATTCATTTCTACCCTATAATAGAAACAGTTATTTTGGGGAAAGATTTTTAGTTACTTTTGAGTAACCTCAAAAAAACTAAATTTTTACCTTAATACAGTTATTATTTGGTGATAGCATAAAGGATAACAGCTGTTGTCAGGATATAAATTTCTGACCTAAAATTAATAAAAATACAGTAATTTTATTTTCCTAGTCTGTGGTTTTAAAACTGTTTAAAGTTGTTCTTTACTTTCAATAGTATTCTCATTGACATCAGTTTATATAAAACAAAACAATGCACTTCTCAAAGCATAATTACTATCAACTGATTTTCTAGTACTTTTCCAAATATATCTAACAACTGACATAAATTATGTTTATGAAAACTTAATCTATTTTTATTTATTTAGACGCTGGTTTTCAATACAGAACAATCAGTTGGTTTACCAGAAAAAGTTTAAGGTAGGTGTTTTGTTAATTAAGTGAAAACCCAGTGAGTCCCCTGTTTCAGTTCTCTGTTCATCCTGATAAAGCCCTGAAGCCCATAAATACTCATGTGTGCAAAATTATTTTTTATTAGTTTTATTTTTAGGCATGTATAAGAGAACTCAAAAGTGGAAAGCATCAATTTTTGATCCTTAAAAGCAGAGTGATAATGAATCTTGAATTCTTAACTCCTAATTTTGAGACAGGTGTTTCTGTGTCCCAGGATTATTGCTTTCATTTCTTCATTTTCTTTGACCAGCTGTGTGACAGGAACAATACTACATTCCATTTTACTATTTTGAGGCTGAAGGAAAAGGGTACCTTTTAAGAAACATCACCTTAGGGCCAGAGGTGATACTATAAAATTGTTAAAGTTGACATTAAAATGTAAGCTTGAAGTGATTTAAATAGAAACCTCTGAATTTGTTAATGTTGTTTTTAAACATTTCTTTTCCTGAACCCTATTTTAAGGGTGAGGACTTTTATTTATTGGGAAGGCATACTGAGATTATATGGGACTTGAGAATTGTTAAAAATAATTAGGAAAAAAAATCCCTTATTTAATAGATGAATTGATTTATACCTAGTCTTTGTGAATGATGTATTCAACTGTACATGTGTACAGTGTACTCACACTTTACTCTTGAGATACACAATCTGAAATTTTATTTGCTTCGTTCTGTGCTAGCAGGCTTATTCCACAGAAGTCCATTATTCTAACTCAGTTCAGGGTTTCTTCTGCCCTGATAAACTTGGATTTGACTTTATATTTTTGATAAGTACTAGAAAAATGATAGAAGCTTTCTCATTTCTCAGGTATTTTAAGAAGAATGTATAAGCTTCCTTTTTTAGAGGAAAGTAGCTTTTATTATATGTGAAGGGGGACCAGGAGAATAATGGATAATGAAAGAAAATTAGTTAGTAGGAGCTAACATTTGTTGAATACCTATTAATTACCATGTTTTAGACTAAGCTCTGTACATATACTTTCATTTAATCCTTGTATAGCAATTTTATGAGACAGATAAAATTATGAACAGGACACAGTTACCTTTAATAGTTGTATCTATGTTGATAACTCCTATCTCTAATCCTAAATTAGATAAATATAAATCTTTAAAATTAGACCATTCATTCTGAGTAATATTTTTAAGTATGTTATTATTGGTGGTAGTACTTAAAAGCTAAGTTGATAAACATAGGAGTTTTGTTTCCTTTTTGTAGGATAACCCCACTGTGGTAGTGGAAGATCTAAGGCTCTGCACAGTGAAACACTGTGAAGACATAGAACGACGTTTCTGCTTTGAGGTAGTCTCTCCAACAAAGTAAGTGGTTCTAAAGAATGAGAGTTGCTTTTAAGTTTCTGTAGTTTGTTTTAAAGAACTTTACAGAATAGAGAAACATTTGTTTTACTTGTGATTATGGTAGAGAGAGAAAAAGGTGCCTTAAAAGTAAATTTTAATAATTAATGATTATAGGTAATAACAGTGAGATATTTATGTTAACTTTTACCCAGTATCATTTTCTTTAAATTTCATAAAGATTATTGATGTGGCCATATGAAAACTTTTTGGCTGCCTTGTTGATGAATTAACATCGTATACCAGATCAATCCATATTTGTACCCAATAGAAAAAATTAGTGTTATATTTGGTAAATTTAAAGTTATTTTTTAATGTTCAGGGATTTTTAATTTTTTTTTTCTACTAAGCAATTTATTTCATTTCTACTGATTTCTTCATGAACATACTCTGTCCTAAAGATAGATGAAATAAAAGCATTCAAAAGAAATTATTTAATGTTAGAAAATTATTGAACAGCAAAGTAAACATTATTATTATTTTGAGGGGTTAATTTAGTGTCTGAGAAAACAATGTTATTTCCTTTTAGAAGTTGTATGCTTCAGGCAGATTCTGAAAAGCTGCGCCAGGCATGGATTAAGGCTGTTCAGACCAGTATTGCCACTGCTTATAGAGAGAAGGGTGATGAATCAGAGGTTAGTAAACAATATTGTAATACAAAATGATACATTGTCAGAAGTTTTTAATTTTAGTTGCAACATTATATAATTATAACATTTTTAATGGATGATGAGTTTTATAATTGAAAGAGGTTTTACTATTAAAATCTAGATTTGATTTATTTTTATTTCTCTTCACTTTATCATTTTAATATATGTTTAATTCAATATTTGAATATATGTCCTAGATTGACATACAGCATTCTAGTGTTAAGTATTTTTCCCAAAATATTTTACTATTCTAATTAATAAAAGTTAGTGAAAAATGGATGAATAGTAATTAGTAAAAATAAAAAAAGGAAAACTCAAATTGTCTCTGGATTGAAGTCTACCTGAAGATAAGTTGAATGTGGAGTGGTGGGTCATAGTTTGGCTTCAGCTTCCCAGTGATTTTATAGACTTTTGAGCAATGCCATGAGTAAGTTTTGAGAAATGGAACTTGCCAATTCCTCTAGTAACTTCCTGAAAATGAGGCATTTGTGAGTCTGTACATGTTTGAAAATGTCTTTATTTTATCCTCGCATTTGTTTGATAGTTTGGTTGGGTGTGGAGTTTATAGGTTGGAAGTAATTATTCTTAAGAATTTTAACAGCATTGTTTTTCTAGTTTTAAGTGTTGCTGTTGGAGTCTTTCTTGTTACTGATCTTTTTGTATTGCTTCTCTCCAGTTTTCTTGTTTTCTTTTTCTGGGATTTCTGGACTAATTTTTTGATTTTTCTGATTTTTTTGTGTGTTTTTGCTTTGCTTTCTGGACAGTTTTCTCAGTTAATCTCACAACTTTCTATGGAATATTTTAGTTCTGTTAGCTCATATTAGATTTGTAGGAGTTTCTTTTTGTTTGTTGAATGTTTATACATGTAAACTTGTTCTTTCTTCATGGATACAGTGTTAGAGCTATGGTTTTCAAACTTGGCTGCCGTGATGATAACACAGGGATTTTTTTGAAATCCCAATACATAGGTTCCACCCCAGAGTAATTAAATGGAGTTGGGACCCAGGCATCAATAGTTTGAAAAGCTTTCTAGGTGGTTTCCATATATACACAATGCTGAGAACTATTGTGTCAGAGGTTTTGGTTTTTCTTGGCTATCTGGTAATTTGTTCTGATTACAAGTCAAACACTAAAACCCTCTTGGATGCTCTAAGAACATAGTAAAGACTTTGTTAACTATGAGCTTCTCTGAAGTCTGGACCATTTGCTGAGGAATAACTAGAAAGTTAGGATCTTTGGAATCTTTTAAGCTGATATGATTTCCCAGAGGAGTCTCATCAGTCAGTCTCCTGAAGAGGGGGAAGGGGCTTCTGGGAACTTATTAGGGATCTTAGCATTCAGTGTGTATATATTCACTTAATCTTCTGCCTTCTACCTTTCAGGTAAATCCTGTCCAGAGAGAGACTCTGTTTTACTGCCTCAGAAAATAAAATTCTAGTCATTTGTGTTTATGTGTGGGAGCAGTTCCAAAATGCATGGAGTTGGGGAAGGCACCTTGGGATCCATCTGCTCCTTACACAGTCTTTTGTCCCACTTTGATTCCCACTTCCATGGTTAACTCGTATATAAATCCTGGAGCCCTCTGTGTCATGTAAATTCATGAACTCATATTTACTTACTACTGCCGTTGTTAAGATTTGGCCTTGGTCTGTTCATCCATCCGTCTTCCAGATTCCAAAATTTTGTTGCTGTTATTTGCTTCTCTGTTCTCCTTATTTTTATGGGCAAATGTCTTTTTTTTTTTTTTAACTAAAGGAAAACACAAAAACTTTCTAGACTAGATTATAGTCATCTCATTTCATACCTAGTAATAATTTCTTCATATCATCTATTACCTAGTCATATATGTTTCCAGTTGTAAAAAAAGTAGCATCGTATCTATGACTGGGCATTGCATCTGGTTGTTATGTCCCTCACGTCTTTCAGTCTAGAGCAAGGCCTTTTTTTCATGACAGTAACTTACTGAGGAGAGAAGTTTAGTTGTTCTATAGAATTTCTACTGATACAATTAAATCATAGGTGATGTGTATACTTCTGTTGCAACAGGAGACACAGAATACTTGGTTATCCAACCATTCATTGCTAATGCTGTCAGGCTTCTGTGTGACATATTCCAAGTGACCTATTGGATTAGAAAGACGATGATATGACTCCTCGACTGTAAAGTTAACATTCCCTCCCTTTTTCCCAGTCTACTTTGTTGCTTGGTGTAATAAGTCTACTTTGTGTTACTTTGATCCCATAAGATCTACTCCCCCTCCAACCATTCATCTAATGGTTTTACAGATGAATTTATGATTTCATTAGGAATTTCAAAATGATAATTTTCTAATTCTGTCATCCCATCTATATTAACTTGAATTCTTATGTTAAATATAGCTTTTGTTTATCAGCTGGAGCTATTTAGTTACTGTAATAAAATACTCAATTTTTTGCTTTTAGTTATCACATTTGGTTAGTTTATTAGCTGCCTTAGTAGCTGCCTCTAATTTTTTGGATATTGTTATAGACTCATGGATTTTTCTAGGTATAATAGGTCCCAATTAATTCCACTAATTATTCTTTTTTTACAAAATTATTTGAGTGTATTTGACACACACTGTTATATTGGTTTCAGGTATAGAACACAGTGATTGAAAACTCTATTCATTATCCTGTGCTCACCATATTCACCATACAATGTTACTACAGTACCATTGACTGTATTACCTGTGCTGTACTTTTCATCCCTGTGGCTTATACATTCCATAACTGGAAGCCTTTATCTACTACTCCCCTTCCCATTTTGCCCATCCTTCCATCCCCCTCCTTTCTGGCAACCATCAGTTTTTTCTCTATTTATAGGTCTGTTTCTGCTTTTTGTTTGTTTTTTAGATTCCACATATATATGAAATCATGTGGTATTTGTCTTTTTCTGTATGAATTATTTCACTTAGCATACAAAATACCCTCTAGGTCCATCCTCCAGGATGTCACAAATGGCAAGATCTCATCCCTTTTTTATGGCTGCATAATATTCGTGTGTGTGTGTGTGTGTGTGTGTGTGTGTGTGTGTGTGTGTACACATATTTTTCTATATCCATTCATCTATCAATGGATCCTTGGGTTGCTTCCATATCTTGGCTATTGTAAATAATGCTGTTGTACACATAGGGCTGCATATATTTTTTGGAATTAACATTTTCATTTTCTTTGTGGTAAATACCTAGTAGTGGAGTTATTAGATTACATCATATTTCTATTTTTAATTTTTTGAGGAACCTCCATACTATTTTCCATAGTGGCTGCACTAATTTACATTCCCACCAACCTTGCACAGGTGTTCTTTTTTTTACATCCTCACCAACACTTGTAATTTCTTGTCTTTTTTTATTTTAGCCATCTGACAGGTGTAAGGTGATACCTCATTGTGGTTTTGATTTGCATTTCCCTGATGAGGCATCCATATTGGTAAGAAGTTAAACTGTCACTATTTGCAGATGACGTGATACTGTATATAGAAAATCCTAAAGATGTCACCAAAAAGCTATTAGGATTAATAAATGAAATCAGTAAAGTTGCAAGATACGATGTTAATACCCAGAAATTGGTTGCATTTCTGTACACTAATAATGAAGTAGCAGAAAGTGAAATGAAGAAAATAATTCCATTTATAATTGTACCCAGAAGAATAAAAGACCCAAGAATAAACTTAACCAAGGAGGTAAAGACCTGTACTCTGAAAACTGTAAAAATACTTATGAAGGAAATTGAAGAGAACACAAACAAATGGAAAGATGCTCTTGGATCAGAATTAATAATGTTATTATTAAGAATTAATAATGTTAAAATCCCATGCTCGTGGATCAGAAGAATTAATAATGTTAAAATGTTCATAAAGCCCAAAGCAATCTACAGATTTAGTATAATCCCTGTCAAAATACCAACAGCATTTTTCATGGAACTAGAACAAATAATATTAAAATTTGTATGGAACCATAAAAGATCCTGAATAGCCAAAGCAATCTTGTGAAAGAATAAAGCTGGAGGTGTCACAATTCCAGAATTCAAGCCATACTACAAAGCTGTATGGTACTGGCACAAAAATAGGCAGGAATAGAAAACAGAGCCCAGAGATAAACTTACACTCACATGGTCAGTTAATCTATGACAAAGGAAGCAAAGGCAGTCTCTTTTATACAGTGGAGGAAAAGGCAGTCTCTTCAATAAATGGTACTAGAAAACTGGATAACTATATGCAAAAAGAATGAAACTGGACCACTTTCTAACACCATACATAGAAATAAACTCAAAATGGATTAAAGACCTAAATGTGAGACCAGAAATCATGAAAATCCTAAAAAAAGAACATATGCAACAATATCTGTGATATTGGCCATAGCAACATTTTTCTAGATATGTCTAGAAAGGCAAGGGAAAGAAAAGCAGAAACTACTGGGACTACATTAAAATAAAAAAACATCCGCATAGTGAAGGAAACAATAAAATAAAAAGGCAACCTACTGAAGGGGAGAAGGTATTTGCAAATGATATATCCAGTTAGCAGTTAAGATCTAAAAAATATAAAGAACTTATACAACTCAACACCAAAAACCCTACAAATAATCTGACTAAAAATGGGCAGAGGACCTGAATAGACATTTTTCCAAAGAAGAGATACAGATGGTTGGGCAGCCCGGGTGGCTCAGGGGTTTAGCGCCGCCTTCAGCCCAGGGCATCATCCTGGAGACCCGGAATCGAGTCCCACGTCGGGCTCCCTGCAATGAAGCCTGCTTCTCCCTCTGCCTGTGTCTCTGCCTCTTTCTCTCTCTCCTCTCTGTGTTGCTCGAATAAATAAAATCTTTAAAAAATTATTTAAAAAAAAAGACATACAGATGGCCAACAGACACGTGAGAAAGATACTCAACATCAGTACATTTTTTTAATGTTCAGATTATCACAGCTTTGTCCAATAAAGGCTTGGGATAATACCTTTTAATATTTTCTTATGTTTTTTAGCAAAATTTTAAGAAGGAACAAAATTAGGGGTATTATATCCAGATCATCTTGATGAAGAAGCTGGTGGCATTGCTGAAATACCTATGTTATGAAAATCATACATTTGAAATAATAGAGGTTATAGGGAAAATGGGGATAGGGCTGCCCTAACAATCTGTGTAAGTTTGTAACTAAAATTACTTGCAGGAACTTGAATCTCAGTAAAAATACTAGCATAATTAAATTCATAATAAATGAATACTACAGTATATAGATAGGACTTTACTTTAAAAAATTGTTGAAGATAGCTTAATGGAAGGATACAGTAGGGTTGAGATTACTCAGTCATGGTGACAAAGGCAAAATACATAAAGATCAGAGAATGAGTGTAATACACACTTTTAAGTTCAAGCACACGGCCAAAATGAGCCAAAAAGAAGAATGGGGGGAATGAGTGTCATGATTATTCCTATGCTATGTTCCTGAAGATGGCTAGCCCAGGTTCTGCTGTGTAATGTACTTTGCTTTCAGCTTCTATAATTTGGTGCAAAAAACTAACTTTTATAAACTGGGAATGAGCCAATAAAATTTCTGTATTATATTGACGTCTTTTTTCCTACCTGATAATTGCATATGGGGTAACTCACATTATTAACATGTTCTAGTAAAACAGATATTTAAAAAATATCGAAATCATTTCAAAAAGACAAGTTCCAAGTATTGTACAAATAGCGCCCCCCCAAAACTATTTCAGAGTAAGTTTCTAACATGATGCCCTATCATCCATTATTTTAGTGTTACTTTCCTCACCCTAGAACATTTCTCCTATAAAACCACAGTACTGCCATCATAATGAGGAAATGAGCATTGATACATGGCTACAATTTAATTTCCAAACATCTTTAAGTTTATCAGTTGTCTCAGTACTGTTCTTTATAGCAGAAGGATCCAGTCCGGAAGCACAGGTAACATTAGGTGTCATAGCTCTTCATTTTCCCTCCCTCAGGAATAGAGCCTCAGTCTTAATTTGATCTTGACCTTGATAGTTTTGAAGATAGAAACTAGTTATTTTGTAGAATGTCCTTCAGTGTGAGTCTGATGTTTACTCACTAGGTTATGCATCTTTGGCAGATGTATCATATAAATGATGCTGTGTTCTTCTCACTGTGTACTCAGGTGGCACATAACTTTGACTTGTCCTGCTATTGGTGATGTTAACTTTGATCACTTGATTAAGGTGGTGTTTGCTAGACTTATGTACTACTATTACATTCTCTTTGTACGTAATAAGTATTTTGTAGGGGAGGTATTTTGGGACTATGTGAATATTCTGTTCCTCATCAGGCTTTAAATTTTATTTATGTTAGTATAAGCCACTATTTCTTTTCAATGTATTATAACCCATTACTATCATTTTTTGTTTTGTTGTTCAAATTGACCCAAGTTTGGCCAGTGGAGCCCTGGCTTCTGTATCCTTTTGACATGTTCCCATCTATCTGAGTTCCTCCTTACTTTCTAGCAAGATGAGGTGTTCCAGGTTCATCTTGCACTTTCTCTGCACCAGTGCTACAATCAGCAGTTTCTGCAAAGAAACTTCCTTTTTTGGCGAATGGATTTTAGAAACAAAAATAAAGGAATATATGTATGTGTATATGCACAGACATGTTTATATTCATATTTGTTTTTGTATCTGTTTATATTGAAAACCATCTATGTGTCTCTTGTTATCTCCAGTTCTAATCACACACGACAGGGTTGTTCTAATTCTCTCCCTTTCCATATAAATAAATGGCTCCTTTTTAATTTTAACATGTTTACATATTTGATCAGTCTCCCTTTATGTAACCAACATCCTTCTTTGCTGCCAACTGCCCCTACTCAGGCTCAGGCACCTCACTCTAGTGTTTTCTTCTTCCTGCTGGGGCTCTCACTTCCCTTGGTGGGAATATAATTATAATTATGTAATTGATTTATTCTTTGGTAAAAGGCCATACCATTTCCAGTTATTCACTACAATAACTGAAACAATTTGCTTGCAGTTCATTGAATACCTTGGAAAAACTTGGTATAAAATAATAATATTTTATTCTAGAGTCTTAATAGTCTCATGTTTATTCCATCTATCTACAATCTTGCATGTTAATTTAGTGCTTCTCTTTTTCTGTCCCCTTGTATTTTGCACATGTGTTCATTGTGTCATATATATATATATATATATATATATATATGTCATTTGCAATGTTTGTTTCTTCTGACAAGACTAAATGCCAGTTGATGGAGAAAGCTGTATCTTTTTATCCTTGAATCTGTAATGCCTAGAACAGTGCCTGGCTTAGGCCCATAATAACCCTTTAATTTATTGGTTGGAAGCTTTTATTTGGAGCATGTAAAGTGTAGCATAGTATTACAGTCTTTTTTTTTTTAAACAAATAATTCTTAATTTTTTAGAAGCTGGATAAGAAATCATCTCCATCCACAGGAAGCCTGGATTCTGGAAATGAGTCAAAAGATAAATTATTGAAAGGAGAAAGTGCACTACAGCGAGTCCAGTGTATTCCTGGCAATGCCAGCTGTTGTGACTGTGGTCTGGCCGACCCACGGTGGGCCAGCATCAACCTGGGCATCACTCTGTGTATCGAGTGCTCTGGGATTCACAGGTGGGTAGGCCTGTACGGGGTAGGAGACGTCTTTTGGATAAATACACATAGTAAATTATTGTGTCTCATTGGTTAGAGGGCCTTTTCCACTTGCCTTAGTTTGACTGCTGTTTGTATCTTTGTAACTTTTGTAAAGTGAATAAAATTCTGGCTTTTGGAGGGCTTTAGAGGACTTTATTTTACTGTTTATTATTAACCAGACGATCTCTCCGTATTTACATATATGTTGGGGACATAGCAACTATGTCCCATTAAAAGAGAAATAATTCGCATAATATGCGAATAAAGACAATAGCTTTATATATTAATATATTTTTTTCCCTCTTAGGAGTCTTGGAGTTCATTTTTCAAAAGTACGATCTTTAACTTTAGACACCTGGGAGCCTGAACTTTTAAAGGTAAAATACATAATTGCTTAAAAATATTTCAAATTTTCACATAAAAGATCAGGATTTTAGAATCTTGATTTATAAAATGTATGAGCTTCTTAATGCTAACAATAAACTAAACTATTGAAACACATCTGAGGCTATTTTGGCAAATCTGGTATTTTCATATTGGTTTTTTTAAATTGTGAAGTTTATGTAGCACTTTTAATTGCAAGTCACTTTACCTTTTAAGGAAAACAGTATTCCTACATTTTTATGTTTTCTCAAAAAAAAACCCATCAATTCTGTGCCTTAATTTTTATCTTTTATGATTATATAAATTGTTGTTGAAAATATAATAGACATACCAGCATGCTCCAGAATGGATGGGTATAGCATGTTGTTATGATTGGGCCATTTTAGCATAGGACCATTTGAAGGTAGTAACTACTCAAGGTAGTAGTTATCCAACTAAGACATCCTTTCACCTTGTGTGGGGATCCATATCTATGAAAATGTCATAAATAATTTTAGACCACAACTTGGTTTCTGGTAAGGTTTATAAAACTCATATTTGCTAATGATATATTCCTTTTAATTCCCACCATTTAGTTTGTCATATTGTAAAAAATATATATATTAGTTTAACGATTGTAGTATACTCTGCATTTATTTGTGTGAAATTGTATTCTTTATGTATTTGTATTTTTATTTCAATCCACAGATAAAACCAGTAATCCTCTCAATTATGTAAAGTAAAAAATTTGCTTTGTGAAATTACTGTATAAACATCTGGATGAAAGTGATAAATTGGCTCCTAAAGTAGAGCCCTATTTAGATTGATTCTATTAATTGTTATGAATTCAAAGGAGAAGAAAGTAGGTGATGAGAGGTAGAAACCTAATTTCTCAACATCAGTTTTGTAGCCATGAACTTAATAGATTCAGTTTTTTTTTTTAAGATTATTTATTTATTTATTCATGAGAGACACAGAGAGGCAGAGACACAGGCAGAGGGAGAAGCAGGCTCCGTGCAGGGAGTCCGATTTGGGACTCGGGGTCTCCAGGATCACGCCCTGGCCCCAAGCAAGACGCTCAACCACTGAGCCACCCAGGTGTCCAAGTAGATTCAGTTTTTAAAATTTGGTTGAAACAAGTCTGGTACATTAAAAAATATAACCATGAGCTTTTAAACAAAGTATTTTGAGATTTGTAGATATAAATATATGGAGAAAATAGTTTACTTCCATTTTAAAACTTAACCTATTTGGCTTTAGGCTTCTTTTTTCATTTAATTTACTAACCATTGTGAATAATATGCAGCATTGTACTAGCCATTGTTGAGGGAAGGTAAGTGAGGAGAAACCCTGTCTTGTAAAAGTGATAGTCTTCTAGGGGGAGGTATTGTTAAGGGCAAATGATATTGCTTAGTCCTTGTCTTATTTTGTTTTAACTTTAAACATCTTTGTGGGATGAGCATTTGCAGAATATGCAGAAGGAGTGAGTTAACTGTACTTGCTTTAAGCACTTTTATAGTATTTTTAGGAATTTGTAGCTTATTTTTTGTATTTTCCTGCCAAAACAGCTTATGTGTGAGTTGGGAAATGATGTTATAAATCGAGTTTATGAAGCTAAAGTGGAAAAAATGGGAGTAAAGAAACCACAACCAGGACAAAGGTATTATGTGTTCCTTTTTTTTTCTCATAAGCAGGAATATAGCTATGATTTTATTTCACTGTAATGTTTGATATGTAATATTGAGACAGACTATTTAGAAGAGAACAGTACTGTTTCTGTTAAAATATGGCTCTTTCTTGGGTAGGTGTTAGATAATTATTTTTTTGTTGATTAGATAATCAACTATAGGCTCCAGATGAGAATCTTAAAACTTAAGTCTCTACATAGAATGTAAAAGCTCTTAGCAGTTAAAGTAGACCAAGTGTGTTATTGGTAGGTCTTTAAAAAGAGATAATCTGTCCATTAATGTCTCTAGGGATTAAGTTTCTATTGCCAACAATGAACATTGTTTGACTTCATTCAGTAAATATCTGCTAATAATAATATCTGTACCTGGGTGGCTCAGTCAGTTGAGTGTCCAACTTGATTTTGGCTTGGGTCATGGTGTTCGGGTTGAGGAATTGAACCCTGCTTCTGGCTCCACACTGGGCGTGACAGCCACACTGCTTAAGATTCTCTCCCTAAAAAAGAGATTCTCTCCCTCTCACTCTGTGCCCACCCCCGCCCCCCCGCCTGGGCTTTGTTTCTCTAGTTTCTCTCTTTATCTCTGTAAAAAAATATATATGTGTGTGTGTGTGTGTGTGTGTGTGTGTATGTGTGTGATGTGTGTGTGTGTCTGTTAATCATGTAATTTATACATGGCATTATGATGGTAAAGAATTAAAGGTAAAAGGGTAGCTTCTCGTAGGGGAGAGTACTTAGTTGCTGTGTTTGAAATTATACTTCCAGTTCTGTATATGGAAGCTCATTGAATGAAGTTGGCTAAGAATGCCCTCAAAGTACATAATTAGTTTTTATTGTTGATGTTGCTTTTAGTCTTTATGGCTTTTTATTTTTAGCATTAAAATCTTACTTGCCGTAATCTTGTGTTGGGTTTTTGTGTTCAACTAAATCTTTATGTATAATCACTATTATTTTAAAAGATTTTGTTATTTGAGAGAGAGAGTACACAAGTTAGGGGGAGGGGCAAAGGAAGAGGGAGAAGTACACTTGGCTGAGTAGGGAGCCCTACACTGTGTGGATCCCAAGACCCCTGGATCATGACCTGAGCCAGAGGCAGATGCTTAACTGAGCCATCCAGGCATCCATATGCATAATCAATATTATTTTAAAGTTATTGCTGTCTGAATTAATATCACTTAAGTGTGATTATTTGCTAAAGTATGGCCAAAGTTATTTCAGACCTCGAATAACCTATTTTAGGCAAAGATTGAACTATTTTAAAAGGACATAAGTAAGAAAACAAATAGAATGGATTAGGCATTTTGTGATCATATCAGAAAAGTTTAAAATGTGACATTTTTTTCTTCTCCTTTAATTAAGAATGCTATGTTGTTTTAAAGTAGCTGTCCTAGGAAAAATCATGACCGACAATAGTGCTAGTTCATTTATTGATGTTATCCATTGGAGTAAAATGAAATCAAAGTTAATTTCTATAAGTTTTTAAAGTTTTCTTGGTAATATTTTCCATTTTGTAAAAAAGCACAGGGCATTTATATATAGAACTGAATGAGCCCAGAAATTAAGAGAATAAGAGAGTGTCATGTTAATACTTGTGATTTTTCATTTAGTTTATTATTTGTTATTTCATTTGAATATGAGATCATAGTTATTGAATATTTGGAAGGGAAATATGTTGCATAATATCACAAACTTAATTTTAACTAATAATACATTTAGTGACTTTTGGGGAAATATTCGGTATGTAATGGCTTCTTTTCAGTATCAGCCATACTAAGAGATTAAACAGAATATCATGACATTTTTATGTATACCAGACAGGAGAAAGAGGCATATATCAAAGCAAAATATGTGGAGAGGAAATTTGTGGATAAATATGCTATATCATCATCACCTGCTGAGCAGGAAAAAAGGATGGTCTCCAAAAGTTGCGAAGAAAAGAGGCTGAGCATTTCGAAACTTGGGCCGGGTGACCCAGTCAGGGCGCCTCCCCAAAGTTCAGGTACCATGGCTTACTTGTTGCGTATAGAAATATTTTCTTAAGCTGAAGTCACTTTGTTAATCTCTGAATTAGTAGCCATTGCAGATTATTTAAATGCTAAAAATCTGTTTCTTTCTACGTATTCTAAGGAAAAATTGGGTTTCTATGGCCTTAAAATAGTTAAAATTGAATAGTGTCTTGGTAATTCACATCTCTAGGTAATGTGTATATTCTAAGGAATAAAACTGCTTAAAATGCAAGGGGAGATGGGAATTATAAATCTATCATGGCAACAAGCCCTAAATATCTGATTAACCACCTAATATCCTTCCTATTTTTTTCCTCCTAAATTTCCCCCAGTAACGTTTTTTCCTGCCCTTTTCCCTTCTTATGGCCTGCTTTGTGCTTTGCTAACTTGCATGTCCCCAGTGGTTGCTGTAAATAGCGACGAGGCCAGGCGGGAGTCTCTGTTCTGTCCTGATGAGCTAGATTCACTCTTCTCCTACTTTGATACTTCTTCAAAACTACGTAGTAGTAAGTACTACTCTTGTGGAGCATTCCAAGTCTGTGCCAGTGGTCATTGTGCAGTGTGGCCGTTTCTCTTGATGTTACCCATTGTCTCAGAATTACACATTACTTGCAGTCATACAATACATTAAGCTCTTCACCACGCCTGACATATTATGGGGTAATAATAAGATGTGTTGCGACTCTGAAGAGAAGTTTATTTTCCAGCTTTGTGATTGATTCGTATTTCGATAAGCTGAATGTTTGAAAAGATTAAAATTGTATTAAATGTGTTCTGGTAGTGGCTGAGTTCATGTTGGCGTATCAGAGCTCATTTTCAAACCTGTTGTTAGTGGTAGGTTGTTTTCTGAGTGGCATGAACTTTAATCACTAGCTGATTTTTCTTTAAAACAGTCAAAAGTAATGATAGTGGGATCCAGCAGAGCTCTGATGATGGAAGAGAATCTTTACCCTCCACGGTGTCTGCCAATAGTTTATATGAGCCTGGTGAGTTCTGGTGAAATTCAATGTTAATTGAGACTGTTGGCTGGAAAATGCATGAGCTTTGTCCTTAGTCTTGATTAAATAATTTCTAAAGAAGCCTTTTGGAAGCCATTGTTAAATGAGAAGGCAGCTGTTTCTTTTCCTATTTGGACGTTGTCTTCTAGTTGTATGTTCTTCTAAGCCTCATAAGACATGCTAAAAGTGCCCAGTCGCTGAGGATACTTTTTAATGCACATGAACTATGACTTAATACGCTTTTGGGCTGTTTTATCAGGACAGAGATTAGCAGCTCCTTCCACATTATATTTTTCTTCTGACCTGTGTCGTCTTCCTATATTCTCTCCTTCGTGATTTCCATGATTTTTGATCTTGCAAATTACTCAGTAGTGAACATTTTTTGAATTACTTGAATGGCTTGTACTGTAAATTGTGGTGATATTGGACCATTCTTGGGGTAAAGTGAGGTTTGGTCTAGTAGTAAAATTCTTCAGGTTTTTTTTTTTTTTTTTTTTTTTTAACACCAGCTCTTGTTGAGTCCTTAAATCCAGGCTTACAGAAATAACACCCAATTTTAATCTAGTACGGAGTAATTAACCTTGCATTGAATACTGGGAGGACCACAAAGGTCTAGCATACCAATTGATATAAGAGAAGAAGTTTGACTGGTTGGGAAGTGATCAGTCTGTTGGAAATAACATACTTTTGTGGAAATCTCCAGTTTGCTCATTTTGTTAAATCAGTAGTTTCTTTTACATTTTTTATTGTAGTAAGAGTTCATTTTTATTTTTTAAATTGTGGTAAGATATACCTAATATAAAATTTACCATCTTCACCATTTTCAAATGGACAGTTGTGAAGCATTGACCCTTGTGCTGCCGTTGCCACTGTCCAGCCATGTAGCTCTCTCTGTCTTACCGAAACTGAAACCCTGTACCTAAGAAACAGTAACTTCCTATCCTTGCTCACCCTGCTTATTTTTACTGGTGTATTTGTGTTTGCTTTTCAGAGGCAGAAAGGCAAGATTATTCTGTGTTTCTCGACTCTAAACATCTTAATCCAGGACTCCAGCTTTATAGGGCTTCATATGAAAAAAATCTTCCTAAAATGGCTGAGGCTTTGGCTCATGGCGCGGATGTGAACTGGGCTAATTCAGAGGAAAATAAAGCAACACCGCTTATTCAGGCTGTATTAGGGGTATGAATTCATATACAGTAAAACATAAAAAAATCATAATTCATTGTGAACATAGCTTTAGCATTATTTTTTTGCTTTAAGATACGGGTTGGGGGATCCCTGGGTGGCGCAGCGGCTTGGCGCCTGCCTTTGGCCCAGGGCGGGATCCTGGAGACCCAGGATCGAATCCCACGTCGGGCTCCCGATGCATGGAGCCTGCTTCTCCCTCTGCCTGTGTCTCTGCCTCTCTGTCTCTGTGACTATCATAAATTAAAATAAAAAAAAAATTAAAAAAAAAAAAGATACGGGTTGGAAAGTAGAAGAAAAAGCTAGTAGTTATTTCTGAGGATCACTTTTGATTATGTAAGTCCAAAAAAATTTTTTTTTTCTCAATGGAAGAGAATTTTGGTGATGAATGTACTGTCTTTTGCTACATCACAGACTACAAATTGAATCCCTATTGAAGTCATTCTTGGAAAGAAAATAATATAATTTGTAATTTCTCTGCTTTTTGGAGAGGTTCCCACACACAAGGGGGGGGGGGGGGGGGGGGGGGGGGGGGGGGGGGATGGTGTGGTGGGGGGGGGGGGGGGGGGGTGGGGGGGGGGATTCTGAAAAAATACATTATACGAGTGGGGGGTTGGTCGAGGATAGGGGGGGGGCGGGGGAGGGACGAGTGTGGTTCGGAAACACAATTAAAAAATCTCTAGTATAGTGAAACAGGCGATCTGTGAATTAATACAGGTTTTTTATGTGTAAATTATAGTTGATTGCTTTGTTGTACTTGTGGAAACAACAATGTCTATATCATATATATATTCATGAGGTATCAATACACACACACACACATGTGTGATAATTTGATTGGGGGGGAATCTTAATAAACCGCGAATGAGGACATTCCAACAAGATCAAGGCGTCAGATGCAACGCTTGTGAAGGGAGGGGAAATAGGTTAATTGGAATAGTAGAGGGGTATATCTGGGGTTTAAGTTGGTAGGTATGTTTGTTTGTGTGGGGTGGGGTGTTTTTGGAGAGAGATAGTGAGAGAGTTAGGGGAGGGGGGAGATTGGTTTTGGTGACAATGTTGTAAGGGGGGGTGGAGTGTGGTTGGGTGTAGGGTAAGTTGGTAAGAGTGGTTTTTTTGTAAGGTGTGTTGGGGTTTTGGGTTTGAATGATGTTTTTTAGTAGGGGAAGGTGATTTATGTTTGGGGATTTGAATTGGGGGTTAGGGTATTGAATATTGTTTGTTATGGGGGTGATTGTTTTAGGTATAAAGGTTTGTGGGGGAGGGGGGATTATTAGTTTGTATGGGGTTGTTGGTGGATTGGAAATATTTGTGATTTGATATAAGTTGGGGTTGGGTGGGTTAGGGGGTATGGGGTGGTGGAATGGGGGAATTTGAATATTGGTTTGGTTAGGAAGGTGTAGAGTAATTGGGATGCTGAGGCTTCTGAAGCAATATTTAGACTCACAGAACAATAAAGCCATGAACATGGATTTTCTAATAGAAGATCCAAGCGAAGTCAAAATGTTGATCTTAAATGAAAAGTTTGTGTCATAGGTGATTGTTTTTAAATAAACTGCCTTAGGATACCCAATTCTTATTACTCCAACAAGCAAGATGCTGTTCTTTTCAAAATTTACTTAAAGGGGATCCCTGGGTGGCGCAGTGGTTGGCGCCTGCCTTTGGCCCAGGGCACGATCCTGGGGACCCGGGATCGAATCCCACGTCGGGCTCCCGGTGCATGGAGCCTGCTTCTCCCTCTGCCTGTGTCTCTGCCTCTCTCTCTCTCTCTCTGTGTGTGTGACTATCATAAAAAAAAAAAAATTTAAAATTTACTTAAAACATCTTCAATTTTTAAAAGCATTTTGTTTTTATCATAGCTTACTCTTGTCCGTTAGCAAAAAGATTGAGTTCAATAACTTCATCATAAAAACTTTTGTATGCTTAAAAATGTTCGTTTTTAATTCATCTTTCGCATTTTCTTCTTAAACAACTCTTCTTTCCATTTTTCTTCATAGACCCCATTTGCTTATTCTTCCATATTTTTTTCATTTTTGTCAGTTTCTTCAAGTTATGATATTTGTGGAATCCAGTGGGAGGATTACCTTCCATTCTTTGCTGGTTGAGTTGATGATCGATATGATGTTAAATGATGTTAACATTGCTGTGGCTTTCTTCTTTCCCAGATAATGACCTTGAGTGATTTCAGTCTTATTTAAGCTTATGGATATGTGTATACATCTTTTTCTGGTATTATTTATTTGAGGGTAGGGGCCATAATTTATACATCCCACCATGCTACAGAGTACCAAGTTAATTGTGAAAACATCTTGAGATTTGTAAAATGCCAATCATGGTAAATTTTTATTATTAGAGTCAGTGTTCAATAAATAGTTGTAGAATGAGTCTAGAATTTCCTAATGAAAATGTTATTTCTTTAAAAGGCAGTGCTTTTTATTTTTTAAAGGTGAATACTAATTTTTTTCTTATTGGCAATATCTCAAAAATGCTATTTTCTTAAACAGACAGGTATGTTTATTTCTAAAACGAGGTGCCAATCAACATGCCACTGATGAAGAAGGGAAAGACCCTTTGACTATCGCTGTGGAAGCAGCCAATGCTGATATAGTGACTTTGTAAGTGTTTTCTTTTTACTTGATTTTTTCTCATACGATGTATTTCTCCCTCTCCTCTCCTCTCCTCTCCTCTCCTCTCCTCTCCTCTCCTCTCCTCTCCTCTCCTCTCCTCTCCTCTCCTCTCCTCTCCTCTCCTCTCCTCTCCTCTAAAATAAATAAAATAAAATAAAATAAAATAACCCACCATTGGATAAAGATAAGTTATTAAAGAAAAGATAGGGATGGTATAGAGAAAGAAATTCTTATAATAGCGGTCCCTTTTGGGGCCCCTGGGTGGTATAGTCAGTTAAGCATCTGACTCTTGGTTTTAATTCAGGTCATGGGAGGAAATTCTTGTTTTCTTAATCCAGTGCTGCATGTCTTCCTGCTGCCAGGATGAATAACCCAAAAAAGAATATATAACCAAATGTTAATCTTGGGAAAATCTTGGTAACCTATGGTCATTTAATACATCAAAATAAATTTCTACTGTTTAGACATAACACATGCTATTTACATGTCTAGAACTACCTCACCTCAGGGTGAACCAGAATGAATTCATATGGTACAAATGACATTCCATACCATAGAAACAATATTTTATATAGTTGGCGATTAAAGTGCAGCAGGTTGCTTGCTGTAGAGTCTCTGGAGTCTGGAGGAAGGGAAGTAAGCTACTGGAAGTGCCGCAAGGGTCCTGCTTAAACAGAGCTGAAATGTACTTGTTAGAAATCTTTTATTGTCAGGGAGCCTGGCTGGCTCAGTCAGTAGAGCATGCGACTCTTTATCTTAGGGTTGTGAGTTCCAGCCCCATGTTGGGCATACAGATTTACTTAAAAGTAAAATCTTATTTTTTTTTAAAGATTTTATTTATTTATTCATGAGAGACATACAGAGAGAGGCAGAGACACAGGCTGATGGAGAAACAGGCTCCCTGCAGGGAGCCCAGTGTGGGACTCAGTCCCGGGACCCTGGAATCACACCCTGGGCCGGAGGCAGATGCTCAACTACTGAGCCACCCAGGTGCCCCCAAAACAAAATCTTTAAAGAGAAAAAAAGAAATCTTATAATTGTCTTCTCTCATGAGAATTGTATAAAGGAAAGCTAAAACTAAAATCCCATCTATTTTAGTGGCAAGTACTGGGAAAAGAAAAAAATTGTATCAGTGTATGTTTTTACCTGCTTACATAATTTACTAGTTTATGAATATATTACAGAACTTCATCTAAAAATCTTTTCCTTTAATTTTAGGTTACGTTTAGCAAGAATGAATGAAGAGATGCGGGAATCAGAAGGACTTTATGGACAGCCAGGTCAATATTCTACTAATAACCATACTGAAATGCAATATAAGAAATGCATTCAGGAATTTATTAGTTTACAGTTGGAAGACTCATAGTTCTTTAGCAAACTGACTTAATACTCTAGAGATTTTATAACTTGTAAATTGTGAGTTGTTATGTATTGTACCTATTGAATTCTTGGGAGTGACTAACTCTCGAGCCTTTAAAAATCCATAACTATTCCAACTACAGTACACATTGACTTGCTGTGTCCAACTTCGGCTGCTGACTTCTTTTTCTGCTGTACAGATGTCTTCCATATACATTCCTGTGATACGAACAGAATGATAACCTATCTTTATACCCTTACAGCAGCACAATAGTCATTTTCATTTTGGAATTCTCTTTAGCTGTCAAGTGAATATAACAGTTATTTTCTTTTTGTTATTCAGGGAATTTCTATAAATTGTGTTCAGGGAAAAAAACAAATCACCATGTGTTTGGCATATAAAAAGCCAGTATGGAAAATACCTAGAAAAAGTTTATTGAATGAAGAGTTTTGTACTCTGATCTAAAAATAAGTCATAGGTTTAAAAATAAAATTTATTAGTTTAAGAAGTCCATAATGGGAATGGAGTTAGTTTAAAAGGTATAGAGAAAAGATCTCACTTTATATTGTAGCTTTGCCCCCCAGTATACAGTATTTGTTGGAAAAATTTAAGTATTTAGAACAGTATTTCATGAACCTGATGACAGAGTAAACTTGTTAGAGAAACTTCAACTCAGGATCAGTTCATATCTCATTTTGAGTAATTTTCACCTTTGAGTCAAGATGTCAGGAGAAGGAAGAAATGTTGCTGCTAATCAGATTCCTATCTTTAAGATTCCTAATTAGACCTTCTTCACAAAGAAAAGAGTAATAATTGGATCTCCAGTTTCATGAATTTGAGTATATGAATTACTAGTTTATCTGTTTTAAATTCATTCACATATTAGTAAAAAGATTTCAGCAATTCATGACCAAAATAATTGAGAATATTAGTTTCAATAAGTATATTTGTTTTTTAAAAATGAATATTAATGTATTATTTTAAAAGTGGCCTGGTAATATCATCTATTCTTCCTGTTTATGTTTTGAAATTTTGGTAGTTTAATGCTAGCTTCAACCATTAACTTTTATTTTAATTGGATTAATATATAATTAATATAAATATGGGGGCCATTCTTTTCTCAGTGGACTGTATTTACTATTTATTATTGGTCTCATTTAATAGAGAACAAGTAAGAACTTTGAGAATAGAGGCACTTCAGCTAGATACTTCTAATCTAGGGTGTCCCACTTTAATCCTATGGATCAAATAATACTATTGAATCATGATATACCAAGATAGAAGAGTGCTGATTAAGGGTGAAGTGTCAGTGTTAATTCTGAATTTCACCCATTTGTTTTAAACTTGAATGTTAGATTTTAAATAAGTTATAATTTTGTAACAGATACACTTGAGTGAGAGTATTACTAGGCCGTTTTTGAGGCCTTTATGTTTAAGCACTTTAAAAATAAAAATTATTCAAAGGATATGACCTGATATTTGTGAGGTAAGAGTGTACTTCAGGATTTTAAGTTAAATAATTCTTATTCCTGAAATTTTAAAATTAAATGTTTGGTCAGCTGTTCTTTCCTTAAGCTATTTGCTGATGAAGTTACACCCAACTGATTAGTCATAAGGTCAGTGGTGGACTTTCCTTTGGAGTTGGGAAGCTTGAAAGGACAGGGCCTCTATGTTCTTGCGACTTCTGGTTCCACCCAAATTGCTTGGGCTTCTGCTGCCACCATTTAGGAGCACTCAAATGTCTCTTTCACTGTCGTTTTATGTATAAGTTTATGAGTATACACTTTACTTTCCTCAGTAGAAAAATGAATTTTTCTAATTGATTTGACTGAAAATTTGAACAAAAAAAAGCCTCACTTAAAAAAAAAAAACAAATATTTTTCCTCTTGCTCTCAAATTTTAGTTTAGAGTTTAAAATAGATCAGAATTCTGGAAATGGCGTATCAACAGATAAAATGAGAGGATGATCTTGATAATAGATTTTTAATGCATTTTGGGGGGTCTCATGTAAAGCGGAACAATTTTATACTTATGCCATGATGTGGTGAAATGGCACAGCAGTTGCTCTCCGGCTACTTTTCTTTTCCTTCATGAATCTTTGGAGAGCAGAAATATTTGCTCAGGCAGTAGGTCTTTCTTTCCCTCCACTTGTCACTCTTCTCTCATTAATTTTGGTTGCTTTATTGAGATCCTTTTTTTTGTTGCCTAGCAATACCTCAGAATTTTGGTAAAATGCAGGTATTTTCAATCTTTTGATAACAAAGAGCGCTATCATTTAAAAGTCTCAGATATAATTTTTGGGAATCATGGACTTATTTCTAAGAAACTCCACTTGTGAATCTTCTATCTACAACCATAATAAGCACCTGAGACTCCCTGTTTTCTGCAAGGCGATATAAGAGCACACATTTCCTGCGGGGAAGATAGATCCCTTTCTATCAGTTCCTATAACTCTTAAGAGGACTGGGTGAGTGAATGTAATACCACGCCCTGCTCTCAATTGTTGGAAACCACTTTGGTGGTTCACACAGTCTTTGGCTCTATGACTCCTCTTGATTGTTGGCAGAGTTTCTCAGTTAGTTAACGATCTTTAGTGAACCAGGGCTGGTTATATGAATATGTTGCTGGCAAAGGCTGATCACTGATCTAATCAGTTCTCAAAAGGAAGCTGTAATCAGCCCAGAAAGGGTGGGATCATATACTTGATCACCTGGGGGTGGGGTCTCACGTGCTGCCATCTCTTTGAGGGGAGTGCGTTTCAAGAGCAAAATCAACAAAATCTTGGATCATCATAATCACTGTTGCAATAGATCTTCTGAATACCAAAAATCAAAGACTATTTTAAACTATCCGTGGACATATAGCAGTCCACATTTTAAAAATTCAGAACTGTCTGGGCACATAGAAAAGTTAACTATCCGAAGAGAAATAGAATGTGATTTAAGTAATTTAAAGCATATAACTTAGCATTACAAATATTGGTGATTAGTTGCTTACCATTTGTAATAAACTATTAAACGTACTTCTTTGAACTTTCCAGGGCAGCATATTCTGGGTTACTGTTCATGTATTCTCGTGTAGACAAGTTCTATTTGCCTTGGGCAAAAGTCTAAATGATTAAAGTTATACTTAAATTTTAAAGAGTCACATTGAAGTTCAGTTTATGTTAACTATACTAAATATCTTAGTCACTATTGTTATTGTAATGTTTGCTTTTTGATAATACATTTTGAGGCCTAAGAAAGGTATTTTATTGATAGTCCATTAATTAGTGTTTCGTTAGAAACTGAATGTTAACAGGAAGTTTTGTGTGTGTGAAGGTGAGACTTCCTTTTGTATTGTACTAACTCTTAAAATGTATTCGTGAAACCAATGATTAGTGTAGCACCAACACTTTCCTTCAAGGAAGCATTTAATTCAGTGAATAAAAGATCTTATAATTTGTTTTGCATGGTACAATGGTTCCACTAAAATGTACTTGTGTAATAGGTACTAGATGATTTAAGAACAAAAGCCGGAAAACCACAAAAAGAAAAAAAACCCCACAGTTTGTTATACAGAATATGCATTGCTACTAGTAGAAGCCATATATTGCCATTGTACTGTTGTAATACTTAAGACTGCTCATCTGGTGCTATCTGTAAACTGTTTGGCATTAGCGTCTGCTTAGATTCTTCTCCTGGTTTCTTCCTGAATGTACATAATGTGTGCCTTTTAAGTTACTTCTGGTGTTGAATGGTAAAATCAGTGTGTTATTTTTGTATTATATTCTGCACTTTACACTTCCTTGGAAAGTAAAATTCCAGACTCTCAAGTTTAAATAGTATTTTAAAAATATTTATAATGTTTACAATAAATATTTTAAATATTTTAATTCAACATCTAAGAATAAGAATTTTTTAATATTTTGTATGTTTTGTTAATTGATATTTAATGTCAGTCTCTTAGTTTATTTTATATCTTTAGAATGGCTAAAAATGAGAATAGATTTGTAGTTTGTCTTTTAATGTGAAGAGTTTAGCTTTTAAGAATTCATGGGTGTGATTAGATTGTCTTAACAGTTGTTCTGGTATATCAAATTTTATTTTTATTGTTTTAATAACATAATATGAATTAGATGCTACTCTTAACCAACCTATTAAGATTTTCTTTTTACTATATTTTTTCATTTTAGAGAAGACTGATTGATATAGGTCATGAGAAAATTTCCAGGCCTAAATGAAAACTACATAGAGATTTTAATAATTTGCTTTTTACATAGACTAAATACTAAAAGTGATAAATATTAAAAACATTAAAAATTTTTTTATTGAAAATCTTGAGTTATGCTGTTAGACCTTTTTACTAGATCTTTATCTCCCTCCCCCAGCATTTTTCCGATTCTCTAGCTTTTGGTATGACACCTATTGCCTCAAAAATCTCGCTTGTTAAAAGCTGCCAAAACTTGCTGCACTATTATCAGCTGTAGCAATGAGTATGTAATAAGATGGATGCAAGATATCTTATGGGAAGTACTTATAAAACCATGTTGCAGCAGTAATCATTTAAAGTGGCATTTGATGGTTTAAATCTTGAAAACAGAACTATGCTAAGCTGTGTAAAGCTAATGTTTAACAGGAAATATTCATGATAAAAGATTCATCTTGAAAATAAGATTTTACTTTATACAAACCCTTTGTCCAGGGAATTAATCTTTATGTATTTATATATTTAGTTTCTCACGGCAAGAACAACAGTATTCAGTCTGCTATAGTATCAGTATCTATACTCTGCTTCTCTACAAGCATATTTGTACGTATATACATATGTGTATTACTCTAATTTAACAGATGTCTTTGGTATCTATTCCCCTTTTCTCATAGCACTCTTGCTCATGTGACCTACAGTAAACAAAAAGCTTCTGACTAAATGTGAAACTGACTTTATATAGTCATTTTCTAGGCTTTATTATTTCATAATCTCAGTAAGCAGTGTGTTTTAGGTGCATTAATTTTAGTTAAGCATTAAAGTTTGAGTAAAGAATTTCTTTTTCACATGATATTTAAATTAAAATGCCTTTTAACTAAAAGATAAAATAGGCTTTTTTTTTTTCCCTTACCTGTACCTGATTATCGGTTTGTCTTATTAATAACTTGCATCCATCAGAAGCATTAGTATTTGTTATTGGTCTTTTCTTTTGGCCTTGATCAAGGGAAATATTTATTTAAAGAATGCCTTGTTTACTATACCTCATTTAGAATGACTTTTATTTCTGTGTAAATAAATGTATTTCCTTACATTGCTTTAAAACACTTGCATCTTTGCTCTTTTCTAACTCTGAGCTTTCCTCTGTGGCTGCATCTGAGGTGCTTTTTTCAGGTATAGCTTTTTTTCTTTCAATATATGCTTTTCCAGCATTTATATTAGTCCTTTTTCTTCCAAAAATGCTCATCTGAGCAAAACTTGAATATGATTAATTATAATATAGTTACTAGCCATAAAAAATGAATGTTGTTTATTAATACTTTCATGGAATGCATTATAAAAGTGTCTTTATTTTACTTTCCTGCAGGTGATGAAACCTACCAGGATATTTTTCGTGATTTTTCCCAAATGGCATCCAATAATCCAGAGAAACTGAATCGTTTCCAGCAAGATTCACAGAAATTCTGAGTTTTTTTCAGAAGGGGAAAATATTAATTTGAATGATCCCCTAATGTGTACATCTGAAATCTCACAAATTTTTACTGCTTTAATACTACTTAATTTTAGTAGATATTGAATGGCTTGGAAAAAAGGTACCCATTCACTGATATTTTTATAAATTAAAACCTAGAGTTCTAGTAGTTGGGAGACAAACTTACTTTAAGACCTCTGTTATTAAAAAACAACAAAAAAAGCCTGTTTAAAGGGCTATTTTTTATAGATAAAGTCAAATCTAGACTTAGGCCATCTCTAGGTTGTAAGATGCTAAGGGTTTGGACAAAATCTCTGGTTTTTGCCAGTGAGTGGTAGCATTGATTTTTTTTTTTTTTTTCTATGCATCACGCCCAGGATCATTCAGCCAAACATACCTGCTTCAAAGTGGGAGCCAACAGTCCTGCCTGTCTGAAGAATATGTTTTTTTCTTTAGCTTCCCTGATGATTTTTGGTGGTTCAATCTTTTGTTTTGTTTTCTGGTGTCCTAGATATCATACACACAATATGTAATTTAATTACCATAGCTAGAGAGTAAGTTTCCCTCATTTGCTTATAAATGTAGTGATACTCTTTAGATGTCTGGTTATTGTCATGTACTTTAATGCATGTGTAATGGCTGTACAAATAGACATAACTCAGTCTTTTAGATTTATTTCATTTTATGAAGCAAAAAGAAGCCCTTGATTTTTTTTTTTTTTTTTAAAACCAAAATCCTTACTTATAGAAATTGTAGTCCATCATTGTTGGGTTGGTTTCCTAAAACCTTGACAAATTTATTGATGTAATAAAACTATGAGGTTTTATTGGAGGTTCAGAGGTTACTTGAATGTTGCAAAATTATGCTCTCATCAGATTGTAACTTTCAAAGGAAAAGTTTATTTATAAAATAATGTAGAGCATTTTTATATTTGAAGTTTCTCCTTTTCAAGATAGAGTTTTGCTATTGAACTGAGTAAAAGAAAAAAAGCCCACTTTTTCTTAGTTTATATTAAAATACATAATGATGAGGTGCTTTTTAACTTTTTCAACATTTATCCTGTGTACATCTGTACACAGTGTACATTACTTTAAATTGGGTGGTTACATGAAACACTGATCTTGGAATTCCAAAACATGGATCTACTCATTTACATATAAATGCTATAAATTTGTCTGATTCCATTTTTTATATATCTTGTCAGGAGTACAAAATAAGTAATTTGCCTTATTGTTTCTAATACTGTCAACAATTAAGTTTAATCTTCTTTTACAAGTTACATGTTAAGTGGTATTACTGATACTCAGTTTCTAAATAAATTTTAAAAATTTGGGTGACCAAATAAGTAGAAAAATTATATTTAATTGGGTAGATAAACAAATTTTCTAACATCCATCCCTCTAGTAGCTAGAGTTTTATAAGTTGATAGAATGTCAAACCAGGATTTGTCTAAACAGGAATTAGACTGAAGTAAATTCATCACAGAGAAGTTTCCATATTTGGCCAAATTGTGTGCATATAATGCTTATTTTGTAATAATCATTGTATATTAGATAAGCATCAGATATATTTATGAATTATTTCTAAGAAAATGTTAATTTCCAAAACTTGTATTTTAATTGCAACAGTAAGGGGAACCTTAAATCTTCCTTGTTTTACCTTAGAGTCACAGATCATCTGGCTTTGCAGAAGTTTAGTCTGTAACATTTTTTATCAGAGTGTACTCTAAAGTTGTCCAAAAAATTCAAGGATAAGGAAATATGTTAAACATGAACAGAAAGAGTGCCTATTCCTTTGTAGTGCCTATTGCTGTTAATCCTAGGGCTTCACTTCTAAAGCTCCTAACCTTTGAGGAAACCTGAACAGTTTTGCTTTGGGATCCAGTGGTTGGTGCTTCAGATCGCCTCCGGGGTCTCTGACTGTGAAGGCGATTGTTTATGACACACTTACCTCCTCTGGCTTGAGTCATGAGTTTTATTAATATGCTAGTAATTAGTGTCTACTTAAATTTAGTGGTTAGAGATATATTTGAAGATGATCATGATTCTAAATATCCTCAGAGAAACTAAATCGTTAACAGTACAGGGAGCCTGGCAGTACAAAAATACATTCCTGTGGCTTGATTTCTTGAATATGCCAAGACCCAGTTTGGATGAAATTTGGCAGAAATGATGCAGAACATACAGCAAGGCTTTAAAGTAAATTAATAGTTATAAGTAGTTACAAAGTAGATTGGCTCTTACCAAGGTGAATCTGTGTCAACTAATAGCTTTTATACAGTATGTAACAGACCTGGGTTTTATTATGCTGTGAATTATTTGCAATGCATTATGAGACATTATAGTATAAACAATGTTAATCCTGCTTTTGGGCTTCATAAGTCAATGTGATTGCCCTTTGTTTTCTTTCCCTAACTGATCTGTTTCTATTGGTTTCTGATTCCTTATCATTGTTCTATTAGCCTGTTGTCACTAGCACATTAATTTAAAAGCTAGATTAACATCAAAATAAGAATAGCAGTGCTATGAAGAGCCCATAAAATGCAGTCCCATGCTAGAACTAGGCTAAAGGTAATTGAGTAGTTATTTGCAGTGTTTCCTTGTAACACTTTTATGTTTAAGATTTCTAAGGTTTTTAAAAATTATCTTTGGCATAATCCTTAGAAATTCAGAAATTTCCAGGGATTCAGTACATTATAGTGTTTGCCTAATTTTTACTGGTCTTCACTGTAGATTTTAATGAACTTTGATGTTTACTTTCCAAAACATACAATTTAATTGGGAATATGTACCTTGGTTCTTCATGAGTGCATTTTGAAAAAAAAAATATATATATACCTTTACAGTCTGGACTACTTAAGTTTGTGATGTGTTAAGCAATATTTTAAAAATATAATTTTATACTTGTAAAGTGTGGTGACAACAAACCAAATTGTATTTAAGATTAAATTGACTACCCGTTTTAAATAGTAAGACATTCCCGTAGCACTCTTATATTGTCATACTAATTTTTCTGTTTGATAGCACTTTTGATCATGGATGGGAGCAGGAAAAAAATGATGTATTTTTATAGAATTATGATGTCCAGAATGACTTCCACCTTCATGATATAGTGGAAAGAGCACTGACTAGTAGTTATTACGCTTTTTGAATTCAGAGCTCCTCACAAAAAAAATGAGTGGATGAAGCGTGGTGAAACTATAACAACATTCTTTTGTGTACTGTTCTGCGCACAGTGTACGTTGACATTATCTCCCCTGATTCTGACAGTAGGACTTGAGATGTTAATCTAAGAATGCCAACATTTCTCTTGTTTGATCCTGGGCTGCTCCTCTTGTTTTACAGAGGGGAGTCACTGATTTGCTGGTTGTGGGATAGCCAACAGCAGAACCCCTGTCTGACTGACTACTATAGTCAGAGGCACTTTACTTGTATCATGAAATGTTTTGAAATTATTATAAAGTAGCAAAATCTGATAATGACCGCCAGCTTTCCTTGTGTTTTTATAACAAAGACTCCAAATGTTCTGGAGAACCTGGATATAAAATTACCTTGAAGGAATAGATTAGGATTTGAAGACGTTAAATTGTAGGAAATATTACATTTTTGTACTAACATCAATGGAAGCAAAACATGGTAATTTTAACTGACCATATATTCATCAAATTCTTGATGCTTCCGAATGAAAGGTAACTAAAAGGGGCTTGGATTCAGTTTAGCTGAATCCTGACGTCTGTAAACATGGTTTTGTGGCCCTCCTTTCCCAATTACATACATTCATCCCCTTAAAATGAAATAATAAGGGGAGTGAAATAAGGCTTGATTTAAATAAACTTTTCTCTGCATTGGTCTTTTCTCTATCTTAGGTTTTAGATTTTCTTATTTTTCCTCAACAATCCCTTGCCTTGAGAGTTAAACAGGGAAAGCTTGCTACATTATAAAGATTGCTGGCACCATTTATTTTACACAAAGGCTAAAGGTTAACTTTTGAAAATGATGAGCTACTTTTCTATATGTGTTTACTTGTGCTTTGTGGTATTTCTGGATCATTCCAGTCATAAAGACTTATTACATGTAATATTTCTTGCTACCTGTGAAAAGACATATTTTAAAGAATGTATAACCAACACTCCATTTACTTTTTATTAGTATGTAGAGGATTTGTATCTAATTCATGAATGTAGTTTTACTGTAGTTTGTCATTGTAAATGGAGCAAAAAGTTCATTATCTTTATAGTCATTCTAAAATGTACATTATGTAAGAATTGTAAATATTATACTTGATTAAAATACTTTGTATGCTGAAAAATTATAATAAGTCAATAAAAATCTCACCTCTGGCATAGTTTTTTTATGCTCAGACTTGCACTTTATTGTGAACCACAACTGCAGACATATCTGTTAGGAACTGTCCTGTTTAAGGTCTTCTGTTCCTTTCCAGCTCTGTCACATTGACCTAGTTGATCCTATTTGCTGGTTGCTTCAATCAGGAAATCCATTTTGATCTTTTAAAGAATTTCTCGGGATCCCTGGGTGGCGCAGCGGTTTGGCGCCTGCCTTTGGCCCAGGGTGCAATCCTGGAGACCCGGGATCGAATCCCACGTCGGGCTCCCGGTACTTGGAGCCTGCTTCTCCCTCTGCCTATGTCTCTGCCTCTCTCTCTCTCTCTTTGTGTGACTATCATAAATAAATAAAAATAAAAAAAAAAGAATTTCTCTATGAGCACATAGCTATATGCATTCAATAGCTAAAAATGACAAAGGCTTTTTTTTTTTTTTTTGCTGGAAGTGGGGGCTAGGTCTGATTATTTTCCATTATGATTGGCATCTGTTGAAGTTCCCCATCTAGGCAGCACATTCACACTCAATCCTTTTAGTAAACAAACAAAAACATGTTTTTCTATGAATTGAGATAGAAGGAATGGAGGATTGAAAAAACAGACCTGGAAGTGAACCATCTGCTTTTTCCTTTTAAGTCAATGAAAAGCAGACACAAAACTTTTCTGTGTGACTTTCTTTATAACTCTTCACTTCATTTTCAGAATAGTTCTGTGAAGAAGAGAACCCACACCAATAGTAATCTTTTTAAATGAAAATAACTTACTTTTCCCTATTGCAAAACAATGCTCTTTCATTGTAGAAAAATGTTTAACAATACGTAAAAAAGAGGATCATCATTCCATCATCTGCCAGAGCTCCCAGTATGGTCTCTACTAGCCACATGTACCTATTGAAATTAATTAAAGTCAGACAAAATTAAGAGTTGAATTCCACCGCTGCATTTTAAGCACTCAGCCAAGTGCCTAGTGACTGCCATCTTTTTTTTTTTTTTTTTTTTTTTTTTGTGACTGCCATCTTGAACAGGACAGATTATAGAACATGGCCATCCATCAGTGTAGGAAGTGCTGTTGAATAGTTTTGAGGGGGAAACTTACTTTCTTGGTATATATCTTTCTAGAACTTTGGGTGTGTGTGTATTTAAGTTGATATACAATGGGATCATACTGTTACCTGCTGCTTTCACTCACATGGGAAACAGATTTCTTTTTTTTGGGGGGGGGAGAACAGATTTCTAAGTCAAGTGTTGTACATCACTTTGGGGGAGGATTTTAAAAAGTTTTTATTATGGAAAATTTCAAACATATACAAAATAGAATAATTTCAATAGCTAATGGCTCATGGCTAACATTGTTTTATCAATACTCCCACCCATTTTTTTCTCTTACCCAGATTTTACTTTGAATCAAATCTCAGACATTTCACTAACAAATCAGTATGTATGTCTAAAAGAAAAAAGCCAATCACAACATTGTATTTCCTTGAACTGTAAAACTACTGTAGTCTATTCAAATTGTTCCAATTGTACCAATGTGCTTTTATTTATTTATTAAGATTTTATTTATTTATTCATGAGAGAGAGAGGGGGGGGGCAGAGACACAGGCAGAGGGAGAAACAGGCTCCATGCAGGGAGCCCGATGTGGGACTCGATCCCGGGACCCCAGGGTCACGCCCTGGGCTGCAGGTGGTGCTAAACCGCTGAGCCACCCGGGCTGCCATCAATGTGCTTTTAAAAAACAGATTCTTGGGGATCCCTGGGTGGCTCAGCGGTTGGGCACCTGCCTTTGGCCCAGGGCGTGATCCTGGAGGCCCGAGATTGAGTCCCACGTTGGGCTCTTGGTGCATAGAGCCTGCTTCTCCCTCCTCCTGTGTCTCTGCCTCTATCATAAATAAATCTTTAAAAAAATAAAAATTAAAAAACAGATTCTTCAAATTAGAATTCATAGAGGTCCATTCATTGCAGTTGGCTAATCAGTATCTCGAGTCTCTAAATCTGCAAGTTATTCCTCCGTTTATTTTGAAATGTTTCCCCTTGCAGTTGGTGAATACATCACTTTTAATGACAGCATCATTATTTTTGTTTAACCACTTTATTGATGAATGTTGTTTCTAATCTCTTGCCGTCATAAATCTAGTTCTGCTTTATCCTTATGGATAAATATGTTTAATATAAATATCAATATTTAAATATATGAATATATAAATATTATATCCTCAGGATGAATTCCTAGAAGTAAAAATGCTGATTGGTAATGGGTGGATTTTTGAGGTTCATTCAATGGGTGGGGTATTCAAGATATTATGGCAAAAAAAAAAAAAAAGCAGATGTACTTGCTATTTCCTTGAGATCCTGCCTTCCTGCGATAGAGAGATGGGGCTGCCTAGGTCCTGGGAGGCCCTCGTGGGGCTGTCGGGCGGCGCCTTCTCTGGACACGGTGGGTGCTGGGTGTTTCGAGGCCGCTCGAGGCAGTGGCCTGGGTCAGGGCTGGACGGGGGTGGGGGGGGTGGGGTGGGCCTGGGGCCGCTCTTCCCACCGTGGTCTGCGCAGGATCCGCTGTCGGCCCAGGCTCTCGGGGGCGCACGGGCCCGGCGCTCCGTGGCTTCCGCCAACCGCCCCAGGGGCTTCCAGTGCGAACCAAGACGCAGCGTCGGGGGAGCGGGGAGGGGTCCGGGGGGCCGCGGCCTGCGGCGGGGGCTCCGGGGGCGTCACCGCGGGCTGCGGCCACCCGGAGAGCGCTGCTCGCCGCCTCGCGTGCCGGGCCTCGGCGGACCTGGGTGTCCCCGGCGCGGCTGACCCTGCGGAGGGTCAGGCGGTGCCGACGGCCAACGCGTCTCCTCCGAAAGCTGCAGGTTGGAGCGACGAGGACACGAGCCGCGGGGAGACGCGCAGGTGCCTCCAGCCGCCAGGGTCCCGCTCGGTCCTCGGGCCGCGGGTGACGACTCGCGCGTGGTCGGCGCCGCAGGAGCTCCGGACCGCGGGCGAGTCCCCCGGCGCGCCTCCCGGGCCAGCCCAGAACCGGCCCGCGCGTCCGGAGGCTCCGGAGGCCGAGGCTCCGCCCCCTCGGTGGACCCCCACGGGCCACTCCTATCCAAGACGGGCGGGCCACGCCCACAGGAGGCAAACCCCGCCCCCTCACGCGGGGCTCGCCCATTCAGGCCCCGCCCCCTCGGTGGACCCCCCGCGGGCCACGCCCACCAGGACGACAGGCCCCGCCCCCAGGAGGGGAGATCCCCGCCCCCCCACGGGCCACGCCTATCCAAGACGGGCAGGCCCCGCTCCTCCCGCGGGCCACGTCCATTAGGACGACAGGCCCCGCCCCAGAGGGGAGACCCCGCCCCCTCGGTGGACCCCCCGCGGGCCCCGCCCCCTCCCGCCCACCAGGACGACAGACCCCGCCCCTCGGTGGATCCCCCCACGGGCCACGCCCATCCAAGACGGGCAGGTCCCGCCTCCTCCCGTGGGCCACGCCCATTCAGGACGACCGACACCACCCCCTCCCGCGGGCCACGCCCACCAGAGCGGCAGACCCCGCCTCCTCCGGCGGGGCACGCCCATTCAGGCCCCGCCCCCCAGGGAGGGGAGACCCCGCCCCGGTGGACCCCGCTCCTTCCCGCTGCGCCCCCCCGGACCGCGAAGGAGCCGGGGGTTCGCTCGGTGGATCCCCAGCGCCTGCAGGTCGGCGGACAGAGGACCTGCAGCCTCCTAACGTTTGGGGGCGAGGGGGCGGGGCCGGACTGCGCCCCCTCGCGCGTGCAGCTCAGGGCTCCTGCTCCCGGAGGGCCGGCGCCGCGGCGCGTCTGCACCCTCGGGGCTCGGCACCTGGAGCCGGGCATCCGGGACAGCCGGCGGCCGCACACCCCGGCCCCGCCCCCGCCGCCCGAACCCCGCTGCGTCTAGGACCCAGCAGCGGCCGCGCGGCCCCGCCCCCTCGGGCAGCAGCGCCCGCGGATTGGCGGCGAGCAGCGCGGCCCCGCCCCCGCCATGGCTGCCGCCCGCCGCCCGGGCTTCTGAGCGGCTGCGGGGTGCTGGTCGCTGCCGCTGCCGCCGCCGCCGCCCGGTCCGCCAGCCCCGGGGCGCATGGGTCGGCGAGGCGGGCCCTCCTGCGCGCGGGCCATGGCGCGCCTGGCCGCCGTGCGCTCCCACTACTGCGCGCTGCTGCTGGCCGCGGCGCTGGCCGTCTGCGCCTTCTACTACCTCGGCTCGGGCCGCGAGACCTTCTCCAGCGCCACCAAGAGGCTGAAGGAGGCCCGCGCCGGGGCCCCCGCGGCGCCCTCGCCGCCCGCGCCGGAGGTGGTGCGGGGCTCGGCGGCGCCGGCCGCGGGCGCCAAGGCCAAGGGCCTGGAGGGCGGCGGGCCCGGGCCGGTGGACTACCACCTGCTCATGATGTTCACCAAGGCGGAGCACAGCGCGGCGCTGCAGGCCAAGGCCCGCGTGGCGCTGCGCTCGCTGCTGCGTCTCGCCAAATTCGAGCCACACGAGGTGCTCAACCTGCACTTCGTGAGCGAGGAGGCCAGCCGCGAGGTGGCCAAGGCCCTGCTGCGGGAGCTGCTGCCGCCCGCCGCCGGCTTCAAGTGCAAGGTGAGCGGGGCTGGGCGACGGCGCGCCTGCGTCACCGCGCTCGGCCGGGCGGGCGGCGCGCTACGTCACCGCGCTCGGCGGGGCGGGCGGCGCCCCCCTACGTCCGTGCGGCCCTACGACACCGCGCTCTGCCGGGACCCGGACCGGGACCGGGACCGTGACCGGGGCCGCTCGGCCGGCGCGGGGCGGGGGCGCGGGGGACGCGGCCTGTGCGTCTGCGGAGCGCTCGTCCCCGCCCGCCGGCGACGCGGGAGGCAGCGCGGTCGTGCGCCTGCAGCTCTGGCTCCTCGGTCTCGGACTTGTGAGGTCGCAGCCGGTGCCCCGCGGGGTCGGCCGCACGGGGTCTTGCCGAGGTCGCCTGAGCGGGAGTCGCGTGGTGCCCACCGCCCGGCCCGAGCCGCCGGAGCGCCGCTTCCCCCCACGCCCCAGATCGCGGCCCCGTTAGGAGGCGCCGCCGCCGCTCGCGGAGACCCGGCAGGGCCGGCCCCGGCCTCGCTCGCTCCTCGTCGGGGCCGCACCTCGGGCTCTGGCCTCCGTCGGGCCGCAGGCCCCGCGCTGAGCTCCCGGCTCGCACCGAGACTAGGCCTTGGGGGCCGCGCGGTGCCGGCGACACGGGGCCTGCGGGGCCGCTGGACCCCGCCTCTGTGCCCAGGGGGCCGGCAGGGCTCCTCCCGGACCTGCGGGGCTCGGGGCTCGGGGCTCGGGGGAGCGAGGACGCCGGCCGGGCGGGGCCTGGCCCTCCCCTCCTCCCCCACCCCGCCTCCGGTCCCGCCTCCGGTCCCGCCTCCCGTCCTCTTCTCCCCTCCCCTCCTATTCTCCCCTCCCGCCTCGCGTCCTCCGTCCTCCCCTCCCACCTCCCGTCCCGCCTCCCTCCTCCCTCCCGTCCCGCCTCCCATCCTCCCTCCCGTCCCACCTCCCGTCCCACCTCCCGTCCCGCCTCCCGTCCTCCCTTCCCGTCCCACCTCCTGTCCCACCTCCCGTCCCGCCTCCCGTCCCGCCTCCCGTCCCGCCTCCCTCCTCCCTCCCGTCCCGCCTCCCATCCTCCCTCCCGTCCCACCTCCCGTCCCACCTCCCGTCCCGCCTCCGTCCTCCCTTCCGTCCCACCTCCTGTCCCGCCTCCCGTCCCGCCTCCCTCCTCCCTCCCGTCCCGCCTCCCGTCCCACCTCCCGTCCCGCCTCCCGTCCTCCCTTCCCGTCCCACCTCCTGTCCCACCTCCCGTCCACCTCCCGTCTCCCTTCCCGTCCCACCTCCCATCCTCCCCTCCTGTCCCACCTCCCGTCCCACCTCCATCCTCCCTCCGTCCCTCCCGTCCACTCCGTCCTCCCGTCCTCCCGTCCCGTCCCGCTTCCCGCCCCGCCTCCCGTCCCGAAGGGGTGGGGGGGGTTAGGGTTGGGGGGGCGAGGAAGGCAGGCCTGCAGAGCGAAGCCCAGTGAGCCCCACCGAAGTCGTGCTCACACCCAGAGGTCTCTCCTAAGGCCATTTTCAAGTGAAATAAAAATACTTCTTAGCTGAAATGGTTGCAGACATAGATCGTAGAACATCATTAGTGACCTTAGATTACATTTTGGTTAACTAAATATTATATTAAAAATCATTCACTTAACCAGAAAAATCTTGTTTTGATTATTATTGAAACTTTCAAAATCTACTGGTTTGTCTCCTAACAGGATGGAAGTCTGTTATTTCTTCACTTATTTAATGAACCTCCAAACGTGCTGTGTCCCACGTGTCCAGTTAGGAGCCTCTAGCCTGTATACTCGGTCCGTGGGCTGACTGCGTCAGAATCACGCGGGTACACTTATTAAAAATTCAGCATCCTGGGCCCTGCCCCAGCCTGTGGATCAGAATCCCCCGGGTGGGGCCTGGGGCCTTGGATCCGAATTTGTATGGAGCTATAGAGGCAGAGGTGGGAGGTCACTGCCCTGAGGAATACAGGAGCTCCTGGGGCTTTCTTGCCGATCTCTCAGACCCGGCTCAGCCATCCTTTCCGTGCAGCCCTCCCTGGGAGCACAGTGCCCGCACATAGTGGGTGTTCAGCAAACATTTGGCTGAACAACTCTGTCCTGGCTCCCCTGGTTCTGCTGGCCTGGAAAGGCTGTACGTTCATCTTGTTAAAATGCTGCTTTTATGCCATTGCTTCCACTCAGAGCCTCCCGACTCCTGGCTAACCGTCCTCTCAGGTTATTCCAAATCCTAGACCTACTATGAGTGGCTTCAGTTTCCTTGCTCAGCCTTTCCTCCCTAGGCTGCGGAAAAGCTGTCCGTTCCCATGGGGTTTTGCTTGCTCTGCTCCTGGGCCATCTGTTGCCTCGTTCTGTTTGTCGAGAGGAATCCTACACTTCTCAGCCTTACGTGGTGATCTGCCTTTTCCATAGCCTTCCTTGCTGTATCAGGTTTGATAGAATATGCCGTGGAACCCCCAAATTTTGGTGGCTTACACAAGATTGAGCTTTATTTCCCATCTAAATGGAAGTTCAGAGGCATTCCTGGTGGCATGGGGGCTTCCCGAAGTCAGCAGGGTCCTAGGCTCCTTGCAGCTGTCTGCTTCTCTGTCCCTAGGGAGTGGCCCTTTGTCCTCATGGGCCAGGCTGGCTGCTACAGCGTTAGCCATCACATCTGTGTTGTGGTAGCACGTTGGAGGAAGAATCAAGAGAAGAAGACTCAGTTAAAAAGAGTGGTTCAGTTAATAAGGAAGGAGAGGGGAGCAGGTTTTGGGGTAGACGACTGGCCAACCCTGCCCCACCCCTTAGGAGCCCAGCCTGGCTGTGACCGATCACCTGCTGTATGTGGGACCCCAGAGTCACAGCTATGAGGGACGCCGACATGGGTCAGGCACAGCCCCTGCCATCCAGGAACCCACCCCGCTGAGCGTCACACTCCCATTCATCCTGTCCTGCTGCAGAACTCAGTAGTTTGGGCACGAGCTGGTCCTGAGGGAGTGAAAGGTCTGAGTCTCAACTCCGGTTGGCCAGTCACTAGCTGGGTGGGTAATCTGCCTCGCCTCTGTGAGTGAGGATCCAACACACACTTCCTGAGTAATTCCAGGACATTTTTTATCACCCTCAAAAGAAACCCCATACCCATTAGCTGTCACTCTCCATTCCTGTCTTTCCCCAGCCCTGGCAACCACAAACTTTTCTACCTATAAATTTGCCTATTCTGAACGTTTCATAATAATGGGCTCATTCAGTACGTGACCCTTTGTATCTGGCTTCCTTTTCTTGGCACGGATAGTACTTCATCCTTTTTAATGGTTGAAGAATACTCCATTGCCTGGCCATGCCACATTTATTCATTATTTGACGGACATTTGGGTGGTTTCTACTTGTTGGCTATTGTGAACATTTATTTATGAGTTATTGTGTGGATGTATGTGTTCAGGTCTCTTAACCTTTGAGGAAATGCAGTTTTCCAAAGTGGTTGCACCAATCTGCATTCTCACCAGCAGCGTATGAGGGTTCCAGAGTCTCCCCATGCCCACCAGCACGTGTCGGCATCTTTCTGATCAGAGCCGATCTCATGGGTGGGAAGTGGCATCTCATTGTGGTTTTGATGTGCATTTCCCTAATGACTAATGGTGAGATGATTACATATTGATAAAGACAACTGCATACATGTATTTGATATTTTTCTTACATGTTTACCAAAATGCATTTTGCAAGAAACTGGTGTCTTGACTCCCCTCCCTACCCAGAAAGATGTTATAGCATCTCTGGAAACACTTGGATTCTGAAGAATACAGTTTAGAATTTTTTTTTTAAGATTTCATTTATTTATACATGAATGAGAGAGAGAGAGAGAGGCAGAGACACAGGCAGAGGGAGACAGGCTCCATGCAGGGAGCCCGATGCGGGACTCGATACCAGGACCCCGGCATCATGCCCTGAGCCAAAGGCAGATACTCAACTGAGTCACCTAGGTGCCCCCAGTTTAGTAATTTCTGATGTATATGGTAAATGTTATTTCTAAAATCAGTGGAGCGATGTTCCTTTATGAAGACTTAATAGGAGAATAATAGTGACATTGTTCAGCACAAATAGTAACGTTTGAGAAAGCACTTTACAAATATCTCATTTGACCATCACTGTGACAGGTGAAGGGGTCCCCAAGGTTGATAGATCATGTGACTTACTTGAGCTCCCAAAGTAAGTCGTGGGGTTAGGCAGTGTCATGCTTTAGGGAAGAGGGGACACCTGGGAGAGTGGGGGCCATGAGGGCTGGGCTGTAGCCCACCTCACAATCTAGCTTTCCCTGCCCTGCAGCCTCAAATAATTACATGAATCTGAATAGAGCCTGGGCAGCGTCGGTCTCCCTCACCTTCCAGAACACTGCAGGATCACCCCGCTTTGGAGCTGGAAGGAAATTGTGACGTTAGGGGTGTGGTGTCCTCCCAGTGTGCCCACAGACCCGGGTGGAGGGGGCAGTGGCTCATGTAGCCCACGCAGAGCAGCGGTTAGAGTCCTCTCTGGGTGTCCCTGCTACGCAGCCTCTGCTCCCTCTTGGGTGCACTGCAGGGCCTGCCAGGTGCTGGGCCCGGGCTCACCTGTCCCCCCGGGCCTCCCTGCGTGACCCCATAGGGCCTTCTGGCTGTGGAGGGAGGGGAGGCCAAGCCCTGCTGGCTGCTGTTGTTAGCTTTCCAGCAGCCCTGTGCCTGAGCCCAGTGGGGTCCGTCCTGGGGGAGTCCCGGGGTCAGGGTCAGCGCGGGGTCCGACCTGGGGGAGCCTTTGGGTCAGGGTCAGCGTGGGGTCCGACCTGGGGGAGCCTTGGGGTCAGGGTCAGCGTGGGGTCCGGCCTGGGGGAGCCTTGGGGTCAGGGTCGGCGCAGTGCTCGCTGAGCTGGAGCGGGAGCCAGAGCCGGGCTGCTGCTCCCGGGCTCCCTGGTGCAGGTCCTCGGGGGTCCTCAGGGCCTCCGGGGGCCTGGGCTGCGCTTGCTCCCCCCAGGTGCCTCCAGGTCCTGGGTTTACCCTCGCCCCCTTGCCACATCACAGCCAGCCGGGAGGGCCCTGCGGGACCAGGGAGGCGCTTGCCGCTGCGGGAACCCCCAGGAGCTCCTGCAGGTGACCCAGCCGGGTGGAGCCGTGGGGGGTGGCCTGGAGGGGAGGGGTGTGGGGAGCAGGGCTGCTCCTATGGGCAACCTGTGCACCCACCCCTGCATCTGGGGAGCCAGCCCTGTCAGCTGGCACAAAGCCTGCTGTTAACCTAATGCGCTTTAAATTAAAGCCATTGGTTTTACTTATTGGGTGATTACTGTTAGGCAGCTCCAAAGAAGTGACCGTCCTGTGGGTCATCCAGTCCTGCGGGTAGGAGCGGGTGTCTGGACGCTGGCCCTGTTGGCCTGCCCTGGCCTCCTTCCCCTCCTGGCTGGAGCTCCTCACCTCTTCTGCGCGGTGCCAGCCAGGGCAGGAGCACGTGGCTTGGAGCCCAAAAGCAGCCCCTGATGTCTGGGAGCAGTGGGGCCCTGGGTGTGATCCCCTGCCCTCTTTCCCCAAACACACAACGTTACAGGCCGCTGCCTAACGAACAGGGGCTTCTCCTCATGGTACCTGAGCAGGTGTGTTGGGAGGAGGGACTCTCGTTATCATTGGAAAAAGCGCAGAGCTTCCAGATCCAGCTGGAGGGCAGCAGAGCTAGCTTGCCAAATTGCATTCTGCCCAGCTTTACTTGAGGATTCTCAGTCTGTTGGGGCTGCTGTGACAAAACACGGCCGACGAGGCGCCTTATAAACAGTAGATGTTTTTTTCTCCCAGTTTTGAAGGCTGGAGTCCAAGACCAGGGTGCCAGCCAAGGCTCCTTTCTGGGTTGGAGACCCCCAGCTTCTTGCTGTGTCCTCAGAACACTAATCCCGGGGCGCCTGGGTGGCTCTGTGGGCGGCTTTGGAGAGGTGCATGCTTTGCAAGTTGGTAGGATGTGACCCTCCCAACCTTACAGGGTGGGGAGCTGAGGCCGCTGGGCCCACAGACGGGCCTCGGCCCCGTTAGCTGCCGGGAGAGTCATGACCAGGAGGAGAGGGTGCCACCTGGCTGAGTCTGTGGGGCTCCCTGGCCGGTTGGGGTGGTCAGCGCCTGGGCGGCAGGGCTCCCTGCAGTGGGAGGGGCCGCGGAGCCCCGCAGGATCCCCCCAGGAGCCCCGCAGGAGCCGCACAGTCTGGCTGGGGTAGCACTCGCCTGGACCCCGCTGTACCCCAAGCCATTCATGCCTCGGGGACTTTGCTCAGCCACTTTCTGCCCCAGAACACGCATCCCTCCCTTCTTTATCGATCTGGCTTTTCACTCGTGAGGCTGCAGTTCCTGTGGACGTCAGCCGTGGGGGGAGCCGTCCCTGGTTGCCTCCCTGACCTGTTCCTCTTCCCTGCACTCCTGCTGGGCTGGAGTTGGCCCCCGTGGGAGCTCCTGGAGGGCGGGGCTGTGTCTTCCTTCCTCCTGTGTTTTCCGGACACAGTGTAGCCCCCCAGGCTCTGGGCAGACTGTGGCGCCGCTCGGGTCAGTTGGGCCGCCCGAGGCCTGTGCCAGCACAGGTGGGCGGCGCCATGTGATGCACGCTGGGGTGGTCTCCTGGGCCTCCGGGCGGGCAGTGGGCTGCTGGGCATCGGTGCTCCTCCCCGCCATTCCGTGAGCGTGCTCTGACACAAGTGGGATGTGGCTGGCCAACATTTGCAGTCCTTGACCGCCTATGGAGGCTTCTGGATTTAGAGAAGACTTCCTCGCGGCTTTTAACAGCAGCTTCTCCAGGCAGGAGGTCATCCAGCCTGAGGACAGCTGGGAAGATTCGGGCGTGTCCTGAATCTTGGCTTTCAGAAGGCTCCCCCTTGAATTACTAAGGAGACGTACTCATCCCGGTCTAGGGACGTGGAGGAGGCTCGGCCTGGCCACGTGCTCTGCCTAGGGCCCCCGGCCCGTGGGCAGTGCCTGGGGCTGGCACTCGCTGGGGTGCAGTGGGCAGAGTCCAGCCAGGGGTCATGTTCCTGGGACCCTGACTTCCTCTGCCAAGGCCTTTCAGGGTGTTGAGCCTCAGTTTCTCCTCTGTAAGATGGGTAGGGACACTGTGGCCTGGAATAGTGTTGTGTGACTCCCTCACTGGCCTGTGGAACCTGGATGCTAGGAAGTGTAAAGAACAGGTCCTTCCTAGACCCTTCCTGAATGGCAGGGTAGGAGATGGGGGTGGCCGTGGGTCCTGAAGCCACAGTTCACCTCTTTCTGGGGTGGTTCCTGGGATGGCTCTGAGCAGTGCTCCCTGCTGATGCTCCCCTCCGTCTCTGGGCGAGGTCCTGACTCACGGGGGCCTGTGCCCCGGCTCGGAGTGTGGCGTGCCACAGCTCTCTTCCACGTCTACCACCACCGTGTGAGTGACAGACACCAGGCCATGTCCCACCCTCAGTCTCCTACATACTCCTCAGAACGGTCAGCCCCCGAGGGGGAGGTGTTCGCAGATGAGAATCCCAAGCCCAGAGCAGCTTTAGTAGCTTGCCCAGGGCCCTTGGCCAGGGCGCCGGAGCAGCCTTTCTGACTCTCAGGCACCCGTGATGTCGGGGTCCCTCTGCTCTCTGCCCTCGGGGAGCTGGCTTGCCAGCGGCACGTGCCCCGGTTCACTGGGGCCCCTCACACGTATCCTCCCCCCCCGCCAGCAGGTCGGGAGCCCGCTGGGTGGCTGGTGGAGAGCAGGGGAGCCTCAGAGCCTGCGTGGGGCAGCCTCACTCCTCTAGGTTGTGCCCCGCAGAACCGCCCGGGGCCTCCGGGACCGTGCTGTTCGCAACCCCACCTCCAGAGTTTGGCAACAAGTCCGAGGAAGCCAGCACCGGACTAGCTGGGCAGGTTGTGGAGTCCCTGCATGTTACCTGGGAGGAAATGGGGGCCCAGGTAGGCCGAGCGACCGGCTCGAGCTCACGCAGCCAGGCGGTGGGCAAAGGGTCTGGGGCCCAGGCTGTGCCATGCCTGCCTTCCCTTTTGTGTGTTTCTGAGCCCAGTTCTGGCTTGTGCTGGCCTCTGCTGCTTTGTCTTCTGTCCCTGTCCTCTGCCTCACCCACCCGTGACTGCCCTGTGCACGCCTGTGTCCATTTGCCCTCCGTGGCGTTACTTCACAGCCCACAGAGCAGCCGTGCCACGCGTAGCGGAGCCAGCCTCCTCGGGCAGGTACTGGTGGAAGGGATCCCGCTGCTGTCTCCTGCCCGGGCCTGCACCCCGCCTACCGCCTGCTGCAGCCTGGGCTCTACACTGTGTGAGCCGAGCTACCCAGAAGGCAGGTGCTCGGCGTGCCACGGGGCAGCCCAGGCACCCTGCCTGCAGGGCCCGCTCCTGCTGAAGGCTCTCGGAGGCCGCTGCTGCTGGACCGGGGCCCAGGGATGCGGTCTGTGTCTGATCTCCGTCCGGGGGCAGCCTGCTGGAGGGGGCGCGTGTGTTTTTTGAGTGATCGTGGTGCTGACTCTGGAGGAGTCTGGGTCGGGATGCGACTCTATCTCCTCCGTCAAGGAGGCAGCGGGTGGGTAGTCGTTTGTCTTCTCTGAGCTCCTTCCTCATCTGCAGAAGGGGCACAATAGTACCATCGCCTCAAAACGTTGTGGGGGTGAGATTAAACGACGGGCTTGTTTGTGCCCAGAACATACTAGATGCCTCCCGGGACCTTGTGCACGGCTGCCCTACCCCCAGGAGCGCCCCTCAGGCCTGTGTCCTGCCTGGCCCAGCCCTAGAGCACTGCCTCATGGGCCTGCCCCTCTGCACCTGCCCGTCGGCGTCTCAGGTCGGAGCCTGCTCCAGGTGCCCACGCCCATGGATGCTCAGCTTTGTCTTATAAGAGAACAAGTTTGGCAGAGAGATACCCTGGCCCACATACTTCATCGTATCCCGTGTACCTGCCAAGCAAGAGTGACGTGGTGATGGAGCCCGTTGGGGTGGACCCTGTGGTCCCCAGTTTTCTCCCAGTGGAAAAGGAACAAGCCTTCACTTGAAGAGAGCGGCTTGTGCAGAGGAGACAGTACAGTGACTTGGAAATACGCCAGCAGGGCAGAGGACTGGTGCCCCCTGGTAGTTATTTCGGCTGGTGACTACCTGCTCTAAGGTAAGTTTGACCTGTGATCAGAGTAGTGGAATTTTATCCAGGTAAGGTCAGAGTGACCCTTGGTCCTGGGGACAGGGCACCGGAGAACTGGCCAGCGTTGGTCGGCCCCTGCTGATGTCGGAGTCCTCGCTGGAGTCTCGTGTCCTAATCCCCCTCGGGGGCAGCTGTGCCTGCGTGGAGGAGCCGGTGGTGGGGCGTGTGGCCACCCTCTGGGAGCACAGCCACACGGTGTCCAGCCTCGGGTGCCGGTCACCTGCAGTCACATGGAGCCCGTGTGCGGTGAGCCCAGGGCAGGCGCCCCCGGCTCGTCTGAGAGCGTCACTCTGGAGCGTTCCAGTTTAGCACCCAACCTGGCCGGTGCCTCCCTTGGTCGGCGAAGAGCAAACAGCCGAGGAGTTACCTGAGGTTAGTGAGCAGTATTTGCAGAAGAGGAAGACGTTCACGGAGCTTGGCTGCGTGTACTTGTCTGTTTCTCCGACTCACAGAACGGAACGGCTTGTGCTTTGAGCAGAAACGTGCACAGGCTGAGTCTTTCCTAACGTAGCCTGCTTGCGGGGTTGCTCAACTGTGAGAACAAATGCAAAACGGGAACATTTCTCTTTACTTAAAGCAAAAGCCCCGGGAGGTGAAACAGGACCCTGCTGCTGAGCCTCTTGGTTTCTGGCGCCGCTGACCCTGGAGCTCTTTACTGTGACCTGCACGGCACCTGGGATGGATTTATGGGAATCTTTGAGGGGCTGTTCTAGCCTGGAGATGCGGGAGGGGATTCTCACCGTCCCTGGAGAGCATTCCATTCCACGGGGATCCAGGCCTGGCAGTGGGGCGAGCGAGAGAGTGGGCAGGCGGGAGCAGGGAGCGGAGCCCCGAGAACCTGTCCACTGCCTCGGGTAGCGTAGCTGTGCGCCCCGCCCTCAGGAGCCACATCACTCTGCTGCTGGCACCAGGGTCTTGCCCGCCCATGGCGGACTTTTGGTGTAGCCGGGGCGTGTGTGTGTCTGCTCATTCCCCTCAAGAGCCACACATGGGGTTGCAGCTCGAGGATGCTTTCCCATCTCTCCGCCTTGTCTCGTGCTTATTGTTTGTATGGCTGTATTGTCGGTTGTCACCCTGTTTCTCCTGTAAGCTGTCCTAGGACTTCCTCACACTCTAAATAAACTCCACGTCTGCGTGTTTCTTTTCCCTCTTTTGGATTGTTCTCAAAGCTCTTCCTTGACTCTCCGTAAGGGACACGTCACAGTTGGAAGGGTCCTGTGCCCATAAATCGTATCTGAAAATCAGGACCCAGCCCCAGCCGTCCTCAGTACCCACGGCCCACTCTCTTGGCTTTCTCTTATACTGAGTTTTTCAGCTCATTTACATTGCATGATGCTGCTTTGTGTCTTTTTAGTATTCTGTTTTATTTTTTTTAGTATTTATTTTTTTTAAGGACTTTATTTGAGAGAGTGAGAGGGAGAGCATGAGCCAGTGAGGAGGGAGCAAGGGGGGGACCAGACACCTCACTGAGCAGGGAGCCCAGTGGGATCCAGGCGCGAGGCTCCGGCCCAGCACCCCGGGATCATGACCTGAGCCGAAAGCAGACGCTGGGCCAGCTGAGCCACCAGGTGCCCCAGTATTTTATTTTCTTATACATTAAAAATTTAAGTACAACCCATCAAAATATAGAAAACCCCAGAAAAATGTAATAGATTATGGTCTTATTACATGGGTTAGACAGATGCTAATGTTTTGCTGTATCTGCTTCACTTTATTTATTTATTTATTTTTCACATTCTTTTTTTTAAAGGAATAAGACATTATAGATCTGACTTAGAGCCCACCCCTCCTCCTTCCCCATCCTTCCCCTTTGGAGCGTTCACTGCCACACACAGGGAGCAGGTACACTTCGTGGAAGAATCTGTATTTTTGTACTTTTACCACATACACACGTGCCCACAAAAACGTATATGTGTCTTTTTTGTTGCTTTCTATTTTTTAGACAGTTGTAGTAAAGACTGATTTATTTTAGAGGGAGAGACTGTGTGCACTGAGCGGGAGGGGAGCAGATGGGGAGAGAGAATCCCAAGCAGAGCCCCTGCTGAGCCCGGAGCCCCAGGGGCTGGATCCAGGCAGAGACACAGGCAGAGGGAGAAGCAGGCTCCATGTAGGGAGCCTGACGTGGGACTCGATCCCAGGACCCTGGGGTCACGCCCTGGGCTGAAGATGGTGCTAAACCGCTGAGCTCCCTGGGTCGCCCTCTTATGCAGTTTGAGTGGAAGATCCTCGGATCCGGGGGCTTAGGGCTAAAGCAGGGAGATGCCAACAGAGGGGAAGCCAAAGGCTGCTGCTGGCCGTGCTGGGGCGCCCAGGAGGGCCAGAGCGAAGGAGCACTGCTTACCCTGCGACGCACACAGTGAAGGTCCACGGAGCCCTGCGCAGCGTGGCCGAAACCCTTACTGAGCTGTACTGTGCAGCAGGGCTAGTAGGTGCCAGCACTGCCCCGGGGCACAGAGACAGGCCGCTGTCTCCCTGGGTAACAGACGCAGAACAGGCCAAGGTTCTTGCCTTGGTGCGGCTCATGTTCTCGCAGGAAGGGGATTAAATGGGCCGACGCATGTGTCCCCTCTCTGCCTGGGACACCGTGGAGGAGGAGCTAAAGAAGGGCTAGGGCCCGCTTCACCTGTGTGTCACTCCATGGCCAGGAAACGAGGAAGTTGTACAGGGTCCCAGGAGTCGAGTAAGTGACACGGTGTGTTAATGGGATAAGAGGCCTCGGGAGCGTGGGGCAGCTGAGATTTCTAGTTGCTAGGCAGGGCCATCGTCGCTGGGGGTGGCTCCGAGCAAAGGCCTGAGGAGTGGAGCTGGCCGGGAGCTGGCCGTGTCCCCGAGAGGAAGAGGGCAGGCCAGGCGGGGGCGCCTGGCTGTGCGGGATCGGCAAGGCCTTGCATGTGGTGGGGGGAGGCCCCGCGGGAAAGACTGCAGCCCCATGCTCATGGCTGCTGCCCCGAGGCCCGTGAGGAGCCCGGTGTCCTGCCCAGGGAAGAGGCCGCGGTGGGGAGTGGAGGGAGGAGAGGGGCACCCGGGACCCCCCAGGGACAGGCAGGTTGTTCACATTCTAGAATCAAAAAGGCCTGGGCCGCCCAGCAGGTCACCCTGGGCGGGCGACGTCCCCTTTATGAAGGCACAGGCACGGCCAGGTGGGCTGAGCTTGTGTCTGTGCCTCATGGGGCGGTGACGTGCAGGTGCCAGCGCCTGGGGGGCAGAGGCATGTGCTGTCCGTGTGCCCGGGGCACTCGGGGCTCAGGCTGCAGGAGGGCTTGGTGCGGAGGCTGTGAGGAGCAGGGAGGTCCGGTTCCCACACCCGCCTTGGGGAGCAGGCCTTGGGGAGGGCCGGCACCAGGCTGTTCACGCGGGCTGGGCACTGGGAGTGCGTCATGCCCCCCGGAAAGCTGGGCACGAGCACTGTCTCCAGAGTCTGGTCCTTGGAAGGTTTGCTTGGCGGCTGCTGCCCAAACCCCGTACCTGCTGCAGCATCACCCACCCGAGGCGGAGTTTACACCAACTTCGTGAGTCTTTCCCCAGCCTCTCCTTACGCATCACCTGTGAAATCATAGCTCTGAAATGGTTTTTTACTTGTGTTTTCTTGTATTTTACATACCAGAGTCAGTCTGTAAGTATTTGAATGGTTGGTCTTTGTGCCTCTCAGAATTTTCTTTTGTATCCACGCCCCCCCGCGCCCCCCCCCCCCCCCTGGATGTTGCTGCAGCTTGCAGAGCCCAGGACGAGAGTTCCTGAAGCCTAGGAGAGCCAGCAAGTGGTGGGGGCTGTCCCGGAGGCTGACTGCTCCGAGCTGGGGGCACAGAGTGTGGAGGGTCCCCGTTTGGGCTCCGGCTATGTCCCAGCCCCAGGGAGCCGGCTGGGGACTGAGGCCGTGGGGGGAGCAGAGGGTGTAGGGCCGGCCCCCACCCACAGCCTCTTCCTCCTGCCAGGGTGAGGCTGGAACTCAGTGTGGCCCTTGGGTGTCGCTCCTGGTAAAGCTGCAGTGCTCTCCGGAGGCCACAGGTCGTGGGGGATTACCACCCGGACTGGAAGAGACTGGGGGATCCATCCGGAACACTGCGCACATCCCCGGCATGGACTTCTGGGGGCGCAGAGACACCCCCAGCTCCTCCGGGGCCTCCCAGGACAGTCCTGCCTTCTCTGCCCTTCCACCTCTTCCAGCCTCCTGCTGCTTTCCTTTGGCCTCTTACCTTCTCCTTTGGGGTGGGAAACGTGATATTATAGAAAATTGGCTTGTACTGTCAGGAAAACAGCATTAGATGTAAAAAGCCAAAAAACAAAATCCAAACCTCATCATTTGTGAAAGAGGCAGGTTTAAGGAATGATTGTGAGCAACCACTGTGTCAGGTTGTCTTAAAGAGCTCGTGAAACGTATTCTTTGGTGAGTGCCGGAAAGGTGGGCAGTGACTGGGGCGTTTCGGACGGTCTCTCCTACGGGGCACGTGAGAAATAGGGGGATCCTCGAGGAAGGAGGGGGGCCGAGTGGGGAAAGCAGAGGGGGAGCCAAGGCATGAGAGATCCTGACCCTGGGAGAGGAACAAGGGGCAGTAGGAGGGGAGGTGGGGGCATGGGGGACTGGGGGGCGGGCCCTAGGGATTACGCTCTATATGGCAGATGGAACTCTAATAAAAAAAAAAATAAAGTAAAAAACAAAAACAAAAACAAAACAACGAGGGCTCAGCGTCAAGAAGAGGGACTGGGGCCCGAGACCGGGAGCAGGTGGTAAGAGTGGCGGTCGGCCGCGCCGTGCCGTGGAAATGCTGGACTTCTGCCTCGGGAGCCCTCAGCCGTGTCTGGGAGGCCGCAGCCCGATGTCGCTGTTGGCCGCCCTGGACGCACAGTACAGGAGAAACCACTGAGTTTCACTTCTTTATTATTTGTTGCCCACTCCGTTTTTCTTTTGGAGTCGCCGTACGGTTCATCCGTGGTCCTCCTTGGAGGGGCGTCCGGGCCATTCCCTCGTCTCCCTCCACTCCTCCTCGTTCGTTTCCGGGACATGGCTCTGTCCCAGGGGTTTGCTGTGTTCCATGGGGTCATCCTGGAAATTCCCCAGGAGAGCCCGGGTGTTTGGAGGCACACGGAGCAGAGCACCTGCACCAGCCTCTTCCTTTCTCCTGTCCTGTCCACAACCTCCATACATTGCTGTGCTAATAAGGTCGTTATTGCTTCACCTGCCTGCCACAGACCCTCTGACTGATGGTGGGGGAGGGCATCACGGGGCGGAGACGATGGTCTGGCACCTGTGTGACATCATTCAGTCCTCTCCACTCCACCCACCAGGCCACATACCCACAGACCCTCCAGCAGCTCCTCAGGTGAGAGGGCTCCGGGCCTCTTGCCACCGTGGTCTCCTTTGGACGTGCTGTGGAAGTCTGCCCACGCCTTCCTGCAGGGCGGTTTCCAGACCTGGGCCCAGCCCATACCCTGAGGCCACCTGATCGGCGCGGAGTCTAGTGGGGGCACCTCTCATTGCCAGAGGACCACCTGCAGTACGATCACTTGGGGGTGGTTTGCCTGCTTGTTTGTTTCTTTCTATTGAAGAGTTTGTTTATTGGAGAGAGAGAGGGTGCAGCAGAGTGAGAGTGAGAGCTCACAAGAGTGAGGGGGGGGCGCAGCAGGCTCCCCACAGAGCAGGGAGCCCTCTGTGGGGCTCCGTCCCAGGACCCCGGGATCATACCTGAGCTGAAGGCAGATGCTTAACCCACTGAGCCACCCAGGTGCCCCTCGGGGGTGTTTCTCAACGAAGATTCCTGAGCCTGCCCGCACCCCAGATGCCTGGGGTGAGGCCCCAGGAGTCTGCATTTTTGCAAGATGCCCCAGTGACAGCCTTTGCATAGTGGTGTTGGAGAGCCTCGGGTGCCTACTAGCCTCCTGCTGGCGCAGCTGCAGCCCCCTGGTTGTGGTTCGATCCGTAGTCACCCACTGTGCGGGGCCTTTTCCAGACGTGCGGGTCTGGTCTGTCTACACTGTGTTTCCTCCTTGTCCCCCCCTTAACCTGGCCAGATTGAGCTGTTGGAGAAATGGAATCTGCTGACATGCTGAGAACCTTGTAGAAGTGAGTCCCAGAATCTTACGTGCCAGATCTGGTTATCTGGAATCTTCTGATGGTGCAGCTGGGGGTGAGGTGGAGATGAGGGTGGGGAGGCAACCAGACAAGATATTTTTGTAGCAACTGGACACCTTGTAGTGAGGACGGCTTTAGCTTTTGAGCCGTTAGTAAAGTGGGTCACAGGAATGGAGGTTGGAAATTCTTTGGGAATTAGATGGGCAGGCTGCTTTTTTTTCCTTCTTGAGCTGTTTGTGCTTCTGCCTGGAAAAATTAAATTACATCTAGGACATCTTGCAGAAGTGCTAAACATCCTAAGAAGTAGGGGCCGAAACAGGACACCCGCAGCGCAGGGCGGGTAGCTCTGTGGGGGGGTGAGTTTGCCCACCCACTGGTGGACGACGCTGGTGCTGGTGGTGGCATGAGTCCAGATGCAGCTGCAGAAGCCTTCTTACCCAGTGCTCGAGGCTCCCTGTGGGACAAGCCGACACCCATTTGCTGTTCCCGTAGCACATAGATTCCAGCCTGTGGCAGGTGCACCAGGGATATTAGGTTTGGGGGGTCTCCCACAGCTCTGTGCCGTCATTCTTCTCCAGCAGCACTTCGGGGGACAGTGTGTAGCCGAGCTCGGCGGGCCGCGTCGCCATCCCGTGGCACTGTGTCCGGCGCTGGGGGGTTGCTCTTCTTCCGGCCGGCCTTGCCTCGGTGTTTCCTGGAAACGTGGCATTGTGTGCAGAGCCAGCGCCCGTCGCTTTGTTTCTTGGCTCCCAGATCGTGGTGTGACCTGACTCCCATGTGACAAATGAGTTTTCTCCACCAAGTTGAGCTAAGACCTGGCATTGCTTTATGTCTTCTGTGAATGTTGAAGGCAGTTGTGGCTTGGCTTTTCAGGGCCGCGCGTGCCTGCAAGCCCAGGGCCCGGCTGGCAAACACACGTACCCCTGCACGGCTCCAGACTCGGTGCCATTCTAGGTGCTTTGGTCTCCTCCATTCGGAAGTGCCGAGAACATGCCGTGCCTTGTGGATACGAGGCAAACTTCCCCTCTGCCTGCATCCCCGGATGAGTCTTTCTCGAGTCTCTCGTACACAGTGGTCTCTCAACTGCGTGTTTTATTTGAACCACAAAGAACAGCTTGAGAACACTTTAGCCTGGATGAATTTAAGTGCTTCTGGAAGTCAGTTGACAGAATTAATTAAAAATAAACGGATGTGCAGAAATTTAACACAGATTTAGTCATCATTCCTGGGGTTTTGATTTCCTAATTACAAGCGTAGAATATTGGTATAAGTGAGCCTTTAAAGATCACTGATAAAAGGAAGACACTAAGTGGCTACAAGTACGTAATTACAGGCTGATGAAAAAACCAACAGCTTCATGATATGAACGTGGATTCTCGTGGGTTAGAGAACCATTTCCAGTGACACCGTCCTACATAAATTCACAAGGAACCGTATCCAACACCTTAAGTGGATGACAAGGATGATGTGTTCCGGAGTATGGCTCTGGATGTCTCAACCCAGGTTGATAAGGGGTCTAATGCTGTGCATGCACTGGAGAAGCTCAAAAAGAAATCCTTTTGTAAGCTGAGTGTGGGGAAAAAAATCATACTTTAAGATTAATAGGATTTTAAGTATTTATATATAAATAAACTTTTAGAAGTCACAACAGTGATTTGACTTTTTAATCTTAAGTCCCCCAAAATTGTGTAGTCAAGTTGGTGCAAACCATACCATTGTTTGAGATCTTCTCCTTGGCTAATTGCCTTTAGTGTGGGATTTATTTTATATTATTCCTCCTGGTTTTCTAGGTTATATGGTAATTCTTCGTGCAGCCCCTGAGGTCGGGCGTTTGAAAGGTGGGCAGCCCACGTGGCTCAGCGGTTTAGCGCCACCTACGGCTCAGGGCATGACCCTGGGGTCCCGGGTTCAAGTCCCACATCGGGCTCCCTGCATGGAGCCTGCTTCTCTCTCTCTGCCTGTGTCTCTGCCTCTCTCTGTGTCTCTCATTAATAAATAAATAAAATCTTTAAAAGGAAAAAAAGAAAGGGGGGAGGAAGGGTGGGAGGGGTGACATTTTCCCTGTCCTCCCCCCGCCCCAGCTTTGCACCTTCCGTCACTCTTGCCACACTGCCCCCTGCCAGACACCAGGCCCTGGACCAGATAGGGGCTTCTGAATGTGCCCTTGGAAGGTCACCATTTGCAAACTGGTTTTAGACATTGGGAGGTCTGGGTGTTTTGATTCTCCCTTGCAGTGTCTGTGGTTTGCTCTTGCTACGTGTCCATGGAACATATTAATCTATCTTCAAGTAGATTTATGATATGAAATATTCATTGGAGCGGGTTCTTCACTGTGCAGCATTTGGAACAATGTACTGAGTACAGTTTGTCCTCATAAATCTATTAGCGCTGATAGGATATAATTGTCTCCCATGAAGCTCTGGGGTGAGATGGGGCCCGGCTAGAGGAACCAGAGGGCGGCTGAGAGCCGTCTTTCCCAGCTCAGCTCCGGCGGGCTCTGCTCTGAGCGTGTACGTGTGTGTCTGCTTGTGCATACCCACTCTCTGTCCTCCTTTTTAATGAATACGAAGCTTCCATTTCTAGGGAGCCCTCTTGTCAGCTTCTTGTCAAATTCCCGCTTCCAGATGCGCTTGGAGGTGTTAGGAGGCTCCGAGGGAAAGGCTGGCTTATGAGTGAAGAGTGTCCTGCAAGGAGAGGGGCCTCGGGGGGAGGGGGCGGGGGCAGGATGCTCACACTTAGGAATGAGTGCAGCGTGGCCACCCCTGAACTAGGCGTGTTGTCTCCTTGTCCCAGGTAGTCCTGAAAGGCACGTGGGAGGCAGGTGTTAGGCTTGCAGTGGGTTAGTAACTTCGTTACCAAATTAGGAAGTTCATTTAGTTCCACAGAGCTCTGTGGTGGCCTGTCCTGTGGCCCGGGGCTGGGCGTGGGGCACAGAGCCATCGCAGCCTCAGGGAGTGCCCCATGTGCCGGACATGGAAACAGGGTCTTGTAGAGTCAGGCAGGGGAGCAGAGGGTGCGGACGGGGACGTGATGAGTTATGGAAGGCTAAGCCGGGGCCAGAGCCAGGGTCTGAGCGACGTTGGCAGCCCGCGGAGGAGTTTACTGGACTGGAAGGGGTTCCCCACGGTGCAAAGAGCCCTGGGGCAGGATAGGGACAGCAGGATAGGGGCAGGATAGGGGTTCCCCACGGTGCAAGGAGCCCAGGGGCAGGATAGGGACAGCCTGGTTCAGCGCCCGGGGAGGGAGGCAGTGCGGGGGGTAGGCCGGGCCTCTGAAGCCTCGCCGGGGCATTTGCACCGTCCCAATGGCAGGAGCCATTGGAGGTTTTGAGACCAAGGAGGGGGTGAGGGGAATGTGGGTATTTGGCAGGTTATTTGGGAGGCACAGCAGAGGCCGGTGCGGAGGGCACAGGGCAGCGGGCTGGGAAGCCAGGAACCTGACGCTGAGCCCGGGCGCCGAGGCGCTCAAGGAGCGGGACGCCGCAGTGGCAGGTGAGGGCAGTGTGGCGGGTTGGGAGGCGTGAGGCTCCTCTGGCAGTTGTACCAGGGACCAGCAGAGCTGGCCGGGATGTCCTGAAGAAGCAAAAAAAAAAAAAAAAAAAAAAAAAAAAATCAAGAAAAGGAGTCGGGAAAGGATAAAGGAAAATAGTTCATTAGGAGAGAAACGGAGACGAATCTGAAAAAGACAGAGCAGTAAGAACAGCAGCGCCCGCTCAGCGTGAGGTTTCTAAGGCTGTTGCCGAAATCCAAGTCGACCTAAAGAGCAAAGCCAACACGTAAGGGAGTCAAGACAAAAGTAAGCTGCTAAAGGCAGGGCCTGCAGCGGGCCGGGCCGCGCGCCACCACCATCTCCCTGGACAGCTGGTCCTCTGGGTGCCACCTGAGGCCTGGGGCTCTGGACGCAGCAGCTGGGCGGGGAGGGGGCTGGGCCTGGGGCCGGGGCCTGGGCCCGGGGCGGGGGGGTGGGGGCACGCCGCACCACCTGCTTGAGGGCCTCTCGGCAGCCTGCCCACACCCGTCTTTTCTCCTGCTGGCAGGTCCCCGACCAGGCTGTGGGATGGGGGCTCTCCTTCCGCTGAGCAGTGGGTGGAGGCCTCACAGGCTTGTCCTGTCCCGTCCTGTCTGCTCCCAGGGACAAGGGGAGGTCGGAGGGGTCAGCGGCCTCTTGTGAAGGCCAACCACGGAGGAGGAGGAGCGCGTAGCTTCTGGCCTGGGCTGTGTTTGTCAACGCCTCTTGCGTGCGGTGGGGTGTTCTAGACGTTGGGGGGCGTGTGGAGCAGCAGAGGAGACCCGGAAGACCTCCGGGAGCACGTGCCTGGTAGGCTGGTGGCAGGGGGATGGATTTATCACGTAGACTCACGTCAAACAAGGAAAAGCACCCTCTCACGGGCCCGTGGGTCCTCATCGCCTCCTCTTGCTGATTGTGCCCATGTGGCTGCTGTTGAGAAAGAGGACGCACTTACGGCGGAGACAGATGGGACTTAGAATCTAGAGAGCAGAGCTGAAGCTCCGGCCACCTGGGAGCCACAGTATGACCCCTTGAGCATCTCTTCCTCATTTGTGGCTGTAATCATCTGTGGCTGTGATCGAGCTGTGATAGGGACGCCTGCCCCCCCCACCCCGAGTCCCGGTCGTCATGGGCATCGTTGTGCACGCAAGCGTCCCGTCAGTGCCCCAGAGCTGTGTTCAGGGGCTGGGGACCCTTGTAGACCCCGAGCGTTTTTGCAGGAAGTGATTCCTGGTTCCTGCGTCCCTGCAGAGTGTCTGGGACGCCGGAAGTGCTGGCTGAACCCGGACGGGCCCGCGGTGGCACTGGGCGCCATCCTGTCCTGCTCATGCGAGTGCCCAGGAGGTGGAGCGTCTGACGCCCAAAGGGCCACCGGGAGCGCTGATGCCAGGGCAGGTACCAGCCACCCAGACACGCGGAGGGCCCTGAACATCAGGACCACACGTTTTCACGGGGTTTCCTGGTCATCTCAGGCCTGGTGCGGGGATCGGAAGCAGGAAGCTGGCTGCCCCACTCGTCTCCCACGCCGTGCCCCCACGCGGGGTCCCCATCCCCGCCGCCCAGGAGTTCTTGCTGTCACTCGGGACACCCTGCTTGTGGCCTGTGGCGGGGAGGCAGCCTGAGCCAGGGTCGGGGCCAGCCCTCTCACCCGTGTGGTCTCCTTGTGTCCTGCTGCAGGTTGTCTTCCACGATGTCAGCGTGCTGACGGACAAGCTCTTCCCGGTCGTGGAGGCCATGCAGAAGCACTTCAGTGCTGGCTCGGGGACCTACTACAGCGACTCCATCTTCTTCCTCTCCGTCGCCATGCATCAGATCATGCCCAAAGGTAACCTGCGCTCGGACGTCTGTGTCTGTTCCCCGGGCGCCAGTGCGGCGAGTGCCCTGCACCTGAGAGAAGAGCTCCCCCAGGGGAGAGGGTGGGGGCCACGCCCCTTGTGGGACCGAGCTTCCTGCGCACCCTCGAGTGGGGTGCACGTGGCTGGGCCCCCTTCCAAGGACAGTGGGGGCCGTGCAGGGTGGTATCCCCAGACCGCAGCAGGGCATCTGGGCTCCAGGCCTGACGCTGCTCCTGCACGCACCCCCCCATCCCTCAGTTGGCTCATTTGTGAAGCGGCAGGTTTGGCTAGCGGGTCCTCCACTCACATCTGTTACCCTGTCCTCTCTAGTTTGTACCTGCACTTACCTGCCTGTAAAATGGACAATCCAGATGTGAGAGGTACAGATTAGAACCCAGAGCCTTCTGACACTTTGATGCACAGTCTGAGGATTTTCTGGGCCTTGGTCCCCCCCAGGGCAAGAAGAGATGGACTGGCTGGTCTGTGACAGGTCTGGGCTTGTGTGGAAATGCTGGCGGGCCTGGTGGTCCTGGGATCAGAACTCAGGGAGGGTTCTTGTTGTGGGGTATCCCAAGCCTCTGGCTTCTCTTCCTCCCAGTGGTCCTGATATCCCCCTGTTCCTGGCCATGGTACACCGTGACCTGAGCCTGCGAGGGGCCTGGAGGGAGTTCTGGGGTCTTGGGGGGGCTGCAACCTGACTGTGCCTGGTCGGGTTTCTAGCAGTCAGGCCAGCAGAACCTGATCGCAGGGGGCAGAGCAGGGCCGTTGGAGGAGACCTGCTGCTCCGGGCCAGTGGACCAGAAGTGAGGGAGCGGTTGGAGCCACGCGTATTGGCAGAGGCCTGTAGGCGGGAATTCAGCTTGAAGCTGGGTTTCCCTTGCTAGTGTGGTGTCCCTGGATGCCACAGGGGGTTTTAGCCCACCCCCGTGGCTGAGCCCTGTGTCCACCCCCTAGGGGCATCTGCACGTTCCCTTGCAGGAGGGCGAGGGCTCCAGAAGATTTGCCGGGTGGGGTCTGAGGGAGAGAGGAGGGCGTGGGGAAGACCTAGCGTCTGTGATTCTCCCCAGAAGCCGGTGCAGCTCAGAGCTGAGGGAGTCCTCCCGGCGGCCCTGCACCGTCATAGCCGGGAGACCAAGGAGCTGACTGGGCCGGGGCTGCACACCGTGTATGTGGCCGCCGGGTGTGGGCTCCGGTCAGCCTGACTCAGGCCTGCTTCTCCCAACAGCAGCTCCTGTTCCCTCCCCTGTGCCGTAAGCAGTCGCTCTGGTAGGACCAGTGCTGGCGCCGCGGGCAACGGCCACGGAAGGAGGGTGTTCCCGTCGTCCGGGCTTCTCTGGGCAGGCGGACGGACGTGCTACTCCTGGCCCTGCCGCCTGCCACCTGCGTGCCTTTGCGAGCCACCTTGCCTCTCCAGGCCGCAGTCTCCCCACCCACAGAACAAAGGGCCGACCCAGTGAGCTAGTTTGGCTCATATTTGGAAGAGTCCAGGCCTCCAGGAAGCCCCCCGGGGCTTCTGTGCTTCTGGGGAGCTGAGGAGGGGGGCTTCTGCCTCTATCTCTCCTCCAGCCCCCCGGCAGCCCGTCCTGCTGGCTGCATAGACGGAGCCTGGGAGCAGGATTCTGTGTGGTCAGAGGATCGCGGCTGAACCTGAAATGTCTGGACTCGGGTCAGCCCGGCCGATGATGAGTTTGAGGGCCCCAGCTGTCGCTCCGCGCTCTCTGGCCTTGCCCTGCCCTGGAGCCTGGCCTCGCCTGGGCCGCAGGGCCTGCGGGAATGAGGCTTTGGCCACGGCTTCGCCGTCTTTGCGGGAGACGAGACGTCCGTGCCTCCAAGTGCGGCTGTGGCTCTGAGGGGCCGGCTCAGGTGGGCACGTAGCCAACGTGCCCAACACCACATCCTTCCCTGGGTTCTGGGGCAGCAACAGTGAGCTGCCAGACGGTCACTCTCCCACCTGCCCACAGGCCACCGGCTAGGGAGACGGTCCCTGCGAGTCACTGCAGCTGCTGGTCACAAAGCGAAGGGAGCAGGCCGGGGCGCCTGCAGCCTGGGGCCTCTGCGGAGCCATCTGGCCGCCGCGCAGCCCTGGCAGCTACTCCCGGCCCGGAGCTCGGCACATCCTGCAACTTTTGGAAGGATGCTCACCCTTAGTGCCGCCTTGAGTTGGTCACGGCTCTTTTTTGCTGCCTTTTTGGTATTCTTTTTCTTTTTTTTTTTTTTTTAAATCATAGAAATTACTGATGTATTGTGCATTGTTGTTGGTTTTGTTCTTGTATAATTGGTGCATTTTTGCTATTTTGGTTATTTTATTTCCTTCACAGAGTTCTTTTCTCCTCTGAGAAAGTGAGAAGGGAGCAGGGTGGGTCACAAGCCCTTGGTTCCACCCAGGAAGACAGGTCATGAAAGCTCGCGTTGTGCTGCGTTCAGCCCAGGAGCTTCTCTCCGGTGCTTGACCCAGGTGTCCTGGTTAGCTCTTCATAATGGAGGCCCCTCCTCGGCCTCCCCTTCTGAAGCAGAGAACTGCCCTGAAAACATGTTTACTTTATTTATTTATTTATTTTAAAGATTTTTATTTATTTATTCATGAGAAACACACAGAGAGAAAGAGGCACAGACAGAGGCCGAGGGAGAAGCAGGCTCCACGCAGGGAGCCTGACGTGGGACTCGATCCCAGGATCCCAGGGTCACGACCTGGGCTGAAGGCAGTGCTAAACTGCTGAGCCACCTGGGATGCCCCTGTTTACTTTATTTTTAAGGTTTTAGGTATTTATTTGACAATGAGAGTGAGAGCAAGCACGAGAGAGAAGGAGCACCAGCAGGGGGAGGGGCGGAGGGAGAGGGACAAGCTGGCTCCCCGCCGAGCAGGGGGCCCGATGCAGGGCTCCATCCCAGGGCCCCAGGGTCAGGACTGGAGCCGGAGGCAGATGCTTAACCCACTGAGCCACCCAGGTGCCCCATTTACTCACTCTTTTTTAAAAGCAACATTTATAAGAGTATCTGAAAACTACATTACAATAGAAAAGAGTCCTGCTGCTGCTGCTGCATAAACCTATGCTCCTTTGGTGTCTCCTGATACTTCCCCAGCACGTAGCCTTTTAAAGACTCCGGTGACGTAGGAGTTATGCTATATATTTAAAACATTCTCAGTCTATCTGTGCATCAAAATATGAAATCGAACATTTAAGCTCAAAGAATAAAAGAAACAGTGCAAGTAAGTGAGGCTGTGTCAGGACACTCAGTTACTGTGACTCATCACCATTTTTTGTGTGATCGTGGTCTTTGAAAAATTTTTGAGTGGTTCCATCGAGCAGATGAACCTCATCACTTCCCTGTCCTCATCTACCTGGCGCCGTGTGTTCTTTTCCACAGTCATAAACTATACGGTGATTAGTATCCACGTACAGAAAGGTGTTTTCCTCTTAGGATGGTTTCCTTGCGATAACTCCCCACGGGCGGAGTCACCGGGTTGAAGGTGATCCGCGCAAAGCCAGCCAGTGTCGGCAGCCTGCACAGGTGAGGGTCTGCAGTTTTCGATGTCCTTTCACCTCTGACCTCTCGAGGGGACTGTGGGCAGCCACATAGGAGTTTCAGCTCAGTTGCTGTCCCCGTGGGCGCGGACCGGAAACCCGAGCTGAGGTCAGGGCACTCCTCTGGGTGGCCTCCCAGCCTTGCTTCTGGTGACCTGTCCCGCGCTCATCCTGACGGCCTGGAGGCCTAGCCTCCCACACGCCCCCGGCCGGTGCTGCCCTTGCTCCTGACTCCCCCTCACAGGGCTTCTATCTCCTGTGGTGTTAGGCTCGTCACCCTCAGAAGCACCCATATGCAGTGGGAAAGCAAGCATCGTGTGCCCATCTGGAGCTGGCGGGACACAGACTGCAGCTCCACGGACCTGTTAGCTCCAGCTTAGCAACACGGGCTGTGAAAACAGGCCTGGCCCATGCTTGTGGTGGTGTCCCTGGGCGGGGAGGGCGGGTGCCCAGATGGTCCGGGTGGGTGAGGCTGGCCAGAGGCCCCCGGAGTCCCTCTTGGCAGGTCCTCCTGTCCCGTGCTCAGCCCTCTGCTACGAGACCTCCTTTGCCAAGGGTCCTGTGTGTGCATGATGAGGTCTGGCTGCTGTGTGCCTCGGATGTTTGCCTGGCTGCTGTGTCACAGCTTGAGCAGTGGCCTGGGTCGCGTGGTCTGGCAATAGGGGGAGGTCCAGAAAACCACAAGGGAGAGCCAAGGGAGAGCAAATTACCCAAGAGAAAAGGTAATTTGTACTCCCCAGCCTTTTGGAGCAAGGCTCAGGCTTCTGTTGACACCCCCGAGTCTGGGCAGAAGGAAGTTGGGGGAGGGAGGCCAACGACCTGACTGAGCCCTGCAAGGGGCACACCGCTGAGACCCCAGCCTAGAGGAGGGCGAGTCCCAGGTTTAGCATGAAGGAGGAGGGCTTCATGGAGGAGGTGGTACTTGAGGTGGGCTTCGAAGGTTGGGGAAGGCTCATTGTTTGAAATGGGTAGTGAGCAGTTGAGGCAGTTGGGGAGTTACGGGGTGTGCTTGGGAAGTGACACTCGCCTTGATGACGGCATCAGAGCATGTGCTGGAAAGTAGCAAGAGACAAGATGGGCGCAGGAGGTTGGCCTGTGCCGTGGGCGCCCGGATGCCAGGCTGAGGGGCGGGCCCTTGGCCACAGGAAACAGCTTCTGACGCGGAGGAACCGAGCAGACCCGTACTTTGGGGTGGCCGGTGTGTCGAGACGGGAAGTGGGTCACGGGCAGATGCCGGGGTCCAGCTGCACAGCCGTCCTGAGGCTTGGCCGGGCAGGGCACTTGGGATGGGCTGTAGGGGACCCGCTGGTGGCCTCCCGGGCCTTCGGCAGCAGCGAGGCTGCAGTGTCCCTGTGTGCGCCTGCATGCCTGTGTTTACCGGACATGTGTGCCCCGATGGGGGGAGCTGAGAGCCAAGTGAGACCCCACCTTTGCACGAGAGCCGGGGGACACACAGGTTACTACACCAGCATTGCACTGGCTGCGGAGGGCAAGTCAGCCCCGAACTTGCAGCTCTCAGCAGCTCAGTGGGTCCAGAACAAGGCGAAGTAGAATTTTAAGAGTAGACAGAGCAGATAGTCTTCCATTTGGAGCTCCAGTTAGGGGACTGTAAACGCCTGCAGAATCACGCAAATATTCCCGTCACAGAACCACTTGCCTAGCAGTCCTTTGCACTTTAGTATGAATCAGTCCTGATTGCTTTCCTCTGTACCCTGAACTGAGATAGATGCTCCAAGGGAATGGGATGAAAAATATATTTGTTGGATAAATGAATGAGGTTGAGGAAGGGTAGAAGGGAAGAAGAAAGGGTAATTTGCACTCCCCAGCCTTTTGGAGCGAGGCTCAGGCTTCTGTCGACACCCCCAAGTCCGGGCAGAGGAAGTTGGGGGGAGGGAGGCCAATGACCTGACTCAGCCCTGCAAGGGGCACACAAGCGGTGTCCCCAGGCCTGGGTGACAGAGCTAGGCTTTGGCTGTGCTGTGCACCCCTCAGCTTCTGTAGGCCAGCCTGGCACTTGACCCTTTCTGCCCTGGTTTCTGACGGGGGGGACGGGGATAGAAAAATTCTAGTTGATTGACTCCCTGAGGAGCTTTGGGCAGAACCAGCTCCGCATGACGTCGGCAGTTTATGTACCTTGGGCCCGCGTGGGGCTGGGCCAGCTGCCCCCTCGGGCCCGTGGCGTCCTGAGCCGGTCGGCCTCCCTGCGGGCTGAGGAGCGGGGCCTCTCCCGACTTGGTCTGTGGCGGGGTTGACCCCCTGGGTCAGGGTCCTGTGGGCGCTGGCCGTGAGGTGTACCGTGCGCCCGGGAGGGGTCAGGTGGGGTCATCCTGGCGTGTGGGGACTGCCCCTTTGCCTGGCTCTGCTTAGCCGCCCTGAGGAGGGGCGTTGGGATGCGGACAGTGTCCCTGCCCACCTAGCAACGAAGCGCCCCTCATCTACATGAAGGACGCTCATGTCCACCTGTAGGGGGCACAGCACACATTGTGATCCCATTTTTCAGACGAGGGAACTGAGGCACCGGGAGGGGAAAGACTCTCCAGGGCCCCAGCACCTGCCTGAGCAAGGGCAGCACCGGGGCTCCCTGACTCCCAGCCTGGGCTGTCCACAGTCGCTCTCCTCAGTCCTGTGCGCACTGAGAGTGTCCCCATGTGGCCCTGGCTTGGGGGAGGCTGGGCCCTCCAGGCATGTGCCCTTCTGGAAGCTTCTCTCTGTGCCCTGCATCAGTCACCCAACAGCTGCGGGCCAGCTCCACCCCTCGCCCTGTGCCTGGTGCTTTGGGGGACCTGCCCTGTGCCTGGGCCTTGGGGGGACCTGGCCTGTGCCTAGGGCCTTGGAGGGGTCTGCCCTGTACCTGGGCCTTGGGGGGACCTGGGCTTTGGGGGGATCTGCCCTGTGCCTGGGCCTTGGGGGGACCTGCCCTGTGCCTGGGCCTTGGGAGGCCTCACCCTGTGCCTGGGCCTTGGGGGGCCTCACCCTGTTCCTGGGCCTTTGGGGGGACCTGCCCTGTGCCTGGGCCTTGGGGGGACCTGCCCTGTGCCTGGGCCTTGGGAGGACCTGGGCTTTGGGGGGACCTGCCCTGTGCCTGGGCCTTGGGGGGCCTCACCCTGTGCCTGGGCCTTGCAGGGACCTGCCCTGTGCCTGTGCCTTGGGGGGACCTGGGCTTTGGGGGGACCTGCCCTGTGCCTGGGCCTTGGGGGGACCTGCCCTGTGCCTGGACCTTGGGGGGACCTGCCCTGTGCTTGGGCCTTGGAGGACCTGCCCTGTGCCTGGGCCTTGGGGGACCTGCCCTGTGCCTGGGTGCACATACCACAGGGACGCTGACACTGCGTTGCAGGGCACAGACAGCTGAAGGTGGCCGAGCAGATCCTGAATCTGGCTGTCTCGGCCCCTCCTCTGCGCGGAGGCAGGAATCCCACAGGCCCGTCTTACAGAAGGACAACGTGAAACCCGGAGAGGGGAGTTGGCTTGAGCAAAGCCACCTGGTAACTAAGAGGTTAGGACCTAGGTTGTCCCACTGCACGTCTCTCGCAGCCTCCGTGTCCCCAGCTGGTCGAAGGTCCTTCCAGCCAGGCATCCTCCGAGTGCTCCTGGGCACTCGCTCCTCTGGATCTGTGTCGGGTGTGCTGGCCAGGGAGCTTGTGTGTGTGTCCGCGTGCACCAGAGTTGTCGGGGCTGTGTCCACCCTTCCCATTCGCACACACGTGCGCACGTCCTCACTCTAATTTCAGAGTCCCCTTGGGCCCTTGGCGCTGTGGGCCTTTGCATCTCCTCCGTGTCCGTTTCACTGTTTTGGATTCCTTACAAAAATTTTAGATTTATAGAAAAATGATGACTATGGTACGGAGGGCTGGCACATACTCTGTACCCAGTTCCCGTTATTATTAACATATTACCTTAGTGTGGTGCATTTATTACAACTAATAAACCAATGTTGATACGTTGTCACCACCCGAAGGCCCTACTTTATTCAGCTCAGCTTAGTTTTAGCCCAATGTCCTTTCCTGCTCCAGGGTCCCATCAGGATGCCCCGTTACACTCAGGTGTCATGTCCCTTCGGCAGTGCAGTCATTGTCCGACTGTTTTTATTGTTTTTCGACGACCCCGATGGTTTGGAGGAGTACTGGTCAGATGTCTGATCTAGAGCGTCCCCCAATCGGGATTTGTCTGACGTTTCTGTCGTCACGAGACTGGAGTTAGGCCCTATGGGAAGGGCGCAGCAGCAAAGTGCCGTTTTCACCAGTTGCATCAAGGGCGCCTTGCCGCGTGCCGCGTGCCGTGCGGCGGGCGGAGGGCGTGTGGTTGATGGCTGCTGCCTCGAGCCCCCGCAGAGCTGGCCTTTATCAGATTTCTCCACCATAGAGTTGCTCTCATTTGCCCTGCCCCGTTAAGGACTGCGATGGCCACTTCGAGGACGGCGTCCGGCCCGCACCCCCTGCAGCCAAGCGCCGGGGCGGTGGGAGCGCCCGGACCTGCCGAGAGGGGCTGCCTCGCCGGAGGGCACCCTGCTCTGCCGCGGTCCCGACGTGAGCGTACGCGGCTCTCTGGGACGCCCAGGCCCAGCGTTCGTGGGGACCCCCGAGCTGGCAGGCGGGACGCAGGATGGAAGGGGAGTCGGGTTATCATGGGGCAAGGAGTGAAGGCTCAGACGAGCTGGGTGCAGGTGGCTGCCCTGTGACACTGTAGGAAGTTGCTGGAAAGAAGCCGCGTGGGATCATGGCTGAAACCCTGGGCCGGGAGCCCCTGTGTGTGTTCCCAGTAGCGCTGTCGCGGCCCTGCTGTTCACGACTCTGGCTCAGTTACTGAACTTGGCTCTGTCTGTGGTTTCCTTCCCCGTAAAATGCAGGCAGCCGTTCACCTGTCACACGGTGTTAAGGGTTCAGCGGGGTAGTACCTGCTGTGGGCTTAGGGGCGCCTGGGGGGCTCACTCAGTTAGGGTCTGCCCTCCACTGAGGTCGTGATCCCGGGGTCCTGGGCTCCAGTCCTGTATGGGGCTCCCGGCTCAGAGGGGAGCCTGCCTCTCCCTCTGCCCCTCCCCCCTGCTTGTGACCTCTCTCTCTCTCTCTCAAATAAATAAATAAGGATCCCTGGGTGGCGCAGTGGTTTAGCGCCGGTCTTTGGCCCAGGGCGCGATCCTGGAGACCCGGGATCGAATCCCACCTCGGGCTCCCGGTGCATGGAGCCTGCTTCTCCCTCTGCCTGTGTCTCTGCCTCTCTCTCTCTCTCTGTGACTGTCATAAATAAATAAATAAAAAAAAAAAATTAAAAAAAAAAGATTTAAAAATAAATAAATAAATAAAATCTTAAAAATGAAAGAAAAAAACACTGGCTGGTTTGGAATCAGGGGTTGACTCGGGCCTCCCTGCCCCCCTTCTTGCATCCTGGGTGCCATCACCCAGGGGTCCTGATTTCAGCAGTCTGTTCTGGGGCCTTGTCCTGAGGCTGGAGGCACACAGCTGGGCTCTTTGGAGGACAGTGTTGGGTCCACTTTGGATCTCTGGCACCGGAAGGAAAGGCTGGCACGGAAGTCGGGTAATCCATGGGCAGGTGCAGCTCAGCACAGGTGCACAGGGCAGGGCCGGACACCTGCAGGCGGGGACTCCAGAGCAGCGGAGTCCGGGCGGGGGGCTCTCTGTTCATTCGATTCACTCATTCATACTTTGAAATGCTGAGGTCGGTGTACAAATTTCAGAAGAAAGTCTTTAAAATTTCATTGTTTTTCCTGAAGTGAAATTTGACAAATGTAGTAAAAGCCATATTCAGTTCGGATTTCTTTGTTCCGTGCTCTTTGTATTTTCACTTACTACCACGGGAGGTCTGTAATGTCCTCTACTGTTCCTGGATGGCAGCTTTCTAAAATAGAGAGGGCTGGTTTGTGGAACTCCATAATTTTGTTCAATTCGAAACCAAATCAGGAGTCTATAATCAACCCTGAGTTACCCACCAGTGAGGCAGATTGGGGTCTGATGGGAAGGGCCCTGTAGGGGGTGTGGGTGTGATGGAGAAGGAGTGAGAATGTTGGCCTCTTCTCTCCCCGAACCCGCGTCAGCCTCAGTGTTAGGAGAAAACAGAAACAAAGGGCCCCTAAACTCAGCGAGCTGTTTCGGCTCATTTTCCAGTCTCTGAAATCCTTGACGTGAAAGTGCTGGCTGGCTCATGCCCGGACTTATAGTTAGTTCTGTGGCCTCTGCTTCCTTCAGGGATCACGTGGCCTGAGGATGGACTGGGGTGGTGTAGGGTGGGCCTGGGGTCAGCACCCTGGGAGTGAGGGCCCACTGTGCCCCGTGCCACCCTAGCCGTCGGATGTCGGGGGACGGGGTTCCCCCTTCCCTGATCCTCCCCAGAGGACGGAGTAGGACCTGAATCCAGGCCCCCGCTTACTGGTGGACACGGTCCCTGTGCATGGTCCCATGTAGGCACGTGGCTCTCCTTCCCGTGGAGTTTCCTCCCCACTGTGGAGGCAGGGGAACTGGGCCAAGGCAGGGGCGCCCCAGCACAGGGGGGAGGCCCGCCTTCTCCCTTCGGCTGGAGGAGAGCATCTTCCCAGACCTTGGGCCTCAGCCCTGTTCTGCAGCCCGGCTAGCCAGGGAGTGCTCTGCGACGCCCCGCTAATCAGGCGGCGGCCCTTGGCCCTCCCAGCTGCTGCTCCTGCCGTTGCCCGGCCCCATAGGTCCCCCGGCTGTCCTGGGCCCCTGGCCCCCGAAGAGCACCCTGTGCGGGCAGTAACTTGTTCCAGGTACCGCCGCCTTGTTAGCAAGTGGGGCTGGTGACCGGGGGACCAGGCGGCTCTGCGTGAGGTGTCGCAGGGCCTCAGCCAGATGGCGCCCGTGCTCTTCCTCCCGGAGAGCTCCGCGACACCAGGACACCAGCAGCGGGGCTCGAGCGCACTTCCCAGCGCAGCGTGGTTCAGGGGCCTCTGGAGGAACCGGCTCACGTCCTGAGGCTGCGTGTGCTGGGCCCCTGCTGGGCCTGAAGCCTCCACCTCCGCAGCCAGAGGCCTGTCGTGCAGTGTGGCTGGGCACTTGGCTGTTGGTGCCTCGTCAGCGTCGCCCTCAGCGTTTGCCTCCAACCAGGGGCATTGATCGCCACCCATGGGGAGAGCCCGGGGATGGAGACGTTCAGGAGGAGATTCATGTCCTGAGCCCCTGCAAGCAGGGCACCCTGGTGGCACCGACCGCGGAGAGCTTCAGAGCAGGTGACCCCGGGGTCAGCTCCGAGGGCCGGCCTCCCTGCCAGGAGTCCTCGTCACCGTCTGCCAGAGAATGCCTTCCACCTGCTTCCCTGGTTGCCTGCTTCCTCCACCCACACGCAGGCTCTATGAGGACAGGGTGTCCTTATGCGTTTGTTCACGGTTGTGCTCTCGGTGACCAGAAAACACCACGCACTCAGGCATTCCAGAAACATTTGTCAAGTGAATTGAGTGAGTGAGCTCTCCCCGGGCCTGTACCTGGATGCATCTGTTTTGCGGGTCCCCCCAGCACCCCGGAGCCGGCCCAACGGCCCCAGTGCTTTTCCTTAAGCCTGTCCCAAACCCCGGGGATGAGATCTGGCAGCTGCCAATAAATCGCATGGAACCTGGATGTCGCGTGTGGGTTAGCCGCCCCCGAAAGCTTGAATTTTCTGGACAACCCTTTCTCGACAGGCCCCCAAAGCCCCGAGGAGACACAGCGGGGGTGGGTTTCCCGGTGGATCACACGGTGCTGCGATGCCTGCGCTTGGCGTGGCGTGACGTGCAGGAGCTCCCGTGTGGAAGCAGGCAAAGGAGAAGCTCGTGGGCAGGAGCTTGCCTGAGTGGACACATCTGAGCGAGTCCTGAGCAAAGGTCATAAACATGCGTCTAGTGATCTAGTGAAAACTATTTTCTGGCAGCTCCGTGGAGCAAATCTGAGGCCTTCGAGTCCCCTTATTCTGAAGCGGGACAGCTGAGCAAATCTGTCATGAGATGCTAAGAATAGTACCGTGACGTCGGACGCTCTGCACTGGTGCCAGAAGCTCTCTGTAAGCTAATAAAAATAGTTGCCAAGCTGATTTTGAACGGTAATCTCTTCTGTTTCGGTCTCTTCTATTAGATTCTGTCTTTTTAAAGATGTTTCAAGACCCTCTTTGAAATCCCTGGCTCCCAGGCAAAGGCAAGCGCCGGTGCTCATTGTGGCCAGGAGGTCAGGCGGCCTGGCTCTCGTCGTCTTGTCACCCGTGACGGGTTGGCTGTCCTCCCAGCATGCAGGGCACTGGGGCGGGTGCCGCCTCCTTGCCCTCAGGAGGCTCCTGTCTGGTTTGGGGGAGAGCCTGGCGGGGAGCACGCTCACCAAGCCAGGGACTGGGGCCTGTGGCACCGGGCCTGGCTTTAAGGGAGATGGCGTGGGGTTGTCTACATGGAGAATGGACCGGACGCCGGCAGTTCTGTGAGACTTCAGAGGGCAGGCCTCCCCGGGGAGGAGGAGGCAGGTTTGTGCCAGCCTCGAAGGCTGAGGAGTCGACAGTTGGGAAGACGCAGGAAGCCAGCGTCCTGGGCGAGGGGTGTGCTGGGCGAGCAACCTGGGCCTCAGCCTGGCCAGAGGCCTCTTCGGTGGTGTGGGACTCCGAACCCCTTGGCCCAGGGTGCTGGACTGGGGTCGGCACGGGTGTGTGCCTCTTCTCGCGTCCTAGCTTTGTCCTGCTCCCTCTGTAGGAGAGTACCCCGTTTCTCTACTCCAAGCCCTGTGTGTGCTTGCGGGTGGCCAGGGCCCGTCGCTCAACCACCTTGGGTGAAGCCTTGGCCCTGCTCCTCCTTTCTGTTCCCCACCCACTCACTCTGGCTTCACATCCTCTGGGCAGTGTTCCTGGCTATGCCTCGGCCTCCAGTGGGAGAGCTGCAGGGACCGAGGCCCTGCTCCTCTTGTCTGTGTTCCCCCTTTAGCATCACCTCTTGACGCTCTGCACATCCATCCCATGCTCCGGCCAAAGTGGCTGCCCTAAATTATCCTTGGTCAAATGCACACACTGCTTTCCTACTTCCCGGGCTTGGGCATTGCTTCCTTTGGCCTGATCACAGGGCCCCCGAGGGCAGGCTCTGCAAGCACTCGAGCGTCAGCAGGCGGCCTCGACCTGGCCCCTTGGGGGCGTGAAAATCCCATGCGAGTCAGGCATGTGACAGGATGTGAACCTGGGCTTTACAGAATCTGAAAGGCTTGGGGGGTGGGTGAGGACGATCCCCATCGGGTGTGGGTACGAACCTCAGCAGCCAGGTGATCCCATTGGGTGTAGCCTCAGCCCGGAGGGAGTGGTTCTGATGACCCAGTGCTGTTTGAGGGGCGGCTCATCTCGTCTCCAGGGAGCCCTCTGCACCTTCAGCCTTGGCTTTCCCACTTGGCTCCCTCGTACCAGCTTCCTGCTCCTGAACCAGGCTCTCCTGGTTCCTGCCCTGGTCTCGCTCACACCTGAAGCTCAGGGACAGAGCTGCTCCCCAAGAGACGAGTGGGCGTGGGGTGCAGTGGGTCACGGCTTCCCTTCCGTGTTGAGTTGGGGTAGGCAGATACAATATTGATATTTTTCTTCGAAGCATCGCCCAGCACGTAATAAAGTTTGTCCGTAGTCCTCAGTCACAGACCTGGGAGGTTCAGGACGCTCCCGGTGCCTGGGACAGCAGCGGGCCTCCGACCGAGACTGCGGCGGCTGACCTTGAGTGACCCCCCTTGCAAGCCTCCTTCCCTACTCACCCTCCTCCCCTCCTCCTTTCCCTTCCCCTTCCCTTAGGAGAAAGTCAGGCTCTAAAGGGATTATTACGGGAGGGCGGGGAGTGAGAGGCTCCAAACGCTGGGCAGCCCTGTCGGTTTTCCTGATTCTCTTTCCGTCTCTCTAGTCTCTGTGTTTCTGTCTGCACTTCCCCATTTTATTGTCTCTACAGCCACTTTTTAAAAATGTGTTTTTTCCTGTTCCCACGGAACTGAAGCTTGCGGGGGGCTTCAGTTTGTTGGCGCTTCCCCTTATCAGGCGGCTTCTCTTGGTTCTCTCCACTTCAGGCCCCGAAAGAGACTCTTCTGGCCGGTCCGGGGGCCACGACTTGCTGTTTGGTTGCCAGTCCATTCGGCTGGGATGACGGCAGGTGGGACCTTGAGGTGCCCAGCCAGCCACCTGGGCCTGCCCCTTGTGAAGGGCATGGGCCGTGGGCCAGCACGTGCTTGCGGCCTCGGATACAGAGCGGGGTTGATACCTCTCCTTGGGGGGAGATGTAGGTTGGATGGGGGCTTTGCTCTCACGGCTTTATTTTTAGCGGAAGAATCAGAAACCCGTCCTACAACCACCGTGCATTACAGAGGGTGTTGCAGGTAGCCTGTGAGGTGGCTCCTGGGACCCCTCCTCCTTCTGTTCATGCCCTTTGCTGGAGCAGGCTGAGCTGGTTGACTTGCTTCTAGTGAACAGCCTGTGCAAGGTGGTGGCGTAACAGCGCTGGGGTCATGTTGCAAGAGACTCTGGCTTCCATCTTGGGTACCTTTTTCCCTCTCTGAGCTCATGCTCTGGAGGAAGCCGGCCGTCGGGTTAGGAGCTGCCCTGTGGAGTGGCTGGCAGGTGAGGGGGGACGTCTCCGGCCAACCGCCGGGAGGACTGGAGGCCCGCAGCAGCGCCCTGAATGTACCGTGAGGTGACTGCGGCCTGTGAGCCAGGAGGGCCTGGCCGAGCTGTGCGTCTGGACCTGGGAGATCAGGAAATCATAAGTGTTTGTTGTTTCCAGCTGCTAAGTTTGGGGTTAACTTGTTCTGCAACACGAGAGAGAGACGGCTTTGGGGTTGTGTGAGCACAGAGCTGTGGGGGTGCGGAGGAGGCACACCCTTGGCCACGGGACCTGGGGAGGCTTTGAGGAGGATGTGGATCCGGTGCTCTCAGCTTGTATGGCCTCTGGTAACCCCTGTGTCCTCAGGAAAAAAGGCAGGATCGGCCGTTTCATCCAGCCTCCTGCTTAGCCTGATGTGTGGCTGGATCTCCTCGGCCCAGGTGGCCTCCATCACGGTGCTGTCACCTGTGTACGAGGCTGCTTAGCATCCCATATGCTGGTTAGAGAGCACCGGCCAGACCCCCACGTGCTCCTGAACCTGTGCTGTCTGAAAGTCGGCTGGGCCAGCTTCTCGCCGTGCCTCCAGTGGCCCTTCCAGAAAGAGGCAGGCCCAGCCTCTGCTAGATGACTCTGAAGACCTGGGTTAAAGCCCCGTTTCCCCTACTGATGATGTGGCCTGAAACAAGGCACTAGGTGTCCTCTCAGGGACTTTTCTTTTTTTTTTTTTAAAGAGTTAATTATTTATTTTAGAGAAAGAGCATGAGTGGGAGGAGGAGAGGGAAAGAGAATCTCAATCAGACTTTATGCTGCGTGCAGAGCCCTTGGTGGGGCTCCGTCTCATGATCCTGAGATCACGACCTGAGCTGAAACCAAGAGTCAGATGCTTAACCAACTGCACCACCCAAGTGCCCTGGTGGAACTTTTAAAAAATTACTCTTTGGCCTGTTATTAACAAATACATATACAACTATAGAGAGATTAGCATAATGAACTCCTGCGTGTCCATCACCCAGGTCAGTAGTTAACAGCTCAAGGTCTGGCTCATTTTATCTGTCTTCCCACCCACTGTCCTTCTTCAACCCTGCGTTTTTCTTTTTTTTTTTTTTAAATATTTTATTTATTTATTCATGAGAGACAGAGAGAGAGAGGCAGAGACACAGGCAGGGGGAGAAGCAGGCTCCATGCAGGGAGCCCAATGTGGGACTCCATCCGGGGACCCCAGGATCACGCCCTGGGCCAAGGGCGGCGCTAAAACCGCTGAGCCACCCGGGCTGCCCTACCCTGCGTTTCTCAAAGCAAGTACCATTTATGATATTTTATTCTCAATTCTTTGATAAGTATCTTGGACAGGCAAGTACTCTTACCATAAACACAGTATCTTTACCATTTTGAGCAAAATTAATCGTAATTCCTGTCATCTCATATCCAAGCAGCATTCACATTCTTCACTTGTCTTAGAAATGTGTTTTTATTGGTTTGTTCAAATCAGGATACAGGCAAGGGCTCTATGTCTCTTTAAGTCTCTTTCATCCTCTCTTTTTGTCATTTAAGCATTAGTTGTTTTAAAAAAAGGTTTTGTTTATTTATTTGAGAGAGAGGGAGAGGGAGAAGCAGACTGCCTGCTGAGCCGGGAGCCCCACGTGGGGCTCCATCCCAGGACTCTGGATCGTGACCTGAGTGAAGGCAGGTGCTTAACCGGCGGAGCCACCCAGGCGCCCCTAAACTTTAATTCTGAGGTGGATTAACGTGTAGTTGTAAGAAGCAGTGTAGGTATAGAGGTCCTTTACCCACTTTTTCCCAAAGATGCCATCTTCCAAGACTGAATACAATGTGGCAGCCGGGATATGGACGTTGATACAGTGAAGATACAGACCCTTCCATCACAAGGATCTTTCATGTGGCCCTTTTGTAGCCCTTGCCCCCCGCCCCTAACCCTTGGCAACCACTAGTCTGTTTTCTGCTTCTATCCTTTTGTCATTTCAAGAATATTATATAAATGGAATCCTAAAGTATGCAACCTTTTGGCACTAGCCTTTTTTCACTCAACATAATTCTCTGGAGATTCGTTCAAGTTGTTGCATATATCACCAACACATTCCTTTTTATTGCTGAGTAGTCTCTCCTGGTCTGGGTATATCACAGTTCAATCATTTGTTCGTTTAAGGATATTCGAGTCGTTTCTAGTTTTTGGTTTTTGTGATTAAAGCTGCTTTGAGGGGATCCCTGGGTGGCGCAGCGGTTTGGCGCCTGCCTTTGGCCCAGGGCGCGATCCTGGAGACCCGGGGTCGAATCCCACATCAGGCTCCCGGTGCATGGAGCCTGCTTCTCCCTCTGCCTATGTCTCTGCGCCTCTCTCTCTCTCTCTCTCTGTGACTATCATAAATAAATAAAATTTAAAAAAAAAAAAAAAAAAAAGCTGCTTTGACATTTGGGTACGAGTTTTTGCGTCACCGTACATTTTTATTTTTCCGGAGTAAAGGCCTGAAAGTACAGTAGCTGGTTCTTCTAGTTTCACGTTCAGTTTTATAAGAAATTGCCAAACTTTTGCAGGGTGGCTGTACCATTTTACATGCCCGCTGGTCACGCGTGTTTCCTGAGTCTCTTTTAATCCATGGGTCCTCTCTCCCTTTGCCTCTGTTTCCTGATCAACTGCGGATAAAAACTTGTGCCCAGGTCATCCTGCACAATCGAGACGGTTCCTAGCTGGGACTCTGAGTGCTTTTCTCCCGCGGCGGCATCTGAAAGTGGCATCACAGCACCTGAGGGAAGTCCTGCAGATGTTTATCCACAGCCCCTGTGTTTCCCAGGCTGGCCGGACTACATAGGGCAGGGTCACCAGGGTGGCTGCAAGTCAGGCAGGTTCAGCTTGGCTTTTAAAAGACGCCGGGGTCAGGAATGTGATACTCAGGTTGCCTAAGCAACCCGGGGGACCCTGGTCCCTGCCCACCACCAGGCAGGCTCTGGCACGACCGCTCTGGCTACCAGGACCTGCTCGTCCTTCTTGTCCTGGGCAGACAGTAGTTCTGCTGCCCACACAGAGATGCCAGGGTGTGTGGTATGAGTGTGTGTGTGTAGCCACAGGTCCTTGCCACGTCGGCTTAAGATGATGACAGTTTTCTAGAACACTATGTGTGGCAAATACCAAGTTCTACTAGAAATAAAAATGTGAGGCTATTAAAAAGCGTTTTCCTTGACTCCTCCCCTGTGCTGTGTCTAACGTGACAGCAGTTCCCTTTGCTGTCGTCATCCTTCCCGCTCCCCCGCTGCGCTGCTGACTGATGTCCTCGACGTTGGTGGCAGCCTCTGTTCCAGGGGCTGACCTGACTAAACGTCCCCAGGTTTGTTGTTGACCTCAGACAAGAAGCACAGCAGTTTCCTGGCCTCCCGGCCTCATCAGCATCAAGAGCGACACTGCTAGCGTACCGCAGGGGAGGGCTGGGGGGAATAAGTAATAGACTTAAGGGAAAAAAAATCAAATGCTGTGCAGAGGAATCCAGTTGGAGAGACACTAACACAGCAGGTGTTTGCACCTGACTTAAATGCCGAGTGGTTGCTGAATCACAAATTTAGAGAATGAGATTTTTATTTTGTTAGATTGGCCTCTGTGGGTTTTCTCTAGCATCAGCATGCTCCTCTTACACATTGCTGTTAATCACAGGCCTGGGGGTGGGATTATGTCTGCTGTTCTTGTGGAGGATATGTGGACCCCAAAAGGGTTTTTCAGTGAGGTGCAGGGGTGGGTACAAGCCTCTCCGTTAACAAATAATGGGTCGATGAAGATCCGGGGGGTGGTGGGACCCTGGCATAAGCATTCATGTTAATGCAAGTAATGTGAGCAAGAACTGCAGCCAGAGGGCCGTTGGAGGTCTCTTTCAGGCTGTCCTAGCTGTTTCTGTGTCATTGTCCCTGCCGTGTCTCCAGTCTTTGGGGGTGGGGCCCTAGTGACTTCCAAGGAGCCAGGCTCTTTCTCTGGTGGCAAAGTTGGGTCCCTGTGACTGAGTGGACAGTCATGAGTAGTAGCCCTTCTGTGGGCAGTCACAACCAGGGCAGTAAGCTTAGAGGCTCTGAGGACCCGGGGGGCACATTCCTTATCACATAGTCCCTTTAACTCATTTCTTATGCTAACACTTTTATTTTTTTTTTTTAAAGGTTTTACTTATTTATCCATGAGAGACACAGAGAGAGGCAGAGACACAGGCAGGGGGAGAAGCAGGCTCCATGCAGGGAGCCCGATGCGGGACCCGATCCTGGATGCCCTGAGCCAAAGGCAGGTGCTAAACCGCTGAGCCCCCCAGGCATCCCTGTAACACATTTATTAATGCCCACCACAGCCTGGGTCTCCGGTGAGAGGTGCTCAGGTTGGACCCTCCATGGTTCTGGGCCCTACAGAGCTTACAGGCTACTTAGGGAGAGACCCCGTTCCCAGTTACTCTCTCTCACCCACCCTCCCTCTTCCCATATTCTAGCTGCCATCTCCTTCAGTCACATCTTTGTTCTACAATGTGATTGTAATAGTAAGTCCCATGATTTGGAGAAGACTCACCTTGTGCTGGGCGTGTGCCGAGTGCCTTACTGCATGTACTTTCTTCTCCCCTGTAAGCCCAGAGGGATGTACGATTCCATAGCTTACCAGTGAGGAGAATGGGGCCTACTGGGATTGAGTAGATTGGCCAAGGCACAGCCCTGACTGGGAGCTGGACCTGAACTTGGACTGCCCCACTCAGGGCCCACACTCTTTACCAGGATTAGAGGATCAGGTGACCCACAAACATCATGGGAACTTAGTTGAACTCACAAATCACCTTCAAGGACAATGAACAGTGCACAACCAAAAATAACCAAGCAAAAGAAAACAAGGTGCAATGAGTCAGAACCAGCAAAAACAAGAGACGGCAAAAGTAGAGACTTAAGCTGTTGGCCTTATCAGACACTAGCTTAAGAAAATGTCTGCTAACCATGTTTAAAGAAACAAAAGACAGGCCTGAAAAAACCTGCAGGAAACTGTCAAAAGTAATCTTGCGTGTTTGAAAAATAACCAAATACAATTTTTAGAGATGAGGAACCAGTGATCAAAATAAAGTTATGGGTGGTCAATTAGAAAAGTCTTTAAAATGCAGATTTTTAATGGTAATCAGTGCACAAATTGCATCATTCCTCTCTCCTCCCCCGATTCTACTCCCCTCTTGAAGGGTGAGCGCTGTAAATAGACGGGCGTTTCATCTTAGGCCTTCTTCTATGCATTTATGAACACACAGGCCAGCACACAACAAAAATTTATTTTAATATAAATGGGATTAGACTCTACATTTTTTAAATTTATTTTTTATTTATTTTTATTTTTATTTTTTTTAGACTATACATTTTGACTTGCAACTTGCTTTGCTCCCCACTTAACAGTGTGATAGACCTTTAGCTATCGGTGCATATAGATGTATCACATTGATGAGGCTCATTAAAATTTATTTTTTGGCTTTTGTTGTCTTATTTGCTGCCACCTCCACATGGTGCAAAATTCAGAAAATACCAAAGGATATACAAAGAAAAACTTCTTACCCTCATCCCCTGCTACTAAATTCTCAACTCCGTGGGAAAGTTCTGTACCTTGTTTATTTTTTTGTTTCACTTAACAATATGTCTGCTGGTAGTTTCAAATCAGTATGTTTGGGGGTGGCCTTTTTTTTTTTTTTTAAAGCTACAGAGTATTTCATTGTACGGTATTTAATTTATCTAACTAGTCTCCTGTTGATGTGAATTTAGGTTATTTTTAGATTTTTTTAATTAGAAACAATGCTTAGTGTTACTTTCTTGTACGTAAGTGATTTTACATGTATGCAGGATTTTGCTGGATAAATTCCTAAAGATTTACTGGAAATGATTAGTTCTATCTCGAGATATACAGACTTCCTTGAGGGTGATGGGAACTCTGAGCAGGTAGGATAAGAAAACAAATGGGTTGCACTCGTCCTGCTGATAAGGCCTCTTCTGGGGACCCTGCTTATTGCTACCCCACACTACTCCCAGCCCAGGAGCAGCCATGTATCCCAGCTCTTCATTCACTTTGCAGATTAATTTCAGTCCCCGGTAATGCAGTTGATCAAAACTTATTTACAAGCAGCAAAGCCTATGTTAGTTGATTTTTATAGAGATTTGCTTTTTTGCAGTGTGCCTTGCAAAATGCCTACCAATATTTACTCATCAACTTGATTTTTTTTAAATTTTTATTTATTTATGATAGTCACACACAGAGAGAAAGAGAGAGAGAAAGAGAGGCAGAGACACAGGCAGAGGGAGAAGCAGGCTCCATGCACCGGGAGCCCGACGTGGGATTCGATCTGGGGTCTCCAGGATCGCACCCTGGGCCAAAGGCAGGTGCTAAACCGCTGCGCCACCCAGGGATCCCTTTATTTTTATTTTTTAAAATTTTACTCATCAACTTGATAATTGGCTTTTGCGCTTCCACCTGTGGACTCTGCAGCTTTTGTCTGAATTTCTGGAGGGATCAGTGCACTCAGTGGAGATGGGAGGGGTTATTTTGTTTCCCCATGATGGAAGAGTCACTTCCTGAACTGGCTATCAAGAACTGTGGATGCTCTGGCCTTGCGGACACCATGTAACTTCTTTCTGATGACTGGGGTGTTTGTGTTTAAAGATTTTGTTATGTCTTGCATATTGACGGAGCGCCCTGGAATGGCACTGCCTTCATTTGAATGCTGAGACTAATAGTATCTGCTTGTGAAAGTTAATTGAGTTAATATATATATACTGTCCTTGGATGATATGAGGCATGGGACAAGAATAAGTATTACTTAAGTGCTGGCTGTCACTGTGCTTGTTAGTGTGGCTTCATTTGGGATAATCCTACAAGTCAGCTCTCTGGACATCCAGGCCCTGACCCTATGCTTGATAACCTTTCTTACTGTGGAGTTCCCATGACCTAGAACTCCTTCATCAGGCACTTGGCTTTCCCAGGATGAAACACCTGCTTGGCTTGTTCCTAATTGACTTGTTTCTAGAACTCAGGGGGAGTGGGAGCAGAAGTTTCGTGTTGTATGACTCCTCTCTTTGAGCCTACTTCCTCCTTGGAGTTGCTCATCTTGGTTATGAATCATCTGGGCCAAATACCGCCTCCTTAGTTTGCATCCCTCCTTTCCCAAGCGTACTTCTGGGATGCTTTGCTCAACCATTGCTCTGCAGTCAGGAAGTGCATCAAGTTTTCATAATCTAGGCCAGACATAGTTGGGGGAACCAGACATGCATGTGTTTGATTCTCCCAGCCCCCGTTGGATGTTTATTGGATTACCTGCTCTTATGGATTAGTCACACTTTGGCTAGTCTGATTTTATGGACAGGGGAAAGCTAAGGGTGAGCCTGTGGTGAGCACATGAGCCAAGTCCCCTTGGGTTGGCTGGTCTCCAGCTTGAGTGGCAGGTAGTGGGCGGGTGGGGCTAGGACAAGCTACCCCTGCCTGTGGGGCCTGCGGGGGGAATACTCTTGAGTTTTCTTTCTATAAGCTCTTGGTTAGGTTAGGGGAGTAAGTGAGGTCACTGCGCAGAACATTTTTTGAGAGGGAGAGTGATCATCTGTGTCAAATGCTGATGGTAGGTAAGTACAACGAGGCTTGGATTTAGCAACGTGGAAGTTATCGGTGACCTTGACGAGTGGCTTCTCGAGCAATGACAAGTGTGAACCTGAGTAGAGTGGATATATAATCGCTTCCCTTTTTGTAGAACATTTAATTTGTATAGATTGTTTTAAAATTTTTGCCATTTTAGATGGCGCTGCTTGTGAACATCTTTAGGCACACGGTTTTTCCTTTTGAATCGTATTTCCCAGGGGTGATTATCATGGTAAGATTGTTGGGCCAAATTATTAAAACATTTTAATATTATGCCATTTATATTTGAATCTCAGTCTGTTCTTTTCAGATTCTCAAAAACAATTTGAAATAGCATTGCATTTTGTTGTTAATAAATATTTCAATTAAAAATAGAAACTGGCTGCTATTTTAAGTGAAAAGCTAATTGAGCCGTGAAAACTTGCTGCCAATTCAGTAGCAGAATGTGCAGAAAGTAATTCCCTGGATGCATATTGATTTTTTTCAATCCAACGTGGTTATGCTGTAAGTAAATTGACCAACCCTGGCTTTTTAAAAGAACATACCAGCCCCAAAGCAAAGGATTTTCCATCTGCCAGCTCCTCTGCCTGTCTTCAAATGAGCTTCTTTAAAAAAATTTCCATGACGTGACAATTAATGACTTGAAATTATAGCCACCTTAGTTTTATCTCCTCAAATATTCCTCATTTGGTATTTTAGTTCCTGCAAGGCATTTTATAATAATCCTCCTTTTCCTGTCTGATGTGACTCTTAAGTTTTGTTTTATTTTGTTTTATGTAATTTGGGCCCTAATTCTTATGACCAAATTCCAAGCAGGTTATTTATCAGATTAAAAAAGAGAAAGCAGATGGGGATCCCTGGGTGGCTCAGTAGTTTAGTGCCGCCTTCGGCCCAGGGCATGATCCCGGGGTCCTGGTCCTGGGATCGAGTCCCACGTCGGGCTCCCTGCATGGAGCCTGCTTCTCCCTCCCTCTGTGTCTCTGCCTCTCTCTCTCTCTCTCTCTCTCTCTCTTTCTCTCTGTGTGTGTGTGTCTCTCATGAATAAATAAAAAAAATCTTAAAAAAAAAGAAAAAGAAAAAGCAGAGATCTCTCCCATCCTTCATGTCTGTATAGCTGTTTGCATGTTCACAGGCCTGGCTCATCTCTGTGGTCTCTCCCTCTGTCCCTCCCCCGCCCCCCTGCACCCAAGATGTGTTACTGAAAGATTGCAGTAAGTCCTCCGACTTCTGTGAGTGCACCTGTTGCCCAGGGGGAGTATTTGTATAGTCAGGGTTGCTGGGCTGGTGATAGTGCTGGCAGGGATGGAGAGGAGTCCAGGGCCCTTGAGTGGGAGGATGAGACTGGGTTGGTGAAATGGGATTCGGGAGCTCCCACCCTGGCCTCCAGCGACAACCTGAGCTGTGTTGGCTGATATAATATCCAGTTGTCACATACAGCCATGTAAATTTAAATTAATTCAAAATAAATAACGTTAAAAATTCAATTCCTTGGTCACAGAAAGCATATTTCAAGTGCTCAATAGCTCAACGTGATTGGTAGCTACTGCCTCAACTGGTGCAGGTGTGGAACACCTGCATCATCGCAGAAAGTTCTGTGAGCACTGCTGCAGAGGGTGTGGCATTCTCCTGGGCGGTCCAAGAGGCCAGCCTTGAGGGTACTTACTGGCAGCCCCTTGGGAGTGGGGTTTAGCTTCCTGAAGAGGAGAAAGCAGGCTGTGGCCTCAGGTTGGAGGGAACAGCAGAACCAGGTGAAGAAATTGAGCCGCACCACCCACACGCTGGTCCGCTGGGTGCGGAGGGAAGGGGACTAGCTTGAGGTCGTGACAAGCCCTGGCCTCCTGAAGTAGCCGAGATACCCTTTAAGACTGGGTCTAGACCCCCGCAGCCGAAGCCGGGGGTTCTGAAACCTGCCTACCAGAGGGGTTGAGCCCACTGGGAGGGGTGCCATGTGCCGTGCAGGGGAGACAGCACTACCCTGTCCCTGAGAGCTGTCCCGGGGAGCTGTGTGAGTGGAGGTGGCCCGGTTGGGGGCGGGTGGGGGACGCTTTGAGAGTTGAGAGACCAAGACATAAAAGACTTGTCATTCTTGAATCTCTTTGATTTACAGTTACACTAGGAGTGGCCTTTCCCCCAGGACTCAGGATGGTTCCGAGAACAAAGGGACAAATAAGACAAAGATGGTCTTTTTCTTTTTTTAAGCTAAAAGAGGCTCTATTTAGTGGAAGACATGCACGGCCACTTTTCAGAAACAGTTCTGGCCAGCGGAGAGCCTCTGGAGAAGGCATTCCTCATGGCCGTCCCTGTAGGGCCCAGCTGTGCCTTCTCAGAGCACTTCAAGGCATGCCTGTCACATTAATAATAATAATGACGACAATAGTTAGTATTTACATAATATTTTCTGAGCATAGGCACTATTCTAAGCGATTCATAGAAATTCATTTAAGAGAACATTTATGAGAATAAACGAAGTTTATCAATGGAGGGTTCCCAGTGGGAAGGCCCAGAGCCATAGCATTTAACACCAGCAACCGATGTTGCTAAATAGCTGCTGTATTTTATGATTTAAAAATAATTTTTACACACATTGTCTCTTTTTTCTCCAAACAGCCTTGTTGAGATATGATTTACATATCGTAAAGTTTACCCATTATAAGTTTACCCATATAAAGTTTACCCATTATAAACGCACAGCTTAATGATTTCGGTAAATTTATAGGGTTATGCAGCTATCCCCACAATCCAGTTTTAGGACCTTCCCATCACTCCAGAAAGTGATCCTTGTGCTTGTTTGCACTTAATCCCTGCTCCTACCCTTAGCCATAGGCAATCACTCATTTGCTTTCTTTCTCTATATTAATTTGACTTTTCGAAAATGTCATATGAATTGAATCATACAATACGTAGCCTTTTGCATTTGGATGTTTTTCACTTAGTATAATCTTTTTGAGATTTATCCATGTTGTAGCACATTCATTCCTTTTAATTGTTAAGTAATATTCCATTATATGGATATACATTTTGTTCATGTATTCACAAGTTGATGGACTTTTGATGGTTTCTAGTTTGGGGTTCTTATGAATAACGCTGTTACGAACATTCGTGTGTATGTTTTTGTGTGAATATGTTTTCAGATTTCTTGGGTAAAGTTTTAGGTACCATGAACTGAATGTTTGTGTCTGTCTGAAATTCTTAAGTTGAAATTCTAATCTCCAAATATATTTAGAGGTGGCTGGAGGTGATCAATTCTAATAGTTTTTCTGTTTGCGTTCCTTGGGATTTTTAACATACAGGTTCATGTAATCTGTGAATAAAGACAGTTTTAATTCTTCCTTTCTAGTCTAGATGCTTTTCATTAGATGACGATGATGATGAATATTTTTGCCCAATTACACTAGGTCTAAGTTCAGTGTTCACTAGTTATAAGTACGTTACAGAGTCCAGTAGAGGCGCTTATACCTGTTCCCAATCTTAGGAAGATGAAGCAGTCTCTCAGCATTTACATATGATGGTTGCTACAGGTCTTAAGAAAACTGATTGATGCCCTTTATCAGGTTGAAGAAATGTCCATATTTTCCTGGTTTGTTGGGAGTTTTATCTTATCTATTGAGATGATTGGTGGTTTTTGTCCTTTATTAATATGGTATATTACATTAATTAAATTTGAATAGTATACAAACCCTGCATTCCTGGAATAAATCCCTACTAGGCTGTCTTATATAGTCTTTTTTATATGTTGGTAAATAGGGTTTACTATTTTGTTAAGATTTAAAATTTTCTTGTGATATATTTGGTTTCATGCAATGAATTGTGTAGTGGTCTTCCTGCTATTTTCTGAAAGGTTTGTGGAAGATTGGCATTATTTCTCCTTTATTTATTTGTCATTTATTGATTTTTCAAGATTTTATTTATTTGCGAGAAAAATGCATGAATGGAGGGAGGGGTGGGGGGAGGAAAAGGGAGAAAGAGAATCTCAAGTAAACTCCACAGTGAGCACAGAGCCTGATGAGGGGAGTGCAGCTCAGTCTCACAACCTGAGATCATGACCTGGGCTGAAATCAGGAGTTGGGTGCTTAATCTACTGAGCCACCCAGATGTCCTATATTATTTTTCCTTTAAGTATTTGATAGGATTCACTTGTGAAATCATCTGGGCCTCTGCTTTTCTTTGTGGCAACGTTTTAAATTATAAATTCAATTTCTTGTTACAGATCTATTCAGGTTATCTGTTTCTTCTTGGGTCAGTTTTAGTAACATAGGTTTTTCTATACATTTATTTCTATTTTATCCAAGTTGTGTAATTTAGTGGCATAAAGTTGTTCTGTAGGGTGGTAATGGTGCCCCTTCTTTCATTGTTTTGTAATTTGTATCCCCTTTCTCTCTAATCAGCCTAGCTAAAGATTTGTCAGTTTCGTTGATCTTTTCAAAGAACCAACTTTTGTTCTCAAGTGTTTTTCTGGGTTTTTTTTCTAATTTATTTCTGTTCTGATCTCTATTTCCTTTCTTCTAATTACTTTAGTTTTTGTTTTTCTGTTTCTAGTTTCTTAAGATGAAGGTTAGGTTATCTGTTTGAGAGACTTCCTTTCTGCATAGGCATTGAAAGCTATATATTTTCCTCTAAACATTGCTTGAGCTGTATCCCACTTGTTTTGATATACTGTGTTTTCATTTTCATTGAGTTTAAAATATTTTCTAATTTTCCTTGTTATTTATTTTTGACTGGTGGGTTATTTAAAAGTATAGAGTTTAATTTCTAAATGTTTGGAGATGCCCTAAGTTTCTTTCTATTGTTAATTTCTATGTTTATAAAGGTTGTTTTATTTATTTTTATTTTTATTTTTATTTTTTAAGTAGGCTCTACACCCAGTGTGGAGCCCAGCATGGTCTTGAACTCAACCCTAAGATCAAGACCTGAGCCGAGGACAAGAGCTGGATGCTTAACCAACTAAGCCACCTAGGCACTCCTAATTTCAGCTTTTAAACACAGAATATGCTTGATATGATTTCAGACCTTCTAAATTTATTGAGGTTTTTTTTGTTTTTGAGATTTGTTTTGTGAACTAGCATATTGAAGCTCTCTTGTACATGATGAGTTGTTTTTCTCTTGTTGCCTTCAAGATTTTCTCTTTGTCTTTCAAGAGTTCAATTATGCTTTTTCTAGGTATAGTTCTCCTTATATTTACCCTACTTAGAGTTTTTTGAGCTTCTTGAATGTGTAGATTTTTTTTTTTTAATCAAGTTCAGGAAATTTTCAGTCATTATTTCTACAAATATTTTTTTCTTCTACATTTCTTTGCCCACTTCTTCTGGAACTCTCATTGCATATATAGGGTATGTTTGATGTTGGTCTCTGAGACTGTTCATTTTTAAGCTTTTTTTTTTTTTTTGTCTATTCAGATTGGATGCTTTCTACTTTTCTTTATACAAGTTCACAGAATTTTTCTTTCACCATCTTGATCTTCCATTTGCCCCTCTAGTAGCTTTTCATTTCAGTTACTGAACTCCTTAACTCCAGAATTTTCATTTGGTTCTTAAAAAACTTTTTTAGCCTTATTGAAAATATTTGTTGACTCATGGTTTTCATATTTTTAAGTTCCTTTTGCATGTTTTTCCCCTAATTCTTTGGACATATTTATAATATCTGTTTTGAAGTTTTTGTTTGCCAAATCTATCATCTGGGTATGTTCAAAAATAGTTTCTACTAATTGCTGTATTCCTTGAGTATGGGTCATACTTTCTTGTTTCTTTGCATGTCTCATAATTTTTTGTTGGAAACCAAATATGTTGAATAACATATTGCAGCTACTCTGGTTTCTGATATTTTCCTCATTATGGTTGCTGTTTATATTTTATTTATTTTTTTGTTTAGTAAGTTGCCTGGGATAGATTGTGAAATGTCTCACCTCCAATGTGTGGCCACTAATGTGTTTGCTTAGTATTTTTTACTTATTTTTTTTTATTTTTAAAACTGGATTCATAGAAGTTGTCCCCTGTGTCTGTGTAGCTTAGTAGGCATGTCACATATGTTGTAGATCTTGGTTTTCTTATATTAAATGAGAATAACATAGTACCCAACTCATAAGGTTCTTGGGAGGCTTAAATTACCTAATCAGTATAAAGTACTCAGCATAGTGACTGGTACATAGCAAGTGCTTAATGCATGTGAGCATCATTATTATTTTCTATTATTTTGTGAGTAAAATGAGGCTCAGGGATAAGATGTGACTCAAAATCTCTGAAAGCTAGAGCAGAGCTTGAATCAGGGCAGTCTGATGCAGCGTGGTAAAATAGCACCTCCTGGTTCTGAGAGGTCTCTGTCAAGTTAAATCACAAAATGTTTAATGCTTGATGTTTACACAAGCCTGGTTGTGGAGGAAAATCAACCACTGGAGTGAGGATTGAAAGAAATTTTGTCCTTTCAACCCCAAGATTCTGTGATTCTGTGATAATGCTCAATGGACAGAAATGCGAGCAAAGAGTTTTACCTGTTGGCCCTTGAGCTGGATGGGCCCCTGGTGCTGATGATCAGCATTTCAGACTCCTGAGGATCTAAAGTAGGGGAGACCATGTGCACCCAGGAAGCACCTTTGGCCCTTGGGCTGGAAAGTCCCTGACACAGCTCATCTCACCAGGGCCTTTACGGGAGTCTAGGTTCCTTGAGAGCTCCTTGGGGCCAGCATACCTTACGTCACCGTCTGCCCAGCTCAGGAAATGAGAGGAAACTGCAGAAGACAGTTTGCAGATCAGATATAGCTGTTGCTGTAACACGTAAGCCCTGCAGTCGCCGCTGCTTCACAGTCTTCTCCAGCCAGCGCAGAGGATTGTTTCAGCCTTGCTTCCTGGATTTCCTTCCCCAAGGAGTAAAAGGTCAAGTCCTACATGTGTGGTTTGCTGGCTAGAGACTGTTCCTATTGACTATACCTTTGGAAGTAAACGAGTTTAATTCAGGCCCTTAGATTTTTTTTTTTTTTCTTGTCTAGAAGTGCTATCTCTGGGATCAGATCTTTCCTAGATTCAGGTATATACTCTTACTTTTAAATGTGGAGCTAAGGAAACCTAAGGCATTAGTTGAACTCCTATTCTTGGGATGCATTTCATATCACAGTGACATTCTTTAGTAGAACTTTTCTCAGAGAGAAAGGATTTGTTTTTGTTTTTGTTTTAAATTGGGGGTAAAAGGTTGACAATAAACAAGGACATGCCTTTGAAGTGTTTAGTAAGAAAGGAAAGTTTTAAATATTTCCTGGCATTCATCTAATTTGCAAGTGGACAACTTTGTTAATCATGTCTAGGCATGTCCTTAGCCCCAAGTCTCCCTATAATATTAAGAGCATGTTCACTAGAATGCAGCCTGCATCATTCACTCTGGCTGCAAATGAAAAAAATATCAGTAAACTGGGACTCTACTTCCATTTGCATGCAAAGCAATTAAAATCAAAGGAGCTTAAAGAAATGGTTTCCAGAGGCAGTATTCCATTTCTTTTTTCCTTTTATATGTTGCAGTTCTTGGTTAAGTCGTTTCAATAAACATTAGAACAAGATATTAGGGGGAGATTTTCTCTCTGATTGACTATATTCTTACAGTTCCTCATAGTGCTACGTGGAGAGCTTGAAATTTCTTGAAAAAATTGAATGGGGCAAATGGCTATGGAGGCAGATCACGAAAGAAGGAAAACAAGAGAAAGTTGGGGATATCAGGAGCACAGCTTCAGCCTCCACAGCCAGCGACAGGACTCGGGTAGACGGAGAAGCTGTCACCAGCACTTCATCCCCCCATTCATTCAGCAAAGATTTCTCGAATCCCACCTGTGAAGCAAACCCTGCCCCAAGCACTAGGGATACGGGGTTAGGAAGACAGGTGTGGTTTCAGCCCTCGTGGAATGTGTCATGAAGACAGACGTTAATCAGCTAATTGAGCAAATAGTTAATTAATTACAGCTGTGACAAGGGCAGTGAAGGGGAACTGCAGGTGCTGTGTTCCTGGGGGCTCCGCTAGGCAGGGCCAGGCCGGGCAGCGTTGAGAGCTGTGCTGAGAGCTGGGGATTTTCTCCTGCGGACGGTGGGATTTGCAGCCGCTGATGGAGTTTGAAGCCAAGGAGTAACATGGTTTGCATTTCCATCTAGTGACTTGAGTGCCTCTTCGTGCATTCTTTTGTGTGATGGACCCAAGAGTGTGGCCTGGACTCGAGGATCCCACAGAGCACATCAAAGCCCAGCCGAATTTCTGTGTGTGGCGCTGTGGTGGGGAAGCCAGCTCTGGAAGGTTTTGAAGAGGCAATTGGCAGAGTCTGGGGAGCAGCTCTGCTGTGGCTTTCAAGTCCAGGGGGACTTGGTACGTACCAGAGGGCAGCCCGAGGACTCTAGGACAGAAGTGGTGTGGCATGGCGAAGCGAGAGGGAAGGTTTAATCCCTGTGGCACATGTGGATGGTGAGTGGGAAGCTCTTGGCGAGTCTTCAGAGCTGGAATGCTAAGAGGGCTTCACTGGGAAGCCAGGAGTGACAAACCTGAGTGAGCGGGAGGGGAGGGGGCATCAGGGCTTGTTGCGGAAGGAGAGGTGGCTTCCAGGTATAGAGATGGGTGTGTGAACCCCTACTCAGAGGAATAAGAGTTAGGGCTCATTTTCAACATTCAGGAGGGACCTGAAGGAGGAAGTTGAAGCCACAACCCCACTGGGTCCCTCAGCATCCAGGGGCGGGTTGACTTGCCACCTTGGCCGGTCCATCTAGTTCTGGAAACCACAGGACCTCAGAGTGAGGGGCTAACGTGACTTGTGCCACAGCTTTAAAGTCAGAAGGCTGATTTTATAAACCAGCACAAATTGACCTCATTACTCACGGTCATTCAGTGACTTCAGACAAACATGGATCAAAAACCTGTCCAGACCAGGTGTGCTCCAAGCACGACCAGAAGATCCCCGCGGCTTGTTTTCTGCTCTAGTTTTTCTGTGCCTGTGGTGTTGGGTCTGGGGAATGTCCCTTTGGCATCGTTATCCCATAAGACTAAAGATACTAAGAATAAAGATCTTAGTTCAAAGACCCTGAACATTCCCAAACCCAGTTGTTCTCTGTTTCCCAGAACAGACCTTTCTTCCCAGTACTCCTGTGCACCTAATCCTTTCTTTCCTTTTAACCTTTTTTCTTTCCTTCCTGCCTGCCTTTTTGGTTGAACTGAAGTTATTTGTGGAGCTGTCACTGCTCTGCAAGAGCAAGGATGCCAAAGCCCCCTCGCTACGACTTCTGAAGTCTAGAAAGTGACCTGCACGAGACGCCAGCATTGGGAAAAACGAAACTGAAAGAATTAAGACACAGGGATAAACTGTAAAACTCTTCTTTTTAATGTAGTCTGTTTTATTGGTAGAGATAAGAGTGATTTGACATGACAGGGAGCTTTAGGTTTTTTTCCTTAAACTGAAGGGCAGATAGATACTTCCTTCAGTATTAGTGATTTCCCAGAATACTTTCTCAACCTACAGGGTCGATGCTAATTTGAATATTGGAAGTTTTACAGGCTGTGTGGGTGTTGGGGAGGGGGTTGTGTTGATTGTCCACTGGGGCATGAAGAGGGAGTGACCTTAATTCTGGGTCAGAAAGGCTCATCAAGTTTCCTGGCGGTGGAGGGTAGGGGTTCTTCTGAATCATTTTGGAGATTTTCCTAACCTCCTGAATTAGGAGGCCTCTCCTCTCCTCTCCTCTCCTCTCCTCTCCTCTCCTCTCCTCTCCTCTCCTCTCCTCTCCTCTCCTCTCCTCTCCTCTCCTCTTCTCCCTTCTCTCTATTCTCCTCTCCTCTTTTCTTTTCCTTTCTTTCCTCTTTAAGATTTGAGAGAGGGGCAGAGGGAGAGAATCTCAAGCAGACTCCGTGCTGAGCATGGAGCCTCACAAGGACTCCAGCTCACAACCCTGCGCATCATGACCTGAGCGGAATTCAAGAGATGGATGCTCAACCAACTCAGCCACCCAGGCGCCCCTAGGAGGCTGTTTCTTAAGCTGATCTGAGGGTATGATGATAGCCAGTGAGGGGAGGTGGGATTTTAATCATGTTTCAGCTTCAAGGCAAAGGCAGGGGAGACGGATACCATTCTTTTAGTCCCCTTACTATGATGCAGTGGTGTTTGACAGTTTGAAATCCAAAAGGAAATCAGCAGAAGCATATGGCGGGCTCCACACGTTGTGCCAAGGACCCTTCTTCATTCCACACTTGGCGTGTTTTGGAAGGTGTTGTCTGAAAACCCTGTGAAGCCTGACATTGTAAAAGTGGAGCACTGACCATGCTCGTCCGTTCCTGTACTAAAGTAACTCGCCGTCAGTGGGAGAACACAGGCAGGGATCTTCACAGGTGGCTTCGGTGCAGGGCTCGTCTGTATGTCTTGGTCTGAACGTTGTTGTTGGACCTCCCAGGGCAATTATGGACATGAAAGGAGTTTATAAATGTCAGGAAGTGTTGCATAAATTAGGCCATTTGTTTTTATCTTTGGTTTTCTCTTTCTCCTCCTCTCCAGAAGATGACTCAGCCTATATTCCAACAGATTTTCATTCCAGAATTTAGGACAGTGCTCCTTTCCCCAAAACAGATGCCTCACAGAGCTCTTTGACCCTGGGAAGTCACAGGCCTTTAAGACTTTTTGGCCATTCAACCCTCACACTACTTCCGTTCAAGCCTTGGCATGTTGAGGGTGGGGGCCTGAGTTGGTTCCATCCAGATCACCCCTTTCCTGGGGACTGGGGTGAGTAGCAGTTGGGGTCTGGGCCTCATGGTAATTTCACATCCATCTTGTTCACAACCACTGCAGAGCCTCGACCCTAGTCTGGAGGGACTTGAGGCCCCTGGATTCCTGGAAATGCCTTGACCTTCTTCCAGTGGCTACAGCAGATGGAAGCCGATTTCTCTGAGAACCTCAGGGCAGACCGGTCCTAATCTGAGTCCCAAGAGTTCAGTGGGAACAGTGATGAAGTTCGAATTCCCAAGCTTGAACCTCTTATCCCAGGTTCATAACAAACTGGTTGTTTGAACTTCACTGATTTGTCATGCTTGAACCTCAGTTTCTTGATTTGTAAAATGAGGATAATCATGTATACCTCACAAGGTTTTCCAGAAAACAAAGATGAAGTACCTGAAAACATGACACACACTTTAGAAACATAGTTCGTTTTTTTCTATTCTCTCTCTAGATTTTGAAACTCTCTTGTCCTTGATACATGCTTTAGCATCAGGCACATTAGAAGGTTCCCAGTAAGTCTTTTTGGGTTTAAGGAGTTGTTTTGGCAGACCCCAACCTACCACCTTAAATTCTGACCTTTTATCGGGAGGTAGTTGCTATTGTTGGGAGGAAAATAATAAATTTCACATAAAGGGATGAAAAATGTAAGGGTTTTTTTTTTGTGTGTGTGTGTGTGTTCTGTTGTGTATGTTTTTTGAATTTCCTTCCTTCCACCAATGACTTTTGTATTAAGATCTTCACCCCTTGATGGTGAAAGCAGACCTTGGCTCATTGCTTAGGCTTCCAGGAGGCGGAAGGAGAATGCAAAATCCAAGCAGGATGTTTTTTCTGCAGAACCGTTTATAAGCTTTTGGCAGTGAGAGTAACACAGTGGGCGTGATTCTGCAGCCTGAGGCCTGCCTACTTGAGCGTAGGGCTAATTGATTTATCTGGAGGATGATTTGAGACTTAAAACTTTTAGAATGGAGATTGCTACGTTCCAGTTCCCTGTGTGGTAGAAGCACGAGTGCTGCTCCAGTAAACAGGTTGCTTCGCTGTCGCCGTCAGATAATAGTAGCGGCAGCAATGACTGGTATTAACTGAACGCTTCTTAGATGCCAGCCGCTACTGTAAGTGCTCCGTGAGTGTGAACCCCTGACCCACACAGCCACTGCTTGAGGTCAGAAAGTGGCTACCAGAGTTTTCCCGTCTTAAATATAAAAAATCCAGCACAAACAGGCCAGATGACTTGCCCATGAGGATACGCCTGGTTGAGTGGCTGGTACCGTATTTGGAAAGAAGACGACTAGGAATCAGAAGATTTGGGTTAATGGGTTAACGTGCCCTTAACAGTGTCTGGCCCAAGGCAGGAACTCTGCCAGAAGCAGGTTTTCGTCATCTTGTCCTGGAATGAGCCTGGAGAAGTAGGGCGTCTCCTGCCATAGAAAGCGTGTTTGTGATAGCCTATTTCACTGGAGATCTTGGAGGACCAGGACTCTCAAGAACTATACTGCAGCTCATTTGGAACTGGCCTGCGCAGTCAGCCAGGGAGCTTAATCTCTGAGTTACTCAGTTAATTCATTCATCTGCCCCCCTATTCACACCTACACTGCAGTGGGTCGGGATACGGCTTGGGGGTGAGAACCACACACTGGCTTAAACCCTGCCCCTGCCCGCACCCACCTGTGGGCACTTTGCTCCGGGCCCCAAGCACCCTGCTTTGTGAAGTGAGGATAGTAATAAAATACCTAGCTCCAGGGTTGTTGTGACAACCAAATGAGTCTATTTTTTTATTTTTAAAGATTTTATTTATTTATTCCTGAGAGACACAGAGAGAGAGAGAGGCAGAGACACAGGCAGAGAGAGAAGCAGGCTCCACGCAGGGAGCCCGATGCAGGACTTGATCCCGGGTCTCCAGGATCATGGCCCTGGCCCGAAGGTGGCATTAAACCCCTGGGCCAGCCGGGCTGCCCCCGAATGAGTTTATATACAGGAGTAGCTTACAGCGGTACCTGGCATACGGTTAAGGAGTCCTATTATTGTTGATATTTATAATTATTTTCCTACGTAATCCCTTATTCCTCAGGGAATTTGAGATGTTCACTAAAATAACACAAAGTCAAAGAGCTAAAAGCAGATGGAGGCTTAGGACCACGGCTAAGTGTATAGCAAGCAGAAGCATAGCCCTCCGAGAAAGACGCCGAGACAGCGTGCTTGTGGAAGCCAGCCGTCCGCCCTGCAGAGCCCCGAAGGGGGAGCGCGTCCTTTACTCGGCTCAGCACCAGACCGGAGGTGGCAAAGCTTGCCCAGGCCTTGCCTCCTGAAGTACACGAGCACCTTTGTTTCTCCTTTGGTGGAGGAAGATGGGCTCTAAGTCACAAACACCTGGCCCACTGCCCGGGTCGGCAGGAAGTCTCGCTCTCTGCTTTACTCTCCACTCCCGGCTCTTTTGTGCAAACAGCTTGACCGGTGTCATATTTTTGTTTGTGGTCAACTTTCTTCAGCCAGGCAGGGCTGAACCGTGTCACATTTAAAAAAAAAAAATAGCTAAGGGTCTTCCAGCACCTCATGTTTGGAATGGCCCAAAGCCCTGTGACGGTGGTGGGGTTTTCGTACCCCGTCCCTCCTACGGAGAAACCCTGCTTGCTGTGCTTCTGGTGACACTGCTTGACGTGCACAGGGGAGGGGCACGGTGCCTTTCCAGCTGGCTTCCTCAGTCGGGGGGTGCAGGTGAGCCCCGTCCCGTTAGCCGTGGTGCTGACTGCCCTGGCCGCCCTCACAACTGCTGCCTGGGCCTCGTGGCAGACAGGGCTACACCATGCCTGGGGGCCCACAGGGGCTGTGGGGCTGGCCCCGGTTTGCTAAAGTCCCGGGGCTACAGAGCCAGGAAGAGGAGCAGCCCCCTTAAGAAGAAAAAGGAACAGGAACTGTTCAAAAGAGGACAGTGAGATGAGAAAAGCATCAGGAAACAGCTGGGAAGCGAGGGAAGCTGTAGCCAGAGGACATCAGTGTTGAGGACCAGGCAGGCCAGAGGGAGGACTCCCGTGCAGACCCTCTCGGCCTGGCCAGCCAGGTGTGCAGGGTGGGAGTGTCCCCTGTGGTCGCTGAGAGACTGTGCCCCTCGCAGCCCGGCTTCAGTGTACAGATCTGGGCACAGGACTTCGCAGTCGGGCCCCCGGAACGGCGTGGCCAGCCTCTCCTTCCTGCACCCCTCCATCTGTCCCCCGCCCCCTCCGTAAAGGTCGGGAGCGCTGTCCTGGGGGCCCTGGAGCCCCAGATCGCTCTGCTGCAGCTCAGGGGCTCCTGGCCCTTGCCGGCGGCTGCCGCGCTGCACCCCTCCCAGGCCCAGGGAGTGCGGGGTCCCGGGCTGCGGGGTCCTGGGCTGCATGGGAGGCAGCGTGGGGAGCCCAGAGGGCATCCTCAGGGGCGCATACCTGGTGACTCAGTGGGGCGTGCAGGCGGGCTTCCTGGCCAGAGCCGCCCCGCTGGCTTTCCGGTGTGTGCCTACCCCTGCTCCTCGGGGAACTCTGGGGAACTACCTTGACCGGCCCCCTCGCAGGAAGGCCGGAACCCATCCCCGCCTAGCAACTGCCTTCCTCTGGGTGAGTTGGGCTTGTCGGCCTCATCGGTCTGCTGCTTCCCGGGACTGATGGTGAGCTGGTGACCCAGTGATGCCCTCCCGGGGCTTCTGTGTCACCGCGGCCCCGGCCGTTCCCACGTGCCTGTGCACGCGCACACAGGTCTCCTCAGCTCCCTGATGTCTGGCCGGGATTCACGTTCAGCCTCAATGGGACAGGACTGCAGAGCCGTCCTGGACCGGACCCTTCTCTGGTCAGACCACTGGACGCCGCGGTTCTGGGCAGAGCTGCGGCAGCTGTTGAGTTGGGTCCGAGAACTTCAGGGCCGGAGGGATCCTGGTGCCTCGGTGGGTTCTCGGGTCTCCCCGGGGCACCCCGAGAGCCACCGCCTGGACTCCTGCGGCGGGGAGCTGCCGCAGACGAAGGCGGCCTCTTTCATCTTGGGACACGTTTGCGTCTCAGAAACTTCTTTCTTGCACTGTCCTAAACCTGCTTTTAGCTGTTGATGCTTGTACCGACTCTGCCTCGGTGGAGGAGCCTGGCTCCTTTCCTTCAGGAGTTCGAAGGCAGCTTTCAGTCAAAGGAAGCAGCCCCAGCTCCTTCGTGTGTTCCCCACGGGAGACACCTCTAGACTGCCCACGGCTAGGACGCCCGCTTTTGGGACGCGACTGTTGGTCTCTCCTCCTCTTACAGTATGGGGCTCAGGTCTGGATGCAAGAGGACCTCAGGGGTGGCCACTGTGAGAGGGATAGCTGCAACCTGGAGCGCGGAGTAAGGCCGTATCCTCACCTCCACGTGTGAGGCACCATACCTCTGTTGATGTAGCTGCGTGTCAACCCATAGTTGATGGGCTCATCCTGCTAGAGATAACCGGGCTTGCGGTTATGGCAGAGCCCTGCCCCCGCTCCCGCCCCCGCCGGGCGGCCCCGGACCACATAACGGAGGGGAGACCGCCTGGGGTTCTTGTGGTTGGCAGTGGGGTCGGGTGAGGGTTTGTGCAGGTCCGGGCCCCGTCGCTTGAACTTCCTGCTTGTGCCCAAGAAGGGGGCACCCAGCAGCTTGCCCAGGTTTCGGGACAGGAGGCGAAGAGGGAGGCAGGGGGCTCGGGAGTCGTGACATTCCGTGACATGTCGGCGGAATCCTGCTGCGGATCCGTGTCAGCGCGCTGTCGGGCGGTTGCGAGCCTCCGAGGGCATCCTCAGTGGGCGTAGTTAGCGGGGCAGCTCTGCAGGGAGCGCGCTGCCTTCAGCCACTGGGGTCGCCGCCCAGGGCCCCCGGATGCTGATCCCGGGGCCGGCGCCACGGGCAGTGGCAGGACTCCGCGGCCTCAGCTGAGTTAGGTCATGAGCGCGCGGGGATCCCGTAGGTCTGCACGCTCGGCGGCCGAGGGCCCGCGGGAGCCCTTCCAGGCCGGAGGAAGGGGCAGAGCTTCCCCGGAGGAGCCCAGCGCTGGCTGTGCAGGCGCAGAGGGGACGCGGCTGTGTCTGCAGGCGGGGGGCTGGGTTCCAGGCCGGGGCTTGGGCGTACTTCAGTTGTCCGGAGCGGCCGAGTCCTGTATCTGCAGCCACATCCTCAGCGGGTGTCCCGCAAGGTGCAGACCATTGCCAGAGGGACCGTGGCTTACTCGTGTGGTCAGGGCCAGCTGCGGGCCTCTGCTCTTTGCCCTCTCAGAGTCCCTGGGTGAGCATAAGGCTGCAGTGTCATAGCTTCCCGGCTTCTTCAGCCCCTTCGCCATCAGCCTATCTGCAGCCTGAGAGACACAACAGGCCCTCGGACAGTCCGGGGTGTCGGAGGTGGCACGTGCTGATGGCTCCAAGCGTGGCCTCCCAGAACCAGGACTCACGTCCGCTCTACTACTCCACATCCCTTCCCGGTTATTCTCAGATCGTAGGGCTACTAGAGGAGCATGAAAACATCTGAATTACCTGGAGGGGATTTAGACATTCCGCGTAGCCCTCCTCTACCCAAGGTTATGATATGCACCCCAGGGCGGGCGGAGGGTGTCCCCCTCCCTTACAGGCCACTACTGGAGTGCGACCCTGCTGTTCAAACTATGTCCTGTCTTTAGGTGTGTGGGCAGGTACAAGGCCCTGTGTGCTCACCTTCTCCGCCTTGACTGAGCTACCGCCTGCTGGTGCACGCGCACAAGTAGGGGAGGCCGGGCCAGGCTGCGGTAACACATGCCCCGAAATACCAGCGCTTTCACACCTACTGTTTTCCCCTCCAAGCAAATTTCGCCCTGGATATATGGCTCCCTAGGGCAGCAGCTTCCTTTCAGGCAATACCCCCGGGGTCCAGGCCACTTCCGTCCCGTCACTACACCACCTGGAGCTCACGCTCGCCTGCGAAGACGGATGGGGCATGGGCAGCTGCTCACTGCTCCAGTCTGGAAGTCACCCCCACCCTTGCTGCTCAGGGTCCGCTCCCCAGGAACTGGTTAGACGGCCGCCCGACGACGAGGAGCCAGGAGAACGGGATGTGGGTGAGCACTAGCAGCGCTCCTACCTCCGTTTCCGCCAAACACCTGCTTTCAAGAAGTTTCCATTAGGATCAGTCCTAGAAATCTCCATCTGAAAGTCCCACGGGGACATCAAAGTCAACATGCGTCACCGCAGTGACTGTTTTCCTCTCCTACGCTTGCCTTTTCCTCATCTTGGCAAATCACGGGTTGCCCGCGCCAGAAACCAAGAACTCACCTTAGCCTTCCCTTCCTCCCTCGTTCCCCCGGGACTGTCGGATGGTCTCACCAGGTCCCACACACCTCTCTCGACGGCTCTGGCTGGTGCTCAGTCCATGCAAACTGCAGGGCTCCTGCAGCCGTAAACCTTGAAATCCTGACATTCTGGTTGGTACGTTGACGCAGCCCCGACCTCCCATCCTGCTCTGGCGTTCCAGGAGCCACTTATCCTTTGGTTGGCTTTCCTCTGTGCTGTGTGACCCGTAGGCCCTCTTTTTACTTGGAAGGTCCTGCCTCGTGTCCTTTAAGTCCTTGGGTTGAGGATTGCCTCCCGGGTGTCCTTGCCTGATCCCCCTCCCCAGGAGAATTTTCTATTTGCCTCTATGGCCCTGAGAACACAGGCCCTGTGGCACTCAGCTCCTTAAGTGGATAGCTTCCCCACGGTGAATCTGGTTCTGGGAGAGTCTTATATTTCCTCCTTTTAAAAACGATAGTTGTGGGGCAGGCCGGGTGGTGCAGCGGTTTAGCGCCGCCTTCAGCCCAGGGCATGATCCTGGGGTCCTGGGATCAAGTCCCGCGTTGGGCTCCCTGCATGGAGCCTGCTTCTCCCTCTGCCTCTCTCTCTCTCTCTCTCTCTCTCTCTCTCTCTCTTTCTCTCTCTCTCTCTCTTTCTGTCTCATGAATAAATAAAATAAAAAAAGATAGTTGTGGAATATGCCAAGTGCTAATAATGTTATATGCCCTCATGGAGCCTACAGTCTCCAGGGAGAGGCTGACCATAAGGAAGTAAACAAATAAGTGTATAATTACAAATTGTGAAAAGTCCTAAGAAGAGAAAGAATGGGGGTACCTAGAGCAAGAGTGTATAAGCAAGTCCTTGGGCTTGGTCCTTAGGGTCCTGATACAAGGACCCATGCCTTGGCCCTGTGGAAGGAAGGAAAGACACATCTTTTTAATTTTTATTTTTTAAGATGTTTTTCTTTAAAGATTTTATTTATTTATCATGAGACACACACAGAGGTAGGCAGAGACACAGGTAGAGGGAGAAGCAGGCTCCATGCAGGGAGCCTGACGTGGGACTCGATCCCGGGTCTCCAGGATCACACCCCAGGCTGCAGGCGGCGCTAAACCGCTGCGCCACTGGGGCTGCCCAGATTTTTTTCTTTTATTAGAGAAAGAGTAAGAGAGAGAGTGAGCATGGGGGTGGGAGGGGCAGAGTAAGGGCGGGGGAGAACCTCAAGCCAATATCCTGTGAGGAGCCCGATGCAGGGATCACGACCGGAGCCGAAATCAGGAGTCAGACACTCAAGTGACTGACCCACCCAGGTGCCCCAAAAGGTGCATCTGTCGAGGGTCTGCTGCGATGGGGTAGGGTGTGTGAGGTTTTCTTGACACCGGCTGGCAAGGCTGGCTTCCTGGCGGCCCTGGGACTTGGTGTGCATGACGCTGACACGGGACGGTCCACAGGCTTCATAGGCAGTCCCCGGGGAAGTGCCCCGCGGGCCTCCTGGCCAGCCCCTGGCGCAGTGACTGTGCCCCTGCAAGGCAAGGGAGCCCGGGTACTGTGCCTGGGACTGTTCCCCCCACACAGGGGGTCTCACCAGCTGGGGGAGGTGTCCCAGCACACAGCTGGTGCCTGTCCTGGAGGGCAAGGCCGTGCCGCCGGCAGGAGCAGGTGCTTGGTGGGGAGCAAGCGGGGTCTGCTTTGTAAACGGAAGACCCCACTTCATCCCAAGGCTGCTTTAGCTGCGCTTCCCTGCAGCCCGCGTTTCAGCCCGAGGCGCTTGGCCGACAGGGTAGGGATGCGGGAGCGGGGAGCTCTGGGGAAGTAGGAAGCCCGCTGGTCGTTTGAAGATCAGGAAGGAGAATGAAAGAGCTCCTTCCTGATGCTTTTAATCACTGAGAAAATAGGATTCGGGTAATTAAAATACCATCTCATGCCAGGTTTTTAGGCGTAAGTCGAGTGTGCCCTGAGAAGTGGTGCTTTTTTTGGCCGTTTGGCGTCAGGCAGCCCCGAGGTCAGCTGCTCCCCCCCCCCCCGCCTGCCCGGGGTATGTGCCGTGTTGGTGGTTGTGGGGCTGGGGGGACCTCGAGGGACCCCCAGGCCTAGCCCCTGGCCCTGCAGGTGAGGAAGTGGACTCGGGGGCCACCACGAGGCCGACCGCGGTGACCGGGACCCCATGGGCCACAGCCGCTCCCCGGCCTCACCAGAGCCACCGATGCGGAATCAGGGAAGGTGCCGTTGGGTCAGTGGCGCGTGTCCAGCTCCAGGACACCTGGAAGCTCCCCTTACCTTCCCACCCAGTGTGGACCAAGGGGCTGCCCTTCTTTAGGGCCGTGTGGAGGCTGGGCCTAGTGGGTGGCTTGGTGAGCACTGGTTCTATCCTTTGTTGGGTTTCACTGTCCCAGGAGTCAGGAGGGACCAAGTGGCCTGACCTCAGAGCAGCACAGAGGGTCCCGGTTCAGTGAATACTGTCCCCACAGGGCCGACCGGGCCCCCTCCCCAGCGTGTCTGTCTGTGCGATGTCGTCAGGTTCCTGGTCCCGGGGAGGGGATGGGCCAGGCACCCCTGGGCATGGGGACCTCAGCCTCGTTTCCCACCCCCCAGGCGGGGCTCCCACCAGCCAGTCCAGAGCGGCCGAGGAGCTCCGTGGGTAGCAGTGCACCAGGCTGAACCACAGCCTCCGCTGGAGCCGCGTCCTCTCCTGTCCCGACTGTGACAGCTGCCTCTGAGCCATCTCCCTGGCCTGGCCCCCCAGGTGGTTTGCGAGGGTTTGCGGGAAGCGGGCCTGACCCTGTGACCCCTCTGCTCAGCAGATCTCTGGCTCCCTGCCCTCACGGGCCCCCAGGCCGCCTCTCCAGCCTCACCACCCTGTGCCCCCAGCAAGTCCTTTACCTCCCTGGGTGGGCTCACTTCCTGCCCTCCCAGCGGCCTTCCAGGCTCTCACGGCCCTGCCTTCGCCGACGCCAGGCTCTCCCACAGTTCCATGTCCACACAGAGGACCTCTGGTGCGTGTCAGTGCTTCAAAGCTTGTTGTGGCCTGCGGTGTGCACCCCTCAGCTTCAGACGCAGAGGCCCAGCCTCTAAGGTAATGTATTTGGAGATGGCCTTTGAGAGGGTACGAGGCTCGTAAAGGGGGGCCCTGGTCAGATGGGACTGGCGCCCTTATGGAGGAGGGAGAGACACAGGGCACGGTGTCTCTGGGCCAGCACAGAGGGAAGGACGACGAGGACACAGGGAGAAGGTGGCCATCTACAGGGTGGGGGACCCTCGGCAGAAACTGGGCTGTAAAAAAAAAAAAAAAAAACTGGGCTATGGACTCCAGCCTCTTGGACTGTGAGAAAATCCGTGTCTCCTGTAAACCGCCCGATGTATGGGGCTTTGTTACAGCGGCCTGAGCTGGCTAAGACAAGGCCCGAGTGAACGCCAAGCCTCCAGGGTGCCCATCTCTGTACGTGCAGCACCCCCTGCTGCACCCCCTTGCACCCCAGGTCCCCCTGTTGCACCCCTGTGCCCCAGGTCCCCCTCCTGCACCCGCTGCACCCCCCTGTGTCCCAGGTCCCCCTGCTGCACCCCCCTGTGCCCAAGGTCCCCCTGCTGCACCCCCTGTGCCCCAGGTCCCCCTGCTGCACCCCCCTGTGCCCAGTTCCCCCTGCTGCACCCCCTACGCCCCAGGTCCCCCTGAGCCCCCAGTCCCGACCACAGGCATCTGGGGAGGTGGTTGCTGCTGTTTCTTTATCTCTACCACTGGGCTGTGAGCAGTTCCAGGGCAGAGGCCTCGTTCTGCTTTGCCTAATCAGAGAGCCAGATATTATATCGGACTAATAATTGAATGAAAGTTGAATGAATTAACTGCCCCCCCCCCCCACGCCTGTTTCTTTCCAGGTGGCTGCTAGGCTGCATAAAGACTTTTATGGCCGCTTCTCTGGCGTCCCTGCTCCTGACGACCACTTAACCGGATTTCTCCTGTGGAGCGATATGTGGGTGGGGCGGGGGTGGAGGAAGGGGCCCCTCAGCGTTCTTTTCCACCCTCATTATGCTCCGGTTTGGGTGGCTTTCCCAGCCTAGTTGGCGGGCAGCTGTTTTGGCGACAGCACAAAGGAGAGCCGAGGCCAGGACCAGCCCTTAGCCACGGGGGTGCTGGGGAAGGGGACGGTGTCTGTGTCCCTCTGCCCTCCCTGTATGGCCTTCCTCGAGGGGCCACAGGTGCATCGCCAACGGAAGCGGCCCCCTAGACAGGGGAGCTCTCAGTGGAGCATGGAGCACCCTCCCTGTGAGCCAGGTGCCCGAGGCGCACGTCACACATGATGCCAGGACCCCTGGTCAAGGACAGGGGCCCAGAGAGGCGCCAGGTCTGCAGTGGGGGGGATTGCTTGGTCAGGCCCCGTCCTGCCCTGCCGGCGGCCCTTGGTGGGTCTGGAGCCCGCCCCCTGAGCACCCTGCCCCCCCAGCACCCCTTTACTCTGATACGATAGGGCCAGGCCGGGTTATTCATCAGCGGCTTTTCTGTCTCTTCCTCTGGATCTTGCCATTTCTCTTTCCGTCGTTCATGTCTCCGCTCAAGTGCTGCTTGTTCCAAAGGCCTTCTCTGTGTCCCAGCTTCCCTGGCCCCCCCAAGTCCTGTTGCCCCGCCGCGCCCCTGCTCAGCTTGCTTCTCCCCGCAGCGCCTACTGACTGGGAGTGACACGGAAGCGGGGCCCTGCTCGTCTGCGGCGGCTGGAGCGGCAGGTGCGGCAGGTGTGGCAGGCGCGTGGCGGGGGCTAATAGACACTCCTGGGTAAGCAAACGAGTGCGGCGTCACCCGTTATGAACAGAGAAGTCTCCGTGGGTGTCGGAGCTGTGGTGCATGGCTGGAGTGCGGCGCGGGGTCGGCTGAGCTCACGCTGTCAGCCCCTGGGGCCGTGTCCGCGGCGGTGGCATTGACTTCCCGCTGCTCCTGTCGCAGGTCAAGCCTCTCGTGAGATGCAGGAGGAAACTTTGGTGCAGTTCTGGGGTTTCCGGGTGCAGAGGGGGCTCCAGGTCTGAACAGGATGGCGTGGCTTGGCCTGCGCCGAGGGGCTTGGGGCAGTTGGGAAGAGCCTGGAGTTTTAGAGACCGTTCATATCGAAGGAATGGAAGTTGCCAGGCATCACAACTGTGCTTAGGGTATGCGTGGGGGTGAAAGGGTTTTAAAAAGAAAACAGGATGAGTCCTGGCTTCCACAGGAAAGGGACATTCCTCTTCCTTCTGGTATGTGTTTGCTGCTCCTGTGACCACGGAGTCGTGCCCGGCTTGATGATCAAAATCACTTGGGCGTCGTCTCAAGCTTCATCGGCTCTTTTGTCACTGACCTCGAATGACGTGACACCAAGAACGCCGCAGCGGGTGCTCTGTGGACTTCGTCTCTTGACATAAGACTGGAATATTCATAAATAAATTTGCCCTGACCCAGTCCTCCAGTGGCCAGACTGCAGACACGGACAGTGGGAAACCATCTGCCTCGGTGGAGGAGAGAATGGGGCAGGTCAAGGCCTCCTTCCGAATTAGAGCAGCATGGGTTTGGACAACAGCTGGCGGCCCAAGACCTGGACACCATCCGCCAAGAACAGGTTAAGATGTCGTGTTTCCATAGGAATTCTCAAGTCTTGCCCCCGTACAGGCATGCAGGAAATTAAACCACAAGAAAGGCCAGGCTGCGTTTCTTAGTCCACCCCGAACAATGAAATTCGAAATGTGGGTTTATGGTCGGAAAGTGACTGGGTATCAATAGTGGCGCATGACTCGACAAGGGAGCCTCTTGGGCTCCCGGAGCCGCCGATGCGGGTGGCCTTGCCGGGAGAGCCGGGACGGGGCTGGTCACTGCCCGCCTGCGTCCAGGAAGCCGGGGCCACCTGGGGACCTCCTGCCCCCCTTCCCGCTTTCTCCATACTCCATTCCGGGGGAGCCCAGGCTGGGCTGCCGTCATCAGAGGGGCCCCTGAGTGGGGTTCGGGTACGCTCTCCATCCTGGGACCGTCCGTGGCAGCCTTATTACCTCAGCCTGGCTGAGCCTTTTGGCCGAATGCAGCCTTAGCCGCTCTTTCACTGCCCCCATAAGAGAGGCCCACGTGGGAGCCGCCCTGCTGGGAAGCACAGTTGACCCACAGATCCGTGAGGGGTGTGATGACGCCAACTCTGGGGGGGGTCTGTCATCGGCCACAGATAACCCGGCACGAGTGTGGACAGACTTCGCAGTAAACCTATTCAAAGGGAGCGCGTGGACACAGAGGGGCTCAGACCCGAGCGCCACTGAGGCCTGCCGTGCATCCCTGCTCTGTCGCCCGTTAGCTTCGTGACCTCGGGCAAGTCCTCGGCTACTATAAACCTTCGATTTCCACGTTTGTTAAATGGAAACCAGGAGATTTAAAAGCATTGCAGCGCGGCACATAGGAGGGGCTAAATCACCATCAGTTCCATATGCACTGTCTGTCACCATGGACAACGGCCGTAATACCGGCGACAGCCGCGGCAGTGGCTGCAGCAGGAAATACATCAGGAAAACGCTCCTGGGTCTGCAACTTCTGAGGCTCGGCACGACGTCGTCCGTTTCTGACCCTCTTCCCCACTGTCACATACTTGGCCCACCGAGGGGACTCTGGCTTACTTGGCCCGGCGCGGCTGAGGTCAACAGGGCAAGGCCTAGCTTCCGGGCCTTGTGCTCTTGTGAGCACGAGCTGCTGGGTCCTGAGTGAGGGAGAGGAGCCACCTCCGCTCAGAGTCATGGGTGACCCCCCTGCGCAGGGCGGGGGGTCTTGGAAGGCGTCTGTCCTAACCCTTTTGTCTTTACCATCCGGGGGAACTGGTGCCCAGATGGGGGGCGGCTTGCCCGAGGCTGGACTTAGGGGCAGAGTCAGACCCAGGAGCCCGGCCTCGGCCCCTGTGCCCTGTCTACTCACACTTGCCTTAAAGTTCCTCAAGCCGCACTTCATTAAATAAGGTGGAGCCCAGGCATTGCTTGTCTTACAAAATAGGGGAGGGGAAAGACGGGGTGCAGGGGGTGGGTGTGGGGGGTGTTCCCTTCTGAAACTCTCCGTGATGCTCGTTTCTCTCTTCACTTTTGTGGGATGCGCAGGGGCCCCCTAACCTGGTGCTGCTGGAGGTTTCTCAGGAGAGCCATTGTCTAGCACCCCCACGGCAGGTGGCACCAGAGCCCGCCTTCCAGCCAGGGAAGAAGTTGCTTGGCACAACCTGCCGTGAGTGGGGGTGCCAGAAAGTTCTTCCTTGCAGTAGAATGCCAGTTAATAAACATAAAGGGAGGGCAGCCTGGGTGGCTCAACGGTTAGCGCCGCCTGCAGCCCGGGGTGTGATCCTGGAGACCCGGATCGAGTCCCACGTCGGGCTCCCTGCATGGAGCCTGCTTCTCCCTCTGCCTGTGTCTCCGCCTCTCTCTCTCTCTGTGAATGAATAAATTAAAAATATATATATTAAAAAAAATAAACACAGAGGGAATGAAGACCCTGGAAAATCACCATTTGGCGATAACCGTTACAGTAATAATTTATTCGGATGAGAGGGTTAAGGGGTGGGTGCTAAACCAGAGCAGGCAAGGATTTGTTCTGCAAGAAGGTATTTTTCCTGGTCTCAAAATGTTTCCCCACGTAATGCCATTGTTACAGTTCCCAATGGTAACTTTACCGTGATCCGAGTTAGCATCATCCATAACGGGGTAGACTGACATGCTGTGCCCCCAGCAGTGATCCAGCAAGAAGAACACAGCATTGCTTCTGAGCTCTTTTGGCAGAGATGCAAAACCTGAATCCCATCCCGAGAAAACATCAGACAGATGCCGAGGGGGATTTTACCAAATAATTGGCCTCTGCTCCTCAAATGGCCACAGAAAATGAGGAAAGACGGTGGAAGAGACGTGATAACTGTACATCATCCTGGACCAACCACAAATCTTCCTTTTGTTTTTGGACAATTGACAGATTTCGAGTGGGGCTTAAGTGGCAGCGATGTATAATGTTGATTTTTCTGGTCCTGGGGGGTTGTACTGTCATCATGAGGGTGGCCTTGTTTCTTAGGAAATACACACGGAAATATTTTTTTTTAATTTTTTTAAATTTAAATTTAAATTTTTTAAATATTTATTTATGATAGTCAGAGACAGAGAGAGAGAGAGAGAGAGAGAGAGAGAGGCAGAGACACAGGCAGAGGGAGAAGCAGGCTCCATGCACCGGGACCCGACGTGGGATTCGATCCTGGGTCTCCAGGATCGCGCCCTGGGCCAAAGGCAGGCGCCAAACCGCTGCGCCACCCAGGGATCCCACATGGAAATATTTTAGAGCCTGAATTCTTTTTGTGTTTCGTTTCCGTTTTTTTCGCCGTCATCTGCAATTATGTCAGTTTGTCATTACGTTTCATGTCTTCGATTAAAAATTAGAACAAAAAAACTTAAATTTTACTTAATTAAAAATACGGACTAATTAAATGAAATTAAAATTTAATGAAAACAGGGAAATGGATTAATTAGTGCTTAGGTGCAGTCCGGTAGATAGAATCTTTTCCATCATAAGGTCTGGGATGGGAACAAGCTAGAAGGAGGGTTTCTTGAGTGCCCCTGCCCCACAGGAAGGCAGATTTGTGTTTTAAATGGAAGTTAGAGCGAAGTCTTGGGACCTCTCCCTGTTCTTGGGCAACTCTTAGTACCCAGCAGCCCCGGGCTCCCGGGGGGCTCCCTTCACCTGGGCGAGCCGGGATGGGAGCATGGGAACACAGATGGTCTTGGTGGGGGAACCTATAAAATGAGGACAATAAACCCTACACATAAGGATTAAACGAGGTAAAACACATAAACTACCTCACTCAGTATCTGGCCTTTGGAACCTCATTTTATAGGTGATGATAGAGAGTTTACTTTTTTTTTTTTAATGGAGCATAAGAATCAATAAAATAACATGACATTTTGGCAAGAGGCCTGGCTCAGGAGACCGGGAACCCGAAGAGCTGTTTGCCCGTTGGCCAGGTCCATCTGCAAGCTGTCACAGGGCCACAGGGGCCGCTCCTGAAAACATGAAAACCGTAGAAAACCGTATTTTTTTTTTCTCTCCTGCTGCAAAAGGTAAGGGAACGGGTAGTTCTTCGCATAATAAGTCTCAGAAAGGTGTTTCTGGCTCTCTGTGGGGTCTGGCCATCTCTGGCCCGGTTCACCTTCCTAGTGACCGTGTCTGGATTCTAAGAGACACACGTTGGGGCACAGGGTGGAGAGCCAGGCTGGAAGTGAAGTGTGAGGCCAGATGGAGGGCAGGGGTCCTTCGGGGTGGGCCAGTAGGGAACAGGTGAGGGCCGAGCAGACGGGTGCTGGTGGGAGCACACCTGCGGCTCCGCTGCAGCAAGGGGACTTGGTGAACGAGGGAGGGGTGTGTGGACATGGGTCAGGTGGCATGCACGGGGTCCTGTGTGACCTGGGCTAAGCTTCATCCTTTGGGTCTCGGTCTCCTCGTGGGTCCAGTGGGGACAGTTGCTGGTGCCAGCGTGGGAGTCCTGCTGGCCGCTGCCCTCTGTCCATTCTCTCCTTTCTCATTTATAAAGCGAATCCCATTCATTTGGGAGCAGCACTGCGCCTGGGAGAAGGATTAATTTTGTAGCTTCCCTTGCAGCTAGGTGTGGCCATGTGACTAAATCCGGAACCTCCAGGACGGGTGTTCCAAGGATCTGCCTTAGTGCAGGGGGCAGGGGGAGGGGACCTTTTCCCTTCTTTCCTCTTGTTGCCTGGGATGCAGCCAAATTGACCGGATCCCGGTAGCCATCCTGCGCCATGCAATGACCTTGAGAATGGAAACTAGATCTAGGAGAAGAGAGTGGAGGGGCAGAGGGCGTCGGGACCTTGATAGCTGTACCGAGCAGCCTTGCCATCCCTGGACGGCTTAGCTTTGCCCTTATGTGTTATTCAAGCCAGTTGCTTTCCATCTTCCCTTAGAGCAACTGGACCCAACCCACACGAATGCACCTGCCCCCAGGGTCGTTGCAAGGTTTCAACGAGGTAAAAGCATAACGAAGTTCTGTGAGTGGGAAATGCACTGTGAACATTGCCACGTGCTGTCGGTCCTCTGGTTGCCGTCATCATTTGAGCAAAGCACAGGGGGCAGGGCTGCAGCGGATGGGCCCTGACAGGCTGGCAGGGCTGGGCACGAGTGCTCGCCAGCGGGGCACGGGGGTAGGGGCGGCAAGTGGCGGAACAGAACCTTCGTCAATTTTCCTCATTGTACTCAGATCCACAGATACGGCCTGGGCTCAAATGCCGGGAAAGAGGGAGAGGGTGGTTGGGGGAGGTTAAGGCGAGGGCAGGGGAGATTAGAAACCGGAGCCCGGGGCCCCCGCAGCTCCAATAAAGAACCTCAGAGCGAGCAACTTGGAAAGTTGATCTGTTGACTGTTTGGGCGGACCAGTGGTAACCGTATCGCTGCTTTCAGAAGACACCTGTGAATTCTGCACCGGGAGGACGGCTCTCCAGCTGCCATCCCGCGGGTCTGTGAAGGACGCTCGCTGGTGGAGAGCAGAGACCAGGCCCGAGTCAGAATGTGGTCGTGCCCCAGTAGGAAGCAGGGCTTAAGCTTTTGCAGATCAAAGTAAGGTCTCCAGCAGACCCCCCCCCCCCCCCCCCCGGGAGCCATGCTGCAGAGAGGCCAGCAGGGGCGTGGGCATCTCTGCCTTGGAAATGAGAGAAGGGGGCGGGGGGTGGTTCTGACTTCCAGACCTAAAACCCAATTTCCTCTGCAGATTGAGACTCATAAAAAAGTACATGAGCTATAATTTCATGCTGGCAAGAGAGATGAGAGGAAAATGGAGACCCGGTGCTGCGTGTGTTGTTGTACATTATATACGTCCCTAAAGTTTTTCAACCAAGTTGGAAATAAATCGTGTCCTATCCTGAAAGATATGATTTATATAACCAGTCACCGAAGGCAGGAGGGCGAGGCAAGAAACGCATGTTTACACTGCTGCAGAAGCCAAAAAAAAAAAAAACCTGTCGTTTCATAATAATTTGTCTTGCCTTGTCCACAAAACGGGAGTCGATGGTCATAAAGAATGTGAGGGCCTGGCCATGGCTCACACTCCGTTTTCTACGCTTAATTTTGAGAGGGGGCGAGGAAGGCTGGAGAAAGAATCTGTTGTCCGGCTAATATGTAAAGCTGACTGTGGTCATTAATTTCGAAGCCTGGGCCCCCAAACTTTTCGCCAGGGCTGCTAACAGGTTATATGAATCATTCTCAGGGACCCCGGGTCCGCCCTCAGAGGCGGGGCAGGCTGCTGATGTGCGGTGGCCAGGGGGCCAGGGTGGCGTGGGCGGGGAAGGGGCTCGTGGGCCAGGTCAGCAGGTGTAAAGCACCCGTCCTGGGCCTGGCCCACAAACCCCCCTGTGTCTGCTCCCGGGAGGCACCAGAGCAGGCGGGGGGAGCCCCAGGAGTCTGTCCCAGGCCTGGGCCCCGGGGTCCACCATGACTCTTGGTGGCAGCCGTCCCCCGGGGTAGCCAGCTGTCCTGCAGCTGGGCCTTGTGCGGGCGCTGTCGGGGCACCGCTGAGGTCTGCGTGGTGGTGGCAGGGCTTCCATCGCACGCCTAGACCCTGGGCAGCAGGAGCCCGGCCGCTGCGGCTGGGCCTGTCCCTCGGGCCCGTCCTGCACGGGGGCCCGTTCCCCGTTGCCCTGGGCTCCGCAAGCCGGGGCGGCCCGGACTGCAAGCACGAGGCCGCGGAGGGCGAGAAAGCAGCAGTGCCGTCCCCGGGCGGCCAGGGAGACGTGGAGCTTCCTTCCCAGGCGGCTGCCCGGCCCCAGCACCCTGACACCCCCCGGACCTCGGGCTGTCACGGCGTCCCCTTCTCCCCCACCCTCCCGCGGTCACCGACAGCTGGGCCTGGTGTCCTGAGGGGCCGTAAACGTCCGTCCCCGGGCAGCTGACACTCGTGTGAGACGGAAGGGGAAAGAAGGCGCCCGCGTGAGTCTGTGTGCCGGCCTGGGCTCGTGTGCATGCCTGTCCTTTCCTCGTCTGTCCGGTGTGGAAGGCGCGTCCACGAGGAATAGTCTCCGGGGACGGGAGAAGGGAGGGGCGAGGAAGGGAAGCTGCTCCCCGCTCTGTTCGTTCTTGGCTGTCACCAGCTACTCCCTCTGGCTTGTAATTCCATCCGTGGTCAGATGACCTGCCTTGTGACTGTGCCTGGGAGGCTGACGAGGAGCCGTCGCGGGCCCTTCCACAGGGAGCATTGACGTGCCAAGTCCCAGCCGCCCTGAGGCTGCGCGCGTTGCCTGTCGCGATGGCCGGGGCGAGGCGTGGGCCGTGTGGCCCAGTGCTTCGAACCCTCCTGAACCCCGGGAACTCCTCGTGCACTTGGAGGCTCATCTTTCCTTTCACAACTTGTTAGAAACAAGTGGCACCGAGTGGTTAGCCTGAAACTGGAGCCCGGGAGGGTGAGCTGAGCGGGTGGCACCTCGCAAGGCCGTACCCACCACCGTCTTTGGCTCCACCCTCTGGGTTGACGTTCGGCAGGAACCGCATCTCCCACCAAGAAGCCCGCCGAGGTCCTTAGCATCCTTCCCCATGTGGGGTCGGCCCACATCAGTGACTCCCGTCCTACGGTCGCACGTTTACCGGCCCTGGGGCCAAGGAGTCTGTCCTGGGACGCAGCAGGTCTTCCGTTTCAACCTGCCGAGGTCTTGCCAGTCCACCGTGCCACGCAGGAAGCAGCATTTGAGGCTCTGAGGGCTGCCCCACGAGATGACGCTGCCTGTGTCCACCGAGGGGCCAGGCCGGCAGCGGCCACACTCCTCCTGGGACGATGGCCAGTGCGAAGGTGTTCCCCAGATGCCTACACGCCCTAACGCACGGCAGGCTTCCTGCCACCCTCGCCGTGCGGTCGGTAGGCTCGAGGGCCCGGTTGGAAGGCCTGTCACCGGCCGATGGACGTAGCGGCACCCACGTCCTTAGGTCCACCTAGAACAGGAGGGCACCGGGTGGTGGGGCGGGGAAGGGGGACCCAGTCTCACTCCTGGTGCTGCGCTTGTCGCCGCAGGCTCCGGGCTGCTGGCTCCTGCCTCCCTCGGGACGTCGTACGGCTCAGGGTGCGTTGTCAGAGAAGTGGGAAGAGTCCTTGGTCCTGTTCATTTCCTAGCATCCCTGCCTGATGCTAATGCGAGGATGCAGACGGCCGTTTCCCAAAAGCCGCCCACCAAGGACATGGTCGCAGAGGCCTCTTTCTTCTTGAGCTACTCCCGCTCGTCTTCAGGTTCACGTTTTCACGGTATGAGATGCAGATCCCCCATGAGCGATGGGCGAGCCTTGTGCACAGCCCTTTGGGCCACAGCGTTTCCTGCTCTTGAGTTCATGGCCCCCGGTGGGCGTGGGTAGCGGAAGAGGGGCACCGACTGACCTGAGAGCATCGGCCGGCCGGTCGGGAGACCCGAGTTCTGGGACCAGCTTTGCCACTTAGCTCAACGCTGCAAGCCCTGGCAAGTCCCGTGGCTTCTTTGGACCTCAGTTTCCCCGTCTGTGTAATGGGTAGGTCGGCTCTTCCTTCAGATCTGTTATCCTAGATTATTCTATCCTCTTTGTCTTTTTTTTTTTTTTTTAATCTTACCATTTTCTCTTGGGATCCTGACACAGCAGACATTCACGCAGCCTGGATGCCGGCCGCTGCTTTGAGTTTTGTAGACGTCTACTCCTTTTTCTGAGACGTTCTTCCCCATGCTTTAGAGATTTCATCTCCTCTTTGCTTTGGGGTCATCTGTTCTTTCAATCTCCGTGGTCCTAAGGGCTGTCGTTACAGCTGCCTCCGACTGGCTCCCTCCTGGGCCCTCCCTGTGCTCTCCCTGCCATGCACCAACCTTGTCTCCTCCTCAGGGGAGCCGCCCCCGCCCCTGCCCCGTAGTCCATGGAGAGCCAGGGGCCGGAGGAACAGGGCCCTTTATGGGAATCTCTCCCTACGCCGTTCCAGCCTTCCGCGTAAGCATATCCCTCTCTCCCGCGGCGACCGTCACAGCCTGGCATCTTCACAGTCACAGAGCAGAGTAAGCGTCTGGACAGAGGCCTGTGCAGTGCCACAGGTCGGGCTCTCAGAGCGGAAGACGTGTTCCCGGGCCCGGCCCTCCCTCCGCCGTGAAGACCTCCGTTCGAGGGCAGCCGCTGTCTTTCTCCTTCCAGTTCACCTCATTCTGTGGAGTTCGTCCTGAAGCAGCAGCGACTCATAGCAGAAGCAGCTACTTCATAAGTGGGGAGTCGTGAAACGGTAAAAGGCTCTGGATTCCCGGGTGTGTCCAGCTTCGCTCCCGGCCAGTCCCCAAGGGGCGGGGCGGTGCTCAGACTGACCGATGGGTTTCTTACAGCGGCGAGGCCAGGGCTCTGCGCAGAGGAAGGGACTGGCCTCTGCAGGAGCCGTGCCTGAGCTCTGCCCTCCTGCGCGTCCCCGTCCTCGAGGAGCACTCCCTGTGGCGGGGGGCACACAGGCCACAGGGCAGGGCCCGTCCAGGACTTTGGGCTGCTCCTTGTACAGCAGGTTGGACTCCTGTGACCTCAGAGCCCAGGGAGTGCACGTGGCACACGGCAGGCTCTCAAGGGAGGCTGACGACGGGCCTCCCCATCACCTGGAGTCTCTATGCGTCCCCAGAACTGCGCGTGGGGGACAGCCTTAAGTCTCACATTGTGGCCAGCTCGTCGCTCTGCCGTGTGTCAAGGTCCTGGGCACTGCTGTGCGGGCCTGCGCGGGCGGCAGGGGAGCCGGACCCACGTCCCTGGGGAGCCGGACCCGCGTCCCTGGAGCTTCTCTCTGCTCGGAGCAGATGCCGGGCCTCCAGACCCGACGTGCTGGGCTTTCAGGCGAAGCTGACCCAGGTTCAGGTCCCAGCCCCAGCTCTGATTTATCGCAGGGCCTCGGGCTATTGTTTTTGACTCTTCTAAGCCTGTTTCTTCATCTGGACGTCGGAATAACTCCGCATCTCGGGTGGTTAATGAGAACTGAGCTGGTGCCCGTGCGTGCCAGGCACTCCCACTCACAGAGGGTGCTTCCCCGCGGCTGTCCTTGCTGCCATCGACGGTGTCCCCCCGGGGCCAGGACGACGACCTTCCCCTCCTCCCTTAGCCCCGTCGGTCCCTCCTTGAGGCCTCCCCTCTCTTGGCCTTTGTCCCCTCCGCCCCCTTCACGGACAGAACCTGCGATGATGGGGTTCCTCACCCCGGGACGACGGGATGGCTGTGCCCCCGGCCCTGTCTCATTGGAGCTCTTCTCCACCCTGCACCAGAGCAGCCGGGAGGAAAACGGCGGCTGCAGGCGGCGCGTGTGCCATGGGGCCTCCCAACCGTGACCTCTCGAGCACTAGGACTCTCGTTCCGACGTCGTCTCCTGGGACACGGTGTGGGTGGTCCTCGCAGGGTCACCTTTGAGAGCAGCGGGGGCCCGAGGCCCTGCCCTGTGAGCTGCCCCCATCCTGCACTGCTGGCGTAGGGCAGCTTTCCGGGGGACAGCCGAGCCACCGCAGGGGCCCCCGGCCTCCGGGCCCCGAGGCCTCACCTCCCTGGCTCCTCGGTGCGGTGCTGGGTGCTGTGCTTGGTGGGGGAGAGTGGCGGCTTTACTGGCGGGGTGGGGGGGGTGCAGGCAGGCGGCAGGGTCCACGCGGTGGGCGGCCCACCTCCTGCAGCCCCTTCCCGCGGGGCCCGGGAAGCCTGCGTCTGGCACCCCCACCCTTTCCCCTGGCCTGGGTGCTGCGTTCTCGCCAAGCGTCACTGATTATTTTCAAAACACTCAGGTCAGACATCAGCTGTGCCACAAAGGAAAAGAGAACAAGAACAGATGAATCAGTGTTTCTGGAATCGTAAGCTGTGATTTCTTCCTAAGCTCATTGAGAGGGTGCCTATTGAATTCCACACACATTCCTGCATGTTGACCAACTGCCAAGCCTGCATATGGGTGGGTGGAGGCCGAGGTGCCACAGACACGGTCCCCGTCCTCACAGGGCCTCCGTGGGCAGCCGTCCTCTCAGGACATGGGCAGAGCCTCACGTCAGGGGCTGGTGGCAGTCTCTGGCCTCATTTGTCTGTCCCTGCCCATATGTCTTCCTCCTCCAGGAAGCCTCCCTTGACTACCTCCAGCGTCAGTGACGCCCCTGCTCTCCAAACCCTGGATTTCCGCGGGGCCCTGCAGCCCGAATACGGGACGCTGCCCGCCTGTCCTGTCATCTGCCTGACGTGGGGCCCCAGAGGCCCATCGTATCACCCCCCACTTTGACAAATGAGGCAGCTACGGTTTAGAGGAGCCGTTCTCCCAGAGTCACAGAGCTCAGCAGCAGCAGAGCTGGACCTTGCACCTGCATGTCCCGATCCCCACCTTGGGCCCCCTCCTTGGTCTCCGGCATCATTTGACCCTGAGCGCCCCCTCTCTGGAGCCCTCGGAGCCCCTCCCTTTTCACGTCTGCACTAGGCCTGTCTCCTTGCGTCCAGGCAGCCTCGTGTCACTGCTGGTGGGGGACACCCCGGGCAGCTGGGCCCTGACACTGCCACTCCAGAGCGGAGTCAGGCTTGCGGGGGATGGACGGAGCCAGTGCCTCCCCCTCCCTCCTCGCCCTGAGTCTGCAGGCGACAGGGGCAAATGGGTGATGCTGAGGCTCCGTCTGTCTGATTAGAGCCACGCCGTCTCTCCGTTGTGGGATGGGGACCTAGCTGTGTCCAGGGCCTTTCAGCTGCCCTGGTGGCATCCAGGCTACACGCACACGTAGGCTGGAGAATGTCTGAGTGGGGGGTTGCCAGCCCTCTGTCCTGTGGGGTCGCCTGTGCCCCAAGGAGGATCCCCGTGTGCCTCGGGTTTTCCATGGGGCGGCCCCGGAGCGCATCGTGCGGACAGCGGGCCTGATATGGAGCATGGGGCCACCGGGTCAGGAACCCAAGGCCTGTCTGCCGGTGGAAGGAAAGGTGGGCAGTTGTTTACGGACACTTGGAGCGGGGTGGGTCGCTGGCGGATGATGGGCCTTGGTGTCCAGCGACGACTGTGCATCGCACGGTGACGGCGGGAGCGATCCCGTACCTGTTTCTGCAGCCTTCCCTCATTTTCTGCCCGTGGTGGAGCCTCCCAGGATGTGTGTCTGGGTCTCATTTTCTTTATCTTTCCTCTAGAGATCCTGCGGATAATTCAGCTGGACCTAGACCTGAAGTACAAGACCAACATCCGGGAATTGTTTGAAGAGTTTGACAGTTTCCTGCCGGGCGCCGTCATCGGCATAGCGAGAGAGATGCAGCCGGTGTACAGGTATGTGGCCGCTGTGAGGGCTGAGGCCGGCCCCCCACCCCCCACCCCCCTCACCTCCCACGTCCTGCTGCCCACAGCAAGCGGGATTTATTGGTAGGCGGAGTTCGCTTAAACCTGTGAGCGAGCGGATGCACCTGTACTTGCTGCAGACAGTGGTGTGGGCAGGTGGTCCCCACAGCCGTGAGGCCGCCTCGTCCTCTTGGGGGAATTTGTAAGACTTTTCCTGCAGAAAGCCGGGCTCTTTCGGTTGTTGACGCTGGTTAAGCTCAGTTTTGAGATCTCGGGCTTTCCCTGGTAAAGGCCGTGTCAGGCTGGAGCTCTGACTTGCCAGGCTGACGAGGAGCCAGGTGTCCTGCCTCAGTCACCGGTCACCCCCCCCCGCCCCCCACCCCGTGCGAGCAGAGCGGGTTCTGTCTCAGAAGGAGGGAAAGCCGCGCAGCTCTTCGATGCCTGGTCGCAGAGAAGAACGCATAGTGCACGCCGCAGCGCTTCGCGGCCTGGCGTGCATGCCCGAGAAACCCCGGCGCCTGAGAGCCGGGAGACGCATTCGGGGGTATCCGCTGCAGCGTCGTGCACCGTAGGCAACAACTGAGAATGACTTGAATGTCCGTAGCTAAGAGGACGGGCCCATAAAATATGTTCGTCCAGCCGGGTGCTGTACAAACGCAAAAACGAGCCAGGGGCAGCCTCACGCCCTGCCAGACACAGCTAAACGTGGCCCTTAGGTGCATACGATGGGCCCCCGTGCCGGCACGGCGCTCCTCTGCGGGGTGAGGGCAGGGAGGGGGCAGGACTCGGGTACACATCGCCTCCGGGGCGCCTCAGTGTCGTTAGCTCTCCACCTGGGGGCCGTGCACACGGTTGCACATGCTCTCCTGCGTGCACTGCAGGTCTTACAGCTGAAACAAGGGAAAGGAAAAGCAGAAGTCCCTACAAGCCTTTGTTAAAAACTAGACCCGTGGTTCTGGGTCCAGAGAGCTCCACGTCCCGAGGATCCTCCTCCGGCGGAGCCAGAGCCCACGCAGCAGCGTGCTGCCCTCTTTGTTCTCAGAGCAGAGCCTCCTGCCAGCTCCCTGCAGACGTTCCTGGAGCCGGGCCGTCTTTGGAGACCAGCGACCCAGGAGCCTGCACTTCCCCTAAGAGAGCGGGGAGGAGTGACAGCTCGCTTGCTTGTGACTATTTGCAAGACGCAGATCACATAACAGGAAATTCCTGCAAGGCTTCTGAGTGGCCTGATAACTCTGGGCCTCGTGGGCTGTTCAGCCTTACATCATGCTCCCCAGGCTGCCGCCCCTACACAGCAGAGCCTCGCACTCTGCCGGGAACAGGAGGGGAGGCTTCAGGCACACATTTGCCACTTGAGCTCATAGTGGCCTCCGGGCCTCATTCCCTCATCTTGATACAAGGTGGATCTTACGTTCGGGGTTCTTGGCTTCACACCTGGAGGGCGATGGAGGGAGCACCGAGCTGAGAGCCCAGAGCCCTACGGGCCGGCCCTGCGCTCTGCGCTCGGGGCCTGGGCTCCTCCCACGTGAGGATGGGAGCAGGTGTGCCGCAAGCCCTCCATCCACCTGCTCTGGCACCGTGATGCCGCCCTCCTGACCCGCCGTCTCCTCGTTTTCTGTCCTGTCCTGAGGCTGCGTGTCTGCTGGTGGACCCCTCGCTGCTCCCTAAGGGCCAGGGTCCCCGGGATACTCACACCAGGCCCATGGTTAAATGCAGGCAGAGCAGTGGCACCTTCAAGCCCTGGCTTGGAACCTTCCCATCTAATATAAGTGGAGAAGACATGATCCCATTTAAATAGAGTTGGCCAGAATTCATATGTTTGTAGATCTAGGATTTTACTAACAGTGAAACTTAAATCAGCTTAATTGTCTGGACTTCTCAAAAGAAATCTCTGAAAGATTTTTAGATCCAAAATGAAATTGAATTTTTCTCGCCTTCAGTCTTTAATTATCATGACGTCCAGTGAGAAAACTGAGGCCCCTGCAGCTGCTGGAAGAGTCTGGCCTGTTTGTAGGGCTCATGCGCTCAGGATCAGCAGAAACAAACTCCCCTTTACGCACTTCCCCCTTCCTCCCCCGCTGAAGTGCTTATAAAGCTTTTAATAGTTAAGTCTGCAAATGACCGCGCCGCACAGACGTGCGCCCTACTGGCTCGGCGCAACTGCCTCTGAGCCTTTGCCATCTTGGGCTTGGGCTGGGGCTGTGAAGGGTTTGGTGCCGGTGGGTCAGACGGGGAGTGGACTGTGGGTTTTTGTGGAATTTCTGCTGTTTTCCGCTAGAAAACTGGAGACTCCAGTGGCCCCAAAGAAAAAGTGTTGGTTGTGTGCATCTTTGGAGCCTGTGGCCGGGTACGGGTGCTTGTGGGGAAGGGGTGGGAGGAGACCGGGGCGTGGACGAGTAGTGAGGAGCGGAGCCGGGCCCTTCTCTGGAGCGGCCGCCGCGGCCCCACGCCTCTGACCTGGCCATCACCGCTGGAGGGGCGTCCCGGCCCGCGTCTGCCCACTGCCCACCCCCTGCGGTCCTTGAGGAACCGGGAACCAGTGGGAGTTCCCACAACCACGTGGTCTCCCTAAGTGGCCGAGTGGGAGGTGGGCAGGGTCTTTATCATAAGCAACATCTGCTAGCCTCTATGAAAAGAAAGGAAAATCCGGAAACAAAGCAACAGCACAGGAGCAAAAACTTGACTGACGCACCGAGTGCATCTTGCACTGGAAGTTCACTGAGCAGAAATAAATCTTGGATCTCCTCGACTGTGTTATGTTTATAGGCCCTCGCCTGACAGCTACTGTACTTCAAAAGGGTGCACGTTAAGTCATTTTTATGGTTGTTTCCCCTCCATTGTGTGCCACCAAGAACGTTAGCAGCTTGGAGGGGGGTGGAAGAAAAAGTAGTTCTCATTATTCATTTGACAAATAGCTTTCTTTGCTTTTTTTTTTAATCCCCCCCCCCACTTCCACGCCCACATGTATACTAAACTCACACTGCGGGGTGGCCCGGGTGGCTCAGCGGTTAGCGCCGCCTTCAGCTCAGCGCATGACCCTGGGTCCTGGGATTGAGTCCCACGTCGGGCTCCTTGCATGGAGCCTGCTTCTCCCTCTGCCTGTGTCCCTGCCCCCCCCCCGCTTCTAATAAATGAATAAAATCTTTAAAAATAAATAAATAAATAAACTCACTGTACTTCCTGGGAAGTGACGGACTATGGGATGCTGAGCTAGTGGTAGAGGCACCTTTTTTCTCTAGGGTCCCTGTTAGTATTCTTTTTTTTTTCCTCTTTTCTTAATTTTATGTATTTGACAAAGCGAGAGATTGAGCACACAAGCAGGGGGAGCAGGAGAGGGAGAAGCAGGTTTGGAACCTGGTTTGCCGAAGACGGACACTTAACCAACTGAGCCAGCCAGGTGCCCCCCCCCATTAGGATTCTGTTGAGTCAAACATACCGTGACCTTTCTTGTCTGCAGATTGGGAGCCACGGTCATTTCGGGTGGAACGGCCCTGTCTTGGCTCTTTCTCTGCCTCTTTGTCGGAGAACTAGACCACTGGACAGGTAACTCCTCATAGGTGACGTGTTCGCTCTGGGATACACGGCCGAAGGGGAGAAGGGCCTGATGCTTTCTCTGCAAATGGGCAGCTGTATGTTACACACACATCAGTCCAGGATACCATTTTGAATCTGCTTCCTTATGAACGTAGGACTGTAGGACCCTCCTTATGTAGAGCCTGCGACACTATAAATATGTATCTGCAGGCAGAGCAGATGCCGAAGATGCAGATTTCTTTTTTTTTTTAGCTTTTTTTTAAAATTTTTATTTATTTATGATAGTCACACAGAGAGAGAGAGAGAGAGGCAGAGACACAGGCAGAGGGAGAAGCAGGCTCCATGCACCGGGAGCCCAAAGTGGGATTTGATCCCGGGTCTCCAGGATCGCGCCCTGGGCCAAAGGCAGGCGCCAAACTGCTGTGCCACTCAGGGATCCCCGAAGATGCAGATTCCTTCTTGATGCCGAAGAAATCCCATTTGGGCCGTTCTCAGAAGCTGTGGATTTGTGAGGCTTTACAAGTCACTTGATTCCCTGGCCTCGGTTTTGTTTTATTTTTTAACGTATAAGTGGGGATAACTACGCCTGAAGCATAGAATTACCGGGGAACGTACGTGAAGCAACGTGCAGGAAAGCTGCGGTCGTGGGAGACGCTCAGTGTAGGGCACTTGCTCACTTTCCTCCCGTAATCCTCTCAGCTCTTGTTTGTTTTCTTTTCGAGATGGTTCGTTCTACTGGATACTTCTGCTCTACCCCAGGAAACCATACGGGGTTGTCAGTTAAGGCACACGACATACACTTAGGTTGGATTTCAGAAAATCAGCAAATAATTGCCTTGTGTACGTATACTCCAAATCCTGCAGGGGACATACATCTACAGAACAGTTATTTGCTGTTTGTATGGAATCTAAATCCGCGGACACCCTGTTTTTTGTTGGTTTGCATGTTTTGCTAAACCTGGTAGCTCTACCCCTACCCAGGAGTTAAAACCTCTGTTTAGTAGAAGGGAGTGATCCGGCTTTTCTACAAAATCCCCGAGTGGGCAGGAGCACAGCCTTATGGAAGCGGGAGCTTGTAAGGAAAGTGGGGTGCAGGGTGCGGGGGGGGTAGGCGGCCGCTCTCAACATTTCCGTGAGGCACCAGGTCTGAGGGTCACTGCTCTGCAGCAGCTAGAGGCCGGCTTGTGATCTGGGTCCGCGGGGAGGGCTCTGGAGCTGGGAGGCCTGGCTTTGGGCCGCGGGGTTCCTGCTGAGCCTGGCCCGAGAGTGAGCATGAGCGTGAGCGAGCCCAGGAGCTGGGACCACGGCCTCTCCTCCCCATCGTGGAGCTGGCCACCCGAGGAGCTGCTGAATGGGAGCCTTGTTGGCGGGGCCACCGGCTTCCGGCTCCTTCTCCGTTGGCTCCGCGGGCCCGCTGTGTGCTGTTTGAGCCCGAACCCACCATGAGGTGGAAGCAGCAGGCTAGTCCTGTCAGCTGCTGATAACACACCACTGGGCAGGAATTTGCTTTTGCGTCCGGTATTGTAATAGCGTCTGCTCTTCCAGCTCTTTAGGCCACACGGTTTTTATCGATCGCGTCTGTGCCTGCCTGGCCCCTCTCCGGGTGGCTGGAATGCCCAGTCTTTCCGCAGGTGTAGCCTTGACCCGTCCAGGGCCGCCGGGAGCGAGTGAGGACTTAGCGCAGGGCTGGGAGACGGATGTGCGGGATGGCCCCACCTGTGCCACTCGGCGGGCGCTGCGTGGATGGGGGCACGTCGGGACCCGAGCACTCACGGTGGGGTTGGCTGGAGCGTGGAACCGCCGTGTGTGGGGTGCCTGGTGGAGACTGGTGCTCCCGACTGGTCGTGGCCATTTGTCTCCTCCCGGCTCAGCCCCTTAGTTAGGGCTGTGACCCAAGGGAAGTCCCTTAACTCCTGGGGTGGTTCCCTTGTGTGTAAAATAGGAGCGACTGACGGCAGAATTAGTGCCACTATTTCGGCGTCTTGGCCCTTGAACTCCCTGCCTGTGTGTAGGACCTCCCTGCCATATAAACCTCCTGCCCTTTTTGGAAGACAAGAGGGCCGATCCTTTACTTCCTGCCCTGGTGGCTGGGGTGGCGGCTGGGGTGTCGATGCTGGATGCTGTGCACCGTCCTTCCCTCTCTCCCTCCCTCCCCTGAGATCAGCACCGTGAATTTAGTGTCTATGCAGGGAGGTTTTATGTTCTCACTGTATACCTGAAGCTGCATGGGCTACTTGCAAGACAGCGTTACAAGGAGGAATCAGCCGTCCACAATAAAGGAGGGAACTCTCAGTCTGGTCCGTGGGAAACCAGGAGCTCGGAGAGGGGGAGCTGTGCAGGTGGAAGACGGCAGCGTGGGGGTAGCCAGCAGGGAGGAAGGAAGGGGGCCGACACCCCCTCCTGCTTCCCACAGTGTCAGCCAAGGTATGTCAGTGCCCTGCAGAGGCCCAGGTGCTGTCCACACCCCGGTGCCCCCCAGGACTCCAGCCCTGCTCACCCATCACTAACGAGCTTTCTGCTCCAAGATGTTCACTTCATTGTTTTAACCTTACTATCCTTTGCCCTGCTGCACTGCTTGAATTAAAAAAAAAAAAAAAAAAAATTCAGGGCAGCCCTGGTGGCCCAGCAGTTTGGCGCCGCCTTCAGCCCAGGGCGTGATCCTAGAGACCTCCAGGATCAAGTCCCACGTCCGGCTCCCTGCATGGAGCCTGCTTCTCCCTCTGCCTGTGTCTCTGCCTCTCTCTCTCTCTGTGTTGCTCATGAATAAATAAATAAAATATTTTTAAAAATTCATTATATAAAAGTAATGTATTTTCATTAAAGATTCAAGAAGTATATGAGGACTCTTATTTTCCCAGAAACTTTCCGCCAATTTACCAACGTGCGTGTGCGCGTATACATGGATTCATACTTTATACCCTTGTGCATGTTTTTTTTGGTTCACTTACCAGTGTATCTTGGCCACCCTTATACCCAACTCAGTATTTCTGCATTAAGCGTTGGTGGTCTCCCAATAGGATTATTATTATTATTGTTTTACTCAGGAAAACTTCAAACATATGCAGAAGGAGACAGACTCCCGCAGTTCGCTGGGTGCGTGAGTGTTACAGTGTTCATGGAGCTTAGGCATCCCCAGCCCGTGGCCAGGCTGGTTCCATCCCTACTCCTCGCCTCTCCTCTTCCTCCCTCCTGTGGATCTCTGTTGTCTTGAAGCACGTCACAGCCCGTACATACCACTGCACCTGTAAATGTCAGCTCTCATCTATTATTATTATTATTATTTTAAAGCATCCTATTAGCTGTCGCCTGGTCTGGACAATGAGGAGGGTTGTGTGAATTCGTCGTGTCATTCTGTCCTCAAGTCCCTGGGTCTGAAATCCTCACTGGGCACAAAGTTCTGCTTCATAGGAGATGCCCTGCTGCCACCACCCCTTCCGGTCGTAGCTTCTCTTTCCGTCTGACACCCGAAAAGGAATTCCTTGGCGCTTGTGCTCGTGGTTTTTTGTTTTTTGTTTTTTTTTTTTTTGATTAATCAAAATTGAGCCTGTCAGTTTCTATTAGAGTTCAATCTGTAACGGAAAAAAGGCTGCTGCCTTTTACATAGTGGCTGAGAGTTTCCTCAAGTCCCGGGGCCCCTGCAGGCCTTGCCCATGTGGTCCAGAGGTGGTGACGGGGGCCCCCCAGGAATTACAGGAGGGGAGGGAGAGCCCTACCCTGCGGTCGACATAAAAATACCTACTATGAGGTGATCATTTTTTACTCCCACCACTGGGAAAATGTGTTTTAAAAGGGAAAAGAGGGAACACCTGGGTGGCTCAGTGGTTGAGCGTCTGCCTTCAGCTCAGGGCATGATCCCTGGATCCTGGGATCGAGTCCTGCATTGGGCTCCCTGCATGGAGCCTGCTTCTCTCTCTCTCTCTCTCGAATAAATACATAAAATATTTATAAAAAATTAAAATTAAAAAAATTAAAGAAAAATAAAGACCCAACAGGGGGCAGCCCAGGTGGCTCCGTGGTTTAGCGCCGCCTTCAGCCCAGGGCGTGACCCCAGGTCACAGGATCGAGTCCCGTGTCGGGCTCCCTGCATGGAGCCAGCTCCTCCCTCTGCCTGTGTCTCTGCCTCTCTCTGTGTCTCTCATGAATAAATAAATAAAATCTACCAAAAAAAAATAAATAAATAAAAGGGAAAAGATGTCTACAGAAGCGTGGAATGGAACTGTGTTCCTGGGAATGTTAACCATGGCCCGTCTGCCGCTGTGCGCCTGGAGCTGTGGGCATCCAGCGCCCGCCGAGGGCCACGGGCCGCAGGCAGGCTGCTGGGGGCGGGCTGTGCTGGCCCCAGGGGGTAGGGGGTCCTGACAGGCACGAGAGGGCTTCCCTTCCCGGCAGGCACAGCTCAGGTCGGTGTGTTTCCTCCTGCGTGTTAGCCGTGCTGGGGCACCGCTGAGCCCATAGAGACCCGTCGCCTGGTACCCAAGCAGATGTCTCGTGGAGGAGGGAGAATGGATGGGGGGGGGGGGCGGGCACGCTGCCCGTTCTCCTCGGGGTGCAGGCCAAGGCCCAGGCATCTAGTAGATGCCTGCTGAGTCCACGAAGGAGCACTGGTTGATTCGGGGAGAGCTGCTTCCCCGAGCTGTGCTGGCCGCTGCCAGGGGAGGGTCTGCAGTCCCCCCGCCGCCCTTCCTACACACAGTGCTTCCCTGTGCTTCCTTTTCAAGACAGTCCAGGGGACACGGGGTTATTCTCGAGTTTTGCTGGGCTCATTGCGTGGGTGAACTTGGAGGAATTCCGAGGGAGGAGACACGGTCCCTGCTTTCAAAGCGATCACAACATGCAGGCAGTCGGGCCGCTGAAGTTCAGTGGCGACTGAGTGGCGAGTCGGTGCTGTTACGCTCGGGTTTCCCTCCGCCGGGCCGCGGAGATGCCTGCTGCAGGGCCGCGACCCCGACTGTGGGGCACACGCCGTCCCCGGCTCGCTGTTCCGCCTTTCGAATCCCTGTCCGCCTTCTGAAAGGATTTGTGGAAGGGAGGTGGGATTGCTGTGTGAGCACAGCCTGCAGGAGGCTCCCAGGATGGACCCGGCTCTGTGCGCAAGTAAACGCTCACGCAGTGGCTTTTGCCGAGGGTCCGGCTAAGCAATAGCGGGAAACTGAACCCTGCCCGTCGGAAGTTTGTGGCCCCGTTGGTGGGACGCTCCACCGGGAGATGGGCCCGGGCAGGTGCTCCCCACTGAGGCCCCCCAAAGGGTCTTACTAGAATTTGTTTCTTTTGCCAAATAAACGTCTCATTTGCAATCCAGGCAGCAAAAAAGACTCCTCTGTAAGCCTCTTCCTGGGGGGGGGGGGGGGGAGGGGATCACCGTGACTCCAGGGCCACCTCGGGTACGCATTGCGGCCGCCCTTCGGCCGTAGGGGAAATGGGTACGCAGCCTCCAGGCCCTCTGCCTCCAGGTCCGCTGCAGAACTAGACGTTGCAGAAATACCAGGTTTTAAAACTGGAGCTGAGTTTGAAATGAACACTTGGCCTCCTAGGCCTGAACTGGGTAACTCAGCCCAACAGCAAGGAGCTGCCCGTGGGAACACCGCTCCAGGGACCCAGCCTTCCCAGGTGTGTCTGTCCTCAAGAATTTTCTATCATTATTTTTAAAAGAGGAAGCTTTTTAGGAACCAGAATTGCTTTCTGTGTATCACCTAACGTTTGGTACGTCGTTGCTGCTGTAGGTGAGCACTGATTATGAGGTTGCCGGTCCCGACAGACTTCTAGAAATGTGAGGTCGGGGAGATGCTCCCGGGGCCTCCCTCCGGTCAGTGTGGCGTGAGGCACCCGTGCGTTTGGCTGCTTCTCTGGTTCCACTGGGTTCCTGTTGGGAAACACTGCCACCCTCCATGAAATGAAGCCTGGGATCTGCACGGACCCTAAGCAAGGGGAGCTCTTTCCCTGACTCAGACCATTTGATATGGTTTGACCCAAGAATCGTGACTTTGGAACCGTTTAAAGAGGGCGATGTAATCGTAGCGTTCTACTCGACTGGGCAGCAAACAAGACGTTCACGTTCTTCATGTGAGGGTAGTTCATTGGTGTTGAGCTTTGAGAGAGTCTGGGAAGTAGTGTCTAAGCAAGGTAGGGACATAATGTCGGCTCATTTTTTAGAAGGAAGAACCAGAGCAAGGGGAAGAGCATCTCTAATTTTTTCTGCCTGTTCCTTCCTGCCAAGACGTCATCAGGGTTTGGAAAGACTATAGTGTGGTTTTGGTCATTCAGGTCACTGCTCTCCTCACACCTCACCTTCCTTCAGCTGCTCTCAAAGGTCAAGGGCATCCTACAGATGAGCTAGCGAGTAGAGACCGTCTTTGGGGCCTCTGAGCCCCCAGGAGACTGAGATGTCCAGCCAAAACCTGGGAGGGGTGTGTGGACCAGATGCAGCATCCGGACTGCATGTGATGGGCTGCACATGGAGGTGCCCACCAGTCCCCTGCCCAGACCAGACCGGACTAGACCGGACCGGACGGGCCCCAGTCTCTGGTCCATTCGCCATATCACATTCAAAAGCATGTGAAGGTGAGTGGTGGTTTTGTATAAAATTGTAACATGAGGGGCACCTGGTGGCTCAGTGGTTGAGCATCTGCCTTCAGCCCAGGGCATGATCTCAGGGTCCTGGGATCGAGTCCTGCATCGGGCTCCCTGCATGGAGCCTGCTTCTCCCTCTGCCTGGGTCTCTGCCTCTCTCTGTGTGTCTCTGTGTCTCTCATGAATAAATAAATTTTTTAAAAAAATTAGAAAAAATAAAAATCTTAAAAAAAGAAAACATTCCATTTTCTAGATCTGCCTGACTATAGTAAGTAAAGATAAACATAATGAGAAATGGTTCTGGGGGAAGTACAGCATAGGTGGGGTGACCGTTTAATTTCACCAATAAATCATTGTTTAAGCTACAACCCTTCAGGTGTGGACTGGGGACGCCAGTAGGGGTTCCACTGGGACAAGTGTCAAGCAGCACTCTCCTGGACCACCCGGGGACGCGTCTTCACGCTGGGGCAGAGCAGGGAGAGATGGAGGGAGGAGACCCAGGGGGGAGGGGGAGGGCGCAGGGCAAGGCGGCCACGAAGGCCAAGGTACCAGGGTCCGAGATGCGGCTGAGCTGGGCAGCGGGTCTGGACCTGCCATGTGCTGGAACCCGGGAGGGGATATCAGGTCATTCCGGGGCTGCCGTTTGCCCTTTGCCTGGACTCCCAGGGGGAAGAGGAAAAGCACCTGGTGTCTCTGAGTGCACCTCCCACACCTGCCCCCACCTCTCCCGTGGTCCAGGTGAGTCCACGAGCTGTCCCTTGGCTCAGCGTTGAATGGAAGCTCAGGCTCCTCTGCGGGGTGGTGCTAACACCACGGAGAGACTAATTTGCTGCTTTCGAGAGCTCACCCCTGGGATTGGGCCATAATTGCATGCAGGAGTCAGGGGAGACAAGTGGAGGCGAGGCAGCTGCCTCCCAGGAGTGTAAATGCTTGGTTTTCACCATGTATTTTTGCCGGGTCCCAGAAACGCCCAAGCGCCCCCCTCACTGCGTATTAACCACACGTCAGCGCTTCGGCAGAGCTGCTCCCCGTCAGCCCGTGACCGGAAAGGCGACCGTGCGCTTTGGTGCGTGCCGAGAGCCAGCAGATGGCCCATGCAGGGCAGCCGGGCCTCCCCAGGCCGAGGTGCAGGGCTCAGAAAAATGCCCTCTGTGCCTGCCAGATGGGCTCGTGGGTACGTCTGGAGCAGGATCTCCCGAAGGTCCTGGGAGAGATCAGCAGGGGCCGTGGGTGACGGCGGCTCAACCCACCTCTGGGAAGGGGAAGGAAACTGAGGCCCACACTGCGGATTTGCCCCTGCGGCCCGGCCTTGGCATTAAAAGATAGATAAGGCCGTAGGCAGTAGATGTGAGCTCGGGATGCTTTTGGGGAGTGGCCCTCGCCCCTCATGTTCGTGCATCTGGGCTTGCGCAGCCCGGCTCGGTGGCCAATGGCTCAGCTGTGAAGAATGCTGGGGGGTCCCTGTTAGTGGTCTCCGTGGATGAGTCTCGGGCCTTCCCTCAGGGGTATACGGCCGGAGGGCTGACCCTGCCTGCAGCACAGGGCCGGGCAACCTCTGAGGCGTCTGCGGCCACCGGAATGCGCAGGCGCCTCCGGACCTTGCTTCCTCCTCGCCTTCATTCTGACACCGGGGCCCTGGTGCCCCCTCGCACCGCTCCTGCCTCTCGGGCGCCGCAGCCCGGCTGTCCACCTGGCTTTCAGTTTTGTCTCATGACGGACAGTCCGGATGGCTCTAAGCGGTGTGCTCCGCATCACTCCGCAGCCAAGGGACGGCTGCCCTGTCCCTGCCCCCAGATTCGCTGATACAACTTCACGCCCCCAGACTCTTGTGAGCGCCCACGCTCGGCCACTGGCGTCGTGCTAATTCTAAAGCCCACTTGCCACGTGGGCCCCGCTCAGGGCTCTCTGCAGCCTGCCTGCCGGCGCCCCTGCTTCCGCCTTCTCCCACTGGCTCCCCTGTGCCGTTCGTCTCCACCGTACAGGCCGTCCAGCCGTCTCCCAGGTGGGTGCACCCACACGTGTGGCCTCGGGCTGCTCTCCCCCCACCCTGCCCTCCCTTCGCCGTCCTCCTCCCGCAGGGCCCAGTGAGAAGCCGCCATCTTGGGAGAGCTCCCCAGGGCCTCGGTGGTCCTCGCCGTGCCCCCCGCTCCTCAGCGCTGACTGCTCTGAGGTCACTCAGGTCATGACCGGGGGACAGGTGCTTCCTGCGCGTGCACGTCTCCCCTGCCGGGGCTCATTGCTCTTTCAGGACGGCGCTAAGCATCATCTCCCCCCTCCCAGCCTCACAAGGCCGGCCTGGGGGCCGCGCATGCAGCCCTCCCTCCAGCCGTCATCCCGCTCTGGGTCTCTAAGGACGTGCTGGGGTTTTGAAGGCTGGTTACTTTTAAATAACGGCACCAAGTATCGGGAGGAAGCAAGGGGAGCTGCCCCGTAGCCTTGGGGGTGAAGCCAGATCGCGCGTTTTTCTGGGGACGTGCATGCTCCTGTTGCACCGCGGGGTGCGCGAGAAGGTGGGGAACTTGTGCGACTCCGGGTCTCACCACTTCCCAGCCAGGTGACTCTGCGTGACGTATTTAAAGCTCCGGTTTGCTCATCTGGGGGTGGCGGCGGCGGGGCAGCTTTAGAAGCCAGAGGATGTGTTCTGACTCAGGAAAGGAGCGTGCCGGGCAGGAAGAAGGCCACCCCTGCCCTACGTGCCCACAACCGGGACGCCGTCCTGGGCCCTTAGCTCCTCACGGTTTATGGGCCGGTGTGTGCCCTTGGCCGTGACGGAAAACGTGACTTTGCTTTTCTGTTCTGCGGTGCAGAAGATCAGTGTGTGGAGCCCGATGGCCACGGGGCAGCAGCTGGCCAGATGAGAGCCAGCGGCGAGTACACCTGGGCGTCGCGGCTTGCACACCGAGAAGTGGTCGCGGCGGTACGGCGTCAACGATTTCTGAAGCAGCGCTACTAGAGGCCTCGGGCTTCTCCTTGTAACGTGGCCGTCCCCGTGCGTCCTCCCCGGCGTGCCCCACCGGTGTCACACCCCACTTGCTGTCTGTCTCCCCACGCTCTCTCGTCACTTGGGGCCCCTTCTGCGCCCCGGCTTCTCCAGGCCGCCCGGTGGGAGCCCTTTGTCGGCCTCACGCGGGCACCGTGGGACGGAGCAGCTATGGAAGGCCGCACGTGACTTGGCCAAATTGAAGACGGGCCACCTCCTTCTAGACGCTTGCTCCCTAGCACCTGTCCTCATTTGGAGAACGTATCTTCTGGATCCAGACTTGTTTTTTTTTTGTTTTGTTTTAAAGATTTTATTTATTTATTCATGAGAGACACCGAGAGAGAGGTAGAGACCCAGGCAGAGGGAGAAGCAGGCTCCACGCAGGGAGCCCGACGCGGGACTCAATCCCGGGTCCCCAGGATCAGGACCTGAGCTGAAGGCAGACTCTCAACCGCTGAGCCACCCGGCGCCCCAGGATCCAGCCTTTTGTGATTCAGATCTCGTCATCCCGTGCACTTCCGTTCCAGAGGCAAAGAGCGTTATTTGCTTTTTTGGGGCCTGCACACCCTTGATGGGCAAGCTAACGGCTGACCCCTGAGCAGCTCAGGGCTGCCCTGCAGGCCTTGCTGCTTCCAAATAGCCCATTAGTTTCTTTTCTGGACAAAACTCACTGGAGTGTTTTTCCGTATATTAAATTTAAACAACCCGCTTCCCCATGGTTTCTCCGCGTCCTCCCTGCGGGGGTCCTTCGGAGACACAGAGTCGCAGGGAGGCTCTCATTCCCTTTGAGGCCTCTTTGGTGCGGGCTCATACCACCTCCCGTCTCCTCCCCCCAAGGAAGGGCATTGACTTCTGAACGTCAACAAGTAGGAAACGCAGGTGGAAGGCCTTGGCTGTTGACGCAGACGCCCGGAGGCAGGAAGAGGGCCTCTCTAGAGCAAGGCCGCGCAGACACACGTCTTCCCTGGGGAGCCAGGGTCCCGGTTCATAGCTGCCTGTGTCCCACCCAGCCTCCCGCGCCAGCCTCGTCCCCTGCAGGGACACGGAGCGTGGGCAGACTCTGCGGGGCCCAGTCTCCGGCCTCGCTCTGCGCACGCAGCTCAGGAGCGTCGCATGAGGACTAGCAAGGGTCATGCCCTGGCTCGGGGCACAGGGACCAGCACGGTTTCCAGGATGCCTGGGCCCACGGGAAGGAGAAAGGCACGGAAAAGGAAGGCTTGGGAAAGCCAGTATCTGGAGGACACGTTTGAGCTTGTTGGGAGCCGCCCGGACTCAGGGACTCTGAGATCCCCGAAAGCAGCAGTGAGCGCCAGGTCTGGCCGCACGGACCACGTGCCCCTGCTTGCCCTCCTCCCTCGTCCTGTCGCCATCTTCATTGGAAGGAAAGCGAGCTACTTTTCCGTGGCTGCGTCATTGTTCCTGGCGGAGGGGCTGGCGCGGCCATCTCAGACCGTGGACCCTGCGGAAGACGGGCGTCAGCAGCTCCCAGCAGAGATGCGCAAGTCGGGCTGGTCTTTTCCAGGCCTGGTGCTCCAGAGCTGCCTTCGCTTCTCCCTGCCAGTCCGGACGGGGGCCTGTGCCTTCAGCTTCCCGGCCAAGGGTGGGCGGTGCATTTTCACATTTGTTAGCTCTGGGCTGGGAGTCGAGGCCGTCAGGCATTTCTCACGGCCTTGGGTGGGTCTCTCCGTGGCTGCTCTGAGAACGTTCTGCCTCTCTGGTCACCTAAAAGTTAACTTTTATATTGGAATGCAAGTGAACTGAAACCCTAGATGCCTCTGGGGTATGCTTGGGCTGATCTCCAGGGATTTGGAAAAACTGGAGCTTTCCGTGCCTGGAGTTGCGGTGTAGGGCAGTCGTCCTGTAAGGGCTTCCGGGCCCGCGAGCCTGGCCCACTAGGAGGTCCGGGGGGCAGGGGTCCTAGCACTCTCCACGAGGAAGGGCCCAGCGTCTTGGGGGCGGGGGGGGGGGCTGTGTCCCTTCCTTCCTGTCTCGGCTGCGGTGCCGCAGCCTCATGGCAGGTTGCACCACAGGCTGGAGTTCCGTGCCTGGTGCCGCGCTCACCGCCTGCGTGACCTTGAGCCGTTGGCCTTCCTGTGTCCCGGCATTATCTGCAAAACAGAGACTTCCTCGTGGAGGGTGGGGGCCGTGAGGGATGAATAAGGGTTGTCGGGTGCCCGGAACAGCAGCTGGCACAAATGCGGCGTTTGACTATCCGTAAAATAAGTGAAGCCGTTGTGCCAAAATACACAGTGTCCACCGAGAATCTGCATCCGAGAGCCCCTTGCACACCAGACCGTCTGCCTGTGGTTGTTTTTCCTAGCGGAGGTGATTGAAATATGGAACATTATCACGTGAGGCGGAAAAAATGACTGCGTGATGCAGGCACATTCTTTTAGAGTCTGGGAGATGCAGTCACTCCTAGGGCGATTTCTTCTGTCACGTGTGGGCCCACATTTCCCGCCCAACTCTTGGACACCTGCTGGATGCACCAACATTTATTTTCTCTTTTTCCTACTTCGGGAGAAAGGCCCTGCCCCTCTTTTCCTCCCACAGAGCTGACAAAGCTGCCCACCTGCACATCTGGCCACCAGGACTCTAGCATCGCTCCGGAAGCATCACTGTCCCCTCCTGGCCAGTGCCCCACGGGGGCAGCCACCTGTGCGTCCAGCGGGACCTTGAGCTGCCTCTTCCTTCCCTTCTGTGCTCCCCCCACAGCTAGCTCCCCGTCCGCACATCCTCATCCCATCTGGCTCCTGGTGTCCATCGGTGGACAGACACACTGACCCTCCGCTTCCGCTGCCGGCAGATCTGGGTACGATGCCATCAGATTCTGTTTTTCCAGAGCTCATGTGGAAGATTTGGTTTATAGAAAGTGGCTACTTCTGTCCTCATTTGATCAGAAAATCCCATTCATCAGAATATACAGGGTTTTTTAAAAAATTTATTTATTTGCTGGAGGCCGAGAGAGAGAGAGAGGGAGCGAGCGCAGGCTGGGGAGGGGCAGACGGAGAAGCAGCCTCCCCGTCCAGCAGGGAGCCGGCGCGGGGCTCCATCCCCGGCCCCCCGGGACGTACAGTTTGGGAATTATTCGTGGAATTAAGCAAACTGAGTTACAGTCGTCTTCGGTTTCTTCAGTGGCAACATGAGAATCTTACTGTGCATCTCACAGACGTGTTGGAAGACCTGGGGGAACCTTAAAGAGCTACCTTCCATTCCAGAAGGTTATTTTTATTATTAGACGTTAAGAATTCAACTTTTTGGGCTCTCCTGGATGGCGGGGGCAGCGGCACATCTCCAAGTAAACAGGCAGTGGCGACGGGCAGCATCTCCCAGGCTCTTCAGCTCCGACCTGGTGCGTCAAGAAGGCTCGTTCGTCATCACCGCGGCGAAGGCTGATGTCAGTCATGCCTCCAAAACTTCGCTTTCGTCTGTGGCAGTTGAGATCAATGAAGAACGGGGGCGCCCGGTTGGCTCAGTTGGTGAAGCGTCTGCCTCGGGCTCGGGCCATGATCCCGGGGTCCTGGGATCGAGTCCCGCATCGGCGGGGGGGGTCCCTGCTCAGCGGGGAGCCTGCTTCTCCCTCCCCCTCTGCTGCTCCTCTCTCTGTCAGATAAATCTTTAAAAAATTAATAAATTAATGGAAAACAGAAATATGCTTTGTAATAATTACAGTAACAAGAAAAATTTATACTTAATGATCATGCACCGTGTGCCAGGCACCCTTCATGGTACTTGGATGCTTAATTATCATGGCCCCACGAGGCTAATTCTGTTTCTATGCCCGTTTTACAGGTGAAGGAGCAGAGACACAGGCAAAAACACACGCCTGGGGTATCCCAGCCTGTAAATGTGGGGCGTGAGTTCGAATCTAGGGGCTGCTCCTCATCGCTGGGCTGCTCTGTCTCTGTCCCCCGTCCATTTTACAGAATTTGTGCAAAATGAGCAAATGGGGGAGGCAGGCCCCAAGCCTCGCCCACATGCTCTGTGCTGCAGTGCTGCGTCCCCTGGTGAGGATGGTCTGCATGTGTCGGCGCCACGGGTAAACCCTTTCCCTCCTCTGTCGCCCTGGCCCTGCCCAGCCTGTGCTCAGGGAGTAGCCCTCCCTGACAGAGGGTCCCGTTTCTGGGTTGGAACCGTTGTTGCACGGTGGACCCATGGCCGTCGGGGAGGGAGTGTGGGGACGGTGCCTTCTTGCAAATGGAGCGGTGCTCTCTGAAGATGCGTCTTGTTGCTGCAGCAGATTCGAAGCCATCCTTTGTGACTGCCGATGGGTGCTTCCCGCTGCCGCACACCGGGTGCTATGGGTCTGGGACCGCTGGCCGTGAAGCCAAGGCCTGCCCTTGCGGCTACTGCTGCTGCTGAAAGACGGGACTGGGGCTGAGAACCCCATCGAGGCTGCGAGCACGCCCGGCTGGCCGCGGCCTGTGTGTCCCCTTCCCGCGTGAAGGCCGTGTGTCTGGAAGTGAGTGGGGATGGGGAAGGATGGGGGAGAGCGACCTTCTCCAGCTGGTTCAGGTTCCGATTCTGGGGCGATGGAGCGAGACGAGGCCAGCCCTTTGGTAACTAGGTTGCCCGAGGCAGAGAGACGCTGCTGTCCCCACTGCAGAGGAGGACGGGCTGATGGAACAGGTGGGCATGAGGGAGAGCGCTTACTGTGGCCGCTCCAGAGGGCGGGCTGCAGCGAGGGGCCCGGGTGCACCCCCGAAGGGTGGCACCCAACCCTTGCCAGCCACAGAATTCAGGCCTCGGCTGGCTGTTGTACTTGCAGCTCCCAAGCAGTGCAGCCCTGGGGCCCTACTGCTCTGGGGGCCTGCAGTCCTGGGGTCCTGCTGCCCTGGGGCCCTGCCACCCTGGGGCCCTGTAGCCCTGGGGTCCTGCTGCCCTGGGGCCCTGTAGCCCTGGGGTCCTGCTGCCCTGGGTCCCTGGAGCCCTGGGGTCATGCCACCCTGGGCTCCTGCCCTCCTTCCTGCCTGTAGCTCGAGGACAGAGCCACGCCTGGGGCGGTGTGAGGCCCCCTTCGATCTCACTTCACCCCAATCTTTCACACCCATTCCGGCCTGCTCCCCTCCCCACACCCTGGAACTGTATGCACAGGAGCATTCATTCAGGTTCTCCAAGGCTCCGGCCTGGACCCAGTACCCCAGACTCCTCTGCCTCCACTGCCCTCCTCCTGCCCCCCAGCTCCACGTTGAAGTCCTCCTTGTTCTATGAGCCGAGCTCAGGTGCAGGCGCAGGCACGTCCGCGACCCTTCCCTGTGCATACTCCGCCCTGAAGCTGGAGTCGCCTCCCCTTTGCTCTGTCCCTGAAGCTCCTGCTTGTGCTCTGTGGACGCGCTTACTGCCTCTTGCTCTGGTGTCTCCCTCGCCCGACGGCCACGGCCTTGAAGGCGAGAAGGTCCACATCCCTCATCTCTGTGCCCTACTCCCAGCCACTCTCTGCCTAGCAGTTGATCAAAGACAACAGGCTGCACAGCACCTGTCCCTCGGGAGCCAGCTCCAGCTGCTCCGTGGAGGTGCTGCTGGCTGAGCCCTGCCCAGGTGGGAACGCTGGAGCCTACCCAGCAGCCCTCCCAGAGGGACCCAGGGGTCTACCTGGAGCTCCTGGGACTCGGGTGCGTCATACTGAGTATTTGCCGAGGTGGCAGGAAGGCGGGAGAGACCCACACGTGGCCAAAAGGCATGTGAAACGACACTCAACCTCCTTCGTCATCGGGAAAACACGACTCCCTGCCACGGCACGATGGCACTGCAGGCAGCGGCTGCGACGAGAGACGATCACGGTGGCGGCAAGGACATGGAGAAGTCGGGGCCGTCGCGCCCTGCCGGCGGGGCGGGAACACCGAACACTGCAATCCCCTTGGAAAGCGGCCCGGCTCTTCCTCAAAGTCAACACCGAGCTCGCATGTGGCGCTGCCGTCCCACCCCCGGCAGACGCCCGAGAGAACGGCGCACGTGGGCCCATCCAGAAACCTGTACGCGTGTGCACGGAGCAGCGTTACGGGTGAGCGCCAAAGGGCGGGTTGGCTGGCGGGGCGACGGTCAAGATGCGGCGTATTCACGGGACGGCACGTTGTCTGACCGTAGAAGGGAGCAAAGTTCTGACACACACTGCAACGTGGAGGAGCCTGAAGCCGCTCTTCTAAGGCCACTGCCTCCGTTGACGTGAAACGTCCAGAAGAGCCCCAGAGGGTTGCGTGGAGGCTGGTGACTGAGAGTCAAGCTCCTTTCTCAGGCGGTGGAAATGTTCTAAGGTGGATGGTGCCAGTGAATATGATAAAAACCATTGAATGGAAGAACCGCGTCGTAGCTGAGTTTCATGGCGGTAGAACCGTCATCGAAAAAAAAATGAGGAGGAGGAGTCCTGCTGCTGCGGCCAGCACGCACTTCAGCGTGCACACCAGCCCCCGTTGCCCCTGGAAGGAGACGGCGATAGCATCCCGCCGTTCGCCCACACGGTACTTTCTCCAGGATGCAGGAAGCATAAGCACTGACAGGTCCGTATTAGGTCATTTTTTAAGAATTTTATTTCATCTTTATGAGTTAGCTGCCCTTTTACTTTCCAAGACTCGGCTTGCAGTTGGATTTCTTCGTTGGCCACCGGGACACGACGGCTCTAGTAATCTTTCAGTGCTGGTAGTCGCTTCGTCGCTAAAGAGTCAATTAAAAGGACTTAGAACTGCCAAGAGCTCGGGATGCAGTGCGAGTGGGGAAGACACTCAAGGGTGCAAGCCGTGGACCCGTATCCTGAGGGTTTGGCCGACACCTTGTCTCTTATCAGAAGACAGGCAGGGTTTGGTTGACCAGGAAGAGAGGACATTTGAGGTCAGGGCATCCCGGGTGCTTTGGGGTACCGTGAGAGCTCAGTCCAGGGTGCCGGCATAGACAGAGCAAGGGTCAGACATGGAGCACCCCATGAACCACACAGAGCACCTGGGTGTTACCTAGTCGTGGGTGGGGAGGCCTGGCTTCACTTTCCCATTCGGAAGGTCACGTTGGCCGCGTGATGGAGACCAGGTTGCAGAGGAGTGAAGACGTGAATGCCCGGGCTGGGGACGAGGTTTAAGGAGGGGGAAATGGTAGGCGGGTGAGAGCGCCACAGGTCAGGGATGCCACCCAGGGCTCTGGCCGGCACCTTCCAGTGGGTGATGGTACCTGTTAGTCAGCCGGGAGGTGCTAGTTGGTCCTCCGCCTCCCAGGCGGGGGTGGGAGGTAGACACTGAGCCACCAGTCCTGGACCCTATGCCAGAAAGCGACAGTGGTCACTGGATCCAGCACCGGCCAGCAGTGAGGCACATGCGTGCTGGCTTCAGCGGTCCTGACCCAGCCCACAGGTCCTGGCAGGCCTGGACTCCTGCACACGTGTGGCCCCAGGTCCACCGGCTCTCGGTACAAGCAGGTGGGCTTGCTCATCTGCAGGCTTCCTTCCGGCTCTGATGCTCTGTCGTTCTTCATGATGGGAGATGACGCACTTGGACGGGTCCCCCTTTAGATGATGTACGTGGTCATTTCAGAGATGCTTCAGAATCCATTTCTGGTCCTGTCCTCCCTGGTAGAGGATTCCCAGAGCTTAGATGTCGGTCTTGCTGTCACACCTGCCTTCCCAAGGCTGCTCTTTCAAGCACCAATCTCCGAACATTTGGATTTACTGGGAAGCGTTCGGAGAGGGCTTTTCCTAAAGCAAAGGCTTCTTCTCAGAGGCGATGCTCACCTGGGGTACTTCACATTTCCCCACGTTTACATCTCAGGCCCGCCTCATTTCATTTCTTGGCCTGGTTCGGAAGATCCACACGGAGAACTTTCTGCCTGTTTGGTGGCTGCCCTGAGTCACAAGGGCTCCCTCTGCTTCCCGGTGGGGTTTTTGGCCCCTCTGCTTTATGGCATCGTAACTGCATCCCAACCAGGCAGCAGAATCCAATCCTCTGCCACCAGATTCCCAGTGTTTTTCCACTGGGCGAGCAGGGCAGCCTGAGGGTCCCCGCGGCAGGGGCAGCGTGGCGTGGTTGTTGAAGTGTTTCTCCAGGGAGAGTGGAGTTGGCGTCCGACGAGGGAGGGGAGGGACCTGCTACCCTGCCTCACCTCTCTCTCGAGAATGCACATTCCGTCCCTGCGAGCTTCCTTGCCTGGAGGCTGCTCCGTCCTGTGGGGCCTTTGCCAAGATTATCACAGAACTGAGGAACGTCAGAGCTGGAAGGCCCAGACCCAACCCGCGAGCTCTTCCCTGCAGAGTGGGGATTGGATCTCTAGCACCGTTTTGTCCCCAGCTCTCAACACGACCTTGGCACACAGTCTCCGTAGACGGTCCCCGCGTGAGTGAGCGGAGAGCAGAAGGGCGGCCGAGCTGGTTTCCCAGGCAGGGGACGGCCCCCGACCTGCCTTTACCAGGTGGCCCAAGCTCTTAGCGCCTTGGGCTCCGCGTTCTTGGGGACACAGCGTGGCTGCGGCCAAGGCCCGCCCGGTGCCGAGGGGGTGGGTGGATGAACGCAGGCCTGACGCCCCTGCGCGTCGCTGCTGCCGCTTCCGTGGGCCTGGCCCTGGTGGCCTTTCACACGGCCCCTGCCTTGCCCGGCTGCGCGAGGCGGCCTCACCTCCGTGAATTAGGAGTAAAACCCCACTCGTTGGAAAAACAGAAAAGAAAAAGAAAACAGCATCAGCTTGCTCAGGGGAGATCTGTGATGGACAAAAATCTAAAAATAGTCATATGGGGGGCACCAGGGGGGCTCAGCAGTTGGGCTTTGGTCCAGGGTGTGACCCCGGGGTCCTGGGATCGAGTCCCACGTTGGGCTCCCCACGTGGAGCCTGCTTCTCCCTCTGCCTGTGTCTCTGCCTCTCTCTGTGTCTCTCATGAATAAATAGATAAAATCTTAAAAAAAAAAACAAACCTATGTGGGGTTGTGTGTGCGAGATGTGGCTGTTCTCACCACTGGCGTGTTTCGTTTGCTGATGGTGGAGCAGTCATTCCTGGAGGGCGTTTTGCGGTGCTCCCTGGGGTCTTTCCCCGTGGTCTCGGGGGTGGTTATGAACTTGCTAATGGCTGCTTGAGTCAAAATCCTAATTCACATACTTTTATTGATTGAGTTGTACCTTAGCCCCCACCCAGTTGTGAAGGTTTTGTGTAAGTATGTGTAGACAGACTGAGTGGGTGGGGAGGGGCAGAGGAAGAGGGAATCTTTTATTATTTTTAAATACTTTTTAAAGATTTTATTTATTTTACTTATTTGAGAGAAAGAGAGAGAGAGCTTGCAAGCATGGGGAAGGGCAGAGAGAGAGGAAGAGGGAAAGAATCGCAACTGGACGCTGTTCTGAGCGTAGAGCGCAGTGTGGGGCTTGATCTCAGGCCCCTGGGACCAAGGCCTGAGCTGAAACCCAAAGCCAGACGCCACCCAGGCGCCCCAACTGGCAAATATTTTTTTTTAGAGATTTTATTTATTTATTCATGAGAAACACAGAGAGAGAGAGAAGCAGAGGCACAGGCAGAGGGAGAAGCAGGCTCCATGCAGGGAGCCCGACGCGGGACTCGATCCCGGGACCCAGGGTCACGCCCTGGGGTGAAGGCGGCACCAACTGCTGAGCCCCCGGGCTGCCCTGGCAAACATTTTTAAGGTGGCATCTAGTAAAGGAGAGCTAGGCAATGCTAATAAATAATAAATAAATAAATAAATAAATAAATAAATAAATAAATAAATAAATAAATGAATGATGAATGAATGAGTGAATGAATGAATAAAATTAAAAGATGCAAAAAGAGCAAGTAAAAAGTTGGATGTCGTAGTTGCTTTGACTGAAGATTCACCTCGGCAGTTGTTAGCATCTTCCAGGCCAAGAGAGAAAATACACTCGGTGAAGCATGTGGCCCGTTTAGCAGCAGGGGCCCGGGCGCCCAGTCAGAGGCCCTCGCTGGCTCCCGTCCAGCCGCAGCTGCGGTGAAGTCCTGGGAGAGCTGATGGGCCCCGGGGACCCGTCCGCACCCGCCGCGGGCGCCCCGGTGACCAGCTCGGGGGCCGAAGAGGCTGAGCACCCCCCCACCTCGCCCGTGCAGCCTGGGAACCAGGGCGGGTGCTCTGTTCGGGGGAGGGGGGTCTAGGAGACATCCGCACCCACGTCTGGGTCCCAGCCGGAGTGAGCACCCACGCCGACGGCAGCCGCGTCGGTGACAGACCCTGGGTCGGCCTCTCCCTTTCCGTCCCTTCCTCCCTTCTCCTGCCTCCTGGGATCACCCCACACTCTGTGAACCAGTCTCTTGGCTCAGGCTGTGCCCCGGCCCGCCCACCTGCCCGCGTCCCACAGCACGTGGTCAGGATATGGGCAGAAGCGGCGCACAGGGGACCAGGAGCCCGACAGCCGCCGTGGCCGGGCTGCGGGGACCACGCTGGGCTGTGCCTGCTGAGGAGCACTTTGTCCGAGAAAGGGCGTTTCTCCTGGTGTCAGCCGGGGGCCCAGCTTGGGGCTTGAACACCAAGTCCCAGTGTCCCGTGTCCACCGGGCGCTGTCGTCCATTTCCCCAGCCCCCGTCTGGGCACTCAGGGCTTGTGCGCCCTCAGGGCCGTGCTCCCTTAGCCCCGGCCCCAGGGGCTGTATCCATGCCCCAAGGGCAGCCCCCATAATTCCGTTTTCACCTGTGGACAGCTGCCTGAGCCGGAGCGAGCAGCTCCTGGTTGTGCCGCCACGTCAGGGCAGGACCGAGGGGAAAACGCGTGGTTTGGGCTCTTTGTCTTGTCCATGGCTGCCCTGTTTCCAGCGTTTTCCGGTTCGAGACTCTGCGGTCCGACCCGTGCATACGGACAGAAGCTGCTGTGACCGCTGGAGCTTTCCCTACGCGGGGCTCAGCCCCTGGCCCCAGACGGGCGTCATCACAGCCCTTTGGTCCGCGCCCCTCCCGCCCCTGGCCACGGATTCTGACTGCGGGCACCTCAGCCCGTTTCACCCCAGATTTCAGTTGCAAAGTAATGTTGTTCCTTCAGTTTGTTGGAATGAATTGCATGAGGCAGCCTGGGGCCATCTGGTACTACTGGGGATCGGATGCCCCGGAATCCTGCCCCCCGCCCCCCGGCCCGGCCCGCGGAGTGCTCCACGCACCCCTTGTGGGGACCCTCCTGCTGAGGACCCTCCTGTCCGCAGGCTGCCTCCTGCCTCCGTCCTGAGCCCCAGGGGGACGTTGACGGGAAGGAAGGGAGCCCAGGCCCCAACTTTCCCCCCCTTCCCCTCATCCCTCACCTTTGTGGGACTGTTCTGGTCAGAGTTGTGACCGATGAAGCGAAAAGCATCATTTTTCAGGACCCAGACTCAATAGCACTGCAACTTTCCATCAGCACCGTGCCATTGGGGCGCCCGGGTGGCTCAGGGCTTGAGCGCCTGCCTTGGGCTCAAGGCATGACCCTGGGTCACAGGATCGAGTCCCGCATTGGGCTCCCTGCACGGAGCCTGCTTCTCCCTCTGCCTGGGTCTCTGCCTCTCTCTGCGACTCTCATGAATAAATCAATCAAATCTTTAAAAAAACAAACAAACAAAAGTCCTGCTGCTCGTCCTGTTCTTGGGGAAGAGTTTATTTGTGTGGCTCTGGTACCAGTGTCTTCCTTGCTGCGTGGTCACGTCTACACCCATCTTTTCTCTCCTTCCAGGCTCTTAGCTTCCTGCAGGCAGGGACCGGGCCCCCCTACCCCCCCCCCCAGGCCCCATGAGTAACTACTTAGCAAACTGTAAGACCGGCATGGATCTGGGGCTGGCCTAAAGGAAGCTGGGATGCCATCTGTTCCTCCTGCCCCTGTCTGCTGCTGCGTACTCCGGACAACGCGTGGCTGCCCGCTCGCCCTGCATCATTGATAGGAAATGCAGATGTGGCTTACGTCCAGGAAACGTGGTTCCCGTGCTGGCTCCCACTGCAGCCCTTCTGGAGCCAGCGCCTCCCACACTCGAGTTGGCTCCAGGGCGAGCCGGGGGCTGCAGAGCCTGGCTGTCCTCATCCCCAGCAGGAGGGGCCTCCCCGCGGTGCTGACGAATGGTTCCCGTCTCCTTCTCCATGGGGCTCCTGCATCTGGAAACTCATTCTGACGGTGGCTTGGATCCTCAGAGGTACATACTGAGGTGTGCGTCCATTAGTCTATCAGTTGGCAGTGAGTTGCCAAGCGCGGTTTGCCAGGCCCTGCTCCAGGGGCTGGGGACGCATTCACGAACAAAAGATGCGGCCCCTGCTGCGTGGAGTTCATGGTGCAGCAGGGGGGACAGAGCGGCATTAAACATGACGGGCAGGGCCAAGCCAGAGGGTGTTGGGGCTCGCGCCTGCAGTAGGTGCTGACCATCTCCCTGCAGGTGGGTCCCAGGGCCTGGATTCCCGACCCCCTGCTTTCCCAGAAGCATGTCTGTCCCCAGCCATCCGGTCGGATCCTGGAGAAAGCCTTGGAGTTTGCCCTAAAGCACCTGCAACGTGCGCAGCTAGCTTGAGGTACTCTCCTGAGCTCCGGCTCACCCTGGGGCCACTCTGGCCCGCCGTCTCTTTGTCTGCAAATCGAGGGCTGTGGTCTAGGGCCGCATTTCTTAGGGTCAGTTCTGGGGAATACCGATCCCAGGACGTGTACTGGAGCAAAGGGCTTCGTGATGGAGTGGGTTTGGGAAAGTGAATACTCCATATGAATATATGAGCTTCACCGTCCTCTTCTAGATTCCCGGAGCACATTAAAGGCCCTCAGAAGTCCGCGAGGACGCCATCCGGCCTGGCTCCCTTGAACCTGGATCACTCACTTCACGTGCACCTGCTTTCCCGAGGCTCTGAGGCGCCCTGCGTTCCCTTCCGCCCTGGCACCGTCTGAGCAGGGTGGTGGTGATGCTCTGGGCTTGGGACGGAAGCCCGTGTGGGGCAGTGGCCCCGACCCTGCATCTCCTGGCCCTCCTTCCCCCTGTGATCATTCCGCCAGCGTCCAGGGAGACGGCTGACCGAATTTCCTGCCGTGGGTTCCGGAGACATTTTCAGACACCGACTGGCGGTGCCACTGCCTCGAAATCCACAATCACTCGTAACTGGCCTCAGAACAACCAGCTCGCAAAACCATCTGTCATGGGACACTTGAGCAGGACTCAGAGGCCCATTAATCATTCAAGCGACGAGCTTCTTCAGACCCCGGCCTTCCAGCTCCTGGGGCTCACTTGTCCTGGGCCCCCTGACATGTTCGGGGGAGGGGGGCGGTCCTCGGCCATGCTACAGACGTCAGTGCCCCCAGTGCTGGCCCCGCATCCCCAAGCCTCACCCATGGGAGGAGGGACGGTTGGTACAGGTTAATCACGCTCTGATGGCATTGGCTCGCAGGTGGTGGGCGCCCAGCACGCAGCTCTGGCTCTCCGAGGTCGCTCTTGCAGCATCCCCAGCCATTCAGGAAAAAAAAAAATAGAGGCTTTTTTTTTTTTTTTGCAAGTTAGAGGTACCTAAAAATATTGGTCGAATTAGTTCTAGCTGATTAGATCCGATTCTCATTCCCATTTAGTGGAATTATAGAACATCGCAGCTGCCTGGGAACATAGAAATCATCTCCAGTTCCAGCATTTTTCAGTGTAGGAAAATGAGACCAGAGCGAAGGGACTCCTTCAAGGTCGCCCAGCTGGTTTGAGGCAGAGCCAGGCCAGTACCCCGGCCCCCTGGCTTCCAGCCCCGTGGCCTTCCCCGCCCGTCCCAGGGCGTCTTCCTGGGGGTGCTGCGGCCCATCCCAGGCACCACCACGTTGGATGCAGGTGTTCGCTTCCTTCTGTGGCTCTGTGATGCCGGGGGCAGCACGTCTGTCCCAGCCGCCACACCCCTGGGCCGTGAGGTGGGCTTGTTGCGTGCCATCAAGAGGGTCGAAATGAAAGAGCGAGCCCCCTCCCCGCTGCTGTCTGCTGCCCCCCCCCCCCCGACTTGTGATCAGGGCTGGCCGTGCCCTCTTCACATCCCTCTCCCGGGCGTCCCGCAGACTCCAGCTGGAAGCAAGCCTGGAGCCAGGCCTTCCCACCCCGTTGTAGGCTCTGCGGGGCCAGGCTCCGGGGTGCTCCAGTGGAGGCGCCTTTCTGGCCAGATACTGAGCCGGTTCGTCCACCTCTCCCTGGAGCCTGGAGAGAAGGCAGAGGGGCGGGGGGCGGGGTCCGCCTCCCATCTGCGGAGAGTGGGGGGATGACCACTGAGGCCCTGGAGGTTGGGGTTTCTCCTGGAGTCCATGCTAGAGGTTGCTTGCAGAGATGGCCGGGTCCAGCACTGACGCTATAGACGAGGGCATGAAGGCGGGAGGGGGGTGGCCCTGGCCCGAGATCCCGGGGCCAGCCAATGGCGGGGCGAGGATGAAGCCCAGGCTGCCCGCTGCCGCTTCCCGTATTTCTGCTGCAGAACCTTCAGCCTTCCTCGTTCTGGGTGCCGTTCTCCGGGGCAGGACCAGTGTGTCTCATCGCTGAAACCCTGCTGGTTAGGAAGTACAGAGTAGGGTTAAGGGGCAGAGGGCGTTCCAGTGTGGCCTACGGGTGTCTTACAGGGAAGCACAGGCACCGATGAGATGGAAGGTCATCTGGGGCTGTGCAGCCGAGAAGCCTTCCCGGGCCGAGGAGCGAATGCCCGGAGCAGCTGGGCTCTACGGGCTTGGGGGGATGGGGGTGGAGGGGCCCAAGCAGGTCAAGGAGCAGAGGTGGGGCAAGCAGGGGTCAACCCAGGCATTCTGTGCCTCCTCCCTGCACTAGACGGGGCCTCCTGTCTCCTAACCTTTTTTTTTTTTTTTTTTTTTTAATTTCTAGCTGGGGCTAGTGCTTGGCCACGTTTATGCCCAGAGGCTTAGGGAGATGCACACAGGGCCCAAGCCAGCCTCCGTGGAGAGTCGCCCATGCCCTGGGGTGGAAAGACAGACGTGTGTGGGCTTGGTAGCCTCAGACCCTGGGTGTCGCCAAGGACAGGTGCTGGCTGGGCTGAGGGCGCCTTGGCTGCCGGGTGTGCAGGCCACAGGGGAGGACGCGGCGGCTGCCAGCTGCAGCCGTGGCCACCCCCCTGCAACGTACCAGGGGAGCACTGCCCGGGCCCCGGGGCTGGGGCTCCTGGGAAGCAAGTCCTGGGACCCTGACGCTGGAAAATGGGCTGGAGAAGGGACACGGCATGAGGAGCTGTGCTGGCCTGCGGCTTCGGCTGCCTTCTGCTCCCCCTCAGGGCTGCCCAGGCCCCCCCATAGCAGGTGCTCAGTCACTGAGCCATAGGGAAATCCCGGATGGAACTAGAGTGACGGGAGCAGGTGCTTGCCTTGGCTTTCGCAATTACCAAGTGCTGTTCGTGGCTCCGGACTCTGGGAGGACGCTCCAGGGGCAATAGTGATGCTAATGGAACCAATGGCTTCTATGGGCCCTGCTGCTGGGGTGCACCCCGTGCCAGGCACTGTGCTGAGGACTCCGGGGAATGTCATTTAGCCGCCATTCACGCTTCCATAAAGTCATTATTAGTGCTCCCCTCCCCCCATTTTCTAGATGAGAACACTGAGGCACAGATTGGTGAGCCCACTCAAGGCCAGCCCCCGAGCCCGGAAGCGATGGGACTAGGATCCCGCACACAGTGTTGGTCTCCCTACCAGGCCTGCGCTCGCTGTGGCCCCCGTGGGGGCATCTGAGCCCCAGGGGCAGCGGTGGCCCTCAGAGGGAAGGCCCACGGGGACAAGGGGGCAGCCACGGGGTCAGGGTGGGAGGCGGTGGCCTTTGAACAGATGGTCCCTGCGGACTCGGTGTCGGCCCTAGATGGAAGTCGGGGTAGAAACCTAAGCTCCTCGTGTTCGGAGAGACTGTGTGAGCTTGGACTGGAATCTGATCCTGGAGGAATGTGCCCGGGCCCTGGGCCCCCCGCAGGAAGCCTGTGTCCCGAGTCCCGGGACGCGTGGGGACAGGCCCGGCCCCCTCCCAGCCTTCCCTCCTCAGCCAGGACCCTCAGCCTTGTTGTTCCAGCGGCCGGAGCAGGTCTCCCAGCTGTTGTTCCTGGAAGCCTTCCCGTGGTCTCAGGGCCTTTGAGAGGAGAACAGAGCAGCTAGGAAAACAGGGGAGGCACAAACGTCTGCGATCCTTGCGCCCGTGGAACAAAGAGGTGCTCAGAGGACACAGCACGCTCCCCCGCCCTCATGGCCTCCCCTCCCTCAGGAGCATCCCGCCAACAGTTCTGGAATGTGCATGTCCCGGGGCCTGGGGCTCCCCTCGGTGCAGGGCGCAGGTCCTCACTGGGGCCTCGTCGGCTGGGAGGTGGCTCGGTGGCGTCCCCCGTGTCTCCGGCCGCGCAGCTGTTTTCGGGTCTGCTTGGGTCAGGGTAGTAGCGTCGCCTCGTGTCCGCGTCGTGTGTAGACCTCATGGCTTCACCCTCAGACCAAAGCAGGGCTCGCGGCGGGACCGTGACGTGCCCCGTGTGGACGCGGCGCCCTCAGGGCCCCCAGACCCCTTCCTGGGCTCTCCTCGGAGGCACGCGGCCCCAGGGACCCCGTGCTCTTCCCGGGCTGCGGGTTCTGACTCCCCAGCCCCGAGTCTATCTAGTCCTGGATTGATTCCGAGTTGGGCCCGGGCCCCGTCCACCTTCGGGGGGGACCCGGCGGCATCGCCTCCCCTGGTCCCCCCGTCACGGCTGGACCTGCCGGGCGCTGGGCGAGGGAGGTGGGCCGCCGTCCTCCGTGCCACAACCCGGGGCCTCTTGCCGTCAAGGGCGGGGGGCTTCGGGGCTGCCTGCCTCCTGTCCTGCCCGCGGCTGCTCGGGCACACACTCGGACGCTTGGTGCCTTGTCGAGTCGGGCCCCAGCCCCGGGCTGCCCTGCAGGAGACGCAGCCGGGCCTGCCCCAGGAAGTTCCCAGGACGCCCGCTGCCCGGCGGTTGCTTTGTCAACTAGGAACAAAACCAGAAACGACTCCAGGTGTTTCAAGCAGAAGGGGTTGAATGTTGGGACCAGGTGCTTACAGCATGTTGGAGGGGCTGGAGGCGCAGGTTCTAGGCTGGGCCTCGAGTGACTCCTAGATGGGACAGACAAGCACCCACCCCGTAGGTGCTTCTAGGGCCTCCAGGAGCCTGAAGGGCCGACACCATCCGTTGGGGCCCGAGGTTTACGTTGCTGGACAAGAAGCGGCTGGCACTGGCCTGTGCCTGATACCCAGGAAGTGGCACAGGACGTCCCAGTGCAGGGCGACGGTGACTCTGGAACTGGCAGCGCCAGCCAGAGGCTGCCTTCCCGCCCTGTGTCCCAGGCACGTTGTCCGGCAAGAGCCAGCCCTCTGCCCGCCCGAGCGAATGACTGCGCAGAGGCCAGACCTCGGTCTCTCGCTAGACTGGGCTCTGGCACCTTCCGCCGAGGGCAGCCCCGCCTCCGGGGAGTAGGTGCCTCTTCCCAGCAGCCGTGGTTGTGCTGTGCTGGCAAGGAGACCCCGGTCCTCCTTCAAGTCTCTGCCTTTCTAAGCACATAAGATACGGCTTCCTTCCCGAATGCTCTGAAAGCTTCATATTTTCATGTTTTCCCTGATTCCAGGGTGACGAGCTTGATAGAGCGGGGGGAACACGAGTCGAGCCGGCCTCAACGTGAGACGCTGCGCATTTGGGTCGTCAGGGTTCCACGTCCGCTCTTGGTCTTCATGCTCAGACACGCTAAGGGAACGTCCAGGAGAGATCCTGGCACGGTGACCGAAAGACCTTTTTCTTGCTCACCACAGGGTTCTTTAATGAGAACCACCGTGGGCTTTGGGCAGAAACGTGTCTCAGGCGTCAGGGAAGGGACGGTGACCTGTGTGGGGCTCCGGGGTTCACGGGTGGCCTCTCCTAGGGGGACTGGCTTGTGCCTGCCGCCCGGGCCAGGTGCCGGGTGCCTAGCAGGCACACGCTGATGGGTCCCAGGGGTGAAGTGCAACCCCGGAGTGGCCACAGGCCCCGCCCGGGTCTGCACCTCCTCTGGGTGCTCAGCCTGGCTCAGTCCCGTTCACAGGAGGCGCTCGAGACGACGCCCATACCGCGAGGACTGCGAGAAGAAGAGATGAAGAGTGGGCTGGAGTCCAGAGACCCGCGATTCTCTGTGTCTCCCTACTCCCCGGGCAGTCACCAGGACCCGGGCTCTTGGTCTTGGGGGAGCGAGGTGGGGCAGCCGTCTCCGGGGCCCCGGGCGGAGCACAGATCAGGGGGTCGGCACCCACAGCTTTCCTGGGGAGTGTTCGGAAGGGGCAGAGCTCGTGCGGGGCGGAAGGTGGAGCAGAATGCCGAGATGCTCCTGCGGCAGAGCGTCGTCCTGGTGACTTGGGTTTGGGGGCTGTGCTCTGAATTTTGATCCCCGGGGCCTGTGTAAGTGGCTCAGTGGCTCCAGCCAAATGGGATGCTCATGGTCCCCTGGGGCTGTGCCGGGCTCTCACCTTCTCACCTCTGCTCGTGCTGTCACCCGGGGGCTTCTCTTCATCCACCTCCACCTTGAGCAATCCTCTCTGTGTTTCGGGGCCAGCTCGGTCACGCCTTCATCGTAGGCTCGGTGTCCAGTAGCGGCAGGCGCGCCCTCTTGCCCGATCTGACCCTCAGGGCACGTCTCTTTCTGTTTCTCCTGGCTTCCTCCGCTTTCTGCCCTTTGGTCCTGTGGCTGCCGGGCAGGCCCACCCCTCGCCAACATCTCTGTCACCTAGGAGTGTCTTCCAGATCAAGAGTGGTCTTGTTTTTTTGTTTGTTTGTTTGTTTGTTCTTATTTATTTATTTTTAATTTTTTTTGTCTTGTGGTTTTTTTTTTTATTTTTTATTTTTTTATTTTTTATTTTATTTTTTTGTCTTCTTGGTTTTAAGAATAATGATAACTACCCTTAGCTCTCTGGAGCTGACGTAGCGTGCCAGTTGAGTGATTGATATCAGCACCCACATCATTGGCATAACAGCAGATTTGTTTACACAGCGACAGTAATGCCAAGGAAACTGCAGAAGAAATGAGTTCCTAAGGCATTTGCAGCCCATCTTTTTTTTTTTCTTTTTTTTTGCAGCCCATCTTAACGTACGTTCTGCATACATGGCGTGCGTGCGTGCGCTATTTGAAGCAAGCTTCCGCCATTCGGCAAGCAAGTGATGTCTTATATTTACATATTTCGCCCCCTCCCCGCCCCCAGGAAGCGTGGAAAAAGGACAGCTTACCTCTATTTTAAGTCTTGGAGCTGAGTTGATATTTCCAAAAATTCTAGCGGGTCACACGGCGCCGGGGCTCGGTGGGGACAGCATCTACCAGAGGCCCGGCAGACAGCCCTCGCGGCCTGGAGGCAGCAGGCTTCTATTGTGTGAAGGCACCAGAGGTGGTGGGCGGGTGGGACGGCGGCGGCACGGTGGTGTCCACAGCTGGTCCCGCCAGCCCGTCCCTTCCCTACAGGTGTTCACGGTGCCTGGTCCTGGAGACCCGGGATTGAGGCCACGAGGGATGCCGGGGAGCGTCGGCACACAACCAGAAGCGAGGCAGGAGGCAGGAGACATGCAGCGGCCGCTCCTTCCAGCCCCCAGGACGACCGACCGCACCTGCCCCGGACCTCAGACTCCAGCCCCCGGGCCCGTCGGTGCTGGACACAGAGCCCTGGCAGGCTCACGCCCCCCACGCAGCCCAGCCCCGGGGCTCAGCATTGCAGCTTGTGCCCCGCGGCTCGCTGGCCGGTGCCTCTGCTTGCATGGGAGCCCCAGGCGCAGGCCCTCCTCTTAAACCCTGAGCTCCTGGTGGGGGATGGAGATCCATGGAGAAAAGGGAACGGCTCTGTCGTAGCGCAGGGAGCATGACCTTTAGGGGCAGACGGACTACGGTGATTTAAAACCTGGACTCGGCGATTTTTTTCCATCCTTGACTTCCTTGAGACCTCGCCACCTGATTGGAAATAATAACAGTTCCTTCGGGGTGGCCGTGAAAGCTGGAGAAACTACGGGAGAGCTCAGAGCACACCCAGCGCCCGAGATGCTGGCTGCCTTCCCTGCGGTCATCAGCGCCCGGAGCCCGGAGCATGGCACCGACCGTAGCGTGTGGCGAGGGCCTTCCCGTCGGCTGTCTTGGCGGACCCACCCCGGTTCCGGCCTTGCGCGTGCATGTGCGTGTGTGTGCGAGACCGAGGGCATCCCACCAGAATGCTATTTTTTTCTTTGCGGGTTTATAAAATTTTTCCACCTTTTTACTTTGAACACTTAGTTTACAACCAAGAAATTGATTTTTTTTTTTTTAGAAAAAAAAAACAAAAAGGAAAAGTATTTAACTGTCTCGATTTAAGTAAAGCAAGACAGTCAGCAGTTTGAGAACAGTCGAAGGTTCCTGGGAAAGATTCCAGTCTATCTGGCTCTTAGGATTCTTTTTATAGCTCGCTACGCACATGCATTTTCATAAAAAAAAAAAAAAGAAAGAAAGAAAACCGAGGATGAATGGCAGAGCAAGGCAGTGTGGTGGGCCCTGCGCGGACCTGGGACTGGGGTGCCGGTCACGCCCCAGGAGGCTGGGCCCCACATGGGGATGGTGAGAGGGGGCCACGGAGATGGGAAGGGGGTGGCTGCAGCTCCCCCCAAGCGCCGCGCAGTGCAGCTGTGCGCGGGCCGAGGGGCATTAAGCCGAGTGACCCGGGTCGGACCGTCCGGCAGATGACGGTGGCCGCAGGAGCAGCGTCCCTCTGCCGGCAGCAGGGGCGGGCGAGGCTTCCTCTGCCCACGTCTCCCCGGCTGGGAGGGTGCCCTGGAATCCAGATCTGGATCCTCTGCTTGAGGCGGGAGGCCTGGGAGGGCTGGCGGGGATGCCGCTTGCTGGGCTTCGTCACCACCCCCTGGGCACTGCCTGAACCGCCTCCTCTCCTTGAAGGGAGTTCGCAGGCCGCTTTTCCGTCCCGTTGAGCTGAAGGCGTGGGTGGAAGGTTGGTCCCGGCAAAACAAAACAAACGCTCTCGTCTCTGTGCGCAGGCGGGCGGGGGGCTCTGTGTGCTCAGGATTTATTTTTATTTTCTAATCCTGTTTGCGACAGAAGATGACTCTAAGGAGCCCTCTGACCTTGGTACCGCCGGGGGCAGTTGTCTGTGGTCTGTGGGTCCCCGGCCGGGTGTCCTCTTCCCGTCTCTCCTCCTCCCCTCCCTATAGGGGCTGCGGTGGCCTTGGGGGGCGGGAGTGCTGCTGCCTGGGGTCCGCCCTGGGGACCCACTGTCCAGCCTGTCGCAGCCACCGAGGCAGTGGGAAGGCAGCGGGGCAGCAGTAGGACGAGGGGGGCGGCCGCCCTCTGAGGTTCTCGGTGCAGGGCACCCTGGACCCTTCCTGCGCGGCCACCCCCTCCTCTCCAGCCGTGTGGGCCGCGTGGGCACGGGTCCACACCTCCCCAGCAGGGGTCTCAACTGGGTGCCGTCCGAGGGCTGGCTTCTCAGGGCTCCTCCCCTCCGCAGCTGGGATCCCTGGGCTCCAGAACGTTCCAGCGCCTGAGGCTGAGACACCGTTTGGAGGATCCGAGAGAAGATGAGGCTCATCCCCTGAGATGGGGTGTGCTGGAGCCAAGCTGGGCCCCAACCTTCTCGGGGGGGGTGGGGGGGTGCAGAGTCCAGCAAGAGTGTGTCTGTCTCTGCAGTTACCATTAGTGAATGACGGACATACATGTGGCTTCTGCAAGGTGTGACTGTGTTTCTCATGGTGATAATACAGTCTTCCTGGTTATCAGTTTATTGATGACAAGTTGAACAGTTGACATCAGGAGCCCACGTTTCACATACGCCTCCTGTCCTACAGGATCAGTACCCGGGGCTTCCAGTAGTGAGATGCTCCACGTCAGTGAGAGGCCTGAGAGTAACCATCCTCGCACTCGCCGAAATGCTGTCACTCCAGGAGAGGGGAAGGCTTTAGGCTCATCGAGGAGTAATAGTATTAGGGTTTTGGTTTCATTGTTTTTTATTTTTATTTTTTAAAGATTTTATTATTCATGAGAGACACACAGAGAGAGGCAGAGACTCAGGCAGAGGGAGAAGCAGGCTCCATACAGGGAGCCCGACGCAGGACTCGATCCCAGGACCCCGGAATCATGCCCCGGGCCAAAGGCAGGCACTAAACCCCTTAGCCACCCAGGGATCCCAATGATTCTTTTTAAAAAACAGAAATTCAAATAGAAGTCTGCTCTACAATCTTGCAGATGAGCCTATCACAGAGCAGAACGTTAAAGTTCTATTACTCTTTTTTAAGAGAGATTTTTTTATCTATTCATTTGAGAGCGAGCATGCGCGTGAGCCGAGCAGGGGGCAGGGTCAGAGGGAGAGGGGGAAGCAGGCTCCCCGCTGAGCAGGGAGCGGGGTGCGGGCTTGATCCCAGGGCCTGACGTGAGCTGACGGCAGGCGCTTAACTGACTGGGCCGCCCAGGCGCCCCAAGTTTTAGAAATCTTTTAGAAAAGTCACAAGTTTGTATACGTGGCACCGGCCGTGTTGGGGTCCCTCCGCACCAGCCCTGTCGCTCCCCCGGGGGGTGTTTTAGAAGCCCTGGTGGGTATTTCTGTGCGTGTGGGGTGGCACCGTTTTATCAGCCTTGTGATCTCACTTCGTTATTAGGGAGCAGAGGTCCAGGACCAGAGTGAGTGTGGTTCTCGTCGCGGATGCAAGGAAAGGAGAAACGCGGAGTAGCCCGCAGCTCCTGGCTGCCAGTGCGGCGCCTCGGGACCGCCCAGGGAGCTCCCTCCATGCAGGTGTCCCGGGGGGGTCCCACCCGTTGCCCCCGGCTGGGGCGACCTGCAGATGTGCCTCCTGAACATGCAGCCAGAGCAATCGGGAAGCCACAGAGCCCGGGGAAGGGGCTGCCGACGGGCGCCCAGCAGGCCGGGCGGAGGGTGCTGTACTCCCCGTGATGGTTTTTGTTGATGTGCATGTGCTGCCAGCCTCTAGGCTCAGGACGCTTGACGGCGTCTCCTCGCAGTGCGACGTCGGGTCGTGTTGGGCTCGCCGTCCTGCACGCCTGGCCCTGCGCCTCCTGGGCCTCCTGGGGCCCATGCTCCCGTCCGTCGCTGCCCGGCCTCCCGGCCACTCGAGCCTTTCGTCCTGCGCGGAGGCCCCGCAGTCACGCCCGCGCTCCTCGTAGTAAGCTGCACAGCTGCGTCAGACGCCCCGTGCGGGGAGCCAGCGGCCCGAGCCTGTCCCCGGCCTCCAGGCAGCAGCTGGCCGCTGTTCCCGCCTGAGGGCCGACGCAGTTTTACAGAAAGGACTCATCTGGCGAGAAGAGGGTCCGAGAGCAGCCGTGGGGACAGAACTGTCACCTCTGCCCAGCACCTCGTCTCTCAGCCGCTTCCCTGCCTTCTCACCGACCTGTCCTCCCTACAACGGACACATGGGCCACGCAGGGTGGGGGATCCCTCATGCCACCCTCACGCGGGCCCCGCAGCCTGTTGGCGGTACCAGCAGGAGTGCCACCCCCCCCCCGCCCCCCGTGGGCTCCCTTCCAAGCCCTGGGTCCCGTTGAATGCGTAAAGGGAACCCAGATGACACTAGGAGACCGTTTTTATGGGAAAATGCTCAGAAGTCCCAGAAACGCCTTGGAGCTGTAAGCTGTTCGAACGTCGAGCTCTGCAGCGGCTGGAGGCCGGGGGCACGCGGTGCGGCTGGGCCCTTAGGTGCCCAGAGCCTCTGCGGCCCTGCTCAGCCCTGCTCGGGAGGCGTGACCCCCGCCTGCTTTCTTCTGCGACCCAATGGCTCTTTTATTCCCTGAGGTCAAAGGGTGCTGCTGGGATCCGTCACATGACAAGATTACGTTGTTTCCCCAATTCCTTCCCCTTGATGGATTCCAAACATCTCGAGCATCATTGCCTTCCCCCCCGTTTATCTCCATCTAGGTAAAGGCAGGGACGCAGTGAATGTCAACAGCCTTTAAAAGGCAAAGAACTGAGATCCCTGGATTGCTCAGTGGTTAGCGCTGCCTTCAGCCCAGGGTGTGACCCCGGGGTCCCGGGATCGAATCCCACATCGGGCTCCCTGCGTGGAGCCTGCTTCTCCCTGTGCCTGTCTCTCTCTCTCTCTCTCTCTCTCTCTCTCTCTCTCTGTGTGTCTCATGAATAAATAAATGGAATCTTTAAAAAATATATTTTAAAAAGATTAAAAATAAAATAAAAGGCAAAGAACATTTTCCCTTTTTAAATTTAACTCCTCGCCTCACCTGGACGGGTTCTTGTGGGGCCTGAGCAAGTGCGACTGAGGCCCACACAGCCTCTGACGATCCAAAACCGACGAGCGCCGCTGCCGGGTGGGGCCACAGGCCTGCACTCCTGATTTGTGTTTTTTGTTTTCTGGGGTTTTTTGGGGTTTTTTTTTTTTTTTTTTTTTTTTTGCAACCAAACCATCGAGTGGCCAGCGCTGAGGAGCTCGGCCTGGACTTGTGGCCCCAAATCCCAGGCTGTGTCCCTGAAAACCCCCATGTCCACACAGCATGCCCGCTGCCCCTTCCTCTACTGCCCACGGCCCCGACCGCCAGCAGCATTAGCCCCGCCTCCCCGTCGGGCCAGGCTGTGAATGGACCCTTTTTCGTTCCTTGGCAATCTAAAACTTTGGCAAAAATCAGAAAACATTCCCTCTAACCTCACTCTGGAAAGTCAGAGAGAACAGCCAGACATATTTTCTGACCTATCTCAGTTTTGTACGTCTCATCTTGACCAAGGGCCAAAGGTTCTCATTTCCATTCAGAAAATATGTTAATCAGAGAGATATCTAAAACCACCGCGTCTTACCCAAATCTCTCAGAAATGTATAGTGTGCAAAAGGAATATCCCTGGGGCTAATATTTAGTTAACCCCCAACAACGCAGCCCCGACGTTCCCGCCACGTGGGAGGGCATTAACCGAGCGAGGATGGTCCCCATGGCCAGGGCCTGGGGCCATGGGAGAGGCTGTCCACCCCGCGCACGCCGCGAGATGCCTGCCTCTGGGGTGTCGCGCCCACAGGGGCCGTGCGGCTCCAGGAGCTTAGTCTGGGAGCTTCCCAAGGTCCCACGAGGAGTCTGGCCCTGCAGGGGCTGTTGGGTGAGCCAGGTGGTCGTCCCGCGCCAGCCGCCCTGCGCGTCTGTGTCTGGACAGAGTGGGCGGTGAGGGTCCCGCTGGGCTTGCGTACCTGTGGGCAGGTGTCTGCTGGCCTCTGGCGAGAGGCTGTGCGGGATCAGGCCCCGAGGGGATGGGAGCGCAGGGGCCGCCAGGCTGCCCAGGGCGTGCACGTGGGTCCGTGCCGGGTGCCGCCGTGACACGGGCCCTCCCGGCTCCCCCCCCCCCGCCCCCTTCCCAGGGTGTGCCCTCCTGGTGCCTTAAGCTTCCAGGGAACCGTTGCCCAGTTCCCCCTCCCCGCTCTCCCTTCCTAGGGCCATGATAAAGTATCACCATAAAATGCGCATGAAATTTATTTATTTATTCATTCATTGACTCATTCATTTATTTTGAAATTTTGAAATTTCTAAGTGCCCGTGTGTGTACCTGCTTTACCCATTTGCAGGATAAAATGGCATCGTCGCGACTCCCGCGGCTTTCTTGTCTTTATAGAAACACTAACAATACTGTCCTTTCTCTTCTGAGCGTGACCCTTGGGCCAGCAGCATCAACACTGCCTGAGAGCTTGGCAGAAGCGCAGCCTCTGACTGAGAATGTGCACTTGGACCAGATCCCAGGGAGCCCTCACAGGGTGCAGTCTGCCCGGGAGAGGCCCCCGCGGGGCAGTGCCTGCGCCCTTGCTCTGTGGATGACCAGGGGGACAGCCTCACCCTCCGTCTGTTGCCCCCACGCGGTCACTGCTCTTGCTCCGACCGAGCCCGTGCCACTGCCCGTGCCACCAAGGCATATGGCAGCGAGCAGGGGCAAGCAAAGGCGCAGGTCGGCTTCAAGCAAGTGCGGAAGCTTGCAGACTGTTTTTTCTGGGCTTGAGAAATAACAGATTTTGGTGCAGCCCGGTGGCCTTTGTGCCTGGCTCAGCCACGCCCACAGAGTCTCCCCAACATCCAGCTCCCGTGTAGCAACAGCCCCTCCGTGAGAGCGAAGGGTGCGGGGCTGGATTGCCTGGACCTAATCCTGGGCCCAGGACTCAGTCCCACGCGTGCTCCCCCAGCCGCCTTACTGCACACGCCTGCGCTGTGCCCACTGTCCCCGAAAGCTCTAGTGTGTGTCCTGGGCACTTCTTTTCTGTGTGCCCTGGTGCTGTGGGCTAACGGGATTCTGAGGGCATCTCTCTCCGGCTTTGTCTTCACCCTGATGCAGGTCCCTCCATCAGCCTCAGTTCAGGGGAAGGGCAGGACTGTGGAGCTAAGCCGGGGCCTGGCCGTCCATGCCAGGCCAGCTGCACGCGGGTATTCAGCAGCCCCTCCGGCCGGCTGCATACCCGACAGCCCCCTGGGGAGGTCTCAGGGCTTCCACCAGATTGTAGCTCCTCCCTAGCAGTGAGGTACAAGCCTTGTATTTGGAGGCTGGACATCTTCCAGTGCCCCGGCCAGGAGGGGCCTCGCAAGAGGACCGCGGGCATGCCCGGGTCGGGTTACCATCGGGTCCCTTCATTGGTCATCTCTCACGGTGGCACCTCGCCATGGATCCGCATTCCTCAGCTCATGGGGCCGACATTTCTATGTCGCTTTCCCCGTCCTCACCCTGCGAGAAATGCAGGGGTCAAAACAAGTCTCCTCCAAATGTGTCACTTTGATGAGGTGGACGGTTGGGGGCTGAAGGCGGTTGAGATTTGCAGACTCCAGGGAAATTTTGCTTCTCTCTTAACTTCCTAGAAGAATCTAAAGGGAGAGTCTTTCCCACAGTAAGAGTCATTACCAGGGACACATTTCATCTAAACGATCCGTCTGTATGACGGTGAACCTCTAATCACTAAACGCCTCTCTTTTATTGCACCCTCCGCCCCTTTGATGCCCCAGCCCTGCTCCATTCCGTAGCTCAGGACACTCGGCTCCGTCACGTCACCTTTCTGTCTCTGAACCACTCATGTATATCGGGTTCCTGTTCATACAGAATTAATTGTCATGTTCTCCTGTTGATCTGTTTCACGTCACTTTACTTCTTAGACTGGATGGAAGAACCGTTGAAGGATAGAAGAAAGTTTTTCCTTCCCAACGGAGCCCTGGCTTCCAGTAAGGACCCCGTTGGCTCCAGCTCACAGGACCCAGGCACATTCTCCCCCCAGCTGCCTTCCTAAACTATTGCTGTACCACTTTCATTCACCGATCTCCTCCTTTAAATCCTACCATCTGATTTCAGTATCTTTTTCCTTTGTTCATTCTTTAATCCGTCCATCCACCCACCCATCCATCCACCCATCCACTTATCCACCCATCCACCCACCCATCCAACCATCCAACCACCCATCCAACCATCCACCCATCCATCCATCCACCTGTCCACACACCCATCCACCCATCCACCCACCCACCCATCCATCTATCCACCCATCCATCCATCCACCCATCCATCCATCCATCCACCCACCCGTCCACCCATCCACTTATCCATCCACCCACCCCTCCATCCATCCATCCACCCATCCACTTATCCATCCACCCATCCATCCGCCCATCCACCCATCCACTATCCATCCACCCATCCATCCACCCATCCATCCATCCACCCACCCATCCATCCACCCATCCATCCACCCACCCGTCCACACACACATCCACCCATCCATTCACCCATCCATCCACCCACCCGTCCACACACCCACCCACCCGTCCACACACCCATCTACCCATGCACCCACCCATCCACCCATCCACTTATCCATACACCCATCCATCCATCCATCCACCCATCCATCCATCCACCCATCCATCCACCCACCCGTCCACCCACCCATCCACCCATCCACTTATCCTTCCACCTACCCATCCACCCATCCACTTATCCATCCACCCACCCCTCCATCCATCCATCCGCCCATCCACCCATCCACCCACCCATCTACCCATCCATCCACCCATCCATCCATCTACCCACCCATCCACTTATTGATCCACCCACCCACCCATCCACCCACCCATCCACTTATTGATCCACCACCCCACCCACCCATCCACCCACCCATCCACCTACCCATCCACCCATCCATCCACCCACCCACCCATCCACTTATTGATCTACCCACCCATCCATCCATCCACCCACCCATCCACCCGCCCATCCTCCCATCTCCCCACCCATCCATCCATCCATCCATCCATCCATCCATCCACCCACCCACCCACCCATCCATCCATCCATCCATCCACCCATCCATCCACCCATCCACCCGCCCATCCACCCATCCATCCACCCACCCGCCCATCCACCCATCCATCCACCCACCCACCCATCCACTTATTGATCTACCCATCCATCCACCCACCCACCCACCCATCCACCCGCCCATCCTCCCATCTACCCACCCATCCCATCCATCCATCCATCCACCCCCCACCCATCCACCCATCCATCCATCTATCCATCCATCCATCCATCCATCCACCCATCCATCCATCCACCCATCCATCCATCCATCCATCCATCCACCCACCCATCCATCCACCCATCCATCCATCCACCCATCTACCCATCCATCCACCCACCCACCCACCCATCCACCCGCCCATCCTCCCATCTACCCACCCATCCACCCATCCATCCATCCATCCATCCATCCATCCATCCATCCATCCATCTACCCATCCATCCATCCATTTGAAACTTAAGAGTTCTCAAGGGCCTGCTGTGAATCAAATGCCCAAACCAGGCCGTCAAGTCATAAAGATGAATAACACATGCTGGTTATTGATGCCAGGGCTCCTGCTTCCACTCAGACCTTCCACACACAGGCAGATCCTTTATCCATCTCTATTGATCCCTCATTGCCCTTGTAAACCACTTCTCTTTCTCTAACTTTATTGGTACCCAGGTCCCTCTGTCTCCAGTCTCTGTAGTTCCCATTTCAGAGCCTGTATCTTCTCATTTATGTCCTTCCTCCAGTCTCAGCTGTGTCCTGAGAGTTCCCTCATTTTGGGAAACTCCTATGTCTGGTTCCTGTGACCCTGGGCAGTGTTTCATATCTCTCTCTGTATTTTGTTCACCTGCAACATGGAGGTGATACTACTTATCTTGTTTGTTATCAACAGTAAATGACGACTTAAAACTAGGTCTGACACATGGGTACGCTCACTCAGTATTGGCCATCACCACGATTACCCTCCTCAGTGTCCCCACCCCGCCTCTCACCCTGTATTTCGTACCTCTGTAGTCTGGCATACCCATCCCTTCCCTGGGCAGGTGGACGTCCCTCCGTCCTGAGTGCCCAGCTCCTTAGTCTCTGTCACTTACTCTGCCAAAAGTCTGTCGCATTTCCAAGTTGCCATCCTCTGCAGCTGTCAGTACTATCACATTCTCATACACAGTGAGGTAGGGTGGGTGGGAAGACAGGAGCATCCAGGGGACACTATCTAGGAAATAGGGAGCAGTGGCTCCCAGGGGCTCCCAAGGGGCACGCACAGGACAATGCAGTCGCAGGGGACCCATCCAAGTTCCCCGTCACTGGAGCAGAGTTCACGGAGGGTCAGCCAAATGGGGAGCTCGGCTGGGGTCTAAGACCCATGAGGCCATAATGAGGCCATCACCGCAGCCACTGGAACTATTGTGGGTGCATTTCCCAGCTCCTCTTCTCCCATCCCCTGAATGTTGGAACCCCCCGGTTCTCTCATGCCTGCCTCATCCTCCATGTCTGTGACCTGCATCCAGCCCCCTGCAGGGCTCCCCACATCACTGTTCCTCTGGCTGGCATCTGTTCAAGACCGAACAAGCCGTTCCCCTTTTTATCCTCCCGGCCTTGCCCTGGCTGTCACCGTCCGCCACCCCTGTTGTAAGCCAGGCACGCAGCCCCTCAGGGCTCCATCTGCCTGCTTGAGCCCTCCAGTGCCCCTTTGTCCATCATCTGCCCCTTGTCCCTCCCCAAGCCCTCCCCGTGCAGCCCTCCAGGGCCCAGCACATCATGCTCTGCACCTGTCCATCAGGTTGAGTGACCGCACGCTCCCCAGCCCACCCACCTGTACTCCTAGCTCTGGGCAGCAGGGGTGGCAGGGAGCCCCTGTGGCTGAGATGTCTGAGCAGGCTGGGCATGGGCCGTGGTGGGTGGGCAGGACACTTGCCTGCTCCCTGGATGTGTGAGAAGAGGACTGGCACTTCAGAGAAGGGTATCCCGCCCTCCCGTGGGCATCGGGAAATGGGAAGCTCTGAGGCCTTAGCCATGCCAAACCTTCAGAGGCCTCGCACAGATCAGCAGCCCTTCCCTGGAGTAAAGAAGGGCTGTGGGCATTTGAGGGCCGCCAGGCTCAGGATGGGTCGGGCCATTTTGTGGCAGGTCTGGGGCCTTCTTGGCGAGGATGTCCGCCCTCCGTGATTCCACTGCTGTGCCAGGTTTCACAGAGATGGCTGGGCTTAGCTGGTGCGGCTTTGGGGATGGGACAGTGTTGGCCACAGTCTTTATTCTAGACGTCATGAAGCGGGATGCTGTGTCGGAACAGAAGCCCCCGGGTGGTTTGTGGCTGCCTAGGTGGCTGATCTGGGGTGCTCGCACACCGTGGGAGGCCGCTGTGGCCCCAGCGCCGAGGAACGCCCTAGGGGCCCGCCGTAAAGCTTCGCAGTGGCCGTCCTGCTCCTGGCAGCCTGTGTCGTCTCCGGCTTGGCTCCCCAGGGTGGCGGCTCCAAACCCGAGGGCCTGAGTCCGCCTCCCAGAACCTCGGCCCAGGGCAGGACTGAGGGACGCTGCCCTTGCTCTGAACCCAGCCCCGTGTCACCCAGAGCTGCCCCCGGCCACCCCCCGGGAGCGGTGGATGGAACACCGGGCCGCTGAGCGCCGCTCTTCACCCCCGGCCTCTCCCCTCGGAGGACTGGAAAACAGCGTCCCTTCCAAGTCAAACAAGAGCGAACTGGTCCTGGGAGGCGAGCGTGGGCACGAAGGTAGCCGTGTTTCCTGACCGCAGCCCTGGCCCATCAGACCGTCCAGACGGCGCGCTTCCTCTGGCGGAGGCCCAGCCTCGCTTGCTCTCGGCGGCTTGGGGCTGAGCGATGAGCACTGGGGGCCGAGCCACAGGGAGGAGCCCGCCCGTGACACCATCAGGAACCTCAGGAGGCGGAGCCATCTCTACTGGAGAACCAACAGCCTGAACTCGGTCTGGGCTGGCACGGGCTTCTGGAACCTTCTTAGGGAGCCTTATGCAGACGGCCCAGGCCTGGTGCATGTTCCCGTCCTCGCTTCTCCCCTCTTGGAAGCGAAAGTGGCAAATGCTGAGCCTCACAAGCTGAGAAAGACCAACCCAGGAGAAGATCGTGCAAAGATGGGGAGGTGCAAGGGCCCTGGGGTGCTGGGAGGAGAAAGGGTCATTCACGAGAACCTGTGTCCTTTCCCAGGCACGTGGCTCTGTGTTCCCTGGCCAGGCTCTGGTTGCCATGGCAGCGATCACCGGGGAGGAAACCACTGCTTTCCAGAAGGGTCTCGAATACCTCTTTCCATAAAGATGGGTTTTCTTCATGAAAATTAATGTACTCATTTTTTATTTTTCATTTTTTCTTAAAAGATTTTACCTATTTACTCATGAGAGTCACAGAGAGGAGAGAGAGAGAGGCAGAGACCCAGGCAGAGGGAGAAGCAGGCTCCACGCAGGGAGCCCGACGTGGGACTCGATCCCAGAACTCAAGGATCAGGCCCTGGGCTGAAGGCAGGTGCCAAACCGCTGAGCCCCCGGGCGTCCCCTGTACTCGTTTTTTAAATGGTCCTTTTTGTGATTGTTAGTTAGGGCGTAGGGAGTAGAGCCAAGTTAGAGAAGGCCTTGCCCGTACCTGAAAGGATGCACTTAATCTGTTTTCCCAGCAGCCCCCCCCCCCCGCCCCCGCCGGCGCTGGGGAAGGACTCAGGGCTCACAGTGCTTGGCCTGCACCAGGGCTTGCTTCCTGCCAAGGCTGTGTGTGAAGAGGAAAGAGTGTGTGCCCTCGAGCGCGTGTCCAGGTGACACTGCAGGGTGGGAGCGAGCCTCCGCAGGGCCCGGGTGCAGATACTGAGTCCGGGGACCTGGCGGGACCACAGGCTGGGGCAACGTCTGGAGGCTCCAGACCCAGAGCCCGACACCCGTGCTCACACTGAGGCTCCTGCCGCCACCGAGCCCTGCCAGTACCTCTGCACACCCTGTGGGCCCCTCGGCCCGGCTCCCGGGTGATGCCGTCCGGGTGGGCACCGCGGCTCCCGCCTCCCTGCCAGCCGGGTCCCCAGAGCCTGCAGCCTCGGGGGCACCTGCCAGCCTCAAGGATGCGGCCGCTGCTGTCGGGAAACCGAGGCCCAGGTGACCGGGCTGTGCAGCCCAGTGGGGCCTGCGAGCCTCGGCCCCGTCCCTGTTGGGGTGTGACAGCCCCGGGCTTCCCCGGGGACACGACAGGGTGCGCCGACCCTGCATCCCCTGGGGCCGGGCGCACGGGACTCTGTCCCCAGCTGCTGCCGCTCCTGCGCCCCCACGGGCGACGCGGAGGCCGAGGACCCGCCGTCCTCTGAGCGGCTGCCCCGCCTGCCGCGGCCCTGCCTGGGGACAGCGAGCTTCAGGGCGCCCAGTCCCCGGTCCCCACTCCGGGCTGTGCGGCTGCTTCTGCACACACCCCACGGCCTGCTGATTTCCTGTCCCCTTGGCAAGCTGCCCTGGGCCCCGGCCGGCGCCGGAGGATCCCTGGCCCGAGCCCCAGCCACATCCCCGGCGTCCCTGTCCCCTCAAGTTCTCCCCTGCTCGGGAGGCCCCGCCGCGGGGGCGCTGTGCAGGATGCTGAGGCCGCAGAGGTGGTGGCGGGGAGCACACGGCCCCTCCCCTCCCCCCTCCCCCCCTCCCCTCCCGGTGCCCAGTGGCCCAGATCCTTTCAGTAAAATGTCAGCGGCTTGCGGCCTGGACCCAAGGTGACCATTTGGAGGAAACACGGTCAGATGGACCAAGCTGCCAGAGGCCCTGGGAGTCCATCACCACAGGCTCTTGTGGCTGCAGGGGCTGCAGCCTCTCCCTGGCTCTGGAAGCTTCTGTTTGCCGAGGTTGTCATCTCCAGGCGGGTGCCGCTCACGGCGGAGTTCAGACCGCAGACCTGTCCTCCCTTTGTCCTCCCCTTGTCCTCCCCTTGTCCTCCCCTTGTCCTCCCCTTGCGAGCACATCCGCAGGGAGCGCTCCCCCCTCCCCTTCGTGATGCGGAGCCTCCCCAGTCCTGGTGGAGCCAGGCTTCCCGCCTTCCCCTCCACGGCCCACTTCCCTGCCCCGGGATCGGGATCGGGTGGGGAGGACCCAGGGAGGCTCAGGCGCGGCCCTTCCAGGTCTGAGGCCTCTGGGGGGAAGGGGGGTGTTGACAATGGGGGTGCTGCCCTGCCCTTGCCCCCACGAAGGCCCGGCCCGCCGTCTCTCCCCCTCCCTGCAGCCCCCGGCCCGCTCCGCCCCTGCAGAGCCCAGCCCCAGCCCGGGAGCTTCGGGAGGGCAGGAGGACCGGGTGGTCAGCGCTCGGACCACGTCCCCGCAGGGAGGCTACTTGATCTGTCTTCCCTTCTCCAGATGGAAGCATCTGGACAGAGGACTGGAAGGGTCCCGCAGACCTGGGTCAGATTCTAGGTCTGCCTTGAGGGAAATTGGACTTGAGACCTTCCCTCCAGGCAGCCGGGTTCCAAGCGGCCTGTCAGCTGACCGCTGCCCGCCTGCCCTGGGCTCCTTCACCCTGCAGCCCCCGCCCGGCCTTGGGGCCTCGATGAAGGAGGCTCCGATGAAGGAGGCTCCGTCTAGCAGGGGCTGGTTTTATTTCAGCCTGAGCTCGGCTTCCCGCCTCTCAGCAGGTCGCTGCCCACAGGTGCTTCCCCCCCCCCCCCCCTCCTCCCCCCCCCCCCTCCCCCCCCCTCCCCCCCCCCCTCCCCCCTCCCCCCCCTCCTCCCCCTCCCCCCCTCCCCCCCCCCCCCTCCCCCCTCCCCCCCTCCCCCCCCCCCCCTCCCCCCTCCCCCCCCCTCCCCCCTCCCCCCCCTCCCCCCCTCCCCCCCCCCCCCCCCTCCCCCCCCCCCTCCCCCCCTCCCCCTCCCCCTCCCCCCCCCTCCCCCCCCCCTCCCCTCCCCCCTCCCCCCCCCCCCCCCCTCCCTCCCCCCCCCCCTCCCCCCCTCCCCCCCCCTCCCCCTCCCCCCCCCCCCCTCCCCCCCCCCCCCTCCCCCCTCCCCCCCCTCCCCCCTCCCCCCCCCCCCTCCCCCCCCCTCCCCCCCCTCCCTCCCCCCCCCTCCTCCCCTCCCCCCCCTCCCCCCTCCCCCCCCCCCCCTCCCCCCCCCTCCCCCCTCTCCCCCCCCCTCCCCCTCCCCCCCTCCCCCCCTCCCCCCTCCCCCCTCCCCCCCTCCCCCCCCCCCCCCCCCTCCCCCTCCCCTCCCCCCTCCCCCCCCCCCCCTCTCCCCCCCCTCCCCCCTCCCCCCTCCCCCCTCCCCCCCCTCCCCCCCCCTCCCCCCCCCTCCCCCCCCCCTCCCCCTCCCCCCCCTCCCCCTCCCCCCCCCTCCCCCCTCCCCCTCCCCCCCCCCCCCCCCCCCTCCCCCTCCCCCCCCCCCCCTCCCTCCCCCCCCCTCCTCCCCCCCCCTCCCCCCCCTCCCCCCTCCCCCCTCCCCCTCCTCCCCCCCCCTCCCCCCCCTCCCCCCCCCCCCTCCCCCTCCCCCCCCCTCCCCTCCCCCCCTCCCCCCCCCCCCTCCCCCCCCTCCCCCCCCCCCTCCCTCCCCCCTCCTCCCCCCTCCCCCCTCCCCCCCCCCCCTCCCCCCCCCTCCCCTCCCCCCCCTCCCCCCTCCCCCCCCCCTCCCCCCCCCCCCTCCCCCCCCCCTCCCCCCTCCCCTCCCCCCCCCCCCTCCCCCTCCCCCCCTCTCCCCCCCCCCCCCCCCTCCCTCCCTCCCCCCCCCCCCCCCCCTCCCTCCCCCCCCCCCTCCCCCCCCCTCCCCCCCCTCCCCCCCCCCCTCCCCTCCCCCCCCCTCCCCCTCCCCCCCCTCCCCCCTCCTCCCCTCCCCCCCTCCCCCCCTCCCCTCCCTCCCCCCCCCCCTCCCCCCCCTCCCTCCCCCCCCCCTCCCCTCCCCCCCCCCCTCCCCCTCCCCCCCCTCCCCCCTCCTCCCCCCCTCCCCCCTCCCCCTCCCCCCCTCCCCTCCCCTCCCCCCCCCCCCCCTCCCCCCCCTCCCCCCTCCCCCCCCTCCCCTCCCCCCCCTCCCCTCCCCTCCCCCCCCTCCCCCCTCTCCCCCTCCTCCCCCCTCCCCCCTCCCTCCCCCTCCCCCCCTCCCCTCCCCCCCTCCCTCCCCTCCCCCTCTCCCCCCCTCCCCCCTCCCCCCCCTCCCCCCCCCCCTCTCCCTCCCCCCCCCCCCCTCCCCCCTCCCTCCCCTCCCCCCCCCTCCCTCCCCCCCTCCTCCCCCTCCCCCCCCCTCCTCCCCCCTCCCCTCCCCCCCTCCCTCCCCTCCCCCCCCTCCCCCCCCTCCCCCCTCCCCCCCTCCCTCCCCCCCTCCCCTCCCCCCTCCCCTCCCCTCCTCCCCCCCTCCCCTCCCCCTCCCCCCTCCCCCCCCCCCTCCCCCCTCCCCCCCCTCCCCCCTCCCCCCCTCCCTCCCCCCCCTCCCCCCTCCTCCCCTCCCCCTCCTCCCCCCCTCCCCCCCCCCTCCCCCTCCCCCTCCCCTCCCTCCCCCCCTCCCCTCCCTCCCCCCCTCCCCCTCCCCCTCCCCTCCCCCCTCCCTCCCCCCTCCCCCTCCCCTCCCCCCTCCCCCCCTCCCCCCCTCCTCCCCCCTCCCCCCCCTCCCCTCCTCCCCTCCCCCCCCCCCTCCCCCCCTCTCCCTCCCCCCCCCCCCTCCCCTCCCCCCCCTCCCTCCTCCCCTCCCCCCCCTCCCCCTCCTCCCTCCCCCCCCCCCTCCCCCCCCCCCTCCTCCCCCCCCCTCCTCCCCCCTCCCCCCTCCCCCTCCCTCCCCCTCCCCCCCCCCCTCCCTCCCCTCCTCCCCCCCCCTCCCCCTCCCTCCCCTCCCCCCTCCCCCCCCCCCCTCCCCCTCCCCCTCCCCTCCCCCCCCTCCCCCTCCCCCCCCCTCCTCCCCCCCTCCCCCTCCCCTCCCCCTCCCCTCTCCCCCCCCTCCCTCCCCTCCGCTCCTCCCTCCCTCTCCTCTCCTCTCCTCCCTCCCCTCCCTCCACTCCACTCTCTCCTCTCCTCTCCTCCTCCTTCTCCTCTCCTCTCCCCTCCCCTCCCGTCACCTCCCTCCCCTCCCCTCCTCTCCTCTCCTTTCCTCTCCCTCCTCTCCTCTCCAGATCACAAACTCAAGGTGTTAGAAAGTTCCACCCGGATCGTTGCCACCCCAAAAAGTGGGACGGCAGGTGCCTAGGTTTACTGGTCCGCAGTCCTCAGCCACCCACTAACTGGTGGCAGGACCCTGGGCAACTACAGAGCACCTGTGTCCCCAGCGGTGACGCGACACGGGAGGTGGGCACACGGCCTGCTGCCCCCTGAGCCCTGTGCCCGCCTGAGCCACAGTCACCCTGCAGGTGCCACGTGCTGGGAAGACCCGAGGCTTGGTGAAGGCCTGGGTCCCCGTACGGCTGTGCCGTGACACAGACCCCGACCCTCAGAACCTGTGCATCCCCGCGCTGGGCTCCGAGCAAACGGCTTCGCCCCCAGGCTGGTCGTCAAGACCTGGGAGCACGGGGCCGGCGAACTCTTACCCACGCCAGCGAAGCTAAACCTGCTCTCTCTCCCCTTCCCAGGCACACATTCTGGCAGTTTCGCCATGAGAACCCCGGGACCCGGGTCGGGGGCCCGCCCCCCGAGGGGCTCCCCGGCTTCAACAGCGGAGTGATGCTGCTGGACCTGGAGGCCATGCGCCGGTCCCCGCTCTACGGCCGCCTGCTGGAGCCGGCGCAGGTGCAGCGGCTGGCGGACAAGTACCACTTCCGCGGCCACCTCGGGGACCAGGACTTCTTCACCATGATCGGCATGGAGCACCCCGAGCTCTTCCACGTGCTGGACTGCACCTGGAACCGGCAGCTGTGCACCTGGTGGAGGGACCACGGCTACAGTGATGTCTTCGAGGCTTACTTCCGCTGCGAGGGCCACGTCAAGATCTACCACGGGAACTGCAACACCCCCATCCCGGACGCCTAGGAGCCTCTGCGGCTGCGGGCCGTGGGGCAGCATCTGGGCCTTAGGGGCGTCGTCTGTCCCAGCCAGAGGCCTGGCCGCGCTGCAGGTGCTCCTGGGGGCGCGGCACCACAAAGGGCGGACACAGACCTCTGTGGGCGAGAGCAGGTGTTTAGAGACGAGAATGGACAGAACATGCCATTGCCTGCCCTTGGCCCCCAAACAATGGAAATCCTTTCGAGAGCCGGCCTTTCTTAGACCAAACATGAATTTATTTTAAATCGCCAAGCTTCCATTTTGCCAGAGGGAACAAGCAGCACTGCTGTCGCTCCCAGGGAACTCCGAACGAGGGAGCCGAGGTCCCGGCAGCCAGCCCGAGGTCCAGCACCCCGTGGATGCCAGCCCGCCCGGGAGGCTGCGTGCGTGTGCCCGAGATGCCCACACAGCGCGGCCCGGGTGGAAGGCGGCCGCCGGCTTGGGGTGCGGCGTAGGGGGCCAGCAGCGGCGCCCACGGAAGCCCAGGCTCATTACCGCAGCTTCCCCAGCCTCCTGCTCCCAGCTGCCCCCCAGAACATCACGATCCTGCCTTCCCCCCAGTCGGCCTCGGGGGCCCCCGGGGACCCGGGAATCAGATCCACCCTCAAGGAACAGAGCTCGGCTGCCCGCGGGGACACGCAGCAGAGTCGCGTGCACGGAAGACGCCCTCCATGAGAACCCCGCGGTTCACTCCAGGACTGACAAGCGTTCGGCTCTTTACAAAGTCATCCCGTGACCCTCGTATTGCAGCACATCAGACCCCGTACCTTAGAAGGAGGTAGGCTCCTCTCTGAGCGCGTCCCCTCGCAGGATGCAGACAGGAAGCCCCCGGCGGCCCATTAGGTCTAGTCGGGTTCTTGGGGGAAGAACTGTCGCTGGATTTCCATCTCCTTTTATTTCGGTTTCATTCACTGTTTTTATTATTATTATTATTATTATTATTTCTCTTCACCGTGAGTGAGAATAGCTAATAAACAACCTTTGAGAACACAGTGACTATGTCATCTGTTCTCGGGTCACAGTTTACTGCCACCCGGAGGGCCTGAGTCAAGAGCGTGGTCACCATCCCCGAGAGCCCCCGGCCCGGCCCCGCATCCCCGTGCCCGAGCGAGCCGTGCTCCCGGAGGGTGTCTGCGGACCCCGGGGGAGCATGGCTGGGACGGGGAGGACAGCGGTGTCCTGTCGCTTCATTCTGCGTATGGGCCGGCCCTGCTGCTCCTGGAAGCAAAACCCGCCCTCCCCGTCTCACCGCCCTGCCCCAAACCATCCGGTCACATCATCTCCTGACAGACGGAGCACGTCTCCTGCTGGACTCTGTTCTGACGGAATCGTTCTGTCCTCCTGGGTGCTTGATTCCCTATTTAGAGCCACTAGTCACTGAGTGCCTGCCATGTGCGAGCATCGTCTTTGGGGATTTACGCACACCCTTGGTAATGCTCGTGAAAACCTCATGGGGGTAATTCAGCAATCCTACAGTTTATTGTAAGCGAACTCCAATAAAAAAAAAATATACAAAAAAAAAAATTAAACCTAAAAAAAAAACCACACAAAAAATAAAGTTTATTGTAAGAAAACAACAAGAGATGTGGACAAAGTCATTATCACACCAGTTTTTTTAAAATAGAAAACACCAAAAATTAAATAAATAAGTAAGTAAATAAATAAATAAATAAATAAATAAATAAATAAAATAAAGTAAAAATAAAATAAAATAAAATAAAATAAAATAAAAAAATAAAATACACCTGGGAACAACCTAAAATGTTGACTAGGGCAGTGGATAAATTATGCCACACCGATATAATAAAATAATCTAGGCATTAGAATCCTATTTTTCAAGAATATTTAATGCCTTGGGAAATGCTTACAATGTGCAAAACATAAGATCGTATGTACAGAAGGTCCTATGTGTGTGTGTGTCTACGTAAAAAGAGAGCCTGTTCCTCTATATTTAATCAGTTCAACTCCTAGAAAACTGTGTGTTTTAAAGGCCACATTCAGAAAAGAAAATGGATGATTCTTTCAATGGGAAAAACATGGGTAATACGCGGGAGGGTTTTAGATGGGCAACAACTGAGGTGTGTTTCCTACACGGACCCTAATAATTCAGGCATTTCTATAGCTACGAGACCCCTTTGTTGTTGCAGAGAAAAGACAGTGTACGTGTCGATGAAGATGGGCCGGAGCCAAACCCAATCTCCTCGAGTCCCGTCCCCATCCCCACGGGGCCGCGTTCCATTTGCCCGATGGAAACTCCCTGTGGAGCATCTGCCGGCCGGACGGAGCAGAGCTGAAGTCTGGGCCGGGGCTTGGAGAGCGCATGAGCTGTGCCTCGCAGCACCTGCTTCAACTAACCGACCCCGCCTCCTGATGCGTCCAGGCCCGTCTGCACATGCGAGGCCCAGGGAGGGGTCGGCAGGCAAGCAGAAGCCCCTGAGCAAGCAGGGTCTGTGGTGGAGAGGACCTCGCGCCCAAGACAGAGGCCTGCCCCTGCGTCCGTGTGCGCCCTCACCTGCTGGGCGATCTTGGACAGCCAAGGCCACCTCTTAACCCACGTCGACCCTGGTGACGGGACGTGTCCGGCCCAGGAAGCGGAGGACACGCAGATGCAAGGGGCTTCTGAGGGTCACCGCTTAAAATACTCTTCCCACGTGGTGAATGGCAGCCACTGGGGGCACGTCCCTTAGCCCGGTGGGGGACCCAACGCTTGCCCGCAGGCGGTCATGTCTGTCGGCCCCCACTCTGCAGGGGCCCGGGCTCGTCCGGGAGGTCAGGGCTCCTTGGATGCACCCTCCCCGCTCCGGGCTCAGCCTCTGCATCTGCCAATACCAGGGCGCAGAGGACTGGAGCTGACCCCCCAGCACACGTGTGGGCACCACCCATCTGCACTCACATGTGCGTGTGGCCGGGACTCGACATCCAAGGCGCGACCTGCCGACCTCGGCTCATCATGCTCCAGCTTGAACTCGTGACCGTTCAAATGGAGATTTGCGCACGGGGTAGGTGCATGCCCTGCCCCACGTCCCAGCAGGCACAGTGAGGGATGCAGGGCCGCGGCCCCTCCACCTGTGGGCCCCTGACGGCGAGGACAGCGGGGCCTTGTCTAGGCTCGGCTACGCCACCGCCTCCCGAAGACCCTCCCCGGCCCTGCCACATAGTAGAGGACGCATGCCCCCCACGGCCTCACCCTGCAGAGGATGGGGTCGGAGCCCCAGCTGGGGAGGCCTGCGGGACACGTGCACGGCTGGCTGGCTGCTCCCTGACGCAATTGCTGTCCTCATGAGAACAGGGCACTTGGACGCACGGACACACCAGACGTGCACGTGCTCCGAGGAGGGCCCTGTGGCCACACAGTGAGGAGGGACCTCGGCAAGCTGGGGGGACGCTTCGGAGGAACCCAAACCTGCAGGGGCGCCTGGCTGGCTCCCTCGTTAGGCACCTGCCTTCGGCTCTGGTCGTGACCCCGGGGGCCTGGGATCGAGTCCCAGGGTGAGACCGTGGGGAGCCTGCTTCTCCCTCTGCCTCTGTGCCCCCTTGCACGTGTGCTCTTGCTCTCAAATAAATAAATTAAATATATTTTTTTTCTTAAAAAGGAAGAAAGCAAACCTGTAGACCCCTTGACCTTTGACTTCCAGCCTCCAGAACCATGAGACAGTACCTTTCTGCTAAGTCCCCCTCCCCGCCCCACCCCCATCCCCCAGGGGTTGGGGGTATTGGGTACCGTGGTCCCAGCAAACTGACACACTTCCCCAGCCGGATGCTTCCGGATGGTCAATACATTGCGATTTCTGTCCACCTACCTGTTGGCCATCAGTACGTCTTTGAGAAAATTTCTATTCAGATCCTCTGCCCATTTTTTAATCAGATTGTTTATTTTTTTTTATTTATTTTATTTTATTTTATTTTATTTTTAGATTGTTTATTAAGTTGCATGAGTTCTTTACATACTTTGGATAACAACCCCTTATCCTGACTTGCAAGTATTTTTTCCCATTCCACAGGTGGCCTTTTCATTTTGTTGATGATTTCCTTTGCCGGTTGAAGGTTTTCAGTTTGTTGTCATCCGGCCTGCTGACGTTCGCGCTTTTTGCCCGTTCCTTTGGTGTCATACCCAAAAACTCATTGCCGAGACCAGTTTCGAAGAGCCTCCCCCTGTGTTTTCCTCGGAGAGTTTTATCGTTTCAGGTCTTGGGTTTAATCTGCACCACATCGGGAGTTCGTGTTTGTGAGCCGTGTAGGATAGCGATCCGATTTCACTCCGCGCGGGGCCGTCCAGCGTCCCGGCACCCGTTACCGGAGACCCTGCCCTTTCCCCATTGAGTCCCAGGGGCTTGTTTCTGGTCTCTCTGTTCTGCTCCACCGGTATTTGTGTCTATTTTTATCCAGCCTCATACTGGTTTTTTAAGACATTTTTATTTTTTAGAGGGGGAGGGGGAGTGGGAGGGCCATGGGAGAGGGAGAGAGAGAATCTCCAGCAAGCCCCTTGCCCAGCACAGAGCCCGACATGGGGCTGTATCTCAGGGCCCTCAGGTCATGACCTGAGCGGGAATCAATGGTGGGCAGCTTAGCCCCCAGGTGAGTCCCCAGGTGCCCGGGGGCCACACTGCTGTAGAGCTTCACCGTAGGGTCTGAAATCAGGCAGTGTGATGCCTCCAGCCTGTTCTTTCTCAAGATCGCTTTAGCTGTTGGGGCTCTTTTGTGACTCTATACAAATCTGAAGATTGTGTTTTCTATTTCTGGGGGAAAAATGCCGCCGGAATTTTGAGAGGATTGCATTGTGTCCATAGATGGCTTCGAGCACTATGGACATTTTAGCCGCGTCGATTCTTTCGATCCATAAACACAAGAGATCTTTCTATTTGTTCGCATCCTCAATTTCTTTCATCAGGGTCTTGTAGTTTTCAGGTACAGATCTTTCACCTCCTTGGTTAAATGTATTCCTAAGGATTTTGTTGTTTTTGCTGCTATTGTGAGTGGGGTTGTTTCTTCCTTTTTTCCAGTGTTTCATTGCTAGTGTACAGAAGTGTGCTATACGTTGATTTTGGAGTCTGCCATTTTGCTGAATTTCTTGATTAGTTCTGACACTTTTTTGGTGGAGTCTTTAGGATTTTCTGTATTAAAGATCCTATTGCCCGCAAATACAGACGGTTTTAGGTCTGCCTGTCTGATTGGGAGATCTTTATAAGTATTAGTATTAAGATGGACTGTGTGGTTTGGTTCTGTGCTTCTTGCCAGCCAGCTTAAAAAGCAAAACATGGAACATTATATAAAAGGTGTGAACTTATTTCTTTAGGAGAGATGGTACTTTTGTTGGCACCAAATTTAAAAATTATTTTTTTTAAGATTTCATCCATTTATTCACATGAGACAGAGAGAGAGAGAGAGGCAGAGACCCAGGCAGAGGGAGAAGCAGGCTCCATGCAGGGAGACTGACGTGGGACTCGATCCCACAACCTGGGGTCACATGGCTGCAGGCGGCACTAACCACTGAGACACCCGGGCTGCGCAAGTATAATATTTTCTTTTTTTTTAATTTTTTTTATTATTATTTATTTATGATAGTCAGAGAGAGAGAGAGAGAGAGAGGCAGATACACAGGCAGAGGGAGAAGCAGGCTCCATGCACCGGGAGCCCGACGTGGGATTCGATCCCGGGTCTCCAGGATGGCGCCCTGGGCCAAAGGCAGGCGCTAAACCGCTGCGCCACCCAGGGATCCCAAGTATAATATTTTCATTGTGGTTTCTTTTTCTTCTCTTCTTCCTTTTCTCTGGCCAGTGGCAACTTAAGGCCGGGTCAGATGCCGCGCACCCTGCAGGGCTCCAGGGGCGAGTGTGCATCAGGGCATGGCAGGATCACGCCCCGGGCTGAAGGCGATGCTAAACCACTGGGCCACTGGGGCTGCCCTAAAAATTATTTTTCACCTAAGACTTCCATAAGGAAAATAGGGGCGTATAATAGACTAATTTCTCAGCAAAAATTTCGTAGCAAATGCACAAAATCAATTCTGGTTATTTCTTACAGTGACTGTGAACAAAATAATCCAGAACAAAACATTAAAACATAGGGGATCCCTGGGTGGCTCAGCAGTTTGGTGCCTGCCTTTGGCCCGGGGCACGATCCTGGAGTCCCAGGATCAAGTCCCACGTCAGGCTCCCTGCATGGAGCCTGCTTCTCCCTCTGCCTGTGTCTCTGTCTCTCTGTCTCTCTCTCTCTCTCTCTCTCTCTCTGTCTATCATGAATAAATAAAAAAATAAAATAAAAAATAAAAATCTTTACAAAACATTAAAGCATAGACCAGTGAGGAGGATGCCGCAGGATCTGAGTTCCTGTGACCCGAGCAGGAGAAGCCGAAGTCTAAGATTTCATCGGTGGTCCCTGGGAGAGGAAGCATTTCCTGTGTGCAGGGAGGCAGAAGCCATTTTCAGCGGTTAAGGTACAAGGAGGCAAGGAAGTGGACGTGGCCAAATCTGCATTCGGTTAGGTTGGTGAGGGTGTGGTAAAAAGCTTCTAGCGACTTTCTATTTCCTGTGATTTTGTCCTTCCTGGCACACAGGAGGAACATTTCCTATTTCCACGGAGATAGGAGGGAGGGGGCTATCTCTTCTCCTGCTGCCCCAAGTGGAGGAGGTCTTGGGTTGAGAAGAGGGAGCCACAAGATTAAAGCAGCCTGCCTGGCTGGGGCCCCGCTTGGAAGACAGTTGCTCTAGAAAGTCACATTGACCTGTAGTGGACTTTGCCTGAACGAGGAAAAATAAACCAAGTCTTTGTTGTGTTAGATTTGGGGCTGTTTGTTATAGCAGCACAACCTAGACTATCCTAACTAATACAAGAAGGGTGAGGCAAGAGGAATGGAGAGGGATGGAAGAGGCAGCAGGGTGAAGAGAGTCTATTTTTAAGTGTAGGAAGGACCTGAGCATACTCACAGGCCGAGGAGGGTGGCTCTTAAGAGGTGGAGAAGTTGGAGCTACGGGAAAGCGAGGACCTGCCTGGTCATTCAGATCTAACACAGGGCGGTGGGGGTGTGATTTCCAGCAAGAAGGGAAGGTTTCCTGGTTCTGGTCCAAGATGGTGACTTACGAGGCTCCTGAAGTCACCTTCTGCCATGGACACGTGGAATCGGCAGCTACGCATGGAGCAATTCTTTATGAAAGAAATCTAGAAACCAGCTGAGCAACTCCTATGCACTGGGTGGGCAAGAAAATATCTACATCAAAATGGGTAGAAAAGGCTGAGAAACATTCTCACCATAAATCCCACCCCCAGGGGAATCCCTGGGTGGCTCAGTGGTTTAGCGCCGCCTTCTGCCCAGTGCGTGATCCTGGAGACCCGGGATTGAGTCCTGCATCGGGCTCCTGCATGGAGCCTGCTTCTCCCTCCTCCTCTGCCTCTCTCTCTCTCTCTCTGTCTATCATGAATAAATAAATAAATCTTAAAAAAAAAAAACTATCTTCTAAAAAAATAAATAAATAAAAAATAAATCCCACCCCCAGCGCAATGAGAGGAAGGGCTACCTTGGGACACGAAGAGAGACACTTCTTCCTCGGGCACAGGAAGAAGGAAAAACATAAACCACCAGAGAGAATTGGAAGGAAGGCGCGGGGGAGCTAATGGTTTTTGTCTGGTTGTCTTGATTTCCTCAATGACTATAGGAGGGAGGATGCCTTGGCAAGAGACGGGAGAAGTAGTAGGGTAGGGTTTTGAGACAAAGGGGACAGGTTTGGGGAGCTCCCAAGAGGTGAATCATAGGGTGGGGAGGGAGTGGGAGGACCTGCTACAATGGTTTAGGATGATTTTGTAGAAAATCTGGTTTTTGGCAAATGGTGACCTTCCCCGGGAAATCTCTGTCTCCTCGTAGTGGGGAAAGATGGTCCCTTGAGCTCTCCATCACGGCAGCTCTTGAAGCAGAGTTCGTGGAGCCAATTGGTAGGGATATTGTGGAAGAGATTCCCGAACTGGATGGACTAAACAACCTCCGAGTTCTCTTCCCACCTTGAGATCCCGCGATTCTGTAACCCGATGTATTGTAAGGAACTTCACCAAATCAAATGACTTCCAGCCTCTGCAAATTCCAGTGGCCTGTCCTTCAGCTTCCCCAAGGGAATGGAGTGAGAAATGCTGTGCGCTCAGAATGCCGCTCTCCCTCCCTCCCGGCCACTTCTCCTAAGTGTCACATCATTACGGTGGAGCAGATGCACCATCGTGCGGACCGACAGGCCGGCACGGTGTGCACGAAGCAGGCATGATGCAACAGCTGGAGGTGGCATCTTGGTTTGACACATACTCCTCTTGTTTGTTGGTAACTTTCTGAATTTTCTGTTCCTAAACTCAGCATTTCCCCTGCTGACTCTGTGTTACTCAAGTTTCCTTCCCCTTAGAGAGTCGTATTTAGCTCCTGTATCTTGGAAGCAGATTTGCAAAGAAGGCAACAGGTGAGAGAGACGAGGTCCTCACTGTCTCCAAGGGTCTGACGAATCTCCAACCGATGATGGGCCCCTAGCTGAGCGCCGGTTACCCTATGAGTCCTGGGATAATATAGAAGAAACTGTTCCAGTGTCAGGATGCTTGCTTCATATTGGGGCGGAGCTTTATGTTCCCAGCCTAGATCAAGGGGTGAGCTTTTGCGCAGGTTACCCCATGGCTCATTATATTGGTCACAAAACCACTATTTTGCACTTCTGTGCTAGTTCCATTGACTCTCCCCAACTACTTCATCACCACGACAGCCCATTCCACCCACGGCCAGCAGCAGATTTATTTTCGGGAGAACTGGGAGACATTAGCTTGCCCGTAGAACCCCCAGCCCGAATCTGGAGATGTTTGTCCCAGGAGGTCTCCGGTCTCCTAGTCTGCGTGTAGCATCTTGCAACAGAAATCATCCGCCCAAAGAACTGAAGTATTTCCATACAGAGTGGGGCCTTATGCCACTCTTCTGCCTAAGAAATATTGCTTGGGCCCCCCTCAAGTCCGGGGTCAGTAGATTAGGGGATATCAAAACGGTACAAACCGTACGTGTCAGGGGAGAGGTACAGGGAAAATGTTCTAAGATCCAAGGGAGAGCAGATTATCACCCTGTTTACAGATAACAAGCTGACATTGAAAAATAGCTTCATAGCTCCTAATGATCAAGAACAAAAGGGCAAAAATGTTAATAAAAAATTCCAATCACTCCCTGCTTGCGTGGGGAGGCAGAAAAAGCCTATTTTCCCACCTAACATGTTGGTTAAACTCCCTAAATGCCATGTTCCACCTGAAAACATCAGGATTAAAATGGGAATCTATTTATTGACACCATCCTCGGCTATTTCCAAGATGGGCATTAAATGGTTTCTTTTCTTTTTTTTTTTTTTTTAAGTATAGTTAAATGGTTTCGATTAAAAAGCCAGAATCCATACGACTCTTTAGCCAGAACGGAAAGAGGAGCTCGGCAGCCAAATGGAAAGACAAAAGGACTGTGCCCGGGTCCTAGCTGGAGCAGAGGCCTTGCAGCAGCGGGCAGCGGCTCTTACAATCTGCCAGACCCCCCCCCTTCCCGGCAGCCGCGCATGGCGCGCGGCAAAGAGGTAGCTCAGTGGTCATCGCGCGGGTCATCGGACGGGTACCGCGGAGCAGCGGGTGGCGAGGGGCGTCGATGCGCATTCTGGAAGGTCCCGGGCAAGACGGACTGTAGGAAAGGGACGGCTAAGCATCACTTGGGCCACAAGCGCCGGATGACATGCGGCGAAAGTCGTAAGTGAAGATCCAAGTGTGGCCGCAGGAAGGAAACCCGGCGGCCCCCAGAAGCGAAGCGAGAGCAGGAGCTGCAGCGGCTGGAGCGGGGCCTGCTGCCGGGTGCGGCGGCTGGGGCCGATGGCAATGGCCTCGATGCGCACGGGGGGCGGGAAGGGGGCAGCGAGCCCGGCCGGGGCCAGTGCAGGTCTCTGGTGGCCATGTGCCCAGGGCCGAGGTGTACCCCCACCCCCGTTTTCTGAGGGCACCTCCTCCTCTGCCCTGGCTTCCTGCCCTGCTGGGCTGCCGCCTGCGCTCCGCCCTCCATGGGCCCTCCTGTCTGGCCTTACTGTCCCCTTCCTCCCCCGTCCAGCGACAGTCCATCCAGGCTATGCCTACAGTCGTGCCCGGCGCCAGGGCTCACCGAGCCGGAGCCGTCCTGTCTTCTAGGAGCTGCAAGAACGTGAGGCAGGACTTGGTTGGCCACCTCGCTGGCCGACAAATCCAGGTTACAGGGCGACAGGGGAGTGGTGGTTCTCAGCCGTGTTCCACCGAACCCCAGGGCACCAGGAAAGATTGGCAGAGTCTGGGAGGAGAGAAGGGAGGCTCTGCGGACGGGCTTAGGCTGTGGCCAGGGCGTCATCATGCAGCTTGACGGAGCTGTTTTATATTCTTATGAGAATTCACTGGCAAAAAACTCAACTCGCTCAATTCTAAGCCATTTTGAAATTTTGCAAATCCCTCAGCATCTAAGCTTCCGTCGTCGGGGAGCAAGCGTCAGGCTGTCGAGGGTCATTGTGTGGGGCTCCCCGCTGAGACTCGCTTTGCATCCGCTGTGAGGCCTTCATAGCACTTGATGGGTTCTGCAGAGAATTATTGATCCTTCAACGGCCTTCGAAGAGCCACGGGAGAGCGCGAGCTGCCTTTACTGTGGCTTTGGGCCGATGTTTCTGGGTCTGCGGGGCGTGCGCACCCTCGGCACCTGCTGCGTGCTTGACCTCGTGGGGGTTCCTGGCAGGAAGGACGCGGGAGTCGGTGACGGGGTGGCGGAGGCCTTGACCGGCCAGCTCCCAAGGACCACTTGGTGGGGGCAGGTGGCTGAGTAACTGGGGAAGGATCCACGGCATTTGGGGTGGGGATGGAGAGAGGGTGTCTGCAGCCAGGGCCCTGGAGGGGTTGCCAGAGAGCAGGGCAGGGACTGTGCTGTGGCTGCGGGAGCAGAGCCGGAGCAAGAGCGGACAGGACGCGCCTAGGCCTCACGCCGCGGCCGGGTCACCACGGGAGCTGCCTGAGGGCTGTCCGTGGCCATCAGGGTCCCGAGGGGACGGTGGGCGAAGGAGCTGGGGGCGGGGGCTTCTGCTTGGGAGCCGGCTGCAGGCAATGTCGGGGAGAAAGCCAGCTGGGCCTGCGCTGCTCGCTGCTCGGGGGCCGGGGGGCCTCCTCAGGCCTTGGAGCTGGGCCTCGGGGTTCCGGGAGCGACGCTGAGCTGGGGGAACCCCTCCGGAGGCCCCGGGGCCTGGGGACCTGCAGCCCTACAGCCACGGCCATGGCCACGGCGCCCGCCTCCACGTGAGCGGCCACCAGGAACGCAGCTGGCCCGAGCCCTGGGGCCTGTGTCTGGGGCCGTCGCAGGCCCGGCAGCCTGGGCTCTGTGCCCCCCACGCGGGCGCCCGGGGAGAACGCGTGATGACACGGCCCGTCCGCCGCCTCCTGCTGGGGGTGCTACCTTCACCCCGAGCTGCCGCCCCCAGGATCAGCTCCTTCTCACAGCCTGCCCTCCCCCAGAGATGCTCAAGGGCCTTGGGGGGCACAGATTCCAGGGCAGAGCAAGCCGCGTTCTCCCATTTGCTCAGGAACGCATTGTTGCCGCCAACGCCTGATGTCACCCATGGGCCCGTCCAGCGGCGTGTCCTTCCCAGCGCTCACCTAGGCTGGTTGCAGAGGAAGTGCCTAAAGGCTGAGCAGTGATCTGAGGCCCCAGGAGGACAGGCCAGGGGACAGGCCAGGGCAGGAGCCTCCGCCCGCCTGCAGCCTGCGGGCCCCCACCAGAGCCTCCAGCCCACACTTCGCTGCTCTGCCATGGGACGTGGCTGAGCCGCAGTGGTCGCCTCTGCTCTGGGCCCAGCCCCCACCAGGGGCCTCCCCGCGGCGCCGCCAGGCCTCAGCCTTTCACTGGCCGCCCAAGTGTCCTAGGGAGGGAGCCAAGGCTTGCAAAGGAGGAGCAGTGTGGAGTCCGTGTGGGCCCCGGGCCGGGTGCGACGGGGGCTGCTGGGACTGTGGGTTCCCCAGCCTCAGAGCGCCCTGGCCCCTGCTGCTGCCTCCAGGCCGCAGGTGGGATCTTGGGGCCAGGACCGCGCCCCTGGTCCCTGAAGTCCCACAGAGATGGAGGCGTGTTCCCTCGGCTGCCCCAGCGGCCCCTCTCCGGCTGCCCCAGTGGCCACTCTCCCTCCCCCCGGGTCCTCCGCCCTCCATGAGCCTGCGAGCCCCAGCTGGGCCCCGGGGGGGGGGGGGACGGCTGGAGCCAGAGCCCCGCAGGCCTTCATGGGTCACACTGTGTCCTCATGGCCCAGACGGCGGCCAGGCCGCGAGGAGGAGCCCCATCACCCTGGAACAGGCCTGGGCCCAGTCTTTGGCTGCCGGTGCGACGGGGAGGGAGGCACGTCCCCTGAGATCCGGGCCCCCCTTCCCAGCTCAGGCCTGCACGGGGGTCAGAAGGGGCTCCCCCATCCCCGCTGCCTCCTCCCAGGCCCTTGCAGAACCTTGCCCAGTGAACCTCGTACGCCCAAACCCATCACAGTGTCTGCTTCCTAGGGGGCCTGAGCACACACGGCACGTGTTTCTGCACCCACTGCCCCTCTGGTCGCCCGTCGGTGAGAGCCACCACGGCCCGGGGAAGGAGGGCACTGCTGCAGCCACGTCTGGCGTCCCCTGCCCCATGGCTGCCAGAGCCTGCAGGTGTCACGTAGAGCCACACGGCACCTGGGGCAGGGGCCTGGCGGGTGCCATCCAGACTCTGCTTGAACATCAGGGGCACTGCCCCCACTGCCCCCGCTGTGAGTCGGTTGGAAGGCAATGCAAATTGCTGGAAAAGTCTTCCTGACGTTGCTCGGTCCACAAGATGCCTGACTCCCTCCTCTGGGGGGACGACCGGCATAGACCATTCCTTCATTTCTTCTTTCTTAAAAAGAGTGTTACCTGCAAGACCTCCCCTCCAGCCGACCCAGGCTGCACCCAGGCCTTGTGCGGTGAGGGGTGGCTTGCCGGAGGTGGAGGCGGCCCACGTCTGGGGAAGGTGGGAGGTAATGAGACACAGCAGGCGAGTCCCCGGCACGGCCCACCAGCAGGCCGCGAGCCTCAGTGTTCTCCTTGGCAATGAAACAGCACCTTTCCCTAAAGAGAGAAGAATCGCTGGGCTCGCCCGTGGGCCAGCAGGCAGGCTGAGCCCGAATTCCTCGTGTGATCTTTTTTTTTTTTTTAAGATTTTATTTATTTATTCATGGGAGAGAGAGAGGCAGAGACACAGGCAGAGGGAGAGGCAGGCTCCAAGGAGGGAGCCCGATGGGGGACTCGATCTCGGGTCTCCAGGATCACACCCTTGGTCAGGCCCTGGGTGTGAAGCAGGCACTAACCACTGAGCCACCCAGGGATTCCCTCGTGGTGTGATCTTGACGTATCACTCAAACCCCCTGGTTTAGAACGGGTGATACTACTGACCTCAGGGGCCTCTTGGAGGATCAGATCACTCAATCTTTGCGGGATGCACTTTGTGAAGGACGACCGCAGGCTAAAGCTCAGCGCTAGGAGCTGTGGGTCCTAGATGGGGGCGCTGGGTGTACGCTGGGTTACCCCTCGGAAGGCACGCTCGTGTCCTATCCCTCGAGCCTGTGTGTGTGACCTGACTTGGAAGGAGGATCTTTCAGCGGTCCTTCATTCAGAGATCTCGAGATTATCCCCGCTGGGGGCGGGTGGGGGGAGGCTGTGCAGCAACAGCCTGTGTCCTGCTCAAAGACAAACGGGGTCCTAGCCCAGACCTCAGCCAGCCGCTGGGCGTTGCTGCAAAGGGCGTAGGTGAACCACAGAGCGTCAGCGGGACCAGAAGGTCCTAACAGTGCAATCCTTCCTGCGGAGCCGCGGCACAAAAGGCCTCTTTGCTTTTGATGCTCCTGTCTTGGTAACTGGAAACACCGCATTTTGGGAGCAAAAAGAGTCGCAGAATGAATGAAACATCATGTAACATCTTGTACGTGTGAAGAAAAAAGGGTCCGCCTTTGTCCATCCCCTCCGGTGGGTCCTGGGGCTCCGTCCCCTACCCTGGATCTGGGGCTCCATCCCCTCCCGTGGGTCCTGGGGCTCCATCCCCTCCCCTGGATCTGGGGGTTCCATCCCCTCCCGTGGGTCCGGGGGCTCCATCCCCTCTTGTGGGTCCGGGGGCTCCAATCCCTCCTACTGCATATAAAAGCCTTCCCCACAGACCTTTGCCCCAGGGGCCCTGCCTTCCGAGGCCCAGAGACAAGTTACTAACTCATCTGGGAGAAGCTACCGGAACCCTCCTGTGAGGAGCTGGTGACAATCATAATAAAGTATTCCCAGCCTGCCAGGTTGGGTTCTGCTGGGAAAGATCAGAGCCCCGGAATGATGGCCTGGACCCTTGGGCACCAACACAAGGTCTCTCTTTGAATCGCCAGTGACCCCCGTGAGCGGTACAGCTTCCCTGGTGCTTCACATGCGTCCAGGAGCAAATAGAACCTGTCTGCCCTCCCAGGGCGTTCGCTGAGGTGCGCCGTGGGGCACGCGGACCTGCCAGGGGTCCAGACCCAGCCGTGCATGGGCTCTTACGCTAACAAACCCTCACGCACCCGTACATGGACACAACCACACCTACCTGCCCATGAAGCAAGGTGTTTGGGAATGCTCAGGAACCCAGCAGAAGGTCCTGGACTCAGTGGGTGCTCAACAGTTGCCCCATGGGAACCCTGAAAAAGCAAACCAGCACACCCTGTAAGTGGAAACCATATCCTTGAAAAAAATAAGCCCCACCCTCCCCCAGAGAATCAACCAGGCTCCCCTCATTCATTGCTGTAATTAATATGTGGCACAGCTGCTGGACGGAGGGCTGAGGCTTGAGTTGCATGAATGCACGATTTCAAAAATGTCAACAAGCTCTGATGGCTGTTATGATCAGAACGCTTTGGTTAGGGGCACCCGGGTGGCTCAGGGCTTGAGCACCTGCCTTTGGCTCAGGGCGTGATCCCGGGGCCCTGGGATCGAGTCCCACGTCGGGCTCCCTGCGTGGAGCCTGCTTCTCCCTCTGCCTCTCTCTGTGTTTCTCATGAATAAATAAATAAAATCTTTAAAAAAAAAGAATGCTTTGGCTAAATAAGCAGAGGCAGCAAGAAAGCTGATGAGCACAAAGCATGTCAGGTGCTCATTTACTGGGAAGCAATCACCCCTGCAGTCACACCTTTGGCTACTGTGCAGGCCAGCCCTGCCGTGACAAAGGGATGAGAAGACCCTGCTCCTCCCCAGCTCCCCTAGCTGGTGGCCCGCTGCCTGCTGGCTTCCTCCCCATCCATCAGGGCAAGGCGCCCCTGGGGTCTCCCCTCTCCTGATACAGCCCTACTATGCCCTTCTCTCCTGCAGGTGAATTCTGCAGATACATACTGGACTTCTGTTGGGGGGGGCAGGGAGTGGTCTTGAGACCCCAAAAGCTAGGACTTGTAAACTGAGGCCTTCGCCCTCAAGAAGCCCCCCGTCAAGCTGGAGAGAGAGGCCAAACCTCCAGAAACTCAAATTCTTCTTGTGGGCTGAGGGCTGGCAAGACTCAGAAACAAGGGCTGTGTGAATGAACGTGGCATTGACCAAGGGCTAGGGGAAAGGTGGAGGTTATGTCTGCTGGAAAAGTAGGGAAGGATTGGCTCTGGTGGCCCCCGAGCCCGGTCTTGGAGGACTGGATAAATGTCAAAAGAGAAGCTTACTTGGGGGAAAAGCAAAGGACACACATGGAAGGCTGGATGGTGTCCACATGAAGAAAGTCAACACCTGCCGGGGGTGCCGGGGGCCTGACCTGGGGATGGGGAAGGCAAGGACGTTCTCTGTTGAGGCCACAGGAGGAGGTGGGATGGATCACACAGAGCCTTGAACAGCAGGTGGAGAGGTTCGAGCCTTATTCTGTGCAGCACCTGGGAGCCAAGAGAGTCTGTTTTATCCAAACCAACCCCAGCTGGTCTTTGGCCTGCCATTGCCCCCAGGTAGCAAGGTCAACAGCAGCAGCATGGAGGTGCCAGGAGGGGGAGAGAGGGACGGCTGGAGTAGGGGGTGCCCAGGGGACATCCATGTCCCAGTATGTTGATAATAGATTTGCACCGTGAGCAGATGACTTTGGTCATCTGGATTATATGCCCTGGGGTCAGTGGGCCCCCAGCTGAGGTGCAGTTCTAAGTCCTCTGCTATTGTTCTCTGCCTTATAAAGACCCCCGGAGAACTTCAGATGAGGACTGCAGTTTTTGGATCTGGGTCAGACTGTACCAGGCACGGTGCACTGACCAACGCGGGGTCACCTTATATAAGAAAGCCAATGTGTTTCTGGAAAAGATCTTATTGAACATGACAGAGTAGAAATTCTATGAAGACCTACGGGAGAAATTTGTCTCAGATCTTAGACCCCAGAAGAGTTGATCCCCCCACAACTGGTTTCTCCAGCATATGTCTATACTGTTAGTCTTGTAACCAACTCTATTTCCTTCCTCCAACTGGCTGCTAGGAAGCTCAGAGGCAAATTTCAGTCCACTCCTAACAAAGCATGCCCGGTTTTTCTCTCCTTTCCAGTTCCCTCACTTAAGTTTTTAAAATCTTGTGCCAAATTTATGTTTTGTTGGCCTCCAAGAATCATATGAAACATGGACACACACACACAAAAAAAGAAAATTGATTAATAATAGTCCATTCTGTTGAACTGGAAAATTTTGAGAGAAGATCTGGTCCTGTTCCCTAAATTATAGAGAATGCATTTAAAGCTTCAAGAGGAGTGAGGAGTCAGGGTGCCTGAGTAAAGTGGGCGTGGGGCCTCTACCCAGGTGCTCTATCCCAACTATTTCTCTCTCTGCTCTGTCACCACTGAACCACCAAAATCCAGACGAGGATTTTTCCAACCATTTCTATGCAGTCTCATGAAACCATCTTTAGAAGAATCAACTCATCCTGCTGCCTTCCTGAGGCTTCTCCTCAGGGATTCTCTTGGCATCGTGGGTCAGGTGAGCAGCACCCTCCATCCAGAAGCAGGGGGAGGTGTGATCTTCTACATCACAGTGGAGCAGAATGTGGGCATTTTGGAAACAACTTGTTTTAAACAAGATCATTCAGATGTGAACTCTAGACCCTGAAGTGGGGTAGCCTTTGTGCCCGCCGCGAATCAGAGCCGTGGATGCTCCGTGTCACTGTGCAGGAGAATGGGGGGCGGGGGGGGAGGAGGCAGGGCACGGGGTTTTAGGGCAATCCTCCAGAGATTGAGAGAGAGAGACGGCATGAGAGCTTGTCCTCTGCCGCCCAAGCAGCAGGGAATCAGCCCCTCCGCCTCCCCTCTGTTTGCAAATTGTAAATTCCCCGGGGAAGAAAGAGCTCTCTAGTGCCCGAGAAGTGGTCAGGGCTTGGGAAAGAAATGATGCTTTTAAAACAAATTAGACTGCGTCTGATTGGAAAGGCAGCTCCCACCTCATCTTCCCCTCGAGCTCTCTGGGGCTCTCTCCCTCTGAGGTCTCCCATCCCTGCGCTTGACAGTCTTTTACTAGTTTTGACGGTGGCTGGCAAAATGCAGTCTCTGTCCTCTGGAGGCCTGTGGGCTCCCTCGGGCTAGGAGGCCAGGTGGTGGGGGTCCCTCCAAGAGGCTGGGAAAGGCCTGAGCTCGTGTCTGGGCTCCCAGCTCGGCAGCCCTGTTGTCCTGCTCTCATGGTGCACCCAGAGCCAGGCAGGCAAAGCCAGGGTAGGCTGCGGGCTGTGGGGACTCTGGGCCCCTGGAAAGCGCTGCTCTGCTGTCTCCAGCTCTTGGGGGGGGGGACCACCGCCGTGGGAAGCCTTCCCTGACCTCCTGCCAGTCTCATCATAACATCGACTTCTCCTTCCTGGCTCTTGTCATAGTTGTAGGTGATTTTGTGTGATTGTTCATTTAATGTCTCTCGTCTAAAGAACCGTGTGCTTTGTGAAGGCAGGTGACGGGATGGTTCTTGCTCATCACTGTGCCCATCCCAGTTTGGCTGAATGAATAAATGATTGAACGAGTGGATCTCTGAACTGTTAAGCATCTCTTGTCCCTGATCTCTTGAGTTAGGCCCAGTGCCCCATGGGGCCGGGCTGGGAGAGGAGGTCTCTCTCTCATTAACTGGGGCAGACGGGCCCAGGATGGGATGGCCGTGGTTATGGCAGGAGACGTGAGCCTCCGCCCAGAAGGCAGTCCTGGAGACGCCTGGCACTGAGCAGGAGGCGAGTGAGCAGTCCGTTGCACTGGAGTCTGGCCCAGGTGTCCATTTCATAAACATGATGATGAGGCAAGTAGGTACAGCTCGGAGTTTGTATATGTGTTTTTTAATCTGTGGCTTTTAAAGTATGAAACTAATGAAGGAGAAGAAACCTGAGTGGCCATATGAAAACCTCTTTAATAATTGTGGAAATGCAACTTTAAACAGCAATGCGATACTATTTCTGTCCATCAGCTGGGCAAAAAGTAAATGGCCTGATGGTGCCAGTGTTGGTGAAGAGGCGGGGGAGGCCCTCGTGGGCCAGGAGGGAGGAGGCAAATTGGTAAACTGCACTGAGAGCTCTTTGGGGGTATAGGGTTGACCTTAAAATGTGCACACCCAGGGACCGTGATCCCTTTCTAGATACATATTTTGGTCTAGAGCCGTGGTCTTCAAACTATGGTTCACATCCAAACCACCTGGAGGGTTCACTACAACAGAGTGCCAGGACCCACCTCCAGGGTTTCTGATTCAGTCTGATGTGGGGCCTGAGAATTCTCATTTTGCTTCATTCCCAGGCAATGCTGACACTGCTGGTCTTGGGGCCACACTTGGAGAACCACTATTCCGGTTAAATTCTTGCTTATGTGCACAGGAAAACCTGCTTAGTGATGTCCATTGTGCTATTTTTAAAAAAGATTTTATCTGTTTATTCATGAGAGACACACAGAGAGAGGCAGAGACACAGGCAGAGGGAGATGCAGGCTCCCTGCGGGGAGCCTGATGCGAGACTCGATCCCAGGACCCCAGGATCACAACTGGAGCCAAAGGCAGAGACTCAGCCATTTCTTATAGCAGATCTGAGAAAGAAACCCAAAGTCCATCTGTGGAGACTAGGAGAAAGATGCTGTGGCATATCACACAATGGATCATTATATGGCAGGGACGTGAACGAAATAAGTCTGTTTCAGCATGGGTAGTTGTAAGGATGGATGTGAGATATATATATATATATATATATATATATATATATATATATATATAGTATAAAACTGTTGTATTGGTAAGTTCAAAAAACAATTTTAAAAACCCAATTCTAGATAATTGATATAATACAAGTGCTACAACACTGGGTGCACATCTCATCCTTAAAGCTGCTGTCTCTGGAGAGGAAGGGTGGGAGGTACTAGGACTGGGGAAGGAGGATATAGGGGCTTCTAGCCAGACTGTTGTTTTGCTCTTTAAGATAATAAGATCTAGGGATGTCTGGGTGGTTCAGGGGTTGAGTGGTGAGTCTTTCAGATTTCTGGGTTTTCACAGTTATCTATAACAAGGTGATGAACATCTTAATATACCAAGCTTTGTTCAGGTTCACTTCCTGCTCTGCCTGGGAGCAGCAGGGTCCCTGAATTTTGGGTCATAAGGTAGGTGATCCTGTCTGTCCCACTGGGCCTGGGAGAGGGTGGCTTGGGGTACGGGTGACCCAGGTCCGTGCAGGGATGGGTCTTATGGACCATTAAGTTTCTGGAGCCCTGCAAGTCCTGAGCAACCTGTGCAGCTCATAGGGAGAGCCTGCAGGGTTCCCTCCTCCCTTCAGACAGGCTTTTGGCATCTCTCTGCTGCACAGGGCCCATGTGACCCTGGGACGGGGACCTGAGGCAGTTGTAGATGATAAGGCCTGATCTAGATGGAGAAACAGGCACAGCCACAAATATTACAATTTAAGGTGTCAAGTGGAAGCAGACCCAAGCACGGGCCTCTGGAGTTCTGGGAGGGAGTAATCAGCTCTGTGCAGGGAAGGTAGCTGGAGAGTTTTGGGGAAGAGATACATTAATAGTAGGTGTTTTGTTTTTTGGGGATTTTTTTTTTGCAGTTTCAATCTTTTTGTTGGCTTTATTGAGGTATACTTCACACATCCCATCATTCAGCTGTTACAAATGTATAAGTCAGTGACTTTTAGTAACTTTACCAAGTTGCACAAGTATCGGCAGAAATCACTTCAAGAACATTTTCAGCCTCCCAAAGATCCCTGGTACCAAGTACACTTAATCCTGACTCCCACCTCCATCCCTAGACAACTACTAACCTACTCTCTGACTCCAAATTTGCAGGATTATGTTTTAAAGGATGGAAATGGGACCTTAGGTTAATCACAGGGAAAGTGTGAGACCGAGGGACATAGGAAGTGACCTCTTTATACAGAAAAGCATATAGCCTCCATCCAAACTTTGCCATCTGGGGTGAGATTCTGAACACGGAAGCTTCACAGTCAACACTCTGTGTGCCTTGGAAGCATGGCTTTGGTTAGGGAACACTTTTCTTCCTTGTACTTTTGGGTGTCTGGCTTCCTGTTCTTCCCATGTCCCTCAGCTTGCTCAGGTGGATGCAGTCCTGCCCTTGACTTTAAAAACACATTCAGCTGTGGGTTCTCTAGCTCAGCAGCCACAAACCCACTGCTGGGCAGTCCCTGGAGGCGGCGGGAGCTCCAGAGAATGAGACAGAGCCCTGCAAACAGCACAGGGAGGGTCTGTACTCTCTTGCCATCACCTGCCCTGGTCCTGATGTGACGCGGGTCCTTGTAGTCTCTGCCCTACTCAGACCCAAACAATGGTTTGAGCAGATCATCTGTGTTTAGTTTGCCTTTGTATTAACAGGTGGACTTGGAGATGCTTTGGGTCATAGACTTTCAAAAAACGTCCCCCAGGCCTTGGGGTGGGAGGGACACCAGCTGGGGCTTGGACACCAGCTGCTTCTGGCACTTTAGACCAGTGGTTTAACCTTGATCTTCGTTTTTCCCTCTGACGATGATCCCAATTCTTGGCTCCAGGGAGAGAGAGAGGCCTTCCTCCTGAAGCATGATCTGCTACGGAAAGCAAAGATAGTCAACCTGAAGCTCTGAGTTCTCTCAAGGGTATCTGGGCAGCAGGTTGCAACACAGCTGAGATAATTCAATTTTTTTACAGAAGCTATTTCCATTAATCATTTATTAATGACTCTCCCAGCTGACACAATTAAGTAGATCTAGGATTAAAAAAGGGCCCCATATCCATTTCACATCTATCTGATTACCCTGAAGTTCATGGTCCTGGAAGGACGTGAAAATGGCCTCATTCTTCTCCTTTGTGCTTTGCGTTTTTCTCTCGACACTTGGCTTCAGCCCCAGCGGAGGCCGCCTGCGGGGTGGGCATGAGCACATGAGGATCCCAAGCCCGAGTTGGAGCAGAGGACAGCGGGATGCAGGGGATGCCATTGGGGCTTCTCCTGTGTCTGTGTGAGGCCCTTTAGGCGTACACTCCCGTTTAATCCTCCACGACCTCTGAGAGCTGGAAGCCAGCATCCCCATTCTGGACACAGGAAATTAGGGCTCCAAGAGGCTGTGCGACTTATTCAAAGCCACACAACTGGTGAGCAGCAGGGCTGGGCCTGGAGTCCAGCTGTTGTGACATCAGTGTCTTGGCACGTCCCCTAATTCCCGCTGCCAGGAACTCATGCAGCCCAGCCTGGCACGCTCCAAGAGTCTGCCATGGAAGTAGAACAACCAAACAGTGTGGATTTTCCACTGCTATGAGAATAAAACACTCCTTTTTTTTTTTTTTTTTTTTTTTTTTTTTTTTAAGGAATAGAGGTAGTAATGAAGGAATTCCCAGAGAATCTAGTGGAGTCGGCGAGGGGGAATCCGTGCCCACCCTCCTTCCCTGGGAGGCCCTGAAGGTTGGACTGACTCCTGCTCTCCAGCAGCCTTGCCCACCAGGACACTTGGGTCCAGGGAGGTTCTGTTCAGCCTACGTGACCTGAGACATCTGTCATCTTCCTGCACCAGCGGGCGGGGAGGCAGCCCTAGTCTGGACCAAAGGAAGGAAGCCAAGGGTTTGAGTAAGCGTGAGGCACGGGGGTGACTGGACCTAGGAAGGCAGGTGGGGCTGCCCCACAGGCCCGGATGGAGGAGCTGGGTGGTGTCTTGGCCGCCCGTGCTCTGGGGCCGTGGTGCTCACAGGGAGGGACACAAACCTCTGCAGGTAGCGGCTGCAGCCATGGGGGCTCCAGCACTGGGTGTCAGAAAGGACCTGACGTCCAGGGTACTCTTCCCTAGAGCAGGTGTCCTGGAGGCACCTGGCTTCACTCTAACTGTCCCTCCTGGAGGAAAGCAAGAGATTTCCTCCCAGGTTATAATCAAACCATCCTACACCCTCAGGCCATAAAGTTTTCTGGGTCCTACACACACCTCTGTGAAAGGGGAAGCCTGGCAGTAGAAATGGGGAATCTGGGCTCAGGCTGGGAAATTCTGGATCCAGACACCGTAGATAAGAGTGTGATGACGGGAGTACTAATGATTTTTTTTTTTCCCGAAGGAGAGAGAGAGAGCAGAGGGAGAGGGAGAAGCAGACTCCCCTGCTGAGCAGGGAGCCTAATACGAGACTCGAGCCCAGGACCCTGGGATCATGACCTGAGCCAAAGGCAGATGCTAAACCGACCGCCCAATTGTTAGGCGCCCCTAACAATTTTTAAGACTTCTAACACCCAAATGTAAGTCTAAGTTTCCTGGGACTGTTGTGTTTTTTGAGATACACTGAAAAAAAATACAGACAAAACTCTTTTTTTAAATTTATTTTTATTTATTTATTTTTTCAAAACTCTCTTTTTTAAAGATTTTATTTATTTATTCATGAGAGACACAGGCAGAGGGAGAAGCAGGCTCTCTGCAGGGAGCCCGACGCGGGACTTGATCCCGGGACCCTGGGGTCCCGCCCTGGGCCAAAGGCAGGCGCCAAACCACTGAGCCACCCAGGGATCCCCCAAATCACATAAATCCTGATCTAATTTTAGGACACTATCTTACATGATTTATTCCAAAACTTATTTTCCAGTAGATTTTATGATATTCCTTGAGATGCATTACTTTTCTGATAGGAAGTAAGTCTGATTTGGTCGATAGCTTTAACAGTAAGGTATAGAATGCCAACTTGTTTGAGAGATATTTTTCAGGGATTGATGAGCTAAATTTGCAGTTTCTAGGTATCGTGAAACATTCAAAACAGGTAATAAAAAAACGCATTTTATTAAAAAATACTGTGTGGTAACGGCTTAATTAAATTAAACCCACCCTATCTGAAAATAATAGTTTAAATCAGGTTCCTCTAAGGGAAAGAGTGACAGGTGTGATTAATAGTCATTTCATCAGTCCTAATAGAACTCTCTTGGTATGCTTTCCAGAAAGTGGCAGTCGATAACCAGAGAGACTGAGTATCATCCTTTGGCAAGTGGGGTAGTTTCCAGTTTCCTTGTCTCACGTTGACTCTAAGGCAGGTTTTCTGGAATCAGTGCCACTATTTAAATCCTCTCTCTTGGGGATCCCTGGTGGCTCAGCGGTTTAGCATCTGCCTTCAGCGTGACCCCGGGGTCCCGGGTTCGAGTCCTGTGTCAGGCTCCCTGCATGGAGCCTGCTTCTCCCCCTGCCTGTGTCTCTGCCTCTCTATCTCTCTCTCTATGTGTGTGTCTCTCATGAATAAATAAATAAATACTTAAAAATTTTTTTAAAAATCCTCTCTCTCTCTTTACACCCCCACCCCACCCAGTGGATTTGTGGGTTCCCCAGGTTACCTGTGCGTACGACACAGCCGCATCCCATCCTACCCTGCAGAGGACAGAGTGTCACCTGTCGGCCTAAAACACACCCTCCTCCTCCGGGAATGCTTTTCTCTTCCTCCAACCGTGTGTAGAGATCGCTCATGACCACAGACTCTTCGCAGCGCCTCCTATCAAGAAGTGACGTCTGTCTCCCTACTTCTTTTTATTATTATTATTATTATTATTATTATTATTATTATTATTATTATTTAAATTCTATTCAGTTAACATCCCGTGCGATCTTGGTTTCTGCAGTAGAGCTCTGTGACCACGCTCATGGCAGCACGCAGTGCTCACCACGAGTGGCCTCTGGACCTCCCACCCCTGCCCACCTCGCTCCACCAACCCTCGGTTTGTTCCCCGTCATTTAGTGTCCCTCACGGCTTGTTTCCTTCCGTCCTTTTTTTCTCTGCCCCTTTCCCATCTGTTCATCTGTTTCCTTTCTTAAGGTCTCCCTACTTCTTAAAACTTGCCTTAGGTCTTGCTTTGGCCAACAGCATGTGGCAGGAGTGATGTAACGTGGGTTCCCACCCTAGGCCTCAAGAGGCCTTGCGGTCCCTGTTCCTGCTACCTCGCAATTCCGCCGTCCCGTGAATGCTAACCCGGCGGCCAGGCCGCGTGGAGCCCAGGACCCCCTGGCTGAGGACGTGCCCAGGGCACGAGTGTGAGGAGTGTGAGCCCCCCGGGCTGCAGCTGGCACTGCCTGAGTGAGTCCCCACGAGACCAGCCCAAAGTACTGGTGCACGGAGGCGTGAAGCGCGGACCATCGTTTTAAGCCCCGAGGTTTGGGGATGATCCGTTCGCTGCTGCAGAGAAACCTGTTCACAAAGATTCGTGCTCCTGCTCCTGGGAGGGGGCCGTTCGGCCAGCGACGACGCCCCCCGGCTCCTCTGCCTGCAGCACGGCCGAGTGATGGGCTCCCCCTCGCCGAGTCTGGGGGGAAATGATGGGCGACACCTCGGGGCTGAGGCTTTGGACCTTGATGGGGCTTCTCAGCGGCTGGTCCTGGGGGACGGTGGAGCCATGCGGCCCAGTGAGCGTGGGTTCTGGGGCATTGTGTGGGAACTGGCCACGGTCAGGAATGCCGGCGTTAGACCAGCCCAAGTGTGATAGACACACTTGTGTCGTGCGAGGCTCGGGAAGCTTACGTTTGCGGAGCGGATCCCTAAGGCGAGGGCGCACGGTCGTGGGTCAGCGCATTGGACACTGTTCCAAGCATGTCACACGTGCTAACCCCCTTCGGCCGTCCTTCGCCGGGCTTCCGCGGAGGAGCAAGTGGGCGCCGGGCTGCGGTGACCCTCCCAAGGGAGCGAGCGTGTCTAGCCCTGGAGAATCTGTCCCGACCAGGGCACTAGGCCCTGCTCCCTGCCCTGCCACGACCCGCTGGAGCCTCAGATGAGCCCCTTCCCCTCGCCGGCTCCCTGTCCCCTCATCTGGAAGGCGATGGGGAACGAGGGGGCCACAACCTGTGAGCTGTCCTCCACAGCTCTGCCGGGACGGGCCGGTGTCCTCTGACTCGCAGTATCCAACTGGGACACGGGACGAGGTGGCGCAGGCGGTGACGGGCACGCGAAGCAGGGCAGGAAGGAAAGCCCTGGCCCCTCAAGCCCCCGGACACCCGCCCTGGTCTCCCACTGTGCGTGCAGACAGGGAACTGCCAAGGCCCCCTGACCGGGCAAGCCCGGGGCTGCGGTTTCTGAGGTTCAGGAGACGGGGTGCAGTGTGTGGCATTGGCACAGGGTGTCCCTCGGTGGACCCTGGGCCTTGTGTGCCCCTCAGCAGCACCCCTGGAAGGGTCCTACCCAGCGATAGGCCCGTTCCTGTTGGCTGGGAGGCCTCCGCTGAGGGGCTGGCGGGGTCAAGGCCGTGCCTTAGCTGCGGGAGTTGCAGACAGCAGCCCTCGGAAGCAGGAAGACCCGAAGCATCATGCCTCCCCCCTCCTCGTGTGGCAAAGGGGAAGCAGAAGCCCAGAGAGGCCAGGTGACTCACCCCAAATCGTCTACTAAGTCTGGGCCAGACCTAGGGCCCAGCTGCTGGCCCAGGGCCTTTTTCATCATCTCCCTGGCTGCCGGGTTTGGGCTGGGGTTGGCAGGTTGGTGCCATCGGGTTGTGTCTTTCTAGTGCAGAGAAGAATTTTGCAAATACGGCAAGAAGTCCCGACTCTTGGGAAATGCCCCAGAAATGACCGCAGCTGGAGAGCATGGCCCTGTGGGCCCGCTGACCCCAGGGCCTGCAGCGGCCCGTCCCTCCTGTGAGGGCCTTGCACAAGACCCTGCCCACTGGCCTCGGGGGTGGCCGCAGCACCTCTGCCCCCTCTGAATCTCTGTCCAGCCAGAGCCCTGCAGACCCGGGCTTTGCTCCTGACCTAGCGAGTCTCCAGCTGCGCTGTGGTGAGGAGCCCCCACGTCCTAATCTTGGGGCAGGGGGTAGACTGGTCTCTGAGGTCCCTGGGATGCTCTTCCTGAAGGAAACGGAAAGATAATCTGGATTCGAACTGCTTTTATCTTGGCAAACTCTGAAGCGCGCCCAAAAGGGGCCCGACAGGACACGCAGGGTCACCGATGTGATCCTATAATCGCACGCCGCGTGCAGGGCAGACAGAAAGTGTGCGGGGCAGGACTAGGCCCTGGGCCCCAGGATGGGAGTCGGGCTGTGTTCTCGACTCCTGTCCTTGGTTTGCGCTCACGCTTTGCGTCTTTACCTGGACGCTGGCACTGCCATGGCCGGTCCCACACTTAGGCCCTTTACGGGGCAGGTTCACACCTGGAACCTCAGGTGTGCTCCGGGCAGCTCGGTTCTCGGGAGCACCTCTGCTTCTGCCGGAGGGACATGTGAGCTGTGCTCCAGTAGCTACAGGAGGCCGCCGTACCTGGGGAGGAATTTGGCGAGACGAGGTCCTGAGTCACCTCGACGCGACGACTCGGACCTGAGGAGTTTCGCCTCAGCCACATGAGTCAGGACCTTCCCGGTGACTGTGACAGAAACCCAGCTCACACTTGTCTGAAAACAAAGGGGGGAATTCTTGGTTCAGGAAACTGGGAAAGACAGGGTGGAAGGGACAGGGCACGACTGGATTCTGGGCGCAGCTGCGTGGCCAACGGTCAAGGATTCCTCTCCTTGGGATTGGTCTTCATCTTTTCTACGATGGTTAAGGGTGTTTTGTGGAGGGGTGTGGGGAGCAGCAGCTGCAGGTAGCCTGGTCTGACTCTCGCCAGGGAAGGCCCTGGAACAAAGGGCCCTCAGTGTAGACGAGGCCAGGCAAGGCTGTAACTGGCTGCTTTCCACCCTGCACCCACCTCTGGGGCCAACAGCCTATCCAGGCCTGGTGAGGGCCACAGGGGACCGCCACTGGCGGACAAATAGAGGGAATGGGTCACCCAGGAGGGGCAGTTTTGTAAATGAGGGGGATATTGCTATCGGGGGGTCAGGGGGTGTCCCGGGAGAGGCCAAAACAACAGGTACGTACTAAAGATGTCCTACCAGGCCGTGTCCAGAAAGGGGACACAGAGAATTCAGCAGAGGGGGCTGTTAGGCATAGAGCCGTTAACGGGGTGCCTGAACACCGCCACGGTGGAGCAGAGGTGCCCCCGCGGGAAGCGGCCCCTTCCTATGGCTGTGGGAGCAAAGGGGAAACTGAGGGGCCTGGAGGAGGCGCCCCCAGAGCTGGAGCTCAGCTTGCAGGGGGGAGGACACGCTCCAGGGGCCCAGCCGCCCTCCTCTCGGAGCAGGGGTGCCAGCCAGCTCCCAACGGTGTGTCTTGGGGGCAGGGCAGGGTGACACCGGTCCCGCCAGAGTTGGAAATGCTGCCCAGGGGCCTGGCTGCGGCGTGGGCCACCAGGCAGGACCGCAGTGGCTGGAGAGGTGCTCGGACACAGGAGGCGCACAGGAAAGCCGGGGGCAAACCGGGAAGAGCGGGGTTCCCCCCTCCGGTGGCTGTTGCCCTCCTGCGCCCCGTCGGTGGAGCCCAGCAGAGCCCAAGGGTGGACCTGCCAGGCCCCGGCCCAGATCCCCGCGGCCCAGATCCCCGCAGCCCAGATCCTCGAGGCCTAGATCCCTGTGGCCTACAGCCTCATGGTGCTTGACGCCCTCCCTGCGACCCCCGAGTCCTGGGCCCCCCGACCCCCTGCACCACCAGCAGCTGGCCAGGCCAGCGGGGCAGGGGCAGGGGGACAGGCCGGCTGCAGCTCTGCTCAGGACGGGAAAGCCCCCGCCCGCAGATGGCGCCTCTCAGCTCCACTGGGCGCTCACCCCCTGGCCTGGTTAGGGCTTGTGCACACATTTGTGTCCTCTTGAGCTCCTCCGGGGTGGGGCCATGTCTCCCCCCTCCGGCCGGGCTGTGTCTGGGGCCCGTGCTGGGTCAGGGAGCCGAGGGCAGCTGGTCCAGGAGCCACCGAGGCAGCCCCGGTGGTGGCAGGCGAGGGGTCCCGAGGCCCAGCGAGGGGTCCCGGCTGGCGGCTGGGACGGATCAAGGCGCTGGGCCCGCTTTCCCGCAGGAGAAGGTCATCAAGAACCCAGTACCCCCCACCCCAAAGGAGGCCGACTGGGCCCTGAGGCTGGCGCGGTCCCTGGACCCCCTTGGCTCCTCCGAAGCAAGCTGGCGGCCCCTCCGCAAGGCCAAGTTCTCCGCGGTGAGCGCAGCCCCGGAGAGTGGCTTCTACTCTCTTTTCCCTTCTTCCTTTTGCTACTCTGATTTGTAACGAGTCAGTCTTGAAGGAAGAGTCCAGTGCCTGGCAACGTATAGAAAAGAGGGCCGGGAGGGGACAGGACGTTCCCCCGGCAGCCCCGGGCCCCCTGCCGCTGGCCTGTCCGGCCCCCGCGCTGCACAGCCGGGCACAGACCTTCCCCGCCAGCCGGTCCCCTGCCCTTCCCCGGAACTGGCGGTGGGGAGGCAGGCTGGTGGACAGGTGTCTGAGTCCAGGCTTCTGGACGCTTCTTCCTGGGGCCCCGGCACATGGGGGGGTGGGGAGATGACCTCCCCTTCCCGTCCCCGCTGGGCCGCCTGAACCAGCTCCGGGACACCGTGCTCGTAGAGCCGCGTGACTCGGTGGCCTGCCTGCGTTGGAATCCTGACGCTGGGCACCTGGGCGAGCTGGTTAAGCTCTCTGTGCCTCAGTTTCCTTATCAGAGTTATGGCAAGGCTTCAGCGAGATCAGCAGGGTTCAGGGTGCAGGCACAGCACCTGGCACCAGGAAGTCCGTCAGGAGCAGGGGGGTACATGGGTTTCTGGGGGCGCCTTAACAAATTACCATAAATCGTGTGGTTTACGGTAATGGAAACTTCTTGCACACGGTTCTGGAGTTCCCGAGCTCAAAGTCAAGGTGTCAGCAGGGCCCCGGGACCTGGAGGCCCTAGGGGAGCCGTGGCTGCCAGCATTCCTTGGTCTAGGGCTGCAGGCCTCCGGGCTGGCTCTGCAGATCTCTCTCTGGTCTGTCTTCACCTGGCCTTGGTGTGTGTGTGCGTGTGCATGTGCGCATGTGTGCATGTGTGCATGTGCGTGTGCATGTGCACGTGTGTGCATGTGGCGTCAAATCTCCCTCAGCCTCCCTCTCAGGAGACCCGTGAAGCACTCTGGGTGCATCCAGATAAGCCAGGGTAGTTTCCCCATCTCGTGGTCCTGATCTCATCACACCCACAACACCCTTTTCCTTCCACACAAAGTAACGTTCACAGGGAGCAGGGAGCAGGCCGTGGACATGTGGGGGACGTGCGCTTTCCCTCGAGTGACAAGCGGGAGTGGGGCAGAGCCGATCCTTGGTTGTCTGTGCCAGGGCAGGCTCGGCAGGGGCAGACCCGACACGAAGGCACCTGGGCCTGCTCTGGATCTGGGCGCTCGCGGCAGCCTCTGGAAGGAGGCGAGGAGGGCGTCGGGGAGAGGGCAGGGAGCCAAACTGAGTGGGTTTGGGTCGGAAGCCCCAGCCTGAGGCCACTGTCCTGGGAGCTTTCTTTCTTTCCTTTTTTTTTTTTTAAGATTTTATTTATTTATTTGAGAGAGAGAGAGAGCATAAGTAGAGGGAGCAGCAGAGGGAGAGGGAGAAGCAGACTCCCCCCTGAGCAGGGAGCCCAATGGGGGGCTCGACCCCAGGACCCTGAGATCAAGACCTGAGCTGAAGACAGATGCTTAACCTACTGAGCCCCCCAGGCGCCCCTCAGTACATCTTTTTAAAAGTATCTTTTGCCTTACTCTTAAATGATAGTTTCATGGGTTCTAGGATTGTAGGAAGAATTCGTAGTCCCACAGTCATCTGGAGTTAGTAAGCCTCCTTCCACCAAATCCCACCCTCCCAGGAATGCTTCTCTTAGCCCACGTGCTCAGCGGGCTATGCCGGAGTCAGCAAGAGCTTCTTCACACCGTACACCAATGCCCTTAAGCCTAAGCGTAATAAGAGAGCAGGAGGAAATGTTCCACCCCGGAATCCCCCTTGCAAGGTATTTTTCCTCAGCACTTTGAAGATACAATTCCATCGTCTCCTGGCGTCTCTGTTGATGACGGAAACTCTGCCGGGCATCCAACACCCATTCTGTTGCAGGTCTTCTCTGTCTTTGTAATTTATTTTTTGTAGATGCGGATTTATGTTTATCCCACTTGGGGCTTGGTATGTTCACTCAATGGAAGGCCACGTGTTTCTCCTAAATCTGGAGAAATCTTGTGAGTCGGGCCCTTCCTGCTGCCGGAGAGGATCAGCTCACCTCGATCACTGTGTTTCTGTGGTTGGCGCTGCCTCGACCCTGTGCTAAATGCCTACGTGAACCCCCAGGGCTCCACTCAGCACCCGCAAAGGCATCAGTACTGGCACCTACTTCAAGTACGTGCTAGTTGCCCAATAATTTGGGCAGGTAATGGTGTTGCATTTGGCAAAATTAGAAGCTGCGTCACTGAAAATAACCCTGCTCCAGGAGGAAGCGCTACTTCTGCCTCCATTGTCCATGTTGGCTTCTGAAGTAAGCTCAAGCTACTGAAATCCAAAGTGGATTAAAGAGTGCAGTGGTTAAGAAATTACAAATCCTGGGACACGGGGGTGGCTCAGGGGGTGAGCTTCTTCCATCTTAGCATCTAGAACAGCCTGTGGCCCTTAATACGGTGTTGGATTTATGTCCCGCACTAGATCAGGAGCCCGGTCAGGGTGGAGGGGGGTGCGTATGGCACGGGGAGAGGTCTGCCCCCGCTGAAGGGACCGTGTCCTGACACCGTGCAGAGCTGCTGTGCGTGGAGGCCAGAGAAGCAGATTGGGCCTCAGTCAGCTCTGCCACTAAGTTCTCTACACCAGTGTACCCCTTCTGTACCCATGGGGCACTGCGCTCACCGCCACATCACCCCGTTGACAGATCTATGGGTGCTTGTCTCCTGACTGCAGGGCTGGGTCCCCTGGCCACCCCTGGATGAAGGGGTAGCTGGGAAAGCAGGATTTCTTAAGCCTCTTCAGCAGGCAGTGGCAAGGGAGGGGGCTGCTAGGCTGCTGTGTCCTTCAGCCCCGTCTGCCCACAGGTGGGGCATCAGCCCGAGCAGCTGGAGGTCCAGGCCCAGCTGTGGCCCAGCCTCTTGGGAGTTACCTCACCATCAGCGGAGACCCCTGGGCCCTACCAGAGCCAGCTGTGTTGGGCAGCTGTTGCCAAGACCCCCCCTCTGACAGAGTTACGGGGCACAGGTGCTGGAGAGGCAGACCCCACAGAGGTGAGGCGTGAAGTCATGTTTTCTGGATGGGCTCTGACTGGAGGCTCTGAATGATTCTGGAGGTGAATCCGTCTAATGGGTGGTGATCTGAATTTAAATCCAAAAGTGTTTGAAACAGGTCAAGATTGGGACGCCCGGGTGGCTCAGCGGTTGAGCGTCTGCCTTTGGCTCAGGGCATCATCCCGGGGTCCTGGGATCGAGTTCTGCATGGGACTCCCTGCACGGAGCCTGCTTCTCCCTCTGCCTGTATCTCTGCCTCTCTCTCTGTGTCTATTATGAAAAAATACATAAAATCTTAAAAAAAAAAAGAAGAAGAAGAAGAAAAAGAAGGAGGAGGAGGAGGAGGAGGAAGAGGTCAAGATTACCCTAAAAATCTCATCCAAAAATATCAGTAACAACTAAAAAGTTCTGATAGGAAAGTTGGTATTTCGTTGCTGCTGTTGAAATGTACTTTTCTCTGTATCTCATTATCAGTCACTAAAATCTAAACTTCCCATTAGCGGTACTAAGTGTACCTGCTGAACATTCCAGTAGTAAATTAATTCGGCCAAGGATTTGCTTGGCAAATTGAGTTCTGTAAATCGGCTCTCAGTGAATTGGTCTCTCCGCTCTCTGTGAACCGGCATCTTCTTGGTTGACCAGACTCACCTTCTGGATGGGGGTAGGGACGGGAGTGGCGGAGTCAGGGTCCCCCCAGGGGGTGAGAGCCAACACTGTGTCTAGGGAGTGGAGGGGCGAGCAAGGGCCGGGATGGGCCTCATGCTGCTGCCGCTGCCAGGAGGAGCATGCGCAGCCCAGCCTGGTGACGAGAATTTGCTGTTGGCCCTCCCGGGGCTCCCGCCGGAGGAACTCACAACAAGAGACACTGTGCTGACACTTGTCCTTGAAGCACCAGCAGCTGGGAAGGGTCCGGAGGCCCGAGGGTCTCTTCCTTCTCTGCAAGGGGGGGCTGATGCTTAAGAACTTCAGGGAATACCACTTGCAAAGGTGTGGAGGACCTGAGTGGGCAGGACCCGCAGGGACGAGCGCAGCCCAGAGTGCAGTGGGTGGGAGGTGTAAAGCTGTGGTGCCTGCCGCTCTGCTGGGCAGACCCTGGGAGCAGCCGTGGGTGCGTAGAGGAGGGGGGTCGTGGAGCAGGCAAATGCCTACCACGCCGCGTACCCGAAGGCCACGATTACTTCCAGTCCCTGCAGAGTCTCAGTGTCGTAGGCAAAGACACTGTTGTGTAGTTTTTTTTTTGCAAATGATCCCCAAGTGTTAGGTGTGTATGGGAGTGGGCCAACTGAGGCGCGGCTGTGATTTAAAGATGGTACTTTGCCAGTTTTAGAGCCTCGCTAAACTGGTCCATTTCTAAAAACAAAATACCTATTCGCTGATTGACTTGATCATTCATTACCATCTCGCCTGCCAACCTGCACAACTGCTTGAGGACAGCGTAAGACGTACTTAATCATTGTTGACATTTTTCTAAGTGTAGTGTTGGCTGATATTAGAAGTTTTATAATTTTTTTTTTTTTTTTGTGGGTAAGAGGACTCTTTTGGCTGGGGATGCGGAGTGGTTTATAGCGTAAGTAATCTAAGAGCACGGTTACGGTGTGCTATTGCAGGCTAGGAAGGGTTTTATTAAATGGCTGTGTCTTAGGAATTGAAGCAGATGCAGGACCCTCCAGAGGTCCTCACGGTGTTGGGTGTGTGTCCGTGGCCACTTGTCTCGGCCAGGCCTGAGATCCTGATGGCTCTCACCATTGGCTTTAGCCCTGGCTCCTTGTCGTGTCTTTTCATAGCATCCCTCTGCTCCAGCACCCACATACCCTGGCCCATCCCCCAAAAAGGAAAATCCCCCAGAACATCTCCGGCAACATATATGGGAAATAGTTCTGATTTTATTTAAGAGCTTCACATTGAGCAGGAGATGCTAATTTTGTGGGGGAATATACCACACTGGAAAAACAGTGTTCTTAAATATATAGACTTGCTCAGAGAGGGGTTATTGGAGTGGCCCCATTGCCCACACTGTGGGATTTACTGGGTTCTCCAAATAGAGAGGAAATGTATAGACTGTCAGTGGGCATATTACCTACCTGTTGCTGCAAAACAAATCACCCAAACCTTAGAGGCTTACAATGCCAGTTATCATTTAATATCTCTTGGGTTTTCTCTGGATCAGGAAGCCGGGAGCAGTTGGCTGAGCAATTCTGGCTCAGAGAGTCTTCTGAGGCTGCAGTCGATGTCAGGTAGGGCTGAAGTCATCTGAAGGCCCATCTGAGGCTGGAGGCTCTGCTTCCTGCATCGGTGCCGGCGGGGGCTTCTCGGACAACTGGCATATTTTGCTGAGCATCATCAGGGCACAACATGTGTTTGATCCCAGGTGGCTGTCATCTCATTATAGTGTAAGTGTTCTATTGCACGGGAGCTCATGATAAAGGAGACATTCTCAGGAAAAGAAACATCATCTTTGGCTCGTCAGACTCCTTCATTGCAACAGTGGAAAGCAATTCTGCTGATTTAAACCCGAAAGAAACTTATGAGCTTGGAAAACAGTCTGATACAGAGAAGACTAGGAGTGGCCAGTTTCACGGCCAAACCGCAGCCCAGAACCAGGCTGGGAAAGAGCCGTTGTCGCATGTGCTGGGAAGCACAAAGCCAGGCTGGCATCCCCACCACCCCACTGCCCTCACTGGCCCAGGACACCGAGCACTCAATGCTGTGGCTCTGCTGTCCCTGCCGCCTTCCTGGGCACTGGATGTCACAGCTGCAGGCTGCCATTGCCTGAATGCTTTTTCTGCCGACCCACCTGTTTTTCATCATACCCTGGCTCGCGTCTAGGGCAGGCGAACCTGATTGGCTGAGTCCAAACCATGTGCTCCTGTCCTAGCTGGAAGGGAGGCTGGAAAAAATACAAATCTGGCCTTTCTGGCTCCACAGTGGGAGGAAGGCTCTGCTTCCTATCAAAACTCGGAAGGTGGTAAATTCACAAGCATGGAAAGGGTTCCAGATGCTGAGCCCTTCATACAATAACAACAACAAATGGACAAATGCTTTCTACATTTCCTGCCTGAAGAATGACATAAAAAAAAAAAAAAAACAACCCAAAACCTGGAAAGCATGTGAAAAATTGACCTGCGCTGTCTTGTTAAAAGATCACAGGAATGTCTACAAAAAAGGCCAATGAAAAGTAACATCAACGCAAGAAGAAATGTTTATACCCCCGTAATAAAAGGACAAATAATCGATTCAAAAGTCAGAAAAGGACTTGAATAGACATTTTTCCAAAGAAGATATACACATGGCCAATAAGCACAGACAAAACTGGGCAACGTCATTAGCCATCAGAGACATAAAAATCAAAACTACGGGCAGCCCCGGTGGCCCAGTGGTTCGGTGCCGCCTTCGGCCAAGGGCATGATCCTGGAGACCTGGGATCGAGTCCCATGTCGGGCTCCCTGCATGGAGCCTGCTTCTCCCTCTGCCTGTGTCTCTGCCTCTCTCTCTCTCTCTCTCTGTGTCTCTCATGAATAAATAAATAAAATCTAAAAAAAAAAAAAGTGAAGTACTCCTATATACTACAACACAGATGTACTTTAAAATCATTATGCTAGGTTGAAAGAAACCAGAAACCTGGTCACAAAAGACGGTACATTATATGAGTCTAGTCCAGAGTAGGTAAATCTGTGGGGAGGTAAGAGGTTTGTGATTGCTTAGGGCTGAGAAGGGATTGGGGGTCTGGGGGCTGACAGCTTAAGAGTACGGGATTTCCTCTTGATATGATGAAAATGTTCTAAACTGTGGCAATGGTTGCCTATATCTGTGACTATGCTCAATACCCTCGAGTTGTACATTTTAAATGTACATATAGCATATGAATTATATCTCAATAGAGCTGTTATTAAAGAGAAATACTTGCTCATTATAGAAAAGTCAAAAGGAAGGGAAAATGAAACTCTACTCAGTGTTATCATTTGGGGGTATTTCCCTTCACCCTTTCTAGGGAAAGTCTTTTTAAAAAAACTATCTTATGTATTTTTAAGTATAGTAGGTATTTAATTTTATCTCTTTTTTTTGTTTAGTGTAAAGTGTAAATATTTTCCACATTTTTTTCCATTCTTGATAAATATTGTTTTAATGATCACACCATGTATTTCACCAAGTGGATGCTTTGTATGCTCCTTAAACATTCCCTACATGTTGGACATTCCATTTTCTCCTGATCATAAATATGCTTTGATGAACATCTTTGTTGTGAAGGTGACTTGAGGTTTTAAGATTGTTCCTTAGGAGAGGTTCAAATGGTGAGATTATTGGGTGAAAGTGCTTGAATACTTTTTAGATTTTGATGCTTAGCGCCACTTGCTTTGCAGAAGAAATATAACAGTGTGCCTCTCAAAAGATGTTTTAAGAGAAAAAAACATGCCCCATTCCCTTATGGGTTAAACTAGGCACTCCTTTCCTCTAATCTGTTTTACCCTTGGAAGTGGATTCTCTCTGTAATAGATGCAGTCAACACTAGTTTTTCCTCCCCATCTGGGCCCCTGAGTTGATTGCTATCTGGGAAACATTCAGGACAACATATTGGATTATTTAAAGACACGAACGCACTCAATAGCCCAGGAGACGTGGTTGCAGCGACAAAATCGGGAAGCCGAGAAGCAACTAGACAAGCAGTAACTTACTTAGCAGATACACTAAAGCTGAATACTGAGTCAGTAGTGGGAGGAGCTAAGAAACAGCCCAATCTGGGGATTCCGAGTGGTACTGGGGAGGAGGGGAACCTGATTCTTCTGAAAGTGACAGTAAAGTAACACTGAAGAGAGGAGGACTGGTTGCAAACTGACTTAAAAAGCAAATAGATCCCAAGATCCCTCCCTCACTCCATGCAGCCTGACGCCTATCTGTTCTGCACCCGTCCTGAAGGGCAGTGAGGAGGGGCCGGGCTGGGGCAGCTCAGGCCCAGCTGCAGGCACGGTGCTGGATGGCAAACATTTAGGTGGAGAATGCAAGTCGCTCCAGACTTCTTCCCCTACTTAGCTCCCAGGAAATGGCAGTCAGTTGCACACACTCCAGGCAGGAGGCTGATGAATCTTCTCCAGGACCCAACCAACAGAAAAACCCCTAAACATAATGTTATCCAGACTTTTCCAAGAAATGGCCTAGCCAGATCATCTTACAGTGAATCCTACAGCCAGCAAGCCATCACACACTCAGTGCCCATGGTCAGCATTTTCCTGCTTTATTCTTATCTGTGATCTACTAAGAAACAAGGTCTATCTCACTGTGTCCCCAAGTCATTTAGGGCTCATTGTAACGTTTATGTTATTTATTTATACTTTATTGATACTTGCACATAAATTATTAAGTTAATTTCTACATTTTGGTCTTACTTTTGGTGTCACATGGGAAAGGAAACATTCCTCCACATATTTCCTAACTGGTTTTTGGTTATTTGTGTATGAAAGGTATTGCTTTTTATGTTTGTTTCATATTCTACTGCTTTATTGAGCTTTTTTATGCATGCTAAAATTTTTCAGATGGATCATGTGGGTTGACGGTTGGACCATCTGCACGTGATGGTAGCTGTGTCTCTTCTTCCTTTTCTAAAGCTACACTCCTTATTTCAGAGTCATATGCGTTGGCCCCCGATCTTACGTCTTAATTAATAGCAGTGGTGGTAGCCAACATTCCTGTCTGTCCTTGACTTTAGTAAGGTTGCTTCTAAGTGTCTTGCCATTAGGGACTATGCTTGAAGCTGGTTTAAGAAAGATATTCTTTATTGTATAAAAGGAATATTCTTTTTACAGAAATTGATGTGACTTTCATCAAATGTCTTAATAGCACTTACTGACACGTTCATTTAATTTTTCCTTTGACTTACTATCAGTGCTGCATACTTACTATGCTGTGTTGAATAAATTAAATTAATAACATTCCTTCAGTAACTGTCTTCTGAGTGGATCTGTTAGACACATGGTGGCAATATCATGGCTTTCTGGATTTCCATCCTCAACAGGCACACCCACTCAGGCTCTCCATCCGGGACTCCTTCCGCCCCCTCCAGTGGTCCCTGAAGATCCCCATCAGATGGAAAGGTCATTCTAATCTCTTCTACTCAAATGTGGCCCATGGGCCAGTAGCCTCAGCATCGCTGAATAATTGGAGTTTATTCAAAATGCAGAAGCTCAGACCCCACCCCAGACCTACTGAATCAGAGTCTGACATTTAACGAGACCCACCCCAACCCCAGGAGATTCATATTACCATGAAAGTCTTAGAAACGTGGCTCTGACATAGTGTTATAATGGCTTCTCCCGGTTTCTTTTATTGACAGGGCAGCCTTCCAGTCCCATCCAAGAGCTGTTCAAAGAAGTCCTAGGGTGTTTGTGTGTGTATAAGAGAGGGAGACAGACAGACAGAGTTAGAGAGACATAGAGCAGGCCTAGGAATCGCACCCTTGGGCTTGAGCTTCTTTAGCATCCCTGGGCAATTATCATAAGTAATCTGGCACCTGCATATAAGCCAAGCTCTCAGTGTCTGTGGGCTGGTAAAGTGTGTCCTGAGGTGACATGGAGAGGACAGAAGAGCGGAGAGTAAAAGAGAGTTTCCTAGGAAGGCCAACTGGTAGTTTGCTTCAACCAACAGCAGATGGTGGCCGCTAAAGCGCCTGAGTTGTTGGAGAAGGGATGCTGGTTGGTTATTTATCTCCAGACTTGATGGTTAGCAGCTGCTGGAGGCAGGATTTCCTCTAGTTTTCTTGGGATGCCGAATCTGGTAAAGAGACTTAGGCATCATGACCGTGTGTGTGTGCACGTGTGTCTTCTTTGGAAAGTGTCCCAGCTTTGGGGGGTGGGGGGTGGTGAGGACAAATTAGGAAGCCCTGGAGGAAGTTCACTGTGAGATCCATAAGAGGAGTTAGTGATGAATCAAAGATGTCCTCAACATGAATCACAGCTGCAGGATGGTGTCATCATCTCCTGACACAAAATCGATTCCCCATGCTTCTCCAGGGAACTCCAAATGGAGCCAGGGAAAATGAAACCAGCAGAGCAGAGTGCACAGCTGTCTTTTCTACTGACACTTAAAGTTCATATGAGAAAGAGCTATGATGAAGAACAGCTTTTTATCTCCGAGATACAGATTGGGTCAACTTCAAAGAAGCTGCATATCAAAAGCATTTTGCTATTAAATTTTACAAGTGAGACCAGAAGCCATCACGTAAGGCAGTGCTAGAAGAGTGACTTGATGGTACAGCTCTGACAGTACTGGAGGGGGAAAGACCAAAGAGTGTGATTAATCAGTTGCTTTACAGACAGGAGAGGAATGGAGGTACGGGAGAAGCACACCTGCCGAAGAGTCATAGACCTGGGAAAGAACCTTTGAAGAAGTAAATAAGAAAGACCATTTATTGAAACTCTACCACTGGCCAGACACTGCGTCGAGTGCTCTATAGCCACATTTCTCCAGCTTTAGTGTGCTCGTGAGTTAGTTAAGAGACAGAGTTGGGCTTCAAGTTCAGATCTGTTGGACTCTAGAGGTCACACCCAAATATGCCACACTGTCTTATGATCCCCCCATAAAGTAAAGAAGTGTTCCTCAAATTTTAATGTACTTACCAATCACTGAGGCTCTTGTTTACTTTTTTTTTAAGATTTTATTTATTTATTCAGGAGAGACAGAGGGAGAGAGAAAGGCAGGGACACAGGCAGAGGGAGAAGCAGGCTCCGTGCAGGGAGACCGATGTAGGACTCGATCCCAGGTCTCCAGGATCACGCCTCGGGCTGAAGGCAGTGCTAAACCGCTGAGCTACTGGGGCTGCCCAAGGGGGATTGTTTAAATGAAGATTCTGATTCAGAACATCTGGGGTGAGTCCCAAGAGTCTCCATGTCTAACAAGTTCCCAGGTGGTGCAGATACTGCTGGTTCATGGGCCACAGTTGCAAAAGCAAGACCTTAGAGATAGGTCACCTCTGTTCTAGTGATTTACAACCTCAGAGGCACACAAGCTTTATCTGGGGCTCCCAGGCCCAGGTGGTTTTTAGAAGCTCTCTAGTTTGTTCTGATCTTCCACCAGGGTTGAGAATTACTGACCTGGCCCCATGGTTCTCATTCAGAGTGTGGGCAGGGAGATGGTGTAGAGGTGTGGGGTAGGATATGACTTACAATAGAATCATCTTTGGAGCTGTAGGATATGTACAGTTTCCAAAATATGCAGGCCCCTCCGTCTTGAGAGTCAATGTGTTTTCTAAACACACACCCTTCTGCCTACTTCCTCTTGACACTGGGAGACACTAAAGTCATTAAAAAGGGCAGCTAGCCTTGGAAGAATCAAACATAATTCCAGAAACCAGTAAGAATATTTTTTAAAAATTATAATTAGTGTCTTCAGAGATATCAAGAGGATAACAAGAGTAGACTCAATTCCCAGATGTGAAAAGTTATCTGAAAATTAGAACAAAGATATTTTAGTAATTCAAAGCATGAGACTGATGAAATTTAAAAATCTGGTGGGATAGCTGAATAATATAATGGACAAGAGTGAGAACCAAATTGGTGACTTGGAAAGGAAATCACCAGAATATAGAGCGGAAGTACAAAGAGATAAAATAGCAGAGAAAAGTCAAGAGACAGGGAGGACAGACCATAATCTGTCCAATAGGAGTTCTAACAGAAAATGGACATTTTAAAAAATTAAGGAAGCGTTTCCTCAGCTGAAGAAAGCAAGAGTCATCAGGTTGAAACAGGCCACAGAATGTCAAGAAGGATTTATGAAATAAAGAGCAACATTCAGACACATTCTTATGTAATGACAGAACTCTAAGGACCCAGAGAAAATGCACAAACACTCATAGAGCAAGGAAAAATTGGTACTTTGAAAAATAACAAGATTTAGACTGACATGAGATTTCTCCTCAGCAGGTATCCTGGATGCTAGAAGCCCATGGTCGGGTGTCCTCAAAATTCTAAGGGAAAATGACTTTTAGTAAAGAATATAGGATTTTATACCTTGCCAAACTGTCAACAAGAGGGCATACCCAAAACGGTCATTTTCAGGGATAGAAGCAATTAAAATGCTACTCTATTAGCTTCCTGCGGCTGCTGCAACAAAATTACCACAAGCTTGGGGGCTTAACAGCAGGGACATTTATTCTCTCACTGTTATGGAGGAAGAATTTTGAAATCAGTATCATTGGGCTGAAATCAAGATGTTGGCAGGACTGCACTCCCTCCGGAGGCTCTAGGGGAGAAGCCATCCTTGCCTCTTCAAGCCTCTGGTGGTAACTGGCATTCCTTGGTATGTGGCTGAGAATCTCTCTCTGCTCCATTTTCACATCTCCTGCTCTGTGTCCATGTGAGAAATCTCCATCTGCTCATGTCTTAGAAGGCCCCCTATGACTGCATTTAGAGCCCATTTGGATAATCCAGGATTATTACCCCCATCTCAAAATCCTTGATGTAATTACCTCTGCAAAGACCCCTGTTTTGCCGCGTAAGATAACATTCACAGGTTCCAGGGACTGAGATGTGGTTATCTTTACCAGTTACCAATCATACACAGGAAATGAAGATCACTCAAGCAAAAAAATTTTTTTTAAAAATTCTTAAAAAAAGAATTTTAAAAGAGGATGGCATGAGAGACAAAAAAAAAAAAAAAAAAGGAAAAATAAAGTGCACGTGGAATGGACCCAGAAGAAGTGAGGAGAGCCGATAGGGAACTGAGTCTCCACTAGACTCTGCTCCGTAGCAAAGCCTCCTTCAAATGTCAGAGGTATCAAGGCGGTGAATTACATTTCCTCTTCCCTGTGGATCCAGCCATATTCTTTGGATCTGCAGGGAATAGTGTTCATATAGTCACAGTGATGCTGTCTATTGGGTTTTAACTTTTAGAATTACTTTATGGACAAAATGTGGAAGCTTACTGATGGCTACAGAACACAGTGCAAATGTTATAAACCTTGCAATTGTCAATATATATATATATTATTAAATTGAGAGTTCATAAGAGAGAAGTAGAAGGAAGAGGTTCACTACTCTCCTCCATGCTGATGGGGGAGTTCATGGATGAGACAGCTAGCTCCTTAGGTACATTATTTATAGTAATATAACAGGAACTGCTAAAACAACTTTAAAAACTAGTATAACTAACCAAAGTTTGAGGTCAAAGTGTGTGGGAGGAGAGAGGAGAGTGTCGGGGTGTGGCATTCCCAACCCTCCATGCAGGGCCCTCAGCAGACGACATCTAAGGATAAGCCAACAAATCAGGTCTAGTTGTGTTTTCAAATTTTACAACAGAAACTGTCATAAGAAATGAAATGGAAGCTTCCAACAGAGGCGTCCTCTGGGCAGCGGTGCTGGATTTGGAAGAGGATGGGTGGGGAGAAATTTTACTTTTTGCTTTAGAGACTCTCTTTAAAAAAAACACACACAAAAAAAGGTATATAATACTTCTAAACAAAGCCGATTGTCTGAGAGATCCCAAGTCTTTCGCCATATGGCACGTCCCGGGACTCTTTCTGAAGGGCACAGGCCAGTAATACGGATTCATGTCCCCCTGGGGAGGCTAGAGGCACGGGAGGCAGGTCAGCCTAGAGAAAAAAAGCCGTGTGGGGACCGAGAGCCTGCGTCAAACATTTGGGGGGTGCCATGAGGTCAGAGGGTGCAGATTTGTTTTTTGAGGCCTCAAACATTGGAATTCGGATCAGGTGGGACCTTTAGGAAGGCCTCAGCTTTCTGCAAGGAGCACAGGGACAGTGTCCCCAGGACATAGTGAGTTCTCCATCCCTGGAGGTGCCCTAGATCGCCGCCTGGAAGGCGTGTGTAGACCAGCAGGAGAGAAGACAAAGAAGGCGCGTGTGTCTGGAGAAGCTGGGAGGCAGCGCTGGGAGGGGCCGTGCGCCGAGCATGGCCGGGGCCTGCACCTGAGCCCAGGTTCCTCCATCTGAAAACAGGATTGAGAACCACTCGCTCATCGTGTCTTTACCAGGCTGACGAGGAAGGGAGGCCGGATGCTGCTGGACGTTCAGTGCGCGTTGACCGAGGGCGGGTGTCGCGATGGGGGTGGGGACGGCGCTGGGGGGAGAAGGAGCCAGACGGGCTGGCACTGGGCACCGCGGCGCCGGGAGCCAAGGCCTGAGCCCGGGCCCCCCCCCCCGTGGGGCGGCACAGGAGGTAGCGGCTTGCTGTCGTGCCAAGCGGCCCCCAGGAGGTCCTGGACGTTACTGTGAGTCGGGGGCTACACAGAACAAAGGGCTCCTTGGCCAGACGGGTGACGATGTGATCTGGGGACTCTTCGAGGAGTGTCGGGGGCTCAGCGCAGTCCTGTGACTTCAGACTGGGAAACGCTTGGGCAGTAGCGCCTCTGCAGCGTGGAGGGCGGCATCAGCAGCTGCCCCGCCTGCGCCCCTGGATGCGCCCGTCCCTGCCTGCACCCTTGTTGCCGTCCCCCCAGCGGGCAGCCCGGGCCGGCCGGGCAGGCGCCTTGCCATCCAGCCCAGACGTTCGGCAGCCACCTTGCTGTCCCAAGGCCGCGATCGAGAGGCGTCCGGCGGCGGTCCCCACGGCTGACCCTGTCCCTGCAAGGCCACGGCTGCCCCACAGCCAGACCCCGCCACGCCCTCGCCCGGACCTCACACTGGGGGTGGACAGGCCGGGGTGTCTCCTCCTCCCCCGCAGGTGTAACTGCGGGCTGCCCTTGCCACGGCCCAGCGCTGCATCCTTGTCGTGGCCCGGGGTGCTGGGAGCTGGGGGGCTGGGAGCCGAGGGGGCTGGGAGCTGGGGTGCTGGTTGCCGAGGGGCCTGGGAGCCGGGGTGCTCAGCGCAGGAGACCCGGGTTTGGCCGCGCCTGGCAGGGCCGGTTGGGCAGGTTCAGGGCTCCCCAGGTGCCCCGGGACCTGCTCTGACCCCATCGATTCGTGAACGCAGCTGGTCAGAACCCGCAGTGGGGCCTGGCATGGAGCAGGCGCCCCGGCTTGCTGTCCGTCCTGGAGCCCACGTGGCTGCGGCCGCCCTGAGTGCGGGGAGGACCTGGGGGCCTCCTGCCTGTACCTCTTGGGGTCCCTTCTGAACCGCTGGCAGCGCCTCCACGGGTGCGCGTCCGTGGATTCCCTGCGCGCTGCCTCAGTGACCTGGGGTGAACCCACGGCTGCCTCCCGTGACGGGCAGTGTAGACGGGCAGTGGCGGTTCCACATCCTGCATGGGCGGCGCCTGTCCCCCCGGAGTCCGCGGCCGGTGGCCTTCCCTGCGCCGAGATGTGCCGTGGGGGATCACAGATGCCTGGTGCCCTGAGGCCCTGGACTCACACAAGCCGGGGCTGGAATCCGGGTTCGCACTCGGCAGCCTCGTGACCTTGGCCGTGATCCTGACGGCCCAAGGCCCGTTTCCTCGTCAGCCCGGCGGGTCTGGTGACAGCTGAGAGGTAAAGCGGGAAGCGCAGGTGACACGCGTGGACCCCAGCCCGGGGGGCGGTGTGGGTGAGCAGGGCCCCGGGCCGTGGGGCGGGCTGGTGGGGGGGTTGGGGGTAGATACGCACGCACACGGCTTTCAAAATGCCTCGGTAAAGGAGTTAGGAAAAATAATGATTACTCTTCAAGACATTTAACCAAGTCGCCTGTTAGTGTCATGCGGCCGCCAAGCCCTTAAAGAGGGGCCGACATGCTGAGGGGCTGAGGCGTGAGCAGCAGCTGCGAGGGTCCAAGTGGCGAAGCTCGAGGCAGGGCTGGTGCTCCCCACTCACCCCCCGCCTCCCCACACGTGTCCGCCCACAGGGGAGCTAAGGCCGCGCGGTCAGGGGACAGCAGGAGTGGGAGGCCAGGCCCTCCTACACTGAGTGCCCTGAGGACGGCTCCGCGGACCAAACCGTGCACTCCCAGACCCACGGTGAACTCGAGGTACTGTGGTTTGGGGACCACAGAAGCCTGGGAGGGGCTGCTCGGAGCGGGAGCTGTTAACTACGGGTGGGGCCCCACACAAAGGGGCATGGGCTCCCCAGCCTGGGAACCGGCACAGCGGGGCGGGGGGCAGCTGGGAGAGGTAAGCGTCTGACTGTGCATGGGGGCCGAAAATCACGGCATCTGGCCCTTTTGTCCCGTGGCGCGTCCCCGACCACGCTGACCACTCTGGTACAACCTCCTCCCCCTGGATCGGATCGATAGCAGCCTCTTAAGTGGCCCCTTTGCCTCCAGATGGGGCCCCCAGCCTTCCCGCAGCACCCCAGCTCCCAGTCCTATTCCCATGGGCCCAGACCCTCGGGCCTCCATGTGCTCCGCGTCCTCACAGAAGACTCAGGCCCTGGTTCTTCAGTGAACGGGCGAGTGAGCCTGTGCAGGGGCCGGTGGGGCCAGTCCCGTGATGCATAGGGGCGTGGGGGTCGGAGCTTGGCTGTTGTGGAGCCGGGACAGCCGCAGGCAGGGAAGGACATGGTCAAAGCTATTTGAAATCGGGGGTCGAAGGGAGCGGAGGGGCATGCACTGGGCCCGGATCCCTTCCCTGCGATGGGAGTCAGGACGGCCTCCGCCCCTTGTGTGTCTGCTTCGTCAGTTTTGTGAGCGACTTCCCAGCGCAGCTTTCTGGGCCATGCTGAGGATCCTGGGGACGCCGGTTGGAGTTCGGGACAATCCAAGCCAAATGAGGTAAGAGGCACAGAGGCCTAAGAGACCCCGAGCAACCTGGCCCGCATCCACGCTCCTGAGAGTCAGGGCAAACCTGCGCCCCGTGTGGCTCCTCCCTGAGCTCACCCCCCCGGGCTGCTAACAACAGGGTTAAAGGAGGAAGAAGCTGCTTCCTCCCTTTCAGCAAATACTGTGAGAAGTTTGCTTAGAGTCCTCCTGTGTCCAGGGTCGGGCTGCAGCTTGGCGGCTGGCCTGATGCCCACGGCCACGGTGGCCCATTTTGCTAGGAGAGGATGAGCAAGAGCAGGAGGTAGCAAGGACTGAGCACCTTGTCCCGCCAGGGCCTCTTGCATGCGCCCCTTGAATGCCCACAGGGGACCGGATCTGGGCCGGGAGCCCCTGACCGAGATCAACCGCGCCCTATATTTGCCAGGCACCTGTTTGCATATCCTGATGTTGTGTGAGCATGCTGGGTTGTTCTTCAAGATTGCCAAAGCCCAACACATCTAAAGCGTAGCAGAATCCAGCAGTTCACAGCTCATCGATCAATTACACAAGACAGTTTATATAAAATCAGCAAAAACACGACATATTGAAGTTCAAGTGCTGTGCTGGCAATGATGGGCCAGAAATACGGAATTGCATCACCCACATACTAAACGTTTGTGAAATAAATAAAATGATGCACAAAGGTTTTCCCATGGACTGAAATGAAAGCCCAGAGAGAAGAGGACGCTCCCTGAATGGTGGCTGCGTGGTGTCCAGGCGGATGCCACCTGGGTTCACAGGACGGGGTCTGTGCAGAGGGGGAGGGCCCAGGCTGGGGGGGCCACCAGCCAGGGAGCAGCAGGGCTGCAAACAAGCCCCGCGACAGCTGAGGCTTCAGGAGCAAGTCGGAGGAGGTGGAGGAAGCAGCGTCGGATGCAGCAGAAGGTGATGCTGGTTAATGCTGGGTGTAGGCTGCGCACGGGCCTCTGCCCTTTCCAGGCACAATCGACTGTCACGCTCACCCGCTTCTTTTATTTTTTTAGGTTCTATTTATTTATTCATGAGAGGGGGGGGGCAGAGACCCAGGCAGAGGGAGACACAGGCTCCCTGCAGGGAGCCTGATGGGGGCTCGATCCCGGGACCCAGGGTCACACCCTGGGCCCAAGGCGGGCGCTCCATGCTGAGCCCCCGGGTGCCCCCCCGCCCATCCGCTTTTGAGCGGGTGATGCCGCTGCCTCCACCGCGTCCCTGCATCAGCGGGGAAACTGATGCCCGGAGAGCTGCAGTGACCTCCGCAGGCCCCGGGGGATCTGACTCCCGAGCCCCGGGAGTGGCCGCCGTGCCCGCCGCCCCGACACGTCCCAGGCACGAGGCGTCAGAGCACTGACTCCCCTTCAGTCCTGCTCCGTATCACGCCCTCCGTTAAGTGGTTTGGGTTTTTTTTGTTTTGTTTTGTTTTGTTTTGTTTTTTTGAGAAGAAGGCAAACATTTGTAGTGTGTGTTTACATACGTATTGGTGCTAAAATGATAAAGATTTCCGTTTATAGAAAGCATACTTGACTGAAATTGCTTGAGGAAACTGCCCTTGACCCCTGCAGCTAATCCCTGGGGCACGTCTCAACCCCAGGCTGAGTACCCGGGCCGGATGGGCCTCCTCTATAGCATCAGCCTTTGGAGCCAAACCAGAAAGGGACAGCAAGCTTCCCTGGATGTGAGGAATTCATAATTACATATGCATTTAAAAGCATTTAAACTGTATTTTGGATATTAACCCCTGGTCAGATGTATCATTTACAAAAACTTCCCCCGTTCACCAGGTTGCCTTTTTGTTTTGTTGATGGTTTTCTTCACTTTTTATTTTGGTGTAGTCCTAATAGTTTATTTTTGCTTTTGTTTCCCTTGCCTCGGGAGCCGTATCTAGAGAAATGTTCCCACGGCCCATGTCAAAGGGCTTACCGCCTCTATTTTTTTTCTGGAAGTTTTATGGTTTCAGGTCTCACATTTAGGTCCTTAATCCATTTTGAGTTTATTTTTTCTGTATGGTGCAAGAAAGCGGTCCAGTTTCCCTAGCACTATTCTCAACATCAAATAAAAAAACCCCACAAATAATCTGATTATAATTGGGCAGAGCCACTCTGGAAAACAGTATGGAGTTTCCTCAAACAGTTAAAAATAGAGCTACCCTGTGACCCAGCAACTGCGCTCCTAGGGATTTATCCAAAGTATACAAAAATAGTGATTCAAAGGGGCACCTGCACCGCAATGTTCACACCAGCAGTGTCCACAATAGCCAGACTCTGGAAAGAGCCCGGATGTCCATCAACAGATGAATGGATCAAGAAGGTGTGGTCTACATATATAAAGAATATTGTTGAGCCATCAAAAAGAGTGAGATCTTACCATTTGCAATAACATGGATGGAACTAGAGGGTATAATGCCAATTCTGCCCCTGAAACTGATAATACAGTATATGTTAACCAAAAAAATAAAAAATAAAAAATAAAAAAATGAGTAGACGTCTTGATCAGACGTTTTTCCAAAGAAGACATACAGATGGCCAACAGACACACGGCGAGGTGTTCCACATCATTCACCATTGGGGAAAATGCAAATCAACACCATAATAATGTCACCTCACACAAGTCAGAATGGCGAGCATCAAAAAGACAAGAACAAGTGTGGGTGAGATGTGGAGAAAAAGGAACCTTCGCCCACTGTTGGTGGGAATGTAAGCTGGTCCAGCCATTGTGGAAAGCAATATGGAGGGTTCTTCAAGATATGAAAAACAGAAATACTACATGATCCAGTAATCCCAACAATACTGGGTATCTGTCCAAATCGAACAAAAACACCAGCTTGAAAAGGAGCCTGCTCCCCCATGTTCGCTGCAGCATTGTTCACAGCAGCCAGGCTATGGAGACATCGGGGTGGCCACTGATGGCTAAACGGACAAAGAACGTGACAGACACAGACGTATATACACGTGCACAGACATACGTGATATATCGTGGAATACTGTTCAGCCATAAAAAAAAATGAAATTTTGCCATTTGCAACAACATAGATGGACCTTGAAGGCATGATGCTAAGTGAAATAAGTCAGACAAAGACAAACACTATATGACCTCAGTTGTACGTGGAAGCTAAACAAACAAATAAATAAAACAACACCAAAAAAAACCCAAGTTCATGCGTGCAGAGACCACATTCCTGGTTGCCCGAGTCAGGGAGTGGGGAGCGGGCAAAATGGGTGAAAAGAGTAAAAAGGTACAAACTTCCAGTTATAAAGGCAAATGAAGCCTGGGGATGTCATGGACAGCAGGGTGACTGCCGTTAATAACACCATATTGCATATTTGAAAGTTGCCAAGAGAATAAATCTCAAAAGTCCTCATCACAAGACAAAAATTCTGTAATGAGGGGGCCCGGGTGGCTCATCGGTTAATCATCTGCCTTCAGCTCAGGTCATGATCCTGGGGTCCTGGGATCGAGTCCCATGCTGGGCTCCTGGCTCAGCAGGAAGGTCTGCTTCTCCCTCTGCCCCTCTCCCCGCTTGTGCGTGTGCTCTGTCTCTTTCTCTGTCTCTCACTCTCAAATAAATACACAAAATCTTTTTTAAAATTCTGTAATTATATATGTTGACAGATGTTAGCTAGACTTACTATGGGGACCATTTTGCAACATATACAGATCTTGAATCATGCTGCATACCTGATATTAATATGGTGCTATGTGTCAGTTATGCCACACGCAGACACACACACACATGCACATGCACAAAGTTAAAATGAAGCCATTAGAATAGACTATAATGCAATCGGACTGGAGTCCTTTTGAGAAGAGGACATTTGGCCACACCGACGCGAGGGCTGTACCATGCACAGAGGAAGGCCACGTGAGGACCCAGCTGAGGGTACCCAGTAACCCTGCTGACACCTGGATCTTGGCCATCTGGTCTCCAGAACCGTGAGAAGATGCATTTCTGTTGTTAAGCCACCCGTCCGTCGTAGCACCTTGCTGCAATGAACATCGTTTTCCACCAGTGCCACCAGCATGGGAGAGCATCGCCAGTTTCTTCCCCAGGCACCTACTGGCGGCTCGTCCCATTCATTCATCCTTCCCCCGGGAGAGGGAGAGGAGAACGTAAGCAAAGTCCCACCCACTCTGTATCTAGCTCAAAATTTAGGATCTTCACGTGCCTTAGAGTAGGCAAAGGTCCTTTATGTCCAGGCTCCCGGCTTCTTTGGCAATAGGATTCTCTCAAAAACTGAGGAGCTTTCTATTCTGTTTGCCTCTAGGCCATTCCGTGTGCCAGTAAAGGACACCCCCCCCCCTCATTCTGCAAGTCACAATTCTCAACTGCCTTGTTTTTATTTGCTGCCTCATGCCCTTATTTCTCAGCTTAATGGTGGTTGCCCTGAGGCCGTCAGGCTTTGGTAGGATGGTACAGTCTACGAAATGATTTTTGCCGGTTCACTGTGTTCAGCTGAGGAGATTCACTGGGTCTACACTGCTGACATTTGTTTTTAAAATCAGGCATTGGACAGTGTCTGAGAATAAAACCTTCAATGCATTAAACCCTGGAGGTTTGGGACTGTTTGTTATAGCAGTTAGCTCCAGCACCCACTAACACAGTGGGATTAATTTTATCGGAAGAGGTAGAAGGACATGCCAAAGGGAAAGATGGTTTCCTAGAGGAGGATTTTTTTTTTTAAGATTTTATTTATTTATTCAAGAGAGACACAGAAGGAGAGAGGCAGAGACACAGGCAGAGGGAGAAGCAGGCTCCATGCAGGGAGCCCAACATGGGACTCGATCCCGGGACCCCAGGATCACACCCTGGGCTGAAGGCGGCACTAAACCACTGAGCCACCCAGGCATCCCAAGGAAGGATTTTTAATCGCGTTATCAATATACCATCGACAAATAAAATTGTAATATAGTTAAAGTATGCAACCTGATGGCTTGATATATGTGTACGAAGGGACTCCCCCATCAAGTTAATGGACACATCCATTGGAAGAGACACTTTTTCTCCACTGCTGCAAGGGCCTAAATTTCTGATTCTATTTCATTTCCTTTCGTCTTGCAAACTGGTGAGTTCTTTCCTGAGCTCGTCTTTTTCTTGTGCTATCTCGTTGAATGCAGCCAATAACAACCAAGACGCAGCATTAATTTCCATCCTCTTTTTCTAAAGCCTGTGTTTTTGACTTCCAAGTTATCATAGGCAACAGTTTTTTGTTTTTTTTTAAAGAGTTTATTTACTTAATCATAAGAGACACACAGAGAGAGAGGCAGAGACAAAGGCAGGGGGAGAAGCAGGCTCCCAGGACCCGGGAATCATGATCTGAGCCAAAGGTAGACGCTCAACCACTGAGCACCCAGGGGCCCCCATAGGCAACAGTTTTTATTGAATGTTTTGTCTCAGCACAACATGGATGTCCAGTTACCTACCTGCTACAACTCTTTCCTTCTTCCTCCACTACGGCATCGCATCGTATTTTAGCTTTTGTTACGGGAGTGCCTCACTTCAAGAAACTTGTGTTAATCAAGGAAGGCTAATTGGTGAAACGAACAGCATCCAGATCTGAGTGAACATAATAGAAGTCGATACAAAATTAAAGTTTGGGGCAGCCCAGATGGCTCAGTGGTTTAGCACCACCTTTGGCCCAGGGCGTGACCCTGGAGACCCAGGATCAAGTCCCACGTCGGGCTCCCTGCATGGAGCCTGCTTCTCCCTCTGCCTGTGTCTCTCTCTCTCTGTGTGTGTGTCTCTTATAAATAAATAAATAAATAAATAAATAAATAAATAAATAAATCTTTAAAAATATTAAAAGTTTGTTCTTTCTCATGTCCTGGGACAACCATTGACTGAGAGTTGGGGTGGAGGAGGGAGAGCTCTGCTCCATGCTGCCACGTAGGGACCCAGGATCCTTTCATTGTGTGGCTCAGGCGTGTGTCAGGACACAAGACACTGTTGTGCCCAAGATTGCGAATCCGAGAAACCACCAAGGAGCCGACACCGATGCAAACACACGAGGCTCGGGCTTGGGTCCAAGTGCACCCAACACAGCGGAGCAGGGACTTGGACCCTGAGACTAAGAGGTGTCGCAGCTTTATATGAGCCAGTGGCCCATGGGATACACAGAAAGTTGCACAGTCATGTCGGTCCACACGCAGGTGGCCGATTGAATTACACCTTACCCGATGGGATCCACTTGAGCTGGCCTATTACTTTGGTCAGAATCGGCGCCCAGTTTTGGCGGGCTCAAGGCAGGGTTACATTGTTATGAGCCCATTTCCGATTAGGGTGTGCCCAGCGGCTCGACTAGGGTCGGGCAGCGCCTTAAGCAATAAGCAGGTCGTGTGGGGGTCATACGGGAGGTGGGGGGGGAGCACAAAATGGAATCAGTCCTGCTCTGCTTGTCCAGGGGTAGGGGATTTTTGTTAAATTTACCGGGTCCCATAGACACTTCACTGGATTGCAGCATCTGGTTGGCATCGAGGGAAGGAAGATCATGAAGAAGTTAGTGGGAAGTTCCTAAGACAAGCCTGCAAGGACTTGTCCACTGATGAGAAGAGCTAGTTACGTGGCCCCACTAGAGGTGAGAGCTCTTGGAAGCTCAGTCTATCTTAGTCCCGGAAGAAATGCCAAGACGGAAATTGGCGCACAGGAGCGTTCCCTCTCCACTCTCTTCCTTCCCCGGGGTGTGTGATGGACACGGGGGCACACACACAGTTCTCCCTTCAAGGAAGCACAGTTGCCCCAGCTGCTGGCAGGCTCTCTGCTGACAGCCTTCAACTCTCGGCCTCTGTAGGAATTGTTGTCGTCTGCGAAGAGCCACCTTATCCAAGGTCACCGTCTTCCTGAGGCAGCCAGCATTCAGTGACTGATCGGGCCACGGGTTTTATGGCCTCGTCATTTGGACCCCAAACAGCCTAGCTCTGGCATGGGGGTCACCAGCTTCAGTTCCCTTGGGGTTGACCAGTGCCATGGTTGGGTTTGTTTTGTAGCTGGACTTCTCCCTCTCTCCAACTGGGGGGGGGTGTCCCCCACTTTCTGCAGATATTAATCCCAAGGTTACTTCCTAGTAAACATCCTTCACGGGAAACTCCATCTCAGGGTCAGCTTGCTTGGAGAAGCTAGCCTGCAATGGTGGGTATATATTGTCAGTACTTTTTTATTTATTTTTTTAAATTTTTTTATTTATTTATAATAGTCACAGAGAGAGAGAGAGAGAGAGAGAGAGAGAGACAGAGACACAGGCAGAGGGAGAAGCAGGCTCCATGCACCGGGAGCCCGATGTGGGATTCGATCCCAGGTCTCCAGGATCGCGCCCTGGGCCAAAGGCAGGCGCCAAACCACTGCGCCACCCAGGGATCCCGTCAGTACTTTTTTAAATTACTGTACTGTTTTGCTGTTTTTCGCCATGACCCCGACATCTGTGCCAGTCATTGTCACACAGCGTGTGCTCACTAAAATATATTAGTAGGTGAAAGTCTATCTAAGTGTACTTGCATATTTGCCATTCTCCTTTGCCAGGCTGGTTCCTCTCTGAGGACAAGGCCTAGGTGGTCATCCCCTCTGTGTCACTAGCCTCTAAGTGCCTGACGCTTAACCATTACTCAAAAGAATATGTTATTTTGGTGAATAAGTAAATACTACGAATAGTTGGAGAATAGAAAGATCCTCCTAGACCAGAAGCCAGTCCAGATACAAACACATATGCCACAGGTCACCTCGAAGGCCAAGAAGAAACTACAGAAGGCCTCTGCTTCGATTTGGGGCCACACATTACACGTTCCGTTTTCAGCAGAGACATGCAAACAGAGATAGAAGTCCAGAGAGAAAAGGGGATAAAGAAAGGTTTTAGGGGCACCTGGGGGCTCAGTGGTTGGGCATCTGCCTTCGGCCCAGGGTGTAACCCCGGGGTCCTGGAATCAAGTCCCACGTCGGGCTCCCTACATGGAGCCTGCTTCTCCCTCTGCCTGTGTCTCTGCCTCTCTCTGTGTCTCTCTCGAATAAATAAATAAAATCTTTTAAAAAAAAAGGTTTTAGTTGGAGTTGAAACAAATAGACTAGGTGAGTGATGAGAGAAAGGCTAGGAAACCAGAAGGCAGATGAGAAAATAACCAGGGAGGATTTGTGGAAAGGGAGGGAGAGAAGGTGAGGAAAGCATGAGAGGAGGCGTCCAGCGGGACCTTGGCCTGGGGCCTCCCCGATCTTTCCGGCTGCACTGTCCCTCCACGGCCTCGCCAGGCCCCCTTGGGGCTCAGAGGGGCGCACGCGGGCCCCTCACAGTCCTCTGGCCCCAGGGCGTCCCCTGGGCTCTCAGGGCAGCGGCTCCGGCTCAGGCTCGGCCCCTGAGAGTGTGTGGGGTCTGCGGGCCAGACAGACTCTCCCGGCTGCTGGCCATTCCCTCGGGCTCCCCCTTCTCTCCTCCGCGTGGTTCCCTCCTCTCCTGCAGGCGGTGCGCTGGGTGGTGCCCAACATAGAAAACGGCTGGGGCAGGCCGAAGGCCTTCTGGTGAGCGTGGCAGGAGGCCAGGGAGGCGCAGACGCGGGGCTAGAAGGCCGGTGAGGACGGCAGCATGCGGGCTGGTGCAGCTGCAGGGTCACCCCAGCTGCTCTGGGACAGGCACAGGGTGAGTGCGACGCTGCACAGGCCCGCCTGTCCCTGCCCAGCCGGCTCGGAGGCCCCCCGTAGGCTCGCCGGGGGCCCGAGGACGGTGAGACCTGCATTTGAGGGGTTTGCTAAGTGCCCTGCGGTGGGCTGGGGACAGGATGGGGCAGGTGGAAGCCCCCATTCCACGCACTTGGAGCAAACCGAGCTGCGCGCTCCCCGTGGTCACAGTGTCTCCCCCTTTCGAAGAGGCCGTCGGTCAACAATCTTGAGTCCTCCCTGATTCACTGATGCCACCCAGACACCCTGGGCCGACTCACCAGCGCCACGGTGGCTCCCTTGGGCGCAGGTCGGGCCGCCCCCGGGCGGAAGGCGGGGGACTATCGGGGCTGGGCAAGCAGAAGGGAGGGAGAGATGGGACGGCAGGCGGCGCGGAGCTGGGTGCAGTCAGGCGGGGAACGTGCAGTTTCCCAGCAAGTGCTGTTCTCTGCACAGGAACCTGGGAACTGTGTGCGTGGGGCAGCGCGTCCCAGCGTAGGGTCCCCCACGGTCTCCAGTTTGGGGACCACCCCCTCGTGATTGTAGATCTTTCTTGTAACAATTTATTGCGGACTTACAAAAAGCTACGTGGAGCTCTAACCTTTTTTTTTTTTTAAGATTTTATTTGTTTATTTGAGAGACGGGGGGGTTGAGAGAGAGAGAGACATGAGCAGGGAGGAGAGGAAGACGGAGGAGCAGACTGTGCCGAGCAGGGAGACCGACGCGGGCTCGAACCCAGGACCCGAGGTCATGACCCGAGCCGGAGGCAGCCGCTCCACCGACTGAACCCTGGGGCGTCCTGGAGCTCTAACACTGTTACATAAATTTGTGCTACGGTAGCACTTACGTTAATTTGAAAAAAAAAATACTGGTACATTTATATCTGAGAAATTTTTATTCAGAATTCAAATTGAGTACACGGGTGCGGGAATCCTGCGTGCCCGCAATTCCCCTGGCCCCCGGGATGGCTTGTTGGCTGCGGGCTGGTGACCGAGGGCCCGAGACGGTGCTTTTGAGGTTTGGACTCCGGATGCCGGGGGTGCCAGGCTTGGGTCCGACCATAGATCAACGGAGCAGAGAGCAGCCTCTGCCGCGAGCGCCCCTGACTCTGCCAGACGCATGTCCCCAGCTGGGTCGGGGACGAAGGGCCACAGTCCCAGAGATCCAGAGACGCCAGAGAAGGGGCTTCAAAGGGAAACCCTCCTGCCTCACCACACTGGGATCTGCTAGCTGGGGGCCCAGGCCTCCGCACCCGCCTGCCTGGGCTGTGGGAGGAGGGAGCGGCCTGGAGCTGCTCCGAGCCCCTGGGGATGGCGTGGGGGGGCGAGGACGGGCTGGGGCCGGGTGAGACGCGAAAGCTCCAGGGCCTGCAGGCCTCTTGCGTCCCCCGGCACCAGCACCGGGTCGCCAACCAGGATCGGGAGCCCAGGAGCGGAGACCCGAGGAGGTCCTTGAAGCTACTGGGACTCCAGAGGCCTCCCTGCCCCACCCCAGGCAGCTGCCCTTCCGGGTCCTGCCCTTACATCCTGGAACGCCGGCGTTTCCACGGCCCCACACAGACCCCGTGGGGGCCAGGCCCGGATTCCAGATTCCGCTCCCCCAGGACCTGCGGGCCCCGCAGCAGAAGTGACGGTGCCGCAGCTCAGCGCGCGGCTGCTCTGAGCCCCGGGGCCCGGCCCGCCCCGGTCCCTCTCCGCTGCGGCCCAGCGCAGCCCTGGCCAACGGGCCGCAGCGGCCCTGCCCTGGGAGCCGCACGCCTGGCGAGCCCAGCGATGCTGAGGAAGGCAGCGGGGACGAGTGCAGGAGTGACGGCAGGACAGGCCACGGAGGCTGCCCCTCTGTCCCCGCGGTCTGCGCCGAGCTGGGCGGCCGAGGGTCAGGAGCGGCCGCCAGGGGGTGCCCAGGACACCTGTGCCCCGCGCCGTCCCGGCCTCCGCACGTCATCGACCCCTGTCAACCCTCGGGCTCCACTGCCACCCCTTAATAGTTAGAGAATCCGAGGCCCGGAGACATCAAGGGACGTGTCTAAGATGACCCGGTGAACAAGGGGTGGATCCAGGATTGCCGATCCCAAGGGCAGCACTGGCTCCGCTCTTTCTGCCCAGTGTTCAAGACGCCGCCGCCGCCAGCCTGAGAACCCTGTGCCGCCCTGAGACCGTCACCTCCACGCCTGGGCCTGTCAGCAGGACGGCAACGCCGGCCAGCACTTGCCGTGACAGTCAGCACGGGCATCTTGCAAAGTGCTCGGGCGGGGGTGAGAGCAAGGAGACGCTGACAGAGCAGCCCAGGCAGGGTACCAAACCCGGGGTGCCGAGGGGTTCCCCAAGGCCGCAGTGCAGAAGGAAAAGGGAGACTGGAGCTGGGGACTGGGTGCTGGGGACTCGGTGCTGGGTGTCAGAGCCGAGGACTGGGTGCTGACAAGCAAGGCCTTCCCGGGCTCCTTCCCGCTGAGGATGTCGGAGGTCTCCCTCCTTGTCTCCCGGGACCCAGTGCCACTGTTTTATGAGAAATTAAATCAAGCAATAAAATAAGGAGCCCAAGCGTCACTGGCATCTCCAGGGAGAGGGAAGCACCCGGGGAGATGAGACTCTCAGGCCCCGTAGCCACCCCCCCCCCCCCCCGCCCCGCATCTCTCGGCTGCAGGCTTCTCGCCGTGCCCCAGGCCTGGCCCAGCATTCCCTTCTGATCTCCGGGGGGATGCAGCTGGGGCCCCAGCAAGAGGCAGCAGTTCTTTTGGGAAAGCAGCTGACCTGGTCACCCCCTTCCTGCCTGTAAGGATCAGATTTGGCTTTGGTGGGCGGAAATGTTTCCTTAGCCTGGGTGAGCAAATAGGTACATCCTCATGCACGGCTCTTCTCGGTGACCGTATTCCTAACAGCACACTGACCCTCCAAGAGTTGAAAGCATGTGACTTCCTATTTCTTGGAATGACAGGAGCTTTGAGATGGAAGTAAGCTCAAACTTTGTTGTTGTTGGTTTTTTTAAATTTTATTTATTTACTCATGAGAGACACAGAGAGAGGCAGAGACACAGGCGGAGGGAGAAGCAGGCTCCCTGCAGGGGGCCTGACCTGGGACTCAATCCCGGGCCCCCGGGCGTCATGCCCTGGGCCGAAGGTGGCGCTAAACTGCTGAGCCCCCCCCCCCCCCCCCCCCCCCGCCCCAGACTGCCCCGAACTTTATGTTTGACTCCTGGTAACGTTCGGATCTTCTCCATCCCATTCCCAGCAAGCTTCGCGTCCCATTCCAGCCTCCCTTCGGATGCCACCTCTGGTGCGGAACTCCCTGTATCTGCAGGTCAGTTCTGATGAGAGGGCAGGTCCTCAGGGTTCTCACAGCCAGACGCTAACTGTTCCAGCGGAAACTCACTACCACGAAAATCTGGACGAGGGAACGATGACCATCTGGTTAATTAATCCCGAAAGGGGCTCAACAGTAACCTCTCAGGTGTCAGGTCTGAGGGACTTTTGCAGACCATCTGGTATGGCTGCTCGACCTTACAGAGGCAGAAGCACCTCCCCTAGGAATGGTCAGGATCTTCCTCGGATTGCACCGTCCGCTGACACAGGCGGAGCCCTTATTACATTCCAGAAGCTTTGGTGATTGCTTCAAGCTGCACGATTTCACTTAATTCAAGCCATTATTATTAGACACCTGCAAGGTGGCTATTGCTCGTTTTAACAAATGAAGTGACCGAGACTCGAAGAGGTGAAATAATTTTTCCAAAACCGCAGAAGCTAATTCATGGCAGAAGCAGAACCCGAACCCAGGCCTGTCTGCTTCCAAAACCCACGTCCTCAGCTACCCTGCTAGTCTCTTGCTGCTAGCAATATCCAGCTTCGTGGAACTTAACAGTGTTGGATTTTCTCCTGCGTAAGAAATCAACTGGGACTTATTAGAGGAAAGTAAAGATTCACGTCAGGCGGTGAGTTCATGTACAATGTCGAGCTTGGGCCTATGCAAGAAAGAAAATGAGAGGAATCTGGTCCAGTCGATAATTTGGTGCTCGTCTACACAGCTAGCCAGTTCCTCCCTAGCTGGTTTGTATGTGTAGTTACATGCTGAAGGCCGGAAGGGTACCTGTGATTCTCATCAGGAGACTAATTTGTTTCATTTCCTGACTCATTTGGTCTCCAGGTGAGATCATGAGATGTTGGAGATGCCTAATATTTAGTTTATAAGTACAGATCTCCCAAAAGGTCTTTTTTTTTTTTAATTTGGAGTGAGAAATTACCGTTTAGCTGGAAAAGAAGTTAACATGATCTTATTTAAAACAATGGAAAGAACCTTTTAGCAATTACTGAAAACTAACTTTCCCTAAGGCTAAAACTTTTGTTTAATCAAAGCTACTACTTGAGACTTTAGCTGTGGGAATTGATCTGTTATGGAGAGACTGCCTTTGTGTTCTTGAGGTTTTCGGTGCTGACTTAAGTTTTAGAGCATCCCAAGGCACTTGTCAAAGTTCTCATGTCCTCTCCTGTCCCCTCCCAAAATAGGCAGGAGAGGAAGTTGGCAAAGCTTCTGCATTTCCGTCTGGTTCCTCAAAGAAAATCTGCTTGGTTAGAAGGTGGGGTTTCTTATTAGCTAGAGGGCATTTGGTTAAATAATCTTTTGCTCTGCCCTGAAGTCGTATCACCCTTTGCTGCTGTCTTTCCTGTTGCGCCCTGATGGGGCCACCTTTCAGAAAAGCGAATCTCCAGGATCCAGAGTCTCTTTTTGGCCTCCTCCCGCCATCTTGGAGAGAGCTTTTCACCAAAGCTCCATGTCACCCTTCACTCAGGGCTGGTGCAGCGGGGCTGGGGGTACAGAAGGGCTGGGCTCTCCTTTTATTGACGTTCTGGCAATCTGGAAAGAGATTCTACAGATTTCTATGTGCAATGAATACCCACAGTACATGCATTCATAGGTATTTATAGCTATTTCCATGAATCTCTGACTCTACAGATTCATTGGAAGATGTGTAAGAGTGAAATCAGTAAGTCAAATGGCAATTTGGTTTAATGATTGTGATATACATTGAATTGCTGTCTCAAAAGACTGTATCAGTTCAAACTCCTACTAAGAGTTTCTGACTCTAGGGTCTATCCCCGCCCCAACCTTTGTCAACACTGGGGAACACCAGACTTTCTCATCCTTGCCAATCAGAAAAGTGAAAAATGCTGTTGGGTTCTTTAAACTTATTCTCCCTTGTTTAGGAGTGAGGTTAAAAATCTTTTCATGTATTTATTAGTCATTTGTTTTTATTTTTCTGTGGACTTCTCATACCCTTTGCCCCCCCCCCCCTTTTCTTGGTATTTTTTTACTGAACTGCGGGAAGCACTGACCTATAAAGTTGATGTGTTAAAATGTAATGGGTTGGTATTAACGCCCTTCTCCTAGCCCGTCTCTCCATGACACATGTGATGTCCACTGACCTGAAATTAAAACAGGCAGAGGAGAAGTCTTTGGTGTCCCTTACCTGCACACTACCTTTGAGACTTGATCATCTATAACCATGAGAATTCGGTGTTCCGGATGATCTCCAGTTCCAAAGGAAACAGACTATCAAGGGATGGAAAGACTTAAAAGAAGAATGTGAGGTGCTCTGAAACCAAGCCATCCTGGATCCAATCTGTTATGACAAGAATGTGATCCATAAAAAAAAAAAAAAAAACAACCTTCCTTTTAATCATTCTAGTTCAGCTGGCAGAAATCATTCCTGTTCTTAGATACTTGGGATGGCTAAAAAGCATAACCTTAGAAGAAACATTGCCTTACACCAGCTTAATCGTTCCTAGTATTTAATATTTTGCAATGGGGGGCGCATCTTAAAATGACACATTCAGAAAGGCTTTTTAAGCTAAACAAAAGCTGGGAGAATTCATTACCAGCTGACCTGCATTATAAGACTGGATAAGCTTAGGTGTTGGAAGGCTCATACTTGTTCCGCTTGAGGTTCCTGAGGATTTTTGGATGTGTGGCTTAATGTATTTCATTATTTTTAGAATTCTTTTTTTGGCTGTCTTCTCAAATATTTTTCCTGCCCCATAATTTTTCCCTTCTCCTTCTGAGATGCCTATTACTCATGTAAGGGATCATCTGATATTGTCACATAGCTCTTAGATGCATTCATTCCTCTTTGTCCTCTCTTTTCTGTTTCTCTTTCAGTCTGGGTAATTTCTAGTGACCTATATTCAAGTTCACTGATTCATTCCTTGGCTGTGTCTATTCTATCGATGAGCTATCAAAGGCATTCTCCATCTCCATCACAATGCTGTTTATTTATAGCATTTCTAACTGATTCTTCCTTAGATATCCATCTCTCTGCTGAAATTCCCCCATTTTTTAATGCATATTGTTCACTCTTTCCATTAGACTCTCTAACTTATCAGTTGTAGCTATTTTAAATCCCTTGTCTATTAGATCCAACATCTGAGTAATCTTGGAAACTGTTGATTGCTTTGTTTCTTGACAGTTGTTTTTTATTGCTTTCTTCCAGGGGTTTCATAATCTTTGATTAAAGGCTGGACATCCTGTGCAGGACAATAAATATGAAGCTAGATAATATTTATTCCAGGAAACGGGCATACCTTTTTTTTTCTGCTAGGCTTCATGTGTAGGTTTTGAAATTAATCTAGTTAGCTAAACTGGTTTTGGGTCTTACTGTTGCCATGGTTACCTTTAGTGCACTAGTGGCTTCAAATTTCTCTAGCTTTACTTTGTGCTTAGGGTAAGTGTTTTTCTCAACGTTCCTGCTCCATCCTCAGCTCTGGGCCTTTCCTGTGTACCTCAGAGAGTTTCTTTCTTCATGCTCTTGCTCACCCCTCAGCAGCAGACTGCTGTTTCTGGTGATTCAGTGTCTCTCGGCCTGAGTAGCCTGCTGGGGGTAGGGGCAGGGTTTTTTTTTATTGTTCTGATCCAGCCTCAGTCTTAAGCAGTTTTGATGTGTCCCTTGATTTTGGCATTTGAGCTTTCTCGGTAATCTTGTCCCTCCCCGCTGTGGCAGCCAAACCCTGCCATGTATTTCAGACTGTTCCTGTGCTAAAGAGAGTTTCCTGTTCTCCTCCCATGGGGGCAGAAGACCTCTAATCATCTGGACCCTAGTTGGTTTCCTGCCCCTCCTCAGAAGCAGAGGTTTTCATCTTGTACTCTTTCCCCAGTTACAATGGGTTCCCTGGGGTGACAGGATTTGCCCTTCCCCTGGTGGCTTAAGGCCACAGGGTAAAAGGTTCTGGATAGAGCTTTTTTCCCCTGTAGCATCAGCTGCTCCTACCTTTATGACTGCAGCAGTGAGGAAACTTTCTCCTGTTGTTTCACCTGTCTCCCACCCTCACCCCATCTTTCTTGAGACCACCTGGTAGAGATTCTTGAAGAGTCCATGAATTTGTGTGAATTCCTCTTATGTCTGTGGTTTTGATTGTGTTGACGTCTCCCAAGCTAGCCTACACTCAAGCTCCAGTGATTTATTTAAAATTGTAGCTGAATTCTTCTTATACCTGGTATGTCTTCTTCCCACACCCTGTCACGGAAGAACCAGTGACCATATTGTCTCTTCTCTGAAGATTCTGTGTTTTCTTAGATTTCAGGCTACTTTGTTGCCTTGAAACCTCAGCTCTTTGATGGGTTTAGGAAAAGTTATAATCTTCGAGTTTGGCTGGCTTCTTGTTCCTAGGGTAGGAGTAGTACTATTTCCAGTTCCTCAGCATGACTCAGCAGTACTCAGTCTCTCTAGAGTTTTAGGCTTATGCACCCCTCTCATCTACATGCTCCTTGGGGTGCCATGTCTTAGTTATTGATGTACCCTCAGTACTTGGCATGAGGAGGGTATCACTAAATGTGGGATGAAATGGGCTTTGCAACTGGCAGCCATGAGGTCAGTGAGGCAGCTCAAAATGTTGGCAAAGAGAGAGTGCTCCAGGAAGGACCAAAAACCATTACAAAATTGTCTTTGGAAACTTTTGTGCCTCAGATTCCTGTATCTGTGCCCATTTACGCTTGCCCTCCCTCAATGCCCTTCTCTAAAGTTAGGATCTAATTTGAGGCTGTATCTGTCAGAGGGGAATGGATGAGTCAGTTAGAGACTCTATCAAAGTGTTGAGGACCCAGAGAATTTTGATTTATGTATCTGCCAAGTTTTTATTGAGTTCTGTCTTAGTGCCAGGCACTTCTAGGTGCTCCTTGATCCTTGATCCTAAGTCCACTGGGGGCTCTGTATAAGTCCAACTGGGTGTCTATGAGTTGGGATAATCTAACTTGATAAACAACCTCAAATTTTCAGCGGCTTAACCCAATCAACATTTATTTCCCATTCATGGCAGAATTCAATGAGGCATCTGTGACAGCCTCCCAGGCTCTTTCTAAGGTTGAGCTCAGGGCCTCTCCATGCATCTGGTTGATGATTAAAGAGACCATGGAGAAGACACACCTACTTCTTAACCTTAAAGACACAGAAGTGAGACATATTGGTTTTATTGTCTTATTTGTGAAAATTAAATCACCTAGTCCCCTCCTAGATGAAAGAGAGACTGGGAAACACAGCCCCTCACAAAGATACTGCTTTGGCAGCAGCTCTACTGTAGAAGGGGAACATCAGTCTTTGCTGATGTTTGCTGTTTTTGTCACAGTCTTAGAGAGATTGTGTGAGCTGATCAATGCTGTTGATTGGTTGGTTCTAGCAAGGATTAGATCTTGAAAAGACTCCATAGAAATGCTTCACAGCTATCTGGAGCTAGAAGATATTTGGAGTGGGACCTTGGGAAGTTTAGAGTGTGAGATGAGGGGGACTTGGGATATGAGCAAAAAGATAGGTGATGTGTGAGTTGGGGATATTTGGGAGCATGAGCTAACCATTTCCTAGGTTTTGGCTACATGTGTGCTAGCTTTGCCATATTAAGTGCAAGTTCTGTCTGGCACCTAATGTCCTTCTTAATCTTGCCCCAACATACTTATCTAGCCTTTCCCCACTACTCTGCTTGCATCACATACCTCACCATCTTCCTCATAGGGCAGATCAATATTCATTCATTCCATCCATTCACTGATTAAACATTGTGCTAATCTCCAGAGAAGAGCATAAGAACAGATAAGTCTCCATCTTTAGGAGGCCACCTTGCTTATGTGCTCTGACCTTTTCAGAATGAGCCCTTGCTGGGAACTCAAAATGCTGATACCAGAAAACTTCCTTCCAGGGGAAAATATTCTTTTATTGCCCTGTAGACTCTCTAATCTGGTTCTGGCATCACACAACACAAGAGCCCCCTCTACAGCTTTCCAGCAGTGGCCATCTAGTGTTTGTTACTGATACGCCAGGGTCAGGGGTTTCACTACTTCCTGAGGTACCCAGTAGCAAGAACCAAATCCTGTTTCCCTTTTGGTTCTGCCTTGGTCCTCTGGGGCCACACAACACAAATCTGCCCTTTGGTCCACAGGGGAGATCTTCAGAGATTGGGTCTTCTCTTCTGAAAGACCTCTCACCAGACAACCCCTTCTTGAGCTGAGACCCCACCCATCTTCAGTTCTATTAAGTACACTCTGGGGGTTCTCCAGCTTCCATGGCCCAAAACAACACGCCCATTGCTATCCTCAGATGCATCCGTTCACAGATCCCTGCCCACGTGCTGAGTGATAACAAAGTGCTGCATTAAAATACAGCCTGACTCGATCTGATAAAGCCAAAATTGAGTAGGAGAGGACTGTGAAAGGCTCCTTGAAGACACTTTGCCTTCTTGCTCTTGATAACTTTAAGAAAGATTTTGCCTACATTTGAGCATATTCAGAAATGGATTTGCAAAATGTTAACCTGAGTTTTCCAGAAGTCTTAAATTTGTTTTTCTCTCTCTGCTTTGTCATTTAGAGCATTCTCCAAGTAGCATTCTTGTAGGAAAAAAAAAATAGTTGGAAGCTTCATACAATATACTTTGACGCTGTAGTGGGCAATAAAAATATGGCATCTGTTTAATTGATTCTAATTCCCATGGGAAATGTGTGTGAGCAGCATTTTAAAAGCTCTCGCTTTGCCTTTGGCTTCTCTTTATGTCCCATTTGAGTAATTTCCTCTCACATCCTTCTGTCCCTGGCCTAGAAGCCTGGTAAATAAGCAAGCCTCCGAGAGATCTAGAGAGCCAGCAACATCCTGGAAATCTGGGGCCACAAGGTTAAGCACAAAAAATGCTCTTTCCAGAAAGGAATGACGGAATCTGAGCAACGGCCTTGGCTTTCAATCAGTTCTCGTCCAGCTTTTCCCACTCTTTTCCTCCCTGCCCGCCCCCCTGCCCGCGCCCCACCGCTGTCTTGCCCAAGTCCATCCTGCCGCTGGCGTGGGCCTCAGTGTGTCCCCACAGCCCAGCTGAGCCACGCTTCCTGCCCGGCTCTGAGAAGAATGCCTGTCAGGAAGCTCAATTATTTCGAGAATGTGAAATACAGTATTTTAATGGAGCCATTTTTCACGTCACTCTAGAAGAAAGGATGTAGCGTTTGTCGTGGTCTATCTGCAAATGAGTCTTGTTCACACCGGGGCACCTTCCTGGTGTCGACACCGCGACCTCCTGGTGCTTTTCTCTCCACAAAGCAAGTCTGGCCGCGGCGTAGGCCCCGCAGGTGCCGTCCAGGGAACCGGGGCAGGGCTGGCAGCGGAGGGCCCGGCCTTGGACCCCATCCCACGGCTCCGGGGTGAGCCACGCTCCAGCAGGACGTCACGCAGCGGGTGGAATTTATGTCTAGGGACCGCACCTGGTCTTACGGTGAGACCACGATGTCAGAGGCAGGCAGGAGACACCGGTGCCCCTTGTGCTACTGGCCTTCCACCAAGCCGATAAGGTATTCGATAGCATTTTACTTTTGGCTGATATTCTTCCCATGATGAGCCAAACCCTCTCCAGCCAGTAGCCACCCAGTTCTTGGCAACAAAAGACGGTTCCCGGAAGTCAAATTCAGTGATTTTCTCTGTCTAGGATGGACCGTTGATCAAATTCTTCGTTAAAATAGGTTTACATTGGTCACAATAATGATAAATAAAGTCAACAATTAAAAAGGCAGAGTGGAAAGTATAATTCTAACCTCGAGGCTACTGAGCGCCAAATACATCACCTTGGAATTAAAAAAAAAAAAACCCACTTCATGTAGCAGTCGTTGGCTTTCCCAGAGGAAACTGAATTATACAGACATACTTTGAGTATGTGTGATTTTGCTTAAAGCATGTCTCCTGGCTCAGACACCTAGTGCAAAACCCAATCAAGTCAGTGAAATGAATCATCCTTACTCTCTAAGCACTCTGCGAAAGAGAGCTCGCTCTTACTTGAAGCCAGAAAAGAAACGCTTTTATGAATCACAGCTTCCTGTGCAGTGTGGAGCCCTAGCATTCTTGCATTGGGAAGTAAAGGCAGCGAAGGGAATGGGGTAGGGAAAAGCCGAGTCACTGGACTGAAGGCCAAAGTTTTCCCCTTCCTGTGTCTTGCGCTGGCTCAACACCAGCTCTTGTGCCTGCGTCCACCTGCAGAGAAGAAAGCGTAGAGGTCCACGTAGACCAGGAAAAGGGGAAGTGAGAACGTGAACACATATCCTGGAGTTGGACGTGTTTGGGTGCATGTTTTGCAGACGTGGAAAATGTTGATAATGGTTTTTTGACTTTGAAGATGCCTTGACCCCTGCTGCATCAAAACGGACTTCACCAGCTTGGAAGAGCAATGTGACTAGTGTCGGTAATGTTCAAACCAATCACTTCAGCCACCCGCCCCTTTCCCCTCCTGTCCCCCCCCCCCCCCCCGCCGACAAATTCATGGGAAGTCCCACCCCACTCAGGTCTTCTCTTCTGCTATGCTCCAGGAACTTTCTGGCATTCTTAGCCTGAAGGACCCTGGTATGGACTGAAGAGAGGAGGGTTCTGCTCAAGGAGAGAGGTCTGCTCCTCTGCAGTCTTACAAGTCGACTGAGGGGTGGATCTACTTGGAGTCCTTGCAGGATCTCAGCCCGACCTTCTGATCATGTGGATCTTCAAAGGCAAGGGTCAAGGGGTGCTTCGGGGCTCTTCCCCCCCCAGGAGGCTCCTGGATCTGTACAAACCCCTTCCCAGAAGAGGGCAGTGGGGTGGAAGAGGGACATGCTCGTGACTGATTTGGAAAATCTCCAAGTCTGTGACTAATTCTAGGCTTAATCCTTCCCTACTCCCAAGTAGAATTCCGTGTCCGTGGTGGGAAGGTCTCATAAGACACAAGGAGACATGAATTTTTCCTGTGTCACTTACTAGAGAACTCGAGGCTTGTGGCAAATACTTTAATGCTCAAAATTTATTCCAGAGAAATTTACCTCCGCCTCAGGTATCTGCCCCAAGGAGAGGAGACACCTGGTAGTGGTAGTAACATTATTTTCAGGTCTGTGCACCCAAGCACATGCAGGTCACAGTGTATATAAGTGTATACAACCTACTTTTTTTTTTTAACTTTTTTTTAAATTTTTATTTATTTATGATAGTCACAGAGAGAGGGAGGCAGAGACACAGGCAGAGGGAGAAGCAGGCTCCATGCACCGGTAGCCCGATGTGGGATTCGATCCCCGGTCTCCAGGATCGTGCCCTGGGCCAAAGGCAGGCGCCAAACCGCCGCGCCACCCAGGGATCCCACAACCTACTTTTTAATAACATGTATAACTACTTTTGTTTTTAGTATATATAACTACTGTGATTGGTACTTTTTGCCCCAAAACATTTTATTTAAAAATTTTCAATCCAAAAATAATAATAAAAAAATAAATAAAATAAAATTTTCAATCCTAGAGAAAAGTTTCAAGAAGAGTCTAATGCTGTATACTTATGATACTCTTCTACACCTATATACCCTTCAACTAGATTCACCAATTTTTAATGCTTTACCATTTTTGCTTTGTCTCTCTCTCTCTGCATACACACATACCCATTTACATATATTAAAAAGTGTATATATGTACACACACACACTCAATTTTGTTTAACCATTTGAGAGTATGTCACAGACATCATGATTCTTCCCCCTTTATGCTGTGTCTACAAGGAGGACCTTCTCCTACAAGACCATATCATTTTGAGGAAATTTAACATTGATACAAAACTATTGTCAGGTGTATAATCCATATTCAAGTTTTCCCAGTGGCCATTATAGCTGGATTTTAAGAATATCTAGGATACAACCAAGGATCATATACTGCATTTAGTTGCCATGCTCTCCAGTCTCTTTTTATTTGGAATAGTCCCCTCAACATGGGTTTTCATCTTTCGTGACAGTGACATTTTTGAGGTGTCTAGGCAAATTGTTTTGGAGAATTTGAATGTGTCTGCTTATTTCCACGTGATTTGTTTTATGTTGAACATTTTCAACAGGAATAGTACATGGTTGATACCATTTACTTCGCTGGCATCTCACGAGAGGAGCAGCACTGTCTGTCTGTCCCATTATAGAGGACAGCGACGTGTGACCGTTCCGTCGTGGTGCTGTCGGCCAGATTTCTCTTCTGCAGCTACTATATATTTCAGTTGGGAAGAGTATATTGAGAGAACATTCTAAATACTAATAATTTAAAAATATACTGTTAAAAAAATAAATAAATAAAAATAAAATAAAAAAGATACTGTTAGGAACTGGCTCACATAATGGTGCCCTTTATCTCCCCTGTTCCCTCTGTTTCCTGACAGGATTCCACAGCCATCCACAGCACTGCTCTGGCAGGAATGCACTAGTCCGTTTATACAGCTGCCCAGTGTTGATAACCAGCCGGTTGCTTGTCCACACTGACTCACATTGGATCGAAGGCCCTCATTACCCTCACTGGTTTAATGATATTCTCTGATTAAACTTGGCCAGCTGGCCAGCCTAGAGGGAGCCTCTGTGGACTTTTCCTATCTCTCTCTGGGTAGGGACTGACCTGCTGCTCCAGCCTCTTTTGAAAGAGTCCTTTTCATATTTGCTTTCCTCCTTTATAGAGACGACAAACAAGTGGATCGAAAGTACAACTCATTTTCCAAACTCATCTCATAAACATGACACAACATTAAAAACACACCAAAAAGACCAAGGAATTTAAAACGAGGGAGATTATGGTGTAGAAGACTGGACTGGGAGTCAGGGCGCCCGGGTTCAAGACCCAACTCTTGGATTCATAGACCATGTGATTTTACCATTTACCTCTCTGAATTTCAGGAGGTAAATCCTATTTATGAAAAAAATCCTATTTATGTTGTTAGTACATCAAACAAAAGAAACCAGGTGAAGTTCCACTGAATTGGAGGATCACTTTAGGTTATGTTAGTAACATTAGCTCCGTGAGGAACACCTCAAAGAAATCATTGTACCCATCAGGATAGTCCTGGGGATGACTTGGTAACAAGTTCTTCCCCAACCTCAGAGACTTAATATAACCGAAACTTCTTTCTTACACTGTATATTTGTAGGATTGGTATGGCCCTGCTTCACCTTGTCTTTACTCCATGACCTGGGTGGAGAATAAAGCCCCTGTGTGTGACATTGCTGGTCTTATGGAAGAAGGAACAGAGATGGCAAGCTACATCCTGGGTGTTAGAGCTTCTCAGTGGCCAAAATAAATCATGCGACCATGCCGGTCATTACTGAGGAAGGAGGTGCCGTCCTCCTGCTGGAGGAGCATCACACGAGGGACCGTGAGACGTCTGGCCACCAGCAGCACGGTCTATAGCAGAACTCATCCTTCAAAGCATCTGGAAAAAAAAGCTCAGTGATAGGCCTTTGGGCCCATCTATGTGGAAGTATTTTCTCAATGTTAAGTCACCATAAAGCCGTAAACAGATTAATCAATCAAATATGAGCTCCGACTGTTAATCTGTAGTCCAGCTACTTCTCACACGGCTCTGTGGTGTGTTCCAGACCAGCAGCAGCAGGGAAGCACTGATTTAATGATTGAAGATTCTCCAAACAACACTGGGGAGGCCGGCTAGGCTCCTAGGTGGGGAGCAAAATACTCATTCTGCTGATTTCACAGGCTTTCTGGGGGTTGAATATGATGTCATGTGTAACAAGACCATGTCGCTGGCAGCAGGAACTCCTGAGGAGTAGGGAGTAGAGTTTACTCCCCTTGGGATCCCCAGCGCCTAGCCCAGGGAGCATGTAGTAGAATCTAAATGAATGCTGATGAGATGAATGATTAAATGAGGACACATGCAAGGAAATTGAGTTAGGGTAAGAAAAAAAAAGCCCAAATCTATATTTGAAAATGATGGTTAAACTCTTCTTATGGAGTCAGCATAACCTTAATTGAGAAAAATGATCAAGGTGGAAACATTACAAACCAACACTTCTCATGAAAATGAATCCAATAGCCTTAAACAAGGAACTTTACTCATGGTAATGCAGTAGCTCGTATTGGGCCAACGCTCCTGAAGCAACAATTATACGCTCTGAAGAAAATATTTAAAAGAATAATAGTCGAAGACACCTAAGAGCAGATAGAAGCTGGAGGAGGATTCACATTTAGAAGAAAGGGGTGGTGCAAGGTGAGCCATTGTTTTTTAAAATAGTTTTTTATTACATAAAGAAAGGAAGAGTATGAGAGAAAATAAATGAAAGCAAAAGAAAACTTTAATTTTTCTTATTCTTAAGTGAAATAAAAGGTAACTGTTTAAGTAGTAATAGTAAGGAGGTATTGGGTGGATACAGCTCTGGGTAAGTGAAACAAATGACAGCAGTGTGATGAGGGATGGGAGAGAAAAATTAGGAATCCCCTGTTATAAGAGACCCCTCATACATGTAAAGTGGTATAATAAAGGTATATCCAGATTAGTTTAAAAATGTATATTGCAAACTCTAGGGCAATCATTACAAAATGTAATAAAGAAATATTATGTTAAGAGAAGATATAAAGTGAAATTATATGAAATGTTTATTTACAACCAGAAAAGCCACAAAGAGGGAGGGAAAGAAAACCAAAACAAAGGACAAATGTAATAACAGAAATAAGTTACAAATATGGTAGATATTCATCTAACACTATCCATGATTGATTTGAATGTGAATAGTCTAAATGTATTAATTAAAAGGTTGTCTGAATAGAAAAGGACTCAACTATGTCACTTCAAGAAACCCATTTCATTTTATTTTTTTGACATTTTAAAAAAGATTTTATTTATTTATTTGAGAGAGAGAGTGTGTGTGAGCACAAGCTGGGGGAGCAGAAGGGAGAGAGAGAAGCAGACTCTCCACGGAGCAGGGAGCCCAACCTAGGACTCAATCCCATGACCCTGGGATCATGACCTGGGCTGAAGGCAGACACTTAACCAACTGAGCCACCCAGGCGCCCTGAAACCCACTTTAAATATAAAGACTCAGGTTTGCTGAGCACAAACAGATGGAAAGAGATATGCCATGCTCATGCTAAATGAAAGACAGCTGGGATGACTATATTAATTTTAGACAAAGCACACTTCAGAATATAGAAAGGTATCAAGGATAAAAAGTGTCATTACATAATAGTCAAGGGATCAATTAATTCTCCAAGACATAACAATCCTAAATGTGTGGGCACCTAACAATAGAACATCAAAATATGTGAGTCAAATTCAAAGAGAACTAGACAAAATCCACTATTATAGTTGGAGACTTCAACACACCTTTTTCAGGAATTGATAAATCAAGCAGATAGAGAATCAGTAAGGGTGTAGTTGACCTGAATGGCATCATCAATCAACTTGATTTATTGACATTTCTAAAATACTCCACCCCAAAGCAGCAGAATTTATATTCTTCTCAAGCTTACATGGACCATTTGTGAAGATAGAGCACATCCTGGGCCATGAAACAACCTTAACAAATGTAAGGGAATAGGAATCATACAGTATGTGTTCTCAGACTGCAATGGAACTAAATTAAAAAATCAATAACAGAAAGATAGTTGGAAAAATCTCCAGATACCTGAAGATTAAACAATACACTTCTAACACATGGATTGGGTCAAAGAAGAAGTCTCAAGAGAAATATTTTTAACCAAATGAGAATAAGAATACAACTTATCTAACTGTGTGGGATGCAAAAGAAGGACTGCTTGCTGAGACATTTACAGCATTGAATGTATATATTAGAAAAGAAAAGATTTAAAATCAATAATCTAAGCTTCTACAGTAGGTGTAATCCTTAGAGAAAGAAGAGCAATTTAATCCTAAATCAAGCAGGAGGAAAGAAATAAAAATTAAAGCATATATAAACAAAATTGAAAACAGAAAATCAATATAGAAAACCAACAAAATCAAAAGCTGATGTTTTGATTAAAAAAATCAATAAACTTGATAAATCTCTAGGCAGACTAACCAGAAGAAAACCCCAATATTAGAAATAAATGAGGGGGATCCCTGGGTGGCTCAGCGGTTTGGCGCCTGCCTTTGGCCCAGGGCCTGATCCTGGAGTCTCGGGATCAAGACCCATGTCAGGCTCCCTGCATGAAGTCTGCTTCTCCCTCTGCCTGTGTCTGCGCCTCTTTCTCTCTCTGTGTCTCTCATGAACAAATAAATAAAATATTTTTTAAAAAGAAGCTCAGGCTCTGGGGAAAGCACGTCCCCATTCTTAGCGACAGCACCTTTCTTCTCTGCCTTCTTCTTTAGGTCCCTCCTTTGGCTTGAGGGTCACTACCTCCAGGAAGCCTTCCCTAATCCGTGCCTCCTCCCTGTTAAATACTCCCGTCGCCCCCCTATTCCTCTGTCATCAACATCGGCCTACGTGTCACTACTCATTCAGTGTTTTGTCCACAGGTTTCAGGCATCTGGAAGGCAAGGATGGCTCAAGCATCGCTGCATCCTCTTCACAGGACACAGGCCAGCCCAGACAAAGCATGCGACGAAGAACTGTTGCGCCACATGAATGCAGAAGCAAGAGCCTGATCTTCACAGGCCGGGAAGCAGATGTCGGGCGAGATAAGGTTCACCCAGGTCACCACGTCAGCCACGGCCGTGCCCCCAGGCCAGTGCCCCCAGGACAGGGTGCCACTTGGGTTCCGTCCCACGGTCAGCGGGCAGGGGAGCGGCTGGAGGGCCACCAAGGCCAGAGGGCACTGGTCGTCGTCCAGGAGGTTTGGAGGGGTCCCCCTGCCCCACTGGGCTCCTTCCTACCCGCCGCCACTTCACTGGGGCGTTGTCCCCTGACACTCGTGGTTTCTTGGCAAAAATCAGAAGTGTTGAAAGGTTGACACCATCCAGTGCTGCCAAGCGCAGGCCCATCCTCACGCTGGGAGGCCTGGGAAGCCTGGGAGGCCGTCAGGGGGCTGCACGGGCCACGGACACACCAAGGCCTTTGGGGACGGCTTGGAGCACAGTGGCTGTGAAACCAGCAACCGAAGGTTAATGGGACTAATCACAGCTGCATCCTAATAATAATAAGCACAGCTGCAACTTTTCCTCCTGACCCCTTTTTGTTTGCCTTTAAATTTCCCTGAGTCTCCCTCGTGGGGGAGGCGCGAGGCAGAGTCGAGTCTTGCCGGCGGGCCCTTGCTGGCTGCCCGTCCAACCCCCCTTTCTGTGCTGCCCCTGGACGTCTCAGGGATGGTCTTTGCTGCACGGATTTGAGTTCCGTTAACATCTGACACGTCCAGCCAGGAGCTCCTTGCCTGAGGTTCGTCGGCCCCCAGATGTGACCGGAGCCCAGTGATGAGTCCGGCAGCTGCCTAGGCCCTTTGCCTCAGGACACTCCCGGGCCCCATTCTGACCAAGAGCCACCCACCTTCGGAGCTTGGTATAATTTTTGTGCAAGGAGACAGGTTTTGGTTTCAGTTTGGATAGACACCTCCTGGGAGGCACTCCGGGTGCCGAGGTACGTGGGCTTGTTTCTTCCTCCCGTTTGGTTTGGCTCTCTTAGGTTTCTTCTATTTGGTCACTTCCAAAGAGGGGCTTTGGGTTCTCTTAGCCTCCTTTACTTACTTGATTGAAAAAAGTCTGACTAGGAAGCCATTTGTTGGGGTCACTGAAGCTCCAACTTCTAGGAAGGAACCAACGCTCACGGAGGTCCTTGGGGCCCCAGCTGGTTTGTTTGTTGTGGCAGCTTTTGGGGTCTTTGAATAAAACCAGCCATGTTCTAATTGGAAAGTAGGAAATGATCATTCAGTCCCCGCATGCAGCTCTCTGAGCTGTCTTCTCCAAAACTGGACAATCTTCTTATTTATTTTTTAACACTGCCTGGCCACAATATTCATTAGACTTCATTGAAAAATGACAAGTTAATAGATCCATAAATTATAATTCCATCTTGCAGTTATATTTGTTGTGTAAAAGGGAGATATTTGGAAATTGGCTTTAAATTTTGTTTGTATCTTGTTTGTGTATTTTTTATGTGTGTCCATTTATGTTGTAAATGTGAAATACTTTCTCTACGTCTGGACGGTATTGCTAAAACTAATTTGTAAAGGCTCTACTCAGTTGATTTAAAGGCAAGCGCTTATAAGAATGGGGCATTCTAGAGCTCAAAGGTACAAACTAACCCAAATGTTTTTCAAGCTCTTGAAAAATATGCAGTATTAGGGATCCCTGGGTGGCGCAGCGGTTTGGCGCCTGCCTTTGGCCCAGGGCGTGATCCTGGAGACCCGGGATCGAATCCCACGTTGGGCTCCCGGTGCATGGAGCCTGCTTCTCCCTCTGCCTGTGTCTCTGCCCCTCTCTCTCTCTCTCTCTCTCTCTCCTCTCTGTGACTATCATAAATAAATAAAAATTAATAAAAAAATTAAAAAAGAAAAATATGCAGTATTAAAGCTACCTTAAGGTTGTTGGTCATTTCCTTAGAATTATCAGCATTAAATGTAAAACTTATTCCACCTGTTAACTGAGAGTCAAGTAAGTTCGTGTTACCTCCACTGCAAACTTTTCAGAGAAGAAAAAACCTCTTAAAACTTTGTCTAATGTCTAATGAGGTTCTATGCGTAATCTAAGAACAAACAGATGCGAATAATTTTAATAAGTGAAATAATAAGGGAAAGGACTCTGTGCAAGAAGGATGAGACTGGTTATTTAAAGAAGGAAAACCTACAACAAAATCTGAATGTAAAAAGCAAAGTTGTAGGTTTGTGAGAAGGGAATCTTCGGCAGGGACTTGTGTGTGTGGTTGGGGTACTAAGACTATGGAGTATGGAAAGACGTTTACTAGGATGTGATCAACACCTGTAAAGAGAAGGACACACCAGAGGGCAAGGTTAGTCAACGTTGTGCACTAATACGATATCAACAGAAGTCTTAGCTGCGTCTCTGAGGAGTTCCAAAAGTCGGATTACCCTTTGGAACCATCCTAAATTGGGGCTAAAGGGATGGACTTTTGCAAGAATCACTGGAGATGTGACCTCCTGGGAAGAGAGCATGCCCTTGGCAAGGCAGCCCCCACACCCGTGGCGTCTGAGAGGTAAGGGCCATTGACTGCATCCCCCACAGCTGAGAGCCCTTCGCTCCTGATGGGGATCCTGGTCAGCGTATCATGCGCCCACCATGAGAACTCAGATCCACGCAATCCCTGGATGTCTTTGTCCCAATAAGGACATATGGACATGGGAGATGACTGAGAGGAAAAAGGAGAGACTGCATAGATTTTTTTAAAAATTCATCTTCTTGGAATGAATTGATTCTTAATATCTGATATATACTCGTATAAGATTAGAATTTGTTTTTTTCTGTTAAAATGACAGTTTTCTAGGGGGTGTCTGGGTGGCACAGTTGGTTGATTGTCTGACTCTTAGTTTCCGTTCAGGTGGTGATGGAGGTGAGATGGAGCCCTGCCTCGAGCTCTGCACTCAGTGTGGAATCTACTTGAGGTTCTCTCTCCCTTTCCCTCTGCCCCTCGCCCCAACGCTTGCGCCGTGTGCACTCTCTCAAATAAATAAATAAATAGATTTATTAATTTATCTTTCTAAAATTTTCTAAACATTTAAAAAATAAAATGACCGTTTTCTTAGAATATTGGTCTAAATTATGAACAGAAGTTTTTTTTTTTATCTTTAATCTGCCTGGAAAAACAAAGTTCTGATGGTTTGTCTTTGTTGGGTCTTCGACTACTTAAAGTTGAATCTTCTCAATATTAAAAGAGTTAAATTTTATTAACATCTATGTAACCCTCTACATTGCCTTTTGAACCTCATTGCTACCTTGGCTATTAAGTATTAAGTTGTATCATCTGTAATACTCTTTAAAATGTGCTTTAAAACTTTCTGATATTTCAGACAATATCATAAAATTCAACTTTGAATGAAGTCTTTCTGGCTTGTTTACTTAATATATCAAATTACATGGGAAACACTGTCAAATAACTGATAAACTTTCTTGGTTTATGTTGTATGGGTGAAAGATATAACAGCTCCAGGAATTCCTAAGGTTTTGTTATGTCACACCATAATTATTGAAGTGTGCCAGAGTAGTGACCAAATTTCCTTGTCAATTGTGTTATCATTGAGGCTTGTCCTCTACGGTTATCGCTTTACTCTGATGTTCTTGCAAAAGTGTTTCAGCTTTAAGAAAATTCATAGAACGGATTTCTTGACAACTATAGGTCTCCGATAATTTCTAGAACTAGTGGGAAAACTGCACTCAAAAAGACGTGGAACTGAATGAATTGAGGAAGAGAAGTTGTCAAGGTCTCAAATGCTAAAGATTCCTTTTGTAGATTGAAGCAAATTCTATTAGCAATAGCAAAGGATATAAATCAAGGGCTTGCAAGGCTTAAAGGGTTTCCAACTGATGGAGTTCTCACTTAAAGACCTTTATGCCATCCAAGAGATTCAAGCCGAAGAAAACCAGCTTGGACTCATTGTCAACTCACCCTGTCATTTTTGGTCATGAAGTTGTTAAAGCAGGTTTGACATTAGCACTCTTTAAAGAAAGCCAAAAATATGCAGATGACACCCCAAATGAAGATCATGACCCCTTACTCTCTGAAAATGTGACTGCAGTAAGAACTGGGAAGCTAAGAACCGTTAGCAGTTCCATGGTAGCTTATATGAATAGTCGAGATTCCAATACTTCTGTACTTGAAGTGGTTTCTGAAACCATCATCAGAAAGATTAATGGTGGTTCCTGGAGAAACAGTAGATCCAATCTCCTACCAGCTTTTTAGAAAGTAAGTTGGTTATTCTCGACAATGTCTACCCAAGGCTATCTGCAGAAACTGCTCGGATCCTTTAAGGTTTTTACCTTGAGCTCCAGAAACGGAGCCAATGGTTAAACAGCTTGCCAGTCACTACCACACACCTGGAATCTCTGACTTGTCTAACAGAGGCACAAGCAAGGTTAGAATGGAGAGAGAAAGCAACCACAGAAGATGCTGAGGGTTTCAAATTCATCAACTCTGGCAGATTGCCAAAGAGGTAAACATTCAGTTTGTTGACATAAAAGTTGGGAAGAGGGGGAAGGAAGAGGGGAAGAGGGTTTTATTTATTTTTTAAATTGTATTTATTTATTCATGAGAGACAGAGAGAGAGGCAGAGACGTAGGCAGAGGGAGAAGCAGGCTGCCTGCGGGACTTGATCCCAGGACCCCAGGATCATGACCTAAGGCAAAGGCAGACGCCCAACCCCTGAGTCACCAGGGTGCCCCAGGGGAGAAGGGTTTTAATCAATAAAAATAACCCTTCCATAATTAACCCATTAAATGCTTTCTAGGTGGAAGCATCTTTGGAGGATTTTTAATCTCCTACAATATTATACCAACAACCATTCAACAGATAACTATGTCATTTTGTCTGGAATCAACAGCCCTCACTGTGACAATAATAGTTCTAATAGGCATTAGAACTCAACCTCACAACACAAAACTTAAATTTATCCTTCAAGCGTATTTAAATTCTCAAATCTCTTAGGATATTTTCATGCTCTTATATACCACCATAACTATGGTCCCATAACTATGTAATGCAGCGATCCCCACAGCTTCTTCATTAAAATCCTGAATCCCCCATGTTGTAGACCACTCAATCTCCTATACCATTGAATTTAAACACAATCTCTACATCATCTTCCTTTAAAACATTAAGAGCTACCGCGATGTCTGTTACCATCCCTGAAAGAAATATTTCTAAAATGGTCTTTCAAATCTCAGTAGCTTTGGCCACTGTATAACCAAAAACCACAAGCATTGCCCCTAAATAAATTTAAAAAGCTGTTAGATCTAAAAAATAACCCCCCCCAAGTGCAATACAATACTGTAACCAATACCACCCCTCAATCCTAACCCACCATACGTCAGAGAAAGGTTTGGAGAAAAACCTACAAAACCGATTATAAAAATATTACTTAAAAAGTACAATATACATGATTATTCCCCCATGGAACTTGACTATCATTGATGACATGAAAAATCATTGTATGTCAACTACAAGAACATTAACGACCTACATCTAAAAATCCTACCCATTGATCAAAATCATTAGCCTTTCATTGCCTTCTAGCCAATCAGACATCTTAGAGTGATGAAACTTTGGGTTCTCTTTTAGGAGTTTGTTCAGTTCTACAAATTTTAACAGCCTCTTCCTATCTACACATTATATATCAGATAAAATAACCGTCTTTTCATCAGTAACTCTTATCTGCCAAGATGTAAACTATGGATGAACATCAGCATACATGCTGATGGAGTCTCCATATTTCTCGGCTTATTTTTGTATGAAATGTGAGGCAAGTACTGTGGGTCCCACACCTTCTCAGAAACATGAAACATCAGAATAATCCTTATTCATAGTGAAAGCCAAAGCAGTATAGGCTACATCCTACCATAGGAACAAATATCTTTCGAAGGGGCAACTGTCATTACATGGATACTAGCCTAGTAGAACAGACAGGAACACGATTCTTAGTGGAGAAAATGATCTAGCCTGATTCTTTGCCTTCCACTTCGTCCTCCCATTCATTATTTCAGCAGCTGTAGCATTCCATTTACTATTTTTCCATGAAGCAGGATCTAATGGGTCATTAGGAATATCGTCTGAGTCAGACAAAATCCCATCCCACCCATACTACGCAAGTAAATATATTCTAGGACTCTTATTCCTTATTCTAACACTATCTGCTCTAGGACTGTTCCCCCCTGACTGTATAGGAGACCCAGACAGTTATACCCCAGCCAACTCCCTAAATACCCCACGACATAATAAACCAGAATAATACTTATTTGCCTATGCAATCCTTCACCCGATTCCTAATAAACTTGATTATTAGCCCCAATCTTCTCTATCTTAATTCTAGCAATTATTCGTTTACTTCACATATCAGAACAGCAAAGTGTAATATTTTGACCCCTAAGTCAATACTCATTCGGATTCTTATAACAGACCCAGTAACATTAACATGAATCAGAGGACTAGTTGAGTCCCCATATATCATTATCAGTCAACTAGCATCAATCTTATACTTTTTCATTATCCTATTTCTCACACCCATTACAAGTATCATTGAAAACACCTCCTTAGGAAATGAAGAGTCTTGGAAACTGGTGACAGAGGAGGACAGTAATTCTCCCTGAGACTCTAGGAAGAAGCAACAGCTCCACCATCACCCAAAGCTGAAATTCTGTTTAAACTATTGCCTGATACTTGCCTTTAAATAGATAAGCACTACTCTCCATGCCATGCCAGTATTAAAGCCAATAATAAAAAAGACCACACTTAGGTAATTCATGCATTGGTGCCTACCACGTTACAAATACATATACCTACACTCCTACATACTACGTGCTACACATAATTGTACATTAATGATCTGCCCCATGCATATAACTTGTAAATCAAACCCTCACCCATAATGGGAGTGGCCATAAGAGCTTCCAGTTCACAGCCTAAGTTCACTGGGCCCCAAGTTCACTCCCATTTTGGGAGTCCAGCCAGCCTCTTCCTGAGGATGTGCTATAGTGACTCATGACCAGCCCTCATAGGAGAATAACCCAGAATCTATTCACCAAAATTTAACAATAGCAGCATTTTAATCCTCTCCTAGGAGTGACAGACGTCACTGCCTCCAGGGGAAGAGGAGGTGTTCCACCCAGCTGCATCCTTCACGAGGTCTCCCTTCCTTCCAGGTGGTTGGCAGGGTTGGCAGGATGGGGCAGAGGTGTGGGTGAAAGGTTGTGTCACTTTTTCACAAACAGAGAACTTTAAAGGATGCCATGGTTTGTGGGATCCTCTGAGCCATGGGCCCTTGTGTGTAAAATAAGAGGTTGTACTAAATAAACAAACTCTAAATGTCCTTGCAGTTCATAGGCTTCAGGGCTCTGAACATTCCAGAGCCCCTATGCTAAACTTGAGGTTTTTTTCTGCTTCTGAAGCATGAGTTGAACCTGGAAATTAAGGTAATGGAGCCTTAAGGAGGAGTGATTCACTAATGGATTTCCCATCAGCTGTAGACAAAGCTGCCCTTAAGTCCTGGCCCCAGCCAGCTTAACTTCTTTCATTTGCTAGGCATGTTCCACGACTAGAAACCCAAATCAGGAATTGGGATTTCTGGGAAAAGAGGACACAGCCAAACCTTCATCTCCTGCAGGGCCCTTGCCTTCAGTGTTGGGCCTCTTAGAAGAAATCAGTTATTGAAGATGTGGAATGCAAGGATGGCTGGAGAAGCCACAGGAACCCAAGGGAAGATGTTATACCAATAGCCTGTCACCTCTTTGAAGACAGCTCCCAAAGCAGTATCTCTAATGTCAAGCTCTCTCCACAGCTCCACCTGGATACTGATGGATGTCTCACACTCAGGATGCTCAAAACAAGGATGTCCCACCCTGTACAAACCTGTTCTTCCTCCTGTGTTCTCCCACTTTAATGTCATCACCGCTATCTCTCTTTTTTTGGTGGAGGTGGGGAATTTCCTACATCAGATCCTTTATCCTATTTGGAGGAGATTCTAATAAGTGTGAGTTTCAGGGGAGCCAGACATTCCCATACTTGCTTCCTAATGACTGGGGCATGAGCATAAGACAGGCATGGCCATTCAGACCATGCCAAAAAGGATTTTAGTTCCTGAGAGTGACACAAGGCTAGAGATTATTCCCAGCAGCAGTGGAGCAAGGGTCCGATGGTGGGATGCTCTGGCAATGACCTGACCAGGCTGCTCTTGTGGTATGACCTGGATCTCACCTTTTCTGGTTTCTGCCCGTTGGCTGAGTGTGGTTCTCCAAACTTTACACTGATTCAATGAGCTCTAATTAATGTATATCCAATACATTCCCTTTCCTCTTAGAGGTCCAGAATTAGTTTCCACTGTTTGCAATGAGTCCTGGCTGGTACCCTCACCATTCCCTCAGTCGCCAACTCGGAAAGCTGGAAATCCTTTCTGATTGTCTCTGGTCTACTGAGGTCCACTGATCCCACCCCATGATGTCACCTCTACGGCCCCACAGCCATCCAAAGCCAGGCCCTCATTACATTTGCCTACTTCTGCTCTCCTCTGCCTGATGGTTCCTCTGGCTTCTGGAATCTTCTTAACCATGAACACCTTTGGATCAGAAGCCAGCTGCATCCTCCATCAGGGTTTTTGGCAGAGGTGGAAGAGAAGAAAATAGGAGAAAAGGAATGTTTCCAGCCACTCTGCATGGAGAGGGAAGTGAGGAGGCAACACCACAAAGCACAGGTGTGCCGCTCAGTGTCACCCTGGTAACTCAGTCTGCCTGCGGTCCTGGGGCAGCAGGAGCTTATCCCCAAGATGGCACTTTTCCTTGTTTTCTAAATTCACATCAATGAGAAGTATTAATTACCCTTAAATGGAAATAAATTAACTTAGGAAGATGTAGTTTTATCCTGCTTTTATAGCAGCCACATTCCCTGAGGATGCAACAATTGATTTTAAATCCGGATCAGCCTAATAGGCTTGGACACTTTGCTGGGTAATGGAAATTAGCGATGACCCCTAAAAAAGGAAGGCTTGCTGCCAACTGTTGTTCTTGCACATTTTTATCACTGTGGATGAGGTAAGCCCAATCATGGGTGGAGAAGGCCCAGCAGCACCAAGCTCTTTATTTATTTAGTAAATATTTACTGAGTATCTGCTTTATGCCAGGGCCTATGCAAGGCGCAGGGGATGCAGTGATGAATGAGACAGGCTTGGTCCAGACCTAATGAAGCTTACAACTAAAGGCATAAAAATGCCTTTTGAGGGCTTCCTACAGTTTCTTTTTTAAAAGATTTTATTTATTTACTCATGAGAGACACAGAGAGAGGCAGAGACACAGGCAGAGGGAGAAGCAGGCTCCCTGCAGGGAGCCCAATGTGGGACTCGATCCCGGGACCCTGGGGTCACGCCCTGGGCCGAAAGCAGATGCTCAACCGCTGAGCCACCCAGGCGTCCCAACTTCCTACAGTTTCTATGCTCAGCTTCCCCCTACCTGGGTCTTGCTAAAGCTGGCCTTCATAGGAAGCCAGGCCCATGAGGGACCTGGTGGTGAGACATCAGAGAGCCTCGACTAGAAGCACCAGGACACCTGGGAGTGTGGACAACCCCAGAAGGGAGTCGGCTTGGTTGGACTCATGCTCTCTGTCTCCCCAGGCTATTCCTCCAGAAAGACATAGTTTCATGGACAGAATTGGTCCTAGAAAGTCTGTGGAGACTCCAGTCTCCAGTGCCTTCTTCCTGGGACCACCACATAGGGTTAAATTTAGTAATTAAAAACACAGGACACTCAGTTAAATTCGAATTTCAAATAAACAACAAACAGTTTTTTTTTTTTTTTTTTTAGCACGAGTCTGTCCTATGCAATACTTAGGATGCATTTACACGTATGCACAACTTAATTGGGTGCCTGTCTTTTGTCTGGCAACCCTACCACCCCAGGGGGCTGCCCTGGGCCCCCAGTAGCCCCGATCCCTGTCCTGGAGCAGTGCCTCTCCGGGTGCAAGAGCCCAGAATCAGCCAGCCCCCTTTCCAAATACACTCGTCAGGAAAATGCTCAAGACGAGTCGGCCGTTAGCTGGCTGTCCCCGGGAAGGAACTTCAATCCAGCCCCCTCGGCAGCACTGACTCTAAGCAAGGAACGTGCCCTTCTGAAGAGACAGCAGAGGTAGGACACAGTCACTACCCTATGGAACGTAGAGACTCGCAGGGAAGTAGAATAAGCTATTCTAATAATTGTTAGACAAGGTGGAAAATGAAAAATGACTCGGGTGCCAAAGGAATGTAGGGAGAAAGAGATGACATTTGCTTTGCAGGCTGGGAGTCTTGAGGGCGTATGGAGGAGGTGGCATCTCCATCATAATTGAAAACACCAATGACAAATCCATGAAATCACATCCCAGCGTGGACGTGGTCATTACAAAGCTTCCATCCGTGCCCACAAGTCAACCACTTGCCATCCTTGACTTAGAAACGTGCCTGATGCTGCCAAGAGGAGCCTTCTGGAAAGGACATGCCAGGTGGAGCATTAATATAGACCCAAATCGTGAAATAGGGCCTGTGTGTTTGGAGAAATCGCACGTAGCCAGAGTCCGGGGTTCCATGTGTGACGTGCGGCTGGAGAGGTGACCCTAAAGGTACATCAAAGACGGTATGATGGCAGGTCTAGGACTGCAGGGAGCTGGTGCTCCTGTTAGGAAGCTGTCTCCCGATGGAGCCCCGCGTCCCCCGCCCTGCCCCCCGCCCCGGGCCTGCACGGCCAGTGGACACTGGCTGTGCTGAATGAGGACGTGTTGATCACGTTTTTGGTAAATATTTAGACATCTGAGGTCTTGAGCAGATAACATTTCAGAGCCTGCTTGTACAGCGTCTAATAAGGGAGCAGAAAGCCTTCTGGTTCATTGCTTCCTGGTTAATATGACTAAGCATCGTCCGTCAGGCAAACATTTAGAGCAGGAGTGGGTGAGCCCAGCCCTGATACCACCTTGGAGGTGGCCAGAGGAGAAAGCCAAACCCTCAGAACCGCCTTTTGCAGAGTGCAAAACTTTTGCAAAGACGGTGTCCGACAAGGGGCTGTGGGTCCTCAGCTTTGGAGGGACTCCTGCTCTGTGACCTACGGCGGGGACTGTTCTGCACGCTCAACGCTTCGCACCTGGATGCCCCAGCCCTGAGCTCTCTGGAGACGGAAGAGCTGCTGTCTGGCTAATGGATTCTCCTCGAGCACGTTGGACACAGGTTCCAGCTGCCCCCCAGCTGGCCTGTTGGCGGGGCTGGGCTCCCCGAGCGGGACTCAGAGGGGGTCTGCTGGGGAATGTTTTTGAGAAATTAAAGTGACATTGTGAAGTGAGTACACATCCCAGGAGGGGGCCGGCCTCTTCCTCTCTCCCCTCCTGCCCAACAGCCTCGCTCTGAGGGAATAAGGCATGAAAGCGTGTCTGTGTTCCTCCAGAAACTGATTTAAGCAGCCTGTGGATTCAGGCCTGGTGGGACCAGGGTCCTGGACCCCTCCTGGATCTAACCTCTGCTGTACTCTTCCCCTCAGACTCCTCTGGGCCCGGAAGGAAAGCAGTAGAGACAGCACCGAGGGTGCTGAGGCCGGAGATGCAGGCTGTGCCCCTGTGCCTTCAGCTGGGCCCCTGCTCCTTCCACAGGGTGACCCAGACCTCGCTTCCCTTTTTTTCACCCTGACTGCCCTCAGATCCTGATCCCTCCGCATATTAACTGTCTCTGGGCCTCCGTCATTAAGTCTTGGAGGACCTGGCCCTGTTTCCAGCAAGCACGATGTCCCTGCTAGCAGGGCCCCTGGCTTCCCCAGCAGGGCATCCTCCCCCATCTTCCTCCTCCTCCCTTGCTCTCCTCCCCCACCCTCGCCCTCGTCCCTCCCACTGGGCAGGCTGAGCTGGAAACCACAGGAAGGGCTTGGGTTGGCTTGGCTGCTGAGTCCCAGAGCTGGAGGTGAGGAAATCAGGAAACCCAGGCTGGATTCCAACATGAATTGGAAAGATCTCCATGAGCCGGGGCATTCGATAAACATGGCTCCACAACCTGTGAATGGCAAGGGAGTTGAAGATTCTGTTAAACTTTAAAATTTCTGTTTTGAAAAAAATAAAAATAAAAAAAATAATAAAATAAAATAAAATTTCTGTTTTGAAGCACCGTCCTACCAACGGGAAGCAGTGTATCCTTTTATTAATTCTATAGACAGAACCCATGCTCACGGAGGGGGATAGAAGTAGGACAGAACAGTGTAAAATGAAAAGTGAAGCCCCTCATGCACCCCGATCCCATATTCCCACTCCCCAGAGGCAAACTGATAGCAGTTTATTGGGACAATTCGGTTTTAAAGAAACAAAATTCAAGGCTGAAACTGCAGGATGCGGCCAGACCCCTGAGGCGGGTGCCAGGCATGAGCTCTCAGCGCCGGGCTCCCAGTCCACCTGCGTGGCAGGCTGGGCCATCCGCCTAGCTTGCTGGGGACTCGGTTTTGTCCTTTGGGAAATGGGAATAATTGTAGCATCTACCTGAACGGTTGTGGAGCTCCGCATGCTCTTCAGCTTCGGGAATGGCCGGGAACCTGCAGAAGGAGCTGAGGGGTCTACTTGCACACGCCCTCGGCCCCACTTTCCTCCAGAGCCAACAATACTCACGAGAAGCCCTCCCGTGTGTGGATTATGAGCCACGTCATGGACACCCCGGGAGGCAGACGTGAAGACCCCAAGAAGCAGCCCCTCATCTGACGTCCAGAGCCGTGTCCCAAAGCCAAATGGGCCACTTCTCCGGTCCCCCCGGGGGGCTGCCGGCAGCCTGTCTGGGCAGCGAAAGGTCTTGCGATCCCCGGTGTGTGCCCCCCCCATCCAAGGGGTTCTGGCCTTCAGAGTTTGGTGTGACCCCTGGGACGGCAATCAGACCTCTTGCCAAGGGCTGCAGATCTTGGTCTTGGAGGCAGAAATGTCTTTGATCAAGAGTCTTCATTCTTCCCTCCCTTCCTCCTCATCGAGCTTTTATAGTTTTAATCACACTCATCGCTTATCATTTTGTACTTTAAAAAATGTATTTCTTTTTCTTACTACAAAAGCGATACTTATATGGCATAGAAAATATAAACAAAAAAAAAGAAAATATAGTAAAATATAGTCAAGCAAAAGAAAGTAAAAATAAATACCCCGTGCAAGTGTTTTCTGCCCTCCTGGAGTGTCTTCCGTGCCCCCAACTTGACCAAGGGTGCTCACCCATTGCACAAAATCTTCCCCCGGGGGTCCCCGTCCCACCCGCACCCCAGCTTCCGCCGGTAAACTGGCATCATGTGAAACTTGCCAAGATTTGCAGGTTTATCGGCGACTGATTCTGAGCTGCAAATGCTAATGTTAAGTGGTAACAGCACGACTTGGTAGTTTCTCAAGCCACTGCCGGATTTAACCATTAAGTCCATGCGAAATTTGATGAAGTTCTTGGAAAAGTCAATTTGGCTTGTGGACTTGAAAATGCAGCGCTGCATCCGTTCCAACACTCTTCAATGCACTACCAGGGGGTTGTTTGAGCAGGAAAATCAACTTGTAGAGTTTCAACGAGCTGTTGCCCTGCGTCACAGAACCTGAAGGCCAGTAGGAAGAGAGAGGCATGGAACAGCCGTCACGGTGGCGGCCACCGAGGGTCACGGGAAAGGTGTGTGCCCAGGGCTGTGGGAACACCCAAAACCTCGCCTGCAGGAGGAGAAGGCCTGGCAAAGCTTTCCCGAGGGACTGGACATCCAGCTGGACCCTGAATGAACACTGAACAAACATTTCGAGGTGCTTAGGTGGAGAGGGGGCGGCAGGGGAAGAGGTTTGGCAAGTAGGCAGGTCTAGCCAGGGCACAGGGACTGGGGAAGGGGGGCGGGTGGGCGTGAGACACAGTGGGGAGGGGTCCACACAATCGAGAGAAGAGGCTGAGGAGCGGGTTGGAACCCTGCTATGAAGGGCCTCGAGTGCCACGCAGGAGGGCTGGGTCTGTGTGGGTCTGAGCCTCTCGGCTCCCGGCCTCATTCTGTACCTGTCACAGGTGGGATCGAGGTAGAAGGGCTCAGCCTTGGAAACCCCCAGGGGAAAGGTTTGAGCCTATAGAGGGAAGAATGGAACAGGTTGGCATTGGGAGGAGGAACCTGGGCCCCGCTGGCTGGCACCTCTACCAATTCCCTTCTGGGTTTCTCTGGAGAGCTCTTGTGTTTCTCTTACCAGGTGTATGTTCTTAACCAGGTTGCTTAAGACTCTACAGAAACACACACACACGCTACATACACATGAAGCAAAAGGAAGCAATTAGTTTGCTGGTTTTTTTACAAGAATTTTAACCTGGGAATTTAGAACTATAGAAAAATATACCAGGAGACGGGGAAAATAGAAGGGGAGCAGGGAGTAAACAGGCGAAACAAGGAAGTAAGATGGAATCTCCTAAAAGTATTAACTTTTGACTTTTTAGAAGGTTTTCGGCTGCTTTCTGACTTGGGGACAACAGAAACAGAGAGGCTATGTCATAGGGACTTGGTTTCCCTTAGGTGGGCTTTGGCTGGCTGGGGTCCCTGAAGGTGAGGCATTCCTGCAGCAGCTGTGGAAGCCCTGCATTCCCTGAGTTGATGGGGGAGCTGGAAGGAGAGAGGGGAGCCAGGCCTCTCCTTCCTCAGCACCCTTCCCCACCTGTGCCCGTCCCCCTGCAACCTCTCACAACCCACCGTCAAGAGGGAACCAGGAAGTCCCAGAAACAGGTGGTCCTGGAGGCTGGGCGGCTGGTCCTTGCTCTCTGAGCTGCTGAAGCCGCGTGGTCAGGGCTTGCGCGTGCAGGGGAGAGCTGAGGCCTGGCAATCCAGCCTCCTTGTCCTGGCCTCTAGCATCCATAGCTGGACGCGGAGCTCTAGAAGGAACTCACTGGATGGAGCCTGGCTTCCCTGGGGACGTGGTGTGGTGACGGGGGTGGTGGGCAGTGGGTAGTGGAAGGCTGTCGGGAGGCTGCTCTCACGGGAGTCAGCCTATGGAGAGGGAGGGCAAGGACCAGGGCAGGCCCACTTGCCTCTGCTTACCATTAACGTTACTTCTACAATGGACTTTGTCCTAGAATTTTGGAAGGAGGTGGAGATCAGAGGAAGAAGACGGGTCCTGATGGCGTGACTGGATATGGCCCGTGGCCCAGGCCCTGGGGATTCAACGAAGGATAAGACCCGCCTCTGTAGTTGCTCTGAGAGCTTTATTAGCCCTTCACTGCCCCCAGGAAGCAGAGGGGGGCCGCTCAGCACCCCAACACCGGGTACGCCCTTTCTGTGATCCTTCCTGGACAACCTAAACCTGAGGATTCCGCGTTTCGCTAGAGCCCGAGAATAGGATTGAACGAGTTGCTCAGTGCGATGGTCAGATCCACACCCCACTTTGCTTCCAAACACACAGCAATTCCACAGACAGATGTAAGGATGCCAAAGACTGGATCCGTGTACATCCTCTCCCCCCCCCCTTGCCTTCCCTGGCCCTTCCCGGGGGCCCCTGATCCCAAGTGGATTTGTTGTTTCTGCGCTAGGGAGCGTTTTCTCTGAGCAGGGACTGTGTAGAGTTCAGCTCCGGGTCATGATGCCTGTTCACTTGGTGGGAGGGAACAGATCCTGAGCTCCCCATCCGTGGGTGGAGCTGCTGGCTCACATCTCCGAGGCCAACCCTTGGAGGTCTAGGTCGGGGGCATTAACACTCGGGTCTAGGGGGGAGTGACAGGGAAATGGATTTGAGCCTCTGGGGTTGGAATTAGTCACTCCTGGGTTCTTTCTTCCCCAGACCCTGTGCTCCCCAGCTTCAGGTCAGTGGGTCAAGCACCGGCTAGCATTTTCCTGTCTTGACCAACGGCACTTTCTCCCCGTGGGTCTCCGCCTTCACCACCTCTGCGTGCAGCTCCCAGAGCACCGTGCCCGTGGGGGACACCTGCGCCCGGGGCCCGAGTCCAGGTGAGGAGTCAGGGTGTCCTGAGCTCCTGCCACAGCCTCATGTTTCAGATGCGAGTCACAGGGGAAGGGGGGTGAGGGGGACAGTGAGAGGAGCTGTGCATCCTGGGCCTGGGCCACCACGGCTCCTCTTGGGCCCTCCAGCCAGGCCCACGTTCCTCATCTGTCGCACGGATCTAGTGGTTCCTGCTCCACAGCAGAGTGACCCTGCGGCTGGCCAGCCCCTGCGGGGGGGCGTGCTCTCTACAGAAGACCAGGGACTGGGTGAGGGAGCACCTCCCAAGCTCCCCTGGTTTCCTCTCCCCTATGGCACCGACTGACCTTAACCCAAAAATCAGAGATTCTGGGGGAGGCACCACCCCGGCCGTTAGACCAGAGCTGCGCCTTCCTTTCGGCTCCTCTACCTTGAGCTCCCAGCAGCCGGGGCCGACCCAGGGCCACGAAGGGCTCGCGGTCAAAAGACAGCTCCCGGGCCTGCCCCCGAACAGGACCCTGGGACCTCGAGGCCCAGCGACTCTGCACTGACGGACGCCTTCTCTCAGCCGCCAGACCCCTCAGCTTCCAGGGGAAGGTCACCCAGACGGTCTCTCGAAATCCACTTGTAAAGCAGAGTCTGGTTCTTTCCAGTTCTTTCTTCAGATCCAAATGAGCTTTCCAAGCTAAGGAAAGACAAAGCGGAGCTCAGCCCAGTGTGGACCAGCTGAGAGCCGGCGGGGAGCTGATGTGGCCCAGACACGGGCACCTGGCGACAGCCTGAGAGCATTTGCTGCACTGAACACGGTGCAGATGGGGTGGCGGGGGGGGGGAGGGCAGGGGGGTGCTCGGTGGCAGAGCCCCTGCCTTGGGCTCAGGCGTGACCCTGGGGTCCCGGGATTGAGTCCTGCACCGGGCTCCCTGCATGGAGCCTGCTGCTCCCTCTGCCTGGGTCTCTGCCTCTCTGGATCTCTGCGTCTCTCAGGAATAAATAAATAAAATCGTAAACCCACACACACACACACACACACACACACACACAGGCCCACCTCACTCCATTGTGCTTCCCACTGCTGCACGTCGCAGATAATCATGGTTCGGATGGATCGAAGGCCGCGGTGGCCCTGTGTCCAGCAAGTCTGTCGACACTATTTCCCAGCAGCATTTGCTCCCTTCATGTCTCTGTGTCACATTTTGGTAATTCTCACAGTACTTCAAACTCTCTTTTTTAAAAAAAAAAATCATCATTCTATTCGCTATGGCGATCCGTGACCAGACCACAGCTCACTGAAAGCTCAGACAATGGTCAGCATTTTTTAGCAATAAAATATCTTTGCATTAAGGTCTGGACTTGGTTCCCTCAGCCTTTACGCCATTGCACGCTCAGTGGAGCAGAGCATCACGTGAGCACAGCTGTTACCTGCCCCGGGAAACCGAAACACCCCTTTCACCTGCTGGTGGCCGTACTCGCCGTCCCGCGGAGTCTGGGACCCAGGCTGCAGTATCGCGGGGCTCTGCCTGTAAAAGCTGGCCCCAAACTTTGTAAAATTGAGGAGCTTCTTTTCCATAAAGACTTGGCCTCACAGCCCGTTATCATTAGAAGTCATCAGCTCCAGAATAGTCTCCTCCGCGGGGGACCCCCGCGTGAACCCAGGGACACACCCGAGCTTCAAGCTCCATGGACATCCCCTAGTAGGGGCTAAGGCTCTTAAGAGATCATGAAATAGATGCAGAGTTTTTAAAGTCTAAATTTGCTTTCAAAACGTGTGACTTCCATCTACCTCGGCAACTGTCCAAAAAATAACCTTCCCGATTCTCTTCTGTTCCTCTGGCTCCTGCCTCCCTCCCCACTAGCAGCTTACACCATCCCAAGATCCCCTCCTTTGGTTTCCCAGAGATCTAGTATCTGCCATAGGCTGATCTTAGATAAAAGCGTCAGGTGGCCTCAGACACAGTAATTAATGTCTCAGAATCTCAGTTTCGTCATCTGTAAACTAGAGATCATAACGGCGCCTGCGTCCCAGGGCAGGAAGGAGTAAATGTGCCAGTCTGAGAAAATGATAGTGTCGTGCATGTAGTACACGCTCAATAAAATGTTGGCTCAGCGGTGGGCGCCCGCCTGCAGCCCGGGTGTGTGGTCCTGGAGCCCCCGGATCGAGTCCCAAGGCGGGCGCCCTGCATGGAGCCTGCTTCTCCCTCTGCCTCTCCCTCTGTGTCGCTCATGAATAAATAATAAATAAATAAAATCTTTGAAAAAATTGAATCAATAAGCAAAGGTAGCAGGCTGAGCAGATCTGCAGCTTGTTGGCCGTTCCCTCCCCGGGGGAGGCGCGGCGCTCCCCTCCCACCCAGCTTCCCCTGCAGCCGCGCAGTCCCACAGATGAGGCCGGGAGGCCTGATGCTCAGGGTCTGTGCCAAGGCTGCGTGGGGCCAAGGTTATTGCGGGAAACATTCCTGGTTGTCTTGTCTTCCCCTGCCCAAGAGCAGGCCCAGGCCACAGTACCCCGATATGAAGAGGGGACACCCGTCTGGAGTCCTGGTCCTCTCACTCGCCCCGCAGCCACTTGGGGTGTGCCGAGCTCTCCGGAGCCTCCCCCTGCCAAGCGCCCTGCCCGCACGGATGCGCCCGAATCAACGTGCAATCAAGGTCCTGTGAAGACCCAGGGTTCACACCCCTCCGAGGGTGACAGCTGTCCTCACACAAGAGCAGCCCCTGCCTTCCGGGGGTGACCCAGGCCTGGAGACGTTGCGGGGGCTTCCGAGGGGCCCGGGCCGAGCTCCCGGAGGGAGGACGTCGTGCAAGCCCTGCCGGGAAGGACGATCCATGCAAATGGAAGGGCCGTCACTGCCCGGTCTCCGGAGGAAACTTGCCTCGGCCTGACATGCGGCGGCACAGGAGGGCCACCCACCCCTGAGCCCGTCCCCAGTCCCGCCTGGGATGGCCCCGCAGGTCGCCCCACCACGGCCCAGCGCCCTGGGCTCCGCTGTGCCCACCCTAGGGGGGGCTGCCCCTCTGCCGACAGAACGGGAGTCGGCTGGCGCCCTCCAACCCAGGGGACAAGGGCGCTAGGAGGGACTGCACCTGCCGACTGCAAGCCAGAGGGACCCGCCAGGGTTCAAGCCCCACCAAGGGCTGAGGTCAGGCCCTGGTGGCTTCCTGTTCGGGGGGGCTCTGCAGGGACAGTCATAGCCCCCCTCCTTGAAGCAACACGGGACTCGCAGGTCTCGGCCTCCTTGGTCCTGTTCTGCTGCCCGATGTGCCCACTTGAGAAGGTTCCAGGGGCATCTAGGGCCACCGACGTGCCGTGGCTGCAGGGGCTTGGCGGCACCTCCAACGGCCCCCCTCACGGCTCCGGTGGGAATTGGATGCCCGGGAGAAAACAAGCTGGCCCAGAGATAAGCGTGTGGTTGTGCGAATGTGACCCGGGTACGAGGTGGAACAGAGTCACCCAGACTCAAGTCCCCCTGGGGCCTGGGACCGGGACCCGCTGAGGCGTTGGTGCAGATGTGGCCAGTCGAGACGCAGTCGCACTCGGGAGGGCGGCTCCAGGGCCAGGGCGGCCTCCTCACAGCAGGGCCCCGGGAGGGCACAGAGGGAGGGCAGGCACGCGACGTGGGGTGGGGGTGCAGGGGGTCCCCCCAGAGCCCCGGGGCAGCGTGGCCTGCTCGCACCTTGCTCCAGGCTCCCGGCCTCCGCAACCGGGGGACAACACACCTCTGCTGCTTTAAGCACCCCAGTTTACTAGGGGAGCGCGGGGACTCCCCAACCCACCGGCCGGGGCTCTTCGTCCCATTTATGCTGAGAAGCAGCAGCAACACTCAAGCACCGCTGAGCTCTGGGCCCAGGTCCCCGTTGGGCGGCCTCCGGGCATTGAACCCTCATGGTCAGTGCCGCAAGGATGCGTGATTCTAGAAGGTAGAGACCTTCTCCTTCACTTTCAAGGCAATTTTGGACAGTGATGGGGTCACGTGACCCAGAGAGCTGCTGGCGGGTTGGACACAGGGTGAACCGTGTCCTTCGAAGCCCACCCAGCGCCCTCCTCCGGGGCCGCTGCTGTCACTGGGTTCTTGCAGGGCCTTCCGGAGCGACTCCACAGGTGACCCTGCAAATCAGCTGATGTGCTCTCCGCCACCAGCACACACACACACACACACACACACATGCACCTTTTGAAAACACAAATTGCACTTGGCTCCATGTCTTGCTTGTCACTTCTCAATACATCCTGGCACTTGCATCCTGTCCCCACAGCACTGGACCCAGACGAGCCTCCCAACATCCTGAACTACCCCCTCTCTGCGACCCCTCCTTCTCCTGACCTTTCTTTGGCCTAATTGGTCATCCTTGCTAAGGTCCTTTGTCTTCCTTAGTCTAAGAGCTGGTGACCTTCCGGCCATTACTGAGCTCTCCCCTCCCCCGCCCCTCCTCTCACTCTCTCCCAAAGCCACCCCCCCAAAGCCCTGTATGCATAAATTCATATATTGACATCCTAACGCCCGATGCAATGGCATCAGGACCTTTGGGAGGTGATGGGGTCATGAGGGTAGAGCCCCGTGGTGAGACTAGGACCCCAGAGAGCCCCCTTGGGCCTTCTCCTTGTGAGGACACAGCGAGGCGAGGGCCGTGCAGGATCAGGAAGCAGGTCCTCGCCGGATACCAAATCCATCAGTGCCTTCACCTTGGACTTTGAGCCTCCCGAGCTGTGAGACAGGAACGTTGTGGAAGCGCCCGGGCTGCGGCCTTCTAACTACAACATCCTGAACAGCCTAAAACAGAGAGGAAGCTCCTCCTTAACGTGTAGGTCACTGGATCCCACGTAGCCATCCTCCGGCTCCTGTCGGCCAGTCGTTGTCACCTCCTCTGACTGTCTCACCAACATCTCGGTACTTATGAGGTTCATCAGAAATCTAGATTCCCCCCAAAATGCCCTCCGCCTTATCAGCAGGTGCCATCTGCTTGTACCAACTGGCTTAGGCCCCACCAACACAGATGTATCTACCTCAGTCTTCAGCAAGTCCCGAGGAGTCTATCCCCCATGACAACACTTGATCGTCCCCGTCTCCCCACCTCCATTGGCGCCACCGTGTCTCAGGGCTCACAGCAACCTCCTGACTGGTCTCATTTCCACTCGTAGCCACCACACTACCCTCACCTGATTCCATACTGGAGCCAGTAGCTCGACGGCCGCCTACTGCTTTAGCACACAATCCAAGGTCCCTCTCTGGCTACCAAGCCCTGCGGGAGTGGACTCCGCCTCTCTCACCAGACTTGCCCAGCCCCGCTGGTCTTCCCTCAGTTTCTTGACAGCACCCAGCTCTTTCTGGCCCCAGGGCCTTTGCATATATGCTCTTCACCTGGCAGGCCCTTGGCCTGGTTGGCTCCTCTTCCTCTGAGATCCAGCTGAGGCGTCACTTCTCAGTGAGGTACCTCCTTGACTCCCTTGTTAGTCTCCACGTCAGCTAAGGATTTGTTTCCTTTATAATGCGCATGGCCGTGATTGTGATTACGTTGACATAAAGTTGATTTTCTACTCTACCTGCCCCCATGTCAACTCCATGATGGTAGGGGCTGCATCAATCCCGTTTGATGCAGCGTATCCCTAGAGCCCAGAAGCCTGTCTGACACATCCAGGGGTTTTTGTTTTAAAGTAGCCTCCGGGGATCCCTGGGTGGCGCAGTGGTTTGGCGCCTGCCTTTGGCCCAGGGCACAATCCTGGAGACCCGGGATCGAGTCCCACATCGGGCTCCCGGTGCATGGAGCCTGCTTCTCCCTCTGCCTGTGTCTCTGCCTCTCTCTCTCTCTGTGACTATCATAAATAAATAAAAATTAAAAAAAAAAGTAGGCTCCTTGCTGGGCATGAACTTGAACTCATGACCCTGAAATCAAGACAGGGGCTGAGTTCAAGAGTTGGATGCCTAACCAACTGAGCCACCCTGTTGTCCCAATGCATAGGGTTTTTTTCTTTTCTTTTCTTTCTTTTTTTTTAAGATTTTATTTATTTATTCATGATAGACACAGAGAGACAGAGAGAGAGAGAGGGGCAGAGACACAGGCAGAGGGAGAAGCAGGCTCCATGCAGGGAGCCCGACGCAGGACTCGATCCCGGGTCTCCAGGATCACGCCCTGGACTGAAGGCGGCGCTAAACCGCTGAGCTACCCAGACTGCCCTAGGGGTTTTTTAAAGGAAGATCCATTGAATGAATAAACGAATCCCATTTCTTTCATCACATTTGGAGAAACTGAGGGTTACAATGGTAGGACAACCTGCCCAAGGCCACACAGCAAATACATAACAGAAGCCAGAATTTGACACTAAGCAGTCTGAACCCAGAGACGATGTTTATAGGCAAGAATTTGTGATGGGGCCGATTTATCACTGGGTTACATGCAGGTGGTACCTACCAGCAGAGGAGGAATGGAATCCCAGACTCTTCCTTCTCTTGAGGGAGCCATGACAAGCTTCAGATCCTGGTACTGAGTGGGGGTCAGGAGATGGGGTGGGGTTGACCGTAGACATTGCAGGTGCAGCACCTGTCCTCAAACCTCCCCCGGTGTCCTTGCAGTGAGAACCAGGCCTCCCCAAAGGCTCAGGTCCCTCTGACAGTGTATCTGTTTTTTTTTTTTTTTTTTGACAGTGTATCTGTTAAGGAAGTTGGGGGAACTGGGGCTGTTGTTCTTACAGTAATTTATGATCTGCTTTTAGAACGGCTGCCTCTGCTGTAAGGGAGACTGTTCCAGAATTGGTTTTGCAGAAGGCTCAAGCCTTTTACATATTCTGCTCTTTCCTTCTCCCGGAGAGAAGTTCAACCTCTGTTAAGCAACCGCACTACCTAGGGAACTACGGAAGGCAAGGAGCCGGCGCTGGGGAAACCCTGGCAGTCCTTGACAGCGACCCCTCCAGCTGCATCGACAGGAAGCGCTGGCTCGGTGCCGCCACTTCTCTGGCAGGGGCAGCCCACCAAGGAGACGCTTCTCCCGAGGCCCAGCAGGCAGGAAGTGCATTGTGTGCTAGGAAGCGCATGCTCTTCCTTCCTTTCTTCCCCGCGTTTGTATAGAATAATTTCATAAGCATATCCCTTCTCGGTTAGGGGCTGGGGAGGGGTGAGGACAGGGAAACAGAGCTGTTTGTTTACCCTGAATGTTTTTGAAATACTAAATACAGAAAACCGTACATATCATAAATATCCTGGATTAGATTATCATTCGCCAAATATTTGCTGGTCTCCCTGGACTCCATGAGAGAAGCGTATCTCCCGACCGCACTGCTGCTGGGCCTGGCCGTATGACTTGCTTTAAGCAATGGGATACGAGCCACAGGGGATACCAGTCTCCAGCCCGGAGCTTAAGAGGCACGTGTATTTCCTTCCACCTGCCGTGGGCTCCTGCCTATCACCGCTAGAGAGCTTGCCTTGAGTAGCTGCCAGTTTGAAGGAAGAGGAAGGCATGTGGGACAGCCTTGCCCTCATCCCACCGCTTACAGTTAAGACCAGCTGAGCCCCATCTGGAGCTCTACCCATACACCAGCCAGTCAACATGAAGTGAATACTGACTGTCTACCTCTGGGTGTGAGGGGGCAGCCACCTAATATCTTGAGTGCACAGCTCAATAAATATTCACAAACTAAGCACACCACTGCAACCAGCACCAAGATCAACAAGCAGAGCACCAATCACACCCGAGAAGTCCAACTCCCTGGTACCCCATTCCAGTACTCTGCCCCTCTCTAGGTACCTAACAGCCTGACCTTATATATATATATATATATATATATATATATATATATATATATATATATATTATTTTTATTGGTGTTCAATTTGCCAACATATAGCGTAACACCCAGTGCTCATCCCGTCAAGTGCCCCCCTCAGTGCCCGCCACCCAGTCACCCCCCCACCCCCTGCCCTCCTCCCTTTCTACCACCCCTAGTTTGTTTCCCAGAGTTAGGAGTCTCTCATGTTCTAACAGCCTGACTTCTAATAGCAGAGAGCAATTGTGCCTGTTTTCTTACTTTAAATAAAGGAAACATGCAGAATATACTCATTTGTATGTAACTTCTTTCACTCACCATCACACATACATGACTGATCCAAATATTACTGCCTGCGGTTGGAGTTCATGCATTTCTGTTGTTGACTTATGATTTTCCCATTGTATTGTTATGTGCATTTGTGTTGGTTTTTTTTCAGGTGTCACGAATAGCGTTGTTATGAATATTCTTGTACATGTCTTTTGATGAACATATTTGTATATACACATTTCTGTTGGATCTGCAGTAGAAGCAAACGTGCACAACGACGACGACATATGTGTATCTTCAGCTTTAGTAGATACCGCCAAACGGTCTCCCAAAGTCGTCATATTGATTCAACTACTCCCAGCTCCTGAGAATTCTGGTTGTTCCACATCCTCACCAATACTGGACATTCCCCCTCTTTTTAAGTTTGGCCTTTCTGTTGGGTGTGTCGTCAGACTGCATGTTGGTTTTAATTTGCATTTGCTTGATAATTAGGTCCTTTTTCATACGTTTACCGATAATAATTCTGATGTTGGCGGAAGCAAGTCAAACGGGATTTTTCTGATCTGAGAAACAAATCTGTTACCTGTGCTCCGTTCCATTTCCAAGTGCCTGTGAAACCTGATGCACACCTGATTGTGTACCCTGTGTTCCCTAGCCATCTTCCGGCACTCTCCACCCAAGGACCTTTCCTCCTCCCAGCCTTTGCTTTCCTGGATTCACTATGAAATCAGTAATGTCCCTCAGATACTTACTACCTTTTTTTCGGATTCACTGCTGCTCTGCCTTTGAAGTCACAGCCAGCTCCCCAGTGGGCTAGCATCGCTGAACATACTTTTCCGATTTGTTTGTGACACCCATCCAGCTGCTGGCCTGCCCAGCAGAGAACCAAAAAACATTTTTTAGGACAACATCCTGTCTTTGTGAAATTGCTTTGTAGAGAGACAGCTGTGAAAGAAGGCTGTTGGGCCCCTATCTCTGGCAGTGAGGTTTTAACTCAAGGCAAAGCATAGAAAAAATAAACATCAGACATTTCACATCAACCTGGTCAGAGTTAGGTGATCTTGCTTATTAAAAATGTCTTTTTAGCATTTCACAACAGCAAGTGGACTTAATGCTCCTGCTGAAACTGGAGTGATTAGATTGGAAATAAGTGCCCTGGGGTTTACCTTCTGTCTACAGAAATGTCAATGGCTTATTCGCATTTTGAGAAGCCCGTAAATGTCACCATTTGTGATTTTCGAGTTCAGGTCAAGTGTTTTTCAGAGGAGATGCAACCAAAATGGTTTTATCTTCTGTAATCCACATGGAAGACATTGTTCAGGCCACCGTTTGCACCTCCTTGACATGTTATTTGTGTTTCCTGACCACTCACATATATAAGATGCCATCCTGTGCCCTGTCCCCCACCAGGGACATGGGGTAAAAGGATAAATACCCTCCCATTCGAAATTCTTTCATCTAGACAAGAACACTTAACTCACAATATTTTATAAGATTGGCAGGTATTTCCAGAACCAAAATTGGTGTTGTTTTTTAAACATTTTTATGTCATGCCTGTTCTTCTACTCTGACCTACCAAGACGTTTGCCTCGGCCTGCCACCTTTGGGGCTACTGTCCCTTGGTGACAACCGTGTACCAGTTCCCTGCTGAGCAGGGATTCTCAATTGGGCTTGATCCTTGATATTTTCTCGTCTGGTTCTCACCAGGGACCATCTATTTATTCACTACCTTTGCTTTAAGCTGCATCAAGTATGTATAAATTGGTGTCCAAAATCTGTTTGGAAAACAAAACAAACAAAAAAACAAAATCTGTTTGGTATAGTTCCCTGAAATCTGCAGCAGGATGTGCACATCGTTTAGCCTGACCTTGGAGATATTTAGAAACGGCATCTCTTTAAATGGAGTGAGCATTTATTGGGAACTTTCATCAAATGTCAGAGCCAGTCCGTTTTACTTTCCTCATTTCAAAAAAAGTTATGTATATGTCTCAAATTGTAAAGAGTCTCCTGCCGTATATGGGTCACCTGTGACATGGAATCGTCAATGAATTCATGACACAGAATTTTGTGTTTTCCAGAATATTTCTACCAACTCTGGTTCTTCATATCACAAAATGTCTTTCTGCAACTGCTCTCAAAACCAGGACTTTCTAAGTTTTTTTTTTTTTTTTTTTTTTTGAGAGAGCAAGAGAGAGTTAGCATGGGGCTTGGCAAGGGGAAGGCAGAGGGAGAATTGGGCCCCCTGCTGCGTGGGGAGCCGGATACCAGATTCACGGCTCCATCACAGGAGCCTGGGATCATGACCTGAGTGTGAGGCAGATGCTTTACCAGCTGAGCCCCCTAAGCTCCCTGTAAGCTTTCTGAATGAGCACCTATCGGTAAAACCAGTTTGAATATCCACGTTCGATAAGTTTTATTTATTCGTTTGCTTGTCTCCCAATTGCATCCACAAAGAGATGTGGAGTAGGAGCCCACATTCTAAAGAAAGCCGCTGAACATATTCAAGGGGGACCTCGTGACGGCAAGACTTGTCCAGAGTTCACCAGGCTCGCGGCCTAAATAAGCCAGGCCTACACATTTCAAAAAGGTTATTGTGGTCCGGGAATTCATAAAAGTAGAAAGGTCTTTTGCCCTCCTGTCTGCTCCCCGTGGGGAAGGGGATGGAAGAGGAATACCTGGAGGAAAGAGAGGTGTGGAATCCACCGTCTGGCCGCAGGCTTGCTGGGCTCCTGAGGACAGCCCTGTCACAGGGGGACATTGGGAAAGGAGTTTCAGCATATCCCGCGGTGAGCACCACGACAGGAGCTTTCACGCAGCTGGACAAGGGTGAAGCGGGAGCCAGCTGGGATTGCCTGTGATGTGGGACGAGGAGAGAGGCCGAGCGGGAGGGCCTCACGGGCTGGCTGGGCCTGAGCCCCCAGAGGGCTCCCAGAGCTGAGGCTTCTGGAGGGACATCTCCCAAGAGGCTGGCCTATGGGGCTAATGAGATCCCAGTGATAAAAACTGGAGATTTATGGGAGCTGAGAAGGGGGCTTTGCAAGAGGCCATTCAGAGAGCTCACTACTAGTGACGGGAGCATGAGTGCGGGGTGTGGGTCTCCCTGTGGGGGGGAGGGAGAGAGGGACAGGGACAGCTCCAGATGACACATGGGATTTGGTGGACGGCTTAGCCCCACAGAGGGCACCAGTAGTGAGATTAAAATAGCATAAGCCATCCCCTGCAGGTCCTCAAGCCGGGAGTTAGGCCTGAAACAGGGAAGAGGAAGATTATTTAATTGGATGTGAGTCTAAAGTCTTGATTTAAACTGACCTGAGGGCAGCCTGGGTGACCCAGGGGTGTCAGCCCAGGGCGTGACCCCAGGGTCCCGGGATCGAGTCCCACGTCGGACTCCCTGCATGGAGCCTGCTTCTCCCTCTGCCTGTGTCTCTGCCTCTCTCTCTCTCTCTCTCTCTCTCTCTCTCTCTCTCTGTGTGTCTATCATGAATAAATGGGTAAAGTCTTTTAAAAATAAAAAAATAAACTGGCCTGACGTTGAGACCATTTGGAAAGCTGAGAGTGACGGGAAAGCTGAGGCATCTGTCTAAAATATGATCGAAAAAATATAAAAAAATAAAAATAAATAAAATAAAATAAAATGCGATCGAGGCTAGAAAAAAGAGATCCAACAAAGGCATGCTGAAGGCGGCAGTGGGCGGACAATGAAGCTGTTTCCAGCTGGCAGCCTACTGAGATTAGCCACTCCGTAAAGTGGTTACTTCAGCAAACCTCGAATTCCTCCCTTCTTCTCTTCCTTCCTTCCTTCCCTTTTTTATTCTGATAAAAATAAATGTAGACAGAAGTCCTAATATTTCCTCTTGTGCCCTAATACATCGTCTCATGCAGACCCAGGGTGGGAAGCCCTTGGAAGCCAGTGCCCTCTACCTGGTATGTTCAACTGGAACCCAACCTGGCCCTCCAGGTAGATGAAGGCCGCTGGAGACCAAGTGTCCACCCAGCTCAAAAAGCAAAAGTTCAGGAAATGTGCCATCGTCTGCTTCTAACCCGCCTGGCCCCATTGCTCACTCATTCATCCAACATGGGTTTCCGGGCTGCTCCCAAGTGCCAGCTCCGTGCTTGGCTTTGGCACCTCGGTGGTAAAGAAAACAGACACGTCAGCTGCCCCTTGAGGAGCTTATAATCCGAGCACACTAGAAATACATAAACATACACTTTTATGTCGTGGGTAGTGCTACTGCAGCGGCAATAAAAATAACAACCCAAGAAGCCCAAGAGGACAGTAATAGAGGATTGTGTGCGTGAGTGCACGTGCTACACACTGACAGGGTGCGGGTCCCCTGGCAAACCCCTACCCAGCTACTCTAGCTGCTAAGAATTAGCAAAAGGAAAACCGGCGATTATTACATGCTGGATCGGGCATCTGTATTCTAGAGAAGCGTGTTCCTGGAAGGGGAAGGAGGACGAAGAGTGTGTGCGTTTGTGTATTCACTTAAAAAGATCATTTTGCCTAACAAACGTTTGCTGAGATTCTACACGTTGAGTGAGGAAACGTGCCGGGTGGTAACGTGGAGAGACACCTACTAGTTCGGCCTGGGCCAAAGTCTCTGGGTATTTAGGATCGTCTGAGCATCTCTGCCCCATTTAGAACAGCTGAACAGGGAGTGTGCCTGTAGCCACCTGGCCCGAAAGTGCCACAAGGGACGTCACAGGGAATGACTCAGATTTCTCTCCGAGACACGCCACCACTTAAGGCTTTGGCTTTGGACGACCATCTGCTTGGCTCCTGGGCTTCCCGACTCTTGGTCTAAGGCGTGAACAATGCCGCATCCCCACGGCGCCCTGGGAACCCCCAGATGACCGCGTGCGTCATTCCCATCTTACCCCTGCCGCGTGATCTCGGCACTAATGTCTTCATTTTACCGCTAAGGAAGCTGGAGCATAGGCTAGTCGCGCCCTTTGCCCACATTTCATGTGGAGCCAAGCTTCCGAAGCATATTTATCCCAGTGCAACCCTGGTTTTCGTTGTTGTTGTTTTACCCCCAGTACCTCCAACTGGACCCTACCTAGACTTTGGTCATTTTTTTTTGGTAAATTTATTTTTTATTGGTGTTCAATTTGCCAACATATAGCATAACACCCAGTGCTCATCCCGTCAAGTGCCCCCCTCAGTGCCCGTCACCCAGTCACCCCTACCCCCTGACTTTGGGCATCTTGAGGACTGAGACCATGTCTCATTCACTCCTGTGGACTCCAGAGCCCAGAACCATGAGGAATAGCATCATCTGTTCGTTCATCCATCCAAAAATATATTTACTGAGCACAAATTGGGAGCCAGGATCCGTGTCCTATGGCCATTGGATGTTCGAGATATGGAGGAGGGAAGGGAGAGAGAAAAGGGGGGAAATGTTCAGGAGCAGCAGCTGGACGCACAGTGGGGGGGGCCGGGGACTCTGGGCTGCGCGGGGGAGAGGCCGCGGGGGTGCAGGGGGGAGGCCTCCGGGAACCCCTGGCCCTGCGCTATCCCGGGCGTGTCATTTGCTACAAGCCCTCTCCGGGCTTCGGTTTTTACACAACTTCCCAATGCTCCTCAGGTTATTTTTCAGTTGTAGAAGCTTCATGAACTGAGCGGACTGTGTGCCTGCTCATCCCTTTCACTTGGGGGACCTTTCGGCGACTCGGGTGAGTCCCTGGAAGGAAGGAGCGGCTCTTCCCCCGAGGAGGGGCGACTTCCCAAGACTCGTGCATGTACTTCGCCTCCTACACGAATGGGCCTGAGCGCTAACCAGACTCCATAAGTAGATAAATGGCCCCGGCCTGTTGCATTTCCCAGTTTCTCCCGTGGACCCGCCGCCGTCGTGGCCAATCCTCACGTGCCCTGGTTTAACAGGGGCTCCGAAAATTCCTGGGCGCTTGACGACGGCTACCCTGGGGCCGCCCAGGCCCGGCTGCAGTGGGCAGTGGGGGGCGCGGGGTCAAGGCCTGGGCAGCGCCTGCCTCGTAGGAAGCACCAACAGGTATCAGCTGTCCCCATTGCCGTTACGGGTATTAATAGTGTTATTTTCCTTACTCTTATTTTGCTAAAAGGCAGTTTGGGGTTTTGTCTCTACGGGACTCAGAGACGCTGAGGATAGGATTTTCCAGCGTTTTCAGTGATGCCGGGCTGCCCCGGACCCCCACGCAGCCTTCTAAAGCGATCCGCTTCGTAATCCAGAGGTCATTTAACAGAAATAAATAACATTTTATGAGAGTTCACAGTGTTTGAAGCACTTCCATGCCTTTTTCTCCTCTTTGGATACAACAATCTGAGGCGGGTAGGACTCTCCGTTTTACAGACCACAAGCTGAGGTTCAGAGAACTGTGGCCGCCTGGGTCACATGGGGTCACACGGTGGCGTCCCTGATGGAGCCGGCTCCCCCAAAGCTCCGTACTCCTGCCCCTGGGTGACTGCTCCTAGTTCCCAGGAGGCACTTAGGCGACACACACGGTGTCCCCCGGTCAGGGCCGTAACCGGACCTGGGACGGAGGGAGCCAAGAAAGGAGGAGGGCAGATGATCTCACCTCCTCTAAATGGAAGCCCACAGCCCTCACAGGAGGCGGGAGCTTAATATGAACCCATCTAGTGCGGGGCAGATACCTCCAGTGAGCTCTTTCAAGGGAGGCAACTCCGGAGGGAAAGACTACTAATCATGGTAAGGATAAAGGGGACCCCTCTCTCACTTTTAATGTGATACTGAGTGACGGCGATAATTAAGTTTGTCAGTGACAATATCAAGCTGTGCGGTGTGAGGAGCCCTGTTACCCGTAAAACACCAAACTCAGTTGTTTTTTTCAAAGACTTATTTATTTATTTATGATAGATAGAGAGAGGCAGAGACACAGGAGGAGGGAGAAGCAGGCTCCATGCAGGGAGCCCGACACGGGACTCAATCCCGGGACTCCAGGATCACGCCCTGGGCTGAAGGCGGTGCTAACCACTGAACCACCCAGGGATTTCCCCCCAAACTCAGTTTAAAGGAATGGGTGTGCATGGGTGCACACTCAGGGCGGGCTGGGGGCCTCCGGGTACCACGGACACTAGGGTCTGCCCAGTGGGGCAGCTCCCAGTGCGTCCCAAATGCCTCTCCCGAGCCGAAAGCCTCTCCTTAACTGAAGCGTCGATGGCTGAGTCTCTAGGGGACAGGCTGTATCTCCTCTGTGTTCCGGGATTAGCAAGAAGTGGTGCCAGGAGGAGGAAGGCGCACGCGATGTTTTACATTTGTCGCTTGTCCTGCAACATGTCACATGCTTTTTGTGGGTTCCCCAAGCTGGAGGGTGGATTGGGGGGGTGCTTCTCCTTACATTTTCTTTCCTCGTCCTTGGCAACTTGGGTGTTTGCGAGAGGATTTAGAGGGGAAGCGGGCTCTCTGTGCCCCTGCGAAGAATAGAGCAGGGGTCCACAGGGAGGATGGGTGTCCTGCTAGGCTAACCAGATTTTTATGTTGCAGGGGAAAACCCCAAAACACATCAACGTACATGAAGTACATGTCTGTGAAACATTGGAAGAGACCTTTCCAAGCGGGGGCGTCAATTTTTAATTAGAGTTTTATTAGCATTATTAAATCAGTAATCACAAATGACTGGCTTCTAGACCTTTGTTATTTTGTCTAGCGTTGCCCAGAAAAAGTCACACCGGTTCCCAGGAGAAAAGTGGGTTCCGGGAGGCCTTTATGTCCCAGGCAGCTTTGGAAGAAGCTGTGGATTCTGGGGCCACGGAGGACCCATTTCATGGCTCCGGTGATGTAGGTCGGATCCTATCCGAATGGCCTCCGGGCTGAAACTCTGCAGGGGATGCTCCCCAATTAATCGTGTTTTGAGATGCTCCTCTTTCTCAGCCTGATGCCCTCATTTGACCATGTTCCCCTGGGCAAGTCCCTCTTAGGTTCAGCGCCCAAATGTGTGGGGACCAGCATTTGTTGAGTGGTTCCTAAGGGCCAGGTGCCATGCCCAGTGCTCTCTCTCTCTATACTGCCTCAGTTCATCACTATACTCACCAATACGAGGCATCTACCATCATCCACTTTTTGCAGGAGAAGCGAGATGCCCAGGGTGGTCAGCCTGGAAGGCCCCAGGCGACGGCAGACTGGAACGTCACGCGGCTTGCCGGGCTCCTCTGTGGCCTGCATCCCAGGAGCAGGACCCTTCCCTCCTTGCTCCAGCCAGAACGCCGCTCGCAAGGTAGCCTGCGGGCAGACTGGTTTTGGCATCTCACATTACTGACCCAGAGTGAGGAGGACTCCGATTAAACACCATGTACCAAATAAATAAATAAATAAATAAATAAATAAATAAATAAATAAATAAATCAAGCACCATGTACCGAGCCCTCTGCTAGGGCCGTGCAAGAGGCGGGAATCACTCCTGTGGCTCTGGCACTACGTTGCTGTGTGACAAAGATTTTATCTTTCCGCGGTAAGACGGATAGAGCTCCGGCTTTGGAAAAAGCATTTGGATTCAAATTCTACTTGCTAGTTGTGCAATTTTGGCGACTTACTGGACCTCCCTGAATCTCAGTTTTCTCATCTATAAAGTGGGAGTAACAACAGCACAAAGTCTTCTTCATAAGCAGCGCCGTGAAAATTAAATGAGATCACAGGTATGAGAGCAAACCTTCAATAAATGTTAGCAGCACCAAGTAGTCTTCATAAACCTATGCTAACTGCTCCTAACCCATCCCTTTAACAATACGGTCTAGAACTTTGTCCAGAACGAGGGACTTCAGACTCTTCTATCAATTTATTTCAGAGTGTCTCCTCACCATCTTTTTGAAAATAGGGCAGGATTTGCCGTTTCTGGACGTCAGCTCCTTTTCATAATTCTCCCCAGATCATCTCAGGTGCTTTAGTGAGCACATTGTCATTGAGTAACCGAGGAATCATTCCATCCTCACCTGTGGGAGGTAAAAAAAAAGGTTCTGGGAATGGCAGGGAGGAGAAATCTTTCATTTACCGTTTGTCCCATGTAACTCAGCACCTGCTATGTAGCAGGCCATGTATACCTTGGCACCTGTGACAGGAGGCCCCATGGAAGGTGCGGATGTGAAAGGCACCACCTCTGTCCCCGTGGAGCATGCATTTTAGGAAATAACCAGACAATAAGACACAGAGCATTACATGTCTGAGAAGCAGTACCTCCAAGGAAACGTGACACCTGGGGGAAGGGGAATGTCTTCTCGTTTGGGCATCACAAAGGAAGACGAATTTGGGCAATTTCTTTAACCTTTCTGGAACATGGACAACTTTGCACCAGGTTTTGAAGAGTTGATATGGTTTAGAGGAAGATCCAAGAAGCGAAGGGGCAAGTCAGGGCTTATGGGGAAACACATAGGACAGGGCAAGTAGTCCTGTCTCGTTGGATCTCACAAATTATGTGTGAGAGAGAAATAAGAGGTAACTTAGGCGCATGCCAGAGTGTAGAGATCTTCAACATCAGGCCATGTTTATCTTTGATGAGGAGCCACTAACCCAGGATTTTCAAGGAGGAGTGATATGATCCCAGCCTAGAGGTGTTCCATCGATCAGACAGGAAACGGAGACCAGAAGGAGGTGGGCTAATACAGAAGCGACTGGCCAGGTGACACTTAGAGGGGTGGCAGTGGCAAGGAAGATGGGAAAGGCGACAACGGTGATGTCCAATACGTGCAGCTGACAGACGGAGCCCTCTGAGTTCCCAGGCAAGACCTGCCAGCCCTACACGATGGGGCCTTGCTTGACCTCTCCGAGCCTCAACTCCAGTGGCTGAAAATTAATGACCTTGAACCAGAAGAAGATTTTTATTTTTAAGATTTCATCCATTTATTCACATGAGACACAGAGAGAGAGAGGCAGAGACACAGCAGAGGGAGAAGCAGGCTCCATGCAGGGAGCTCGACGCGGGACTCGATCCCAGGACCCAGGATCATGCCCTGAGCTGAAGGCAGGCGCTCAACCGCTGAGCCATCCAGGCATCCCAGAAGATTTCTAAATGTCCTTCCAGCCCAGCCTCCTCTGACTCTCTGCCTGACATTTCTACCATTGCCCTTCACACGTGCTGGACAAGTGCCTTGGATGGGGAGGGGGGAGGCCCCGAGCAGCACCCCAAGTCACACTGCCAACAGCTGGTGTTTTCTCTTTTGTAAAACCTTGCAAAGACTCCCAGCTAATTAAGTCAGTTCTGTTTGCTTTGACTTTACAAATCTTCCCAAGCCAATGATGCTAAGACAAAAAAAAAAAAAAAAATCAATGGAGCCAAATAATAAAGTCAAGAATACGTAAGCATGTTGTTTCATTACAAGGGTGACATTTCAAACCAGGGAAGAAGGAATCAATTCACCCAGAAGGCCTGAAGCAATTGGCTGTTTGAGAAAATAAGTAAATAACATTCCATCCCTACCTCACTCTCTGGACCAATATGAATTCCAAATGGTTTCAAGAAAGAAATAAAAAAGCACTAGAAGAAAAAAATAAAACTGCTAATGACCCCGGAGGCCGGGAAAGTCCCTCTTGGCATGACACTACGGCCGTTACGATGAAGGAAGAGACTGATAGATTTGACCATACAAATATTTTTAGATTCTATACCCCAAAGACCCCAAAGGCACTCCGCGGCGTGCTACCAGCCCTTCTGGGAAGGGTAGGAAAGCCTAATTATCTCAGCGTGTCACTCTGGACCCGTTACTGAAGGAAGTGAAGACAGGAGCTTCAGAGAAAACTCTAGGAGGGAGGGAAGCCTGCAGCCCAGGATGGACTGCGAGCTCCCCGGGAGGGTGCCCTGGGAGGAGCCCGAGCACGGTGCGTGTCCCTGGCCCTGTCCCACCCTCACTCCGGGTGTGCGGCGACCTTGTTGGCTGTCAACAAAGCCTTTGCCAGGTTTGCTTTGCCTTTTCTGAGACTTAGAGCCCGTGGCAGTCTGTCCGATAGGAATGAAGAGGTCCACCTGGCTCCAGACGGCCCCTTGGGCCCCGTCCCAGGGGCTGCGGGAGCTTGTCTTTCCTGTTCTGCCTTCACCACCTGGGTAGCATAAGGGACAGATCTGGTGTCACACTGACTTTATAGCCCCCGGCCCCGTGCCAGGCCTCGGTGCCCACAAGAAACACGATCCCACCTGTTCTGGGGAACACCTGGGCCGCACGCCTCACGGCTCACTGGTAGGCGGCTGGAAGGCCCCAGGGGGAGAGCACTGCTGTCGGAGCCAGCGATTCCTTCCTTGCTGCCCCTCCCCGAGCGCCCCTTGTAGAGAGCAGGCCCCCCTCCTGGGCCCTCCCCACCCACAGGCTGCTGGCCTCCCGGGAGCAGTGGCCTGGGGTGCGGGGCCTGGATACTGCCCTGCCCTCAGCTCCAGAAGGAGAATTTTAGAAGCGGCCAGTGATAGAGCCCACATGGCTCCTGTGAAAAGTTCTCGAGGTGTTTCCCCAGGTGGACTTTACGTACACCTGCTTTCATCTGGCGAAGTGAGGAGTGGTGGCCCAGGAGAGGACGGGGCGAGGGGAGCTGAGGAGCCTCCTGGAGCCAACTCTCGTCCTGAGGGAAGAAGGAGCCGGGAATGCGGGCCTTGAATGAGGGGCAAAGTCTTACTGGAGCAGCATCTGAGGTTCTGACTTGACCCCTGCGTAGGTCTCTTTTTAGATTCATGTTTGAGCTCTAGGGGAGCTACACCCAAAATAAACCCCGACTTTAGCTAGGCCAGCTCAAGGTCATACGCAGGGCGCAGCAGTCAGGACTCTTCCCTGTGGGCAACAGAAACTGAATCGGACTATTAAAACCAAGAAGGAAGGTTGTAAAGGAATACGTGGCCCACACACAGCCAGCCGCGTGACCGGTCACTGAGCCAGAGCCACCTCTGGAACCACAGACACGAAACCAGCCTGGAGAGAAGCCCGTTGTCTCCCCACTGCCCAACTCAGACTGCTAAGCAGACCCTAATATTACCCGTCTTGGACACTGGATGCCACCGCTGCCACCACCATCACCACAACCACTATCACCGTCACCACGACAATCAGCACTATTATCATCACCATGAACACCACCACCACCCCCTCCATCACCACCTCCACCACCACCATCATCACCACCACCACCACTACCACCAGCATCACTACCACCACCTCCATCACCACCACCACCTCCATCATCACCACCAAACCACCACCACTACCACCAGCATCACCACCACCACCTCCATCACCACCACCACCTCCATCACCACCACCACCACCACCACCATCACCATCACCACCACTGCCACCATCACCACCACTACCACCATCACCACCACCACCTCCATCATCACCACCAATACCACCACCATCAGTACCACCACCACTACTACCATCACCACCACCACTTCTATCAATACCCCAACCTCCATCACCACCACCACCACCACTTCCATCAGCACCACCACCTCCATCAGCACCACCACTATCACCACCACCACTACCACCACTATTACTACCACCATCACCACTACCACCATCACTACCACCACCAATACCACCACCATCATCACCACTGCTACCACCTCCATCACTACCACCACCTCCATCACCACCACCACCTCCATCACAAGAATTTGCCCCACCATCAAGGAAGACTAGGAAACGGAGTATCTGTCCTCTTCAGTGTCCCGATGTATATGTTAGGGAATTCTCTCAACACAGGTAGTTGTGGAAGGAGGCAGTGAGACCCTGGCATCTCGGAAGAAGGAGAAAGAGAAGAAACAAGAAACACTATAGCTCAAAACAGACACTGAAGAAGTCAGTTGTGTTCTCTGGGCTGCAGTCTTCTCTTCCACAAGGAGGGTCCAAATTGCCGTAAGTCACGGAGGCAATGAATGTGAGACTCTGTTATCAACTAAAGCGTGGACAAATGGAGTCGCCATTGTCATTGTCATCATCATCAACATCATCTTCTTCAACGTTCTCCTCCAAGTGGAACTTGGGTCTTCAGGCTCCCGGCACAGTGCGGACTGAGGGGATCGGCAGAGAGATTCCTGTCTCCACCGGAGTCTCTTCTTCTCCCAATCCAGGGTTCCTCAACCTCAATCCCTCTAACATTTTGCACCAGGTAACACTTTGTTGTCCAGGCTGTCCTATGCATCCTGTCCTATGCAGGATGCTTAGCAGCGCCCTAGGCCTCTATTCAGTAGATCCCAGCAGCACCACCTCCCCAACTGCGACAACCAAAAGTGTCTCTAGACATTGCCAAAAATGCCCCGGGGGTAGAATTACTCCCAGTTGAAAACAATTGCTCTAGTCTCATCCTTAAGTTTTCCGCAATCCATTGCCACCATATTGTCCTAGAGACGAGGTACTCACGGGGTCGGGTCTGCGGTGGCCTCAGCCTTCCTGCTGGCCAAACTGAAAAAAGACCTAGATTTCTCCTCTGGAGAAAGACCGACCCTCCCAGTTTGTGCCAGAAAAATGAAGGACACTAGGACCCCCTCTTTGCTCCTGCTGACGGAGGCCAGTGGGGGTAACGAACGATTCTCTGTTGCCTGGTATTCATTCCTTACTGCCCCGCACAACCTCATCTCTCAGCCTCTGCGCACTCGGCGCGCTCTCCCTCACCCCAACCACTCCCCAATTTGCCCAGATCTGACCTTGCTCCTCTCCTTAAATTGGTCAGCACCTCTCCCTTTCCACAAGGCTCAGCGCCCTAATCTGGGACCACATTTTACTCTGTACTCCCCCCTGAGGTGCAGTTGTAGTGGGGGTAGGGTCGGGGTGGGGCAAGCCACAGGCTGGGCTGGGACGCGCCCTGACCAACCTCCCTATGAGAATCCTCATCAGGGGGACAGAGGAGGTCATCGCTCACTTCATCGCTCACTTCTTCGCTCAGTGCCGTCTTAATTAGGACCCTCAGGAGAGATGCCTGAACCGCTGCTGAGCCACTGGTCAGTTTTTATTCTACGGAACCAGAAACTAGGTCAGTGACTGGGTTCGTGTTTCCTATCAGCTATTAGAAGGTTTAGAGCCAAATCTGTGGCTCATTCAGAGCATATGTATTTTTATTTCTGGTTCTTCTAGCGAAGTCGCATTCCTGGCCCCATTTTGTGCCCTTACCCCTATTTGTTTCTTTCATTCCTTCTTTTAAATTATGCCCCTTCGTTATAGTTTATGTAGTAATACTTTCTCGTACAAAGCAAGATTTAAACAAGAAGATAGAAAAAGATAAAGTGCCTTTTTCTCTTTCATATGAAACCTATGAATTTCCATGTCTTATGCTCCCCTAAAGTAATGTGAACTTCCGGAAAGGAGTAGCTGCATCAGGTTCATTTCCTCACTCGCCTTCCCAGTTTTGCTCCCTGACCTTGCATTCAGCCCAATGCCTGTTATACAAGGACATACAGTAAACATCTGGTTTTTCTGTTGATGGCTGTTTCTCTCGGGCACAAAAAAGTATTCTTTCCTTCTTTCTTCCTTTCCTTCCTTCCTTCCTGAAAGGTAAAGGCATAAAGGAGGAGACAAGTACACTCTGGGAAAAACTCCCCGTTAGGCCCTTCGATGCATCCCCATCTTAGGAGCTTACCCTTAAATTTTCTTCTAACAGATAAGGCTCTAGACCACATGCCATGAGCGGCTCTAGCCAGGAGAAGGGGAAATCGGAAGCTATGACCCTCGGGCTGAATCCCAAGACTCCACTGGTGATACTGGTCTTGTTCTGGGAGGCCGCATTTTAGCCTTGTCCGCTCCCTGTCTTCCCTTCAAAATCACCCTGACTTTTCACCTGCATGTAGCCTTCCTCGTATTTTGCCTTCTGCAGCCATGCCCCGTCACACAGAGAACAGGAAAGGGCTGTGCTCAGTGAATATTGCTGGATGAGTGAATCTCATTTGAACTCCCCAATGCTGCCACGAGCTAGACAGCCACTAGAAGTATCATCACTGGCCTCGTAGGTGGGAAATTGAGGCTTAGACACATGCTCATCAGTAGAGTCAGGACCAGAACTCTTTATATGGCCCATGAATCTGCTGGGGGCGCAGAGTGGGCCTCCATTAAGCATGCCTCAGCCTGAATCAGGGCCTGGGCTTCAGGTCCAGCAGGTAAACCCAAGTCCCGGCACTGCAGTAGGCTTTAAAGAACCATTCATTTGTTCATCCGTTCATGCATTCACGGGCGACATTTGTCCATCAAACATGGGACCATGCCAAGCACAGCATAGGATACAAAGATGAATACCACCATCCATGAGCAACTCAAACTTTAGCTTAAAAGGCCAAGCTTACGGACAGAGGCGTGATGCATGCTGTCAGCATTCACGGTGACTCTCCTCCAAAGCTCCCTACACCTTGCATATGACTTCATCGAAGCGATTTTCATATTAGATTGTAACTGTTTCTTGCCAGTTTTGCCCCCGATTATGATCTTCTCAAGGGAAAGGATGGCCTTTGTTTTACCCTTTACATTCAGAACCTTTTGATCAGGACCTGATGCCAGTCAATAGCTGCTGAGGGGGCACTTGCAACGGGCTTTGGGGCAAGGAGAAATGGGAGGAGCCGTGGAAGACATCACAGAGGAGAGGAGTTTTTCATGGAGTCTGAAAACTGAGGAAGGGTTTGCTGGTAGAGATGGGGCAGGGAGCAGCGCTCCAGGCCGGGGGAACCCCAGAAGCTGAAGTAACCTTAGGAAGCACTTGTGCAAACTTGCGACGACGGTGCAGGTGCTGTGCAGCCCTTAGGTGGACTCCTGCTGTGTATTGTTCGTTAGGTGTTCAAATTCCCTTGGTGATGACTTAAGTGAAGTTGTTTTGATGTAGGATGAATTTGTTTACATTGAGGGGGTGGCATCAGGGTGTCGTCATGGGCATCTGTCGTCTAAGCACGCAGCAGCTCAACTGTTGAGGCTACCACTGGGGACTCAGCGACGAAAAGCACGTGGAGGAGAAGTTATGACAGAAGAGACACTTAAACTTTAAATCAGGAATGTGTGAGGACTCGGCGAGTGTCCGGTCTGGGCAGGGCTTCTCTTTGCTGGCCTACACAGATCTCTGGACTTCCTGACACACTTGCTCTTGCCGTAGCGGCCACTGTTGGTCTGCTACCTGCTCCCGCGTGGCCGGGCTGCCCCTCCCGAGTACGAACCTCCCGAGCAGCAGACCTGCCCCCAGCATCTGTGCGGCCAGCGGCTGGCTGCAGCAAGGACCTGAGCCGGCAGGTGACCCCCAGCCTTTAGTTGGAAGGACTGACTTCACCATACTCCCAGGAGGTTTCTGGCATCACTGACACCACCTTATGACAGAGGGAATGAAGTTGTAGAGAGACTGAGGACCCCGCCCAGGGCCACGAAGCTACCATGGGGCTGCAGTGGGACTGGGACGCAGTCCTGGGGCCTCCAAAGCATGAACACTACCAACCTCTGCGTCGTGTAACGATGGCCCGTGTAGGAAGGGAGAGGCGATGACCTCCACCCTCCACCTCCTTCTCAGAACTCTGGAAAGGTTGTCGCTCCTTCAGTCACCGAGACCCCTGGGGTTCTGGGATCCACAGTATCTCAGTCATTTGCCATGAACATGCAGCAGCGGAGGGCAGTCAGGCCTGAGCACTCCGTGTAGTGGGACCTTCCTTCCTTTCCACTCACTGACCTGCTCTGTGGCTGCCCCGTGTTCTCCTAGGTGCTGGCCAAGGAGCTGAGGGGTTGGGGACTGCTTAGGCCCCTGTTCCTCCCCACCTTAGTCCAGAGAGGCCCTGCCTTTCCTCTCTAGGCATTTGCAATCTATAGGGAAGAGGGCTGGGGAAGGAAGAAGGAAAGAGCCAGTCCGCCCGACTGCAGTGGAAAATGCCAGCCACTCATTCCTGGTGCAGGATTCTGGTTGTCATCACCTCCGGGGGCTTAGCAGTGCAAGGGGAGTGAGGCCTACGGCTGAAGGAGCTTCTGCCTCAGGCACTCATAGTGCCTCTACTGAGATCAGGGTGCTTTGTCTCCCAGCTGTCTGCACACTAGACCTATCCTTCACTAACCCTCTCACAGTGTCACAGGAAAATGGGACAGTGCGTCTGACCCTGTTAGCGAGCAGTAATCGATATGCTTGATTGCTGGGTCTCCCTGTGCACCAGACATGACGGAGGTGAGTTTACAACGTGTTCATCTAAGACCTGCCGTGGATCAGGCCCTGAGCTGGGCCGTGTGCTCGGGTGGGGGGTTAGAGATGCCCAGAGAAGGATCTCAGCTGAGAAGGTCACAGATATGAAACAGACACCATCCACTGTCTATTCTCCGTTTCATAACAAGAGATTAGTTTTAGTGGATATTAGGGAATCACCAGCATTTGCTGAATATCTGTCCGACATATGGAATATCTGTCATCTTAATAACAACCTTAAATTGGATATCACTGTCCCATTTTACAGGTGAACAGAGCCTCCAAGAAGTTAAGGGTATTTCCCAAGGCCACGCACTCTGTAAGTGTCATAGTTAGTGGCTCAAACACAAGACTTTCTAGCTCCAACTTAAATGTGCATAAGAAACCTTACCAAACAAATCTGGTCACCTTTCTTTTCCTGGTCACCTTCCCAAAACTTCCCTCCCCCTGCAGAAACCCTAAACCCCTTTTCTTTTGTTGGTATTTAAACCCAAGTTCTAACCACCCCGACTCATCACTCAGTGCGCCCGTAGGTACATGTGTGATACATATGTTAATACACTTCTGTTTGTTTTTCTCATGAATCTGTCTGTGGCCGGTCTAATTTATGGGCCCCAGCTGGAGAGAATCTAAGACCATTATGAAGGATAGCAGAATATTCCAACCCGAAATATGCCTTCTGGCATGGCATAAGGATTATTTGGAGCTGATTATTTTGAGAAACAGGGACACAGGAGCTCTGAAAACAGAAGTCCAAAAAAGTGGAAGTTGTCCTTTGGCAAAGGACATTTACACTTAATGAAGGAAATCTCCATTTGTAATGTGTCTCCCCCTCGTACCAGCAGAGCAGGACGACCATCAGGAGAGACCCTAATCAAAGAGAAGGCTCCTACTTAAATCTGCAAATTATACCTTAACCTTGGTTATTCTGCTTTTTCCGGTAGTAACTGGCCTCCTCCTCCCCCATATTTCTTTTGTCTTTAGCTAAAGATGGTATTTGAACCAGTGGCTTAGTCTACCTCAGTGAGTTACTCATTTTTCCCTGGGTGTCTCCCAGTATACCTGCGGTATACATGTTAATAAACCTGTTTGGTTTTCCTCTTATTATTCTGTCTTTTATTACCAGGAGTCCCAGGCAAGAACTCAGAAGGGTAGAGGGAAAATTATTTTCCTCCCCTACAGGTAGAGGAAGGGATGTTGACTCTTTCACGGGATCTTCTTTTTCTTCTGCCATTAGAGACAATTGGAGGAGAGTGTTGAGAAGCCCCAGACTCACCTGATCAAAATGAGCACGTAATGGTGGTGAAGGTGGCGGGGTATCTCCTCTAGATTGGGATAGATGGGAATTGGTCTGATAGTGTTCTGATGCATGTAAGCAAGGGGCAGAGGAATGAACTGTGGGGCCCTGCAAATCTCTTCTAACCTCAGGCAACTCTGTTAAAGTTTCTATCTTCTTGTTCCTTAGGAAATTTTTCATAAGACAACACTCTCACGTAATCAGAGGACTAAGATACACCTTTCCTGGCCTTAGTGGACCTCTCACAGAGGTGTAGGAAGCTGATTCTGTGTGGTTACTAGGCTGATTAGCACATCACATCTCCTTCAATGCTTCTCAAACTTGGCTGCACCCTGGGATCACCTAGAGAGTCTTAACAAATGCTGACACCTGGGATCCACCCCCAAAGGCCTTGGTGTGCTTGGTTGGGGATGTGGCCTGGCCTCTGTGGGTGGTAAAATCCCCTAAGGTCATCTAGTATACAGCAGGCATGAAAACCACTGTGTCTGGTTTCAGGCCAAGGACCAGGAGTCTCTGACTCTTTGAAGAAGAAATTTTGAATAGATTTGAGCCATAGACTCGGCCTCACCTTACCCCTGCTGATTCAGAAAACTTAGAGAAAAATCTCCCTGCTGAAAGCTCAAGGTGATGGAGTTCACTTATAATAGACGAACTCACAAGGGAAAGGGTTTGATTTGCTTACGACGTTCTGCGTAGAGGTGGGTTTCTTCTTGCCACCATGAAAGTTTTAAGACCATCTGAAATGAATTGGATCCCAGCAGCAGAGGATAATGTAATGCAGGTACCAGGGAAGAGCAGCTGAAATTGAAAACCAGAAGGCCTACTGCTGGCCTCTCTCTTCAAAAAAAAAAAAAAAAAAGTATTTATTTATTTTGAGAGAGAGAGAGAAAGCATGATGGGGGGTGCTGCAGGCAGAGGGAGAGGGAGACAGAGAAGAAGACTCCCTGCTGAGCAGGGAGCCTGATACAGGACTTGATCCTAGGACCCTGGGACCATGACCTGAGCCGAAGGTAGACATTTAACTGACTAAGCCACCCAGGCTCCCCCTGGCCTCTCTCTTAAGCAGTTTCTCTGTTTCACAGGTATTTCTGCAATAGTCTTGAATCCACCTGTGCTCACTACTCCATCACTACGCTGATCCAGGCCTCGTATATTCCTGCTGTGGTACAGTCTCCTGTCTCCCTGCCACCAATCTTCCCCTTCTCCGACCCCTGCATCATGCCCAAGAGACTTGTTTAAAACATGTATTTGATCGTGTCCTGCTCAAAACTCCTGCAGCGTCTGCTTCCCTACGGCATCCGAAATGAAACCCGAACTCCTTAGCACAACTCCTAGTCCTTCATGATGCACACGTGCTTACCTGTGCGACCCCCCCTCTCAAATTTCTCCATAATCCCCCAGGCTCCACGCACTCCAGGCCACAGCGATAGACTTACAGCTTCCTAAACTTGCTGTGCTCTTTCATGTCCCCAGGCCATTGTTCAGAGGAGGTCTCTCTTTCTGGAACACCCTCTTCACCTCCTTCTTCCCTTGGCTAAGTCCCATTGGTTTATCAAGAAGCTCTCGTGAAGCCCATTGGCTCAGGGTAAGCAGCCCTCCCTCCTCTGTTTCCACAACACCCAGGCAGAGACCTCAGTCACCAGGCTCCTTATACTGTATTATGATCATCTGTTTACTTGTCCACCCTACACATCAGCCCAGCACCCGGCCTACAGTCTGACCGATAGCGATGCTTGTTATGGTTTTCAATAAAAGGGGTCAAAAGGATTCCCCAAAATGTGCTCATTTCTGCTCACTCCCTTCTAGCAAAGCAGGCAACTAAAGTAGTTGGCTTGCATGGATGCTAAGAAAATAAATCTTTGTCCTAAGTGACATCTCTTTCCTCGATATGTTAATAAAATCTCTTTGAAAAGTGTCAAGCAGTTGCTGGCTGACCAGCCCTATGAAGGAGAAACAAAAGATAAGACATGATCGATTCTGCTCAGGCAGACGCCCTTCCTTCCCCCTTTGCTGCCCCTGCATTGGATATTCCTTGGATGAATCCCTTCATTCTCTCTAGAACCAGCATGAGTCTTTCACACCATCACACTCAAAGCATCTGGAGGACGAGAATCAGGGTTCATGATCCCTCCGTGACCCACCCGGCCGGGGACAGGTGTTCAGGAAATGCTGCTCAATTCTGAATCATGACGAACTAAGGATATGGGGACATATGCTGGAATGTTTCCTTTGGGGCTCAGATGAAAACTTTCACCTCTGATGAAGATGTTTTAAATCCTTTCTGAAACGAGGCAGACTATAGACAGATGAATGCAGGAGAATGAAAATATACATAAAGATGAATAAGAAAATGAAACAAATATTTGGTCAAAACCATTATCTCATGGAGCCTGCTTCTCCCTCTGCCTGTGTCTCTGCCTCTCTCTTTGTGTCTCTCATGAATAAATAAATAAAATCTTAAAAAAAAAAAAAAAAGAAAACGTGATCTCTCACCCATTCATTTGTTCATACATTTACTCCCAACCCGTCCATCCTTCCAACCAACCATCCTCCACTCAACAAATATGGATGTGCCCGGGGCCACGCCGGGGGCTGGGAGACAGTCTTTGCACTCCTGCACGGGCTGACATTGTAACAGGGAAGCAGGTGTTTAATAATTGCAAGTGTCAGAAGGAGAACGGAAAACGTGATCTGGGGGTGCACCCTAGGCGGAGTGTGGCACGTGTGTATTCAGTCACCCCCGTGCTCCCTCCCTCCCTCAGTCCTCCTCAGCTCCTTGCCCGGGGGACCCCCGGGAGCACCACTAAATGCTTACTGAGTGACTAGGTGAGGGCTGCTGCCAATATAGTGTGCAAAGAACAACAACAAAAAAAAAACCATTTATCTGAAAGCTTTACATGGGATTTGCAAATTTAAATGTACATGTCTTTTAAAAAACATCTGCTTTCCTCAGATCCGTGTAGTAAGAAGGGAAACAAGCATGTAGGATGTCAGAATTAGGACCTGATGTTTGGACAGTCCTGTCACTGCCATCAAGGAGCACACTGGGCCGGAGGTGCAAGTGTTCTGTAGTAGGTCCCTTGTGCTTAGCCAAAGGATATTTAACTTTCAACGACAAAGAAATGACATTTCTACCACCTGCCCCACCCCCAAGGGAGAAGAAAGGAAAAACAAATCATGCTGCCATAGTTTTAGTGGTAGATAGGATCCAGCTTGGACTGAAAATGCACAATCACACCCTCTCCCGCCTCTGGGTCTCTCCAGTTGGCAAGCCCGGGCCAGGAAGCCTCTCCTACCCAAGAGCCCGGAGGACCCAGCCCGAACCAAGGGAGCCCTGGGTGCCCCTGCCTGAATGATTTCACTGAAGACCCTGGCTTCGTGTTCTCTGGTTAACCAGGAGATGGGGAAGAGCAAGGGGGGCGGGCTCGGGGGCGGGCTCGGGGATGGCCCCATGACCTTGGCCACCAGGAGTCCTTGGAGAGCCAGAGTCCGGGCAGTTGGGACCTGGGTGTAACAGGACCGGCACCACTTGATTCCGCAGCAGGTGTGACGCGCTGTCACCCGCGCTCCTTCTTGAGCCTGGATCTGCAGGAGGATCAGCGGGGCGGGAGACTGGAGACTGGCTCTACGCGGCTCTGTTTTCTAGCCTCGAGGCCGGGCAGGGGGCCCAAGTGCTAAAAATACGGATGCAGGGTGCAAGCTGGGAGGCCTGTTTGTAGTTCCGGACCTGCTACCACTCCCCATTTGTCCTGGGACTGGTCCCTTCTTCCCCTCCTCTGGGCTTCACTTTCCCTGTCTGTGCGATGGGAGTTGGTCTAGTCCAGAAGCTCGAACTTTCAGGTCCCCAGACTGCCAGCGGATCCCTAAGATGCCCTGTGTCTGCGATTTCAAAGACCCGCTGGAAACGCGCGTTTCCCAGCAAACGGCTGGCCCGACCGGAGACCCAGGCTCCGTGGCTGGGACAGGCCCTGCAGCCTCCCTTACCTAGGGACCTAGGCCGGTTAGAGACCCCGTCCGTCGCCAGGAAAACAGGTCTTTACTAAGTACTGAGGAAATACAATCTTCGTAACTCAGCGTATTTAGTGTGTGAGGCCTACAAAATCTTCCTAAACGTGAAGCGAGGATGAAGGACACCTTTGAACACTTGGCAAGTATTTTCACTAGTTAGTATTTTTGCATGGGGGGTGCCCACGGGACCCCGCGATCCCTTAGCTCGGAGCTTCCAAGCTGGCCAAGGAGCCCGGCCGCTCCTCCCTCCCACCCCCCACCCCACCCCACGGTCCGCATCAACCGTCTGCCCTGGTACCATGTGCCACAAGCACCCGCTTTCGTTATTCTATGAAATAATGTCCGTTTCTGTGTGTCCTAGAGGATCTTCCAGCTGCTCCATATAGTACGGGGAGAGGCAAGGGCTGGAACCCGAATTAAAATTTGTTGGTGAACCCACCACACGTGTGCACTTGCACACACACACACACACACACACACACACACAATCATAATCTCCTCCAATGTGCCTCTCTGACCCAACGAGCCCTTTCTTTGTGCCCTTGTTTTCTGGCTTAAGCGAGAGCGGCAGTTGGGGCGTCAGGAGAAGAATTTGCTCGGTTTAGAGCCTGAGATGCAGGAAAGGCTTTGAACATCATCCGCTCCCCCTTCTTCCTGGTGACACCAGACACAGCCTGGCCTGAGAGGGGGTGCTAATGCTCCAGCCCCCTGATGCTCAAAGGAGGGCGTCTAAGACCTCCTCCCCCTGGACTTGGCAGGCGGAGAAGATGCTCTGAGACATTCCATCCAAACTCCCTCACAAAACTAAAAATGATTCTTCAGAGCCTGCGCAAGAGCCCAGGGATGGGTGGGATGCATGCAGTTAGGCCATTAAGACCAGGAGTTTGTGCCGTGGTGTGATATTTATAGGAGCTGTGCATGAAAAGGAGCTCAGCCAGCATTATCATCATTGCCGTCATCACCGTTACTCTGAGGGAAGAGCATCTGCTCCGTGCCCCGGAATGCACAAGAGGAGTTCTCACGTCCATTATCTTATTTGAGCTTCATAATCACCCCATAAAGTGGGCACCGCAGGGATTATTTCCTGCTTCCCATACCTTTTAAGGATGAGAAAACGGCGACTACGGGAGAAATGACTTGTCCAGAGCCACCCAGTGGTTAGTAGCAGAGACAGGACTGGAACCCAGGCCTCCTGACTCCAGTCCAAGGTTCTCTCCCCTGCAGGCTGTTGTCTTCCCTAAAGCTAATGGTGGGAACTGGGAAGGAGCCCGCCTGGGTGGGCTGGGCTTTAGTGATGACAGAGGAGCAGAGGTCTGCGCCATGCTGGAGGACTGCAGACTCTCTGGCTTCCTTGGGGCTGCTCATGTCTTCGTTGTTCCGGGGCAAGCAAGCGACTTTCTGGTTGGCTCACTTTGCTGAATGCACTCGAGCTCAACATTCAAATTGAGTTTGTCAGAAAAATGGGTACAAATTAAAGACAAGCCTTTTGCTCTCCATGGCTGATTGGTGCTCAGGGCCCTCAGGGAGGTCAACAGGAGGGATCTCTTCCTGTGAGGTCCAGCCGACCCCCCTCCTCCAGTTCCAGAGGCTCCTTCTCTGTCCTCTGAGAGGCCACCCCTTACCATAAGCATCCCTTGCTCTCCTTAGCACAGCCTCTCCTGCCTGTTCTCCTCCTGCAGCCTCTCTTTCGCTCCTTCCCATCAATCTCCTTTAAATCAGCCCAACCTAGTCTCAGAAATGGGGTCTGAGTTCAGTTGCAAACACAAAGCTCTAACTCCAGAAGGAACCCAGGCCATCCGCTGACCTCCAGGATGCACTGTTCCCTGCTTCTCAGCCCTCCCCCTGCGACCTGGAGAGGTTCCCATTCTGCACGTTCCCCAGCCCATGGCCAGCAAGGCAAGTTCTCACCTCCCCAGCCTCCTAGTCTGTACCCCAAAGCAGTTGCCCTCGCTGCTCCACGCCCCACGCTAGGACACCACTCTCCTCTTGGCTTTTCACCATTTCAGCTGCATGCATCATGTTTCCTTGAAGGCACGCAATGTCTTCATTTGCTAATCAAAGTTTAGCTAATCCTTTGAGTATAGATTATATTAGCCATACTATTAATATCATTATCAGTGATTTCTGAACTTGTCAGGGCCCAGAGCAGGGCCAGGTCATGTCGGCGGAGCCCAGGAATCACTCTGAATGTTGGTGTAAGGCTTGCCAGGGGCTGCTTTCCTTAGAAGGGTGGGGCTGGGGGACAGCTCTACCAGCGGGGCTGCCCGGGGTATTTGCACTTGAAAGGAAACAACACTATCAGCAACTTCACAGGCCCCTTCGCAGGGATATCAGTCATGACCGACACTTCAAGTTGAACTTCACAGCGTCCAGAAAAGAGGAGTAGGGCAGAGTGTCCCATGTCGCATCATCCTTCCAAGCACAGGGCCCACGGCTGCAGCCCCACCTAAGGGGTGGACCCATTATCTAAGCCCCACTTCGGTGGGCCTAGGGGGCCTCCTCCAGGCTGGGGGACGTTGTGGTCAGGCCAGAAACCCAGGCTTCTTAGGAAGAAACTTGGGAAGGAATTAACCCATTGCCCTATGAATCCAGCCTTCCTTGACTCCTCTGGCACCTTTTCCTCAGACTCTCAGGCTGGGATTCATGCTTTGACATGTTGTAAGTTGCTCAGATGAATCAGGCTTATCTCAAGCCTAAATCAGGTAGCAAAAGTGGCTTCCTCTTTCAGGGGTTGTAAGAGAGTATAGGACGAGGCCAGGGAAAGCTCTGGTGTTATGATGGTTTTTTTTTTTTTCTGTTTCTTTTTTTTTTTTTTTAATAAATTAATTTTTATTGGTGTTCAATTTACCAACATACAGAATAACACCCAGTGCTCATCCCGTCAAGTGTCCCCCTCCGTGCCCGTCACCCATTCACCCCCACTGGTGTTATGATGTTTAAGATAGAACTAGGGGTGGTGGAAGGGGAGGAGGGCGGGGGGTGGGGGTGACTGGGTGACGGGCACTGAGGGGGGCACTTGACGGGATGAGCACTGGGTGTTATTCTGTATGTTGGCAAATTGAACACCAATAAAAAATAAATTTATTATTATAAAAAAATTGTGAGAAAAGGAAAAAAAAAAGAAGACACTCTGTTTTCAAAACTTTCAAGGCTTTTCAAAAGTCTTGAAGGTTGGCATGGTCTGAACGCACGTACTCATCTCCTCCACGGCCCTAGGCTTGGGAGCAAGCACAGGTGAAGATGTTGTTATCAACTCATTATCGCCTTTGCAAAAGTTATCACCAATTGGATTCAAGATGGTATAACGAAGACCGTTAGACCTTAAAAATTATATGTCTACATAAAATTCACTTTCTGGAGGGATTTTTGTATCAACTTAAGGAATTACTAGAAGGAAATCACAGTGGGCGTAAGGCATGGAATTAATCAAATGCTGTGATGTTTAGCTTGATTACAGGTTAGACCTCATTACTGCAGGTTCAGCGTTGACACAAGCTCTTTATTGCAAGAAGATTCCAGACTCCAAACATCAGCCTCTTTGTGTGAAGCAATAAATGATTCGACGCAATCAAAGCGCAGGATTGCAGAAGCATTGAGGCATTTGTTACCTCAAAGACATTTTGGAATAAGATGAGAGAAGAAGGAAGGAAGCAAGGGAGGGAGGGAGGGAGGGAGGAAGGAAGGAAGAAGGAAGGAAGGAAGGAAGGAAGGAAGGAAGGAAGGAAGGAAGGAAGGGAGAAGGGAGGGAGGGAGGGAGGAAGGAAGGAAGAAGGAAGGAAGGAAGGAAGGAAGGAAGGAAGGAAGGAAGGAAGGAAGGAAGGGAGGGAGGGAAGAAGGGAGGGGGGAAGGGAGGGAGGAAGGAAGGGAGGAAGAAGGAAGGGAGGGAGGGAGGAAGGGAGGAAGGATTCCAGTTTTTTATGATTCATGGTTAAGAAATCTGACCTATTGAACACTTTCTAGTGTTCTCTGAAGGGAGGATTATGGGAAACGAGATTCCCAAGTACTTCACTCTAACAAAGCCTCTTCAGGAATCCTTCAGGAATTTTCACCATCAGTTTTCCTTTTTTCCTATTGAGATGATCTATTACTTGGCTGTCCCACATTCTGGTCCTACAGACCCTGCCCCGGAGTTCTCAAAGGAGGGTTTTTGATTGAGTTTTTTCACTTCATATTTATCTACATATAAAGGAAAAAAAGACTCAGGTGAGGGCTAGCCTTCTGTTTTTCTACAAATCCAGAAACCACTCACCTTCTTCAAACTCATGGTCTCCTTCTGCTGGATGACCTCAGCGGGTGTGCGTATGAATGCGACACTTGCCGATTATTTCTGCACCACTGGAGAGACGTGAAGGTATTTATCCTTGCTTAGGTGCGGCAAGGGTCAGGCCAACACCAACATGACTACTCATTTCTATTTCACCTTGAGGAGAATGTTCTTTCAAGAGCAGTTAAAAACAACGGCCTTATTGGGATGACTAAAAACAGTGTAAAAGCTGGGGGTTACTTAGTCTGGAGACTAAGTCACACGGACAAGAGAGCTGTCCCCAAACATCTGATGGGCTGCTCTGGGTGATGGAGATTTGTTCTGTGCAGCTCCCATGGGTAGAATGGGGCTCAAAGGGTGGATGCGTATCTAAGGAGCCTCCCCCAGGCTCAGCAGGTCAAGGATGGAGGTACTTGCTCCCCATCTGCGGGGTTGTCTGAGCCAAGGCTGGTAGTGTACGTACTGGGCACACTGCCAAAGGGACAGCACTCTGGGGTGACAGCCCTCCTCCAGCTCTACACAGCTGGGATTTAACAGCCATCTTGCCCAAACCCATATTCTTAAGTGTAAGAAGCCTCCTCAAGAGCTATATGATGAGTTGGAGAGTGTGGCAGGGCTACCAGATGACAGGGAAGGTCAGCTGGATTCTCGCCCAGAGCCCAGGAGGGAAAGTTCCAGGCTGGGTATACACCCACTTGTGAGTGCCATAACCAAGGCACGTGGGGCGGGGGGCCTCCAGAACATAGGGTCACGACTGGCTTGGGATCAGACGTGCTCCACGCGAGGTGGTATTGGAGATGCGTGTTGAGCGATGGTAGGATTTTTGGATGGAGAAAAGGAAGACGATGTAAGTCTCTATTATAATCCTCTGGGAGAAATATTTTCTCTCCTGGGTGGGTGGATGACTAGGAATGCAAGGGTTTTGGTGGATTTTGTTTCTTTCAGGTATCCAGAACCCACTCCTCACCCTGAAAGGTGTGTGTGTTTATAACTGTCCCCTTTAAGGTCAAAACCAACCCATCTATCAATGGGCTCTGTGGATAGGGGCCAGCAGAGGGACTAATGGCGAGGAGGTGAAAGGTTCGAGCTTCAGCAGAGGCCAGGTGGCATGAAGAGGAAGGAGATTGCAAAGGGCTTAAACCTGACTCATGTGGTATGTACTGATGTCACCAATACAAGATTCCCTGCAACAGGCGCTGTGTTGGGAACAGCGTACCCTAAGATGAGGATAGCAGGGTGTCTGCCTCGGGGAAGCCTCATGCCGAGCGGATCTGTGGACAATAGTCGTGGTCCAAGCAGACGGATGCAACTAGCAAGAAAGGCCACGAAGACCAGCAGGCCCACGGCGACTCCAAGGAGGGGTGATGCGCTTTATCGCTTGGGACACGTGGACAGTAAGGCTGGCAAGTCACCCCCTCCGAGTGCAAGTGGCGACACATACAGGAAGCCACTCAGCTGGAGTCCTTGACTCCTCGCGTTGGATCTTTTTTGTCCACACGAATGGTCCAGCCTCCTTCCTTAGATAAGAACTTTCCCCACAACTTCCCAGTCTCATGCTCACCCACCCTCTGGGCCACCCTTGTCGCTGGGTGGCCCTGGTGGACAGGGGTGCTTCTTTGTTTTAGAGGCTGATCAGCCTTCTGGCCTTTCCACCTGCTGGTGAGCAGTGGACCTGATCCTCAGGAATGTCAATAGCTGAGTGAGAGCCACGCTCCTCCTCAGGAAACACAGTCATGTGGACCTTTAACCTCTAAGCGGGGGAAGCACAGTAACTCATGGGTTAGACCCAGATCCATTAGTGAGCAGATCCCCTGTTGATCACACATGGTCTCTGACTTCTTCTGATAGATGTTCCAGCTTCGTAATCCATTGACCACAGCTATTGGCTCCTGCTACAGACTGAATGATCGGGTCCCCCCGCCCCGAATTCATGTTTGAAATCCTAACCCCAATGGGTGATATCAGGAGGTGAGACGTTGGGGGATGACTAGGTCATGAGGGCGTGGGATTTGCACCCTTATCAAAGAGGTCCGGAGAGCTCTCCACACCGTCTGCCACGTGAGATCACGGGACTGTGTACCAGGAAGCAAGTCCTTTCAAGAGACCACATCTCAGACCTCCACCCTCCGGGACGTGAGAAAACAACGTCTGATGTTTATAAGTGACTCAGTCTACTGTGTCCTGTTCCAGCAGCCGGAGGGGACTAAGACCGTCCCTCACTCCTCTTTCTCTCTGTGGGACTGTAGGTGACCTAGCTCTTTTCCAGGGTTCACTGCAAGACTCAGTGACATTGATTTTATTTTTATTTTTTATTTTTTATTTTTGTGAAATTGTTTTTAGAAGACAGACTCAGGGGGATCCCTGGGTGGCTCAGCAGTTTGGCACCTGCCTTCGGCCCAGGGCATGATCCTGAAGTGCCGTATGGAGTCCCCCGTCGGGCTCCCGGCATAGAGCCTGCTTCTCCCTCTGCCTGTGTCTCTGCCTCTCTCTCTCTATGTCTATCATGAATAAATAAATAAATGAATCTTTAAAAAAAAAAAGAAGAAGAAGGAGAAGACAGACTCAGGTGGCCTTGTACCAGCCTGTCCTTTGCTTCACCTCTGTGGGTTACTCCAGGGACCATAGAGACCACTCTACTATCTACATGAACCAGTTTTTAACCCTCTGTGCTTTGTGGGGAGGCTCTTCCCTTTCTTGTTTTTCTTTTCTTTTTTAAATTTTTTTTTAATTTTTATTTACTTATGATAGTCACAGAGAGAGAGAGAGAGAGAGAGAGAGAGAGAGAGAGGCAGAGACACAGGCGGAGGGAGAAGCAGGCTCCATGCACTGGGAGCCCGATGTGGGATTCGATCCCGGGTCTCCAGGATCGTGCCCTGGGCCAAAGGCAGGCGCCAAACCACTGCGCCACCCAGGGATCCCTCTTTTTTAAAATTTGCATGCTCTCCTCTTTCTTCAGAGAGAGGGTAGATGTTTCAGTGTATGCAGACATCACAGTTCCAGATAACTTGGAGGGAGCAACTTGGATTCAGTTATTTATTCTTATTTTTGTATGACCACAGTTAAAACCTCTCCTGCCAATACAACTGTTAATATTCTTTTTTTTATTTTTTGTAAATTTATTTTTTATCGGTGTTCAATTTCCCAACATACAGAATAACACCCAGGGCTCATCCCATCAAGTAATATTCTATAATAACATGGCAGTTACCATGCACCGCTTCAAACAACGTCACTTAAACGTTCATTTTTGCAGTGAGAATCGATCCCATCAGAAGTACCAATAGTACTTTAAAGAGGTATTTTTTTCTTACTGCTCACGCGCACGGGATGAGAGCTGTTGTGAGTGTGGCTGTGAGTAAAGCAGAGAGGAAAGAAGGGGAGCATGGGGTCACCACTTGCTCGGATGCCAATGGATGCCAATTCGGCCGCCAGCTATCAGGCCGAGGGAAGGGCTAAACCTAAGGGCTGGAACAGGAGGAGGCCGTAACAGCTGGACTGTGACTGTGGATACCGGAGCCACTGGCCCTGCCTGGGATCAGAAAAGCTTTTTGGAGGCAATATCACTACCCCAATGAGCCTGCAGTTTGGAGAAGCTGAGGGTGGAAGGAGAGGGAAGAAGGGCCGAAGGGGGAGGATGACTGGCTCACATCCCCTTTGCAGACTCCATTCCCGTGCACGCTGGACTTGCTGCTGCAGGTTGATGCCTCCCGTTCCCCCCAGAGCCCCACCACCAGTGACTGTGAATAAACACACCTATCCCCCTCTCAGGTGGCTACAGGTCTGATAGGGGTCGCACATTGCACCCCAGAGTTCCCCAGTAGAAGCAAGCCCTAGTTGCCCACAAGAGGAATCAGCACATTAACATTCCCTTAACTGATTTCCTGCCTTTTCCCCACTATCCCCACTGGTGTTATCTTGGCCATCCCCGCCACCTTCCCTCCCCAAAATATTTGCATTTGAATCCGTGTCTCAGGGCAGCCCGGGTGGCTCAGCAGTTTGGTGCAGCCTTCAGCCCAGGGCGTGATCCTGGAGACCCGGGATCTGGACGAGACTGGAGTCGGGCTCCCTGCGTGGAGCCTGCTTCTCCCTCTGCCTGAGTCTCTGCCTCTCTCCCTCTCTGCGTCTCTCATGAATAAATAAATAAAATCTTAGAAAAAAAAAAAAAAGAATCCGTGTCTCAGATCTGAAAATCCACCCTAAAACAAAGGATGTTTCAGTAGCTGGAACAAACACCTGTAGGGTGATGAGTTGGGCTTACTTGGGGGCACAACTGCCCCAAGGTGGCCAATGGCTTAGAGGGACAGCAGAAGATGAGACTAGAATGACTGGGGCTGTGATGTGAAGCACCCGAATCCTGCACGAGTTAATCTAACCTTCCCATAATGAATGGGAAACCCTGGTGTGTGGGGGGGTGACTAGGGCGTCAAGCGCCTGACTCTTGGCTCAGGGTCTAGTCTCCCGGCATCTCTTCCAGCCCGTCGCTTCTGAATCACCTGCTTGTTAGCGGTTCCGTTGGATGCGCCAAAGATCCATTGAGCTCATGTTTGCTTTTGAGGAAAACACGGGTTTTCCTCTTGAGCCTCTTGAGCTTCTGTGTGAAAAGGGCCAGGATCTGGGGGAAGGGCCAAGTTCTTGCAACAGTGTGAGCTGCTCTGGCATTAACTGGATTCTTCTCCCTACGCAGAAGAGGGTGTGTAGCTTCAGCCAGCAATCCCAGTTCCTACAGCCTCGGAAGGGATGCTTGATAGGAAAGTGCTCTTTGTAGCCTCACACGGCCCTAGAAAAGGCTCAGTTCACAGGGGGTATTTAGCCCACCTGGGGACCAGTAGGAAGAAGCTTCCAGCCCGTGCTGGAGAATCAGACTGCAGCTGCCGGGGACACGGATGTGTCGGCGTTGCTCACAGGGCTCTGCAGATGAAGGATGCCCACCAAGTACCATCCTATCCCCTGAGGACCACCCCGGCTTGGAGAAGGTCCCCAGCCCTGGTGAGTACCCAGTAGAGCAGCCGAGAGGTGTCCCTACAGAGGCCCAAGGCACTGTTGATGCAGAAGAAATGACGAGAAGAGGAGAGGAGTGTCTGCCTTGCTGGCAGCGGCGCTGGCGCGGCCCACAAGAAGGCAGGTGGCCTCGCCACGCAGCTCGGGGAAGGCGAGGGCCGTCATGGCCCAACTCGCGTTTGTCCGGGGCTGCCCTGGAGCCAGCTCCTGAGCCAGGTGTGGAGGGGGAGTGGGACGGGAGCCACAAGAGCCTGAGGCATTCACCATCGCTGGAGGGGCTCCGGGGCAGACGTGCCGGCCAGCCCTGTCATCCTGGGGCTCCCAGCTCCCCTCCAAGCTGCTCCCCCCGGAGCACACAACAGCTTCGGACAGAAGTGGGGAGGACTGTGGTCTGATCTGTTCGAAAATATGATTTGGGCTTCAGCGTAGCCCTGACCAGCCTCCCAGGGTCGCCTCCAAGTCCACCCCCTGCATCGAGCCGTCGCCTTCCGCTCGGCCGCTGCCAACCACCGGCCCTGCTCCCTGGCTCCTCCCGGAGTAGCCTCCGCGGCTCCTGGTGCTCCTGGTGCTCCGAGCCTCCTGCATGGATCCCTTAGGTCCCTTAGATCCCTGTCTTCCTGCTGGCTTCCCATTGACCTCGTAGCTCCCGGGGAGCCAACTTCAGGCCTCTGCGTCCGCCGTCGTCCCTGCCGATGATGATTATCTACTCCTATAACAATGTTGCCTCACATGCAGTGGCTTCAAACAGCACAACGTGTGGTCTCATAATTCCTGTGGTCTCGTCTCAAGATTCGCCTGGAGAAGGATCCTCCCAGCTTACATGGTTGTTAGTAGGATTCAGGCCCTTGCAGGTGGTCGGACCAAGGGAAGGGCCTCAGCTTCTTGTTGGCTGTCGAGACGCTGCCCTCATTTCTAGTGGTTCTTGGCCAGGGCTTGCTCCTGCCTCTTTGCCACGTGGGCCTCCCAGACATTAGGCTCCTTTGTTCAGAGCCAGCAAAGGAGTGGGTCCGGGTAAGATGGGCATTACAACCCATGTCATGTAGTCATGGACGTGGTACCGGGCAGTCACCCCTGCATACTTTCTTGGTTAGAAGCAAGCCAGTCTTGCCCACCATCAAGAGAAAGGGAGCGTGCAAGGACGTGAACACCAAGGTGAGAGGTTATGGGGCCATTTGGCATCTCTCTGCCACACGTGCCTTTCTCTCCATCTCCCTCTCTACTCTACAAACCTTGAGCCTAAATAGGATTTTGTGAAAGCTTCCTTAATCCACCCCAACCAGAATTCTCTTTTCTGAGCTCCCACGGACGGGGCTTTGCTAAAATCATCTCTTTTGGTGTCTCATGCATTCAGTCTGGCATCTAGCAAATACATTTTAAAGATCTACTATATGCCCAATGCTAGAGGCAGCGCAGTATAATGCATAAGGCTGCAAGCTCTGGAATCAGAAGCTCTCGGGCCAAGTCTTGCATCCCCTACTTTGTGCTGGGTCTTACTTGTCAATAATATCACTAAACACAAAGAGTTTGGGTAAAGGTTTAAATGAAATCACCCATGTAAGAGGCTTGACACAGAGCTGGGCTCATACTAAGAAATAAGTAAGGATTAAATCTCCATGTAAGTGCTGGGGGAGCCATAGTGATTCAGTGGGACGTTGTCCCGCCTTCCCAGAGCCCACGCAGCCTGATTTATTTTTTTCAGGTGTGTTTGCATGTGTGCTTCACCTCCCAGCTGGCTGAGGGCACGCCCCAGTCTGTCACTTCAACTCCACTTAGCACAAGGTCGAGCACACTCGAGGCTCCAGTGTCTGGGTCTCCAACCAATGCCCGTTGGCAGCCTATTGTCGTCAATACAGCCAGTCGATCCGATGCCAGTCCTCGCGTCGCCCCAGCACGGCCTGCAACTCTGCCCTTCCTTCCAGCTCCATCTGTCACCGGCTGTGTGCTCGGATGTGAAATTACAGAATGGGGGAGAAATTACAGCTGCCTCGTGTTCTGCATTCCTCCTCCCCTGCTTGCTGTTTGGCAAATGCATGCCCTGTGGATGACTGTTCCCGCGTGAGAACTCAGGGAGCCGGGGCAGGGAGTGGGTGGGCCGGGGTGAAGGGCACTGACTGGTGGGGAGCAGAGCCAGAGCCTCGGAAGCCCCATGCTGGACACTGGCCCCTTACTGCTTGCTTGCCCGGAATCTAGCCTCTCCCTTCCTCATCTGCAAGAATCCTGGCTGTGTGGGTCTTCCTGGGAGGTGGGGCTCTGTCCCACAGAGGACCATGCAAAGGCCCAGCCATTCCCCTTTCTGTGTCCTGCCCTTCGGGGCCTGGAGGCTGAGGCTGAGTTTGGCTTTGGGCTGCTGGCTTTGGTTTGCTCAGGACAACCCCAGCCATCTCCGGTTATCTCGGGCATCTGAGACTGGTAAGACGGACAAGCCCATCAAGCACCTTTCTACCCCATTTCAGCTTCTGAAATGTCTGCCTATCTTGGGGCCCAGAAGGACGTGGTTCAGAGCTGGGTCAAAGAGGGTATGTCCCCTGCACACAGCATTGTCTCAGCTCACGCTGGGCTTCCCAATTTCCTCCCTTCCTTCCTTCCTTCCTTCCTTCCTTCCTCTCTCTCTCCCTCTTTCCCTCCTTCTCTCCCTCCATCCTTTCCTCTCTCTCCCTCCATTCTTCTCTCCGTCTCTCCTTCTCCCTCTCCCCCTCTCTTCTTTCTTTCTTGCAGAGAAGCTGAGGGAGAGAGTAAACCTGCAATCAGCTGCCTTCACTTGCTCTTGGGCCTGCACCCAGCCCATCAGGACAGTGTCCCCAGCATTCACATGCCCAATGTGTCACCAGGGGCTAACTGCAGCCTCACAGTCAGGGAGGGAGTGGGCGAGGCAAACTTGGCAGTAAGAAAGTCAGAAAAGCAGAGGTTTTTTTTTTTTTTTTTTTTTTTTTTTTTTTTTTTTTTTAAGCAGCTACTTGTAAAAATGAGGATTCTCAAACTGGAAAAAAAAAAAAACCCAAAACCTAGAAATAGAATAAAAGAGTTGGACTCAGCTTCAGGAGTTGTCCAATCAGAAATTCATGCTGTGGTCCAGTAGCCCCCCCTTCCTTGCTATTGGTACCCCAGCCTGGTCAGGTACAGGGCACCTGTGACTTCATGGGTACCCCCCCCATGCATAGGGACTGATTTAAGCTAATTCCTGTCTTTTTGCCAATGAGTGTCTGAGGCCCACCAGTGTGACTCTATCCGAGCCCGTGAAGTGGAAAGGGAAACCTGTCAAGTCTTCTTGGAAGATTCTCTTCATTTGTAGAAGAGACTCAACACTTGCTCCTTCCCATTTTGGGTGTAGTTGTGCGAGAAACTGTCACTTGCAACTGTGGCTGCCTCCTTGGGAAAACCCAGAGAATCCCAGAGAGGCTGTCCCCGGGGCCCCAACGTCCTTCGTGTGCTGCACCATCTACCAGTGGACTCGCCACCTGTCGGGATTATGTTAGGTGACAGGACTCATTATGATAGACAAATTCCTTATTGTTCAGGCAACTTCTAATTTGTGATTCTGTTCGTTGCAGCCTCAAACCTCCTACTTGACCTGGTTGCTCACACTCCCTTCCCCGGCCTCCACCAGACCCCCCAGGGATGGAGCGCTCACTGCCTTCCCGCCTCGCCTTGAGGCAGCTGAGACCTTTGGAAACAGCGGGTGCCCCCTCTGATACCAAACTGGAATCAGGTCCTTGCATGATTTCTGCCCTTCAGATGCAAAAATAACAAGTCATCCTCTTTCCCAAGACTTCTCTGTACGCCCCTGAGAACAGCTTTCACGTCCATCTGTGTTCTTGGCTTTTTCTACTTTTTTGGGTCACTTGATCCAAGGCTGACTCAACCTCCCACCTAAACCTATTACCTTACAGAAGAGAAATCCAGGCCTGAGAGACGGATGGGTCTGCTCAAAGTCACACAGCGGGCCAGAGGCAGAACCCCTCGATGATGGAAAGCAGACTCTGATAATGACATGGAAATAATATAGGCAATAAGGGTTATTAATCATTTTTGGTTGAGGAGGAATCAATCAGCTTCATGAGGAGAGGTAGCATTCGAGCTTGATCTTGTTTTTTTTTTTTATAGAAGGGTTTTTTTTTTAAGATTTTATTTATTTATTCATGAGAGACACAGAGAGAGAGAGAGAGAGGCAGAGACACAGGCGGAGGGAGAAGCAGGCTCCCTGCAGGGAGCCCGACGTGGGACTGAATCCTGGGACTCCAGGATAACGCCCCGGGTGGAAGGCAGATGTTAAACCTCTGAGCCACCCAGGCATCCCTCTAGCTTGATCTTAAAGTATGAGTAGTATTTTAAAAAGAGAAGAATCCATAAGTAAATGCAAGAATGGCCTCTGTAGTCGTGTCAGCATCACCCAGCGGAGTAGTCTTCTGGTGCAGAGCTGAGCCTGAGCACCTGTGAGACAGCTCAACCCTTCCAATTCTTAGAAAGTTCTTTCTTAGGCTAAACTAAGGCCTTTTTCTGTGTCTCTCATCTGTTGGTCCTAAGTCCGCCTTCTAAGCCCCTAGAGAACAAGGGCAACTGCTTCATCCCCACAGCAGACCGTTGCCATGGGGCAGGTCTAAGACTTCCCAAATCTCTAAAACTGAATACCCCCAATTCTTCTGGTCATTTCCCACCAGGCTTTGCTTCCTTGTCCTGGTCATTAACCTTGGAACCTGCCCCAATTTGTTCACATTCCTTAGAGTTGGTTGTCCAGACCTGAGCATAACACTCCAGGGTGGTCTTCCCAATGTAGATGGAAACCATCTCCACCTGCACAGCTTAAGGTCTACGTTATTTATTCTACGATCCTCATCAACACAACTGAACCGTGCTAGAGAACTCTTGCCCAGCAAGATAAAAGTAGATAAATTATTGTAAAAATACCAGTAGCCACAAAGACAGAGAGTGCTGCTCCTTAGTCCCAATGGCCTCCCTTACCCTGTTCATGTTCTCTCAGTTTTTTCTCGCTCGATGTTGAGCTTTAACAAGTCTGCCTCCAAAATGGTCACACTCCGTTTTTTAACACACCTTTAATTGCCTTTTCTTTTATCTTGGGGGAAATTTCGGACCACAGTTTCTGGGCTGCCCGTGTTCCACTGGACCAGCTGCAGGACAATTGGTTTTATAAATGAATATGTCTAGGAAATGGATTCCAAAGCCTCCTGCCTGGTGTATGACCTTGAGCTGCATGACCTTTTGCAAGTCCCTCCCCTTTGTCACCCCAGTTTCCTCCTCTGTCCAAGAGGGCCAGGGACGGAGGGTCTCCAAGGGCCTACCACCCCTTAAGGTCCTGCAGTTATCTGATTCTATGCCTAAGAGAGAAGGAAAATTTTATGTTACTGTTTTAAATTATAAAAACGAAACAGATCTGTGAAACAAAAGTGTGCAAAACCTAAAAAATGTTCCTTCCTTCTCCCACCAATCCCCCTGGAGAGGGCATTTCAGGGGCAGTTTTTGGCAAGTGCACTCAGGGCATGCTTTTTTGATGTTATCGACCCCAGTGATACCCAATTCACTGGGACAACTAAGGGCTATTCTGAGAAGGAACTGTGTGTGTTCTTACAGTTTCTCTTCCCCCTGGAGGAAAATTGCAGAATTCTTCATGTTGCTTAAGAGTTGCGTAGTTCTGCTGCCATGACCTCACTTATGTCATTGTCAGAAAATAGAACGCATGATCCTGGCCTTAGCCCAAGACTTAGATGTGCAGGGAACAAGACATTGGGAGAGCCGGGGGCCCCTATCTCATGGCAGCATGGCTGATACGCAGGTCCAGAGACTAGGGCCCAGGGCCTAGGGCAACGAGAGTGACCTCGGCGCTTTCATCATTCCACAAACATGAACATCATCCTCTTCTGTGTGTCTAATGATTCCATCAATTGGAGTTAGACTCTGTGGCAGAGAACTGAGATGATACAAATTGCTGGAGAATAATATAGAGATGGATTTTTTTATTTAACTTCAATTAGCCAACATCTAGTACATTATTAGTTTCAGATGTGGAGTTCAGTAACTCATCAGTTGCATATGATGCCCAGTGCTCATCACCTTACGTGCCCTCCTTAATGCTCATCACCTAGTTATCCCATCCCCCCACCCCTCCAGCAATGCTGTTTCCTTCCTATAGTTAAGGGTCTCTCGTGGTTTATCTCCTGATTTCTTCCCATTCAGTTTTCCCTCCCTTCCTCCATGATCCTCTGCACTGTTTCTCATATTCTACGTTAGTGAAACAATATAAGTACCTTTCTCCGATCGACGTATTTCCACTCAGCATAATACCTTCTAGTTCCAACCACATTGATGCAAATGGTAAGATTTCATCCATTCTGGTGGCTGAGTACTATTCCTTTGTGTACATAGACCACAACTTCTTTATCCATTCTTCTGTTGGTGGACACCTGGGCCTTTTCCACAGTTTGGCTATTGTGGACACTGCTGCTATAAACATCGGGGTGCAAGTGCCCTTCAGATCACTACATTTGCATCTTTGGGGTAAATATCGTCTGCCATCCTGGGGAAGTGACCCATTAGCGATGAAAGGATTGAGGGCCCCGACTGCTAAAGTTCTCAGCCACCTACTTGTCTCCTTTGCATGCTCTCCACAACTGCCTCAAGGAGGATCAGATCCAGGGGAAGAGGAAGAGGAGTGAATAGAATTCAGTGTGTCCTCAGGAGGGAGATCTGAACGCAGCCGTAGGGTTGGGGGTGTGAGATGTGGCTCAGTGTTCAAGAAGGGGCAGGTGTTGGGAGACGTGTGCAGAGGAGGGGAATGAATTGGGCTATTTAGAGGGCAGAGGCAGGGAGGAGGGCTGACCAGAAGATACTCTGGGGGGTGGAACAAGGAAACTCAATGAACAACAGTTGCCTGAAACTGGCCCACGGTGGCATGCAAACTGTACCACACCAACAGTCTAGGCCTCAGTCCCCAGAGGGGCCTGGTCCTGGAGAAGCTCACTAGGGGTTAAAGAAGCGGAAGGCAGAAAAACCCCAAGATGTTCAGATACTTGCCATAATACCGCTAGCTCATTTGTTCATCCATCCACTCAGTAAATGTTTATCGAGTCTTTTTATGTGCTAGGCCCTGGGATATAGTGATAAATAAGAGAGACATGGCTATGCTCTCATGAAGGCTTCCGCTTAGTGAGACAGGCTTACATTAAGTTAATCTCAAGGTGAAAGTCCAGGCAGGTAGGTGGGAATAGAGTGCCGGGGGTCTAGGTGTGGACAGGGCAGAGAGCAACCAGCACTGCAAACCAGAGGGCAGATGGAGCAGGTGCTTACAAAGAAGTAAAGTGTGTGGGGATGGGATTGAGGGCAGTTGTTGGCATAATCCTGGAGAGAGATGACGGTCCTAGGGTGGGGGCTGTAGCTTCTAGAAGAGTCTAACAGGTACATCTAGCCAAGGTGGTACTGGATTAGACATGTCAGAGATGGAGAGGGGGGGAGTCATGGACGATCCCTAGGTTTATGGTTTTGGGTTGAGTGAAGTTGGGGTAGAAGTGGGGTGCAGTGAGGGAGATGCCTCACATGGTCTCAGCAGCTCCCAACCACATGGTCACATGACTTCTGATTCTAGATGAAAGTGCTTCCTCCTTACAAAGCCACCAAGGAAGGGGCTAGCAGTCTCTCTGCTCCCCTCTAGGATTCATTCATCCCCAATGTTTCCTTCTCAACAATGAGTTGAGATAAGCAAAATTAGGAATTGGAAGTCCACTGATTTAAATGTTAATCTCTTCCCCAAAAACACCTTCACGGCAAACATCCAAAATAACGTTTGACTAAATATCTGGCCACCACCATGGCCTAGCTAAGTTGACAGATATATAATATTAAGCACCATAGGTACTTTCTTCTACTTTTCTTCTTTATTAAGTATTCTGGATTCAAACCAAGGCTTTGAAAGAAATGGAAATACTCTTAACTTCCCATAGGCCCGAAACGGACTTTAGGACCCCATTCATGCTCACTTACCTGCCTTGAGATGACTTAGTATCAGCCTAGAAATCAGTGATTCCAACCGGAGACAGAGAAGCAGACCCAGAGAAGGGGAATAATTTACCCAGGTCCCACAGCAAAGCCAACCCTACAGCCTAGGGCTCCCAGTCATCTCCATGTTCTCCGAGCAGGTGCTGACTCCACTCTGTAAGCCCCCCAAAGGCTCTTTGATGTATACAGAGGGCTCTCTCTGCTCACCACCATACCTCTGAAAGATCAGCTATTTCTAAAGGGAAAAAGTCAGCCTCTTTTTCTCCCCCAAATTCATTGTCTTCTGCTGAGCTGAACTAGATTGAGAGGATCAATGACATTAACTGGCACTGAGGAGACATCAGTGATTTTCCCCCTTCGGATATGACAAGGCTTACTGAAGCTTATAATCAGCTAAGCTATTTTATCTCTTCTGCTGAAGCTTCCTCAGAACATTCACAGGATCTTGGAGCAGGAAGGGGCTTCTAGAAGAGTTTTGTCCAGTTCCTTCACTTTGCAGATGAAGACACAAAGGACCAGGGTGGGGAAGTCATGTGCCCCAGCCAGTAGGAAATCCAGCTAATCAACTGCCCCAGCAGTTTCTCTCCTTTTATTTGGACCTTGGTCCTGGGGAGGAAGAGCCTGGGGCTGGTTCAGGCAGAGGAGAGGTAGAAAAGAAGGCTCCATTGGAAGCCACTCCCATAGTTCAGGTGAGATGTGATGGGGTGCAGGGGTGGATGCAAGGTGGATAAGGGCTAATCTTTGAATGCAAAGACAATTCCAAGAGAGAACTGATGCGGCGTAGTGACTGGAGTCAGAGAGAGACAGACTTCCGAGCCCCTGAATTGATTGCTGGGTAAATAGACATTCATCTTGGGTGAATAACCAGGACCAGGAATGGGTTGGAAGTAGAGATTTGGAAGGATAGGCCATGAGCTCTATACACATGAGGGGAGATATTTACAGGATGCCCAGAAAAGCCTGTTTGGGACGTGTGGGCAGTGGGATGTGTGACCCGAAGCTCAGAGCACGGGACCGAACATGAGATGTGGAATTCCACCAACATGTTCTGGAAGCTGAACTCATGGGAGGGAGGATCTGGTAGGGAGAGCCCCTGGCCATGCAAGAGCAGAGCCAGAGCATCCCCTGGGTCTGTTTGTTCCATGAGGCCACATTCCCAACAGAAGATGACACAGCATCACAGAAACTTTCTCAGTTTCCGCCCCACGTTTTCATAGTCTACACCTTCTTTGATCAACATCTCATCTGTCTCATGATATAATACTGCCCCTCCCTGCCCCGAGAAGCCGATGACCAAATGTCCAGGAGCAGCAAGACTCTTTGCTGCTTTCTGTCTTGATAAAGAGTTTCCTCGGAGTTGGGAGAGCTTGGGAGAAGAAGACGCACACGTGACTGGCACTGCAGGGTCTCCCCCACCCAAGGTGCTCCAGGCTGGGTAGAGCGTCTGCTGAGTTCTCTGACTCCTCCCAACCCAGGCAAGCCCAAAGCCAAGCAGAGAGACAGAGGCAGCCACTGAGATGGTAAATGGCTTTCTCCCGTGCCCTAAGTGCAGCGTTAAGAACCAATGTCACTCATTTGTCACCTTGAGTTCTCGCCAGCGCTCGGTAATTCGTGTTAAATCCCAAATGAGTATGTGTGCGGCTTCCTGGCAGCTTTCAAAAAAATAGAGGTCAAGAGCAAATGAAAGCATTTCTGAGATTTCTTAGATCAGGTGGCTTAACCTTTTTTTTTAAATTATATTTAAATAACTCACTCTAGAAATTCCATTCAGAAGGACTGTGGCATAGCCGCATGAGTTGACAAGTCTTCTTCTAAATTATGCGTTATTTATTCAGTGCCAACTATGAACCCAACAGGTGACAAGCTAAATTAAACCTCCTGGCACACGCCTGCAGAATTCAGAGACGAGGGGGTGTCAGCAGCCTCGTGTTGAGGTGAGCCCTCTGAGGAGGACGGAGAGTGCAGGTGACGGTGTTTCCTTGCTCTGAGCGGGGAGGGGAACTTGCGTGCACCCCGTGTGCCTGGCACTGTGCTAGGAGCCATCTGTAAGTGAGGACACTTGCTCTCCACTACAGCCTGTGAGATGCGTATCACTGCCCCTATTTCACAGGTGAGCAGGTGGGGGCTTCCAGGGTGATGGTCACTCCTGAAGCCCCAAACCCAAGTCTCCAGTTCAAAATCCAGAGCTATTTTCAATAAATGATGCATTAGAAGATGCTGGCGCTACTGCTAGTCTCCAAGATGGACCCAATTCATTTATCTGTGTGGACACCTTTGTGCAGGTGTCTCCATGCCCAATCTAGGCTGGCCTGTGTCACCAAACAAATATGGCAGGGACGACGCTGCGTGGCTTCTAGGGCTGGGTCATAAGAAGTCTTTCAGCTTGTTGATCTCTAGGAATGTTTGTCCTGGAAACAGTGAAGGGATTCAGAGCAAGAGCCCCCACACACACACACACACTGAATGTGCCACTTTGGCCTGTGGACTATTTGGTGCTGAAGGCAGTTGACACCCTGCAAGCCTGGGAGATTTTGCCACCCCTCCCTTAGCTCGCTGGAATCTGAACGGGGACGCCTTTCCCAGAATATGAATTATTACCAGAGGTAAGTTTTACCTAGAGGACCCACCTGCATGGCAAGGCAAGCATCGAATTACAAAGCACCTGCTCTCCTACTGCTGTGCGAGCACCTCCCTGCCGGAGCCTATCCGACTCCTGTCTCAGGAGGGCATGTGCACCTCATGTTACCTTCCTATCTTTCAACCTCTCGTGTATGTGGAGCTCCTGTGTGTGTGAAATTAGATTTTATTTTTTCCTTCAAACTGTCTCATGTTGATTTAATTCTTAGACCAGCAGGAAGAACAATTGAAGGGTAGAGGAAAGGTCGTCCTCCACAACAGGAGCCAGATACCCTGTCGGCAGTCTGACTTCTCCAAGCCCGCCACGCTGGGAGGAAGCCCAAGCTAGCAGGTGGAGGCTGCAGGGGGAGAACAAGGCCTCAGCCGCCCCGGGTGTTTCAACCATCCCCGCCGAGGCACAAAAATAGGGGAGTAAATAAGCCATTTTGAATGTTCCCATTCAGTCAAGTCTTCAGATGACTCCAGCCCCTCAGCTGTCACCCGACTGCCACCACAGGAGGAACCCCAGATAAACACTACCCAGCGGAGCTCAGTCACCCCTCAGAATCCTGAGAAAGAGGAAGAAATGTTTATCTGAAATGCGCAAGTCTTCGAGCTGTTTATTGCACGGGGATGACCGAAACAGTCGGGTGTCAGGCGGGTGCTACCTCTAGCAGTCATTGTGACCATCTTTATTAACTGCTTGCCATGTGTCAGACGCCATGCTAAGCGCTATATGTTTATTATTCCACTTGATTTTCATCAGAACCCCATGAGACAGCATTTATTATTATTCACTGTATCTACTTTACATATGAGAAAGGCTCCAAGATGCCGAGTAATACGCCCAAGGTCACACAGCTGGTGGGTGGGAAGCCAGGATTCAAACCCCAACAATGCAACCCTAGACCTCATCGAGGTCACACCGTGGTCTGCTCTGTTACTAGATGCAGGTGAGTCAGGAACTTCAGATCTAGGAGATTTGCCTTAGAAAGTCTCACTTTGCCCAGAAAGCTTGTTCTGGAAGTTTTAGAGGAGTCATCTGGGTTTGTGTTGAGTCTTCTGGGGACAAGCTGCCAGGACTCTGTGAATTCATTCACGCAGAGAAACAAATGGTTCTGACCTTTTCTTTTTAAAATGTTTTTCAAGGGAAGTAGTCAGTGCTGCCAGCAGGGTCTAGATTGATAGCATCGGATGCTGAGAAGTGGAGCCTCCACCCTGCGTCGCGTCACTTGGTACCTCGGGTCAGATCAGCCAGAGACACAGCAGGGCTTGGAAATGTCACATCGATTGCCTGTTCAGAACACAGTCTCCCTCCCTTCCCTCCCCGCCTTCTTGCTTTCTTGTCTGTGGGGCGTTGGAGGCTGTGTTAGATGTCCTGTCCCCAGAACAAGAGATAGAAAAAGGAGGAATCCATCCACATCACATTAGAGGGCAGATGTGAGGACAGGAAATAAGGGTAGGGGTGGAGGACCAGGTCACTGAGTGCAGACATGTGGCCAACACCACTGGATTCGGCTGGGCCAGGTGTGGGCGGCAGGTCAGACATGTCCCTGCACCCCTGTGACGTGTCCCCCATGGGCAGCTGGGCGCAAGCACTATGGCTCTGACCGCTGTGGCAGCTCTCGTTCTGAGGCGAAGTATCGAAAAGTACTGCCCCCCAGCACATGCTTCTGGTTCTCTTCTCTCCTACTCTAGCCAGGCGCCTCCAAGGTGCCCGCCCTCCGTGTGCACAAGCCTGTCTGTCCATAGAGCATTTGCTGATGCAGCCACCAAGTGAGGCACAGGAATGCTGAGAAGCACAAGCCTCTGCTCCCAGGAAGAGACACTAGCCTGCTGGGAATGTCCTCCACACTCCAGCCTCCCAAGAGCCCCCTGCCTGCCCCCCGCCTCCCCATCCCTATCTGGATTCTGTCCTGTTCACCTCAAATCCTCTACCCGCACAGCTTCCATCACAGTTGGGAAGGCTTTTCTTCACGCCCCTGTCCTTACAATTCCCAAAGGTCAATGCTTTAAGCCTACATTTACCATTTTCCCCTATATCCATATACCACATGCATGATTAGTTATTCACTAGCTTCCTTTAAATTGACTGTTACTTTATACTCAATTTACTTTGAAAGTGGGATCCCTGGGTGGCGCAGCGGTTTGGCGCCTGCCTTTGGCCCAGGGCGCGATCCTGGAGACCCAGGATCGAATCCCACTTCAGGCTCCCAGTGCATGGAGCCTGCTTCTCCCTCTGCCTATGTCTCTGCACCTCTCTCTCTCTCCCCCTCTGTGACTATCATAAATAAATAAAAATTTAAAAAAAAATTTACTTTGAAAGTGAAAACGTGGGATAAACAAAAACCAAAATCACTTGCCATAAATAAAAGATACCAGAACAAACGATGCAGTAAAAAATAAGTGTCATTAAATTTTAGTTAAATATGGTTGCCTGCCAAAGTCTAGGCTTGAGATTTACCCTGTATTTATTTACTAAAAGGAATGTTACCGTCTGCTACAAATGCACCAATGGAGACTCTCTTATTAATGTAAACTAAAAAAAAGCAAAGAGAGTGGAAAAGGGCAAAATCTTCTTGCTATGCAATTTAATGCTGTGCAGCCTTGTGTTCGTATCCACCCAAGATCATTTCTCCTTGCACCCAGGGCCCGTATTTCATGCTCTGATCATCACTGTGCCAACCAAAGACCAGCTCAAAGGCTTCACTGTCTCCCAAAGTCTTTCCTTACCACTCCTGCCTCTATCTTTCCCTTCTTCCTTTAAATATTTATAGTAACAGATACCATTTTATACCATTTATTATGGCACTCATTTTAACCTTTTCTTCTGGGGCTCTGTGACCTCTTTTTCCAGGGTCTCACACTCCTGGAAGGCAATAACTGTAAACTCCTTTTTTTTTTTTTTGGTGCATAATTGTGTGAAGCGAGCGTGGTGGGGATTTCACACAGTATCTTTCACGCTGCTGAGCACAAAAGTGATGCTTGATTTACCCTGATGAATTAAATGTAATTCCTTGTTCTGCTACTTATAATTGTGTTGCTTTTAAGTTGATTTTATGCCATCATCTCATATAATATATACCGAAAAGCATAAGATACCCAGGAATACACCTAACCAAAGAGGTAAAGGATCTATACCCTAAACACTACAGAGCACTTCTGAAAGAAATGGAGGAAGACACAAAGAGAAAAATATTCCCTGCTCCTGGATTGGAAGAATTAATATTGTGAAAATATCCATGCTACCCAGGGCAATGTACACGTTTAATGCAATCCCTATCAAAATACCATGGACTTTCTTCAGAGAGTTGGAACAAATCATCTTAAGATTTGTGTGAAATCAGAAAAGACCCCGAATAGCCAGGGGAATATTAAAAAAGAAAACCTTAGCTAGGGGCATCACAATGTCGGATTTCAGGTTGTGCTACAAAGCTGTGGTCATCAAGACAGTGTGGTCCTGGCACAAACACAGACGCATAGATTCATGGAACAGAATAGAGAACCCCGAAGTGGACCCTCAACTTTATGGTCAACTAATATTCGATAAAGGAGGAAAGACTATCCACTGGAAGAAAGACAGTCTCTTCAATAAATGGTGCTGGGAAAATTGGACATCCACATGAAGAAGAATGAAACTGGACCATTCTCTTATACCACAGATGAAGATAAACTCAAAATGGATGAAAGATCTAAATGTTAGACAAGATTCCATCAAAAACCTAGAGAAGAACACAGGCAACACCCTTCTTGAACTTGGCCACAGCAACTTCTTGCAAGATGCATCCATGAAGGCAAGAGAAACAAAAGCAAAAATGAACTATTGGGACTTCATCAAGATAAGAAGCTTTTGCACAGCAAAAGAAACAGGCAACAAAACTACAAGACAACCTACAGAATGGGAGAAGATATTGGCAAATGACGTATCAGATCAAGGGCTAGTTTCCAAGATCTATAAAGAACTTATTAAACTCAACAGCAAAGAAACAAACAATCCAATCATGAAATGGACAAGAGACATGAACAGGAATCTCACAGAGGAAGACATAGACATGGCCAACAAGCACATGAGAAAATGGTCAGCATCTCTTGCCATCAGGGAAATACAGATCAAAACCACAATGAGATCCCACCTTACCCCAGTGAGGATGGGGAAAATTAACACAAGGCAGGAAACCACAAATGTTGGAGAGGATGCAGAGAAAAGGGAGCCCCCCACACTGTTGGTGGGAATGTGAACTGGTGCAGCCACTCTGGAAACCTGTGTGGAGGTTCCTCAAAGAGTTAAAAATAGACCTGCCCTACGACCCAGCAATTGCACTGCTGGGGATTTACCCCAAAGATACAGATGCAGGGAAACACCAGGACACCTGCACCCCGATGTTCACAGCAGCCATGTCCACAATAGCCAAACTGTGGAAGGAGCCTCGGTGTCCATCGACAGATGATGGATAGAGAAGCTGTGGTCTATGTATACAATGGGATATTCCTCAGCCATTAGGAATGACAAATATCCACCATTTGCTTCGACGTGGATGGAACTGGAGGGTATTATGCTGAGTGAAGTAAGTCAATCGGAGAAGGACAAACATTATATGGTCTCATTCATTTGAGGAATATAAAAATTAGTGAAAGGGAATAAAAGGAAAGGAGAAAAAAATGAGTGAAAATATCAGTGAGGGTGAGAAAACATGAGAGACTCCTAACTCTGGGAAATGAACAAGGGGTGGTGGAAAGGGAGGGGGGCGGGGTTTGGGGGTAACTGGGTGACAGGCACTGAGGGGGCACTTGGTGGGATGAGCACTGGGTGTTATGCTATATGTTGGCAAATTGAACGCCAATAAAAAAATTTTAAAATATATATATATATATATATATATATATATATATATATATAAAATACTGTCCCAGATCAGATCAGCATATTTATTTCATGCGACGTGCAGTACACACAACTCCGGCGTAACTGGCAAAATCACCTCCGTTTTGTATAAAGGCCGTGGTGCCCAGAGTTTCGGTCACACACACTAGGGAGGGAACGCGCTGGAGACTTGTAACGGCCTAAGTTTACCTCTTACTCTCTTACCTCTCCATTCAACCACACTTGACAGAGCGCCTACCACATAACAAAACTAGTAAACTCTAGAGGAATAAAGACAAAGAAGTGGTTGTTTCTGATTTAGAGAAGCTCATAATTTAGAAAGAGAGATGACTTAAAAGCCGGTCATTATAGCTCAATGCAAATGTAATAATGCAGCTCCGTACATGGAGCTAAGGGAGCCAGGACGGAGATTTGGACCCTGACTAGGAGCCCTGGAAAAGTTTACGCGAAAGAGATGACCTTTGAATCGAGCTTTGAAAATAGCCAGACGTGTCAGGGAAAGGGCATCCCAGGCCAAAGACTGAGCCGGAGCAAAGGCTTGGAGGCTTGCCTCTGTTCTGGAAGTGGTTGGCGACTAGGGGGTACAGTGTAGGATATCTGGAGAATGGACGGAGACAGAGCTGGAACAAGAAGGGGGCCAACGGGGAAGAGCTCTATGCTGTTGTTGAAGGTCTTTAAATAGGAACGTGTAACACAGATGGGTGGTTGTCTACTGTGATTACTTATTATCTCCTTCCTTCCTTTTTACAGAATCCTGCTGTTTAGCTGGAACTATGAATTTCCAAAACCAAAGGCTGTATTCCTCAGCTTCCCATGTAATCAGAGGCAGCCATATGAATAAGTTTTGACAAAGAGGTATAAACAGAGCATTGTGTGGAACTTCTAGGAAGGCTGTTTAAAAGGAGATGAGCTCGCTAGATGAGCCCTGATTCTCCCTTTCACATTTCCTCTTTTTTTTGGTTCACAACTGGGACATGAGAGTTGGAGTTCCAGCAGCCCTTTTGGACTACAAAGTCACCTTGACAACGAAAGTCAGACCAAGGAGCACCTGGAGGGCTCAGTGGTTGAGCGTCTGCCTTTGCTTAGGTCGTGATCCCGGGGTCCTGGGATCAAGTCCTGCATCGGGCTCCCTGCGTGGAGCCTGTTTCTCCCTCTGCCTGTGTCTCTGCCTCTCTCATGAATAAGTAATAAAAATCTTAAAAAAAAAAAAAAAGGAAAGAAAGAAAAGAAAGCCAGACCAATAATGACAGCATAGAAAGAGGAGTCACAAACCCTGTGTGTCATCTTCTCTTTTATGGAAGTGAAGCTTTTATGTCATTTAAATAAGTGTCACTTGGGGAGCTTTATAATATCCAGCCAAACCTTATCTTAGTGAATATAGGGAGTCATGGTCTCTCTGATTTAAAGACCATGTCTGACAACTCCAATATCTGGATATGCTTTGGATCTGCTTATGTCTATTTTTGTTCTCTTGGTTTTCAGGCATTTGGTCCCGCATCCCGGTACCCTTGGCAATTTTCTATTGAAAGTCAGATGTTGTTTAGGGCTGCACCATCCAAAACAATAGCTACTAGCCCCATGCAGCTATTAAAATTAAAATTAAATAAACTGAAAAATTGCATTCCTTGTTTGCACTAGCCACGTTTTACATGTTCAATAGCCCAATATGGCTAACAGCCACTGTACTGGCCACTGTACATTATAGGATATTTCCATCATTGCAGAAAACAGACACTGTAGGAATAGAGATTATTTGATGCTCTGGAGGATATTATTTTCTTCCAGAGAGGAAACTATCATTTCTGATCAGCAGCCCGGCCACAGGCTCCTTTGGTCTGATAGATCCTCTACTCCAACTTTGGTTTTTCTGGCCCCGTGAGGTCGTTGAATTCTCTGCTCAGTTTCTCAAACTCCGAACTGCTACTTACAAATGGGCAAATGCCTCAAGAAGGGCTATGTGCCGGGCTTACCCCTTTGTACTTTCCTTCTTTTTTTTTTTTTTTTTTTTTTGTACTTTCCTTCTTTCCAAAATCTTGACCCTTCACATTTTAGGTCTCGGTAGCTCTCCAATTAACTTCAAATGGATTTTTTAAAAACAATACATTTTATCTAATTCCCAGTTAATTCTGGCAGAAAGATTAGTCTGATATGAGCCAGTCTGCCACAGCTAGAAGCAGAAGTCACATCTCCGTTTTAGGCACGGGGGTCTGGTGGCAGCACAGAGAGGGTCTGGGAGGATACTCTAGACAAGAGGCAGTGAAGGTTTGAACTAAGGACAAGCAGAGAGAGAGAGGACAAATTTGAGAAATCTGCACAATTTTGGAAAGTAAAGTGGAATCAGTCCGGGATCAGATGTGGGGTATGAGAGCCATGTCAGGAAAAGAAGAAATCAGGAATGACTGCAGGTCATGGCCCTTAGGTGTCTGAAGCAACAGGTTGGATGCATCCTTTTCAGGTGACTTAAAGGAGCTGGGCTGGGGGCAGGGGAAAAATTTGTTCTAGTGGCTTTAAAGGTGGCCCCATCAAGTGTGCCTCACGCAATGCCCTGTGCCAGGGGACACTGGAGGCAACACCCACTCTGTCAGGCCATAGCAGTCCCTTGGCCCAGCTGCTTTGGTAGCACGGTTTTGGTGTGATTCTGGCTGCTTTTCTCCCCCAGTCCAGCCCTTGCTCTTCCCCTTCCTCCTCCTCTTCTCCCTTTCCTCAGCTCCTCCCCTCTTCCTCGTCTTCTTCTTCCTCTCCTCCTCCTCTTTTTCTTTCTCCTTCTCCTCTACTTCCTCTTCCCCCTCCTCCTCCTTCTTCCTCCTCCGCTTCCTCCTCCTGCCCTACCTCCTCCTCTTCTTCCTTCTTCTCCTTCTTCTCTTCTTGCCCCTTCTCTTCCTCCCTACTCCTTTTTTTTTTCTTGCTTCTCCAGGCTTCAAGGCAATTCTGATACCCTTTGAATGAACTCATTTTCTGTTTCTGAAACTCATTTTCATTTCTGTTGCTTGCAACCCAGAACTCTGATGGATAAAGAATTGTACACTCATAATATTCAATTTGTATTTAACAGGAGATTTTCTCCCCATGGATTAAATTTCTTAATATGGCTTATAAGCACACTTGTCTTATCTTTTATATACACTAAGATGTGATAAGAAAAGGCTAGAATGTAGAGATGAAACAGAATGGCTATTTCAAGCAGTGGTAGGTGGTACAATAAATACCTATTGCTAGTTGAAGTCATGAGAATAGCTGACATTTCCCAGACACCGGGTAGCCTGAGAAAGAAATAGAGTTTGTGGGTTTTTATTTAGTCTCTCCCTTTCATCAATCAAGGTGAGATGTTTCCTTCTGGGGATGCTGAGCTAATTCCAGGGACTCAGGATATATGACTTCCTCCTAACATGCCGCTGTGCTGGTCAAGCAGAGGCCAGCCAAGCATTTACCCTTCAGCGTGGCCTGAATGAAACTTTCTCCTCCTGGGCACTACTGGTCTGACCTGAGTGCTAGCATTCTGCTCCCTCTAGGGCCTAAAGACTGCCTGGAGAACAGAGCATTCAGTCTCCCTGGAGGCAGGTGCCCTAAGCTGGAAACCCAGGGGCCAGAGGTCAGAGTTAGAGGATTTTGCCCCAGCCTCAGGCTACCGATTGTGTTGCTACGAGCTGGAAATGCCTAGAGGCACTTACCTGATGAGCTTGGGTTATCCTTTTGGAACAAATGTTGTAGCTGGACTGGCCCTTCTTATTATGACACTCTCAGCAGTAACCATCAGGAAACCTTGTGAGACAAAGTTTATTACTCACAAATTCTGGAGGGTACAGCATGGCTGGGGCCACACAATGAAGTTAAGAGTAGTTAGAGGGTGTAGGGGTCTGGGGTTCTGCTTTCATTAGAATTAGGGTTTTGCAGTTTTGGTCTTTATTAATGAATTTAAAACATAAAAGCAGGGGGGGGGGAACCAACAATATAAAAAGCAGGACTTAAAGCACAGGAAGAAAAAGAAAAATATGACCAAATGGTCAGTTATCTACATCAACCAAAGGATCTTTAAACAAAGAAACTGTGGTGGGGGGTGGGCGGGAGGGAGGTGGCACTTGCTGTATTTAATTGTAAGGCTGGCAATGTGCTTATTGGAGATGCTGTCTCTGAAGTAGATGCCTCAGCAATCAAAGCTTAAGTCAGGTACTTGCATGACAAAAAGGAAATCCAACTGTCAGGGCTTATAATGACATCCACAGTGTGGCCCTGATGGCCAGCAGACCGCAAGGGTGACATGGAAGTTGCCTGCCACCTGGGCTTCTGCTGTTCAGAGGTCAGTAGGAGTCAGATCCTGGAGAGTCCTGCTGGCCCTATTCAGGCATTTGGACTTTATCCCGTGGGCACCGAGGAGTCAATAGGTTAAGTCACATGAAGTGCACTTTGGAAAGCTGACTCCAGTGCAAACAGATGGCAGGGGATCTGCTGGCTGGGAATCGACCTGAGAGGTGATGGCAGATTTGCACAGGAGAGTGTGGTGGGGAGGGGGAGATGGGGGAAGGATTGAGAGATATTTAAGAGACAGAAATGATAAAATGTGGGCAAGATCTAAGGTGACCACTGGATGTTCTTCTCTAAGGCAGGTCCATAGGAACCACAGAATGTGGAGGAAAGATGATGAGCTCAATCTGGATATGGTGGTTTAAGGTATCTGTGGAACATTCAAGGCAGTCAGGCTGTGAGTCTAAGGATCAGAGGCAAGTTCTAGGGGAGAGATTTGGGTTTTGGAGTCTTTGGTCAGAGTTGTGTTCTCTGAACCACCCCTACACCAGACCCCCTGGTAAGGGCCTGGATGTCTGCATATGAATTGCCCTTGATCTCCTGAGGCTAGACGCCCATTCACACTTTCTTATGCCATCTTCTGCTAGGAACCCCCCCAACCTCCAATATGGCCCACCTTGTCCAGTAGGTGGACCGTGTCTGTAGGCCCCAGTCCTCCCAATCCATCCCATCCTGCCTCTTAGGAGCTAGAGTTCTAGCAGAGCCAGGCCCAGCCATCTCAGTCCTCTAGGTGCGAGAGGCCAAGGCTCACAGTCTAATGGGGCTCCCAACTTCTCAGAGTTGACTACATAGAAGAACCACACCCACCCAAAAGGGCCATAAAATCATATGCAACAGAGGAACAATTGCCAAGGGAAATCTGTACATGCTGGAAGAATCTTGAGGCGAGTAGCACCTACCCAGGCTGCAGCACATGGGTCGCGGCCCAGCACTTGGTTCCCACCAACGCCTAATTCACTATTTACCCTTCTCTCTCCTTGCCAGCACCCGGAGCCTCCAAGTCAACCTTTGCTGCACTCCTGATCGTGCTTTACCTTGCAGCCTTTCCTCCCTGGGATGGGCTTCCCCGTATCTCCTTCCCAATGAACTAGGACACATCCTTTGGTGGGTTTCACTGTTACCTCTTCTCAGACGTCTTCCCTAAGCCAGGATCAGTCCCCCATTCCCTGGGCTTCAGTGACACTCTGGGCAGCCTCATATCTGGCAGCACCTAGAACGTCACTTGGAATGATGTGGTTGCAGGTGTGTCAGACTATAAACTCTTTGAAGGCCCTTTTCATCTTTCTATGTCTGGTACCTAATCCAGGGCCTCATACCTACAAACTTGATAACTCTTTGTCATTAAGATGTCCAATCACCACTTTAATTCAACATAGTGCTGAATGTCCTAGCCAGAACCATTAGGTGAGAAAAAGAAATAAAAGGCATCCAAATTGGAAAGAAAGATGTAAAACCGTCACTATTTGCATGTGACATGTATTATATATAGAAAATCCTTAAAACTCCATAAAAAAACACATTAGAACTAATAAAGTTGGGGATCCCTGGGGGGCACAGTGGTTTGGCACCTGCCTTTGGCCCAGGGCACGATCCTGGAGACCGGGGATCAAATCCCACGTCGGGCTCCCGGTGCATGGAGCCTGCTTCTCCCTCTGCCTATGTCTCTGCCTCTCTCTCTCTCTCTCTCTCTCTGTGTGACTATCATAAATAAATTAAAAAATAATAGTAATAATAAATAAATAAATAAATAAATAAATAAATAAATAAATAAATAGAAAAAGAGGGACGCCTGGGTGGCTCAGCGGTTGAGTGTCACTTGAGCATCTGCCTTCAGCTCAGGGCATGATCTCGGGGTCCTGGGATCAAGTCCCATATCGGGCTCCCTGTAGGGAGCCTGCTTCTCCCTCTGCCTGTGTCTCTGCCTCTTTCTCTCTCTCTCTCTCTCTGTGTGTGTGACTATCATAAATAAAAAAAATTAGAACTAATAAAGTTAGTAAAGTTGAAGGATACAAGAATCAATACACAAAAAATCTGTTGCATCTCTATACACTCATAGTAAACTACCAAACAGAGAAATTAAGAAAACAATCCCAATTACCATTGAATCACAAAGGAATAAAATACCTAGGAATAAATGTAATCAAGGAGGTGAAAGACTATATATTAAAAACTAGAGGACAGGGGATCCCTGGGTGGCTCAGCGGTTTAGCACCTGCCTTTGGTCCAGGGCGCGATCCTGGAGTTCTGGGATCGAGTCCCATGTCGGGCTCCCGGCATGGAGCCTGCTTCTCCCTCCTCCTGTGTCTCTGTCTCTGCCTCTCTCTCTCTGTCTATGTCTATCATAAATAAATAAATAAATCTTTTAAAAAAACTAGAAGACATTAATAAAATAATTGAAGAAGACACAAGTGAATGGAAAGGTATTTTGTGTTCGTAGGCTGGAAGAATTAATATTGTTAAAATGTCCATAGTACCCAAAACAATTAACATATTCAATACAATCTCTATCAAAATTCCAAGTGTATTTTTCACAGAAATTGAACAAACAATCCTAAAATTTGTATGGAACCACACACACACACACAAAAAAAAAAAATAGCCAAAGCAATCTTGAGAAAGAACAAAGCTAGAAGCATCACACTCCCTGATTTCAGACTCTATCACAAAGTGACAGTAATCAAAACAGCATGGTATTGGCATAAAAAGAGACACACAGACCAAGGGAATGGAATAGAGAGCCCAGAAGTAAACCCATGCATATGTGGTCAATTAATTTATTGCAAAAGAGCGAAGAATATACAATGGGGAAAGAACAGCCTCTTTTTTTTTTTTTTTAGAACAGCCTCTTTAATAAATGATGTTGGGAAAACTGGGCAACCGCATGCTGAGGAATGAAATTGGACCACCGTCTTACACCATACACAAAAACTAACTCTAAGGGAATAAAGACTTGAATGTAAGACCTGAGACTGTAAAACTTCTAGAAGAAAACACAGGCAGTAAACTTCTTGACATAGGTCTTGGCGATGATTTTTTCGAATCTGACACCAAAATCAAAAGCAACAAAAGCAAAAATAAAGAAGTGAGAAACGTCAAACTACAAAGTTTTTGCACAGAAAAGAAAACCTTAACAAAATGAACAAGCAACCTACCGAATTGGACAAAATAGTTTACAAGTCATATATCTGATAAAGGGTCATTACCCAAAGTGCATAGAGAACTTATACAACTCAATGGCATAAAAATGAACAATCTGATTGAAAATGGGCAGAAGATCTGAGTAAACATTTTTCCAAAGAAGATATACAGATGGCCACTGGGTACATGAAGAGGTGCCCAACATCATTAATCACAGGGAGACTCAAATCAAAGCCACAAATGAAAACTATAAACCACAACAGCCTCAGACCTGTTAGAACGTCTTTTTTTTTTTTTAATCAAAAAGAAGGAATAACAGGTAACGGTGAGGATGTGGGGAAAAGAGACCCCTCGTGCACTGCTGCTTGGAGTGTCAACTGGTGCAGCTCTGTGGAACAGTATGAAGAGTCCTCAAAAAATTAAAAATCGGACTACCATGTGATCCAGCAATTCCACTTCTGGGTATTTCCCTGAAGAAAGTGGGCACAGCAATTCAAAATCCTATATGATCCCCATGTTCACTGCGGCATGACTTAATGGTAGCCGAGACAGGTAAGCAAGCCAAGAACCCATCCACAGGTGAGTGGACAGGGAAGACGCAGGAGACGCACGTACATACAAGGACGTTGCTCAGCCACGAAAAAGAGTGAGATCTTGCCATTTGCGACAACAATGGATCTTAGGAGCATTATGCCAAGTGAAATAAGTCAGAGGGAGCCAGACGCAGCACGATCTCTCTTCTATGTAGGATCTTTAAAAAAAAAAAATCAAGTTCATAGATACAAAGAACAGATGATGGTGGCAAGAGGCAGTGGTGGGGGCGCAAGAAATGGGTGATTCGTTGGGGTTTTTTTCTTAGTCTAAATATACTGAATAAAAAATTCTTTAAAGCCAGTTTGTAGGGCAGCGGGGGGCGGGGGGGGGGGAGCGCAACGGTTTAGCGCCGCCTTCAGCCCAGGGCCTGATTCTGGAGACACGGGATCGAGTCCCACGTCGGGCTCCCTGCATGGAGCCTGCTTCTCCTTTTGCCTGGGTCTCTGCCCCCGCCCCTCTCTCTATGTCTCTCATGAATAAATAAATAAAATATTTAAAAAATAATAATAAAAAATAAATAAACAAAAACAGTTTGTATGTAGACACGAATAAAATGATTATACAAAATCACCTGAAAGAATTATGGTCTGTCCGATAGCAGACGCGAGTCTGGTCCGAGCCGCACCCAGCATGCTCCCCGGCCACCCTGGGTGGGTCACTGTCCCCTCTTCAGCATCATCAGCCATAGGATGAAGGAGGTAGGACCCCTTGTTCGGATGGTCCTCCTGGACTGTCCCGTGACCTGCCGGCTGACCTCACCTGACTGCTTGCAGTGGGCAAATAAAGACATTTGCAGAGAAACGAATTAGAACTCACAGCCTTGAGGACCTAAAGACCTCGTCAAACCGGTGGCCACAGAAGTCAGGGGGAGCAGCCCGGGGGATGGGACGCCCGGCAGGTGCAGGAAGCGGGGGGGACAGAAGGAGAACACGCATGGCGCCTACTGGGGTCCAGTGGGGAGTTGGCTCTGGGGGTCAGGCGGGCCCCCTCCCTCCCATCATGCGTGGAATCCCTTGCAGCCTTCCAGAAGCGGGGGAAGCCTGTTTACAGAGCATCCACTGAACCCCCTCATCTTCACCTGGAGAGATGAAGGCTGACAGGCCTGGCCCGGGGCCTCGGGGGCGGTGGGGGACTCCTGACTGAATCTGGGGTCTTGGCAGGAGTGCACATGTGTCCTGCTACCTCCCGGGTACCCGTGCCGGCCTCCGTACGCAGAAGGTGTTCCATAAACGCTCAGCAGGGAAACGGATGACCCGCCAAGGGCCTGGAGGGGTGCCATGGGGCGCGCCTGCTGGGGGCCGATGGCCGGACGCCACTGGGCCCATGACATGAGCCGAGTCTCCGGGGCACCCAGTGGCTGGAGGCAGACACAGTTTCCCAGGTGGCCCTCCTGCCCCATGAGGGCAACTGTGTTCCCCGCAGGAGCTGCGCGGACTTGCCAGGGAACACGGGGGCGCTGGACGGTGGCAGAGGCCACCTGGGGGGTCTTTGTCGCCAGCAGAGGATGCGCAGCCGGGCCTGGAGGGACCGTGTGGGGGTCGGTGCGCCCCCCCAACCCTGCAGCCCCGGGACCGGGGGGGGCACAGGCCAGAGACCCGAGGCCCGCTGCCCCCGGGGGACTGAGCCCCTGGGCCGGCAGGTCCCCCCTGCGGTGGCCGGCTGCCTGGACACTCCGTGGGGAAGCCAGACTGTCCCTTTATGGTCCCGAGCCACAGGGGCTCACCGCCGACGGGAGACGTGGAATCTTTTTTAAGGTTTTACTTATTTGAGAGAGACGGAGAATGAGAGACAGAGCATGAGCGGGAGGGCGGCAGGGGGCGGGGGGGGGGGGCTGCTGAGCAGGGGGCCCGGCGCGGGGCTGCCTCCAGGACCCCGGGCTCAGGACCGGAGCCCAAGGCAGATGCTTTGCCCCCAGAGCCCCCCGGGCACCCCGAAATGACACAGAATTTATGAGCCTTTGAAAATGAGAATTTTGAACAAAGAGAGGAAAGTAGGAAAGGGACTGGGATGAGCCGCGAGTGACCTCATGGTGCATGTGCGTGCGTGTGCACACGTGCGTGTTGCTGACACATGAGGAACCTCAGACTCAGAAATACCGAGAGCTTGCCCATGCTCCCCGTCCAGCGGGGGCGACCCCATGTCAGGAAATCCCAGGCCCCGGGGATTGGGGCTCCCTGAAGTCCATCCCGTCCGGCCCCCCACCACCCTCTCAGTATTTAATTTGTTTCCATTGCATCTTTGATTGATTTGTCCCCATCAGCCACAGGCATATGCTTTGCTCAGGCCTCTTGAGCGACAGACTCCACCCAGCCAAGCTGGTTTCTGACTATTTTAAGACTTTGGCTTATGGGACGCCCCGGGGGCTCAGCGGTTAGCACCGCCTGCAGCCCAGGGCCTGATCGAGTCCCGCATCGGGCTCCCTGCAGGGCACCTGCACTTTGAAAGGCGATCTGGAATTCCACGGCACAGGGCATGTTGGGGACACAGGTGGACGCGGTGGATGCGGTAAACACGCCGTCCTTTTCTGCCCGGCTCCCGTCCCCCCTCTTTGGGGACTTGGCCTGCCTGCCCCGGTGGCCTGCTGAGGACAGCCCTCTGGCCAAAGCCTCAAAAGAGCAGTAGGATGTGTCCTTCCCTGGTCTTTCCTCCCCGGGAAGTACGAGGGATTTAATGTGGTTCCTAGAAAGCAGACACGGATGGCCACGCCCGCCTCTTCCCACCTCCCCCCAGGATGAGCTGTGCGCAGGAAGCTAGGGCCACCCCTGCCCCCGGCCCGGCCCTCACGGTGTCTCTACTCCTGGGGTCCTGTACGCGGAAGCGGGCTTGCTCACGTCACATTCTCCAACAAAAGACTCAGCCCCTAACGCGGAGGATATTTTGGTCTCCGTGGGCCTTATTCCTCGCCTTATTCCCTGTTGGTTTAGAACTCAGAAGGAGAAGATGACAACTGTTTTTTCCAAAGGTGAGGATGCTTGACCCGAGCTCAGCCAAAAGGATGCTCTCTCCCAGGATGTCAGGTCTCGAGACACATGGGGACCGAACGTGCTTGGAGCAGGGTCATCTCTAGGCTGTGTCCCTGCAGAGAGAAACCTGGGCTCGGATCTTGAAGAACAGACAAGATTTGGGGGCGGTGATGGAAAGGCAGGATGTGCACAGACCAGGAGGAGAGAAGCCCAAGGAATGCTCAGAGAAGAGTCGAGCGCCGCTGGCTAAACTACACCGCCAACGTGGGTGCACAGGAGACCTGAGGCTGGGGCCCGCTCTTGACGGACACGGAACGCCGGGCATGGAATTTTGATCGCAAAATGTGGGAATGTGAAGACGCTGACCGAGAAACAGAGGCTGACGCCTGCCTGTGTGGGTAGACGGACACCACACAGGCACTTGCAAGGGGACCAGAGTTATAGGCCACCTCTGCCCCCTTGCCAGCATGTCCCACACCCCACAGTCCCATTCTCCAGGCCTTTTTTTTTTTTAAGATTTTATTTATTTATTTATTCATGAGAGAGAGAGAGAGGCAGAGACACAGGCAGAGAGAGAAGCAGGCTTCCTGCAGGGAGCCCCATGCGACCTCGATCCCGGGACCTCGGGATGGAGTTGAGGTAATAATAGATAAGCGTTTGCCTTCAGTGGGGCCGGGAGGAGGATCGGATGGAAAAGGAACACGCAGACAGACTGTCGATGCTCTGGGTCTTTGAAGTGGTCCATCAGTGTCGCTTATATCATAAAGAGATGCTCATTAATTAACGAGCTCGCCAACTGATTAGGAGAGGGCCGTTGGCAAGAGCATGTTGGGAACCAAAGCCATAATAAGAAAAAGAAGACAGAGAAAAATGAGACGGGTACCAAGGAACGGGAAATGAGACCTCAGCCCTGGGAGCTCAGGTTTCCCTGATGACCCCATCTAGGACCCCATTAGGACCCCATTAGGATCCATTAGGACCCATTAGGACCCCAGGCTCCCTGGTCTGGCGCGGGCCATGCAAGCAGCACCAGCACACTCAGTGCAGGCCCCGCGGAAACCCAAGTTGCTTGATAATGACCCGTGCCCCGGGCTGGCAGGCACGGCAGTCCTCGCATGGACTGGTGCCATCAGGCTCTGTCGTCCTGGAGGGCTGGGCAGGATTGCTTTTGGCTTACCGCCTGTGTCCCATCCTCTGGGGGAAAATACTGTCTGCAAATTGCCTTGCCGTGGAGGGAGGCAAGGGTGGAGGCCTGGGTGGAGGTGAATCAGCCCCCAACAGCCACACACCTGCGGGTTGGGGTGCAGCGTGCGGCTGCCCGGGGCAGCTGGGAGGAAGCCCTGCTCTCTTGCCACGTAAAAGATATATTCACACACACACGCACACACATCCGTCTCCTCTCCAGGGCCACTTAGCCAATGCACACACCATTGAGCAGCCGCTGTCTCATGTCGTGTCACGAGCAGCACAGCCAGCTCCCTGCCCCCTCCTCACCTCGGTCTGGCTGCCCAGTCGAGGCCAAAACCGACACAATCTGAACTGACCCCGAACAGAGTGTTTGCACCAAGCGTCCACCCGCCTTCAGGCCTGCGCTGGGCCTCCTAGGCCCTCGGAACCCCTTATGCCGGGGAATTTAAATGCGTCAACCACAGACGGGAAGTTGGCTGCCCGTGAGGACAGGGCTCTGCTGACGGCAGTCCCCTGGCCTGTGGTCTTTGCAGGGATTCCAGATACAGGAGCCTGTACGCGTCCCGACCCTGCTCTTCTCCCTTTCCGGCTACGGGGTCTGCTCGGTCCGCAAAGAATCTTTGCCCTTTGCCAACAGGCTCCATCCTCAATGGCCGGGTTCTCTTTCCCAACTTGCAGTCTGGAAATCCCGTTCCTTCTTCAAGCCCCAAGTGGAATCTCCCTTGTTTACCCCGGTTGGGAGGGTTGGGATGAAACAGCCTTCTGCCCCCGCCACCCCCCCGCCCCCGCGGCGCCCAGACCCTATAGGGCGTGTTGGGGCGGTGAGCTCCCGCCCTGGCCGTGGCCTCCAATTCTCTCTAAGGCACTGGATGAGGCTCGTGCAGGTCAGCAGAGGCGGAGCGGGGCACCCTGCCGGCCGGCGACGGCCCTGGGTCCCGGGGCAGGCCCTTGGGACAAGGGGAGGCCTCCAGGTTTGGGTTGAAAATGCATGAAACTGAGAAAAAGGGCAAAACGACGAGTGAGTGAGCTGAAGCCGTCAGAAAGAGAGTGACAGTTTTGCAAGACTTCTGCATTATTTGGGGAGGGGACAGATAGGGAGTGGGTCCAATTCTGTCGCGACTTGAAGGGAGCTCGTCCTGACTTAGCTGCACCGAGTCCAGGAAACAAATCAGGTTTGTGTGATTTGAGTTTTGAATATTTGAGGCGATTCCATCCGTTGCCCTCACCCAGCGTCCCGGGCATCTGAGCTACGGTCCCGTCACAAGGATGCGAGAAGGCGGCTGCGTCTCCAATCCCAAGGGACCCCCACGGGTGGGTTTCCTCCTTGGCCCACAGTGAGCGAGAGCGTCACCATTTAGACCTGAAATATTTCCTTACACAGAATTTTAATGATCGTATTTGTGATAATGAGATGAGGCCTCCAGTGCAGCGGGACAATTAGAACATTTTACTGCAAAGGGCAACCTGCTGCAATTGTTTTTTGTTTAGTTCCTCAAACAGTCTGGATCTTATTGTTTATCTGTAGATGCAGCAGCGGAGGGGAAATGAGCACAAGCCGCCCGGGGCTGCAGCCCTAATGGCTGCTGCTCCTGCCTCACCACCCGCACCAGCACCACCTGCCCGTGGCCACCATCTCCAGGCCACACAAGAATCCTGCAAAAGAAGGAACATTTTCTCCGTTGTAAGACTTAAAAACAAGCACAAAACACTGAGCCCCCAAAAGAATATGTGATTTTATTTTTTTAATTTTTATTTATTTATGATAGTCACAGAGAGAGAGAGAGAGAGAGAGAGAGAGGCAGAGACACAGGCAGAGGGAGAAGCAGGCTCCATGCACCGGGAGCCCGACGTGGGATTCGATCCCGGGTCTCCAGGACCGCGCCCTGGGCCAAAGGCAGGCGCCAAACCACTGTGCCACCCAGGGATCCCAGAATATGTGATTTTAGCTCAAAACTGACGCCAGGATGCAGAATCGGAGCCATCCGCCGCTGAGGCCTGTCCCATCCCTGCTCACCTCCCACCCCAGGCCTCTCCTTCTGTGAACCCAGGATGACTTTTGCAAGGAACAAGTTGCAGCGGCCAGAATTCCTGAGCCCGAGAGAGGCACCGCTCACATTAGGTCCATCCAGAGATCTCGCCGGAGAGTTTATGGAGGGTTGGGGCTCCTCGTATCCCAAAGGCCCTACTGATGGTTTGATATCATGAAAAGATTTCGCTCTCCTCACTCCACCCCCCAAAAATGGGTCATTAAAAGGCAGATCAGGACAGTGTACGGTGTCCCCTAGAGTGGGAGCCCTGGTTTCTTTTTTAAGGCCCACGCGACTGCTCTGAGATGTAGGGGAAAGCCGGGCGGCGAGTGTCCAGGGTCTGTCTTGTTTCACGGGAGTGGAGCGGTGCTGCTGTCCCCGGCCCGTGGGGGAGGAAAGGCAGGCCGCCCTCAGGAGGGGAGCTTCCGGTGTCTCACTGTAGGAGGAGACTCCAAGCAGTGTCCTTACTTTAAAGGAACACGAAGGCAAGAGCCTTTAGCCGGTTGGACCCGAATCCTGTATCGGGGGAGGCACCAAGGGAGCTGGGACTTAGCCGGCGGCTCTCCGTCCTCGAGGCGCGCCCAGGGGAGAGGGTGATGCGTGGGGCGGGCCCTCCCCTGCAGTGGCCCCCGCACCCCAAACTTCATCCCCTGATTGAACTCACTTTATTTGGGGGATGGGCCACCCCAACACAAGGCCCGGGAGGGGTCCCGGGGAAGGACGTGGGGCTGGACAGCACCACCAGGCTCCCACGGTCCCCCTGGCCTGGAGGACACAGGGCGGGGGACTTCCCGTCCCTTCACGTGCTCGGACCCATTAGCTCCCGTTAGACTGCAGCGGGTGAGGCCGTCGGGAGTGAGCAGCACCGGACGCCTCTGCTGGGTTTCGCTGAAAACCAGTTTGCCCCCCCCCCCCCCGCTCCCCGCTTCTGGCCTGTTTGGCCTGGGAGCTTTGAAGTCGGCAAAATCTGTGTATTCATTGTTTTCAGAATCTTTGGTCACTCAGGCAAAGGGAACTCGGATCATCGGAGAGGACGCTGATCAGGAGCCCTGAGGCCACACTCGCTCCGGGTCCCGGGCACTTGCAGTCTTTCCACAAACCTCGTCGTGTGCAGCGGCTGCAGCCAGATGCCATGCAAGGGCCTAGAGGGACGGGAAGCCTCCGCCCAGGACGCCGGCAGCCCCTTTCCGTGTCCATTTCCTTCATCTGAACTTTGGCTGCACCCCGGCCTCCGTCAGGCGGTCGTTAGCATCGAGCAGGGGGACCTGAACAGGGCCCTCGGCGCATCTGGGAATGCATGACGGTGGCTTCGCTCTCCCCCGTCCTCATCCCGACCGTGTCATCAGGAGGTGACTGTCATATTTCCATTTTTGTTTAAAAACAAACACGAGGGCAGCCCGGGTGGCTCAGCGGTTAGCGCTGCCTTCAGCCCAGGGCGTGACCCCGGGGTCCCGGGATCAAGTCCCCCATCGGGCTCCCTGCATGGAGCCTGCTTCTCCCTCTGCCTGTGTCTCTCTCTGCCTCTCTCTCTGTGTCTCTCATGAATAAACAAATAAAATCTTAAAAGAAAAGAAAAGAAAAAGAATCTTATCTCCCTTCTCTCCGTTTCCTCATCCACCCAAGGTGAGGATGCATCTGGCAACGAGCCTGCCTGAGCCAGTGGCCCAGGACCATGGGGCCCCAAACATGGCCCCAAATAGCAAGAAGACAGGTGGATGGCTGCCCCGGGGCCCCGGGTAGGGGCCTGCGCAGTGGTCTTCGTGCCTCGAGAGCCAGGGCAGGGCAGTGGCATATGATAAAGGGTAGCAAGACTCTGATCCAACTGGCAACCGGCTGAGGCTGCCTGGGGCCGTCGGGGGGCCGCCACCCGCCGCCCGAATTGCTCCCATCTGGCCCCGGAACGCGTGTTGCCGCTGCCGAGGACTCCGGCTTGCCCTCAGCCTGGAGACGACCGTGCCACCCCCTCAGGGACAACACCTACCAAGACGGGCCTGGCCCCGTGCCTCGCTCTGGGACAAAGCCGAAGGCCGCGCCCGCCCCCGAGCTCTCCACAGCGGTGGCAGAGGCCCTGCAGCTTCCCTCACCCCTCGGGGGTCCCTGCCCGAGACCTCCCCGCACACCCACGCCCAAGTCTCCATCTCGTAGCGCTTCCTGGGGAAGCCACTAAGACGGCGGTGCCCCCGGGATGCCGACTCCCAGGTGAGCGTGGGGGGGTGGGTAGGGCAGCCCCGGGCCCGCCGTGAAATTCCCTCTGAGACTCCCGCTGGTGGCAAATGGGATGCAGTGCTGGTGGGCGGGCAGCGTCAGCAGGGGCAGCATCACAGGGCATCGAGGAGCTGGGAAAGGATCGTCACAAGGAGCAGGAATCAGACGGCCGCCCCCGAGCGCCATGACTGTGTTGGCCCAAGGCCGGCAAAGGCTGAGGGTGGCTAATCGCCATCCTACGGACGCGTTAGGGCAAGTACGAGCGTTAGCGCGTAAAGCACATTCATGTCCTGCATCTGGAGGGCAGGCGCAGCTCAGTAGCAGGCTCAGGGCTTAGTCTCGAGCGTAGCTGAGCTCCAGAGGTGGGACTGCCGGCCTCAGCAAGTCTACAAGGCCACCGACGTCACGCTTGGGAAAGAACAAGGACCTGAGACTCTGAGACTCGGCATAGGGACACCTGGACCAACACACTTGAGAACCATGAAATGCCTTGAACCTTCAGGGCCTGCGGAATAGCTAAAGTATCATATGTCGCATCTTAGAAGCATAGAAAAGGGTCAAGTGGAAATCCCAAAAGTGCTTGGCACACAGTAGAGGAAGGGAACCCCAGGCTAGAGAGGCCTACGTGATACGGAGCCAGAAAGCCCACTAGCCAGCTATGTGCCATTAGAGGCTCCGGGAGCTCCTCCATCTGCCAAGAGGATAGAAATAGTGATGGGGTATCAGCGTCACTGGGACGTCGGGGCTCCCCTCAGGCCAGGGCTGACAGAAGATGCGGGTGCAGAACGGGGCTCCCTGGGAGCAAAGGGGACAATAGAGTCTTGGTGGAGTAGAGACCCAGCTGCTGGCACTTAAGACAGCGGGAGTGGGGGGGGCAGGGAAATTATCTTAAGAAACAGTAAGGGGCAACCCGGGTGGCTCAGGGGTTTAGCGCCGCCTTCAGCCCAGGGCGTGACCCTGGAGACCCGGGATCGAGTCCCAGGTCGGGCTCCCTGCATGGAGCCTGCTTCTCCCTCTGCCTGTGTCTCTGCCTCTCTCTCTCTCTGTGTCTCTCGTGAATAATAAAATCTTTAAAAAAAAATAGAATGGCTACATTAAAATTTTTTTTTTAAAAAAAAGGAACAGCAAGGATGGGGCACCTGGGTGGCTCAGTCGTTAAGTGTCTGATATCAGCTCAGGTCATGACTTCAGGGTCTTGGGTCCTAACCTTGGGTCCAGGCTCCCCTCTCAGTAGAGGGTCTGCTTCTCTCTCTCCCTCTGCCCATCTCCTCACTCGTGCTCGTTCTCTTGCTCTCTCTCAAACAAATAAATAAAATCTTAAAAAAATAAAATAAAAAGGAACAACAAGGATGGGTTGGCAGTCAAGAGGCCTAACGACCGAGCTATGGAGATCATGGAATACAGCTGTCCTAGGGGCAGGCGAGGGAGGCAAACAAGGGTATTAATCAACCTACACAACAACCACCACAACAAGATTAAAGAAAAAAAAAATGAACGACCAGGAGGCTGAGGGTGGCTGCCCCAATTAAAAAAAAAAAGCCACGATCCCAGCTTGGAGCCACAGGATACACAAGACAGGGTGTGGAGAAAGTATTTATGATGACAGGTCACAACGCTAATGTGATCCCCCTCGAAAATGCAAAAATAAAAGGACAGCTGATGTGGGATGACAGATGGAAGGGACGGAGAGAGGAGGGAAGTTTTAATATCCTTATCTGTCATGGTGAGAAGAGGGGAGATAGTCCCCATAGTGACAGAACAAGAAATAGAAGCTCAAATATGTTAGTTGAATTTACCAGTAGAGCAGTAAAGCCAGTGCCGTAGATACCCTGGAAGGGGTCCCTGGGGTGGGTAGGAGGTCAGTGACCTGAATATCCGTCTGCCGAGGCAACAAACCCCGTCTAAAGTTAATGATTGAAGCACTGATTGCATACGTGGAGGTCGGAGGCACGGAGGTAACGGCTAGGAAGTTCTTGGGAAAGACCCCCCACCCCCCCGCCCAAATGGGAATGAGGCACTCGGTTATGGGGCTCGGGTGGACAGAGGTGGGGCTCACACTTGGCCTATTGCTTTGCTGTCGTCAAGCTCCTATTTTTAATCGAGTGCATGTATCATTTTGGTGCATTTTAAAATCACTGACAGGGGATCCCCGGGTGGCTCAGTGGTTTAGCACCTGCCTTGGGCCCAGGGTGTGATCCTGGAAACCCAGGATCGAGTCCCATGTCGGGCTCCCTGCATGGAGCCTGCTTCTCCCTCTGCCTGTGTCTCTGCTTCTCTCTGTGTGTATGTCTGTCATGAATAAATAAAATCTTTAAAAAAAAAAGCCATTGTGCAAAAAATAAATAAAATCACTGATAGTAGAAAAGGAGATGAAACAGGAACCCTCGTATCCTCCGGCCAGGAACGCTCAGCCCCGTAACCAAAACCGGAATGATCGTGCTTGGACTCTGTCCTCGGTTAACATGATCTTCTACGAGGGGGAATTAACTGAAAGGGGCTGGAGGGAGACGATGAAGCATGAGGCATTTGCTTGGCTTCAAATCCAAGAAGCGAGGAGAGGCTCAGGGTTGGAACATGGTCCCGGCCGGGTCGCGGCGTCGGCCCTCACAGCCGCCGGGAAGCCGCGGGGGCCCGTCAGGCCGGGAGCAGAGCCTGGAACCCCCGGCGTCCGGGAGCGCGGCGCCCTCAGAGGGGACAGGAGCTGTTCCAGCTTTAGCTGGTCTCACTTCGGGGACGAGACGGGAGGCCCTGGCTGGGTGGCCATCCTTCCTCCTTCCGCCCCTTGCAGTCGTGCCACAAGCCTCCCCGCGGCCAGTCACTTGCTTTCAATGAGCCTCAGTTTCCTCATCTGTGAAATACAGTCAAGAAAACCTCCTCCCAGAGGAGCCCGGGGCCGGGAGGGGGGGTGGTCGGTAAGAACAAATGCCCAACGCGGAGCGTCCTGCATGCCGGAGAACATCACCCCCCGTCACAGGCGGGCCCATGAGCTGACCTCCAGGTCAGCAGGGCTAGAGGAGGGGAGGCCCTGGCTGACTGGGAGGGGGCGGGGGACTGGGTGTGGCTGGGCCAAGAAAGAGGCCGGTGACAGTGTCTCTACCTGGGGGCCCTCCGTCCGCCCCCGGGCTGGATGCCTCACAACTTCGTAAATAATCAAAAGGCACTGGATCCTAGGGAATCCCAGAGAATGGCTTCTCTGTGCTGATTTTATTTCCTAGGACAGCTCGGCTTGACTGTTTTCAGTGTGACACTAATTTCTCGGTTGAATGCTAGAGGCAGAAGGAGGCTAAGTGGCGACTTGCCCAGCAGCCCTTGTATGGTCACTGTTTATAGGGCGGAGGTCTCGGTGGCTGATCAGGACCCCTCCACGGTGGTCCTCTAGCAGGGGTCAGGGAAAGCTGCGAGGTCTGTGGACACAGACACTCGAAACTGTATTTCCTCCCGGAACAGAAAGCCCCACGGCTTATGCGGAGTCTCGGGTTCTCCGTCTGCAAACGGGGGGTAAATCACACCCGGCCTAGCGGGCTGGTGAGAGGCGCACGGCGCCTGTGGATGGTTCTCGGCAATGCCTGGCACGCCAGAGGGACTCACCGTGTGCTGCTGTCACTATATTGTCACCGAATGGAAACCTACTATCGGCAAACTCCTTCAAAATCCTCCCTTGGGGGCAGCCAGGGTGTTCAGCGGTTAGTGCCGCCTGCAGCCCAGGGCGTGACACCAGGGTCCTGGGATCGAGTCCCGCGTCGGGGCTCCTGCATGGAGCCTGCTTCTCCCTCTGCCTGAGTCTCTGCCTCTCTCTCTCTCTCTGTCTCTCACAAATCAATAAATAAAATCTTAAAAAAAAAATCCTCCCTTGATAGTTTCTTTATAGACTTGGTCTCGCAGACCTGTTAGATTTCAAAACGTGCGGGACCGATACAGGGTCAACAACTTTCACTTGGCCGAGTCAGGCCATCAAAGACTAGCTGCCGCCGCTAGCAACACACTTTCATAAAAGAAAGGATATTTGCACACGGAACAGGGAAGCCATTAACATCAAAAGAAAGAACCATCTTTTAACATTGGGAACAGTTCCTGAAACACCCACTCTGCGATTTTTCCCATCTCTCCGCAGACTGGCGCAGACTGGGTCATCGGCTGACAGCTCTCCGCGGATCGAGGGCAACGACCGCCTCGGTCCTTCGATCCCCCAAACAACAAATGCGGGAGCCGCGGAGAGGACGGGAGCCTTATTTCCATTTCCGGGTGAGCGGACTGGGTTACGGAAAAAGGACCGACCTGCTGATGCTCCTGTCAGCTCGGACAACACCGTCACTCTCGTCACCACCCAGACCCTCGATGGAGCGTGTGCTCGGCACCAGCCACTGCGCCAAGTGCCTTGTACGCGACGCCTCGTCTTCTCCTCACAGGAGGCCCGCGAGCGAGGGCCCCCCTTTCCCCATTTCAAGAACCCTTGAAGTGTAGGTTGAAAAGTTGCTCGATGTCACACGTCGAGAAAGGGGCAGAGCCAGGCTCCAAACCCAGGTTCGGACTCCTCCAAAGCTGCTGCATCTTGCAGATTATATCTCCCCAAAGTCACCAGCGGGAGAGAAGGAAAACTGGCCCCAACCCTAAACCTTTTGGCTCCTGGCCCACCAGCCTCGGCCAACAGGAAGACTCGAGGGACCCCCCCGCCGGCAGAAAGCAGGGGCTTCTGGCTCTCGCTGTCACCCCCACTCGCCCAGGCCCAATGCCCTCAATGGCCCCACTGAGCGCCTTCCTCCGGCCACAGGGTGGGGAGCCCATGGGCTCAAGGAGGGGGACGGGGCTCGGGGAGATGTGCACAGGGACCAGAGGGGTGCCAGCCCCTGTCCTACCCGCCGCGGAGCCCCTCCAGCCGGGCGGACACCCTCCACACAGATGCCAAGGACAGGCCTTGGGGACTGGCACGCAGGCCCTTCAGGGAATGGCCGGCTGTCCCCTGCCCACGGCGCCCTGGTGGTGGTAACAGTGACGGCACAGGCAGGAAGGTCGGTCTGTCCGTCCACCTGGGGCGGCCTCGATCCTTCCCGTCCCCGCCTCTGCGCAGTCACAGCCTCCGTGGGCCCATGGTGCCCCGGCTCCCCGGAAAGGTCACTGGCTCCCCGCGCTCCCAGGAGGACAACGGCTCGCTTCGTGCTGAGCCCGCCCCCCACCTCTTCCCCACCAGCCTCCGCCTCGCCCAGCTGCCTTTAATAGAAGCCGATAGAGAGACCTCACGTCCCCGACCCCCCAGAAAGAGGGCCGCCCCGTGGAGGCCCTCCCACCGGCTCCCGGGCTGTGCCCCCGACACCTCCAGGCCTGCGCAGCCGCTTGCTGCCTGTCCCCCTCGCAGCGTGACCCTGAGCACAGTGGCCACACTCAGCAGCCCCTTCCTCACCTCCCCCATCCCTTTAAACTTACTTGTTAAAATCTCTTTCATATTATTTCTCCTTTGTGGCCCCTGATGTCCAAAATTCAGGTGCACGTGCCGCACAGCTGCTCCGTTCTGGTTTATTCCTGCAGGTGGTTGTCTGGGGATGTGGGGGGCACTGGCCATGGGTCAGGCCCGCGTCCGTACCGGGCAGCGAGGCTATTGGGGCTCACTGGTCCCGCTCTGGTTTGTTTGGTTTTTTAACCTTTTATTTTTTTAAGATTTTAAAAGAGAGAGAGGCAGAGGCACAGGCCGAGGGAGAAGCAGGCTCCCTGCGGGGACCCTAAGCCAGGACTCGATCCCAGGACCCCAGGGTCACGCCCTGGGCCGAAGGCGGCCGCTCCATCCATGACCCCGGGCGCCCCTCCTGCTCTGCTTTGATGTGAATCTTGCGCTCTAGGGTTTGCACATGTCACGGGCACGCACCTCCTCCATGTGTTGCTCCCTAGCTGGGCGGAGGCTCGGCCTCCCCGGCCTCCCCGCAGCTGACCCCAGACCGCGGTGCAGCGTCCCCGGCGTCCAGCCCCAGAGCTCTTGGCCTCCTGCTGTCCCTCACGGCCCCGCAGATAGAGTCACGGACGGACGCTGGTTCCTCTACGACTTGGCGGTCGGAGGAGTGAGGCTCAGAGCACCGGGGCCCGTGCTCAAGACTCTGGAGCTGCCCTGGTCGTTTCTGGGGAATATCGGTGCAAGCGTGGAAACCATAGAACCAAAAGTATCAGTGGTCACACTAAAAATATTCCAAAAATTAAGCTACTTTTATGATTGAAAAAATACATCATTAATTCATTTGTAATGAGTCTGTCTTCCTCCCCCCTCCCTCCTTCCTATGTTCTCTTTGTCCTTTTCTCCTCTCCTCTTCTTTTTGCCGTTTCTCCTCTTTCCTCTTCCTGGGGCTTAGTGGGGTGAAGCGAGCTCTACCTTGACGGATACTACTTTTCTCTAGCAAACCCTCTGCTTTTCCAAAAGCATAAACTGTCACTTATGCTGATTGTCTCCTTAATCGTTTGCTTGCCCTTCCCTTCCCTTCCTCCTCCTCTTTAATTTTCAACACGGAATAACCGCAAAACAAATGAGAACCAAGCCAAATAACCCATTAATTAATTCATTTTCAGGTGGTGAAAAAGCGCCGGTTTCGGCCAGCAGCCCGGTCGCTCCCCTCCATCCGAGGGCTCCCCTGCCTCGGTTTCCACCCAAGGGCGTACCTGGGCTATGATCTAAGGGCCTCCGGAGATGGAAATGCCCTGAGTTTTCCCAAGGGGGAGTTTCCCATAAACTTAATCAGCTCGGGGGCGCGACGTTCCTCATCCTTCAGCCCCTGTGCGGAAGGCGGCCCTCAGCTGTGCTCTTCCCTTTGGGGGTGAAGCACATCCATCTCGCGGGGCTACTGCTATGCACCCCTCCCCACACGGTGCGGGGGAAAAGCCATCATTTCCCCCAAGCCCCCCTTCTCCCCCGGGCCTGGCTATTCCCACCTGGTTCTATCCGCGGAAGGACTGACCTCAGGGGCAGCACGGCCGGAGTCGGAGTCGGCCCCATGACGCGGCGGCTGGGCCTCTCTCCCGCTGCCTCCTGCAGAACTTCCAGATTCCTGGCTCAAGACCCCCTAGACTATTTTGTTGTCCTCCCCTCCCTCAGGGTCTCACGAAATGCATTTTAATCTGCTTGATTTGCACGTGCACCTGCATGCCCCCATTTCCTCCAGAACGTATTTTTTAGGACGAGGTGGGAAGAAGGATTAGCAGAATCAAAGGAGCAATTACCGGGTACGACAAGTCTCCGAGGTTGGGTAATCCCCAATCTAATGTACGTGGCCCTTGCTGAGAGAGGAGACTGTCGAGAAGCCAAATTCTGCAGACAGGGACTGGGGAGGAAGTAATGTGTTGCTAAACACCAATTTAAAAAATGTGGCTTACAAATAAATAAATAAACAAAAATGTGGCTCATAAATAAATAAAAAGTGGCCTACCAAAAAAAATAAATAAATAAATAATGTGGCTTGCAAATAAATAAATAAATAATGTGGCTTACAAGAAAGAAAGAAAGAGGAAAGAAAGAAAGAAAGAAAGAAGAGAAAGAAAGAAAGAAGAAAGAAAGAAAGAAAAATGTGGCTTATAAATAAATAAATAATGTGGCTTAAAAGAAATAATGTGGTTTGCCAATAAATAAATAAATAAATAAATAAATAAATAATGTGGCTTACCGATGAATAAATAAATAAAATGTGGCTTACCAAAAAATAAATAAATAGATAAAATGTGGCTTACAAACAGATTAAATTAGGGGGAGTGATTATTTACGCTCCCCTCTTACTTAGGATTGTCTTCAACAGGCAGCGTGGCCCGGTGGCCAGGAGCCCGGCCAGGCTTTGGCTTGCCAGCAGGGCCCACAGCCTCTGACCTTCAGGAATGAGCACAAACACCTAACCGAAAGCAATCCCGGCGGGAGACGCCTGACGAACGGTCGCACAGCCTCTGTTTGCATCTCTCCGGCACGGGGAGCTCACCACCTCCCAAGGTAGCATTTCAGCGCCCTGAAACCTGCCGCCTCCTCTCCCTCCAGGGTCTCAAGGGGTAAGCGAGCCCGTCTTGCACCCGTAGACCCCCGGCTCCCCTCGGCGCTCTCCGCTCCTGGATCCCTCTTCCTTCCTCTGCCACTCGTGAGGCTTGAATGAAAGAGAAACCAACGTGATCACACAAGCAATCGGGCCAGAAAAACTCACAGAGGCAGAAAAATGGTAGCCAGGAGCCTGCGAACTCTCCACATTGCAGAGGCCCGAGTGGGGCTGCATCTTTGGCCAACCCAGCAGGGGACGGAGGGGCCGCTCAGAGGACTTCAGCGGAACCAATGCGTCGGAGCCAGTGGCCCAGACTTCCTAAGAAATCCAGTCTCAAAAAAAAGAAAAAAAAAAAAAAGAAAAAGAAAAAAAGGATTCCAGTCTCGTGCCGACGCAGTTCCCAGTCCATCATACAACAGGCGTGCAAGGGCGCGGGGCTGCCAAAGCCATCGGCGTGGCTCCGTCTCAGTCCTTTACGCACAGAAGTGACGACAATGTCTCTTTTCTCAACCAAAGGCCTTATACAAGGCTAAAAAAAAAAAAAAGTTTTAGCCCATGATAGCATGTCATCCAGGTGTTCATTTTTTATTTGGACTTAAGAAGCTTTTCGGCCTAAAGAAAGCAATTTCTGTGTTAGAGAATTCTGGATGTATTTAAATAAATAAAATATACTGAATTTGGATTAAAAACATTCTTTTTCTTTCTTTTGCAAACATACCCTGCCACTTGTTAGTAGAAACAAGAGCTAGTGTTGGGAGCTGGAAGCTGCTGGAGGGCCTGCTTCGCCGGGCCCCTCGCATGGCTCCAGGGAGCTGGGAAATCCGGGCTGGAGGCTGCGGGGGGGGGGGGGGGGGGGGGGGCACCGACGCCGCAAACTGACTGAAGACGCCCTCGAGCCACCTCCCTAGAGGCCCGAAGGCAACCGGAGGCTGGTGCAGCAGAGACCCCGTGCTGTGCCGGCAAATGCCCTTCCCGTGAACAGCGGCCCGAGCGCTCACCTCCCGCAGGGCCTCCGAGGAGACCAAGGATGCCCTTCCCAGGACGCGGGGTCACGGGGCGGCACGCCAGCTCCTCGGGTCCTGGGGAAGTGCGGAGTCTGCCCAGCAGCCAGCGCCACGGTCAGGCCGGTCAGGCCGTCCGCGACATGTACACATGTGGCCTTCGTGAGCACGTCCCGTCGAGGCTTCGTGTTTGTGCATGCGTGGGTTCGCACCTCGAGCGTCCAGCAGGGACGGACCACGTGCTGGAACCAAGTGTTTCGGGCAAACTTTGAGTCGCTGCTTTCCTTCATATTTGGAAGGAACGTTCTGGGGAAAGGAGTGGGCAGGAGCACGTGGGGGTGGCCGGCCAGGGCGGGCGGGGTGGGGGGGCCCCTTCCCCTTCGGGGCACCTTCCTGGGGGAGGCCAGATCGGAGAGCATCCCCTGTCCCAGGGCTCACCTCCCCCAGGCCCCGAACCCCAGTCTCAGCTTCCTGGGAGCACCCCCATTAACTCCCCGCCATCTGCCGGCACATCCCCTTTGCCTCCCAACCCCGAGCAGCCCGTCCCCCTCTGGCCCCTAGCGCACTGCCTGCACCCCGAGCTCCCTGCTCCCCGCTCCGTGAGCCCGGCCCATCTGCAACCCGCACCCGCTCTGGCCGAGGTCAGGCCCTGGACGCCCCCACCCTCAGGCTGCCCACAGGGCCCCCTGCTCAGCACCTGCCCCCCGGTTCTGAAGATGGTGCCGTCTCCTGGACGCCTGCTCCCCCGAGCCCAGGGCCGTCTCGGGCTCCCTGCCTCCCTGGCCCTCCGCGTTGGGGTCTGTCCATGTGCCATTGCCCTGAGCCATCCCCAGGTCACCGTCACCCCCCCACGGCCACGTGTCCCCATGCTGGCTACGCATCGGAAGGAGGCCCGGGATCCTACAATATCCTACTGAAACTGGGCTCCATTGTGCAGCAGCTCTGAGCCGGGATTTCTGGGGATGGGGCTCAGGCCCTTCTCCTGAAAGCTCCTGGTTGATTTGGGCGGGAGTGAAGGGGCAAAAGCCACTGTACCCTTCCAGACTCCGTCCTCGTGACGTCCTGTCACTCCGGCTCCTGCCCTGCCCCCCCCACAGCCCCCACACGGTGAGCCCGGGGATCGTGTTCTTCCCTCCTGAGACCCTAAGGGCCTCCTGCCCTGTCCCCGCCACGGTCCGGCCTCGTGGACCTGCTCTCCCGTGTCTCCAGCCTGGCCCAGCCTGCTGCCTCTGCCCATTTCCCTTTCCCACTGGGCCTCCAGACCCCCACGGGGAAGACCCCTTCCTGGAGCTTCTGGTGGCCTCTCCCAGCACCCTGTGCCCACCACGCACTGCGGGCTGCGTCCCGTCACTGCCGCCTCCCCAGGGTGGGGATGACATAGCTCAGTGGGGCCTCGGCCAGAGCAGGTGCTTGGGAAATGTTTGTTGAATGAATGAATGAATGAATGGAGGGCAGTGGCCCAGGTGGAAGCTATGAGGGGGGCGCTGAGCCCCTGCGGGGTGTCAGGGGCACCCACCTTCCCAGGGCTAGAGGCTCGGTTTTGTACTCCGTGGCCTCCGGGGCCTTGTATGAGCACAGACAGGGCTTCGGCATCCTCACCTCTGGCCTGGGGGCTGAGAGCCGTTGGGCAGGGGCGGCACGCGGCTTGGGACGGCGACGGAGACCACCTGGGAACCCCCGGGGACTTCGGACAGGAGCGCCACGCAGCCCTGTGGCAGGGGACGATGTGGGCGCTGAAGCCCGGGCCCTCGACTGTCCTCAAGGCCCACTGGGGGGGGTGCACGTGGTGGCCTCTGCGCGCCCGCTCCCGAGAGCCCCGTGTCCCGGCCGGTGGCCCATGCGGGACCTTAGAATAGCTCTGGGAAGGTATTTGTAGGTCCCCGTCCTGAGGCGGCTGGAGCCCGCGGCCCCCGGGACGCAGCATTGTTCCAGCGCCTCTTGCCGGTGCTCCAGGCAGCTGGTCTGGGGCTTCAGGGCGTGAAAATAAAGACAAAGTGGGGGAAGCTGGGCTCCAGCCACGGGGAACCCCCCACCCCGCAGCATCTGAATGCTGAGCCCGCAACAAGGTTTGATGAGAGCCCGGGCACCTGGAGAGTCCGATCACAGCTGTGCTGGGAGGGCTTCGGGGCGAGGACTGGGCCAAGGGCGCAGCACCCATCTTCTGGGTCAGAGGCAGGGCTGGGCGAGGCCCCTAACAGCCCGAGGCCCCAGACAGCACGAGGAGGCCTCCTTTGGGTCCGCCTCTACCCCCGAGGCCTCTGCGGCCTTGCCAGCGCCCCGGACGCCACCACCGTGGAGCCGGCAGGTGCTTCCGGAGACATCGCCTGCCTGGCCCCTTCTACGAAGCAGCAGCATCAGTCTGAGTTTACACCTGCTCGCAGCTGGCGGCGCACCGGGGCCCCGGCCCCAAACCCTGGCACCGGGCCGTGTGAGGCTCTGTGCACAGGCCACCCTCTCGGGCTCCCGGAGGGCCGCGGGGATGCATGGGCGACAGCCGGCAGGTGGGAGCCTCCCCGGGACTGGAAGCAGCTGCGGGGGCTCAGCGCCTGGCCTCCAGGGAGGACGGGGGCGACCGCACCCGGGCTCTGCGCTGGGAGGCCTGGGGCAGCGCCTGGGCAAGGGCACGGCCGCCCGTCCTCCTGCTGCCACCGCGGGCGGGACCCATCATAGTCCCTCAAGCGAGGGGCCCAGCGGGCTTCGGAGCGGCCGAGGAGGAGCTAGTGAGGCTGTGGCCCGCGGGCCTCCCTCACCCCCTCTGGGGTCCGCGGGGCGGGCGCCCCGGAACCACGAAACAGGAGGAGCAGAGGCGTGAGATCCCGCGGTGCCGCGCTGCTCGGCACCTGGCGGCCGTCATTTATCCCCCGTGAGTCTTGCATTTGTAAGAACGAGAACAGTTTTATGTAAATGGGAAAACCCTGCACGAGATGCGCTATCTTTTAACTCGCCTTAAATCATCAGAAATCTGAGTCATTTTAACTACTGTGCCCAATTCCGCTGTACGAATGTGCCTTATTTTATTGATTGATTGATTGATATTCTTCGGATGGCATTTTGCATTGGGTTTCATATCTTAATACAGTCCTTAAGCTTGCACTTGAGTCAAAATACCCCACACTTTAATTAATTAACAGAAATCAACCTTCGTTTTGCCTCATTATTTCTATGTAATGGCAGAAAAGTGGGAAACCGCAGAGATTACAGGAAGAGAGCCTCTGGCCTGCATTTCCCAGGCAACTTCCCAGCTCCTTTAACTTTTATTCATTTATTTATTTTTAAACATTTTATTTATTTTTTTTTAATTTTTATTTATTTATGATAGTCACAGAGAGAGAGAGAGGCAGAGACACAGGCAGAGGGAGAAGCAGGCTCCATGCACTGGGAGCCCGACGTGGGATTCGATCCTGGGTCTCCAGGATCGCGCCCTGGGCCAAAGGCAGGCGCCAAACCGCTACGCCACCCAGGGATCCCCTCCTTTAACTTTTAAAATGCAAGAAGCTCTGTACTATCTTTGTGATTCTTTTTTTTTTTAATGTTTTATTTATTTATTTGAGAGAGCAAGTCAGAGAGACAGAGAGAGAGCCGAGCGAGGGGAGCGGCACCGGGAGAGGGAGAAGCAGACGCCCCACTGATCAGGGAGCCCGATGTGGGACTCGATGTCAGGACCCTGAGACCATGGCCTGAGCCGAAGGCAGACGCTTAACCGGCTGAGCCCCCCAGGCGCCCGGTCTTTGTAAATCTAACCATAACAGAGCTGACGTGATGAAACACTAGACTTTATTTTAGGGCCTTATCTTACCTAGATGTCACACGTCGGAGCCATTCCAGCCACCAGAGGGGCAGAAAAGAGATGCTGCCCCCCCACCCCGCCCGGGGCATACAGCTGAGGACCGGTGCCCCCATTTGCTGCTTGCAGCCCACCACAACAGCCTTCTAGCCTGGGGCTGCAAGGACTTCACACCCCCTGCAAGGGCATGATTTGCAAATCACTGCAAACCAAAGGCAATGATTTATGTGATTTTTTTTTTTTTTAAGTTGCAAACAGCCCGGTAACCCACAAAAAAGATTGTTTCATTAACTACTGTGAATAGCCAATGGTTCCTAACCTTTTCCAAACATAAGCCTTTTTAAAGTAAAAAAAAAAATAAAATAAATAAAAAAATAAAAATCCCTGAGTCCTGATAAGTATCTATTGAGCACCTAGTACACCGAGATGCTAGGAGCACCACGACAGCCACAGGTTCGTCCGCCCCGGAGCTGGCCTTCCTGCCACTGAGGATTGTGGCACAGCAGCGTCCCTTGTTGCGCCGAGGAGCAAGGAAAGCGCGTGACACCTGGTGTGAATTTACAGCTGCTTTGGAATGAACGTTTATCTGTCAGTCACGGTCGCGACCCTTGTAAAACCACGGGTATTTGCAAAGCACACGGCAGTCCTCTAGTCAGAGACGACGCTGGACTCATAAATGGATTCGTGGACCCCCTTGCAATAACGTTGAGCCTTTTGCCCCTCGCCCTCCACGGCAGTGCCACGCCCTGGGCTCTAGACGGTCATCCTGAATTTCTAGACACGTCATCCTCATTCTTGGAAACTGCCTCCCGTTTCAGCTCTTTTCAGGACCAGCTTCAAGCTGCACTTTTACCCCAATCTTTGGAATTCAGCGAATTTATGAGCTCTGCAAGCAAAAAAATGGTGGAGTCTTCATAGAAAAGCCTCCGGACACCCATTAGGAGGCAATACAGGCGGGAGCCCCTCAATCCCCGGGGGACGTCAGCAAGAGGCATTGACAATGGGGCTTTGGGGACTAAAATTGTTTCCAATTTTGTCCCTAATACTACCTACGGATTCTAAAAGGATCCCCCTGGGCGTGATGGTCCATGGACGTCGCTTATAGGTAACACAGAGAAATAAGAGTAATTCTGGAAGAAAACATGCTTGAGGCAGCAGCACCATAGGCCACACAAGGTTGAGATTTAGGTTCCAGGATGTGGGAAAACTGAAGTGCCCTACGGAGAGATGTGGCTTGCCCAAGTTTACAAGGAACTCGGTACTCGGGGCTTCCTGCCAAGGTTTTCTCTTAACTGTGTCACCTGCTTCAGAAGGATCGCTCCGGACATCAAGACCTGAGATTTATCTGTCCCAGCGAAATTATTCATGAATGAATGAATTCAACGCTCATGGAGGTCTTCCCTGCTCTAAGCCGGGGACTGTGCTAGCAACTGGGGATGCATAATGAATAGGATGGCATCTGGGTCTCAAAGGTCTTACATGCCAGTAAGGGGAACAAAAGATTAAGCAGGCAATTAGCATCCCCTCCGGCAATGGACCAGCAGAGGGGAACCAGGGGGCTCGAGGAACGAGCAGAGGGGACCAGCAGAGGGGAACCAGGGGGCTCGAGGAACGGTTGCTGCAGAAAGGATGCGGTCGCGGGAAAAGGCATTGATGCTCTGCCCCAGAACCCTCACGTGGTGTCTGAGCAGGGTCTCAAGGTTGACTAGGAATTAAGGGGGGGTCAGGGCAGCGAGCTCCAGGCACTGGTGCAGCATGTTCAGGGACCCGAAGCAAAAGCAAGTGTGAGATACGAGTAGTTGGCGAATCAGTGCAAGAGAGCGAGTGCTCGGGAACATGCATGTAGCTAGAGGTCCACGGGATCAGGCTGGGAGGATTCCGTGGACCGGGCTAAAGGGGCTTGGATATTTTTTTATCCTGAGGTCCAGGGAAGCCATGGAGGGGCAATGGCGACCTATCAGATCTGTGGTTCAACAGATGGGCCTGCAGGTGTGGAAACTGAATTAGAGGGAACCAGAGGAGAGCCGGGCAAGCTGGCCAGGGAGCCCCGGAGTGGCCAGGCGGGGGCGCGGAGACAAGCAGATGTCACCAATCAGATGTTAAGAGAAAGAGTCAAAGTGCCTCCGTGAATTGCTGGAAGGGCCTGTGGATGAGAGAAGCCCCATAATTTCTTGCCCGTGAAATGTAAAATCCTTTAATTAGTAAGATAGACTTACTGGTTCACCGAGAAACCTGGCACAGGAGAATGTGTGAGCCGCCTGGCTGACGGGGCTCCGGCCACCTCTCACGGCCTGTCCCTCTCCCTCAGGGTTTTGCATACCTGCGTCATCAGTTCGGCCCCCAGAGCGCCCACTGGGAATCTTTCGTGGAGAAAACTAGTAATGAGGCTGCCACAGACGGAAGAGAGTTCCAGGTGCATACACGGAGGGCTGGGCAGGCGTGCAAATGCTATGTGAGTATCTTATACATATATGGCGTACATATAGATAGATTTCCCCTCAAGAATACATACGTTTGTAGGACAACTCCTAAAGAATGAGTCACAGCAGTGCTCTGCCTCCCGTCCTGAAAAACCCCTATAGTGTCCTGGAGGACAAGCCTCAGGCTGAGTCCCTTAGATGTGGGGTGCAGAAAGGAAGAGCCCGGCAGGCAGTTCCAGTTGAGCCAGAAAAAAAACAAATAATGTAGCAAGATATCTACACGTCAGGGCTGGGTGTTTTTGAGATAGGGAACATATTGTAAACAAAGGATAAGAGCATGACAGAGCCGGAGTTAAGGATCCCTAAGGGCACCCACCTGTAGGCCGCATCCGGCGGAAAGGGCAAGGCTTGGCCACAACTCAGTAGCGGGACTCGGAGGGCTGTGACCGACCAGCCCACTGATGTCTACTCCCAGCGTATGACCTTCCTGGCACATAAGGGCACTACACGTGGAGGCGTGAATAAGGAGGAATCATCTAATAGAGCAAATCCTCCGTCTTATAAGTTCCGTAAGGTCAAATACTGACCTTTGGCCTCCTGGAACTTGTGCAAGGGTCCTTGGAGGGGCGAACGCAGGTGTGAGTCCTGACGGGATGAAGCACACCGGACAGAGTCCCTTGGTGCTAAAGGGGGTCATCTGCAGGCTACTGGGGTCTCTTCTAAGCTTCTGGGGGCAACCCATCCAAGAAGAGCTAAAGGAATCCCAGGCCCCCTGAGTTTCTGGATCCTGTAAAGAAGATCCCCAGAAATGGACCCCCTTGGGCATCGGTCAGGATCCTAGCAAGACAGCAAGGAAAGTGTACTGCAGCCTTCCCTGGAAGGAGGCACGTTGGGTCAGACGGTGGCTGCGAGGGAGTGAGCTACAGGAAGCAGGAGGTGTGCATGCGCGCGTGCTTGTGTGCAGGGGCGCCCATGGGTGCTCACAGGGCTGATGCTCTATGATTAATGAATGCATTAAAAATAAGACTTCTGGGCAGCCCGGGTGGCTCAGCGGTTCAGCGCCTGCCTTCAGCCCAGGGCGTGACCCTGGAGACCTGGGATCGAGTCCACGTCGGGCTCCCGGTGCATGGAGCCTGCTTCTCCCTCTGCCTGTGTCTCTGCCTCTCTCTCTCTCTCTCTGTGTCTCTCATGAATAAATAAATAAAATCTTGAAAAAATAAATAAAAATAAAAATAAGACTTCTATGTCTATTTCAGGCTTGATTTAAATTCCTTTCTTGAGATCTGTTAGAAAAGGTAGCCGTCACTTAATGGAGTTCCACAGCACCCTCTCCGACCAACAAAAGAAGTAACATCTAATTAGCAAAAGGTTTGGAGAACAGATCTTCCCGCCTATTAGAAATATAGGAAAATACTAAAAACTGATCTGAATGGGAACTCAAAGAGCCAGAATATCACAACTGGGAGTTTGTTGCAGAGGATTTTTTTTTGTTTTTTTTTTTTGCTTCTTTCTGGCTTGTTAGTTGAGTATGTGAGATGATAACCTTCAGATAAAGATACTCTGGTGGGAAAACAGTGTGGACTCATGAAAAGTTCCCAACAGGGATCCCTGGGTGGCGCAGCGGTTTAGCGCCTGCCTTTGGCCCAGGGCACGATCCTGGAGACCCGGGATTGAGTCCCACGTCAGGCTCCCGGTGCATGGAGCCTGCTTCTCCCTCTGCCTATGTCTCTGCCTCTCTCTCATTCTGTGTGACTATCATAAATAAATAAAAAAATTTATTTAAAAAAAAAAGAAAAGTTCCCAACAAATAAGTATGAATGGAGGAAATGAAGTTAGGGAAGGAGGGAGTCTGTACAGTATTTAAGAGGCACTTCATTTTGGTTGAAAGGGCACAGGCAGGAATGATTCAAGGAAGCTGCCTGCATTCACGAATTCATCATCCTTTGTTAAAAGTCTATTTAATGAACTTTAACATCTGCCATGTGTCCTCTACCGAGACGAGGGCTCTGGCCGTACAGCCAAACCTGTATGGTCGTTGTTCTCGTGGAACTTCTTAGTCTGAAGAGGGAAGGAGAAACTCCAGGTGACTAAAACAGCAAATGCTATAAAAATAAACTCAACACAACAACAAAATAAAAATAAAAAAAAATAAATAAACTCAACAGATGCAAGATGGAGTAACCGGAAAGGCCCACTTTGGCTTGGGTGTCCTCTTGGGGAAAGTCACATTTAAGCTGATACCTAAAAGGCGAGAAGAAAATAAGTAAATAAAAAATAAAAGTTGAGAAGGATTTAATCCTGGGAAGAGCTTGGGGAAGGCCATGCAGGCAGAGGGAACAGCATCGGCAGCGACCTACAGCAGAGAAGAACTTGACGTTGGGAGGAACCGAAGGGAAAGGACAGTGTGCCACGAACATGGAGGAAGGAGGGACGGGAGATGGAAGAGAGAAGGAGGAGGAGGCAGGTGGTACAGGGCCTCGTAGGCAACAGAACACGGCCTGGGTCACGTTCTGATGACACTGGAAAGTCACCCGTGTGTGTTACTCAGGGTAGAGGTGTCACGGGCTTCAGGCTTTTCAGCATCTGGCTGCTCTGTGAGGAACAAGCTGGAAGAGGCCAGAGCAGAGGGGGCGAGAACAGGGAGATGGTTGCAGTGGTTCGGAGCAGAGAAGACAAGGGAGGCGTCTGGGTATGAGTAGGCCAGGGTGATATTTTTAAAAATTAATTAATTTTTTAAAGATTTATTTATCTGTTTATTTATTCATGATAGACATAGAGAGAGAGAGAGAGAGAGAGAGAGAGATGCAGACACAGGCAGAGGGAGAAGCAGGCTCCATGCAGGGATCCCCATGTGGGACTCGATCCCGGGACTCCAGGATCGAGCCCTGGGCCAAAGGCAGGTGCCAAACCACTGAGCCACCCAGGGATCCCCCCAGGGAGATATTTTAAAGCCAGAACGGGCATGACGTGCAGGACGGGGACAGGACAGATCGAAAGTGATCCCTGCACTTCAAGTTTGGGCAGGTGCTTCTTCATTTGTTCAAATCAAGGAGAAAAGTGACCTGATGGGGATGCCCGAGTGGTTCAGTCCGTCTATCTACGGCTCAGGTCATGATCCTGGGGTCCAGGGATGAAGCCCCGCATCCGGCTCCCTGCTTGGTGAGGAGTTGGCTTCTCCCTCTCCCTCTACCCCTCCCCCCGGCCTGTGTTCTCTTGCACGTGCTCTCTCTCAAATAAATAAATAAATAAATAAATAAATAAATAAATATCTTTAAAAAAATAAAAGTGACATGATGTAACTTTGGAGAAAATGAGGACTAGGACAGCTACCACAAGCGGTAATTGAGTAATGCTAACTCTGCACCCAACCCTGCAGCAGGTAGGAAATGGTTTCACAAGGCCTGAGTATTTCTCATTCATTCTAAGAAGCTGGGATTATGGTCCTGCCCTTCTGGTTGCTGGACTGGCAAAGTAAATAAAATTGAGCTCACAGCTCATGAAAATAAATCGTGCACCGAGTGGGTCATGATTAAATTAGGACAAGAAGGGTTGTTATTTTAGACTAGGGTTTTCCGCCTATCGGAAAATCTTGGGGGAAGGATCATCGCATGATGAAATCTGGTTGCCAAGTGATGGAAGAAGATACAATTAGCCAGACAAAGAACGTAAACTTCCACAATGGGAGCTTCAAACCAGAAAGAAAAGAATTATAGCAGGAGCGGAAAATGGAAAGATGATCTCAGAGAACAAAACCTCCACAGGATTTGAATCCGTGAGAGGAAAAGACCCCTCGTCAGCAGAACCTGGGTAAGAAAAGCCTCATGGGCCCAATCCAGGAGGAAAAGAGGAATCAGATGATACACCGTCGTCTTGGGGTGAAAGGGAGGAATGAGAGGACAGCGGGCACACTGGCAGATGGCTTCAGGGTGGCCGTGATGCTCACTCTGCCCAGGGGGGGAGGGAAGGCTTTTGTCACCGTGGTCCCTAAAGAAGCTGAAGGGCAGGGGTGCCCGGGTGGCTCGGTGGGTTAAGCGTCTGCCTTCAGCTCAGGTCATGACCTCGGGGCTCCGGATCAAGCCCCACATCAAGCAGGGAGCCTGCTTCTCCCTCTCCATCTGCTGCTGCCCTCCCCCCCACCCCGCTTGTTCTCTCTCCCCGGCTCTGTCAAATAAATAAATATTTTTTAATTCTTTTAAAAGGAGCCAGAGAGCATCTATGCTTCCTGTGCCCCTACCCCACCCTCACCCCCTCCTCCCTTCTGCCCTGCAGAGCCCTGTCCCCGGGGCTGGCTTCCCTTTCCTTGGCTGAAGGGCCTCCCTCCTCTGCAACCGTCACGGCGTCAACAACAGTGACCAGCACGGACCCGTCAGGCGCGGGGGATGCACGGTTGCACGAGCGGCAGCACGACAAAGCAACCCACATGTCGAAGGCATCGCCTAGCAACGAATCGACATCAATTAACCCAGAGAGGCTCGCCTCAGGGAGAGGACATGGAGCCAACTGACAGAAGTTCCTCCCCCGAGAGGCAGCCTGGACTACGGACAGAAGCCACGCCAGCCTCGGGGAGCTGAGGAAGCCTCCCCGCCGCCGAGAGCAGGAAGCCAGGGACGCCAGCCCCGCTAACTACAAGGAAATGAATTCCACCAACCAGAGTGAGCTTGGAAGTGAATTCTTCCCCAGTTGAGCCTCCAGATGAGCACACGGCCTGGCTGATGCTCCAAGTGCAGCCTTGCGAGACCTCGAACAGAAGGCCCAGCAGAGCTGAGCCCAACGACTCCCAGCCCACGGAAACTGTGAGATGATACGATGATATACGCGTATTCTTTTAAGCTGCTTCGTGGCAATTTGTCACGTGGTGCTGGAGAACCAGCAGCTTCGTGGGTGTTGGGAGAACTAAATGGAATCCTTCCCACAGAGTCTGACACACAGGGCCTCAGGACTGTTGGCTGTTCCCAGTATCTCCATCACACCTTTGTAGTGCCAGAGACCAGGAGGGGACATCTGTGGCCTCGGTCCTTTGGGGAAGGCTCACAAAAGGGCAGACCTTAAGGTGAGTAGTAAAAAGGAGGACATCTTCAATAATGGGTGAGAGGATGGCGTGGAGAAAGGAGAATGGGAGCGTGGGTGAGATCCTACCAGGGGGAGAGTACAGAGGTGGGATGGCAACTAACCAATGGTCTCCTTCATTCATTCATGCACTTAAGGCTGCTGCTAAGAGCTGGGAAACAAAGCTTAACAGGCCCAATGGCTTATAGGGCAGTGTAGTACTTATAGGGATGTGCCCTGCACACAGTTGGAGAATGCGCTAGACTCAGACTAGACTGAGACTGAGAAAAAGGAGTGAATGCTACATATCTGGATAATAAATGTGGGCCCAATGGAGGATCTATACAAGGGGGAGAGGTGGTCCAAGAGTTAGGGGAAGGTCAGCTGGGGCATCCCTGTCCTCGAGCACACCTTTGAGTGAATCAGAAAACCAGGCCCCTGTGACAAGAGCAGTTAGAAAGGCATGCCTGGGGTAGCTGCAGCCTCATTGGCACTAGGCTCGCCAGCCAGGAGATGTACTTACAAACGATAGAAAAGATGGCCCTAAAAGAAAAAAAAAAAAAAGAACGGCCCTTCCCATGGAGGGAGAGATCCGGCTCCACGCCGTGGAGCAGGCCTTGGTTAATGGAGCGTGGGCTGGACTTCAGCTCCTGCTTGCCCTACTCAGCTCGTGCCTCTGTGCGGGACACACGCTGCGTAGCTATGTGCCAGGGCCCTCCTAGGCCAAAAGGGCAAAGGCTCTGGATCCAGGGGCCTACCACCTGCAGTCCTATTTCCCAGACTAACAGTGACTCTCCCTCCCCCAGTCCTCTGCTCATGCACGAGTCTGCAAAGTTCTCTGTATGTTGCTCATCTTGCTCCAGCCAGACACCAGTCTATGAAGGAAAGGGTCGGGCCAGGTGCCCCCTACTTTGCTTCCTCCTCCTGCAGTCTGCCCTTCTGACACTGTCTGCTCTGAGAGCCTGAGAATCATGTCCTGGCATACTCTACAAAGTCCAGCCCAGGGTGAGCCCCAAGAGTCCTTATGATCCAGTCCTATGTACCCCTTGGGGTGGGGACGGCAGGAGTCTGCCCAGGATCGTGAAAGGACGGGGTGATTACAGATCGGTCGTCCATCTCACGGTGCAAACCGTGAGAATCAACAGCATCACTTACAGACAGCGTCACAAGCATCCACGGCCAGGTGGCTGCTGATTCCAGGGTCAAGGAGTCCAGGAAGCCCGAAGGGCTGGATGGGAGGGGATGTCTGCCCACTTACAAAAACAGTTGCTATTTTTAGAGAATGAATCAGCTTCTTTAGTATCTGCAACAACTCGGCCAGTTCGGGGGCGACTGTGTACTGTCCTCCGCCTCCGGCCCCTCACCCCCTGCCTCTGAGGGGGAGCCTTCTTCAGCCCAATTGCAAGTGTGAGAGACTCCTCAACGCTCCTGGGTCTCGCTCCCCAGGCTGCTTTCTCTAACAATCCACCTTAAGTTGCAGAAGGAAATTATTCCAGGGGAGGGGAGCTGCCAGAGCTAAGTCGCCAGTTTGTGGACAGGCAGTTGGAGGCTGAACTAGCCTTTATAACAGACGCTAAAAATCAGCGTTATGTACTCATATTGACCTCGATCATTTAGAGAGCCCCTCGCAGTAACAGCGTGGAAAGTATCCAGTCAACAAAGACTTTTTGGATGGCGGCGATTTTACCAAGTTGGAAAAGATAAAGTCCCCGCCCTGCAACCACAGGTCAGTGGAGACCAGGGACAGGGGACCCGATAGTTGTAAAACCGTGCAGAACCCGGTGGGTGAGACAGGAGAGACGCCGCAAATGTTTCAAGGCTTCGCACGGGTCGACTAAGAAGTCTTGAGAGAGAAGGTGACGTTCGGGGTGGAGGGATGGGCGGCGTGTCTGCAGGCCTGGAAGGGAGGGCAGCGCAGGCTCGGCCCAGGGAGCCGTCGAGCGGGCACAGCGCCTTGGGAAGCTCACGGTTTGTGCAGAGGGCAGCAGAGGCGGCTGGGGGCGTGCACGGAGCCTGAGGAACGAAGCCGTCGAGTAACTCGGGGCCGGAAAGCCTGTGCGGCCAGGAGAGGGGCATCGGGGGGTCAGGGAAGCCCGAGCAACGCAGAGGAGGCCACCCCCGAGTGGGGCAGCGGCAGATGACTCAGTCAGCGACGGGCTGGAACCAGCACCGGGCCGGGTCCTGAGGGCCTGGATGGCTGGGAGAGCAGGGCCCTCGGAGGGGTCGCAGGACAGAACTGAAACTGTGCTTTCCCGACAGAAAGCAGAGCCTTGATCGTGGAGCGAAGAAGCAGCCCTCGGGCTGCTCCGCGGCGAATGTCTCACGTGTCTGGAAAGTCTGGGTTATGGGCAGCGGCAGCCCCGCTGGCTTCGGGGCTGGGGACGGACTCAAACCGTGACCAGACCAGGAACAGGAAACCATGGAGAAGCACTTGCAGCTGAAATCAAAAGACTGAGCTTGTGGCCCGGGCTGGGCGACTGTAGGCAAATGGCTTTTCCTCTCAGGACCTCAGGGTCTCCCTGTAAAATGGGACCATCTGGGGCCCAGTCCAAACCTTACCCGGGATGCTTCTGTGAGTGGCAAGGGTCGTGCAGAGGTCTGTGTCTCTTTATGAGCCAGACACGGTCCTGACTGCCTTCATACACATTGAAACTCATTTGTTTCTTTTTTTTTTTTTAAGATTTTATTATTTTTTATGTATTTATTTTTTTAATTTTTTTTAATTTATTTACTCATGAGAGAGAGAGAGAGAGAGAGAGAGAGGCAGAGACACAGGCAAAGGGAGAAGCAGGCTCCTTGCAGGGAGCCTGATGTGGGACTCGATCCCAGAGTTCTAGAATCACGCCCTGGGCCTAAGGCAGACGCTAAACCGCTGAGCCACCCAGGGATCCCAAGATTTTATTATTTTTTAAAGATTTTATTTATTCATGAGAGACACAGACAGAGAGAGAGAGAGGTAGCTTTCCAGTATTTGATGGCTTGGCCAAGATATTCCAGTGGCGACACCAACAAGCAGGATTTTCAAATATTGGGTAAGGGGATATGTCGCTATTTAAAGAACGCACATAACTCCGCCAACCAGTATGTTTCAAATGACGGAGGTACGGTGTTAGGAAAAGATGCATTCACAGCGCAGGATAAAGGGATCGATTTTAATGTAAGAATGCAAAAAGTGCAAGGTGTTTGGGGGGCCCGGGCGGTTGAGCGTCTGACTTGGTTTTGTCTCTGGTCATGATCTCAGGCTCCTGGGATCAAGCCCCGCGTTGGGCTCCAAGCTCCCTTGAGGTCCTGTCTCCCTCTCCCTCTGCCCCTCCTGCTCGTGCGCGTGCGCTCTCTTTCTCTCTCTGAAATGAATAAATAAATCTTTAAACAAAAATACACAAAGTTGGGGATCCCTGGATGGCTCAGCGGTTTAGCGCCTGCCTCCGGCCCAGGGCGTGATCCTGGAGTCCCAGTATCGAGTCCCACATCGGGCTCCCTGCATGGGAGTTGCTTCTCCCTCTGCCTGTGTCTCTGCCTCTCCCTTTCTCTCTGTGTCTGTCATGAATAAATAAATAAGGTCCTTAAAAAACAAATTCTTTAAAAAAAAATACACAAAGTTCATTTATCTGGTTTCAGATCCCGCGTTATAAGGAGACTAAGAAACCACCACTCCTTGAGTTGAAATGTTGTATGATAAAAGAACACCCAGCATTATCTAAGAAACCTATTAAAGGACTCCTTCCTTTTTTCTGCCACATATATGGATGAGACCAGATTTTCCCCGTAATTGTCAACCAAGCAGCATAGCGCAACAGGTTGGGTGCAGGAGCGGCTATGAGACTCTGGCTTCAACTCTTCAGCTAAACATTAAAGCAACTTGCAAGAATAGAAAATAGTGCCACACACACAAAAAAAAAATAAATAAATAAAATTAAATAAATTAAATGAATAAAATAAAATAATAAAATAATAAATAAATATAAATAAAATAAATATAAATAAAGTAAAATAAATAAAAATAAATAAATAATTAATAAAATAAAATAAAATAAATAAAATAAAATAAAATAAATAAAATAAAATAAAATAAAATAAAATAAAATAAAATAAAATAAAATAAAATAAATAGAAAAAGAAAGAAAACAGTACCACACCTCTCAGTGAGCCACTGCATAACGTGGAGACTGCTAGCCGTGTCGGGGCCTGTAATCCTCTTCCCCTCCCCCCCTACCTCCCTCGCCGCTCAGCTCCTGCACCCCTGCAAGCTCACGGACCCCAGCCTCTTCTTGTGGCCCCGGCCATTGTCATCCAGGCACCAGGCAGCCCGTCTGTGGTGCTCCCTGGGTCTGCCCTTCCTCTGCCTTAGCTGGAGGGAAACAGGGCCGAGAACCCCAGCCTCCCTCCCTCTCTGCCTGCAGTGCCAGCGCTCAGTGCCACCAAGGCACAGGCATCCGGGTGCCTACCAGTTCACCCCACCCCACCCCGGGTTGGTCTTGCCACTGTGGCTCCGAGCGGCAGGGCACATGGACGGCAGGAACGTGGTCACTGAAGCCAGGAGTTCAGTCCCCTGTGGCCCTTCCACTCCCGGGACAGTCCCTCCACCTCCTTTGCCCCAGCATCCTAAGCTGTAAGTAGAGTCAAGTCCATACCTGATGCTTGGAGCTGTTACAAGATCTGCTAATAGATGTTGAAGGAAATGCCTAGAAGACTACAAAGCAGGGGATCCCCGGGGGGCCCAGGGCATGACCTCAGGTGCTGGGTTCAAGCCCCACATCGGGCTCCCTGCATGGAGCCTGCTTCTCCCTCTGCCTGGGTCTCTGCCTCTCTCTCTCTGTCTGCATCTCTCATGAATAAATAAATAAAATCTTAAAAAAAAAAAAGACTATAAAGCAGGCTAGGTTTTAAATGCTTCATTTCTGACGCTTAAAGATTTAAGGATTTCTTTTCCTGTTCACAAAAGTCACAAATATATAGATTGTGATCATCTTGGGAAGCGCAGGAAAGAATAAACAAGAAATTATCCGTAAGCCCACCACCTGAGCAACCCCACTCATCTTAATTTCTTTGCTTCTTTTTTGACCACTTTTTTCCACAGTTGATATCATGCTCGTGATTTTGAAATGCTGTTTTACGGTACTGCTTCCTGTTTTTATGCACCATACTATAAGCATTTCCCCAGGTTATTAAAATATCTTCTCAAGCACGATATGTCATAGCCACATGATGAGGCCACGAACATTTTTGAGCATAAGGCTGTTTTGTGCATTTTGGATTACTTTTACAGGGTGAGGGCCCAGAAGTCAGGTCACTGTTTCAAGCCTCTCGAGCTATTGCTCTCGCCCCCTCTTTCCTGGAGTCAGAAGCTGAAGCACAAACATCGAAGTGATTTGTCCTGTCACGTAGCTGACCCTCCGCAGGCCCGGGACAGCGCAGGCCGGGCCCTTGGCTGCACGCCATGCTCTGCGCAGCCACCGACGGCTCGACTGTGCCCGGGGCCCCCGCCCTTCCCCGGGGGTCACGGCGAGCGCGAGCCCGTGAGCAAGGGCTGCTGCACGTGGTGTGGACCCCGGGCCCACAGGCCGCCACCCTGAGCCGCCGATGTCGCTCCTGCCTCAGCGTCCCCCAGGCCGGGCCTAACCTGCCCAGACGCCTCACTACCAGAACGAAAACAGAAACATTTTGGGTTTGATTTGCATAAAAAGAGCAAAGATAATCAGTTCGCTCCAGCTCAGTGCAACGGTTGGCTTCGTTGGCCATAGAACCGGGGCCGCTAGACGGCAAGGCCCGCAGGGGTGACGGGGTGACACGGCGGCCAGCAGTGGCAGGAGGGGTGGCCGGGTGGCCCTCAGTGCCAGGGACTGCGAGGAGAGCCCCCGGCCCGGCCCGGCGACTGGTGGTGGCCCAGCTACCGGGTGCCCCGCTACCTGTGCCCACGGCCATGCTGGTGGCCGCTGCCCTGCGAGAACCGGGAGCTCCTTCATTTTCCCAAGTGGCCGGGAGCTCAGGACACTGAGGGGCCGTCGTGAGGCCAGGACCCAGGGGACACGGCGGGTGGGCGGCTGTTTGGCGGATGCCCCCACACAGACCCAGGCTCCAGGGCCTCTGTGCCAGGGCAGGGCCGAGTCCTGAAATCGGGGAAACGGGGCGCTGCTGCACCTGCGGCCGCGTCAGGCTCCCAGCACAGGAACAGAAGGAGAAGGCGGACCCCACAGGCTTTCTGAGCCTGGAAGGACACGTCCCCACTGCTGGGAGATGCCCCACCGCCCTCCTAGGGGCACCGTGAGCTCAGGGAGGAGCCCGGCAGGAAGCCAGTAACCCACGTGAAAAGGTCTGCGTGGCGCAGAAACCATCCGGCGGCACAGAACAAGCCATTCGTCATTTATATGATGAGAGCTCATATGTACAAAAGAGCGCACTTTTTTGCAAGAAAGCGTTCAAATAAAAAGATTAACCCAGAGGCATTAAAATGCGGGTCTTGGACTGGAGCATGGAAATAATCACCTTTCACCCATGAAAAAGAGAAGCCTCCCGGGGGCCAGGTCGGGGAATGTCCGTGAACTGAGGGATATCGTTAACTCAGTCGTCTGGGCCTAAAGGTCCAAAATTTCCAAATGAAAAGAAAGAAAAAAAATAATAAATAAATAAATAAAAATTAAAAAAGAAAGAAAGGAAAGAAAGAAAGAAGAAAGAAAGAAAGAAAGAAAGAAAGAAAGAAAGAAAGAAAGAAAGAAAGAAAGAAAGAAAAAGCAGGAGGCCCGGGAGGTGCCGGCAAGGACGGCGTTGGCAGGGCCACGAGTTTATTTGTATAAAGGGAGGCGATCACTGGCGTCTGAATACGACGCGGAAGTTTGGGCCTTGGAGGCACATTCGAGCCACCACCGGGGGAGCCTTCAGAGGACACTGGGCCCGGCCTTCGGGGTTTCGAGGGGGCCTGGGATTCAACACTGCAAAGGGGCCGCTGGGCGTGAGGGGACGTGGCTGAAGCACCCGCATATGCCCTTGGGCCCCGTGTTTGGGACGCTCGGGAAGGGAGGGCTGGCTGAGAGAAAAGGAGAAGCATTTTCATTTTTTGCATTCATTTTCCTTAAATTCCATTCATTAACGTGTAGCGTGTCATTAGTTTCAGAGGTAGAGCTCGGGGACTCATGGGTCGCACATAAGCCCCGGCGCTCAGCACACGGGGCGCCCTCACTTGCGCCCGTCGCCCCGTCACCCATCCCTTCCCCTCCCTCCACCCCCGCCCCCTGCAGCCACCCTCAGCCTGTGTCCTCGAGTCGAGAGCCTCCCACGGGTGGTCTCCCTCTCCGATTTGCCCTGTTTTGTTTTTCCCTCCCTGCTCCTACGATGCTGCTTTGCTTCCTGAATTCCACGGCTGACCACTGCCTCTTTCGCGCAGCACAACACCCTCCAGCTGCATCCACGTTGGTGCAGGTGGCAAGACTTCGTTTCTCGGTGGCCGACTTGTATTGCGTTGGGTACATACGGCATCCGGAAGGAGCGTTTGTGCAAAAGGGTCAGCCGGAGCGACCCCGGGAGGCGGCGTTCTGGAGAAAGGTGTTGAGGAGATGCAGGGCCCGGGGCAGTGGTAGGGGACTGGGTCCGGGGGGACCCCCGCAGCACAGCTGAGGCTAAGAGCCCTGCCGCCCCGAGCAACGGAGACTTAGCCCCGGTGAGCGAGTCTCCGGCATGGGGACCCCAACCTGTGGCCCTTCCGATGCGACCGCCAGACCTCCCTCTGACCAGTGCCCATCCCGGGAGCTGGGGACAAGCTACCCCAGAAGGAGCTGCAAGAGATTGGGGCTTCTGGAGGAAAAAAGAAAGGAGAGTTTAGAACGGAATTGAATCCTTGCTCGTTCCTCTCCCTTTCTCGGAAGAGAAACATTTCATAAGAAATGTTTTCCCTTCATTGCAAACTCTCCATCACACTCTGCATTTGAATCTTTTTTCTTCTTCTTCTTCTGAATCCCTTCATTCTGGAAGCTCACTTGTTTTTAGTCCTTTCGGTGTTGCCAGCCAGGTGTGGTGAAGACCCCAAGAGCTCCTGAGCTCCCAAGGCGGGAAGGTCTGCTGGGCTGCACGGACAAGGGGAGGTGCGGAGCCCGTGTCTGCAGGGGACAGGGGGCACCTGGTCTCAGCCGGGATGCATGGGGGGTCCTGCGCCCGTGTGCTGCAGGTTTTCACATTTGCTCAATCTTACGGACGAGGAAGGTAGAGCCAAGAGAGGTTACACAAGCTCTCAAGTGATGTGCAAACTCCTAGAAGGTGGTGGGGGTGACTCGTTCGTGCCCGGCTGCAGCCCCGACCAACAACAGCACAGGTGGGACTCCGGGAGCGGCCACGCTGGGGTCGGCCCCCGCCTTCGGATGTCCGGTGCAGGTATGCTTAGCCTCTGAAGGCCGCTCTGGGCCCACCTGGCTCCCCTGGCCATGGCTGGGCCCGCACACAGCCTGGACCTCACGCAGCTGGAGATCCTAACAGCGCCGTTCCCGGCTGCCCTGGCCCCGATGGTCACCTCTCTGTGCAGATGTATTGGCAGGAAGCCTGTTCCCCGGGTGGGTCCCACGAAGCATTCCAGAAGAAAATCCAGCATCATGGGGCTGGGAGGGAAATTAAAGGTCATCCAGTCACTCTCCCCGCACCCTCCTCGCTCCCACGCACACGCACACCCCCCTTGCTTCCCTCCCTTCGGGCACACACGCTTCCTCCCACCAATTGGTGGAAACTGTAGGCACATTTCTGGCTCAGATTATAGAATTATGTACTTATTTGAAATTGCTAAAGTGGGGAAACTACATGAAGAGGGACGTGTGTCCTAGCCACAGCCCGGCTGAGGCCCCACGGACGGCGGTGCCAATACCTTCGTATAAAGTACTAGGGTAGGGTCACGAACAGAGTGTATCTGAGCCCAAGAGGAGAGCAGGTGTTAGTGGTGGGGACACCAGGCGGAGGTGGCCAGCGGGATGGGCCTTCAAGAATGGCGAGGCTCCGTGCTTGTCGTGTGGACGGGCTGTGACAGGGCTGCGGGCGTGTGGGACCTAGGACGCCAGGCTAATTGGTGCTCAGCCAGATGGCCCAGGTCCCTGGAGGCCCCAGGGCACCTGGGAGGGTGGTGGCAGCAGAAGAGTTATCCGTCACTGAGTGTCCCTTACTTGCTCCAGAGACTTTGAACAAGACATCGAGACCCCAGCAGGTTCCTCGGCTATCAGGGAAGGGCAGGGGCGGGGCCAAGACAAATACGAGGGGGGATTAGAGGGTGCTGCGCATGGGGGGGGTGCAGGAGGCGCCGCTTACTTGTCCCAGGCCTTGGACCAACCAGTCTTGCTGAGTCCCCGATCTCGTCATCTGTAGAGAGGGAGGTCAGCCTCACGTTTATTCAAGAAAACTCTTAACATCACGGCTGGAAGAGCAAAGATGCTTGCTGGGGATGATCTCTGGGGACTGACCTGGGAAGACGTGAAGACGGGGGTGACTCGGCAGCGGGCGGCCAGAGGATCCAGGGGAGTCTTCACCTGGATGTCACGGCTGAGGCTGGCCAGCAGTGGGGCCTTCCATTGGGTGGTTGCTGGAACACCTGTAAATGGCTCCTTCGTGTAAAAAAATAAATAATAAATAAAATTTTTTTAAAAAGTACTCCTTTGTGTGGTCCCTCACCTCGGGATACTTTGGGCGTCTTCAGAGCATGGTAACTGGGCCCTAAGAGGAAGTATCCCAAGAAAGAAAAATGGAAATGCATGGAATCTGTATGAGCTAGCCTCAGAATGTACATGACCTCCCATCCCGCACACTCCAGGCGTCGAGGCAGCGGCAAAGCCTTGTCCAGGCTTGGAGGGAGGGGATGTGGACCCCACCGCCCCACGGGATGTGTATCAAGGTCACATTTTAAGGAGAGCATGCCAGAAGGACATGCTGCCGCGGCGGCAAACTTTGAAAAATATAATCTACCACAACGCTCCTCACCTTGGCACTCAAAGCCTCTGCCGTCAGCTCCCGGAGACCTGCTCCTGCTCGGTGCAAACCCTCCTCAAGGCAGCCCGGCCTCCTGCCCACGCCCAGAAGATGCCGTACGCGTCCCAGCCGGAAAGCCTGAGCCCTGTTCTGCCCGCCTCTGGACTGTTCAAGTTCCAGCTCCCAAAGGATTCAGGCTCCTGGTGTGTTTGCGGAACACTTAGACCAAAAACGAAGGATCAAAAAAAACAAAACAAAACAAAACAAAACAAAAAACAAAGGGTCTTGGCGACCATAGTTCCCAGGTCTTCTTTACTGCTCTAGAGTAAGGGCTGCTTCTTTCTTAGAATTAGTAGAAATTCGTATGATGGCAAATTGAACACCAATAAAAAATAAATTTTAAAAAATAAATAAATAAATGAAATAAAAACATCCGTATCTTGTTTTATTAATGAGAAAAAAGAGAATTAGTAGAAATTCATATGTTGGCAAATTGAACACCAATAAGAAATAAATAAATTTTAAAAATAAATAAAATAAAAACATCCGTATCTTGTTTTATTAATGAGAAAAAAAAGAATTCGTAGAAATTCTAACATGCTGAGAATCGCTTGTTCTGAAAAGCATCTGCCAAGCGTGGCCACGGGTCCCCTTCCACGGCAATGCTGGCACATACATTCTTATGACATTCAGGTTCTTTCTCTCTCCCCGACAGAAAGAATGACTACGGTGAATTAAAGGCAGCCGGTCCTAAACCAACAACCGGTGCGGCTGACAATAGAAGTGCGAATACCATTACGGTTAATGGATTTTTTTTTTCAGCTTTGCTCCATTTCAGCTCATTAGACTTTCCACTAATCAAGGGCCGGCCACCGCGGCTCGCTAACTGCACTCCAATTAAATCAGGGGCCAGGCCCTGCCCCCTGTGCAGACCTCAGCCCCAGGAGCTCGGGGCATCTAATAGGGCTCGGGGAACAGCGGCCGCCTGATGGAAAACGCCAGGGAGGCGACCACGCCATGCGGCTGCCCTGCGTTCCAGCTGGAGACCCAGGCCCCCTGAGCACAGCGGCAGGAGCGGGCTTCGGGCCTTGGAGGAGCCGCGCACCCTTCTTCACCTCAGTGCGGGGAGGCACGGGGGGAAGGTGGTGGTGTCCCCATTTTAATGATGAGAAAACTGAGGCTCAAGGAGGTCAGGGGGCTATTGCAGGACCGTGGCCCCCGTGTCGGGTGCAAGGTCCCCAAACCAAGTGTTGCCCATCACCCAGGCCCCCCTGGTTTGCACCAGCACCGCCCGTTCAGCTGGCTGGCTCTCTCATTTCGCGATTCACTCATCAGTTGACTTGGCAAATGCTTATCAAGCACGTACCTTCCACGCAGCCTGAGCCCGACGTGGGCCCTGGGCAAGGAACGGCGAGCAAGGGCCACGTCCCTGCTTGCATCAGGCGCGTAGTCCGGAGGGAGAGACGGAATAAACCTCCGATAGAACGGGGCAGGACGGCAGGTGCGGCAGGAGAGCAGGACAGAGTCCCGGGATAGGGAGCGGCCAGGCCGTTGGGGCGAGGAGGAAGGGGGTCCCCGGCTGGGACTGCCGGGAAGGTAACGACGCTGCAGCTGGGACCCTGACGACGACAAGAGGCCGGCAGTGTACAGATCTGGGGGAAGAGTCCCAAGCCGAGGCTGCAGAGGGTACAAGGTAGGAACGGGCCGGTCACGTCATGGGGACAGGGAGACCGCTGAGAGCGCAGGGTCCGGAGCGCCGGGGAGTGGACGGGACCGGAAGGCGCGGGCCTTGGAGGCCATAACACGGTGCAGGCAGGCTCTGTAGCAGCTGCGGAGCCCAGAGGTGAACGAGATGGGGACGCGGCACCTTCCGGGAACAGCCGGGCCCCATCTCCAGAAGCCTGTCCCACCTGGCATCCGCAGGGCCCTGCCTGCATCGAAGCAACCGGGGAACCAGCCTCGTCCCCCTGCCGGCAGGACCCGTGGACAGTCAGGAGGGGACACTTGGGATTCCCAGACTCTCCGTCGGATTCCGTTTGCCATCTGCCCATCCCTTCCACCCTTCACCCGCGGATCCTGGAGTTGGAGGAGGAAACGCCTGGAAGCCCCCAACTCCGTCGCACGGGTCCCCTGCCCCTCTCGCCACTTGGAGCACAGAGGCCCCTAGAGCCAGAGCCGCCCGGCTCCGTATTCCCGTGGTGGCAGGTGGACGGGCGCGCTGCTGAGGGGTGGGCCCCCTGCACTGAGGTGATCGCTGTGCCAAATAGAAAACATGGGAACCCCATCCCGGAGCCAATGCCAGTGGCTTGGAGCGACAGCTCAGTGTGGGTGCTCTGGGTTAGAGCAGGACGTGGGCAGCACCCCGCACACGCACACGCACGCCCACTTTGCACGCGCTCCCTCTGGATTGCTGTAGGCACGGCCTGCACCTTCCCCACCCGTGTCCTTGCGTCCAACCAAGGGCCGTGCTCCGGGCAGGGAATCTGCACCCTGTGAGGGCACCAGACAGGGCGGACGTCCCCCTGCCTCCCCCATTTACCTCGTTTCCCGAGCACAGCACAGCCCAAACCTGGAGGGGTGCCCCCTCCTGAGGCCAACCCAACGGGGCCATCAGGGCCATCCCATCCTGCAATGAGGCCTGGGCCTTCCCCACCCTTTCCCTTCAGGCCACGACACCCCACCGGCTGAGATCGGAGGCGCTCGCTCGCTCTCTCTCCCTCTCCCATGTGTAAGGGTATAACCCAGGGAGAGATGGGTTGGGGAAAGGTAGGGAGTTCCAAGGAGCAATGGGGGCTGTTGCAAGAGACGGCGACAGCTGGAGCCAATGGGGGAAATCAGAGGCAGCAGGAAAGGACACAAGGAAAACCTCAGCCTTGCTAATGCTACAAGCTTCCCAAGTCGGATAAATACTATTTGGAAAATGCCCGATGTTGCATTTGTCTCCACAGCATCCCACGAATTGCTGGGCATGCAGAAAAGGTGCTAGAAAGCCAGCAGGCTGCGGTGGGTTGGAGCACTGGCTTAGCGGCCGGGGTACCTCTCTGAACGTCGGTCTCATCATCTGTGAAGTTGCCCATAGTTGCACATGAAGAGCTTAGAGCGGTCCCGGCAGGCTCAATAACTGGAGGCTCAATAACTCCTAGTTCTGATATTATTATAGGAAACACATATAAACACCTGCTAATTGATTAGGAAAATTATATTAGGGGCACCCGGGTGGCTCAGCAGTTTGGCATCTGCCTTCGGTCCAGGGCATGACCCCGGGCGGGGTCCCGGGATCGAGTTCCGCGTCGGGCTCCCTGCGCGGAGCCTGCATCTCCCTCTGCCCGTGTCTCTGCCTCTCTCTCTCTGTGTGTCTCTGTGTCTCTCAGGAATAAATCAATAAGATCTTTAAAAATAAATAAAAATAGAAAAAGCAGAATTATCTTAAAGACTGGAATGGGCAGTAACAACTTCTGTTCCGAGCTGCTCCAAGGTGGTGGCGCTATCCTCCTTCACCACGACAGCAGCAGGAGGAACCGTGACCTTTTCCCTATGCCAGTCGTGTCCGTGAGTCCTGTCCACGGAGGTGGAACACCCGCCACAAGTAACCTTGCATCCACCGGGTTGCCTCAAGATTTGCAATCACGGTCAGACCAGACACGTCTCAAGTGGCTTAATGGCAGGCCAAGCCGTCTGTCCCTCCCCTCCCGGCTGGAGTGTCTTTGGAAAAGCCTCGGGAGCCACAGGTGACATACGTGGTGACGGTGCAGGAGGGTCGAGGCTGCGGGGCGTCCTTGAGCAACAGAGGCAGGAGGCGCAGCTTCTGCACACCATGCAGTCATGGCTCCCAAGGTCCCGGACTCATCGCCCCGGGCCGGGCCGCTGCGCCAGCTGCGGGGGCGGGACTGTCAGGCCAGCAGGGACAGAGAGGGGGCATCCCGAGATTCTCTGAAGGCTCCTCTGCACCCCACCCCTGCCCTGGCCTGAGCTGCTGGTTGGCTCTTCCAAAGCCCAATAACCTGGGAAGCCTCATATCCACAGTGGACAGACAGATCTATTATCATTACTATTATTATCATCATCATTATTAACATTATTATTATTTGGTTTTATCTAAATTCAAGTTAGTCAACATATAGTATATTATTAATTCCAGGGCAGAAAATAGCGACCATCGGTAGCGCATAGCACCCCGAGCCATCTCATCACATGCTCTCCCCAGTCCCCATCACCCAGTTACACCCCAACCCCCCACCCCCACCCTTCAGCGACCCTCAGGCCGTTCCCTAGAGTTAAGAGTCTCTCACGGTTTGTCTCCCTCTCTGAGTTTATCCTGTTTGATCTTTCATTAGATCTGCTCCTGGCCGATGCCTGCTGGAGATCCCTACTCCCTGCCCTTCATCACCCTTCATCGAGGCCGCAGTCTTTCTGCACTCCCGCAGGTGGATCCTCGAGCTGGGACGCGGCCTCCCCAGCACCTTGCGCTCCGGCCCAGCTCCCTAAGCTCTGGCCCAGCACCCTGCACTCCAGCCCAGCACCCTGCACTCCAGCCCAGCACCCTAAGCTCCGGCCCAGCACCCTGCCCTCCGGCCCAGCACCCTAAGCTCCAGCCCAGCACCCTGCCCTCCGGCCCAGCACCCTGCGCTCCCGCCACACCAGCTCTCCTTCAGCTCTCAAGTGCGCCAAACTCCTCGCCGTCTCAGGGCCTTCGCCCAGCTACTCCCTCTGTTGGGACCCTTCCGCCCCCACCCCCATCCGGCACCATTCCCCTCTGTCTCCCTCCACTGCCCTGCTTTTCTCTGGGCACATCTCCCCTGACCCCGGACTAGATCAGGTCTCCAGGCCCATGATAGCCTCCATTTGCCCTCATATCCCATCTCCCAGTATCTAACAGGAGCCTGGCAATAAACGAATGTGAATTAAGTGAATGGATTTCATTTTCTAGGCAGCCGGGGGGTTAGAAGGCCCCACTGCAAAACGGCAAGAGCGTGGGAGTGCTGTCCAGAGATCGGAGATCTGCGCTTCGGCCCCACCACCTTCCCGTCAGCGCTGTGACCTGAGGCAAGTGTCCTTCTGTTTGGGATCCGGAGTCCCTGGAGCAATATCAAGGGCTCCGGGCCATCTGGTCTCTCCGGGCCCCCCTGGGGCTGAGCCTCCGAGTGCGTGGGTCTTGGGGAGGCTGCGTCCCAGCTCGAGACAGACACTGGGTGCAGCAGCCAGGTGGTCAAAGAGGTGACCATGAAAACCCCTGATGAAACGCACCCGCCCCCCCGCCCCATGTGCTGTCCGAACACTTGTGCTTGACAGTGACTTCCACAACCAGAGCCAAGGGCACACTTCATAGCCTGTAGCTGAATTTTTGGTTCCATCACTTAAACTGGTGACTTCCTATTTCCTCTTGAAACAGCCGGAAAGTGGCAAGAGCTCCCCGTAGCCTGTGCCAGGGCCTAATGCATAGTCTCCGGGCGGACAGCCCAGCATAGGCAAGGTTTTCAAATAGACCACTCACAACGCTTGATGCCGTTTCGAGGAGAAAGGAGGACGTCTCGGCCCATGAGCCTTGGGCTCTGCTTTCTGCCCTATAGGATGTATTCCTTCCCCACTTAAACTTCATTCCTTCTGACTTCCATTCTTAGATCTCCAGAATTAGAATGTCTAATCCTCTCATGCTCAGAACACAGAGTAATAATTATTCCTGCTGCGCTTCCGCAGTACCAGCCCGTGCCTCCTATCTGGGCACTTTCTTCCTAAACGTCATTCAAGTGCAACAGTGAGAAAATAGAGTAGTTCAAGAGGATGGGATAAGAACCTGATTGCAGCCACTCTCTGGACAAGTCGTTTTCTCTGAACAATTCGGAGGCCCCCCCCAAAAAAAAAACAATTCGGAGGCTCCCCCCCAAAAAAAACAATTCAGAGGCCCTTGAAATAGGCACTTTCCCATACATGTTGCATGTGCCCGTGGATCAGTCTCTTGGTCAAGAATTGGCTGCATTGTGCATTGACTGCTTGTCGCAACTACTGTCCAAGAAGCCCAGCAGAGTGCAAGGGACCTCACCTATGGGGCTGGGGCTGATGCCCGTGGTCGGGACTTCTCAGTGAGCCAGAATCCGGGAGCCTGACATGCTCATGGTGTTCCTGCTTAACGCGTCTCCTTGGAAGGACCCCTACCCGAGACGTCTGCACGGTGCAGAGCAACGTACCATATGGACAATGAGCTTTTCACGTCCCGTGAAGCCACCTCGTCGTCACCGCAAGGGCACCTTTCTTGCATGGGTGCACATTGAACAAGCTTCAGAACAAGATCACAGCCCCGTGGCCCAGCCGCAGGTTGTGAGCACACTCGAGGGCAACCACCAAACCACCGAACGCAGCTACTGCCTTGTCGTAATTCATACTTCAAAGGATCAGCCCCCTCCTTGGATGATCCTCAGGCATTTGAAGATGAGTTCCATCTAATTAGGCTCATAAAAGCTCTCCCGGCTTAATTAATTTTCTCCAGGTAGCTTGTATAGAAAGCGTGAACACAAAAGAAAATTAAAATACATCCCAAAGTGGTGTTGTTCTCCATCCCTTGTTGAACGGAGTGAAGATATTTAGACATTCCTATGAAAGTGATAGCCATTGAGATTTTAATCAGAGCAGTTACTGAAATTCCTAATACCTCCACGGTACACTAGGGGAAACAGAGAATAGCTTCGCAGTTGAAAATCTTTGTTGCAGGGACGCCTGGCTGCCTCAGCGGTTGAGTGTCTGCCTTCGGCTCAGGGCATCATCCCGGGGTCCTGGGATCGAGTCCCGCGTCGGGCTCCCTGCATGAAGCCTGCTTCTCCCTCTGCCTGGGTCTCTGCCTCTCTCTGTGTGTCTCATAAATAAATAAAATCTTAAAAAAAAAAAAAAGAAAGAAAAGAAAACCTCTGTTGCAAAATTTGTACGGAATTGCCACGGGGATGACAATAATCCAAGATGTTGTGACAGCTGGTCCCCTCCAAACACAAACCAAACACTGACAACATTCATCTCACAAATCTGAATTGTTCTTGGCAGTGTTCGAGTAGCTTTGACACGCGTGGACACCGAGATACAGCCAGGTTAAGTAACACACACCCGGTCACACAGCCAAGTAGTGTCCTGGCTCTCAGTTGGCATCTGAGGTTACGCCATTACCAAGTTGCTTGATATTCATGTCCCTTGTGGTAAAGTGAGATTTTTAGAGGAAAAAAAGAAGCACAGAACAATCCAAAAAATCACAACAAACCAAAACAAAAAAAAAAAGAGACAAAAAATCTAGTGTTTTTTTTCCCAGGCTTATTCTCTTTGGATGTGGCTTTGCAAAATGGTTTAATCAGCATTTTTCCTACCAATGGATTTTTATTTTCCTACCTCTAACATTTCTGGTATTGGCAAGAATCAAAGGGAGTTTTAAAAGACTGGACGTTCTTGGCTGCTGTGACAGCTCACCTTGAGACAGAAAACCCCAGGAGAGGGGTGCCTTGGTGGCTCAGTCGGTTAAGCGTCCGACTCTTGATTTCTGCTCGGGTCGTGATCTCAAGGTCTCAGGATTGGGCTCTGCCCTTGGCATGGAGTCTGCTTGAGATTCTCTCTCTGCTCCTCCCACTGTGCTCGCTCTCTCTCTGTAATCAATAAACAAAATCTTAAAAAAAAAAAAAACACTAGAAAGTACAACCCAAGTTTCTCCATCCCCCCCACTCCTGCTTCTCTCGTTTCTCTCTCTCTCCCCTCTCCACGCGTACACAAGACCATTCAGTCAGAGGGAGTTCGAGAAGAAGACAGATAAGCCAGCAGACCTTTAGGTGTCCTTCACATCTCCCTTTCAACTAACTTAAGTAAAACAGCTGTCTTTTTCGGCATGTGGTCCAGAGAGTCACCTACTAACACTGTGTATTTCCCAGGGGCTCTTTAGCTAATGCAAAGTGCAAAGGGGCTGGAACGAACAGGTAATTTGTATTCCCGCTGAGGTGGATCACTTGGTGATAGAGTTTCCATCTGTAAAGTGAGGGAGACAAACATTTAAAATTTTAAGTGTCCTTTTTATAAAATAATTATAATAAAATGGAAAAATGAAGAGCAAAGAGCTAACAGCATGAGTAATTTCAAAATAGTGCAAATCCTTCCAATGTTTTTTTCAAAAATCCTAAAAGGAATAGTCCACAGACACACCGACCCCAATAGCAGAGACGACGCTAAAGGAGAGGCTGTCAAAGAAGATGCAGGGAGGCCAACGCTAAGGCAGACCTTGCAGCCGTGTCATACCATGTCCAGTGCCCTCCAACACCCAGACTCTCCTGATTCTCTCCCCCTCCCACCCATCTCTTTTTTTCAAGCAGATCATTTAAACAGATTTCTTTTTTTTTAAGATTTTATTTTTTATTTATTCATGAGAGACACAGCGAGAGAGAGAGAGAGAGAGAGAGGCAGAGACACAGGCAGAGGGAGAAGCAGGCTCCGTGCTGGGAGCCCGACGTGGGACTCGATCCCGGGACCCAGGATCACGCCCCGGGCTGCAGGCGGCGCTAAACCACTGAGCCACCGGCTGCCTCTTAATCAGATTTCAATAAGAAAAAACTCCCTCCTCTTTCCAAGGTGGAGGGTAGGGGACAATTGTCCTCGAGAACGCAGGATTCACTTTGTTAGCTTGTGGCGGTTGTGATACACTTGTGAACACTCCCAAATAAATGATTTAAAAAAAAAAAAACCTTAATCAGGGGGAGGCATCAGTCAGTAAACAAGCACATCTTGTACACCTGTGCATCGCGGCAGCGAACAAGAACAGGTATAGCTGCTGCGCGGGGCCCAGGTGAAGCTCCAGCTCATTGACCTACTGTGCGCCCCTGGGCAAGTTGTCACATCTGTTGAGGCATCCAATTGCTCATCTGTAAAATGGGCATAAGAAAGGAAGATGGAAGGAAGGAAGGAAGGAAGGAAGGAAGGAAGGAAGGAAGGAAGGAAGGAAGGAAGGAAGGAAGGAAGGAAGGAAGGAAGGGAGGGAGGGAGGGAGGGAGGGAGGGGAAGAAAGAAAGAAAGAAAGAAAGAAAGAAAAGAAAGAAAGAAAGAAAGAAAGAAAGAAAGAAAGAAAGAAAGAAAGAAAGAAAGAAAGAAGAGAGAGAGAGAGAGAGAGAGAGAGAGAGAGAGAGAGAGAAAGAAAGAAAGAAAGAAAGAAAGAAAGAAAGAAAGAAAGAAAGAAGAAAGAAAGAAAGGGAAGGAAGGAAAAGAGAAAGAAAGAAAAAGAGAAAGAGAGAGAAAGAAAGAGAAAAGAGAAAGAGAGAAAAAGGAAGAGAAAGAAAGAAAGAGAAAGAGAAAGAAAGAAAGATAAAGAAAGAGAGGGAAAGAGAGAGAAAGAAAGAAAAAGAAAGAAGAGAAAGAGAGAGAAAGACAAAGGGAAAGAAAAAAAGAAAGAGAAAGAAAGACAGAGGGAAAGAAAGAAAGTAAGAGAAAGAAAGAAGAAAGAAAGAAAGAAAGAAAGAAAAGAAAGAAAGAAAGAAAGAGAGGAAGGAAGAGAGAGGCGGGAGAGTAAGGTGCGTATGAGATGTGGTTGGGAGGTCACTCGTCACATCACAGTGTAGGCACCTAACGAGGCTTAATGATGATCATTTTCCTTTTTTTGAGGTGTCATCCGGGATACAGGACCGGAACGGGAGGTGCGCGTCTCTAACGACTCTCAGCAGGGTGAATCTCCTGTCCTCGCTCCCCTGAAACAGACTCAATTCATTTCTGAACATCAGCTGTCCCCGTCCCAGGGTTTGGCGGGGGGGGGGGGAGCTTGGGGAGCAAGTGTTCTCTGCTCCTGCAACTTCTCAATAGAGACTTCCATCAGGGGCTGCCTGTGAGCAGCCGCACTCAGAGCTCAGGTGCGTTGCAGGCGCCAGGTCGAGTGGCCGTCCTTCGTCCTTCGTCCTTCGGTCACAAGGCCTGCGATGGCGTCACATGGACTCTCTATACCTGGGAGGAGCTCAGGGCCCGAGCAGAGCCAGACCTGAGCCGGAGCCTCGGTAACTGCATGAGGGGCCCCTCCTGCGTCTGCCGAGCAGTTACAGGCCAAGGTCGAACCCAGCTCCGTCACCCCTGGACCCTTGAGCAGGGTACGCTCCTCCCATCCGAAACACACAGCTGGCACCGGCCGCCGTGAAGCACAGCTGCAAGCCCAGAGGTGACACATCAGGTGGGCACATGACACCCGGAGCACGTGCCTCAGTGTGCACAGCAGCTGTGCGGGCTTAGTGAACAAGAGTGCTCACTAGGCCAACTGGAGCGGCCTGTGATCACTCCCAGGCCGGAGAGGACGGTCCCCTCGTGTGAATACGAAGAGGTATTTGGCCGACGTGAGCCGGAATGAGTCCTGGAGCCCCTACCCACTCACAGGCCGCGCGGCTTCGCACAAGTTGCTTCCCCAGCCCTGGTGTCAGGCCGCAACTATGAAAGTGAAGGGGTCAGACGGATCATCCCAGAAGTCTTAGAGCTCAGAGACTTGGAGCGCATGGTGTCAGGGTCCAGAATGATGCTCCCGGACTGGTTGAGTAACAATAACAAGATCAAAATATATGTAGCACGGGACGCCAGGGTGGCTCAGCAGTTGGGCGCCTGCCTTCGGCCCAGTGCATGATCCGGGAGTCCTGGGATCGAGTCCCACATCGGGCTCCCTGCAGGGAGCCTGCTTCTCCCTCTGCCTGGGTCTCTGCCCCTCTCTCTCTCTCTCTCTCATGAATAAATAAATAAAATATAAAATATATATATATATATATATATACATATATATATATATATGTAGCAGTTAAATATATGACCCAGCATCCGGCTCTTGGACGTACATCCGGCAGCAAAGTGTACACCTGTGTGTGCAAGGAGGCATCACCGAGCTATTTCTAAGAGCCAGAAGCCAAAAAGAAACTAAATGCCGAGCCACAGTGGGATGGTAACAACTGGGGGCTCTTCACACAATGGGACGCTCCACAGCAAAGGCGGCGAGCACACGCCCCTGCACACCAACAAAGGGAAGGGGGCACAGAAATGCAATGCAAGTGAGAGAAGCTGCACACACGAGAGGACCCACTGTGTGTTGCCATTTTCGCGACGTCCAAACTTGGGCAAAACTCGCCCGTGGTGTTAGAAGGCGAGACCAGTTACTCTTCAGTATTAGCCGCAGGGGAGCAGCGGGAGCCCGGGGGCGCCGGGGAGGCACCCGTGATCGACGCAGCTGTGCTTGCTTTGAAAACACATAAAGCCGTACACGCGTGGCCTGCGCGCACACACACACTTGCACATATGTTGTAGCTCAATAAAGAGTCTATGTAAAAGTCTGCACAGAAACATCACTGGTCCCCAAGGTCCCCAACTTTTATTTCCTCCTCTGTGTGACACACCGTCCAGGGAAGAGAGGTGGGTTCAGGCAGCCGGGCACACGGATAAACGAGGAGACAAGGGGTCTGGCACCAACGAGCTCACAGCTTTGAGGGAAGACAAAAAAATTACAAAATTTTGTAATTACAAAAATTACAACGCGATGCGAGGCTACCGTGTAGATTGGGGCCGATGAATGCGGGAACCAGAGACACAGAGGAGGTGATGTTTCCATTGGTGGCGGTTTTTTAACGATTTTATTTAGTTATTTGAGAGTGAGCGAGAGAGCGTACAAGAAGGGGAGCGGCAGAGGGAGAAGCAGGCGCCCCACGGGGCAGGGAGCCCAACATGGGGCTTGATCCCGGGACTCCAGGATCATGCCCTGAGCTAGAGGCAGATGCTCAACCGACTGAGCCACCCAGGCGCCCCCTGATCCGGGTCTTGAGGAGCACCCCCGGCAGAGAGAACCGTGTATGTAGATGCAGACGGGGGAGGAGGACTGAGAAGAGGGATCGAGAGTTAAACCCTGCGGCCAGAGAGTTTGGGTCCTTGTACGCTAGGCCGAGCCTCATGGACTCTAACCTAGGGCACCTTGCAGAGTCCCCGAAGGGTCTTTAAGCAGCTGAGATCTTCCAAAGGCCCCTTCCATCACGTCCCTGTACGCACGTGTGTTTTCCAGGCTAGCACACGAATGTGCAATTATGTCCCCAATCTTAAAAAGAAAAGGTGGACTCAGCCTCCGCTTCCCCTCCAGCTCCCACTTCCCCTCTTTCTCTGTGCAGCAAAACACCGTCTGTGCATGACCCTTCCACCTCCCAGCCTCCCATTCCCTACGAAACACACCCAGATGAGCCTTCCCCCCCCCCCCCCCGCCAACTCCATCAAAAGAATGACCTCCAAGGCCGCACCCGGTAGCCCGTGTCCAGTCCCCGCCTTGTCTCCCCTCCAAGGCTCTCTCATCCTTGGCTACCAGGGCACTCCGCTGGCTCTGCTCTTGCCTTACACCCTGCTCTTCCTCAACCTTCACCGGATCCTCCTCCTTCCTGGACTTCTTTGTCTTAAAGTCGCGCCAAAGCTCAGTCTTCGGCCCCCTTCTCTATCCACACTTATCCTGGTGATCTCATTCATCTCCACGCTTTTAAATTCTGTCCCTAAGCTGATGATGCCCATAGTTCTATCTGCGGCCCACGTTCCTCCTCTGATGTCCAGACGCGTAAATCCCACGACTACGGACGTCTCCCCCTGGGTAGTAGCTCCTGCTCAGTCCCTCAGACCTGTGCCTCGCCCCATCGCCCTCATCTCCACATGGCAGCTCCACCCTCCAGGTCCCCCAGTCAGAATGGTCATCCTCGGGATCACTGGGTGGCTCAGCGGTTTAGCGCCTGCCTTCAGCCCAGGGCGTGATCCTGGGGTCCCGGGATCGAGTCCCACATCAGGCTCCCTGCATGGAGCCTGTTTCTCCCTCTGCCTGTGTCTCTCAGGAATAAATAAATATAGATAAAATTTTTTATTACTTATTTTTTATGAGTTTATTTTTTATTGGTGTTAAATTTGCTAACATATAGAATAACACCCAGTGCTCAAATAAATAAAATCATAAAAAAAAAAGAATGGTCGTCCTGACTCTTCTTTCATACAATACGGCCAATCTGTCCGTGTCACACGGCTGAATGGTGGGAAGTAAGTGTAGACTGGTAAGGTCGTGGGCAGCTTTCCAAGGGAGCGCCGAGCATGAGCCTGAACGTGGACGCTGGACCCTGGCCGGTGTTCCCAAGTGTGGCCTCTCGCGCTATGTACTTAAACACCCCACAAACAACAAACTTCTTTACTAAGGATGAAAAAAGATAGCTTACCTGGTAGCAGAGAGCAATCACTCAGCCTTAGGTGTAAAGGATTATGGAGACCTTAGTCAAACTCAATGCTTAAATTTATTAGAGAACCTCTCAGGTGGGACTCCGAGCCGAAGGTCGCCAGGCTCTGTACCACACACGTAATTTCCAGCATGGGCAGGTAGCTGTTTAGAAAAGGAACAGCCCTTTCTATATGAGTATAGGGCCTAATAGCCATTAGGCCCTATACCCCAGAAATACTTGTTTGTCAAAAAAAGGGTCTAACGGGCACCTGGGTGGCTCAGTCGATTAGGCATCTGCCTTAGGCTCAGGTCATGGTCTCAGGGTCCTGGGATCCAGCCCCACATCAGGCTCCCTGTTCAATGGGGAACCTGCTTCTCCCACTCCCTCTGCTTTTGCTCACTCTCTCTCTCTTGCTCTCTGCCAAATAAATAAATAAAGCTTTAAAGCAATAACAAAAACCATATGATTTCACTCGTGTGCTCATATGTGGAACCCGAGAAACAAACAAGGAAGCAAACAAAAAGCAGAAATAGACCCATAAATACAGAGGACAAACTGATGGTTGTCAGAAGGGAGGGGAAGATGGGTGAAGGGGGGGGTCCAGGCTTCCAGGGACGGACCGAATAGATCACAGGGACAAAAGGCACAGCACAGGGAATAGAAGCAGTGGTATCGGGTCAGCATTGTAGGGTGATGGACGGTAGCTACCTTTGTGGCGAACATAATAATATAATGTATAGAAAAGTTGAATCACCATGTTATACCTGGAACTAATGTGTGCGAACTATACTCAAGTAAAAAAAAATTTTTTAAATAAAAGTTTGGGCAGCCCCAGTGGCCCAGTGGTTTAGCGCCGCCTTCAGCCCAGGCCGTGATCCTGGAGACCCGAGATCGAGTCCCGTATTGGGCTCCCTGTGACTGTTTCTCCCTCTGCCTGTGTCTCTGCCTCTCTGTGTGTGTGTGTGTCTCTTATGAATAAATAAATAAAATCTTAAAAAAATAAAAAATAAAATAAATACAAAGCTATCCAACAATAGCCCCCTATAATTAATTAAAGTGTGAAACTTTACAGTCCCTTAAAGTGGACCTCTGTGTGCTACGGGTATGGATTACTCCATGTTCACAAAGGGCTCACGTACCACGTAAGAGCATCCACCTCTCCTGAATCACCAGTTAACCCATTTAAAATGGATACAGGATCTTGAATACATGGTGATTAACTTTTCAATTTAAAGAATTAGGTTTAAAAAAAAAGGAATTGGGTTTGCCTTCTTAGGAATTAAGAAGGCTTTGGGGGATAAGTAGGATGATCCAGATTTCTTTGGAGAAGAAAAGAAGGCACCAAAGGGAAATCTGAACCATGGCTTTCTCTTTTTCTTAAAGAGACCTCATGGAAAAAAATTAAAAATAATAATAAAATAAAATAAATAAATAAATAAATAAATGATACCTCATGGGCCAATGTTTCTTGAAGCTTCTTATTTTTATTTATTTTTATTTTTTATTTTTTGTTTTGTTTTGTTTCTTGAAGCTTCTTCATGCCAGCCGTTATGCTGAGGCTCCAACAGACAAAATGGTTCAAAATCATTCCACTGACCTCAGAGCTGCTCTTTTGGGGCCATTCTTTCCAAGACAGCTGTTGCATTGTTTGAATATTTGAGGATGTTACTACAGAGTTTGATCACATCCTGGATGTCACCTTTTTGTTTAATTTGTTTTCTCCCTTTCCTATATATTTTAATACTTTTACTAATTTTCCTCAATTTACAGTCATCATACAGTAAACCAAACACCTAGAATCTGCAGGCACTTCTACTAGTGCGTCTCAACCCTAACGGTGCATGAGAATCACTCAGGGAGCCTTTCAAAAATCCTGATGCCCGGCAGCACCCCAGACTCCATACATCGGAATCTGGGGTGAGATGCCGGCCTCTGGGTGCTGAGAGCTCGCAGGTGCTTCTCATGGGCGCAGGTGAAACACCATGTCTGACCCTTCCTCCCTCCTTCCTTGCCACTCGGTAAATACCTGTCCGTGTCCGAAGCAGGCCTCCCAATACCGTTGGATCCCATCAGCTCTGTTCTCTAGGAAGGGCCTTGTTCTTCCCGCAGAAAAGTGGTATTTTTTTGGTCTAGAGTTATCAGTTAATATGGCAACCGGGTAACAGGGGAAAAGCCTTCGTGGACATCGCCTATTCTGTTCGGGTTCCTCTCCCTCGATGCTAGAGGAGACACCCACCCTGCCCACATCAATTCCTCAACCCAAAGGTCTCAAAAGAAGGTAGGATGAGTGTTAGTCCAAAGTCCACCCCAAGTGCCCTTCCTGCCTTTGTAGGGCTGCCGTGACAAAGTATCCGAGACAGGGCGCTTAAACCAACAAACGCGTTGTCTCACAGGCTGGAGTCTGGAGCAGGTGCGAGCGGGCCCCGCTGCCCGGGGCTCTGGGGGGACCCCTGCACCCCCTCCCCACGTCACCTGCCCGCCCTCTCTGTGCCCTCCCGGGGCCCTGCTGTGAGGATGCCGCCCGCCCAAGTGCGACCGCGTCCCGACTGACCACACCTGCACCGACGCCAGCGGGTCCTGTCCCCGGGCCCCAGGGGGACGGGAGTCGGGGCGCCGCTGCTGAAGCCGGTGCACCCCGCGGACTCCTTGTGGCTGTTGTCTCGTCGCCCAGGGCCAGGCAGTGGAGACGCTTCATCCCAGCTGCCCTGCGAATCCGGTTGGCTAATCAACCCCTCTCCGGGACTAGGAAGGGGAGCACCTGCCCAGGGCACAAGACAACAACCTGGCTGATTAGATCGGCCTTTTCCACGTTTCTAAGACAGAGAGATGACAAAGCCTGGTTTTATGCTTGTGTGTCGTTCAGATTTTAAGCCGCATTTTTAGCCAGTTTGCTAGTTCCGTGTCTATTAGGAGCAGGGAACAGGTAGCGCTTAATGTGTAATCAATTCATTTTTTTTCTCCTAATGAAGCTGGACAGACTCACACACACACAGCCTGAACCGCAGGCTCCTCCGATTTGCTCCAATTTACCGTGGTGACATCGGCTCAGAGGGTCCAGGAGGCCCTGGGGCCGGCGACGCGCAGCCTTCTAGGAATTTGGGAGATCGTCGCTCCCGGCCAGCTTTCCCCAGTGACCTCGCCCGCGTCAGGCAGCCCCGTTGGTGCCCTGCTTTATGTGCGTCACTTCTTTTTAATGAAATACACCCAAAATGCAGGGGAGTGCAGAGAACAGGGTGACTTGCACCCGCCGCCAGGCTCTGTCAGACCCTAACATCGTCTTCCATATTTGCTTCAGATTTATTCTTTAAATTTTTTTAAAGATCTTATTTATCTATTTGACCGAGAGGGAGCACAGGCAGGGGCGCGGCGGCAGAGGGAGGGCAAGCGGCTCCTCACAGCGGCCGGCCAGGGCAGGCCCTGCGTCAGCCCGAGCCCCGGGCGCCCCGCAGATGTACTTTTTTTTTTTATTCAGTTTTACACCTTTATTTGACATTCAGCGATTAGTTCTCATCCACACGCAGATGTACTTTTTTAAAGCAAAACCCCACAAATAGCTTTGAAGCCTCCGTGTCGCACCCCCCTTCCCTCTGTCTGATCCCAAGGGAAACCCCTGGTCAGACTTGGTGTTTGTTCTTCACATGCGTGACTTGGCCCTTTACCGCGCATACACATCCATAAGCAATCCGTGGTTTTTTCAAGTATTTTTCACGTAATCTTACTGGAATCATACTGTAAACTTAATAAAACTGATATAATGTTAATAGATTATAATAACAAAGTTCATATAAAATAAAAACTAAATAGCTAAATAATATATGGAAGATGATTTAAAAATACATATTAGGGCAGCCCGGGTGGCTCAGCGGTTAGCGCCGCCTTCGGCTCATGGTGTGACCCCGGGTGCCGGGATCGAGTCCCACGTCGGGCTCCCTGCATGGGGCCTGCTTCTCCCTCTGCCTGTGTCTCTGCCTCTCTCTGTGGCTCTCATGAATAAATAAATAAAATCTTTAAAAAAATAAAATAAATTCCGGAGGGTTTGGCGGAGAAGAGCATCTGGCATCCTCCAGAGCAGCACGTATATAGCTGCTTCCTTCCCTAAGACCCGAGACAGCAAAGTGGGTGAATCGTACGGCGGGAAAGTCAGACTGCAGAACCAGGTCCCTTTATACACGGTGACCGCTGGAGGGAGGCCACTGGGACAGAACGTGTGCTATTTAAATTTCTTAGGTTGAAGGCGACAAAAAGAGCAATAAAAAGACTCTAGCTAATTTAAGCAAGACAAAATGGACTTTGTCGGAAGGGTATTGGGATCAAAGGGATGCTGGGCAGGTTGTGCAGTTTGCAACTCAGGCCGCGGGGAACCATCCCTGTCATCCCTGTGAGTGGCGCTTCCTAGAGTCGTACAGTTTACTGCCTACATACTCAGCAGCCCGGTTGGAATATCTGATAAACGACTATTCCTCATACATCTGTGCTGGAGGATCAGGTCAGGTTCGCTTTTATTTTCGTTGTTGTTAAAATCTGCTGTAGATCAATACCTGGGTAAATTAAAGAAATGTAAATTACCAAGAATGAAATACCCCCCCCCCCCGATGTCCCGGTAGTGTCGATTCCCGCAGAAGTTCCTAAATGCTCAGTTTCTGAACTTCCCTCACACGGGACTGGTCATAACACAGGTTGGGAAATAGCACCAGCCCACAAACCCCACTTGGATCACGCTGTGAGTGGCCCTGACGTAGATTATCCCAGGGCACGGGATGCCGGGGTGGCTCAGAGGTTAGCACCGTCTTCGGCCCACCGTGTGATCCTGGAGACCCGGGATCGAGTCCCACGTGGGGCTCCCTGCACAGAGCCTGCTGCTCCCTCTGCCTGTGTCTCTGCCTCTCTCTGTGTGTCTCTCATGCATAAATAACAATTTTTTTAAAAAGGTGACAAATAAATGTGGGGAAAAAACTATAGATTTCAGCACCTTACAGAAATTCAGAAGCCCTGTTACCATATTAAAGGTTCTGAGAAGTCCTGCAAGAAGGAAACCTGCTTAATTGTGTTTAATCTAGTGCTTCCTGAGCTCATGGAGACCTTTTTTAACGTAAAATCCAGTAACACCCCACGGCTTAGTGTTTCAAGAGCTAAGCCATCCTAGGAAAGCCCTCCCAGGTGATAGATGTTCTCCAGAACGATGCGACTCAAATTTTTAAAATAAAAAAAATAATTTAAACAAACCAGAGAGCTGGGTATTTACAGAAACGGATGAATTATTTGCCAAGAGCCGTTTTACAGCATCCGTCAAGCACCACCATAGCTTCCGGTTTGCAGGCTCGGGGTTTTGTATGTTCAACCTTGTTAACACGGGGTACATGTCTGCGACTCCGGACCTTCTGTCTCTGGAACATTCCTTTCCCACGGCCCCCTCCCAGGTGGCTCAGAACCCTTTCCGCGTGCGTCTGGGACCAAGCCTCCTCCGAGGGAAGGCGTATCTTTATGCCAGTACGTGCCTGGTCACCGTGGTTTGCGAAACCAGATTAATAGCCCGGGCCATCCCTCATACGCCGTGTGCTTGTGTAATAACAGGCCGCCGTGGGTGAGCAACACACCTGAGAGCAGCACTAACAACCCATCTGGGCAAGCCTGGAGGTGGGGCCCATATTAATAAGTATAATGAAGGCCTTGTCCTCTTCACGGAGGGATTAGGATCTTGTCCCGGGTCCCCCAGTGGGTCAGGGCGGCCGCCTGGGCAGTCAGGACCAAAGGGTGGGACACAGATTGACCAGCAAGTCGAGAAACACAGACAAATAGATAATCGATGGGCTGACGTGATATCGTAACGATATTGATGGATGTTAGAGACAGCGCACGATGAGATATTATCTACGTTTCTAGACTTTGTGGCCAAGTGCCCAGAGCCAGTATCTATGTCAAGCAGTGACTAACGTCAGAAGCCACTGTCCTACAGGCCTCACCCGAGTTAGCTCACGTAATGGTCACGTTGTCAACCCTGAGAAATGGGTACTTTTGGTCATTCCCCGGTGACAGGGGAGGCCGCGCGGCACGCAGGGATGCAGTACCCAGCCCACCGGTGGGCAGCGGAGCTGGGCTTGGAGCCGGCCTCGCTGCAGCGGAAACCCACCCCAGCAGCCGCAGCTGCCCCCAGCCCCGCCCGTCCCCGGGAGGCCCGGTCCCTTTGCCCTGCTGAGCAGCCTTCACTCAGCCTTCACTCAGCAGGGCTTTACCCTTCTCTATCTTGCTTGCTTTTTTCCTTTAACCACAGGGGGCATACGGACAGTCACCACCCCCGGCACCCGTACCCCGGATCTCCATGGCTTGGTCCTCATGACGAGCCATTACCGCAAACCAGGCTGGAGGTACAGTTTCACCTACAGACGAGGAGGCCGAGCCTCCACCCGAATCCCTACCTGCCAAAGGGCAGAACCAAGTGCTCGGAGTCCTCGTGGGCTTAACCTAAGTCTTTGAAATACTCTCTTGGACTCCGTTTCCTCCCCTGCTAAATAATAATCTAGAAAATGTCTAAGTTATTCCTTTTTTTGTCGTTGTTCTTAAAGATTTTATTTAGTTATTTGGGAGGGAGAGAGAAAGATCATGGGGGAGGGGTGAGCAGCAGAGACAGGGGAGGAGCAGGGAGCTGAGCAGGGAGCCCGATGCGGGGCTTGATCCCAGGACCCCGGGATCATGACCTGAGCTGAGGGCAGACGCCCAGCTGAGCCACCCGGGCGCCCTTCTGAGTCACCCTTAGGGTAACTCCTGAGCCATTACATTTGGAGTCAGGGAATGCCGTGAAGATGAACGTCAGGCGCTAATAAGCCAGTTCATGACAAACCTGCATCATATACTGTATTTCAGGAATATCTCATTGATGCATGCGGCCCGTCAGCCCCTAAGATCTAATCCAGGACTCCGCTGGTGGTTGCCCACAACTGGTCGCCGAGCACCCCTTCAGCTCCCTCCTCCGCCTGAAGTATCCAGACAGGGGGGCCTTTGCTCACAGTGTAGGATTCCCTGAAAGCGCCCTCCCTTACCCTCCTCCTACCCAAGCCTATCCCTTGGCCAAGGCCCATCTCCAAGGCCCCTGACACCACTCTGAGCCAGCCACAGCTGCAGGAGTTGCAGGGGTCTCAGCAACAGTGGGTTGGGAAATGCGCGACCACCAGCTGTCTGGGGAAAAAAGGTCTTGATGTGCAGTCTTTCTTGATTTCTGTGGTGTCACCACTTCTCCCATAGCCGGTTCAAAGCTCCCACCCTGGCACCCCTGAGTGTAGGTGGGGAGGGGGACTGTCAGTCTGCTCAGCCGGTATGGGCAAACTCCTGCACTTTGGACACCTCCTCTTCCCTGACTGTCTCCTAGATCATTCTAGAATGTGTCCTTCCCCCATCACCAGCTTCCCCCCCCCTTCAACCCAGGCCTTCACCTCCTGCCTGAACCACAGGGACAGTCTCCTCCTTGCTCTCTCTGCCTGCAGACCCTCCTCACTCCTGTGCGGCCCCATGCTGCCCATCCTTGAAGTCCTGCAAACCCATGGTTTTCAGTGAAAAGTTAAACATTGTTGGATATACAAGCTCTCCGTGACCTGCCCTCTATCCACCTCTCCATCCTCACACACACCCCAAAACACTTGCTCTCTGTGCCCCTGGACCTTCATACAGCCTAACGTGCCTTCTTTCCCGTCACAAATCCCACTCCCCACTCTGGGCTCATCAGCGTCATCCTCTTCCTCCAGCCCCTGTGTCTCCACATTTCCATGGTGTTGGAGAACTCGGTGGAGGAACCTAGTATGGGAAATCGTGGCCGGGTCTGTGTGCCTCTGCCTTTCCCTCCCTCTCAAGCTCACAAGCTCCTGGAGGGCCGGGCCCTGGAGCAAGCCTCCTATTCTTCAGTGCCTGGCACCATGTCCTGGCTGATGGGAAAGCCTCTCTGGTCTGCAGGGGGTGGCACCAGGGAGTCAATGGGGCAAGGCAGTGGGCATGGGCAGAGCCAAGGACCTCTCCCACCAAAGCCTAGGACGGCTCCCAGCAAACAGAGGTATAGGTGCAGGGAAGGGACTGAGAATTCCCTGTCGTGGCCGAGGATCCCAAGACTCCACCTGTATCTGTTCTCTCTGCCCCGCTCCCTGGCTGGACGGAATGCCCCATCTTCCTACTTACAACCCCATCTCTTAGGCTCTGTGTCTTTTCTGTTGCTTTAAATGGAATAATTATGGGTTCAAAATGGCCTTTTGACCACATGTGAAGGGCTCTGGTCCAAGCCTGACCCCAAGGGTGGTGGGAAGCTGTTCTTCTTTCCCCAAAAACATTCAAACTTAGGTCCTGGATTGCATAGATAATGTTCTGGATTTTAGGTAGTTTCCTTAAAACGATTGCCCAAAAAAGCGCCTTTGGCACGTCAGTTCTGCTCCAATTACTAAGAGACCAGTCTCTTCTCTCCAGGTGGTTTTCCATCTAAAAAAAGGAAGTTAGTGACCACGTGATCACTAATACCACTGACAGCGTGGTTCTAAGTCAGTTCCTCTCTCTGTGTCCTAATTTTCTCATCTGTAAGATGGGAGTAATAGTGTCTACCCATCTCAGAAGTCTGCTGAAGACCAAATGAGATCATGGATATAAAAGTACCATCGTAGGGATGCCTGCGAGGCTCAGGAGGCGAAGCGCCCAATTCTTAATTTTGGCTCAAGACGTGATCTCAGGAGTGTGAGACTGAGCCCGTGTGGGCTTTCGTGGTGGGAGTGGAGGCTGCTTAAGAGTCTCTCTCTCAAAAAAAAAAAAATAATAATAATAATAAATAATAATAAATAATAAAAATAAAAAATAAAAAAAAGATTCTCTCTCGCTCTTCCTCTGCCCCACCCCTGCTCTCTCTCTCCCTTTCTAAAATCAATCAATTAATTAATCAAAATCTATAACAAAGTACCTTTGGAGCTGTATCTATTAGTTATTATTTGTGAAAGTTAATCATTGTGCTAAAAATCCTTTATGAACATTCCTATGTGATTTAACTGCATTTAACAGGAGTGTAGTCATCTCAGAAATGTTCATTTAAAAGAAATGCAAGCGGCAGCCCGGGTGGCTCAGCGGTTAGCGCCACCTGCAGCCCAGGGCATGACCCCAGGGTCCCGGGATGGAGTCCCACTTCAGGCTCCCTGCATGGAGCCTGCTTCTCCCTCTGCCTGGGTCTCTGCCTCTCTCTCTCTCTCTGTCTCTCATGAATAAATAAAATATTTAAAAAAATAAAAATAAAAGAAATGCAAGAACACAGTAGGGTCCCCTAAGTGAGGACTCCTTACATCTTCGGATGAGGCCTCCTCCGGGTGAGCTGCAGCAGACGCTGCGGCCAAGCCGCGTCGGTGGCTTCTTTCCCGCGTCTCTAATCCCCAAGATCCGCGCAGAGGACTGGCCTTTGGGATCCAGGCCTGCCTGTTCACTCTCAGGCTTGTCCCGAATGCTCAGCCAGCCTTTTAACAGAGCCGCTGAAGACAATTAAAGTCACTTGTCTTTGCCAGGTAGAGCATAACAAGGTCATTCTACTCTTCCAGAACGTCATCTTCCCACCATCATCAGTTTATAGTCGGTGGTGTGATTACTCAGCTCTTCGGAAGCAAGGTCAAGGCTCAGAAGTAAGCCAGGCCTCCCTTTGGTCGTCGTGATCGTGCCCACGCTCCGCCCTCCGTCCCGGGTCTCCACGCACAGTAAAAGTCAATGTAGGAAATCTTTATAACGTCCTTGAGAATCAGTTCTCCCTCAGTGGCTGAAGCCAGCGACAGCATGAACGACAGCATGTCACTCCCCTGCTCTTGCCTCAAAATCATTGCAGCCCCCATCCCAGGCTGCCAACCAAAGGGCGATGCGCCCTGTAATTCCGCCTCGTGGACTGGCAGAGAAGCTCTCGTTCGCGTAAACAGCCATCGGCTCCAGCCTCCCCGGCACGTTCCCCTGGAGCTCCATGGCCACCCAGCCCCTGCCCCTGGAATGCCCCCTGGACTGCACTTTCTGTGACAGGTGTTTCAACGGATGCTCGGAATAAAAAGATGAATTCTAAGCAACCTAACTTTTGCATCAATGTATAGTGACTTGGTCTATAAAGGTAGACAGGGACGGACGACCAGGTGACCACCTACCGGGAACATTTTGTCTTGCAACAACACAAAAACCTCTGCTGGGGGAAGATGCTGATCGCAGAAGAATGACTTACCTCACCCCCCCACCCCAAAGCAGAGAGTTAGCCAAGGCCTGCTGTCCCCTGACTAGCAAATCAGGAACATCCTCTTGCTATTAGAAAGGCTGCTCATAAAAAATAAATAAAAAATAAAACATAAAAAATAAATTTTAAAAAGGCTGCTCATTACGAAGGAGGCACGACAGCAGAACCCCTTGGTGCTTCTGTGAAGGGACAAAATATCGTTATTCATAATAAAATAACATAAAATAATAATAATTATAGTATTATTATCAAAATATTATTATTGTAAAAACTCCGATATTTGTCTTTTTTTTTTTTTTAGCTTTGGTATTTGTAAATCGATTTACATAAAAACCATGCTGTTCTCATGTTTGACGTCCTGCTAATTGAGCACCATACCGGCTGGTGAAAGGCTGAGTTGTTTCCACATCTGTTGGTAAATAGTCCCTAAAGCAAGCTTCCCTGCAGTCCTCCTCCTTGTGCCACCCTGGCCACCCAGCCTCTTCCTCTGGGCTCCCCCCGAAACACACACCTGTCCAAGACCCAGCAAAGAGTTAGCAGCTGGCCCTAAAGTGTCCCCCAGGACGTGTGCTAGGCCAGTTCTCTGGCCCACGCCCATTCAGATGGGGGGAACATGCCATGCTGGCTGTTAACCATTTTATTACCTCTCCTGCCCATCTGTGCTGAGATGTTTAGGACAGACCAGCCTCTAGGGTTCCTGCGCTCCGTGCCCCCACACTCTGCTCTGGACTCTGCGGCAGCCAGGTGGCTCCAGAAAGCCATGGAGCGAATGCTGAGTGCCTGGCCAGGCCCTTCTGTAACTATGAGGGAGGGGTGGGAAATGTCCTCAGTGACTAGCACTGAAAATTGGCCTTGCCCCTCGGCTGTGCCCCAAAGGTCCGGGCTGGGTTCCTCTTAAAAACCAGAAATAATAACACGTAACAGCCACATGGGCAAGTCCCCAACCTGCCATCTGCATCAATTTCCCTCTGTTCAATCCAATGGAGAGAGATAATAACCTATCTTGGGCTTAATTAACATCTGGGCCCGCTGCTGGGAGATTCCCAAACCCACAACTCCCTGTAATTGCAAACCCTTATTTATTTGGGCACTTTGATGACAGCCTCATAATGGGAGCTGTGGCCCCAGCCCCACCCACAGACTCTTACTGGCAGCGCCCACCTCCCCCCCAGCCTCCCCACCAACCCCTCTCTATTACTCTGCTGCCCACCTGCACCCAGGCCCCCAGGATCCCTGGCCCTTAATCCCTCTGTCCTGTGTCCTTCTGTGCTTATAGGGCCTCAACCTGGAGAGCGAGACTTCCCATCTGCCCATTACGTACTCCACCTCCGTGCAGTGCATGCGCTTTGGCCGTGCATACGGTAGGCGCTGAACACTCATCAGCCGTCTTCCTTTCTCCTCCGTTCTACTCTTTAATCCCCAGGTCTCTCACCTGAAAACTGAGTCATTGATGCCTCCCCTGCCTGCCCCCGTGAGTGGTTATGAGCTTCAGGAGAGAAAGTTGTATCTCTTACAACGTTAGAGAAGTGCCACCGACCCGGAAGGGCAGCCTCCTCCTCAGGACAGAGGATAGCGTGCTGGCCAGACGCGCCTCCCATGGGGACAGTCCCTGGTGGGGCCACGCCAGGGAGGATCTGGCCTCCTGTAATGCAGATCCTGAGGAAACACCGGGTCTCCACCCCCAAGAAGTTTGGGGGAAGCGGCACCCCCAGGAAGTAACATAGAAGGACAGAGAGGGGACGACTGGGTGGCTCAGTGGTTGAGCGTCTGCCTTTGGCTCAGAGCATGATCCCAGGGTCCTGGGATCGAGTCCCACATCGGGCTCCCTGCATGGAGCCTGCTTCTCCCTCTGCCTGTGTCTCTCATGAATAAATAAATAAAATCTTAAAAAAAAAAAAAAAAAAAAAAAACAGGACAGAGCAGACTCGGCCACCACGTGGCCATAACCTGTCTCGGCCACAGTGTCCAACCCCCTGGGGCCCCCCGACGCCTGCCCTTTGGGTCCCTCCCAGAGGACAGCAATGAAAATTCCTCACTTTTGTATCACACTTTTCCATAAAAAGTGGCTCATAGTCTTGATGTTCTTTGAACCGCACGATACCGTAAGGTAGCACGAGGATCCCGACTCACAAACGAGGGCACTTGACCTCAGGGACTGAACTTCTCTGTGCAACGTCACACAAGGAGCCTGGCAGGAGGAGAGAGGGGCTGCGAGCCAGCCTCTGAGTTGGACCCTGTGTGTCTCCCGGGGGTGGTGACCTCTGGAAAAGACGCGGCTTAACGCCTTTATCTTCCTCTTTCTTTTCTTCCTTCCTTCCTTTCTTCTTTTCGTTCCCCCTTGATAATAGCACGTGCATTTCAACTATTTGCAGGTTTATTTCTAAACATATCAAAGAATAAAGGCTAAGAAAGCGAGGCCATATTCCATTAGCACCTGTGGCAGTAAATTTCCAAAAAACCCTGTCGGGTCCCCTAAGCCTTTTCTAAAATACCATTTTGAATTAAAACATTTCTAAAATGCATTATGCAGTTCTTTCTTTTAAAATTAGATTAGATGAAAATAAATAAATAAAATAAAATTAGATTAGGGTATTATACGTATACCATGCTAATAAACAAAATAAATAATCCCACCAGCACAGCACAGTACAAAGCATAGAGTGCAAGTTCCCCGTCCTGCCCACCCTCTGGGTCCATGCGCAGACTCCGCCGGCTGGTAGAGACATCTCCGACAGGACACCTCTATGAGACCCCCGGCTGGGGCTGGAGTCCATGGCGGCCCTTCCCGAGTCTGCAGCCACCACTCCCACATCTGTTAGTTCCCACTCTCGCCTAGAGAGCAGAGCTGTGCCTCTCGCGAGCGTCCGGCCCCCCGGGGGGAGGAGCTGGGCCTCTGTGGGGAAGAAGAGCCCAGGCATCTCCCCTCAAGTGAGCAGAAGGGAGCGCGAGGGCCTCTGCTCTGCCCCGCACACTGGGGAACAATGAGCTGACCACACCTCTGCAGCCCCACTGACACCTGTGACACACCGCAGGGAGGCAAATCTTAGGACTTTTCAAGCACCAAAGCTGCCCCTCCAGGCGCTGGGCTGTCTTCAGGAGAAAGATCTGCTCCCAAGATGCCAGGAATTCCCAGACCCCCTGTGGAGGAGACAGCCACCTCGATCATTTCATTTAGTCCTAAAGATCTGCTCCCAAGATGCCAGGAATTCCCAGACCCCCTGTGGAGGAGACAGCCACCTCGATCATTTCATTTAGTCCTGAGCGAATGTTTGCACCATCTGTTTCAGAAAAGTTCCTCGAGGGGTGCCTGGGTGACTCAGCGGTTTGGTGCCTGCCTTTGGCCCGGAGCATGATCCTGGGATCCCGGGATCGAGTCCCACGTTGGGCTCCTTGCGTGGAGCCTGCTTCTCCCTCTGCCTGTATGTCTCTGCCTCTCTCTGTGTCTCTCGTGAATAAATAAATAAAATCTTTATAAAAAAGAAAAAGGAAAAGAAAAGTTCCTCGAACTCTGGGTCCTGAGCAAACCCAAACAGGACCGGGCACCAACCAAATGATGCATATGCCTTCACAGCCTCTTGTCAATAGCAATTCCTCCTTGATCCTCCTGAGGTCTTTGCTCAAATATACCTGAGCGAGGCTGCATTTCCCAGCTGCTCTTGTAGGTACCTGTCTCTGTGAGCTGAGCTCTGGCCAACAGGATGTGGTCAGAAGTTGTGTGTGTCCCTTACAGGCCTGCCCATTAAAATCTCCAAAAGCTCGTGCACACTCTTTTTTTAATCTACTGGAGGACACTGTCTGGTAGACGCAGAAGACCTGGAGAGAATTCCAAGGCACTGGGGTAGTAGTCAGCAAATGTTTTCTGTGATGGGCCGGATTAATAAATATTTTAGGCTTGTGGGCTATGTGGTCTTTGCTGCAGCTACTCAACTGTGCTCTTATAATGCAAAGCGGTCATAGACAGTAGGTGAACGAATGAGTGAGATTGTGCTCCAGTAAAACTTCATACGCACAAGCAGCCGGCAGGCCCAATTTGGCGGACTCCTGCTCCAGAAAATGGTGGAGTCACAATACAGACAGAGCCTGGGCCCCAGAATGACAGTTCGACCACCAAGACTGTTCATTCAGAACAGTGCATAGGTGAGCGATAAGCCCTTACTACGTTAAGCCGGTGAGTAGATTTGTTAAAGCAGCTGGAATGCCTCACCCTAACTAATTCTACCCACCGTATTCTATTCCTTCTGGTTGCCAAGTTCACGCGTCAGGAAACGGACAAAGGAGAAAGGAAACCCAAATCTTATTCTGGCCTTTAGAAGTACAGGGTTGGAGAGAGGTTGCAGGTAGATTTTCAAACACATCCTCCAACCACCTTCCCACCCCACCCCCAACAAAAAAAAAGCTCTAGAAAGCTATGCTTCCTCTAGAACCTAAATCGGGCAATATTTCATGACTCCTTTGAGACCATTTTGATGGTTGAAGAGGATGATCGTCTCTCATGGGAAGCCCTCTATGACTACCCCCCTCCCCTGAATGGATTGGGGTGGGTTGGCTGCCCATCCTCTGTGTGTCCTCAACTCTTTACACGCAAAATTGACCACACCTCCTTTGATGTTGGATAGATATTACATGTTTTGGTCTTTTCCAATGGATTATGAGCTCCATGAGGGCAAGGGCTGCTGGACGTTTCTGTCCTTGTTTCCCACCCTCATCCCCCCCATCTCAGACTCCCTCCCACCCCACCCCCACAACCAGCACAGTGCTTGGCACACAATGCTTGGTGCATTATAAGGGCACACAGTAGATACGTTATACATGTTTCTCCTGTGATGGGGAGCACAGGAATGAATGAATGAAGACCTGTGACGGTTAAGGTCAAAATTACCTACATGATAGATTGGGGAACTATATCACTCTCACCCAACTAGAACACTTTGAGAGTGAATGGTGGCTCTGCTCCTATTATGCAATGACCTCGGGCATAACTGGGACCATCCTGAGCAAACCAGCATCGATGGCCAATCCCAGCGGCAGGCGTCTTTGGATCATGGTCTCCAGGGATAAAGGGCATTCTTAAAGGAAATTGGTGATTTCTGTTAGGTTAAGGACCTTTTAAGATAAAAAATAAACAATAAAGGAAAACTCAGAGCACAATGGAAAGGAAAGGGTGATGCGATTTGAAGCTTTTCTTGGCAGGAATGTGGGAGGATCAACATAGCTCTCTCATTGCGCTATGAGTTTTCACTGATCGTTTCACACTAACGCCAACCACAACAGCTTGAGTTTACGGTACAGCTCATATTCACCCTTGAGCACAGTCCCAGGCATACCCACAGGAACACAAACACACACACGCACACCACAGTTTCATGAGGACGAGAGGATCCTAAGTGTTCCTATTTGTGCTCTATCTAGAGTGTTTCCAATAAAAACCCGGAACCTCCACATTTCTACAAAGCAATCTAAAGAATTGTTTAGGACTGTGTCCATTTCAGAAACGTCTGAGAGATGAATTAAATTCTGATTGCAGGGGATCCCTGGGGGGCTCAGGGGTTTGGCGCCTGCCTTTGGCCCAGGGCGTGATCCTGGGGTCCCGGGATCGAGTCCCGCATTGGGCTCCCTGCATGGAACCTGCTTCTCCCTCTGCCTGTGTCTCTGCCCCTCTCTCTCTCTTTCTATGTCTATCATGAATAAATAAATAAAATCTTAAAAAATAAGTAAATAAATTATGATTGCAAATATTTGTGGAAAGTTTTTGGGAAAGGGGTGTGTGTGCGCGCGCACACGTGTGTGTGCCTGAGTATAGGACCCTAGTCACAGTAGATGATCCGGGCTGATGATCACATGCCGACAAAATGAATCCCATTACAAAGAACAAATAAAAATCCCACCAGAGAGCACAGGCGGCAGCCACGCTCTCCTGCCACACCTGATGGAAGAGACTGGGCTGGAGACAGAGCCACGGAGTACACAGGGCTATCTGGAGTGTCAGACGGAAAGTTAGCCCATAATCTTTCCACATAGGGCATGCCATTTAGACACCCACCTACTGTTTCCTATTCTTAATAGATTACTTCTCATTTTGCCTGTTTTCCCTCCGTCGGTCCTGGAATGTGCTTCATGGAAAATGTTCCTGCCCATGACACATTCGCGCTATGGGGGAGCCCCACTAAGGCTCACTCGTCCCCACTGTTATCTCGATCTAAATATTCCAGGAGCAGCCACTCCTTTCCTGCGCTACCCTTGACAAAGCACCTGTTCGTCCAATTTTTTAGATTTTGGACCTCAAAACGATCTGAGAGGAAGTTTGAATATTACTATCTCTGTTTCGCAGAAAGAACTGGCCCCCCAAAGGAGATTTGTTTGAGGTAAAGAACGACTGTCTAGGAAAACCAGGGCTGGCACCGGATCCCAAGTCCGGTTTTCGTCCAGCCATTTCGTAGAGCCTTGTGCACAGGAATGGGCCTGCCACCCTCCCCAACCACCAACCCCATATCTGTCAGCTAGTATGGGACATTTGCTAAGACCGAGGTCAAGGAATGGAACGGTGGAGACACAGTGTAAGGCTAAGACTTCCTTTGACCTCAGCAGCGTGAACACGTCCAAACAGGTCTGGTCAGCCGTGGACTCTGGGAGCTCTCCTCTGCGGCAACAACTGCGGCAGGTACGAGAGGATGGGCCTCCCACAGCTCAGGGCACCTGCACATCCCTTTTGGACAAGCACTATTTGGTTTGGTCTAAGACAACCAGGAGCACCTAAGCACGTGGTGCTTTTTTTTTTTTTTTAAGATTTTATTTATTTATTCGTGGAAGACGCAGAGAGAGGCAGAGACACAGGCAGAGGGAGAAGCAGGCTCCATGCGGGGAGCCCGATGCGGGACTCGATCCTGGGACCCCAGGATCACACCCTGGGCCAAAGGCAGGTGCCAAACCACTGAGCCACCCAGGGCTCCCCCATGGTGCTCTCTTAAAGAGATGAGCTCTTCCACTGGAAACCAGGTGGTGAACAGTTTTCCCTGAGAATCCAAGAATCGGGGGCCCTGGGGTGCAACGTGGCAGGCAAAGGCGAAGACAAGCTTCTCTGCAGAGGAGGCCTTGGCGGACGACAGACAGCAGCCGTAAATAAGGAACTGCTGCTGCTGGTTTTGCAGACTGAGATGGTGCCTGGGAATCATCTGCAAGCCCTGAACTGGAACACAGAACTGAAAGCCCGCTGATGCGGACCCTGTGGCCCCACCCACCCCCCTCCCTCCGTGAGCTCACATGACCTTGGAAACAGCACTTTTTTTTTCTTTCTTTCTTTCTTTTTTTTTTTTTACTTTCTCTTTTTCTGTATGAGTTCAGCAGCAAGAGTGGAACCTTCGGGAAGATGGTTATGGTGTCAGGACATCTGTAAAGTGAGGAGAGGTGCTCCCTGCACCAAAATGTTTCTTCCTGCCTCCTTCCATCATGGTGCCCCCAAACCCCTTCTTATTTGGCATTTTATATCTCAGGGGCTCTGAAGATTCAAGAGTCCTCTATTAAAATGTTAACTCCCTAGGGACGCCTGGGTGGCTCGGTGGTTGAGCAGCTGCCTTCAGCCCAGGGCGTGACCCCGGGGTCACAGAATGGAGTCCTGCATCAGGCTCCCAGTGGGGAGCCTGCTTCTCCCTCTGCCTGGGTCTCTGCCTCTCTCTCTGTGTCTCTCGTGAATAAATAAGTAAAATCTTTAAAAAATAAAAATAAAATGTTAATTCCCTAAAAGGGGCATTTAGGGAAGAGACATCCACTGTAGGCTGTGAAACAATAGCTTGAGGAGACAAAATCACGGAGCTTACCCCTTGCAGAAGGGAAGGGAGCTTCTCATGCACACAGTTGGCCACGGCCCGAGGAGGGACCCCGCTCGTCCTGCTGAGTCTCGAGGGGAGGGCAGGGTGGTGCCTTGGGAAGAGGTTGGCTGCATCCTGCTGAGAGATCCACCTTGGGCGAGTCCTCTTATGCTCCCTTACCTGGCCCTGACCTGGCCCTCAGATTCAGTGTCGGTCCCCATTTTGGGACCCACTGAGGCTTCCGAGCTTTGAGGTGGTGGAAGGGCTGCCTGGCCTAGCCAAGAGCACTTCCACATTAAACCCTGGATGGGGACGGGGGGTCCAGGCCACAGTGGGTCCCCGAGACGAGCCCTGATCCCCAGAGTCCCGGGTCAGAGGTGTCTTCTATTGTGTCCCACTAGGGATGGGATGTAGGGATGCAGGAAAACACCCGAACTTAACCTCTGTTCTCCTTCAATTCATGGCACTAATGCTGGAAGCCTTGCTATTACTCGACCGACCAGTCCACTCCGCTCCTGAGGGGCCTGAGGCCACGGAGGGAAGTGATTGGATCAGGTTACTGCAGAGGGAGGGGCTCCAGGTCACTCCGAGGACTGCCCCCAAGGCTCTTCCTTCGGGCTTCCTGCCGCGCTGCAGCAGCATTCAAGCCTTCTGAACCTTCCTGTGACTCCAACCCGAGGGACTGAGGCTATAACCTTGGGGCTGACATGAGCAGGAAGGGGACCCCAACTCCATCCAGAGCCAATTCCAAACAAACCATCTTTCTTCAAAGTAGAACCAACCCTCCCGAGGAAGGCCAGGGAAGCTCCAAGGAAACTCTTAGGAATCGAGTCTACCTCCTGTAGAGGAGTCAGTTGAACCCCAATCCTCCCTCTTTTATAAATATATGTCCTCAAACCCTTGAGAGGCTCAGCCGGTTAGGCAGCCAACTCCTGATTTCAGCTCAGGTCATGATCTCAGGGTCGTGAGATTGAGCCCCACACTGGGCTCCATGCTGGGCCCAGAGCCTGCTAAGGATTCTCTGTCTCCCTCTCCCTCTCCCCTCCTCCCATCTCACACTCTGTCCATCTCTCTCTCTAGCAACAAAAAGAACAACAACAGGGACCCCTGGGTGGCTCAGCGGTTGAGCATCTGCCTTTGGCCCAGGGCGTGACCCCGGGGTCTTGGGATCGAGTCCCATGTCGGGCTCCCATGCAGGGTTTGGCACCTGCCTGCAGCCCAGGGGGTGACCCTGAAAGCCCGGGATCGGGTCCCGCATGGGGCTCCCTGCGTGGAGCCTGCTTCTCCCTCTGCCTGGGTCTCTGCCTCTCTCTGTGTCTCTCATGAATAAATAAGTAAAATCTTTAAAAAAAGAAAAAAAAAAGGAACAACAAAAAACAAAGGAGCCTCTACTCCCCCATCCAGGCAATGCCCTGTTGTCCCACCGTTCCCCTGGCCGGAGCACTCCTCCCGGTCCCTCCGCAGCCTTTCCCGGGGCCAGCTGCCACAAGGCTCTGTGCTAAGCTTGGTGAATCAGAGATGCCTGAAGACACACGCCTGTCCTTGGCTATCCAGGCGACCAGGACAGACACGGATGATTAATAATCATGATGCAATGGGAAGAGCTCCCCCACCCTCAAACTAGACCTGCTCTTCTAGGGTGAGATCTCGTCGGACCAGATCTCAGGGCAGAAGCGAGAGGAGCCAGGTGCCTCTGGGGGCCGCCTCCCCACCCACCCGGAGCATTCCGGCCCCAAAGACACCACCCGCCCTTTCCACCTCCAGCATCAGGCGGCCAGGACACACTCATTCACACCTGGTGGCAGGAGTGCCCCGTCTACGAATGGCGTGACAGACACTATCAAGCGTCCGCCATGCATGAAACATAGAGAAAGGGGGAAATCGCAGAGAAATTCAACTGCCACTTTCTGGGATCCCAAAGCTAAAAATCTGGTTCTGGGACACCTGGGTGGCTCCGTGGTTGAGCATCTGCCTTTGGCTCAGGTCGTGATCCCCGGGTCCTAGGATCGAGTCCCACATCGGGCTCCTTGCATGGAGCCTGCTTCTCCCTCTGCCTGTGTCTCTGCCTCTCTGTGTCTCTCATGAATAAATAAAATCTTTAAAAATAAAATAAAAATAAAAATCTGGTTCTAAGCATTAAGAGCTGGAGAAATGTGAGAAGAGCGTGGGCTCCAGAGTCTGCAGCCTGGGTGACCTCGCGCAGGACACCCCCCCTTGAAGACCCAGTTTGTTGGTCTGAGATGGGCAGCGGGGCCAGCACGTGCCCAGGGGTTGCAGGGCTGCTGCCAGCTGGTGACTGTGTGTCTGGGGTGTTTGTCCCTTAAACTTGGGGCTTCCTTTGATGTGTAGGGTCTGAGTGAGGCTTGTGAGAAGGACAAGAAATGAAGACAGGAAGGTGTGGGAAGCCGGGCAATCGGAGAAGCCAGAGGGAAGTGATGCGTTCCAGGAGGAAATGGGACGGGACTGAGCCGGAGAGAGGGTGTCCATGGGGCCACCCTCGGGGGGGGGGGAGGTGGTGAGAGACATGCCATGCCGCTGGTGCCACGGAACCAACCCAGAGAGGAGGAATGAGTGTCAAGCTCCAGCCCCTCCCCACCTTTCAAGCTGGCAAAACGGTGCTCAATCAAGGCTGTCACATGGGGTCCCCTCGGAGCAGGTCACGGGGTGGGGGGGGCTGGCCTCAGGAACACTGTGGCCTGTGGACACAGAGCAGCAGGCCGGAGCAGGAAATGCCTGGCTGCATAAAGGCAGGGCCAGATGTGGCCGTGGGCGCAAACACCTGGCGCCCAGAGTGCAGGGTGCCCTGAGCCCTGGCATCGGTGCCTCCTCCATCGCCCGCCGATGGTCCTAGGTGTCCAGGCGGCTGCGGACCACCATGGGCTGGCGTTGTCCCACCTCCCCATCCCCCCTGACAACACGCGGTCCTAGGTGCCCAGGCAGCTGCGGACCACCGTGGGCTGGCGTCGCCCCACCTCCCCGTCCCCCCACCGACGACACACAGCCAAGGATACAAAGGACAGGGAGGACGCTCTCGCCATCGAGGAGAGCCTCCGCCCTGCAAGGTCTCTCTGGCCGCGACGTCACTCCACATTTCATGCTGTCAAGCACGCTGTCAGCCACACAGGACTACTCGGGCTGAGGAGGAAGGTGGAAAGCATTCACTGCATGTAAAGTACCATCGGGTTACGCAAAGCAGAAACATGAGCCTCTCCTTCAAGAGGAAAAGCCAGATGTGATGAGGAAATGAGACCCCAGGCGCTCCCTGGAAGGTGAGCATCATCCAAGTTCTCCGACACACCACTCTTTCCCCTATGAGTGTCAGGAGGAAATTAGTGTTCAGTTTTGTTTTGTTTTGTTTTGTTTTCATTCAAACTTCTCTTCTTACACTAGTGATATCATCCCTGGAAGACTGAGATGTAAGAAGAGGTGAATCACCTATCACCTTCGCATCTCTTCTAGAGTTACATCAGCCGGAGGGCTCTGGGGTGCAGTGGGGCTAAACGCCAAAAAGTCGAGGGAAGGGGACGGAGCCAGGAGTCAGGGAGGGAACCGGTTCTTTTGCATTCTGCTTATTTTCTTCTTCCTCCTTCCTCGACCTTCCCTGTTTATAAATCAGATAACTGGGAAAATCAGACTCTGGAGAGACAGTTGCCCTATATTTATTGATGGCGTTGGTTTAAATGTCATTTGTCCGAACTTTCCGACCAATCGCCATGCCGCCATCAGTCACAGGTAGAAGCCAACCTCGGCATCGTCACTAGACCATTAATTGGTTAAGAACGAGGGCGCATAGGGGTGCCCGATATCAGATCAGGTCAGGATCTCAGGGTCGTGTGATCAAGCCTGGGGGCCGCAGGCTCTACACTCGGTGGGGAGTCTGCTTGGCTCTCCCTCTCCCTCTGCCCCTCCCCCACTCCCAAACTCTCATTAAAAAAAAAAAAATCTTAAAAAAAAAGAACGGGGGATCCCTGGGTGGCTCAGCGATTTAGCGCCTGCCTTCGGCCCAGGGCGTGACCCTGGAGTCCCGGGATTGAGTCCCACGTCAGGTTCCCTGTGTGGAGCCTGCTTCTCCCTCTGCCTGTGTCTCTGCTTCTCTCTCTCTCTGTATTTTTCATGAATAAATAAATAAAATCGTTTTTAAAAAATAAAATAAAAAAATAAAAAAAGAACAAAGACATGTCGACCCTGCCCCCCCACCAACAATTCACCCTATGATCTTCACCCTCTTTGATGTTCTCACCAGTTTCAAAGAGCAGAGGAACTTGGCAATGGGTGAAAATAACTTGAAATGTGAAATCCAGTCATGCAAGATAGTGACGGGCCACACAGCTGCCTGCTGGTCAGGTGAGAGCTGCGGGGAAGGCCCACGGGGATCTTACTCCCCTGACCTCTCTCTACCTGGGGTTTTCAATTGCATGCAGTGATGTGTATCTGGGGTATTTGGGGAGAAGGATTGGGACTTGCGACCAAACCAGACAGAACAGATTCCAAGGCCTGGACCTTGTCCTAATGCCCTTACAAAGTGATTCTGAGTATCTTAGAGTTATTTCCCACTCACCCGCCAACCCTTTGCTTTTTGTTTTTAGATTAATCTTATGCTTAAACCGCTCCTGTTAATTAGGAAGAAAATCTTTCGCCCTCCCTTCCTCCTTGGTTGCAACGGATTCCAGGCTCCTGGGGACTGGGCCTCGCTGCCCAAAACATAATCACGGTGAAAACAAAGCAGAGCGGCCTCCCGACGGCAGGGAAGACCAGGAGTGGGACTCATTTCTGCAACAGGAAACGGAGCCCAAAGGGGCAAAGGGAACAAATAGTTGGAGGCAGGCAGTCTTGGCAGCGCCTTAGGACAGCTTGCAGCTGACCGGGCGTAGCTGAACCGGGGACATCTGTTTGGAGTTTACAACAGAAACAAGCTCACAGAAAGCCCGAAAACCCGAGACAAACACACACTCACACACACAGACCAAGCTCGAGCAGGTCTTGTGGGCCTTGACCTCCGCGCCGGTCCCCCGCTGGGTCACGCTGTGTTGTCGAAGGGAAGGAAATAGGTCCTTCCGCCGCCTCCCACCCGGCCCCACCTGCCCATGACTCACTCGCCCTCGCCCGAGCAGGACCCAGCAACCTTCCTCTCTCTCCCGGACTTTCCTCCCAGGGCGAGCAGAGACGGCCCCGCAGCCAACAGAGCCCCCCCCGGACACTTTCTTCGGGTCCCCCGTTGATCTGTAAAGCCCCTTGAGCAGTTGTGAAGGAAAAGGCGAACCCCAGAAGGTGCCAAACCTCAGAATACCTCAAAAGTCACTCCTCCCTAAATAACCTCACGAGTCCGGGACTGAGGACCAGCACTTGCCCTGCCTCTCCAAGAATTAACTCGGAGAGACCAGAAAAAGTCCAACCCCCCCAACACACACACACACACACACACACACACACACACACACACAGTATTTACTACGGGAAGGTGCAGTCAAGGGGAGGAGAGCGGGCACCACGGACGCACCACGGCCACGCAGGACGATGCAAACGGGCCCCCCTTCTGGAATCACGTCCAAGCACTGCAAAGGCCAGACCATGTTGGACCCTGGGCAGGCTCGGAGGGGGGGGGGGGCAGGCCCCCTTCCAGCCCCACCACCAGTGATTTCAGCAGCACTTCCAGACGCTCACCTGTGCTGTGACATCGTCCTTTTTATTCTCTCCCCACGGCCCCCTGTGCAAACAGAACCAGAGCGGTGCCACTCTTAAAAAATAACGAGATGTTTTATACACATTTCTGTATATACAACTGAACAACATCTTACATGTCTTTTGCACAGCAAAAGATATAAACATTTAGCTCTCAGAACAGTTATGTACAAAAAAAGTCAAAAATACTTCACAACAGTGCAAAATATTTTACACAGGATCATGGAGGGACGTCCTTTGAGCAGGAGAAAAGTGTGTCTTTAAACGAAAAACTTTTTTTTTTTTAGATATTAGATGTCTTTCGCTGTAAACAAATTGCAACTTTCTTCCATCTCTCCACCGCCGCCGCCCCCACCCCCAAACAGTTATTTGAGGAATTTGGCAGAACGTCAAGGGTCTGAGTCTAAGGTAAACAACCCAGGCTCTTGCCGAAGAGACTGAAAAGACTGGGGGCAGAGAGGTGGCATTGCAGCCTCAAAGTCCTCGTGAGAGCCAAAAAGAAAATGTGTTTTAAGGACAGCGCTAGGCCTCCCCCCCCCACAAGGCCTCGCCCCCCCTGTTGTCAGTCGGTGGGGTCAGGGGAGGGACTAATGCCTCCTGCTCAGGCAAACAGGAAACCCGAGGGCCTGCAGCTGGTGGGGGGGGGCTGCACCCGGTAACGGGGGTCTGCAGTTGGGGGGGTTGCAGCTGGTAGGCCTGCAACTGGTGGGGGGGCTGCAGCCAGTGGGGGGCTACAACTAGTGGGCCCACATCTAATGGGCCTGCAGCCGGTGGGGGCTGCATCTAATGGGCCTGCAGCCGGTGGGGGCTGCAGCTAATGGGCCTGCAGCCGGAGGGGCTCGCCAAGCAGGCTGGGGCATCCCCCAGCCCAGCCTCCCCGCGTCCCTGCGGGTGGGCCCTGCACATCTCCGAGTCACCCCGAGCCCCGGTCCCGCGCCCCCCACCCCGTGCGGAGCAGGAGGGCAGCGCCTCTGGGCCTCGACCCTCGGACCGACCGTCTCCCTGCCGCGGGGTGCGGGCGGGGGCCGGGGCGGGCTGGTCCCCGCGGGGCGCCAGGTCTCAGCCGGAGCGGGGCTCCTCGGGGCTGGCGGCGGGGGCTGGGGGGGCGTCCGGGTCCCCGCCCTCGGTGCAGCTCTCGGTGCAGCCGTCGGTGCAGCCCTCGGGGCAGGTGCAGCCCTCGGTGGAGCCATAGGTGCAGCCCTCGGGGCAGGGGCAGCCCTCGGTGGAGCCATAGGTGCAGCCCTCGGGGCAGGGGCAGCCCTCGGTCCAGCCCTCGGTCCAGCCCTCGGTGGAGCCCGCGCTGTCTCCCGACAGCAGGCGCGTGACCCGCAGGTCGGCCCTCAGGCTGCGCACGTCGTTGCCGAAGCTGAGCGCTCCCAGGCCGCGGATGAGCTGGGACAGCGCGGCCCGCTCGGAGGAGGCGCCCGGCGGCACAGGCCCCGCCGAGCCCCCGCCGCCCTCCCGCGGGCCCAGCAGGTCCCCGCAGCCCAGGTGCAAGGCGGCCGCCAGCGCTCGGCGGGCCTCGGCCTCGGCCTCGTCCTGCTCCCCCGCGCCGTCCTCGCTGTCGTCCTCCTCCAGGCAGCCCTCGGGCCGCCCGTCCTCGTCCTCGTCCTCGTCGTCGTCGTCCTCCCCCTCCCCCTCCTCGCCCTCCTCCTCCTCCTGCAGCCTCTGCTCCTGCTGCTCGCCCAGCGGGTCCTCGGTGATGGGGCCCAGCTTGGGCGCGCTGCGGCTGCGCTCGGCGGGCGGCTTGTAGCAGCAGGGCCCGTGCAGCAGCAGCTTGCGCAGCGGCACGAGCGGCACCGTGTGCGCGCCCACGAGCTCCTGCTGCTGGTGCCGCGCGTCGTCCCGCCGCTTGAGCCGCTTGAACTCCGCCAGCGCGCTGGCCGACGTCTGGTAGAGCAGCAGCGCCATGGCCTGCGCCTTCTCGGGCTTGGACACCAGCACCGCGTGGCAGCGCAGCATCACCGCCTTGTGCTTGAGCTCGTGCCGGTACACCCAGGCGAACACCTTGGGCAGCCGCGCGTCCGCCACGCAGTAGGTGACGCGGTGCAGCAGGTACAGGTGGCCCGGGCGGCGCGGCGCGCGCTCCTCGGCGTGCACCATGCGGATGCCCTGCGCGCTCACCGTCAGCTTCATCTTGGTGCCCTGGCGGCCCGCCTCGCTCTTGCTCCAGATCTTGCCCACCGCCAGGTCGGTGCAGCCGTCGCCGCGCGCCTGGATGGTGGTGGCGTTGCCCAGGTAGAGCACGCTGTAGGTGGGGTCCTCGCTGGTGATGCGCAGCTTCTTGCGCTTGGAGCGGAACATGCCGCCCACCCGGCTCAGCGCGCCCTCGGGACACGCCCGCGCCAGCGAGCCGAGCGCCGAGTAGTGCAGGCGCAGCGCGTAGCCCTTGGGCTTGGCCGCCTGCCGCGGCGCCTCGGCCAGCAGCTCGAACTTGTGCCTCCTCCAGGGCAGCATCTCCGGGGCAGGGCCGCGGGGCCGGCTAGCGCGGGGAGGCCGCCCGGGCCCGCGCCCGCGCCCGCACCCGCGCCCGCTCCCGCTCCCGCGCCCGCACCCCCGCCCGCGCCCGCGCCCCCGCCCCCGCCCCGCCGGACACCCCGCGCCTCGGCGGCCACGCGCGCGGCCCGAGCGGCTCCCGGGGCTCAGACGCGGGCCGCGGGGGGCGCGGGGGGCGCATGCCGGGCTCGCTCCGGGTCCCCGCGGCGCCGCAGCCTCGCCGCCGCCCGCGCCCGGGCTCCCTACTTATAGGCCCGGCGCGAACCATTCGCCGCGGGCCGCGGGGGGGGCGCCCGGGCGCGGGCCCCGCTCCCTTAAAGGGCCCGCGCACCCGCCCCGCCGCCCCCGCGCTGCGCCCCGGCCGGCGGCCGCTCGCCCCGGGGCCTGTCTGCGCCCACAGCGCGGCGGGGGCGGGGGGCGCGCAAGGTCGCGGAGGGGCTGACCCGGCGCCCCCACGCCATCCCCCGAGGGGACCCCCGGACGGGACGGGGGCGGGGGGACTGCGCGGCGCCCGCGCCCCGCCCAGCAGCAGGTGCCCGGCCGCACCCCGAGCACCCCGGGCCCCCGGCCCAGGACCAGCGGCTACGAGCCATCCCCGCTGCGGTTACCGGACACTCACCGTCATGACATCGCGGACATGGCTTGGGCTGAGATGCCTCGGAAAAAGCCCAGATGAGGGACGACCGGGGGCGCAGCGGTGGAGCACCTGTCCGTGGAGCACCTGCCTGCAGCCCAGGGTGTGACCCCCGGTCGCGGGATGCCTGCAGGGAGCCTGCTTCTCTCTCTCTCTCTCTCTGTCTCGTGAATAAATAAATAAAATCTTAAAAAAAAAATCCAGGGGATCCCTGGGTGGCTCAGTGGTTTGGCACCTGCCTTTGGCCCAGGGCATGATCCTGGAGTCCTGGGATGGAATCCCACATCGGGCTCCCTGCATGGAGCCTGCTTCTCCCTCTGCCTGGGTCTCTGTGTCTCTCATGTGTAAATAAATAAAATCTTAAAAAAAAAAAAAATCCAGGGGATCCCTGGGTGGCTCAGTGGTTTGGCACCTACCTTTGGCTCAGGGTGTGATCTGGAGTCCCAGGATCAAGTCCCGCGTCGGGCTCCTGGCATGGAGCCTGCTTCTCCTTCCTCCTGTGTTTCTGCCTCTCTCTCTGTGTCTAAAATATATATATATACAAATCTTTAAAAAAAATCCAAATGACTTTTTATTTCGGTGTCTCATTCCGTGCTCAGCCACCCTCCACTATGAATGACAATCGCACCATTATACTTTTCTCCTGGGCTGACTGAGCAGCACAGCTTTAACCCTCTGACCAGCTTGACCCTTGGCTGGTGGTAACTCACGTCTGGGCCCCCAAAGCAACCTGCTTGCCTCCATGCTCTGCTCAAAGCAAAACAAAACAAAACAAAACAAAAAACAAAAACTTCAAGCTGGGATGTGTGATAAATGTCCAGATGATCCTACATCTGTGGAGCCCCCGATCCCACGGGCCCAATCCACTGGGGATCTTGGATATCTCTGGCTTCCATGCTCAAACCACTGATTTCACAACCGCTGTAGCCCCTCCTGGAAAGTCTCTGAAGCCCCACCTCTGCTGACTGTTAACCTTTCTTTAAATCCTAACGCAATTTTCCCAGTGGTGCTGAGTTTCAATGTGACTTTTCTGAATGCTTTTCAGTGCCAGGCCCTGAGCGAGGAGCAGACCCAGTTCCTATCTCCAAGGGGCTCTCAGTCCAATGAAGGGTGTAAACTGCTCCCAGCTCTGGCCTTGCACTGAAACTCTGAGGAGCCCTGTATCCTCCGGTGCCTGCCACAAACAGGCACCACTTGATTGTTGAACTAATGACTGGGACACGCGTGTGAATGAGAAGACAGAGCAGGCTATGTGCCTGGAGAAAGACCCCAAGAACTATGAAAAGCTGGAAGAAGGGAAGGTTGCTTGTGAGTAGGAAAACCAGAAAAGGCTCCACACAAGGTGATGTTTAAAGAAAATGAGCAGGATTTCTCCAAGCGGGGAAGAACCAAAGGGCTTTCTGGATACAGAGGACAGCAAAATTATAGAATGGAAACATGCATGTGTGCAGATTAGGACGGAGTTTATGGATTATAATGATAAAAGTGCAAAGTTTCCCGACGGTGCTTTTCAGGCCCTTCTAGTCTCCGAGAGAAGGAACGGCCTTTTCATGCTGACTCTCGCCTCAGGGTGTCATTAGACCAGAGCTACGATGCCTTTCTCCCCAGCTGCACAAATGGGCTAATGGAGGGACTCCAAGGCTAATGAGGGGAGACCAGGGATCTCGGGTCTGGCGCCGCAATGAGCCAGCTAGGACTATAATAAGCCGTTTAAGCCAAGGTTAGTTCCTCTTCTGCTCCCATTTCTGGAACATCTTGCAGCAGCAATCAGGTAGACTGTATGTGCTCCAAATAGAAAAGTCTGGTAAAAACCAAATTAACCTTAGCGGGTCCATAATCGCAAAGTCTCGCCTCTACGATAGTGGATATCACACTCGAGCAGGTCACCATTCCCTACATGGAGCTCCCAGGGTCCCAGGGTCAGAAGAGTGTGGGGAAGACAAGGAGGCGGGTGCTGGACACCAGGGCGCCCTCGGCAGCACCTGGCAGCAAGGAGGAGGCCCCCGCGGGCCAGGGGCTCTGGACCCAGAGGCCCGCGGAGCTGCTCCCGCAGCCTGGGCTCTCCCACACCGGGAGTACCTGGGCCGGCCCTGGGACCGCCCCACCTTGTCACACGGTGGAGGCTGGCCGCACCATTTCTGAGCCCGCACCACGGACCTGACACGCGGTGGGTCCAGAACAGAATAGAGCGACGTGGGGCCGGGGCCGGCAGGCGTCGGGTGGCCGCAGAGCTCTTTCCGTGTGGCGCGGCCCCATCTACCGGTGCCCAGCAGAAATGCCAGCGGGCGGCCCGACTCACCCAGAACCGGCTGCTTGAGTCACACACAGTCCGGTCGCGGCTGGCAAGAAACCTGGCCTCTGACTTGACATCTGAGAATCCGTCTCTGAGCTTTCAGGCTGGCTCCCTCCCACCCCATTTCTTGCATAATGATCCTCCCTCTCGCCGCCTCCCTGTCACCCTGCCGAATGCCCTGGGCCTTAGAGACAACAAATGACTAATCTGGGATCCTCAAAGTCATTCAATAAACATTTGTTGAGAGTCTAGGTGGATGCGATGCAGTTGCTAGGCAGACAGGTCTTTGCCCTCACGGGACTTATGTCCTACAGGGACGCAGATAATAAAGCAAACAAATAATAAAATATCAAATACTGATGTCTCAACACATGCAAAAAAAAAAAAAAAGCAGTGCCAAGAGCAGAAGGTGGTTGCTTTAGACCGACTGCATGGCTGGGGAAGGTATCTCTGGGCAGAGACCTCAATGACACGGAGCTGGTCGCGCAGGAGCATTCTAGCCTGTGCTGACCAGCAAGGAGGTCACAAGCCACATGTGGCTACTGAGCGCTCGGAATGTGGTTGGTCCAAACCGAGATGTGATGCAGCTGTGAAATACATACTGGATTCTGAAGGCTTAGAAAAAAAAGGATGGGGACACCCAGGTGGCTCAGCGGTTGAGCACCTGCCTTGGGCCCAGAGCGTGATCCCAGAGTCCTGGGACCGAGTCCCGTGGCGGGCTCCCTGCATGGAGCCTGCTTCTCCCTCTGCCTGGGTCTCTGCCTCTCTCTGTGTGTCTCTCATGAGTAAACAAATAAAAATCTTTAAAAAAAAAAAAAAGACAATATCTCAATTGTTTCATAATAATTATATAGTGAATGAATGATAAGATTTTGGCTGTGTTGAGTTAAATAGAAAATAGTATTAAAATTAACTTAACCTGTTTCCTTTTACCTCTTTAATGTGGGTACTAGCACACTCACAACTATATATCTGGAGAGCATGGTGTGAGGCTGCTGGGCCGGTCTGGAGGTGGGAATGAGGGAGCTCAGCAGGTTCAAAGACTCTCCAGCTTCAGAAATCCTACCGTGTGATTATAGCCTCTGACTCCTCAGCCCTCCTCATTTCTGACTCCTATTGTAGCAATTCTTTTTTTTAAATATTGTATTTATTTATTCATGAGAGACACACAGAGAGGCAGAGACACAGGCAGAGGGAGAAGCAGGCTCCATGCCCTGAGGCAAAGGCAGATGCCCAACCAATCAAGGCACCCGGGTGCCCCGGTCCTGGAGGTCTTGAGTAGGTTAAAAAATTGATATCGGGAGGCTACCTCTCCCTCTGCCTCTGCCCTTCCGCCTGCTGTGTGATCACTCTGTCTCTCCCAAATGAATAAAGTTAAAAATCCTTACAAACAAAAAAGACCTCTAGGATCTACACCAGCATTCCTCAGAGTGGAACACACACACACACACTGGCTGCACCAGAATCCCCTGGGCCATTTTCTGGGTCCCTTAAGTCAGAATCTCTGCCTCAACTACCCCGTAATGGAACACATCCGGAACTCTGGGGAGCCCCGCCCTGCCCCACTTCATTCCTCCCACCCTCAGCTCCTTCCTAGCCTCTTATCCCCCCCCCCCCCAGCGCTCCCTCTTCCAAGGCTCCTTCAAAGTGGAAGTAGGGACCTCAGAAACACGATGCTAAAGTGGAAGAAGCCAGATGTAGAAGGTCACACAGCGTAGGAGTCCCTTTATATGAACTGCAGGGAATCGGTGAATCCACAATGACGGCGCAGACCGGCAGTCGCCAGGGGCTGGAGATGGAAGGACTGGGGAGCCGCCGCGTAGTAGACGGGCTTCCTTCGGGAGTGATGCAAACGTTCTGGAGCTCCAGAGAGGTGCTGGTGGCACGACATTCTGGATCCCTTAGTTGTTGACCTTCACATGGTCGTTTGTGAGGTCTATGCATCCCACCTTGACTTTTGTTTGAAAAGTGGAAGAAGGCGACAGAGAGGGTCAGAGTAATGTGGTGCCGAGAAGGACCCAACCCCCCCTTGCCTACTTCGACGATGGAAGGAGGGGCCAGAAGCCAAAGAAAGCAGGCAGCCTCTGGAACCTGCAGAAGGACAAATTGTCCCCCGAGGTTCCCCAAAGGAGACCCTGGGGTGCGTCGATTCCAGCCCGGAGAGTCCTAGGAGGACGTGGAGCCCGCGGAATCCTAAGCTCCCGTTGACTTATGTGGCGTCGATGGTGGTTGGCGCAGCAGCGCTAGGCCTCCCAGCCGCCACTCTCCTCCCGCCTGGCTCCAGCTCCAGACCGGCCGCTCCCCCGCAGAGCCAGGTGCAGGGCCTAGTGCCCCTTCGAGAAAACCACGGCGGTCGGTGACATGTGCCAACCCCAGCTCCCCCGCTGCCTCAGCCGCGTCCACACCTTCTCCCCCCCGCTTTCCTCCGGGCACCCTGGGCGCCTGGGCGGCTCGGCCGGTGGAGCAGCCGGCTCTGGGTTCCAGCTCGGGTTGTGATCTCAGGGCTGTGAGCCGGGAGCTCGTGCAGGGCTCCGTGACCGGCACTGGGTCTGTGGAAGATTTTTTCCCCTTCCTCCCTCTCTCCTTCTGATCCTCACTCCCCTCTCAGGTAGGTGGTAGGTAGGTAGGTAGGTAGATACGTGATAGATAGATTGATAGATGACAGATGATAGATACGTACATAGATGATAGATAAATCTTTTTTTAAGTCTCTCTTCCTTTGAACCTGTCCCTCTCAAAGCCAACACACACACACACACACACACACACACACACACACACTTCTAACCGGAATGACCTCCTCCTGCGCCTCCCCACTCATCTTTATAAAGCCGGCTCAGGACCACGTCACCCAGAGGCCCAGGCCTCCCTGACCTCTCCATGCTCCTTGCATCTCTTCCTCAGCACTTGCTTCATTGTAAAGTCATTGTCTTTAACTCTGCCTCCTTCGGGGGCCTGTGAGCTCCTGGAAGCCCCCCACCCCCCGCGTACCCTCGGCCCCCAGCATGGTGCCTGCCATCAGGTCAGTACATAATAAACACTGAAGCGTGGACAAACACCACCCTGTGTTTATTTTCACTGCAACTGGACCATCATAAGCACAGGCTGTCAGAACTAGAAGGGCCCTGCAGGATGATTATTTATTTATTATTTATTTATTTATTTATTTATTTATTCAGATTTTATTTATCTGTTTATTTGAGATAGAGAGAGAAGGGGAGGGCGAGGGACAAGCAGACTCCGCACCGAGAGTGGAGCCTGACGTCAGGCTCGATCCCCCGACCCTGAGATGAGGACCTGAGCCGAAATCAAGGGTCAGACACTTGACTGCCTGAGCCACCCAGGCGCCCCCTTCCAGGGCAATCTGGTCACCCTCCTCTCCTGGCTTACAGATGAGGAGACTGAGGCCCCGAGAGTCACATACATGGCTATATAGCTATTTAGCGGTCAAGCTGAGATTGGGACCCACGTGGCCTGAATCTCAGTTTGGGGCTCTTTCGTCAGCTAAACATAAAGCCAGGGACCTTGAATACACAAAACCGCGGAGCACGTGTTCCACTCCCGTCCCCCAGTGTGAAAGGCTGCGTTCTGGGGGCTCACGGCTTTGACTGGGTGGGCCCAGCCCTCACCAACCAAGCACTTCTCCCCAGGGCCTCACTAAGCCACCACTCCCTGGGACCCTTAACGGAAAGTCCCCCTGGTCCCAGCTGTCACTGCCACCGAAGAGGTTAGTTAGAGGCAAGCATGACTGTCCGGGGATTTACACAGTGAGACTGTGGTGTCTCCAGCGGTCAAGGTCACATCCAGGCCTGGGAGTCTGGTGGCCCGCTGGGCTCCTCTGCTCTGCCGGGTCCCCCTTGCTCCCCCCGGGTTTTCGCTTCAAGAGCAATGAGAGTTGGAGCAGTTCATGTTTTATAGAAAACAGCATAAAGAGAAAAAAAAAGAAAAATTAGCATAAAGAAGAATCAATGAAATTAAATGCATATGGTAAAGGCTTGGAGCTTTTCCCATCGAGGAAGGATGTTATGCAACCTGCGTTTTCATTTGTCTCTCGTTTTGAAACTTTTCTGTGGGCATGTGGGCCTGGCCCATCCTCGGCGAGCCCATGCGGGTCCGCGGGCAAAGCGGCAGCTGTGCAGCACGGCATCGGGGCGCTGGGGAGATGCACACGGTCTTGCCCTTACGGAGTTGTGAGCCAGCGCCCAGTGGTCACACGGAACCTGGGGAGGTGCCCCCGGCGTGCTGCAGGCGAGTGCAGCGGTGCAAGGAAGCGTGGCCCGAGCTAACGACCGCCGAGCTGGACACGAAGCCCGGGCGTCTCAGGGGGAAGAGTAACGTCCGGTCAGCGACCTGGTCAGGCCGGGGCACGCCAGCCCAGGAGCCATTCGCTCTCCAACACGGTGTCCCGGGCCTTGGGTCCCTCCAGAAGCTTCCTCCCCGTGAGTGTGCCGAGGTCCGCGACGTTCCCCTCATTTGCAGGGGAAAGGCCTGAGGCTCTGCGGAGCCATGAAGCTGCCTGGGGTCACCTGAGCCTGCGCCCTCCGTGCCGTCAGGTCGGGCCTGACCCAGAGGGCCCCGAACACAGCAGCGGGAGGGGCCTCCCAAGCGGTGCTGGGGCGCTGGGCTCGGACGCCCCCACTGGGGGAGCCCCCCCCCCCGCACACTGCCCCCACCGGGGCCTGGCCTCTGCGTGTGCGACACTGCAGGGGCCCCTTGGCCTCCGGGGCCATGGAAACCGGCGGCCCAAAACGTCTTCTCTCAGGATTCTGGAGGCCGCAGGCTAGAAGCGCCCTCCCTGCCTCTTAGCTTCGGGCTCTTGCCAGCAATCTGTGCGTTCCTTGGGTCACACTCTCCGCCTCTGTCCCCCTGCGGTGTCCGCCCCCACCCCCGCCCCACTGCTGGTCTCTGAGTGTCCACACGAGTGTCTTCTTATAAAAAACACGTGTCCTTGCGTCAGGACCCACCCTGATTCAGCGTGACCCCACTTTCACTTGATGACACCTGTAAAGAACCCGCTTCCAAGTAAGGCCACATCCGCAGGTATCTGGGGTTATAGGAGTATGATCTCCCCCCCCCCCCCTGAGAAACACCATGCAAGTCAGAAGAGAGGCCATGAGAGAAAATTGCAACACTGAGGGAGGAACAACAAACAGGTCCTGCGGCCCGTGTTGGCCGTGACGCCACTCCTTTCACCGACCCCTTGCCCCGATGCCTGCCACCCCGACGACATCCAGGCCAAAGGGCAGAGCCACGGAAACAAGCCCAAAGAAGCGAGGGCTAGAGCCCTACAGGTGAAGCTTGCCCCCCGGCCACCAGAGGCGGTGACCAGATTGGCCAGGTCCCCCGGAGTTGGCTTCAGAACAAAAGCCGAGCACCTTGGCACGTCCACGTGCAATCGCAGCACCCCTAACTAGCGACGACCGACCTTGCTGGATGGTGGGTCGCCGCCGTGCGCCCAACCTTCCCACAACTTGCAGGGCAGGGCGTGGCCTTCTCCCCAGGCTGTGTGATGAAGCCACTGCCCTGCTGCCGCCAGCCTGGGCACCCTTTCTGCTGCCATTGCTGTTGCCCTGTTCATTCAAACACGGGGACGACACAGAGCAGGGTGAAGAGGAGGGAGCCTCTCGGGGTAAGCCGACTGTTAAGCCCCTTAGTGGTCATCCACCCCAGCCCTCGCGCTGGGGCATGAACCTGCCTTAGGACGTCCTGACACTTGGTTGTGTAGCCTTTGCTTGAATGCCCCCTGGTGGCGGGGAGCTCACTACCTTAAAAAGCTGTCCCCTCTGCCTTTGAACCGCTCTCATTGTAAGGAGGCTCAAACAAACTGAAACCAAAATTGCAACTCTGTGGTTTCTACCAAGCTCTCGTTCCGCTTGCCTGTGTGTGTTTGGAGCCATCTTCTCTCCCTTCCCTGGAACAGTCCTTCGCGTGAATAGAAACGGCCCCCACGGACCGTTGGAATCCCCTCCGCTGAAGCTAGTCATCCTTCCTTCACCTTTTTCTCGTTCCCTCACCACCCAGGTGGACGTGCTGACACTTGTTTAGTGTATTTACTGAAGTGATTTAAGGGAAGTGGTCAGAAGGCCATCCCGGCAGAGTGGGGTCTAACTGGGGGCGTGGTTCACGGCTCCACCACTTGACCTGAGCTATTTCACCTTGGCTGAGTCCCTCTGCAGGCCGACAACCACTGAAATGTAAACTCATGGAGGCAGGGGGTTTGTCCAACGCCGAACCCCTGGATCCAAGCGATGATGAGTGAATGAATGAATGTATGAATGGGACAACCTGGCACTCCCTACCTGCAGATTCCAGACTTGGTCATTATCAATTCTATTTCCATGCTGCTCTACTTTGCTTCACTTTATTAGGCATCAATTTCTACAACTGGAAGTTCAGAAAAACGGGCACGTGGGTGGCTCCGTCGGCCAACTGTTAGGTCCTTGATTTTGGCTCAGGTCATGATCTCAGGGTCCTGCATTGAGCCCCAGGTTGAGCTCCACCCTTAGCAGAGTCGGCTTGTCCATCTCCCTCTCCTCCTTCCCGTCTCTGTGCCCTCAAACTTTAATTAAAAAAAAAAAAAAAAAAACCTGTGGGGCACTGGGATGGCTCAGCGGTTGAGCATCTGCCTTGGGCTCAGGGCATGACCCCAGGGTTCCGGGATCGGGCTCACTGCATGGAGCCTGCTTCTCCCTCTGCCTGTGTCTTGCCGCCTTTATCACCAAAACAAAAGGTCTTTTACGCTTCCCACTGCACAGAGTGACTCGCACAGGCAGGCAATCAGTACTTGAGTGATCAAAGCCACAAAGGGCCGCTAAAGTATGGCTTGTGAGAAGTGACCCCTTTGCAACAGGGACCCCCGGAGGGCGGCCTGGAGGGCCGGCCTGCTCACGGTGGGAGGAGCGTGGAGGCTGCCGGGCCAGAGCCTCCGGCCAGCTGCCTTCCCCTCCATCCAGAACAAGGTGCCTCGGGGATGGGGAGGCAGGGGTGGGGCTGCAAGCTCGGCTTGGGACACAGTTTCTGCCACCGATGTGCGTTCTGGCCAAGGCGTGAAAGGAAAATCCAGAGACCCAACCAGCGTCCTTGGCTCCCAGGCAGAAGTGGAGCCGGGGCAGGGCCCGCCACCCTCCACGGGGATGGCTCTCCATCCACCTGCGCGCGAGCCCTGGGAGCAGCCTCGAGGTGGGCGCTGAGGGAGGCCTGGCTTCCAGAGAAGTGCCCAGGGGGGCAGTTAGGGGATCCCAGCGAGGGGCGTACACTTCGACCAACCAGAGGGGTTTGGCCGGGCCTGTGGGTCCCCAGACGGTGCGGGTGGATTGGCTTCCCCCGTCGCATGGCAGGAGCCGTGGCAGCCAGCGCCAGGGCACCCTCCCCACTCCATGGGGTTCCACTCAGTCTGGATCCCATAATCTTAGGCCATCAGCACCCTCAGTCGCTTTTCCTCCTCAATAAGCGAGTCCCAGGACCCCACAGCACAGGGCGACGATGCATGTGGGTTTCAGCCTACAGCATCCAGTTATTGGGGAAACTACGCATCTGTGAAAACTGCTACCCCATGAACTGCCAGGCAACGATCTCTCTGCAGGACAGGGATTATTATCCCATTAAACAGATAAGAAAACTGAGGTGCAGACAGTTCTTCCTCAGCGATAGACTGGAGAAATGTCCTGAGGGAAACACTAGAATTATTCACGCCTTCCTTACTCATCAGCTAAGAATAGTTGCTGCTATGGTGGTCTTACATTGTCAGAGTCTGACTCTCTACTGGTCTCGATTATCACTTTAGTTTGTCAAGATTTTTTGGAGCCCGTGAGAAGAATGATGATAGAAACTCAAAGTGTGGGAACACCTGGGTGGCTCGGTGGATCAGTATCTGCCTTTGGCTCAGGGCATGTTTCTGGAGACGTGGTATCAAGTCCCACGTTGGGCTCCCTGCAGAGAGCCTGCTTGTCCCTCTGCCTGGGTCTCTGTGTGTCTCTTGTGAATCAATAAATAAAATAAAAGAATGTAAAAGCAATGTAATCTGACTTCATGAGTTAATTTTATTTTTAACCCTCAGCGTAAAGAGAATTCCAGGAACTGTCTACTTACCCTCTTCCATGGATTTTTCCTGTATCTTATGTTCAAGTTTTTATTTTTCTATTTACTTTTTTTTTAAGACTTTATTTATTCATAGAGACAGAGAGAGAGAGAGGCAGAGATCCAGGCAGAAGGAGAAGCAGGCTCCATGCAGGGAGCCCGACGTGGGACTAGATCTGGGCCTCCAGGATCAGGCCCTGGGCTGCAGGCGGCGCTGACACCGCTGAGCCACCGGGCTGCCCTGTGTTCAAGTTTTTACAAGACACACCGTTTCCACGTTGGGAAATGGGAGAAACCACATTCTGATTCACCCCTTCACCGAGCTGCGGACGCGGACTCCCGAAGCCAGGCCGCGGCTACACACGGCCTTGCAGCAATCCCTTGGTGGTTTCCCAAAGGCCACCCCAATTCAGTAGGTCAGCAGTGAGGGGAGCACCGGGGGGCACAGGGGATCCGGAGATGGGCGGGCGGGCCCCAGCTCGGCTCGCCCCCTGCTGTGCCTCCTACTGACCCTCTTGCCGACAGCATTTGCATCAGCGTCACTGGGGCCGTCCCAGACCTTCTTCAGAATCTGCACGTTTAACGCGATTCCCGCAGAGTCACAGGCCTGATTAAGTTCACAAGCGCTGGGGTTTGTTTTCTTTTTGTTAAGATTTCATCCATTCATTTATGAGACGCACCGAGGCAGAGACACAGGGAGGGAGAAGCCGGCTCCCCGGGGGGGATGGAGAGGCGGGGCCCGATGCTGGACCCCGGGGTCATGCCCCGCCCCCGGGGCCACGCCCTGGGCGGGAGGCAAAGGCTCCGCCGCGGAGCCCCCCGGGCATCCCCAGCGCTGATCCCTGAGACGAGCACCAACCACCCCCATTCTTCCCGCCCCCCCGGAATCCCGCCCTGGCCCCGCCCCCCCCGCCGGGGCCCGCCCACGCCCGGCCCACCGGCCTTGGCCACGCCCCGACAACGCCCCTCCCGGGGCCCCGCCCCCAGTCACGCCCGGGCCACCGCCCTTGCCCCCGCCCTGACCACGCCCCTCCCGGGTCCCGCCCCAGCCACGCCCGGCCCACCGAGCTTGGCCCCGCCCTGACCACGCCCCTCCCGGGGTCCCGCCCCCAGTCACGCCCAGCCCACCGGCCTTGGCCCCGCCTCCGGGCCCCTGCCCCGCCCCCCGCCGCGGGGTCCGCCCTGGCTGGAGGCCGAAGCCCCGCGGCGGAGCCCCCGGCGCCCCCCAGCGCGTTTCCGAGACGCGCAGCCACCGCCCCCCGGAGTGGGGCCGGCTCAGTATTTTCACTTTAATCGCGGGGAATTCCAAGCCGCCCTAAGTACACTTCTGTTCCACGAAGCGCCGGCAGCGCGGCGGGCTCTCTTGCGGCCTTGCGAGGCTCTGCTCGCGCTTCCGTTCCGAAGTCGGGTCCGGCAGGGGCTCCCCTCCCCGCGGGCGCCCGGGAAACACGAGCGGACGGAAGCTACTAGGTCCCGGGCGTGGCGGCCTCCGCACGCCCTCGAGGCGCCTCCCCGTGTCTCCACCTCTGAGCGGCGGCGGGGGGGGGGCGGCGCTAGGACCCCGGGGCCGCCGGCCCTGTGTTCCCGGCCTCCTAGCTCTTCGCCGGAGCTACCATGGTGCGGATCCCGTCGCTGTCGTCAAATCCGAGGTATTCGCGGAGGTGGCCGGAGGAAGGAGGCTCCGACACACGCGCGTCCTTCCGCCCCCTAACGGCAAGGCGGCCGGCCTCCGCCCCGGGCGCTCCGCTTATACGTCACTTCCGGCGCCGCGTGCAGGAAGCGGAAGGCGCGCGTGCGGCGCCGCGTGGGGGGGCGGGCGGGCGGCGATGGGCCGGCGGAGAGCGGCGGGGCCCGGGGCCCTGGGTCGGGCCCTCCTCCGCCAGAAGGCCGCGCGGAGCCGGGACTGCCGTCGCGGCGACTCCTGGGTGAGCCCGCAGGACACGCGGGTCCGGGAGGAGGAGGCGGAGGCCGCTGGTCGCCGTCGGGCCGCGGGGGGGGAGGGGCAGGGCCGAGCCTGGGCCGGGGGGCGGGGGCGGGGGCGGGAGGGGGCAGGGCCGAGCCTGGGCCGCGGGGCGGGGGGGGCGGAGGGGGGCAGGGCTGAGCCTGGGCTGCGGGGCGGGAGGGGGCAGGGCCGAGCCTGGGCCGCGGGCGTGGGGGTGGGTTACTGACCCTGTAACGGGCTTCAAGGAGCCGCTACCACCTGTGGGAAGTGCTGGGAAGGGGCCCAGTGTCTGAGCGCCTGCAGCCCAGGCCGCGGTCCCGGAGACCCCAGGTCGAGCCGCGCAGCGTCCGGAGCCTGCGTCTCTCCCCGGGACAAACACGTAAGATCTTTGTGAAAAAGAAGAGGAGACGTAGGAAGGCTGACTGCGGATTCTAAAGACCTGGACTCCCGTCCCTTCTCGGACTTACTGCTGACCTGTGTGGCCTCCCACCAAACACCGGCCCTTTGAACCTTCTATTTTATTTATTTTCATTCATTTATTCATTCTTGGACCAAACACTGGTTCTTTGAACCTTCAATTTTATTTACTTATTCATGCATGCATACATACACACCTGTAGTGGAAATGTCGCTAGAATAGTGTTTATCAAACTCTGGATTGGGTCTGGAAATCCATTAAGTGAGGTCCCAGCGAGTGACTTTTTAACCCAACAGGATAAAATTCAAAACATCGGAGGGTATTGCGCAGGATACGACGACTTAGCCTCAGGGTCCTTTCGTTTCCCTGTACGTTACTCCGTGGCACAGAGCTGTGTGACACGTGTTTTTTTTTTTTTCCTGGGGTCTCCGGAAATTTTCGGCTCTGTGTGCCGGGGTCAGAGTGGACTCCGACTCTATCTCCATTGTTTATCAGCAGCAACGAGAGGCTAGTTATGTTTTATCTGTCCAAGATTGTTTCCTCATCAGCAGACGAGAGATACCATAAAATTTATTTCAAAAGGTTTAGAAAATTAAATGAGACAATGAATGGAAAGCATCCGTCGTACTTAAATGTTGACTAGTTAAATGTTAAGTGGTATTAATATTGACCCTAAAGGGAGCTGACATCGCCCTCAGGACTGCAGAACAGGGCACCTGGGGGCTCAGCAGTTGAGCACCTGCATTCAGCCCAGGGCCTGATCCTGGAGTCCTGGGATCGAGTCCCACGTCGGGCTCCCTGCATGGAGCCTGCTTCTCCTTCTGCCTGTGTCTCTGCCTATCTATGTCTCTCTCTATCTTTCATGAATAAATAAGTAAGACCTTTAAAAAAAAAAAAAGTTCAGATCAGATCCTGGGCGTGTAGAGCATGTTTGTGTGTCGGAAGCAGAAGAGGACGGCTGTGTTATTACCTTGTGTTCCTTTCGTAGTTGCACACGAGTGAGCTCAACGACGGTTACGATTGGGGTCGTCTTAATCTTCAGTCAGTGACTGAACAGAGCTCCCTCGATGACTTCCTCGCCACTGCAGAACTTGCTGGAACAGAATTTGTAGCTGGTAAGTTGTTTATTCCTGAGTACATAGGACACTGGTCGCCCTTCCATCTTTGCTGACTACATACAAACGTGTCTACTCAGAAGTGTTTTGTGGGCCTTACTAAGCTCACAAGTGGGCTATCGTGACCCAGAGGCACATATCCCAGAGGGGGGTGGGAAGGTCTCATCAAGTAGAATCAAGCTGTGAGGTTCAAAATGTGCCACAGTTTTAAAATTAAGTTCAAAAACCCCTTTATGTTATACATCATTGTATCAAGTTCAAGAAACTCAGTCCCTTGTCGGAAAGAGACCAGTCAGCAATGTGGCAGGCAATACCAGAATTTTCCAGAAAGTGTTTTCTGACACCATTGTTGGAAGCAAACTATCTGGGCCTGCTGCTATGTAGGCAGTTTGAATTGTGTTTTAAAGAACTTACTGTCACAGAATAGTGAATTTTCCATGCAAGTAATTTGATTTAGTCGCTGCTCTCCTATGTTTTTTGTGTGTCTTCTAAGCAGTACCTGGCAAGGATAACATTCTAAACTACTAGTTCTATTACTCTTTTATTATGGATGTTATTGTGCTGTTTAGCAAATTCATTCACTTATTTACATGCTTTTATTGGGCCCCAGCTGCCGTCTGGGGTTGTATTTGCTACTGAGAATGTAGTGTTGAGTAAGATGATTTTGTTTCTGCAGAATTTTGTTTTAGGTGCTATGAAAGAAGTCTGTAACAAACAGTGAGATCATAGAAGACGCAATCAGTATTCGTTCTGTCTGAAGGGCGCCTAGGGCAGGCAAGGACAGCTTTATGCTGGGGCTAAGTCTCAAAGGATGAGTAGATGTTAGGACAGGTCAGGTGACACAGAAGGACATACACAGCAGGAACAGGACTCAAGCTAATGTGTGAGCCACAGCTTGCTTTGTTCAGAAGATGATTAGAAGTTGGGCTCACAGGTGCTTGAAGTACAGGGACAGGATGTGATGAGCAAACACTAGGGAGCTGGGCGATGACCTGAATGTGGAGAGAATAAGGGCTTTATTTATTTATTTATTTATTTATTTATTTATTTATTTATTTATTTATTTTTAAGATTTTATTTATTCATTCATGAGAGACACAGAGAGAGAGAGGCAGAGACACAGGCAGAGGGAGAAGCAGGCTCCTTGCAGGGAGCCCGATGATATGGGACTTGATCCCGGGTCTCCAGGATCAGGCCCTGGGCCGAAGACCGGTGCTAAACCGCTGAGCCACCAGGGCTGCCCGAGAATAAGGGCTTTAAAGAAATCTTTGGAGGGGTTTAAGCAGGTATCAAACATGATTTTAGATTTCCTTGTTTTGAAAGATCAATGATGGATTTTAAGGAGGAATGACCAGTTACTTCAGCCCAGCGGGAGAAGCAAACCAGATTGAAATAACACTAGTAGAAGAATGGCCAAAGAATCAGAACAAGGTTAATAGGGAGATAGAATAAACGAGACGTCCTAGAAGGGGGCAGAGGGAGTGGGGAGTGGGAGAGCCATCACTGAAGGATAGAGAAAAGGTCATAGAAAAAGGTAAGAAAGTAGAGTTTATGAGCATGCCATATTCTTTTGAGATGTTTGTGGCAGGGAGAGGCTTGCGCAGCTTGCGTGTGTGCATATGTATGTAATCAAGGTTAATGTCAGCATGTTTGTAGGCTGTGGGGTGAGCCAGCACAGAGGGAGCGGTTGAAAATACAACATTTAGTTTCACAGTATCAGAAATTTGAAGTGCATTTTTTGTGACCTGATGTTTCTACTTTTTAATACCTGCTGTAGAGCAGTGGTTCTCAGATTTTAGTGAGCATCAGAGTTACCTGGAAAACAGGTTCCTGGCCCTCTCCTCTGGAGATTCAATAGGTGTGGGTTGAACCCTGAGGATTTGTGTTTCTGACAAGTTTCCAGGTAATGTTTAACAGTGAACACTTGGAACCAACCTAAATGTTCAATGGATGGGAAAATGGCATACTGTGGAATACTATATGGCAGCTAAAAAGAATGAGGTAGGTCTGAAGATACTAAAGGATAAAGGATCTCCATGACCTATTACCACGTGAAAAGACCAAGTTGGGGAAGGGTGCATATAGTACGGTACCATGTGCATTAAGAGCATAATCCGACTGGGGCGCCTGGGTGGCTCAGTTGGTTAAGCATCTGTTGGTTTTGGCCCTGGCATGATCTCAGGGTCCTAAGATTGAGGACCTGCACTCAGTGGGAAGTCTGCGTGAGATTATCCCTCTGCCTCTGCCTCTCCCCGCCCTTCCCCTCCCAAAAAAAGAAAAGATAATCTGACCAATCCAGTATGTGTGTGTATATTAGGAAGAAACTTGGAGGCCTACACATTTAATTAATCCTCTCAAGGGAGCAAACTGAGATTGCAGGGGTGGGCCGAAGGTTGGGAGTTGGTCAAAGAGAACGTTTGTCTTTGTTGTTGAATTTTTTACGTGGAGAGTTTACGTACTGTGTAATTAAAAACTGTTTAATATTTAGAAACAGGGAAAATAGGGGTTAATGAGGAAACAAAGTTTGAGCCTGGAAGGAGATGAGAAGATAATGGGGTCAAAGGGAAGCTGAAGGTGGGTGCGCACATTAAGAAATGTGTAGATGAGAAGGTAAAATGATAGCTGCAGTTTTTCTATCAAGATCATGTAAAAGGAATCTAGTTATAGTTCAGGGAATGAGGGAACCAAAACTATAGTAGGATTTTCTTCCTTCTAGCTGCTGTTGAGCCCATACATTTGTAGCGACAACGTGAATTGTGATATAATTTATAAATGTATATGTGTGTGTATACATATATTTGGGATCTCTGGAATAAGAGTGTCCTTCTGTGTGCTAGTAAGATAATTGGTGTTTGGGATCCCTGGATAGCTTCTGGATGAGGGTTGGTCTCTAGGCAGACCTAAGCCGTAATTAGAGGGTTGGAATTTTTCAGCGTGCCACCTCTGGAGATTTAGGTTAATCACCAAGGGCTGATGATTTAATCAATCATGCCTATATAGTGAAGCCTAAATATACCTTTCAAAAATCCATTAAAATTTCTCATTAAAACTTATTTTGTACCTTGTCTTCCTTTCCCTTAATAATCTAGAGGTGATAGAATTTTGTTTTAGTTTTCTATAGACTGCAGACACCACAGGACGCACAGAGACAGATTTTTAACCTGGAAACCACATTTCACTTGTCTGTGTGAACCCTGCAGATTGCATGCCAGATTTGCGTGTGAGAGAGAGAATGCAAGTTTTTAAATCCGTTGATGGTCATTGGTTTTTAAATAAGTTTTCATAGGGATCCCTGACCTAACGAAAGAGCACAGAATAATAAGAAATGCTAGATGTTCTGTGGGAACTCTTTACGTTTAGAAAATGACACAGGTGGTATTCACTCTTTATTTTCAGCAAATAAGGATTAAGTGTAATGTTGTGCTGTTTTGTCTTCACCCCTGGTTCCTGATAACCAGGGCTTCTACAACCCTTGTTTGTAACCTCCTGAGTCAGAGGTGAGAGGAGTGGTTTTTGTTACTCGTTTATGAGCCCCTTTAGACCCTCCCTGAGTTGATGCTAATGGGGTGATTTGTGGGCCCTGGGTAGCTTCTGCAGGGGCTGGTTGCAGTAGGAACCAACTGTGTCGGGACTTCCACTCGTGTGTGAGGCGAGCGGAGCCAGGGTCGAGAGCTGAGGCCGAACTCGGGATCTGACAAGATGGCCGGGCTGCCCCACAGGATTATCAAGGAAACCCAGCGTTTGCTGGCAGAACCAGTTCCTGGCATTAAAGCAGAACCAGATGAGAGCAACGCCCATTATTTTCATGTGGTCATTGCTGGCCCCCAGGATTCCCCCTTTGAGGGAGGGACTTTTAAACTGGAACTATTCCTTCCAGAAGAATACCCGATGGCAGCCCCTAAAGTACGTTTCATGACCAAAATTTATCATCCTAATGTAGACAAGTTGGGAAGAATATGTTTAGATATCTTGAAAGATAAGTGGTCCCCAGCACTGCAGATCCGCACAGTTCTGCTATCGATCCAGGCTTTGTTAAGTGCTCCCAATCCAGATGATCCGTTAGCAAATGATGTAGCGGAGCAGTGGAAGACCAACGAAGCCCAAGCCATAGAAACAGCTAAAGCATGGACTAGGCTATATGCCATGAATAATATTTAAAATCGATCTGATCATCAAGTGTGCATCACTTCTGTTCTGCCAAGACTTCTTCCTTTTTTGTTTGCATTTAATGGACACACTCTTAGAAACATTACAGAATAAAAGCCCAGACATCTTCAGTCCTTTGGTGATTAAATGCACATTAGCAAATCTATGTCTTGTCCTGATTCACTGTTGTAAAGCATGAGCAGAGGCTAGAAGTACCATCTGGATTGTTGTGAAACGTTTAAAAGCAGTGGCCCCTCTCTGCTTTTATTCATTTCCCCCATCATGGTTTAAGTATAAAGCACTGTGAATGAAGGTAGTTGTCAGGGTTAGCTGCAGGGGTGTGGGTGTTTTTCTTTATTATTATTTTTGAGGGGGGAGAGGCAGTTTTATTTTAATTTTATGGGCTCCTTTCCCCCCTTTCATGGTGATCTAATTGCATCGGTTAAAAGCAGCTAACCAGTTCTTTAGAATATGCTCTCTAGCCAAGTCTAACTTTATTTAGACGCTGTAGATGGACAAGCTTGATTATTTGAACCAAAATGGGAACATTAAACAAACATTACAGCCCTCACTAATTAACATTGTGACTTTGCTGTCAAGTGTAGAATCCTTCAAGAAAAAGCTTGTGACCATTTTGTATGGCTTGTCTGGAAACTTCTGTAAATCTTATGTTTTAGTAAAATATTTTTTGTTATTCTAAAAAAAAAAAAAAGAAAGGAACCAACCGTGTCATGAAGGGGTTGGGATTCTCAGGACCTCAGGAGAGGTGCAAGAGATTGAGCTGATCACCAGTAAACCTGTGATTTAATCAGTCTGCCTGTGCACTGAAGCCTCCAGAGATGTGGCATCTGGAATGCAACCGCCTTATGGGACTGAGCCTTTAAACCTATAGAGTCTGATACTAAGTCTTGATAGTGTCAGAATATAATAGAATTGTAGGACATCGAGCTGTTTTCCAGAGAGTTGGAGAGCTGGTTGCTGGTGTGGAAAATGCACAATTTGGTGTCAGAAGTATTGTGAATAAAAACAGTTCAGAGAGGGACACCTGGGTGGCTCAGTGGTTGAGGATCTGCCTTTGGCTCGAGGCGTGACCCCAGGGTCTTGGTATTGAGTCCCACATCGGGCTCCCCTACAGGGAGCCCGCTTCTCCCTCTGCCTGTGTCTCTGCCTCTCTCTGGGTTTCTTATGAATAAATAAAATCTTTAAAAAAAGTAGTTCAGAGATAAGCAGCTACATTATTGTGCATTACTTGAAGCAGCCCTCAGTGCATTGCTACTGAAATGAGAACAAGAAAGGATACTTGGCTTTATCTGAGGTTGGGAGATTCGGCAGCGGGTGCAGGCGTAAGAAATTTTGATGTTTAGTTGGAGAGTGGTTGTACCATATTGTTTTGGCCAAATAGGGAGAGAAATGAGGCCATGAGCTGGATGAGGGCCTGAGAGAAAAGGAACGAATCAAGGGACTGGAGGCATGTACAGAGGTTAGACAAAGCGAAGTGGTAACATCAGGTGGGAGATCACCGTTGGAAAGGGCAATTCTGTGAAAGAATTACCAAATATGGGGCTATAGGGTAGGTCCTTTGTTGGTTGGGGTTGGCATGAGTGAGAATAGTGGTTGGGTGGGCTGTACTCTAGGTTACTAGACTGTGCAGGCCAAGGTCGTAGATGGTGTTAGTTTTCTGACAGGGGTACCAGACTGCAGTCTTTGCTTAAAGGTCAAGAGGAACATTGCTGGGGCACCTGGCTGGCTCAGCAGTTGAGCATCTGCCTTTGGCTCAGGGTGTGATCCTGGGGTCCTGGGATCGAGTCCCGCGTGGGGACTCTCCACGGGGAGCCTGCTTCTCCCTCTGCCTGTGTCTCTGCCTCTCTGTGTGTCTCATGAATAAATAAAATCTTTAAAAAAAAATTCTGTTTTAGGTGCTACATTTTTCATTTTCAGGGTAACGCCCAATATCCATTATATTGCCACTTCATTGCAATGCTTTCTTTTCTCTAAACAGAGAAGCTAAATATCAAGTTTGTGCATCCTGAGGCTAGAACTGGACTGCTGTCTTTTGAGGAGAGCCAGAGAATTAAGAAACTCCACGAAGAAAACAAACAGTTCTTGAGTATACCACGGAGGTGAGTTGAACAAGAATGTAGGACATTACAGGGCATAATCTGAGTATAAGATTCTTCATTTGCTGTTCTTTTTCCTGTTTCCTCTTCTCAGCCGCCGTTATTAAACCCAGATCCCCTGTTTTATTTTCGTAACTCACGTGGAATTTTTTTTATTCCTCCGTGATTGTTTCAGACCAAAGTGGGACAAAAACACTAGTCCAGAAGAACTCCAACAGGCAGAGAAAGATAACTTTCTAGAATGGAGACGTCAACTTGTCCGGTGAGTGTTAGATTATATGAAGATTTGTTTTGAAATTCTGAATCTGGCACTTTGGTGTGTTCACGTTGTTATTTGCATTTTGAAGGCCTAATTCTTTTAAAAAGGAAATGGCAGATTTCTTGTAAGTGCAAATTCTGTGTGCAGCCAGTATTGCTGGGTACTTGTGCATCTTTGCACAAAGATGGCAAATTGATTACTCCACTCCCTTCCTGGCCTTCTCTTCTTCTTACCCTTCTCTAGCTGCTAGTCACTGTGGAGTTGATCACCACTCTCTAGAGCGGTGTGTGGGAGAAACATCATTTTGTAGGATAGACATCTAAGGCTTAATAGATTAAGTATAAAATTTGGAATTTGATTTTCAAATTGAAGAGAAAGTAATAAAAAGTTTAATAGTCAATATTTGTGTACTTATTTTTAATGCAATGAATTTGAGTGTATTACTGCTTGAAACTGTTAATTATAAACTGGCAAAGATACAAATTTTTCATTCTAAAGCCAGGTTAGAAGAGGAACAAAAGTTGCTACTAACTCCATTTGAAAGGAATCTGGACTTCTGGCGCCAGCTCTGGAGGGTGATAGAGAGAAGGTAAGTACCATTTTCCTTTTGGGTAACAGAGACAATAGTGGTGTTACATTAGATTCGGACATTGATGGATGCTCATAGACCCTGGTGGCCAGGGTGCTCAGGGATTAAGCTATGCAAATGGCTTTTGAGAATTATTATAAAAACTGAAAGTGTGATGCTGTTTATCTTTCAAAGTATAGATTTTTTTATTAAGTGAACCCGTTGATAAGCATGTAAGAATGGTGAACGTTTTCTGTAAGATGAGTTCTGAAGTATCTATAGTTATTTCAGGAAATGTCTGTAGAATTCCTACTGGAAATATGGAGAATAAGGATGTGAAAGGGGGTAGATACCTGCTTGCAAAGATAAAATATGTTGTGGGGTAGGCATCGGGGCATACAGGAATGAAGCACAATCTTTGCACTCAGATGATCAGTACATAATAAATCCAAAGTGAGTGCAGTTCCTGCTGTGTTACAGATAGAAAGGCAGTGGGCCGAGTTACAACAGAGGAAGAAGAAGCTGATAAGGATTGAGAGAATTGAGGAGTGATTTGTTTTAGTTGGAATTATTGGTGCTGCTTGCACAACTTTGAATATACTAAAAACCACTGAATTTTGTATACTTCTAAAGGGTTAATTTTATGATATGTGGATTATGTCTCAATTTTTTTTTAAGTCGCTTACATACCTTTCCTCTCCTGCTCCCATAGGGGCAGAGAGAGGGCTCTTGGGCTGGGGTAAGGAGAGGTCAGGGTAACAAGGCAAATCTCTAAGCCTGAAAAAAGTAGACGCTTGCTGCTGATCCCCAGGCTCTGTGCAGGCCCCTTTGATTCAGTTAGGCTTGAATGAGGCTTGGAAAGACCCACTGGTTCTCTTGGGGAACCTCTGGAGCACAGTGGATCTTCAGGGCCTCATGAGCAGTTGAACATGTGTACTGCCACGTCCAAAGAGATGCTAACAAGCTTTAACATACTGAAACCTCACCTTGGAAAGTCCCCATCTGCATATTTAACAGTATTGTTTTGGCTTTTTGCTTGTTTTTATTTTATTTTAGGTTTTCTCCTACTTCCTGTGTTGTCTGTCTTTTCTCTCTGTTCCTTTTTTTCTATTTATTTTGGTTTCTGGCTTTTACATAAGAGGCCTTCCTCAGATGCTAAGTAATGTTTGTTGGGCATTCTTATGTTTTTTGTTTTGTTTTTAAAGATTTTATTTATTCATGAGAGGCAGAGACACAGGCAGAGAGAGAAGCAGGCTCCATGCAGGGACTCAATCCCAGGACTCCAGGATCATGCCCTGGGCTGAAGGCGGCTGAGCCACCTGGGCTGCCCATTCTTATGTTTTTTTAAGATCTTTATTTGCAATAGAAAAGAGAGTATGAGCGGGGGAAGGGCAGAGGGAGAAGCAGAAGCGGGATCCCTGCTCAGCAACTCAGGGCTCCATCCCAGGACCTCGGGATAGACCTGAGCCAAAGGTAGATGCTTACCTGACTGAGCCACCAGGTGCCCCATCGTGGTCATATTTAAGAAGAAAGCATTACAAGATTGACAGGACCACCTCTTGGGTGGAATTTGCCAACTGGTGGACTTCACTGTACAAGACTGGGTAGGGGGACGCCTGGGTGGCTCAGTGATTGAGCGTCTGCCTTCCGCTCAGGTCATGATCCCCTGGTCCTGGGATCAAGTCCCGCATCCGGCTCCCCGCAGAGAGCCTGCTTCTCCCTCTGCCTGTGTCTCTCTCTGCCTCTGTGTGTCTCTCATGAATAAATAAAATCTTTAAAAAAACAAGACTGAGTAGGGATCAATTTTATTTTGTTGGAATACCCCAAGATGTTAGGATCTATAGGTGTTTTCCCTGGAGCCAGTTTCCTAAAAGAATGATCTGCCAAGAACATGGCTAAAGGTGGTGGTATAATACAAGGGGATTGCACATTTTCACCATCTGGTATGTAGACTTAGTTAATCCCCCCTTTTTTCAGTACTTTTTGCCACCTTTTTCTTTTTTTTTTTCTTCTTTTTTTTTTTTTTTTTAATTTTTATTTATGATAATCACACAGGGAGAGAGAGAGGCAGAGACATAGGCAGAGGGAGAAGCAGACTCCATGCACCGGGAGCCTGACATGGGATTTGATCCTGGGTCTCCAGGATCGCGCCCTGGGCCAAAGGCAGGCACCAAACCGCTGCGCCACCCAGGGTTCCCTTGCCACCTTTTTCTGTGCTTGAGGTCCTCCAATCCTGCAGCCTCTCAGGTTCATTTTCTCCATAATCACCTAGCCTTCTGCCATTGGGTTAGGAGATTGGGGGTGTGTGGTTGCCTAGCTGGATGGAACAGGACAACAGACCTAAGAGCTCCTCATTCAGATTGATTTCAGTCCAATCCTTCACTTTGCCTAGAGACCTTCATCTGATGCTTCTAATCCCAAGTTCCCTGGGTTCTGGGGTGTGAACAGGCTTGCTTCTTGACTGGGCTTCCAGGTCTCATTGCTGCTGTTCTTCTTCTCTGTTCTAAGGAGCTTCAGAGTTTACGTTCATTTTTATAAGTTTTAAAGAGAGAACCATATATGTTCATTCTTTCACATTTGACAGAAAGGCCCTGGCCTGTATGCACTTTATGTCCCTAAATAAGCAACTGGTTTTCCCCAGAGGGAGCCTGTACTTGTTGAAATGCCTCACTTCAATTAGTTTACACTATTACTAGCCATTACTTTCATTATGTGGTATTTTTCTGTTTATAAGACAGAGCATGTCTGTAACTTAAGGTATATAGCTTATATCACATGGACGTGGACCTGAATTATGTAGAAATATTATTAATAAAGCAACTACTACCACATTTTTTAACAGGAAATGTTTATTGCTATGATCTGTACAGCAGATGTCTCCTGTTTGGTAACACGCTAGCTAAGCCATCTGCCTCTTTAATTTTGGAAAAGATTTGATGTGTGCCCTGTCACTGAGATGCAGGGAGCTGCTGGGGCCCTGAGGGCTGAACAGTGTATTCCAGGAAGCTTTTCCTGGTACATGGTCCGCGCCCTGCAGTCTCATTCGGCTCACAGAGCCAGCGGTCTTCATTTTGCTCTTTCTTAGCTCAGTATTCTTTCTGCATGTTGGTAGGTAGACCTAATGTTTGTGGACCCTGCAATCCTCGTTTATTAGGCTTGGTCCGTATTTTGTAATCATTATTGAATTTACTGTTAAATCCTCACAGCTTGAATGTGGTAGATACTACATTAAAGAAAAAATACCGTGACCCACTTAATTAGAGAATTTAACAATAGTTTGCAATAAACTAGCAAGTCTGTGAGTTCCTTTGAATCAGAGTATTACGCTGGATATTTAACCATCCTGAAAGAAAATGCACTTTGACTGTCAAAGCCCTGCCTTAAATGGTAAGCTTGATTTAATACATCTCCCTGTCTAGCCTAATTGCATGATCATTACTTCAGAACTGGCTAACTAGGCGTGGGATTTTTGGCGACTGTTGTGAGCGTGTGTGCAGCTCATTTCCTTGCAGTGGCAGTGGCCGCTGGCCCTTAGAGCATCTCTCCTAGCCATGGAGGCAGAATGGAAGGAGGATCCTCCCAGGAAAGTGAAAGATTTCTTCGTGCAGTGCTAGGCTGTTGTAGTCCCTACTGCATCTGTGAACGCTCTGAGGAGCTTGCTGTCAGCTACAGAAAGTCTTCTTATTGCTGCAGCTCCTGTGTGACTGAAGAAACAGGACCCTCATTTCTGCTTTGGTGTGGCATCTTGAGTTGATTTTTCCTGTTTTGTGTTTGAGTGATTCAAACACATTTTTGCAGTAGGTGGATGATGATTTGCTAGATGTATGCTCTGTCTCATCAGCCCTGGGTTTAAATAAGATACAGGCTTTGATGGTGGCAGCTATCAGCAAGTGATTTATCAGTTTTCTGTAGAGGCCTGAACACCAGTGTATTCTGGATACTGAGTATACAGTAGGCCTCATGTTGGATTAAAGTATTTGGAATACTCTTTGCCTCACCAGGAGAGTTTACTAGAAGATACACTTGAAGCTTTAGCAGTGAAACATCATGAGAGACTCTGCTCTCTAGGACATGTAACAGCAAGAGAATGTGAGGATTGCAGGCACATCCTCTGGCCCAGCTCCATCACTCGGCAGCTGGTGACTTCCCTATTTTAAGCTGTAATTTCCTCACATATAAACTAGAGATAATTGTACCTTAAAACATTAAATGTGTAAAGGGCACAATAGTGGAAAATGTTTGCTATGATTATTATATGGTCTGTGTTTCACTTCACAATGATTGGAATCTCCCCTTTCTTTTACAGTGATATCGTGGTCCAGATAGTAGATGCTCGAAACCCACTCCTATTTAGATGTGACGATCTGGTAAGTAAAGTGTGACAGGATTCAGATGTGCAGTCCTTGGAGCCACAGCAGGAGGGACAGCATCACTGACAGCAGTAACTGCCGGCAAACATTCTGTTCTCTCCCGTAGCTGTGTTTAAGGAGGGCCCTCTCCTCCCAGGGTCAGGCGCTTGCGCTGTCGCTGTTTAGACAGGTGTTTTCCTTTGAAAACAAGCGTTTCCCTTTGAAAACAAGCGTTTCCATCTGCAGGAAGAGACAATCACATGACCTTTCTACCTTTTAGTTTAGAAGCCAGTTTCTTGGGATGCCTGGGTGGCTCAGTGGTTGGGCACCTCCCTTGGGTTCAGGTTGTGGTCCTGGAGACCCAGGATCGAGTCCCACGTTGGGCTCCCTGCATGGATCCTGCTTCTCCCTCTGCCTATGTCTCTGCCTCTCTCTCTCTGGGTCTCTCATGAATACATACATAAATCTTAAAAAAAAAAAAAAATAGAAGCCAGTTTCTTAAGAGACATTTGCCAGTGTTTCTCATTTTTTAAGAGACATCAGTTGAAGTAGCATTGTGCTTATTACCCACATCTTACTGTCTCATCAGAGTCTCTCCTCACACCTTAGTTGTTACCTTCTGTGATATGTTACAAGCAAACTAAGCTTGTAAAACACCAGAGGGAGTAACAGTTACGGAGTGAAGACCACATGAAATAATGTGATACAGGTTTTAAATTAATTAAACACTGTACACATCTGAAGCGTTCCTATTAGTATTTGAGTCCATAGTTAGTAATAGTACAGAATATTTTAAATCCACTGGTGAGGAACAAAAATCTTAATGATGGAACTCCTGTTGAAGTCAGCTTTTATACCTGGGTGTGTCTCCTAATGAAGAGCTGCGGTTGGGGATTAATTTCAATTACTGAGTCTTGTTTTTCTTTTAGACCTCAAAATATTTTTTATATGAAAAAAATGAGCTTATTATTGGCTGTCATCACTTGGCTGAAAAATAGTCCCTGCTGGCTGACAGATCTCCTAGTTTTGCCATTCTTTAATTTTGTGTGAAAGAAGTAATTCAGCATTATTAAAGAGAGGAACTACATTGTTTAAAGGAAGAGAATCTGTTATACTTTGACAGGGTAGGACAGCATTTCCTTTTACCCTTTCCAGTTTCTTATGCTGAGGATATTTCTAGGTGTATACGACCTAACTTTTTCAGAGCTTACTGAAAGGGTCAGTAGAATGTACCAAGATAAAAAATATAAATTAGGACTGACTTAAAACTGAGGGCAGTAAAAACTTTAGTTCTAGTTGGGGACTTTAAATATAATTAGCCCAATTTTCACTTGCTTGAATAGGCCTTTCTAAATATATTTGTCTTGCCTAGGAATGTTACGTGAAAGAAGTAGATGATAGTAAGGAAAACGTCATTTTGATAAATAAGGCAGACTTGTTGACTGTTGAGCAGCGGAGTGCCTGGGCCACATATTTTGAAAAAGAAGATGTGAAGATTATCTTCTGGTCAGCTTTGGCTGCAGCCATTCAACCAACTGGGGACTCTGAGGTAACCTGGGGGGCTTTTTCAGATTGTGTTTCTGGGAGGAGGATTTCAGTAAGCTTTGTTTTTCTCACTGAAGGTTTATGGGAATCCAGGGTTTTTGTTTGTTCCCTAAATGTTCTGATAGTAGGATGACCTATAGAAAAATGAGTCACAGGGTTACTTTTTCTGGCCGTCAAATAGTCTGACATCTCGGGCTCTGTGTTATAGACTGATGATTTTTTTCTTTTTTTTTCTTTTTTCCTTTTTTAGATTTTTGAAAGGAAATTGTATAGGAAGCTTCATAATGACCTTATAATTGTTTTTAAGCAGGAGGCAAGTACAACCGAAGTATGTACCTGTACTCCTCAGGACGTGATTAGAAGTTCTTTCAACATTGTTTTCAAAACAAACAACTGAAGTAATTCTAAAGATATACTGTGTTATCTTTTTTGTTTTTTGTTTGTTTGTTTAAGATTTTATTTATTTATTCATAGAGACAGAGAGGCAGAGACACAGGCAGAGGGAGAAGCAGGCTCCATGCAGGGAGCCCGACGTGGGATCCCAGGACTCCAGGATCACACCCTGGGCTGAAGGCGGCATCAAACCTCTGAGCCATCTGGGCTGCCCTGTTTTTTGTTTTTTAAAGATTTTGTTTATTTATTCATGAGAGACACAGACGAGAGACACAGGCAGAGGGAGGAGCAGGCTCCATGCGGGGAGCCCGATGTGGGACTCCAGGATCACACCCTGGGCCGTAGGCAGACACTCAACCAGTGAGCCACCCAGGTGGCCCTTCTATGTTATCTATTAACTCAAATTTTACAGAAATGGTTTGGGTTTGGTCTTTTTTTGTTGTTTTGTTTTGTTTTGTTTTTTTAAGTCCCACACCCAGTATGGGCTTGAACTTACAAGAGTCATGTGCTCCACCACTGAACCAGCCCTCGGGTTTATTTTCTAATAAAAAAAAAATACAACTGTTAGCTAATAATGATTATCAAATGAAATCAGTAGTAGAGCCTTAGAGCTAGGGAAACCTGGGTGACTCAGTGGTTGAGCATCTGCCTTCCGCTCAGGGCATGATCCTGGGGTCCTGGGATTGAGTCCCACATCGGGCTCCCCCAACAGGGAGCCTGCTTCTCCCTCTGCCTGTGTCTCTGCCTCTTTCTGTGTCTGTCATGAGTAAATAAATAAAATCTTTTTAAAAAAAATCTTAGAGCTAGAAGAGACTTAAAGTATCTTTTTTCCTAGCCTTTTCCTTTCCTTTTCTCATATCTGTCAGCCGTCTAGAGATTATTTTGTACATTGAGCTGAGTGTCAGTGAATACAGTGTCCTCCTCTTGATGAGCTCACAGATTAGCTCTGTGAATTCCTTCCCTTACCTCCATGGCAAAGTCATATAATCTCTGTTTTTTAACTACATTAAATGACAGAGACCAGCTAGCCCCCTCTTTGTCTACATTTAGAAAGTTTTTCAGTTTAGTGAAGCTCAGTCTCCCTAGCCTTTGATATAAGGACTCTTCCTTTGTCCCCTTCGTTTTCTCTGTGTATGTTTTCTGGGTTCCTATTCATCTTGGACATGTTATCTGGGGCACTCTTCATCTCAGATGCCTATCTGCCTAATCAGGAAATCACTTAAAATTGGTGGCACCTAATTATATACGTTAGGTATTCAGAGGGACAATTGATTATTCCATGTGATCCGGATCCTCCCAGTAATTCTGTTTTTGTTAATTCACTGTATCTCAGAGGAGCTGTGTTACACTCTTCGCTCATTTAACCTGTAAACAACCAAAAAGACTTAAGTCTCATCACTTAAGTCTCTCATGTGGAAAAGGTTTTTCATCTTATTTTTACCTCAACTTAGGACAGTACGGTTCCTCTGAAATACTGTTCATGATTTGGGGCTAAGGTAGAGAATTCATTTTGGTTGTGTAATTTGCTTTTCTCTCCTAGCTTTGAATATGCAAATTTTGTGTTTGTCCTTCTGATATTCTTTCCAGTCATCAGCAACATTGTTTAAACAGGACCAAGGAGAGAGCTCTGTAACCTTCTGTGAACTTAACTGAGCCCTCTGAACCAAAGGTTCTGATGTAATGAATACAGATGTGTTCACAAGGATATAACAATAGTAATTATTCAGTTGTTACTCTTGTTAATAAAAATCCATAGAAAGCTTATCCTGTGCCAGGCACCGCTGTCCTAAGCAATTTATACATTGTATTCATTTAATCATCCCAACAAGAAATATAAATGCTTATTATCTTCAGGTAGTCTGGCTTCATAGTTTGTCCTCTTAACCATTATTGGCTTCATAGTTTGTCTTCTTAACCATTATCTCTGTTGTTTCAAGTCTTTACTGGAAGCTGATGTGTTACTGAAGTTTTTAAATATTTATCACTGTATGGCTTAGCCCTGATGTACCAACCCAATAACTATCAGAAATGGAAAAAGAGGGGATCCCTGAGTGGCCCAGCCATTTAGCGCCTGCCTTTGACCCAGGGCGTGATCCTGGAGTCCAGGATCGAGTCCTGCATCAGACTCGCTGTGAGGAGCCTGCTTCTCCCTCTGCCTGTGTCTCTGCCCCTCTCTAACTTTCTGTGTCTCTCATGAGATAAATTATGTGTCTCTCATGAATAAATTAAAATCTTAAAAAAAAAATGGAAAAGAGGAGCACCTGGGTGGCTCTGTAGTTGAGCATCTCCCTTCAGCTCAAGGTGTGATCCCGGGGCCCTGGGATCAAGTCCCACATCGGGCTTCCCACGGGGAGGCTGCTTCTCCCTCTGTCTCTCTATCTCATGAATAAATAGGTAAAGTCTTTAAAAACAAAAAGAAAGAAAGGAAAAAAGATTACTTTCTGCATCTACTAATGTGATATTCCCTGAACTGTTAACCAAGTAGAACATTCCATTTTTGCATAATCTGTTCTCAGGGAACCCTTGCTACTACCTTCAGTTGTCTTCTAGGGCTCACCAGCTACCTTGTAGACCTGCTCCCGTACGACTGGGTTCGCAGTGTGTAGTTATGGAAGGTACACTTTCTCCCTTTTGAAGTTAGCCATCATTTACTCCTTCCACATCTTCTGAAGTATTTACCATTTTTCATGATTTCCCAAGACCAGTAACCAGCTACCATTGTGACATCACTGCTGTAATCACACTTGTCATTTGAGTATCAAACATGAACTTACTAGGAATAGTTTAATAGTCACTGTTTTCTCAACTATCTGAAGTTTGGTTCTTCCTTTACAGTTGTTAACCCCTTCTTATTTGGGGAAAAATGACAGTTTTCAAGCTGAGTACCTTGGTTTTCTCTTGGCCATCTGTTAAATTGCACCGTGTTGCCCCAAGGGATTGACTTTTCCCATTTCAGGTTTACTATAATACCACAAAGTCCTTCTGTTGTCTTTATCATTTTTCCTGAACCTAAACTGTTTCAGTTTTAGTTTTTTTAATACACATTCAGTTCACATTACTGTTTTCTGTTTGTTTCATATTTTTGAAATGATTCAGAAAAGCTCACAGTGAAGACACGCCATCTTCTTTACATTCATTGCTCATTTCTCATAGAAATTGCTTCCAGTTCTGTGGCTCTGTTATAAGCCATGCTGCCATGTTGCCTTTTGATTTGCCAACCTTGATCATGAAATCATGCCTATTTTCCCTGACATTTTGTTTATATCTCTAGCTTAGATTTAATTTACTAAAATTTAGGATACTTATTTAACTGAGTTCATTGTGTCCTCTTCTATTATGGTTATTCATTCTAACACTAGGTAATTTAGAAATTATACAAGGTTTGTATCACTTCTAGATGTAAACCAGCTCACTCTTGTTGATTCAAATTAGTAATACTATATATTGTCTTATTTTTGCTTGTATTGTCAGAATTCTTAAGAATTAACATATCCCTGAAGAGTAAATTATTTTTGTTCTTTGCATATATGTGTATGATTTTCACTTGTTTCGTTGCTCATGTATTTCATCCAGAAGGTGTTATGCTCCACAGTGCTTTGAGTTATTAAAGGCAATTCTAAAGAAATAGCAGTTTCCTTAAATATGCAAACCATGGTCTTTAAAAATGCAAACGTAAAAAACTCAAAGTATAAACTCTGCCCTTCTTGCTTTGTGCAAAGAAGAGAATGTTAAATGTTTAATTGTTAATGAGAAATGCTTTGTTCTACAGCCTGGTGCAAAATAATGTACTGCCAAAGAACTCAGCTTGACACAGGCTTTTCTAAACGCTTGCCTTTTTTTAAAGATGTATCTAGGGCAGCCTGGGTGGCCCAGCAGTTTAGCGCCTGCCTTCAGCCCAGGGCCTGATCCTGGAGACCTGGGATCGAGTCCCGTGTCAGGCTCCTTGCATGGAGCCTGCTTCTGCCTCTGCCTGTGTCTCTGCCCCTCTCTCTCTCTCTCTCTCTCTCTCTCTCTCTCTCTGTCTCTCGTGAATAAATAAATAAAATCTTAAAGAACATAAAGATGTTTTATATACATCTGATACAAAAGTAACAGACATTGTACAAAGTTCAGATGATACAGAAATGTATAAAGTGAAGGTCCACTGCCCCTCCCGTCTCCAGAGGGCACTACTGTTAATAGTTTATTGTGTCCTTTCACCAAAAGGCCTGCCTTGTCTCCCTATTTTCACCTTTTCTGGTTTCCTTTATAATTTACTTGGCTTCCCCTCTGTTCATCTGAGATAACCAACCCTGAGTACTTTCACTAGAGTGAAAGGTGCCATTGTTGTCCCTTCTGAGCTTTTTGGTTTCTTTCATTTCATTGAAAACAGGTGAACTGGAGTGCTGGAGAAGCCAACACAGACAAGTCTGAGAAGTCCGGTTGTGAAGAGGCTGCAGTCCCATGCAGTGAGCCTAGACATCTCCCAGACAGGGCTTCCCTCTCACTTAGTGATGTTACCACTAGTGATGAAGATGCCAGTGAGTATGAGGACTGTCAGGAGGAGGAGGAGGAGGAGGTTTGGCAGACATGTTCGGAAGAGGACGGCAACCCCAACGAAGAGGCCTATGGCCGGGACTGGCAGGGAAGCTGCACTGCGGATTCTGAGGCTCAGGGGAGGAACACCCTGCGGAAGAGGAGCACACACAATTTTAGCCATCTGGTATCAAGGCAGGAATTGTTGGAAATCTTTAAGCAGCTACACACTGGGAAGAAGATGAAAGACGGACAACTTACGGTTGGACTGGTAAGATGAAATGGGTCCTGAGATTGTTACTGCATGGGTACCTTTTTTGTTTGCTTTTTAAGATGTATTTTATTTTAGTGAGAGAGGATTCCAAGGAGACTCTGCACTGAGTGCAGAGCCCAGTGCACAGGGCTCAATCATACAACCCTGAAATCTTGACCTGAGCTGAAACCAAGAGTTGACTACCCAACTGATTGCATCACCCAGGCACCCCACTATTTATTTCCAATCCGTTGGTAGCTACACTGGAACCCAAGGGCTGAACCAAGCTTTTGGTGTCATAGGAGACGTTATTGCCCTCTTGTTGCCCACTGGCACTGTGGGAATAGGTAAAGCCCAACTCTAAAGAACGAGCTCTCTCAAGGCTTACACTGGTTATGCCCCTATTCCTATTAATTATCTTCTCCCGTCTTCCAGTTCAGCCCTACCACACGTGTGGCTTACCAAGAGGTAGTAGAATGAGAAAACTTCTAAGGTTGTCTTCAGACTTCCAGTTCAGTAATCTTACCCTCTATCAGCTTTTGGTGTGAAGTGGTCCTTGCCAGCTTGTACTGTAAATGTTCCACCTGCATTTTAAGGAGAATCCCAGCATCTTTCGGGCCAGGCAAAGCATGGCTGCCGCTTTAGTTGCCTAAGAACAAGGGAAAGGAGATCACATCCCCAGCTGTGTATATGCTAATTCTAGAGGTGGCTGTGAGAAGTGCTTGGACTTTAAAGACAGCACAGCTCCAGAGGTCCCATCTTTAGCTAAGGAAACATAAGATGTTAGAGAAGGTATGTTAAAGGCCTCATACAAGAGATAAAGTTGTGAGAGAAATAGATTGTGGCAGATTTAAAATCTTCTAGCTCTTAAGTTACATGCATACCCCCCTCCCGCCTAAGTCTAGTCACTGATTGTAGCAGGTCAACATCTTTGTTTTAAGATTTATAAATAAATTAAAAAAAAAAAGATTTATAAATAAATATATGTATATTTATTTGTTTATTTTTAAAATTTATTTATTTGAGAGAGACAGACATAGAGCACTAGTTAAAGGAATTGCCCCTGGAGCCAGGCAGACCTAGTGCTACTGTGAATGGATTCACTTGCAATAAACCTTGGGGAACTTATGTCATTTCTTTCAGCTTCATTCCTTTATATTATTGCTAAAAATTCATTTTCTACATGCCATCAGAAAGCCCAGCTTCCCTAAAAGGTAGTTTCTTTCTTTCTCACATGTATGGAGATGCTAAACAGACTCTTCATTTTCTGAATGTTTTACTCTAGATAACCTGAGACTAGGTTAATTTACTCCTGCTGTGAACATTTATTGATCACCTGCCACAGGCCAGGCATCCTGCTGGTCCCTAGCCATGTATCAGGGGACCAGACAGAGTCCCCACCCTCCCAGAGCATGTAGTTCCAAGTATGGTGAGTGAGAGAGGAGGACAGCCAGCGGCTTTGGAGTGTATAGTGAGGGAGCCTGAACTGCAGAAAGTGGAGCAGATGACAGCCACAAAAGCACCCCACCAGCAAAAGGCATCTATACAAATAGTAATATGTCATCGAATCAAAATACAAATAAGCACAAAGCATGAGAAAAATACTGAGATTAATGAACAGTTATCTGAAATTTTTATGTAAGAGCTTGCACCTTAAAGTATAACATTAGGCTTCAACAAAGCAGCAGTGGAAGGGCCTTCCAGACAAACAGAAGGTAAATGTTTAAGCAAAGCCCCAGGAATGGAAATAAATTCATGGAACAGTAGGTGACAGCATGGCTAAGTGTGGAGAGCAGTGAGAGTGGAAACCAGAATAGTGAAACTTGTCTGTTAAGAGGCCTGTAATAGAGGTGGAAGGTTTGGGCGCTTCTGATCAATGGAGTCGGTATTTATAATCTTCTAGTCACACTGATGGAGGATTCTTGGAACCACGTAAGAGGGAATTGGATTTAGAGGCACATGGAAAAGTCTGAGAAAAAGCCTGGAGCAAGGCTGGCACGATTTGAGCATTTATTTGCAAACCCTTATATGATTCTGCTAAGTGTAACCAAAGAACTTCAGTAGCTTATTTGCACCTATCAAGTCAGTATGCCACTTAAAATTTTTAACCAGTAAGACAGAAGCTTGCTAATAGGTTACTAAAAATTAAAAATGAATTGTATGTTGTGATGGTTAAAATACCTATTCTGATCCTTGACTTCACCCCCTGTGTGGAAAATACAGAAACCGTGAGATGCCTGCATGATGGGACATTGTGGGGGGAACCGGAAACAGAGCTGAGGATTACTGTAACACCTGCTGTTACAGCAAGACCAATACCAATAAAATGTACTTAGCTTGACTGTTCCCCACTGGAAACGTGTCTTGAGTACGTACACCCATGCCACAGGGCAGGAAACTGTCAACAAACAGCGTCTCTTTCAAATAATCTTTTGAAGCAGCCAAACACTTAAGCTGCTGCTGCCCTGTGTTTATATTATCTTTGGCTCGATGGGTGTACTGTTTGACTCTTGAGTAACTTAGGTGTCTCCCGCAGGTGGGCTACCCGAATGTTGGTAAGAGTTCCACAATCAACACCATTATGGGTGACAAGAAAGTGTCTGTGTCTGCCACACCCGGCCACACCAAGCATTTCCAGGTATTTCTGCAGCACCAGCCAGTGCCCCTCTCTGGGTGTTTCTCTGAAGGTCCTCACTACTTGTGTGCTGCTCTTTTCCCTTCCTCCGCTGTGTGCCGGACAGAAACTTCTCCCTTGTCTTTCAGACTCTCTATGTGGAGCCTGGCCTCTGCTTATGTGACTGCCCAGGCCTGGTGATGCCATCCTTTGTCTCCACCAAGGCAGAGATGATCTGCAATGGAATCCTCCCAATCGACCAAATGAGAGACCACGTCCCTCCTGTGTCACTAATATCCTTTCTGCTTTGCAAAGACTGGTTATTATGTGTATATTAGGGCTTCAGGTGGTTTGGGACCCCGCTTTGCATTGGATGTATTTAGGATTGCTGTTGACGGAGAAACCTGAACTACTCAGTAGTGATCTGCCCAAGTTTATACAGTGAGGTAGCGTCAGGACTGCAGAAGTAGAACCTTCTGTCCTGATGGCAGCAGTGTCCCTTGTATGAATGGAAGAGCCCAGGCTGTGGATTTCAGCCCCGAGTTGAGTCCTGACTCTGGTGTTTGACTATTTGTGTGACCTTGGTAAGATTGCTTAACCTTCTAGAAAACATTCTTTTCAGAAAAATGCCAGTAATAGCTACTTTGCAGTTGGTTGTGAGAATTTAATGATAGCCAATTTAATGATGTTTATTGTATGCTTACTGTGTGCTTCACACAACACTTACCAAGTAATTTCATTTAACTCTTAAAGCGCCCCTTGACGTGGGTATTGCTGCTGTTCCCATTTGTTCAAGCTTCAGGAAAGTGAGGCACAGAGAAGTTAGACAGTTTGCAAGATAGGACAGCTAACGTGTACTAGTTAGGAACTCTGCTGCCTCCCGGCATAACCAGTTAACTTGTTAACTTATGTGAAGATCTAGGACAGTGTCTGACATGAAAAAATATTCATAGGTAGATCTGCTGAGAACCGTGGTGTAAAGGTTTGACCCTCCTTACAAGCCAGCAGGTTAGTCTGTTAACTGTTCCAGGGGTGCTGGTGGAAGGTAGGAGACTGCGTGAAACCGGCACATGATTTGGTACTTTCTAAGTAGGGTAAAATTTCTGGCCTTGCACAGTCTTGACAAGTCCTTAATGCCTGCCCTGAAGGCCACAGCTCTGTATGCACCCCAATTCAATTTCTCTTTCTGTAAGAAATAATGAGAGAGAATTCATTTACCAGGATACATAAAATACGATATATCGCTAAGATGCTGTATAAAAGTACTGCACTAAACCTACCTGTAGCGACCTGGGTAAATCTCAAAATGTTATATACGGGTATAACACCAATTTTGTAAAAACCTGTCATTTCACAGAATAGTACTTTATATTGACAGACATTTGGGAATGTGAAAGCCTGAGAAGTGGGCTGGCGGCTGCACCACAAACTCCACTTACATCTGGAAGGCGGGACGGGCTGCGGTGGTGGGACGGGCTGGTACAGCATTTAAAGTTTGCATTTTCAACAGTTTGTATAGTAGATGACATTTTTACTACCTCTTGAGAGTTGAGAACACAGGTGTTAGAGTATTTAATGCTCCTCTGTGTATTTTCAGCTTCTCTGTGAATCAGGCGTGTACTGAGCATTTATTATAAGCCAGATTAGGTTGGCTCCTGCGGAGACCACAAGCATGAATCAGCCATGGACCCCGCCCTTGCCGACAGTCTGGGGGGCATATGGGGCATGCGCGTAAATAACCTGGTACGAGGTAGAATGGTGTTTAAAGAGAAAAGTGTTCAAAAATTAATGAGTAACTACACTTCTTTTCTGGAGAGGTAAAAGGGCTTCTGTCCTAGAAATGTTGAATTAGAAGCATGTGTCAGAAGCCAAGGTTGGGAGGGGTCAGTTGAAGGGAATGGATTCCTTGACGAGCTTACATTTGCCAGAATATTCCGAGACATGTCTTAGAAGCTACCTATGGCATTAATATTATAAAGCCTAGAGAGGATGAAGATCCCCATCGACCTCCAACATCAGAAGAACTACTGACAGCTTATGGATGTGAGTTGTGATTTATTTTAAAACATGACCAAACTATAACTTAGTAAATGAGAGAACTACTCCTGCGAAGATACAAATTCACATTTTTCCTTAGCATTTGTCATGTCATCCTCCACTGTTGTTGCTTTTGTTGTCTCTGTTGGCCTTGCCCACAGGCTGCGTTGGTGGGGGGTTCAGAATGCCCCAGGAAGGGGGAGAGGGCTGACTGCTGCCTGAGTGGTATAACACTTCAGGATTAAGTGCTTTCTCGACTTAGAGAAGGACATGATTCGAATCCCTGGCCTCTTCCTCAGGTCTGCCCTTTGCAGACCCTCACTGCAGCGCTAGTGCCCCTCCCTGTGCACAGAGTTGAAAGCCACCACGGGGAGCAGGGGGCATGCCAGCAGCTGTCATGGGCTTCTAAGATAAGGCCCTTAGGGCATTCACTGTGCTGATTGAACCCAGGTGGAGACCGGGGTTCTGGCTGAGGCTTTGTTGGCTTTCTCCGGAGTCTTGTCCCAAACAGAGAGGAAAAGGGATATTGGGAAGAAAATGAATATGCTGTCATAGCAGGATAGGAGACTGTGAGGGCAGCATGGGAAAGGAAAGCCCTGACTGGGACAGAGCACTGTGGTCAGGACAGGGACACACAACAGCCTCCCTCCCCTTCCAACACTCCCTGGGAAACCCTGCTTGACATTAGAATGAGTCTACAGCTCTCCCATCTCCATGTTTTAACCCAGTTCTACATGGGAGCTATCAGCCTATCATTTCCAACTGATTGTGATTTATTTACCTTAAATATAAACTTTAAAGGTGGTCTAGAGGAACCTGTGTCTGTCTACCTAAAGAAATAGCAATGTTAGAAACATGTCTGTGCGTTTATGGCATGCCTTTAAAGCAGTGGCCACCAGCTGGGAAGGAGTTCAAGTTATTTGAGTGATTTGGTACAAAGAAAAGTGTGTATTTTTCTCACAAAGATGATTTGATATGAAGCACACTTAAACCAGGACTTGAACTTGATTTAGTTGGGAGACTTAAAGAGGATAAAAAGTAAGCATTTGTGATGAGACTAGTGTAGTCACAAAATCCAAGAACTAAAAAAGACCTTGGGGACATTTGGGTGTCTGCCTTCAGCTCAGATCATGATCTCAGGGTCTTGGGATTGAGCCCCACGTTAGGCTCCTTACTCAGGGGGGAGCCTGCTTCTCCCTCTCCGCTCCCCCCACGTGTGCTGTCTGTCTGTCAAATAAGTGGAATCTTTAAAAAAGAAACTAAAAATGGGCAGCTAGGGTGGCTCAGCGGTTGAGCGCCGCCTTCAGCTCAGTGCGTGACCCTGGGGTCTTGGGATCGAGTCCCACATCGGGCTCCCTGCAGGGAGCCTGCTTCTCCCTCTGCCTGTGTCTCTGCCTATCACTTGCTGTCGCTCTGTAAAGAATAATTTCTGGCAGTTCATTTTATCATTTTAAAGATATTTGACAGAGATAGAGTGAGAGCGCACATGCGGGGGAGCAGGAGAGGGAGAATCAGGCCGTTGTGGAGCAGGGGGCCCATTGCGGGGCTCAGTCCCAGGACCCCGGGATCACGACTTGTGCTGATGCCCGACCAACTGAGCCACCCAGGCTCAGTTCATTTTAAAAGATGTTGCTAAAGGATTTTTAATTTGCCTTTCTTTAAATATTAGTGAAACAGAACATCTGTCCATATGTAGCCATTTCTCTTTCTTCTGGGAATCACCTTTGTTACGCATCTTTTCTTTTTATGATTTGTAGGACTCCGCTGTGGTTTCTTTAGCCCTGTAGAAGTGAACAGTTTTAATGGGCTTTTTTTTTTTTTTCTCCTTTTTGGCTTGATGGGATTTGGTGTTTTGCTTGGGAGGGTCTTCTGTATCTCAAAAGGACAAAACTGTTTCCCTGTGATATCTTTTTTTATATTCCTTTAGATTTTTAATCTGCCTAAATGTATTTTTGTGTATTGTGTGAACTAGAGTTCTGTTTTCTTCTAAACTGGAAGAGCCTGCTACACAGCTAGTAGGTGAGGAAGCTGAGTTTTGAATCCCACGTCTGCCAGAGCCCATATTCTTAACCACAATGCTCTGCTACTCCCTCTAGTTGAGTCAGTATTAGAGGGATCTCCGTAGTGTGTTTGAGAAACTGGGAAAACCTAGATACATCACTAAACAGGAAGACTTACTGTATTGCTTTTGGTTTTGCTAATAATAGTGATAACATAGCATTCTACGGGTAGCCTCCATGATTCAATGTTTTTAAAATTAAGAGATGAAAGAAATAACGGGAGTAGAGAGAGCTTGAATGTCTGTCACCACTTGGTGCTAGGCTATCAGATAGAACGATATGGTCTGTTCTCCTGGATTGTCAGCTGTCTTTACAGTGCTAACCAGGATATTGTCTAGGATGATAGTTGCTTTTTTAAAGCTAGAGAGTTGGGATGCATCGTTGTGGGGTAACAGACCAAACCTCCATCACTTTGGTTATCTTTGTTGTGACGTTCTGGCTTCTAACTTCAGTGTTGCACCATTCATTTCTCCTCCCAGACATGCGAGGATTCATGACCGCCCATGGGCAGCCAGACCAGTCTCGGTCCGCTCGCTATATCCTGAAGGACTTCGTCAGTGTAAGTGAGCCCGGCTCCTTGTTGCTCTGAAATAAACAGGCCTCCTTTCTCACCGCGTGCTCTTAGATGCCGGCAACCTGTTGAGTTAGAAAAGAGCTATTTCCTCACTGAGATGGTATTGTCATTGGCAAGAGGCGGCAGAGCTCTGGGAAGCACAGGAGTAAAATTGGGCAGCCAACTCTCTTTCCTTCAGTTCAGGAAGAAAGGAATTAGAATATTTGTGTGGATAAATTATGGATTTAGTTACCATTTGTAAAATTGTGGAAGATGAGAAGAAGAGTTAAAACCAACCACAGTTGATAGCGTTTACTACAGTGGGAAGCAGAAAACTAGTGCCGGGGGACCAAGTGCAGCCAGCCCAGCATCCCTGTTAGGATAGTCCTGCTGTCCAGTTTTGTCCCGGGTTTTGTTTTGGGAAATATTCTAAGTGGTCACGTCACTGTACTGATGGATACTTTAGCAGAAATGCAAACAAGGTGAAGAGGAGCACAGAGGAGAAAGGTTTCCTCCTAGGCTGGGGAGCTGAGGGCCGAGGGCCGAGGGCCGGCAAGGCCTGTAGAACACATTAAGGATTACAGCCAGTTTGTTAGGGCTCTCCAGGCAGGTGACAGAGCTCAGCTCAGCTCAGCTCAGCTCATCAGAAAGCAGGAAGCCTGTCAGAGGATGCATGGTAAGAGGTCTTCTCTGAGGACCTCTTTCTTCTGGGATGACACAGCTGTTACACGTCTTGTCGTCTTTGTAGGGTAAACTTCTATACTGTCATCCTCCTCCTGGAAGAGACCCTGTGACCTTCCAGCATCAACACCATCGACTCCTACAGAACAAAACAAATGGTGGTGAACTAAAAATACATCCAGGCGAAAATAAAAAAGCAAAACAGATTGAAAATATTGTTGATAAAACTTTTTTCCATCAAGTAAGTTTTCAAGCTTTTCTTTACCTTCTGTTCACCTCTTAAAGAGCAATTTTATTGAAATACCCATAAATTCACTCTTTTAAAATACAATTCAATAGTCTGTAGTATATTCAGAGTTGTGCAACTTTCACCATAATTTTAGAGAATTTTTATCGCTCCAGGAAGAAACACGGTACCTATTAGCACTCACCATTCCCCTTTCCCCCCAGCCCCTGCCAACCACTAGTCTACTTTCTCATAGATAGATTTGCCTGTCCTGGACATTCCACACAAACAGAATCACCCACTCTGGCCTTTTGTGACTGGCTCTTTAACTTGGCATAATGACTTCAAGGTTCATCCATGTATCAATACTTTATTCCTTTTTATTGCCAAATAATATTCCATTGAATGGATATACCACATTTTGTTTACTTATCAGTAGGTGGAATTTGGGTTGTTTCCCCTTTCTTCTGTTACAAATATTGCTGCTGTGAACATTCATATACAAGCTTTTGTGTGAACATATATTTTCAGTTCTTTTGGGTAGATAATTAGTGGGATTGCTGGGTCATATGGTAACTCTATGCTTAACATTTGAGTTAGTGCCCAGCTTTCCAAAGTGGCTGTGCCATTTTACATTCCCACTAGTAATACATATAAGAGCTCTAATTTCTTTGCACCCTTACCAGTATTTTTTCTTTTTTTTTATTTTAGCCATCCTAGTACATGTGAAGTGATATCTCATTTTGATTTGTATTTCCCTAAGGATAAATGATGTTGATTATCTTCTCATGTGCTTATGTACACATGTGTGTCTTCTTAGGAGAAGACTTCTGTTGAGTGTTAAGAGTTCTTTATATATTCTGATAAAACCCTTTATCATAATTTGCAAATATTTCCTACCATTTTATTGGGTTTTCCGAGCCAGTACATTTTAATAACTTCAGTTGTTTATATCACAGGTACAGTTAATATGCTGCATTTTATTTATTTATTTTTAAAGATTTTATTTATTTGATAGCACACACACAGGGCAAATGGCAGACAGAGGGAGAAGCAGGCTCCCCACGGAACAGGGAGCCCGATGCAGGGCTGAGTCCCAGGACCCTGGGATCATGACCTGAGCCAAAGGCAGATGCTTAACTGAGCCACTCAGGCACCCCCTGTATGCTGCATTTTAAGACCAAATTTATATGCAGAACAGTTAAATCCTATAACTATGCTTAATATATTTATTAAATTCTGCTTTTGTGACTGCTACAGCCAGAAAAGTTGGAGCAGGGTAAGGATCGTCTCTATCCAGAGAATGATTTTTTCTGTATTTATACGATGCTTTGTGTGCCTCAAACACAGTGAGTTTGTTATGGCGGGCCCAGCACATAGTATTATCCTCATTTTGTTACCTACCACTGAGGACATTGAGCCTCACGGAGGGTAAGTGACATATTCAAAGACATTTGTCTTAATGGCAAAGCTTAGATAGAACTTAGATTGTTGTGGCTCCTGGTGTGAATTGTCTGGGCAGCCTTTAGAAGGAAATTTACCAGTATACAAAAGGATCATAGGTTCTTTCTTGAACCTACTATAGGCATGCAGGAGTAAATGAAAGTTTTAAGTGTTTACAAAATATTTCTAAAGGTCATGTGCAAGAAAGCTGAAAACTTATAGTTACCAAAGCTTTAGCCTCTAGAGTAACATTTTACTATTAGAAGAAGGTAAAATACTGGGCAGCCCGGGTGGCTCAGCGGTTTAGCGCTGCCTTCAGCCCAGGGTGTGCCTGGAGACCCAGGATCAAGTCCCGCGTCGGGCTCCCTGCACGGAGCCTGCTTCTCCCTCTGCTTCTCTCTCTCTCCTGTGTTTCTCATGAATAAATAAATAAAATGTTTATAAAACAAACAAACAAAAAGATAAAATACTGCCTTACACTTACAGAATCATATGGGATTAATTTTTTTTGAAGTAAGTAAACTTAAAATTTGTTTAGTTTTTTTGTTTTTGCTATTTCATTGTGTTCTACTTAAATCACAAGTTTACAGAAATGTTTTTGAGCATTTACTATGTGTGCCTACTGCACTAGTACCTAGAATAACCAAAATGAGTGAGATGCAATTACTGTTTTCAGGGCAGTCACATTGTAGCCAAGAGGAGATGGGCAAGTTAACAGCATGACATGTTAGGTCTATGGCAGAGGTACAAGACAAGTATTTTGTAAATCCAGATTGGGGAACAGTTCCCCCTTGGAGCTAAGAGGAGAGAGTAGGTGAGTGAAAGCACAGAGAGGAGGTGATATCTAAGCTGGAGTCCAAGGGACAAATAAAAATGTGCCAGTTGGAAGGAGTGGTGAGGGCAGTTCTCCAGGCAGGGGGAGTAGTGTGAACAAAGGCATAAAGGGGACTTGCACACCATGTGAGGGAATAGGAACTTGATTCCCCAGGCTTCAGGGAGCCACCAGAGGTTTGTGAGGACAGGAAGAGAAAGATGTGAATGGAGAACTCTAGTGCAAGTGTGGACCCTGGATGAGAGGAGCCTTGCAGTAGACCAGTGAAAGTTAATGCCAGGGCGAGAGCAGGGTGGGTGGAGAGTAGGGGATAGATGCACAAAATCCTAGAGCCTGGGATCCGTGGAACTTAGTGGCTGGCTGTGTGTGACAGATGAGGAAGGCAAAGGGAGTGCTATCTTGGTGGCTGGGAATAGGTGGTATTTGAAGCTATGAGACTAATAAGCAAAGTTGAGGACAAAGAATGTGAGAAACTTAGTTAAGAATGGGAAGAGAAAGCAGCAGCGAAGGAAGTGGAAGTCGGCTAATCTTGGCGTTCTCCACAAATAATACTGTGCTTACGTCTCCAATAATGCTGTCTTACTTCCTAGGAAAATGTGAGAGCTCTGACAAAAAGCGTCCAGGCTGTGATGGGCTACAAGCCTGGGAGTGGCCTGGTGACTGCGGCTACTATGAGCTCTGAGAGCAGGGCTGGGAAGCCCTGGAAAAAACATGGCAACAGAAATAAAAAAGAGAAAAGTCGTAGACTCTACAAGCACCTGGACACGTGAGCTTGGGCTACAGCAGAAATGGCATCTGCGTGGTGCATCTGGAATAGAACAGGAGCTGCTCTGGCCTGTGATGCCGTGGAATGGACCCTGCTCTTGTGGCACGCAGCCACACCAAACAGTATCAAGGTAGAGGGGCCCCTTGGAGCACCAACGCTGTCAGTCATTTCGGAGCCCCAGAAACCTCGTCCTAAAGAAGGCTGGGCTCAAGATGAGGGCGCAAATGATTGGATATGTGTGTGAGCAGATACACAGATGCATACTCATTTGTAAGTTGAGGTTTTGAGGTTTTTTTGAAAAGATCCTAAAATTAAATTGCCACTAACGTGTTGTATTGGTTTTTGTAGACCCCCTGCCATTTGGACATTCCATGTTCTTTAAATAGTTTCAGTTTGCCAAAACATGACAGGAATTTTATTTTATTTTTTTAGATTTTATTTATTTATGCATGAGAGACACACACACACACAGAGAGAGGCAGAGACACAGGCAGAGGGAGAAGCAGGCTTCATGCAGGGAGCCCGACACGGGACTCGATCCCGGGGCTCCAGGATCAGGCCCTGGGCTGAAGGCAGCGCTAAACCGCTGAGCCACCCGGGCTGCCCTACATGACAGGAATTTTAGGTGGTTTCTTTCAAGAACATTATTTAGGTTAGTGATTCTCGACCCCACACCTACCCAGTACACCCCTGGTGAGCAGGCTCCATGCAAGGAGCCTGATGGTGGGACTCGATCCTGGGTCTCCAGGATTATGCCCTTGGCCGAAGGCAGACGCTCAACCGCTGAGCCACCCAGGCGTCCCGCATCAATAGTTTTTAAAAGCTTCTGAAGACCTCGACCTTCTATTGAAAAATCCCCATCACGTGAGGCACCCCTGCAGAAGGAAGCCTGCGTTTTCCAGTAGGTAACTACAGGGGGGTGGGAAGATGGGGAGATGATCAGCTAGTTTTTGTTTTAGGCATAGGGATCCCTGATCTCCTTGGTACTTAAAACCATCTAAAGAGGCAGGTTACTCTTACAGTGCCGTTGTTTGCTGTTTTAGCCTCTCGCTTTACGTCCGTTTCTCTTTTTCTGTGAGCCTCAGTATTCCTATTCCCTTAACTCCGATCTTACCCTGTTTTATGTGATAGATATTTTTGGAAATCTAAAGCAAGTTCTGGCTTTCTCCAGAAAAATACATGTTTCTGTAAAAAAACAGAGTATCATGACCTGTATCCGAAGAACACAGACCCTCAAAGTTCATCTGTGATTTGCAGTTAAGCCTTGCCCTATGTGGCCATAATGAATTTAGGATATATTTGAAAATGTCTTCCACCGGGAGAATAAAAAACAAAGTACGCTGTTCATGTAACCCCCATGTAAAACCCCGCTTCCAGGGTGGCGGGAAGGGCACTGGAAGATGCCTGTAGCAGGCGTCGGGCCTAAAGCAGTAGGGCAGCTAGCAGGAGCCGGCCTTCCAGTCGTGGGGGTTGTGGACGTGTTCTCAAAGTGCGGATATGCCCAGGAGAAGCTCCTAAACAGGTAGGGGTTAGTGTTGTAAGCCTTTCAGCACCGAGTGGAAGGTTACTGCAGACCAAGGCTGAGGCAGGCTGGCAGGGGCAGAGCCGAGGAGGTTCTCAGGTAGCGCGGGAGAAATGAGACCTCTGTGAAAAGCTCAGGATAGGAGAGGAACAGCGCTGGTGTTTGAAAATACACTTGGTTCCCTTTACTGAGAAGCCAGCCTAGTTGTGTGGGAGAAACTTCCATGCTGAACAAGCAAAACCTACACTGATGTAGAACAAGTTTTGCTTTAACGACAGTATAATAACTAAAACATGAGACTTTAAGGAAAAGTTAGGGACATGGAAAAATAAAATTTTTAAAAAGTGGGGACATGAGCTTCCATGCTCTTGATCCTAACAGTTTTTAGAGATTCACATTCCCTGCAAATTCGCCAACTTAAAGTATACAGCGTAATGTTCTTAGTATATTCAGAGTTCTGTGACTGTCACATCACCCAAGATCCTTGAGCCATCGGCTCCCGGTCCTCTAGCCCCCCAGCCCCCAGCAACCACTAATCTACTGCATATATGGATCTGCCTGTTCTGTACATTCATATACATGGAATCATAGGCTGAGGCCTTCTGTGACTGGCCTTCACTTAGCTTGACGTCGGCGAGGTTCGTTTGTAAATGTAACATCTGTCAGGACTTCATTGCTTTTTATTGCCAAACAATATATTCCATTGAATGTCCATACCACATTTTGTTTATCCATTTATTAGTTTAAAAACATGTGGGTTTCCAGCGGCCCCTCAGTGGCTCAGTTAAGTGACTGCTCAGGTCATGATCCCCAGGTCCTGGGATCCAGCTCCACAGCAGGTTCTGAGCTCAGCAAGGAGCCTGTTGCTCCCTCTCCCTCTGTGCCTCCCCCCTGCTCTTGCCCTCTCATTCTCAAATAAATAGAATAAAATCTTCAAAAACAAAAATACAAAATGTGTCCTCAGCTTCTAGCCTGACAATGTCTGACAAATAGTGTTTCATTTTTCCTGTGAGTGATCATAACTTTAAAAGAGTCGGGCAGCCTGGGTGGCTCAGCGGTTGAGCATCTGCCTTTGGCCCAGGGTGTGATCCTGGAGACCTGGAATCGAGTCCCACGTCGGGCCCCCTGCATGGAGCTTGCTTCTCCCTCTGCCTGGGTCTCTGCCTCTCTCTGTGTCTCTTGTGACGAAATAAAATCTTTAATAAAAGGAGGGGGTGGTTCTGACACACGCTATAGCATGGATGAACCTCAAAAAAAATTATGCCAAGTGAAAGAAGTCAGTCACTAAGAGCTCACCTACAGGGTAGGATCTCCTTTAGATAGAATTTCCAGAACAGACCAATTAGCCGAGACAGGTTTGTGGTTGTCTGGGGCTAATTGCTAATGAGCGCTGACTTTTTGGCCGGAGATGAAGATGCCCTAAAGCTAGGGACGGTGGATGCGCCCTCTGGATATGCTGGCAACCCCTGCCTTGTGCCCTTTAACGGTGAATTTTATGGTGTGAATGTCCCCTCCATAAAGCTGCTGGGTTTGAAAACGGCGTGATAGGTCATGGTCACTTTTTTTTTTTATTTAAGATTTTATTTGTTCATGAGACGCAGAGACACAGGCAGAGGGAGACGCAGGCCCGACGCGGGAGTCGGTCCCGGGACCCGGGGTCACGCCCTGGGCCACAGGCGGCGCCCACCCGCCAGCCCCCGGTCGCCCCAGGGCCGGGACCCCCGGGGCGGGAGCTGGCGTGGCCGCCGCGCGGGGTGCGGGTGCCAGGACCGCCGCGGCCCGCCCTCCCCGCGGTACCGGCGCGGGGTCCCCAGGCTGCGCGGGCCGCCAAACGGGTGCCTCGCTCGGCTGGAGGCCGCGCGCCGACGAGCCGGCGTGGGGGCGCGCCGAGACCCCGGGGCGGGGAGCTCCGCGGGAGGCGGCCCTCCGCGCCTGCGCCCTGGGCCCGTCTGCCTGCACCGCAGCCTCCCCGCCGCCGGGGGCGCCCCTCCTGCGGCCTCAGGGCCGGCACCGCCTCCCGCTGGGTCGCCACCCACGCGCTGTGATTGGCCGACGGGGGCGGGGGGCGGGGCCGCCGGGGTCGGCGCCTGCGCGAAGGCCGAGGAGGCCGGGGGCGCCCGCGAGCGGTTCCGCGGGGTTGGCCAACCCCAAGGCGGCGGCCGCGGTAGCCGCCCTCGCCCCGCGGTTCCCCGCAGCGACTGGTTCCTGCCGCGGCTCCGTGTTTCCTTCCGGGAAATGAAAGCGGGCGGCGGCGCGTGGGCGCGGGGCTGCGGCCGGCGGGTCCGTGAGAGAAGCGGCTCCTGGTTAGAGACGCAGGCGGGTGGGCTCGGCGGGGAACGGCGGGGGCCGAGCTCCCAGGACCCGGGCCGCCGCGTGGGGGCGCGTCCCCCCCCCCGGGCCCCGGCCGCCCCGCCCCACGCGTGTCCCCGCCACGGGCTTCGCTACCGCAGACGGACGTGCGAAGACATGGAGGGGGGAGGGGCGGGGGAGGGGCAGCCCGGGGGCTCCGCGGTCAGCGCCGCCTGCGGCCCAGGCCGTGACCCCGGGGCCCGGGATAGAGACCCGCGTCGGGCTCCCCGCGTGGAGCCTGCTGCCCCCTCGGCCTGGTCTCTGCGCCTCTCTGGGTCTCTGTCTCATGAATACATAAAATATTTATTTTAAAAAAAAAGCACTTGGCTGTGTGCTTGGCCCCGAGGGCTTGTCCCCTGTTAGGTCCTTTGCTCCCCGAACCCCGTGTCCTTCGCACACGGACACTAGGCCCACAGGGTCCCAGTAGCTTTTACAAGGTCCTGCAAGCAGCGCCGGCAGGATGCTAAGTCCACGATCTGCTCTTTTTTTCTTTAAAGATTGTATCTATTCTGAGAGCGAGCGGCGGGGGGCGGAGAAGGACATGGTCCCCAGCACGTTCCGGGGAGCGTGGAGCCTCGGCGGGGCTCGACCTCGCTCCCTGAGCCGAAACCAGGGGGGCCCTCGAGTGGCCCGGGGCCGGCGGGTGCCCTGGGCCACAGAGGAGGAAACTGAGGCCCCGAGAAGTCGCGGCGGGGCCTGCATCTGACGACGGGGGCGGGCCTTGCAGGGGCAGCGGGCGGCGGAGGCGGTGGGCTGCGCCTCTGCTGCTTCTCCTGCTGCTTCTCCGCTGCTCCTCCACTCCTCCTGCTGCTTCTCCGCTGCTCCTCCACTCCTGTTGCTCCTCCTGCTGCTCCTCCGCTGCTCCTCCACTCCTCCTGCTGCTCCTCCGCTGCTCCTCCACTCCTCCTGCTGCTCCTCCGCTGCTCCTCCGCTGCTCCTGCTGCTCCTCCGCTGCTCCTCCGCTCCTCCTGCTGCTCCTCGCTCCTCTGCTGCTCCTCTGCTGCTCCTCCTGCTGCTCCTCCGCTGCTGCTCCTGCTGCTCCTCCGCTGCTCCTCCTGCTGCTCCTCCGCTGCTCCTCCTGCTGCTCCTCCGCTGCTCCTCTGCTCCTCCGCTGCTCCTCCTGCTGCTCCTCCTGCTGCTCCTCCGCTGCTCCTCCACTCCTCCTGCTGCTCCTCCGCTGCTCCTCCTGCTGCTCCTCCACTCCTCCTGCTGCTCCTCCACTCCTCCTGGTGCTCCTCTGCTGCTCCTCCTGCTGCTCCTCCTGCTGCTCCTCCGCTGCTCCTCCTGCTGCTCCTCCGCTGCTCCTCCTGCTGCTCCTCCTGCTGCTCCTCTGCTGCTCCTCCGCTGCTCCTCCTGCTGCTCCTGCTGCTCCTCCGCTGTTCCTCCACTCCTCCTGCAGCTCCTCCGCTCCTCCTGCTGCTCCTCCGCTGCTCTCCTGCTGCTCATGCTGCTCCTCCTGCTGCTCCTCCGCTGCTCCTCCTGCTGCTCCTGCTGCTCCTCCGCTCCTCCTGCTGCTCCTCCACTGCTCCTTCTGCTCCTTGTCACCCGTGTGCAGCTAGCAGCCAGCCTCTCCTGAGGCCTATGGGCCACTGTGCTGGGAGGGGAGACCGAGGCTGACAGGCACTGCGGAGGGAAGGCAGGGCCTGCAGTATCAGGGGAGGATGTGACTGTGGACCCAGACCACAGGGTAGGGTGTACTCCGTGGAAGGAACAGCATGCACGGCATCCAGGGGGTGGGTGCTGAGGGAGGCCCAGAGACTCAACATGTGAGCCCAGGATGGCCCCACAAAGCCCTGCACCTTCTGGAAGTAGGTGCCAGGAGTGGCCATGGGCCACCAAGGCACCGAGCTGGAACAGATCATCCCAGCGACATGGTGCTGAGCCCCTCCAAGAGGGACATCAGTGCGCCCGGGGCCCTGGGGGTAAGGTCAGGCCTGCTCCCCAGAATTGCGAGGCTGGGTGGGGCTGGGACTTGGAGTCACCGTGGCCCATCCTGGGGCACCCGGGGCGCATGCGAGCTCCAGGTCCTGCGTGGAGGGTCGTGGCCCGCGTGTCATGCGCGCGTGTGCACAGGTGCAGGGGCTGGGCAGTCAGCCCAGGGCAGGTGGGGAGGCCCCACATGTTAGCCCCATAACAGATGAAAAGGTCCTGGGGTTCGGCAGACACCCCAAGAGGAGAGGAGGGAGCCTCAGCGCAGAGCCGCAGGTGGCAGCTTCAGGAGCGCCCCAGCTGTGCTTTCTGGGCAGCTCGGCGGGCGCAGCCTGGTGGTTGCACGGCCCAGGAGGTGCCCGGCCTGCCCGGGAGCCACTGCCCCACAGGACACGGAACGCAGAGCAGGACATGGCACTGCCCCGGTGGCGGGAGATTCGGGGACAAGGCCGAGGGCGTCCCACTGCAGGGCTGGGTGCCAGGGACGCTGAGTGGGCAGGGGGGTGATGGAAGTCCTTGGAGCTGGCCCACAGGTGCCCACCTGCCTCTGGGTGCCCATCTGCCCACCTGCCCGCGGGTCCACCTGCCTCCGGACGCCCACCTCTCCACGGGTGCCCACCTGCCTCTGGACGCCCACCTGTCTGCGGGTGCCCACCTGCCTCTGGGTGCCCACCTGCCCGCGAGTGCCCACATGCCTCCGGGTTCCCACCTGCCCATGGGTGCTCACCTGCCCCTGGGTGCCCACCTGCCCCTGGGTGCCCACCTGCGCGCAGGTGCCCACCTGTCCGCGGGTGCCCACCTGCCTCCGGGTTCCCACCTGTCCCTGGGTGCCCACCTGCCCACAGGTGCCCACCTGCCTCTGGGTGCCCACCTGCCCACGGGTGCCCACCTGCCTCCAGACACCCACCTGTCCGAGGGTGGCCACCTGTCCCTGGGTGCCCACCTGCCTCGGTGCCCACCTGCCCCCGGGTTCCCACCTGCCTCTGGGTGCCCATCTGCTCGTGGGTGCCCACCTGCCTTCAGGTGCCCACCTGCCTCCGAGTGCCTACCGGCCCGTGGATGTCCACCTGCCTGCGGGTGCCCACCTGCCCGTGGGGCCTCCCGATGAAGCCTGCCCGGCCCTTCACCGGCTCGCCCCCTGCACGCTTTCGTCGCCAGCCAGCAGCACGGGGTCTGGGTGGCGGCCGCTCCGTGCGACATCTGTGGGGAGCTGGAGCCTGTGCCACCGGCCAGACGCCTCCCGAGGGCAGAGGAGCCTGGTGCCCCGGGGGCTGCGGCAGCTCAGAAAGGGTCACAAACCTGGGACAACGGAAAAGTATGGTCACAGAGTACTAGCAGCCTGGACGCCCGGGGACTCAGCGGGTGAGCGCCGCCTGCAGGCCAGGGTGTGACCCCGGGGTCCGGGATCTGATCGAGTCCCACGTCAGGCTCCCCACAGGGAGCCTACTTCCCCCTCTGCCTGTGTCCCTGCCTCTCTCTGTGTCTCTCAGGAATTAGAAAAAAGAAAGAAACCACCCGCACAGTCATCTGCAAGCACCCTGTTTCCAAATGAGGCCACAGTTGCAAGCTCCAGATGTTGGGACCTCAGCATCTTTCGTGAGAGGGGGACACAGCGCAGCCCCCAATGCCAGGCGCCTGATGCAGCCCCACGGCCGTGTCCTTTGCTGTGCTTCATTTATCCACAGCGCTTGTCACAGCCTGGAATTGGCTCCTCCCGTCACGTGGGCAGCTGTTGGTGGCAGTAGGACCTCAGCGCCGCAAGCACTGTGGGCCTTCTTGGACTCCGACTGTAGCCCAGGCGCTTGCAGGCGCGCGTGGCAGGTGCCACAGACTCATCTCCAAGGCTGACCTCACTGCCCTGCAAAACAGGAAGCTCCCGGGGCAGGAAGAGCAGCCTGTTCTCTGTGGTCCTGGGGGAGAGAACCAAAACCAAGACTGGACGGAGTCTCTGGGGCAGGGAGCGCGCCCCAATTCCAGTTTTGGGAACGTTGGAAGCCATCAGTACTGCCACTGCTGTCTTAGCAGGGACTGGGCTTTCCGTCGCTGAAGGCATTCAAGCCTGACGGCCCCTGGACAGGAAGCTAGAATGAGATGGTAGGGATGAGGTTGGGCGGCCTCTGAGGCTCCGCCAGCCTTGAGGCCATCTGGGCCCCGAGAAGAGCCCAGGGCTAGGGTCCCCTCATTGGGGAGAAGGTCAGCAGGGCTCGGGGCGTCTGGGGAGCCTAGCAGCGCAGCCTTGAACCCGAGGACCCCCCCCAGAAGCTGCTTCTAAGTCACCCCTGGTGGGGGCGCTGATTGCTTGGCTTTGGTGGAAAAAGTCCCCATCCTCCAGGGAGTGATGTGCTGAGCCTCCAGGGCCTGTCACAGAGCTGCCCGCAGCCCCAGGCCCGGCTCCTGGGACCCTGTGGCTGCGGGCCAGGGAACTGGGCGCAGCAGCCCCGATGGCGCCCCAGAGGACAGGCTGAGCTGGGGAGTCGCGGGCTTGGCCCAGGGGTGCAGGGAGCTCCCCGCCCGGAGGTGCACACTCAGGAGGCTGAGGGCGGGCCCAGGCCTGGCCCTGCAGGTCCCCTCCCACCTCCGGGGTGGCCGGTGGTCGCTGAGGCCGCCTCCTGGGCCCATTGAGGTGGGAAGGGCCCCTGCAGGCTGCGGCGGGGGAGGGGGGGTCTCCCCAGCCTGGGTGCTGGCCGCCTCTGTTAACCAACCTTCAGGCTGTGGCCAAAGCCGCGGAGCCCAGGGGGGCCAACCTGGGGAGATGCAGAGGGAAATGAAACGCTCCCAAGGAATCTTTTTGAGAGTTCAAACAGAAATGGGGAATATCAAAACCTTGCTTTTTCCTCTGAATGTTTTTCGTTCTCTAGGCAAGGCCTGCATCTCTCTAAATATGGTCATTTAATGAGTAAGATGGATTATATGTAATTTACACAGATCTACATGTACCGTGTGATTATGTGTCATTGAAAATGTATTTGTTTTCTTGTTTTGTCTTTTTAAAGATTTTATTTATTCATGAGAGACACAGAGAAAGAGAGAGAGGCAGAGACCCAGGCAGAGGGAGAAGCAGGCTCCATGCAGGGAGCCCGATGTGGGACTCGATTCCGGGTCTCCAGGATCACGCCCTGGGCTGAAGGTGGGGCAAACCCGCTGAGCCACCGGGGCTGCCCTGAGATGACTTTTTTAAAAAGCATTGGGCTTTTAATTTAAAAAAATAATAATTTTGTAAATAAGTTTTAAAAAAATTTTAGAAATGGAAATTTAAAAGACTTAAACAAACAAACAAACAAAAAGACTTAAACAGTAGAGGCTCTGTTTTAATGTGATGGTAACGCCAAATCCTATGGGCTGTGCAAATTGGCAGAAATCAACAGATCAGTGCAAGCGGCATCTGTAGACTCGTAGGTGTGTCAGAAACACACATCTTAAAAGAAAAAAAAAAAAGAAACACACATCTCGCAGGCACTGCACGAGGTGCCAAAGGAACAAGAGCAGGTCATCATGCCACCCTCTGAGAACCTGAATCAGACAGATCTGAGCCTCGGGGTGCAACCACCCATTCAGTAAAATCTAATTAAAAATGAATCTTGAAAAAAAATAATAAAAAATAAAATAAAATAAAAATGAATCTTGGCTGGTAGCAAAGGCCTTGTATTTTTTTTAAGATTTATTTATTTATTTATGATAGACATAGAGAGAGAGAGGCAGAGACACAGGAGGAGGGAGAAGCAGGCTCCATGCCGGGAGCCCAACACGGGACTCGATCCCAGGACTCCAGGATCGCGCCCTGGGCCAAAGGCAGGCGATAAACCGCTGAGCCACCCGGGGATCCCCAGACTCTGTATTTTCAATGAGATTTTATTTGCACCTCTCTTAGTTTTATGGGTTTGAACTGACTCATCTCAGCCGTGAGGCTAATAAATGGAAGATTTATTACTATGCCTGATAATAATAATTTCTAATAACAGTGATTTTAAAATTTGTATAGATTATAATTTTTCCAAGGACCTGCAGTGCTTCGTAATTATCCCAATTACCCTGTCGATCAGTTGGCTCCACTGTAGCCACCGAGTGGCTGCAGCCGTGTTGCTGAAGTCAGCTGCTCTCTGCCCCAGGCCTCTGAAGGGCCCTGAGCGCACAGCGGCGCTGGCCCTGAGCTCGGCTCCGCTCCATGACGCAGGCCAAATGCAGCCGACACTTGCTCCCGTCCCTCCTTTTATTCTGCAGCTTTAGTATTGGGAGCCCCAAGCTCCGAGAGGGCCTGGACATCCTGTGGCTTGAATTCCCTGTTCAAGGAGGGAGCCCTCCTTGGAGGGCGGGGCCCATGCCATGTGCCTTTAGGTAAAAAAACAACAAACAAAAGTGAAGAAAGAATACAAATGAGACGCAAGTCCGAGGAGCAGGGGACTTCCCGGGGCTCCCTCCGCTCAGAGGTTTTTCTGCGCCAAACCGTCTGATGGGGACTCGGAAGAGGTGTGACCCGAGGAGATGCATGGTTTGGAACATACGTCCGTGGACAAGGGGCACAGCTGCAGGTCCCCAGCGGTGGTGGCCCTGGGGGGTGGGATGCGCGTTCCCCCGCTTGTCGCTCCGGGACCTTATCTGGGACCCCTCAGGCTGGACTATTTGGTTGAGCTTAATTTCAAGCAGCTGGTGGGGTGTTTTTCTTGGAGCACGAGCGCCACGACCCGCTGTTTCCCTGCCCAGACGCCCAGACGGGTCGTCTGGCCCCGGCCCGACACACCCATCCCCGTGTTCTGTCCTGGGCCTCCTGATATGTCAAATGTGACCTTGTCGTCGCAAGTTACCAGCCACGGAAACTCAGAAACTGAAGAGATCATATTTAGTTGCTGGGCCAACACCCTACCTTACCCTTGGGGAAATTGAGGCCCAAAGGAGATAAAGCAAGTTAGTAGCAGGAGGAGGACTTGAGTCCAACCCCCACTTGCCTCCGGGGCTGGACTCACCAAGAAATCCCCGCTCTGGGCCATCTGCAAAGTTCTCTCTTTCGCTTGTCACATGGGAACAGGAGGACTTTGCAAACCGTGTCGTCAATGCTTACTGCTTACGTGGCCACTTCTTTTTTTTTTTTTTTTTTTTTTGACCTTTTAAGTGCTGACCTTTCTCATACTTGTCTGAGTCACGGTAATGAAATACTCCCTGGCAGTGACCATCATTCTGGATTAAGTTTTAAATGTTGGTTTTGGACCAGTCCACTGAGCCCCAAGCTTCGAGGCGATGGCAGGTGGGAGGAGGCCTGGCACGCGGCGAGGGCAGGCGGTGCCCTGTTCTTAAGGGGCTGAAAGGATAAGGCAGTGGCCAGAGAACGGGTGTGGGCGGTACAAAGAAAGCCGCGTGTGAGCGCAATGGGCGAAAGCAGTCAGGTAGGCTTCCCGGAAGAGGGGGCACTTTACCTGGGCCCTAAGGAATGGGTTGCCTGGTCTATTCCAGGAAGGACTCAGGCATGGAGGTAGGGCTTCTCGGGAACATGACTTGTTCTCACAAGAGTAAAGAAGGAAGAGGAGGGTGGGAAATGGGCTGGTCTGTCCGGGGTACTTGTCCGTTAACCCCTTTAGTTTCATGTGTCCCGTGAGGTCCTAGAAATGCAGGCTTGATACGCCTGCCCTTACCGCCTCTCCTGGCCTAGGCCCGGGTAACGAGGACCAGGACTGGAGCTGTTGTTGTGCCGGGGCACCGCGGGAGGTGGTCGGTTCCACCGAGGGACACCACCGAGGCGTCTTCTCTCCACGGTGGGACCCTGAAGACCTAACCCCAGAAGGGAACAAAGACAACGCGGAGATGCCGGATCCCAGGTGCGCAGGTGCTCTACGGGGCCAGTGGTCTGGATGCCTGATGCATAACACCCGGAGAAAGCCCGTCAGCTCAGAGCCCTCAGCAAGGAGCTCGTCAAGAGCTGAGCGGGGATCACCGGCCGTGACAGCCACCGTGGGAGTCTAAACTTCCGCAGCGTCTGCCCAGGAGGGTGAGGAGCCAGGCGCGGCCACTGAGCTCGGCTGCTCAGCATCACGGCTCAGAGCGGAGCACAGACTTGGGTCCCGTGGACAGTCCTGGGGTGAGCAGAGTCCATATTGATCACAAGTCCACACACCTGTGTTGCTTTGAAGTAGAAACCTTCATCGGGGGGGCGCTGGGCCCACTCTTCCCTTCCTCACGAGATGCAGCCACACTCTGAGACCTGCTGGGTGCCAGGAATGCGTTCATCTAGCCAACAGCTAATGTGCGTGGACCTGGCTAAGCCCAGGGGATGGGGGGAGCGGCCCGTGTGCTGGAGGTGAAGGACACCGTCACCGGTACTGACACGACCTGGCTCCTGCCTTCCACTCAGCCGCCTGAGTTTTCTGCTGGAAGTAGGGCTGGTCAACCAGGAGTTGGTGAGCTCACCGGTGTTGATAGAGCAAGCAAAGCGAATCGCTCTAGCTGCCAGGCCTTCCGCAACCTGCCAACGTGTGTGCCGGGCAGGGTTTGCGGCTCAGGGGGGGATGGTCTGCTTCAGGAGCCAACAGGAGAGCACGCAGGGGGTAAGAGGCAGGGTGGGAGGTACCGAACCCAAGCACGGCAATCTCATTTTAGGATTGATGCTGTGATCCTGGGAAAGGGGAAGCATTGAGGGAACGGGCCGAGGTGGGAGGAGCACTGGGGTGAATGAATCACGGCTGAGTGCAAACCTCTCACCGTGGAGCACAAAGAAGTCTGAATCCCAGCACAGCCACAAAAACCAGCCACGGGGGAGCTGGGCGGGGGAACTGGGAGACGTGCTGAGGAACGCAGCTCTGCTCCTGGCTGGCCCCGGGAGCCGGAAGCCGGTAGGAGTCGGTGTAATTGCCCGGTTTCTCCAAGAAGATAGTGCACATTCCCAGCAGCGTGCAGGGCGTGCCTCGGGGCAGCAGGCTGGTTGCACCGATCTTTGGAGAGCTAAAGCTACCCTCTCTATCCCCTTCTTCCAGCTGCTCTGATCCCGCAGTGTCTCGTAACGGACTGTGCCAAAGTCAGCCGTGATCTGAAGATGGAAGATGAGAGAAGATGAAGATTGGAGCGGGGGGGGGGGGGGGGGGGGTGCGGCGGGGAGAGCATTCCAGAGGAAGTGCTACAGGGGCCTGCACCTGGGGAAGGAGGAATCCAGCCAAGGGAAGGGGAGGCTGATGTGGCTGGAATGGGTGGTGCCACCTGGGTGAGGAGGTGGCACCAGAGGTCGGCTGGGTCCCCGTGGCAATGGCCACTCACCCGAGGACGTCGACCATCCTGCTGCTGCCCGGAGCGGCGCCCGCTGCCCCGGCCCAGGCGGCCGTCTCCCCAGCTCCGCCGGCCCGGCCTCCCTCCACAAACCGGTTCCCTGCGGCCTGCGATCCAAGGGTTCAATCTTGTCGCAGGGCTGCATCCTGAGTCCCTGCACCAGGGTGAACTGTCAAACTGGGAATCCCAGAGGTCAAACTGGCCTCGTTCAACAGCAAGCCTTCCTGGCGGGCAAAGCTCTGGCGCCCCGGAGCCTTTATAAGGAGACGCCAACCAAAGGCCTCTTAGTTGGAGGGTCCCCGTCCTGGGCCCCCGCTGCCGCCTCATCCCCGGGCGTCAGGCCCGAGGGGAACGGGCGTCACTTGCCCCGAAGCCTCGCTGAGGAGTGGACGGCTCCCTCCGAGGGGAAGGCTGGAGGCCGTGCTCCCACCTCGGCTCCGCCTCGGTCATCCCCATGCCCTGGAGCGCGTGACCCGGCCTCTGAGAACCGCGGGGACGGATGACACCCCCGACACGCTGGCCGTGCACACAAGACGTAAATGAACATACATGAGCTGCGTGACACACGATACCGGCTCCCGAAGTAGACCCTGGAAAGGGCTAGTGTCCTTTCTCCCTATACTTCCCGGCCCCTTAAGTGCTGAAACACTATCAGAACCCCACAATATCAGACCCACAAGCAGAACACATGTCAGAGCTCCAATCCCCTCGACAATCCGCATAAATGATTAGCCCCCACTTGAGCTCTTCCAAAAAAAAATTCTTTTTGCACTATTTTATATTCCAGAGTCTGTATCGTTTGGGGAGACTTCTGATCACTAAGACTTTCTTAAAATGCTTGTCTGGATCCTGAAAACCACCATCTCCTTATCACCCGCCGGCACTTCAGTGTGATTAAGAGACCTGTGAGCAAAAGGCTCTCGTGTTTGCTTTGAAATACACATTTTAAAAAAAGTAAATTTAGGGAATAAATAAATAAATAAATAAATTTAGGGAAAATTAAATATAAATAAATAAATTAGGGGAAAAACAAATATAAATAAATAAATAAATTTAGGGGAAAATAAATATAAATAAATAAATAAATTTAGGGGAAAATAAATATAAATAAATAAATAAATTTAACGGGGAAATAAATAAATAAATAAATTTAGGGGCAACCGGGTGGCTCAGCGCTTAAGCATCTGCCTTCAGCCCAGGGCGTGGCCCTGGAGACCCGGGATCGAGTCCCACGTCGGGCTCCCTGCATGGAGCCTGCTTCTCCCTCTGCCTGTGTCTCTGCCTCTCTTTGTCTCTCTGTGTGTGTCTCATGAGTAAATTAAAAAAAAAAAAATGAATCGTCTTCACATCCTGCAGGCTGCTGTGGGATCCCCAGTGCCAGAGCTCCCCGGGTTGCATGCTTATTCCCAGACCAGACTCCAGCCTCTGAACCCAGCCTGCTGCGATTCACGTGTTGCTTCGAGGCGGCCTGGCACGGTCGCTGCTCTACTCTGGACGTGACCTTTCCCTTCATGCTGTTTCCTTTCCTCCTGTAGCTGTCTTAGCCCTTGGAGCATCTCCGGTGCAAGTCAGAAGGGTTTGCTAAGCCCACCCCCGGCACGAGGGCCCTGAACCCCTGGGGCCCTCTCGGCCTTTCCCACAGGTGGCCTGGCCGTGAAAGAGCTATTCCATGGGCCTTTCCTTGAGAGTAGGAATTGCGCTTTGTGAGTATGTCCGTCCTAAAGCTCTGATTACGTGTGATATCTGCTCAAATACAGGCGCTTGGGCTCGACCCCTTGGTGATTCCCTGGATCTGGGCAAGGCCTAGGATTCTTTAACAAGCTCTCAACTAACTGATTCTGTTACAGAATCCGGGACCGCTCTGAGGGACACTGCCCTAAGGAAATTACTTTAAAGCTGATCTATTTGCATGACGTGTTCTCATGAAGCTATTTAGAACAGAAAAGGAAAAAAAAAAAAAAAAACTATGGTCAAGTCCCCAAACCACCCTGTTAGGAAAGATTAGATGTTAATTTTTTTTTAAGATTTTATTTACTTATTCATGAGAGACACAGACACGGGCCGAGGGAGAAGCAGGCTCCATGCAGGAAGCCCGATGGAGGACTCGATCCCGGGACCCCAGGGTCACGCCCTGGGTGCAGGCGGCGCTAACCGCTGGGCCACCCGGCCTGCCGGGACATTATACCTTAATAAAGCAATGGTATTTTAACATTAAACCTAAAACATTAAAGCACACACACACCTAAAAGATGATAGAACCATAGCCTGAAGGATTAGACCCGAATTGCCTTGAAATCATGCAGTGCAGCGCCCGAGGGCCTTGCTCACTCTCACCACATGAGTTCCGGGTTCTAACACTATTAAGAAAAAAAAAATCTACAAAAGACAATTTCAAGTAACAAAAGTAGAACACAGGAGCGTGTGCCAGGATTAGCAATTGTCTTATTTATTTATTTTTTTAGCAATTATTTTCAGGACATTGTTTACTACGATGAGAAGCGCCGTAAAGGGATTATGTGGATTCTTGTGGTAGTAGCTTCTTGACTGCAAAAACTGGTAAATACATCCCCCAACTAAAAAATATCTCCCCCGAAATCCCCTTTCCCGTAATGTTTGTGGCATAAACACCTCTGTGTCACGAGAAGCCCCATGTCTCAACCAGATAACGTCACCCAGCATTTCCTCCAAGACCAGACAAAGGTAATGGGAGACCAGAGAGTATCTACCCCCAAACAAGGAAAATAAGGAGAGCACCCCTGGGAAAATACGAGGCCAGGTTGTTATTTAAAGGCCTCAGGACAAAAAAGTTAAAAGAACAGAACTTTATTTTAGAGTTCTTAGTATAGAGTTAAAAAGAGGCATATGGAAAAAAGAAAACAAAAGGGCATATGGGGCAGCCCGGGTGGCTCAGCGGTTAGCGCCGCCTGCAGCCCAGGGCATGACCCCGGGGTCCTAGGATCGAGTCCCACGTCAGGCTCCCTGCATGGAGCCTGCTTCTCCCTCTGCCTGGGTCTCTGCCTCTCTCTCTGTCTCTGTGTGTCTCTCATGAATAAATAATATTAAAAAATAAATAAAGGGGATCCCTGGGTGGCGCAGCGGTTTAGCGCCTGCCTTTGGCCCAGGGCGCGATCCTGGAGACCCGGGATCGAATCCCACGTCGGGCTCTCGGTGCATGGAGCCTGCTTCTCCCTCTGCCTATGTCTCTGCCTCTCTCTCTCTCTCTCACTGTGTGCCTATCATAAATAAATAAAAACTTTAAATAAATAAATAAATAAATAAATAAATAAATAAATAAATAAATAAATAAATAAAAATAAAGTGAATGAGATAAAATGAACAACGAGGGAATAGACGTAACCCGTGTAAGTTGACTGTGTGACTCTTTCCACTCTTCTCTAGGTTTGAGGTCTTTGGCGCCAAACATCAGCGCTGCGGGGCAGGGCACGGGACAGGGACTCGCAGTCCGCTCCCCTGAGAGGCCTGTGCTCACACTTGCCAGCAGGGTCCCTGAAGGCCCCGGGCGTGGCAAAGCCCCCAGCCCTTTCCCAGGGACTGCGTTTCGGGAAGCTTCCCATGGGGCTGGAGTCAGAGCTGGCAGTGGTCGAATGACGTCAGGACACAGAGGCTGGATGGAGTCCAGTTTGTCTGGCACGCAGAAAAAAATAGGTCCTGTGTCCTCGACAGCCCTGATAAGGCGCCTCCAGGGATCTGAGTAATGGTCAGACCCAGGGGATGAACCAGGTCTAAGAAAACTGGACAATGGAGAGCCCCGAGCAGCGGCACAAGGAAATTCTTCCCCTGAATTGCCTTTTCCTCCTGAGATAAGATAGCGCACAATAAGGCCTCGGCTGGGGCCTGCGCGGCCGGGAGCCTGGGTCCGGGGGCTCCGGGGTCCCAGGGGCCGAGCTCTGCCCGCAGGGGGCATAGTCCTCGACCTTGGGGCCCAGGTCCGGGGCAGCCTGTGAGCCTGCTGCCTCCTGTGCCGGTTCCAAGGAGGTCCAGTCCCCTCCTCCCGGCCTCATCCGTAGGCCGCGAAAACTCAAAACACACACACGCGCGCGTGGCGTGGCCTTTTCAGCCCCTAAAGGCCCCTGAAATATCCGTTATCATCCTTACCTGCGGGCATGGAGCGGTCTGTTCTGAAGCTTCCCCCTCTTTCCGGGCCCAAGTCACTCGCCTCTTTCAGGCCTTAACTACGTTTTGTTGTGAGATCCTATAAGCGAAGCCCCTTTAAACTTCCGAGGAGGCCGGACTGAGATCCTAGGAGACGCTGGCTTTCTCCCGAGCAGACGGAGTGGCCGAGGTGTCCCCTGTTTGGCTGGCCTTACCTACAAAGTGGAACCCCGCAGGCAAGCGGTGACCCGCGTGACCCCAGGCGGGTGAGGAGCTGGCTGACCCAGCAGGTGGGTACACTGCGGGGTAGGGGTGAAGGCCCCTCTGTTCCAGGTGTGGGCGGAACCCGGGGGGCCTCTGCCTGGCCTGCGGGGGGAGAGGATCAGCGGGGCCAGCAGGTACAAGCCGCGGGGAGGACTTGAACTCGGCGCCGGGGGGCGGCCCTGCGACCCTGGCAGAGCCGCGGGGGCTGCGCAGAGCTCGGGACACCAGGGTTGCCCCAGGCCAGCCCCTCCTCCACTGCACCCCGCTCGAGGCCTCCTGGGGAAGGTGCCCCGACCCAGGCACGGGTCCCCCACCTGCCCCGCGCCTCCCAACCTCTGGGCCACCTTCTGAGCCGCGGCTCCGTTGTTGCCTGTGTCCTGCCCGGAGCCGCGGGCCGCGGGCCGCTCCAGGCTCGCTGAGCCTTCGCTTTCTCAGCCGCTAAATGAGGTTATTACTCTTCGCCCTGCTTACGTCACCCGCTGGCTCCCAGCACCCACACACGTAAGGAGTGTTCGCGGAGAGATCGTGGATATTCTCCGTCTGCTCGCCCGCGTCCCTTCCCTTCCGCTCACCCAGCTGCACACCCCGGGGCCATGTCCCCGTCCCCCGGGCTGGGCAGCGCGCGATCCCATGTGGCAGACGCCGCGTCTGTCCCGGAGCCCAGGCGTCCAGGGAGGGGACAGCGATGGGTGCCGCGCTCTCAGGCTCCGGGTGACAGTCTTCCGGCAGGAGTACAGCCGGAGGAGCGGAGGCCAGACCGAGCGGTGTCCCCCCCAGAGGAGTGGGGGCTGCCCGGGCCACTGTGAGCCTGTGTTCGAGCCCCGAGGCCTTGGCGTCTGTCCCCACCGCTCCTCGGCTCCTTCCCGCTGGCGGCTGCGGGCAGCAGTTCTGGAACCGGCTGCGGCGAGACCAGGGCTCTGACTGCCCCGTGATCCAGGGCCACCTGGCCTTGCCTGCGGTTTTATTTTAATTCGGGGTCCTGGGCCTGGTTCAGTAGATCCGGGAGGAGCTCTGCGATGGCAGGACCTGGTCGCACGGACCTGCAGTGGCAATACCCACCCATCCCGCCGCCAGCATCCCCCGGAGCCTGCACACCCCTCCCCGCGGGAGCTCAGCATCCCCGGAGGGCCCACGCGCCTCGCTTGGCCAGACCCCGAAGGCTTAGAGGGGCCACGAAGTGACCCGCTCAGGACAGGAGGGGCGAGGAACTTCCCCGCGCCTCCCGCTCCTCATCTGCGAAATGGGAATGAAGCCAGTTCTTCCGTCGTCGGGGCTCAGGGAGCAGCCGGGAGCCCGGGGCAGTGACGGCGGGGGCAGGAGAGGCAGCGAGGCCTGGCTCGGCGACTGGGCCCGGAGCCGGACTCCAGTTGGCAGCCTGGCAGCTACTCCCCGTGTAACCTCCGTGCCTCAGTTTCCTTCTCTGTACAATAGGGGTGGTCAGGACTCTCTCCTGGAACTGTTTGTTTTGAAGATTTTGTTTATTCATTTGAAGGGGGGGAGCAGGGGTGTACGGAGAGGGGCAGAGGGGGAAGCTTGCAGGAGCTGCGCTGGGCTTGGCTGCCCCCCCTCCAGGACTGTGAGGTCATGACCCTAGCCGGGCAGACGCAGAACCACTGGACAGGCGGGGCCCCTGGCCTGTCACTAAGGGGGATCAGACCGTGAGCTAGCGCGAGGCTCTGAGGTCATGTGGGGCGAACAGCAGTGGGTTCGCCGGGACCATGACGTCTGCTGTGACCTGTGGCGGCCTCACGGTGTCACTGCTGGACAGCCAGGCTCTCGGCCGCTGCCATGCCTGCTCCCGGCAGCTCCTCGCCGCTCCTCACAGCTCCTCGCCGCTCCTCGCAGCTCCCCGCCCTAGTGCAGCGGCTCACCCCGCGGCCTCCTCCCGGGACCGCGGCCTCACATGCGGGGTCAGGCGGGCCCAGCCCCTCCCGCGGGCTCAACCTCCACTGCACCCCCACTGGGTGCCTGCAGCTTTTCCCTGAGCTCCCCGGCTCCAAGGGCCTAAGCATATCCGCTCCCCAGTGAGGCCGCTCTTCCAGAGGAACTTGCCCAGGCGAGCCTGGGTCCCCACGCCCGGGTCCCCACGCCCGGCTATCCTCCGTGCTGCCCAGGGACTCACCCTCACGGGGAAGACTCCTGAGGAGAACCAGGCGCCGCTGGGGGAGGGGGGGGCCCTCCTGAAGCCACCGCCAGGCATCCTGAGGCACTTCCTTGCTTCTTAGGGAAGAGGCCAAAACCCCCCACATCTAATGTCTGCTTAGAAACCATGTCCTGCAGAATTTTTTTTTAAAGATTTTATTTATTCACTCATGAGAGTCACAGAGACCCAGAGGGAGGCAGAGACCCAGGCAGAGGGAGAAGCAGGCTCCATGCAGGGAGCCTGACGTGGGATTCGATCCCAGGACCCCGGGGTCACGCCCCTGCCCCGGGCACTAACCGCTGAGCCACCTGGGGATCCCCTCCTAGGAATTTTTAAAGCCCGCACGTGTGATTCTCATTTGCAGCCAAAGTAGACAATCCCCTAAATAGGGAGACTGACACCTAATGGTTATTAAAAGTCACCTGTACAAAGGGCTTGGTGCTTATTCCCTGGAGGCTGCCGTTCCCCGGAACACTTTGGCCCTAAAATATTAGAGCTAAATCCATCCTCTGAGGTCAGCTGACCCAATGGTCGCCTAGCGCAGGGCAGGGCACACCATCGGGTCAGGGTGGGTCAGGGTCGTCTGTCTGTCACACACGTTCTCACATCCTGCTGACTCAGTGGGCCTGGGAGCAGAGGAATGTGGGGGGAGGGGACAGGCATCCCAAGTACAATCAGACGGGGAGGGTGCTGGCTTCAGAAGCTGGAAACGGGGCCATTCTCCAGGTTAAATTTAAATCTCTTGGGCAGCCTGGGGGGCTCAGAGGTTTAGCACCGCCTTCCGCCTAGGGCATGACCCTGGGGTCCTGGAATCGAGTCCCGTATCGGACTCCCTGCATGGAGCCTGCTTCTCCCTCTGCCTGTGTCTCTGCCTCCCTCTCTCTCTCTCTCTGTGTGTGTGTGTGTGTCTCTCATGAATAAATAAAATCTTTAAAAAAATTTTTTTAAATCTCATGCCAAATAACATATCGCCTATCCAGCTTTTGGAGCATGTGTTCAGATGGGAGCAAATGTAGGTCCAAAGCGGGACCCCCCGTGGGAGCGGACATGCGCCCCTGGGAATGCGAGCCGGGCGGGCACCTGCTGGCCAGGAAAGCCCCGGGCTCCGATGACCTCACGGTTCTGTGCTGGCGGGTGCCCAGCTCTCCCTGCCTCTGGGCCACTGCCACCCACAGGCGCACCGGGGCGCACGGGAAAGCGGCCCCGTCAATAAGGCACGTTCCCACGTGCCGCGGCCTCATGCCTCCTCCACGTCCCGTGATGTCAGGCTGCGCGAGCTGAGTGAGGTCAGCGGGTGGCTCTCCCTCCCTGGACACGCAGGAATTTTTTGGAGAAGGCCCAGAGGGGCAAATGCCTGGTCATGCCCGAGCTCTCTGCGTGAGGCCTCCGCTCCGACAGCTCGAGGCCATCTGCTCCTGGGCCTGCGGGACGTGCCTGCGCTGGGCCTGCGGTCGGAGGGCAGAGGAATGCTTGCAGGGCCCCGAGGAGTCCAACCGCCCAGCCTCCCAGAGGAAGGTGACGGCCCCTGGAATGAGGCTCAGATGCTGCCGCCTCCAGGGCCCGGCCTCAGGGCGGCCCCTCACTCCGTGCACTCAGGCAGTGACCCCGAGAGGCCTTCCCGAGCCCCCGAAGAGCTCGGAGGCAGGGAACCTGCTGTGCTGCCGGAGCCTCCCCGTGTCCCCATCCCGGGCGGGCCGGATGCTCACCAGAGAGCCTGCTCCCCCCGGCGTCAGGCCCCTGGCTGGCCGCGTGGGAGCGGAAACAATAGCGGGCCGAGGGAGGCCGTGGGCGAGTGCTGGAAAGTCACATGATTGTCCGGGTCGGACCCATTTGTCAAAGACGGCTTTCCTCTCCCTCACCGTGTCCCAACACCCCTCGATAAGATAGGGTCCCCAGAGCACAATAATCCCTTCCTGAGATACAATGCAGAGGCTCCTGAGAAAAGAAACAGGAGTGAGGCTAATTTTGGCTTTTCTGGGACTAAAGAAAAGGAGGCCGGCAGGCCCCATCCAGCTCAAGGAAGCCGTGGGCCTGGGCATCTGCTGGATCACTGGGGCTTGGGGAACAATACGAGGGGGTGGGACGGGGTGGGGGTGGGGGGGGACCACCAGGCTCTGAAGAGGACGCTTCCTTCCGGGGTGGGGGTCCTTGACTTGCCTCTGCCCTTCAAAGGGATCGCCCTAAAAAGCTGTGCGTCCGTAGGAGGAGGGCGGCCGAGCTCCTGCCCTCGGTGGCAACGCGGTCGGGTTCCCACGTGTGGGAGGACGGGCTGCGTATGTGATCCGGAGGTCGGGCTCAGCTCAGAGCGCGCGGTTCGGGCTCTCTCCATGTGACTCGGACTCGGGTGCTCCAGGAGCAAGGCTTCGGGCTAGCAGCGAGCCTGTCCCTCCATGCCGTGTTGCGGCCGCAGCCTCCTAACTGATCACCCGAGTGAGCCAGCTCTAATCCCATTCTTCTCTGGCTGTCCCCCACTGCCACCTGGGCCTCTATGTGACATAGTGGCACCTCCGGGTCCATGAAGAAGACGTTTCATGACTTTCTTTATCCCATCTTTTCTCCAGGAGCAATGAATGGCACTCGTGCTGGATCCATAAGAGCAAGGACTCGGGGGTGGGGAGGGGATGGGACCAGTGTGAATCCTGTTCCTGCCACTCACGAGCTTTGTGACCATCTGATTTCCAGTTTCTTTTTTTTTTTTTAAGACTGTATTTATTTATGAGAGACACACAGAGAGAGGCAGAGACACAGGCAGAGGGAGAAGCAGGCTTCATGTAGGAGCCCAATGCGGGACTTGATCCCAGGACCCCAGGATCGCGCCCTGGGCTGAAGGCAGGGGCTAAACCGCTGAGCCACCCAGGGATCCCTAGATTCCCATTTTTTAAAAGATTATTTATTTGGGGGGGGCAGGAGCAGGGGGGCGGGGAAGAGGGGGATGAGGTGGGGCAGAGGGAGAGGGAGAAGCAGACTCTGCTGAGCAGGGAGCCTGATGTAGGGTTTGATCTCAGGCCCCAGAGATCGTGACCCAGCCAGAGGCAGGTGCTTGACCAACGGAGCCCCCTGGGCGCCCCTAGATCCCCATTTCTAAGTTGAGGTGCCAAAAGCTCAGACAAATGAAGGGGTCAACCCAAGGTCTTGTAGTAAGTGCAGCAAACTCTCAAAACCCCAAAGGAGACCCGCTGCCTGTAGGGCCAACAATTCCTTCTGTTGCAACAGGATCGGGGGTCTCGGCTTGGAGAGGGGAAGTCGGACGTCAAAACGGCTCCCCTGCTCCTGAGCCCTGGAAGGGAGGAGGGGCCCAGGTGACGCCCCAGGCTGTGGGAGATGTGGGGCCTAGGCGGGGTGGCCGTCCATGCATCCGGGAGCTGGAGGAGAGGCCCGGATGTGGAGTACGCACCCGCCACCGCCTGCTGGTCTCTGTCTCTGCCTCTCAGCCCCACAGATGGTCCACGGGCCTCAGGAGCTCGCGCTGTCCCACCTGTGCCCGGAGCAGCCAGCGGCCAAGGGGGCATCCCTAGCCGACACAAGGGCGCTGAAGCGGAGCACAGTCTCTTTTTTTAATTTTTTTAAAAGATTTTACTTATTCATGAGAGACACAGAGAGAGAGGCAGAGATGCAGGCAGAGGGAGAAGCAGGCTCCACGCAGGGAGCCCTACGTGGGACTCGATCCCGGGACCCGGGGTCACATCCCGGGCCGCAGGCGGCGCTAACCACTGGGCAACCCGGGCCGCCCCAGGGCCTCCCTCTGAAACAACCCTGTCGCCCAAAGATTCCTGCCCTCAACGGCTATGCCTCCAGCCGCAGAGAAGCTGGGTCTCATCCTCATAAGAGGAGAAGCTGCAGGTGGAAAACGGGCTTGGTGCCACAGCGCGGTGTCAGCACAGGTGTCAGCACAGGTGTCAGCACAGGTGTTCCCTGAGCCCGGGGAGCAGAAGTCCTCGTTTTCCCGGAGGAAAGTCCCTTCCTTGCACTTGCACTTGGCTGCCGAGGAGCAGCAGGCCCAGGCGCGGCGCTCGGGCCCTGGGCGTCCCAGGAAGAGGACAGGGTGCCCTCCAGGCGCCGCCCGTCGGGCAGGGCAGCTCCGTGCTGTGGTCGGCGAGCTTGCTCCCATGCGTCTAAACCCCTTTCCACGGTCTCCGCTTTCCTGCCCGGGTCCAGACGCAGGCTGTCCCCCTGCCCACAGCCGCATCATGCCAGGCAGAAAGGCAGGATGGCAGGGAAGCCCCCTCGAGGGGACAGGAAGGGACAGATGGAGGCAGCAGAGCAGCCGCGAGGCGGGCCCCTCGTGCAGGGAAGGCCCGGCGTCATGCTGGCCCCTGCGCCTCGCGCCGCACAAGCACATTCACGGCTGTTGACACAGACGGGGAGGCCGCTGTCGGCCTGCGTCCACGATGTCGCGTGGATTTCTCTCCAGCTCTGCCCGGCGGGGACCACGGGGGGCCCTGCTGCTACCCCCCACCCCTTCCCACTCAGCGCCACCCGGAGGTCAAGGCCCGAAGTGCACCAGAAGCTGCCTGGCCCGTCCCCACGTAGCAAGCAAAGGGTTTGTCCAGTCCAGCGCGGTGGCTTTGTGCGGCCCTGCTTCGAAGCTCTCAGCCGATGCTTCCCTTTTCAGAAATGATAATCTCCCCCTCTGCAGAGCTACTTGGGCCGACGGGGAATCTGACTGACCCAGGACACCACCTGTGGGCCCTTCGGCCGGCAGGGCCAAGACCTGAAATGCCCGTCGGTTAGGGGTCTAACTGCCTCCAGCATCCGTCGGCACGACTCTGGTCTGGCTCCGCCCCAGCTCGGTTGGAGCATCCATGACGGCCAGTTTCCAGGATGGCCCCTACGATCCTCACCCCTTGGTATTTACACCATTTGGGGTCCCCGTGAAGAGCGAGGAGGGCTGATCCAGGTCACCAGTAGGACGTTGCAGACCTGGCGGTATAGGGCTCCCCCGGGGGGGTCACTAATAAAAATTGCAGCTTCCACCTTTGGCCGTTGAATTTCTCACTTGGGGAAGCCGCGTCGGGAGGACATGCAAATGACACTGTGGGGCGACCAGGTCAGGAGGAATCAGCTTCCGGCGTGAGCTTGCCAGGTGCACGCATGAGCTGTGTCTGGAACTGGAAGTGGACCCTCCGGTCTCAGCGAGGTCCTCAGCTGATGCTAGCTGCTCAGTGGTGGAGTCTTCAGCTGTCCCAGACATCACGGAACAGAAGTAAGCTGTTCGCACTTGGCCCTGTCGGAACTCCTGAGCCGCAAAAATAATAGGATGATAAGTTCGTTGTTTTCTGCCATTAAGTTGCAGGAATGTTTTGTAACATGACAGTAGCTGACTGAAGCCTGTGTGTGGGTATGAGCCGTCACAAAACTACGTCTGCAAAACCCATATCCCACTTTGCAAAGCAATCATCAGGGGCCTCTGGGCGGCTCAGTCGGTTGAGCGTCTGCCTTCAGCTCGGGTTGTGATCCCAGGTCCTGGACTCGATCGAACCCCACCCACATTGGGCTCCCGACTTGGTGGGGAGCCTGTTCCTACCTCTCCCCCTGCTGCTCTTCTGCTTGTGTTTGCTCTTTCTCTGTCAAATATATAAAAGAAAACTTAAAGCAATCATTTAAAGCTGGGTTCTTAAAAACTTACCTTCTAAATGGTACCATATAGGGGCAGCCATGGTGGCTCAGTGGTTTGGTGCCACCTTCAGCCCAGGGTGTGATCCTGGGGACCCGGGATCGAGTCCCACGGCGGGCTCCCTGCGTGGAGCCTGCTTCTCCCTCTGCCTGTGTCTCTGCCTCTCTCTCTCTGTGTGTCTCTCATGAATAAATAAATAAAATCTTTAAAAAAAATGGTACCATATAGTATTCATAATAGAGGTGGGTCCTCCACCCACAAGTACCAAGGAAGGCTCAGATGCACTTTGCTGATAGAGGGATAAGTCCACGACAGGAGGCACCCCTTGAGTGAGCAATCAACACTCTCCACCCCTCCCACCAAACCTGTGTTAGCTCCTGGGAGCCCCCTTTGGTGTCTCCCGCTCCTTTGGGGTCACCCTCTCCTCAGTCATCAGGGGCCCCCTCGTCCACAACTCCAGGAAACCAAGTTCCAATTCTCCTGTGTCTCCTTGGCCTACCCCTGCGTTGACTTCCCTGAACGCAGGCTCCTTTGTTCCTCTTTGGTCTATCTACCGCGTCCTCTATTTTACTGACAAATCTTCCCCCTCAAACCCGTTTCGTCATGGACTTCTTTTAAGAACCAGCCTTTTTCTCTTTCTGACTAAAGAGAAATGGGCTGCCTTGGGACGCAGTGAGCTTCCTGCCCTGCAAGTGTTAGGAGATACAGGTGATCATCTAGCAGTGACGGCGTGGGAAGGATTCCAGCAGTGGTCTCTTAGGCACAACTCAACAGTATGTATAATCATGGAAAGACTTAGATTCCAAGATACCTTTAAAAATATTTGGGACTTGGGGATCCCCGGGTGGCTCAGTGGTTTAGCACCTGCCTTCAGCCCAGGGCGTGATCCTGGAGTCCTGGGATCGAGTTCCACGTCGGGTTCCCTGCATGGAGCCTGCTTCTCCCTCTGCCTGTGTCTCTGCCTCTCTCTGTGTGTCTCTCATGAATGAATAAATAAAATCTTTAAAAAAAAATTGGAACCAGGATTATTATTCCCAGATTTCAAACTCATCCTAAAGAGTCCAAGCTGGACAAGATCTTTGAAACCATCTACGTGGCCTCATTCACTCTAAAATTTCAACTCTCCCTGTAGAGAGGACTCCCCTTGTTTTCTCATGACTAGGACTATTTTCCAAGAACTAGTCCCAAGTTTGCTCTAGGAAATTATACGGTTGCTCCTAGATACGTCCTTTGTTTCTCAGAGTTGGGCTGGCTAAATCAGAGGCACTCTTGTTTACTCCAAACCTACTCATCCTCCTGACTTCCTTATTTCGATTAAGTACAGCACCGTCCAGTTGGGTCTCCGAGGTAAAACCTTGGTATCATTCCCGTCTCTTTCCCCTGCCTTCAAATCTATATTTTATCAATTGCCAAGAGTTATCTGTTCTTTATTCTTCATGTCCTTCTCTTTCTTTCCCTCTGCATTAGGGTTCTCAAGAGAAACAAAATAAACTCTCTCTCTCTCTCTCTCTCTCTCTCTCTATATATATATATATATATATATATATATATATATATATATAGTTGACCTTTGAACAATGTGGGACTTAGGGGCACCAACCTCCCACATGGCCATATATCACATATAATTTTTTACTCCCCAAAAACTTAACTGCTAATAGCCTATTGTTAATGGAAGCCTTATCAATAACATAAAATGTTGATGAACACATATTTTGTATTTAATACATACTATATATATATATATACAGTATTCTTTTTTTAATTTTTTTTATTAATTTTTATTTATTTATGATAGTCACAGAGAGAGAGAGAGAGGCAGAGACACAGGCAGAGGGAGAAGCAGGCTCTATGCACCGGGAGCCCGACGTGGGATTCGATCCCGGGTCTCCAGGATCACGCCCTGGGCCAAAGGCAGGCGCCAAACCGCTGCGCCACCCAGGGATCCCAGTATTCTTTTTTTTAAAGATTTTATTTATTTATTCATGACAGACACAGAGAGAGAGGCAGAGACACAGGCAGAGGGAGAAGCGGGCTCCATGCAGGGAGCCTGATGCGGGATTTGATCCCGGGATCCGGGCATCAAGCCCTGAGTCGAAGGCAGATTCTCAACCGCTGAGCCCCCCAGGTGTCCCTATATGTAGTATTCTTACAATAAAGTAAGCGCCCCAGAAAGAAAATGGTATGAAGTAATCGTAAGAAAGAGAAAATACATTTACAGTATTATAGTGTATTTATTGAAAAAAAAAAAACCTATATATAAGTAGACCTGCACAGTTCAAACCTGTGTTGTTCAGGAGTCATATATGGGCATATGGTTTGTTTTAAGGATTTGGTGCACACCATTTCTGAGGCTGCAGGTTCTAAGATCTGCAAGCTGGAGACCCAGGAGAGTCAATAGTTGAGCTCTAGTTAGTCGGAACCCTGAGAGCCAACTGTGTAGTTCACATTCAAAGGCTGGCAGGTTCAAGACCCAGAAAGAGCCAAAGTTTCAGTTTGAGTCTAAAGGCAGGAAAAAAGCCAGCATGCCAGTGTAGGGGGAGATAGGGAAGTAGAATTCTCTCTTACTTGGGGAAGGGTCAGCCCTTTTGTTCTGTTTGAGCCTTCATCTGATTGGATCAGGCCCTCCCACGTAGAGAGGCCAATCTGTTCTACTTAGTCAATTGATTTAAATATTAATCTCATCTAAAAACATCCTTGCAGGGAGGTCCTGGGTTGGCTCAGTGGCTGAGCATCTTCCTTTGGCCCAAGGTGTGATCCCAGAGTCCCAAGATCAAGTCCCACATCGGGCTCCCCACGGGGAGCCTGCCTCTGCCTGTGTCTCTGCTTCTCTGTGTCTCTCATGAATAAATAAATCTTTTAAAAATAAATAAATAAAAATAAATAAAAACATCCTTACAGAAACACCTCAAATAATGTGCACCTCATGGCTAGGTGGACACATCAAATTAACCATCACACCCTCCTACCCAACCCAATATGGTCTGCCCTAATTTGGGCCTGTATTAATTTTCTTTTTTTTTCTTAAAGATTTAATGTATTTATTCACGAGAGACACAGAGAGAGAGGCAGAGACACAGGCAGAGGGAGAATCAGGCTCCATGCAGGGAGCCTGACATGGGACTCAATCCCAGGACCCCGGGGTCACACCCTGGGCTACAGGCAGATGCTCAACTGCTGAGCCACCCAAGCGTCCCCTGAATTCAGTGCTTTACATTGAGGGTTAGAAAGCACCTGGGGGCTCAGCGTTCAGCGTCTGCCTTCAGCTCAGGGCATGATCCCCGGGGTCTTGGGATTGAGTCCTACCTCAATCTCCCTACAGGGAGCCTGCTTCTCCCTCTGCCTGTGTCTCTGCCTCTCTCTCCGTGTCTCTATGAATAAATAAATAAAATCTTTAAAAAAAAAAAGAAAAAGAAAAGAAGAAAAGAAAGGAAAAGAAAGAAAAGAAGAAAGAAAAGGAAAAGAAAAAGAAAAGAAAGAAAGAAAAGAAAAGAAAAGAAAAGAAAAGAAAAGAAAAGAAAAGAAAGAAAAGAAAAGTCTCTACAGTTTGGCTGGTTGGTCAAACCATAGACCTAAGAGTGGCCTACATAAGATGAAGTCAAATGTCAGAACTGCTTTGGCATATTATAGGAGAAGGAATCCGAAAGCTTAGGGAGAGTGGTGTGTCAGAGTGTATTTACCCTGTAAGACACATTCACCAACTCCAGCAGGGTCAAGAGGACACACCTTTCACTCTGACTGTGAAAATAAATTTGCGGGGATCCCTGGGTGGCGCTGTGGTTTGGTGCCTGCCTTTGGCCCAGGGCGCGATCCTGGAGACCCGGGATCGAATCCCACGTCGGGTTCCCGGTGCATGGAGCCTGTTTCTCCCTCTGCCTGTGTCTCTGCCTCTCTCTCTATCTGTGTGACTATCATAAATAAAAAAATATTAAAAAAAAAAAAGAAAAGAAATTTGCAAGGGGAGCCTCAGCTTCCTTGAAGAGTTCTGCGGTCACTTCCCTATAGGCTAAACATTGCAATAGGAATCGCAGCCACCAAACTGGGATCCCTGATGCACGGGGGGGATAATGGGATCTCAAAGTGGCAGGTACCAGATGAGATCACTTAGTCACCAAAGACAAGGTGGGTATAGTTACCATAATGGACAACTGAGCCAAAGCAATAATCACACTAGTATGACTCAGAGACCTCTGGCATTTAGCTAGTAGATCATGGTGCCTTTGGAAGAAAGATTAACAGTGTTAGTAGAGTCCTTTCTCAAGGGGACCTGGACTCTACTTCGTTTAAAAGTTTCTAGGTCTACAAACCAGCTCAACTGCAGGAATTGACTAAAGGATCACCATGGCTCTCTGTTTTGGTGATCCAAGATACACTAATATTCGTTCAACCTAAAACTCTTCTGCTTATACATAAGCAACATTCTATGTTGATCCATGGGCTGTGGTCAGTGATGTGGCTGGATGGTCAGGGATTTGAAAGCACCAATATTGGAAAGTTGGTGACGAGGAGGTCTGGGGAAGAGAGAGGGAAGTGCGTAGACCTCTCTGAATGAGCAAAAGCTATGAAGATATTTGTGTGACATATGAATACTCACTAAAGTGAGTAGCCTTAGCAGAAGGAAAACTTATCAACTGGTGAGACAACCCATTTTTGTGGATACTTGTCACCTCATTTCCTCAATTAGTCCTATCATGCCTATTGGGCTCATGACCAGAGTGGGAATGGTGGCAGGAGTGAAGGCGATGGATGGGCTCAGCAACATGGACTTCCACTCATCAGTGCTGACCTGGCTAGGGCCACTGCTGAGTACCCAGTCTGCCAGGGGTGGAGACCAACACTGAGAACCCTGTATGATTTGGGGGTTGTCAGCTAGCTATCTGGTGGCAACTTGATCACATTGGGCCGGTTCCATCATGAGAGCACCAGCACTTTGTTCTTACTGGAATAGCCACTTGGTCTGGATATAGATTTGCCTTCCCTGCACACAACGATTCTGCCAAAACTACTATAGGTGTCCTTATAGGATATCTGCCGTCATATTAACCTATACAGCACTGCCTCTGCTCAAGGCATTTCCTTCATAGTGAGTGAAATGCAGCAATGGGCCTACGCTCATGGAATTCACTGGTCTTACCATGTTCTCCATCATCCTGAATCAGCCAACTTGATAGAATGGTGGTATGGCCTTTTGAAGACTCAGTTATAGCCCCAGCTGGGTGGGAATGTCTCGTGGGGCTGAGGCAATAATATCCTCTAGAATGCTCATAGTCTCTAAATCAGTGTCCACTATATGGTGCTGTTTCTCCCATAGCCAGGATTCACGGGTTCGGGAATCAAGGGGTGGAAATGAGAGTCGTTCCACTCACTATCACTCATAATGATCCACTAGCAAAATTTCTGCTTTCTTTCTTTGTGGCCTTAGGCTCCACGGGTCTAGACATTGTAGTTCCAAAAAGAGGAATGTTTCTACCAGAAAAGACAATGGAATCATTATTCCATTGAACTGGAAGTTGAGACCGCCACCCAGCCACTCTGGGCTCCACATGCCTCTTTGTTAACAGGAAAAGAAGGGGGTTGCTGTCTTAGGCAAAGGGTGTGAACATTTCTAAAGAAAGGTGATACACTCAGGCACATTTTCTATCAGTTCTTCTTAGAAGAAATAGAAAAAGGAAAGAAGCACGTATACGGAACAAGTCACTTCCAAAGTTTCAATATCGGTATTGAGGAATGTGATTGTCTTTCTTATGTGTCTGTCCACTTGGCTAGACCTCAGTCCCCAGTTATTCAGTCAAACATTAATCTAGATGGAGGCACCTGACTGGCTCAGTCGGTAGATCATAGGATTCTTATAATCTCAGAGTCGTGAGTTCAAGCCCAGGGAGCCTACTTTAAAAAAAAAACAAAAACAAAAACCAAACAACAACAAAACAACAAAAAAAAAAACGAAAAGCATTTATATAGATGTTGTATGTGAAGGTATTTTGTAGATATGATTAAAGTCCTTAACTAATTGAGTTATGTAAGGGATATTACCCTAGGTAATCAATTCAATCAGTTGAAAGGTAATAAGAGCAGAGCGGAGGCTTCCCTGAGAGTTCCAACCGACCTTTCCTGATGGTTTGCCCTACAATTTCAGGCTTTACCTAAGCAGCCCCCACAATGGATGAACCAACTCCTTGTAATGAACGTCTTAATACACTCAGATGTATCTCTCACTTGTTCTCCTCTAGTCAAATCTTTTTTTATACATAAATTTATTTTTTATTGGTGTTCAATTTGTCAACATATAGAATAACACCTAGTGCTCATCCCGTCAAGTGCCCCCCTCAGTGCCTGTCACCCATTCACCCCCACCCCCCGCCCTCCTCCCCTTCCACCACCCCTAGTTCGTTTCCCAGAGTTAGGAGTCTTCATGTTCTGTCTCCCTTTCTGATATTTCCCACTCATTTTTTCTCCTTTCCCCTTTATTCCCTTTCACTATTTTTTTATATTCCCCAAATGAATGAGACCATATAATGTTTGTCCTTCTCCGATTGTCTAGTCAAATCTTGACTGATAGGGACATTAGAAGCTCCTGTCTCCAAAGCCTCTGCTTCTTCCCACCTTCCCATCCAGCAGAGAAACCCAAGAGTTGGAAGCATGCAGGCATTATTTTCAGAAGTTAAAGGAAGAGCACCTGGTGTTGAAACTCTAGGACTGGGAAAGCAGAGGGACCTCTGTGCCTCTACAAAATGAAAGATTAAAATTATGTTGACAAAAGAAATAGGAAGTATTCACACGGACCCACTGCAGATTAACTAATTCTTTTTATCCTTGTCTTTTAAAACTGAGATATAATTGACAAGTAACACCATGTAAGTTTAAGGGGTCCAAGGTGTTGACTTGATAGATTTATACACTGCAGTGCGGTTACCACCTTACTGTTAGCTAACATCTCTATCAGGCAGGCACATAACATAATTATTATTACTTCTTTGCGGTGAGAACAGTGAAGATCTAGTTTCTTAGCAACTTTTTTTTTAAGATTTATATATTTATTCATGATAGACATAGAGAGAGTCAGAGACACAGGCAGAGGGAGAAGCAGGCTCCATGCAGGGAGCCCGACGTGGGACTCGATCCCGGGACTCTAGGATCACGCCCTGGGCTGAACGCAGGCACTTTAACTGCTGGGCCACCCAGATGTCCCTTTTTTAAGGATTTTATTAGGGAGCCCAATGCAGACTTGATCCCGGGTCTCCAGGATCATACCCTAGGCCGAAGGCAGAGGCTCAAGCGCTGAGCCACCCAGGCGCCCCAGCAATCTAATTTTCTAGTTGCTGGGAGACTTAGATACTGAGATAACTTTAAAATATTTGGGACCAGGACTATGAGATGTTCTATTTTTTTTTTATTTATTTTTTATTGGTGTAAGATGTTCTATTATAATCCCAGTGTTAAAACTCGTCATAGTGAGTCAGAGCTGGACAGGATCTTTCAAATCATCTTCTCTAACTTCCCTCCTCTTCCCCTTTTATATAAGTGACCAAAGGTAAGGCCCAGAGAGAAGTGACTAACCCCAGGCCATAGCTAAAAAGTGGAAGATCCGGGCTGGAAATTAGAACTTGGAAGCAGGTTCCCTCTCTCAACATCTTCACTGGTCTCAGCATCAGATCCGCCCAGCAATCTCTGGAGACTTACCAGGAAAAAAAAAAAAAAGTAATGGGAACAATTAAATCATGACAAATGACAGCTTCTTCAGATATCATTTAAACACAAAGAAATATGAGGAACTCAACGGCTGAACCTCCTCGATAACATCAAGGAAAAAGAGTCATTTCACATAAATCTCAGAGATGATGTCATCTAAACACACAAGCAGTTAGTGGAAGTTCCAGCTCATTATGAAGGAAATGACTCTTATAAATAGTTTTGATCTAGAGATACTGGTTGGCGTCTTCAAATCATAGATTCCTGAAATAGGAAGACCTACCACGGAGGTCATCTGGCCAGGGCACGCTGATCCTGCAACTATCAGGCTGGCCAATGTCACCCTCATCGCTGGGTCTCCAGGGTGCCTCGGACCAGCCGCCGCTCCAGCGTTTTGAGCGTTACAGTATATTCCACAATGAATGGAGAGTAGTTCTTTTTTCCTGCTTGTAGAATAAGCATGCTCATTATGAAATTGCAAATAATACAGAGAAGAATAAAGAAGACTTGCCAGAAATCTCACCACCCAAGATAACCGTTGTCAGCATTTCGAGGAGCATCATTCAATTATGTCTCCGTGCATGCATGTTTACACTTGCATATCCATGGTTTTACGGAACTGGGACCAGAGTATGAGAATGTGCAGTTTAGGGGCGCCTGGAGGGGGGTGCTCAGCCATTGAGTGTCAGCCTTCAGCCCAGGGTGTGATCCCGGCATCCCCGGATCCAGTCCCACGTCGGGCTCCCTGCATGGAGCCTGCTTTTCCCTCTGCCTGTGTCTCTGTGTGTGTCTCTCATGAATAAATAAATTTTTTTTAAAATAAATAAATAAGTAAATAAATAAATAAATCTTTAAAAAATAATAAAAAAAGAATGTGCAGTTTTGTCACATCCCTTTTTTCTTGATTTGTATAGATCTATATTTTCGCTTAATGGTTTCAGGATAGACCTTAATATGCTGTGTGAATGAAACTTGATATCCTGAGTCAGCCCCTGGCTGACGGATTAGTTATTCCCAGGTGTTTGCTGACTTGCTTCAGGGAGGGAGCTCATCTTTTTTTTTTTTTTTAAGATTTTATTTATTTGTTCATGAGAGACACACACAGAGAGAGAGAGAGAGAGAGAGAGAGAGAGGCAGAGACCCAGACAGAGGAAGAAGCAGGCTCCATGCAGGTGCAGGGAGCTCGATGGGGGACTCATCCCAGGACCCCGGGGTCACGGCCTGAGCCCCAGGCTGAGCCCCGCTGAGCCCCGGGGTGCCTGCGGGAGGTCATCTCAGTCAGCCTTGGGAGGGCGAATCATCTCTGGAAACTAAAAGGAGTGTGGTTCCCCTCAAGCGGCGCCGAGGCAAGTGATTGCAGGGCTGAGGCTCCCTGGAGTGGGGGCCGCGGGCGCTCCTGTCTCCCTCGGGGGCCTCTGGGCTCCTGGAGAAGCTGCCGAGCTGCAGACGCAGGCCTCGGGAAGGGGGCTGTGGCAGGAGCCCCCTGAGCCCCCCTGACTCCTCCAGGTGACCTTGCAAACCCGCCCGCCACACCCAGAGCAGCAACCAGAACTGGCCCGGGGCCAGCCCTCAGCACCCCCATCTCGGGCCAGGCCTCAGCCCCCGACACCACTCCAGGCCCCGCAGGACAGGGGCCGCCTAATTCCTGAACCCCCTGAGTGAGGCCAAGGCCAAAGCGTCGCTCACCGGGGCGCTGGGTGCAGGCGACTCACACAACCGCCCCTCCGTCACCAACGATCCCGTCACCATCACAGTAAAAGCAACGCCCATCAGCTAGTCCCCACGGGGGCTGTGGGGGGCTGGCACTGGGGCTCCAGCTCCTGCCAGCGCTGGGCACAGCGTGGGACACCAGGCCCGAGCAGCAGCAGCCCTATAGCTGTGGACGGGGCACAGGCCCGCCACCCTTCCCCCTGTCTACGCACCCCTCCAGCCTGCGTGGCCCCAAGGCCTGGGGGGGGGGTGCCGGGCCTGCGGGGGAGGCTGAGCACGTCTCACAGGCCTGGCGGCTGGTACCCAGGGAGGACCGAGCCCTGGGGGCCCTCACAGGGCAGAAGCTGGGGGCACAGGCAGCTGCTGTCTGGGGTCTGGCCTGGAGGGTCCAGAGACTCCGTGTCATCAGGCCCCAAGGGTAACGGGACTCCGGAAGCTGACTGAGGACACAGGAGGGAATCCAGCATAGTGGCCGACGGTTACCTTGCCACGAGCCGTAGAAATGCCAGGTGAGCCGGGCACCTGGGTCAGCCTGGCCCGCCAGCCCTTTCCCACTGTGGGAGGTCAGACGGGCCTAGAATGGAGTAAGGAGGGTTAACTCGGTGATCTGACTGGTGACCCGCTGTGGTCACCCCCACCGAGGCATGGACACCTTTCAGGCGACTGTGGTTCAAAGGGAAGTCAGGTGAGTCATTAGCACAGAAGCCATTAGCACAGAAGCTGCTCTGCGGCTGAAATCCCCAAGCGGTTCTCCTTGCAAGTGTCTCTCCGGGACGCCCGGGGCTCAGCGGTTTGGCATTGGCCTTCGGCCCAGGGTGTGATCCCTGGGTCCCGGGATAGAGTCCCGCATCGGGCTCCCTGCGTGGAGCCTGCTCCTCCCTCTGCCTGGGTGTCTGCCTCTCTCTGTGTCTCATAAATCAATAAATCTCTAAAAAAAAATCTTTTTATTTATTTATTTATTATAAAATTTATACATTCATGAGAGACACAGAGAGAGAGGCAGACACAGGCCGAGGGAGAAGCAGGCTCCATGCAGGGAGCCATATGCGCGACTCAATCCCGGGACCCCGGGGTCACGACCTGAGCCAGGATCAATGCCTGAGCCCCCAGGTGCTCCTCCCTAAAGATCTTTACCCTTTTAAAAGCTCAAGAGCGAGTGGAGAGAAAGTGATGAAAGACTAGGCGAACCTAATGCAACTGGCCGCCCACAGTGAAATACAGCCCCGCGATGACCAGCTCGGGCCGCCGTGTTTTTCGGACCCCATCGCATCCTCCGCTGCGATTTGCTGGAAATGCCCAGGACGTTTAGGTGTGGTGCCCCCTGAAATGTTTCTTCCTCCAGAAGGGTGGGAAAAAGCTCACATTTCATTGTCTTCCTAGCAGAAAATTCCCCTATGGCCTGAAGCAATTACAAAAACCTCTGTGGGGGGAGGGCGGTGGGTACCACCCTAGGATCTAGGAGATTAGATTTAGAAACCCCGGTCATGTCCCCAAAGGGAAGAGTGGAGATAGGAAGGACTATTTTAAGGGATTGATAGGGTGAATGACTGGAAGTTTCCACAATGGAAAAAAAAAAAAAAAGGCGGGGTTATCATCTCTGTCACTGCTATTATTGTTGTTGTTATCAAAAACTTGTAAATAGTGCTCTTAAATGATTGTCCCTCAAAACAATAAAGGAGATAATGGAGGCTGCTGGGTGCTTTTGCTGAGGGGATGCTGCTGTTCGCCAGCAGCTCCTCTCGCTGGGGGGGGGGGGGCGGACCGCACGGGGACGCCCGAGGGGATCCAGGCGTCCCCGAGCAAAGCTAGGGGTGTTGGAGGACCCAGGACGGACCTGGGGCCTCCTAGAGACGCGGTTGTGGCAGAGGCTCAGTGGGCTTCTAAGGGAAGCTAAGCACCCCCCCCCCGCCCCCGCCCCAAGGTGGTTCGAGGCACTCAGTGGTAGCAGCAGGGAAGGGGGAGGAGAGCCCGGAGGGGAGGGCGGGGAGGGGAAGGAGACTTCCCGAGGGCAGCAGAGGGCCTGAGGGCGGCTCTCCAGGATCATCCTTCTGGGCCCCGGGGCTCAGTGGCTGAGCTCCTGCGGCGGCCCAGAGTGTGACCCCCTCCCGGGATAGAGGCCTGTATGGGGCTCCCTGCGGGGACCCGCGTCTCCCTCCCCCTCCCCCTCCGCCGGGGTCTCTGCCTCTTTCTCTGTCTCAGGAATAAATAAATAAATCTTTAAAAGAAAGAAATCAAGGCTGAGGGCTTGACGGGTTTGTGGGTTCCCCAGAAAGTCCCTCAACGTCTGCAGCGCCTGGCCCTGCCGCACAGCCCTGCACCCTGCACCCCAAGGGCGGCGCAGCCAGGCTTGCTCATCCCCCGACGGTGGGATGCAGGGACACCGGTGTCCTGGCCGCCCCCCTCCTCGCGGAGAGTCCCCACTTCCTGGATCTTGCTCTCGCAGCTGCAAAGGGAGGGCAGGGCATTGGCCCTGATGACCTCGAATATTCTTTCCAGACCCATGGATTCGCTTCTCCTGGGGATTCCAGCCAGCACCTCCCCAGCTCTCTGGAGCCCCTGGGAAGGACTGGGGCCTCCAGAGCGGGCGGTTTCCCCCAGGAGGTTTGGCCCTGCTTGTCCTGCCCCAAGTTTTAGTAACAGACTCCAGAGATCCCTGTGGGTGCCCCGGGGCCGCCAACCCCAAGGAGCGAGCGGAACCGGGAGCCTGGGCCTGCGGGGCCGGGGGAGTCCACGCCGCGGAGTGTGTGCTGCCCACGGGCCTGCGAGCCCCGGGCTCCGAGGCCGAGCTGAGCCAGGGCCCGGCGGGCAGCAGGTGCAGGCTGCGGATGCACCTGAGGACGCGGCCTGCAGAGGCCTGGCTGCCCAGGAAGCCGCGCAGCCTGGGGGGCCTGACACTGGGGCCGCGGCCCAAGGGCCTGGGGAGCAAGTGAGGTGTCAGGAGGCCTTGCAGGCTTCGGCCCTGAGACGCGGGCCTCCCCACAGAGGACAGGCCGGGGGCGGGAGGGTGGGCATGGGAGGGGAGCAGGGAGGGGGTGTGTGGATGTGGTGGGACGCGGGGAGCAGCGTCTTGCCCCGATGGCTTGTCCTCCCATCGCTGGGACCCAGCAGGAAGCCAGAGCCTGGTGCTGACACTTAGAGGACACAGAGGGCCTGGGGGCTGGGAACGGATGGGGAGGCCCGTGGATAACCCGACAGCGCTGTCTTGGGTCCCAGCAGGCCCCTCTCCCCCACAAGGGAAGAGTCTGGATGGCCTGGCCCCGGAGGCACAGCCCCAAGGAAATCCCACCCATGAGGGTGGGCTACGGCAGCCACAAATACAACGGTGGTGGCTTTATCTTAAGTTGACGCGACCACGTTCTCCTGAGATAATGTCCCGAGCCGGGGAGCATCCTGCACAGCACGGCAAGGAGACAGGTCCCATCTTCCCCATCTTCCCCATCTCCCATTTGAGATTTCCTTCCACATAGATTTGGACCTTGTTCTGCCTTTTTTTCATAATAAATTTAATTTATTTATTCATGAGAGACCCAGAGCGAGGCAGAGACCCAAGCAGAGGGAGAAGCAGGCTCCCTGCAGGGAGCCCGAGGCGGGGACTCGATCCTGGGACACTGGGGTCACGCCCTGGGCCAGAGGCCGATGCTCAACCCCCGAACCACCCGGGCGCCCCTGGACCTTGTTCTGCCTTTTTCCTGAGTGGTGACACTAGCCGCTGTCAGTCCTGGGGGAGCTGGAGGAGGGGAATAAATTTAGACCAGAGTGTTATTATGCTGGAGCCAATTATTTTAAGTACTTGGTTTTTTAACATGACCTGGACCTCTACGCCTTGCATAACTGCATGTTCCCTGTCCTCAGCTTGACCAGCTTCTCAGTGTCTTGCCCCGCCCCCCCCGTGTGCCTCCCACCCCCAGCAGCTATGAATAGTTGGTGCGCACAATGCGCCTGGGCTTCGGGCTGTAATCGGTTCCCACTCTTGTCAGATACCATCACTGTCAAAACAAAGTCAGCTCTGAGAGAGCCCTCGCCGGCGCTGCCTCCTTGTGGAATGCGCTGTTCCGACTGCAAGTACAAAGCAGCGATTTATAAGCATGAGCTGGTACAGAGAGCGAGACGCAAAACCAAGAAAATGAATATGACACGGCATAGCACGGCGTGCAGGACTGCAAACTGGGAGACTGGGAGAGAATCAGGAATCGGGTGACATTTTGAGATGAATATGCATGAGCTGGGAGAGCCAAGAGATCAGACCTTAGGTGTCTCTTTTAAGTCTTTGCACAGCTTTGCCCTGGAATTACTGTCAGTTGATTGTTCTTCTTTTATTTTTTATTTTATTTTTTATTTTTTATTTTTCATTTTTATTGTTTATTGTTCATTTTTCATTTTTCATTTTTACTGTTTATTGTTTATTTTTCATTTTTATTTTCATTTTTTATTTTTCATTTTCATTTTTATTTTTCATTTTTCATCTTTAATTTTCATTTTTTATTGTTTATTTTTCATTTTTCATTGTTTATTTTTTATTTTTATTTTTATTTTCATTTTTATTTTTTATTTTTTATTTTTCATTTTCATTTTTCATTTTTATTTTTCATTTTTTATTGTTTATTGTTTATTTTCATTTTTCATTTTCATCTTTTGTTTTTCATTTTTAATTTTTACCTTTTATTTCTCATTTTTTACCTTTTATTTTTCGTTTTTCATTTTTTATTGTTTATTTTTCATTTTTTATTTTTCAGTTTTCAGTTTTCATTTTTTATTTTTCACTTTATTTTATTGTTCTCCTTTTAAAAGTCTGAAAACAAATGTGTGTGTGCTTTAGGGACGTTAGGGACGTCAAGTGCTTGGCTGTGTCTTTCAGTACCATGAAAACAGGGAAAGTATAGACAGGTGTTTGTTGTTGTTATTGATTTACCCTGTAGTAGAGAGTACTATTCTCTTTATTTTTTTAAAGATGTTTAAATTTATTTATTCATAAGAGACACAGAGAGACAGAGACACAGGCAGAGGGAGAAGCAGGCTCCATGCAGGGAGCCTGACGCGAGACTCGATTCCGGGACCCTGGGGTCACGCCCTGAACCACAGGCAGATGCTCAACCACTGAGCCACCCGGGTGCCCCTAGAGTACAATTTTCAAACTCTGGGTCACAATCCAGAAATAGCTCATGGAGTTAATTTAATGGCGTATGGTCAGCATCTTTCACAAAATGGGGTCAGAATAGGAGATGAGCCTCAGAGTATATTATACAGTCAAGTTAACTCTTGGATGATGCACACAGATGAGCGTGCATTGGCTCTTGCTGTAGCTCTTGGCTGCGGGCCTCGGTTTACTAGAATTGGCTGGGTGTCCCGGCACTCAGGCCCCTGTTCCAACATAGCTATTCATCTTCTGAGTGGCCTCCTCCAGACAGTTGTCCTCTCTGGCCTTGGTGTTTTTATGCGTAAAGTGATATGTTTGGAGTGAATGATCCCTGAGAGCCTTTCAGTCCCCCTTTAATATACATTTATTGAGCACCTACTAGGTGCCCAGCTCTGGGGATTTCACAGTAAACCAAGTCCTTTTGCTCTCATTTGAGTTTATATCCTGCAGGTGGGGTTGGGGGTGGGGATGGGAGTCAGTTGGCAGACCAAGGACAAAGGGATAGATAAAATCCTGATGCAGCATAACTAAGCAGGATAAGGGGCCAGAAGCCAAGTCTCACAAGGAGGCCTCACTGATAAGGTGATACTCAGGGGAGACCTGAAGAAAGTGAGTGAAGGGATGGAGCCCAGCAAGCACCTGCTGGGGCTGGAAAGTGTCTGCCTCGTTCTAGGAAGAGGCTGCAGTGAGAGGCTGGAGCCAGCCAGGGTAGGGCAGGGGGAGCAGGTCAGGCCAGAGGAAGGGAGGCCAGGGACACGCTCAGCTGCTCGGTCTCCTATTGCAAAACGATCCCTGTAGACTTTGGGAGTGAGCTCACAGGCTCCTGGGATCCTCCAGAAGCGGGAGAATGAGGTCTTGCTCCAGGAGGGTAGAGGGGGGAGGCGAGAGGGATGGATAAATAAATATTCTGGAAACAGCAGATTGAGGTTTGCCGATGGTAGATATGAAGTGAGGGAGAAAGAGGGTTTCTGTTTTGGGGTTCGAGGCCTGAGCAGCTGGAAATAGAAAGTTCTGATTTACGGTAATGAAGAGGCTACAGGAATGGGTTTGAGGAAGGGAGGGCGAGCGAACCGTGAGGGAGGACCTGCCCATCGGCCGGCCACGCGCGCAGTGACGGATGTCGTGGTGCTTGGAAGTCTGGATCTGAGGAGAGGCGCCTGGGTGTCGTCAGCACAGGGTGACAGGAGGCTGGATCTGCCGGCCCAGGGACGTCCACTCTGTGATTAGAGGGGCCCCAGGGCTGATCCCAGGCCCCTGCAACCTAGAGGGCCCCTGAAAATGTAAAAGAACAAGCTAATGCTGTTTGACTCTCTGCTTCTTTTTAGGAGAAGCTGCTGAATGAGAGGGGAAAATCTGAGAAATGTGGGTTTTGTTTTGACATAATTAGCATGGTTTTCCTACCAATCCTTGCTAAAATTATCATTCCTGATTACGACGACTATAGCTCCTTGCATAAAGCTCAGCAGATTTCCGGCGGCTTAAGTGGAAATGCATAGGGATTGACTCAGAGTTTCTTCTAGCTTCTTGGTGTCGTGAAAAAAGTGGGTGAGAGCTTATTTGCTTCCAGAGGCCCATTCGGATGGGTGGATACTGACGGGGCTGAGACCCCGGGTCATCTGCTCTCCTGCGAGGGCAGTGCCCGGGCCCCTCCGTCCAGGGCTTCGGGGCGCTCGGCTTCCCGCAGGTTCTCAGGCTTCAGGACTGGCTGTCCGGCCCGAAGCAGGAGGGTCAGGCTGAGCACTGAGCGCGAGTCGCGGCTTATTGAGATGCGTCGGTGAAGAGGGGGTTCCAGGCCACGGAGCCCAGCACAGCTCAGGGGGCACAGGCCACCGGGACACAGCGGCGGGGGACCACGGCGGCCGCTCGGAGATTGGAGGGCAGATGCTCTAGTGGGAGCGGCTGCAAGGAGCCAGCAAGGTTTGCGCCCCAGGAAAACGGCCTACGCCCCCCCTCCTCAGCAGCCCCTGGCCCTAGAGCCCAAAGCCCTGGCATGCCCCCCGCTGGCCTGCAAGACGGGCTGGACTGGGAGCCTCCCCACCCGAGGGACTCCGTGGACTAAAAGATTCTCTGAGTCGGAAAGGAAGACGTGCTGGACATTTTGCGGCCTTCTGGGAGCCACCTGCCAGGCCGTCCTCTCCAAGCCCCCCGGGGGGAATGACCCTCTGGCCAATGTAGAGCCTCACAGGCTTTTTTTAAAAGGTTATTTGTATTTATTTTTTTAAAAGATTTAATTTATTTATTCATGAGAAACACACAGAGAGAGAGGCAGAGACCCAGGCAGAGGGAGGAGCAGGCTCCACGCAGGGAGCCCGACGCGGGACTGGATCCCGGGACCCCAGGGTCATGCCCTGGGCCAAAGGCGGAGCTAACGCTGAGCCCCCCGGGGTCCCTGAACCCTGATCAGACTGCATATGAGTTTTAAAAGTCCTTCCTTGTACCTTGAGTACGGGGACTAACCTTGTGGCTTCTCATTCAAAGCCTCATACCATTTAGACCGTTCACAATAGCAAATCCTGCCCCTTTCCTCATTTCCTGTACAGGACACACGCACACACTCTCACAGTCTGTCCACTATGGCCGCAGGGTCATTACCCCCAAGTCATCCCACATCTCTGGGCCTCTGTCCAAGTCTTCTTTCCCTTGTCTCTTGGCTCTCAAATCCACCTTCCTAAACCCTAAATTACCTCGTTCTCCTCTCTGGGCTGTCAGAGGAATTTATAATATGACTTCCCACAGTCTGCTTGGCACTCATTAGCTATGTGGGTCCCAGTCCCAGTGTCTTCCACCCCCGCCCCCCAATGTCACCCCCATGCACCCTGGAGCTTAGCTCTGTTTTTTTTATTTTTATTTTTTTTTGAGGTTGAGCTCTTTTTTTTTAATTTTTTTTATTTTATTATTTATGATAGTCACACAGAGAGAGAGAGAGGCAGAGACACAGGCAGAGGGAGAAGCAGGCTCCATGCACCGGGAGCCCGACGTGGGATTCGATCCAGGGTCTCCAGGATCGCGCCCTGGGCCAAAGGCAGGTGCCAAACCGCTGCGCCTCCCAGGGATCCCAAGGTTGAGCTCTTTGAGGACAAATTAGCACTGGTGACAGTCACACGATGGGGCCTGGGCACTTTTACAGAATCAAAATAAAGAAGGATTTGCTATTTCAATATGGTACCAGGCAAGCAGCTCCCATCGTACTTTCTGCTAATTTCCCATGTGAGGATTCCAAAAGAAAGACGAAACTGGACATCTTCAAAAACAAAGAACACCGGGCACATAGCGTGGGACTCGGGCACATCCAATACCTTCCAATTGTGGTTCCAAGAACGTTGTGGCCGGACACTTGCTCAAGGCAGCTACGTGAGCACAGGCTTAGAAAGGTGAGCATCCTCCCCCCACCGCCTTCACCCAACAATTATTTTGCTAGGAATTTATCCTGAGGAATAAAATTGGGATCCCTGGGTGGCCCAGTGGTTTGGCGCCTGCCTTTGGCCCAGGGCGCGATCCTGGAGACCCGGGATCGAATCCCACATCGGGCTCCCTGCGTGGAGCCTGCTTCTCCCTCTGCCTGTGTCTCTGCCTCTCTCTCTCTCTCTGTGTGACTATCATAAATAAATAAAAAAATTTAAAAAATAAAAATAAAATTTAGACACAAGGGAAAAATAAGACCAAATTACATAGCCACCAGATAGGCTGAAAAATTGGGATCAATCTGCGTGAGGGTGTATTGCACATTAATAAAAACTATGTTTTAGAGCTATGTTGACTGACATGAAAAATGTCCATGACTTATTGTTAGTAAAAAAAAAAAAAATTCACGGGGATCCCTGGGTGGCTCTGCCTTTGGCCCAGGGCGTGATCCTGAAGACCTGGGATCAAGTCCTCCATCGGGCTCCCTGCATGGAGCCTTCTCCCTCTGCCTGTGTGTGTCTCTCTCTCTGCGTCTCTCATGAATAAATAAAATCTTTAAAAAAAATTCACATTATACAACAGAATATGTCATCATTCAATTTTTATAGTAAAAACCTACCATATAGATGAATGCAGAGGATCCAGGCTAGAGGGCATGTGTGGAAATGTTGGCAGTGGTCACCTCTGGGCCACAGTCACGGCCAGTGTTCACTGGCTCCTTTAGCCTATTTATTTCTGCGATGAGCACGTGTTTGTTCACTGGTCCGCACGCAGGCCTGAGGCAGGAGCCGCAGGGAGCCCTGGGTGGGAGCTTGACGAGTCCGATTGTCTAGCAATGACTTGCAGTGTGGACCCTACAGAGAGTCCCTCCGGTTCTTTCTTCTGCACACGCGTGTAACAACAGTGGCTGAGGCGATTCCACGTCGAGGTGTTTTGCTTCATGGTGGGAGTGACGGGGACACGTTTCCGTGAAGCAGATGAGGAAGGAGCTTCCTTCGCACCACTGGGGCTGTGGGAGCTGGGCTCTGCGGGGTGAGGCTCGCCGTGCCTCGGTTTCCCCGGGGCCAGATGGTCTGCTCACGCTGGGGAGAATCAGGCTTTCGGGGGTCTGAGCCTGGTGGCCAGGTTAGGGACGGCCTCTGTGGAGGTTAGGGACAGCGGCCAGGTTAGGGCCAGCGGCCAGGTTAGGGACGGTGACCAGGTTAGGGATGGCTTCTGTGGAGGTTAGGATGGCGGCCAGGTTAGGGACGGCCTCTATGGAGGTTAGGGATGGCGGCCAGGTTAGGGACGGCCTCTATGGAGGTTAGGGACGGCAACCAGGTTAGGGACGGCGGCCAGGTTAGGGACGGCTTCTAGGGAGGTTAGGGATGGCCACCAGGTTAGGGACGGCCTCTGTGGAGGTTAGGGACGGCTTCTGTGGAGGTCAGAGGCGGCCTCTGTGGAGGGCAGGACAGCACGGCCCGCGAGCCCCTCACCCAGGCGGCCCTCCTTCCCCACCTCCACTTCCACAGTCAAGCACACAGAGACCCAGAGGGGAGACGTCATTGTCCAGAATGAACGGCACAGCTCAGGCTGGCGTCAGACGGCTGGGCCTGGGGGGGGACCTGCACCCCGAGCAGAGAGCAGCCTGCTGGCTGCAGCCTCCCCGCCACGCATTCACGGCTGTCACCCTCGCTCGCCCATCTCCCCTGAGGATGGATAATGGGCAAGCAGGCCGTCCTTCCGCGTCCCACTCCGCCTTGGAGGGAAGTCTACCTCTTGGGCCATTCCCCCCACAAGCCGACACCCTAGTCCCGAGTAAGATGGAGGCAGAGCAGGGAGGGGTGCCAGTCTCTTTGGCATTTGGAGTCAATTCCTGCATGACCTCCATCCCCAAGGTGGGAGGCGCTGACACATGTAGTCACACCCCCCTTGTCGGGAAGGCATCCATGCCTGGGGGATCCATCCCCTCCCGACACTGAGTCCTCCTGCTGCCTGCAGGCGCCCTACAGCACCACAGGCCTGGATGTGGCCATTGCAGGTCCCACTAATGAATCTGTGGAGTTTCCTCAGGGGCTTGGGAACCTGTTCCTGCAAAGAATGCAAAATAGAGGGCAAATTAGAATCCGGCCCCGGAAACCTGCCACGTCACGAAGATAGTCGGGAAGCGTGATCGCTATGGTCCACTCACCAGGCTCGCTGAGCAAGTATGATCTTTGCGATTACAAAGCTGCGACCCTCTCCGAATGCCAAGAGACAACGCCACGCTGTCAGGGTGAATGGCAGGCTCTGGGCTGGGAACAGATTGTGGGATCAAAGATGCACGGTGTGATGGCGAGAACCGTGAACCCGCGGCTACTAGACCTGTTCTAGGCTTGGTCTTATTACTCTGTTTCTAGCCACGTCTGTGCTGAGTCGGCTTCTTGATGGACTAGATAAGGGACCGCGCGCGTCCAGCTGCTCTGACCCAGCAAGAACTTTCGGAATCTCAACTATTTCTGGCTCTGGGCCGCACCTTGCACAGCTCTGGTTGTTCCTGAGGCACAGCAGCTGGCTGCGAGGGCCCAGGGCGCTCCGCACTTCTGGGTAGAGTGTGAGGAGCACGGTCCTGATGCGGGACTGAGCCGGCTGGCATCCCGCAAACGACCCCCTGGGTGGGCAGGTGTGACATTCTTCAGGAAGTTTCCAATTGTCTTCGTGTTAATACCTTGCTAGAGGGAAAAGCAATCTTTAACTTGACATCCCAAGGCCTCCAGGATCTCCTGGGTCCTCCTTAGCATATGAAGGACCTTTTGAAATCTCCCTTTCCCTTACCTCTCCCCCGACTTTGCAGGTACATAATCAGCCACCCCTCACAGGCCCAGGGCAGCCGCTCCTCCTGCCCTTGGGTCCTGTCCCCCGGCTTCTCTTCCTTCCTTCCTTCCTTCCTTCCTTCCTTCCTTCCTTCCTTCCTTCCTTCCTTCTTTCTTTCTTTCTTTCTTTCTTTCTTTCTTTCTTTCTTTCTTTCTTTCTTCTTTCTTTCCTTTCTAGATTTTATTTATGGGCAGCCCTGGTGACCCAGCAGTTTAGTGCTGCCTTTGCTCCAGGGTGTGATCCTGGAGACCCGGGATCGAGTCCCATGTTGGGTTCCCTGCATGGAGCCTGCTTCTCCCATTGCCGGGGTCTCTGCCTCTCTGTGTCACCAATGAGTAAATAAATAAAATATATTTTTTTAAGATTTTATTTATTTATTCATGACAGACACAGAGAGAGAGAGAGAGAAAGAGGCAGAGACAGAGGCAGAGGGAGAAGCAGGCTCCATGCAGGGAGCCGGATATGGGACTCAATCCTGGGACCCCGGGGTCACGCCCTGGGCCGAAGGTAGACGCTCACCTGCTGAGCCACCCAGGCATCCCCTGTCCCCGGGCTTTAAAAAACCACCATTTTGCACCAAAGACGTCTAAAGAATTCTTTCTTGGCCATCGGCTCTGGACCTCACCTATATTCCAAAACTTCATCAGTCCTACTGGTCTAATCACTCGTGCTACACTTGCAAGGGCTGAGTCTAGTCCAGAAACTTCTGGTTTGAGCTTATCTGTAGGTTTGACTAAAAGATTGTATATGTGCAGATAAGGCAGTCAAAGACCATGTGATTCAACTGGGAAAAAAGTGTGTCTGTGGCCTGAGCTGCTCTGTTTCTGCATCTATTTCTGGAGCTCCTGGGCCTTTACTATGAGACCGCGAGCCTGTCCAGGGTCGAGTGTTCGGGCCCAGACAGGTGAGCGAGGCCTGAGTAGCTTGCAGTACGGTGGGTGAGGTCTGTCCTCAGCAGGGGAGCGGCCACCAGGCACTGGTGATGGAGTTCTTGATTGTTGGTGAGGTCTGGAGCCATCAACCAAGAAAGAATTCTTTTTTTTTTTTAATTTTTTTAAATTTTTATTTATTTATGATAGTCACATTGAATGAGAGAGAGAGAGAGGCAGAGACACAGGCAGAGGGAGAAGCAGGCTCCATGCACCGGGAGCCCGATGTGGGATTCGATCCCGGGTCTCCAGGATCGCGCCCTGGGCCAAAGGCAGGCGCCAAACCGCTGCGCCACCCAGGGATCCCCCAAGAAAGAATTCTTGAGCTGTCTTTGCAAAAAGGTGACTTTACTCAAGCCGGGGACAGGACCATGGGCAAAGATCTGCCCTGGGGTTGTGAGAAGTGATTATATACTATGGGGTTGGGGGAGGTGAGGAAGAAGGGAGGTGTCCCGAAGGACTTGCATATGCTAAAAGAAGACCCTCAGGGTACTGGAGGCCTTGCTATTAGCAGCCGAAGGTTGTTTTGCCCTCTAGGGAAGTTAAGACAGTGGGATTTGTTACACAGATCCCGCAGTGGGGCGGTGCTGCGGGGCTGTAGGTGTCACCTCCGGCTTTGTCCTCAGCTTGCCTTCCGCTCCTCGTCCCTGGGAAAGGAGTCATTCGTCTAGAGCAGGAATGGATATTCTATTTGGAAAGCATGAGTATCCACATTGCCAGAAAAGTCTGTTAACTGTCGTTACAGGTAGGACTTTGCTAGGCACTGAGGATTTAGAGATGGATAAATCATGGTCCCTGTTCTCGGAGTTCATGCGTGACCAGTCATTAGTAAGCGCTCCCTCCGTGCCTCACAGGGGCACCCAAAATCCCGTTCTGGGACGGGCAACACTAAGGATCAGACTGATGCAGACTGGCTGGGTCTGGGGTCCCAGAGGGGGTCCTGTAGGAGCAGCCAGAGAGGAAGTGAGAATAGTTGGTTGGGGATCCCTGGGTGGCGCAGGGGTTTGGCACCTGCCTTTGGCCCAGGGCGCAATCCTGGAGACCCGGGATCGAATCCCACGTCAGGCTCCCGGTGCATGGAGCCTGCTTCTCCCTCTGCCTGTGTCTCTGCCTCTCTCTCTCTCTCTCTCTCTCTCTCTCTATCATAAATTTAAAAGAGAGAGAGAGAGAGAGAGAGAGAGAGAGAGAGAGAATAGTTGGTTGAAGAGCAGCCCCGGGGGTGCAGAGGTTTAGCACTGCCTGCAGCCAGGGCGTGATCCTGGAGACCTGGGATCGAGTCCTACGTCTTCGGCTCCCTGCATGGAGCCTGCTTCTCCCTCTGCCTGTGTCTCTGCCACTTCTCTCTCTGTGTGTGTGTCTCTATGAATAAATAAAATTAAGTTAAAAAAAAAAAAAGAATAGTTGGTTGAAGACCTGGAGAGAGAGCAGGTATAGAGAGAGCGTCTGGAAGACCAGGTTGGGGAGGGAGGACAGGAGAGTCTCATCTTTGCTTGGTATCAGGGTTTCTACGGAAGATTGTGATCTGGTGTATGAGTCTTCTCAGGCATCCAGGAACTAGTTAAAACAAAAGTGAGGGTTTAGGTGTCCTCCATAAGTCCCTTATGGTCTGGAGCCTAGGGTCTTGGCTTAGATGCTACCTATTGTGCTGGAAGACTCCGAGAAATCATTAACTCCTTCACCTTTATGAGGAAGACATCCTTTAAGGCATGTGAAAGGTGGGGCTGCAGGTCCTAGCAAAGATAGGGCAGGCAAAAAAAAGCAGCCCTTCATGGGGCCCCTTCAGTTTCCCTATCTCAAGAGCCTCAACGCACTTGGATCCCAGCAAGGTGTTGTTCCGCCAGGAGGGCCCGGAAAGCCGGTTGGATTTTGTCCCTTCTCTGCTCAGTCAGTGGACTTTACTGCAATAACCACTTTCCTCTCTAACCAGGCATAGATTTATTAGAATGTTAGAAAACAATTGTTTTCCTTTGTACTTAACTTGCTATTTGTCTCTCATGAATAAATAAATTAATAAACCTTAAAAAAAAAAAGGTGGGGGACGCCTGGGCGGCTCTGTGGTTGAGCATCTGCCTTGGGCATGATCCCAGACCGAGTCCCACTTCGGGCTCCCCGCAGGGAGCCTGCTTCTCTCTTTGTCTGTGTCTCTGCCTCTCTTTGTGTCTCTCATGAATAAATAAATAAATCTTAAAAAAAAAAAACAAAACCTTGCTATTGACAGTGACTGCGCATATTCCTTTGCTGCCTCCAGCTCCCACCCTAGAGGAAGGAAACAATGTCCCATATTGAATTATGAAATGCATCACATTTATTTATTTGTTAAAGATTTTATTTATTTATTCATGAGATTCACAGAAAGAGAGAGGCAGAGACACAGGCCGAGGGAGGAGAAGCAGGCTGCATGCAGTAGCTGATGCCAGACTCCTCCCAGAACAATGGGATCCTGTCCAGAGCTGAAGGCAGATGCTCAACCACTGAGCCACCCAGGTGTCCCAAAGTGCATCACATTTAGAGAAAAGTATATGCACGGTTTAAAGATCAATAATAAAACAAACACCTGTTACCCACTAATGTCTGAAGCCCAGATGTGTGCCTCCCTCCAATCTCTGCCTCTTTTGACTACCCCCAACCTCCTGGGTAAGCACTGTACTGGCATTTATGTTCACCATTCTAGTCTTCTTTATAGTTCTGCTCCCCACGTTACACAGCCCCGAACAATTTATCACTTGGATTTGCATAACACAAAGCCCGCTGTGTAAGGAATGAGCACTCTTGCTAGTATTAGATGAAATTTCCCAGAAAAAAACAAGCTGAATAGAGCCACTGGGTTAAGTTTCAGGTTTCCTGAGTTTTCAAAAGGCTCTCCCGGGGAGGTCAAAAGGCAAAGTTCTGAGTATAGGCAGATCCAGCATTTGTGGGCCCTAATAATTATGTAATTTGGGAGATTCTTTAAGAAGATTATGAATTCAAAAAAAAAAAAAAAAAGAAAAAGAAGATTATCAATTCAGGGGCACCTGGCTGGCCCAGTCAGTAGAACATGTAACTCTTGATCTCAGGGTTGTGAGTTCAAGCCCCACAATGGGTGTGGATCCTACTTAAAAAAAAAAAAAAAAAGATTACAATTATAAGTTCAAAATTACAAGTACTGGATTGGGTACAGAGCCTTGGGTGGGGCAATAAAGCGTAAGGAATTTAAGTTTAGGGATCCCTGGGTGGTGCAGCGGTTTGGCGCCTGCCTTTGGCCCAGGGCGCGATCCTGGAGACCTGGGATCGAATCCCATGTCGGGCTCCCGGTGCATGGAGCCTGCTTTTCCCTCTGCCTGTGTCTCTGCCTCTCTCTCTCTCTCTGTGACTATCATAAATAAATAAATTTTAAAAAAAAAGGAATTTAAGTTTATAAGGTAAGTAAGTCTCTGGCAATGAGAGCTCACCTGTGTCTGGGTATCTAGGAGATCTGCGGTAAGGGCCATGTGCTGAACACCCTGTAGAAATAGAGGCAGAGGGAGTGTATTGCTTTGTATTTTCTGCTTCTAAGCTTACCATAGCCTATGTTCAGCTCTCAAGAGTAGGTCAAAGCAGAACACTTCAGAAACGGTACTTTTTTTGGAAATTAATGTTATCAGCTAATTCTAGCAGCAAGGCACAGAGAGAGGAACAGGAATTTAATATATGGTGAAGGCATGACAAACACAGATGAACCTGTCCTCAAGTTTAAATGAGGGTATAATATTAGTGGGGATTCGGGTAGTGGGAGTTCCTATTATACTGGTTTCTTGAGTCACGCTTCTCCAAACGGAACTGGTTGCTCTCTACTTCTGGTTCACAGCTATTATCATGGGATTTCCCTTATTATCATGGGATCCTCCTGGGAAATCTCTTTTTCTCTTCTCTGTTTTAGATCTTTCTCTTAAAAACAAAGATTTTATTTATTTATTTATTTATTTATTTATTTATTTATTTATTTATTCATGAGAGACACACAGAGAGGCAGAGACACAGGCAGAGAGAGAAGCAGGCTCCATGCAGGGAGTCTGATGCGGGACTTGATCCTGGCACCCTGGGATCACTCACTCATCCAAAGGCAGACGCTCAACTGCTGAGGCACCCAGGCATCCCGATCTTTCTCCTTGATTTACTTTTTTTTTTTTTTTAGTAGGGTACATTGTCCAGTAGTGTTTTGAGAAAGGGTGCACAATAGAAAAAATTTGGACTTTACATACTTGAAAATACTGTTTTCACTCTCATACTGGGCTGATAGTTTGGGTAGGTATAGAATCCTAGATTTGAAATGACATCCTTCAGACTTTCAATGGCTTCATTGTATTTTGGTTTCTAGAGTTGCTGAAGGGAAATCAGAAGCCATTCTGGTTCCTAAACTTTGTATACAACCCACTTTGTTATCCTCTCTGGAAGCAGTGAAATCTCTTGGTCTCTAAAATGATACTGGCCCCTTATGAATCCTTCAATCTGGCAGCGCTTCATTCTGTTTTTTAATTATATCATTGATCATCCCTTCCCCACCTACTTTTTCTCTTCTCTCTTTCTGGAAACACTGTGATTCGGATGCAAGACCTTCCAAACTAGTACTCTAATTTCTTAACTTTTCTCTCCTGTTTTCTACCTCTTTGGTTTATTTGCCCTATTTGCTGGAAATTTTCCCCAATATTATATTCCAACTATTATGTAAGCTTATTATTTCTACCTAGGCAGATAATGTTCCATTCAAAATCCTTACAGTTTTTTACTGACTACAAAAGTATTGTGTGTGTGTTATTTAAAAAATAACTATTACAAAAATATCTACCATAAAAAATAAAAGGTTTCTATAGTTCCACCTAGTAGATCATGGAACAGCCTAGAGTCCAGAAATAGACCCATGCATATGGAGCCTAAGCCTTTGTATATGAAATGTTGTATATCTATTTTTGACAAAGACGCTGTGTAGTAAGAAATGTGGCTTCACAAAAGAGGTTTGGGTATTGTCCCAGTTATGGGAAGCAAGCCATAAACCCTTGGAATTTTTTGAGCAATTGGGTGTCTTTGTTATTCATGGTGGGCCCCTGGAACTACACCTACTATTTTATGCTAATAAGATGACTTGGAGTAAAGGTTGGCCATGCAAGTAAGGCCATCTATGTGATTAGAGGTTTGGGACTTTGGGTGCTGTGATATCAGGCCAGACTCCAGGGAAGACAGAGTTTGAGATTGAGTTCAACCATATGGTCAATGATTCAATCAATTGTGCCTGCCTCATGAAATCTAACTAAAATCTCTGGATATAAAGCTCAGATGAGTTTTGACTGTTGGCAATGCTCTGTGCTTATCAATGTCGGTAGGGTAACACGTTCCTGATGATGATAGAAGCTTCATGTGTGGAACCTTCAAATCCCACAACGAAGGGGGATTTGCCTGTGTGTCTCTTGCTTTGGCTGGTTGTAATTTGCCTTCATTCTAACAAATTGGCAATTGTAGGAATAGGGCTTTCCCAAGTTCTATGAGTCATTTGGGTGAAGTATCAGAACTGAAGATGATTTTGGGAAACCCCCAAACTTGCAACTGGTGTCTGAAGTGAGGGCAGTCTTGTAGAGACTGTTCTCTATTGACTGTGCAGTTTGGCAAAGTCCTTAGAATTAAGAAAACTGCACTCTTTTCCACAAGTGGTGATGTAATCATTAATTCCATATGTAAACAAATGACCCTCAATGCTTAACTCTTACTATATATAAAAATTAACCTGAAGTGGATCATAGACCTAAATGTAAGAGCTGGAAATATAATATTTCTAGAATAAAAAATGAGTATCTTTGTGACCTTAGGTTGTGCCTATATTATTCTACTACATAGACCACATAAAGCAGAAAAAATGATTATACTTCATCAAAATTTAAAATTTCTGGTCTTCAAAAAAAAACAAAAACAAAAAAACTTCTGGTCTTCAAAAGACAGTTAAAAGATGAAAAGGTAAGCCACAGACTGGGGTAAAATATAGGCAAAACATATATCTGTCAAAGGGCTTTTATCCAGAACATATAAAAAATTCTTGCAGGGACTCCTGTGTGGCTCAGTGGTTGAGCATCTGCCTTTGGCTTGGGTCGTGGTCCCGGGGTCCTGGGATGGAGTCCTGCATCGGGTTCCCCGCAGGGAGCCTGCTTTTCCCTCTGCCTGTGTTTCTTCCTCTGTGTGTCTCTCATGAAAACAAAACTAAAATCTTTTTTTTTTAAAAGATTCTTACAATAACCAGTTACAATACAACCAGTTTAAAAAGTGGGCTAAAGATTTGACTTCACCAAATTCAGACAATTCACCAAAGAAAATATATGGGTGGCAAATAAGCACATGAGGAGATGTTCATTGGGGAAATATAAATTAAAAACACACCGAGCTACCTCTACGCATCCACTAGAATGGCTGAGTTTTAAAAGACTAGCCATGACAAGTGTCGGCAAGGATGCAGAGCAACTGGAACTCTTGTGCTTTGCTAGTAGACATGGGAAATGGCACAGCCACTTTGGAAGGTAATTCAGGAGTTAAAAAAAATAACATACATCATTTTTACACATTTTTATATGTCTGTTTTGTACATTTTAATATACATTTTATATAATATACATTTTTTATAATATACAAAATGATATACATTAAATTTACATTTACCATATGACCCAGCAGCAATTTTACTCCAAGGTTTTACCCAAGATAAATGAAAACATGTGTCCACATTTTAAAAATCTGTACAGGGACGCCTGGGTGGCTCAGCAGTTGAGCATCTGCCTTTGGCTCAGGGTGTGATCCCAGTCCCGGGATCGAGTCCCACATCAGGCTTCCTACACGGAGCCTGCTTCTCCCTGTGCCTACATCTCTACCTGTCTCTGTGTATGTCTTATGAACAAATAAACGAATAAAATGTTTTAAAAAATAAAAATAAAAAATCTGTACATAAGCTATAAAAGGAAAATGGATAAACTGGACCTCCTCAAAATCAAAACAATTTGTTCTGTGAAAGACCCTGTTAAGTGGATGAAAATATCTAATGAGTGGGAGACAATATTTATAAGCCACATATCTGACAAAGAGCTAGTTTCTAGAATATATAAAGGACTCTCAAAACTCAACTTAAAAAAAAATCCAATTAGAAAATGGGCAAAGACATGAACAGACATCCTGAAGAGGATTTGCAGATGATAAATAAGCACATGAAAGGATGGTCATCGTTATTAGCCGTCAGGGAAATACAAATTAAAGCACAATGAGATATCACTACACACCTAGCAGGATGACCAGAATAAAAATGAAAACACCAAATGCTGGAGAATACAGAGAAATGGAATCACTCATAAGTTGCTGGAGAGAATATAAAATGGTACGGCCACTCTGGGAGCCAATTTGGCAGTTTCTTTTATTTTTTTATTTTTATTTTTAAAATTTTATTTATTTTATGATAGTCACATGCAGAGAGAGAGAGAGAGGCAGAGACACAGGCAGAAGGAGAAGCAGGCTCCATGCAGCGGGAGACCGACGTGGGATTCAATCCCGGGTCTGCAGGATCGCGCCCTGGGCCAAAGGCAGGCGCCAAACCGCTGTGCCACCCAGGGATCCCGGCAGTTTCTTTTAAAACTAAACATGCAGGGCACCTGGGTGGCTTAGTCAGTTAAAGGTCTGACTCTCGGTTTCAGCTCAGGTGATGATCTTGCGGTTGTGGGATCAAGCCCTGCTCTAAGCTCAGTGACAAGTCTGCTTCATATTCTCTCTCCCTCTCTCTGCCCCTCCCCACCTTCATACACACTCTCTGAAAGGAAGGAAGGAAGGAAGGAAGGAAGGAAGGAAGGAAGGAAGGAAGGAAGGAAGAAGGGATCGGGCATCGGGCTTCCGGTGCATGGAGCCTGCTTCTCCCTCTGCCTGTGTCTCTGACTCTCTCTCTCTCTGTGTGTGACTATCATAAATAAATAAAAATAAAAAAAAATAAAAAAAAGGAAGGAAGGAAGAAGAAGAAGAAAGAAAGAAAGAAAGAAAGAAGAAAAGTAAATCTTTTATTTATTTTTTTATAATAAGAAAGAGTAAATCTTAAAAAAAAAAAACCCAAAACCCTAAACACACAAAAATAAACAAAAAAACTAAACATACAGCTATCATACAACCCAGCAATTTCCCTCCTGGGCACTTACCCCAGAGAAAAGAAAGCTCATGTTCACATAAAAACCTGTACACAAAGATTCATAGCAACTTTATTTATAAGTTACCCCAAACTGAAAACAAACCAGATGTCTCTCCAGAAGTGAATGGCTAAACACACTGTGGTACACCCATGCCATGGGATGCTCTTCAGAAAATAGAAAGGAAGGATCCCTGGGTGGCACAGCGGTTTGGCGCCTGCCTTTGGCCCAGGGCGCGATCCTGGAGACCCGGGATCGAATTCCACATCGGGCTCCCGGTGCATGGAGCCTGCTTCTCCCTCTGCCTGTGTCTCTGCCTCTCTCTCTCCCTCTATGACTATCGTAAAATTAAAAAAAAGAAAATAGAAAGGAACAAATTATTGGTATTTGCAAAGACTTGGATGTTTTTCCAGAGAATCACATTGCTTGAAAAAAGTAAATTCTCCCCAAATGATATATTATTCCATTATATGACAGTATTGAAATAATAAAATTATGGAAATGGAGAAGAAACGGTGATTGCCAGGAGCTAGAGAGCAGAAAACGGAGGTAAGTGTGGCTATAATAGGGCAACACAGGGATCCCTGGGTGGCGCAGCGGTTTGGCGCATGCCTTTGGCCCAGGGCGCGATCCTGGAGCCCCGGGATCGAATCCCACATCGGGCTCCCGGTGCATGGAGCCTGCTTCTCCCTCTGCCTATGTCTCTGCCTCTCTCTCTCTCTCTCTCTGTGTGACTATCATAAAAAAAAAAAAAAATAGGGCAACACAAGGGGCCACTATGGTGATGGGACCTTCTGTATCTTGACTGTATCGGTGTCAGTATCCTGATTGCAATACTGGGTTACACTCCTACAAAATGGTACCGCTGCCAGAAATTGTAGAAGAGGATCCTCTGTATAATTTCTTACATCTCCATGTGAATCTATAATTACTTTGAAATAAGATTTAATTAAATAAAACAGCATAAAAACATTTAGAGTGGATTTATTCATAATCAGCAAAAGCTGGAAACAACCCAAATGTCCATCCATACATTGTGGTACATCCTTTACATCCTTACGATGAATGGAACACTAGTCAGCAGTAAAAAAGAATGCACTGTTGATAGACAACATGAATGAATTTCTTTTTTTTAAAGATTTTATTTTTTAATTTATTCATGAGAGAGAGAGAGGCAGAGGGAGAAGCAGGCTCCATGCAGCGAGCCCGACGTGGGACTCGATCCTGGGTCTCCAGGATCACACCCCGGGCTGAAGGCGGCACTAAACCACTGAGCCACCTGGGCTGCCCATGAATGAATTTCAAAAACATTCTGCTAAGTGAAAGGAACCAGACTTAGGATGATATGCTATATGATTCCATTCACATGAAATTCTAGAAAGGTAAAAAACCATAGTGGTAAAAACCAGATCAATGGTTGCCAAGGACCAGAGGATGAGGTGTACCGTGACCATGAAAGGTTTCAAAGTAACTTTCCAGGGCGATGGATGTCTTTCATCAACATCATTATGGCACTGGTGGTGGTTATATGACAGTGTACATTTGTTAAAAGTCATCTAATTGTGCACTTGCTTGATGTTGGTGAATTTTATTGTGTTGCACCTCAACAAAGTTGACCACTAATTACATATTATGGACTTCTAGCCTCAGGGCATGTAGCTCTACCTTCTTTTCATAATAGTTGCATAATATTTCACACAATTAATTTAATTAGTTACCTTTTGATGAACATTTGGGCAATTTCCAATTTTTTATTTTCCAAATAATATTGGAATGGCCAACCTCATCATACACCTCTGTAGACTTGAGTAAGTGTCTTATTGAATGGATTCCCGAAAGTGATACTGCTTCAGTGTATACACTTAAAATTTTAGTCGTAAGAATCAAATCACCCTACAAAATTAGATTGTGCCAATGTTTACTCTCACCAATGGTGAATAAGCATCCTGTGGTTGATCTTTTTAAGCTTATTTATTTGTTCCTTTTCCCACCGCCTGTTCATCCCGTTGATGTTTACCTTTTCACAACTCCCAGGGGATTTCTGTAGCTCTGAGTTTTGATTGTCGATGCTTCCCCGGGGCTGTTAGAATGACCAGTTACTTGATGACCATTCAATCACCGAGGAGCTCATATGATAGTAGGGAGAGCCACATGGAAAACAGTACTGCGCGGCATGATAACGGGCATGCTACTTGTATATAAGTGTCATATATGCTGATAATGATGATGAAAGAGAAGATGATGTTAGTGTAATAATCATAATAATGGCTAGAAATTATCAAGCACTTACTATATACCAAGAAGTAGTCTTCCTACAGCAACCTTCTGAGGTAGAAACTATTACCACCATTCCCATTTCATAGACTCCTAGGCTGGGCATTGACGCATGAATGGGAGTTAACTACATGAAGACAGGCAGTAGTGCATTCAACGGAATCCAGGCAGAATGAAAAGTGCGTACAAAGGCACTGAGGCAGAAGAAAGTAAGATCTATTCAGGGCTCCTGTGAGTGATTTAAGATAGCTGCCACTGAAAGGGAACTAGGAGAAAAGAGGAAGCTAGAGAGAGCTCATGAATGGGTGGATGTGGATATTTGTCATTTCCTCTTGCCAAACATGCACACACAAGCTGCACTTGGCTGTCCCCACCTTACTGACCTGTGGTTTCTGATGGAGTCCAGGAAGCAAAGCCTGGGGTACAGAATCAAAGGTTGGGCAAGAGTCATCCAAACATGAAGAAGGAACTGAATATTTGGGCAGAGGAAGTGGCATGAGATGTCTTGGCGGGTGTGCATAATAAGGAACTGACTGGTACTGGGGGTTGCTGGCTAGAGAGTATGAAGGGAAAGGAGACATGAATGAGGCTGTAGAAGGTTAACTCAGAGAGGGTATGTAGGCCACGCTAAGGAGGTCAGACCTCGGGGCGATTACCAAATCAATCAATAGAAAAGAGATAATCAAGTATCCACTCCTATAGGTAGGGGCCTGGGGAGACACAATGATGTCCATGGCCTCTAAGGAGCTCACAGAGTAGCGGAGAAAGTACAACCTGAGCCAATAAAGGGGGCTCATCAACGATAAAAGGCCACACACAACAAGGAATACATGCGTAGTGCTGGGAGTTTGCAGAAGAGGAAGACAACGGGCTGTGGCGGCTGGGAGAGTCGGAGTGGGGAATGAGGCCCTGAAAGACGGGGACCCTGTGGGAAGGAGGCAGGTCAGCCATTTTCACCTTTTTGCAAGAAACTTTGGTCCTCCCCACCTGCTCTTGCTGGACATGTTTTCAAGGCAGAGAACGTTTTCTGAGGGCAACGATAAGCCTGACGCGGAGCTGGGCAACTGGGAGACAGAAGAGAAATCATGAGGAGTGCCTTGTAGGAAATTTGTAGCTTAAGAGAGAGGAGGAGGAGGAACAGGTGTATAAATATATATATTTTTAAATGTTCTTTTAAACAATTTAATTAACTAACTAATTTATTTATTTATTTATTTACTCAGAGAGGGAGAGGCAGAGATACAGGCAGAGGGAGAAGCAGGCTCCATGCGGGGAGCCCGACAAGGACTTGATCCCGGGACCCCGGGGTCACGCCCTGGGACCAAGGCAGACGCTAAACCACTGAGCCCCCCAGGCGCCCCAGGAACAGATTTTTTTTTATTTTTTTAATTTTTATTTATTTATATATTTTTTTAGATTTTTTTTTTTTTTAAATCACACTCATAAACAACATCAACACTGTGTTAGAACAGAAGGCGGAAAAGCTGTAGAGGAGGGAGGGGTACTAATTTGCCTGGAGGCAGAACTCGGAAAGGAGCCCTGATGACTGGGCGGGAGGCGCAGGCAGTTTTCCTTCCCCCCTTTAGCCACAGGCAGGGAACCCCGGGGTCCCTCCACCCACCTCCCCCAGTCTTGTTAGCCGGGCTCCATACCAGCCACTTCAAGAAGACGGAGGGTCGAAGCGTGTGCAGCCTTCTCTTCCGTGATAACAGGAGAGGCTAGTCCGTAGCAAAGGTTTTTCCAACCGTCGTCTCTAATTCTGATAACCACATGCTGGTGAGCTTATTTTCGTTACGTTCGTTTTACTGAGGAACCTAAGTGCACAGCTGAAAAGGGGCTAAACTGGGACTGAAGCTGAGTCCTTCTTCTTCTTCTTCTTCTTCTTCTTCTTCTTCTTCTTCTTCTTCTTCTTCTTCTTCTTCTTCTTCTTCTTTTTTAAGATTTTGTTTAGTTATTCATGAGAGACACAGAAAGAGAGAGGCAGAGACACAGGCAGAGGGAGAAGCAGGCTCCACGCAGGGAGCCTGACGCGGGACTCGATCCTCTGTCTCCAGGATCAGGCCCTGGACTGAAAGCGGCACTAAGCCACTGAGCCACCCGGGCTGCCCTGTTTTATGATTTTCTAACACATTTTCCAACATCCAAAAGAAATGTACCAAAAAAGGCAGAGGGGGAGGAGGCAGAGGGGGAAAGGAAGGGGGAAGGGAGGAGGGAGAGAGGGAGGAGGGGAAGGGCCTGTCCTCCTGGTCCTTATCCCAGAACGGCCTGTCCCCTGGACCCTCACAGCCCTCAAGGGAATCCAGGAACTGGTGACAGAGCAAGTGAACTTCAGGGTTTGATTTAGCCACGCTCTCTTGCGCTTGATTGGTTCCTGACTTGGGCTTTGTTTTTCTACCAGATTAGAGAAGAAAGGGGACGTTGTTTTTAAAAGTTTTTAAAAGTTCAGCACTGGTGTCACACTCCGGGCCCCAGTGAGACTGAACCCGGGTGGCGGCGCAGCCCAGGGGCGCTCGTGGCTGCACCTGCCGGCTGGAGGCTGCACCTGCGGGCTGGAGCACCACCTCCCCCCAGGGAGCCCCGGGCAGCCCCCAATCAGGAATGCACGGCTCTCTTCTAACAGAAGCTGCATTTTGAAATGAGGGTTTCACATAAAATAAAATCGAATGACCCAACCGAAGCCGGATAATGAAAGTGTTGGATGCATGTCAATCAACTTAGATAGAAACAAACATATGGGAGAGTTTTTTTTTTTTTCTGGTAAAGTACCATTTAACCCAACATAGGTACCCCTTTCCCCCATCTATCCCCTTCCTGCTTTTTCTTTTCTTTTCTTTTTTAAAAGTGGCAACTGTGCCTGGATCTTTTTCCTCAATGTGACAATATTTAGGAATTAAACTTAGGAATGAAAATGAATTCTAACATCTGGTGATTACAGTCCCTTAGGAAACCTTAAATTGGCTCTCAAACTTAATAACTAGAGGGAACTTTGACATTAAGGAGGCTTCCTTCGGGTCACACAGAATCATCACTGTCTTTTTATTTTTTTAAGACTTTATTTATCTGAGGGAGAGCGCAGAGGCAGAGGGAGAGGGAGAAGCAGGCTCCCCACTGAGCAGGGAGCGGGACTCCATCCCAGGACCCTGAGATCATGACCCGAGCCAAAGGCAGATGCTTCACCGACTGAGCCACCCAGGTGCCTTCGTCACTGTCATTTGTGTTGGGAAATATTTACTGGGCATTTTTTGTTAAAAAAAAAAATCCTGTCAGTCAGAACTGTTTTATACACTTTAAAATACTGTGCAAAGATGTTAGCAAGTTAGGTGGATTCAGATTCAAAAATACTGTGCCCTGTGTCTTACAGGAAGGGAAATGGAGGCCCTATGAAGCAAAAAGGACAACTTAACACCTTTCTCTATTTAATTTATTATTATTATCGTTTAAGATTTTATTTATTTATTAATGAGAGACACAGAGAGAGAGAGAGAGAGAGGCAGAGACACAGGCAGAGGGAGAAGCAGGCTCCACGCAGGGAGTCCGACGTGGGACTCGATCCCGGGACCCCAGGATCAGGCCCTGGGCTGAAGGCAGGTGCTAAACCGCTGAGCCACCCGGGCTGCCCCCTTTCTCTGTTTTAACTGATCTCACCAGACTCTCATGAGTCCCGGAGATGAAACATGGAAATAATTGATCATCTAGCTCAAGACAGGACGCTGAGAAAGTCAACCCACAGCTTTTGATTCCTCATTTGTACTTAATTCAAAGGTGTGCTCTTGGGATCCCTGGGTGGCGCAGCAGTTTAGCGCCTGCCTTTGGCCCAGGGCGCGATCCTGGAGACCGGGGATCGAATCCCACATGGGGCTCCCGGTGCATGGAGCCTGCTTCTCCCTCTGCCTATGTCTCTGTCTGTCTCTCTCTCTGTGTGTGACTATCATAAACAAATAAAAATTAAGAAAAAAAAACACTTAAAAAAAAAAAGGTGTGCTCTTGTTCTTCGGAGGGTGAACGGGCCGAGTGGGAGCCCAAGTCTTCCAATTTTGGCATGTGTGCTGCTGAAGGGAGCACTGGAGCCCGAGTCTCCCAGGTAAGGTGAGAGACACAGTAGAGAAACTGAAAAGAGAAGCGGGCATAGAAGTGACTGCGTCTGGCGCTGGTCTGCTGCTGATGACCGATGGTGATGCGACCTGTCACACATGTGGATCGAGGGCACCCGCCGGGGAATCTGTTTTTAGCCAGCAGGGACTTCCAGGCCCGCTGAGTGTCAACATGGAAAACACAGGGGAAGAGTGAGGGGGTGTGGGGAGCCTCTTCTTTGGCCAAGGTGTTCCATTGAGGTCAATCTTGGTGAAATAACCAGAAGTAGGGACAAAAGAGGGGGCACCGGGGCATCAGTCAGCCGGGGGGGGGGGGGGGGGGAGGGGGACGAGGAACTCTTGGTCTTGGTTCAGGCGGTGATCTCAGGGTTGTGAGATGGGCTCTGCACTCAGTGGGGAGTCTGCTTGAGACTCTCGCTCCCTCTCCCTTTCCCTCTATCCCTCCCCTGCCATGCTCTCTCTCTCTCTCTCTCAAATAAATAAATTCTAAAAAAGAAGTATGAACAAAGGTTTATATACTCCAGAATGATTTATAACCACCTCTTTTCTCCCCATTTCTATCTCTATCCCTTGCTTGGTGGTTCCCCAAAATGTGCTGCATCCCCTCTCTCATCTCTAGGCCTTTATACATACGCTGCATTCTTCTATCCCCTTTCATTTTCCATTCTTCATCAACCTTCTAGAATCAGCTAAGTGTCACCTCCTTCAAGAAGCATTTTCTGTCACTAAGTGTTTTGAGGCTGAACAGAATTTACGTGAATTGAATTATGTGTTAAGGTGCTGACCCCAATCCCTCGGAATATCACTGTGTTTGCAGATCAGGCCTTGTGTTTTTTTTTTTAATTTTTAATTTTTAATTTAATTTTTAAGAAAGATTTTATTATTTTTTCAGAGAGACACACAGAGAGAGGCAGAGACACAGGCAGAGGGAGAAGCACAACCACATGAAAATGAGTCAATGTGACTGAAAGGGAACGTGCACAACCTGGACAGTGCATCACCTGGGTTGTGCCATCATGGGTGTTTGTCTTCATGCTCGCTTCCTTTTTATTTATTTATTATTTTTTATTTTTAATTAAAAAATTTTTTTTTCATGCTCGCTTCCTATTGCAGAGATTTGTACCATGCCATTTCCTATTCAAAGTCTTCCTTACATACCCAGGAAATTTCCACAACCATCTGTACTTAGCTCCTTTGCTGCGTCTCTCTTTCTGTGTTTCAATTTTCTGGTTCCTTCTTTCTCTGATTTACTATCTTAGACTCTTAACCCCCAGGCACGGGAGCAGTGTTCTGTACCACCGTCTCTCCAGTGCTTGGCACATTCTAAAACACATGGTAGTCATTCATGAAATAATTCCTCAATGAATCATGGCAACATCAACCATTAAAAAAAAAGGTGTTTTTTTTTTTTTTAAAGAAAGTTCTTATCAAACTTCTTTGCCCTCTGACTCATAATCTAGAAATGAGTGGTTTGTCACTGTGAATGGAGGCCAATAATGAGTTGGGTAGTCTTGCATCAAAAAGAGGGATGAGATGGGTTCACAGGTAGGAGAAGGATTTGTGATTTGGGAAAACTATTTGAGAGGGCCAGCTGTCCAAATGCTGGGAGTGGGGAAAGAAAGCCTGTCCGCATTTTGTCAGAGCTTTTCTTTCTTTTTTTTTTTCTTTTTTTCTTTTTGTCGGAGTTTTTCAAAATCCCACCTGGGTGGCTCAGTGGTTGAGCATCAGCCTTTGGCTCAGGTCCTAATCCTGGGATCCTGGGATTGAGTCCCGCATTGGGCTCCTCATGGGGAGCCTGTTTTTCCCTCTGCCTGGGTCTCTGCCTCTGTGTCTCTCACAAATAAATAAATAAAATCTTAGGAAAAAAATCCCTTATCAATCAGTCCATTTGCTCATCTGTAACTTGAGGTCTTGGTCAGATAACACATGCACATTTGCAATGAAAAGTTACTAGTAAACATAGGGAGTATTTAGATGCTATAAGTAGACACTTGTTCCTCTGAAGCTGAGCCTCAATTTCTGGTGGAACTTAGCAGTGAACACCTACACCCCTCTGCGCTTGCAGATGAGAGGGAGCCTGTCTCCATAAATACGGGGTCAAGGTCTCCTTAGTGCTTGAAAACTGCTGTGACTGCGGGCCCCACCGCAGAGTCCCACCGCAGGAGCAGCACCCCGGGTTCATCTGTGTTTTGCTCACAGGCTCAGGGAAGGTGAAGCCCAGGGGGCCCAAAGCAAAGGTGAGGATCTTAGAAAAACACAGCTGCAAGTCTGAGCCTGCGTCAGTGCTCCCCTGCATCACACTCATGCTGGTTTCTGATTTGCTTGGCTCTGAAAGCTAAACTTTTGGGCTTTAAATTTAATCCCAACAGACCTGAATTGATGCCTCTTAATTGTGCCTATGATGTAGTAAATCAACATCCCATTAGGAAGTCATTCAGGTATTAAACATTTAGGAACTTGTTACAAGAGACTTGCAACATGTAAGCCCTCAGGCGGGAGGAGCGGCTGCTGATCCCTTCTGCGCTGGAACCCTGCTGGGGACGTGGAGCCAGGCGGCCTGAGCTGCTGCTCCCAGGCCACTCTACGGTCATCCACCCGAAAGCTTGCACCCCATCGTTTAAATAATGTAGATATTCCGTGTAACTCCTCTCTCTCCACCTTTCCCACCTTTTCCCCCCCTTTTGCCTCTTTGTGGTCCCTTTTTTTTTTTTAAGATTTTATTTATTTACTCATGAGAGACACACACACAGAGAGAGGCAGAGACACAGGCAGAGGGAGAAGCAGGCTCCACGCAGGGAGCCCGACGTGGGACTCGATCCCGGGACCCCAGGACCACGACCTGGGTAGAAGGCAGGTGCTCAACCACTGAGCCACCCGGGCGTTCCCATTTACATTTTTTTAAATGTTGGTATTTTACTGTATTCACTTTACATCTGTCTCGTTTTGATGTTGTCAACCCATTTGAAAGTTGCAGATGTCATGGCACTTTATCCCCAAATACTTTCCACATGTATCTCTTAAGAATAAGAACAACACCATTGTCACATGTAAGAAAACTAAAAATGATTCCACAATCTTATATCTAGTCCAAACTCAAAATTCTTTTCATTTTAAGAATTCCTTTTCTATATTACCAGGATTCCAATCAAGGTTCACACATTGCATTGGATTGTTCTGTTTTGCTGTTCCATTCTATTCTAAAACAGTCCCTCCATGGTTTTGGTTTCTTGACTGTTTATTTTCAAGATCCTGACTTTTTGAAAGAGTTCAGACCAGTTGTCTTATAGGATACACCCACTTCTGGATTTGACTGCTCCTCTAACTCATTCCTCCATCCCCTGTGTTCTCTGTAAATAGGAAGTTGGATCCAACGGAAATTTGTGAGTTTTAATTAAAGCATGATGTAATCTGGGAAGGAGTTATCTGTTTTCTGGGTGTTAACTGGATGAAACACTATTTTAGATCCTTGGTGCTCTGTAAGACTATCATTAGCCTTATGGAACTCCGTCCCTAATGTTTAGCCACCTAGGGCAGGAGAGTGGTAATACGTGGACAGAAGGGGAGAGAGAGGCAGCTCTCCCTGGCAGTCAGGGAAGAAGCACTGAATTTGGAGTTCAGCCCTCAAGTCGATCATTTTCACTCTTAAGTTTCCCCATCAAAAAATTGGAATTTTGGGGGCTCACATGACATAATAGATCAGAAGATTATTCCCTTATAAAACGAGAAGACGTACATGGAAGTACATCTGCTTTAGGGACTGACACCCAGTGAAGAGATGTCCTGGATTTATATCCAGTAAGTGAGCAAAGTAGGAACCTACGTGTCTGTGTATCTATCTATGCATTTGTCTCTTTATCCTCTGTCCATCTAGAGTGATGAATTTCTGATACTTCTCAAGAGTTACGGCAAAGAATGGTGGGGTCAGTTTTTTTCCCCCAGTGATGGTTTAATGGCAGTAGACCTCAGTTGAGAGCACTTTTGCCATCCAGAGGACACTTGACATGTCTCGATACATTTTGGTTGTTAAACTGGGGAGCTGCTGCTGGCATTTAGTGGGTGGAGGCCAAGATGCTGCTACATATCCTGCAAAGCACAGAGCAACCTCCCTACCCAACCCTCACCTCCAAATTATCTAGCTCAAAATATCAATAGTGCAATATAGAAAAACCTTGATTTAAGGTGAGGCACAATTAAATACTGAACGTTAGTTCAAAGTCCTGGACCAATTCTTCAAACAAATATTGGAATTTTAGGTGACTTACACCAAAATTCCATGGAATCAAATAGCAAATCATTGGGACGCCCGGGTGGCTCAGCGGTTTAGCGCCGCCTTCGGCCCGGGGCGTGATCCTGGGGTCCCGGGATCGAGTCCCACGTTGGGCTCCCTGCAAGGAGCCTGCTTCTCCCTCTGCCTGTGTCTCTCCCTCTCTTTTTCTGTGTCTCTCATGAATAAATAAATAATATATATATATATATATATATATATATATATATATAAAGCAAATCATGAATAGAAGAAGAACAGAAAGAAAAAAATGGAGATAAAAATGTAAACTATTTCAAACAGCATAACTGCTACGATGCAATGAGTTTCCTCCTGGGCTAAAAAGAAATTAAAATCAGTTGTATAGTTTTGATCATCAGAAAGGATAATTCCTTTTTTTTTCTTTAAGATTTTATTTATTGATTCATGAGAGACACAGAGGGAGGCAGAGACACACGCAGAGGGAGAAGCAGGCTCCCTGCGAGGAGACCAATGTGGGACCCCCGCGATCTCGCTCCGGGCTGAAGGCGGAGCTCATCCACTGAGCCACCAAGGTGTCCCAGAAAAGGTAATTCGTAAGGGACATTGCTTTTCCTAAAATAAGCTATAACATCCAATTATTACGAAGTATTCTGAAACACAAGGAGCAATAGTGATGAGATGATGGCACGGGCGATGTTCTCATTATTTGTGCAAAAAAGTGCAGGAGTAAACTCCACGTAGCTACTTATTATAAACTATGGGCAAAATATTCAGATGCAGCTTCGTGAGGGTGATTGTGGGCACTAAACTAACACGGTTCCCTTTGGAGCCTTCTGATGGTCTACTTCAATGAAAGAATTGAACCACGCTGCCTGGAGGAATGTAAGCTGTAGGTACAGTGCTACTGAGCCACGGCCTGTAGCCCTTATTATGTTATTTAAAACCCTTTGTAAATATACTATTTCTTTTGATATAACGTCTTTATTAAGATACTACCCACATACCCAAAATAATCACCCTTTTTAATGTGTACAACTCAGTGACTATGCTATAAATCACTGACCACGGAATATCTTCATGACCCCAGAAGGAAACCCTGTAGGTATCAGTGGTCATTCCCTATCAATCCCTTCCTCCGTCCCGGCAAACATTTATCTACTTTTTATCTCGTTGGATTTGCGTGCTCTGGATTTACCATAGTCAAGGAATCAGGGGTGCCTGGACAGCTCTGTTCATTAAGTGACTGACTCTTGGTTTCAGCTCAGATAGTGATCCCAGGGTTGTGGGGTGAGCCTCCAGTAGGGCTCTGGACTCTGGGCTCTGTGCTCAGTGCAGAGTCTGCTGGAGGTTATCTCCCTCTGCCTCCCCCTCTGCCTCTCCCCAGCCCCACAGCCCCCCTCCATTGAGCACTCTCTCTCTCTCTCAAATAAATAAAGCATTAAAAAAAAAGGAATCATATAATATGTGGCCCTTTGTGATGTTTTCAAGGTTCATCCATGTTGCAACATGTATCAATATTTCATTTTTAATTGCCAAATAATATTCCATTGGATAGGTATGCTGTATTTTATTTATTCATTTATCAGTTGATGAACATTTGGATTGTTTTCACTTTTTGGTTATTATACAAAATGCTGCTACAAACTTTGGCATGAATATTTTTATCATGAAAGGGTATTGAATTTTGTCAAACACGTTCTCTGCATCTGTTGTGGTGGACATGCAGTTTTTGCCCTTTATCCTGTTAACATGGTGTCTTACATTTACTGATTTTCCTGTGTGTTTTTGGACCATCAGCTTGGCTAAGCTATAGCTCCGGTCATTCAATAAAACACTAATCTAGGTGTTGCTATGAAGGTATTTTGTAGATGTTACTAAATTTCCATAACCCATTGACTTTAAGTAAAGGAGATTATCCTAAAGAATACGGGTGAGCCTGATTCAGCCATTTGAAAGGCCTTAAGAGTAGAGCTGAGGCTTCCCTAAAGAAGAAATCCCATCTAAGGGTGCCGTCTGCTGACCCCGGGGATCAGTCCTGCAGACTTCAGGCTTGCCAGCCAGCCCCACAATCATGTCAGCCAAAGGCTTGCAATGAATCTTTCAACGTATGTCAATATATATCTTCTACTAACTCTACTTCTCTCATTGACTCCTGGCTCTTACAAGGGGGACCGAATTTATTGAAAAATATGTTAAGAATTCTAAACCTGGGGGTGCCCGGGTGGCTCAGCCCATTAAGCATCTGCCTGTGGCTCCGGTCATGTTCTCAGGGTCCTGGGATTGAGTCTTACACAGTAGATCGGTATGGAGGACAATGGAGTTGTGCATGATTTTTACTTGTAGAAACACATAGTTTCTTTTTTTAAAAATTAATGAATTGGGGATGCCTGGGTGGCTCAGAGGTTTGGCGCCTACCTTCAGCTCAGTGCGGGATCCTGGAGTCTCAGGATCAAGCCCTGCATTGGCTCCCCGCAGGGAGCCTGCTTCCCCCCCCCCCCCCCCCGCCGTCTCTCTCTCTCTTTCTCTCGGTCTCTCATGAATAAATAGATAAAATCTTAAAAAAATATATATATATATATAAATAAAAATTAATGAATTTATTTTGTTGGAGGAGGGGCAGTAGGAGAGGGAGAGAGAGTCTCGGGCTGACTCTGGGCTGAGCACACAACCCAAGGCAGAGCTCAATCTCATGGCCCTGAGATCACAGTCTGAACAGAAACCAAGAGGCAGACACTTAAGTGACGGTGCCACCCAGGCATCCCTCTTTAAAAAATTTTTTTTTTCTTTTTTTTAAATTTTAAGTAGGTTCCATGCCCAACCTGGGGCTTAAACTCACAACCTTGAGACCACGAGTTGCATGCTCTACCGACTGAGCCATCCAGGCACCCCCCAGGAACACATAATTTCTTATGGAGAGATAAATTCAAGTATTTCAGGAACCTAAAGGAGCAATTACATACGTCTTAAAGGAATATTTGAGGGCTCCTGGGTGGTTCAGTTGGTTAAGCATCTGCCTTCAGCTGAGTTCATGGTCCTGGAGTCCTGGGGTCCAGTCTCACCACGTTGTAATTGGGCTCCCTGCTCAGCAGGGGTCTGCTTCTCCCTCTGCCCCTCCTCCCACTCGTGCTTGCATGCTGTCTCTCAAATAAATAAATAAAATATTTAAAACAAAAGAGGAATATTTGAGGATATTAGGGCCCTGAGACTTCTTTATTTTTATTGATTTTTAAAGATTTATTTATTTATTTGAGAGAGAGTAAGAGCAGGAGGAGGGGCAGGGGGGAGGGAGAGAATTTTAAGCAGACTCCTGGCTGAGTATGGAGCCCTACGTGGGGCTCAGTCTCCCCACCCTGAGATCCTGACCTGAGCCGAAATCAAGAGTTGGACATTCAACTGACTGAGCCACCCAGGTGCTCCCCGAGTCTTCTCTAAATGTATGTATGTTTAAAAAAATGAAATTAAATTTATAAATTTATAGAAATCAGACAGCTTCAAAATTATAAAAGGAATTTTTAGTAAAGGCCCAAGAGATTTGGCTTTGGCTGTCTTTATTGGTAATAATAAGCAACTCAAATGTACTTAAGGAATGTTCTGACACAGAATGGTGTGGAAATAGCGACACATTTCTGGTGTTCTCCACCTTGAAGGCTTCCTCTCTCTCATTTTGTGCAGCTATGTGGGATTTGCAGAACCTGGAGCTGTTGGGACTGTGGTTTCTATAAACTGTGTTAGATTATAGGTAACCCCACGGGAGAAGCATATTTTGGCTCAACTCGCTTTTGAAATGTTCATGAAAGAAATTCTTTGGCAATGGGGCTTTTGCACAGGAGCTCAACCAGTGTGGGTTTTTTTTTTTAAATTTATTTATTTAAAAAGATTTTATTTATTTATTTGGCAGAGAGAGAGAGAGAGAGAGAGAGCACAAGCAGGAGGTGCAGCAGCAGAGGGAGAGGGGGAAGCAGACTCACCCCTGAGCAGGGAGCCCGACGTGGAGCCCATCCCAGGGCCCCGGGAACCAAGACCTGAGCTAAAGGCAGCCTCTTCCCTGAGACACCCAGGTGCCCCCGACCAGTGTCTCCTTAACTTACAGACTCCAGTGAGGCATCTCTGCTTTGAGGGAAACTACTCAACAAGGACACATGGGCTCCTTCTCTCTATAAGGAAGCAACTGTTTCCAGCAAACTAAAGGTAACAGACAACCTTCGGGTAATCTTGAGGTGTGGTTTACAGTGAAACGAAAATCTTTCAACCTGAGTGGGGCAACAGGTGCCGTCGGACCCACGGTCGTTTCACTGACCAGTTCCTTTGTGGTGCCAGGAGCCCAAAGGAAACAGTTAACGAATGTAGCTGGGCCTGCACCTCATTTAGTTTGGTAGCCAGAGCTGTCAGCTCAAAACAGGTCACAAGTCACTAAGCAGTCCCCGAGAGACTCACAGGAAGTAGCTGAAAAGGTCAGTGGAGGTTTTTATTTTTTTTAATTTTTATAAGATTTTATTTATTTATTTATTTATTTTTTAAAAAAGATTTTATTTATTTATTCATGAGAGATAGAGAGAGGCAGAGACAGAAGCAGGCGCCCTGCAAGGAGCCCCATGCGGGACTTGATCCCGGATCCCGGGGTCACGCCCTGAGCCCAAGGCAGACGCTCAACTGCTGAGCCACTCAGGTGTCCCAAGATTTTATTTATTTACTCATGAGAGACACATACACACACACACACACACACAGAGAGAGAGAGAGAGAGAGAGAGAGAGAGAGAAGTAGAGACACAGGCAGAGGGAGAAGCAGGCTCCATGCAGGGAGCCCGACGCGGGACTTGATCCCAGGACCCCGGGGTTACACCCTGGGTTGAAGGTGGCACTAAACCGCTGAGCCCCCCAGGCTGCCCAAGAAGCTTCCTTTTCTTTTTCTTTTTTTTTTCTTTTTTTTTTAGAAGCTTCCTTTTCAATGAGACTTCACTGATACAGTTGTCATAGTACAAATGTTAGGGTACAGTTACAATCTTGACATGAGTTTTTCACTTGTCTTATTGGCCCAAAACACAATTTCAGAACCAGCTTGACCCTGGGGACTATAGTCTCACCCCATTTAAACAGGCAGGATATCATAGAGTTGGGGTCAGACAACTTCCCTTTGTAAAGAAAGGGGCTCCGTGCAGGAAGCCCAATGTGGGGGTTTTGGGCGCCACCCAGGCGTCCCTGTCAGGACTATTCAGCTTTCTTACTGTATTACAAAAGCAGCCCCAAGGGCACCTGGGTGACTCAGGGGTTGAGCATCTGGCTTTGAGCATCTGCCTTAGGCCCAGGGCGTGACCCCGGGGTCCCGGGATCGAGTCCACGTGGGGCTCCCTCCGTGGAGCTTGCTTCTCTCTCTGTCTCTGCCTCACTCTGTGTGTCTCATGAAAAAATGGATAAAATCTTAAGAAAAATAAAATAAAATCTTAAAAAAAGAAACAGCCCCAGGTAATATGTGAGTGAAGGAGGTTGGCTATGTTCCAATGAAACTCTATAAAAACAGGCGGGCTTTGCTTTGGGTTCTAGAGGATAAATGCATGGACTCTGGAGCAGATTCAAGTCCCACCTCTGTTACTTGCTAGCTATGTGACCTTAGAGAACTTAGTTAACTTCTGTGTGCTTTGGTCTTCCCATTTCTAAATTCATCATAGTATTTATTTATTTATTTATTTATTTATTTATTTATTTATTTAAATTTATGATAGTCACACACACAGAGAGAGAGGCAGAGACATAGGCAGAGGGAGAAGCAGGCTCCATGCACCGGGAGCCCCACGTGGGACTCGATCCCGGGTCTCCAGGATCGCGCCCTGGGCCAAAGGCAGGTGCCAAACCGCTGCGCCACCCAGGAATCCCCATCATAGTATTTATGATGATAAACTATATACATAGTCTTATAAGGATTAAATTCGTGTATTTGTAAAGTACCAGTGACTAGCAGATAGTGAATACTGTGTAAATGTTGGATAATCAATCCTTCTGTGAGATGGGTAATATTATTCCCATTAAAGTTGAAATTCAAAGAAATAAATATGTTACTTCTAAGAAGGCTGAGACTTGAACGCAGTGTTCCTATGTCCAATACAATTGCTCTTTTGTCATCAGAGGTGAAATTTCATCTAAACACAGGGAAGTTCCCTGTAATAGCCGACAAGGCAGGTCTTGTCCCTAAAGGGCTGTTTGTATTTTCCCTCTCTCCCCATCTGCAGCAGTGTGCTGGAGCTGGTTTGTGTTGGCTCATTACAGCAGATTGCTAAATTTTCAGGAATTTTGGGAGCAGCTTAAACTGTTGGTAGCCTGAAATTGGCCATAGTGGGAATATTTACACCAGGAAATTGGCAGATGCTATAAATTTGGGCTTTTTTTTCCTCCTGGTGGACTGTGTTGCTAGCACATGACTGCCTATACGACATCGGTGAGCACCCTTCCCGCAAGGGCCCTATGTCCTAAACAGCGAGTTGGTAAATAATATTCAGTGTAGGGATCCCTGGATGGCACAGAGGTTTAGTGCCTGCCTTTGGCCCAGGGCAGGATCCTGGAGACCCAGGATCGAATCCCACGTCGGGCTCCTGGTGCATGGAGCCTGCTTCTCCCTCTGCCTGTGTCTCTGCCTCTCTCTCTCTCTCTCTCTCTCTCTCTCTCTGTGACTATCATAAAAAAAAATAATATTCAGTGTCATGTGACCCACGAGCTCCTTGGGCAACATGGCCCGAGTAGAATGTGGGGCCCCCAGCTTTTGCTTCATGGCAGGAGCAAAAAAGGTCACATATTTTGCTTAGCAACAGAAACAAGTCAATGGTAGCCCCTGGACTCTGATTTCTAGACACCTGACTCACAGCTCTGTTCCTGTTTCTGTTCCAACACACACACAGGTCCACATGGTTCAAGATAAATGGGGACAGAATAGCTCAGGTGGAGCTAAAGGAAAGAAACCTTGTTAGGCAAACATCATAATCAAATAGCTTTTTTTTTTTTTTTTTTTAGTAGGCTCCACACCTGGAGTGGAGCCCAGCACCAGGGCCTGAGCTCAGGATCCGAACACCAAGGTTCGAGGTAAGATCAAGAGTTGGAGGCTCAAGTGACTGAGGCACCCAGGCGCCCCACTGAAGACCCTTTTTAAAAAAAAAAAAAAAAAAGATTTCATTATTTATTTGACAGGCAGAGAGAGAGGGAGCGAGCACACAGGCAAGGGGTAGGCAGAGGGAGAAGGAGAAGTGGGCTCCCACTCAGCAGGGAGCCTGACACAAGGCCTGACTCCAGGGCTCTGGGACCTTGACCTGAGCTGAAGGCAGAAGCTCAACCCACTGAGTCACCCGGGTGCCCCCTCAGCCCCCGCCCCTGCCATTGAAGAACTTTCAGTGGCCCCTTTTTCTAGGAAAGGCAGTGGTCCTGTGGTTTTTTTTTTTTCAGTCTTTCTAATCTTTTTTTATTTTTTAAAGATTTTATTTATTCATGAGACAGAGAGAGAGAGAGAGAGGTAGAGACTCAGGCAGAGGGAGAAGCAGGCTCCATGCAGGGAGCCCGACATGGGACTCAATCCCGGGTCTCCAGGATCCCACCCTGGGCTGAAGGCGGCGCTAAACCCTTAAGCCACCCAGGCTGCCCAGTCTTTTTAATCTAACCATGTGTCCTCTAACCTTTCGTGGAAGCGTCAGAGAAGGTAAAAAAAAAAGAGCTGGAGTCAGTCAGAAGGACAATTAGACAAATCACTTCCCTTGGTGAAGTTGTGAAGCTCATTTTTTATCTCTATAAAATGGGACTCATCACCATTCTATTGCTGGGTTGACATGGTGGTCGTGAAAATCAATGATAATTTTTTTAAATTATTTATTTATTTATTTATTTATTTATTTATTTATTTATTTATTTATTTATGAGACACACAGGGAGAGGCAGAGACACAGGCAGAGGGAGAAGCAGGCGCCCTGCCGGGAGCCCCATGGTGTGACTTGATCTCAGGACCCCAGGATCAGGACTTAAGCCAAAGGCAGACTAACTACAATTTTAGTGTTGGCACTGTTGTTGCCATGAAAATATTTGGAAATATAGAAAGGAAACTGTGAATACAACATAAACAAATAGAGACTAGAAACACCGATACTTATTTAAGGTTGCAAATGCGATAAGAAAAAGATGCACAGAAGAGGAATTCTTAGCCTGGAAAGGCCTTTGAGAGAGATCATTTTTGAGACTGAATTCATCCTCTCATTCATTCATTGATTCATTCAACTATAAAATTTGACTATCGTATGCCGGGTTTCATCTACTGCGAGGTATATAGTGATAAATAAGATCAACTCAGTCTCTCCCAGTAGTAGCACCAAGAGATGGCCTGGGAGGCATATTTTATGTGCATCTTTCCCATAATTCCAAAAGTCCTGTCCCTCATTTACAAAGAACTGACACTTTGTCCCTCTTAATTAAGTGCCATGCAAACATAGTCTTGAAACCCTCACTTCCTCTTCCAAAAAGATTGCCACTTCTAAGCTTCTTCTAGAAAAATTCTGGACCTACAGCTGGTCCTCATCTTTACAGATCTTGAAGTCTGATGAGAGAGACAAGTATTAAACACATACATAAACTCATAATTAATATTGCAATAATTGTCATAAAGATACTAAATGGAGGTCATCAGAAAATAATAGTGGCCAGGGAAGGCCTTTTTCAAGAACTGACCTATATTGGGACGTCTGGGTGGCTCAGCAGTTTGGGGCCTGCCTTCGGCCCAGGGTGTGACCCCGGGATCCTGGGATCGAGTCCCGCATCGGGCTCCATGCATGGGGCCTGCCCTGCCTGTGTCTCTGTCTCTCTCTCTCTGGGTCTCTCATGAATAAATAAATATTTTTTTAAAAAAAGAACTGATGTATAGTCATCTAAGAGCTGAATTTGAATTTGTCAGAGCCAGGTAGGTGAGGGAAAAAAGGGAAGAGACAGAAAGACCAGGTTTGCAAAGGCCCTGAGGCAGGAAAGAGTTTGGTGTGTTTGGGGAAGTGAAAGAAGGCGCACTGTAGTTAGGATAAGGTGAGGTGGGGAAGCGGATCTGGGGAAGAAGCGGGTGACGAGTGACGGTGGAGGATGCCGGGGAAGGCCACATCCAACAATGGACCTTGTAGGTCAAAGAAATCCTCACTTTATTCTCCATGAAATGGGAAGCGGTTGGATGGCTGCAACAGCTGTGCTCCGAGTCACACGCAGTAACGAGCCGTGGCCGCTGTGGGAGAAAGGATCCGAAGAGGGTGAAGGGTCAAAGTAGAAAAATATCAGGTAGGAGGGAAGGCAGGATCCCGGGTGAGAGATGGAGGGGGCTTGGGTCATTCTAAGAGCAGTAGCAGTGGAGGGATGCAGCAGGATTTGACATGGCCTTGGTGAGTGGCAAGAATGACCCCCAGGTTTCCGGTTGAGCCCTGGTGGGTAACGGTCGGTCTCTTGCTGAGGTCAGGAAGCCCGGGCAGAGCTGGTTTGGGCAGAAGGGCCAGCGCCGCGTCTCCGGTAAGTGGGTTTATGAGGCGGAAGTGAGACAGGGTATGAGGGTGTGAGGATGAGAGGGCCGCGTAGCCGGGGACGCCGAACAGAGCCGAGGGTCACAGGGTAGGGTTGAGCGCTAGTGAGGCGCTGCGGCTGTTGCAGCCGGTGTCAGCCCCGGGGGGTGTAGGTGGCCCGCACTCTTCTCCGCGGAGGGGCCCAGACACCTTTAAGGAGCAATGAAAGCTATCCCTGTGGGACCCCTGGGGGGCTCAGCGGAGGAGGGCGGCCTGGGGCCAGGGCGTGACCCCCAGATCCCAGATAGAGTCACGTGGGCTCCCTGCATGGAGCCCGCTTCTCCCTCTGCCTGGGTCTCTCTCTCATGAATAAATACATAAAATCAAAAAAAAAAAAAAAAGAGAAAGAAAGAAAAAAAAGAATAGGAGATAGATGCTGAAGGTAAGGTCTGAAAAGCATCAGCTGGAGTCGGAAACCGTGCGACATTGGGGAGGCCCAGCACCGTCCTGTGAAGGGCGGGACACACAGTGAGGGCGAGCCACGGGGCAGCTCCGGTGTGGCTGCTTCCTCTGGTCCCGTGGCTGCGGTGACGGTGAGTGGCAGAGGCAAGCAGGCTACCGGTTTTGAGGGCGAAGGACATGCCAACAGGTTCTTGCAGGTCAAGTGAGGACTGTGTCTGGCGCTGCGATCGCGGGGGTCGGGGGGTCGGGAAGAGAGTGGGGTCACAGGAGGGAGGGCCCGGCTGGAATCATCGCGGGTGGGGCGTCAGCCCGCCTCCCAGAACTTCTCTGGACGTGCTCCATTCTTTTCTACCTTCTTGGCCTTCTTCTCCTCTCCTGACTCCATCTTTTCCCTCAGCTTATAAACAGGCTCAAGCCTCTCCTGGTGACTCAGCATCTCTTCCAGGCAGCGTCCAGATCTCTTCTGTCGTACCCAGAACATCTGTAGTAGAGAATTTCCTGAAGAGTTCAATTGCCTTTTTTCTTCCTACAGTTTTCCCTTGCCCTGGTGGTTGTTGCCTTGCTCTAGGCATTTCGGCTGCTTCTTGAGGTCTGGGGCGCTTCGGGGCCTTTGAAAAGCCTCAATGCACTGACAGGCTCCTGCGGGATGCTCTGGAGGCTGAGTGGAGGCTGAGTTTGCCTGAAGGCGGCACTTAGGAGGCTGCTCCAAAGGATGGCGGGTCCATGCAGTGGGGATTCCAGGCTTACTAAGGAGGTAAAATAGGTAGGATTTGGTTCCTGGATAAGGCAAAGGGCTGAACCAAGATTTCCAACTTTTTAAAAAAGATTTTATGTATTTATTTGACAGAGAGAGAGAGAGAGAGAGAGAGAGAGAGCACACAAGCAAGGGGAGCTGCAGCAGGAGAGCGAGAAGGAGGCTCCTCACTGAGCCCGGCTCCATCCTAGGAAGCTGGGATCATGACCTGAGCCAAAGGCAGACACTTCATTGACTGAGCCACCCAGCGTCCCTCCAACTTTCTAATTCTGATGACATTGGGTAATGGGGGGGGGCAGTTGAGAGTGGGCCACTATGCAGCTAGTGGGTGGGCTCAGTCTCTCGGACATGCTGAGTTTGGGGTGCCTGGGTGATATGTCTAGATAGAGCCGCCAGGCAGGCCGGACTGAGGATATTTGGGTCTAATTTTTGTGAAAGAGGCCTGCAGATGGCTGACCAGGTAGTTGACACCGTGAGGACGGAGGCAATCCCCAGGAGTGTGGATTGAGAGGAGCTGAGGGGCTTACAGGGAGTCTTGCATGTAAGGAGCAGATTCACGGGTGATGTCATTGAAGGACCAGAGGAGGCAGGGGCCTTATTTACTGAGACGTGAGAATTGGGAGAGTGCACTCCTTTGGAATCCAAGATAGTATTGAGATTCCAGAAGGTGAGAGTCATCTGGAGGTGTCAAATGTAGTAGAGAGATCCAGAGAGATAGGCCTGAGGAGTACCTGCCCACTTTGGGTAAATGAAGGTCAGAGGTTACTCCTGCCTGAGCAGCGTTAGCAAAGGGGTGTGTGTGTCAGTGGGGGGGGGGGGTGAGGAGAGAAGCAGCCAGACTGTCAAGTGTTGAGAAATGAGGAAGTGGAGGGGGGTGAAGGGGGAGGACAGGACAAAAGGGAACGCACGCACATGCGTGTGCACACACACACACACACACACACCCGTCTAAGAGGCCTGCAGCCTGCATGAGAGGGGGAGAAGCCCTCGGAAGCTAACTGGAGAGAGCGCCTGGAGTGGAGGGCTGGCACCACAGCTTTGTTTTCAGATTTGGGAGAGACCTGAACTGGTTTAAAGGCTGAGAAGCAGTAGCCTGGAGCCAAGGGGCCAGGAGTGTTTGGGGAGGAGGCTTTTAAGGGCTCAATCCTATCCAGCGGGCTTCTCAGAGTTTCACAACCCTAACACACCCCTTATCATTTGAGCACCAATAAGGCTTAAAGGAAACACACACACACAAGTGGTGGGACTGTGCCCAGGGGTTGTGAAGGGAGATACAGGCCCACCAGGTGCAGTGTGCTGTCTATGCTACGTGAGGAAATGCGTGGAAACCGTCCAGCTCCACACAATGTAGGGAGCCAGGAGCAGTGTGACACCTGTGATGAAGTTTTGGGACATAAGTGAGATCTGGAGCCGACCTAGAAAGAATTTAGACGTCTTTGGTGCAAAATGCTGATTTTATTAAAGCCCGGGGACAGGACCCTGGGGGCGGGAACAGCAGCTGCCCTGGGCCTAGGAGGGGTGGCTAATCAGCCACACCTGCGGAGTGGGAGGGAGGTAGGGAAAAAGGGAGATTCCTTTTTTTTTTTTTTTTTTAAGATTTTATTTATTTATCCATGAGAGACACAGAGAGAGGCCGAGACACAGGCAGAGGGAGAAGCAGGCCCCATGCAGGGAGCCTGATGTGGGACTCGATCCCAGGATCCCGGGGTCACGCCCGGAGCTAAAGTCAGCCGCTCAGCCGCTGAGCCCCCCAGGCCTCCCCAAAGGGAGATTTCAAAAGGTCCTTCATATGCTAAAGAGGACCGAGGAGATACTGGACGCCTTGGGATGTCAAGTTAAAGATTGCTTTTCCCTCTAGCAAGGCATTAACACGAAGACAATTGGAAACTTCCCGAAGAATGTCACACCTGCCCACCCAGGGGGTCGTTTGCGGGATGCCAGCCGTGCCAGGTGCAGCTCACCCCCTCCCGCATCACCTGCACTGCGGACTCCGAGCAGCGTCCTGTCCCCATGAGGCGTCACCGTAAGTGCGGGCCTGGGACAGGTGTCACCAGGTGCCACTACTGAACCGGAGCCGGAATGCTTTTGGCCTCCGGGGAGGGGTCTCGGGTGCGGTGGCGGAAGGCCGGGCGGGTCGCCCCCGTCCCCGTGTCGCGTCTAAGTCGCCAGGTGTAGGGAGGCCCCCAGGGAGGCGCGCTTCCAGGTGGGCGCAGCCCTGGCAGCAGGTGGCGGAAACCAAAGGCGCGGCACGGGTCGGGTGGGCAGCCTGTGGAGACCAAGCCTCTGGGGGGGGGGGGAGGTGCGGGGGAGGTGCAGACGGAGGTGCGGGGGCGATGCGGGGGAGGTGCAGACGGAGGTGCGGGGGAGGTGCGGGGTGAGGTGCGGAGGGAGGTGCAGACAGGTGAGGGGGGAGGTGTGGACGGAGGTGCGGGGGGCGGCGCGGGGGGCGGTGCAGGAGGAGGTGCGGGGGGGGAGGTGTGGATGGAGGTGCGTGGGGAGGTGCGGGGGGCGGTGCAGGAGGAGGTGCGGGGGGGGAGGTGTGGATGGAGGTGCGTGGGGAGGTGCGGGGGGCGGTGCGGACGGAGGTGTGGGGGGCGGTGCGGGGGAGGTGCAGACGGAGGTTCCGGGGGCTGGTGCGGAGGGAGGTGCGGAGGGAAGGTGCAGGGGGAGGTGCAGACGGAGGTGCGGGGGGCGGTGCGGACGGAGGTGCGGAGTTTGCCTCCAGCGCCCTCGGAAGAGCCTCCGGCGCCGCAGGCGGTGGGCGTGGGGGTCCCTGGGGTCCGCTTCCGCCCCTCCCGGGGCCCGTGGCGCAGAGCCCGCCGCCGAAGGCGAATTGCGCGTTTCTGTCTTTGGCGGGGGCGGGGGCGGGGGCGGGGGCGGGGGCGCCGCAGGCAGCGGCGGAGACCTGGGTCACGGCTGGGATCTGGCTTCCCGCTCCAGACGGGCCGCGCCCGTCTCCCCCGTGACTTGGACCGTGGGCCGGGCTTGCAGGCCCCTCGCGGGACGTTTGTGCTAAGAGCTCGTGTTTGCGCGGCCGGGGCCGGGGTGTGGGGGGCAGGTCCGCCTCCGGCGCGCGGGGCCCCCTGCCCTGCACTCGCAGCCGCAGCCTCCCGCCCGCATTCGGCGGCTGGGCGAGGGCCTTCCCGCCGCATCCCTTGGCTCGCGGGGCGGGGCCTGCGCCGTCGCCCCCCGCCCCGCCCCCCAAGGCCCCGCCCCTGAGGCCCCGCCCCCGACGTCCCGCGCCCCTCCGCGGCGCGCTCGGCCGAGGCGGCCACGTGACCTCACATCCGGGCGCGGGAGGCCCGAGCTCGCCGCGCTCCCCGGCCGCTGCCCGCGCTGAGGTCCCGGCGCCGCGGCGGAGGGGGCCGCTTCGTCGCCGGCCGCCCCTGCCGCCTCCGAGGGCAGACCGCCCCCTCCCCGCCCGCGCGGCCCTCCTGCCGCCCGCTGCCGGCCCGGCCCGGCCGCCGCGCCTTCCGCCCCCGCCGCCCGCCGCCCGCCGCGCCGCGACCCCGAGCGACCCCGAGCGGCCCCGGGCGATGGGGCTGGGCTGAGCGCGGCGGCGGCGGCGGCGGCGGCGGCGGGCCCGGGCCTGGCGCCCCGCGGAGTGGCGGCTGCTCGGGCCCCGAGGCCCCCGGGAGCCGGCGGCGGGTGAGCGGCGGGCGTGGAGCCTGCGGTCGGCGGCCTCCGGGGCCTGCACCCGCGCTCCTGGGCGGCGGCGGCGGGGCAGTGCGGGCAGGTGCGGGGCGGGTGCGGCGGCCGTCCCCGGAGCCCGTCCCCGGAGCCCGTCCCCGGGCCGCCAGGTAGGACTCGCCCCGGGCCGCGCGCGGCGGGGCTCAGCGCCCGGGACCGGGTCCCCTCCGTGCGCCTCGGAGCTGACTCAGGGGGACGCCTGCGGGCGGAGGCGGCTCCAGACCCGCGAGTCGGCCGCGGACAGCCCTGAAAGCGCGACAGACGCAGGTGTCGCTCGAGCCAGGCGGTTCCGGTTCTCCGCTAAGGGCTGACTTCCAGGTTAGACGTGTGGTTCCTGGGCGCCCGGGGCTCCGCGGGGCAGCGCCTGCCTTCGGCCCGGCGTGACCCCGGGTCGGGGGTCCGGGCCCCGAGTCTCCGATGGGCCCCCGGGCGTGACCCCGGGTTGGGGTCCAGGCCCCGAGTCCCCATTGTGCGCCTGGGCGTGACCCCAGGTCAGGGGTCCAGCCCCTGAGTCCTCGTCGGGTCCCCGGGCGTGACTCCGGGTCGGGGATCCAGGCCCCGAGTCCCCAACAGGCGCCCGGGCAGGACCCCCGGTTGGGGGTCCAGCCCCCGAGTCCCCGTCGGGCTCCCTGCAGGGAGCCTGCTTCTCCCCCTGCCCGGGTCTCTGCCCCTCTGTCTCTCATGAATAAATAAATAAAACCTGTAAAAACAAGAGTCGTGCCTTTGGCTAGGTCTCAGCCTCCTTACCAAGGCACGTGTACTTTGTTTCGCAGGAGTACGTGTGGCCTTCTTTTCTAGGGAGGACTGTTGTTTGCCGAGTAGGCTACGCTTGCTAAAATGAGTGTGTGCGGACACCCCATCCTGGGTTAGCAGCGCTTTTTAAAATACAGATCAGCTCCTGGAGGTTCCCCGTAGCCTGTTACTGATCCTGGTTCTGCTCCTGTGCTCGTGCATCAGCCACTGTCAGACCCCTAGGACTGAGACGGTTCAGTGAGGTGTCTGTCAAGGTTGGCGAAAGCTGTTGTTTGTTGCTCAGGGTGTTGGGCAGGAAAAGTGAGGACACTGGTTGTCTCAGTTTATAAGTAGTATAGTTACACACGAAAATATGAAGTAGCAGGGGCACCCGGGGGGCTCAGCAGTTGAGCACCTGCCTGTGACCCGGGTGTGACCCCGGGTCCCAGGATCCAGTCCCACATCCGGCTCCCTGCATGGAGACTGCTTCTCCCTCTGCCTGGGACTCTGCCTCTCTCTGTGTCTCGTGAATGAATGAATGAATGAATGAATGAATGAAATAAATAAATAAATAAATAAATAAATAAATAAAAATAAGTAGCAATTCTTCTTGAAGATGCACTTGACAGGCTTCAGTTTATGCAGTGTTCAGATTATGTAGTAGGAGGGCTGATTTCTTTGTCCAGGTCAATCAGGTTGCTTTACTTGGAGTATGCTTGGTAATTAAGAATCTTAATTTATAACTGATTTGAGATATATTCCTACACATATAGGAAAATAGTTTTATAGTAGTTACAACAAAGCTTTGTAAGCTTGAATGTCTAAACGTTATCTTCTGATGACTTTCTGTGTGGTTTGCTTATTAGATATTAGAGCTAAAATACTTCTGTTGGCTCGGTTACCTCTTAATTCTCTCATTTAGGTAACATCAGTTTTCCACTGATGTCATATTTCAAGTATAGATTCTTACGTGGATGGATAAGAACTATTCATTGGCAGTTACAACATATTGTAGAAGAAGCATGGACTTGGAAAATCAGACTGGAGTTTGTTTTTTGACTTTTCATAACTAACTGTTTGACTTTGACCAGTGCTAATAGTTACTGAGTAAGCTTGTTACATAGTAGGCTTTGAATCAAACACTTGACATGGATTATTTCATTTAAACCCAATTTTTTTTTTTAAAGATTTATTTATTTATTCATGACACACAGAGAAAGAGGCAGAGACACAGGCAGAGGGAGAAGCAGGCTCCATGCAGGGAGCCCGACGTGGGACTCGATCCCAGGACCCCGGGATCACGCCCTGAGCCACAGGCAGATGCTTAACCACTGAGCCACCCAGGAACCCCTAGACCCTATTTTACAGATGAGGAAACTGAGGTTTAGGGATATTAAGTTGCCCGCAGTCACAGACTGCTAACATGGTAAACCTAGAAATAGAAACAGCTTGTCCCATATGGTAACAGAGAGCTAGGATTCTGCCTCTGTCTTCAAAGTCCCTTACATTGTAAATTGCTTAACTTCCTTGATCTTCATCATCTTCCAGTTGTTTTTCTTTGTTTTTTTTTCTTTTTTTTTTAATAAAGATTTTATTTATTTATTCACGGGAGACACAGAGAGGCAGAGACACAGGCAGAGGGAGAAGCAGGCTCCGTGTAGGGAGCCTGACATGGGGCTCGATTCTGGGTCTCTTCCAGGATCACTCCCTGGGCTGAAGGCGGCGCTAAACCGGCCACCCGGGCTGCTCCTCTTCCAGTTCTTTCTTATTGAAAACAAAAATAGTAATTACTTCAGAGAGTTTTGAGGTTAGCTGAGACACTTCAATTCTCCCTTTGCCTCTTTCGTTCTATACACTAAATCAGGCTCTGCTTGTATAACCTGGTAGGTAGTCTTGCAAGCACTGTGAATATGAGGTTTGAAGATGTGAGTATACTTTGAAGATTGATAGCAGTCCTAGGAGATGGGCCATGATCAGTGATAGGGAGGCATCCTGTGAAACTTTGTCTTTATTCTGTAATTTTTCCCTAATGGTCCGGGTGACGGGGGAAATAACTTTATACTTTGGAATGACAACAAAATGGTTTTAATTGCTAAAACTCTGGGAAGACAGAAATAGAATTTTAAAATGATTGTGATTACTTGTTTTATCTAACACTGAATTCTGTCCGCTGGTATACTGGGTAACCTAAACTAACTGTGTACGTATTAAGTAGAAGACTTTGTGATGGAACATGAGTTGAATAGGAATTAGCGGCTTATCACTTATTAAGATAACAGTTTATAGCAGTATACTAAAAGAAGATAATGTAGTGCTATTACCTAACATATCAGGTAGATACACATTCCAGTGATGGAAGGCATACTGAGTGCACCGTATAGCTCATCTAGTTAAATCTGCATCCAAGAGATTGCTGATGGGATTTAATCTTTGGTTTTGGAACATAGTTTGTGTGAAATGAAACTAACTGGCCTATGGCGAAAATAGATCTGTAGTCACCAAAACCATGTTCTAATTATTAACCCATCTAACTAGTCCAGGAAACTTGCGAGAGGCAAGGAAATAATTGTTAGAGTCTTAACTTGAATTTTGTTGACCTTATATTTTGAGATAGAGAAAGAAGAGAGCATCAGAATTAGAGGCAATGTTTTAAGATTTATGTAAAACTATAAAAGGTTCTGGGTTTATTTAATCTGGAGGAAAGTAAGTAGTTGTCTGTAGGGTAACATGCCCTGGACTTCATGGTAGCTAGTGATTTACATAAGCTGTAGGTTAAAAACATTTGTATTAGTTTGGTGTTTGGGTGGCTCAGTTGGTTAGGTGTCATTGATTTTGGCTCAGCCCATGAGATTGAGCCCTGCGTTGCGCTCTATCTCTAATTAAAAAAAAGTATTTTAAAAAAAAGTATTTAAAAAAACACAAAAGATTTTTATTAGTAAGATTAAAAATAGAGATGATGTGAAATGTCACAAATCAATGGTAATAAAAAATAATCACTTTTGTAATCACGAGTTAAAAAATGTCATTAGGAAGGAGGGAGAAGAATGGAATGTAGGAGAAGGAGATTTGTTCAGATCATCAGATGTGTGAGAATGAGCAAAGTTGAGAGTGCCGAGTGCTGGAGAGTTTCTATGGAGCAGTTTTCCAGAGAGAACTGTCCCAGCACTGGATCTGGTAACATCTTAGACCCGGAGGCTCATAATGGGGCCTTTGTTAGGTCTGAGTGGTAAAACATTAACTCTGATAGCAGACTTTACGACTGCCAAATTAAAGGAGTTCTGTACCCGCAAGGCATCTCCCCAGGGAAAGAGGCCATACGAACATTTGGAAACGGAGCTCCACAGAGGCATGTTTCTTTGAGGGTACAGGTGAAGACACACCTTTTACCTTCTCCTATCACCCGACACTGATACTAGTATGAACTGAGAACGCAGTAAAAAGTTCCCTGTGTTTAATGTCTGTGTATGTGGGATGGTATGAATTAAATGGGTTGTAATTAATCTCTTAATTGAAATTTGTCTCTTTTGTTGATTCTCACTTGCTCCCTTTGGATCTTGCTTTTAAATGATCTGTTGATACTTAGATATTTGGTAAGAAATTGAATTTCTGTTAAAAGTGAGTTAACTGTGTAAAGCAGGGTTTCCTAATTACATGATGTGGAACTTGATGTAGGTAGACTTTTTCCAGAAGTTTTAAATAAAAATATTTGGGGATGCCTGTCTGGCCCAGTCGGTGGAGTATGAGACTCGATCTTGGGGTTGTAAGTTCAAGCTCCATGTTGGGTGTAGAGATTATTTAAATATAAAATCTTGAAAAAATAAGTAAAAATATTTATAACTGTTTTTGGATAGTAGTATGAAAGACAGTTCTACGCCTTATAGCAAGCTAGATTAATTATTTAGTTTTACCTATTTTCTTCACAAGGAATTTGTGAGTTAGACATTGAAATAATGAAGTGTAAGATTGGAAGGCAATAATGGTGAATGGTCACAGGTCCTAGACCGATCCCTTCTTTTTACAGAAGAGGAAATGTGTAGAGTAAGTGATAGCATGCTAGTGCTAGTAAAGGATCTAGGGTTAGATGGTTTCTGTTGGTAGGGAATTATTTCCACTCTTGCCTTTGCTCTTTTTTTTTTAATATTTTATTTATTTATTCATGAAAGACACATAGAGAAAGGCAGAGACACAGGCAGAGGGAGGAGCAGGCTCCATGCAGGGAGCCCGACGCGGGACTCGATCCTGGGACCCCAGGATCACAACCTGAGCCGAAGGCAGATGCTAAACCGCTGAGCCACCCAGGCGTCCCATAATTTTTGACTCTTGATGAAGAAGTGGTTGATCCTAAAGAATATACTGCTGTAGGTGGAGGGTATGCAGAGTATGTGGAGTCACCAAGGGACATAGGAGAGGGTATTGGGAAAGTTGGAAAGGGCATTGGGATGAGTGTGGGAGCATGCCAAAGACAAAATGTACTGGGTTGTGAAATTTTACCCAGAAAAACAGGAAGGATTTTGCCCTTTCCTCATACCCTTTGTCTTGTCTTGCCGTGTCTCATTCATTTACCTCCATTGCTGGGTGCTGTCTTTGTTCTCAGCCTTTAAGGTTTTCAGTCTGTAGGTCCAATTAAAAAATTCAAAAAAAAATTTTTTTTAAAGATTTTATTTATTCATGAGAGACACAGAGAGACAGACAGAGACACAGGCAGAGGGAGAAGCAGGCTCCACTCCACGCAGGGAGCCCGATGCAGGATTTGATCCCGGGGTCTTTGGGATCATGCGCTGAGCCACCCAGGTGCCCCTATAAGTCCAATATTATAGGACAAATGTTCTGACATGAATGAAGAGACAAGATGGAGTTGTCCTACTGGAAGGTAGAAGGGACAATCAAAACACAGTGGAGTTATTTGACCAGGGTCTGGAAGTACTTGTAAGAGCCCTTCAGCTAGGCTGTTTGGGAAGGGCATTGTTGGCAGAAGGGACAATGTATGTGAAGGACTGGAGTCAGGAAACAGTAGTTCTTTGGGGAACTACAAATGTGTTCTTTATAGATGGGATGTAAGGTTTGTAAGAAGTGAATGATAACCATTGGTAAAAGGCAGGTAGGTGGTGGTGACAACTGGGCAGGGCCAGATTCTGAGGGATGTTACATGTCTTCCACTTAGTTGTAACTTTGTTCTTAGAGCCCAGTTGGGCCTCTCTTCTACTCCACTTCCCCATTCATGGTAGGGAAACCTGTAGTATTGTGTATTGTGAAACTTTTCAGGTTTGTTTTTTTTTTTTAAAGATTTTATTTATTTGAGAGATCGAGAGGGGGGCACCTGGGTGGCTTATGGTTGAGCGTCTGCCTTTGGCTCAGGGCGTGATCCCGGGGTACCAGGATCGAGTTCTGCATCGGCTCCCTGCATGGAGTCTGCTTCTCCCTCTCTCTCTGCCTTTCTCTCTCTGTCTCTCATTAATAAAATTAAAAAAAAATCTTCAAAAGAGAGAGAGAGTGTGTGTGCATGAGCATGAGCATGACAGGGGGAGGGGCAGAGGGAGAAGTAGATTCCTGGCTGAGCAGAAGGCTGGAGCAGAGAGCCCAACATACTAATCCTTCCCAGGACCCTGAGATCACGACCTGAGCCGAAGTCAGATGCTCAACAGACTGAGCCAGCAGGTGCCCCTAGACTTTTCAGTGTCTTGCTAGTAAAAGGATTGTTTAATTCAGCGTATTTCTTCAATTTATATGAGCAGGGGATGCCTTTTTAAAGATTTTATTTTGGAGGGACTCTTACCAGTTTGGGAAATGTTGCAGACAATGGCAAACTATTGAAATTTCAAGCAGAGAAATTATTATATCTGGATTGTATATTGATATGAATGAGGGAGACTAGAGAGGGCATCAGGACCTGAGTTGAGGCGGTGCCAGTGGAGATGGGGCATGGTGAGGGGGACGTGAGAAAGGTAGACATGGTAAGGTAAGAGACTGTGCCTACTTGTGGGATAGGAAGGAGTGTAGGATAACTTCCAAAATCCTGGCATGGAGTGTTTGCAAATCATATTCATTTAAGGAGTAGAGGAAATTGTTCACAGTGGCTGGGGGTGGGTTTGGGTTCGGAAGAAAGATAAAACGAATCTATTGACTTTTAGTTGTATGTAAACATGATGTCTAAATCTATGGGTCTGGAGCTCGAGAGACATTAGTGCTGAAAATACTGGTTGGCAGCTGTTGGTAGTTATCACCTTGGACGCGTCAGTGGTGCTACTCTTGGCCCTTTCTGTTGCTACAGAGAAAGCCAGAGAATAGTAAGTAGTGGGCAGAGGATGTGGCCTAGGGAGTATTAATAATTAAGAAGTGGGCAGAGGAAGTAAAAACTTGGGTTACCTGGCTACCTGCCCCATGACCCAGGCTACTGTAATAGGAAGTATAATTTAGCAGAATTGTGGGAGGTAAAAGGTCATTTGTGGGCCATCTTAGGAGTCTAGTCAGTCTTTCAACTACATTTGGCTTTCAAATGCATTTTTGAAAAATAGACACTTGAAAGTGCTGTCTGCATGTTAATTCCTTAATTTGTTGGTGATGCTTTTTGATATAGTCACCCTATGCTTGACTTTGTGGGAAAGTCAAAAGTGCTAATTGTGGGTCATTGAAGAGTTTTTTTTCCCGTTTTTGAAAGAAGATATTGATTGAAAACTGGTAAGTAGAGACGCCTGGGTGGCTCAGCGGTTGAGCATCTGCCTTTGACTCAAGAGCGTGATCCGGGATCGAGTCCCACATTGTGTTCCTGAGGGAAGTCTGCTTCTCCCTCTGCCTGTGTCTCTGCCTCTGTCTCTCATGAATAAATAAATAAAAAAAACTTTAAAAAACTGCTAAGTAAAGTAAATAAGTCCTGTAAAAGTGTTTTGTAAACTAAAAATCCCTGTACATGTGTCAGTTACTTTTGTTATGTTTGGCATAGTCCCCAAATGCGTTTTTTTTTTCTTTTTAAAATCCTGAATAGCGGATTACAGAATGACCATAGGAAATGAGAAAGTCCAGACTTCTGTGATGATTGTACTATGAGTAAGGCCATTCAACAGCAATTTTTTAAAAAAGATTTTGTTTATTCATGAGAGACACAGAGAGAGGCAGAGACCCAGGCAGAGGGGGAAGCATGCTCCATGCAGGGAGCCCGATGTGGGACTCGATCCTGGGACCCCGGGATCACGACCCGAGCCAAAGGCAGGCGCTCAACCTCTGAGCCACTCAGGCGTCCCTAGTTTGGCTGTTAATCAGAAAAATGAACATCTCTGGGTTCTATGTGTAACTTCTTGACGTACAACTTAGAATATAATTTTCTGTAATGTTTTCTTCCCTCCTTATTTCCCGTTCTTAACTATTCTCTACCCATTCCCACCCCTTCTCCTCCAAGCCCTTCCTCTGCTCTGATGCTTTGTTTGGGTACCTATCTTTGTACACTATTACTTTTTGTTTCAGAATGCAGCTACAGTGTAATCTTTTTGAATGTTTAATCAACAATTTAAACTCAGCAGTGTACTACAACAATGTACTTTGCTCAGTTGAAATGACATACTACCATAATACCATAGTTGAGACCAACTTCAAGCAGTACATGCAATAACTGCATAATGACGGTCACGAGCTAGTAGCAAGAATAAGGTTTTATCTAAGCTGTAACCTGGTTTCTATCAAAAATAGATAATAGGAGTCTTAGAATTGATGAATATTTAAATTTTATTATTATTTTTAAAATATTTATTTATTAATGAGAGACACAGAGAGAGGCAGAGACACAGGCAGAGGGAGAAGCAGGCTCCATGCAGGGAGCCCGACGTGGGACTCCATCCCGGGTCTCCAGGATCAGCCCTGGGCTGATGGTGGTGCTAAAACCACTGAGCCACCCGGCTGCCCTATTATTATTATTTTTAAAAGTAAGCTCACACCCAGTGTGGGGCTTGAATTTACAACTCCAAGATTAAAAGCCACTTGCTCTAGGCATGCTCTACCAACTGAGCCAGCCAGGTGCCCCTGAATGTTTAAATTTTATTTTATTTTATTTTTTTATTATTATTATTTTTAATAAATTAAATTTTATTTTAAATTGCTGATTGAAATGTCAAGCTTTTAGAGATCTGGATTTAACAGCATTACATTTTAGAAGAAATCACTAATTTACACTGTCATATATTACTTAACAAAAATCCTTATCTTCTAAATTGAAAAGTGTAGGGGCACCTGGGTGGAGTGTCTGCCTTTGGCTCAGGGCATGATACCAGGGTCCTGGGATCGAGTCCCGCATCGGGTTCCCCGCAGGGAGCCTGTTTCTCCCTCTGCCTGTGTCTCTGTATCTCTCTGTGTCTTCATGAATAAATAAATAAAATCTTAAAAAAAATAAATTTAAAAGTGTATATTTTAGTTTGGGCAGTTAAACCCACTTGCCGATTTGGTATGTATGTATGTATTTATTTATTTCCGATTTGGTATTTTATACAAGCTGTTGTTAGAACTCTAGATTTGTCGGGATGCCTAGGTGGCTCAGCAGTTGAATGTCTGCCTTTGGCTCAGGGCGTGATCTCAGGGTCCTGGGATCGAGTCCCATATTGGGGACTCTATCTAGAGTTCTCTAAAAAGAGAACTGTATTAAATGCCAAACATTTTCTTTAGTGCTTGCTTTTAAAAACTTGTTTCAGTTAGGTTTTTCTGCTTATATATACCCCTCTTACCCGAAAGCACAAAACTCATACACTCTTTCATGAATTTGAAGAAAACAGTTAATGGTAACCTGTATTTATATGTACATGTGACATGGATTTCTGATTGAGATTGTTGGATCAAAGTGTGGGAGTATTAAATTCTAATACACTATCGGTTTTCCAAAAGTAGTACAGATTCACTCTTTTCTTTTTCCTCCTCCTTTGGTGGTGGGGGGGCGCAAGAGGGAGAGAGAGACAGAGAGAGAGAGAGTATCGAATCTTAAGGAAGCTCCAAGCCCAGCACAGAGCCTTGATGTGGGGTTCATTCTCATGACTCTGAGATCATAAACTGACCCTAAACCAGAGTCAGATGCTTAACCAACTGAGTCACCCAGGTGTCACAAGATTCACTCTTTTTTTTTTTAAATTTTTTAAATTTTTATTTACTTATGATAGAGAGAGAGAGGCAGAGACACAGGCAGAGGGAGAAGCAGGCTCCAGGCACCGGGAGCCCGATGTGGGATTCGATCCCGGGTCTCCAGGATCGCGCCCTGGGCCAAAGGCAGGTGCCAAACCGCTGCGCCACCCAGGGATCCCACAAGATTCACTCTTAACAGCAGTGTATCTTTTTTTTTTTTCCAGTTTAATGGGCAAGTAGTGTTTTACCACATAATTTTATACTTTACCCTCATCTTATTCTCTAATAGGTTCATGGGCACTTTGTTACGTTTCCCCTTCCTTGCTTCACAACATATAAGATCCCTAAATTCTAGTTTCAGACAATTGTGAATTTGGGAGTAATCTTTGTAAAGGCAATAATAATACACCTGCCTTCTCTCCCCTCCACCCCCATTTATCATTTGTTTGTGTTTATTGTGTCTTATTTTTCTATTGAGACACATGAAACATAGGCTGTATTATACAGCCAACTCCTGCTTTCCCAGATTAGTATCTCCAGTCATACTGGAAAAAAAAATCTTCAAACTTCTCATCATCTCTTTTGATCAGCCGCTTTTCTATTACAGTTCCTGAAAACTGTTAGCCCTTTTCCTTACCAATGTTGGAACATCACCTAGTGGTGAAAAAGTGCAACAGCAAGATGGATATAGAGGCAATACTGATAAGGGTTAAAACTTATGGTCGGAATGAATCCTGTGGACTATTACAATTGCCGGGTTTCAGGGGAGAAGAAATTGAAACCAATTGAAACCAACAGGTGAAGGAACTTGCAAAATAGTTCATGTTGAGTTAATTGTCATTTAAGAACAAGTTAAAGCTTTTTCTTGAGTTCTGTGATCTTTTTCTTTCTTTTTTTTTTTGTATTTTAGGGTAAAGTTTATCTCCTACAGTTCCTTAATATAGTAATTAACATGGCATATATGCTTACTTAATGCTTGCAGATGGATTAATTTTTTTTAGATGGATTAATCTGATTAAATGTCTTAGTATTTGCTGCTATTTTATGTTGTGTCACTGGCTACTGCTTTACTTCAGTGGAGCCAAACTGTGGAGGGGATGTAAAAATAAATATAATCAACTGTTGCTTACTGGAAGTGTACTTGTTAAGAGGGCTTTCAAAATGACTACGTTATCTTAACCTAATTAAGAGAGATCCAGAGAATCTGGAGAATGGCTTGATTGATCGCCATGAAGTGCTTTTCAGGTTCCTACAAGTTTCCCACCCAAGATTGTCCATGCATTGTAGAATTAGAAGCTTATACATACACTTAGCCTTCCTTCTTTCATTAACTATTTAAAAATACTGTTACATGTAGACGGTACAACTATTCAAAAAGCACTAAAATCTCTTCTTTACTCTGACTCTGCAGCACCCTGTCACCACTAGTAGCCACTGTCTCCATTTTTTTAAGTTTTTTATTATCTTAGGGGTAGAAGCCAGTTTTCTTTCTAGGCCTTTTTGATTCTGCCTGTTTTGATTATTCAGGCTGTAGGACTTGTCTTATTACAGCCATCCTATCTACTATTTCCTATTACCTGCTGCAGCATTTTTCATAATTGATGGTAAGAATTTAAAATCAGTTTAGTAATTATAATATTTTTATAACTCTCAGTCCTTGAATATGGAGTTTTGAAAAGTTACATGAGAAAGATTTAAGGGGAAGTTTAAAAGTTTTAAGAACAAAAAAAAAAGTTTTAAGAACAAAGTAGCTTGAATAAATGGAAATCTCTCATTCATGTAAGTAGACATTTTAAAAATACAAACTATTATGTTGTCCATAAAAGAACTTTTATGTGAACATGCCCTTTTGGCTCAGGGCATGATCCCAGAGTCTGGGATCAAGTCCTGTATTGGGCGCCCCACAGGAAGCCTGATTCTTTCTCTGCCTGTGTCTGCCTCTTTCTCTGTGTCTTTCATGAACAAATAAAATCTTAAAAAAAAAAAAAAAGGAATTTTTACACATTTCCATTTTTACAAAGCAAAAGTTAAAACATAGATATCAGTTGTCAGTCCAAAACTACTTTTCCCATTTTTACTAATTAAATACTTTGTAGTTGGTTAATACTCCAAGTTACATTTTGCCTGATGATGACATTCTCATCACAGGGAGTTTTCTCTGAATAAAAGGAGTGATTTGTTAAATAGCGTTTGTAATAAAAGTGATAAAAATAAAAACGTATGTAAATATGCTATAGTGTGGGCTAAGTTGTAACTCTTGATGTTCCTAATATTGATCCTAAGACATAATTAAATTACTTTTCCTAGTTTTAACTTATTTTGTTTTAGATATCACATTGTTTTGTAACCTATAAAAAAACATAATTATACAAAGACTGTACTTTACAAATGTAAATAGTCTTGGTTTGGTGTATATTGGATACAATGGTCTTCCTTAAGCCTAAACACAGAAACAAAAGCATGTATTATAAGAGAAAGTTCAAGATGGGAAGTGATAAAATGGGTATTCACTAGAGCTTTGTTAAAATTTAGCTGGTATCCTTGTAAAATTTCCACGTATTCATTAAATTATATTATGTCATTCTTATTGTTAGAAGCTGACTTGAAGTGTTAAGTTTTGCCCTCATAAAGAGTTGTGACAATTTGGTTTTTATAGTTAGGAGATTGAGTTTTTAAAAAAATTGTTTTACACAAATATTTATATAGCTATAAAAATTGAGGCTGTTCAATGAGTAAGGATTTTATATGTATTAGAGTACTTTTTATTTCAAAGGGAGAACTGCTTTTGACTTGCTGAAGGGTATCTTAGTTACAGTGGATGCTACAGATTTGACAATGAAATAATATTCAGAGTGCTGGCTGACCTGTTTATACTTTAGGATCTTTAAAAAACCTTTTGGTGAGTGATTCTTAAAGATGGGTTTGCCAAATTTTTATTTAACATGGATAGGCATGTTTAAATCTCAGAAAAAGAAATCTAGAACTACAGAGAAAAGTAGATGATTCATTCTGTCTTTCAACAATGCAAGGTGGCCCAAAAGTCTTTTTCTTTTTTAAAGATTTACTTATATATTTCAGAGAGAGCGAGAGTGGGCGCACACCTGAGCGAGCAGGGGGGAGGGGCAGAGAGAGAGGGAGGGAGGGAGTGTGAGAGTCTTAAGTACACTAGACTGAGCATGGAGCTGGACTCGAGGCTTGATCCCATGACCGTGAGATCAGGACTTGAAGTGAAACCAAGAGTCGACATTTAACCAACTGTGCCGTCCGAGCACTGCAAAGTGACCCAAAAGTCTTAATGCAATTTTAATTTTTAAAACGGCAGAGTATATGTTACAAACTTATAAAAAATGTTATTTTAAGAATTTTTTTGGAATAACTTCGTTTTGTGAATTTTGAGCCAACAGATTTTTAATTTGATTTAATTTTTAATAGGTTTTATTTATTTATTCATGAGAGATACACAGAGAGGCAGAGATAAAGGCAGAGGGAGAAGCAGGCTCCCCATTAGGAGCTCGATGTAGGATTCGATCCCAGATCCCGAGATCACACCCTGAGCTGAAGGCAGATGCTCAGCCGCTGAGCCACCCAGGGATCCCAACAGAGTTTTAATTTTAATTTTTTACTTCCAACTCTCTGAACTTGGCAAATACTGAAGTAAAAAACTAAAAATGTGTTATTCAAAATTGCTTCACTTGAAGTTTCACTCAAGTTCTAGATCACTCTCTAAAGCATCTTGTAAAATTACCTGATTTGTAATTCTGGGTAGGTACATGGAATCTCCTTAAAGAAAACCCTCTTCACACATACTACTTACTATAAAACTATTGTTCCAACTAATAAGAAATTCAGGTTTGAAGAAAAATGACTTAGAGGTTTGGGGATCTCTATGCCTGTTGAAGTCAGCTCCTCTTGTTTTAGAAAATGAGGTACAACTCTTACCCTAGAACACTGTATTTCATAATGTGGAAAAAAATAAGTAAGCTTTCAAGAATTTGCATCTGACTTAGTGGGATTTATTCCTGATAGCTTCACTTTGTCCTGTGCTGTTGTTTTTACTCACACAAAAAATCAAGTTCATTGTAAATGCAAGGAAGGGTTTGGTTAAGCACGTAGCCTATGAGCTTCTTTGCTATTTAGATAACATCAAGGCTGAGGCATGGGCTGTATATTTGGAACTAGATGTGATTTATTCAGTAGTAGCTTTACCAGTGCCCCAGGGTATGTATGTCTTCTGAAAACCCATTTAAAGTCAGTGAATTTAAAAATCCTAAATTTTAATACCTTAATCATTTTGAAAGCAGTTCAAAAAGAGTCAAAACAGTATTTGGCAGAAAATTTTCATCTGAATGGATTTTTTTGCCTAGTTTTGTTTTTAGTATTAATAGCCAGCTTTTGAAAGTGCTGCTGATACAGCAATTGGGAAGAGTGATGACATAGTGCTTTTGGTAAGAAAAATTTCTTTAATTTGTTTTCTATAATCTAGAAATTGACTTGATTAAAAAACATGCACTCCTCCAAGCTACCATAGTTATATTCTGAAAATTAAACGGATTTTGGAAGTTTGGTATTAATGCTTCAAATGTTCTAATTAGATATAGTTTAATATGTATTTTCATCTTGACAGGCAGTATAATTTAAAATATATTTATGGATTTTCATCTTTATGGATTCATAGAAAATTAGAGGCTGTTTTTGTACAGGTTTTTAAAATTTAAATATACATTTAAATTAAATGTTAAAGTTTATGTGATAGTCTTTGTAATTTCCTATGTCATATAGGATGCTTAAAGAGAATCATAACTGATGATTTTTAATTTTTATTATTTTTTTAAAAGATTTTATTTATTTATTCACAAGAGAGAGAGAGAGAGAGAGGCAGAGACATAGAAGGAGAAGCAGGCTCCACGCAGGGAGCTTGATGCGGGACTCGATCCCTGGACCTGGGATCAGACCCTGGGTAAAAGACAAAAGTGAAGAAGAGTGAGAGTCAAAACTCGGCAGTAAGAGAGTATGGGTAATGCATGGTACATGATCAGTTGGGTCAGTGGATTTGGGATTTACAGAGGCAGAGTTCTCAAGATTTATGGCCTTTGGTGCCAGGAATGAGTGAATATCTTCTGAAAATGTTTTTCTATCTAAAAGTTTCAGATGTATGCCTTTTATTTATTTAAAACCACTTTCTATTACAATTTCTACATGCTAAAAAACAATAGGAAGATTAGTATAATGAACTCATGTACCTATGACACTAAGCTTTTAACTCAGCTGTAGCAGTTACTAACTTGTGGCCATCCCCTGACCTATGATAAAGATTGAGGTTTTGTAATTAAAAATATTTTTATTTGGAAATAAGTACAAAAGTGCAAAAAGTTGATGTATTGCTTTAGTGTTCATTAAGTTCCTTGATTATTTTATTTTATTTTTGAAGTTCCTTGATTATATTTCAGAGGTCTGCAGAATCTGGTGATGTCTCCTCTCTTATTCCTGATATTGGTAATTTGTGCCTCCCCCACCTTTCTTTGAGACTGACTAGCAATGATTATTAGTTTTGTTGATCTCAAAAGAAAACAATAACAACAACAAAGAAAACCCCAAAACTAGCCTTTGGTTTTACTGAGTTTTACTCCTTTTACTGTTTATTATTTCATTGATTTCTACTGTGAATTTTATTAATTTCCCCTTGGTGCTTACAGTGGCTGTAATTTGCTATTCTTTTTCTACTTTCTTTCTTTCTTTTTTTTTTTTTTTAAGATTTTATTTATTCATGAGAGAGAGAGGCAGAGACAGACCTAGGCAGAGTGAGAAGCAGGCTCCCTGCAGGAAGCCCAATAGGGTTTGATCCCAGGACCCCAGGATCATGCCCTGAGCCAAAGGCAGGCAGACCCTCAACTGCTGAACCAGCCAGGTGTCCCTCTTTTTCTACTTCCTTAAGGTGTATGCTGAGGTCATGATTTTAGGCATTTCTTGGAAATTTAGTGCTATAAATAATTTCTAAATACTGTTTTATTTTTTTTCCTTTTTTTTTTTTTAAATTCATTTATGATAGTCACAGAGAGAGAGAGAGAGAGGCAGAGACATAGGCAGAGGGAGAAGCAGGCTCCATGCACCGGGAGCCCGACATGGGATTTGATCCTGGGTCTCCAGGATCGCGCCCTGGGCCAAAGACAGGTGCTAAACCGCTGCGCCACCCAGGGATCCCCTAAATACTGTTTTAGCTGCATCCCACAAATTTTGATATATCTTCATTTTTATTCAGTTCAGAGTACTTCGTACTTTCCCTATTGATTTCTGACTCATGGATTTTTAAAATCTTTTTGTCATTGGTTTCTGCTTCAATTCCATTGTTTTTAGAACTTACTTTCTATGACTTGAATCTTTTACTTTTTGGAATGTGGTCTTTCTTGGTAAATGTTCTGTGCGCATGTTAAAAGAATGTGTATTTTGTTGCAGTTCAGTGTTCTGTAAATATCAATTGGGACCGGTTTGATTGATAGTGTTGTTTAGATTTTTGTCCTTTGTGTATTTTGAAGTATGTTAAATGTATACATGTTTAGGATTATTTTATGTTCATCAGTTGACCCGTTTGTTGTTATAAAATGACTTTATCCCTGGTAATATTATTTTTTAAAATCCCTACTAATAATCTTTGCTTTTTTAAATGATTTATTTGTTTATGCATGAGAGACGCACAGGGAGAGGCAGAGACACAGGTAGAGGGAGAAGCAGGCTTCCCTCAGGGAGCCCAATCAGGGACTTGATCCTGGATGCATGAGCTGAAGGCAGACGCTCAACTGCTGAGCCACCCAGGTGTCCCTAATCTTTGCTTTGAAATCTGTGTCTGATATTAATACAGTTATTCCAGCTTTAATTTGAATAGTGCTTGCACGATATATTTTATTCTTTTTAAATTTTTTATTTTTTTTTAAGATTTATTTTATTCATGAGAGACACAGAGAGGGAGAGACACAGGCAGAGGGAGAAGCAGGCTCCCTGTGGGGAGCCCAAGGCAGGACTCGATCCCAGGACCCCAGGATCTCAACCTGAGCCAAAGGCAGAGCGGCCCAGGCGTCCCTGCATGATACATTTTAACCTTTAGCCTACTGAGCCTTTATTTTAAGTTACATTTCTTATAGGCAACATATAGTTGTCTGTAGCCTTCCTTTTTTTTTTTTTTTTAAGATTTTATTATTTTAGAAAGAGCAGGAAAAGGGGGAAAGGGAGGGAAGAAAGAGAATCCAAAGCAGAGTCTGTACTGAGCATGGAGTCGAAAGCAGGGCTGGATCTTAGGACCTCCGCTGAAATCAAGAGTCAGACACTTAACCAACTGAGCCACCTAGGTGTCTCGATAGCCTTGCTTTTTATTTATTTTTTAAAGATTTTATTTTTTTATTAATGAGAGACACAGAGAGGGAGAGAGGCAGAGACACAGGCAGAGGGAGAAGCAGGCTCCATGCAGGGAGCCTGACGTGGGACTTGACTCCAGGTCTCCAGGATCAGGCCCTGGGCCACCGGTGGCGCTAAACTGCTGAGCTACCCAGGCTGCCCTAGCCTTGCTTTTTAAAAATAAAAGCACAATCTCAGCCTTTTAATTACTGTTTAGGCCATTTATATTTAATGTGATCATTGATATTGTTGGGTTTAAGTCAGCCATCTTGCTATTTATTTTCTAATTGTCTCATCTCTAGTTTCTATTTTCCTCCTTTTTTTTCCTTTTTGCCTGCTATATCAGTATTTTTTTTTAGTTTAGTATTTTTTATGGTTATGTTTAATCACCATTTTTTTTTAGTTGTGAGTCTGTTAGTTGAATGGTTACTTGAGAGTTTATAGTGTCCATCTCTAACTTATTACAGTTTACCTGCAAATAATACTATTAAGAACCTTATAAGATTATACTTCCATTTCTTCCCCTGTTTGTGCTATTGTTATATATATTTACGCATATACATACCATGTCTGATGCTTTTCATTCCTTCATGGAGATCCATATTTCCATTTCCATTTTTCTACTTAGGACTTTCTTTAACTTTCTTTTTTGGATAGTGGTGTAGGTTTGCTCATTATGGTTTTTTTCCAGGTTTTGTGTCTAGAAAAGTTTGTATTTCACCTTTGATTTTGGAAGATACTTTTGATGTTGCTCAGCTTTTCTTACCAGCATTATTTTTAGCAAGAAATCTGATGTCATTCTTACCTGTTTTCATTTGTATGTAACACATCTTTTTCCTCTGGCTCCTTTTAAGATTCTTTTCAGTTTGAGCAGTTTGATAATGACATGCCTTGGTGTAATTTTTCAGTGTTTATTTGCTTAGTATTAGTTGGACTTTTTGGATCTGTAGGCTTATAGTTTTTCATCTAATTTGGAAAAATTTTGGCCATTATATCATCACATATTTTTGGTCCCTCCTACCTTAACACATATATTAGGGTGTTTACAGTTGTCTCAGAGCTTACTGATGTTGTTATGTGCTTTTTCTCCCTCTAGTCTTTTTTTCTGTTCATTTTTCATTTTGGTATTTCTGTTACTTTGTTTTCAAATTCATTGATTTTTCTTCTGCAGTATTTAATCTGCTGCTAATCCCATCTAGTAAATTCTTCACCTTAGATACTATTTATGTTATAGTCAAGTGGGATCTTTTTTATATCTTTCATGTCTGTACTTAATCTCTTCAGTCTTTCCTCTTGTTTTTGATTATATGGACTACAGTTACAACGGCTATTTTAATGTCCTTGTCTATCAGTTCTATTATTTGTGTCATTCTTGGTCTTTTTCTCCTGATTTCTCCTCATTATGGCTTTTCTTTGACTCCTAACTCTGCGAAACGAACTAGGGGTGGTGGAAGGGGAGGTGGGCGGGGGGTGGGGGTGACGGGCACTGAGGTGGGCACTTGATGGGATGAGCACTGGGTGTTATTCTATATGTTGGCAAATTGAACACCAATAAAAAATAAATTTATAAAAAATATGGCTTTTTTTTCTTTGCATACCTGTTAAGTTTTAATTGGATGTCAGGTATTGTTACTAAATTGGGACTATTTTGTATTCCTGTAAATGCCTTGAGCTTTATTTTGTGAAGCTCTTAAGTTATTTGGGAACAGTTTATTTCACATCTTAAGTTGTGTTAGGTAGGACCAGAGTAGCTTGCATTTTTTATCTATCTATACGTCTATCTTTTTTTAAAGAATTTATTTATTTATTTATTTATTTATTTATTTATTTATTTATTTATTTAAATATTTTATTTATTTATTCATGAGAGACACAGACATAGGCAGAGGGAGAAACAGGTACCTGGAGGGGAACCTGATGTGGGACTTGATCCTGGGACTCCGGGATCACGCCCTGAGCCAAAGGCAGATGCTCAACGGCTGAGCCACCCCAGCGTCCCTAAAGATTTTATTCATTCATTCATTCATTCATTCATTCGAGAGAGAAAGAGAGAGAGAGACAGAGATACAGGCAGAGGGAGAAGCAGGGTAGGCTCCATGCCCTGGGCTGAAGGCAGCGCTAAACCGCTGAGCCACCCGGGCTGCCCTCTATCTAACTGTCTGTCTGTCTATCTATCTATCTATCTATCTATCTATCCATCCATTTTATTGATTTGTTCATGGGAGAGAGAGAGAGAGAGGCAGAGACAGAGGCAGAGGGAAAGCAGGCTCCCTGCAAGCAGCCCGATGTGGAACTCGATCCCAGGACCCCAGGATCATGACCTGAGCTGAAGGCAGATGCTCAACCGCTGAGCCACCCAGGGATCCCTGGAGTAGCTTTTAGTTTAGGACTAATTTGATCCTGCTACTGAAGCAACACCCATCTAAATGCTCTTCCTGATTCCTTGTAACTAAGTTGGTAGGAAGAGGTACTCTTCTCAGCTCTGTGTGAGCCACGATGAGTTTTTCCTCTTATTCCTTTTGGATGGTGCTTTCCCTGGCCTCAGTAGTTTCCTCACACACGTGCACTGATCAGTACTCAGCTAAAGACTTGAGGGGACCATCTTGGATATTTTCCATGTTCTTTCCCTGTGAGAATCTGCCCTGCAAATTTGCCTACTTCCATGTCTCCCCAGACTTCTAACTTCATCTCCCCAATTGAGAGTGACTGTTGGGTTCCCTGCAGGATTGGGCTATGCCTTTCACATTGAGTTAACAATAGCGGATCTTTTCTGCAGGGAAAGAGGTTGGGCTTGCTCTTCTTCCAGTGTTTTATAGCAGTAGGTTATGGCGCTTGTGAATAACTGCCACCTCAATCCTTTTGATTTGATGAACTGGTTTTACCATGGTAGAATGACTTTGGTAGTATGTTTCATACCTGTAGAGTGAGAAGCAGTTTTTGTTAAATTGCTCACAGGGTGGTATGATAATGTGTGTTTTGGAGATGTTGGACCAGATATCTCTAAGACTTCATTTTCAAGATGGTACTGACTCCTTGTGTGTGTGTGTGTGTGTGTGTGTGTGTGTGTGTCTGTGTAAAATATGTATCACATATACATGTCATATTATTGTGTATGTTACATATAACATTAACATAGGTAATATGTAACAGTTTATACACAATATGTATGACATGTATATGTAATCAATGCTTTGTGTTTTATTTCTGTAGAAATCCCACTCAGCCATGATCCCCAACCATAGGGCTTACCAGAAGGTACAAAATCTTTCAGTACTGGTGCAGGAAGCATCAGTATTTTTTATTGGTCATTTTGTTGATGATATAAATCAAGATATTTCAGTACTTTTATATATGAGATTTGTTTAAAATTCTGCAGTTGGTTTTACTTAATTATTAATTCATGTCATGTAAACATTAAATAGCTATTGCTGTCTTAGCACAAAATCTTCCTTACATCATTTATTCAACAAATGCTTTTTGAGTGTCTATTGTGTCAGACCTTTGCTACACACTGGATAGATGAGTAGGAGGATGGAATCTGGAATGAGAGAAGTAATCTTCCCACTGTATTCTGTGGAGATAATCCTAGTCTAAAGTAGTGGCTGTTTGGTCTCAGACATTTTTATAATCTTGAAAATTATTGTGAACTGTAAAGAGCTTTTGTTTATGTGAGTTATATCTGTTGATACTATATTAATTAGAACTGATATGTCTTTAAGCATATTAACTCAGTGTTAATAAACGCTAACAGTAATAAGCTTATTGCAGATTAATGATATTCTTCTGAAAAATATCTAAGACATTGTTTTATATTTTGCAAATCCCTTTATTTTTTATTTTTTTTGCTTTTTTTTTTTTTTTGCAAATCCCTTTAATGTGTGGCTGAATGTCTAATATTTCAAGTCCGTATCCTTTTTTAATACTGGAAATTTGTCAGCTCAGTTTTCTCCTAGACATCATGGGTAGTCAGACAATTAGAAGATTGCTTAGTGCACTTAGAATCAGAATGGGGGAGTGATCTCTAATAGGGGTACCCCCTCTTTAGGAATTGACTGTTGGCCAAGGATTACCATTCATGTAAAAGGTTCTCAGTAAATATTTGTTTAATGATTAATTTAATAATTATGGAGAGGTTTTGGCGTTGGTTTCACTGCTGGTACTCCTTCACTGTTCAAGCAAGCAATAAATTTGAGTTATGTGAAGCACTTTTAGCTCAAAATGGTTAAACTAATTTGATCTCTGAGTCTGGGGAATGAAAAGGGAAGATTCTGTAGTAGTTTCTCACAGAACTTAAATTGTTTTATACGAAGACTATCGCTAATGTAAGTTAATTGATGAAATATGCCAGGTTTTGTGATAGATTGTATCATAAGAACTAGCACACTATTGAAAATGTCATCAGAACCAGCTAGCAGTTTAGGGAGTACTTACGTATCAGTTGAACTTTGATACACGTATCACGACAAAGTCTTACACTATAAAGTTATATAGTCTTTTGAGATACAATAGAATTCCTTAATATTTGTTCTTCTTCCTCTCAGTTATCTTCATCTGTTTTGAAGCACAAGACCTATCAAACCACTGTAGATATGGACAAAGAAGAAAGGAAGACTATCAACCAGGGCCAAGAAGATGAAATGGTAACTGGTTTTTATAATTTATTTGTCAAGTATGAATAATTTATTATTATTTCTATAATATTATTCCAAGGAACTAGAAAACTATATAAAACAACAACAAAACACTAAATCAATGTGCTTTCCTCGCCCTGTGTTTTTTTGAATGGGGATTATGTAATGTTTCTATTTGCTGGTTTTAGTATAATTCCTGTTTGACTTGTGAACTGTAATACTTAGAGGAGTATGCTTTTTTATTTGATAATTGAAGCAGTTAGCTAATGCTTTAAATATAATCGCAAATGTAAGATTTGTAATTTTGATTTATAAAAGAGGTTTAAAATAAGTTTAGGGGTGCTGGGGTAACACAGTCGGTAAAGCATCTGCCTTTGGCTTAGGTCATGATCCCAAGGTCCCGGGATCAAGCCCTGCATCAGGCTCCCTGCTCAGAGGGGTGCTTGCATCTCTTTCTCCCTCTGCTGTTCCCCCTGTGTGTGCTCGCTCTCTATCAAATAAATAAATAAAATCTTAAAAAAAATCAGCTTAATAAAAAAACAACTTTATTTTTTTTATTTTTTTTATTTTTTTTTGAAAAAAACAGCTTTAAAGCTCTTTGTAGTAGCGGGGAGATAAGGTTGTTAGGGAAAATGGAAGACACCCCATTAAATGTGAATTTCAGATAATCAAGGAATAAGTTTTTTTTAAAGATTTGATTTATTTATTCATGAGGTTGATTTATTTATTCATGAGGAACACACAGAGAGAGGCAGAGACACAGGCAGAGAGAGAAGCAGGCTCCATGCGGGGAGCCTGATGTGGGACTTGATTCCAGGACTCTGGGATCATGCCCTGAGCCAAAGGCAGATACTCAACTACTGAGCCACCCAGGTGCTCCAAGGAATAATTTTTTTTGTATAAACATGTCTCATATGTTGCTAGGCTAAACAAGAATATTTTGCTAAATTTTTTATTGAAAATTTAACTAGGCCCCCTGCATTTTCACTTGCTAAATTTGGCAACTGTTGTTAGGTTATGGTAGTGGAGGGGCTAAAAAACAACTGGAATATTTTGGTTCGGGAGGTCAAATTTGATCAGTCACGGTGGTATTGAGACATTTAGTTAATCGTTTGGGAGAAAAATAAATTTAAAACTTAACTTCATCTAAATACAGTGTGATATTATGGTTTATGTCCTGACACAGAAATAAGACAGTGGATGGGCAGCCCGGGTGGCCCAGCGGTTTAGCACCGCCTTCAGCCCAGGGCATGATCCTGGAGACCTGGGATCGAGTCCCACGTCGGGCTCCCTGCATGGAGCCTGCTTCTCCCTCTGCCTGTGTCTCTGCCTCTGTCTCTCTCTCGCTCTGTGTGTGTCTCTCATGAATAAATAAATAAAATCTTAAAAAAAAATTCTAAAAAAAAGAAATAAGACAATGGAAAAACTAGTGAAATTCTGATAAAAACTAGGTGTAGTTAATAGTAATCGACATTGGTACATCTCTTGATGTTGACAAGTGTACTAAGTTTACCAAGGGTAAAACCAGAGGAAGGGTATACAGGAACTCTTATTAATGTTTTTGTAACTTTTCTGCAAATCTAAAATCATTCCAAAATTAAGTTTATTTAAAAAAAAAAACAACTACCTTTTATATGACAAGACAGTTAATACTCATTGGGAAAACAACAAACTTTGGCATTTTGCACTGCTATCATTTGATATTTAATTTTATGATCACCATGTCCATGCAGGAAATTTATGGCTATAATTTGTGTCGCTGGAAGCTTGCTGTAGTTTCTCTAGGAGTGGTTTGCACTGGTGGCTTTCTCCTCCTCCTCCTCTACTGGATGCCCGAATGGCGGGTGAAGGCGACCTGTATTAGAGCTGCAGTTAGAGACTGTGAAGTGGTGCTGCTGAGGACTACTGTAAGTCTATGTATTTATTGGAAGTTGATTATTCGAGGAGTAAAATAATGCTTTTGTGTACTTGTTTCAAAATAATATATGAGGAGAATAGCACTGCTAGGATATAATTTAGGAATAGTAATCCTAAAAGCATTTGTGTTCTAAGTAAGTATTATCATAGTGATTAGAATATAAAGGATTCTTAAAGATGATTGTATCAACCTCTTCCTTTTAAAATTCTTGATGTACCCAGAGATTAAATGCTTGTCTGTCAAAGTCACCAGCCAGTTTAAGGGGTGTATCAGGCAGCTCACTGGACCAGCTGCCCTTCTATGTGATGCTGCTGCTTCCCCGGTTTTTTTTTTTTTTTAATCTTGATTGGAAGGATTTTATCAGAGGCTTTAATTTTTGGTCTCAGTACATTGAGGGGTAAATTAAGAAATTACACTCATCTTTCTTGGGATATTAGTGAAGTATGTCATAAAATGGGGAGCAATGGAAAGCACTTCATGATATTCATGTTTATAACAAATTTATACATCTTTAAGAAGTGGTTTAAAAAGTGGTTTAACATTTAGTGAGTAGGAAGTTAGGAATCAAGAATATGTAAAGAATGGGAATTAAATATATATAGGCAGTAATGTAACATACATAATTGATTTTTTATCCCTTTCTCTCTTACAAGGATGAATTCAGAATGTGGTTTTGTGCAAAAATTCGCTTTCTGTCTCTGGAAACTCGCCCATTTTTGAGTCCAAAATCTATGGCCAGTAAAGTTTCAAATGGCCACACTGTTCATCTAACTGAAAATTTAGCTGAAGAAAATAGGCATGAGATAAGTAAATATTCACAGACTCAACCACACCAGGTATTGTGATTTTAGTGTCAAAGAAACTTTATTTTTGTTTGGGGATAAATTCATATACATATAAAATTCTTATTACTATAAATAACACAGTTTAGGTACTATTAGAAGAAGAAGACTGCATTTGTATGTGATCACTTTAACTTTATTTTTTTATTTATTTTTTTTTTGATCACTTTAATGGGTAAATAGATTTGTGTTGGTAAACTTGATCATTAATAAGTGATGATGCCTTTTTTTTCTTTCTTTTTTTTGTGGGGGTGATGATGGTTTTTGATGTAACATTTATGTGTGTGTCCCACAGATCCGTTATTTCACCCACCACAGTGTAAAATACTTCTGGAATGATACCCTTCACAATTTTGATTTTTTAAAGTAAGTATTTTTCTTTTGTTTGGATTATATTATGAATACCTTGAAAATGTTCCAGATAAAGAATTCATTGTAGTGTTAACATAAAATTGAAGCGGTATTTATTACATAACTTTTATTCACTTATTAAGTCCCTGGTACTTATTAACCATTTTAGGATAAATCCTACTTTTAACCTGTACCTTGGCAAAATCACATAAAAGTTTGAAATAGTTCATGTTAGACAGTATGGTTCTCCACATCCACTGAATCTGAGTTCTTTTTGTGGGTTCATTTCAAGGTGAATTTTGAGTATACTTCAGAATATCTGAATTCTGTCAGAATATCTGAATTCTGATTTCCCAAATTGATGACAGTTCCATCTATTTGTCCTTGAGGGATGGAGTAACAGATAAACAGAAATTTAACTTGTGGATAAAGATTCAGATGTTGTTAAAAGTGTTAAGCTTTGAGTAGGACAAATTGGAGAAATCCCTTAAAATTTATTTTTTATGAAAGCCTCAAGTTATATAAGTACTAGATTAATTAGGATTCTATTTTTATTGCTATTGTTAAAGTGATTATTATAAAAACTTATGATGTATTATTATTACTTGAGTGCTGAAGGAATTCTTAATATTAGCAATACAAAGAGAATCACCGTATGAACATTTAAAATATTCATGCGTGGATTTTTTTCTCAGACACTAAAGAATTGGAATATTCTGGAATAGCCTTGGGCATTTCCACATGTCTAGTTCTGAAGACCATTCCTAGTTAAGAACTATTGCCTTGTAGGACACGGCCAGTGAGCTGCCATTTTGTTTTTTTTAAAAAAAATACTTGGAGTTGATCCTGCTGCTTTTGGAGAAGTCATCAACTTCAGTGGGAAAAAAAAAGTCAAACCTTATTTGCCTCGTGGCATTTATTTTTAATTTTTATTTATTTATGATAGTCACAGAGAGAGAGAGAGAGAGAGAGAGAGAGAGAGAGAGAGAGAGAGGCAGAGACATAGGCAGAGGGAGAAGCAGGCTCCATGCACCGGGAGCCCGACGTGGGATTCGATCCCGGGTCTCCAGGATCGCGCCCTGGGCCAAAGGCAGGCGCCAAACCGCTGCGCCACCCAGGGATCCCCTGCCTCGTGGCATTTTCCAGCTATTGAAACTTGTAGAATTTAAACTTATCCCAATGATGGCAGTTAGTTATGGAGCTTAGTTTTTCTATCTGAACAAAAGTAGAAAAGGATTGGAGTTAAATGATGTGTAAGATCTTCAGAGTTTTGTGACTACAGTATCTCAGTTAAAATAAGCATAATTAAGACATTTTGGGGGAGAGGTATATCTGTTGGTTGAATCCAACTCAAAATTGTTAGATTTTAGAGAATACCTGTGATCCATATAAATTCTGTACTTCTGGGTTTGTAATAGAACAGGAACAGATTTGGATTGTTGGTTTTATAGAAAGACAAATCAATGAATAGGATTTCTAACATGAAGCTTAAAAAATTGAAGAAGGGGAAAACTATATTAGTCATACTTTACCTTTAATTTTATTAACTTATTAGCTCTTACAGTTTTGGTAAAACCTTAATGGATAATAATATTATATAAACTTGAGCATTTAGAGCCATCTTATGTGATAGATAACATTGGATAATATAGAATTTGGCACATTTGAGACTTAGAAGTTTCATTATTGTTTATCTTAGGAGTTTGAGATTTAAAAATTCTCATTCATTATCTCAGTTTTTGTTAAGGGTTTCTGTTTGTGAGGAAGTCACAATTTAAAATCAGGATATAGAAAAATGAGGCATTAAGACATTTGGATATTTTAAACTTTGTTTAAAGTAAAAACTTTGGATTTATTTAGGGGACTGGATGAAGGTGTTTCTTGTACGTCAATTTATGAAAAGCATAGTGCAGGACTGACAAAGGGGATGCATGCCTACAGGTAATTTTTATCCAACTAAAGTTAGATCTATTATCAAAATTTCTAAATAAAGTAGTATATATAGTTCACCCTTTTACCATATAGTTGTACATATTAACAGGTATTTAAATATTATAGACATAGTAGTTGACAACTTACTGATTTTATTTGGGTAAGACTGTCTTTGAGTTTAAGAATTACGGAAATGTTGACGCTGGAGTTTTGAAGTTGATGTCCCTAAAAATATACCATATTTCATCAATTCTAAGTTGCACATTTTTCCACATTTTAACATCTCTAAAGGGGAGATGTTTCATACAGTGGGTGGTGTGTCATCCTTTACTTGAGAGCATTTTTATCTTGATGGCACATAAAATAATGGATATGGCTTATAATTGATAGGATCTTAGATTTTCTGAAATGTATTGGGAATTGTAAGCATGAACTTAAAATTTACCATAATGAATAATTGTTAGTTGGAGTGCATATTCTTTTTAATCATGTTATTATTTGCTGTGGCATAAAAATATACCAGTGTATTACATAGTTTGAGTATAAATGCCTCAAATTAAATTAGCAGTTTTCTTCTATTCTAATAGCATGTTTTTTCAACAGGTTAGGAGATAAAAAATTAATTCATTCAGACTTATACTTCATAAAAGGCAAGAGTTACGCATTACTCTGTCGTATAGAAAGTACTTCCAGGAGTCTGAGTGGAAGGATTTAAACAACTTTTTGAAAGCATTTTTTAAAAAGTCAAATGTACACTGTTTTTGAAATAAAACGTTCTCAATACAGTATTGTACAGTATTGAAAAATAGTACAGGACCCCTCAAATATATTTATTTAGTCTCTTGCAAAAATTAATTGCAATTCAAAATTTTTGAGGTCTGCTATATTCAAGGATGGAAAAAAAAGTGTTTGCAGCCATGGTTATTATAGATTAGTGGGAAAGATAACTTGTCACATAAGGAGATAGGAGGCAGAATGAAATGTGTAGTTTTCCAGTATTGACTACTTTGATTTAAATAGTGTAGGTAGAAAATTAAATTGTAGAAGACAAGTATGTAGAAACATGAATGTTTAAGCTCCAGATTTAAGAGCAATCTGTGGTTTGAACCTTATCTAATGAAATGCCATCCATATATTATACTATTATAATATAATATAATGTAACACTATTATTATGTTTTCCTGTTATAGAAAATTGCTTTATGGAGTAAATGAAATTACTGTGAAAGTGCCTTCTGTTTGTAAGCTTCTAATTAAGGAGGTAAGACAACATTTGTGATCAATAGAGTTGTCAATTTGAAAAGAGCCCCGATTGGGGCAGCCCAGGTGGCTCAGCGGTTTAGCGGGTGGCTCAGTGGTTTAGCGCCTGCCTTTGGCCCAGGGCGTGATCCTGGAGACCCGGGATCGAATCCCACGTCGGGCTCCCTGCATGGGGCCTGCTTCTCCCTCTGCCTGTGTCTCTGCCTCTCTCTCTGTGTGTCTTTCATGAATAAATAAATAAAGCTTTAAAAAAAAGAAAAAAGAGCCATGATTTAAGTAATAAGATATTTTTGGTTTTCTGTTTCTTAGTTTCTCCCTCACTCTTTTTTCTTTTCTTTCTTTCTTTTTTTTTTTTTAAACTGGAAGGTAGGGGATCCCTGGGCGGCCCAGCAGTTTAGCACCGCCTTCAGCCCAGGGTATGATCCTGGAGTCTCGGGTTCGAGCCCCACGTCGGGCTCCCCGCATGGAGCCTCTGCCTGTGTCTCTGCCTCTCTCTCTCTCTCTGTGTCTTTCATGAATAAATAAATAAAATCTTTAAAAAAACCCTGGAAGGTAAAAGTAGTAACTCTGGTAGAGAAATAATTTGGGGGCATAAATTACCATTTTAATTAATTACTTATTTTGCTTTTCTTATCTGTACATTTTTTTTTAAAGATTTTATTTATTTATTCATGAGAATACACAGAGAGGAGAGAGAGAGAGGCAGAGACACAGGCAGAGGGAGAAGCAGGCTTCACGCAGGGAGCCTGACGTGGAACTTGATCCAGGGTCTCCAGGATCACACCCTGGGCTGCAGGTGGCGCTAAACAGCTGAGCCACTGGGGCTGCCCTGTACATTTTTTTTTTTTTAACTCAGTACGTTGCACATGTAAATCTTGCCCTATTTTATAGATGTATACACCTGTTTTTTTTTTCTTTGATTTTTAAACAGTTTATCATATTTATTCTTCATGTGGTATTTTATGGTGTATTTTTTGGGAACTAGACATTATACCGTAAGTTTGGAATACAAAACATGACCTGATGATAGACATTGAGGAATTGTACTTTATCCTGGGAAGGAAATGGGTCAATGATTATTGTAGTCACTGCCCAGTTACAGGTGCCATTTAGGAGATGTGAATAAAAGTTAAACATATTAAGGAACGAAGTAAGGATTTTGCCTGGCAGAGTTAGGCTCTCTGGTCTTCCTTTTGGTTTTTGGCTAAAGATCAGGAGTTGAGTGAATACTTACAGTAGTGCTACAGAATGTTTTCCCTAAGTTCCTGAGAGTAACCATATAATGTTGCTTGAGAACGTATCAAAGTGTTGTGATTAGGAATTAGAAAGCCTTGTTTATAATATAATTCCATCAGTAACTAGCTTTGATCATTAGAAAATCTTTCTGCTGCTCTTTTATAAGTTGGAGTAAGTCCTTTCAAATTATCTCATTTAATTTTGAATAAAATGGGACTAAATATGAGAAAGTGCTTTGAAAATATACAAGCATCACTTTAAGACATTTGGGGGAAGTTGTTAATGAAATAGAATACTATGAAAACAAAGTCCATTGCCAGGATTCCCTTATCTCCTTTAGGTTTTAATTCTTAATTATTTCCTTAGAGAATGCAAAACAGTGTAACTTATCTAATATTTGTCTTCCCTGTAGATTCCAGTGAACCTTTGACTTAAAGGAAAATTGGTATTTGGAGTTCATAATAAGTAAACATTTGTTCCATTTAATTAAGGATTTTATATCCTTTAGTATCCCAGTAATTATTGGAAGTAAATGTACTTTTATTGCTGAAGTAGAATGAAGAATAGTTAAATAGACATATTTTAGCTATTTCTGGCTGAATCTCTATTTGGATTTGGTATGGATCTAAATGGATGCAAATCATTTAAATTAAGCTTCTTTAACCAAATTATAGTAGGTTGATTATAAAAAAGTTCTATGCTAATATCTTGCCCTACTCTTTCAGTAGTACGTGTTGCCCTAGGTATCAGAGTACAGTACAGAGGGTATCCTCAAATATCTTGTTAATTATTTCTTAAATGAAAAGATGGAACATCTGTATTGTTATAAAGACCTCATTCATTTTGACTTAAAAATCTTGTTTTTTAGGTTCTCAACCCATTTTACATTTTCCAGCTCTTCAGTGTTATACTATGGAGCACTGATGAATACTATTATTATGCTCTGGCCATTGTGATTATGTCTATAGTGTCAATTGTAAGCTCTCTCTATTCCATTAGAAAGGTAAGTCCAATTTATTAACAGCTTTCACATTGTGTATTTTGTAGTATTATGTAAGGTGTGTATGATCGTATTTGGTACAAAGTAATACTTAATATAGTTATTTTTTTGTTATATGAATATGTACTCCTTTCCCTCTTTTTTCGAGAATGGGGAAGGCAAGTGCTTTTTAGAGTTAGACTACCACTGGACTGGTTAGAGGGCATAGGGATCTATACATGCTTATCACAAGCTGGAATACTGGAAGAGTTATTGCACTCTTTTCAGGACTTTCATTAAAGTGCTAATCCTCGAATAATCTTTGAATCTTTTCGTCTTGACATTTTTAACGGCAAAGTAATATGCATTTGCCATATTAACTTCCCTTATTTTATATCACATTTGCTTTTTAATATCTTGAAGAATAGGCTTATATTAAGTAGTTTTTACATTTTTTTTAAATTTCAGCAATATATTATGTTGCATGACATGGTTGCAGCTCACAGTACTGTGAGAGTTTCAGTTTGCAGAGTGAATGAAGGTAAGTACTTAAGGTAACTCTTGGAAAAATAAACCAAGTAAGATACCCATTAAGCACTAATGACTAAAGCAAGACCAATGTATTATACATATACATTCGTTTTTTTAAAAAAGATTTCATATATTTACTTGCACACGTTCACAAGTTGGGGGAAGGGCAGAGGGAAAGGGAAATGAACTCACTGAGCTGGCAGCCGCACCCGGGCTCTGTCCCAGGACTCTGAGTCGAAGTCAGATGCTTGACTGACTTGAGCCAACCAGATGCCACCTTGTACATTCATTTTTTAAGAAATAAAAATAAGTATTTGGATTTGTACTCCTCTGACGTTTCAGATTCATTCCTGTAAAATTGTATTTTTCTTATTCTACTATGTGACAAGTACTGTGGTAGGCTCTGGAGATGCAGTGGTTACCAATATGGACACAGTGCTTGTCATCACTGATCTTCAGTCCAGTTGGAAAGGCAGATGATAACTAGCAACAAGAAAGTGTGACAAATGCTATCTATGGAGGGGTCAGGAGATTTAGATATTAGAGCTCATTTACTGTAGGTATCAGGGATGGCTATTGGGAAAAATATTTTTAAGTGGTTGAATTAGGTAAGAGGTCGGTGAAGGGGAGGGGTGAAAGAGGGAGAGGAGAGGGTTCTAAGTGCTCAGTCTGCTGGAAATGAAAGGTAGCTCAGTCATTGTAATAAGAGAAAGGAATTCAGTGTGGCAGGTGTAGCAACTAGATGATGGCCATCTAAGGCACATTAAGGAATTTGGTCTCATTCCAAAAGGCAATGGAAAGCCATTAAAGGGTTTTTAAGCAGGCTAGTAATCTGATGTTTGCCTTTTTGCAAAAATCATTCTTGCTGTGTGTTTAGATCAACTTTTTTAATTAAATCAACTTAAAAAAAAGATTTTATTTATTCATGAGAGACACAGAGAGAGAGAGAGAGAGAGAGAGAAAGAGACAGAGACAGAGACAGAGACAGACAGATATAGACAGAGACACAGGCAGAGGGAGAAGCAAGCTCCATGCAGGGAGTCCAATGTGGGTGGAACTCAATCCTGTGACCCTGGAATCATGCCCTGAGCTGAAGGCACTCAACCACTGAGCCACCCAGGTGTCCCTTTAGATGGGTTTAGAGGAGAATAATGTTGAAGACCTGAAATGGATCAAGATATGAGGGTTGTGGAGATGGAGAGAAACAGGATTGGGCTGAAAGATACTTAAATGTGGCCATCGGACAGGATTTAGCAATTCATCGGATGCGAGGTGTTAGAGCAGTGTCAGGCTCTGAGGGATGGACATGGGTGCCATTTAATTAAATTAGGAACACTGGAGGAGAAGCAGTACTGTAGGAAAGGATAACATTTTAGATATGTTAGTTCATCTGGTGCAGTATTGAAGGAAGTGTAAAGGACATAAAGAGACGGCACAGCAGCATGGGCCTTGGAGGTAGTAGCTATAGTAGCTGTTTTGATTAATTGAGAATACCAAATCAGCCTCCAGTCCCTCCGCTCAGTACACTACATCTGAGCATAAACACTGTTTGGCCTGGCAGGTGATTCCTTCCTTGTGCTTCCTGGTCACTTGCAGCTTTAGTGGGGAGTATCTATCTTCTCCTTTGGTGCTCATCCACTTCCTGCTCTGCAGAAGACACTGGGGATGCTAGGACATTGCATCTAATGTGTGTCTTCCTTACCTCCTTTGTAAAGGCTGCCAAGTCATTGGTATTTTGTTTCTTGGTATACCTGAGAGGAGGAGACTTTCAAGTGGCATTAAAGCTTTGAAAGAGTCGAGTTTATTTAAAAATGAAAATTATTATGCCGACTATGTGCTTAATATCACTACAATTCTTTAGAAGTTGTTTCCTCATAGCTTAGGGAAGGAAGAGTTTTGTCTTACAGACTAACATCACAAACAATAGTTTTCTCTTTACTTGTCTTTGTTTACAAACTAGCAGATCTCTTTTCTTTTTTTTTTTTTTTCAGATCTCTTTTCTGAGCATAGTAATAAAACCTCAGGGAGGGAAGGAATTCAGAGTCTAAATGTAAGGCAGTCTTAACAAAAACCTCCTTTTACTTGGAAAGATCTTTTAAAAGATCTTTAGATCTTTTTAGAAAGATCTAAAAGTGTTTAGCTAAACTGAATGTAATGCACAAGTTTCTGTTTTTAAATGTACAAATTTCTAAGGAAATAATGATCTAGATAAATGTTTAATTTATTTTGTAAATTTATTTAAAATAGATGTAAAATATTAGGACTATTTTAGGAATGTTGAAGGCATTGAAATGTTAGGAGTCGTAAATAGTGGCAGTGAGAAAAAGAATAGTGTAAAAAATTGCTGTTAAAAAAAGTGCACTGGGGCACCTGGGTGGCTCGGTTGGTTAAGCATTTGCCACTAGCTCAGGTCATGATCTTGGGGTCCTGGGATCGAACCCTGCTTGGGGCTCCCTGCTAAGTGGGGAGCCTGCTTCTCCTCCCTCTGCCCCCTCCTTGCCCATGTCCACATGCTCTCTATCTCAAATAAATAAATAAAATTTAAAAAAAAGAAAGTACACTAAAATTTTCAATGCTTTCTACTGTTTCCAAGGAGTTGGAGAAATTTGAGCTTATTTAACTGTTGCAGGGAATATCCTGTGTGGACTCACTGTCTGTTTTTCTAAGAGGCTGCTTGGTCAGAGGGGACTTGGCATCACTTGTGTGTGTGTAGCTGGCGTCCTATCAGGAGACAAACTACCTGACATACTTAAACACTATGCGTTGTTAGCCTAAGCCATAATAATCTTTTTTTGTCTTACTTTCATGTATTGAGATTGTCCTGTTTAACTACATTATATATTTAACTTAGTATTGAGGTGAGGTGACCTTTTATTTACTGCAGATCTTTTATTTACTGTATTTTTATTTCAAGTTAAGGGATATACAGACTTCTCTTTTTCTTTCTTTAAATCCAGAAATAGAAGAGATCTTTTCTACAGACCTTGTGCCAGGAGATGTTATGGTCATTCCATTGAACGGGACAGTCATGCCTTGTGATGCGGTTCTTATTAATGGTACTTGCATTGTAAATGAAAGCATGTTAACAGGTAAACTAAATGAGTAACAATCAGATCAGTTGTTTATGATATTAGGATTAAGTAGTTACTGATTAAACTAATTTAAAAAACTGTCTTGTATCTATAACTATAAAACTGTATTATTTGTATTCTCAGAATGTCATGGATAACGAAGATACTTTTTTTTTTCTTTTTGAAGGGACCAAGTTTCTCATTATACTCAGTTGTGATACTAAATCATTATGCTGGTGTCCACTGTATCTTTTGGCATACTACTTTTGCTATGAAGGGAGTATTTTAGTCAGGGAAGAGGAAATAAATTCTTTGCCTACAGAGGATGGCAGCATATTTACTTCCCTATTTGATGTGTAAAAAGTGGGAATAAAGATTTTTTATTTTGCTTAAACTGGGGGGAAGTAGACTATGAAATGACTTCCTTTTGGAAATTCCTAATCTGAAGGTAGAACTTGATATCTTTTTATCACATTTTCTTTATTTTTTGTCAGAGTTAATCTGGAAGGAAGTGATTGCCATATGTTTTCAAACTGCTAGGAGTTTTGTCTTAAAACAGTCACACAAATATTCTCACATACTTGTTATCTTTGAAACGAGATGTGAATGCTTAATATTGAAAAGAATTTGGCAGTTTGTTGTTGTTTGAGAGAACTACCATATTCTGTATTTACTCTCTTTCCTAGATGGCTTTTGTCTTCTGTGTGTGTATGTATGTATGGTGGAGGTTAGGAGTAGGTCCTCACATCTTTGTGTGCTTGAGGTTGCAGAGTGCTTTTCTTTTCAGTTCAGTTTTTGGGGACAAGTGAACAGATGTTGGGGCTGTAGCAACTACTTGATATTTTTATCGGAAACTGGACAAAATGATTTCCAGATTATTACTTTAACTCACAGCTCACTTCCAGGAATTAGTATGGGAGACAAGACAATGTGTTTGGGCAAGGAAATTGGTAGAAAGAAAGCTAATTGAATAAGCTTTGTTATCCACATATGAGAACTCTTAGGAACTGTTGAAACAGTATGATAACATCTAGGTTATTTAACAATTCAAGATTTGTGTGTTTGATAATGATTTCTGTGCTTTAATTTATGATTTTTTTAATTTTAAAGGTGAGAGTGTTCCAGTGACAAAGACTAATTTGCCAAATCCTTCAGTGGACATAAAAGGAATGGGAGATGAATTCTATAGTCCAGAAATACATAAACGACACACTTTGTTTTGTGGGACTACTGTAATTCAAACTCGTTTCTACACTGGAGAACTTGTCAAGGCTGTAGTAGTTAGAACAGGTATAAAACATTTCATTTCTTCTTGCATGGTTAGCATATTTGATGTATACTGAATGTTTGAAAAACAATTCTGTTTTTGGGATAATTCTCATTTTCTTACAAAAATACAGTCATTTTCTTCTTTAAATTTTTAAAAGGATTTAGCACTTCCAAAGGACAGCTTGTTCGCTCTATACTATATCCCAAACCAACTGATTTTAAACTCTACAGAGATGCCTACTTGTTTCTACTGTGTCTTGTGGCAGTGGCTGGCATTGGGTTTATCTACACTATTATCAATAGCATTTTAAATAAGGTATGTAAATGGAACTTTTAATAAGGGTTGAGTCTTAATGATGGCATGTGGCTTCTGAGGATTTGAAATGTGGCTAATGAGAATGAAGAGCTAAACTTTTGATCTAACTTAAATTAGCTATATGAGACTTATTTTATAATGTACAAATATAGAACATTTTCATCATAGCAGAAAGTTCTTTGGGACAGCTCTGGGCTAGGTGGTCTTTTTCTTGCTCTCTGTGACCTAAAAAAGGGAGGGGCAACTACATACTCACCAAAAACTTTATTTTCTCTTAACTTCTGGAATATACAGTTATTTGTGATTACTTACTCGAAGATTCTTCTAAGAGACCTTGTCAGATTTCTTTTCTGTCCCCTTTAGAGATGGGCATAATATGGTGCTTGTACTAATAAGAGTATCTGCAGACGTTTATTGAACTTTGAAGTGTGTAGCCTGTGACACATGTAGAGCTCTTCAAAAGAAAATTTCCTTTATTATTTACTTATTTTTAAATATTTATTTATTCATGAAAGATAGAAAAAGAGACACAGAGACACAGGCAGAGGGAGAAGCAGCCTCCATGCAAGGAGCCTGATGTGGGACTCGATCCCACGATCCGGATTCAGGCCCTGAGCCAAAGGCAGATGCTCAACCGCTGAGCCACTCAGGTGTCCCGAAAATTTCCTTTAAAAATAGTTTTCATTCCACAGTCCATTGACAACTCACTGAACTTACTGTTTTCTGAAGGGAAAAGAATTGTAAATGGTTGATGGATATAACTATATACACACTTATAAAATTGAAAACAGTTTATGGATTCTTCATTGGAGAAATACCCACATTGTATTATTAAACATTTGATAGGGGGAGGGATCTGACATTTATTTTTCTGTTAATTGTAGGTAGAAATTGGGGTAATAATTATTGAATCTCTGGATATCATTACCATTACTGTGCCTCCTGCACTTCCTGCTGCGATGACTGCTGGTATTGTGTATGCCCAAAGAAGATTGAAAAAAATTGGTATTTTCTGTATTAGTCCCCAAAGGATAAATATCTGTGGACAGCTGAATCTTGTTTGCTTTGACAAGGTTGGTTCAGTTTCATAATCATTCTCAAAGGTTACTTCTGTAGCTTTTAAATATTTAGATTGAGGTTTTCTGAATGTGTTCTCTATCAGCCAATTTGCACACATTATTTAATGTTCCTCTAATACTCCTTTTTTCAACTTTCTTGGCACATGCATCATTTTTGTATATTTCTTCTCACTGCTTTTTCAGTTTTTAATGCTTAGATATTGCTTATTTGCTCAAATCTGCAATTGTCTAATCATTCACATCCAGAATTATGCCTTAGAGTAGTAGTAAAGACTTATTTGATCTTTCATGTTTTTAACAGAGTAAGCGCCATACAGATGTATTTACTGGAATTTTATTGGTATATCCGCTTAGTTGAAAGTTTGTTGTATGATTTTATTGAATATGATTCAAATTATGAAGGTCACTGATGACAAATGATGTACCTGTGTGCAATGTTCCTTGCTTCTTAAACAAAGGGTTTTCCTTCCTTCTCCTGGAATTAGTTTTCTTAAAAGTTTTATTTTGAGAATTAAACATTGGCCAGAAAACCTCCCATCAAGCTCTACTTGGTAACCAATATGATAGATATGTGATTTTTTTGCATTTTCATTATTGAGGGAAAAAAACGTGAGGTTTTTTTTTTTGGTCCTGTCCTGGGGTCTGTAGCTGGCTTAGTTGGTAGAGTGTGCGACTCTCGATCTTGGGGTTTGAGTTCAAGCCCCATGTTGGGTGTACAGATTACTTTAAAAAAATAATTATATCCCATGACTACATTTCATACTTCTCTGTTTAGAAAATTTCGCTTATGCCTTTTGGGGAGATACCACTATTAAAACTTTTCAGCAGTCACAAAAGTGGAGAAAAGATACAAGTATGAAAAGTCCTCACTCAGCTTTAAGACGTAGGCATTTTGTCAGTCTTACTTTAACTGCTTCCTTCATTTTGAAGGCGGCAGCGTCAGACATGCTTTCACTCCATGTACCTCTGTTTTATCTCTAGAAGATTACTGCAATACCATTATCTTACTCCACTTAACAAAATTAACAATTCTTTAGTATTATCTAATACCCAGTTCATATTCAGATTTCCATGTATTTCACAAAAAGTGTCTCAAATTTTGCAATTTGTTTTTTCTGTCAGAAACCAAATAACGATTGCATTGGTTACAAATTGACGATAGCAGTTGCTTTTTTTGCCCTTTGTCCCGAATCATCTTATTGAAGAAACCAGGTCATTTGCATCCTGGATTTAGCCATTTGCTTCCTCCTGATATCATTTAACTTTTTACTCTTCTCTTTTTGGCTCCTTCTGTCCTGCTGTCTCCTTCCTAGGTAGGCCTTTATTGATTGATAGGTTAATTGGTGTATTGCTCGACTGTTTTTTTTCATAATACAAACACATAAACATATGGTTCTATAAGTATGTTCCTCCTGCCTGTAGAGGAACCATAATGGAAGAAATGTTTTGCACCCTTTCCCTAACTTTAATTATTTCCTGGAAGTTATTCCTTATCAATATACAGAGATCTTACTAGTTTCCTTTGTTGACAGCTGTATCCTATTTTATTATGTATATGTAGCATAACTTTTTGTGATTTCTGTTTTTTGGAGGCATTATTCATACTTTGTACATGTGTGCTTTTTTTTTTTAAAGACTGGAACTCTTACTGAAGATGGTTTAGATCTTTGGGGGATTCAACGAGTGGAAAATACACGGTAAATATTAGCTAGATTTGATATTTATTACTTCTTAGATGTCTTAATATATGAAACATTAAAACATATAGAAAGTAATATGACAGCTGTGTACCCAACACCAAGATTAAGCCGTTGACCTTTTGCCATAATTGTTTCAGGTCTCGTTTAAGAGATTTAAATATCGCAGATAGTGCTAAAGTCTTAATCTGTTCCTACCATCATTCTGAAGTTGTGTTCTATTATCTTTGTATGTTTTTATATTTTTTCTACATCTGTCTGTAAACAAGACCTATCTGTAAATAAACATGTGACTGATATATTGTACATGTGTTTTTGCTGCTTTCATAATCTTAAGTATTGTGTAGTATTCCATGATGGGATTAAACCATAATATATATTCTAGGGAGCAGTTTTATTTTTTCCTTCATGTCCCCTTCCAATTGTTATACACATCTTGTGAGCATGTGATTGGGTTTCAGTAAACTAGCTACTTAAAGATGTCGGTGCTGGGTTATATAGCACCTGCATGGCTACAGGTTTAGTAGGGACTGCCTAGTTACTAAGTGATACCGCCCTGTAAGTGATTGTCAGACTTCTCATTTTTGCCACATGGATAGATTCAAAACGGTCTTTCATTGTGGCTCTTGCAGTTCCCTCGTTACTTGGTAAGCTGATCTTACTTTCACATTTTAGGAAGGATTGTTATTTAACATTCTTCTGTATATTGTCAGTTTATATACTGACACAATTTTTGGTTGTATTCGTAGTTTTTATTTTGTTCAGGTGGTAATCTTTTTCACTACTATGCATTGCAAAAATATTCCAACGGTGTGTCTCGTCTTTATGTTTTTGTTATCTTTTAATGGCTTAGTAGTTGTGTTTGTGTCATTTTTTTTTTCCTTTCAGAAGTCTGTGGGATTTAGGGTTTACAGTTGGAGAGAATATTGTGTGGTTCATGTGATTTCAGAGTTGTTATATCTTAGCCAATAGAATGTCACATTGTGATCTTATGTCTTCCTCCTAATGCATCCTGCCTTCAGTTCCGTTTCATCTTATATTTTATAGTTACACATCGCAGCTTTCTTTGGTCTAATGTTTGCCGAGTGTGTAGTGTAGTCTTTTCCATCGCTTTACTTTTTAATCTTTCTGTGCCGTTGTGCTCACATTTGTAATTTCAGTTATATTGGAAATTATTTCTGCCATTCTTCACTCCAGTACACACACACATTTTCTCAATTTCTCTTCCATATTTTCACACATTTTCTCAGAATTTATGCATTTTAATCTTTTACTGCTTGTCCTTAAATTATTAGTGATCATATTTAGAGTCTAAAGTTCATGGGTGTTTTTATTGGGTTTCTAAACCCCCAGGAAACCCGTGGACTGTAGAGTACTTTTTTGATTATTCCCCACCCTTATTTAGATGTATTTGTTACACAATATTTTAGGATTAGGACTTGGGTTTTATACCATCCGCAGGCTGAGATTTCCCTAGGTTTAGGACTATCTTTGCTAACCACTGCTGCTTCTGCCCCACACCCCTGGACTGCACTGCCCTCTTCTGCAGCTACATTTGTTAGTGATTCTTCCATTTTGCTGTCACTTTTGAAGGACAGTGTAGTTGCATATCTGTCCAGGGTGTCAGCTGTTCTCAGTGCTTTGACGGTGTGATTACATTTCTCCTGACTCCTTTCCTTATTGTTGTTTTAAGAATACTCCCTTATCCTTGATTTCTGCAGTTTCTTTTTACTTGTGCAGGACTCATTTGCTTCTTGATTCCAAAGATGCATGCTTTTCATAAATTCTGGAAAAATGGGAGCTTTTTTCCCTACTCTGTTATGATCTTTTCCACACTCTGTTTTCTTCATCTGGGAATCCTGACCATCGGTTAGACAAGAAACTGCCTTTGGTTCTTTCCAAGTCACATCTCCTCCTCTCCCCCCGTGGTGTCTTGTTCTTTGTCTAAGTCTTTAATTTAAAAGTGCCTTTTTTTGCATTCTTCCAGATTGCCATTCTATTATCTCAAATTTATGGGATTCTAATTCTGTCTTGTTGTGTCTGTTGAGTCATGGGAATGTTTTCCAGTGCATGTTTAAATTATGGACTTAGGCTTAGCAGGATCTTTCTGTAAGATTTCTTTGTGGCTGTGCTGTGGGAACTCCTCTCTGGAGAGTTTGTGCTTGGCCGAGAGTGGTGGTAGTGGTGCCACATGAGCTTCAATGTTACTTTCATAACCTGAGGATTTCTGGACTTGCAGTAGCACATATTCAAACCCAGATCCTATCCTGAGTGGTATAGTGGTTCAGAGTTCAGGCCCTAAAGCCAGACCTCCTGTGTTTGAATCCTTGCTCTGTCACTTAATGCTCTGTGTAACCGTGGCAACTTACTTCTCACTCTCTGTTTCCGTTTCCTTATCTATAAAATGGGGATAATAAAACCTCTTCTATGGTGTAAAGAGGACATGAGTCACATACGTGTAAAGTTACTAGAACTGTGCCTAGTGCATTGTAAATATGATATAGATATTAACTTTTTCAGAACTTTGGGGGAGGGTAGTTTGCCTTTGGATCTGCAGGTAAATTATTTTTAGTATGTTCTTTTTCTGAGATGCTCCATTCTTTTATTTAGTATATTCCTTTTCCAAGGATGCTCTTCAAGAGCACTGGCTGTCTTGGGTGAAAGAGATCCTTTCAGTTTGAACTCCCTACTTAGTATCTGGCCAGATCTCTGTGTTCTGTTCCTGTGAGGGGATTAAAGCCTAGGGCCTAAGGGTACTGAGATGGTTCCCTTCCCTTCTTCCTTTTCCTTCGGCAGTCAGCATCATGCAGGTTCACGCTCCTGGTTTTCTTCTTCCATTTCTGGCACTTGAAAATTTCCTTTTCTTGTTTATGAGCTCCGTTTCACATTTAAAACATTACGTGTTACACGTTCATTTTGTGTTTTTACAAAAGGGATTTTATGTATTCTTATTTATCATATGCCCTCAGGCAGAAGTTTTAATTTGGTATCTAGTATTTTCTATATTGGTTTGTCTGGCATACTTATTCACAATCTTAGATAATATAGTATTTTAGTTATGTATAATTTACATAGAGGGAAATATTTTTGAATGCTAAAAACTATAGTGAAAATAATATATGCAGAAATGATAACATTTTATTTCTATTTCTTAATATTTATGAAACTGGAGTGTGGTTGAAATATTTATTGCCTTGGGATTTATGAATCTAATTCAGTGCATTTTCTATTTAGTTTTCTTTTGCCAGAAGAAAATGTTTGCAACGAGGTACTGGTAAAGTCTCAGTTTGTTGCTTGTATGGCTACTTGTCATTCACTCACAAAGATTGAAGGAGTGCTTTCTGGTGATCCACTTGATCTGAAAATGTTTGAAGCCATTGGATGGGTAAGTTCAATATTTTGAAGCACATGTAACTTTAAGGAAAATAATTGTAAAAATTACCTTACAGAAGGAGATTTTTTTTCTGCTGGGTGTTTTAATAACAGGTTTATCTCATACCATAAAAGGAACTGTGTAATTTCTAAAGATATGTCACTGGAAAAAGATTTATAATTGTGTAAAAAAGTGTCTGTTTTAGTTAAATTAACTCAAACACCTTTATAAAAGAGGATGATCTGCTCAGGTACCTGCTTTATGTTTATAACAGAAACCAGCTATCCCTGACTTGGGGCAGTAAGCCCGAGTCAGTAAGATGATCTTTAGCAGCAACAATTTGTTGATCATGGGTGAAAAATATAGCCCTGTGTGTTCAGTGTACTTTTGTCTCCATTTTCTACTTCTGTGTTCTCACACACTATACAAACACATAAATTTGTTTACAGCTTTTTATTTGTTTTGATGTTGATCATTTTAATTTGAGTGCTTGCTATGTTTTCTGGTTACCATTTCACAGCAATAATAAGTTTGTTTTTGAAGTTCCTTCTGGCTTCTGAATTATTTTCTCTGGGCCAGTTTTCTTTTTCCCTCCCTACGCTTGGTCTTTTTCCTTCATGCTTTGGGTTCTCATTATACATCTTTATGGTACTTCTGTATTTAAGATTGAAGGTTTGATTTGATAATTCTGGGTAGCTGCAGTCAGGTTTTTCTCCTGCCGGTAGCGAGTTAGTCTGTTTTCCGGAGTTGTGTCTCCCGGGAGAGGGAAGGCTGACCAGGGGGAGCTCCCTGTGTGCTGAAGGTGAGGTCTCTTGAGCATGTGTGCCTTCGTCCAGAGTTGCGGGGTTAGCCTTTTAGGTTCCTCTCCTCACCTGCTCCTACTGTGCCTGCCCAGGCAGAGCTGCGTTCTGGAGTGCCGACCCTCACATTAGCAGCCCTTCCTCCTCTCAGGTAGGTAGTTCTCTCTCTAGACAGTGACCCTTGATTTTGTTTTTTGTTTTTGTGCTTAGTTCCACTATTCTGGCTGTTAAGAAATATACCTCTCCTGAATGTCTGCTTTTTATTCTGGGTACTTTTTCTTCCATTGCTGTATCCATCAACATGTTTCACTTTACCTTTTACTTTTATATTTGAAATCCTTTTCCTTTTTTTAACTTTGTTTGCTTCTGTAGGTTTATTTCTTTTCTTTTCTTTTTTTTTTTTTTCTTGTGTGTGTATTAATGTTTTGAAAGGGAGGAAGATGAATAGCTAGGTTAGTGTTTGGCCATCTTATGATAGCCCAAAGTAAATATTTGTTTAATTTGCAAAAGGCCCACAAAGAATAATTTACAAGAGTAAAGCAAAATAGGATGGATCATCTTTGTTGTTTAAAACTTCTCTCCAGCAGAGGAGATTTTCAGTAGATTTAGTGTTCTGTTTGTGGGTCTTCAACAACAACAACAACACTGGTTTTGTAATTAAGTTTGTATGGTAGCATGTTTTGTTGACTCTGAGATGCCTTGATGCTTGATCTTACCACAAAATATCAATGGAATGTTTCCACATAACCAAACACTACTATTATGTGATGTGATCCATGCCATATAAGATACATCTCAATTTCAGAGATGTTAAAATATGGCTAATTGGACACAGTTCTCTTCCACTTAATTTTCCCATTGGTTGCTTGCTTCATTTTTAAGTCAAATTAGTTTATTGTTTCTTGGTATATGTGTATTTAATACAAGTTTTTGTTGGAATTAATTTCACCAGAAATAAATGTTTTTAAATTAAATTTCAAGCAGTTAGGATAGTAGTATCTTAACCGTAAATGTTCAGTCTGAAACACTAAACTCAAATCTTTATACATCAATGTGTATTCGATCCAGCGGTTCTACTTATCATATCTGAGCTCCATATACTTTTTACTTTTTTAATTTAAATTCAATTTAATTAACATATAGTATAGTATTAGTTTCAGGGGTAGAATTTAGTGATTCATCAGTTGCACATGACACCCAGTGCTTAGAGCTACCCTATGACCCAGCAATTGAACTACTGGGCTAGGTATTTACCCCAAAGATACAGATGAAGTGAAACACTGGGACCCCTGCACCCCAGTGTTCACAGCACCAATGTCCACAGTAGCCAAACTGGAAGGAGCCTCGGTGTCCATCGAAAGATGAATGGATAAAGAAGCTGTGGTCTATATACACAGTGGAATATCACTCAGCCATCAGAAGACATGAACACCCACCATTTGCTTTGACATGGATGGACTTGGAGGGTATTATGCTGAGTGAAATAAGTCAATCGGAGAAGGACAATCATCATATGGTCTCACTTACATGTGGAATATAAGAAATAGTGAAAGGGATTATAAGGGAAAGGAAGGGAACTGAGTAGGGAAAATTACAGAGGGAGACAAACAATGAGAGACTCCTAACTCTGGAAAACAAACACAGGGTTGCAGAAGGGAAGGTGGGTGGGTGGGGGAATGGGGTAACTGGGTGACAGGCAGTGAGGAGGGTGTTGGGCGTTGTAGTATATGTTGGCAAATTGAATTTAAATTAAAAAAAAAAAGACCCTGCTTATTACATCAAGTGCCTCCTTAATGCCCCTCACTGACCTCCCCTCCAATAACCCCAAGTTTTTCCTATAATGGAAAAACTCCCTCCCTCTCTTTTTTATCTTATTTTTTCCTTCCCTTCCCCCCATGTTCATGTTTCTTAAATAGGAGTGAAATCGTATGGTATTTATCTTTCTTTGACTGACTTATTTCACTTAGCATAATACCCTCTAGTTTCATTCACATCATTGCAAATGGCAAGATTTCATTCTTTTTGATGGCTAACATTTTATTGTAAATATAACCATATCTTGATCCATTCATCTGTCAATGGACATCCGGGATCTTTCCATATTTTGACTATTGGGGAAATTGCTGCTATAAATACTGGGTTGCATGTGCCCCTGTTTTTGTATCCTTTGGATAAATATCAGTGCAATTGCTAGGTCGTAGGGTAGCTCTAGTTTCACCTTTTTTTTTTTTTTTTGAGATTGTATTTATTTATTCATGAGAGACACACACAGAGAGAGAGAGAGAAGCAGAGACACAGGCAGAGGGAGAAGCAGGCTCCATGCAGGGAGTCTAACGTGGGACTCGATCCTGGGACTCCAGGATCACGCCCTGGGCTGTAGGCAGCACTAAACCGCTGAGCCACCCGGCTGCCCTATTTTCACCTTTTTATGAACCTTAATACTGTTTTCCGGAGCGGCTGCACCAGTTTGCATTCCCACCAGCAGTTGTAAGAGGGTTCCCCATTCCACTCATCCTCCTTCGCCAACATCTGTTGTTTCCAGAGTTGTTAATTTTAACCATTCTTACTGGTGTGAGGTGATATCATTGTGGTTTTGATTTGTATTTCTCTGATGCTGAGTGATACTGAGCATTTGTTCGTGTGTCTCTTAGCCATTTTTTTTTTTTTTAAGATTTTATGTATTTGAGGGAGGGAGAGAGAGCGTGAACAGGGAGGAGAGTGGAGAAACGGAGAAGCAGACTCCTTGCTGAGCTAGGAGCTGGATGCGGGGCTCGATCCCAGGACCCTGGGATTGTGACCTGAGCCGAAGGCAGATGCTAACGGACTGAGCCACCCAGGCGCCTTTTGTATGTCTTCGGAGAAGTGTCTGTTCATGTCTCCTGCCAATTTCATGTCTGGATTTTTTCTTTTTTGGGTGTTGAGTTTGATAAGTTCTTTATAGATTTTGAATACTAGTCCTTTATCTGATAATGTCATTCGTGATTATCTTCTTCCATTCTGTAGGTTGCCTTTTAGTTTTGTTGACTGTTTCCTTGCCTTGCAAAGTCTTTTATCTTGATGAAGTCCGAAGATAGTCCATTTTTGCTTTTGTTTCCCTTGCCTCTGAAGATGTGTCTAGCAAGATGCTGCTGCAGCTGGGGTCAAAATGGCTGGGATTTTGATCAATTCCTGTCTCATGTTTAGGTCTTTCATTCATTTTGAATTTATTTTTGTGTATGGCGTGAGTGGTCCAGTTTCTTTCTTCTGCATGTGGCTGCCCAGTTTTCCCAACATCATTTGTTGAGGAGACTTTTTTCCGTTGTATATTCTTTCCTGCTTTGTTGAAGATTAGTTGACCATAGAGTTGAGGGTCCATTTCTGGGTACTCCATTCTGTTCCATTGATTTATGTGTCTGGTTTTTGTGCCAGTGCTATACAGGCTTGATGATTACAGCTTTGTAGTAGAGCTTGAAGTCCGGAATTGTGATGCTTCCAGCTTTGGTTTTCTTTTTCAACATTCTTTTGGCTATTTGGGGTCTTTTCTGGTTCCACACAAATTGTAGGATTGTTTGTTCAGCTCTGTGAAAAATGCTGGTGGTATTTTTATAGGGATTGCATTGAATGTGTAGATTGCTTTGGATAGTATAGACATTTTAATGGTATTTGTTCTTCTAATCCACAAGCATAGAATGTTTTTTCATTTCATTGTGTCTTCCTCAATTTTTTTCATAAATGTTCTGTAGTTTTCAGAGTACATATCTCTTACAAACTCTTTGGTTAGGTTTATTCCTGGGTATCTTACGGTTTTTGGTACAATTGAGAATAGGATTGATTCCTTGATCTCTCTTTCTGCTGCTTCATTGTTAGTCCATGAGAGTGCAACAGACTTCTGTGCATTGATTTGATATCCTGCCACCTTGCTGAATTTTCCTGAATCAGTTCTAGCAATTATTTGCTGAAATCCTTTGGGTTTTCCACACAGAGTATCATGTCATCTGTGAAGAGTGAGAATTTGACTTCTTTGCCGATTTGAATGCCTTTTATTTCTTTTTGCTGTCTGACTGCTGAGGCTTGGACTTCTAGTACTATGTTGAATAACAGAGAGAGTGGACATCCTTGTCATATTCCTGATCTTAGGGGAAAAAGCTCTCAGGTTTTTCCCTTGAGGAGCATATTCGTTGTGGTCTTTTGTGTATGGCTTTTATGATGAAGTATATTCCATCTATCCCTATGTTGTGGAGGTTTTTGTTGTTTTTTTTTTTTTTTTAAATCAAGAAAGGGTGGTGTACTTTATCGAATTCTTTCTCTGCATCTATTGAGAGGATCATATGGTCCTTTTATTAATGTGGTGTATCACATTAGTTGATTTGCAGATGTTACACCATCCCTGCAACCCAGGAATAAATCCCAGTTGGTTGTGGTGAATAATCCCTTTAATGTACTGTTGGATCCTGTTAGCTAGTATCTTGGTGAGAAGTTTTGCATCTGTGTTCATCAGAGGTATTGGTCTGTAATTCTTTTTTTAGTGGGGTCTTTGTCTAGTTTTGGGATCAACGAAATACTGGCCTCCTAGAATGAGTTTGGAAGTTTCCCTTCCAGATTTATTTTTTGGAATGTTTCAGAAGAATAGGTATTAAGTCTTCTTTTTTTTAATTTTATTTATTTATGATAGTCACAGAGAGAGAGAGAGAGAGAGAGAGAGAGAGAGAGAGACAGAGACATAGGCAGAGACATAGGAAGAGGGAGAAGCAGGCTCCATGCACCGGGAGCCTGACGTGGGATTCGATCCCGGGTCTCCAGGATTGCGCCCTGGGCCAAAGGAAGACGCCAAACCGCTGTGCCACCCAGGGATCCCTAAGTCTTCTTTATTTTTATTTTTTTTTTCCTAAGTCTTCTTTAAATGTTGGGTAGAATTACCCCTGGGAAGCCATCTGCCCCGGACTCTTGTTTGTTGGGTGATTTTTGATTACTGATTCAATTTTTTTGTGATTATGGGTGTGTTCTGGTTTTGTATGTCTTCCTGTTTCAGTTTTGGTAGTTCATATGTTTTTTAGGAATTTGTCTGTTTCTTATAGATTGCCTAATTTGTTGACATAATTGCTCATAATATTCTCTTGTGGTAGTTTGTATTTCTTTGGTGATGGTTGTGATCTCTCCTCTTTCATTCATGATTTTATTTATTTGGATCCTTTCTCTTTTCTTTTTGATAAATATGGCAAGGGATTTATCAGTCTTGTTAATTCTTTTAAAAAACCAGCTCCTAGTTTTGTTGATCTGTTCTACTATTTTTTGTTGTTGTTGTTGTTTTTTATCATTGACATCTGGTCTAATCTTTATTATTTCTCTTCTGCTAGGTTTAGGATTTATTTGCTGTTCTTTTTCCAGCTTTTTTTGGGTGTGAGGCTAGTTTGTGTATTTGAGATTTTTCTTGTTTCTTGAGAAAGGCTTGTATTGCTATATCCTTCTCTTGTAGGGACGCCTTTGCTGCCTCCCAAAGGCTTTGAACTGTCGTGTTTCATTTGCTCCCATATATTTTTAAATTCTTCTTTAATTTCTTGGTTGACCCATTCTTTCTTTAGTAGGATGTTCTTTAGCCTCCATATATTTGTGGTCCTTGCAAATTTTTTCTTGTGATTGATTTCAAGTTTCATAACATTGTGGTCTGAAAATATGTGTGGTATGATCTCAGTCTTTTGTATTGGTTGAGTCCTGATTTGTGACCCAGTAAGTGGTCTATTCTGCAGACTGTTCTATGTGCACTTGAGGAGGATATGTATTCTGGTGCTTTGGGATGAAATGTTCTGAATATACCTGCTAATAAGTCCATCAGGTCCAGTGTGTCATATGTAATAAGGAAATTTCCTTAATCAGATAAGGAAAGCACTTATTTCTTTGTTGATCTGATGCTTAGATGGTTTGTCCATTGCTGTGAGTAGTGTTAAAGTCCTCTACTATTATTTTATTATCAGTGAATTTCTCTAATTTTGTTATTAATTGATTTATGTACTTGGTTGCTTCTAAATTAGGGGCATACATATTTGCAATTATTGGATTTTTTTTTAAGATTTTGTTTATCCATTCACAAGAGACACAGAAGGAGAAAGAGAGAGGCAGAGACACAGGCAGAGGGAGAAGCAGGCTCCATGCAAGGAGCCCGATATGGGACTCGATCCCAGGACCGCAGGATCACGCCCTGGACCAAAGGCAGATGCTAAACTGCTGAGCCACTCAGGGATCCCCAGCAATTATTGGATCTAATTGGATAGACCTTTTATTATGACATTAGTTTCCTCCATCTCTTATTACAGTCTTTGTTTTAAAATGTAGTTTATCTAATATAAGGGTGGCTACTTTAGCTTTCTTCTAATGTTCATTGGAATGATAAATGGTTCTCCACCCCCTCACTTTCAATCTGGAGCTGTCTTTGGGTCTAAAATGGGTCTCGTAAGCAGCATATCGATGGGTCTTGTTTTTTTTTTTTTTTTTAAATCCATTTTGATACCCTATATCTTTTGATTGGAGCATTTAGTCCATTTACATTCAAAGTAATTATTGAAAGGTAAGAATTTAGTGCCATTGTATTAAATGTTATGTCACTATTTCTGTAGAGTGTATCTGTTCCTTTCTGGTCTTTGTTACTTTTGGCCTCTCTTTCCACTCAAAGGGTCTTTAATATTTCTTGCAGGGCTGGTATAGTGTAGACAAGTTCCTTTAGTTTTTGTTTGTCTTAGAAACTCTTTATCTTTCCTTCTATTCTGAATGAAGACTTGCTGGATAAAGTAGTCTTGGCTGCATATTTTTCCCATTCAGCTTGTTGAATATCATGCCAGTATATGGTCTGGTCTCCTAGGTCTCTGTGAATAGGTCTGCTGCCAGCCTTGTGTTTCTACCCTTTTAGGTTTAGGACCTCTTGTCCTGAGCTGCTTTCAGGATTTTCTCTTCATATCTTTGTAATTTGCAAGTTTCACTAATATGTGGAGGTAGGTGACCTATTTTTGTTGATTTTGAGGGGAATTCTTTGTGCCTCTTGAGTTGAATGCCTCTTTCCTTACTCAGATTAGGGATGTTCTCAGCTGTAATTTGCTCAAGTAAACTTTCTACCCTCTTCTCCCATTCTTCAGGACCCCTATAAATACAGATATTATTTTGCTTTTTGGAATCGCTGAGTTCCCTACATCTGCCTTCGTGATCTAATAGTTTTCTTTCCCTCTTCTTTTCAGCTTCATTATGTTCCATAATTTTATTTTCTGTATCCTGGCTTTGTTCATCCTCATTTTTATGGCCTCCACTTGGAACTGCATCTTGGCTATAGCATTTTTAATTTTGGACTGACTAGATTTTACTTCTTTTATCTGTATAGTAAGGGATTTTCTAGTGTCTTCTATGCTTTTTTCAAGCCCAGCTAGTATCTTTGTAATAGTTGCTTTAGATTTTTTTTTTAAAGATTTTATTTATTTATTCATGAAAGACACGGATTGAGAGAGAGAGAGGCAGAGACACAGGCAGAGGGAGAAGCAGGCTCCATGCAGGGAGACAATGTGGGACTCGATCCCGGGACTCCAGGATCAGGCCCTGGGCTGAAGGCAGTGCTAAACTGCTGAGCCACCCAGGCTACCCTGTTTTAGATTTTAGTTCAGATATCTTAGTTATATTCATTTTGATTAAATATCTGGCTGTGACTACTACTTCCTATTCTTTTTTTGGGGGTGAATTTCTCTGTCTTGTCATCATCTGTCCAGAAAAGAAAAAAAGAAAAGGAAAAAAGACAAAAACTTCAGAAAGTGTTTCTGGTGTATGCTCTGTGTACTCTGCTGTTGTGTTTTCACTGCCCTTTCCCATCAGTCTGTTCTCTTTGGAGTTCATTCTTTATAGTGGGGAGTGTTTGGATCTCTGACTTGGTGTGCTTTGGTCTGTTTATTGATTTGAAAAGAAAATTAAAAAAAAAATAGCCTGATCCAAGACTAGAAAAGGAACAAAAATGGAAACAGACAAAAACTATAACCCTGTTTCCAAAGAATAAGAAGGAAAGAAGGGGAAAAAAGTAAGGAAAGAAGAAAAGAGACAAAAAATAAGACTGATCTAAAAAAATAAGGGAAGGAAATGAACAAACCAACAAATGAACAAAGATTGTAAGCCTCATACCAAAACAAAAAAAAAAAGAGAGAAAAGAAAAAGAAAAAAAAAAGAAATAGAAAAATAAAAAAAATTTTAAAAATTAAGAGGGGAAATAAAAGAAGCAAGCCTGATCTTATTTCCACCAGAAGCTGATGTTTGGGAGCACTTTTTAATCAGTAGACTTGGTCCATGAGGGTAGGGGGGGCGGGTTGTGTTGCTCTTCTGAGGGGAGCCTGCTGCGCTGCCTCACTAGCTGACTTGCCTTTTTAAAAATTCCCCTGCCAAGTGCAGGGGGATGGGATTTAGTATTGAGGGCTCCAGCCTCCTGGGGGGTGCGGTTTCTCTCTGAAGTCTGACTAAGCTGGTGGGGGGGGTGGGTAGATGGAGGAGGAACAATATGGTGTCACCCCACCCTCTTGTTCCTGGGGAAGGGAACTCCTGGCCATCCCTACTCAGGAGGCCTCTCAGGAAAGCAAATATTCTCCTGTGTCCCAGGCTTTGTCAGTTCCCTGATCTTGATCTGTCTGTTCATGGGCTGTAGGTGGCCCTGGCACCACAGATCTCCCGTATTTTTTTCTCTGGCTGGTGGTTGATATTCAAAACCCCATGTTTCAAAGGGCCTGACAAGGTGCAGACCCAGTCCCCTACCCTGGAGTAGAACCTTGTGGCACACCCAGCGCTGTCCTAACCCAGAAAAGCAGTCGCACAGTTCATGCATAGACGCTAGAGTTTATCGTGATGCACAGTGAAAAGCTGCAACCAGGTTACTTGCCATCTGTGTGCGAATTAGCCCCCTACTCTGTTCTGCCCCAGAAAAGCAGTCACACAGAGGATGAATCTATTATGGCAACAGCGAAAAGCAGCAGCCAGGTTATCTGCAGTTTGCTCATGTCTCTGCTTTCTGCTGCTCAGTCCTGTCCCAGAAAAGCAGGCACTTGGCATGCACTTGGTGGTTTAAGTCTATTGTGGCTCATAGGGAAAGGCTACTACAAGGTTATCTGCCCTCTGAGCATACCTCTGAGCACATGCTCTGTCCCTGTTGTGGAGCTCTGCTCAGTGGCTCCCAGCTGGCCTTTTGTCCTTGGAGAGGCAAAATACGCTCTTCCAAATGTACTCAGGGAAGGGGAGCAATCTTTCTCATTGCAACCCAGGGGATCTCTTCAGTGTTGTGTGTGGTTTTTTTTTTAAGATTTTATTTATTCATTCATGAGAAACACAGAGAGAGGCAGAGACAGAGGTGTAGGGAGAAGTAGGCACCCCCCCAGGACCCTGGGGTCACGACCTGAGACCAAGGCAGAGATGGCAGACGCTCAACCATGCTCAACCACTGAGCCACCAGTGCCCCTCTTCACAGCTTCTTGTGTGATCCCCAACTGCTGCACTGTCTCCTGCTTTCCTTCTTCCTGACTTTGATCTTCCAAAAACACGGTTCCCTCCCCTTCAGGGCCCCTGGGCTTTCTTCCCCTTTCCTCCCCCCCAGTTCATGGCTCTGAATCTCGCATCTGCCACGGTGCCTTCATCCTACTGTGCAGATTATTTTCTTTTTCTTTTTTTTTTTAATTTTTTAATTTATTTTTTATTTTTTATTTTTTAGATTATTTTCTTAATCCTTAGATCATATTCCTTCTTGTTCAGGATAGTTGGATGTTATCTAGCCGTGATCAGGGAAAAGGCAAACTCAGGCTCCCTCTACTCCGCCATCTTAACTCCCTTGCGCTCCATATACTTTTGAATTCTTTCCTGTTAGGAGAAAAGACTCCTTGGATGATAGATTATTTTTGCTACTGCAAGAATCTTCTGTGCTATTGTGTGTGTGTGTGTGTGTGTAAATAGTCTCTAAACCAGCAGGTTGTAGAAGCAAAACAAGAAGTTTTTCTCTTTGCTTTGTCTTTATTCCACTTCTAACCTCTGCTTCCCATCTTTCATAGGTTGCTAGCACTTTAATTTTGTTTATATTTTGCTCTACTTATATTAATGATCTAGTAGTGCTCATTTATTCCTTGGGTACTGACTTTTTTTTCCTTTTTTTTTTTTAACTGAAGATAGCCATATATATGTATATAATATATATATATTAAAGTAGAACCAGTGAATTGAATTTTATGAAGTAATATGCTGGATATTTTCCTTTCAGATTCTGGAAGAAGCAACTGAAGAGGAAACAGCACTTCATAATCGAATTATGCCCACTGTGGTTCGTCCTGCAAAACAGCTGCTTCCTGCATCCACACCTGCAGGAAACCAAGAAATGGTGCGAAATCATGTTAAGTTGGATAATACTGTTGATGCTCATGTTTAGTCCTCACTTTTTGAAATGTTGCTAGAAGATGAAATCACATGTCCTTTATTTGACTCATGTAGATACGAATATTTTAACTGCATTTATCCAAAACTACCTTGTGTATTGTAGACACTCTGTGTGAAACATTGAGATTCAATTATCTTTTTTTAGATTTTTATTTATTTATTCATGAGACACACACAGGGAGAGGCAGAGGTATAGTTAGAGGGAGAAGCAGTCGATGTCCGTCTGTCTATCCCCCGTCCCTGTGCCCCGTGTCCTGTGTTGTCCCCTGTCCTCCACCCCCCCCCCCCGCCACCCCCTGCAAGGAACCAGATGCTGGACTTGATCTGGGACTCTGGGGACTCCAGGATCATGAGCCAAGACAGACGGCAGGCGCTCAACCTTTGAGCCACCTAGGCGCCCGGGATTTAATTCTCATTATCATTACTTTTCCTTCCATTTATGGAGCAACTTAGTGCTTTGTCAATACACGGTGAATAATCCTTTTAAATTGCATCTTTTTCTCAGGATTTAGTAAAAAGAATATGTGAAAGGTTTTATTTTATTTGTTAAAGATTTTATTTATTATTTGAGAGAGAGCAAGAGAGCACAAGCAGGGAGAGTGAGAGGGGGAAGCAGGCTGCCTGCCGGGATCCTGATGCAGGGCTCCATCCCAGAACCCCAGGATCATGACACCAGCTGAAGGCAGGTGCTTAACTGACTGAGCCACCCATGTGTCCTGAAAGGCTTTATTTTTAGGTGAATTTCAAATTATGTTCCTACTTAGTTTATTTTAGTACTTAATATGTTAATGATAGGAAAATACTTGAAAATATTCAAGAATATATATTTTTTAAATGCTAGGAAGTTAGAGAAGCAGTCTTGAAATTGACTTTGAAATAATGGAAGCTCCTTGCTATTTTTAAAATGTCTTGAGGGTGTATCAAGTTTTGTTTTTCTTTTAACTCGAGTATGTTAACGGACCTGATCTATACTATTTTTTTATTCTTTTTTCTTTGTTTTATTTTTAGGAACTGTTTGAACTTCCAGTAAGTAAAGAATGTTAACTTGTTACCTAAGTATACATGCTTTAATTCTAAAAAAAAAAAAAAGTAAATGCTTTGCATCTTTTGAAATTACATAGGCTATTTATGAGATAGGAATTGTTCGCCAGTTCCCATTTTCTTCTGCTTTGCAACGTATGAGTGTGGTTGCAAGGGTGCTGGGGGATAAGAAGATGGATGCCTACATGAAAGGAGCACCTGAAGTCATTGCCAGTCTTTGTAAACCTGAAACAGGTAAGGAAGCAACTAGGCTTTGAGTAAAATTCTTATATTTGTATGTACTTGTATTTGCAATTTTAACAATGACATTTACTTTTTCCTTTTTAAAAGTTCCTGTTGATTTTGAAAAAGTTTTAGAAGATTACACTAAACAGGGCTTCCGTGTGATTGCTCTTGCACACAGAAAATTAGAGTCAAAACTGACATGGCATAAAGTACAGAATATTAGCAGGTAAGGTTGATGAATGGGTTTTCTGCAGTTTTTCCAGTAATGTTTTCCATATAGAAATTTCTGTATGTTGCAAGTATTTATTAAATATTTATGAAATGTATACAACTATACCTAATGCAGTGTTTTGTTTTAGGTGTTTGAGATACAAGCACAATTCTTCAGAATTCTTCTCTGTTAAATATTTATTTAGTGCCTACTATGTGTCAGGCATGTTCTAGGAATAGAACTATGTTTTCAAATGTAAACATAATTCTCTTATAGTTTGTTTTTCCCAAATAATCTACTTGGTTATGCCCAGAGGTTGGAACCAAGTACTATTTTGGTCAGAATATATTGAGTCACAATAACCGTACCAGTCCCCCCTTTCTGGAACAACTCCCAAAGGTCGAATGACATTTCACATCATCACATTTCCTTTTTTCCAGTCTTTCTGTTTCTCTTCCACAGTGTCTCCAGAGAGCTTTTTAACATTCAGATCTGGGGATCCCTGGGTGGCTCAGCGGTTTAGCGCCTGCCTTTGGCCCAGGGCGTGATCCTGGAGTCCCGGGATGGAGCCCCACATCGGGCTCCCGGCATGGAGCCTGCTTCTCCCTCCTGTGTCTCTGCGCCTCTCTCTCTCTCTCTCTCTCTCTCTCTCTCTCTCTCTCTCTCATGAATGAATAGGAATGAATGAATGAATAAATAAATAAATCTTTAAAAAAAAAACCATTCAGATATAATACCAGGTCCTACCTAATATTCTCGTAAATGGCTTCCCATCATGCGGTGGAAGGGTTCACCATCAGGGATATGCATCAGGAAAGAAACAACAAAACGCATAACACTTCATTTGAAAAGAAAGAGAAAGTGTTAGAAGAAATAATCAGAAAGAGACATACAAATGGCCAATGAACACATGAAAATGGTAGTATACTTTATTTAGATCTTTGGAGAATTACAAGATAAAACCACAGTGAGATATCACTTCTTTCCTGAGGTTGGTGAAGTTGAAAAGATTGATAATACCAAGTGTTAGTGAAGGCTTGAGAAAATTTTAATGACATACAGCTACTACACTATTGTAGATTCATAATGAACATGTGTAATACCTATCAAAATTTAAATGTGCTTATACAATTTGACCCAGCAAGTGCAATTCTGGGAATCCAGCTTAAAGAGCTATTTCTACAAGTGTATAAGGTTCAGGTTGAAATAGTGTCAATAACATAACCAATAGGGCAGTGGCTAAATTATGGACTGTTAACACTTCTATTAATTATAGCTTTTCTTGCTATGTGAAAGTGAAGTGTTCTTGTGAAGCTATTCCTAAGCCAAAATGCCTTAAAGTGAAGAAACAGTTTAATTTACGTGGACAAAATTTTGAGTATTTCCGACTCCAAAAATAAGCTTTTCTGATACCTTAGGACACATCTTCCTTCCTTCCTTCCTTCCTTCCTTCCTTCCTTCCTTCCTTCCTTCCTTCCTTCCTTCCTTCCTTCCTTCCTTCCTTCTTACCATATCTCTTTTTTTTTATTGGAGTTCAATTTGCCAACATTTAGCATAACACCCAGTACTCATCCCGCTGTGCCCCCTCAGTGCCCGTCACCCAGTCACCCCAACCCCCTGCCCACCTCACTTTCCACTACCCCTTGTTCATTTCCCAGAGTTAGGTGTCTCTCATGTTTTGCCACCTCCTCACTGATATCTATTTTCACTCATTTTCTCTCTTTTCCCTTTCCCTTTCACTAATTTTTATATTCCCCAAATGAATGAGACCATATAATGTTTGTCCTTTCTGATTGACTTATTTCACTCAGCATAATACCCTCCAGTTCCATCCACGTCAAAGCAAATGGTGGGTATTTGTCGTTTCTAATGGCTGAGTAATATTCCATTGTGTACATAGACCACAGCTTCTTTATCCATTTATCTTTCGATGGACACTGAGGCTCCTTCCACAGTGTGGCTATTGTGGACATTGCTGCTATAAACATCGGGGTGCAGGTGTCCTGGCATTTGACTGCATCTGTATCTTTGGGGTAAATCAGGACACTGATGCAGGCACAGAATAAGTCAGGATAGAACAAGATGCTCACAGACACTGTTCAAAGCTGTGTGGTGGCTCTATGTTGAGATGCTGATTGTAATTCCCAGGGAAGGAGCTGGGAGCACCATTCTCACTGCTCAGGAGTCCATTGCTTCTGAAATGATCCACTGCAAAACATGCTAAATGCTAAGTTTGCCTTTTGCCCTTTCTTTCTTGAAAGCAAAAAATCCTGTTCAATTTCTTTCAGTTAGTGAAAACAAGTATTAATATAGGTCTTTCATAAAGTAAAGTGACCTAATGGAAGCTTTTGGAAAGTGGGAGATAGATACCTGTATTTTCAGGCACACTAAGTGAAAAGAATTAGGGCAGTGTTCAGAGTACAGTCTTGTTTTTCTGAATGAGAACTGAAGGAGTGGAATGGATAGCCCAATAGCTAAAAGGAAAAACTATGTTCAGAATTCTATTAACACAATATTTGGGGGATGTGGTTTATGCATGAACATTTAAAGAAAAAAAAAGCAATAGCCAGATGATCTGATGGATATGCTTCTTTGGGAGGTACACATGTAAAATACTCTCTTCTGATTCTTGTGAAGGGGCACATTAGGCTCTTTCTCTGCAGCTTTACCTTTTGCCATTTTCCCCCTTAAAGTCTAACTACTGATTTTCTTTAGTTCTTGAGCTTCTCCTATTCAGATCTCCTTTCATGCCCTTGAGTAGGCTATTCCTTCTCTGCACAGAACTTTCTCTACTCCCCTTCTTCCACATCTTTCAACCAAGACCTTCTCTGTCTTTCCATTCTATCTTACAGGGGCAAGTTTTGGCATTTCTCTTACAGCTTGAACCTTTATATCTTCAGCAGAATATTACTTTATTCATTCATTAGGGGACAAAGTTTCCATGACCTGTGTCATTCATTGGAGAATTAGGAAAACAGTAGCAGCCAAAAAACTAGCAGATCATGGGAAAATGGCTACATTGCTTAGACCCTAGAGTTTCACATTGGTACAGCTTTGTTCCCTGAAATGCATTTTTAGAGTTCAAGATTTATTTCTACTATCAACCACCAGCAGTGTCATTTGTATGGTTTCTAAACGTTTTTTTAAGAGCACAACTTTTTTTTTTTTTTTTAAGATTTCATTTATTTTCGTAAGAAAGAGAGAGAGGGAGAAGCACAAGCCGGGGGAAGGGCAGAGGGACAGGGAGAAGCAGACTCCTCGCTGAGCAGGGAGCCCCATGTGATTTGGGGCTCGATCTCAGGACCCTGAGATCATGACCTGAGCCAAAGGCAGACAGCTTAACTAACTGAGCCTGCAGTCCCCCCCAACTGTTCTTTAATACCTTTACCGTCCATAGTTATAAATTATATTTCAAAGGTTGTTTTTAGAGCTGTGTATTTAAAGTGCCTTTATTGAATTTTGCGTCAAAAAACCACTTGGGGGCAGTTCCGGTGCAGCGGTTTAGCACCTCCAGCAGCCCTAGGCGTGATCCTGGAGACCCTGGATCGAGTCCCACGTCAGGCTCTCTGCATGGAGCCTGCTTCTCCCTCTGCCTGTGTCTCTGCTTCTCATTCTCTCTCTGTGTCTCTGAATAAATAAATTAATTAAAAAAAAAACAAAACCACTTGGTTGGGACGCCTAAGTGTGGCTCAGTGATTGAGCATCTGCCTTTGACTCGGTGTGATCCCAGAGTCCTGGGATCAAGTCCTGCATCAGGCGTCATGCATGGAGCCTGCTTCTCCCTCTGCCTGTGTCTCTGCCTTTCTCTCTGTATCTCGCATGAATAAATAAATAAAATCTTTAAAAAAAACTTTAAAAAAAGAATACAGTCATCTCCATGATATTTTTGTATGCACCTCTCTTTTTATTTTTATTTTTATTTTTATTTTTTTGCACCTATTTTTTTAAAAGACTATTTATGTATTTGACTGAGAGAGAGAGAGAGGACGGACAAGGGAAAGAATCCCAAGCAGAATCTCCACTAAGTGCAGGGTTCGATCTCACAACCCTGAGATCATGACTTGAGTCGAATTAAAGAGTTGGATGCTCGACCAACTGAGCCTCTGAGCCTCTGAGCCTCTGCATGCATCTCTTTGCTGGCATGTTTGTTTTCTCACAAAAACTCCATGAGTAGAGATCATACCTTTTCATCTTTGACTTCCCAATGACTAGTAGTACTACTTGTGCAGAGTAGATAACTCAACTTTTGAAGGAATAGCCTCTTAATAGCTATTGAATATTAATAAATATTTTAAGAGCCCCATCTCTGGGACCCATTGTAGATCTTATTGTCAGACTGCTAAATAGTTTTTGTATCATACTTCCAAGATTGAGAATTTGATTATGAGTCCTTTAAAAATCATCAAAGGCTTGATAGTGAATTCACTATAACTGTTTTGAATGTGATGTGGTCAAGGTTTTCCTTTTCTTGTTAATATTTATGTTAGGGTACACTGAGGGGGGCAATAAAGCATAGATTTATTTATGCTTACTCATTTTGTGGGTAGAATACAAGGTGAACATTTGTTAGTACTACAGATGTTTAGTGTCTTACAAAGATGGCATTTCCAAATTATCCTTATTTCTCACATTTCAGAGGGTAAAATTTTATGTTACAATGTAACTCTTGGGAATTATTTTTACAGATGCAATATTTTTGAGATACTGAACGCAAACACACATTTATGGTTTATGGTTTATTCAACATATAAAATGTTTCAATTTGTAAATTATGGGTATTTTAAACTGCCTTATTTATTTATTATTTATTTATTTATTTATTTTTCAAAGATTTTATTTATTCATGAGAGAGAGAGAGAGAGGCAGAGACACAGGCAGAGGGAGAAGCAGGCTCCATGCAGGGAGCCCGATGTGGGACTCGATCCCGGGTCTCCAGGATCAGACCCTGGGCTGAAGGCAGGCGCTAAACCGCTGAGCCACCCGGGCTGCCCTGCCTTATTTATATAAAGAAAACAGGATCTGTTCTGTGGACTGAGCTATTATGTGTTAAAATTTCTTTTTCTGCAGAGACGTCATTGAAAACAACATGGATTTTATGGGATTAATTGTAATGCAGAACAAATTAAAGCAAGAAACCCCTGCAGTACTTGAAGATTTGCATAAAGCCAACATTCGCACTGTCATGGTCACAGGTTAGACATTATAGAAGGACACAGGAAAAATTGAGAGTTCAGGTTATGGGATATTGTGGAATGATCAGTTATGAAAGTATATGGTGGCTCCATCCTACCTTGTCCCATTGTAGCTCAGAATGTTTTTTAAAGGTATAAGATAACTTTGCAGTACTCTTTTGAGGGCTAGCAAATTCTGTTTCTAGAAGTAGTAAAATGGTGGAGGGCATTTTGAAAAAAATTTAGATTCATATTTTTTATAGCAGTTGTTGTATCTTGTGTTAGTTATTTGTAGATTTGTTTTCTCTACTAGAGCCTAAGATTCTAGGGGGTGAAGAGAATGTTTTGTTCATTTTGGGGGTCTCCTGTAATTTTTAGAACTGTGCCAGATGGATGGAAAATGTTTAATAATATTTGTTAGAATTATATTTTTATGTATAAAAGTATGTTTATTATCATTGCTTGAATTCATACTAGTGAAAATAGCCATTGTTTGATTGGTTTTTGATTTCTGATGACTATATCCAAATGATTTTCCTGGAATTATTATATTGTTGATATTAGATAATTCCCGTTCCTTAGCTCTGTGAAATTGTGGCAGCTCTTAAGTATTTTTTTCTTAGTACATAATCAGAATTAAGATTATCACTTTATGGCTCTTGTGTGTTTATTAAGACCTGTATGGAAAAGGCAATTGACAATTTATTTATTTTTTTTTAATTGTTTGTTTTAGACTCTGAGATCAATGTAATAGCATACTTATTTACCACTGTGTAGCTCAAGTAAAGAAATTTAATAGCATCCCAGCAATTCCTTGGTTCTAATGATTCCTCCTTCAAAACACTTTCCCTCTCAGTCTCTTCCCCTCTTTCCCTGCCATGACAGACTGTGGCCTTGTGTCCCACAGAAATAGTATGTGGGAACTGGGGGGACAGAAGGCCTATTACCCTTCAGTTCTGGCAGCAGTGGCCTTTCCCTGCCTCTCACATATATTTATATTTTCTTGATCCTGTTATTTCAGGGCTTTCTTTTCTCCTTTTCATGATGGAGAGGATGTCTGTTTTCTCTTCCTATCTTGTAAAGATTGTATTCTTGTTACCTTATCATTTTACTTCTGTAATCCATTCTTTTTTTTTCCTGTGATATTAGGTATTCTTATACAGACCATCAGTCACTCCTAAGTTATTTCAACTAATATTTTTTGAGCACCTGCTATGTGTATGGCACTGTGCCAGGTGTTGATGGTTACTACTAGTGCATGACTGAAAAAGATTCACAATATATCTGGCTTTAAAAATTGTAGGTGAGAATGGTCTGACTGTTAAGCATATGTGTGCTTCCGTTATTTGAGGCTTCCTTTGAAAAGTATGTTTCAATTTTAATTATTTTTAAGCTCCAAGAGTAAGACTGTATATTATCTTCTTGCCAAGCCCAATCATAGATCTTCTTGATAAGTATTAATTGCTGAATACATTTATGAATACATTTATCTTCCTATTTTATTTGTATTTTCAATATTTTGAAAATTAGGTGACAACATGTTGACCGCTGTTTCTGTGGCTAGAGACTGTGGAATGATACTACCTCAGGACAAAGTTATTATTGCTGAAGCATTACCTCCAAAGGATGGGAAAGTTGCCAAAATAAATTGGCATTATGCAGACACTCTAACACAGTGCAGTAATTCATCAGCAATTGACTCAGAGGTAATGTCAAGAAGAATTTTCCCTTCTGAAGCTTGCTTGTTTGAATTTAGTCCGAAAAAATAAAGGTGGTGCATTAAAACAGAACACAACAAAAAACAAATGAAAACAGACACCTGGGCCACCTCCTCAGAGATTGATTCATTAGGATTCATTATCTTAAAAGATAATCCCAGATATTTATCCCGCTTTAATTTTTTTTTTAAGATTTTATTTATTTATTTATTCATGAGACACACAGAAAGAGAGAGGCAGAGACAGGCAGAAGCAGAGGGAGAAGCAGGCTCTATGCAGGGAGCCTGATGTGGGACTTGATCATACCCCGAGCTGAAGACAGGTGCACTTAACCGCTGAGCCACCCAGGCATCCCTTAATTTTTTTTTTTTTTAAGATTTATTTATTTCAGAGAATGAGAGTCCAAGAATTGGGGGAGGGGCAGCAGGAGAGAATCCTCAAGCAGACTCCCTCCCTAGCGTGGAGCCCATGAGATCATAACCTGGGTTGAAACCAAGAGCAGTTAACCACTCTTAACTGAACCATCCAGGTGCCCGTATCCTATTTTAAAGGTAATAATAAATGGTGCCAGTGGTCCATAATATTTAGTCCATGCATTATTTGAAACCAAAGCTGATTTTAGCCTTTTTTTTTTTTTAAAAAAAAACCACTAACGGTAGCTTGCCTTAAAATTTTCCTTTTACTTTTAACAAATGTTAAACTTTCATTGTTTTATGTAAAATATCAGATGAAAGACTTTAGCTTTAGATCAAATATATTTAAAATAGGATTTTGTTACTTGGTCTAGATGCCTAAATACGGTTTTGAATGTCTCATGCACAGGCTATTCCAATTAAACTGGTCCATGATAGCTTAGAGGATCTTCAGGTGACTCGTTATCATTTTGCAATGAATGGAAAATCATTTTCAGTGATATTGGAACATTTTCAAGACCTTGCTCCTAAGGTTAGTGGCTTAGGTTTATGTATGTATGTGTTCAAATGAAGATGTTGCAAACCATATTTTAAAGAAATTTGTATTTTTCCCAGTTGATGTTGCATGGCACTGTGTTTGCCCGTATGGCACCTGATCAGAAGACACAATTAATAGAAGCATTGCAAAATGTAGAGTAAGTATTGGTGGGGTTTTTTGTTTTTATGGATTATAATTTCATTTTCAAAATCAGAAAAATAATATTTCATGTGTATGGAGTTGTCACCTGTCAGTAGGTGATAACTCTAAGTGCCTTTTTAAAAGAGACTCATGTTCATTTATTTAGCTAAAGTATAATATCCATAATTCCTTTTCCAGGTAGTATCTGTAAGAAAGGCTTCATTCACCCAGCTTGTAACTTCATAGTTTCTATTAATAATTACGTTTATTTTTTATTTTATTTTTATTATTTATTTTATTTATTTATTTGTTTAAGTTTTAAACGGAGAAATCTTTACCAATAGCCTTAAAAGTAGTTTACTAAAGACTGTACAGACCCATGACCTTTGCTCTAAAATTAGGAAACTGAGATGCCAAATAAGAAACTTATTTGCCCAGCTTGTGACAGAAATGGGACAGTAACTCAGGTTATTTGGCTTGCAAGCTGGTGATGTTTGCAAAGCAACATGCCTTTGGTCATTGTGATAAATAGATTCTTTAGTTCCATTGGGGAGGTCTTGGTCTGTCAGCTCTTCATAATAAAATAACATATTGGGGAAATCTTAAGTTAAATGTTTGTTTTATAAAGGTAATCAAAATCTTAAAAAAGTAATCAAAATCTTAACCTAATTTTTGTTTCTCAGTTACTTTGTTGGGATGTGCGGTGATGGCGCAAATGATTGTGGTGTAAGTATGGTTTTTGTGATTTATAGTTCGTTCTTTAGCCTAAGTCATAGTCACAAAACGTAACCACTTTTCTTCTTCAACCATTAGGCTTTGAAGAGGGCGCATGGAGGCATTTCGTTATCAGAGCTCGAGGCTTCAGTGGCATCTCCCTTTACCTCCAAAACTCCTAGTATTTCTTGTGTGCCAAACCTTATCAGGTAGCACAAGTTGAAAATTTCACTATTATTTTTGTGGATTGCTCTAATAATATAGAAAAAATTATAGAAATTAATATGAGTTTGTTTTAATGATGTATTATTAGTATATTCGATCTGTAAGTTCACTAGCAATAGGTTGCAACTTCTCTTTCGGTTCTGCTTGGCTTTAGTTCTTTTGTTAGAAAAGTGCTTTGTTGTAGCTGTTGAATGTTGATGTTCATCTGTTAAGATGTAATTGTGATTTGGAAGAGTTCAAAATGCTTTTATTCACATGCCAACATTTGTTTTCACAGGGAAGGCCGTGCTGCTTTAATGACTTCTTTCTGTGTGTTTAAATTTATGGCTTTGTACAGCATTATACAGTACTTCAGTGTTACTCTGCTATATTCTGTGAGTACTGTCATTGCTTATAGAGATGGTGCTTTTATTAAGGCATTTGAACCAAAAAATTGAGTATGTTTGCATCCACTAAGTATGGAACTTACATAACTAGCCCCTATAAATTTTCATTTAGTTTATTATATTTCGAGTAGCAGCTTGAAAATCTCATTAGTCTAGAACAGTATTTTCTTTAACGTTGATGACTGGTTAGGACCCTATGAATAAAAGGTGATTGTAATTTTTTTTTCCTTTAGTGCAGATTGGGAATTCTTCAAAATGTCAAGCTGTGACATATTTTGGATTTGTAGTTAACTTTGCTATATATTTACAGAAAAAGGTCAGAATAAGGAAAGATGTTTCAGCAGTAGTTTGTAGGACTTTCTGTATTTGGAGAAAAAATGTAAACAAGTGACATCTATAGGTATACTCCATCAGATTTGATAATTGAAGTGATCTCACTTTAGAATTTTCTCAAAACAAATGTGACATCCCAGGGAGTCTTTGTGAAACTATCCCTTTCTACCATTTGTAGAAAGGATCAGGGAGGATGATGTTAGATAGTCTTAGGAAGCTTTGAGATACTAGTTTTCAAGAGTGTTGAATATTGTAAGTACAAGCTTCTGGTTTTGTTTTGTTTTTGCCAAAAACCTTAAATTTTTACTGAATGAATGTTTAGTAGCAGCCTTTTATATTAGTAAATTGAATCTTTGCAAATACGTGTTATTTTTCACTAATATAAAAGGTAATTGTATTTTAATTTTTAAGCAGGTCTAAGTGTCGCTTTAAAGTTGTCCTTATTGGTGGTGGGAGGAGGGAGATACTAAAACCAAGGAGGAAAAATCTAAAGCTGGGGGAAAGTGATGTAAAAATAGTTTCTGTAAAACTAATTATGTTTTAAAAATTACTTCTGTAGATCTTAAGTAACCTAGGAGACTTCCAGTTTCTCTTCATTGATCTGGCAATCATTTTGGTAGTGGTATTTACAAGTGAGTATTTTGCTTCATTATTGGTTTAATATGAAATTCTGATGTAACTCATTAAACTTTGGTAAATTTATAACAATAATTATAACACAGTGCATACTGCTTTAGATTCCTTGTAAATACTTCATTTACTACGAGTTGTTTTTAGTATATGTGCTGCCGAAGTGAGCACTAATACAAGTTGTTTTTATTTGTCCTAGTTGTTTTATTATTTTATTGTTCTTCATCTTTTCTAAAATATTTGAGAATAAGTTTGTGTAATCATGCCCCTTTGCATCCACGTATTTTATTGTATATTGTCGCCAAAGTCATTCTCTTAGGTAATTAAACATAGTTATAAAGATGAGAAAGTTTAACAGTGATATAATATCTAATCCACAGCACATAATCAGATTTTGTCATATATCCCAATAATGTCCTTTCTACCTATTTTTTCCCCTTGTTCTCTAGACCAGAATCTAATCTAAGCTCACAAATTTCATTATCATGTCACTTTAGTCTTTTTTTTTTTTTTTTTTAAAGATTTAAAAAATTTTTTGAGAGAGAGCAAGAGAGAACAGGTGGGGGGGCAGAGGGAGAGAGAAGCAGACTCTCCATTGAGCAGGGAGCCTGATCTGGGGCTTGATCCCAGGGTCCTGCGGTCATGACCTGAGCCAAGGTAGGCGCCCCACTGTAGTGTTTTTTAAATCCAGAATATTACATCAGCCGTTTTGGGGGACATCTTGATGTTGACATTTATGAAAGAAGAAGCCCCACTTATATGGATTTGTCTGATTAGACATTAGACTCGGGCTGTGAATTCTTGGCAGGAGGATTGCAATACTGTATCCTACGTACAGCATATGAGGGGACACAAGATGTTGGTTTATTTGGTCTTGGTGATTATATCAAAAGAAATCATGATGTAATGGATATAACCCACTTAGTCAAATGAAAATTCACAAGTCCATATTGGAAATAAATAGGGAGAGAAGGGAAAGCTCTGCCTGAGAGTAAAATGCAAACTAATAACTATAGAAGGAATAATGGACTTTGACCATGGAAAGACCCTGCTCTGACTGACCTTTTAGGCCAGATAATTCTTTTCAGTGCATTAGAGGGTGCTAAGCAGCATCTCTGGCCTCTACCTGCTAGATGCCAGTAACCCTGGCACATCATATCTCACGTCATGATCTTGGGGTTCTGGGATCGAGTCCTGCGTCAGGCTCCCTGCTCAGTAGGAAGCATGTTATTCTCCCTCTCCTTCTGCCCCTCCCCCTTGCTCATGTGCTCGCTCTCTTTCAAAATAAATAAAATCTTTAAAAAACCAACAAAAACGAAGGTTGAAAGCTATATAAGCATAACAGTAACTTAAAAAAGGGCTTTGAACACTTATTAAGGTGATAACTACCAAGTTTCTCCACTATAATTTCTGCTCTTCTCTTTGTAATTTTATTATGTAATCTGTAGAAAAACACTGAAACAATGAAAAATCCTGTTCCTCATTAAATTTTCACTAACTAGTTTTAGTATCCACTAAAGATTGTTTAACCCAGTGGTTCTCAACCAACATGATTTTGCCCCCCAGAGAACATCTGACAATGTCTGGAGGTATTTTTGGTTGTCAGAACTGAGCCACCAGGCGCCCTGCTTTCAACCTTCGTTAATGTCTCCTTTTTTGGTATGTGTTAATGTCTTAAGAGGAAGAAATATGTATTATTACTGTAGCTTTGCAATTAAAGATGCAAAAAATAAATTCTTAAACAAGGATGATTAAAATTATAATTTATATGTTTATGTTTAGTATTCTTGTACTAGCGTTTCTCTGAAATTCAGTAGGCTAATAGAAAAGTACTTGTGAGGCACTTTTGAAAAAGCCTAAATTGTATATTTTTACAGATGATTTAAATATGTATGACATCTGGATTGGCTTTGGGACATTTTTCATATTAAAGATTTGTTAGATGGAACGAATTTAAGTTCCTAAATGAATCTGATTTTGTATTTTATAGCAACCTGTTTAGATAAAAACCTCTCCTTTTTTTCCTCCTCAATATAGTGAGTTTAAATCCTGCCTGGAAGGAACTTGTGGCACAAAGACCACCCTCAGGTCTTATATCCGGGGCTCTTCTCTTCTCCGTTTTGTCTCAGATCATCATCTGCATTGGATTTCAATCTTTGGGATTTTTTTGGGTCAAGCAGCAACCTTGGTATGAAGTATGGCATCCACAATCAGAGTAAGTTGGTCAATCCATTTTAAAAATCTTGTGCAAAATGTGTTGGAACATATATGCGTGTAAAAATAAGTTTTAAGGGCAGCCCTGGTGGCGCAGTGGTTTAGCGCTGTCTGCAGCTCAGGGCGTGATCCTGGAGACCCTGGATCAAGTCCCACGTCAGGCTCTCTGCATGGAGCCTGCTTCTCCTTCTGCCTGTGTCTCTGCCTCTCATTCTCTCTCTGTGTCTCTATGAATAAATAAATAAATAATCTTAAAAAAAAAGTTTTAAAATTATTTAAAAGTTCCCCAGCAGGGACACCTGGGTGGCTGGGTGGTTGACGTCTGCCTTCAGCTCAGGGCATGATCCCGGGGTCCTGGAGTCCCGCATTGGGCTCCCTGCAGGGACCCTGCTTCTCCCTCTACCTGTGTCTCTGCCTCTCTGTGTCTCTTATGAATAAATAAATAAAATCTTTAAAAACAAAATGTTCCCAAGCTGTTTGATTATATAATTAAGTTATTAGGCCTGTATTTGACTTTACAACATGGTAACTCCTTTTATTTCTAGAAATGTGGTCAGGCGTGGTGGTTGTCATAATTATTACCAAGATGAGACTATCGGATCAGTTTCCTAATTAGCTGTAAAATGAAAAGATTGAAATTAGTAGAGTCTTCTAAACCCACAATGTTTGTGCCTCTAACTTTTTCCAAATTTAGGAAAGACATTTTAAGACGTATAAAAACTTGTAAAAAAGTACTAAGTGCTTCTCTTATTTATGGGTATTCTATCAGTCACAAATTATGATAAAATTATTTTAATTAAACATGTAAGCTGGGATGCCTGGGTGGGGTCAGTCAGTTAAGCATCTGACTCTTGATATTAGGGTTTTGAGTTCAAGCCCCAAAGTGGGCTCCACGTTGAGTGTGGAGTCTACTTAATTAAAACACACACACAAAAAAAATGCCTTCAGCCCAGGGCGTGATCCTGGAGTCCCGGGATCGAGTCCCACGTTGGGCTCCCTGCATGGAGCCTGCTTCTCCCTCCTCCTGTGTCTCTGCTTCTCTCTCTCTCTCATAAATAAATAAACAAATAAATAAATAAATCTTAAAAAAAAAAAGGTTGTAGGAAACTAAGAAATTTAACATTACTGTTTGCCTGTGTGTACGTATAAACACTACGCACCCAAGGGAATAGATGGAATTGTTCGGGGGAAGCTTTCCAGAATTCATTTGTAGCAGATTAACATTTTATTAGTACTTGCCTGTGCTTTTATAATTAATGTTTTAGTGCTTGTTGTTAAGTGTGTTGGACAGTCCTGCTCACCTGGAAGCAGAGCTGAGAGCGTGCCGTAGAGAGGAGGTTGGGGCCCATCTCAGTGCTAAAGTGCTTTGCTGGGCGTTTATTTACAGGAGTCCTCTTCCCCATTCTTCACAGAAACCCTGTGATGGCGCAGGCGGTATCTGTCCTTACAGATCAGGAAATGGGGGCTCAGAAATGAAAGAATATTTCCTCAGTTAAGCTAAAAAGTGGTAGAGCTAATAAGGTTAAACCTAAGGTCTGTTAACCATTACTGTGTTTCTTTGTTTGTTTGTTTGTTTGTTTTCTTTTGATTCTAGTATGGTCAACTTACAGTGTTATATTACTTTTATCCCCAAATTTAAAAAGTGAGAGGAGCTTATTAAATATGAAGTTTCTTCTAGTATTTTTTTTAAAATGACTGGAATGTGACTAAGAAAGAGACCCTTAACTCTATTGCCTGTTCTACATATTTTTATCTTGATATCATTGAAATTTTTCCTATAAAAAACCTTATTTCTATGTATATTATGAAAGTGATTCAAAAGCAGTTAAAATAATTTTTTTTAAAGAATTTACTTATTTATTCATGAGAGACACACACAGAGAGAGAGAGAGAGAGCCAGAGAGACACAGGCAGAGGGAGAAGCAGGCTCCATTCAGGGAGCCCGATGTGGGACTCGATCCCGGGTCTGCAGAATCACGCCCCGGGCTGAAGGCAGACGCTCAACCGCTGAGCCACCCGGGCATCCTGGAAAATGGATTTCTTTTGGGAAATGAGAATGGTATTTAGTAATGTAAAATATTTTTGTGTTCTAGTGCTTGTAATACAACGAGAAGCCTATATTGGAACTCTTCACATTTGTACAATGAAACTGAACTTGATACGCGTAATATACAAAATTATGAAAATACCACAGTGTTTTTTATCTCCAGTTTTCAGTACCTCATAGTGGCAATTGCCTTTTCAAAAGGAAAACCCTTCAGGCAGCCTTGCTACAAGAATTGTAAGTTTGGCATATGTGATTTTTATTCTGCTTCGTTTCTTTAAAAATGTTGTAGGAAGAGTAGAGTTAAACTGTTCTTTCAAAATGAAATAGGTCTTCACAAATAGAATGAACCTAGTGATTTAGGTGTTTACTGTCTTGTTTTGTTCTCATGGTAGCTGCCACTCTAAAGTTTAAAATTGAAGCCACCAGTTCTAAACATTCCTGGTTTTCACATCCAATTGCTTCTGGCTCCAGCTTTTATTTTTACAGCCCATTGCAGACAGAGTTAGAATTAGAAGCAGGAACAGAGGTTCTTCATTTGGAACAGTGGATATTATATTTTGCTTCTGGGTGGTCTGCACAGTGCCAGCTGTCTTTTTGTCATTTTTGACCCTGGTACAAGACAGTATTCACCTGGAATCCTTCATTTGTGTCACCTTTGCATCCACTTTGCTTAAAGGGCCAGTAGAATGGAGTCTTATGCCTGCATTGACTCATCTAGCTATAGCAATCGGAGATAACATTTTGATTGATCAAAATTAGGGGTTATGGGGAAAAAAATCAATGACTATAAATTGCCAATTTTCAAAAAGTTGAGAATATAATAATATATGGGATAACTTAATTTTTGTCATAAAGAACTTTAGATTTTTGCAGTATCAATGAATGAACAGTAATTCTTTTGCTGTAGTAGAAAGAAATGCCACTGTTCTGGTTGGCAAACTCAGGTCACAGATTTCGGTATATCCTAGACGTAAGTAACAACTACTAGCATTTATTTCTATCATGAGAGTTTACAGAGCATTTTCTCATATATTTAATTTGTAATTGTCCACTATGTGGTTTGTAGGTCAAGTTTTATTTCTACTTTGGACAGGTAAGACTGTTCAAGTATTAATAATGTTTAAATCTGATTTTATGCTTTTCTTTTACAAAAACTGATATTGGGGTGTCTAGGTGCTGCAGTTGAGTGTCTGACTCTTGGTTTTAGCTCAGGTCGTGATCTCAGGGTCATGGGATTGAGGCCCGTATCCGTGAGGTGAAGCTTTTCTCAGGGTTCTCTCTCCCTCTCCTGTTGCCCCTCCCTCAACCAAATAAATAAATTAAAAACAACAACAACAGAAACCTCTGATATTATCTAACAAGTAGAAACTGTATTACTGAAAAGCATATTGGAAGCACGCTTTGGAACAAAAAGCCTTCCATAGAAGTTCAAAAGCTTCTGAGTACTTAATAACTAAAGTTAGCTTTAGTTAAGGTGAACTTAATTAAAGTTGACATACATGTTTTATTTTTAGTTCCATATTTTTAAATTTCAAGGGTATTTAGCATGCCCAAGGGTAGCTAAAACATCTCGTCAGAGAATAATGCTCTCTTTATAGAAGAAAACTGGTGTTCAGACTGTAAGTAAGACAGCCATGTCAGGAAAGTTAATTTTATAGATCTAAGTAAATCAACCCTATCTATCCATGCCACTCCAATTAAAAAGAGAGATTATTAATTGCCAATTTTTTAAATGCATCTTTTGTATTGGAAAATTTCAAGAAATTTAAAAGCTTTGTATTACCGTATAATTTTGTATTAAGATATTTTGTATTTGCATGTAAATTCAAATTGACTTGAATAAATAATAAACTCAGTTGTTGATCATTGGACTATTTTTTTAAGATGTGTATTAAAAATTATGTTTTAGCAAAAATATACCCACAAAAACCTTTGTCCTTAATATAAGCAGCTTGTGCATGTCTGGTGGATAAACGGAAGTGCATGCTGTCTTAAAATATGCCTCCTAAAAAAGTAAAATAGGAACACTAAAGACAGCATTCACGTATTTTGCTGATTTTTACATCTTGTCTGTCATTAGAGTTCCTTAATCTTTCCATTACTGATGAATAAAGAAGTAGGGGTGGGAAAGCAGTGATAGGAATAGTCTAACAGTATAAAGAAATAATACAGCATAAGGTATAAGTAGAGCTGGGAATGAGTGAGGCTTTACTAGAGCTGACATTAGCTCTTCTTTCTTTGCTAGGACTTGCTGGTGCTATTCTCTGTCTTAACAGTGAAACGTATTAAACCTGTTTTGAGATTATTGTTTTAAAAAATTAATCTCAATCTTAGGCATGTTAGGCATTCTCGTCAGAGTGTTTTTGTACTCTTTTGTACTCTTGGATTCTGAATCAAACTGAATTGCAGTCTGCAGTGACCCATTTTCAGCTTCAGCTTATTAGCCCAGTTATATTTTTCTCCTTTGACCGTGGGCCGTGATGATACAGGCTTAATTCTTAGAGTCTCATTTAACTAGATGTGATCTCTTGGATTTGGCTTTCTTTTTTGCTACAGCGTCTTACTTGAGTCCTATAACTTCCTGCTTGTGACATCCAAGTCCGGTCTGCGAAGACCTCACTGCTGGACTGCCAGTATTTCTCCTCTTCTGGGTCTATATTTTTTCCTGTTCCTCTGCCAGGCCTGAATTGATTGGAGCAGATACCTAGAGGCTCTGCAGGATAAGGTGGCCTTTCAAAGATAAACTGAATAATAAGGAAGTAGGGTTAGGAATAAAAAGACTTGAAATTTGTGGTTATAAGTCAGAAGACCCCAGTTCATATTTTTGAGGAAGGAACAAGAGAAGTATATATCAGAGTCATGAACGAGTATTGTAGGTTTATTTATTCTATGTAAGGCTTTATTTCTGAGTTACATACTAAGGGGAACTTAAAGGAACTCCTTTATGATGCCTGATTTTGATGCCATATGCCATCAAAACCAACTGGTTTTGATGAACAAATCTGTGATGCCATAAGCTGAGACATCGTTCATAATAACTTGAATTTACAAATGCTTTGCATTTGAAGGCCTAAGTCTACTCTTTCCTCTGGTATCCTCATCATATCCTCATCTTATTAGTTGAAATACCTCAGCTCCTAGGGATGTGTTCATGTTCACACAGCTTTGTGGTGGAATCTAAATGTTTACCTTAAAGATTTGGTAAACATCTCCCCTTATCTCCAGTCCCCACCAACACAGAATTAGTTTTGATCGCTCAGTCTTCTGGTGAAGAGCATTACTTGTACTTCAGTAGCGATGCCAGGAGAGTCGAGGAGCGGAGAGCACAGTCTGCTAGAAACTCTGTAGCTCTCAAAAATGAATACCTGGTTTTCCCATTCTTGGTTTCTCTGTTTATCTTTTCATTTTGGTGGTTATTTACATTGGCCGCCGATGCGCGTCCCTGTCAGATTCCTTCTAATAGCGCCTCTTTCTTTACCCTGGCTAAAGAAAGGAAAGGTTTAAATACTTATTTTCTGCTTCACATGGATATCTTGGCAGGTTTTTAGACGTGTGATCAAAGGGAGTGGCTTTAGGAGAAAGAGGAAAATTTGAGAAACGCTATTGAGGTGGATTTAAGAAGTTTATGAGCCTGAGTAAAAAATTGTTTTCTGGCAACATGTCAGGAACTAGATGACAAATCTCTTTTGTGTATAGCTGTAAAAATGCAGTAAAATTTGGAAAACATTCAATAGGGGCTATTACTATTTTGAAACCACTTTTTCTGTCTCTGTGTCTCTCTGGCATTTGTATTCTGACCATTTCTTCTTGTTCTTTTTCTGATTTTGTCTTTTGTGTGTTTCTGTACTTACACTTTCCAAATGCTTTTTTTTTTTTAACTGACCACATTAACTCTTTGAATAACTATATAACTTATGTATTGCCTTAGCTGCTACATTTATGGAATAAAATGTTAATGTTTTCTGTTTATAGTTTAGTAGTGTGTTTTAAAAATAAAAATATAGGGAAAAATTTTTTAAATCTAACATGTGTCCCAGATTTTTCATCCTGTCGGTCAGTGACTCATAATAAAAGTTCCCCTACTTTGGCATGGATGTTAAATAATACAACTTTCTGCCTAAGTTGTTAGAACAATAAATATGTATGTTAATATATATAAACAATAACTATGTTATTTCTGCAGAGCAATGAATGATATTAGCCTATCGTTTTGAAACTGACATATTAACAGTGTTTATATTTATAAATGACTCCTATATTTAAAAATAGTATGAGATCCCTCATTTACAGTCCATAGAATAGTATATTAACTTCTTTACCCAATCTGAAGGATTTCTGATAAAATTTTGGTTCCACGTGGTATTAATAAAATTTGAGTTTCAAGATAACCTCAGAAAAGATTTTGTAAATAAATATCCAGGCCAAAGAAAAAAGGGAAAAGAGTTGGAGAATACCAATATAATGGGGAAATTTCTGAGCCTTAAGGCTCATTATATAAATAAGAGTCTGCTTGTTTATGTGCAAATGTATGCATTCATATACACAGTTAGCAAATGGCCATAAGCAGGGAGTTTTCAGTTGGAAAGTAATGGGAAGTACTGATGGACTGAATTTACCATTTCTAGCTACTGCAGCAAGCAGAATAGTTCACATTTAAAATAGTAAATCAACTCAGTTTCTGGGTTTTAACTAACGTTTTCTGTGGCAATATTATTACAGAGGAAGTCATTGAGAAAGTGGGATTCCCCTAACAGAAATATACTTAGAGGCAAATTAGAATGCCTCTATTTAGGATAATAACATACCTAATACTGGGAGTAACAATGTTATTCAGTATTTTTATAGTCAACAGTAATTAGTCCATACATGTTTTAAATGATAATCTCAGTTTGCTCTGCATAGGCTAGTCTCCTATCTTTGAATTATATATGGTCTTGATTATCTTATAAAGTAGCTATCTATCTGGGGAAATTAGAAATAAGTGTCCATAAAAGTCTGTCTCTTATTTTTATAAATGCTGATTATGTCTGTATCACATAAATGAATTCTTTGGGCCTAAATGATGTACTGTAGTCTAGGAAATAACAAAACACACACTTTATATATTTCACCAACCTAAATAGATGTATTCAAAACCAAATATAGGATTGCTAGTATATCAGTTGTTATTATATATGCATTTTTATTTAAAGGAACTTCTAATTTAATTGTTTTACTTTCTTTTTCAGATTTTTTTGTTGTGTCTGTGATTATTTTGTATGTTTTCATATTACTCATCATGTTGCATCCAGTTGCCTCTATTGACCAGGTTCTTCAGGTAAGGGTTCAGCACATCAATTACTATTGGTTGTCTGAGGGTGATGATATCTAGGAGAGCAGTAGTAAGACAGGAACAGAAAATGACGTGTTAGTATTATGTGGTTCTTACACAGCCAGATGGGACTTCTGGAGGTTTGCTTAGAGCTTAACGATCTCTCCCCTCCCTTGCTCTCATATTACTGGGGACAAAGATTCAACTGTCAAGGTCATTTCCCCCAGGATCTCTTCTTTCTGAATTTTCTAAGGTGCAGTTATATTAACCCAAAAATACCCTAAAAAGAATAAAGAACATAATTGAAACAGCAGCTTTTATTGAGTCTGTTATTTTATATTTCTTGTCTGTTTTCTTCAGTCTTTGCTCTGGTTCTATTTCCCTGTCTGGAAAAAAAAAAATGTTCCTTGATCTTTAAAAATAAAAAAAAAAAAAAAGCTTTGACCCTGTTATTTGATCTGTCCCTTCTCAACTTACTTGAATAGTCTGTACCTACTGCCTCTTCTTCTCTGGCCACTGAGTTCATATTTTCATTAAAAATCTTACGAATAATGATGAAATACTTGTTTTATATAAGAGAATATGCACGTGTATATAAGTTGTGCAGCACAATAATAATAAAATAACATCCATGAGTTTATCATCCAACCTAAAAAAGGTAACATGACACCAGTAAGGCACTATCACATACCTTTCTCCAAACGCCCTGAGGGAACCACTTTTCTAATTTTTTACCTCATTGTCTTGCTTTAATTATATACTTAACCAATGTTGTACGAAGCCATAGAGATAGTTCTGCTTGCTTTTGATTGTATGACAGTGGCACCTCGCTATTTGTATTTTTCTGTGACTTGCCTTTTCTCATTAGCATTATTTTTAAGATGCATCCATGTCAATAAATGTATTTCATTTTCACTACTGTGTAGTATTCTATTATAGATTATGGGAGTATACTTTTATTCATTTCTCCATCTCCATTGGGAAATAATTAGGTCGTTTGTCATCTTTTCCTGTGCTCAGGGGTTTTATACCAGGTACAAGCAGTTGTGTTACTGAACTTTGAAGAGGTTGACAGTTTATAGTCTTAACCACAGGGTATGAGTGTGTCTGTTGCCTCATGTGCTTTGATGAGGGAGTTAGATAAGCACTTTAAGCAAAAGAAGAAAACAAAATAAAACCCATTTATGTTTCTCTCCTGTCACATGGGTCTTCTGTTTCACAGCCAAATTATTTCTTGAAAGAGTGCAGCATAATTCGACTCCCCTCTCACACACTCATCAGATAGTCTGGCGTCTACCTACTGAAGTTGCCCTGGCCAAGGCCATTAACAACTTTCTTCTTAAGTCCAGTGGACTTGTCCTTTTAGTTTTTTTTTTTTCTTCCCCATCCTTAATTGACTCCTCAGCAGTATTTGACAAGTTAGCCAGGTGATCGATCATTCTGGAGATTCCCTCTACAATTTTGTGATGCTGTGCTCCTTTGTTTTTTTTTTCTTAACCTCTATGACTTATCGTTTTTAATCTCCAGACTCTCCTCCTGTTCCTTAGATGTTAGTGTTCCACACATTTCTATTCTTCTCTCCCGTGTTAACTCTGTACATGTGGAGGAGCTCATCTGTAGTGCTGGCTTCACCTGTCATATCTTTTATGTTGGCCTAGCTTTTACAACTGAGCTTCAGAACTGAGTATCCACTGGCATACTGAATATTACATGTATAGCTCACGGATCAGTTCTCTCATTCATCATCTTGACAACTAACCTTGCCATCATGTTCTCCCTCAACCCTGCTTTGTCTTTTGTTTTTTTTGTTACTAGTATTTATCTGAGTCAGAAGTGTGTATATGTGTCGTCGTCATCTTTTCATAGCCAGTCTGTTGCTAGATTCTCTGTTTTCTTACTCTGAATCTATCTTACCTTTACTCCATCTCATTTGCCACCTAAAAGGCGGCTGTTGTTTCCTCTACTCACAATACTTGTAACACCAAGTGTGTGTCCCAAACCAACTAGTCTTCCAACTGGGTATCTTACAATTCAGTTCTGATACCAACTACCTGGAATCAACACACACCCTACAGGTTAAAGACTGTCCCACAAGAGTGCTCTCCAACTTGAGATAACAGTTGTAAGTCCCAGGTCATCCCCTGTGCTTCTTATTGATTACATATAAATCAGGGTTCCCAGAACCTCCTCCTCAGGTTCAATAATTTGCTGTAAAACTGAGGTTAAGACCTATGTTTATTGGTTTATAATAAAGGTACAGATGAACAACTAGATGAGGAGGCAGATAGGCCAAGGTCTGGAAAGGTCTCGAGCATAAGACTTTCTGTCCTTGTGGAGTTGGGATGCATCAACCTCCCAAAACGTGGCTGTGTTGCCTGAACGAGAAGCTCTCTAAACCTGAAGTTTAGGGATTTTTTTTTTTTTTAATGGAGGCTACCTCATCTAGTCATGGTCAGTTATTAACTTAGTCTCCAGCCGTGGAGGATGGGGGAGTGGGCCTGAAAGCACCAAGCTTCTAATGATTGCTTAGTCTTTTTGATAACCAGCCCCCATCCTGGAGCTATCCAGGAGCCCACCATGAGTAGCCTCCTTAGAGTAAAAGACATGATCCCTAGGAAATTCCAGGGTGTTTAGGACCTCTAAGTAAGCCACTCTTATTGTCACCATCACTCAGGAAATTACAAGAGTTTTAAGTGCTATGTGTCAGAGACCAAATATATAACTATTATCTGGTGGCCCCCATCACTGGTTTCTACTTCGATCATCTCTTATCTTGATTGCTATAGCAGTCTCCACCCTTAAAATCTTTCTTGCTGGAATCATAGGTGCTTTTCTAAAACATAAGATCATATTAGTCCTCTACATCTAGCACAGTATTTTAAGTACTCAGTAAATATGTGTTGACTAAAAGGTGAATGCATGAATAGGATTTTTTCCCTTTTATTTTTTAGACCTTAGAAATTAATCATAGACATTAAAGTGAAAACTTAGACTGTATTTGTTAATTTGTATACTTTTATGAATTTGTCTTTATGACAGTATATAGAGTGTTGAGTGATACTTCATTATTTGATCAGTATCTGCCTCATTATAGACAGGATTTTGTTTTAAAAATAGGAACTTGTTAGAAATTCATTAACTAGTAGAAAGCATGGGCTTTTGAGTTTGAGTGAATAGGATTTGATTCTAAGCTCAGCCACTTTAACTGTACCGTATTCTTTTAACCTTGAGTTATACTTTTGAGTTTCATCCTCTGAAAAGTGGATATACCTTGTGGCATTGTTAAAGATTGAGGAGATAATGTATGTGAAGGTGCTTGGTATGTAATAGGAATTCAGTAAATTTCGAAATCATGATATAATGCTGTAACATAAACTGCATACTACAATTTTAACTTAAAAATTTTGTCTTACAGATAGTGTGTGTACCATATCAGTGGCGTATAACTATGCTCATGATTGTTCTTGTCAATGCCCTTGTATCTATCATGGTGGAGGTAAGCACTTCAGATAATCAGATGGCTACGTTGCTGCTTTGGGATTCTTGGTGATTTAATAGTCCTGGGAGAAGAGGACAGGTAACATGATGGAAGCCCACAAAGAGTTTCAGTCTCATTTTAGTTAAATTCATTTAGCTGTCTCTCCTGACCTTTTCTGTTAACTGATAATTGTCATATTAAGGGATATGATGTAGCTGTAATCATACAGATAGGAGGAGATAAGCAGAGAGATAGTGAACATTAGTGATCTACGGGAAGGGGAGAAGATTAGTGCTCATGCGAACCCTCAACTAGTGGGCCCATGATCATGAAATCACAATGGGGGTGTACCACTAGAGACCTGTAGTATACAGTAAAAACTCCCGTTTAAGGGAAAAAGGAGGGAGCGGGCTTTCTACATGAACTCTAGTAAATTTTAATAACAGTTTATTGAAAGTAAAAAATAATGACTGCTCTGAACTTACTGGCACTGATTACTGGAACCTCCTCCTTGGTATTTACTTTTGAGTTTCCTCTGGAGGTCTTAAGTCCTCTGTGATTGATTACATATTAAATAGTCATTCTCCTATTAGGATTGCCCTTAAGTTGACTTCTGTAAAGGGAGCCAGTAATAAGTAATGCTTATTAATAAAATTTTATCTGTTCTCTATTAAAATGTTATAATTCACTTCTTTTATATTCACTATTATAATTCACTATTATAATTCTATTATATTATAGAATTTAATATATTCTATTATAGAATATATATTCACTTCTATTATTCACTTCTATAGTAGCAATATATGAAATGGAAGAAGGAGATACAGTTGTCATTTTTAAGTGAAAGGTTCTCTTCATAGGGCAGGCTTTTGAATTAAAATTAAGTAATCTGTGGGGAAATGTGTATACTTCGGTGATAATAGTTCTCGACTTGGAAATTATGCTTAATTTGTTATCTTTCTAAAAGATGACTTGGTATTTAAATTTGGGCCATAATTGGCAGCGTAGCTATTATGCTACTGCTTTTTTAAGTTGTCCAGTGGAAAGTATTTGTGCTGTTTTATGGACACAAGAAAGCACATCTAAGATATTATATTTTAAAAGCTTTCCCTTTTTTATAATATAAGTTCATCTATTCACACAAATATTATTTAAAATAAAATCTAGAGAGAAACAATTTTTAGGGAATCTGCTCATAATCTCTCATTCTTGTTTAGTATTGAAAGAATTTTTGTGTTGGACTTTGATGATGCTCATGAGCTCATCTATAGACATAGACTTAATATTATGTTAATTGAACAAAAATAATTCATTGTTAAAAAAAACTCAGATTATAAGCATTATTTTAAAATGGGAAAGACCCAAGGATGCGATTAAAACCACATTTTGTGGAAATTTTAGAGGTCCCATTTTTTCAAGAATTTTATGGTATTTGTTACCTATGTTGTTGCCTTGTTAAAAAAAATACCAAAAAACCAAAAATGTTCTCGTTATGCTTTATCCTTTTCCAATATTAACTGAAATTGTCTATATGAAAACCAAGTCATGTTTTTCACTAATGATGCAGCTTTGTATGAGCATTTTAAAATGTACACATTAATAAAGAATGACTTAGTCATTTTTAATTCTTAACTCACTGGAATATCTCTCAGAACTTCTTCCTTGACATGGTCCTTTGGAAAGTTGTGTTCAATCGAGACAAACAAGGAGAATATCGCTTCACCACCACACAGCCACCACAGGTTGGAAATCAGCACTTACTCTCAATTCTTCACGTGTATTTAGGCTCTTTTAGTTGTGTGCTCTGCCGCCTTTCTGTAGGGTGGTGTCCTGTTGTGTGTTGCCTCAACCTTTTCTCCTGTGCCTGGCATTTCATTCCCCGTAAGGAGTCCTAGAAAATTCTTGGCAAACCTTTGTTACAGGTTTTTCAGGACTTCAGAACTTTCATAAGTCTCTTTTCCATTCCAATCCGTATCTTCTCTGTGTGTAAAGGTCTTCTCAGTAGTGAGAGGTTTCCCATTTCTCTCTGGTTTATATGTTTACGGTTTTCATGAGTCCCATTAGACCTAAATGAGATTCATGGAAACATAGTTATGAAATGGGAATTGTTCAGAGGCCAAAATGAATCAAAATTCAGAGGCCAAAATTTTGAGGAATTATTTCTGATCTCTTGTCAGCAATCACTGTACCTTGATTTGGGTGGCTTTTTGGCTTTTCCAAACATAGGTCTCTCTTCATAAAGATTTTCAGAGGCCATGCATATCTGTAAATAAATCACAGCGTGGGACTTTTGACTTTTTGGATCCCTTCGCAAGCCTGAGATTTGAAAGACATACAAGCTCCATGGGAAAAAGAGGAGAGAAATAGTTGAATAAAACCCATTTCCTGGTGTTTGGATGTTGAAGTATAGTTAGATACCGTAACATACAGTCGTATAGTATAAATTAATATTGTGTTACATGTGTAGAAGCATATGTATGCCCTATGTAAGGTAACATATCAGGTCAGTCTTTTTTTTTTTTTTTTTTTTACCTGATACTGTTGAATTAGCTCTGATCCAGCCCATTTGGATATAAAGAACTTGACAATACAGTGTCTCCCCACCTCCTTATCTGACCCATTGCCGTTTATGTATTGGCAAGGTGATGTGCTTTTACACATGTGAGTTCTAAATCTTCCCTTCATTTTGAGGCACAAGGAAAGCTTTCAGAGTTCAAGAGGATTCCCTGGCATTTCTGAGTTGGGCCACTCACTTATTTTTAGCCTTCTTTTACTTAAGTACCAACTTCCTGAGCTTTATTTTGGTATTTCAACGGGCTTGATGCCCAGTGTAGTATCACAGATTACTTTCCTTATAAGAGGTCCCGTGGAGTGCCATTTCCTTGTCTTCTGCTTTATGATGAAGAGTGAGAGTTTGATAATAATGGGCTGAGTCTGGCTTCAGCTTCAGTTCCTTTTTCTCAAAGCGGTGTAGTGATATGGCCACAACTATATTAGGGGCTCACGTCCTTTAGCTAAATCTCCTTTGTGTCCAAGTTTTTTTCCTTTTGGTTACCTCACTATGTTATTTCAAAGGGTATATTCTGGCTCCATATCATCAGTCCTCAATATGAAATGTTTGTATTGGCAAGTCCCAGGCCACGGAAAACATTTACATTGAGTTTCCAGCATCTCCAAAGAGTTCTCTGTTGATCTAAACAGGAAATGCGAGGGCACCTGACTGGCTCAATCTGTAGTGTTGTGACTCTTACCTTGGGATTATGAGGTTTGAGCCCAACATTGGGTGTAGAGATTTTTTTTTTTTAAGATTTTATTTATTTATTCATGAGAGACACCCAGAGAGAGAGAGAGAGAGGCAGAGACACAGGCAGAGGGAGAAGCAGGCTCCATGCAGGGAGCCCGACGTGGGACTCATCCCAGGACCCCGGGATCAGGCCCTGGGCTGAAGGCGGCGCTAAACCGCTGAGCCACCCGGGCTGCCCCTAGAGATTACTTTAGAAAAAAAATTCTTTAAGCAGGAAATGGCAGGTTCTGAGGAGGCATTATACCCTATTTATTCAAAAGTGGGTATCATAAGCCTCCTTTAAAATATTTGAATTGGAAATTTCTCCTCAGTTTTCAACCAAAATTGAATGGGAGAAGATTCTATCATTTGCTAAATCTGTTTTCTAGAAATTTGGTAGTATCTGTTCTTATTTTTAAGAGTTTGTGTCTTTCATGTGAAGTCCTACCTCTGAAGTGCTCACAGGAGAGAGTGAAGGTAGCGAGTGGTCTAGCATAGGCAGCTCCAGCGTTCCCTGTGTGTTTTGCCACTTTGTTCTGAGAATCCCAGAGTAGACGAGAATTTTAGTCTTCATTTTCTGTAGTCATGATTGAGAAAGCATTTTTTAAGTTACTGGCTTTAGAAAAGAGTTGTAAGGTTTTAGCACAGAATGCTTCCCACTTTCATCTTCTGACACTTCTGTGTGTAATGTGGTTTCACTGTTCATATTTGTGACCCTTCAAGAACTAGTCAGCTAGTCGTATTACCACAAGGCTGTGGTTCTCAATCAGAGACGTTCTATTTGCCCCTGCCTACCCTGACATTTGATGGTGTCTGGAGGCATACTTGGTTGTCACACTTGGAGAGGAGAGGGGTTGCTCCGGGCATGCAGTGGGTAGAGGTCAGGGGTTTTGCTCTGTAAACATCCTACAGTAGTACACGGGACAAACCCCTCACAACAAAGACTGATTTTTTTGGAGAGAAAGCGAGAGAGAGTACATGAGCGGGGCGGGGAGAGAGAGGAGAGAGAGAGAGAATCCCAGGCAGGCTCCACAGTGTAGAGCCTGACATGGGACTTGATTCCATGACAACTGAGATCATGACCCGAGCTGAAATCAAGAGTCGGATGCTTAACCAACTGGGCCACCCAGAAGCTCCACACAAAGAAATTTTAGTCCGAGATGTCACTAGTGCCAAAATTGAAGGTGAAAAAGAAAGTAGAGGCGAGAAGTCCCTTAAGGACTTCTGTGGCTACCGTAATTCTCTGCCACAAACTCTTGTTCCGCCTCTGACTGCTCTGTGCTCTTTTCTACCAAGGATCCCATGAGGTCTTTTCAGACTGCAATGCCCAACCATCTGTATTAATTCTGGGAGGAAGAGAAGACCTATTTCTTTCTTTTTCCTCCTTTACCATATAGACCCAAGGGCCATGGAATTGTGTTGAAAATTTCAAAGCCAGAGGCCCTGGACTAGGCCCCACATCTTAGACAGTTGGATTGGGAAGTCAGGAGCCTTATCTGAAAATCTCTGACGACTTTGTCTAAAATATCTGTTTATCGACAAAGGACACTGTACACCTTCAGCATCCTCCCAAATCTTAAGGTCTTATTTCTAACTTCACTGTGTACATAAAGAAGCAACATTGGGTTGACTTGCCAAGGTTGTGCATGTAATGAATAACAAAATTGGGAGTTGAAACCAGGGTTTCTCAGTTTCAAGAAGAGTTTCTTTTTTTATAAAGCGTTACCCCTATTTAGGAAGATCTGTGCTGCATAATCTGTTACTAAAAAGCATTTGTGTGTATCCTGTGTCTGGTAAACTAGGGCCAATTAGTAGTAGATGTGGACCTATGATCATGTCGTCGTGTAGGTTGATCCTGCCCGAGTATTTGTGCTGGATTATGTTTTCCTTTTGGGGGGAAAAGCAGATATTAGTGGTAATCTTCATGCCACTTAGAAGATTATTTGAGCTTATTTAGACAGAATGTTAATTCTGATTATCTTTATTTTATATTCAGGATTGGTATGGAAGAAGACGATTTTGAAAACCATAGTATCATTACAGCACTTCCCCCACAAGCATGGCTTTATATTTTACATGCTACCCGTGAAAGCATTTCCTAAAAGTAGACTGGCATTGGGATTCTAGAGTGAATAGCTTGGAATGGCCTAAGAAGCAGGAGAATTTTAGCTATAGATCTTTTTGAAGGTTCTTTGTGATCTCTCTTCTGGACTGTGGTAGCCACTTTCCTGTCTTTGAGGGACACAGTCATTTAACCATTGCTTTCGGCAGCAAAGGAGAAGATCCAGTTGCTATAGCTACTGTATTCTCCTGCTTCAGGGATTATGTTTGGATGTTGGGGGAGACCTGCGTGCTCACTCTAAGCCCTGTGGTGTTCCACCTCTTTGCCCTCCTCTTCTTGCCGTCATCATATCTCCTTTGGTTCATTTCTCTAGCATGCCTGTAGCACCTTTTCTTTTCTCTACCGGTGAATTGTATTGTATTTGAGGATGTATGTAGTATGGTTGTATTTTTAAACTAACAAACCTATATTGTGTATTTTTTTGTGTATGATATTTGGGGAAGGTGAGGTACAGGAACAGCATGTTTCTAATCATAGTAGAAGGAGATTCTCTAGTTTTCTTGTGACTTAATTTATTTTTTCTGAATTATAATTTTACTTGTTTTTGATAAGGAAGTGAGGATTTTTTTTTAAAAAACATGCATCTCAATGTAAAAAGATTTCTATTTCATTGTGATTCTGTTTGCAATGAAATTAGTTTCCAATTTATTGCTTGCCTCACTTTCTACAGGTAGGAAACTGGACTTATGGGGTGTATGTGTGTCTTAAATTTGAAGACACTGGGCTGTGACTTACCTTAACTCAGCCTGCTATGCATTGTCGCGTGCCCTTCCACCCAGCCAGTTCATCTGGACAGTCAAAACGTGTATGTTTTCGCTTTTTTTAAAGTCAGCATTCACCATTTGCCTTTTCCTGTGGTCCTTTAACAGTGCTACACGCTGTAAAATGAGAAGTGACAGTGTTCAGATTGATTTAGGAACAGGGATCCTTTTTCTCACTACACTGAAGAATTTAAGCACCTTGGGGAAAACATAGACCCAAGTAGTGAGTCTCATCTCAGGTTACATATGAAGGTGTATTGTGTATGTGCCTACACAACGTGTAATGTGGAAAGGAATTACAGTTGACCTTTGAACAGCACAGGTTTTAGAGGTGCTAACTGCCCCTCGCCCCGTGCAGCCCAAAATCCGTGTATAAATTTTGACTCCTCAAAAATTTAACCACTGGGGCAGCACCTGGGTGGCTCAGTTGGTTAAGCATCCGACTCTTGATTTCAGCTCAGGTCATGATCTCAGAGTTGTGAGATCAAGCCCTGTGTTGGGCTCCTTTGCTCTTTTGCGCTCTCTGCCTCCCTCCCTCCCTCTGTCTCCAGTAAATAAATCTTTAAAAACAAAACAAAACTACTGATAGCCTACAGTGGGCCTTACTGATCATATAAGCTGTCAGTTAACACATTATTTTGTATGTCATATGTATTATATACTGTATTCTTATAATAAAGTAAGCTAGAGCAAAGTGTTACTAAAAGAAATCATAAGGAAGAGAAAATACGTTTTTAGTACTGCACTGTATTTTACAAATCTGCGTAATTGGACTTGCACAGTTCAAACCCATATTGTTCAAGGGTTAGCTGTATTTGTTATTTGGATCACCTGAAGAATCCTATTATCTAGTCTCTTCTGAATCCTAATGCCAAGTATTTTCTTGTAGACTTCTTTTAAGATGATGATAGTTCTTTTTAGTTATGACAATAAAGAGGCTACTAGATAAAGATCTCCAGCCTCCCCCGCCCCCCAGTCCTCATACAGCTTATTTGTGACCACAATTTTTGCCTGTGAATTCTTGGTACCAGTGCATCTTTTTGTGTTTTGTTGATAAAAAACTAGAAGACCTTTGAAAGTCTTAAAGATTTTTTTTAAAATTTTATATTATTTTTGCTGTTCTCTGCTGGCCAATTTAGAAGCACATGTTTCAAAACATGTTATAGCAAATTTGCCTTCTTTGATGATGAAACGATTTTGGGTATCAATATTAAAGTGCTTTACTTACCTCAGTTATGTTACATTTCATTTTGTGAGATTACTTCAATTGAGATTAAACCTACTTGCAGCTTGAGGTACATGTTGATGGGACAACAAACACCATGGGGTTTAAATTTCGTTTGAAGAAGTGACAGCCAGAGTAATTAGAAGTTGACTGTTCTTCAGAGATGACTATAACTTATGTCTCAGTATAATCATTTTAGTTTTATTTTATTTCAGTTTTATCTCAAATTTCAATTAAATTCTGAGGACCTATATTGAATCTACATTTTTGTATAACTAGGGACTGCTTTCTTGTTCTTAAAAGATTGTTTATCTAAGATCACATTCATTAAAAACATTTGGATTGATCCAGAAGAATTTCAATGCCAGCAGAGCTTTTTATAATGAAATAATACTAAGAAATATCGTGCTTGATTTATACTTTTCTATGTACTTCTTTCCAATAGTGGAACACCGGGGAAAGCTATAATTATAAAACAAAGCTGTTTTTTTATAGTAATGAAAACATGTGAAAAAAAGTGATTGACAGTAAACACGATCCAGGTTCTAGTTTTGACCTCACGGTATTTTCATCGTGCTTTATTTTTTGAAAGATGACATGAATAGTAATAATAATAATATTTGTATACTACTTTCTTCCAAAAATGAGCGGCTAGCTGGCTGAATTGCTAGGAGCAATGGTATAATCTGGGATAGAATACGGGGGTTTTCATATTAAATATTAAAAATATTTTCTTTCATTTGGATTTTTTTCCATTTATTTGTTGTACTCAGAAGTCATTGCTCTTATTTTCCTGTGTTGATGTATTTTGCTTTTAAAAACTTAAGAACAAGCAGATCTTAATCTACTCGTATATTCTTTTTTTCCCTTATTTTCTTAGGAGTCAGTGGATCGGTGGGGAAAATGCTGCTTGTCCTGGGCTCTGGGCTGTAGAAAGAAGGTACCAAAGGCAAAGTATATGTATCTGGCTCAGGAGCTCTTGGTTGATCCAGAATGGCCACCAAAACCTCAGACAACAACAGAAGCTAAAGCTTTAGTTAAAGAGAACGGATCATGTCAAATCATCACCATAACATAGCAGTGCATCACTCTCAGTGGTATGCTAGTAGCAGGAGAATGCAATTTTAGGACATTCTGATCCTGTGTGTCGGAATGGCACCATTTCAATTTATGTCCCTTCTAATAGCTGATACTAGAGCCTTTTTTTTAAATAAACAGAACAGAACAATAAGATTGGCCTGTCAGTTAAATTAATAGTCTGTAAAGTCCTATATCTTCTTTCAGTAACTACATAATACATCTATTTCCAGAATTTTTTGTTAACCTCAGTGATACTCTTTATATAGGGTACAGAAGAAAGTTGGTATTTGATAGGCTTTTAGACATTAGCTTCTGAGACTTGGTTTATCTGTTTAAATTTATTATTTTCCTCACTCGCTTATTAGAAAAAGTCCTCGTTTATATACCAGCCCTAAATTTGCGATCGATCAATAAAATGGGTGTTAATTACCCTCCAGTGAAAATAGGTAGAAAGCCTGTTTTTATTTGGTTCCAAAATTTCTTGCAAAGACTTCCATATATACCTACACCTGTTCCCTTTGATAGCCTAGGAGTTAGTTTTATGGTGTTGCTTATAGAATAACTCAGGTAATTTCCATTTATGGTTTTATATTTTCTGTACAAACTGCCTGGGTTTTATTTTTCTAATCAGCAAGGTGCTTCACTGCCTTCTTCAGACGTCCCTCAAAGCTATTAAACAGATCTTGTGGTATGTCTCCTGTCAGTAGTATAATTTACTTCACTTAAATGTTGTAGGACCATTTTCACTGGGAAAGAAAGTTTTTTGTTGTTGTTGTTCTTCTGCAATAGATGTAGGTCTGTCTGATATCTCTTTTTTTTCTCTCAGGTTTTATATAATTTTAAATATTTTTATTTTCTATCTTTTTAATTACTTAAAGACATAGGATAATAGTGAATTGGGTTTTGTTTTTTGTTTTGTTTTAGTCTTTTGAGTTAGACTTTCACCTACTAAAATATTTAAGGGTTGATACATGTCTCTCCTATGAATAATGAGGCTTAAAAATGAGTGGTTTTGAGTGACTGCTTCTTCAAAACAGTATGAGCTCGCTGAGTTTGTTTTATGCCATTAGGTGGCGCCAGAGGTCAGAGCTTACCTGTTTAAGATGGGATGTTTACAAAGGAGCATTAATTTGGATGTAAAAATTTGTGGGAGGAAGAAAAAATGAAATAAAGTTAAAGAATAGACATTAATTGGGCCAAAAGAAATGTGAAAAGTATTTTTCACCTTTCTGTTTTTTCTGGTTATTTTTAAATTCGAAACAAAATTAAAGTAACCTTAAAAATGCCTTTCTGGTGCTCACTTCTGCAGCACATACACAAAATCTGAACAATACAGAGGAGATTAGCATATGGCCCCTGTGCAAGGATGACACGCAAATTCGTGACATGTTCCATATCTTTTCAGCTTGGGGCGTGATCCTGGGATCCGGGATCGAGTCCCGCATTGGCCTCCCTGTGAGGAGCCTGCTTCTCCCTCTGCCTGAGTCTCCTCTGCCTTTCTCTCTGTCTCTCATAAATAAATAAATCTTTTTTTTTTTTTTTTAATGCCTTTCTGGGTAAGATCCAGCAGTTTGGCAAAACCCACAGTTCTGATAAACACAGAAATTGCTATGCTATAAAACGGACACTAACTAAACTATGTGACATTATCCTGTGTTCTTCCCTAACTGGTAGCAGGCTTGTGCTGTCCACTTCCAGCTGATCACTGTTTTTCTGGTAGATATTTACCAGTTTATCAGATGTTAGCCAGAGCTCTAGAACCACATGGTTCTCATTTTTTATGCTGCAGAGACCTGAATGATGTTAGGTAACTATAGGAAAATGTAAGTTACACTCAGGATCACTGTTAACTGCTATTGCCACTGATGATTCTTACAAAAATATTAATCAAAGTTTTCCATCAGAAAGCATAATATGATATTAATACACATTAGATAAGAACAGTTGTTCATGAATGAACAATTTTGTGAAGCTATGCATCTTAGACCTCTTGAGCTGTGAATTAGCACTGTTTTCTATAGTTACTACTCTTGATCATTTTCTGATTTCCACATTCATTTTCAGTATGTATAAGCGTTATTCTTAAAGTGATTTCCCAGAATTGTAGATTTTATTCTTTGATTTAAATACTGAAGCATATAATTAATGACTAAATAGCAGCTTAGAAATCCAGTGACCGGATTGTATTTAACATCTTTAAGAGCATGATCATAAAGAGCTGTACTTTTTACACCTTTCTCTTTTTTTAACATTTAGATTTTATAAGTGTTTTATATCTCATTTGTCCATATTATTTTCAAAGAAGTGAGGTTTTTAGGTAGCTGGAAGAGCATTTGTAGGAATCAGATTTGAACATAGACAAGGTGGGTTGTTCAAGTTGCAATTGATGGTTTCCAGAATATTATTTGAAGAATGTCTGTGAATCTAGGTGTGGGTCCTACTCAGTGCCATAGATAGGAGGAGTTCTCTCTCTTTAGGTCACCGTTACATAATAATTTTGATTCTGAACTTCACGTTAAATTATTTGAGTGTATACAGACCTAAATTTAAAAATCTGTACATATCTTATTTTGATGTATTAAAGATTAATAAATATTGCCGATTTAAATTTTATTTATGCACATACTTAAAGGACAGAAATGTCCTGAAAAGTAATTGTTAAATAATGATATGTAACTTTTTAACTTTTTAAATAAATAACAAGATTTTTAATGTGTGTCTCCCTCAGGGTTGTTTAAAGTTTTTTTTTTTTCTCCCTCAGATATAAATAGTGGTAACTATATGTTTTGTATCTTCTAGCACCAACTGCTGTAAAGCAATGCTGCAAATAATGCTTGAATAAAAGTGGCTAAGCCAACAACAAAATAAATACTTTTTATATTAGTTTTATAATTCTTACATTCGAGAGCTTTCCAAATTGCACTTGCATTTAAACAGAACTGTTGCGGTCTTAACTGTATTTATTTTGTCTCCCATGTTTGTGAAGATACTGCACAGTTTCAGAGGCATGGTAAATATAAATAACATATCAGTGTTTATGTATTTTGTTCCCCAAATGGCTATAGATAATAATATCCAGAGAAGAGCAAAATCCAAGCTTTAGAAAACCTTCTAAATCGCATGCATGCAATTTTGAGATATCCGAAAATAGGTTTTTGTATATTTATGGTGGGAGGTGATGGGGAACTTTTGACAAAATGTGCGATGTTAATTTTTGTATAGTCTGTGGGCATTTACACATTTTTAATGTAATTAAATTTGGTAATTATGTGCACATTAAATTAATAAGATAGCTACTTCCTGTTATGATTTGTGAATTCCCTAAGACTTTGGATTTTTTTTAAGTAACTTTATATCAGAAATGATACTGCATCTTTATATTTTTTAAATCGTATTGCTGCTCAAGAATGGTACCCTGATGTCAAAAAGGCATACATTCATAATTGTACATTTAGCATTGTAAATTCATAATCTTTTTTGGATTGAAGCTATTCAAAATAAAAATTTAAATGAATGAAATAACATTTTATTTCTGTGTCCTTATACATTTGTTTGCCTTTTAGCCATACAAATACTGCCCTCTCTGGATTTATTTTCCTACTTCATATTTTCCCATTTCCTTTGTTTAACGTAGAATTTTTGAAGGGGATAAATACCGTTTTGCACATATATATCACATCATGTGTGTGACCATCCAGTGGAAACCCATTCGTTAGTCAGATACGATGTAAAACCAAACGTTATTTGTATGGAGGCTGGAGGGCAATCGTGAAATGTTGAGACAAGAGGCTTAGAATCTACTAACAGTTGGGAAGATCCAGCCACGTCAATGCCATGTAAAATTGTGTAAGTTTGAAGTCAAGTGGCAGCCATGGCTACAAAAAGAGCGTTCCCAAGGAGAGAGAAGCTGTGGAACTGTGCATTGTCCGAGAAACCTCAGAGAAGGCAGGACTTGTGTTGGCCTTTGTACTAGGGCGGGAGATGTTTCTGGGTATCCCGGGTTCTACAGGAGGTGGGCATCCTCTGCCGTGGCCTCCGCACTGCTGTGGTGCGATGGACTGGGTGGTGTGAAGGGTTAGAGTCCCGGGTTCCTTATGGCCACTGTGGTTTGTGGTCATGACCCCACAGCCCCCATCTTCCTTGGCTGTCCTTGTCAGGTGCTGTATTTTGAGTGTATATTGCAGGGAAGGATGAGGTTGGAGGAGTTTGGAGGAGAACGTCAGCTGTTCAGAGTTGGGGTTTTGACTGCTCCATAAGCGCACAGAGATCCCTCCAGTGCCCTGGCCCCCGAGTCTCCCCTCACTGAGGAGACCATGTCTCCTCCAGGCGGACAGCTATGCTTTGGAAAGGCCAAACCTTATAGGCTGGGGTGACTTTAATGCAGAAGTTGCCTCTTAGCAGAGCAGATTTCTAACCTGTTAACATGAATCCAAAATTCAAAGGATGTGAAAACATGGGAGCCATCAGCTTCATTGTACAAAATACTTCTCAACACCTCATCCAGGAGTACCTGGGTGGCCCTGTGGCTGGGGTCGTGGACCCCGGCCGAGTCCTGCATCTGGCTCCCCGCAGGGAGCCTGCCTCTCCTCTGCCTGGGTCTTCTCTGTGTTTCTCATGAATGGATAAAAAAAATCTTAAACATCCAGGTTTTCAGCAAATGGACTCAACAGTGTGCTACTGTCTGCAACTTCCATATCCTTGGCATTCAGAATATTCTCTTGCCAAAGAATAAAACTTGGAGGTCCTTCTGATCAGAGCGCTTGCTCGGGAAATAGGCCACAGCAGCTTACCCGAATTTGACACAAAGTCTTCTTCTGATTTAAGATCTACACAAGAATTCTATTATATATGTGTGCTATGTTGCCTTTGTTTTACATCATTCTGTGTATCTTAGACGTCGGCACTGAAGTCCACAAGGCATTGCATTGCGTGGATGTTTCATACTTTAGAAATTTCACTACTTTCCTATTGATGGTCATTTAGGGGTTTTTGTTTTTTTTCTACTACAAACAACCCTGTAGTGTTTTTGTGCACAATTATTTTTAAGTAGGCTCCACACCCAACATGGGGGCTTGAACCCTTGACCTTAGGAGCGAGAGTTGCATGCTCTACTGACTGAACTCTTGGGCGCTCCATTTTGTGCACAAATTTTTAAAAAATATTTTATTTATTCATGAGAGAGACAGAGAGAGGCAGAGACACAGGCAGAGGGAGAAGTAGGCTCACACAGGGAGCCCGACGTGGGATGGATCCTGGGTTTCCAGGATCAGGCCCTGGGCTGAAGGCGGCGCTAAACCGCTGGGCCACCCGGGCTGCCCCCTGTGCACAAATTTTAATGAGCCTAGATATAGAATGTATTTTTAGCAGTGTAACTGCATATTTTTAATTTTCCCCCAAAAGTTTGCTCCAATTTATATTCCCATCATTGTAGTATGAGAATGTTTCTTCACATTTCTTAAAATGCTGGATATTTTCAGGCTTTAAACATTAAAAAGTTATTTCAGTTTGGTGTTGGTGCAGGGATTATCAAATAGCCCAGGAACAGACTCCCAGATTCATGAGATGTTGGTTCATGACTATGCTGACAGTAAGCTCTGAAGGAAAAAGGGATTTAATTATACATCAATGGGGCTAGGACAGCTGGTTTTCTTAATGGAAAAAGATAAAATTGGACTCAACTCACATCATATACAAAAATCAGTTCTATATGGATTAAGGACCTAAAAACAAAGGACAAAACTTAAACTCCGGCATTATAGGAGATTTTTTTATTACTTGGGATGAGAGGAGGACTTTTGATACAAAAAACACGAATCATAAAAGATAGATAACTTTGCTTATATTAAGACTTATGTCTGTCAAAAGGCATCATGAAGATGAAAAGGCAAACCACAAACTAGTTTAAGATATTTGGCACCTATAACTGACTAAGGATTAGTATCCAGGATATATAAAGAATGCCTAGTTTAGTTTTTTAAAAGACATACACATTTCACATATAGAAAAATGGGCAAAAGAACCCAAAATTTCTCAGAAGATGAAGCACAAGTGAGGATTAAAACTATAAAAGATGCTCAAGTTCATTAAATGGGGGAAATGAAAAATTAAAACCACACTGAGACAATTGCTGCGTATGTATGGTAAAAATTAAAAAATCAGTTCCGAGGACGGGCAGGGCTGTGAGGCAGAGGACTGTCCTACACTCTAGGCAGCATCACGTATTGGCACAACTCCTTGGAAAACAGCAGGACGTTCCTAAGTTAAATTGGACATATGAACGCCCTTCAAACCTGTAGTGCCGTTTGGGACCCCTTCAAGGATGTTTTTAGTTTTATTATTCCTCAAAATGGGAGAGGAGAACTGGAATGGAGAATTGGGGCGGTGGGGGGGGGAAGGGAGAGGAAGAGTGACCCACCTAAGGGGTAAGGCTGCCACGGGATCCAACTGTTGCCAAGCTTCCCTAGCATCACGGAGTCCTAATGTGCCGCTTTATGGAGAAACTTACCTCCCTTCTGCTCTTTCCCGTCCGCCTTGACGCCAGCGTTTCAGTTGCATGTGGTCCCTTCGGTTAGAGCCAGAACTTGCCTCCTGGGAAGGGCCTTCCCCTGTTTCCGCCCCAGTCTTTATCCTCAGGATGCAAGGACGCTTCCCTCTTCCTTTGGAAAGCGCCGAGTCATGGGCAAAGCCCTGAGCCTTTCAGTGGTTTCAGGGCGCGGCGCCACGTCTGGTAAGGCCGAATACTTTAAAAAAATTACTGTGGGCAACAGAGGGCTCGGTTAGTCTTTACGTGCAGAAATCATAAAATTTAGTTCAAGAAATGATTTGCATACAATTACACTTGGGAAATATTGTTTTGGCAGATTAGTATTGCTGGGTATTTGTCACATGTGATTCAATGCGATGAGTTTGTATTTTTTGTGAAGCATCTTGGAAATGGGAGCTGCTTATTTACGGCACAGTCCGAAGTACTGTCCCCTTGCAGCTCTGTGACCGTGGGTGTTACCTGCTTCTGTGCCTCAGTGTCCTCTCCCTCAGCCCAGGATGAGAATCGTGTTATTATAGGGATGGAATGAACTCACGTAAAGAAAGTGCTGTGGGAGCCCGGGGCCTCGGCGGTTGGGCAGCTGCCTTGGGCTCGGGGGTGACCCCGGGGGTCCTGGGACCGAGTCCCACATCGGGCTCCCTGCGTGGAGCCTGCTTCCCCCTCTGCCTGGGTCTCGGCCTCTCTCTCTCTCTCTGCGTCTCTCATGAATAAATAAGTAATCTTTAAAAAAAAAAATGAAGAAGAAAGAAAACGCTGAGAACACTGAGTGGCATAAAGTGTAGGTTTGGGCCCATGTTTCCCGGGTGCCTGACCAAAGTTGTCCACTGTTCGAGGACTGGGGTGAAAGGAACCGGGCGGTGGTTGCCCTGGTTTGTGCAGACCGCTGGGCCCCTCAGGCCTGTTGCCCACGGTCCCCTGTGCGTTTGGGCAGGAGGACCAGGACCGCTTCACTGTGGGCCCTGCTCGGCGTCTGTGAGCTTTGACGGGACAATGACTCACTAGTTCTGTGTAAAGATTTTAAAGTATTGGCCTTTAACTGTAGCTTGAAAAAATTTTTCTTAAAGATTTTATTTATTTATTCCTGAGAGACACAGAGAGAGGCAGGGACCCAGGCCAAGGGAGCAGCAGGCTCCACGCAGGGACCCGGGGTCACGGCCTGGGCCCAGGACACACGCTTCACCACTGAGCCCCCACGTGCCCCGGGCTTGGAGACGCTTTAACTGCAGGACTTTACACAGGGCCGGGATCCGTGGGGGGCGGATCGTTGTCCCGGGAGCACCGGGTCTCAGCACGTGGGGCTGTAGTTGGGAAGGCGGCCGCGAGGCGCCCTGGGGTTCCGGGGACGGAGCCAGCTGTGGCCTGCAGGGGCGCGTCGGGGGCTCGGGGCGGCGTCGTGGGGGCCGCACCTCCCCACCGCCCGCACCGCCCCACCCCGCACCGCCCGCACCTCCCGCACCGCCCCCACCTCCCGCACCTCCCGCACCTCCCCCACCTCCCGCACCGCCCCCACCTCCCGCACCTCCCGCACCGCCCCCACCTCCCGCACCGCCCGCACCTCCCGCACCGCCCCCACCTCCCGCACCGCCCCCACCTCCCGCACCGCCCCCACCGCCCGCACCTCCCGCACCGCCCCCACCGCCCGCACCGCCCGCACCTCCCCCACCTCCCGCACCGCCCCCACCTCCGCACCTCCCGCACCGCCCGCACCGCCCGCACCCCCACCCGCACCGCCCCACCTCCCGCACCGCCCGCACCGCCCGCACCGCCCCCACCTCCCGCACCGCCCGCACCACCCGCACCGCAGCCTGGTGTCCGCCGACGGGCGCTGAACCCGGGGCTGCCGCTGCGGGCCGAGGGGCTCCGGGGCCGTGACCCCGCGGGAGCGCCCCCTCCCTGCGCTCCCCCGACCTGTGGAGCCGCACCCTGGGCCCTTGGGACCCGCCTGCCCCGCGGCCGCACGGCTCGCTTGGGGGGGGCTCGGACTCCACGGCGAGCAGCTCGTGTCTCCGCATTCGGGCCGCACCTGCACTCCACACCTGTGGAGTCGCCGCCCGCACCCGGCTCACTCACCCCGCGTCACCTTCGGGCGCTTGTGGGAGCTGCGCGGCCCGCGGGAGCTGTGGCTGCACCACCCCGGCTGCGCGCTGCCCGCCGCTGCCCCGCAGGTACTGCAGGCGCGGGTGTGGGTGTGGGTGCGGGTGCAGGTACCAGTGCAGGTGCGGGTGCTGGTGCAGGTGCGGGTGCTGGTGCGGGTGCTGGTGCAGGTGCGGGTGTGGGTGCATGTGTGGGTGTGGGTGCGGGTGCGGGTGCGGGTGCGGGTGCAGGTGCCCGTCGCGCCCTCCGTCGGCCGGTGGCGCTCCCTGGCAGGCCCTGACCAGCGCCCGTGCGCCCTCTGTGGCCTGGAGCGGGCGCAGCTCGAACACTGCCAGCGGGAGGCCCCCGGACCCCGCCCCGTCCCCCCGACGTCCCCCTTCCCCTCCCCTCACCCCGCCCCCCGCGGCCGCCACGGTGCAGGACCGTCCGGAGCCCGAGCCCTGGGCCGCGTGCAGCCCGTTCTGAGGTCTCTGTTTTCCGCTTTTCGGTCCCCAGACCGCCGTCCCGGGACCCTCGTGTTCGCTGTGGTTACGCTCGGCCAGTTCCTGGGAGAGTGAATCAGCGAGCGGCCTGTGAGTCCACGGGAACGGGCGGCTGATGAGACCGTGGCCAGATCCGTCCTCCTCCTCCCTCCTCCCTCCTCTCTCCTTCTCCCTCCTCCTCCCTCCTCCCTCCTTCCCCGCCCTCCTCCCTCTTCCCTCCTCTCTCCTCCTCCCCCCTCACTCCTCTCTCCTCCTCCCCCCTCCCTCCTCTCTCCTCCTCCCTCCTCCCTCCTCTCTTCTCCCCCCTCCCTCCTCGGGATTCCGAGCGCCTCTAAGTGGAGTCTGCTTTGTGGCTGCTGCTCGCACGGTGCCCAGGGCACCAGGGTTGGGCCCATCCTAGTGCCCCCGGTGCCCAGGAGGAGCCTCTTGCCTCCCAGCAGGAAGGGTGCAGACGGCTTACCAGCCCCCCGCTGGGCCTGTCCCAGGCACAGTCTGAGTAACGTGACCTCGGGCCACCCCGGGGATGCGGGCTTTTCCTGGGTCCAGGATGGATTGTTCTCTCTGCTGTTGAAAAGCCGAACTGTCCCGGGTCTCCCTTGACCTTTCTCACCCCGAGCCTCTGGCCTGTGGCTCCTGCCTTCAGTGCCCCTTTCCGGGAGAGAACTTCTCTGCAGGCGGGACCAGGAGCTCAGCGCCTTCCTGCCCCGAGCCAAGGGGCGGGAGGAAGGGGTGCAGGAGGAGGCCTCTCAGGGGGTCTCAGGTATAGGGGTAGGCCCTGAATCCTGCCAGTGGCAGGTCTATCTACGTGTCTCTCCCTGCTTCCTCTGCGGGTGACGAGTGTCATCATGACACTGGGTTGGTTTTCATTTTCTGGAACTAAGTGCTACCTCATGTCAAAGCATTAATGCAGCCCCTGACCTGCGACAGGTGCTCTTGGATGTGACGAGAAGCTTGGTTTCCAGTTTACTGTGGAGGCATCACGTTCTCCAGCGGCATCACGTTCTCCTCCGGCCTCCCCCCTGGGAGCCTGTGCGAGGCCGCATGTACCCCGTCACCCCCCCTCCCCGCATCCCCATCCCCCTTGTCCCCGTCCCACGCACACAGCTCTGCCAGCGCCCCCAGCTGCACCTCCTGCCTGGGCCACACCTACAGTCTCTAACCCTTGGGTCCTTATCCCTGGAGAGGGACAAACAATATCTGCGTTCGGGAGTTTTTGTGAGAAGTAAGGGCAGTAAATCGTGTGCTGACTCACCCCGTGCCCTGCGCCCAGTCAAGCTCAGTAAACGCCAGCTCTTATTGTTAAGGAGCTAAAGCAATTATTTGCTCCCTGATTGCACAAGAGCTCTGAGCGGCCTTTTGCTCTGCGCTCATGACAGTGAGAGCAGACTTTCTCGGGCTGGAGATCATGCCAAGTCAGCTTGTCTCCCCCGTCAGTGGCGGCCCTGTGTGGCCAGGCGGTCCCGTGGTCAGTGGCGGCCCTGTGTGGCCAGGTGGCGGCCCAGAGCCGGGGCAGGGGAGCCCTGAACACCTCCGGGGCAGGGTGGTAGCTGCCCCTTGGGGGCCAGGCCCCGGCAGCGCCCAGGCAGGCTCAGGTGTGGCCTCAAGTGTGGCCTGTCACGGGCCGCCTCTCAGCCGCCGGGCCCAGGGCACCCCCCACCCTGTGTGCTCGCTCGGCGACATGGCCCACCTGGTCTTGCCTCCGGGGCGCCCGCTCCGAGCTGTGGCCTCCCTGCAGCCTGACGGCCCGGGGTCCCGGGGGACGCAGGCTCCAGCCCTGACCGGCCGCGGAGGCTGTTCCCTTGCAGAGAACAGTGGCCGGGCACCCGGGCCAGCGGGGTGGCATCGTTCCCATGGGGCTCTCTAGGGTCCTAGGGTCCCGGGGTCACCTGCGCCCCGGCCCGCTGCAGGCCCTCCCTGGGCGGCGCTCTCCATGCAGGGGCCGAGCAAGCCCGCACCCGAGCCCTGCTCCGAGGCCTTGTGCTGTGCTGTCCCCTCCAGCTGGACATGTCCCTGCCCGGGCCGTGCCTGCCAATGGTGGGGGATCATGGGGAGTGGTGTGGACCTCCGTCAGTGCCATAGCAAGCCGCTGGGTGGGGCTTCAGGTGTGTTGTTTCTTAGCCCCACAAAATAGGACAGAATGCCACCTGTGTGGGTGCGGGCCCCGGTGCCTGCGCGTGGTGGTGCCTTCGTGCCCTTGAACGAGCCACGTAGCGGCTGGTTCTTACGTTCTCTGTGAATGGGCGACTCTGCACGTAGTATTCTTCAAGCCTTTCCCCAGGCCTCATGGGGTTTTGTTTTTTGTTTTTTGTTTGTTTTTGTTTTACTTTATTTACTTAATCTCTACTCAACATGGGACTCAAATTCCTCACCTGAGATCAAGAGCTGTGTGCCCGGGCCGCCCAGGTGGCCCAGCAGCGTGGTGCCCACTTCGGCCCAGGGTGTGACCCCAGGGTCCCGGGATTGAGTCCCACGTCGGGCTCCCTGCAGGGAGCCTGCTTCTCCCTCTGCCTGGGTCTCTGCCTCTCTCTTTGTCTCTCTCATGAATAAATAAATAAAATCTAAAAAAAAAAAGAGCTGCGTGCCCTTTGCACAGAGCCAGCCCGGCGCCCCTGGATTATTGACATCTGTCCAAGCCTGCAGCTCTGGTTCATTCACTTTAAAGCTGCACAATATTCAATTGGATGAATTTTCCACAACTTATCTGTTCTCTCATTGATGGATGTGTATTTCCGTTATGTCTTTTTCTTTTTATTCCCCATTGCCCCATATCCTCTTCAATCCTTTGATAGTATCATCATTTTGAATTTTGGTCTGATAGGTATGAAATGGTATCTCATTGTTTTGTCTTATATTTCCCTGATAACTAGGGCAGTTGAGCTTATTTTTAAATGTTTGTATGTTTATTGGACTTATTTTAAAAATGCTTAAACTTGGGGCACCTGGGTGGCTCAAGCGGTCGACCTTGAGCCCTGACCTTCGGCTCAGGTCGTGATCCTGGGGTCCTGGGATCGAGTGCCACATCGTGCTCCCTGCATGGAGCCTGCTTCTCCCTCTGCCTGTGTCTCTGCTTTTCTCTCTGTGTTTCTCATGAATAAATAAATAAAATCTTTTTAAAAAAATAAATAAAATGCTTAAACTTATAATTACTCATTTCTTCTGAAAGTTATCTGTGCATACACATTGATCCATTTATAATGAAGCATTTTGCCTTTCTTTTTAAAAAAATTGATTTGTAGGAATTCTTAAATATCCTGGGCACCAGTCCTCTAAATTGTATACTTTGGAACTATCCTTTTTCAGTTTGCGGCTTATTTTACTTTATTTATGTTGTCTTGTGTGGAATAGCAGCTTTAATTTTAATCTAGTCAAATTTAGCAATATAACTTCATGGTTCCTTTAAAAAAACACTTGATTAAGTGTTTTTGGGGCCCCCTGGGTGGCTCAGTCTGTTAAGTGTCCACTCTGGATTTTGGCTCAGGTCCGGGTCGGCCTCCTGCACAGCACACAGTCTGCTTCAGGTTCGCTCTCCCGCTCCCTGTGCTCCTCTCAGCCCCTACCCTGCACATGCGCTCACTCTCTCTCAAAAAAAATCTTCAGAAAAAAAATTCTGCTACTCTCAAGTCACAAGAGAACTCTTCTATATTTTCTTCTAAAAGTTGTAAAGTTTTGTTTTTCACATTTAGGGCTTTAGTCCACGTGGAATTTTTTACACTATGTGACATAGGGAACCAACTGCATGTTTCCCAAATGTGCAGACCGTTTGCCACCTAACCCACCCTTTCCGCACTGGTCTGCAAAGCTACCTCTGTCATTTGTCACGTTTCCCTGCATGCACAGGTTGGCCTCTGGCTTCTGTCGTTTAAACCACCGGCTTGTTGGTCTCTTCTTATACTCACGGTCATCATTACTGTAGCTTTTGTAATTCTTGGTATGGGGTCACCACCCTTTGTTCTTCCTCAGAAAAAGCCTCATCCATTCTGGGCCCTTTGCAACTCCACGCATATGTTAGGGTTAGCAGGGCAAGCCCCACGGAGAAACCTGCTGGAATGCCGGTGGGAGCTGCATGAATTTGTGAACTAATCTGGGGGAGGGTTTGCATCCTTTACAAAACCTAGCACAATTGTCTATAAAGGTGGTTTGCCTTTCTGTTTATTTAGCTCTTTTATTATCTTTCAATGAGGTTTCAGAATTTTTTGCATGAGATTCTTGCACAGGGGCTCCTGGCTCAGCTCATGGTCCTGGGGTCCTGGGGTCCAGCCCCACTCTGGCTCCCTGCCCAGTGGAGAGTGGGGCTGTGTGTCTGCTTCTCCCTCTGCCTGCTGCTCCCCTGCCTGTGCTCTCCTACTCCCCTCCGTCAAATAAATAAATAAAAAATATATTTCTAAGATTTTATTTATTTATGCATGAGAGACACAGAGAGAGACAGAGACACAGGCAGAGGGAGGAGCAGGCTCCCTGAAGGGAGCCCGATGTGGGACCCCAGGATCAGGCCCTGGGCTGAAGGCGGCACTAAACCACTGAGCCACTCCGGCTGCCCAATAAATAGAATATTAAAAAAAATATTGCACAGATTTTCTTAGGTTTATTCCTAGTTCTCCTCCCCCTTTTTTGAATTGTGACTGTTACTATAGATGTTATCTTTTTTAAAAATTACATTTTCTCATGGTTTATTACCAGGATGTAGAAATGGGATTTATTTTTATGTAATTATCTTCTGACAATGATTCCAATAACTTGCTTTTTCCTATTAAACCCTTACACCTTATAATTACTGATCTTACTATATCTTCCCTGCATTGGCTAAAGCCTCCAATACAATGTTGAATAGCAATGGTCGAGGTGAGCATCCTTAGCAGCATCCTGATTGCAGATGGAAAGCCTCCAATGCTTCATTAATGAACGTGATCTTTCTAGCTCTAGCTAAGTCGTTTATAAAATCATGAGTAAGTGCTGAATGTTATTTTTTTATCTATTAATATGCTCTACAGTTTTTGTCCTATGTGATAAAGTGGTGAATTAAATTTATAGATTTTGAAAAATAAGTTCATTCTCACAACTCTATAAAGTAATCCCAAGCCTCATCATGCATTTAAAAAATACACGTGGATTCAGTTTGTTAATGTTTTATCTAGAACTTTTATTATCTGTTCATTAATGAGATTCCCTTGTAAATTAAAAAGTAATAATATCTTTGATTTTTACAGTATTGTCCAAATTATACAGCTTAATAAGGCAGGTGGGGGTAATCTCTCTGGAACAGCCTGTAAAGAATAGTTACATTTTCCTCGAATGTATTCTAGAATTCCTTTCCAAAGCCATCTTGGCCTGGTTTTATTTCGTGTGTACTAGTTATCTATTTCTGCATTAAAAAGACCCCAAATCCTAGAGGCCTAAGATGATACAGTTTATTTTCTCACAGTTTCTGAGGGTTGGAAGATGGGGAACAGCTTAACTGGGTGGCTGTGGCTCGGGGTTCTCGTGGGTCATCACTGAGCCTTGGTGGGGACTGTGGCCACCTTGGTCGGGGCTGGAGGATCTGCTCCTCACCTGGTTGCCAGTCCTCGGGGGACGGACGGTGGGACCCTTGGCACAGGGGCCTCTGTATCAGGCTCCCTGCGTGTCTCATGACCCGGCAGCTGGTGTCCCCGGGGCGGCCCTCGTCCCTTGAGAGAGATGGGAGCACAAGTCCCAGGGCCTTATTGTTGGGCCCAGGAAGTCACACGTCCTCCCGCACAGCGTCCTCCCGGGTGCGCAGCTGGCCTGTCGGAGCAGGAGGCGCGGGTCCCAGGAGCTGGGGTTCCAGGGTCAGGGACTGCTGGGGCCACTTGGGGGTCTGGCTCCTGCAACGTGTGTACACTTGTGTAGCTCATTTTAAACTACTGATTTCATGTCTTCCAGCGGGTAGGGAGCTATTCAATCTTCTATTTCTCACTTTTGTGACACGTATTTTTTCAGACATTGTTCATGTTGTCTCTATGGTCCAACATTTTTCATCACGTTTTTATTTCTATTTTTGCTCTAAATTTTTGGTTGCATCTGCAGTTGTGCTTTCTTCATCCCCACTATTGTTGAGACCCATCTTCCTTTTTCTTGATCCATTTGCAATACTTTTTCCATTTTTATTAGCTTTTAGTAAGAACGAACTGGGCTCCCCCACAGCCCTCTTGGTATAATTGTTTTCTATCGCATTCCCTGGCAGCTTTCACCTTTATCTTCTTCTGTTTCCTTTGACTCTACGTAGTCGTTTCTTCTCATGATTTTGTAGATCGGGGTCTTAGCCCATTAATTCCCCACCGTCCCCTTCTTCAGGGTTTCCGTCTTCCTAGGTATTGCTCTACCGGAGGCTCCTGATTTCAGCTCCAGTTAATGCTTGGTCTCTCTTACGGGCTCCTCCTGCAGGTTCTCATTTTTGTTTCGAGCTTTCCTTGGAACAGAGTTATTTAGAAGGGTGCTTTTTAAGAAATTTTCCTGTATTTTTTTTTGAAATTTTCCTGTATTAACTTCTAATTCAGTTGCGCTCTGTAGGATCCCAACACTTTGTCTCAATTTTTTGTTTTCATGTTTTAAAGATCTGAATTAATCTTTACACCCAACGTGGAGCTCAAACTCATGATCTGAGATCAAGAGTCAAACGCTCTACTGACTGAGCTGCCCCTGCATGATCCCAATTCTTTGAACATTTTTGAGCCTTGTTTTATGGCCTAGTACACAGGCAATTTTTTTGTGAATGCTTCTCTGTGCTTGACAAAAAAAATTCTCTTTTAGCTCAGGTTCACGGGTTGCCTGGCTGCTGAATTGGTGGAGCATGCCACTCTTGATCCCGGAGTCCTGAGTTGCAGCCCCACGTTGAGTATAAAAATAATGTAAAAAATAAATAAACTGAATTCAGGTTATTATACATTCATTAAATAAAGCTTGTTGAGGTGCCTGGGTGGCTCAGTTGGTTAAGCGTTCTATATGTTCCATTTCCCATTTTCTGTCCTTGCTTTATTGACACCCTCTCTTAACACCACCCTCCGGCAGATTGATAAATTTATATTACTTTCTTTCATATATATATCTATGGTTTTTTGTTCATTGTCTTTTGTTCTTTTAGTGATTTTTTAAAAAACATGCATACTTAACTATAAAATTTCCCCACAAATTTTAAAGTATTCAATATGTCTTTTCTTTCTTTCTTTCTTTTTCTTTCTTTCTTTCTTTCTTTCTTTCTTTCTTTCTTTCTTTCTTCTTCCTTCCTTCCTTCCTTCCTTCCTTCCTTCCTTCCTTCCTTCCTTTCTTTCTTTCTTTCTTTCTTTCTTTCTTTCTTTCTTCTTTCTTCTTTCTTTCTTTCTAAAATGATTCTATTTATTTATTTGAGAAAGAGAGATAGCACAAGGGGTAGGGGCAGAGAGAGAAGCAAACTCCCCGCTGAGCAGGAAGCCTGAAGTAGGGCTCGATCCCAGGACCCTGAGATCGTGACCTTTGCCAAAGGCAGATACTTAAGCCACTGGGCCACCCACGTGCCTCATCATTTCTCTTTCTAAACATGGTGTGGATTTTACTGTCTTCACTCCCCAGCAAACACACAACCATCTTCGGTATCTTGTTATTTAATTTAAGGTTTGACCTTTTCAAACTTTGTTAAAGATTATTCTTTTTTTTTTAAGATTTATTTATTCATGAGAGACACAGATTGAGGCAGAGACACAGGCAGAGGGAGAAGAAGGCTCCACACAGGGAGCCGGATGTGGGACTCAATCCCGGGACTCCGGGATCATGCCCTGGGCTGAAGGCAGACGCTAAACCACTAAGCCACCCAGACATCCCTCAACCATTTTTAATTAAAAAACCCCAACAGTTTCACGTAATTCAATAAAGTTATAGCACCACATGTAGTGGGTTTTTTTTTTTTTTAATATATTCGGGAGAGACCCCCGGGATCACGACCTGAGCCGGAGGCAGACGCTCAACCACTGAGCCACCCAGGGGGCCCCCACATGTAGTTTTTCTAAAAGTTACATTTGTACTTAAATTCCACCTTAGGGGTACCTCATTTTATAACTTCTTTTTTTTTTAAATTATATTCAGCTTACCAATATATATAGTTCATCATTACTCTCAGATGTAGTTTTCAATAATTCATCAGTTGCATATAACACCCAGTGCTCATCTCCTCTAGTGCTCTCCTTAATGCCCGTCACTCCGTTATCCCTTCCCCCCATCTACCTCCCCTTCTACAACCCTTTGTTTCCCAGAGTTCAGAGTCTCTCATGGTTTGTCTTCCTCTTTATTTTTACCCACTCAGTTTCCCCTCTTTCCCTTATGGTCCCTTTCACTATTTCTTAATATTTCACATATGAGTAAAGCCATATGATGTTTGTCTTTCTCCAATTGACATATTTCACTCAGCATAATACCCTCCAGTTCCATCCACCTCGAAGTAAAATGTAGGTATTTGTCCTTTCTGATACTGAGTAATATTCCTTCGTGTGTGTATATATATATATATATATAGACCACGTCATCTTTATCCATTCATCTGTCGAAGGACATCGTAGCTTCTTCCACAGTTGGGCTATTGTAGACGTTGCTGGTGTGAACACTGGGGTGCAGGTGTCCCAGCATTTCACTGCATCTGTATCTTTGAGGTAAATCCCCAGCAGTGCAATTGCTGGGTCATAGGGTAGCTCTATTTTTAACTTCTTGAGGAACCTCCACACTGTTCTCCAGGGTGGCTGCACCAGCTTGCATTCCCCCCCAATAGTGCAAGAGGGTTCCCCTTTCTCCACATCCTCTCCAACATTTGTTTCCTGAATTGTTAATTTTAGCCATTCTCACTGGTGTGAGGTGGGATCTCATGGTGGTTTTGATTTGTATTTCCCTGAATGGCAAGTGATATGGAGCATTTTTTCATGTCTGTTGGCCATTTGCATATCTTCTTTGGAGAAATTTCTGTTCATGTCTCTGCCCATTTCTGGACTGGATTGTTTTTTGGGTGTTGAGTCTAATAAATTCTCTTTTAAGTGTATGTGCTGCTGAAGCGAGCACTGATAAATTCATTATAGATCTTGGATACTAGCCCTTTATCTCATATGTCATTTGCAAAGATCTTCTTCCATCTGTAGGTTCATTTTAGTTCATTTTATAACTTCTTAAGAAAGAGGATATACAGACTCTCCTCTTTTCTAGGTGGAAAAATTTTTAGGCCTAAAAATTTCTTTAGTATTCATTCATTGCTAGTTTAGCTGGGAATAGAATTCTGAATTCAAATTGTCTTGCACCAAGGTTGTTAATGGGAATTTGTTATTATTTAGGGTTGCTCATTGTTTCTTTAGAAGACTTCATGATCTTCTCTATATCCTTTATGTTCTGGTTTCAATATGATGCAGCATGTGTTGCTCTTTATTTCATTCATACTGTTGGAAACATCCAGGGTCCTCAGGAGACTGATGTCCTTAAGTTTTGTGAAATTCTTTTCTACTATTTCCTTTATAATTTTTGTTCTCTATTTTAATCTTTCTTACCTTCTTTTTTTCTTTTTAATCTCTCTCTTGTACTTTCTGGAGACTTCTCAACTTTATCTTTTTTTTTTAAGATTTTATTTATCCATTCATGAGAGACACATAGAGAGAGGCAGAGACACAGGCAGAGGGAGAAGCAGGCTCCATGCAGGGAGCCCGATGTGGGACTCGATCCCGGAACCCTGGGATCACGCCTGGGCCAAAGGCAGATGCTCAACTGCTGAGCCACCCAAGCATCCCTCAACTCTATCTTCTAACAGTTGAATTAAAATTATAATTTCTGCAATTGTATTTATAATTTCTGTGATTCTTTTCTTTAATTGTTCCTTTTTCTAGGTTCTTATTTTTGTTTTATGGATGCAGTCTCTTTTGGATTTTTCTTAGGATATTACAGTTTAAATTTTGCAATTTTTAAGTTTCCCTTTTATTTTCCGAACTATATGTTTTTTCTGGGATTTGTTGTCATTGCTGTTGTTTGTTGCTTGCTTGCCTTAAATTCTTGTTTGCCTGTTCATATTTTTAAATGAGGCAATAGGGTAGCTGACTTTGAGAACCTTGTACATGTGGGCAAGAGTTGTTGGCTGGCAAGCTTCATTTTAGGGCTCTGGGGTAGCAAGCTGAGTATTATACTAGGAATCTATCTCTATAAGCAAGAATGTTTGTAAAGGGTTGTTTTCTCGAGGACCTTATAATTTCTTTAAATAAATTTTTTGTTTGTTTTCCTAGGGATGGATGTAGAGGCAACTATTCCACATACTGACTTTCAAAAAACTTCCTGGTTATTACTTCCACAGCTTATGTGATCTGTCCTGCACTGTACCTGGTGTAATGAATCTTCAGGCCTCCGTGTGGCCCTGTTAGGAAAATGAGCTCTCTCTGCTCACACTGGCTGTGACTTCCTCTTCTTCCTCCCCACCTACATTCAACTGTTTTGTTCAGTAAATGTGCTGAGGGGTCCAATCCACTGATACTCCTCTCCCATTCCCTATGATGTTGTGGGTTTATACCATTTCCATTCCTTTACTGCCATCTAAGTGAGATCCTAGGAGGGATAGATGACAGCTGGCTCTGACCAATTTGTATGTTTAACTGAAAATCCATCCATTTCTAGTTTACAAGTTTCAAGCTCTGGAGTTTCTTTGCCCCTGGGAAAAATTGAGTTTTCTTTGTTCTGGGTCCTGGATTCCTCCCATACTTTGGGGTCCCCGACCCCTGCCCCCACTACTGAGAATTGTAATTGGCTTCTCTTTCTGAAACCACTGCAGATTGGGCTCTGAATCTCTACTGACATTGGGACTGGCCAAGTCTGTTTGGGGAGAAGTCACTCTGGGCTTCCCAGCTTTTAAAAATCACCATTACTACCAGGGTGTGCCGACGGCAGGGAGATTCCAGGACTCAGTGTCCAGTAGTTGCACACACCCTCATTAGGCATTTGGAATGTTACAAGATGATCTCATCAACATCATAAAAAGACAAGCATTAATTGCATCCAGTGGCTGGATCCAGAGTCCCGGGAGCCTGAGCTGCCTAAGAGAAAAACAATGAGCAGGCTCTGCCCCGTGACACCCTTCCTCTATCCCTTTCTACCTCTCCGTTGGTGCTTCCTGGCTCTTATTACTCAACATATATATTGATATTTCCAAGTCCAGCCCTAGGAGGCTCTGTACTTCAGCTGCTGCCACGTTCAACCAAGCTTTATTAAAAATCTAATAAGTGCCCAGCACCATGAGGTCAATTTTTCTAGCCCTTACAACTGCCTTGGGAGGTGGGTATTATTGTCCTACTTTACTGATGAGGAAACTGAGGTCCAGGGTGGGGCAGTAATATATCTAAGGTTATGACTGGCAGAGTCATGTGAAGACCTCTGGCTTCTGGCCTGGAGCTTTCCAAGATCCCGCCCCCACTGCTGCTTCTGGTATGGATGACTCGACTGCCCAACCTGAGACCTGTTGACTGGGGGACACAGGCACCAGGAGGATACTCATATCTGTAGTTGGAGGCATCCTGGTCCAGGGGTTCTAGTCCCTCCAGCCTAGCAGGGGCCCCCAAGAAATGAGCATCATTAGTGGGGTTCTTGGCTGGTGAGAAGAAGAAAAGGAGACGAATACAGATACAGAAGAGAGGTGGTAGAGGGGGGAGGAAACAAGAGAAAGGAGCTGGAAATCTTTTTTTAAAAAAATTTTTATTCAATTTAGTTAACATATAGTGTATTAATAATTTCAGGGGTAGAATTTAGTGATCTGTCAGTTGCATATAACACCCAGTGCTCGTTATATCAGGTGCCCCCGCCCCCGAGGGCCCATTACCCGATTACCCTATTCCCCACCCTTGCCAGCAACCCTCAGTTTTTTCCCTAGAGTTAAGAGTCTCTAATGCAGCTGAAAATCTTGGGTGCAGACCATCATTGACGTTTTTTGCCGGCCCAGCCCTGACCCAGCAGTCGTGGTCCAGAGCTCATGGGTAGTATCCACTTGTGGCAGGAACAGAAGAGAGTTGGTCTCAGCCCTGCCACTTACTCCGTTTCCCTCACCAGGTTGTTGTAGAGTTGAAGAAGGTAAGGGATAAAAAAATGCGCTGTAAACTCAAGCCCTGCTCAGCGCTGAGGACAGGGTGGTATCCGCTCCATTGCCTCACACACCAGAGCATCACGGGGAGCAATTGCCTGGCATAGAGGAGACGCAGGGGAGAGGATGTCAACAGAGGATGCAGAGAGATCGGGGACCTGGAGGTGTGTCCTGGGCCAGCCTGTCCAGGCACTGTCCTCCCTCCGCAGCCCACAGAGTTCCTGGCCGCCCTGCCCATGGCCACAGCAGTGATTCCCTGGACTGAGGCTGTCAGAACCCTGACTTATCTCAGGGAGAGGGCAGTGGGCCTCCTCCCTGACTCCAAACCTCTAGCAATTTACGTTCTCAATGACATCAAGAGAAACAGAAAATGTCAGCATTTCTGAGTTTTTAATCTCTTGAAGCTCAAGTCCAAATTCAGCCTCAGCTCAAGTTCTTTTCAGTTGACTTGTAGCATAGGAGTAGAGGAGGCCGGCCAGCTTTGGGAATGGTATTATTCTAGTAAGTTATTGGCCTGGTGACCTGTTCTGAGGCTTTTAGGAGGAACAGTCTGCCCAAGGATGGACCTCAGAGAACCTTCCGGATGTATCAGACCCCTGTGTGCCATGACCCTTCCATTGCCCAGTCCCCCTTTCTGGTCCAACTAAAGCAACTTCTGGGGACTGTGAGATCTATTAAGGTGTCCAGTGATGAAGAGAACAGCACGGTTCAATTTAAGGCAGGTTCTTCTCTGTTCAGAGCCATCGTAGGAAGAAATGAACTGCAGTGAAGGGTAGTAAACCTCTGAACCCTAGCGGCATTGGGGCAGAGGTTCGGTCTTTCCAAAGACAAAGAAAAGCAGGTCATCAAAAAAGGAAAACAGTAGCTATGCTTTCTTGTCTCCAGGCCTTGAGCAAGCACGTTCTTCGTGTGAATCCCTTTTCCTTTTTGCACCAAGGCTTTCCTGCATAAAACTCTCACAGAGCCTTGAAGGATCCATTCAAATATAACACGTCTTCCCACGGACAGTTATTTCTCGTGCCTTCCAAAGATGTTGAGGTCTCGGTCCCCAGAGCCCAGGAACACATTTTACCTGACAGGGCAAAAGGGACTTTGCAGAAGTGATCGGGTTAAGACACCTGAGATGGGAGTTTATTGTGAATTTTCCAGGGGAGCCCAGCGTAATCACACAAGTCCTCCTACGTGAAAGGAGGAGGCAGGAGGTTAGAGAGAGAGATTGGGACAAGTAACAACACTGCTGGCTTTGAACATGGGGAAAGGGCCATGAGCCAAGGAAGGCAGGCAGTCTCTAGAAGCTGGAAAAAAAGGATCGTCTCCTAGAGCCTCCACAAAGAACCCAGTCCTGCTGACACCTTGATTTGAGCTCATTGAGACCCCTGTTGGGTTTGTACTAATTTGCTACAGCGGTAATAAGAACCTGACCTTTCCCGTTCTCATGCCTCCATGATGGCGTCCAGCACATTTCACTGTACCTCCATGTGTACTGCTCTCCCTAACTGGGCTCCTTGGGAAAAAAGCTGTGTATTATATGGACTTTCTGTCATGGAGCTGCAGGGCTTGGTGCTTGGTGGGCACCGAGAGTCAGGTCTCACCTGAATCCAGATGTCATGCACAAGTTGGCCTCCACAACGGGAACTGACACCTTAGCTTCCATGCACACTGTGCCATTGGAGGATCCCACCCTTAATCCCACTGCCTTTTACAGAGTTAAATATACTTCCTTAATAATGTTTTGGAAAATCAGGATTTGCCATACGTGTTTAGATTTTTTTAAAAAAAATTTATTCATGAGAAACACAGAGAGAGGCAGAGACCCAGGCAGAGGGAGAAGCAGGCTCTCTGCGGGGAGCCCGACATGGGACTCGATCCCAGGACCTTGGGATCACGACCTGAGCCGAAGGCAGACGCTCAACCACTGAGCCCCAGGCGTCCTGTCCTGTGCCTTACATGTTGAATTATGAGCCACAGTCTGGGTCTCAGAAGCTCGCATCAGGGAGCTTAAACACAAGATAGCAGAAAGGAGAGGGGCATGTGGGTAGTGATTTGAGATGTTCATCTTCAACTTGATTGTCATGTTCAATGTTGGGGATCTCCCAGCATTAGAGGGGAGAGAGTATAGTAGAAAATCACTAGGATGGAGAAGGGCCTGGGGAAGGACTGAACCTAGGCCCATGGAAACCGGTTTAGAGAGCCAAGGGTGTCCAACCTGGAACAGTGAGGATTTGGGGAGTGCTGCCCATTGCATCCACCAGTTAAAGGGTTGGTCTGGGGAAGAGGAAGGGATGTATTCCCTAAGGTTTCAAGGGGTCGAATGAAGACCCGTTGGCAGGAAATACAGAGTGAGCAGTGGAAGAGATCGCGGCTGAGTCCAAGGAAGAACCCGGCCAGCGCCGTGCAGGGTCGGAGCGGCCCCCACCTGGGGCTGCGAGCCGTCTCTAGAGCTCAGACTGTAGCTGAGCAACCCCGCGATGGAAGGAATTCCAGTGTTTGATGGAGATAGGTGTGAGGCTGGAAAATGCTCGTTAAGATCCCTTTCCGCTCACACAGTCTGTGATTAATGGACCCAGCCCTGGGTTGAACTGGGTGGATAAGGGTGTAACCCAGTGCCCAGCCACCGGCCACTGGGGACGTTGGTCACGGCCTTGTTGAGCTGACCTGTGCTGAGCGGAAGATCAGTTTGCAGGCATTAGTTGGCGTGGAAGCTTAGTGCCCTGGGACCCGTCCATGTTCTCACAAACATGCGTAAAACCAGTCGCCCCAGCAGCAGGGTGCCAATGGCCTCTCACAGGCCTGCAGAGGCTTCCTTGGGCTTCACATGCCCACCTTGCTTTGGAAAGCTCGATCCTAGGTTCTCACATGGCCCTTCGGCTGGCCGCTAGCCAAAGCGTGTGTCTGGTTTTCTCACACCTACTTTATCCCTCCCTCTAGGTACCCAGTATCGCCCTCCCAAGGATCACATCTTCCATCTGTACTGACCAGCTTCTGTGACTTTGCGTCAATCCTTTCCCGTCCCTGGGCCTCAGTCCCCCATCTATAAAGGTCCTTCGTGTTCTGATGCTACAGGAACCCTGAGTCTGAGTCTCGAATCACTTCCCTCCCTTGTCCATCCATCCTCCTCTGTCCCTTCAAAGACACATCCTTGTCACCCGACCCTCCCTCCCTCCCTCCCCTAGGCTGCACTTGAGGGCTGACCCTGCTCATTGCCCTCCTGTTACCTAAGTGGCTACAGAAAGGGCCTTTCCCAAAACAGCTGGGAAATTAGGGTAAGCGCTGACCCCTGTGTCCCTGTCCCCATGTGCCTTCCCACTGCCCACCCCCTGCTTCGAAGAAACGCATGTTGGCTGGTTGTTCTCTTGACCCCTGGCGAGGTTGTCGGAGGACCCCTGGGTGGGTGCTGCAGCTGGGCCCCAGGCTCCTCGCTAACTGGGAGCACCGCCTGTGTGTCCTGCGGCCCAGTCGCTGCCGCAAACAGAAAGCTCATCCTCTGGCATTAGGCGCGGAGCCTCACTCTTCCTAGTGAGACAGCAAGAGTCGTCCTGCCCATCACAGTCCTGCTCCTACCCCGCGGATGCCGGGAAGAGGCGCTCCTGGAACAGTCATGGTGACACATGGCTGAGAAAGTGCTCTGTGACCTGCAAAGCTCTGTGGGAGGACTTGCTGCATCCAGAAGGTCCCCTGGGCACCCACGGTATCGGAGTGTGAGGTGGGTCCTCCCCAGGACCTGGTGTCCTGCGGTGGCATCTCCTGAGGCACGTCATGTCAGCAGGCACTGTGACGCCGAGGGTCAGACCTTCTGAGGTCAGGCTCTTCCTGGAGAGACAGCGAGCGAGCGAGCGAGCGAGCGTGTGGACTCCTGACTTGGCTGTGCCTCTTAGGGTACAACTCTGGGTAAGTCTCTTCCCCTCTGGACTCAGTTGCCTGTAAATGGAGAGGGTTCCTCTGGATGGCATAGACATGCACACATCCCTCATGCAGGTGAGGCTCCGTGAGGATCTTCTCTGACGCCTTGGGACGCCTGGGTCCCACTGCCCTTGAGGGGGGGCTGGTGGGAGGCAGCAGGGAGCCCAGGGTGACCTGAGCAGCTCAGTGACCGGGGAGGGGATCGGCAGGGCAGTGGACATCCCTGCTCGGGCTGCGCCTCCCCCTGCCTCCTTTCCCGAGGAGGAGGTGCCCGTGGGGACAGTGGGGCTGATTCACAGGCCCGCTGGGTGTCACAGCTTCCTGAGCGTGTCATCCTCCCGACAGGCCCGCAATGCCAGACTCTTAACCAGGGCCCAGCCCTTTGGGCTTGGTTTATAGGTTGAGTTATGGGGTATCACTTAAACACCCAGTTGAAAATCAACTCCCGCATCTTCCTTTCTTTGAGGAATTTCTGGTTTTGCTCCAATTAGCCAGGTGGTTTCTTTGTCGGGCGCTTAGAGACTCTCTCTTTTCGGGCAACTTGATTTCCTGAGCGACTCTAGCATAGATGGGTCTGTATGTTTTGGAGAGAAGCCCCGCACCTCAATACCGGCCTGAGGGGTAGTGCTGCTCCCCCCCCCCCCCAGGCAGCTGATGTTGTTGAAATGCCCAGAGGAGGGGAATGATATTTAGGGAGAGTTGCTGGAAAGAGACGTGGGGTGCGGCTCGTGCACCCCTCCGATAGCCTAGGCTCTGCCTCTCCCAAGGCCAGGGATGCCGAGAACTGGGGTCCGGACCACATGGACTGGGCTTCTGCAGAATATGGAAGTTGGCAGGGACTCGTGGAGGAATGTGGTAAGAACAGCCCCATGGGACTCCCGTCCATGTGTGGCAAGGATGCTCAGTGCAGAGACTGTTGGACTAAGTGACAAAGTAGCCACTGTGCTCAGACCCTCCGGAGAGACGCTCACCTGGTCTGTGTCCCAGGGTTACACCCCTCCTCAGCCCCTGACCTTCGTATCTGGGGCAGAAACAGACCTGCTCGCCTTTCTCTCTTTGCGACAAAGCTTGGAGGCAAATGTGGGGCCTATCCTGGCAAGGTTCCCCTCCCTTCCGACCTCTCTGGTTGCGTTACCTCAGTTTCCCCCCTGCAACCTGAGCCTCCTCCCCCTTAACTGCGAGGCCCCCACGGTATCTGTCCACACCCGTCTCTCTTCTCGGGCCCTGCTTGCTCCCGAGGCTTCTTGTGGACCACATGTGACAGGGCCCCTGGTGACACGGTCTGGCCGAGCCAGGGACGGCTCTCTTCCGGGCCGATGAGCGCCGAGGCCGACTATCCCGCGGCGGTGCCGCGAATCCAGGGTCCCCCAGGCCTCCAGGTCTGTGGGTTGTTCCCTCCACCATCTCTGGCCTGTGGCACTTGGCCCCGTGGCTGTGGCACTTCGAGCCTCACATGTGCATCCCAGGTTGGGGAGAGGAGAGGAGGGCAAAGCTGCATGTCAGCCCAGGCTGCCTCTCTAAAAATAAATAAATAAATAAATAAATAAATAAATAAATATATAATACATATAATAAATATATTAAAAATTGCCGCCCGTATATTCATATAGGCAAGTCCATAAATCACACCTGTGCAGCTGGATGAACTGTCATGAAAGGAATCGTGAGATATTCACATTCGGCCTTATTCTTGGATCCCTTTTAGTCCTTCTCTTTGGTTTTTCTTTTTTCTTTCCTTCCTGCTTTTAACTTACTTTGTTACGTTTTATTTGCGCTACGGCAACCCTCTGTGGAATGGGGCAGGATGAGACAGGAGAGAATCACAAAGAGCTGGGTGGGTGCACGGATGGGCACCCGGTGTCTGAGACGCCCAGGAGGCCGGTCTACCCGCAGTCACCAGCCTGAGGATCATGACTCTGCCCTACATGTGAGGGAATGTCCTGCGGGAGGGCTGGGGCGGGGTCGTCACCTGTCATCGGGTTTCCATCCACCCTGCGAGCCACTTCCTGCCTCATTGTAGGCTCCAGGCTGTCACCAGCGCCGTCCTGCTCGCCTGTCCCCGGAACCCTGTGCTGTCAGAGATAAAGCTCGTCATTTTCCTTAATTTGCCAGTAGGGAAGTGGCCAGTGTCAGAGAAGACTGTCATTCCAAGGAGCCAGGTGGCAGCTCCCCCATGGGACCTAGATGTCACTCAGCCGTGCTCCCCCATCAGAGGGAAACAGCTTCATGTATTAGGAGCAACAGCAGCTTCGGGGGCCGAGCAGGGGGGACCCTGGAGAGGAAACTTGTGGGTCTCCTGAGGAACCTTGGCTAATAGGAGTGTGGGGTAGGACAGAGAATATGGGATCGTGTCTCTCGTTTTTAAGTTTTTATTTATTTATTTATTTATTTATTTATTTATTTATTTATTTGAGAGAGAGAGAGAGAGAGAGGCAGGCTCCCTGCGGGGACCCCGACGGGGACTCGATCCCGGGACCCGGGTCCCGCCCTGGCTACCACACGGACGGCCCTGGAACACCCGCCTGTCCCTCAGGGCCCTCCAGAGTCCCCTTCACCCTCCGAAGGCCTGCGTCCGCCCACCCTCTGGCCCCATCCTGGCTGAGCAGACCTTTCTCTCTTCCGTCCTGCGTGACTCACGGGGGCAAAGAGCATTTCTCCTGAAGGGGCTGACCCTGGGCAGCGGAGGGCCCTCCTGAGAAGCGCTGAGCCCTTGCTCGCAGGGGCTGGCATGGAGGATGGAGTCTTCAAAATACGGATAATTTAAGGAATGTTTTCTTCGTTATAAAAATCGCCAAGTCACACGGAGAAAATGTGAAAAAATATATAAAAGACAAAATTATAGGGGAGGGAATGATGGCTCATATTCCCATCACAAGAGTCAAGTCAGCCTTCCTCACAGGCCCAGACACACCTGCTGGGCAGGGGCCTGAGTCTAGCCCCCAGCAGCGGGGTGGGTGCTGTGACCCACGCACGGCCAGGTCAAGCAGGACCCGGCTCACTTAGATCGGGTTTGTGTCTTTATTTTTGATAACGTCTTCAGAAAGGCCTAATTTTTAAATTTGTAGATGAGCTTTTTGTAAGTTGAACAATGGTCTTCAACTCTGTCCAGCGTAATTCGATCTGGGGACTGCTGTGTGTGTGTGTGTGTGATAAACTATACGTAATATAAAATTTACCATCTAGGGGCACCTGGGGGGCTCAGTGGTTGAGCGTCTGCCTGCGGCCCAGGGCAGGATCCTGGGGTCCCGGGGTCGAGTCCCACGTTGGGCTCCCTGCAGGGAGCCTGCCTCTCCCTCTGCCTGTGTCTCTCCCTCTCTCTGTGTCTCTCATGAATAAATAAATAAAATCTTAATTTTTTTTTTACCATCTTAACCATTTTTAAGGTACAGCTCAGTGGCATTAAGCATATTCATATTGTGCAACCATCACCACCATCCATCTGCAGAACTTTTCATCACCCTCAACTGAAGCTCTGTCCCCACAAAGCATCACATCCCTGCTCCTGCCTCCAGCCCTTGGCAGCCACCGTTCTGCTTCCTGCCTCCGTGAATTGGACCACTTTCAGCACTTCCTAGAATTGGTATCATAATGTTTGTCCTTTTATTTATTATTATTATTAATTTTTTTATTTATGATAGTCACAGAGAGAGAGAGAGAGAGAGAGAGAGAGGCAGAGACACAGGCAGAGGGAGAAGCAGACTCCATGCACTGGGAGCCCGATGTGGGACTCGATCCCGGGTCTCCAGGATCGCGCCCTGGGCCAAAGGCAGGCGCCAAACCACTGCGCCACCCTAATTTTTGTCCTTTTAGACCCTTGGGTGGCTTTCACCTCTTTGGGTGTTGTGAATAATGCTGCTATGACCATGGAGGTACAAATAAGTGTTTGATCCTTGCTCTTAATTCTTTTGGGGTACATACCTCGAAGTGGGATTGCTGGATCCGGTGCTAATTCTCTGTTGAAATTTTGCAGGCTCTGCTCTACCGTTTTTCCAGAGCATTTTACGTACACACCAGGGTTCCAGTTTCTCCACGTCCTGGCTAACACTTATTATTGCCCATTTTTTGGACCGTAGCCATCCTAATGGGTGTGAGGTGGCATCTTAACCGTGGCTTTGGTTTGCATTTCTCTGATGACTAGTGATGTTGAGCTCCTTCTCATGTGCTTATTGGCCTTCGGTGTGTCTTCCTGTTGAAATGTCTACTCAAGTCCTCGGCCAGTGTTTTAATTGAGTTGTTTGTTTGAAGTTGCTTCTTCACGTGTGAGATCCTCTCTCCTCCACCCACTGCTCCCAGGCTTGACAGCCTCTGACCAAATAGCCTCCTCGGAACACTTGTGACTCTGAACACATCATCATCATCATCAGGAACAGAACGCTGGAGACCAAGGGCAGTCTCATGACACTTGTCCTTGGAGAAACACTACTAATGACCAGGTATGGATGGAGATGTCCGGTAGCTGTCACTGGGGGTTTTAAGAAGGTGACTGCCTGTTTGTCCTACTGTTATTATTCTATGTTTCGTCAGTGTTTCTGGCTTCATTCTTCCCACAAGAGGATGGATGATGTGCGGTACTTCAAATAGACCAAATTATGCTCCTTCGGAACAAGTAGGAAGATTATAAAGTCCTTTCCTCAAAGACTGCCCTTTTCACACAAGATAAAAAGCAACAATCTTACAAGAAGGGAGGGATGAGGAGGGGAGAAGAGCCCTGCCATTTACTGAACATCGACTGTGATCGGGACCTGAGCTGGGCAGTGCACTCGTGATCTTTCCTTGATCCTTGCATCATTCCCATAAGGCAGGTTGTTAGCCAAGTTCACACAGAGGGACCAAGAGGCTCAGGGGTGGGCTAACTTGCCAAGGTCAATCAGTGACAGGTAGAGGTGGAAAACCCCCTATGAGTCTGAGCCCTTTCTGGGACAGTGAGTGCTCCTGCTCCTGCTGCCGGGACCACACCTGGTGCTAAGGTTGGCGCCGAGAGCCTGTTTCAAGAAGAAAACACCACTTGGTCGATCTCTGCTCTTCTCAGTCTCTCCTTCTCTGCTGGACGTTTCCATTCTACCTCCGACATGGTTAATCCCCTGTCATTCTAGAAAGCCAAGACTTGCCTTCTCTCCAATCTCTCCCTCTGGGAACCTGCCTCCTATGCCTGCTCCTTCTACTGCCTTCCCACACCACTCAGAGGTCCTTGTCATGGGCTTCCCTAGACCCACGGACCTTACCCATTAACCACCCATTATTTTTAAACTCTGCTCCCCACTGCCCCTCCAAACACTCTGTCCTGCTGCCCCTAAGGCCATCCCTTTGGTTGACTCTTCTTCCTCTGTCTGCCTCAGAAGTAAGTGGGGGAAATAGGCTGCCATTTTGAACATCCTTCTTACATCGCTCTGCACCCAGACCCCTAGAGACTCTAATGGAAGTTATGAGCTGTCTCCTTGGAAAAGTGTACAGCACATTTCCACGTACCTTACATGCAATTTCAGAGAATTCATAGGCTGCACGTTCTGTACTTGAGGTGCAGAGAGGCTGCTTTAATGGGTGGGGCTTAAGGACTCCAGATTAAGTGCCATTGCTGGACCATCTCCCCTTTATCTGTTCTTTCTTAGACCATTACCCCCACCCAGACCTTTCTCCTCAACTCAGATCCTGATTTCAGGTTCCCGGGACAGTCCACATTATGGTCCCACAGGGCTCAAACACAGTCTGTCCAAAATGAGCCCGTCTCCTTGCTTCTTACTGCCTTCCTCCACTCCCATGTTCTCTGGTCTTTTTTTTTTTAATTTTTATTTATTTATGATAGTCACACACACACACACACAGAGAGAGAGAGAGAGAGAGAGAGAGAGAGAGGCAGAGACATAGGCAGAGGGAGAAGCAGGCTCCATGCACTGGGAGCCCGACGTGGGATTTGATCCAGGGTCTCCAAGATCGCGCCCTGGGCCAAAGGCAGGCGCTAAACCGCTGTGCCACCCAGGGATCCCCCCCCTTTTTTTTTAAAGAGAAAGAGCATGAGGAGCAGCAAAGGGAGAGAGAGAATCTTAAGCAGGGTCCACACATAGCACGGAACCCGACTCGGGGCTCAATCTCACCACCCTGAGATCATGACATGAGTCAAAATCAAGAGTCAATGCTTTAACTGCCTGAGCCACCCAGGTGCCCCTCTGGTCCTCTTCATGGTAGCCACCATCCACTGGGTCACCCATGCTGAAAGCCTGGCTGTTCCTTTCAGGCTTTTTCTCTTTTATCACCCCTGGCATGGATTGCTAATAGCCTTCCAATGGCTGCTCCCTTCTACCTCTAACTTTACAAAAGTTTTAATTTACATATGGGGCTCATCTCAAGACTACATTTCCCTTGCAGATAGGGGCAGCCACATGACTGCATCCTGGCCAATAGGTTATGAGTGCAAGTGATGTGTATAGCTTTTAGGTCATGTCTTTAAAGAGAAGGACTGAGCCCCTTCCTCTTTCCTGCCTTTCCTTTGGCTGGAATATGAATGTGAAAGCGGGAGTGAGAGCAGCCATTTTGGAGATGGATTGAGGAGGGCTGAGCAATTGGACAGATGGGGTCTTGGTTCCTGATATAGTCAAGCCACCATTCTAGGCTTGATGGGAAATAAACATCCACCTTCTTTAAGCTCTTGCTATTTTGGGCTCACTTTCTCATGGTGATCTAACCTGTATTGTAACAGCCCCACTGTATCACCCCACTTCCCACCATAACCAAGCCATCACCATGTTGTACCAGTTTCGCTCCTATTATCACTTCCTGATTCAGTCTCCTCTCCACTCTCACTGCCCTGTCTTAGCTAAGGCTTTCAGGGTCTCCCAGCTGAGCTATTGCTATCTATTATTTATCAAGTCTTCCTACCGTCTCCCACCCACACCCCCCAGTGATCCATCCTCTATGCTGCTGTCAGAGCTATCCATCCTCCATACCTGTGTTTCTCAACCTCAGCACTGTTGACATCTCAGTCGAAATAAGTCTTTGCTGAAGCGGGCTGCCTGTGCCCTGGAGGGGAGCAGTATCTTTTGGGTCTGCTCAGTGGATGCCATTTGCATTCTCCAAGTTGTGACAACCAAGAGTGCTTCCACAATGCCAAATGTCCCCTGGGGGAGGAGGGGTGCAGAATCACATCTGGTTCCTAAACAACTGCTGTCCACCAGTCTGACTCTCTGTCCCTGGCCTCACCTCCCTGTGGCCCTCCATGGCCAACAGAATGAGTCCCAGTTGGTGAGGCCCTTCCTATGTTGCAGCCTACCCTCTTCCCAGGATGGTGTTTCTCCTAAGCCCTCATAGACACCCTGCTCCCCAGTTATCTTGAACTATTTGCCACCTGCTGAAGGTGCCAAGTTCTCTTGTGCCTTTGAACCTTTGCAAATGCTATTTGTTCTTCTCAGAGGCCCAAACACCCATTCACCCTCCCAGGCTTCATCCAAGGGTCACCTTCTGGAGGAAGCCATCCTCCCATGGCCCAGGAAGGCTGGGCAGCCCTCTTGCATAGCCCCATCCCACATGTACCTTACACTCGAATATGAGAGTTCATGTATCTGAGTGCCCTTCAGGACGAACTCACTAGCCAGGTCTGCCACTTACAGAATACTCAGTTTGCTGAGTGAATGTGGGGCCCCGTGGGGAGCAACCAGGACAGTTGAGGGAAGGGACCATGCATGATGTGTCTAAAGGAATATACGTCAAGGAGGCTTTGGAAGACAGGGAACCTGTTCATGGGCCCCAAACATCTGAGGCAAAGGCCTCCAGGTGAGGGGAGGCACCTGAGGGGGGAAGAGAACCTGTTGGTGGAGGGTCCAGGGAGGCAGGTTTCAGTGTAATAAAAAAAGTTTGAAAGAATAAACTGTGTATTTTTTGTCTTTTAAAATAATTGTTCTAAATAAAATAAAATAAAATAAAATAAAATAAAATAAAATAAAATAAAATAGTTGTTCTAATGATCCATGCAAGGCAGTTCAGGAATGCATTTTTATTTAAATGCAACATAAGCTGACACGCAGTTATAAAAAATCTGTGTCCATCACTGTTCCCTCCCCTGCTACTGCCGCGGGGTTTGAGCACACCCTTTCGCACCCTTTCCTGGGAATTTATACATTTATAGCCTCAGAGATCACATCTGCGCATGTGTGTACACGTGTGGGTGAACATACACGTGTGTGAATAGAAAACCTAGCTGTAGATAGACATAAAACCTAGAGATGTATAACTGGATGAAATTTTCTCTTGCCCGCCCTGTTCTTTCTTGTTCCTCCTCACCTGTGTTGGGGAAGTTTTTTCAATAAAATGGAGAAAATCGGCAGAGGCTTGGATGACCACCGATGTTCTCGGGCCTGTTAGGAGAGGCTGTCCGCATGAGTGACAGGGATGGCTGTTCGTTGGTTTTTGAGATTCACTGCTTTGAGGACAACCTAAAAGTCCTCCTTCAGAGAACAGCCGGGGCCATGGGAATGAGCGTGAAACCAGGTGGAGCCTCTTGGTCTTCTCTGCCTCCAAGAGAGCGGGGCCACTGTGTGGGGAGCAGCCAGGGCAGCAGAGCAGAGTGACCTGGGGAAGGAGAGAGGCTATTGCTACCCCAATTTACATTCCCACCCACAGCATGCGAGACCACCCACGTCCTCACCAGTGCTGGGGGTTCTCCATCTTTCTATCCTGCCAAGCTACCCAAGGTGTTTCACTGTGTGGACCTGACTTCCCCAACCCTGAATGGACTGAGCAGGGCCACGACTCCCTCTGTCAAGGGTGCTGTGGAGAGACTACACGACCTCCAGTTCCCTGGATTCTGTGCTGATTAACTAGATTTCAAGAAACATGCACGAGTGAGAAAGATTGGACTTCTCTGAAGACTAGAGGCTACCCTGGCCCCTTTGGTTTTCCCAGGGGCCTGGAAAATGAGCCCTGTGGTGTACAGGGTGGTAAATCATGTTTTTCCTTTCACCCACAGATCTCACTTCTGGGGGCTTCTGGGGCCATCTTGCTTTCTCTGTAGCAGAGGGTGAGCTTCCCCATGAAAGAGGGGGTCTCAGTGAGCTAACGCTCAGAGGTTCTGTGCTGGATCCCTATAACCACCTTCGATCTGGGGAACCGATCCTTCCTGCGTGGGTGGTTACTCTATTGGAACCCATGTCCTGTCATGAAGACCAAAGAGGATGTAGGTGCTTTGAAAACTGGGTGCTTTGTGGACAGCCAAGGGTCCCCCGTGAAACCTGAAGCTCCTGCCATACTGTGCTTCCTGCAGTGTGGCTCTGACTGTGCCTCTACTCTCCTCCAAAACCCTCAGGGTCTCCCTACAAGGGACATCACATCCCTCAGGGAGCCATCCCAGCTCTCTTCAGGGAAATCTGACACATTCCTGGGCTCCCTCCAAATTCAGTGTTGGTGGAGAGCCCTTTCTCCTTGCTCTGATCTGATGATTTTCCTTAACTCACTGCTCCCACATTTCCAGATCCCGCTCATCATTTAAAGTCGCCTTCTGCATGAAACTCAAGCTGCCTCCCTCCAAACGATCCCACATTTACCCACCTTACGCTGAGAACTTCACTCTTGTGGACTTCTCAAAATCCTTACTCTGCACCAGTTTAAACACAGCCACATTTCTATCTGTAGCAGTTCCATGTGTTTGAGCACACTGTGGTGGGAAGAGCACACAACCCACAGTCCAGGGTTCGAATTTTGTTTCTGTCATTAGGCATATGATCTTGAGGAAATTAGTTAACTGCTCTGGCCCGTAGTTATCTTATTTGTAAAAAGGGGGCAGTTGCTCCCATTCACAGGATTATTGGTAGATCAGTGGTTCTCAACTATGTGTGTGTGTGTGTGTGTGTGTGTGTGTGTGTGTCTGTATTCACAACCCATACAGACATTTTTGGTTGTTACAAGTTGGAAGGGAAGCTACTGGTATTTAATGGGTAGAGCCTAGGGATACTTTAAAGCATCCTATAATACAGACACACCTCACTTCTTTGCACTTTGCTTTACTGCACTTCACAGATACTGCATTTTTTACTAATTGAAGGTTTATGGCAACCGTGTGTTGAGCAAGTCTATCAGCACCATTTTCCTTTTTTTTAAATTTTTTTAAAAATTTATTTATGATAGTCACACACACAGAGAGAGAGAGAGGCAGAGACACAGGCAGAGGGAGAAGCAGACTCCATGCACTGGGAGCCCAATGTGGGACTCGATCCCGGGTCTCCAGGATCGCGCCGTGGGCCAAAGGCAGGCGCCAAACCGCTGCGCCACCCAGGGATCCCCAGCACCATTTTCCTCACAGCATGCTCACTTCATGTCTCTGTGTCACATTTATCAAAATTCTCAATCAATTCTGATTCTCAGAATCAAAAATTCTCACAATACTTCAAACTTTTTCATTATTATTATATTTGTTAAGGGGATCTGTAATCAGTGATCTTTGATGGTATTTAGTATGGTAATTGGTAATTGCTTTGGAGCACCACAAACCACACCCACATGAGACAGTGATCTTAATCCATAAATGTTGTGTGTGTCCCGAATGCTCCACTGACCAGCTGTTCCCCCATCTCTCTCCCTCTCCTGGGTCCTCCTCATTCCCCGAGACAGAGCAATATCGAAATTAGGCCAACGAATAGCCACCACAATGGCCTCTAAGTGTTCAAGTGAAAGGAGGAGTTGCACATCTCTCACTTTAAATCAAAAGTTAGAACTGATTAAGCTTAGTAAAGAAGGGATATTGAAAGCTGAGATGGGCCAAAAGGTAGACTTCTTGCACCAAATAGTCAAGTTCTGAATGAAAATGAAAAGTTCCTGAAGGAATTTAGGAGTGCTACTCCAGGGGACACATCACTGATTAGAAAAAACAGCCTTATCGCTGATAACAGAGAAAGTCTGAGTGGTCTAGGGAGAGGATCAAACTCCATACAACATTCCCTCAAGCCAAAGCCTAATCCAAAGCAAGGCCCTAACTCTTCAGGTCTATGAAGTCTGAGAGAGCAGAGGAAACCGCAGAAGCAAAGTTGGAAGCTAGCAGAGGTTGGTTCATGAGGTGTAAGGGAAGCAGCCTCCTCCTTAACACCAGCAAGGTGACGTGGCAAGTGCTGGCGTGGAAGCTACAGCAAGTCATTCAGAGGATTAGTTCATTGGTTCATTAATGTACCTTCCCTAGGAGGTACATTAGTTCATGATGGTGGCTCCCCTAAATAACAGGCTTTCAATGTAGACAAAACCGCCTTCTCTCGAAAGAAATGCCCCTAGGACTTCCCTAGCCAGAGATGAAGTCCATGCCTGGCTTCAAGGTTCAAAGGACAGGCTGACTCGTGGTAGCGGCTAAGGCAGCTGGCGACGAGAAGTTGAAGCTAATGTTCGTTTGCCATTCTACAAATCCTAAGACCTTTAAGAATTATGCTAACTCTACTCAGCCTATGCTCCCTACATGGAGTAACAGCACCTGGATGACAGCCCATCTGTTTACAACATGTTTACTGAATACTTTAAGCCCACTGTTGAGACCTACTGCTCAGGGAAAAAAAAAAAAAACCCTTTAAAAATATGACTGCTTGTTGATAAAGTACCTGGTACTCAAGAGCTCTGATGGGGATGGACAATGAGGTTTTTATGCCTGTTAGCACAACATCCATTCCACAGCTCAGGGATCAAGGAGTCATTTCTACTTTCAAGTCTTATTATTTAAGGAATATATTTCATAAGGCTATAGCTGCTATAGGTAGCAATTGCTCTGATGGGTCTGGGCAAAGTAAAAACAAAAAATTTTTTTTAAAGAGTGTCTATGCCCAATGTGGGGCTTGAACTCATGACCCTGAGATTAAGAGTCACATGCTCTACTGATGGAGCCAGTCAGGTGTCCCTGGGCAATGTACATTGAAAACCTTCTGGAAAGGATTCACCATTCCAGGGCCATTAATAACATTGGTGATTCCACATTAACAGGAGTTTGAAAGGGGTTGATTCCCACCCTTATGGATGACTGTGAGGGTCAAAGACTCCAGTGGAGAAAGTAAGTGCAGATGTGGGGGAAACAGCAAGAGAACTAGAAGGCAGGCATGAGGATGTGACTGGATTGCCGCGTCCATTCATGATAAAGGCTGAATGAATGAGGAGTTGCTTCTTACGGATGAGCAAAGAAATTGGCTTCTTGAGATAGAAACTCCTCCTGGTGCAGATGCTGTGAGGATCGTCGAAATGACAACAAAGGGTTCAGAATATTACATCAACTTCGTTGATCAAGCAGCCGCAGGGAATTGGCTCCAATTTTGAAAGAAGTTCTGCTGTGGGTAAAATGCTATCAAACAGCACTGCGTGCTGCAGAGGAGTTTTCCCTGAAAGGAAGAGTCCGTCAATATGGCAAACTTCACTGTTGCCTTCTTTTAAGCAGTTGCCACAGCCACCCCAGTCTGCAGCTGCTGCCCCCTCCTCAGTCAGCAGCCGTCCACACCGGGGCTGGACCCTCCACCAGCAAAAAGGCCATGACTTGCTGCAAGTGTGGATGCTGGTCGGCACTTATAGCAATGCAGTGTTTTTTAATTAAGACCTGTACATGTTCTAGACATAATCCTACTGCATACCTAATGGACTACAGTACAGCGTAAACACGACTTTTACATGCACCGGGAAACAAAAAAATTCACTGGACTGGCGTTATGGTGATGCTCTCTTGTGGTGGATTGAAATTGAGCCGGCAATGGCTTCCAGGGATGCCTGGGCCTGGGCCAGCTGCTCACCATGAAGAATCCGCTGGCCCCGAACATCAGTTGCGGTGAGGGTGGGAAACTTGGTACAGAGAGGGGACAGGGTGCCTGTGGACTCTAATTCCCTGCAGGTGCTTTGCAAGTGTCCATCCTTCCTCTTTCCACCCCAAGGGTCAGCTTTTCCTGGGCAAGAAGAGGTATGATTCGTGCCTGTTGTGCACGTCTCCTAGGGCGCAGTGGTTGAATGTTAGAGTCAGGAAGCAAGGATGGAAGATAAAGGGGAAGTGCTCTTATTCTAGCAGGTTCTAGGGAAAGGCAGCTGATGCCCCCAGTGTGGGGATGAGAGGCGCCAGGGTAGTAAGAGGGAGGGAGTTCTCCAAGTGGAATAATATGGAAAGGAGGCTGGTGGTTGACGAGCTGGGGCTGGGTGCCGCCGGGAGACCCTGCAGGCCGCCTGTGTCCCTCTCGGGCTCTTGTCACTTGATGGAGGTGGCGGTCTTTGTTGCGGTCCGTGAATCACGGTGCCTCCACCAGGGAGGAATGTGCCTGATTCAGGCTGCGGGCCTTGACCCCTGCCAGCCGCCCAAGTGGCTATTTCGGTAATAACACCGGGCGCTTTTATGTCTGCCTTTCATCACAGATCTCGAGGCGCAGCGCAAACATTAATTAAGGCTCCTGGCGTTCCAGGAGGCAGGTGTGTGAGTGTCACTCTCCCCATGTAGCTGGGAGGGTAAACTGAGCCGCGGACGGCCGGTGGTTCAGCCCAGGGCAGCTCTGCCTTCCTGAGGCTGCGATTTGGAGGAGAAGCCGGGGTGTCACAGCCTCCCCACTGCCACCTAGACTTCCTTCTCTTCTTCCCCAGGCTCTCCTGGTCCTACCGAGGACAGAAATGGTTTCCTGACCCCATGAGGGCAGCAGGGAGGGGGCTTCAGCGCAGGGGTGGAGAGTGGGGAGCCTCTCATTCTTGCAAGGGCCCCTTGCCTGCCTGCGTGGCACCTCTGAGGTGGGGGTGGGGGTGGGAGTGGGTATAGGGGTGGGTGTGGGGGTGCCAGTTGGGTTAGGTAGATAACACTGTTCTTGCCAATCTTCTGTAAATTTGGAATTACTTCGAATACAAAGCTTGGAGGACACAGAAGGGAGCCCCGCTCTCCGGGCACGGCCCTTCCCTGGGGCCCAGGCGAGCAGGGGGAGAGGGAAGCGCGTCCTTTAAAGCCCCGGGGCCCGCCCCTCCCGCCCCTCCCGCCGCGAGCGCGCCCTGCCCCGCGGTGACTCACCCCCCGACGTTTAAATACGGGCCGCGCCTGGTCGCCGCGTTCATGCTGCAGCCGGGAGGCCCGTCCTGCTGTCACTGCCTCTGGTCCGCGGCGGGCGGGCGCCGAGCTGCTGGTAGGTGGGCACCCCGCCCCGGACCTGGGATGGGCCCCCCGGGATGCGCTCCTGCTCCTCGGGATGCGGGACGTGCTGCGGGAGGCGTCCCCCGGGATGCGCCCCTTGGGATGCGGGATGCGCTCCCCGGGATGCTCCCCTCGGGATGCGCCCCCCCCCCGATGGGCCCCTGCGGGATGCGCCCCTCGGGATGCGGGATGCGCCCCTCGGAATGCGCCCCCCGGGATGGGCCCCGCAGGATGAGCCCCCCGGGATACGCCCCTCCGGACGGGCCCCTCGGGATGCGGGACATGCTGTGGGATGTGCCCCTCGAGATGCTGGATGCGCTCCCCCGGATGCTCCCCTCGGGATGCGCCCCTCAGGACGGGCCCCTCAGGATGCGCCCCTCGGGATGCCGGATGGGCCCCTCTAGATGCGCCCCCCCCCCATGCGGAATGCGTCCCACCCCGGGATGGCGCCAGGAGGGGCCGCGCGGCGCCCCCCTGAGGGAGTGGGCCGGTCCTCCCCGCGCCCAGCCAGCCCCCCCACGGACCAGCCTCCCCGTCCCACGGACCCTCAGCACCTCTCCATCTGGGGGTGCTGACCAGATGTTCCGCAGAGCCAAAATGCATTGAAAGTTGACCAGATTAGCGCACTGGTGACCCCTCGAGTTTATCTCTTTCTGGGACTAGCTCTGCTTTGGGGAAGAGTTTCTCTTTTCCAGAGACTAAGGTTATTTGAACCCTCCTTTCCCCAGCGCTCGCTGCCGGGGCGGCCCTGGCCTGCCTGGCATGTGCGTCCGTCCAGGACCAAGGAGGACTCCCCGGAAAGACAGATCTGTCCTCTTCGGGGGACTTAGAGTTGCCACAACAGTGGCTGCAGCCGAAGTGCTGTTGCTGGGTTCAGATTCCCAGTTTGGACTTGAGATGTGGTCTCAGAATTGCTTCAGGCCCTAAGTCTGTGTGTGGCTTAGGCACCCCTGTTCTGGGGGCCCCCTCTGGGCAGCGGCTGCGTCGGGTGTGGCCGGGGGACACAGGGGAGCAGAGCCAGGGACGGGCTTGTGATGCGGGTGGCGTGATTTAACACAGTGACTCTGGTAGCTCTCCTGGCATCTCTGCTCTAATGCAGAGGCAGGAGCAAGGCCAACGAACCAGCTGAGGAAAACCAGAACTTTTCTAGAACTTTCCCACCTGTGCCAAAGTGTGAGAGCCAGTCTGCCTCCAGGGCCAAATGTGTTACCCCAGGGCAGGCTGCGGTGCTGGAGATGGTGTCTCCCAGCCTGAAGGTGCTGGATGCCTGCCTCCAGGATTCTCTGGGATTATCTCACCCTCCCCAGCGGCTTCCAGATGTGCTGGCTGCCACTTACTCCATAACTGAGAAACTGTCGCATGGCCGTCACCTCTTTTATTGTGCACTGCTGGACATCCGGGTGCATTTCGGGCCAGACAGGCCCATTCGCCTGTGGTCTCGAGTCGCGCGACTCTACAATGGTGAGACAAGCCTGAGAGAGGTCAGGGGGCCAGGGGTCCCCAAAGCCTCCCTCAGGGCTGGCTGGCTCAATACCTGCAGGGGGGTGGGCTGCGGGGGAGCAGAAGTGCGGCGAGCCGAGGGGAGGCCATCCCACCTGCGTCCGGCCAGTGCACATCCAGGCTGCTGGCACGTGGCAGGTGGCCTCCCAGAGGCCTGACGGCGAGGGAACAACTGCAAGCTCCTGGTCTCACTGCCTCGTCTCTGGGCTTTGAGGACACGGGGTTTAGAAACTGCTTCCGAGGTGCTTGGTGGAGGTGTTCGTCCGCCTCTATCTTATGTGGGTGCATGAGGTGTCACCCTGAGGACGGGCTGTAATTTCTCACATCCAGGCCCCAAGCAGGAGCTCCTTGCTCCGCTGGCAAGTTGGTGTCTCCTGCCACTTTTGCCACGTTAATTGTAGGTCCTCTCTGGCCTCTGCAGGAAGCCCTCCCTCCCCTAACCCTGGGGCTGGAAAGGACTTGCTTTTTCTTACTTATTTTCTTTTTTAAACAAATGAACAATATTTTGGCTTTGAAGGTCCAGGAGAGATGAGGTCAACAATGGGGCCAGGTGGGGAACAGCTGTCCCTTGGGGCTTCAGGGTGCTTTGTATTTAGGGTAGAGCATTCTTAATGTGGGCAAATCCCCGAAGGGACCGTGTGTTGAGATTACGGGATTAACACTTTCCGGCAACCCCTTTTGTTCCTTCTCTCTACTCTTTCAGACCCCTCATGTGAAATTGAGCTATAGGAGCATCAGAGCAGCGTTAAGGAAGAACAAACATCCCTCCAAACTGTGGAGCCTGGGAGTTGGGAGGCGCACTTGACCCTGGTTAATAATGCTGGGCAGCTGGCGGGTGGAATGTATATGAGCCTGGGATCATTTTGGGACAGAGGGAGTAAAGCTCCCTCCCCCCACCCCCGCCCCTTCCAGGCATTGCCAGACACATGGTTGATAATGTCGTGAATCCTCATGATGAGATTCAGGGATTCACTGAGCTCTGCGCTTAGGTAGAGTCCTGATCTGGGTGTCAGAAATCTTCAAATGACTGTATGACCTTGGACAAGTCCCCTCCTCCCTCTGCGCCCCGTAGTGTAACTGTCTACAAAACAGCCAAGTGGTTTGACTGGAGAGCCTCAAGAGCCCTTCCACCTCTGATGCCCGGGACTCTAAGCGCCGCTTCTGGAAGTGGCCTCTACTGCTGGGTTCAGTTTAGCTTCCATTTCAGATTTTTGTGGGGGGGGGTGCAGAAAAGGGCCCTGGAAGGGAATATTCATAGAGGTCGCTAGGCGCAGTTGTGGCCCAACCTTCAGCCTCCCTGATCCTCAGTTCAGTCTCTCTGTTGGTGGCAGTAAATGACCCAGGTCATGTGTTTAAGCTGGGCTGGACCCCAACGGGGGCTTCTGAGTGTAGACCGTAGGCACCTGCAACAGACTCACCTGGCAGAGCACTGGGCCCACCCAGACGGAGGAGTCAGGATCTCTGTGGGTGGAGTCTCCAGAAATCCTGATTTTACTCAACAGCAGAGCAAGCAGGAATTGTCATTGACATTTATTGGGCATCTGTATTGTGCCAAGAACGACTCTAAGTGCTTCACAGGCAGTGCTCACTTCGGCCTTACAGCCACGCTGCTGTGAGGTCAGTTTTATGAAGCAAGTGTTCCAGGATCTTCCAGGTGATTTTATGAACTGATGTGGGGTGTAGGGTGGTTACCCCCTGCTTAGTGAGATGGGGATGTCTGGCTGCACTGAGCCTCTCAATTGATGACTTCAGACTCATTGGGCTGAGCATTGATGAGCAGCTTTTAATTTTTTAAAAAAATTTTATTTATTCATGAGAGACACAGAGAGAGAGGCAGAGACACAGGCAGACGGAGAAGCAGGCTCCATGCAGGGAGCCCGATGCGAGACTTGATCCCGGGACCCCGGGATCACGACCTGAGCTGAAGGCAGATGCTCAACCGCTGAGCCGCCCAGGGGCCAGATGAGCAGCTTGATCGAGACCCATACTGGCTGGAGGGGGTGGATCAGAACCCCTCACAACTCCCAGGCTGCCACCTCCCTCAGCTGGATTGGGCAACGTGTCCCTGTGGATAACACCACGTTTAGGGAGACTCTCTGGGAAGAGGGCTCAGCCCAGTGAGGGAGATCTTCTCTCTGGGTCTCAGCTCCCCTCAGTGCCCTGGATGGTGGCAGGACCAGACACTCACTCCTGAGTCCCATGAAATGGCTCTTGGCTCTCTGGGTGCCCTGATTAACACGTGGGTTTGCCCTGCCGGGAACACTCTGAGACAATGTAGATGGGTGTGAGTTCCCCCAGCGTCACATGAAGGTGGCGCCTGGCCAGGTGGCGTTGTCAGCCATTTGGGTGACCTATATGGGAGGGAGGATGGTGGGTCTTCAGGCCAGATTTCCTTTCTGTCTCTGGTCACAAGACATGAGAGCCAACAAGGGCCCTTGGAAGTCTTCACGGGAGGAGAAAGTAAGGTCCAGAGAATTTACCCAAACTCACACTCTGGTTTAGTGTCGGGACCAGAGTAACAGCACATCTGTCTGCCAGGCTCTTTCCAGAACCTTTGCTCCGTGGCACTGACATAGAAGGCATCTCCTCCCAGGGCATGTCATGTTTAAGGGATGCAAATGATGGTAATAAGCTGAAAAGGTGCCAACCCGCCAACCAACAAAGCCAAGGGCTTCGAGGCTAATTATGGGTTCACTCATGAGTCACAGGCAGCTCTCGCTGAAGGGACTCACAGCCCAAGTGCCTGGGCCAAGCGCTTCTACTCCCGGGGAGGGTCCGGGTGAGCTGTCTGTCTGTCTGCTCGGCTCACTGAGGTCCTGGGCCAGCGACAGACCCCAGGCTGGCCCGCCCCTTGGGACGGGGGCTGGACTGAGTAACTGCAGAGATGGAGAAGGCACTCGGCCGCCTGGGGGAGGAGGGTATAATTAGGGTAACTTCGTGGGTCTTTAACTGGCATCTGTCACGGCTGCCAAGCGGCCCTGGGCAGCGTCGGTTATTAGGCGGCTGCGTGCCGGCTGCTGAGGGCCAGGGCCGCTGAGCACGCCCGCGCTCGCTCCCCATCCCGGCCGGGCTGGCTGTCCAGGCGCCTCTGCGCTCCCCCCCCCCCCCCCACAGGGCTCTGCAGCTGGGGTGTGGAGGGCCCCACGGAGGGCCTCTGGAGCAGTCCGTGCCTGTGGCAGTAGCAAGTGCTGGAAAACAGGAAACCACCGCATGTGGTGCTGGGGTGGACTCCACAGACAGAAGGATTTATAAAAAGGAAAATCTGCAAATTCTTGCAATATTTGTCAAGCTGAGTGTGGTCCATTTTAAACAACAGTGGCTCTGTTCCCATAAGGGAATTATCTTTTCTCTCTTCCTCCCAAGCCATGAGGCACCCTCCCCGGCCCTGAGCCCTTCCTGGGGCTGGCTTGATGCCCCCACCCCAGCTGGGGAGCGCAGATGCAGAGAAGGTCCGGGATGGGTCCTCAGAGGGCATCGCATCCCACGCCCTCATTGACAGCTGGGGAGATTTGACAGACACTGCTTGGGGCTTGCCACATTATGGACCCAGAATTTAGTCTCTGACATTTAGGGTACGGCACCATTTTGAAGCATGCTGAGCAGAGTAGACATTAAAAATACGCAAGTACTAGCTCGCGTGTCTCCAGGGGCAAATAGAGCTGCACTTTTGTGAGTCAGTCCAGGGGTGTGAGTGTCCCCCCCCCACCTGCCCACACGGAGCCCTGGCAGCACAGGCACAATGGTCTCAGTAGCTGGATCCCATATCCTTGCTCTGGGACTCAGCCTTAGAATCCCGAAGCCTTGGGGAGAGGCAGGGCGTTCAGTACCTTACCAGGCGTAGGGATCCTCTGTGTCGCCTCCTTTCCAGCCTGTGGCTGCTCAGCCTCTGCTCTAACTCCATGGGTTGTCCATCCTGATTCAGACAAGCTCTCCTCAGTGGTGAGCTGAAATCTGCTGCCCCACAGCTTCGGCACACGTTTGTGACCCCTGGAGCCACAGTGAATCCCAGGGCGGTCCTTTGTGTATCCTTGGAAAGTGCCAGTAGCTTCCTTAACAGATCTCTTCTTCCAGCTCTCCGTGCATCCATGTTCCTTCAACGGATGCTCAGATATTCCGGTTTCTGGATCCCCTCACCATGCCCTTGCCCTTCTCTGAGGCCTTCGAGAGACTGGTTTGTTAGTAGCCCTCCTGACGTTCGGAGTGGCCCCGGGCACAGCAGCACAGCTGCGGCCTGATGAGGACAGTGCAGAGGAAGAGCATCGCTTCCCTTGTCCCACACTTCGTCCTTGTAGGTGCAGGCGAGGATCACACGGGTTGTGCTGGGCAGTCTCCTTTCTCTGTTACCATCAATGAAAAGCCTGAAGTCTTTGTCCTGGGGTGGGTGTTGAGACACCTTTTCTGTGTGCCCTCTGTAGACCACTCATTTCCTCTCTCAAGTTCTGGACCTGACTTTTGTCTGTGCGAGTTTGTCCTTTTAGTGTGTGTCCATGCAGAGGCCCCGGTCCTCTGCATCCCCAGGACTGTTGGCCACGTTATTATTCTTTCTTTCCTCCCTCATTTTATGTACCTATTCAAGTCCTTAATGCCAAATCACAACAGGTCAGGGCTTGGATGGTTGTGAATAAACGAAAAATCAAGGTCTGGGTGGATGAGGATGAACTTGGGTTCTGTCCCCAGGGCAGGCTTGTCGGGGGTGGGGAGGGTGGGCGCAGGAAAAAGGTGCATTGAGTTAAGACCAGGTTGGGAAGCCTGGATTATTCTGAGTTATGGGCCAGGTCTAGGACTCTGTGAGTTCAGGAAGAGAGACCAGAGAAATGCCTTCTCCACCCAGCCAGTTTATGCCCTACACACCATCATTTGAAATTCCTTCCTCTGACTCAGGATTTTTGCTCATTAAAAGGAAGGGCATTAAAGTAACACTCAAAGTAATCACCCAAGAGTCTGGAGATCCAGGCTTTAAGCTCTGAGCCTCAGTTTCCCTGCTTCCTTCATCCCCATAAATAGTGGGAATGTATGTATGATCATCCATCCTCCTGTTGGCTCTTCTCAGTGGTCTCAAGAGGGGGCAGAGGTTATCATCCCAACTTAACACATGAGGACGGTGAGCTTGAAGCTTCAAGTTTCCTTCAAGATCGAACAGCTAGTTGTGGTTCTTAACTATTCGTGGAGGGGGGCTCAGTGCCCATACCTCCTGTCTCCACCGCATTGTATACATTATCTATAGTTATGTATGTAGATAATTCCCACCACCCCTGACCTCAAACATCGAACCCTTCATGAATTTGCTTCCATGCCCAGACCAGCACCATGCCTGCGGCAGCATCTGGCCCTACCGCCTCTGGGCTCAAAGCGCATCATAAGTTTTCCTGGACCTCCTCGAGGTCACTCATGGTTTGGTGTGGAAACTGGACCTGGTAGTACCAGAGGCAGGCCCCTCGAACTGGCCGAGCTGCTACAGCCCCTTCAGTGAGACGGGAAGTAGCGCAGAGAATTGTCTTTCATTGAGAAGGTGGTTTGAATTAAACCTAAATGAAGCACGTGCGAGGGGGGGGGTCAAGGCAAGGCCAGGTGGTCACTCACAGCGATGGGGGCCAGGTGGGACCCAGGCAGAGGAAACAGCTGAGCTTGCCAGATCGGCAGTGCGTCCCGCCTTTGTTGGCTGCTGCTATTTTCCCAGCAGACCCCCAAATTTGTGGTCTTAGCATCTTCTCCCAGGTTCAGGCCCTATTTATTTGGTCTCATTTCCCATATGTTTCTCCTGAGGAGGTCATGTTCAACCAGCAAGTTCAGGTGCTTTGGGGGATAGATAGATGCATCTGCTCTGGGGATTTTATAACCAAACAAGATACTGTTCCTGCCTTAAGGAACCTCTAGGGATGAAAGATGAACATCCCTGCCCTTGAAAAGCTTATTGGCTAGAGAAGGACACAGGCAGGAACACAACAAATGCCACACAGAGCCAGCCGTGGCACGGCCATAATGGGCACTGGGGAGCCCACCTGCGTGGGAGGGTAACTAATGCTGATCACAGATCTGGGGAAGCTTCCTGGAGGTGACTGCGTTTGAGCTGGATTTGGAAGTATGGGCAGGACTCAGATAAGGACCAAGAGTACTCTGGGTGGAGGCATTTGCTTGGGCAAGGGCATAGGGAGAAGGTGAAGACGCTTGATGACCAGACCATAGGTGGCGTAAGTCGGGGCGTGGTGATGGAGTTCAAAGGCAAGCCAGATGTTGGCTTAAACCCCCAGCAGTGCGGTGAGGTGATCCTGACTAGGTTGCTGTCTCCCCTTGCAGAGACCATGCCGCTGAAACACTACCTTCTTTTGCTGGTGGGCTGCCAGGCCTGGAGCACGGGGCTGGCCTACTACGGCTGCCCAAGTGAGTGCACCTGCTCCAGAGCCTCCCAGGTGGAGTGCACTGGGGCACGCATCGTGGCAGTGCCCGCTCCCCTGCCCTGGAACGCCATGAGCCTGCAGATCCTCAACACGCACATCACTGAACTCAACGAGTCCCCGTTCCTCAACATCTCGGCCCTCATTGCCCTGAGGATTGAGAAGAATGAGCTGTCCCACATTATGCCTGGTACCTTCCGCAACCTAGGGTCACTGCGTTACCTCAGCCTCGCCAACAACAAGCTTCAGGTTCTGCCTATTGGCCTCTTCCAGGGCTTGAACAACCTCGAGTCACTCCTTCTGTCCAGCAACCAGCTGGTGCAGATCCAGCCAGCACACTTCTCCCAGTTCAGCAACCTCAAAGAGCTGCAGCTGCATGGCAACCACCTGGAATATATCCCCGACGGTGTCTTTGACCACCTGGTGGGCCTCACGAAGCTCAATCTAGGCAAGAATAGCCTCACCCACCTCTCGCCCAGGATCTTCCAGCGCCTGGGCAACCTCCAGGTCCTCCGACTGTATGAGAACAGGCTCTCAGAAATCCCTATGGGCACATTTGATGGATGTGGGAACCTCCAGGAGCTGGCCCTACAGCAAAACCAGATTGGTATGCTCTCCCCTGGCCTCTTCCACAACAACCGTAACCTCCAGAAGCTCTATCTGTCCAACAACCACATCTCCCAGTTGCCCCCTGGCATCTTCATGCAGCTGCCCCAGCTCAACCGTCTTACGCTTTTTGGGAATTCCCTGAAGGAGCTCTCACCAGGGATCTTTGGGCCCATGCACAATCTGCGTGAGCTCTGGCTCTACGACAACCACATCACTTCTCTGCCTGACAACGTCTTCAGCAACCTCCACCAGCTGCAGGTCCTGATCCTCAGCCGCAACCAGATCAACTACATCTCCCCAGATGCCTTCAACGGGCTGGTGGAGCTGCGGGAGCTGTCCCTCCACACCAACGCTCTGCAAGAGCTGGACGGGAGCGTCTTCCGCATGTTGGTCAACCTGCAGAACATCTCCTTGCAGAACAACCGCCTCAGACAGCTCCCGGGGAATATCTTCGCCAATGTCAACGGCCTCATGACCATCCAGCTGCAGAACAACCAGCTGGAGAACCTGCCCATGGGCATCTTCGATCACCTGGGGAACCTGTGTGAGCTGAGGCTCTATGACAACCCCTGGAGGTGTGACTCAGACATCCTTCCACTCCACAACTGGCTCCTGCTCAACAAACCCAGGTTGGGGACAGACACTCTCCCAGTATGTTTCAGCCCACCCAGTGTCCGAGGCCAGTCCCTCATCATCATCAACGTCAACGTTGCTGTCCCCAGTGTCCAGGTCCCAATGATTCCTGAGGTGCCCAGCTACCCAGAAACACCACAGTACCCAGACACACCCAGCTTCCCTGATACCACCTCCATCTCCACTACTGAGTTCACCAGCCCTGTGGAGGATTACACTGATCTGACCACCGTTGAGGTCACTGATGACCGCAGCACGTGGGGCATGACCCAGGCCCAGAGCGGGCTGGCCATTGCTGCCATTGTCATTGGCATCGTTGCCCTGGCCTGTTCCCTGGTTGCCTGCATCTGCTGTTGCTGTTGCAAGAAGAGGAACCACGCGGTCCTGATGCAGATGAAGGCGCCCAACGAGTGTTGAAGAGGTGGGCTGGAGGCAGGGTTGTGGACCAGTGGGACCACTGGAGGATCTGGGAATTTCATTGTCCTACCTCCACCCCTGGGTCCACAGAGCCACCCCCTGCTTCCTCTTGCTGGTCTCCAAGAGACCTGCCTGGTTCTCCACTAGAGAACCACAGGAGAACCAGCTCTTGCAGGGCCTTCTTACCACCAGGAAGCCCCAACTGGCCTTGGCAAGAACCCCACGGGGTTTCTAATTCACGTCCCCGGGCTTCATGTGAGAAAGCCCTCTCCACAGCCTTCACCAGCTCTCCTCTGACAAGCTCTCCTGGCCCATGGCCATGCTGGCCTCTGGACTCAGTTACCATTCCTGCTCACTTTGTGGTAAGAGTTCTCCATGGGGACAGCTTCTCTCCCAAGTAGGATGTAAGTTGATTTTCCTTCCTTTGCTCCCTGCCTTTGTGGCATGGCTCTCCCCTGTCCCCTCAAATGAAAGATCTCCCGTGAGTTTCCGCCCCTGAAAGCAGGGTGAGTTCTCTCCTCCAAAAGGCTCCCACCTGCTCGGCTGGCGTCCTGAGAGCTGCCAAGGGCCTGGCTGCAGGGTGTGAAAGAGGCCGCTCAGTTCCTGCAGGGAGAGCTGCTATCAGCATCTCTCATGGGGTCGTTACCTGGAAAAGGAAGAAGGGCACCTGTGCGGCAAGCCAGCCTTGTAAAGAAGATTTCCGAACTGCAAATTTTGACTTTAACATTTTGGTCCTTTGAGAAATAAGATCATGTAGAATGTCTGACCCCTAAAAACTCTTAAAATCAGCGTATTAGTACTAGATGAGAAAGCACCCTAGAACCTGGGGGTCCTTATGTTCATCCCAGGGTTTTTATCTTTTAGCTTTTTATTGAAGTATAACATGCATACAGAAAAGTGGGAGCATGGTTGTGTAGAGTCTGATGGATCTTCACAAGCGGTTCGCGCCCGTGGAATCAGCATCCAGATCAAGAAACTAGACATCACTAGTATCTTCCATCCTGGGCTTTGACTGGAGAGGACAGGCTTGTGGAGATGGGTCCCCATGAGCCTGGACGGCCCCTCACTGCCCCTGCCAGCCCGCCCTTGCCAAGGCCCAGCTCTCAGGGGTGAAGGAGTCAATGTGGGTGTGTTATGGCCTGGACAGGAGATGTAATCGGATCCCCACACCCCAAGTCACCCCACACCCAAGTCACCAGGACGGCCTGGTCAGGGTCGTCCTGACACCCCTTTCTCTGCCAGCCAGCTGTCTGCTGCTCATTGGAGGCCCCTCTGCCTGGGCCTTTTGGGCATGCTATGCCTATGTCTGTTTTTAATTTTCACTTTCCATTTGGGGGAAGTGAAATAGTTCAGACATGAGATCCTTTAATTGAACAGCCGAGTGTAATGGAACCTGGTAATCCTTCTAGTGTGGTAAGATTCTCCACCAGTGTTCCAGTCAGCTAGAAACTGAAGTTCAGAATGCTCGCATACAGTAGGCAACACAGGGCACACAGATGGGTCACCCTGGGTCTGGGGGCTCTCCAGAGTTCCTTCTGCCTGTGGCCTGGTTATAAGAGTTGAGTTGTTTGGTTCCTTGGGTTACAACCACGTAAATACCTGCTTTCATCACCCTCCCTGCTACACACATATTTATGCTGGTAAAGAAACTGTGTTCATGGCAACTCATGTTTCTGTCTGGACAACTGGTCGGTCTATCAGTCCCAAAGTAAAGCAGTGAAATGGAGAACTTCAGGTCTCTGCCCAGGAAAGAGCTGCAGCCAGTGCTATAAGCATTTGAAAATCCTGACTGGAAAAAAAAAGAAAAAGAAAATCCTGACCGGCTCTTCCTTGTTTCCTCTGTCCCACAAAACAAATAAGAAATCCCCCGAGGTCTTAGCAGCATGATGCTGACAGACCCCCAACAAAAAGGGTCCAGGAAGGGATGTGCATAAGAACTAGCACACTGCATAGTTTTTACTCTGTGTCCCGGAGAATCTGGGAAAGATGGGGCCTGTCAAAGGCAAAAGACATCTCCCCAACGTAAATCTGGGTTTCCAAAACGTTTTCAAAATGTTTATAGCAACCGGTGGACATGTTCTGAGACTTGCCAGGACCCAAGAGGAAGTGAGCCCAGAGCCTGGGGCATGGGCATCTTTCCACCCGATGGTGGCCTGCCCAGTTGATTCTGGGGCCTCCAGGGAAGCTGGGCTGCTTTCCTCCAGGGAGAAGCATGTACTCCTCGAGGTGTTCCTTAGGAGCAGACGACAATGTCTCATGTGCAAGGGTGCAAGCGGGCCAGACATGGCAGTGAGGGGAAGGAGGCATCCTTTTCACCTAGAATGTCCCGCCAATCTGAACCCAGAACGCTTGGGTATTTGTGGCATTGGCCATGACTTTGGAGTTCCTTTCTCGCGGGCCCAGGATATCAGCATGTTTCCCCAGGCCATAGGCTAACCTGAGGGCAGCTGTCATGAGATGTCTCCATGCAGGGCACCCCCCAGGGGGGGTGGTGAACCCGTTACCCGACCCTTTGAGCTTGCCTGTTCCTTCCTCCCATTAGAGTGGATTGGATGGAGCCATTGGGTCTCCTCTTCCTCAGCAGGGCTTTGGCCTTTCTGAACCATGTTGTCTGGTCAGGGAGCTACCAGAAAAGCTGGATGAGGTTTCTTTTCCAGTAAGACATTGCATCTGCTCACTTCTCAGGACTGGAGTAAGCTTCCTGGTCCCCCAAAGTTGAGGTAGGCCACAGAATCCACTTTAATTTCCCCATTTGCCTACCGGCCCCTAGGATACCTTGCCAGTAGCAGCAGACTCCATTTGGAGTGAAGAGTCAACGTAGGAGGAAAGAGAATAAAAGCCAGTTGGAGCCATTGTTCCTCAAAAACACTTAGGGTGTCTAGATACCCTTTAAAGGACCGAACGAGCATTTTCCTTTTAAGCCTGACAACACCCCTGTGTGTGGGTACGACGGTTATCCCCTGGAGATGGGTCTAAACTCACTCTTTCTTCTGCAACGTTATTCAGCGGGCTGTGGGTTTTCTTCTCTTCACGCTTGTACAAGACCCCATGGCCTGTCCTGGGCTTTCATCCATAAAGAAGAGGAGGGCCACTTGCCTGTGGTTTCCTACAGTCTGAGCCGTTGGCACCTGTTTGGTACCGCGTGGATCGGAAGCTTGTCAACACAGGAGATCCCTAAGCCCGCCCGTCCGTCAAGGAAAGAGCAGTTTCAGGCAACTGTTTCCACACTCAGGAAGCTTACGGAGAGCAGGCAGCGAGAGAGACCTAGAGACCGAGCGCCGGTACGCAGACCCCCGCTGGGTCCTAGCCTCTAGCTACAAACCGCCCAGAGTCCAGCCCACGGGTCCCACAGCCAGAACCGAACCCGAGCGGTTGGGGAGGTGGTGGGGGTGGGCTCGGGGAGGAAGCCCTCAGTGTGGTTCAGAGAAGGGGCAGGCGCTTCTCCAGGCCAGACTTCGCCCAGCTGTGCTCTCCCTCCCCCGAGGAGAGGTCATTGCACCAACCAGCCCGCTGCCTTCCTGCTGCGCTGCCTTCAAAAGTAGATGGTGTTTGCCTCGCTTAGGGAATCATTGCAAATAGTCCCAGGTGCTTGGTGACGCATTTAGAAATTTCTAGGCCCCCAGGGTTTTATAGACTGTGAGCCCTGGAGGGCAGGGTTGGGGGACTGTCTTTGCTGGATGCTGCCTGTAACAAATTTGGTGTACAGAGTCAACAATAAACGGTATACGCAGGACAACTGAGCGTTGGGTGTCTCGGCTGTGGAATCTCCCACCTGTGGATTCTCCTCTTGTACGTGCATGTAAGGCTGACCCAGACAGACCCTCAAGGAGAAGAGGTGCTGAGCCTGGAAAGAGACGAAAGTGAATGGGGAACAAAAATGGAGTAACAAACGATATTTATCGGCCGCTGTCGTGGGAAGGAGTCTTAATAGGGTCAAACCGTTTCAGAGATGAAGGAAGTGAGATCGAGGCAGGAAATGAATCTGCTCAAATCTTAGTGAGCGAATTAATGCCGGAGCTCACACTGCAGGAGGTCTCCAGACTCCCAGACTGGGGATTCTTCTGTGTCACCAGAAAGGCTATTCATTTAACCTGCGTGCACATGCATGTGCGCGTGTGCACGCACACACACACACACACTTAGGTAGGTAGGACTCTTCCTGCACACCACAGCATTCCTACCAGTGCCTCACACCAGGCTCAGTGAGTCACAGGCTCTCAGAAGACACCATCTGAGTGACAGGGACTCCCTCCAAAATGTCCAGGTGTCCTCAGGACTTCTTCAGGTCTGTGGACTCCAGGAGGTGGCCACAGCTGCCAGCACAGCTTGAGAAAAGGATGGTCCTCTCCGATGTTCCTTTATCCCACTGCTGTGCCCAGTAAAGACGTTTCTAGCTGAATTTTCCTGGCTCTTCTAGCTCTTACATCCTCTCTGGCAGGTGTAGGCTTGTCCGAGGCAGGTGGACCCAAACAGGGGGCAATAGTATGCTCACCATATCACGGGCTGGACCCCTTCAGTGACTGGGGCAGGGCCTCTTGTCCCCCTAACCACTGAACCTGTCCACAAAGACAGGTTTCTGGAGTTTTGGCTAATGGAAAAAGGGGTCAGAGTCCTCATCCCATTTCCCAGAAAGTCCCTAGAGTTCTTAATGCAAATCTCCCCTCCACGCACACACATACACCCAGGGTATCCTGCTCCTACCTGAAGTTTGATTTCGTGTGTGTGTGTGTGTGTGTGTGTGTGTGTGTGCACCCCCATTCCACAGATAGGCAAAGACTTGTAGAGATTAAATAATTTGCATAAGGGCTGGTTAGTTAGTTGTGATCTTTCCTCTTTCATTCGTGATTTTACTAGTTTGAGTCTTTTTTTTCCCTTTTAATAAAGTTGGCTAATGGTTTATCTATTTATTAATGCTTTCAAGGAACCAACTCCTGGTTTTGTCGATGTGTTCTACACTGCTTCTGGTCTCTACTTCATTGAGTTCTGCTCGTATCTTTATAATCTCTCTTCTTTTGCTTGCTGTAGGCTTTATTTGCTGTTCTTTCTCCAATTCCTTTAGGTGTGAAATGAGCTTGTGTATTTGATTTCTTTCCAATTTTGTATTGCGATGTATTTCCCTCTTAGGACCGGTTTTGAATCGTTGTGTCTTCATTTTCATTAGTTTCCATGAATCTTTTAAATTCTTCTCTAATATCCTTTCATCTTTTAGTAGGATGCTCTTTAACCTCCATGTGTTGCTTCCAAATGTCTTCTTGTGATTGAGTTTTAGTTTCAGAGCGTTGTGGTCTGAAAATATGCAGAGGACAATCCCAGTCTTTTGGTATCAGTTGAGACCTGACTTATGACCCAGTATGTGGTCTATCCTGAGAAAGTTCCATGTGCACTTGAGAAGAGTGTGCATTCAGTTGCATTCGGATGGAATGTTCTGTGATATCTGAAGTCTATTTGGTCCAGTGTATCATTTTAAGGGCCTTGTTTCTTTGGTGATGTTCTGCTTAGAAGATCTGTCACTTGCAGAAAGTGCCATGTTGAAGCCTACTATTAGTGTGTTATTATCTAAGTATCTGTTTACTTTGGTTGTTAATTGATTGATGTACTTGGCAGCTCCCACATTAGGGACATAAATATTCATGACTGTTAGGTCTTCTCGTTGGATAGACTGTGTTTTGTTTGTTTTTTGTTTTTTGTTTTTTGGACAGACTGTTTAAGTATGATTTAGTTTTACTCTTCATATCTTTCTACAGTCTTTGGTATAAAGTTTAATTTATCTGACATGAGGATGGCTACCTCAGCTTTCTTTTGAGGACCATTTAAATGGTAAATGGTTCTCCACCCTTTCATTTTCAGGCTGGAGGTGTCCTTGGGTCTAAAATGAGTCTCTTGTAGACAGCATATAGGTGGGTCTTGCTTTTTTTTTTTTAAGATTTTATTTATTTATTCATGAGGTGACACACAGAGAGGTAGAGACACAGACAGAGGGAAAAGTAAGCTCTATGCAGGGAGCCCGACGTGGGACTCGATCCCAGGACCCCAGGATCATGTCCTGAACCGAAGGCAGATGCTCAACTGCTGAACCACCCAGGAGTCCCAGGTCTTGCTTTTTTATCCAGTCCAATATCCTGTGTCTTTTGATGGGATCGTTTAGCCCATTCACCTTCAGAGTAACTACTGAGAGATACGAATTTAGTGTCATCATATTACTTATTCAGTCCCTGTTTTTGTGGATTGTTTTTTGGGGCTCCCTCTTTCTTTTACAGGGTCCTCCTTAATATTTCTTGCAGAGCCAGTTTGGTGTTCACGTATTCTTTTCGTTTCTGTCTATCCTGGAAGCTCTTTATCTCTCCTATTCTAAATGACAGCTTTGCTGGACACAGTATTCTTGGCTGCATGTTCTTCTCATTTAGGACCCTGACTTTATCCTGCCAGCCCTTTCTGGCCTGCCAGGTCTGTGGAGAGGTCTTTGTTAACCTGATATCTCTCCCCTTATAAGTTAGGGATCTCTTGCCTTGACGTGCTTTAAGGATTTTCTCTTTATCTTTGAAATTTGCAAGTTTCACTCTTAAATGCTGAGGTGTTGAATTGATTTTTGGCGGGGTCCTCTCTACATCTTGGATCTGAATGTCTGTTTCCTTCCCAAGATTACGGAAGTTCTCAGCGATGATTTGTTCAAATATACCTTGGGGTCCTTTATTTCTCTCAGCCTTTCCTGGAATCCTAATTAGATGTATATTCTTGCTTCTCAAGCTGTCATTTATTTATCTCAGCCTTTCCTCGTGAGCTCTTAATTGTTTTTCTCTTTTTTTCCTCAGCTTCCTTCCTTACCATTAACTTGTCTTCTTTTTTTTTCTTTTTTTTTTTTCAACTTGTCTTCTATGGCACTCACACTCTCTTCCACCTCATTAACCCTAGCACTTAGAGCATCTAGTTTGGATTGCATTTCAGTTAAATTATTTTTAATTTTGGCCTGATTAGATCTAAATTCTGCAGTAACAAAGTCTCTTGAGTCTTCTACGCTTTTTTTCCAGAGCTGCATTTAACTTTATATTTGTACTTCTGAATTGAATTTCTGACATCGTATTTAAATCCACATTCAGTAATTCTGTGGCAGAGTATTGCTTCCTGTTCTTTCTTTTGTGGTGAGTTCTTCCTTCTAGTCATTTTGTCCAGTGCAGAGTGGCGGTATGTGCAAGCTGAGTCAAAAATATCAAGTAAAACACACCCTAGATGATTCCGAAGAGGTCAGAGACCAGAAAATAAAAGAAAAAGAACAGAACAAAAGAAAACAAAAAGACCACTAATGTGAAAAATTTTTTTTAAAATTTATTCATTTATTCATGAGAGACATAGAGTGAGGCAGAAACAAGGTCCCTGTGGGGAGCCTGATCGATGTGGGACTCGATCCCAGGACCCCAGAATCATGACCCGAACCGAAGGTGGATGCTCAATCTCTGAACCACCCTGGAGTCCCTGAAAAACAAATTTTAAAACAAAGTAGTAAAAATAAAAAACCAAAACCAAATGCAAAGAAGAAGAAGAAAAATGAGAAGAAAAGAAGAAAAGGGGGGGATGGTGGTGGTGAGGAAATGGTAGTGGAGGGAGCATGTAGTTTCCCCGAGGGGACCTAGAGGGTGATCTTCTTGGTTCTGCGTGTATTTTGTTCTGTATGTTAGAAGATGCTCAATCCCAAATTTATAGAAACCAGCAATGCTTATATTGACCAACATCGACCACGAAAACATAAGATAAAAGAAGAGGGCAGGAGGGGAAGGAAGAGGGAATATAATCCGTCAGAATGGACCACTGGGTGTTCCACTTGGTTCTGGGTGTATTTTGGTCTGCGTGTTAGGAGGCACTAACTGCCTCCATTGTAAAAGGAAAGGAGACAAAACAAACAAATACCCATATCCCGTGTATCTCCCCAAATTAAATTGAACACATTGAAGGGAATCCAGAAGTGAAAAATTCATCTAAGGCATGTAATTGTAGAAATATGAGAGTCAGAAAGGAAAAAACCTACAAATGAAGAGTTGGTAAAATACCGACGTTAAGGTGGGAAAAGAAAAAGAATTGGAAATTTTTAGCCTCCCGTGAAAAGGAGTCGTACTGAGACAGGAGTGGGGGTGGCCCGTGTCCGCTCCGGAGTCCCCACCGCGACCCGGCCGGGCTCGGGCTGCACAGTGGGGCGCGGGGGGAGGTGAGAAAGGGTGGTGGGAGGGTGGGGGGGTGAGAAGGAGCAGTGGGGGTGGGGGTGTGAGAGGGAGGGGTGGGGGAGGGTGGGGGTAGGAGGGGGAGGGGTGGAGTAGGGGGAGGGGAGGGGGTGGAGTGAGGAGAGGGAGCGTGGGGGTGGGGGTGGGGGTGGGGGCTGAGAGGGGAAGGGGGGAGGCCTCGCCGTCCTGCGCCTCCGCCCCCTGCGGCTTGGGGGTGAAGGCCGCTCCTGCTCCCCCCGTGCTCCCTCCATGCCCCCCCATGATCCCCCGTGCCGCCGCCCGTGCTCCCCCCGTGCTCCCCCCCAGCACCTGGGGAACCCGAAGGCTCCCCTGCACTCCTGCCAGTACCCGCCCCCCCCCCCCCCCCGCCCCGTTCCCTGCTGAGTCTTCTCAATCGGGAACCAGGCCCGGGGCAGAGTTCCCAGCTCCGGGTGCTCCGCCCGAGGCCTCCCCTTCTGGGCGCCGTGCCCTCCCCCACTGCATTTCTTTTTTTTTTCTCCGCCCTCCTACTTTTAGAAGTGAGCCCTTTTCTCTCTGTAGCGCTCCAGCTGCTCTCTCTTTACATCTCGGTTGAATTTGTGGGTGTTCAGGTTGTTTTGAAAGTTGTCTAGGTAAGTTGGTGGGACCCTCCTCCTCCGGCTTCTTGCCGGCCCCCCTCGAGATAAATATTAGTATCATGCAAAGACTTTTAAAGCCATCAGCCTACTTTGTTTTTGTTTTTTAAAAAGATTTTATTTATTTATTCCTGAGAGACACAGAGAGAGGCAGAGACACAGGCAGGCCCCCCGAGGAGGGAGAAGCGGGCCCCCCGATGTGGGACTCCATCCCAGGACCCCAGGGTCACGCCCTGAGCCAAAGGTCAACCACTGAGCCACCCAGGTGCCCACCATCAGTCTACTTTGAATGCTAGACTCCGGACATTGAAAATGATCTGAGACTGCTTATCTTGGTCATGCCTTCACTCTGCACCCCTTAAGCCATGTACACACTCACCTACGCGCACACACGCACACACACAAACACCACACCTCATTCTGCAGCCCTTGGAAGAACATCCCTAGACAGGAAACCACTATTTTCCAAAGCAACTTCTTCCACCCCTGGCTAGGCCCACGGGGAGAGTGTGCCTCTCCATATTGGGTCCAAACTTACCTCCTTCCATCTCTCCTCTTCTAACTCAGGATTTAAAAAGCTAGTTTGTGAAGCAAACAAACAAATCAAGGAACAAGCCCACAATCCTTAGGATTCCTCCTGCCATCGAGAGCCACGCAGGTACCTGTGGCCAGCCGTTGGGCCGAGGTCAGGCTCCTGGCACCAGACTGGCCTTTTGCCAGGAGGGGAGGTAAGCGTGGACCCCAGGCCTTGGTCCTCACCCCTGGATCAGCCTACTGGGAACTTTCTAGCACCAAGTGGCTGCCCCAGAGTCCTAAAGTGGCCAGGCCTGTGATCTTAGCTGGATTTTGGCCTCAGTGGCCATCTGTCCATGGAACCAGTTCAGGGTCATTTGGTTAATCTTCAGAGGTCTTGCCCCATATTTTCTTCTCCGGCCTGTGACCTGGTGACATTCCGGGAACACTTAGTCCATGTGAGGGGAGGAACCACTGCCCGGAACTTTGATCAGCGCTGGGGCTGCTGGGCTCACACTGACCATAGACCACACCAGACACACTTCTCCCTAGGAAGAGCCAGAGCTTCTGGGGTGCATCCACTCAGCCCCTCACGGTAGGTCTCCTGGGGTCTGTGGGGATGTGGCAGGAATCTTGCCTTGGATCCTGGCTGCAGGGCAGGAAAGGGGCAGGTTACTTCTCTCAGGCTCAGAGCCTGTCCCCAACCCCAAGCAGGATACACTGTTCCTGTCCTCTGCCATGGGGGAGAAGCCCCCTCGGTACCCAGGCAGGGTGGTGCTGGTCTGAGACAGGAGGCAGGTGGCAGCAAGGACGTCCTGAGATAAAGGTGACCTGGTCCGTGTGCTCTGGGAGCACAAAGTGAATGGTGGGATAAGCAGGACTACCGTGTGTCCAGGTTTGCCTGGTTCCCTCCTCCTTTATGCCTGGTTTATGCCAGCCTGTCGCTTCCCTGTCGCTTCCCTTTGAGACCTGGTTTAGTTGATAGAGTCACTCTAGGAATGAAATCTGTACGTAGCTACCTTTTATCGAACATTTACTATTTGCCAGGTATTGTGTTAAGTGCTTTGTATTTATTATCCAGCGTAAGCATGTATATTATCCAGCTGGGGACAAATTTTAACCCTGAAGGATGAGGTTACAATCATGCGTGGGAGAGCTGAGGCTTGGAGAGGAGGAGTGACCTGCCCAAGCCCACGGAGCCTGTAGGGAGCAGTGTCGGAATTTGAACCTGGGTCACAGCCCTGGGAGAGCTCAAGTGCTTCCCCGCTCCACTAAGCACAAGGAACACAAGATGTGATTATAGGGGACCAAGAGCCCCAGACACACTGAGTTCAACCCAGCGCACCACACTCGGCCCCGCTCTGGGCCAGCTGCGGGGTGTACAGCCAGGCAAGACAGGCTGCAGGAGGCATGCCCAGCCCCAGCAGCTGGCAGGCAGGTGGGTGCAAATGACCAGAAGTTAGAGCAGAAGGACCCAAACATTCAACTGAGGATGAGAATGACCTATGGGATCCACAGGAGATGCAGGCAAGGACGGCTTCCTGGGGAAGGTGTGAATACAGGGGATATGGGGAGATATGGGGACATTCTAAAATGGAAAGGGCGGTAGAAGGGGAGGTAGAGGTGGCAAAGCACGGGAAGCATCTGAAAAAAGGACAGTGCTCAGTTCACGGCTTCTCTGATTACGCTCTGCTGACAGGCTCTTTTGAGGTTTCGCAATGTAATTGCAAGGGAGGAGAGCAATCCAGGAAGCCCGAATGATGTCTTTGGAACTGGATTGTGTGTTTTACATGATTATCTGAATTTTTATGATTTTCAACCTTATTACAAAAGTGACCTATTTATTATTATTTTTAGAAACTGTAGAAGACATATGATAAAGCAAAAGGAAAGAATTAAAATCACTCATAATTCTCTTTTTCGGAGGTAGCTGCTACCTCTGAACTGTATAATCTGAAGCTTATCTAGGGGCCCATTGAGAGTCACTTCATTTATATAAATGTGTGGGTTGAAAGGGTCTCATTATGAATAATAAAAGACAATCCTCTGTTATCTCTCAGGAAATTTCAAGGGTTTTTGGAGCTCTGTGGCAGGAACCAGGACAGAGACCAAATATATATTTCTTACTATATCATTGTATCACAAACTCAATGCCAGTTATCTCATTTAATTACCACAACTCTAACAAAACTGTAATTTAGGTGGTAGTGTTGCTATCGTGATTGTTCTCAATTTACAAATGCAGAAGCCAGGCACTAGGGCTTACTTCACTGCCTGGGACACAGTGGGCAGCAGGTGGAGGGCCAGCCGCTGCACAGGTGGGGTGGGGGCAGAGGCAGGAGCCCAGGAAGGGAGCCCGGGGTCCAAGGAGCAGCAGGACTTCTGGGGGGACCTGGACGGAGCAGTCAGGGGCTCCAGATGAGCCTGTGATGCCCCTCTTCCTGCCCTGAGAGGTACTGGGGCCCAAGGGGCAGAGTCCAGCCCTGCTGGCGATGCAGACCTGGACATTGCCATCCCTGAGTACAGCAGCAGCAGTCCTCTGACAGTTCGGGGCTGCGGCTCTGGGTGCCCATCACCCTCTGGAAGCAGTGAGGGTTGGCTCTGTGGTGGATGACAGACCAGCCTGTGGCACACACAGAAACATATCAATCCAAAAGCAATTTGAGAAGAGGAAAAAGTCCATTTGCAACCAGTCAACCACTCCCCTGCCCCTGCCCCTGCCAAAGCCAGACTCCCCTGGCTTGCTGAAAGTATGGAACGTTTTCTGTGGGCATTGCTGGTCTCTGCAGAAATGTGGAGGTGGTTTCTCAGATGAGAAGCAGGAATCTTCTGGCTCCTGTCCCACAGTCCCTTGTGCTGCCAGCCCCCACAGTGCCTCGGCAGGAGCACTTCCCATCTCCAGAGCCCCCAGTGACCTGCTCTTGAGGGCACTTGGGAAAGGAGCCCAAGTCTAGGGCATCCCGGCCAGAGCCATCAGAATCTGTGCTGCCCTGAACCAAGGACAAAACAATTACAAGCTTCCCTTGGCTGGGAGGAAACAGCCAGAAAAAGTGCTATAGAGAGGCATCTTGCTGGTCCACAAAGGGGGTGATTGGATGATCTCAGCAGGTTTTCCATAGCTGACCTCTGTGACAAATTTAGAGCAAAGTTGGGGCTGGCCTGAGCTCCGAATAATGAAGGTCATGAACGCTCACTGTGTGCCAGGCTCTGGGTTTGCAGCTTCCAACATATTTTCTCATTCAATCCCCAGAACAACCCTGTGAAATAGGTGGAATTAAAGTTTGCTGTTTGAAGATAAGGAAATGGAAGTACAGAGAGGTTAAGCAACTCAGCGAAGGCCACACAGCAAATGGGGGCTAGAGACAGCGCCTGTAGCCATAGACTGTCTGACTCTAGGACACAAAGAGAATGAGTCTTGGGCTGAGGGAGGATAGCTGGGAAATGGCCCACGTCCACACCCTCACTGTGAGTACCATCCCCTGCTTCCTCCAACCCCGTAGATGGGGGCTCTCTCCTTCCTGAACCACAGAGGCCCTGTTCTGGCCCTCTTCCTACCACAACACCTCCAAGGGGTGAGAAGTTTGCAAAACAAAGGGACACATACCTCTGGAGCCTATGGCACCACTTTAAATCTTGTTTCAGGTACCCAGGTGCTCTCCCCAGGTCGATCCTCCCTAGGCTGACCATGTCACAGCAGTGCATGCCCTTAGGCATGTGGGGACAGACTAGGTGAGGTCCCTTGTATGTGGCCATTCTAGTGGAAGTTTTTTTTTCTGGAAACTGCCTTTGGGAGCCAAGGAGCAAAGGAGTTAACAACAAAGGGGACTGGCACATCATTATGCATTATTATGCATTATGGCTTGTTTATTTATTTATTTATTTTTAAAAGATTTTTTATTTAATCATAGAGACAGAGGGGGGTGGGGCACAGAGACACAGGCAGAGGGAGAAGCAGGCTCCATGCAGGGAGCCTGACATGGGAATCGATCCAGGGTCTCCAGGACCACGCCCTGGGCTGCAGGCGGCGCTAAACCGCTGAGCCACCAGGGCTGCCCGTTATGGCATATTTAAGATACAGATTTCTCCTCTTACTCTCTGGAGGAGGAGGATTCGAGTCCACTGTCACGGTCTGGCTGGTGATCATCCATTCGGGCTTGGCCAAGCTGCTCATCCCAGCTATGGAGAGTTCGGTTTCATGAAGCCTAGCCAAGCCCACGGTAGGTCAACGCTGGGCTGGACGCTGAGCACAGAGATGAGCTTACCTAGCTCACAAGGGCAGCCACGAAGAGCCATCATTTCAGAGAGCTAAGCTAGCTGCCGAATTAGAGGAACATACCACCAGACACCTGATTCGCGAGGTCAAGGAAGGCTCCTGTCCGGATCCCTGGGGGTTTTGTGTAGGATCCCTAGTGGCAGTCCAGGTGGCAGGTGGGGATGGGGCACTGGCCACCTCTTCCTTTTTTTTTTTTATTTAATTTATTTATTCATGAGAGACAGAGAGAGAGAGAGAGGCAGAGACACAGGCAGAGGGAGAAGCAGGCTCCATGCAGGGAGCCCGACGTGGGACTTGATCCCGGGTCTCCAGGGTCACGCCCTGGGCCGAAGGCAGATGCTCAACCACTGAGACCCCCGGGCTGCCCTGGCCACCTCTTCCTTCTGCAGCCAGGGCCCTCTTCTTATCTGTAGCAACCTCAGACCCATGTGTGCCCCTTGCTTCTCAACCCCAGACAGGGTTACAGAGCGCAGCTTCAGCCCGCGGCTCTGTTCCCTCGAGGCTGTCCGTCTAGGATCCGGACTCGGGTGTCATGAGCGGCAGGCACGGTCGTTACAGCGGAGCCCTTCCCTCCTACTTCCTGGGGCTCACGCAGTATCTCTGCAACCGCGGAGGAACCCCGAGGGGGGTGTGTGTGTGCTTTCTGTGGGAGAAACGGTCCCTGCTCTATTGATTAGGCAGGAAAATTCCTGGAAAAATCAGATTATTGAGTGCCTGAATGGGAGCGGGGTTAGGGAGGTTTCATAAGCACTGTTTGCCCATGGGGAGCCGTTTGGATGGAGGAGGCAGCCAGCCAAGGGCAGCAGAGAGGCAGCCGGCAAGAGGGCTTTGGAGCCAAGATGCCCCAGCACCAAGCCGCCTCTGGTGCTTACTGGGGGCAGGTAAGTTGAGAAAACTAGGGTCATGTTGTTCAAAGGTTTTTTTCTTTCTGTCTTTCTTCCTTCCTCCTTCTCTCTTTGCCTCCCGTCTCTCTCTCTCTCTCTTCTTTCGTTCCTTCCTGTCTTTTTTAGTAAAGCCAAATATATTCTATCTAAAGGCCATTCTATTCTTCCTACCTTTTTGGTGTTCAAATAACCCTTCTGTTACGACGGTGACTTACAATCTTTAACAATAATTAACACAATTTATTAATTTCTCACTTTATGTCAGACACTGATCTAAAAGCGTTGCCTACGTTTCCTCAGCCAACCCTCGCACTTACCCTGACGCGGTGGTAGGCACTATTGTTACCCGGTTCTACAGATAAGGAGAGTGAAGAAGCCGGATTCAGTGACATGCCCAAGGTCACACGGCTGGAATGTGGTGCAGCCGGTACCGGAACTCACGGGACTTGTGCCGCTACGAGCCCCGTAAATGATGGGTGGGAGCAGTAGTGCCCGGGGGGTGCACACCCCCTGGTGGGGCAGCTGAGCCCCGGTTGGTCAGGTCGTGTGGGAATGTGAGCCGCTGCTCCTAAATCATCCTAAAATCTGGACTTTTTAATGTGATATTCCTCAATTTTTACATATTGGCAAGTGGTTCATATATAAGAAAAAAATTGAGCCATCAGACACACCTGTACATGGCAACACCAATTTGTGACCTGGGGTTGGATGCTTACGTTAAATTTTTTTTTTTTTTTTTTTTTTTTTTAGCTAACTAAAACCTCGGTCCTCTTTCCTTACTTAAAACCCAAAAAACGAAAACCTACTGGTCTGTGGAATCCCCGTATCTGGGACCGTCCTGTCCACACAGTGTTGGAAAGTTCCACGGGCTCCAAGGTACTGGGGAGGCAGGTGGGCAGGAGGAGAGCATTTGGCAGCAGGAGCAGGGAGCAGGCGACGCATTCAAGATAGGAGCCCGTCAGGGCAGCCCAGGGGCCCAGCGGTTTAGCCCCACCTTTGGCCCAGGGCCTGACCCCAGGGTCCCGGGATCAAGTCCTGCATCGGGCTCCCTGAATGGAGCCTGCTTCTCCCTCTGCCTGTGTCTCTGCCTCTCTCTCTCTGTGTGTCTCATGAATAAATAAATAATATCTTTAAAAAAAAAAAAAGAAAAAAAGATAGGAGCCCGTCACCCCCGGCAGAAATACGAGAGCAGACAGTGAGGCTCTGAAATGCGGCGGGAACGCGGGCAGTCATGGTTGAAGCTTCTCCAAGGCGCTAATAACCTTCCGCATTTTACCAGTTGCCTGCAAACTTCCAAGACCCCACGGTCCCCTCCCTTCCCTTGCTTCCATGCCTTTTGACCTCATTTGCACGCTCTCCCACCTGGAGAGAACATGGGACACCAGGAGGCCGGGACGTGGGCCCTGCCCCTGACCCCCCGGCAACCGGGGACAGGCCCCGTGGCCCCTTGCTGTTGGAGGTCTGAGCCCTACACCCGTGGAGCTCGCCAGGCTGCCGCCCCTGTCCCCACTATCCCCACTGCCATCCCCGCCACCCCCTGGCCTCACGCCCTGATTAGGCATCACCTGTGCTCTCTCTTCCCCGGGACCAGGACATGCTGCCCGGGGCCTGGCTGCGCTGGGTCTGCCTCCTGCTCATGGCCCGGTGTGCCCGGCCCTGCCCCGTGGGCTGCGACTGCTTCGCGCAGGAGCTCTTCTGCTCCGACGCCGAGCTGGCTGCCGTCCCGCCCGACATCCCGCCGCTCGCCACCGACATCGTCTTCGTGGAGACGTCGCTCAGCGCACTCGGGTCCAGGGCCTTTAGCGGCAGCCCCAACCTGACCAAGGTGGTTTTCCTCAACACCCCACTCCAGCACCTCGGGCCGGACGCCTTCGGGGGGCTGCCCAGGCTGCAGGACCTGGAGGTCACGGGCGGTGCCTTCGCCAACCTCAGCTCCGCCGCCTTCTCCAACCTGACCTCTCTGGGCAAGTTCACGCTCAACTTCAACCTGCTGGAGGCTCTGCCCGAGGGCCTCTTCGGCCACATGGAAGCCCTGGAGTCTCTCCAGCTGCAGGGCAACCGGCTCCAGAGCCTGCCCAGGAGGCTCTTCCAGCCTCTGACGCGTCTGCAGAGCCTCAACCTGGCTCAGAACCTGCTGGCCCACTTGCCCGAGGGGCTGTTTGACCCCCTGGGCAGCCTGCAGACCCTGAGGCTGAGCAACAACGCGCTCTCCGGCCTGCCCCCGGGCGTGTTCGGTGGCCTGCACAGCCTACGGGAGCTCTTCCTGGACGGCAACTCCATCTCAGAGCTGCCCCCGGGGGTGTTCTCCCAGCTCTTCCGGCTGGAGCAGCTGTGGCTGCAGCGCAATGCCATCGGGCACCTGCCCCTCTCCGTCTTCTCCTCCCTGGGCAACCTGACCTTCCTGAGCCTGCAGGGGAATGCGCTGCGGGTGCTGCCCGCCGGCCTCTTCGCCCCTACCCCTGGCCTGCTGGTCCTGTCTCTGTCCTACAACAAGCTGGAGGCCATCAGCGAGGGAGCCTTTGCCAACCTGTCCAGCCTCAGTTCCCTGACGCTGTCGCACAACGCCATTACCCACCTCCCGGCCGGCGTCTTCAGAGGCCTTCAGGGGCTGGTTAAGCTCTACTTGGGCAGCAACAACCTGACAGCCCTGCACCCAGCCCTCTTCCAGAACCTGTCCAATCTGGAACTGCTCAGTCTGTCTAGGAACCTCCTGACCACGCTCCCCAAGGGCATCTTCGACAGCAACTACAACCTGTTCAACCTGGCCCTGCACGGCAACCCCTGGCAATGCGACTGCCACCTGGCCTACCTCTTTCAGTGGCTGTACCAGTACAGCGACCGGCTCTTCAACATCCAGACCTACTGTGCGGGCCCCGCCTATCTGAAGGGCCAGGTGTTGCCTGCCCTAAAGGAGGAGCAGCTGGTGTGTCCTGTCACCCGGGATCACTTGGGCTTCCAGGCCCCAGGGCCGGAGTATGGGGACCCAGGGAGCAGCTGGGACCTGGGGGTGGAGGAGAGGTCTGTCTGGAGCCGGTGCACCTACAGCAACCCCGAGGGCACTGTGGTGCTTGCCTGTGACGAGGCCCAGTGTCGCTGGCTAAACATCCAGCTGTCTCCCAGGCAGGGGTCGGGCCCCCTGGGGATGACATATAATGCCAGCCAGGGGTGGGACTTGAAGTCGAGCTGTGGCTCTGTGAGGGTCACCGTGGCTATCGAGGCTCGGCCAGGGGGGCACTAGGCGCAGGGCTTACGGAGCTGAGGCCTGGAGGCGCTTCAGTTGTCGGCTTTCTGGTGCATCTGCCTCAGTGGGCCTCAGCTCTCTGCACCAGTCCTCCTCTGGTTGGCAGGACACCACTCCCTAAGAGCCCAGTCGCCCCTTCGGTCTCCCAGGCACCTCCTCTGTGCTGGTGCCCCCCAGGGGCCTGTTGTTCGGTCTCCCTGAGGAATCTTGTGCATGTCCCTGGGATGGGATGCGTGACAACCCACATCTCCATCTCAGGTTCATGGGCGGGATGCACGACAACCTGCAGCCCCGTGTCTGATCATTCAGCCACAAACCCGTGTGGAACAGACCTGCTCCCCGTTCCTCCTGGATTCCCTTCCAGCAGGTCGCCAAGCCCAGGAGCCGGGTGTGGTCTCTGGTCTCTTCTCAGCCTTGATCCTCATTGGCCTACCCGTCAGCGAATGCTTCTGAGCACCCCTCTGTCCATTCCCCCTTCCTGTTCCCAGCCCGAGGAGGCTCTTTGTCTCCCCAGACCGAATCATGTGCAGCTCCTGCCTGGTTCTCCTGCCTGCAGTGTGGACTGGTCGGGGGAAATGCCGGGGTGAGGGAGGGAGAAGTGAATCTGATGTATGGCAGGCCCTCCAGGAACTCACTCGTGGTCTGCCAGGAGAGGTCAGAGAAGGGTGCAGAGAAGGGTGTCCTGGCTTCTGGGTGGGAGGACAGTGAAGCCATCACCAGGGGCAGGGACAGGTTTGGGGGAAGACAGGAGCACATGTCCACATCAGACAAGGAAGTGTCCCTCCTCCCTCATGTCCAGTCATGCTCTTTTAAAAAACGTGCTTCCTGAGGCTCAAATCAGAATCACCATAAATTCTAAGGGGATGGAAGGTCGTTCTGCAGATTTGCTGAAGGAACAGGCTCCCAGATTCATTGGGTTCAGCTCCCAGAAGCTTTGGGATTCAAATCCTCATCAGTCCTCCACGGTGGGGGGACTGTGCCGCCTCAGGAAGGCCGAGGCCCGATGTCTGAGACCTGAAGTCCTGTAACTCCAGCCCCGCTGTGCCGTCCTGCCCGGCCCGGGCCAGCTGCGCGAGGCCGCGGCCTTCCCTCTGCGGGGGATGCGTCCTCTCCGGGGAGAGCACCGCCGCACCCGGCACCTCCGGGAGTTCACGGCCTCCGTCCAGTGACCACCTGTCTGAACTACAGCTCACCGCCCACTCACGCATCTGCTGCCAGAGATAAAGGAACAAGATAATCGAGTGACATTTCTCCTAATTATATTTTCCCCCAAACTCTAACTCTTTATTAAATTACAGTATAATTGTGCTGAGTGATGTTGGGGAAAAGAGCTCTGGCTAACAGCCAGAGGCTGTGTCGTCTGAGCAAGCTGCTTCTTTTCCCTTTCAAGTTGGCTCGGTGAGACCAGAGTCACTATGCTCTTTTGGGTAGCATTGCCAGATTTTTGCAAATAAACATATACATGTTGCATGGGACCTACTTATACTACAAGATGATTTGCAGTTGGGTATGCAGTGTTTTAGCTGGTGGCCCAGCCACCTGACGAATGTTGGGGAAACGGTACCATGGAGGCGGTGGGGAACCAGAGGATGGTTCTCCTCCGGGCCAGAGGGAGGCCAGGGCAAAGTCTGCAGTGGAAGAAGTCCTCGCCACGCAGGGGGCCACAGGATCTTGAGGGGAAGCAGAGGCGCTGAGCATGCCTCCAGTCAGAACGACTGCAGCAGAGACGAGGCTCCGAGGGCGCCCCACACCCCGGGAGGCCTCACGCCCTGCTGCCTGTCTCCTGCTGCAGCTGTCCCAGTCTGGGGCAGAGTAAAGCTCTGATGGGTTCTGGAATTGAAATCAGGACACTTGGCTCCCCTCTTCCTTAATCTTCAGCCTCTGGCCAATCGTGGCTCCTCTCTGGGCCTTTCCTCAGTTTGGTTCTTTTTTAAAGATTTATTTATTTGTTTATTTGAGAGAGAGCGAGTGAGTGAGAGCACTTGGGGGGGGGCGCTGAGTGAGAGGGAGAGAGAGAACCCCAACAGACGCCTCGCCGAGCATGGAGACCGATTTCATGACCCGAAAACCACGACTGGAGCCGAAACCAAGAACTAGACACCTACTGACTGAGCCACCCAGGCGCCCCAGGAGTTTGGTGGTTCTTCTTCCTCTTCTTCCTCCTCCTCTTCTTCTTCTAAAGATTTTTTGTTTATCTGAGAGAGAGAGAGAGCGTGTACAAGCAGGTGGAGAGGGAGAGGGAGAAGCAGATTCTCCGCTGAGCAAGGGGCCAGGCATGGGCTCCATCCCAGGACCATGAGACCGTGATCTGAACCCAAGGCAGACACTTAATGGGCTGACCACCCAGGTGCCCCGGGAGTCTGGTTCTTGATGCTGATTGAACCTCAGAATCACCTGGGGATGTTAAGCCAACCCCAACAACAGGTACCAGGACAGCCCCCACTCCCGGGGATTTGATTCAATCAGCCTGGGGCGACCCAGAGAGCAATCTTATTCCTAAGTCCCACAGGGACATCTAATGCTCAGCCAAGGTTGAAAGCTTGGGCTCGATGTTGTCCCATGTGGGGTCTCACAGCATTTGTATAGCTAGACCCAGGGCAGTGGAGCGAATGCCGGCTTCGGCAGACCAAACCGCTAGAGTGCCCTGGGTGGTTCATGAATAAGAGGAGCCACACACTGCACAGAAGAAGAGGGTTTCTTTGTTCTTGGTGTTTTTCCTCATGCCCTCCGTAGATTCTGAAGAAACAAGCTGGATGCACACTGCCTTGTTTTCTTGCAGTGCGAGGGCAGCCGGGTCATCCCAAAGCACCTCCTTCCGACAGGTGGGGGCCCCCGGCCTGATGTCTCGAATGCTCCTCAGTTGGGTGATTCCCTGCCACTAGCCATCAGTGTAACCTTGGAGCAGTTACTGTAGCCGCCTGTGCCTCAGTTTCCTCCTCCACACCGCGGATTGTGGGCATAGCGGTGCCCACTGACCGTGCTGTTGGAGAAGGGGGAGTGAGCGCATTCACGTAAGGTCCCTGGAACAACGCACCTGGGTTCTCAGAAGTACAAACCTACTGTGGGTACTGGAGAGTCTGGCGCTGCCCAAACCCAGGTGATTTAGCGCAGCGTAAGCCGGCAGTGACGTCTCCCTCGCGCTGCGCTCTCGGCTCCCCCATGTCTGCTTCTGCAGCTCTCTACGCGGCCGGGCCCACGTGGCGGCCGGGCCCCTGCTGCTCCTTGGGTCTCCGTGCTGTCCCCGCAGTCCTCGCTGGAAGTTACACCCCGGCGCCCGCAGGGAAGGGACAAGGGACTGCGGAGGGCCTCGACTCGGTGCTGCAGAGTCTTCTGTCTCCTGCAGTTCTGGGCCAGTGACAGGCCCCTGGGTGCCCGCGCCCGAAGGGTGGCTGGCAAGGGCCTGCGGTCCCTGCGGGTCCCCGGCCAGCACCGCCGCCTCACAGCCTGTGGACACGTTTGTCCCGGCGATGCTGCGTGTCCTGCCCTGTGGGACAGCCTGGTAGGACAGTGAGCTGTCAGGCGTCTCCCACGACCATGCCAGCGCCCCACCAGCCAGCGCGCCCTGGGGGCCATGCCGCCTGCCACCCTCACGTCCCTGACCAGGCCACTGCTCAGGCGCTGCCTGAGTTAAAGACGGCGGGAGCTGGCATGTGCATGCGGCAAGGCATTGGGGGGATTCCGAATGGAGATGCGGCCCTCCCAATCCAGGGTGCTGAAGAGACAGGGAGCTTTGGGACAATGACAAGCAGTTCCTTGGTGCTGGAGCCGCAGGCGAGAGGTGGAGATGGCCAGGGACCGGGCTGCACAGCGGAGGGCTTCACCCGACGGGTCGAGCCCCAGGTCGCCGATCCCTCTCACAGCCCGGCCACAGCTAGGGCCGTTTCAGGAAAGAGCACCCATGGGAGTCTCTACACCACTTCAGGGACCTGCCCAGGCCCATAACCCCGGGGGGCCTCAAAGACCCCTTCCTGCCCTGCGTCCGTGGAGCCAGCTGTGCCCACGCTCGCCGGTGGCTGTGAGCGGGGCTCTGAGGGGATGAGGAGAAGTCCCCCACGGCTCCGGCAAAGGAAGAGCTTGGACTTGACTTGGGCCACGTGTCTCTGGCCAACGCCTGCTGGGGGAGGGCCACGTTCGTGTCCTCTGTTCCGCCCTCTGGCCCCAGCCATCCCGAGTGAGAGGCACGGTGGGGGCACGGCGCCTCATGCGGCGCTGGGATATAGTGTGTGTGTATGTGAACATGTGTGAGCGTGTGCACATGTGCATGTGCATGTGCGCCCGAGGGCAGGCCTTTGGGAAGGACCAGGCCTCCCTGTGAGCGGGCCCCAGGCATCCGCATCTGTGTGGCGACTGTAAGGCCGGGGGGGGGGGGTGGTGGCGGACGTTACATCTTAGGTCAGCGTTTCAACACTTAGATTCATCATCAAGCAAGCACAACAGGACAAAAGTGCAGGCCTACTTTGTCAATCTAAGCACATGAGCTGTCGCAGTCTGTGGGCTGTCCTGAGGCCACGAGCCATGCTGTCCCGCGGCGTCATCCCTCCCGCTCTCCTGGGCTCCCTCGAGGTCTGGCTCCTGTCCGCGGGGCTGCCAGCTTCCATGGTGCTGAGGGCGCTTGCCTTCGGCTCGGTGGCCTCCCTCCCATCAGGATGGGGTCACAAGCCAAGAGACCAGACAGTCTGGCTCTCCTCAGGGTCTCACCTGCCACCCTGCCTTCTTGCTCACTTAGAAAGTGGGTGGCTGGTCATAACAGAAAGGCCAGAGACATGGCCAGGTGCCAAAACTCACCCGAGACTAGCAGGCCGATGGTGCCAGCCTCTTTTCAGGGGCTAGATAATCTCAGGGGACCCCGAGAGCCTATCAGATTCAGTCCAGCCTGCGTCCCAAATGCCTCAGTGATGTTGCTGAGCCCAGGCCAGGCCCGGCATCTGCTTGGCATCCCCGGTCTTCCTAGAGTACAAAGTGCTTCTGTTGGGTTCGACTCCCCCCTAGGGCAGGCGTGCGCATCCAGGTGGGAACTGTGGCCCCGAAGGCATCATTCACCTGCCACGGTTACACACGTGGCTGTGGGCCCTACGGCTGCTGCTGGGAATCCAGCGGCCTCCCCGGGACACCCCTGTTGCTACAGCACCACCCTGTTTCCCTGGGCCAGGGCCCCGCACGTCCCCATGCCTCCTGCTGCCGCCTTGCCCCGTCCCACCCCGGAGGCCTGGCTGCGGACACTGTGGCTGGGGCAGGAGTCAGCTTTGGCCACGGCCCCGAAAGCCTGCACCGGGGCCATGCCGACCGTCCCACACCTGCCAGCCCTCCCAGCCCGTGTCCTCGGCGCTGGCCGCCTCTCCTTTCGGGGGCACCTCCTGCTTCCTGCGGTCCTGGGTGGGCCACCCCGTCTCCCCAGCTGCCCGCTCTGTGATGCCGAAGCTCTGGGTGCTGGCCTGCTGCTCTCACACGGCCTCCCAGCCCTCTCCGCCCGCTTTCTGTGCTGCGGAGGCATTTCCCAGGTGTCTGGATCTCTGGGCTTGCCAGGAGCCTTGGCCCTTAGCAGGTGCAAGGTGGGGAGTGGACGGGGTGTGGGGGGAGAAGCCCGGGCATTTCATCCCCATCCCCGTGCTGGGGTTCCTCCGTGGCCTCAGCTCCACCTACACACAGGCCCACTCGGGTTTGTGCAGGGCCAACTAGTTCCTTTCCCTTCCTGCCCTTGATGATGCTGGAGGCTTCCTCACCTGGCTCGCCTCTGTGCGGCCTCAACATCCTGCTCGGTTTCTCAGCTCTCACACGGCTGTGCCACCGACCCTCTGTATTAAATTCCCTCCAGCTGAAGTGCTCACGTGCCAGCTGGACCCCTGACTGACCTGTCCTTTCTCAGAGGATGACACAGAGTCAGTGTCCAGCCAATGGCTTGCCTTTCCCCCCATCTGACATAGAGGCTGAGCCTGAAGACTGTCTCTGGAAGGCCTCTGGGGCGCCCCCCTCACTGCTGCAGCCCGGCCCGAGTCCTTATTTCTGGCACCGATGACCCGGCCACCTCCCGCCATGGCCCCCCGCCAGCCCGCTGTCCCCACTGTGGCCCGGAGCACATTCCGGCTGCTCTGTGCATACCACACCCAGGCTGTCTACGAGCTCCTCAACTACGGAGTCAGAACAAATCTCAAGGCAAGGGCGGAGACGCGATGGAAACGGGCTGGTGCCCTTAACTCTGAGAAACAAGGGCCCCTTGACTGCAGCTACGCTCTCCCACGTGGGGTCAGACCCATGTCCACGGGCGTGGGGTACGGGCCATGGGCATGCGGTCTCCTTCACCGTGAGGACCGAGCCTCCTCGGACTGAAACCGCCCACGAGGCCGCGCACCTGACGGAGGCTAGCAGCTGGCCCCGACGTCGGTGTGGGGCGCCCCGGAAGGCCGCGGGCTTAAGCCTGAGGAGGAGGCTTGCCTGGCCTGCGGCTTTCAGCTTGCCCGTCACTGAGGTGACTTGGAACGTCTGTTAACGGTGGCTGTGCAGGCGGAGCGACAAGGCGGGACACTGACCTCCGAGAAACAAGTGTCCCTTGAAGCAAAGCTTCAGCTGGCCTCTCCCGCGGGGGACGTAGGCCCTAGCTCAACAGTAGGCTGGCGGCTGGATGGAGCACGCTGTGCCGAGCCCTGGGAACAAGTGTCCCCCGAGTGCGGCTTTCCACTGGCCTCTCAAATACGGGCTTTAGAACCCAGCCCCACAGGAGGTTGGAAGCGGCCTTAAATGCACTGACCAACCCCTGGGGCGACATGCCTTCCGGGAATGCGTCTTCCAACCCGCCTCTCCCATCAGGGAGTTGGAACCTATTTCCTCAGCAGTGGTGATGGCCCAAAGGGAGAGTCGACTTCTTAGCTCTTGGGACAAAGCTTTCCCTGAGGAAAAGGCCTCTCACATAGGGGAGTTAGACCCTACCTCAACGGCGGCTGTGGAGGCGCAAGGGAAGGAGCTGGCCTTAATTCTGAGGCTCAGACCTTCCTAGAAAGAGCTTCTCAATTAAGGGAGTTCAAAACTACCTCCACGGCAGGTGCGGAGGTGTGGTAGAAACGCCTGGAATGCCTCGGGGACACCCCAGTTCCTTGAATGCAGCTTTCCACTAGACTCTTCCATAAGGGACACAGACCCCCTCTCTGCAGGAGCGTGTATTAGCAGGGGAACCGCGTTCTCTTTCACTCCGAGAACCGAGACTTCCCTGAGCGAACCTTTCAATGAGCTCCACACCTGAGGGAGGTTAGCAGCTGGCTCCACGCTCTGAGGTGGAGGCGCAGGGGAAAGGCCTTGGACACAACACTGAGAAGGAGGCTTTCCTGGCTGACAGCTTTCAACTTGCCTATCACTTGAGTGACTTAGAGCCTGTCTCAACGGTTGGTGTGGAGGTACAGTGTCAAGGCGACATACTGAACGCTGAGAAGTAAGCATTACTTGAATTAAACTTTCAGCTAGCCTCTCCCATGTGGGAGGTATGCCCTAGGTCAACCTTAGGTTGGAGGCCCAATGGAACTCGCTGTCCTGAACCCTGGGAACAGCCGCCCCCTGACGAGTGCCGCTTTCCACTGGCCTCTCAACTAGGGTTTAGAAGCCAGCTCCACAGTAGGCTTGGAAGGGCCCTAAAATGTGCTGTCCGGCTCTCGGGGAGACCAGCCTTCCTGGAATGTGCCTTCCAACTAGCTTCTCCCACCAGGGAGTTGGAACCTATTTTCTCAGCAGCACTGGAGGCCCAAAGGGAAAGCGGTTTACTTATCTCTAAGGACAAAGCTTTTCCTGAAGGAAGCTCTCCACCAGGCCTCTCACTTAGGGGAGTTAGACCCTACCTCCACAGCAGCTGTGGAGGCACAGTGGAAAGGAACTGTCCTAAATTCTGAGCCTTGGGCCTTCCTAAAAGGCTAGACTTGCAGTTAAGGGAGTTCAAACCTATCTCCACAGCAGGTTTAGTTTAGAGGCGCGGTAAAAATGTGATGCGATGCCCCTGGGACATGACAGTTCCTTGAAAGCAGCTTTCCAGCAGCCTCTTCCATAAGGGCGGTAGCCCCCTGTCCACAGGAGCTGTGTATGGACAGTGGAAAGACGGTCCGCTTCTCTCTGAGAGCCAAGCTTTCCTGGAGTGAACCTTTCAACGACCCCTCACAACTGAGGGAGATTAGCAACTACCTCCAAACTTTGGCGTGGAGGCACAGGGGAAAGGCAGGTCTTACAACTGAGAAGGAAGCTTTCCTGATTGGCAGTTTCCAACTATCCTATCACTCTGGTGACTTAGGTCCTCTCTCAGCAGTGAGTACGAGGTGCAGTGTGAGGTGACACACCGCGCTTGTTGAAAGGCTAGCCTTCTAGGAACGCCTGAGCCTCAGCATGAAGGCCAGCTCATTGCCGTTGCGCCTCCACACCTGCTGTGGAGGTTAGGGTCTAACTCCCTGTGTGAGAGGCCTCGTGGAAAGCTTCACTCAGGGAAAGCTTTGTCCTCGGAGATAAGTAGCAAGTTTGCCTTTGCTCCTCCAGCCAGGTGAGGAAACCGTTTCCAACTCCCTGATGTGAGCAGCTGGTTGGAAGGTGCATCCAGGAAGACTTGTCTCCACGTGAGATGGACGGGACATTGAGGGGCCCTCCAGACCTACTGTTGAGGTCAGGACTCCTCTGGAGACAGGGTCTCACTCCCTCTTGTAAGGGGCTAGTTAAAAGCTGCATTCAAGGAAGTGTGGTGTCCCCGAGGAAATCCAGCATGTTTTTACCGTGCCTCCAAAACTCTCTGGAGGTAGCTTTGAATGGCCTTGAGGCTAGAGTTTCAGGGATGCCTGAGTCTCACAGTTAAGGCCAGCACATTTTCCATAGCACCTCCGCAGCTGCGAGGGGCTGGATGCGGGACCCGATCCTGGACCCTGTGATCACGCCCTGAGCCAAAGGCAGATGCTCAACCGCTGAGCCACCCAAGCATCCCCCACGTGGCAGACTTTAAACTCCTAGAAACCTCTGTCTCTGGTGAAAAGTCAGTAGGAACCAATGGTGCACTGTCTATTGTACCAGAATTCTTTAGATTGGCAAATGTATGAATACATGTCATAGTTTTTAGAGACACAGTGTGTGTGTGTGTGTGTGTGTGTGCTTATGATATATTTTTTTAATTTTTATTTATTTATGATAGTCACAGAGAGAGAGAGAGGCAGAGACACAGCCAGAGGGAGAAGTAGGCTCCATGCAGGGAGCCTGATGTGGGATTCGATCCCGGTCTCCAGGATCGTGCCGTGGGCCAAAGGCAGGTGCCAAACTGTTGCGCCACCCAGGGATCCCTTATGATACAATTTTTTAAAAGATTTATTTATTTATTTATTCAAGAGAGACACAGCCTGAGAGAGAGGCAGAGGCACAAGCAAAGGGAGAAGCAGGCTCCATGCAGGGAGCCCAGTGTGGGACTTGATTCCAGATCCCGGGATCACAACCTGAGCCAAAGGCAGACACTCAACCGCTGAGCCACCTGGGCGTCCCTATGATACAATTTTTAAGAAAGCACGAAGCATGTTTACTAACACACTCAAGTATCTGCAGTTTTCCTGAATAAGACAAAAGATAAAAAGAAAAAAGGGGGGGGGAGAGAAGGGGGGGAGGAAGGAAAACATAACGAAACAAAATAAAAAACCACCTCAAGTGTCTTACTGATTCATGCTTTAGTATTTTACTTTATGTTGAAAAGATGTAGGTATCTGATGAATTCAACCCAATTTATCAATTAACCTAGCACAACCTCAAAGTCAGGTCACCAAAGATTTTGGAAGCTATTGTAAAGATTTACCTATAAACCTTTTTTCTTTTATTTTACCCACTTGCTCTTAGCAATGAAAAGTATATGAGACAGACAAAATCGACCATTTTAAGTAGTTTCGTGGACAAATCACAAGAGGTACACCTTAACTAACCCATTGAGTTAACAGCAGAGTTGAGTAGGGCCCCCCCTCGGGCCTGACCCTCCAGCATCGGGGTTGGTCCGGTGGAACGAGGGCATAAGTAGTTCTCCTTTTCTTTTCTTTTCTTTTCTTTTCTTTTCTTTTCTTTTCTTTTCTTTTCTTTTCTTTTCTTTTCTTTTCTTTTCTGTGCCTGTGCGTCTAACAAGACAGTAAACATGGTTTCTTTGCATAAAGGTGACGGGAGGATCACCGCCATTCCAGGCCCACAGACCGTGACGGGAGTCCCACCGCCCACCCCAAGGGCTTGTAAGGCAGACAGAACTGAAATCAAGTGATCTTACAACTCGAGGGGGTGGCGGCGTGGGAGAGAGAAAGCTGGTTATCTGTATGATATGTGACGTTGATAGCTCCAAAGACAGGTCTTTTTAAAATAAACCAACAACCTTGAATTGGCTTGAAAGCCGTTTATACAGACCACATCTTCTTTATCTACCATCTTTCGATGGACACCGAGGCTCCTTCTGCAATTTGGCTATTGTGGACGTTGTGGCTGTGAACATGCGGCTGTGTGTTACAAAAAATAATCCAAGTTCCTTTTTTTTTTAATCTTTTTTTTTAATCCAAGTTCCTTATCGACTGCATTATGATGAACTCTCATTGGGCTTTAACCACGTCCATTGTTGACTGCCCTGTATTGTTCTGATGCCCCTGCAAAAATATGGTCCAGCTTCAAGGAGATTCATGAAAAGGCCTTTTGACAAATACCGGTCTCTGGTCACCCTGAGATCATAAAACTAAAGTATGAATTGTCAGAGCTAATGCAAAAGCTGTATTTAAACAGAACAAAAAGAAACAACATGGAACTGAATAAGTTAAGGACAATGATGACTGTTTTTAATGACTCTTGCTCAAAACATTGTTGATCCCCTCATGTCTACTCCTCCAGATTGAAGGAAACTTTTTCTGTAGAGACATCTATAACTTACAGAAATTTTATGAAAATGTTGTTTTGTAAACAAACTAAAATATTTATCTTTTCTCCCTACCTGTAACTCTCCAGAGTTCCAAAACTCTCAGGGAGTATTCTTTCTTTTATGGGAATTGTTAATCATCTGCATAGGTTGGGTGGGAATCTGTTCTCCTTGTAACCAGATGCCGTCAGAAGGATGGGTTATATTACCAAGGCCTTGTCTAGAATGGCATCTGTTTTTCTTTTTCTTCCTCCACCACCCCCCCCCCGCCCCGTTTTATTTTTTTAAAGTAATCTCTACTCCCAGTTTAGGGCTCGAACTCACAACCTTGAGGTCAAGAGTAATGCTCTCTCTGTCGGAGGAAGACAGGGGCCCCTGGAATCCCATCCTTAGACACAAGCATAGACTCAGATAGGATCAGACAGCTTGGAGAAACTCGGATCGACTTTCTGGAGCCAATCAAGCCCCTTGGAAAACTTTAGCCTGATGCCCTCCTTCCAGAGCGCCCCACAGCCTGACCAGGTGAGTGGAGAGTGCCACCTCCTGGCAGATGAAAGCAAGCGTCAGATGCTTAAGGGGACTGAGCCTCCCAGGTGCCCTTAGAAGGTGCTTTGAAATGCTGACGTTCGTCCTTCCTGCCCTGCCTTTGACATCAGTGACCACGTCTGTCTCCCTGGCAAGGAAGAAAATATTCCAGATGGTTGAACCCTGGTTTTCCACACTACGGGTGACAGGACCCCCTCCAACCTGACCCGGACCTCCCTTACTCTGAGTCAAGGACCGGGAGTCTTGTTTTGTTTTTAAGTTGTGGTTAAAAATAGACATTACCTACAATGGAGCCTTTTAGCCATTTCTAAGCGTAGAGTTCAGCAGTATTAGGTACCTTCACATCCTCCTCGCCACATTATCTTTCCATTCCATTTTTAAAATTTTAATTCTTATATTATTTTTAAATTTTATTTCTTTATTCACGAGAGACCCACACAGAGATAGGCAGAGGCAGGGCAGAGGGAGAAGCAGACTTCTCACAGGGAACCCGACGACGTGGGACTCGATCCCAGGACCCCGGGATGATGCCCTAGCCGAAGGCAGACCCTCAACTGCTGAGCCACCCAGGCACCCTATACATAATTTTTTTTAAGTTTGTTCATTCATTTTTCATTATTTCTAGACCCACCACAGGGCTTGAACTCACGACCCTAACCGAGGTCAAGAGCTGAGTGCTCTTTCTGAACCCTGGGATCATGTTCAGAGTCACCATTTGTCCAGTGAGGCCCTCCACACACCCCCACCCCTCCATGCAGAGGTGACATCTGTCGGGCTGGCTCATGTTTGTCCATCTTCCTTCCTCCTTTTAGTAGACAGCAGGTGTCTTGTGAAGCAGCCAGTGACTATGTCGAATGAGACTGAAGATTTCCCTTGGGAAGTGGGTGCGAGAGGGAGGACAGGTCGATGGAGACCCAGGAAACTGTTGGTGTTGCTGTAGAGGAGAGCGCTCACGGGGCCCTCACCCAGGGTGGATGGGTCAGAACTGTCCCCGGCCAAACCTCCCTTAGTCCCTCACCCTTATCACTCCATGCCCGCGTTTGCCCGCTGGACCCTAAGACACCACCGTTGTGTGTTTAAGTCCCTCTCAGACTCAGCAGGCCCCGCCCCACCACGCCCTCCCAGATGCACCCCCACCCCTGGAAGGCATTGGAGATGTCATTGGATTCCTAAAGGGTTTATTGGGGTTTCCTGGGTTAGGAAACCAGAAGGGGACTCTTTGCCCTCAGACATCCTCCTTGCCCTTCCCTTTGCCTTCCCCTCTCTCCCCCTCCCTCTCCTCCCTTCCCCTCCCCCACAGATTGGAAGCTGCAGCCTGAGGGCTGGGGGAGAAAGCCTTTCAAGGGAGAGGAGTCCCAGGCTCTGACTTTGACAGCCAGCCTTGTGGATTTGAATGAAACGACCGACTGACCGAATGAAGCCCATTGGAATGGATCACCCTGAACCTCCCTTCAGCTACCCGCCACCCCCCATCCCCTCCCAACCCTGGGTCCTCCAGTGGATTTGGGAATGGAAGTCCAGATGGGGTGTGTGTGTGTGTGTGTGTATTTGTACGCACCCGCTGAGGGTGGTGGGGCAAGCTCAAGCTGGCTCCTGCGACTCCATTCATTCTGGGAATGTTTTGTTATTTCTGCTGAGTTGCCAGTTGCTGCTAAACTCCTCCCATTGCCTAGTTCTTAAAAAGCCTGATTTTCTTGTGAATTTTCTCGGTGAATAGTCTGACTCACACCCTCCCATCCCACCAGACCCCTTGTGCAAATACTTCCACTTGAAGAGCTCTTCCATCTCGTCCAGAAAACAAACAACAGCCACCCACACCCACCCCAGGGTCACAGATACGCAACCAACAAAACAAAAGTCCCGACAAACAAAAGTCCCGCGTCCTCCTTCTGCCTCAATCTACTGCAGGAAGCCCCTCTCTCAGATGCGCCTTAGGCTCAATGACTTGATGCTGCCTCCCCCTCTGTTACAATCCATCCCGCATTAGGCCCGTATTGTAATCGCAGGACCACACTGCTCCCCTGAGCTGGAGACAACATTCTAAAGGGGCCGGATGGCAGCACTGTCCATTTGAAAGGCCCTACAGGCCAAGGTGTCCATGAACATGGCCCCGAAGTCTTTGGCACTCACATGCCTCTGATGCGATCGTTGCTCTGGGACCTCCAGCATCTATAGCCGATCATGTCCGTGGTCTTCTCACCTTTACTCGCCCTCTGTTCACCTGACATTTTGCCTGATTGTTCACGGAGAAATGAGATCCCATCCCGCAAGAGCTGAATCCAAATCCTCTGCTCACCCCGACGACAGAGAAGAACATGCACAGCTCTGCACCCCTCTTATCCTTCCCCACCGTTGCGGGAGGAAAGGTGGCCCGCCCACCCTCCTCCTGTCAAAAGTCAAATCTGAGATAAGACTTGGCTGTAGGAAGACACAAGGTCGTGGAAGACGGAAGTCTTCATGAAAATGCTGACACAAGTTGCATAAACAATTCTAAAGCAAACTTGGTGTACTTCTGAACTTTGTCTTTGAAACTGTGTGAACTAGCTGAACAGGAAGCTTCAGAAATTATGTATCTGTCAATTTTTCAGCCCAAACTGAAGACTTAGGTGCTGCTGTGCTGTTTCTGAATCATCTGAAAATTACTAGATGGGAAAAAAACATGAGTACAACCAGCTGTGGGTACAGCTCTGTCCCAGAGCTAGAACTCTTCTTGTCCCTTCCAGCTGGAAATACCACCTTCCCCCTGCCTGCCTTCATGCTTTCTGTCACTCTGACTCCCCACATGCTCACCTATCTGTAATAAGACAATCAGAGTATAAACCAGTAAGGCAGCATGAAAAAGCTAAAGTAAGAAAGCATTTTTAGAAGACAAAAAGTACACCAGTGAGACCTGGTGCCCAATCATGTTTTTTTCCCCATCTAGTAATTTTCAGGTCACTCTGGGGGCAGTTTAGATGCTGTGAAATTAAACCTGTTCTAAGTGTACTTGTTTGAATTAATTGTATTGTAATATTATTTGTTGAATGTAGTAATTAGGTATTTATGAATATATTGCTGTAATTTCTGACATCCAAAAAAATAAAATCTTCCTAAATTATTTTAAAAAAAAAGACTTGGATGTAAAGGAAACCAGAATACTTTTTTGAACTGTAGACACTTTTAAAAAGTAGCCACAGCAGCAAAGAAACACACACAAACCCACCCCCTGCCCCCGCAGGTGGAAGGAGGTCCTGCGGACTCCCCTCCTTTCCTCCCGAGAAGCACAGCCCATCCCATGCCCCCGGAAGGTGCCGTGGAGGCGGTGCCAGGAGGGGAGTGAATGACATTCTCATCTTCAAGGACAGGGAGTTGAGCATGAGGATGAGAATTCTGGACAAACAGACCTTGTTATGAAAGAAAAAAAAGAAAATTGTTATGTTCTTTTAGCCTCCCCACATAGTTGAGTTCCTCTTCCACAATCTCTTCTCCTTGTTCAACCCAAGAGATAAGCATGTAGGGGTTGCTCAGGAGGGCTGTGCCACGTGAAGCTGCTCAGGGACAGACTTGTCCTCGCCCCCCCCCCCATAGGACTGACATCAAGATCATCCTCGGGGTGGGGGCCCCAGACGCTGAGAGGGTGGAGGGCAAGGGGGTGCCCGGGGACGCCATCCTTTCCAGCGTCTTTGGAGTTGAGACCTCCTTCGTGGCCTTGCTCTCTCCCTTCGGGGTGCTGCCCCACCGGCTCCCAGCGCCCAGCTCCAGGAAGGTCCCCGAGAGGGGCGATGCTTTGTGGGCTGCGCACACTCTTCCTGGAGGACCAAGCCACCCCACTCCCGGGACCAGTCCCCGTGACCCAGCTGAGGCCAAAGCGGAGGGTCATAGCACCCCTGGGCCCCTGCCTGTCTAGCTTTTCGGGGTCACCTCTACACCCATCTGACGTGCTGCTGGCCCTGGGGGTGCGCCCATCACGTGTGGAGGCACAGGAGCTACAGCCAGGTGCCCTGAAATACGTGCCCTTGAAAAACAAATGTGAGGTCTTCACCCGTGACCTTTCCCCTGCCCAGCCTCCTGCTCAGCTGCCTCCAGGTGGAGGAAACCAGGAACGCACAGAGGGTAGCCAACTGAGGAAGGCTTCCCTGAAAGAAAACCCTTCTTTTCAAGTTTCTGATGTTTGGTCAAGCTTTCAACCCAAGGGATGGCCAGCCTCAAGAGCCACATGACTTGCTTGATTTCTCTCTTGTGGGTGTCTCCTCAGTGGCCTTCGTAGTGCTCGGGATGTAGGATTTACAGGGAACAGTTTCCACCCCGGGGCAGTGGACACGGCGACGTGGGATCAGGGATTCACACGGGAGAGAAGAAGGCCAAGGGAGAGGCTCAGAAATGAAACCCTTAAAAGCCCACGGCAGGGGCATCCCTGCGGGGCTCAGCGGTTTAGTGCCCACCTTCGGCCCAGGGCATGACCCTGGGGTCCCGGGATCGAGTCCCACATTGGGCTCCCTGCATGGAGCCTGCTTCTCCCTCTGCCTGTGTCTCTGCCTCTCTCTCTCTCTCTCTCTGTGACTATCATAAATAAAAAAATTTTAAAAAAACTAAAATATATTTTAAAAAAGATTATTTGTTTTGTTATTGTATAAGTTCTGTATATATGTTTTGGATATTAATCCCTTATCAGATATGTCATTTACCAATATCTTCTCCCAGTTATTGGATTGCTTTTTCATTTTTTTTGATGATTTCCTTTGCTGTGAAAATCTTTCAATTATGCTGTAGTCCCAGGAGCTCATTTCTGCTTTTGTTTCCCCTGCCTGAGGAGACAGGTCCATAACTATGCTGCTGAGGTGAAGAATATATTATTATCCCCATTTTACAAATGAGGAAACCAAGGCTCAGAGTAAGAGACTTTTTTTTTTTAACAAATACGATTTTATTACTTAAAAATACATAATGATCATACGGGTACATGTCAAAAATTACAAAAGAAAAATGTACAGGAATAAGTGGAGACAAATGTACTAAAAGACAACAAGGTACCCATTCATATAGAGTCCACTGAGAATAAAACAGTTCTTGTTAGTTAGAAAAGGCCAAGAAAAGACAGAGTGCTATGTAGAGAATGCCAGTGACCTAGAAATATTCCTTTAGTAAAAAGTAGAAATGTATTGGTACTGTATCTAAACATGTCCTGAATTAAATTATAGCATTCTATTCTATTCTTTTCTCTTCTTTTCTATTCTATTCTTCTATTCTATTCTATTCTATTCTATTCTATTCTATTCTATTCTATTCTTTTCTCTTCTTTTCTCTTCTTTTCTCTTCTTTTCTATTCTATTTTATTCTTTTCTATTCTATTCTTTTCTACTCTTTTCTATTCTTATAGAATTATAAGGGAATAATATGAAAGATTATACGCTAACAAACTGGGAGACCTGGAAGAAATGGACAAATCCCTAGAAATGTGCAAACGAGCAAAACTGAAATAGGAAGAAATAGAAAATGTGAACAGAACCATAACTAGCAAAGGAATTGAATCAGCAAGGCACCTGGGTGCCTCAGTGGTTGAGCATCTGCTTTGGCTCAGGTCATGATCCCGGGGTCCTGGGGCATCAAGTCCCACATCAGGCTCCCCGCATGGAGCCTCATTTTCCCTCTGCCTATACCTATGCCTCTCTGGGTCTCTCATGAATACGTAAATAAAATCCTTAAAAAAGAAAAAAATTACAAAGATGAGAAAGGACCCAAATAAAATCACAAATGAGAAAAGAGAAATAACAACCAACACTAGAGAAATACAAACGTTTATAAGAGAACATTATGAAAAATTATAGGCCAGCAACCTAGAACCTGGATTAAATAGATCAATTCCTAGAAATATATAACATAGCCAAAATGAAAAAGGAAGAAATAAGAAACTTGAACAGACAGACAACCAGCAAAGAAATTGAATCAGCAATCAAGAATCTCCCAACTGGAGACGCTTAGATCAATAGAACAGAATGGAAAGCCGAAACAAGATACAAACCTGGAACTCTATGATCCATTAATCGACAACAAGGCAGGAAGGAATATCCAATGGCACCAAGCAGTCTCTTCAACCAACCCGAACCCTGACCCCAGGATAAGAACAAATGGTGTTGGGAAAACCAGGCAGCCACATGCAGAAGAATGAAACTGGACCACTCTCTTATAACATATATATATAAAAATAAATTTAAAAAGGATGAAGGACCTAAATGTGAGACCTGAAACCATAAAAAGAAGAAAAGATAGGCAGCACCGTCTTTGACATTGGCCATTGGATCTTCTTTCTAGATATGCCTCTGAGGCGAGGGAAACAAAAGCAAAAATACCCTTGGGACTTCATCAAATCGAAAAGCTTCCACAAAGTGAAGGAAACAACCAAAGCTCAAAGGCAACATACAAAATGAGAGGAGATATTTGTAAACAACACAACCAATAAAGAGTTAGTATCCAAAATACGTAAAGCAAATATAAATGCCAGCATCCGAAACACAACTTATCCAACTGCAGATGGGCAGAAGACATGAATGGACTTTGTCTCTGACAAGACATCCAGATGGCCGCCAGACACACGGAAAGACACTCAGCGTCACCCATCATCAGGGAAATGCAAACCAAAACCGCAATGAGATGTCACCTGACAGCCGTCAGAATGGCTAAAATTAAGAACACAAGAAACAACAGGTGTTGGTGAGGCTATGGAGAAGGGGAAGCCCCCTTACGCTCCTGGTGGGCATGCGAACAGGTGCAGCCACTGTGGAAAACTGTGTGGAGGGTCCTCGAGAAGTTAAAGTAGAGCTACCCTACGATTCCAAAATTGCACAGCTAGGTATTTACCCCGAGGATACAAAAGTAGTTTAGTAGATTCGAAGTGGGACACGCAGCCCAGGGTTTGTAGCAGCGTTATCAACAACAGACAAACGGTGGACACAGCCCAGATGTCCATCGGCAGACGAACGGGCAGAGACGAGGTGGTTAATGTACACACTGCGACATCACTCGGTCCTCAGGAGGGATGAAATGAAGCCATTTACAATGATGTGGGAGAAGTGGAAAGCACTTATGCTAAATGAACTCAGTCAGTCAGAGTAAGACCGATACCAAATACCATACAATTGCATTCACGTGTGAATTTCAAGAAACCAAACAAACTGGCAAAGGGGCGGAGTGGGGGGGGTGAGAGAAGCAAACCAGGAAACACACTCTTAACCACAGAGAATAAACTGAATAAATACCGGAGCAAGGTGGGGGGGATGGGGAATCAGGGGATGGGGATAGTGGAGGGCACCTGTGACCAGTACCAGGCGTTGTATCCAAGGCTTGAATCACTATGTGGTAAACCTGAAGCTATATCATACTGTGTTTACAAACAGGAATTCAAGTAAAACTTTAAAATGATAATTGGTGGTATTGATGAAACATGTGCGCACAAGAGGTAAAATCAGAAAGGCAACTGAACATCCAAATAAAGAGTATTTAGAGCCACAAATCCCCTCCTCAGCTCAGCTCAGGAGAAGCCTGCCATGTCTATTCTGACCCCAGCAGAAGCCTGGATTTTGATTCTCTGCGGGGGGCCACTGACTTGGTGGAGTCAGGCTATCTTTGAACCCAAAACCTAAATAGAGTGCATAAAACTAAACTGCCCAAGATACTAGAGTCCCAGTGCAGGCACATGCCAAGACTCAAACTCTAACCGTACACGGACATAACCCTAACCCTACACTTAAGCCTAATATGTTAACCTAACCCTAAAACAAGACCTATCACTCATCGAAAACCAAACACAAACCCCAAGACCGAAACACATTCACTGAACCTTCCTGCCAACCCTCACCCTAACTCCTAAACCTATTCTAAACCCTTAGCCCTGACCCCTACCTTAAATCTAACCCTAACCCTAACCTTAACTTAATGTACTCAAATCCTATTCCAAACCTTAACCTATACGCTAATAAGCCTAACCCTCTAATACTAACCCTATCTCATACCCCAAACTGTACCCTAACCCGTACCCTCAAACTAACCCCTAACCCACTCCCTAACCCTATCTCTTACCCTTTTCCAAAACCGTACCCTGACCCTGACCCTGACCCTAACCCTAACCAAACACTAACCCTAACCCTAACCCCTATCCTAACCCTAACCCTAACCCTTAGCCCTAACCCTAAACCTAGCCCTAACTCTAACCCTAACCCCTAACCCTAACTGCAAACCTAAGCCCAACCCTAACTCTAACCATAACCCTAACCCCAACTCCTAACCTCCTGCCCTAATCCCTAAAGCCTAAACCCTAACCCTAACTCTAAATCCTGTCCCTAACACTAACCCCTTTCCCTAATCCCTAACCCCCATCCTAACTCCTAACCACTGACCCTTACCCTTATCCCTCACTAACCTCTAATCCGTACCCATAAGCATAATCACGAACCCCTCACATCTCACCTAACCCTAACCACCAACTGCCTCCCCTCCCCTGACCCTACCATTCATTCTACCCATTCACTTACCCTGTGGTTCTGAGGAGTCCCTTCCGATGTGGACGTGGCCCCCAACGGCGCCTCCAGAGTCCTCCAGGGGGTCCTGAGGAAGCCGCGCTCCTGTGAGTGCGGACGCGGCCCCACGTGTTCCTGAGTCATAGTCAGCGGGTCCTGAGGACGCCGGGTCTCCTGTCACCGTGGACTATGCCCTCATCCTCGGGAAGCCTCACAGCAGGTCCTCAGGAGGCCGGGGGCTCCTGTCAGCCTGGACATGGCCCCACGACCCCCCGAAAACTCACCGCGGGTCCTGAGGGGCTGTGGGCTCCTGTCAGCATAGACGCAGCCCCATAGTCCCGAAGCCAAAGTGCAGGTCCTGTCAGTGTTGACGTGGCCCCACATTTTCCTCAAGCGTCACCATAAGACCTGAGGAGGCTGGGGGTCCTGTCAGCATGCACGTGGCCCCAAATCTTCCCAAACCTTCACAGTGGGTGCTGGGGAGGCCGGAGACTCCTGTCAGTGTGGATGCGGCACTCACATCTTTCTTAGGCCTCACCACAGCCCTGACAAGGCTGGGATCTTCTGTCCCCAAGGACGCATCCCCATATTTCCCAAAGTCTACACTGGGGGTCCTGAGGAGGTCAGCGTCCTGTTGTGTGGACGTGGCGCCACGTCCTCCTGAAGCCTCAACTTGGGTCCTGTGCTCCTGCAGGGCTCCTGTCAGCGTGGACGCGGCCCCACCTCCTCCTCAGGCCTCCAGAGCACAGACGGGCTCCTATTAGTGCAGGCGGACAAGGCCTACTGCGCACGCGCGCCCCCTGGTCCGGGTCTGGGCTCGGGCGCCCCCTGCGGGACGCTCAGGCGCTGCAGGAGGCCCTGCAGGAGGCGGCGTCCCCACGCCCTGGGCCACACCTGCCTCCTTCCAGGCTCCAGCTGAGACCTATGAGCTTCGGAAACGTCGCGCTGAAATGGAGCCCAACACCCGGCTTCCCCAGAAATACTTAAGGACAATGAATTGGAGCCCACAGGACGCAGAATGAAATGTGGACCAGACTTTTACCACGTCCTGCAAAACTCACTCAACCCTCTTCCACTGTGGGCGGGACCGCGGGCTGGTGCAGCCGCGCTGGAAACAGTGCGGAGGCTCCTCAGGAAGTTACCGATAGAGCCGCCCTGCGACCGGCAGGTGCACGGCCTGGAGCTCACTCCCAAGATGCAGATGCAGTGAGACTCGGGACACCTGCGCCCCGATGTCCACAGCAGCCGGGTCCACAGTAGCCACACTGCGGGAGGAGCCTCGGTGCCCTCGGGCAGATGATGGATAAAGAGGATGGGAGATAGATGATGGTCATAGAGAGAGGAATGGTACTCAGCTAGCAAAGAGAAGGAAATCTTGCCATTTGCAATGACGCGGATAGAACTAGAGGGATCGTGTTAAGTGAAATAAGTCAGTCGGGAAAGACAATGACCGTGTGGTGTCATTCATAGGTGGAATTAAAGAAGCAAAGCAGATGGACATCTGTGAAGGGAAGGGAAAACAAATAAGATGAAAACAGAGGCAGGAAACACAGACTCTTGATCATAGGAAAGAAACTGAGGGTCGCTGGAGGGGAGGGGAGGGGAGGGGGGAGGGGATAACAGGGGACCGGCATGAAGGAGGGCACGTGATGTCACGAGCACTGCTGTTATCTCCAACTGGTGAATCCCTGAATTCTTCCTCTGAAAGTATAATACACTATACATTAATTAATTGGGTTTAAATTAAATGAAGTTAAAAAAATCAGTTGTATCAGAGCACATTTCCTTCTGGACTCTCTGTTCTGCTCCTTCAGCTTATGCCAGGACCACCCCCGCCGTGGGTCTGGTTTGTTTAAGTAGACGCCACGCCTCGTCCATGGCCCAGCCCAGGGCTAGAACTCACGACCCCGATTCAGGACCTTCAGGACCGGAGGTGAGGTCAGGAGTCGGATGCTTAACCGATGGAGCCAGTCGGGGGCCCAAGAACCACACTGCTCTATCCTGTGTCTCTGTGACATCCTTTGAAATAGGAAAGTGCTGCATCCCGCTCTGTCTTGCTTCTCCAATACTGATTTGCTGTCCGGGGTCATTTGTGGGGGCGGACGGATGTTAGGGTTTTTTTTTTTCCTATTTCTAAGGTCTGCCACCATGATTTTGATAGGAATGACATTGAAACTGAGGGTGGCTTCAGGAACTGGGGACATTTTCACAAGACGAGGCTCCACCCCACGAGCCCAGGACAGCCTCCCAGAGCCTGGTGTGGCTCAGTGCACAAGTCTTGTGCTCCTTTGGTTCAGTCTCATTATTTAGTCTCTGCGATGCTCCTGAGAAGGGGGTCACGTCCTTCATTTCCTTCCTGAGTGCTCATTGTCAGGACACAGCAAGGCTACTGAGCTCTGTAGGGTCAGTTTGTGTCCCGTGACTTTACTGAACTCACTCCTTAGTTCTAACAGGTTTTGGTGGAGGCTCTCGGGTTTCGTGTTTCTAGCACTGCGTCTTCAGCAAATAGGGACAGTGTGACGTCCCCCTTCCAGGTGTGGAACCTTTGCTGTTTCCTGTCTGTTGACTACATTAGGACTTCCAGCTCTGAGAGGGGACCTCCTTGGCTTGTTCCTGCTCAGGGGAGACGATTTCAGGTTTTCACCCTTGAGGATGACGTCAGCTGGCCTTCCTAGCAGCCTTTATTCTGTTGATAGACATTTCCTCAAAACCCACTATGCTTTTGATGTTGTATTTTGTCAAATGCTTTTTCTGCAACTCTTGAGAGGATCATATGCTTTTTGTCCTTTCTCTTGTTTTTCTTTTTTTAAAGATTTTATTTATATATCCTTGAGAGACAGAGAGAGAGAGAGGCAGAGAGAGAAAGGCAGAGACATAGGCAGAGGGAGAAGGCGGCTCCATGTAGGGAACCCGACGTGGGACTCGATCCCAGGACTCCAGGATCACGCCCTGGGCCGAAGGCAGGCGCTAAACTGCTGAACCACCTGGGGCTGCTCCATGTCCTTTTTCTGGTTAATGTGATGGATCCTGCTGACCGACGGACAGAGGGGCCGTGGGTAGGACATGGGCAACATAGATGAACAATAGTAGCAGCTATAAGCGTCTGGTTCGTAAATAAAATAAGTCACAGAAATTTAGAAAGTACAGCCTAGGGAATAGAGTCAGTACTGTTGTGACAACTTTGTACGGGGACAGACGGTGACGCCGCTTCTTGTGGGGAGAGCTGAGTAAGGCACAGAATTGTCAAGTCACTAGTTGTAGCCCTGAAACTACTGTCACATTGTGTGTCAACTGTACTTCAATAAATATCAAGGAAAAGGGGTTTCTGGTAGGACTCCCGGTGGGTCCGTGAAAGGCATTTACACGGTCGTTACACACACGAAGGCACCTCTGCAGAGGGGATAAAGATGCTCACGTGTCTTCATGTTAATTTTTAGAAGATTTACTTGAGAGAGGGTGCAGTGAGGAGGGGCGGAGGGAGAGGGGGAACCTGGAGCGGACTCCTCACCCACCGGAGCCTGAGCCTCACGCGAGGCTCCACACCACAACCTCGAGATCCTGACCTGAGCCAAACTAAAGAGTCGACGTGGAACCGACTGAACCACCCAGGAGCCCCTCAAATGTTCTTAAGTGCAACCCCATGCTGTGAACTCTGGGGGTCGGGGGGACATCTGTGACCCCCAGTCTGCCTAGAATGGTGGGAGGCCTGCAGGGCCCGAGGATGGGAACTGAGGATGTGGGAGGGTGCCTGCATCCCCTTCCCACCCGGCGTGGGGACAGGACCCTCCCCGGGACCCTCGGCTTTCAGGGTGAAGGGCTAAGTGCTGATTGGACCCTGCCCACCCACAGTGATGATGCGGGACCCCACTGTGGGCAGAACTGTGCCGCCCCGGGATCCACTGCTCCCTGGCGCTCACTGTGCGTCTGCAGACCTTCAGGAAGCACTCAGGCTCCGGATCTGGCTCACAGCGACCCGAATCTCCTGCTCTCCCCAGTACCCCAGTACTCCCACTCTCCCCAGTACCCCAATACTCCCACTCTCCCCAGTACCCCAGTACCCCCACTCTCCCCAATACCCAGTACTCCCACTCTCCCCAGTTCCCCAACTCTCCCACTCTCCCCAGTACCCCGGTGCATAAAGAGGAGGCACTCACACAGCGACAGGTCACAGGTGAGTGGCCACTGATGCCTGATCCCCGCGGGCCACTCTGGGGCCTGTGGGTCCGGGTGGGGGCACTGGCCTCTCGGGCTGGGGTCCAAAACACCCCGACCCCAATGCGATGACCGTGAGCAGTTCCTGCAGCCCTTCCACAGCCCCACGGGGTGAGGGCAGCCCCCTAAGATCCCGTCTAGGGAAGGAGGCTGCAGTTGGAGTTCGGCAGCTCCTCCGGGCCCCCCGCTCCCCTGTAAGCCCTGTGCTATGCAGGGAGACCCAATACGTGACCTTTCCAGCCTGTCCTAGACGCATGGACCCCGACAGGGGTGACACCCCCCGCCCAACCCTGTGGTCAGGGGAGGACAGTCAGGGCCTGCTGGGTCCCCCTGGCTGGGAGCAGGCTTGCTCTTCAAGCACTGGAACGTGGGCGGAGTCCCTCGTGCTCCCCCCAGACCCCCCTCAGGCTATTCATGCATTGTTGCCCTCAGGGTAGGGAGTTTGGTCGCACTCTTGCTGGCATCAGGTTTTAATTTTGATGAATTCCAGTCCGTTGCTTTCTCCCCTTGGTCGTTGTGCTTGTGGAATCTAAGAGAAACCTTCGATCTCCCCCGGGCTGGGAGACATCACCCTGAGCATCAGATCGGCAGTTCCCCGGACCCAGGAGGCTCCTGATACCGAGGTCGGAGCGCTCTGTGATCCCAGCATGACGGCGTGTCCTGGGACAGTGGCTGGGAAGGTGGACTGTAGGTGGGCGAGCGACAGACAGGCAGTGAGGGCCCGTGTGTGATGTTCCAGCCCAGCCTGTGCCCCTCAGGGCTATGGGGTTGTCTCCGGCTCCAGTCAGGCGGAGGGGGACCTGCCCATCGGGGAGCACGCTGACGCATGTGTCCTCGGAAGGTTTTCATGCGCCGTCATTCTTGGATGTGTTTGGATTGCAGCACCATGCAGGAGGACTCAGAGACCCTGCTGGCCTTGCAAAGGGCCAATATCGTGGCCCAGTACCATCAGGTGAGGCCCAGAAGGGACCATAGACACTACACACCCACGAGAGGGGGGACCATACCTGCAAGAGCAGGGGAGGCCCAGGAGAGGATCAGAGCCAAGGATGAGCCAGGTCAGCCCAGACAAGGACCATAGTCACCAGGAACAAGTGAGACCCTGGGGATGGTCCCGGTATCAGTAGCAACTAAGGGTCCATCCTGGATCCTAGTCATTGGTAGCTGAGGAGCCCAGTCACCAGGTGCGGTGAGGCCCAGGTGGGGACCACAGTCACCAGGTCCAGATGAAGTCCACAGCTACCATGTCCAGGTGAGGCCCAGGTAGGGACCAGAGTCACCAGGTCCAGGCGAGGTCAAGGTGGAGACCACAGTCAGCCAGGTCCAGCAGGAGGCCCAGATGGGGACCAGAGTCACTAGGCCCAGGTGAGGCCCAGTTGGGGACTAGAGTCACCAGGTCTGGCTGAGGCCCAGGTGGGAACCACAGTCACCAGGTCCAAGTGAGGCCCAGGTGGGAACCGCCTTGATAGAAATGCGAACTCTAGCTGTTCTCTCTTTAAATCTCAGGCCGAATTCATAGGTTTTCAGGATGATTTGAAAGTTAGCTAGGTCATTTGGTGGGGACAGGTGACTTGGGGACCCTACTCTTCGGCCATCTTGCCCCTCTGACAGGAATATTTTTAGCAGTGAACAGTAAAGTCCGTTTATTAAAAGTTGTTATTAATTTGTGCAAACAAACTTCTGTCGGCTTCAAGCAACTGTGAATCACACATATCCACACTGGCTAGAAAATTTTGTTAACCTGAGTTTCTAGATCCTTTTCATTATGTGAGCGATTTCTTTCCAAAACTAATTCCCAAAGGAAGTAGGGCAATGTGACAAGAGAAACAGCCAAGCAACATGAGAAAAAAGAAACCAACAAAAAAACGCTAAGCATTTTTCTTGGGACCAGAGAAATCCTGATCGTGTAAGGTGTTTTCACCCTGCCCTGAGAGAAACCAATTCCCTGACTCAGATGCTTCAGGAGAGAACTGGGTTTCTGATCCAGTAAATCGTGACTGCCTCTGGCACTTGGTTCCCACAGCTGTGGACGTGGGTCAGACCAGCTCGGTGGTTTCCAGGCTGCACTTGGAGGAGTTGGAAGGGCTCTGAACATGCACCTTAGGGGCAGCCTGGGATCCATACCCTACAGCTTTTAATTGATAGGTACACCAACTCACATAAAACTTTGCTAGAAAGAAGTCGAATTGTGTGTTTTAAGAAGACTTGAAAAAGGGCAGCCTGGGTGGCTCAGCGTTTAGCACTGCCTTCTGCCCAGGGCGTGATCCTGGAGACCCAGGATGGAGTCCCACTTTGGGCTCCCTGCATGGAGCCTGCCTCTCCCTCTGCCTGTGTCTCTGCCTCTCTCTCTCTCTCTCTCTCTCTCTCACTCAAATAAATAATTAAAATATATTTTTCAAAGTATATTGCAGGGCAGCCCTGGTGGCTCAGCGTCTTAGCGCTGCGTTCAGCCCGTGTGCGATGCTGAAGACCCAGGATCGAGTCCCACGTCAGGGTCCCCGCATGGAGCCTGCTTCTCCCTCTGTCTGTGTCTCTGCCCTCTGTCTCTCTCTCGATCTCTCTCTCTCTCTCAAATGAATGAATGAATGAATACATAAATAAATAAACAAAATAAAAAGTATATTGCAGGCATATTAGTAGCTATATTCGTGTGTTGTTTTTGCATTTTATGGTGACTGGACCTAGCAACTCTTTACATCCACAGCCATCACTTCTAGTCCTCACAACAGTGTTGCGGGACAGGCGGTATTATTTCCTTTTTACAGATGAAATTGATGACCTCAAGCACATGGGGTTCCTTCCCTTTCTTTTTTTCTGTTCAGAATATACAAGCTATAACTGAGTAAATTGCAAGAAACCCACTTCTGTGATCAACATCTTTACTTTCCTCAAATGATTTTAATATTTTTCTCAATTCTGAACTCCTTATCTATCTTACTACTCCTTTTCAAATAACTTAGGATACTAAATAAATCTTAAAAAAAAAAAAAAAGGTAAGCCTGGTGGCACAACGGTTCAGCGCCGCCTGCAGGCGGGGTGTGATCCTGGAGACCCGGATCACAGTCCCACATCGGGCTTCCTGCATGGAGCCTGCTTCTCCCTCTGCCTGTGTCTCTGCCTCTCTCTCTCTCTCTCTCTCTCTCTCTCTCTCTGTGACTATCATAAATAAATAAATTTTTTTTAAAAAAATATTTATTTATTTATTTATGATAGTCACACACGGAGAGAGAGAGAGGTAGAGACACAGGCAGAGGGAGAAGCAGGCCCCATGCACCAGGAGCCCAACGTGGGATTCGATCCTGGGTCTCCAGTATTGCGCCCTGGGCCAAAGGCAGGTGCTAAACCGCTGCGCCACCCAGGGATCCCAATAATTTTTTTTTTTTTTAAAAAAAGAACATTCAGAGCTATAAGCATCTGGTTCTCAAATAAATAAGTCACAGATATTTAGAAAGTACAGCCTAGGCAATAGAGTCAGTACTATTGTGACAACTTTGTATGGAGACAGATGGTGATGACACTTCTCGTGGGGAGATCTGAGTATGCACAGAATTGTCAAATCACTAAGTCGTAGCCCTGAAACTACTGTAACATTGTGTGTTGACTGTACTTCAATAATATCAAAGAAAAGGGGTTTCTGATGGGACTCACGGTGGGTCCATGAAAGGCATTAAAATGGTCATTACACATATGAAGGCACCTCTGAAGAGGGGATAAAGATGCTCACATGTCTTGATGTGAATTTTCAGAAGATTTACTTGAGAGAGGGTGCAGTGGGGAGGGGTGGAGGGAGAGGGGGAATCTGGAGCAGACTCCTCACATACCAGTCACCAGGTCTGGGTGAGGACCACGTGAGGACCACAGGCACCAGGTACAGGTTAGCCCCATGTGGGACCCAGAGCCACCAGGACCAGATGAGGCTCAGGTGGGGACCAAAAAGACCAGGTCCAGGTTGAGGCGCAGGTGGAGCCCAGAGGCACCAGGTCCAGGTGAGGCCCAAGTGGCAACCAGATTCACCAGGTCCAGGTGAATCCCAGGTAAGTCCCCAACTCCAGGTAAGGCCCAGGTGGGGACCAAAGTCACAAGGTCTGGGTGAGGCCCAGACATAGTCTCCAGGTCCAGGTGAGGCAAAACTGAGGACCAGAGTCAACAGTTCCAGCTGAGGCACAAGAGGGGACCAGAGTCACCAGGTACAGGTGAGGCCCAGATGAGGATCAGAGTCACCAGGTCCAGGTGAGGCCTAGAAGGAGATCACAGGACCCAGGTCCAGGTGAGCCCCATGTGGGAACCAGAGCCACCAGGTCCATTTGAGGCCCAGGTGGGGACCACAGTCACCAGGTCCAGGTGAAGCCAAGGTGGGGACCCGAGTCGCCAGGTCCGGGTGAGACCCAGGTGGCAACCACACTCAGCAGGTCCAGGTGAGGCCAAGCTGAGGACCAGTGTCACCAGGGCCAGGTGAGGCCCAGATGGGGACCAGAGTCACCATGTCCAGGTGAGGCCAGAAGGACACCACAGGTACCAGCTCCAGGTGAGGTCCATGTGCAAACCAGAGTCACCCAGTCCAGGTGAGGCCCAGGAGGGGACCAGAGTCACCAGGTCAAGGAGCGAGCCCAGAAGGGGACCAGAATCCCCTGATCCAGGTGAGGCCCAGGTGTGGAACAGATTAACCAGGTCCCAATGGCACCCAGGTGAGGACCAGAGTGACCAAGTCAAGGTGTGGCCCAGATGGTGATCAGAGTCACCAGGTTCAGGTGAGGCCAAGAAGGGGACCACAGTCACCATGTCCAGGTGAACCTGATGTGGGAACTAGAGCCACCAGATCCAGGTGAGGCCCATGTGGGGACCACAGAAACCAGATCCAGATGAGGCCCAGGACGGGACCAGAGTCACCAGGTCCAGGTGAGCCCAGGTGGGAAACAGATTCACCAGGTCTGGGTGAGGCCCAGGTGGGGAACACAGTCACCAGATCCAGGTGAGGCACAGGTGGGGTCCTTGCTGGTCCTCAGACCCAGGTGACTTAATTCCAGACACACCAGTAGTCACATGCCTCCCCCAAGGAAAGAAAAGTGACACAGCCTGATGGCCTTGGATTAACTCTGGCACAGTTCAGAGGCACCTCAGGAATCCTCTTTCCACCCTGCCAACCATGACATCAGTATGAATAAGAAGGGATCACCAGAGTATCTACTTCTCTGCAACCTCTACCAGCCCAGGGCAAGACCTGCTCACATATTCCTGTTTCCCTGAAACTAAAGAGGAGGGGATGGGGCTGCTCAGGGATGGCTCGAAGAGGTGGTCTGGGCTGGCCTAGGACTGCTCTGTATTACCTTATGGCTCCTCCTGGCAAATGCTCTGAGGCATCAGGGCGAGGGTTGAGCCAATGTCTGCAGCATGTGAAAAAGCCCTCTGCTTGGGGCTTATGGACATAAGAGCCCTGGGAAGTTGGCAAGTAGCAGGAGAGCATCTTTCACTATCGAATGTCTCCAGCCTGAATATGGGACTGCACTAAAATGTGAGTGCCTGGTTACCAGGGTTCCAAGTTCTATTTGGGGTCTGTGGTCAAGGAAGTGACTTTACTGCCTGCGTTCCCCTACCTGAGTCCACTCATGGATTAACACCTATACAAACAGGGTTCTGGGCTGCCTACTGCTCATCCCCTTTCTGATGGAAGCTCACATCTGTACACAGTGACCCCAACACACCCCTCTCAATTATAAGGGAAAGGAGGGGAACTGAGTGGGAAAAATTAAAGAGGGAGACAAACCATGGGAGACTCCTAACTCCGAGAAACAAGCAAGGGGTTGCAGAGGCGAAGGAAAGTGGGGGGATGGGGTAACTGGTTGACAGGCACTGAGGAGGACACTTGGTGGGATGAACACTGGGTGTTACTATATGTTGGCAAATTGAATTTAAATAAAAACAAATGTAAAAAAAGTAAAAAAAAAAAAAAAAACACCCCTCTCTACAGCACCCAGGAAATATCTGGTTATATCCAGGGTCCCAGCTTGGAAACACACCTGGGTTCGGACACAAATCTCCATTCTTTTTTTTTTTTTAAGATTTTATTTATTTATTCATGAGACACACATGGAGAGAGAGAGGAGGCAGAGACACAAGCAGAGAGAAAAGCAGGCTCCATGCAGGGAGCCTGACGTGGGACTTGATCCTGGGTCTCCAAGATCACACCCCGGGCTGAAGGTGGCACTAAACCACTAAGCCACTGGAGCTGCCCCAAATCTCCATTCTTACCTGGTTTTGACCCTAGAAAGACCAATGTGCCTGTCAGAGATGGTCTATGTCTACCTGTGCCATAGGGATTATTTTAGCATGTACTTCCTCCAGATGTCCACCACCTAATGTGGGATAATATCTATGAAATTGGAGAAGTCATGTCACATGTAGGAAATACCTCCAACCACATTTTCTTCCTTTCTCACTTCTGAGTCTGCACTGCTCAAATTCCACCCCACAGTCCCTACTGGGGTGTGTGTATCTGTGTGTACATGTGTGTAGGTGCACAAATAGTAATGTGTGCACATTTGTGTGCACCAGTGCTCACGTTCAGGAGCTGGAGAAAAAGACAGCTCTGCTTAGGGAAAGATGGGCAATAGTTTTTGAAGATCTTAGGCTTTCTAATTTCCAAGGCAAACCCTACAGAAGGTATTGGAGCCGTGGCCTAGAAAGTCTGAACCCACCCTCACCCTGTGGTCTGCTTGCCCTGTGCTGGGAGTCATTACCTCCTTTCCACTGGATGTGATATGGACAGAGCTACCTCAGGGTATGGCCATGATGTGGGCCCCTCTTCAGACATGAAGTTGCTTGGAATGCCTCCTGTCTAGGATGTTGATGCTCACCCTCACCCCCATACCATCTCCATGTTTGTAGCTAATTACATCAATACAACATTTTCCGCAGTGCCCTCAGAAAGGCTAGGCACAGCCAGGGCCCCAACATTAGGACCCTGAGCTGGGTCCATGCCTGCCTCTGCCTTCTGACCAGCCTGCCATTTTGGGCAAGGCACAGACCCTGCTGGGGTCTCCACTAGTGGCTCTCTGACCTCCTTACCTCCTGTGTACACGTCCTTGGGTGCCACCTCCTCCAGAGTATGGTTTGGACTTAGTGATTCACTTCCATTCCACAGAAGATGGCAACATGACCCAAAGCTCCTTCTGAGATTTGGTTATAATATCCTAGTGCCCAGCCAGGTGCTCACATTGACTCCTCTTCTCTCTGAGATCCCGCACTGGGAAATAAGCCCCTATGTTGAGCCATGACACTGTTATACACAGGGGGCCTAGCATAGAGGGCCAAAAGCAGACAGAAAAGAACTAAACCTTTGATATTAACTAGGTTCTTCCAACACCCCTAAGTGAGCTCAGGTTCTAATGAAGCAGGTCCTGCCTTGGTGTTGACAGCAGCCCCAACCTCCTGAGAGGCTATTGCAGGAAACTCCAGCTGAGCACTGCTGGATTCCTGGTCCTCTGAGACTGAGAGACACAAAGGGTTTGTGGGTTAATCCACTAAATTTGGGGGAAATGTGGTCACACAGCACTAGAAGCAGGACTCTGATACTGTCTTCCTGCCCCAGGCTGTGCATCTCCTCCCTTCACTCTCTGCTCTCCTCCTCAGCTTACTCCAGCCACCCTGGGCTCCTTTCTAACCTCCACTCTGGCAACATCAAGTTCTGCCTCCAAGCTTCTGGACCATGGTGTCCTCCACCAGGCTATATATACTGGATGGCTCCTCCTCCTGCTGCAGGAAATCTCAATGTCACCTCAGCACAGCCTTATCAGGTCCTCAGGACGTTGTAGTACCTTGCTCTTTTTCTGTGGAGCAATTGCTCTCTTCATTCACATTTTTTAAATATTTTATTTATTTATTTATTCATGAGAGACTCAGAGAAAGAGGCAGAGACATAGGAAGAGGGAGAAGCAGGTTTCACATGGGGAGTCCAATGTGAGACTTGATCCCGGAACTCTGGGGTCATGACCTGAGCCGAAGGCAGACACTCAACCACTAAGCCTCCCATTGAATGGTTGTTGGTTCAGGATATACACCCTGCATCCTGGAGGCTGGTGCCCCATCTCCACTGGGCATTCTCTCTTCCAGCTGGCTCTTCCTTCTTTTCCTCCTTGCCCTCTGTCTGCTCATCTTCCCCCCCACCGCCCAAGCTCCTGACTAACCAGCCAAGGATTCCCCCCATCTATGACTCCATCTATACTCTAACCTCAGAGCACTCTCTTTCTGCCTAATGTGGATAGATGGGTGAATCACACAAAGCTTAGCCTATTATGAAGATTTCTAGCTTGTACCTCTATACTGAGCTGATCCGTCCATGGACACAACTTGACCTTTACTTTCTGTTGTCAGGTGGCCATAAGGGAATCCTCCATGCAGCTGTTTTCATCAGTGGATGACATGGGGATCTGAGCCATCTGCTTATCAGCCCACTGAACTCTCTGGCTTTGTCTGTGCACATTCCCAGATGCACTACTTCCATTTCATCTGACAGAGGGTAGAAGAGTCAACATGCTTGATGTGCTAGAAAAATGTGAATTCCCAGATTCTTAGGAACCCTCTGGGCCCACAGATGTGGCCCATTCCTCCCTGTTAAAGGCTAGTGCTAAGTATGGTGCCAAGGTTTCTGCATTGCAAGAAAACACTCCTCCTCCCCAAATGCCACTCACAGCTCTTGATCCATAGATAAAAAAGGAGGGTTAAGTTCCACCATCATTTGTCTGGAGAAGGGCTGGTCTGGTAAAAGAGGAAAAGCCTATGCTCTGAAGGCACAGTAGGAACTGGCTAACATGCACAACTGATAGGACTGGATCCTGAGAGTGCTGGGGCAGTGGGGGCAGAAAATAAAGTTGGATAAGGGAGAATTTATGGATATGGGAATGCTCTCCAGCAATGGAGAATGTAATGCCTGGACAAGGACACAGGGAAATGGCCTAGTATGCTGCCAGAATGGCTCTTGGAGCTTGGATAAATTGATAGCTCATACCATTCAAAGTGGAAGTGCCAGAATCACCATGGAAGTTGGCAGAAGGCAGGACCAGGAGACTCAAAGAAGTGGGCATGCAGAAGTGGATATTCTGTGTATGTTCAGAAAGTCCTTGGCAGATGATGCTCTCCAGAATCTGGTTACTCACACGCTGGGCAAAAGGGAATGCCCAAACACTTCTGACACTGGTGCATGAGGGGTCAGAGCTGATTGTGATACCTGGGGAGCCTCCTATACAGTGTGGAACGTGGTGAGCAATGGCTAAGTGACAAATGACTCCCTGGTCACGTCCAACTCTCAGTGTGTGCCAGGGTCACAGACATACCAGGTGGTCTCTGCCACAGAACTGGAATGTACAAATAGAACCAAAATAATTGGTAGTTGCCAGAACACCCATGTTAGCTCCTTAGCTATGAAGTAAGAGCTCTCATCATGGTGAGGAAGGCCAAACAGAAACTACTTCCTTTCCCCACAGACCAAGATAGTAACTTAAGAAAAGAACTTTACAACCAAGGAGGAATGACAAAGATTAGGGTTGTCCCTGAGGACCTGAAGAACCCAGGGGGTAGGGGGTGGTTCCCATCATAACTCCATTAATGATGGAGTTCATTCAACAATGAGGCAGTGAGGTTGCTGTAAATTCAAACAAGTAGTAGCCCCAACTGTCGATGTTGGGTCACATGTGATATCTTCCCTACAGCAAGCTAACCTGGCCTTTGTACATGGTTTGTGGCAGCTAATGTGCACAATGTGCTTTTTAATTGTGATCAGAAAGGAAAACCAGAAAGAGTTCACAGTCACTTTGGACAAATTAGAGATTGCATTTATGGTCTTTATTCACATTTTGTTTCATGTTTTGTCCATCTTCCCCTCTAGACCCTGAGCTCCTAGAGGGAGGACCTAGTTGTCTTATCAGCACTGGCACAATCTGAGTGCTCAGTGCACAGTGACTGAAAGAAAAGATGAGGGGATCCATCCCATCACTGACCAACCCAACTCTTAGAGCTTTATTGACATTGGTCCTTTTGAAATACATTTGTTTTCTTTTGTTTTGTTTTTTAAATGAACTCTATGCTTGACAGAGGGCTTGAACACACAACCTGGAAAGCAATAGTGATATGTTCTACTTATTAAGCCAGCCAGGTGCCCTTTTGGTGACTTTTTAATCTTTATTTTTATTATTTATTTATTTTTTTTTAAAAAAATTTTTTATTTATTTATGATAGTCACACAGAATGAGAGAGAGAGGCAGAGACACAGGCAGAGGGAGAAGCAGGCTCCATGCACCGGGAGCCCGACGTGGGATTCGATCCTGGGTCTCCAGGATCGCGCCCCAGGCCAAAGGCAGGCGCTAAACCGCTGCGCCACCCAGGGATCCCTTTTGGTGACTTTTTAAAGTACTAGACTGATGACTATTTAAATTACCTTGGTGATTTCACCATTTTGTCATTATATTACATTGCACTGAATTACCAAATAATTCCCCACCTCTTGGTAGCATGTCACCATAGATTCCCCATCTTGACAGTGCTGAGTGTCTGTTCAGACTAGAGACTGAACTCATTCATGTAGTCATTCAAGAATCCAGAGTGCCTCCTCCATGGGCCTCCTCCCTTTCTAGGAGGTCATGCACCTCTGCAGCCATCAGCACAAGGGGAAAGACAACCAAGAATTATATGCAGGAAGGTGTCTCTAACAAGGTCTAGAAGGCCTAAAATAACCACTTTTATACTCATTCATTGTTCTGTGTATTTTGTTTTTAGGATTTTAGTTATTTATTTGAGAGAGAGCATAAGCAGGGGGCAGAGTTGAGGGAGAGGAGAAGCAGGCTTCCCACTGAGCAGGGAACTCATAGCAGGGCCCAGTCCCAGAACCCCAAGATCATGGCCTGATCTAAAGGTAGACATTTAAACAACTGAGCCACCCAGACACCCTTCATTCTTTGTTTTAAGCAAGGATTTGTAAGTAGTGGTCTATGAGAAATTATATCCCACAATACACATCCTTAAATCTGCTCCACAAAAAATACAAAAGGTAATTTCTCAGACTGAAGGAAAATTTTCTACTTGAAGTACAGTCTGTATGTAGGAAATAAAAGTAAAAATGTGTGTATATGTGTGTGTAATATACATGTTAACTATTTATGCATTTTTTAATTTTTTTATTTATGCATTTTTGAATATAGATATATAAATGAATATAAATATATATAAACATTAAAAGTGTAAATGAAAATTGACTTTTAAAAATAAAAATTAGTGTGGTTGCAGACATGTAGAATTAAAACATATGAGGGTAATAATAATAAGGCAGAGTGACAAATCAATCTCGTGAGTCTTAAGACTGAGAGGTTAGAAGTATGAAAACTGCTATCAGCCACACAACTCTAAGTAGAGGGTATATATATTGAATCTGTAGCTTGACTGCCAATTAAATTGAAAAAATTATGTATAATCTGTGTACACTAACCTAGAAATAAATTTCTACATATATGCGTAACTATATATGTTAGCACAGGAGAAGTAAAACATTAAAAATATTTCATCAAAAAAATAAAGCTAAATCTAAAAGGTATGGTCATCAAACAATATGATCTAGATATCACTAAAGACAACAGAGAAGAGAATGGAATAATTAAAAATAATTCATGAGAACAAAAGCACAAAGAGTGATAAAGTAACAAATAGAAGAATGCTGACACAAAACAGCAAGAGTTGAATTATGATTATGCACCAATGATTCATGAAATATAAGTAGACTAAAAAAGAAAGCAAATTTCAGCAAATAAGGCAGACTGAAATAAAATGAAAGATGGAATTCCATGCTGTTGACAAGTAGCACATGCAGACTGAAAACAAAATGTTGAAAATAAAAGGTTGGAAAAATGAACACCTTGCAGAGACAAACCAAAGAAAGCAGTGGTGCTCTATTACTATAAGACAAAGCTGACTCCAAGTGAAGAATTACTACCTGAGACAAAGTGGAATATTTATTAATTAAGAGGGTCAGAGAAGGGAGATAATACAAAAATCCTATATTTATATGCACATATAAACATGACCTCAAAATAAAAGGAAGAAACAGACAAATCCCATACTATCACTGGAGTTATACACATAACTCTTAAACTAACTGCTAGAATAAGAAGGAAAACCCAGTCGCAATACGGAGACTAGAACAACATGACTACCAACCAGAACAAATATATCCAACAGTACACACAACTCAGAATATACATCCCATGGCATTTCAGACAAAATGATCACCAGAATAGACTGTATGGCGGATGAGGAACCAAGTGTCAACAAATAGTAAAGACTGAACTCACACTGACTGTGCCCTCTGAAAAGTGTGGATTTCAATGTGAAATCAATGACATGGAGAGAACTGGGATTCCCTTTCCTGCTTGGACTGAAGCAACACACTTCTACATGAGCCATGGGTCAAAACAGACATCACAGAAAATTTCAGAAAGAATTCTGGACTGACTAGTAATAAAAATAGGATTTTGCGTGGGATGTAGGTTAGATGGATAAAGAAAGTTTCATGTGTCTATATTAGAAAAGAAGAAATGCTGAAAATCAATTAAGGAAGCTTCTCCTATAAGAAGCCAGAGAAGAATAGTAATTGGGCACCTGGGGGGCTCAGATAGTTGAGCATCTGCCTTCGGCTCAGGTCATGATCCTTGGGTCCTGGGATTGAGTTCTGCATCAGGGTCTCTGCTCAGCAGAGGGGCCTGCTTCTCCCTCTCTCTGCCTTTTCCTCAGCTTATGCTCTCTCTCTCTCTCTGTATCACACACACTCTCTCTCCCCCTCTAAATAAATAAATAAATAAATAAATAAATAAATAAATAAATAAATAGTAAATAGAACAAAAGAAAGTAGAAGCAACTACAGTACAAATATTAAAGCAGAACTTCATTAAAAGAAAGCAGATGCATGCTAGAGAAAATCAGTAAAGCTAAAAGTTGGTGGTCTGATAAACTTAGATTAATGTGATAAAAAAAATAAGATTCGGCAGCAGAAATGGTAAGCACTGGACATATAATGATAGAGACCTATGAAGTGCTGGGACAGGAAGCTCTGCCCAGATTGTCAGCATCACGTACAACTGCATGGTAGAAAGCAGCTACCTCAGTGTGTCTGGTGTTGCTTCTTAGGGATTCCCCTTTTGGCCACCAGATGGCAAAACATATCCAGACTTCACTGCCACTGCCACTCCAGCCTTGAACACTTCTGTCAGGAACCTGTTCTGGCCACTTTGATGCTTCCAAAACCCAGATGCATGCACCCACTTTTACCAGAAAACTGAGGAGCTTCCTTCCTTAAGTAGCTTATTCTCAACTGAAATTCCATCAGGCAGATCTGCCTGGTGGAGCTTGTGCCTCTGCTGTAATTCTGTATTCTTTAGAGTTCTCTTTTATCCTTGTGATAGCAAAGCACCTTTCTTTTTCAGGTAATAATTCATCCTAGTAAATTGGCCCTGTCTCTTACAGAAATGGTTCAATATTCACAAATCAAACAATATAATATATTACATTATTAAAAGAAAGGATAAGAAGCATATGACCCTCTCACAAAAAGAATTTAACAGAATATAGTAGCATTACTTGATTAAAAAAACCTCAACAAAGAGGGATAGATGGAACATACCTCAACTTTAGAAAGGCCATATATAGAAGACCCACAACAAATATTGCCTTCAATGGGGAAAAACCGAGAGTCTTTCTCCTATGGTCAAGAAAAGTCAGGGATGTCCAGTCTCACAATTACTGCTGAACACAGTATTGGAAGTCCCAGCCTCAGCAGTCAGACAACACAAAGAAATCAAAGGCATCTAAAATGTCGAGGAAGTAGTCAAAATCTCACTATTCGCAGAGAACTTGGTACTCCATATAAAACCTGAAAGACTCCACCAAAACCAGTTACTACTAATATATGAAACCAGTAAAGTTGCAGGATATAAAATCAATGTATTAAAATCTTTTGCATTTCTATCACTAATAATGAACATCAAAAAAGAAATCAAGGATTTGATCCCATTTGCAATTATATAAAAAAATAGGATTCGTAGGAATAAAACCAACCAAGCTGATAAAAGATCTGTACTCTGAAAACTATAGAACACTTTTAGAAGAGACAAGGAAGACACAAAGAAATGGAAGGACATTGCATGCTCATGGATTGGAAAAACAAACATCATTAAAATGCTTATACTACCCAAAGCAATCTATACATTCAATGCAATCCCTATCAAAATAGCACGGGCATTTTTACAGACCTGGTAAAAATAATCCAAAAATTTTGTGGAACCAGAAGAGATCCTAAATGATGAACATAATGTTGAAAGAGAAAAGCAAAGCTGGAGGCATCACAATTATGAACTTCAAGCTGGATTACAGAGCTGTGACTATCAAGACAGTATGGTACTGGCACAAAATCAGACATGTAGATCAATGGAACAGAATACAGAACCCAGAAATGAACACTCAATGAAATGGTCAACTAATCTTGATAAAGCAGAAAAGAATATCCAATGGAAAGAAGACAGTCACTTCAACAAATGGTATTATAAAAATTGGACAGCCACATGGAAAAAAATTAACCTGGACCACTTTTTTACACCCTACACAATAATAAACTCAAAATAAATGAAAAACCTAAATTTGAGACAGGAAACCATCAGAATCCTAGAGGAGAACAGAGAAATATCTTTGTGTCAACTGCAGCAACTTCTTACTAGATACATTGTGGGAGGCAAGGTAATCAAAAGCAAAAATGAACTATTGGGACTTCATCAAGATAAAAATCTTCTGCACAGTGAAGGAAACAATCAAGAGAACTAACAGGCAGCATGTGGAATGGGAGAAGATAGTTGTAAATGATATATTGAATAAACATTTAGTATCCAAAAATCTATAAAGAATTTAACAAACTCAACACTCAGAAAAACAATCCAGTCAGAAATGGGCAGGAGACATGAATAGATACTTTTGCAAAGACAACATCCAAAAAAGATGTCATGGAAAAAACACTCAACATCACTCATCATCAGGGGAATAAAAATCAAAGCCACGAAGAGATACCACCTCGCACCTGTCAGAATGGCTCAAATGAAAAAAAAAAATAAAAGAAAAGAATAGCTCAAATGAATAACACAGAAACAAGAGGTGTTGGAGAGATGTGGAGAAAGCAGAACCCTCTTACACAATTGGTGGCAATGCAAACTGGTGCAGCCATTCTGGAAAACAGTATGGAGGTTCCTTAAAACGTTAAAAATAGAAGTACCCTAAGATCCTGCAGTTGCACAACTATGTAATTACACAAAGGATACAGAAATAGATTTAAAGTGGTCCATACACCTCAATATTTATAGTAGCATTATCAACTATAGCCCATCTAAAGAGAGAACCCAAATGCCCATTGACTGATGGAGTGAGAAGGTATAATATACACACACATACACACACACAACAGATTACTTACTACTCAGCTATCAAAAAGAAAGAAATAATGCCATTTGCAACTACAGGGTAGAGTATATAATGCTAAGTTAAATAAGTCAGAGAATATATAGTCAGAGAACAATACCTACTGATTTTACATATTTTTGGAATTTAAGAATCAAAATATATGAACATATGGGTAGGGGGAGAAGGGGAGAGGGAAATAAAACACAAGAGGCTCTTAACCATAGAGAATAGAGGGCTGAAGGACAGAGGTGGGTGGGGGGATAGGCTAGATGGGTGAAAGATGTTGAGGTGGGCACTTATTGTGATAAACACTGGCTGTTGTATGTAAGTGATGAATCATTGAATTCTACTCCAGAAACCAGTTGTTTACTGTATACTCACTAGGTAAAATGTAAATTAAATAAACAAATTAATTAATCAAAAATAGGCCCTGTTCCAGTCACTGGTTGGGTCTGCATCCTGAGTAGACCCTGACTGATACATTTTGTCAACACTTTTCATATTGAACTGCAGTCTGGGATTTGATCTTTCTGTCTTACGTAAAAGTAACAATTATCAATGCTCTACAAAAGTGGGTAAAAGTAATTGATTGTGAAGAAGCAAAAGGGATGTTTCTGGAGTGATGGAAATGTTCTATGTCTTGATTAGGGCAGTTGTTACTGAAAAGGGAAATTACAAAAGTTTCTAGAATTTTGGAATTTCTTTCCTGACAAAATAAAGAATCTCCATGAAACACACCACATCCCAACTTTAACTTAATGTTGGTCATACATCCAAATAGGAACAGAAAAATTGTAAACTTTTAGGAGGAAATTGGATATTCATCTTATAATATATGTTATATACATTTGATATCTATTCTATGTTTGCTGTATTCAATATCAAGTATATATTTGATGAATTTGTTTAATACATTACATATAGGAGATATTATATATACTAGTATCTATAAATCAAGTGTATGGGAATTTTCATATACATCAATAAAATGCATATCAATGTTTCATATTTAAATATATAATATACATATTTACATATCACTTATAGTATGTATATTTTTGTTAAATCTACTACAAATCAAAAGAGAGAGAGAGGGATCCCTGGGTGGCGCAGTGGTTTAGCGCCTGCCTTTGGCCCAGGGCACGATCCTGGAGACCCGGGATCGAATCCCACGTCGGGCTCTCGGTGCATGGAGCCTGCTTCTCCCTCTGCCTATGTCTCTGCCTCTCTCTCTCTCTCTCTGTGTGTGACTATCATAAATAAATAAAAATTAAAAAAAAAAAACAAAAGAGAGAGAGATTTCCTAAACCTCCCTAATTAAAACAAACATCCTGGTGGGACACCTGGCTGGCTTAGTAGAGCATGCCAATCTTGACCTTGGGGTCAAGAGTTCAAGATCCATGTTGGGCATTGAGCTTACTTAAAAATAAAAAAAAAGTGGTGCCTAGGGGGCTCAGTCAGTTAGGCATCTGCCTTCAGCTCAGGTCATGATCCCAGTGATGTAAGAATGAGTTAGGGGCAGGTGTGGTTAGACAGGGAAAGATAAGGGAAAGGCCCAGAGTTGGGCTCCCATAAATCCCAAGGACACCAAATGGTCCAGAGTTAGGTTCCTACCCATCCCAAGGAAACAGAGATAAGACAGTAAAAACAGAGAAAGAAGTAAACATAGTTCTCTCACAGTGCTAAACTCCCTAACTTTGAAGTGTTACAGAGTATCTCCCTTTGATGGCTACCAGACAATTCCAGAAATTCACTAATCTCAATCACTGAGACAGCATAAAGAAATCCCAAGGCCTTGGGCTCTCTGGTTAGGTTCCCAATAAAAGGCCAGCCAAAAAGCCCTCAGTGGCAACCCTGTCGGGACCCCTCTCACTTCTGAGAGCTTTCTCTGTATCCTTGTTTAATAAACTTCTACTGCTTTACTCATTTTCCTGTGTCCACGAGATTCATTCTTCAACTCTGTGAGACAAGAACCAAGTTCTCTAGTATCACAAGGGTCCTGGGATTGAGCCCTTCATTGGGCTCCCTGTGCAGCAAGGAGCCTACTTCTCCTTTTGCCTCTGCTGCTCCCCTTCCCCCTACTCCTGCTCTCTCTCTCTCTCTCTCTCAAATAAATAAATAAAATATTTAAAACAACAAAAACAACGTGACATGAAAATGAGCAAGTGAGCCCTGCCCTCTGTCTGTGGTCAGCAGGCTCAGCAGCATGGGCAGCTAAGAAGGCAAGACTGCTTATTTGCTCTAGGAAGGGAGGAACCTCCCAGACTCAGGATCAGCCCCCAGTAGTGGTAAAACCAGATGAGGTGCAGCAGTGGCTTGGTGGCTCTTTGGGGATGTGATCCAGTTCTTTGAGAGAAGCAGCATGAAGCTGGTAAGGATGAAGATTCTGTAGGTGCTCAAAATTATGCTTGCTGCAAATCACCATGATTTGCAGAGGAAGTCCTTCTGCTCAGTCACCACCAGCAAAACAAGCTCCAGCCCCATGGTGGCCATGGCTGGGAAGGTCCCATTGTGGTCTGCACCTCACCAGCCAGGACAGGACATACCTGCTAGGCTGAGGTTATATCTCCAGCACTAGCCAAGGAGACATCAGCAGGAACGTAAGCAGTGCCACTGACTCCATGGAGGCATCTGAGGGAGACCCAGCTGTGGATCCAGAACAGTGAGCTGGTGGACTGGACAGAAGAGGGACACCAGAACATCCAACCAGGCCAAACTATCTCTGACAATGAGAACTTTAGCCCAAACACTTGCTCTGCCAATCTGCCCAGACCACCACCCTGTCTACCTTTTGCTCCAGCCCAGCACAAAAGGGTTAAGCCACAAAGCTTATGTCCCTTTCAGTCTCCTAAGAAAGCAAGAAATGGCTTTCTATACCAAAGTGACAGACAACAATGGGGGTGTCTCTGAAAGTATGTAATGTGACCTCCTTTCCTAAAGGGCAGGCAGTCACTTAAATTCACCTTGCAGTACAAAATAAAAAATAAAATAAGCAAAGAATATGCATTGTCCTTCATAGAAGAAAATGTACAAATGGTAGTAAATGGTGTGGGGAACACAAGCAAAAAGGAAATGTAGATAAAATTACATTTTCTTATGACCTACAGGCTATTGACAAATACTTGAGACAGGCTGACTGTAACATTCTTGAGAAAACTCCCAACTGTCTTAATGTTAATGCATTGCTTAAAGGTAGAACAACTTTAGCTTGAAAATAGCAAGGCTTCCAGGATTCTGAGAGTCTTCTTTAGTATATGACAGTCCTTTTGTAAGCTTCCCTTTGTCTTTACCTCCCCCAACTCCAAAGTCTATACCAGCCATTCCTCATAACCCCAGGGAAGTTCTTGCTGCCCAAGGGTCCTTCCTGTTCCCCTGCTTTAATAAAACCACCTTTTTGCAACAAAGACAGCTCCTTGGCCATAAGGTCAGAACCCCAGCACTCCAAACCACATCAGTAAACAGAGGCATAGTGTTCAACATGATTAGTTGTCAGGGAAACACAAAGCAAAACTACAATAAAGGGCAGATACACAAACCTAAAGGGCTGAAATTTGAAAAAGACATCCACAATGGGTCAGAAAGGACCCAACCAAAAGACTCCTAAGTTACTTGTGGGAGTGTAACATGGTACACTTGCTGACATTATCTCATAAAAGTAAATTAACACTGTCCTTTAAGCCAGTAACTCCACCCCTCAGTACTTACTCAAGAGAAATAAAACAAGTGTCCATAAGCAGAGTTTTATCAAAATGTTTTTAACTACTTTTTCATAGCAGTTTCATACTGGAAACATTTCAGATATCCATCAGGAGGAGAATGGCTAAGTATACACAAGTAGTTATCTTTAAGAAAGGATACTACTCAGCAGCAAAAGAATCAAAGTTTCCATCAAGGTGATAAAATTGATAGATCTCAAGAACACCATGTTATTTGGAAAAAATGAGATGCTGAATAGTAGCTAAAGTGTAATTTCCCCTCTTGCCATTGGATTATCTTTGTGTTTGGTCAGGAAAACAGTGGGGTAAATTGTGGATCTATTTCTGGACTCTACTCTGTTCTTTGTATTAATTCTGAAGCCATTTCTACCATGCTACCTTGATTGCTATTGTTTTTTTTTACAGGTCTTGAAATCAAGTTATGTGATTTTCCAACTTTGTTCTTTTAAACAGTGTTTGGACCTTTCTAGGTCATTCAGCAATGCAGTTATTTTTTTGTTTTTTTTTTTTTTTGTTTGTTTGTTTTAAGATTTTGTTTATTTATTTGAGAGACAGAGCAACAGGCATTGTGAAGTTTGGACTTAGATCTGGCAAGATTTTCCACTAGATCACTGGAGACCTGGCCTCAGGAAAGAGGTGGCTGTTCTCTCTGGAGGCAGGATATAGATAGCCTTAAAGTATCAAAAGCCTTGGCAATCTCCCAGGAAAAATGCCTGTGAGTTCTCAGAATCCCAGACCTGGGCATTTTCTTCTCCCAACACATCCTGCCCTGCTGTTGGAGCAACTGATTATGTACTTTGTGGTTGAGGGAAGTAAAAATAAGGGAAGTTTCAAAAGGATTTTCATATGCTAAAGAAGACTCACAGGATACTGGAGGCCTTGCTAGTTTCTTTCTTTCTTTCTTTCTTTCTTTCTTTCTTTCTTTCTTTCTTTCTTTCTTTCTTTTTTTTTAACTTCTTTTTATTGGCGTTCAATTTGCCAACATATAGCTTAACACCCAGTGCTCATCCCATCAAGTGCCCCCCTCAGTGCCTGTCACCCAGTACCCCACCCCCCACCTCCCTTTCCACCACCCCTTGTTCATTTCCCAGAGTTAGGAGTCTCTCATGTTCTGTCACCTTCTCTGATATTTCCCACTCATTTTCTCTCCTTTCCCCTTTATTCCCTTTCACTAGTTTCAAACTCAGGTTGTTTTTCCCTCTCTCAAAGCATTAACATTAAGATATTTGTGAGCTTCCTGGGGCAAGGCTATATACTCTGCCTCCCCCAAGTATTTGTCAATGGGCTACACATTATAAGAACATTAAATATTATCTACGTTTACTTCCGCCTTTGTATCCCACATCCTTTCCCCTGAACAATTTTTTTTTTTTCAATTTTCCCCTTAAATCTTTAAGGTTACTGAAGGTGGGAAGTCTCACCTTCTGTAACTTCTTCCTGCTGAATAGGGGGGTAGAGATGTCCCTATGTACTGGTCAACATTGGTCAGTTGAGGAATTTATATATATGAGTCACCAAAGGCAGAGGCATCCAATCCAAGGGAAACAACATATATGAATGTCTTTGAGTAAGAAAGGATCATCATAACTAGAAGTTATGGCAGTGAAGGAGTCTTGGTACCAGGTAGGGATGTGGAGGCTGAGAAAATTAAGGCCATTCCACCTCAAGTTCAGCGTTAGCACAAGTACAGCCATTTCAGGCCCCTGTGCTTAATGCCCACGGCAGGAAGCCCCATATCAGAATGAGAACAGAGCTTAAGAAATTCCTCCACCCCTTCTGGAAATCCCCTAGACCAGCCCATAAAAACCCAGCTGAAACCCACCTGGGGTCCAAGTCCCTGCTCCGCTGTGTCGGGTATACTTGGACCCAAGCTTGAGCTTGTTAATAAACCCTCATGTACTTGCATTGGTGTCAGCTCCTTGGTGGTTTCTCGGATTCACTATCTTGGGCACAACAGGGAGACCCAAAAAAGACAACAAAAGAAGGTTAGTATTATGATAAGAAAGAGAAGACTACTTCAATAAATGGTGCTGGGAAAATTGGACATCCACATGCAGAAGAATGAAACTAGACCACTCTCTTGCACCATACACAAAGGTAAACTCAAAATGGATGAAAGATCTAAATGTGAGACAAGATTCCATCAAAATCCTAGAGGAGAACACAGGCAACACCCTTTTTGAACTCAGCCACAGTAACTTCTTGCAAGATACATCCACGAAGGCAAAAGAAACAAAAGCAAAAATGAACTATTGGGACTTCATCAAGATAAGAAGCTTTTGCACAGCAAAGGATACAGTCAACAAAACTAAAAGACAACCTACAGAATGGGAGAAGATGTTTGCAAATGACGTATCAGATAAAGGGCTAGTTTCCAAGATCTATAAAGAACTTCTTAAACTCAACAGCAAAGAAACAAACAATCCAATCATGAAATGGGCAAAAGACATGAACAGAAATCTCACAGAGGAAGACATAGACATGGCCAACATGCACATGAGAAAATGCTCCACATCACTGGCCATCAGGGAAATACAAATCAAAACCACAATGAGATACCACCTCACACCAGTGAGAATGGGGAAAATTAACAAGGCAGGAAACCACAAATGTTGGAGAGGATGCGGAGAAAAGGGAACCCTCTTACACTGTTGGTGGGAATGTGAACTGGTGCAGCCACTCTGGAAAACTGTGTGGAGGTTCCTCAAAGAATTAAAAATAGACCTGCCCTACGACCCAGCAATTGCACTGTTGGGGATTTACCCCAAAGATTCAGATGCAATGAAACGCCGGGACACCTGCACCCCGATGTTTCTAGCAGCAATGTCCACAATAGCCAAACTGTGGGAGGAGCCTCAGTGTCCATCGAAAGATGAATGGATAAAGAAGATGTGGTTTATGTATACAATGGAATATTCCTCAGCCATTAGAAACGACAAACACCCATCATTTGTTTCAACATGGATGGAACTGGAGGGTATTATGCTGAGTGAAGTAAGTCAATCGGAGAAGGACAAACAGTGTATGTTCTCATTCATTTGGGGAATATAAATAACAGTGTAAGGGAATATAAGGGAAGGGAGAAGAAAAAGACTCTAACTCTGGGAAACGAACTAGGGGTGGTGGAAGGGGAGGAGGGTGGGGGGTGGGGGTAATGGATGATGGGCACTGAGGGGGGCACTTGACGGGAGGAGCACTGGGTGTTATTCTGTATGTTGGTAAATTGAACACCAATAAAAATTAATTTATTAAAAAAAAAGAAAGAGAAGACTAAATAAAAAGATCTTTAATAGTTAACTAAAATTTTCCTTCAGTTCTTTATTGTCCTTTGAGGAGAAAGTTGAGGTCTTCCCATAGGTTCACAGGAATAGAAAGGCATGTGAGTTTCCATATTGATTTCCTGTGAAGTAGATAACAGGTTTTCTTCTAGATATAAGAGCCCATGAAGAGTGCCCCTTTATATTTATTGCAGTGGGAGTACATAAAATGACCTGGTAGGGGCTGTTTCTGTTTTGGAGTTAAATTCCCTGCTGTATTAGACTTACCATCTTTTAAATAAACCATGTCTCTGGGGTTCATATAGGGTGGGTTGCTAGAGACCATCAGATCAGGTTTAGGAGGGATATGGTTTGCATATTCATTTAGAGATTTGTTAATTAATATGGCCTTAAGTGATTAATTTAAAGAGCACTATAAGATGAGAATAAAAAATAAAAAATAAAAAAATGAAAAAAATAAAGAGCACTATAGTCTCCATCTATTGATAGGTCTACAATTTGAAAAAGGAGTTTAAACTTTTTCCATTTAGTAACTCAAAGGAGCTTAACCTTACCGGTTGTTTTGGGGCAATCCTCATTCTGAGAAGCCCTATTAGCAAAAGAGTAATTCAGTTTTCTTGAGTCTCAATCTCTAGTTTGGGAAGATGCCACTTTAATGTGTGGTTAACGTTTTCCACCTTTCCAGAGGATTGTGGATACCAGACCTAATGTAAAGGGTAACTTTTAAGGCCCAACCTATTTGGTGAGTTATTTGTGCAATAAAAGAAGGTCTGTTGTCATTTTGTAGAAACCAAGAGAGTCCAAATCTAGCGACAATTTCCCTTAGCAATGTTTTTGTCACCTCAGTAGCCTTTACTGTTTTACAAGGGAACCAGTAGAGGTGTTTTCATAAGTATTTACTTACATCCTTTACAAGATTGCATTTGCATAAAATCTAATTGCCAGCCCTCCCTAGGATATGTCCCCTGCCTTTGGACTGCCATTAAAAGAGCAAGAGGGGGGCCAAGAGGGAAGGGTGGGACGAGTAGCACCTTCTAGATTTGGTTGTGCTCAATGAATAATAGCGCATGACTGACAGAACTGTTTTATGGTAGTGGTTAAGTTAATTCCATCATAGGTGTTTTTAGCCATTTGTTTCAGGGCCTTTTTACCCAAATGAGTACCCTGATGTATCCCTGAACTAGTTTCCATTGGTTGACTCTGGGTATAAAGACTTTTCCTCTATCATTTATAAGCTAGTCCTGCACATTTCTTTTTGAAAATCACTGTTCCTGGGTTACTCAGGTTTCTTGATCTGAATAAACTGGACATATATCTTTTCTTGGTGACAGGACTGCTATGAGACTCAGTGTTTACAGGCTTTGAGCAGCCTCCTTGGCTGCATGACCTGCTGTGTTATTCCCTTTAGATTCCATAGTGTCATCCTTTGGATGTCCCCTGAGGTGAATTATAGCCCACTCTCTGGGTTTGTTCACAGCTTCTAAGAGAGCTATTATTTCAGGTCCATATTTAATGGGAGAGTTATGACTTGATAACAGCCCCCTCTCTTTCCATATTGCCTCATGCATGTGTGGAACCTGGAAGGCATATGTAGAGTCAGTATAGATATCGATTCTGAAGCCCTTTGCCAACTAAAAAGCATGAATGAGTGTCATTAACTATGCTTTTTGGGTAGATGTATTTCCTGGAAGAACTTTGGCCTCAATAGTCTGAGTTAGACTGATTTGCATACCCAGCTTTTCTTTTCTTTTTCTTATTTATTTATTTATTTATTTAGGTGCAGAGAGAGAGGGACAAGCAGATTCCATGCTGAGCACAGAGCTCAATCTAAGGACCCTGAGATCATGACCTAAGCAGAAATCAAGGGTCAGACACTTAACTGAGGCACCCAAGCACCTCATGTACCCAGATTTTCTTATCTCCTTTCCTACAAAACTTGCTGCCAGCAAACCAACTGTTATCTGCATTATCAATAGGAGAATCTTTTCAGTCTGATCGGCTAGAAAAAACAAAACAAATAACCTCTGATCAGCTATGTTCTATTGAAGTACAATAGTCAGGTCCAGGCATAAGAGTAGCTGAATTTAGTCTGACAGGTCTTAAGGACCACTTTAGGTATGCCTAAAAGCATAGCCTGGTATTTAGTAAGTCAGCCTTCTGTCATCCATTGATAACCTTTAGGTGTTTTTTTTTTTTTTAAGATTTTATTTATTTATTCATGAAAGACAGAGAGAGGCAGAGATGCAGGCAGAGGGAGAAGCAGGCTTCATTCAGGGAGCCTGATGTGGGACTTGATCTCAAGACCCTGGGCTCACACCATGAGTTGAAGGCAGATGCTCAACTACTGAGCCACTCAGGCATTCCTAACCTTTAGTTTCTTTCTTTTTTTTTTTTTTAACCTTTAGTTTCTGTAACACTTTCGACCTGGTATGAGGTCATCACAGTTCAGGACTGCTCCATAGTAAGTTTTGAGGCTTCCTCTAGCAGAAGGGCAATCACAGCCACTGATTGCAGGTAAGTGGTCACCGTTGTGCTACACTATCAATTGGCTTAGAAATATAGCCCACTGATCTTGTTTTATTTCCTAATTTTTGGGTAAGAAGTCCCAGAGCTTGGCCCTGTTTCTCTGCTACACATAAAGTAAAAGGTTTTCCAAAATTTGGTAGAGCCACATCTGGAACTGATAGGAACTTATATTTTAATGTTCTAAAGGTCTTCTGGGGGCTTTAGTCCTGAGTAAAGGCTCTTCATTAAGAGGTTTAATTGAATCATACAGTAGCTTGGCTAAGAGTCCAATTCCTGGAATTCATAGGTGGCAGAAGCCTGCCATGACTAGGAAAGTGTGGAGTTGTTTCTTAGTAGTTGGGGGCTCAAGATAGCCTTTTCTTATCAGTATATAGAGAATGGTGACCTTTCGTTAGTTAATATCCCAAATAGTGTACTTCCTGGTTAGATATTTGTGCCTTTTTAGGGAAGACATGATACCCTCTGTCTGCCAAGAAATTAAGCTAAGGTTATAGAATTTTTATCAGATGTTTCCTTTGTAGGATTACAAATTAAAATATCATCCCCTTTTTGAATTATAGTTCCTTGAAGCAGTGATATCACAGAGGTCTTTGCTAAAAGCAGCCCCAGTAAATGAGGACTTGCCCAGTTATTAGTAATGTGGAAAACAAAGGCAAAGAAAGAATTAAATTTCCTTACTACTTACAACCCATTGGCAAGTCCTTGAAATAGGCAAGGTGACATTCCTCTAGGAACTAAGCTGCCTCAATGTTAATATGTTGTTAAGGGCAAAAGGCAATCTTAGCTTTTTTTTATTTTATTTTATTTTATTTATGATAGTCACAGAGAGAGAGAGAGAGAGGCAGAGACACAGGCAGAGGGAGAAGCAGGCTCCATGCACCGGGAGCCCAACGTGGGATTCGATCCTGGATCCCCAGGATCGCGCCCTGGGCCAAAGGCAGGCGCCAAACCGCTGCGCCACCCAGGGATCCCTTTTTTTCTTTTTAAGGCAATCTTAGCTTAACATTACCCCAGCCTCCAGGATCTTATAAGTCTTCTTTAACATAAAAATTCCTTTGGAAACTTCCTTTATCTCTACTCCCCACCTAGATATGTGTTAGCAATCACCCTCCAAGCATATGGCCCACTGATAAACATCTGAAAGTCTCATGACTGAGTTTTTACTAAACAGTAATAAATGACCTTTCCCTAAAAATAGCTAGGTCCCCAAGGATCCTGCAAACCTTGTTTCCAAAATACCTTAGAGGTTTGTACTGTTCCTAACTTCCACCCAACTTGAAAGTCACAACCCCAATTCTGCTTTTTCTGCACAGGTGTCCTGTGCCTGTGCTTTAAAAAAAAACAAATTTTTGCAATGAAGATATTTGAAGAATTATTTCCTGACCTTCAGCTCTGAACACCAACAACACCACTCCAAAAACTACATCATTTGGCATCCAGTGTGGAGCTTTAAGTCTTTTCTTCTGGACTCTAAGCCATGGTGAAAACTGGTGAGTACTTTCTTACCTCTCCTCATTACTTTCATTCCAGGGGCTTTTCAAAGAGTAGTCTTATATTGTATGTCAATTGCTCAGGCTGCCATCCTCTAGCCCATGACTACTCTTTGAGGAGAAAAATGCCTGTCTTCCGACTGGTAGTACTCCGGCTGGAATGGTAATAAGACCCAGAAACCTGAAACCCTCTCTTTATTCCTGTCCTTATACAAAGCTGTCTGTCTTGGGCATAAGACAGCCGCCTAACTACCATGGCTGCCCATCTTGAGACTACTGTTTGAGATTTCCTCCTCATTTGTCTAATGTGATCCCCTCCACATCTCTGTTCTTGCTGCTTCTGGCCTTGAGACATCCAGTGGGAGCTGGCCAAAACCAGTATTCAGGTGAGTTAAAACCCAACCAGGGAACATTTCCTAGAGAAGCTGGGTGTAAAGACCACAGATATTGGAATGTCACTTAGATCATGATGGATTTTTATCTTTACTGTTGGTCAATGTCCTCTACTAACATCTTAAGTTACAAAATTGGGCACTTTCCTCTTGTAAAACTTTTCAAGTGTTTTCCATGAGTTATAAACAGTGGGTTCTTCATGGCCTTCATGGTACAGCCTTCATTAGAAGGCAAGCCAAGGTGCAGTGGGGCCTTCACAGCAGGGTAAACTTGGTCCATATGTCGGCATGCATCATAGTATAGAATGCATTTGGGAAGTGAGAGGAGGGCAGACCTCCCTCCTATAGGGCCTTTACAGAAGGTGGTGATCATAGCAATTTCATTTGAGGGATGCCTCAGGTCACTGTGACACCACTCTGACATATCATGCACAAGGGATGGCACCTGGGAGTCAAGGGATGGGGCTGATTTTCTTGGTAATGCATCAGAGCTTCTTTTTCAATCCCCAAGGACTACCCCTTGGGATGTCTTTTAACCCATCAGAAACAATTTGCATTGCAAGGTTTAAGGAAAAAGAAACTAATCTGTAATACTGCAATACTGCATGGCCTCAGTACTCTAGGAAATGAGAAAAACTGGCCCACTAATGAGACATTCACTTTCAATAGGACTTATAAGATCTCTATTGAAAGAAATAAGGTAATGGACAGAACCCCATGTTCAGGCTTCTGGGTTCTAGATCCAGACCCTGACCTAAGGGCCTCTTGAGTTTGGCCACTAATCAGACCAACAAACCTCCTCCTCATATATTGGATAATGATCATCTAAACAGGTTTCAACCTAGTGAATCTAAGTTGTCAAAGGAATAACAAGCCTCTTCAAATGAAGAGGACACTTATTCAGTCACTTCTCCTTCTAAGCCTGAAGGCCCTTATATGCCGAGCTCAGCTGGGTACTCTAGGACTCCTTATATCCTTGGAACTCCTCCTATATTAGGATTATATTCTCTTAGAGAGGTTGCTAAGGGAGAAACGGGCACTATTCAAGTCCATGCCCTGTTCTCCATGTCAGACTTCAGTCAAATAAAACAACAATTAGGATTACATTCTGAAAACCCTTCTCAATTTATTGAGAGTTTTCAACAAATATCCATTAAGTTTGATGATGTTTGATCCATTGTGTTTGTTTGATATATATCATACTAACTCACTGCTGCACCCCTGAGGAAAGAAACTGTATCTGGGTCAGTGCCCAACAGTTTGATGATGAATTGTCAACAAGGACATAGAACATTATGTGGAGGGGGGTGCTGTTGTCCCAAATACTGAACCACATTGTAGCTATCAGGAGGATAGGGAAGAAAGAAACGAGATCATATGATTACCTGCCTGATAGAAGGAATGAAATAAGGCTTTACTAAACCTATAGATTTTAACAAAATTCAGGAAAGAACTGATGAAAATCCTGCTCTATTTCAAAGTTGCTTTAGTAGAAATTGTCCACAAGTATACAACCTGGACCCGAGTATGCCTTAGGGAATAACTATTTTTAAATATGCAGCACTGCTCCTAGCCCATAGGAGCATCTCTGAGAGGTATTTCCCATTAAAAACCACAGGTGCCCTCCCCCACCCATAGCTACTGCCCAGCTTCTCTTCTTCCCTCTCTGCCAAGAAAGGAAATGGAGTGACCACAAAAGGGCAAACAAAAGTGACTATACTTACTATTGGGGAAGGGAGAGGTTAGCAAAGTGGTTGTGACAAATAGGGGTGCCAAAGGGCCAGGTGTGACCCTGCCCCAGAGGTACCCCATGTTGCCAGGGGGACCCTGCTCTGGGGCATAAAAAAAGGCAGGTCTTCAAGGCTGCTTCCTCCTTTAGAACTGCCCAAGTTTCAGATCAAAAGGGGATGGGGTCCAGGAAGGCTCTACAACCCCTGGAGGCAGTCACACCCACTACCAATGGAAATTTCTTAGTATAAGTAGTATCTGAAATTCAGTTTTAACTGGCTGTCCTATATTTCATCTGGCCCCCTTGTCGTTCTTGTGGAGGCCGAGAAAATTAAGGCCATTCCACTTTAAGTTTAGTGTTAGCAGAAGTACAGCCATCCCAGGCCCCTGTGAATAAGAGCTGAAATTTACATTACTTCAGTTACAGGAAAAAAAAAAACCAAAAAAACAATTTACAGCTTAATGCCCTAGAAAGCCCTATATTAGAATGAGAACAGAGCTTAACGCCCATGGCAGAAAGTCCCATATTAGAATGAGAACAGAGCTCAATGCCCTTGAAAGCCCCATATCGGAATGTAAACAGAACTTGAGAAATTCCTCCACCCCTTCTAGAGGTCCCCTAGACCAGCCCATAAAACTAAACTGAAACCCACCTCGGGGTCCAAGTCCCTGCTCCGCTGTGTCAGGTATACTTGGACCCAAGCTCGAGCTTGTAAATAAACCCTTGTGTGTTTGCATCGGTGTCGGCTCCTTGGTTTCTCGGTTACTTAATCTTGGGCACAACAATTCTGTATTCTTTTTCACTAATTGAAATTGTTGGCAAACAGACAACAAAGAAAAGGTAGGTTCTCTGGCAGCATACTAATGAATTCCAGCTCTCTAATCACCAATACTAAAGTTATCATCAAAGAACACAAAGGACTACCATACTGCAATCCTATGCATAAAAATCGAACCTTTTGAAAGCTCTCAGATGAACAATTTGTAATGTAAAATTCTTTCTTAAATCAGATTCTTTCATTTTACTCTAAAAATCACACTGTATATTTAATAATAGAGAACAAACAAATTACAATCTACTTAAAAAAGTGATGCAGGATGATTGAGCTAAATGGTTGGGTTTTTTTTTTTTTTAAAGATTTTATTTATTCATTAGAGATACACACACACACACACACACACACACACACACAGAGGCAGAGACATAGGCAGAGGGAGAAGTAGGCTCCGTGCAGGGAACCCAATCTGGGACTCTATCCTGGAACTCGAGGATCACACCATGAGCTGAAGCAGACGCTCAATCACTGAGCTACCTAGACGTCCCAAGCACAATGGTTAAGAAAGAATTCCTGAGATGTTTCATGGTGCAAAAGGTGATTTTATTGTAGCAGGGTGGACAGGACCTGTGGACAGACAGACCTGCACTGTGATTGTGAGGTGTGACTGATTATATATTTTTAAGTTGAAGCAAGGCAGAGATAACAGAAGTCTCTAAAGGGGTTTCTGTATGTCAAAGAAGACTTACAGGATGCTGGAGTTCTGGCTATTGTCAAGATAAGGTTGGTTTTTGTCTCTAGCAAAGCATTGCAACATTAAGGCAGCTGTGAGGTACATGAGGAAGGGTCACATTCTGCAAGTCTCAGGTGGGCTGCCGGTTATAAGGAAATTTAATTTTATCTACAGTTCTCTTGCCTTTGTTCTTTTCATCAGAAGGGAGATTACTCATTGCTAAAATTGTGGGAGTAGAAAGCACCCAGAGGCTATGTTTCAGCCACAAGCCCTAAAACTAATCTAATCTTAGCATTTACTACTAATGGGTGGTGTGAACAGAGCCAAACAATTTTCTTCCTTTGAGTTTCAATTTCATCCTCTCTAAAACAGGGGAACTATCACCTGTTCTGAATTCCTTAGGAGTACAAGGTGCTGTTTTCAGCAGGGTTTAAAGTCAAGAATACCAAACTGGTAATCAGGAGCTAATTTTAGGTCCAGCTACAAGACTATACAGACGTGATTCTGAACCCATTACAACTTCTCTGGAGTTCAAGTTTTTCAGTTGTAAAAAAAAAAAAAAAGTCAGTTGAATGGATAGATCATCAAGCCCCCACTACTTTCTTCACAGGCCAGGTGATAACGAATTCACTTAAGATCTGTGAATTCACTTAAGATCTGTTTGCCCCTCAGCTTCCTCTTTTGTTAAATAAGAGAAAGATCTCACTTCACAGGACTGATATAAATCAAATTAGAAATTGCATGTGAAAGCATTTGAAAGCTCTTCCCTCTAAGATTTTCTGATCTATATCCTTAATTTTCATTCCAACAGAGATGGAGATGTAGGTCTGGGGTAAGGAGCAATGACTGTTCATTTCTACATACAGTTTTACAATGAGGACAGGGCAAGGATAAGGGGGGAAAGGTGCTCCCAGAGTACAAGCCCATAGGCTGATGAGTTAATGGGATCTGGAAAAAGGCTGGATACATGCACCCAGGACTCAAAGGCTTAGGCCAAAGCAGACACTGCAGAATGCTTCATGAAGTCCCCCTGATGCCCACAGGCCAGGTCCAAGGACACCGAAGGGGTCTTGCAGAACCAGCCAAGAGAGTTCTTTATGGCTTCACACAGGATGGAAATCAAAAGTGAGCCAGCAGGAGGTGAAAGCAGTTTATTGAAAATAGAGAGCAGGTAATAGACAGCTGAATGACCAGGAGACTCAGAAAGGAAAAGACCAGGAGTGTCATCTTTGTACTGGGTCTGGAGTTTTTATTGAGGACGGTAGTCTGAAATGTGTCTTCTCAGGCAAGCAAGAACCAATTAGAACAAAGGCATAGGCCCATGTGTTATTTCTTGGAGCCAAGGGGCCTTGGCCTCAGATATCTAGCTCCTCTTTTCTGGAATATGTATATGATAGCTTCCTCTGGTCATTCTCACCTAGTACTTCCTTAGATGTTATTTATTCTACAGAATCATTAACTTCTTGTCCATTATTAGGAAAACACAGGCTACTTGCATTACAAGGCATATGTAAAGTGGGATGGTCATGCAGGACCCGGCAAGAACAGAAGCAGGAAAAGAAGCAAAGGCAAAAAAATACTTTTCTCCCAGGGTTCATTTGATTTCCCTGTCTCATCTCCGCTCAAAATAAGGGTGATGTCATAACTCTTGCATAAGTTACATCCCAGCCATCTAAGCAAAAGGAAAGAAAGGAACACAAGCTCCACAAAGGTGTTTCATCCTTTGCCACAAGCACAGAACTTAGTAACTGGGCTTTCATGTATAAGCTTGTCCTTGTAACTACTCTACAATCTTTTTAGCAGCCCCAAGCAGAGCTCTGCTGAAATCTTTGAGTTGACTTAACTATATAAGGCTGTTGAGAAAGCTGAGAGCTCCTAGACAGCACTTGAAATAAAACTATGGCCAAGAGAAATGCAGTGAAAATTGGTGCCAACAGCTGCGTGGGTGGCTCAGTGGTTGAGCATCTGCCTTAGCCCAGGTCATGATCCTGGAGTTCTGGGATTCAGACCCACACTGGGCTCCCAGCAGGGAGCCTACTTCTCCCTCTGCCTGTGTCTCTGCCTATCTCCCTGTATTTCTCATGAATAAATAAATAAAATCTTAAAAAAAAAAGTGGTGCCAAGAATTTATAATGAATGACAAGACATAACATCCCATCCAAATCGTTCCCTCTCTCCTTAACAAACTCTGTTTTATTATTTTCCAGTCACTGATTTCCTTCTGTATTTTATTACACAAAAATATCTCACCTCATAAATTACTTGTATTATATACCTTTTTGAGTGGGTAATTTGAATATAATTTGTGCATGTGTATTTTTGTAGCTTTTATAATTTATCTTAAAATTGCTGGAGAAAACCTGGAGGGTATTGAAACCAATGTTGGGTGTTATTCCTCTCAGTAAATACAAATGATAATGCCATCTGGGGTTTAAATCTCATATCATAGATGCTGCTCAGGCTCCCCTAAGGGACCTTTTCCCACGCTGAGCAAGCAGAGACCCCAAAAGACTGATATCAGTTAAACAGCAGGAAATAAAGCCAAATGGCAGTTGCCAAAATCTTGCCACAGTCTGACATAAACGAGACACCAATATTCTATCTCAAATCATTTAAACAAATGAATTGAATCAGAAGTTTATCCTTTAAAAAAAAGTTTATCCTTTTAATATTCTACCTTAGGGAAGACTCTTGCAGCTCAAACTGATCATGTAATGAAGATTTGATATAAAAATCAGTGTTGTGAAGAATAATGTTCAGCACATTTTTATTTCACCAGCCTTCTCTAATACCACCTGCACTGCACTTTTCAAAGCAGTGTTACAACATAGGTGGAGCGCTCTACAAATAAATGAGTTCATGCATGCAAAAGCCCAGGCAGCCAGGTTCCAGCAGTAGATGCAGGAAAAGGCTGAGCTGGACATTTCCAGTGGTGGACATTTTGCATCTTTAGTAATATGCAGCAGGATGAATAGGTTCACTCCTGAATACTAAAAAGGATAAAAGGAATTCTAAGGAGTAAGACGCTTAGAAGATGAATTGTCGTTTTTTTTTTTACAACTGTTGTAACAGAGTTTATTTCATCAAAATGACAAACATAGCAGGATCCTGTGTGCTCATATTCAAGTAAGATGAAGTATATCATTCTTAAAGTGATAGACTGATACATATTAAAATTTTTAAAATGACGGACTGAACCAAGTTAATGATTTAATTTTTTTTTTTTTACAATTTCAAAGTACTTTAATGTCTTTTATCCACATAACAGTTTTATGCTGTAGCAGCTATTGTTATCCTTGTTTTACACTTGAAAAGGAAAACACAAGAAGGTTAAGAGACTTGACTTGCATAATAGCCAGTAACAGGCTCAGCTGAAATGAGGATCCAGACTTTCCTTAGTCTGACAGCTCAATACCTTTCTTGGAGCCTTTTCTTCCTTCTTTTTGAACTTCTTTTCTCAAGGCCAGTTGTTTAAGTAACAGCTGTCTTGATTAATGGTTCCAAGTTAGTAATATCTTTTCTATTGATATTTAAATAGGTTTAGGTTTTTTATATTGGGGGTACTTTATCTTCTACTTTGTAAAAATATCGATTAGTAAGATTGAAAACATGAGAGGTCACTGTATGGCACATGCTCTGTTAAGAATTGAAACTTCCACCTTTTCCAATTTCTTATTTGCATTCAAGATTATGATAAACCTGTCACAGGAAAAAATAACTAATTTATAGTTTGTGTTCTACAGATTTTCTACTAATTTAGACAAGTCACACCTTCATCCAAATTCCTACTATCTAGAAGTATTAAAAAGGATATGCAAAATGTATTGACATACAGAGGGATGTAAAAGCTCGCATAATCCTTCAAATATGGTTAGTAAAAGACATGCACACACACACACACACACACACACACACACGCCTCTGTCATAAGGGCTCCATGCAGCAGTAACTTTATTTTCTAACAGAGTTGAACTACTCAGTCATCAAAATGAATCTTGATAAAGATAGAAATGCCTTAATGTATATATTCAACATTCCATTGAATATTCAATTTTCAGCTGGGAGTCTGCTTGAAAATTCTCCCCCTCTGCCCCTCTGCTCATGTGCTCTCATGTACTCTCTCTATATAAATAAATATATAAATCTTTTTTTAAAAAGGAAATATACTGGACCTAGGGCATTTGTGTTCTGATACTAAAAGTACAAATGCAATTGTCTAGCATCTAAATTTTCAGCCACTTTTATGTTAAAATGTCATTTGAAAGTTCTCAATTTTTGAACTCTAAAATGATACATGGAAACTAAACCCACGTGTGCACAGTATCTAGGCACATCACTTAGTAATGTGCTTGTACATGAAGAGGCCCTTGAAGGAAATTTCATCTCTTCCTGAGTTAGATTCCACATGACATTAAACCCCAGAACCTTTGCTTTGCTGCATCAATGCTAACACTGAAGTTCAGTAAAGCTTGGTAGATAAGGCTCTAGGTGGGACAGACTTAGGCTTCAACCCCAGAGATACTTCTTTCTAAGAATAAGACCTCAGGTATATTACTTACTTGCTCTATAAAATGGAGATTAAAAAAAAGATTAAAAAAATAAAAAAATAAGATGGAGATAATAACATTAAACCTCCCAGGGTTTAAGGAAATAAAGGAAAATACAGATAAAGTGACAGCACAGCATCTATTATAATCAGATTCTAGTATGCCCAGACTCCATGAATAATACGTGATAGGCACTGTTTGTAAGTTAGTTGAACATTATTAAATAGAGTATATTTTAAAAAGTGATTTTTTTTGGTAAAAATAAAAATACTTGATTCAATGGGATTAAGTCATTAAACATAACTTAAATGGTAGCTACAGCTGCTTCTTAAGCTCTTAAATTAAAAGCACTAATTTTCCTATGAAAACACTTGTATAAAAAAAGAGTTGTTTTAATGTTAGCACTTAAATTACAACTGAAAAAACATCGACTCCCAAGACCAATACTACACTTCCCTATGACATCATTTTCTGAATAGGGTAAAGATTAAGAGCTGATCATTTGAATCAGAATTAAGATGGTGGAGGGCTATGGGGTCCCTAATTTTGTCTGGTCCCTGGGTTTCAGCTAAATAGTTACCAAATCATTCTGAATACCTGAAAAATCTATCAGAGATCTGAGAAAAGAATTACTGAAATTCTACAAGTAGAAAAGTGACCACTGTTTGCAAATTAGGAGGTACAGAGAGGAGAATCCAGGGCAATATATAAAAAAATAAGCTAAAAAGGGGAGGAGCTTCTTTAAGCTGACTACAGGAAAGTATTATAAGCAGTGGAGCACAAAATCAAAACTTTTAGAACTTTGCTACAGGGCACCTGAGTGGCTCAGTCAATTAAGTGTCTGCCTTTGACTCAGGTCATGATCCCAGGGTCCTGGGATGAATTCTCACATGGGACTCCTTAATCAGTGGGGAGCCTGCTTCTCCTTCTCCCTCTGCCTGCTGCTCCCCCTGCTTGTGCACATTCTGTCTTTCAGTCAAATAAATAAATCTAAAAAAAGAAAAGTAAAAAAGAAGAAGAAGAAGAAGAAGAAGAAGAAGAAGAAGAAGAAGAAGAAGAAGAAGAAGAAGAAGGAGGAGGAGGAGGAGGAGGACTGCTACAGTTAGGGGCATCCCTGGCATAAAGGTGCTCAGGTGGTGATGTGGGGAGGAATCCCACGTGGGACAACATTGTCTTAGGATCCTAGGGGTCAGAGAAAGAACAGTGGTGCCTGAGTGTGGCAGAGTTCCCAAGCATCAGAGAAGAGAAGCTGGCTGAAAACAGTGAGTGTAGGTATTAGCTTTCTGCTCAATGTTGCCATAAACTAGAAAACACTGCATGGTCATGCAATGATTCACCAGGCTCAGCAAAAGGCAGAAGTACAGCAAGAGCCCCCTCCCTCCCCTAGGAGGAAGGGCTCTGGGCCACTAGGCAAGAGTCCATAAAGTTTGGAGACTTGAAACTAGGTCATGTGCCTGAGATAAAAATGCTTGGTCACAGGCTGGGTAAACACAGAGTTAGGATGGAAACCAAGGAGACAAGAGTGATTGATTGCTTTTCTGTGGCTCACTGAAGAGTAGAGGGTGCAAACTTTCAGCTCTGGGGCTAGAGATCTGGGTACCATCACTTTCATTCCCCCCTTCCCCTGTCACTGGTGTTGAAAGTATTCAGGTAGCAAAATAGCTCCACATAGTGTAAGCTGGAGCCACTGACACTAAGCCCTGGCAAGGGGGAGAGGGTGCAATGATAGCAGGGCAAGGACTCATGAGAATCAGGGCAACAACCCCCACCACCACCCCAGGAGACCAGCAGGAACAACCAGCTAGCATCAAGTTCACTGATTTTAGAGAATTTAAAATTCCAGCTCTTGGGGAAAACAGTATGTAGTATTCATTTTTTTTTTTTACTATTATTATTATTTAGTCTTTCAGGGTTTTTTCCCAGCTATTTTCTTATTTTTCATTCTTTTTTAATTTTAATTTTTATATTTCCATTATATATATTTAAAATTTTTGGTTTCCTTTCATTGTATTATATAATATAATATAATATAAAATATATATATTATGTGTATATATATAATACATATATGTGTGTGTTTTTCTTCCTTTCTTACTTTGGGATCTAGTTTCCTTTAACAAACAGATCAAACTACACACAGGGCAGTAGGGTCAGAGGTGCAGGCAGAGGGGAGAAAACCACTTTTCAGTGTGAGCCACAATAGGATTAAACCTCTGTGAGTGTTCCAAGCAGCTACTTTTCTGGGACTGGCTGAGCCCAGCACAGAGACTCCAGTGTATCACTGGTAACTTGAGTCTTTTTGCTCTGAGCCACAATAGGCTTGAATTCTGTGCATGTGCCAAGCAGTCACTTTTCTCAGCTGGCTAGGTCATTGCAAAGACTAGAGCATATCACTGATATGATTGATAGACACCACTTTTTGCTGTCTGTCACAAGATTCAAGCCTCTGTGATGACTTTTCTGGGACAAAGCAGATTAGGGGACTAAATCAACTGCAGATGGCTGATAGCCTGGCTCCAGCTTTTCAGTGAGCATTACAATAAACTCTGGCTTCTGTGCATGCACTGCAGAAAGGCTTTTTGGGGATGAGATGGTGCTGGGCACAACTTGAGCCTCCCCATCTGGGGACAAGAGGGTATGCACATTAGACTGTTCAAAATTAGAGTTTCCAGGGGTACCTAGGTCACTCAGTCAGTAAAGCATCTGCCTTCCACTTGCATCATGATCTTATAAGGTCATAGAATCCAGCCCCACATCAGGCTCCCTGCTCAATGGTGAATCTGCTTCTCTTCCTCCCTCTGCCCCTTCTGCCCCTCTCGTAAACAAATGAATAATTTTTTTTTGTTTAGAATTTTTTCTTTTATTTTTTTTATTGGAGTTCAATTTGCCAATATATAGCATAACACCCAGTGCTCATTCTGCCAAGTGCCCCCGTCAGGCCCATCACCCAGTCACCCCCACCCCATGCCCCTGCCCACTTCTCCTACCACTACCCCTTGTTCATTTCCCAGAGTTAGGAGTCTCTCATGTTTTGTCACCCTCAATGATATTTTCACTCATTATCTCTCCTTTCCCTTATTTCCCTTTCCCTAATTTTTACATTCCCCGAATGAATGAGACCATATAATGTTTGGCCTTTTCCGATTGACTTATTTCTCTCAGCATAATACCCTCCATTGCCATCCACGTCGAAGCAAAAGGTGGGTATTTGTCGTTTCTAATGGCTGAGGAATATTCCATTGTATACATATACCACATCTTCTTTACCCATTCATCTTTCTTTTTTTATTTTTTAAATTTTTAAAATAAATTTATTTTTTATTGGTGTTCAATTTGCCAACATATAGAATAACACCCAGTGCTCATCCCATCAAGTGCCCCCCTCAGTGCCCGACACCCAGTCACCCACACCCCTGCCCACGTCCCCTTCCACCAACCCTAGTTTGTTTCCCAGAGTTAGGAGTCTCTCATGTTCTGTCTCCCTTTCTGGTATTTCCCACTCATTTTTTCTCCTTTCCCCTTTATCCCCTTTCACTATTTTTTATATTCCCCAAATGAATGAGATCATATAATGTTTGCCCTTCTCCGATTGGCTTATTTCACTCAGCATAATACCCTCCAGTTCCATCCACATCGAAGCAAATGATGGGTATTTGTCGTTTCTAAAGGCTGAGGAATATTCCATTGTATACATAAACCACATCTTCTTTATCCATCCATCTTTCGATGGACACCGAGGCTCCTAAAGTTGAGGGTCCACTTCTGGGTTCTCTATTCTGTACCATTGATCTATGTGTCTGTTTTTGTGCCAGTACCACACTGTCTTGATGACCACAGCTTTGTAGTACAACCTGAAATTTGGCACTGTGATGCCTCCAGCTATTGTTTCCTTTTTTAATATTCCCCTGGCTATTCGGCATCTTTTCTGATTCCAAAAAACCTAAAGATTATTTGTTCCAACTCTCTGAAGAAAGTTCATGGTATTTTGATAGGGATTGCATTAAATGTGTAAATTGCCCTGGGTAGCATTGACATTTTCACAATATTAATTCTTCCAGTCCATGAGCATGGAATATATTTCCATCTCTTTGTGTCTTCCTCAATTTCTTTCAGAAGTCTTCTGTAGTTTTTAGGGTATAGGTCCTTTACCTCTTTGGTTAGGTTTATTCCTAGGTATTTTATGCTTTTGGGTGCAATTGTAAATGGGATTGACTCCTTAATTTCTCTTTCTTCAGTCTCATTGTTTTTTTTTTTTTTTTTCAGTCTCATTGTTAATGTATAGAAATGCCACTGACTTCTGGGCATTGATTTTGTAGCCTGACACACTGCCCAATTGCTTTATGAGTTCTAGCAATCTTGGTGTGGAGTCTTTTGGGTTTTCTATGTACAGTGTCATGTCATCTGCAAAGAGGGAGAGATTGACTTCTCCTTTGCCAATTTGAATACCTTTTATTTCTCTTTGTTGCCTGATTGCTGAGGCTAGGACTTCAGGACTAGTAGGACTAGTACTATGTTGAATAGCAGTGGTGAGAGTGGACATCCCTGTCTTGTTCCTGATTGTAGGGGAAAGGCTCCCAGTGTTTCCCCACTGAGAATGATATTTACTGTGGGCTTTTCATAGATGGCTTTTAGATGCTGAAGAATGTTTCCTCTGTCTCTACACTCTGAAGAGTTTTGATCAGGAATGGATGCTGTATTTTGTCAAATGCTTTCTCTGCATCTATTGAGAGGATCATATGGTTCTTGTTTTTTCTCTTGCTGATATGATCAGTCACATTGATTGCTTTATGAGTGTTGAACCAGCCTTGCATCCCGGGGATAAATCCCACTTGGTCATGGTGAATAATCTTCTTAATGTATTGTTGGATCCTATTGGCTAGTATCTTGGTGAGAATTTTTGCATCCATGTTCATCAGGAATATTGGTCTATAATTCTCCTTTTTGGTGGGGTCTTTGTCTGGTTTTGGAATCAAGGTGATGCTGGCCTCATAGAATGAGTTTGGAAGTACTCCATCTTTTTCTATCTTTCAGAACCACTTTAGTAGAATAGGTATGGTTTCTTCTTTAAACGTTTGATAGAATTCCCCTGGGAAGCCATTTGGCCCTGGACTTTTGTGTCTTGGAAGTTTTTGATGACTGCTTCAATTTTCTCCCTGGTTTTTGACCTGTTCAGGTTTTCTATTTCATCCTGTTGCAGTTTTGGTAATTTGTGGTTTTCCAGAAATGCGTCCATTTCTTCTAGATTGCCTAATTTATTGGCGTAAAGCTGCTCATAAGCTTTTAAGATCGTTTTTATTTCCTTGGCATTGGTGGTGATCTCTCCTTTCTCATTCATGATTTTATGAATTTGAGTCTTCTCCCTCTTCTTTTTAATAAGGCTGGCTAATGGTTTATCTACCTTATTAATTCTTTCAAAGAATCAACTCCTGGTTTTGTTGATCTGTTCCACAGTTCTTCTGCTCTCGATTTCATGGAGTTTTGCTCGAATCTTTTAATTTTCTTCTTCTTCGTGGTGTAGGATCTGTTTGCTGTTTTTTCTCCAGCTCCTTTAGGTGCAAGGTTAGCTTTTGTATTTGAGTTCTTTCCAGGTTTTGAATGGATGCTTGTATTGCGAAGTATTTCCCCCTCAGGACTACTTTTGCTATATCCCAAAGATTTTGAAGGGTTGTATCTTCATTCTCATTAGTTTCCATGAAACTTTTTAATTCTTCCCTAATTTGCTTGATGACCCTTTCATCTTTTAGCAGGATGGTCCTTAACCTCCACGTGTTTGAAGTCCTCCAAACTTCTTCTTGTGATTTAGTTTTAGTTTCAAAGCATTATGGTCTGAAAATATGCAGGGGGCGATCCCAATCTTTTGGTATGGGCTAAGACCTGATTTGTGACCCAGTATGTGGTCTATTCTGGAGAAAGTTCCACGTGCACTTGAGAAGAATGTGTATTCAGTTGTGTTTGGATGTAAAGTTCTGTAGATATCTGTGAAATCCATCAGGTCCAGTGTATCATTTAAAGCTCTTGTTTCTTTGTAGATCTTGTGCTTAGAAGATCTGTCGATTGTAGAAAGCGGTACATTCAAGTCCCCAAGTATAAGTGTATTATTATCTAAGTATGTCTTAACTTTGGTTATTAATTGATTGATATACTTGGCAGCTCCCACACTCGGGACATAAATATTCATGATTGTTAGGTCCTCTTGTTGGATAGATCCTTTAAGTATGATATAGTGTCCCTCTTCATCTCTTACTACAGTCTTTGGGATAAACTTTCTGATATAAGGATGTCTATCCCTGCTTTCTTTTGAGGACCATTTGAACGGTAAATGGTTCTCTAACCTCTTATTTTCAGGCTGTAAGTGTCCTTACGTCTGAAATGAGTCTCTTGTAGACAGTAAATAGATGGGTCCTGCTTTTTTATCCAGTCTGAAACTCTGCACCTTTTGATGGGGTCATTAAGCCCATTCAAGTTCAGAGTTACTATTGAAAGATATGAATTTAGTGTCATCATACCTATTTAGTCCCTGTTTTTGTAGATTGTTTTCTTGGACTTCCTCTTTCTTTTACAGAGTCTCCCTTAATATTTCTTGCAGAGCTGGCTTGGTGGTCATATATTCTTTCAGTTTCTGCCTATCTTGGAAGCTCTTCCTCTCTCCTTCTATTCTGAATGAGAACTTTGCTGGATAAAGTATTCTTGGCTGCACGTTCTTCTCATTTAGGACCCTGAAAATATCCTTCCAGCCCTTCGGCCTGCCTGGTCTCATGAGAGGTCTGCTGTTAATCTAATATTTCTCCCCATATAAGTTAGGGATCTCTTGTCTCTTGCTGCTTTAAGGATTTTCTCTTCATCTTTAGAATATGCAAGTTTCACTATTAAATGTTGGGGCGTTGAATGTTTTTTATTGAATTTAGGGGGGGACTTCTCTATCTCCTGGATCTGAATGCCTGTTTCCATCTCCAAATTAGGGAAGTTTTCAACTATGATTTATTCAAATATTCTTTCTGGCCCTCTGTCCATCTTGGCATCCTCTGGAATGCCAATTGTACGTAGATTTTTCCTTCTGAGGCTGCCATTTATTTCCCTTAACCTTTCCTCTTGGTCTTTTCATTGTTTTTCTCTTTTTTTCCTCAGCTTCCTTCCTTGTCTCCAACTTGTCTTCTATGTCACTCACTCTTTCTTCTACCTCATTAACCCTCGTCATTAGGACCTCCAGTTGTATTAAATCTCATTTAATTGATTTTTAATTTCAGCCAGAGTAGATCTAAATTCTGCAGTCATGAAGTCTCTTGAGTCCTTTATGCTTTTTTCCAGAGCCACCAGTAGCTTTATAACTGTGCTTCCAAATCTTAGCTTTCTTTTGATGTCCATTAGCATGATACATGATTCTCCATCACCACACATTCAATCTGGAGGTGATTTGGGTATAAAATGAGTCTCTTATAGATGAAAAATGGATGGGTCTTGCTTTTTTATCGAATATGATATCCTGTGCATTTTGATTTAGCCCATTTACATTCACAGTGAGTATTGAAATTTATGAATTCAGTGCCATTATATTACCTGTAAAGTCACTGTTTCTGTATATTTTCTTTTCCTTTATGATTTATGTTACTTTTGGGCTCTCTCTTTGCTTAAAGGATCCCTTTAATTTTTCTTGTAGGGCTGGTTTAGTGATCACAAATTCTTTTAGTGTCTGTTTGTCCTGGAAGCTTTTTATCTCTTTTCATTTTTACAGTGTTGCTATATCATACTTAAAGGATCTATCCAACAAGAGGACTTAACAATCCTCAATATATATGCCCCGAATGTGGGAGCTGCCAAATACTTAAACGAATTATTAACCAAAGTGAAGAAATACTTAGATAATAATACATTTATACTTGGTGACTTCAATCTAGCTCTTTCTACCCTCGATAGGTCTTCTAAGCACAACATCTCCAAAGAAACGAGAGCTTTAAATGATACACTGGACCAGATAGATTTCACAGATATCTACAGAACTTTACATTCAAACTCAACTGAATACACATTCTTCTCAAGTGCACATGGAACTTTCTCCAGAATAGACCACATACTGGGTCACAAATCGGGTCTGAACCGATACCAAAAGATTGGGATCATCCCCTGCATATTCTCAGACCATAACGCCTTGAAATTAGAACTCAATCACAAGAAGAAGTTTGGAAGGACTTCAAACACGTGGAGGTTAAGGCCCATCCTGCTAAAAGATAAAAGGGTCAACCAGGAAATTAAGGAAGAATTAAAAAGATTCATGGAAATTAATGAGAATGAAGATACAACTGTTCAAAATCTTTGGGATGCAGCAAAAGCAGTCCTGAGGGGGAAATACATCGCAATACAAGCATCCATTCAAAACCTGGAAAGAACTCAAATACAAAAGCTAACCTTACACATAAAGAAGCTAGAGAAGAAGCAGCAAATCGACCCGACGCCCAGCAGAAGAAGAGAGTTAATTAAAATTTGAGCAGAACTCAACGAAATTGAGACCAGAAGAACTGTGGAACAGATCAATAGAACCAGGAGTTGGTTCTTTGAAAGAATTAATAAGATAGATAAACCATTAGCCAACCTTATTAAAAAGAAGAGAGAGAAGACTCAAATTAATAAAATCATGAATGAGAAAGGAGAGATCACTACCATTTTTACAGTGTTGCTGGATAAAGTATTCTTTGCTGCATAGTTTTCCCTCCTGAGGCATTTGAAATCTTCTTGAACTTTACTCAAAATTTTCTGTTTTGGAACCCCTGTTTTTAATTCTACTAAAATGCATTCCTTTTTAAAAAGATTTATTTATTTAATTTTAAATAGCTAGCACTCATGTGAGAGCAAATGGGAGGCAGATCAGAGTGAGAGAATTCCCAAGTAGATTCCCCACCACGTGAGGAGCCTATCTCAGGGCTTCAATCTCACAACACATGAGATCATTACCAGAGCTGAAACAAGTCAGATGTTTAACCAACTGAGCCACCCAGGTGCCTGTAAAATGTATTATTTTTAAGGTTTTAGTTTTATCTAATCTCCACACCCAACACTGGGCTTAATACAATCAAACCAAGATCAAGAGTCACATGCTTTACTGACTGAGCCAGCCAGACACCCCTAAAATGCATTCTTGGTAGGTCTGGAACCTAGGAAGCCCACTTTCATTAACATCTCATTTGGGGTTACATCTTGGTACCACTTTTAGGGCCTCCAGTCTGGCCTGATTATTTGGGTCCAGCAGGTGGAGGTTCCTCACATGCTTCATTCAAAGCCATACAACATTTTTCTACTGTCAGAAGGACATTTAGTAAGGTTTGGATATCCGCCCAAGTGGGATGGTTAGTAGCAACTATCAAGGAAATAAGCCTTCCATGCTGAGTGGTTCATGAGACTTTTTTTCCCGTTAAATAGATCTCATGTGAGAGTCGAGAATGGACTCAAACCATTCCCATAGATTAGCCATTAGCAGTTAATCCTCCAATAACATATTGGCGCAAAGGATATTGCAATATTGGCAAGCAAGGTTGCAAACCCACACCAAAAGGGGGACACTGATGAGTATGCAAAAGGGAGATCATTCCTGAGCTTTCTTCTGAGGGTCCCTGGTTAGAGTCCCTTGTTCCCTATACAGGATGGATTTGTTCCATCTTGGGTGGGGAGAGCAGGTGGAGGAGCTAGCAGTGGAGTATTAGCTTCTGCACTATTTTCTACTTCCCTGGATGGGGGCGGTTATCATATCAATAATTATTTTTGCATTATCCCCTTTGTCAGAATCAGGGAGGATAGGTCGAATCTTTATGGACTGTTATACTATAAGCTTACATGATTTCTGGGCAGGTTCATTTTATACAGAATCTTGAACATAAGGTATTTCATCTCATTTTCTGTCCTTACAAAAGAGTTCTAATCGCAAAATAGGATTATAATTTCATGTTCCATTTGTCAGTCACTTTTCTGTCATTCAATGCATATTGCAGCTGACCCACATTACAAAAATATATCATCTTTTTCTTTTTCATAGACTCATAACTAAAAGTAGACCAATTTTGGAGTAAGCAGCCCAACAGGCTACAATCTGGAATCAAATCAGCATTTCTCATGGCACAAACAAGACAAATGCATAGTAACACACAAAGACAATTAGGGCCCTGTGAGAGGAAAGAAATCAAATAAGGATAGTTATACAACTTTATCTATTTCGTAAAATGTGAGAGTCCCTCTTACAAATAGTCTATCAGGAAAATTCCCTGAGAGGACTAAAAGCAAAATGAGAGGAAAACACAGTTGCTGGTATGCACACTAGAAGCTTACTCTTCAGCTGCAGAATTCCTCCCAGTGGCCAGAGGTTTCTCTGCCTAGTGGTGGCTTGACTTTGAAGGTGGCAAACCCTGGGCAGGGAGACAGCTGAGAGAACTCCCTTGGATTCAATCTGCACTCCAAACAGCCACAGGGAACCCCCCAAGTCACACCATTGCTCAGGGCCTTTCTGCCATAGAATAAATCCTCCTGGCTGGCTGGCATGATTGTTACCAAAACCTAAAATCAGATTCACGTATGTGCAATGAGTCAGTCTCTGAATCACTGGGTTTGAAGCAGAGAAAGCTTTATTATCAGAAGGGCAGCCCAATGAGAAGGCAGTGGGTTGGTTCTGAAATCTGCCTTGATTTCATTAGGTCTGACGTTAGGGGAGTTAGCTGTTTTGTTTGGGGGCTTTGATCATAGTAGCTGCCCCCTTGTGTCCTCCACAGGTCTCTGCTTTTGGCCCCAACCATTTCTAAATGGTCTAGACTCTGCAGAGTCAGACAGGCTAGCTTTAGTGTACTTTGCTTCCTACCAACCTCCAGCCCTCAGGTTTTCAGAACCTCTAGTCCCTTTGAAATAGGATTTTCCCCAGCTCAGCAGGATGTGTTTCTTTAGCTAGGGGCTACCAGCACTATTCTACTGATGCAGTGATGGGAAGATTATCTCAGTGAGAGCCCTTGCGACCTGGTGCCAGGTAATACTCAAAGCACCTGTAGGAGTGAAGTCCCCTAGGTGTCTCTCATTAGAAATTTCCTGGATGCTTTCAGGTTAGAAAGACTGACAATTTCCTATGAGATCTGGCTTCAGAGGAACAGGCAATTTCTTTTTACAGCGGGTTGCAATTTGGCATCCCTGTGAGATTCATAGAAGTCCTCATTAGAGGCCCTGTCTCCACAAAGCACTGGGAACAGATTTTAGGGTGCCTGGATACTGAGTGATAGCATCTCAAGCATGCTTAGTTGGTTCCTGCCCACTTACCCCCAGGCATCAGGCCTAGTTGGCCTGTTACATAAGACCGGCAATTGCTTGCCACACCATCTTCCTGGGGCAGTGTTTCTCTATATTAATCCAGTGATTAAGAGGTTTGAATGCTGTTTACAGTCATACCCTATAGGATGTCTTATCCTTATTGGACTGTTTGTTTAGCAATCAACCACAAGCTGTCTCCCATCCCAGGAAACATGTTCAGACCAAGAATGGCTATTCAGATCCCATGAGATCTGCACCAGTTATTAACTATACTGTTTTGGATGTATGGACCTTTGCCCTATGTGTACCCTGCTGGACCCTGTATATGGCCCAAATTAACATACATGGCATTTACTGGGGGTTGAGCCTGGAGAGCTTGACATTTCCTTTGGATTAGTCAATGCCTGTGCACTTTGTTACCTAAGTACTTTGGGCCTTTAGATGTTTCAGAATTCTCCATAAAGCAGGTATTCTTCCTGGATCTAGGGGTTCTGTGCACTGTGCTGCAGTGGGAGAATGGAAACTTTTTTTTATTTAGACCACTTGTAGCCTTGTGCTAGTGGGATAATCAGGGCTTCTGGGGGGAGTCAGGTCTCACATGTCTCTTATGAGTGGTCAATATGGCCATACTTGAGATGGCAAAGCTAAGCAGTTCCATGAGATCTGACTTCAGGGAACAAGGAACTGTGTTTTGGAACAAAGCACACATTGCCACCACTGAGTCCCCCAGAAGTCCCTAATAGGGACTAGTCTCAGACCTGGGGACCCATCCCAAGGTGTCTGAACAAAGAATCAGTAAGGCTTAGGCATTGGCAGTCTGCTCCTGGGAATCTGCCACAAGCATTTTGCACAAATAGCCTATTAGAATAAGCCTGCCCTCATCTACCAGGACATCTTCCTGGTACAGCCTTTCCCTACACTGTGCCATTGATGAAAGAGTTTGAATGATGATTATTCACGTTAAACCCCCAATAGACCTTGCTGTCTTTACCCTGCCTATAATCATGATTTCTAGGTGTTTCTAATCCCACTGGGCTCTAGTGACCCTGGAAATTCATCTGAAATCTCAAGAGATCTGGCATCAAGGGAATTAGCTATCCTGTTTTAGAGTAGGATGACCTCTAGCAGCCTCATGTGTCCCCACAAGCTCAGGCTTGTGGGCTGGAATATCCCTACATATTTCTGATGGGGAACTATATCAGGGAGCCTGGCTGCAGGTGAGAAGGGCCAGTGCATGCTCACTTTGTTCCCCGTGTACTTCCTGTCATCAGATTTCCAGGACTTCTAGTCCCAGAGAAATAGGCTCTATTTCATCTCAACTGGATATCTTCCTATAGCTGGTGTTACCAGCACTGCACTCCTGATGCAGAAAGTGGAAAGATGTTTGAATGAGATCCCTGGGACTCAAGGGATACTCAAGGTGTCAGAGGATACTTAAGTCACATGAGAGTGAGGTCCCCCAGGTGTCTCTCATCAGTGAACTTCCATTTGTCCTGTTAGAAAAGGCCTGGGCTTTCTCACCATGCCATCTTCCCAGGGCAGTGTTTCTCTGCATTGAGGAAGAGACTTGAATGGTGGTTACCCTCATAACCCATAGGGTCCTCCTGTCCTTATTGGACTAAGGACTTACTTGTTTGGTTTTCATGATTCCAAGCTGTGTCCATCCCACATAGCCCTGGTCATGCCAGGCTATCAAGATCCCAGAAGATCTGGTTGTGTGATCCCTGGGCAGAGGGAGACCCTTCATCAGACCTGCTTTGGAGCATGATGGACACTTTGGGCCCTTTTGTATCCCACCAGTCCCCACCCATTGCCCAAATTATGCCTGCATGGCTCTGACCTAGGGGCCAAGACCATGGAGGCTGGCTTCCATTTCTGATGGGCCTATGCATGGGCAAGTCCTGCCCTGTGCAACTTCTGCCCTTAGACTTCCCAGATTCTAGACCTAAGGCCTTTCTGACAATCATGATTTCAAATTGTCTCCCATCTCTTGTAGCCCTGGTTAGGTGTGGAGTATTAATCAAGATCCCAAGAGATCTGGCATCAGAGGAATTAGCTACTCTGTTTTAGAGCCCTTTTAGATGGGCCCTTTTAGCCCCGTGTGTACCCAGCAGTCCCCACATGTGGCCCAAATTATGCTTCCATATCCTGATTCATGGACCAAACCCAGGAGCCTGGCTGCCCCTTCAGATTGTCCAACATATGCACATTGCTATGCATGCACTTCCTACCCTCAGGCACTGTGGACTTCTAAGCTGCTGTTTACAGAGGCTGCCCCAGCTCAGCAGGCATCTTTCTGGAGTGAGGGGTTACTTACTTGCACTGCACTTGTGGTGCAGTGAGGGAAAGTTCATCTATTGCTGTGGAGAGTGGTTTGGCAATTCCTCTAAAAGTTAAAAATAGAATTACCTACCACATATCCCAACAATTTCATTCATAGGTATATTCTTAGAAGAATTAAAAATAAGGACCAAAGTGAGATATTTATATACCAGTGTTCATTACTATAGTATTCACAGTAGCCAAAATCAACCCAAGTGTCCATCAACAGGAGAATGGTTAAGTAAAATGTGGCATATATGCAAACAATGGAATATCACTCAGTAATGAAAAGAAGTGAAGTTCTGATACATGCTACAACATGGATGAACCTGAATATGTTAAGTAATCATCCAGAAATAAAGGGTCAAATATTGTGTGATTTACTCACATGAAATATTTAGAATTTGCAAAATAATAGAGACAAGGTAGATTAGAGGTTATCTGGGGCTGGGTAGGCAATCAGTGGGGAGTTATTGCTTAATGAGTACAGAGTTTCTTCTGGGGTAATGAAAATGCTTTGAAGTAGCAGTGATGCAAAGACAGTATTTTTGCTAAAATTAATACCACTGAATCATACACTTAGGTATGGTAAAATGGCATTTTTTGCTATAGACTGAATTGTGCCCCCTCCATTCATATGTTGAAACTGTAACACCCCATGTGATGGTATTTGGGAGATAGCTTTTGGGAGGTTTAGATCAGAGAATGAGGGCTGGGCCCTCAAGATGGGATTAGTGTCCTAATCAAGGAAGAGACCTTGCTTCCAGACCAAAGAGCTTGCTTTCTGCCCCACTTTTCTGCCATGGGAGGACACGGTGAGATGGCAGCTGCTTGCAAGCCAGGAAGAGAAACATAACCAGGAACCAATTCTGCCAGCATCTTGATATCGGACCTCTCAGCCTCCAGAACTCTGAGAAATAAATGTCTGTTGTTTAAGCCACTCATTCTGTTGTATTTTGTTATAGCAGCCTGAGCTAAGACATTTCATGTTATACACATTTTACCACAACAAAATCAATTGTATTCCTAAATACAAGCATCAAAGAGAGGAATTAAATAACAAAAAATAATACCACTTACAATGATATTAAAATATGTAAACCACTTAAGATTAATCTTTAAAAATGGCAGTTATCCCATGCTCAGCAATCTTCATATACTGCACATGCACCCTGCAGCCTTCTTGCCATAATACCTGTATATTTTCCAAAGATTGAACTGCCACAAGCTGTAAAACTCAGTTGCCTCATACTTTACATGGGGATAATAAAAGACTTGAATGAAAAAGCTAATAGTCATTATTTCTGAACAATGACAATATGTGTGATTTTAATTTTCTTTCATGTTTTCTTGTAGTTCTTAAATTGACTGACTGAAAGAAATCTATTTGAAGCCACTCCCCCACCCCGACCCCAGCCACACTTAGACAAAACTCACAAGTGTCTGAACTTGGCCCTAACATTTTTTTTTTCTAGGTCACGGTGCCCTACATTCTCAGAAAGTAGACCCAAACTACAAAACATATTCTTCTCTAGCCTGACCATAACCCACATCCAGGACAGGGTCCCTTGAAAAACCTGCCACTTCCTGCTCTATCTGGCCAAGAATCAACCCTCTCCCTTCACCCCCATGGGTGCAGCTGCAACCCTCTCACATCCTTAAAAATCTCCTAAAAGGCCCAGCCAGACAAAACTCCAGGCTGACATTTCTCCTGATGCCTGGCTCCTCCCCCGCCTTGGAGAGTGAATAAACTCTGTCCTGCTTGTAGCTTTACTCTTTGTGCAATTTTTTGTGCCCATGTCACCCACTTTAACACTAACATCAGAATAATTTTTTAGAGAGAAATGATATTGGTTGTTTAATATATTTAGAATTTATTCTTTTCTCTTAATTCCCACTTGATCTCTATTCTAGGTCTTCATACTTCCTGCATGAGCGTCCAATAGGTTCCACATTGTCTGGCCTTTCTATGTTGTAGTTCCTCCTGCACCCACAGCTCCTCCTCCTGCCCTTCCACCCCTCCTAAAGACTCTGGTGTTCTCTGTTGTCATTCCCATGAGACCTCCCTCACTCTAGCAGTCTGTGAGCTCAACACTGCCCCCCACAAAGCCCATGTCCTGTAGCTGTCGGGTAACTGTCCTGTGTAGGTACTTACTGCTTTCTAAACCCCTCTGTTACCTGCACAACTAGGGTAGTGATTCTTCACCTAGTTTTTTTCCACTGTGCCCAATCAGAAGCCCTCAGGCCCTGTCTGGGGCAGCAGCATTCTGTCATGGCTGCAAGCAGTAGCTTAGCTTTCACAACCTGGTACAAGTACTCAACTCTTGAAACCTCACTTTTCTCACCAATAAAATGGAGAAATTAATGTCTATGTCATAAGAATAGATGACAACAAAATAAAACAATCTGTGTAACTCAGTGGGAATAGTATGCTTGGCCTACATTAAACAATAATTTAAAAAAAAAATTAAAAAAAACAAAAAAAATAAATAAACAATAATTTTAAAGCAACTTGAATCAAACAAGAGTTTAGATCAGATGAGCCCAGGTTCCAGCCTCCACACAGCTGTTTGTTAGTCACGTACCCCCAAGCCAGTTTCTTAACTTCATAGATCTCAGTTTCCTCACTGAAAATGGGTGTAAGTATGATAATCCATTTATTCGTTTATTCATATGAACAACACCAGATTGTGTGGTACCTACATTAGGCACTGTGTTGAAGGGTAGGAATGCAAAGACAAGAAAGGAGCACTTCTGTCATCGGGGGCACATAGCCACCTAGAAAACAGACAGCAGAATCATAGTCCTGGCTACATATTGAAGTCCCCTGAGAAGATTAAAAAATCCTGATGCTGGGCTCTGCCCAGGAATTCTGAGAGGAGGTCTTGAGGTCTGGCTTTAGCATAGATTCAGAGCTTCCCCGTCGACCCCAATAAGTAGTACACATCTACAACTGCTGCTTTAGTCACTCTCAGAGAATTTCTTCACACCTAATTTGCTGCAGGACATTTCTCTCAGAGATTGTTTGATGTACTGAGGACACAGAGGTGGGGTGGTCTCCAATCCTGGGATAGGGTGTCCCAATTCCCACACACTTTATGTCAGCTCAAAGTGAGTCAGAAGTTCCACTGGAGGTCTGCTGGCTGGGTAGGCTCCAATCTCATCAATTTACAACTGATAACAAGAAGGAGTCTTCCCCAGAGCTAATGATGTGCTGCCCCTCACTAGGCTTTCAGCTGTTCCCAGGCAGCCTCTTCCAGCTGGGCCTTATTAATCAAGCATCCCGGCTCCTCTGCCGTGAAATGCAAAACTCATTTTAATAATACCTGTAAGTAAATAAGAGTAAATGACAGGAAGCTGAGAAATAGCTATCAGCAGCTTTCTACCCGTAGGCCATCAGCCCTTTCCCCCTGGAGCTGACTTTAGGTCCTAAGCAAACAGCCAGATATGGGGCGTTTCGTTCCTATTTCTAGACAGTAAGTCCCGTCTTGCCGGCAAGACATTTCCTTTCCTTTTCCTACAGTTTCCTTATAAAGTGCTTATTTTCAAAATCTTATTTGACATAGAAAATATGATTTCTGAGAGTTGCTTTCAAAAACTCCAGAAAAAAAAATGGGGGTGGGATACAGAATAAATAAGACTGGCAAAGGTTGATGTTTAATCGATGAACCCCAGTTTACTGAATCATTATCCTGGCTTTGGTGTATGTTCAAAAAATGCCCAGAATACAAAATTTAATGAAAGAAGCTATGGGGGAAAATTAGATTTTAGATACTACTCTTATAATTTTAATGTTTCAGAAAGGTTTGGATTTGTTATCATATAAACTCATGTTTTAAATCTTCTTATTCAAAGAAATATAATCCCTTAGATTATACATAGTTTTATTTTAGTGTACAAGTTATTTTGCCCAAAGTTTCCATTGATTTAAAGTCATAAATTATTCTTACTTTTACATATAACTAAATTATGTAGTTACTAAGTAATAACAATTAAGTTTAAAAGTATATTTGTCATGACTCCAGTTACACGTTTCCATGAAGGTGTGAGGTGTCTTCTTCCACATAGTTCCCCCAGCCAGGTCTGCTGGTTCTGACGTGGTCCTGGCAGCTCACACAACTAGTCCTTGGGAAGCTCACTAATTTCCTGTTGCTTTATATAATAGCCTTTTTAATAAACCTCACATTTAAAGGTCCAAAAATTAATCAGTATCAAAGACTATTTCATCCTTGGAGGAAGCATGTTATTTTTAGAAAGCCATTTTTATACTAAAATCACAACAATTTGCCCCAGAGCTTATTTTTATTTATTTATTTATTTATTTTTGCCTCAGAGTTTAAAGTATCCTCTTCAAAGATTATAAAAGGGTCCCAGTCCTTATTTTGGCAATCACTCCCTTCTTGGATTTAGAGCTTAACATCAGACCACCAATGGGGCAGTCACCTCAGACTGCATTCAGTGGCCTTCACAAACTAAGCACATTGTAGACTTCTCATAAAATCTGTACACTACATATTGAAGTTGTAACTGCTCCAAGGGACTTAGACTAAGCCTCTGTTGCCTCTCCTTTTACATAGGGGATAATAAAACACTTTCCCAGAGGCATGCTGTAGTAAATGGGTAATGTAGATGGTATATTCACCACCGTGCTGGACACAGAGAAAAGGCTCAGTCTGTGGAGGTATCAATACATCCTCAGAAAGCAGGTGTTGAAATGTCTCCCTTTATATTCATGATTCCCAGTCAAGACTTTCGGGACCCATGCCTGCTGGTTATGTTCCACACGATGGCTCCCTCCCTTCTCTATCTGGGCCCTTACCATCAAGCACAAAGGTATGCAATATAAAATATAAAATATAAAATTTCCATTTTCCTGTGAACATTTTTTTCATGCTGGGATTTTAATTTTGGGTTTTTGTTTTTTTCAGTGAGGAAAAGACTTGTTGCCTTAGCCACCAATGTTTGACATCAGGGTTGACCATTCCTGCTGCTTTCAGCACTGTTAACACTACTGAGGAGAGAATCAGGCCTAGTCTCCAGCCCCCACCCCGCCCCCGCCAGGTCTCATTGAGAGGACAGCCTGGAGGCTCAGCATGGGCCTGCCTGTCACAGCAGGTCACTGCCTAATGGGCTTCCACAGCAGAACCCAGAGATCTCACTGCTATTTCTCACAGCCTAGGGAACGGGTAGGAAATATCTGTATCTTCTTTCCTTATCCATCTTATGTCTTAATACAGTTATTCCAGGACCTGGAGTAAAGATACTTTTAAACACAAAACCCAGTAAGACTGGACTTCCTTGGAAACTGGTCTCAGCTAATGTATTGATTAGAGAAGGAGCTTCTCACACCAGACTTGCCAGTGTGAAAATGACCTGGAGCTACCCTGTCAGGTAAGGACACAGATCATCCAGATCTGAGAGTCAAGAGGGGGCATTTAAAAGCTTCCAGAATAAACTGCAATGCATGCACAATTGTTCCATCCCATTAAGGGACACAAAGACTTCGTTGGTCTCAAAATCTTTCTAAGTCATGACAACATTGACATGTTAACATTAACATATCTACAAGTTACAAAATGATGACATAATATTATACATTAAATACTGCATATACTTACATTTATATGATTATATGATTGCTTTACCTTTTAAACACGTAATTTTCTACCTATGCTTTTAATATTTTAAAATTCAATAATTTTCTTTAAATATTCTAGGCTTCTGTTTTTTGTCAGTTTGGCATTATGGAACATACACTTGGGAAACAACAGTAAGAAGCATTTTATTTATACTGTCTTTTTATCACATATTTATTTCTTAATCATTAAGTCTCATATTTTCAATGTTTTTAAAAGGTAACAGAGAAGAAATCAACAATGCTACAACCCAGAAGCTCCAGCAGAAAACACTCAACTGGACCCTGAATAATTTGGGGGAGGTGAACGGGAACGGAGATGGCTGGAGGCCCCAGGATACACGTCCCTACTTCCATGCTTTCCAAGATCGTAAGCCGTGATGTCGCCCAAAATACCTTTGTGGTCATCTCCATCAGTGGCTTCTCAGTCTAGATCTGAGAAAAACCTGGAGTAAATTAAGGATAAAATGAGAAATCCAACACAGCACATTTTATCATCTTCAGATGCTGCACTATAAAGTGGAAAATATTCCCTAGCGAGGTGTTCTTTTGCTCTGAAACAGGTTTTACTATTTCATTGGTAAAATGTTGCATTTGCTCATGTCTAGCGAACTGTGATTTAGATATATTCAAAACAACTCCTCCTCTCAAGATGATAGCAGACTTTTGCTAGGCTTATTGCAGACTCTCAGGCTCCAGACCCCAGGCCCTGGCGCGGGGAGGAGTCCCTCTGGCGGGAAGGAGGGGTGGGGGGTTTTCTTACAGCCATCGAACCCGTGGGTGGTCCCCGCCCTGGAGGCCTGTTTTTAATCATTGTCAGGGGAACTCGCAGCTTGACTTTAACATGTGAAGGGAAGGGAAAGAGAAAATCGTGCTTACAGTCGGGGCAGGGTTTCTCGCCGGGGACCTCGAACTGGTTCCTGACCCTCTGGTACCCCTGGCAGTTTGTTTTTGATCCTTAAATCAAGAAGTAGGGTTTACCTGAGCAAACACACTTGGCAGGGGGTTAAATTTTATTGCCTCTCCGAGGCAATCTCGTGAGGCCCTCCCGGGGATACACTAACGCTGAGGGCCGGACCGTCGGCGGACACTGATGCCCAGGTGCCCCCCGGTAGGTGCCTCCTCGCCGCCGCGCTGCTGCAGGAACGGCGGCACCTGCGTGCTGGGCAGCTTCTGCGTATGCCCCGACCCCTTCACCGGCCGCTACTGCGAGCACGACCAGAGGCACAGGTGGGCGCTTGCACCCGCGGACTGCGCGGTGGGCGGAGGCCTGGGAGCCCGCGCGGGGGCGGGCGGGGGGGGGCCGGCCCGGAGCGCGCGGGGGACAGGACGGGCGGGGCGTGGAGCGGAATGGGCGTGGGGAGCGCGCGCGAGGGCAGCGCTGACCCCGCGTCTGTCTCATCAGCGACTGCGGCGCACTAATGCACGGAGCCTGGACGGTCCGCGGCTGCCGCCTCTGCAGGTGTGTCTTCGCAGCCCTGCACTGCCTCCCTGGCCAGACACCTGGCAGCTGCGGTAAGAAGACCCGCGTCCTGTGCACACAGTCCACGCACGCGGGCCATTGCTCCTTTGTATCTACCAATTCGTAGAGGTCTAGCTGTGCCAGGCGACACAGAAATGAGCAGACTTAGAAAAGTCACATTCGTTGTGAATCACATGGCACATTATCATTATTATTTAAAAATATTCCTAAGTTTACTCTGCCCCAATTGCTTGGTTTAAATCTGATTTCCGAACACTGCCCTTTCAGTAAGCAGCATTTGGGGGAGCACACACGCTGGTAAGCAGAGCCAAGCCTGTCAGCTTGCCCGATGAAATCTCCAGTTGATGTCCCTACACCACACCAACACCATCTCCTTAACTGTGCAATAAGGAGGACACTGGGGCAGGACAGGAACAGGCACGGATGGCCAGGCGCCATCAGAGCCAAACAGACATTGCTCCAGAGAAGGAAGGTACCTTGTAACCACAGCCCAGGTGGGCCACGCATATTAAAAGCCAGGAGGGTGTGAGGAATCTACCGGGTAAACACTCCTTTGTGAGAATTCTGAGCAGTGAGCAAACTCAATGCAAATGTTTCACTTGTAAAGCTCAGTAAGGAATTGCCTGGGTCAGAAAACAGATAAAACACTCTGCTGTTGACCTTGGTCAGGCCTAGGGGCACAGGGAAACAAGGCACAGCATTTCAATCCCACTTCCTGCCTCCTCTCACCTCTTCGGCATGCTCCAACCAGACTCCAGTGAGGAGCACACTTAATGAACGCTCAGCTTCCAATCCTCCTCCTGCTCCCTCTTCTGCAGCCTTGGGTAGGATTAGCTATCAAGGGATCCTTAATGAAGGTAAAGCCCATTAACCTCACTTCCGGCCCCTCCCTCTCATCTAGCTGGGCGTGGTGTGGGCAATGCCAGTAGGGAGAGTGTAGTTATAGTACAGTATTGCAAAATGTTGCATCTTTTCCTTCGTCTTTCTGCCTACCACATTTCCCAAATCTTTCCCTCTCCTTCCACTTGCTGGGCTTATGCCCCTGACTCACTAGCTGCTCCTTTTGTGGCCCAGAGAAAGGAGGATGCAAACTAGGGAACAGGTATTGGGATTCCAAGTGGGACTTGTGTGGTCCTACAGGTGAAGTCATTTCCTGCATGCCATTGGTGCTCCCAGCTGTAATGTGGGGAAAGGGCCATCTGTGATCATGTCCAGTCTCCTATGCAAGTCCAGCTTGGGTTCAGAAGCAGCAGGGCAGAGACTAGATTCCAGACTACCTGCTTACTATTTTTATATCCTTGGAAACATTCAAGTCTGGGAATGCTATCTTCCAAGGACAGTAACAATGGCTCCTAAATGTAGCTTCTGCTCATCACAGTTGAACAAAATAGTCATTTCAGAGTAATTTTTCAGGTGCCGAAAGGACAGTAACACTTTTGTACTGTTTGATCCATTGATCCTTCCTCAGGGCATGACTGCAGTGGCCGTGCTGACAGTGGTTATGATGACATGAGAGATGATGAAGATAATGATGATGGCTCTCAGTATATTTCAGGCACTTTATACACTTTATTCCATTTAATTCTCTTAAGCCCATAAAGTAGGTATTATTATACTTTTTATATTTGAGGAAACAGGCTTACAGGAGTTAATTCCTAATAGCTAATAAACAGGGTCTGATATTTTTTCTTTTTTTTTTTTTAAGATTTTATTTATTTATTCAAGAGAGACACAGAGAGAGGCAGAAACATAGGCAGAGGGAGAAGCAGGCTCCCCATGGGGAATGCAATGTAGGACTCGATCCCAGGACTGTGGGATCATGACCCGAGCCAAAGGCAGATGCTCAACCGCTGAGCCACCCAGGTGTCCCTGATATTTTTTTCTTAAGAGATAATCACAAAAGGCTAATTGTTAATTTAGAAATAATATATTTTGTAACATTAGTTATTTAAAAATACTGTAAATAAACATACCATAGCATATTTATATAATTAATATTCTATGAATATTAACAATATTAATCTATGAATAAAACTGCTACCGTATTGAGATATAATTTGCAGATAACATTATATCAGTTTCAGGTGTATAACATAGTGATTTGTTACTTGTGTATATTGTGAAATGATCACCACACTGTCTAGTTAACATCCATCACCTCACATAGTTGTTTTTTTCTTGTGATGAGAACTTTAAGATCTACTCTCTTAACAACTTTCAAATATAATTTTATTAACTATAGTGACTACTATACATTACATCCCCATAAGTAATTTTACAACTGGAAATCTGTACATTTTGATATTTGATCCTCACCCACTTTGCCCACCTACCAGCCTACTAAGATTGGCAATCACCAAATTTCTTGTACCTATGAGTTGTTGTTTTTTTTTTTTTTAAGATTCCACATATAAGTAAGAGCATATGGTATTTGTCTTTCTCTGTTTGATTTATTTAACATAACACCCTCAAGTTCCATCCACGTTGTCACAAATAGCAAGATTTCCTTTTTTTATATGGCTGAAAAATATACCATTGTGTGTGTTTGTGTTATCTACATGTCATATGTTTTCTTTTATCTACATTTATATCATATTTATATCATTATATTTATACATATTTACATCATATATTTTCTTTGTCCATCCATCAGCATACACTTAGATTGCTTCCATATTTTGGCTATTGTAAATATGCAATGAACACAAAAGTACCTATATTTTTTAGTTAATATGGTTGTTTCCTTTTGAAAAATCCCCAGAGGTGGAATTGCTGGATCATATGGAGCTCTATTTTTAATTTTTTAAAGAACCTCCATACCGGTTTCCATAATGGCTGTACCAATTTACATTCCCACCCAACAGTGCAGAGGGTTCATGATGTGAATCTTAACTACTGTGCCATTTCTCTACTCTTCCTATAAGAATAATTATCAATATAAACTAAAGAAGATAATTTTGACAGTGTTATTTAGAATATTGAAAATATGGCCATATTATTTTTTATAAGATTTTACTTATTTATTCATGAGAGACACAGAGACAGAGAGAGACAGAGACAGAGAGAGACACAGGCAGAGGGAGAAGCAGGCTCCATGCAGGGAACCCGATGCAGGACTTGATCTTGGGACTCCAGGATCATGCCCTGAGCATGAAGGCAGACACTCAACTGCTGAGCCACCCAGGCGTCCTAAATATGGCCATATTCTAAATCTAACAGCAAAGTAATAGGTAATTGAATGTTTTAAATCCTTTAATAGGATGTTATGAGGATTTTGAAGAACATATGGAAAATTATGTTTATAATATAATTATAATGATGTGAAAGGATACATCTGGACGGGAGAATCACAAATAGATAACAACACATTACAAAATCATGACCCTCTTGGCACCTCCAGGGACCTGAGGGCCAAAAGATCTCCAAGGGCTCTTCTTGCTCTGATGTTCTTTGGGTCCAAGAATGACAGGCTTTCATAATCCCAAATATAATGTCTTTTCAAGGACCTGTTTTTCCATTCTTACTCAGAAGAACACTGCAAGTTTCTCAGTTTTCTTTTGTAAAATGAGGATAACCTATGCTCTATCCTCACATAGATGTTGAAGGATAAAATAATCTTGTTAGTGTGAGCTATTTTGCCATTTTTCTGCTCCGTGACCTAAAATAATGTTTTGTGAATAATAATTCCGAATATTGAATGGATGATCTTTGACCAATTATTTTATTTTATTTTATTTTATTATTTTATTTTATTTTATTTTATTTTATTTTATTTTATTTTATTTTATTTATTTTATTTTCTGTTTTTTTTCTTTGACCAATTAATTCCAAATACAGCTCCAAAGAAGAAATTGCTCCATATAAGCAATTATCTATTATTATATTGCAATTAAAAGAAATCATTTTTAGTATTCTAAAACCAGTATGCTTGAGGCAGGCAACTGTCATTATCTCTACCATTTTCTTCATTTACATTTCTTAATTTTGCATTTAAAGAGACAGTGTAGCATAATGGAAAAATCATGAAAATCCCTCCAAAATACGTGTTCAAATCCCAAAATATACTTTTTATAATATTTATGATTTTTATGAAATGTTGAATAATTTGTGTTTCAGTCTCTGCAACTGCAAAATTAGAGCTGAATATTTACCCCACTGATTTGTTAAGATGAAAAGGCACTGTACCTGTTACATATTATGCACATAATAAATTCTTACTTTATTATTATCATCAACAGTATTCAAGTCAATATAATGAGATTTTAAAAATTATTTTTTGATCTATCATTTATATACTGATGTGTGTTTTTCAGGTTGTGAACAACATTCACTAATTTAGGGGCATTAAGGGTTAAAAAAAAAAAAACAAGCTTCCATCTAGCAGGGTCTTTGCTTAGTGTTGAGCTGGGCCAAAAACTCATTATATTAAGAGGGTAATTCTTCCCACACATAGCCCCAAAGAATTATTTCATTAGCCTCAAGAACAAGTTTGGTGCCCTAAAATTTTAGGTTTAAGTTCTGACACAGTGAAGTAGCAAACTCAAGTACCTTCAGGGGTAAACAGATAATGTGAATGTCAGGTTGGGGTCAGATCAAGCCTCACCTCATGCTTCGAACTCAGTTTTTAAAAAGTACATTTCTGGCACCAACCAACCCAAACAAGCAAACAAACATTTTAGGGCCAGAACCATCCTGAAGGCCAATGGGAGAGATGGCCCTCCAGGGTCCTGGCCCCGGGTCAGCTCCAAGTGTGCTGTGTTGGAAAGAGAGACCCTTTGTTTTGCCTTCTGGGGACATTCTCCCATTGCCATTTCAATGCGTAAGATTCTCTGGGTGTCATGGCAGGAGAGGAAGCCATCTGGCTCCCAGAGGTATCTGCAAATTGGAAAGTTTTAGGAGTGCTGGATCTGGACCTCAATTCAAATATGACATTAGCCTCATTCAGGGTGGTCTCCAGACTTTTTTTTTTTTTAATTTCCCACTCCACTCCAGTAAAAACACTTGAGTATATTCCCCATTCAGTGGTAGTGAGACAGTTGCCATGCTGAGCATGTACAAACTTGAATTTACTTATATCTTCTTTTTCACATATGCACAGGATTAATACACATGATAGAAATCTTTGCTATGTCTAACCAAGTCTATAAAAGGCCTTTTGATAAGTATATAATAAAAATCCTAGATTATAGTCAGTCATCCACAGATAGCAGAGTTTCCCTCTTGGTATGATGTGAAATAATGGCTATAGAACAGTTGATTCAGTAGATTCTAATAAGTACAGTAAATATTAGTAAAGCTTAGTTTTAAATTTTCCTATAAATATATAGTTCTAGTATTTTCTCTCTAAGCTCAGTGGATGACCTGGGGCCTCTTGAGAGGGACATCACATGGTGCTCACAGCCCCAATTTGGTGAACCCTGCTTGCAGGACTGACTTGGTCTAGCCAAATTCACAAAGCTGACTAAAACAAAGGCCTTTGAATTTCTATACAAGAAATAACTGCCAACAGGGTCTTAATCCTTTCCTGTAGGCAGCCTATTTCCTTCCACTAGGGGAGAGTCAACACAGAAGCTCAGTATGGGCTGATGCCTTTCTCACTTGAATAGCTTCTTATGCTGTGAGCACCTGTTTTATTTAGCATCAGCTTTTCTGGAACATTCTCTGAGCCCAGAAGTTAAGTTTCCTGTTTTGTGAAGTTTTGGCACTCTGGAACAACCCTCTCCCAAGGTAAGGTGGTATGTAAAAGTGGTACCCAGGCCTAGAGTAGGCCAGACCTCAGTCTTATCCTGAATCTAGTCTCTTGGATGGTCCCACCATAGCCCACCTGTGAATAGGTATAGAATGGGTACCTGTTGCAGTTGCTTGTCATCATTACTTGTTAACTTCCACTGTTTCATGCTCACCACAGGTTCTCACATTCAGAGAGCATCTCCTGAAGGTATTGCAGAGGGCAGGACCAGGCAGGCCAGTCTGGGGTGGGGTCAGGGGGAGGAAGGTAGGAAGTATACCAGGTTGACCTCTGCCAGGCAGTCCTAGAGAGAAGTTCTCTGTAGTGCCTTTTCTCATCTGCATGCTTACCTGCCAAGCCAACCCCACACATAGGCCCAGATTTGCTTGTGAGAATGCTTTAGTGGAGTTGGCACCCTTGCCCGTGGGGCTTGGCAGCTTCACATAGTCATTATTCAGCAGGGACTTTAGCTGAGAGCCTGGGTTCTGCTACCCCAGGGACTCCCAGCTAACACCTTTGGGGTGGAGTCCCAACCATACAGAAAGCTGGACTCACAGACCCTTAGGACTAGAGTGAGACCCTACTGTTGAGGAACCACACTGTGGCAGCAAGGAAAGTGAGCACCTTGGGGTGCTGCACCAACCCCCAGAATGCTATGAAGCTGTTCATTTTTGTAACTTCCTCTGTAGAAGTAGTAGCCATTGCTTTAGGGATGGGTGCTTTCCTCCTGTTTAATAAGTAGTCCCTAATCAAGGAAATGGTATAAGGACTAATTTTGGGAAAAGTTGGACCTTCTTTGCAACACATAGATGCAAGTTGTTTTATTTTATTGTATTTCAAATCAGATCTATTTGCCCCTGATTGCTAAATGACTTGTGTGGAATTCTCTGAAAAATCACCTTTGGTCAGCTCATAAGTAAATGAGAGAGCTGAAGGGCTGTTTCTTTCTTAAGCCCTAAAAACAATTCTCTTTCAGTTCTCTAAGTTCCACAAAAATCCCATATAAAAGCTAAAGGAAGGCACAGCTTCCTTGAACAGCCACTCCCACAGTGGAGCTTCCTTCTGCTGCCAGGTGAGCCCACTGTTGGCATGGTGGGGCTGTGCTTTGGAAGGGCTCTGCAGCAGAGCCCCAGCAGCAAAGTCTAATGAGGAGGTTCCAGCAGAATAGGGCCTTTATCAGAGCAGGTGCAGACATCTCTATTTCAGTTTCTTAAAGCCAGTCTGTAACAATGTGTCTTACACACTTGGTATTTTTTTTCAGACCTGGAAGATTTTCTTGCTGCACACTCTGATGGACTAAGTGCACAACTAAGCTCACAACGCATGCTGAGTGTTCTCTTCCTCCTTCCGTGCTTGCTCTTACAAACCATCCTGAGTGAAGGGGGAGACTGCTAACTAAACCGTAGAGGACTTAATCTGCAGTTCCACACTGGCAGAACCTTGGCGTCACCAGCACAGCTTGAGTAAGCATGGTCCTCTATGGGAAAACCAGGACTTGTGCATCCTCTCATTTTCTGTTGTAGGTAATAGATTTTCTACATTTCCTATAAACTGAAGCATGAGATGAATATTTTTATTGTTCAATAAATATCCTCATGAAAGAGATTTTCTTGATTCTCTAAGTCTTATTTCAAGGGTCTGTCACTTAGACGCCTTGTGAGTAAACACTTGTGCTGGGGCCTATTCAACTCTAAATTATCTCTGATTTCGGAGTAAACTGAGCATGTGGCCCCTCCCAAATGACAACTATTCCTTGAGCACCCCTTCATCCTCCACACACATGGATAAACCATGGATAGGGCAATGCTGCACTGTTCGACTCCCCCACTACTCTCTAAGTCCTTGGGAGGCAGACATAGCACCACATGTGGTGTACTCTGGGTCTGGCAAAGAGCTGCAGCCTAAAAAACGCTTCATTGATAAGGAAGACAAGAAAGGGGAGGGAGGGTGAGAAGGTGGGAGCCAAGACTTGAGTCTGACAGCCTGTCAACCCACCTCCTTTTCTGTAGCTTCCTCTACTAACCAGCTCCTTTGTGACATGCTTTCCAGGGCAATTAGCACTTACTGGGATTATCACCAATCTCCTTAAAAGGGGAAGATTTTACAGAGCAGAACCCATTCTAAAGGCAAGGCAGAGAGAGAATTTAGCAAAAAGGGTTACATGCTCAGGTTCTAGGCTAGCCCTCCTCTCTTGGAGTCCAGTCATCTGACAGCCAGCCAGGCAAGCACAGCTTACTTGCAATAGTCCAGCCACCAAATCTTGTTACTTACTCAAACTTGCACATGCTGTGCCTTGCTTTTTGTCCCCAAATCTGCCTTGCTCTGTTGAGCCTGGGAACAGTTTACATATAGTGATTGCGTAGGGAGATGAACACATGAGAGGAGGGTGATAGGTTTCTTAAAGCCTTGGTGGGGGGAGCTTTGAAACAACCCCAAGGGATGTATTCTTCTGAACAATGAGATGCCATCCAGAATCTGGTATGATGGGATATATCAGTTTAGATCAAGACAGACGTTACCATCTAGTCTCCATTAAGTTTCTATAATCAATGTGTAAACAAGGAATAGAGAGTGGAAAAGGTAGTTAATGATTAATCATACATGGGGCTGAGAGGAGCATAAAACATAAGTAAGGAACATAACAGAAAAACGACATAAAACTAAGTTAATAAGGTAATTCATACAATTATGGTACTGCTTATGCTTTCAAAACAGGTCCAGCAAGCATCCAGCCTCAATCTGAACCCCAATCTGAAATTTGTGAAAAAGTAAAGGGACTGAAGGGCCCATCTTGTATCAGTTGCATAGCACTTGGGAGTCAGGCATTACTAAGCTGGATCTGTCAACTACATTAGCTATCTAATAATCACAGCCCTGTTTGAGCAGTTACTCAACTAGAACTCAGATGAGTGAAAACAAGAATTTACATTATTCAGGTAAATAAGAATAAAATTGAAGCAAGAAAAGGACTCTGGAATAGATAAAACAGTCTGTATTAATATATTAATTGATCAAGATATTGATACTTTATAAGGCTTATGGAATTTCATTTAAAATGTTCACAGCTGGGGGTGGGGCAAGACGGAGGAGTAGGGCCCCCAAGTCACCTGTCCCCACCAACTTCTCTAGATAACTTTCAAATCATCCTGAAAACTTTTGAATTTCACCTGAGATTTAAAGAGAGAACAGAAGGGGAGGGGCAAGATGGTGGAAGAGTAGGGTCCCCAAGTCACCTGTACCCACCAAATCACCTAGATAACCCGCAAATCATCCTGAAAATACGAATTTGGCCTGAGATTTAAAGAGAGAACAGCTGGAACGCTACAGTGAGAAGAGTTCGCGCTTCTATCAAGGTAGGAAGACGGGGGGAAAAGAAATAAAGGAACAAAAGGCCTCCAAGGGGGAGGGGCCCCGCGAGGAGCCGGGCTGAGGCCGGGGCGAGTGTCCCCAGGACAGGAGAGCCCCGTCCCGGAGAAGCAGGAGCTGCACCAACTTTCCCGGGCGGAAAGGGGCCCGCAGGGAGTTGGAGCAGGACCCAGGAGGGCGGGGATGCCCTCGGGCTCCCGGGGACACTAACAGACACCTGCGCCCTGGGAGAGTGCGCCGAGCTCCCTAAGGGCTGCAGCGCGCACGGTGGGACCCGAAGCAGCTCGGAGGGGCTTGGGCGGCGGCTCTGTGCAGAGGGGGCTGCGGGGCGGGAGCGCGAATCCAACAGCGCAGGCCCCGGAGCACAGGGCGCCGGGACACAGCCTAGGATCCGGCCTCCCCCAGGACAGGCAGAGGCCGGGAGGGCCCAGGACAAAAGGATGCTCCTGCCCGGAGCTGAGCAGATCAGCGGCCCCACCCCGGAGCCTCCAGGCCCTGCAGACTGAGAGCTCTGGAGCTACTGCGGGAGCTGACTCCAGGGCTGCAGAGCTGGCCCCGCCACTGCGGTTGTTCCTCCTGGGGCCTCACGGGGTAAACAACCCCCGCTGAGCCTCACAGTGGCCTCACCAGGTAAGCAGCTTAAACTTTACTCACTGAGCCCTGCACTAGGCAGGGGGCTGAGCAGCTCCCCCAAGTGTTAACACCTGAAAATCAGCACAACAGGCCCCTCCCCCAGAAGACCAGCTAGACAGAAGGGAAAAACAAATTATTGACCAAGCTGCACTGGAGTGTTCCAGGGGAAGTCAAGGGACTTACAGTATACAGAATCAGAGGATACTCCCCCTTGTTTTTTTTTTTTTTATTTGTTTCCTTCCCCCACTTTTTTTTCTTTTCTTTTTTTCTCTTTTTCTCTTTTTTTCTTCCTTTTTTTCTTTATTTGTTTTTCTTTCCTTCTTTCTCTTCTCTCTTTTTCTCCTTTTCCGAATACAACTTGTTTTTGGCCACTCTGTACTGAGCAAAATGACTAGAAGGAAAACCTCACCTCAAAAGAAAGAATCAGAAACAGTCCTCTCTCCCACAGAGTTACAAAATTTGGATTACAATTCAATGTCAGAAAGCCAATTCAGAAGCACTATTATAAACCTACTGGTGACTCTAGAAAAAAGCATAAAGGACTCAAGAGACTTCATGACTGCAGAATTTAGATCCAATCAGGCAGAAATTAAAAGTCAATTGAATGAGATGCAATCCAAACTAGAAGTCCTAACGATGAGGGATAACGAGGTGGAAGAACGAGTGACATAGAAGACAAGTTGATGGAAAAGAAGGAAACTGAGGAAAAAAGAGATAAACAATTAAAAGACCATGAGGATAGATTAAGGGAAATAAACGACAGCCTGAGGAAGAAAAACCTACGTTTAATTGGGGTTCCCGAGGGTGCCAAAAGGGACAGAGGTCCAGAATATGTATTTGAACAAATCATAGCTGAAAACTTTCCTAATCTGGGAAGGGAAACAGGCATTCAGATCCAGGAAATAGATCCCCCCTAAAATCATTACAAACCGTTCAACACCTCGACATTTAATAGTTAAGCTTGCAAATTCCAAAGATAAAGAGAAGATCCTTAAAGCAGCAAGAGACAAGAAATCCCTAACTTTTATGGGGAGGAGTATTAGGGTAACAGCAGACCTCTCCACAGACACCTGGCAGGCCAGAAAGGGTTGGCAGGATATATTCAGGGTCCTAAATGAGAAGAACATGCAACCAAGAATACTTTATCCAGCAAGGCTCTCACTCAGAATGGAAGGAGAGATAAAGAGCTTCCAAGGAAAAAAAAAAAAAAAAGAGCTTCCAAGGGAGGCAGGAACTGAAAGAATATGTGACCTCCAAACCAGCTCTGCAAGAAATTTTAAGGGGGACTCTTAAAATTCCCCTTTAAGAAGAAGTCCAATGGAACAATCCACAAAATAGGGACTGAATAGATATCATGATGACATTAAACTGATATCTTTCAATAGAAACTCTGAATGTGAACGGGCTTAATGACCCCATCAAAAGGTGCAGGGTGTCAGACTGGATAAAAAAGCAGGACCCATCTATTTGCTGTCTACAAGAGACTCATTTTAGACAGATGGACACCTACAGCCTGAAAATAAAAGGTTGGAGAACCATTTACCATTCAAATGGTCCTCAAAAGAAAGCAGGGGTAGCCATCCTTATATCAGATAAACTAAAATTTACCCCGAAGACTGTAGTGAGAGATGAAGAGGGACACTATATCATACTTAAAGGGTCTACCCAACAAGAGGACTTAACAATCCTCAATATATATGCCCAGAGTGTGGGAGCTGCCAAATATATCAATCAATTAATAACCAAAATTAAGACATACTTAGATAATGATACAGTTATACCTGGGGACTTCAATCTAGCCCTTTCTACACTCGATAAGTCTTCTAAACACAACATCTCCAAAGAAATGAGAGCTTTAAATGATACACTGGACCAGATGGATTTCACAGATATCTATAGAACTTTACATCCAAACTCAACTGAATACACATTTTTCTCAAGTGCACATGGAACTTTCTCCAGAATAGACCACATACTGGGTCACAAATCGGGCCTGAACCGATACCAAAAGATTGGGATTGTCCCCTGCATATTCTCAGACCATAATGCCTTGAAAGTAGAACTAAATAACAACAAGAAGTTTGGAAGGACCTCAAACACGTGGAGGTTAAGGACCATCCTGCTACAGGATGAAAGGGTCAACCAGGAAATTAAGGAAGAATTAAAAAGATTCATGGAGACTAATGAGAATGAAGATACAACCATTCAAAATCTTTGGGATACAGCAAAAGCAGTCCTGAGGGGGAAACACATCACAATAAAAGCATCCATCCAAAAACTGGAAAGAACTCAAATACAAAAGCTAACCTTGCACCTAAAGGAGCTAGAGAAGAAGCAGCAAACAGATCCTACACCCAGCAGAAGAAGAAAGTTAATAAAGATTCGAGCAGAACTCAACAAAATTGAGACCAGAAGAACTGTGGAACAGATCAACAAAACCAGGAGTTGGTTCTTTGAAAGAATTAATAAGATAGATAAACCATTAGCCAGCCTTATTAAAAAGAAGAGAGAGAAGACTCAAATTAATAAAATCATGAATGAGAAAGGAGAGATCACCAACAATGCCAAGGAAATGCAAACGAATAAATTACGCAATCTAGAAGAAACGGATGCATTTCTGGAAAACCACAAACTACCAAAACTGGAACTGGAAAAAATAGAAAACCTGAACAGGCCAATAACCAGGGAGGAAATTGAAGCAGTCATCAAAAACCTCCCAAGACACAAAAGTCCAGGGCCAGAGGCTTCCCTGGGAAATTCTATCAAACATTTAAAGAAGAAACCATACCTATTCTACTAAAGCTGTTTGGAAAGATAGAAAGAGATGGAGTACTTCCAAATTCATTCTATGAGGCCAGCATCACCTTAATTCCAAAACCAGACAAAGACCCCACAAAAAAGGAGAATTATAGACCAATATCCCTGATGAACATGGATGCAAAAATTCTCAACAAGGTACTAGCCAATAGAATCCACAATACATTAAGAAGATTATTCACCATGACCAAGTGGGATTCATACCCGGGATGCAAGGCTGGTTCAACACTCATAAAGCAATCAATGTGACTGATCATATCAGCAAGAGAAAAACCAAGAACCATATGATCCTCTCAATAGATGCAGAGAAAGCATTTGACAAAATACATTTTGTCATCCATTCCTGATCAAAACTCTTCAGAGTGTAGGGATAGAGGGAACATTTCTCAGAATCTTAAAAGCCATCTATGAGAAGCCCACAGTAAATATCATTCTCAGTGGGGAAACACTGGGAGCATTTCTCCTAAGATCAGGAACACGACAGGGATGTACAGTCTCACCACTGCTATTCAACATAGTACTAGAAGTCCTAGCCTCAGCAATCAGACAACAAAAAGACATTAAAGGCTTTCAAATTGCAAAGAAGAAGTCAAACTCTCCCTCTTCGCCGATGACATGATACTCTACATAGAAAACCCAAAAGACTCCACACCAAGATTGCTAGAACTCATAAAGCAATTGGGCAGTGTGTCAGGATACAAAATCAATGCCCAGAAGTCAGTGGCATTTCTATACACTAACAATGAGACTGAAGAAAGAGAAATTAAGGAGTCAATCCCATTTACAATTGCACCCAAAAGCATAAGATACCTAGGAGTAAACCTAACCGAAGAGGTAAAGGGTCTATACCCTAAAAACTATAGAACGCTTCTGAAAGAAATTGAGGAAGACACAAAGAGATGGAAAAATATTCCATGGTCATGGATTGGCAGAATTAATATTGTGAAAATGTCAATGTTACCCAGGGCATTTTACACATTTAATGCAATCCCTATCATAATAGCATTGACTTTCTTCAGAGAGTTAGAACAAATTATTTTAAGATTTGTGTGGAATCAGAAAAGACCCCGAATAGCCAGGGGAATTTTAAAAAAGAAAACCATATCTGGGGGCATCACAATGCCAGATTTCAGGTTGTACTACAAAACTGTGGTCATCAAGACAGTGTGGTACTGGCACAAAAACAGACACATAGATCAATGGAACAGAATAGAGTACCCAGAAGTGGACCCTCAACTTTATGGTCAACTAATATTTGACAAAGGAGGAAAGACTATCCACTGGAAGAAAGACAGTCTCTTCAGTAAATGGTGTTGGGAAAACTGGACATCCACATGCAGAAGAATGAAACTAGACCACTCTCTTGCACCATGCACAAAGATAAACTCAAAATGGATGAAAGATCTTAATGTGAGACAAGATTCCATCAAAATCCTAGAGGAGAACACAGGCAACACCCTTTTTGAACTCGGCCATAGTAACTTCTTGTAAGATACATCCACCAAGGCAAAAGAAACAAAAGCAAAAATGAACTATTAGGACTTCATCAAGATAAGAAGCTTTTGAACAGCAAAGGTTACAGTCAACAAAACTAAAAGCCACCTAGAGAATGGGAGAAGATATTTGCAAATGACGTATCAGATAAAGGGCTAGTATCCAACATCTATAAAGAATTTGTTAAACTCAACAGCAAAGAAACAAAAAATCCAATCATGAAATGGGCAAAAGACATGAACAGGAATCTCACAGAGGAAGACATAGACATGGCCAACAAGCACATGAGAAAATGCTCTGCATGACTTACCTTCAGGGAAATACAAATCAAAACCACAATGAGATACCACCTCACACCAGTGAGAATGGAGAAAATTAACAAGGTAGGAAACCACAAATGTTGGAGAGGATGCGGAGAAAAGGGAACCCTCTTACACTGTTGGTGGGAATGTGAACTGATGCAGCCACTCTGGAAAACTGTGTTGAGGTTCCTCAAAGAGTTAAAAATAGACCTGCCCTACGACCCAGCCATTGCACTGCTGGGGATTTACCCCAAAGATACAGATGCAATGAAACGCTCGGACACCTGCACCCCAATGTTTATAGCAGCAAGTTCACAATAGCCAAATTGTGGAAGGAGCCTCGGTGTTCACCGAAAGATGAATGGATAAAGAAGATGTGGTTTATGTATACAATGGAATATTACTCAGCCATTAGAAATGACAAACACCCACCATTTGCTTTGACGTGGATGGAACTGGAGGGTATTATGCTGAGTGAAATAAGTCAATCGGAGAAGGACAAATATTATATGGTCTCATTCATTTGGGGATTATAGATAATAGTGAAAGATATAGTATAGATAATAGTGAAAGATATAGTAAATCTATATCTAGATATAGATAATAGTGAATATAGATAATAGTGAATAGGGAATAAAGGGGATAGGAGAAGAAATGGGTAGGAAATATCAGAAAGGGAGACAGAACATGGAAGACTCCTAACTTTGGGAAACAAACTAGGGGTGGTAGAAGGGGAGGAGGGCGGGGGGTAGGGGTGACTTGGTGGAGGGCACTGAGGGGGCACTTGACAGGATGAGCACTGGGTATTATTCTTTATGTTGGCAAACTGAACACAATAAAAAATAAGTTTATTATTAAAAAAAAAATAAAGAGAGAACATTTGGAACGCTACAGAGAGGAGTTTATGCTTAACAAGGTAGGAAGGTGGAAAAAAATAAAAATTAAAATGAAACAAGTGGGTGAGGGACCCCAGAAGAGCTGGGATAAGGCCGGCCATGCATGCCTCCGGGACAGGAAAGGCCTGTCTCAGAGAAGCAGGAATTTAAAAAATCGGCACCAGATTCTTCCCAGAGGGAAAGGGGTTTAGCAGGGAACTCAGGCAGAACCACAGGAGTGTGGGTGGAGCCTCCAGTCTCCCGGAGTCACAAACAGAGGAAGTGTGCCCCAGGGGAAGCTTGGTAAAGGGCTACAGCAGGTGCCTGGCAGGGCCACAGGAGAAGCTCAGGTGGTGGCTCTGCCGGCCTGAGGGATCTGCCCCTGCTGCCTTTGGGAGCTGAGGCCTCCAGAGTGCAATTCCAGCTGCACAGGGCCTGGATCCCAGGGCACAAGGGGACACAGCTTGTGATCCTGTGCTACCTCTGGGACAAGCGGAGGCAGGGAGGGCACAGGACTGCGAGGACCCTCCTGCCACCCGGTGCCCCCAAGCTGTACAGATCAGCACCCCAAGCCCCCGGAGCATTCAGGCCAGTGTGGACTGGGAGACTGCGATAGTTACTGTGGGAGCTGACTCCAGAACTGGAGAGCTGGCCACTGCCAGTGTGGTTGTTCCTACTGGTGTCACCCTGTGCTTGGGATGGAGTGCGGCCGCCAGGGAACAGGGGCCTACAGGATAAATTGCTCCCACTGAGCATGGCACCTGTCGGGGCGGGGCAGCTCCCCCATGTATGCACACCTGAGAATCAGCACAGCAGGCCCCTCCCTCAGAAGACCAGCTGGAAAGACCAGGGAAGAGCAAGTTTTTAACCCAGCAGTGCTGGAAAGCTCCAGGGGAAGTCAAGGGATTTACAGTATATAGAAGCAGAGGATACACCTTTTTTTTTTTTTTTCTGAACTTTCTTTTTCTTTTTTTTCCCTCCCTTTTCCCAGTACAACTCGTTTTTAGCCACTTTCCCCTGAGGAAAATGACTAGAAAAAAGAACTCACACAAAAGAAAGAATCAGAAACTACTCTCTCCCACAGTTACAGAATATGGATTACAATTCAATGTCAGAAAGCCAATTCAGAAGCACAATTATAAAGCTACTGGTGGATCTGGAAAAAAGCATAAGGGATTCAAGAGACTTCAGACTACAGAATTTAGAGCTAATCAGGCCAAAATTAAAAATCAATTATATGAGAGCAATCCAAACTGGAGGGCCTAACAACGAGGGTTAATGACGTAGAAGAAAGAGTGAGTGACATAGAAGACAAGTTGGTGGCAAGGAAGGAAGCTGAGGGAAAAAGAGAAAAACAATTAAAAGACCACGAGGAAAGGTTAAGGGAAATAAATGATAATCTCAGAAGGACAAATCTACATACAATTAGGCTTCCAGAGGACACCAAAAGGGACAGAGGACCAGAAAGCATATTTGAATAAATCATAGCTGAGAACTTCCCTAATTTGGGGATGGAAACAGGCATTCAGATCCAGGAGATAGAGAAGTCCCCAAATAAAATCAATAAAAACCGTTCAACACCTCGACATTTAATAGTGAAACTTGAAAATTCCAAAGATGAAGAGAAATTCCTTAAAACAGTGAGAGACAACAGATCCCTAACCTATATGGGGAGAAATACTAGATTAATAGCAGACCTCTCCAAGAGACCAGGCAGGCCAGAAAGGGCTGGCAGGATATATTCAGGGCCCTAAAAGAGAAGACATGCAGTCAAGAATGCTTTATCCAGCAAGGCTCTCCTTCAGAATAGAAGGAGAGATAAAGAGCTTCCAAGATAGGCAGAAAAGAATATATGACCACCAAATGAGCTCTGCAAGAAATAGTGAGGGGGACTCTGTAAAAGAAAGAGGAAGCCCAAAGAAATAATCCACAAAAACAGGGACTGATTAGGTATTATGATGACACTAAATTCATATCTTTCAATAGTAACTCTGAACTTGAATGGGCTTAATGATCCCATCAAAAGACGCAGGGTTTCAGACTGGATAAAAAAGCAAGACCCATCTATTTGCTGTCTACAAGAGACTCATTGTAGATCTAAGGACATCTACAGCCTGAAAATGACAGGTTGGAGAACCATTTACTATTCAAATGGTCCTCAAAAGAAAGCTGGGGTAGCAATCCTCATATAAGATAAATTAAGTTGGGGTGCCGTCCATTTCTGTCAAGAAGGACGTTAGGTTTGAGGAGAAGAACTACCATGACTTCAAGTGCTTTAACGAAACCTCAGATGCGAGGCCTTCTGGCCAAGCATCTGCGATTTCATATCGTTGGAGCCTTCGCTGTATCTCTGGGGGTTGCAGCTTTTTATAAGTTTGCTGTGGTTGAACCAAGAAAGAAGGCATATGCAGATTTCTACAGAAATTATGATTCCATGAAAGATTTTGAGGAGATGAAGAAGGCTGGTATCTTTCAGAGTGCAAAGTGAATTTGGAATATAAAGAATTTCTTTGGGTGGTGTTTCATTGAAGCTTGATTGTCCTGTGTTCCTGAGCTATGAAACACGAAACTGGGTTATGGAATAGTTTCTCTTAATAAACAACTAAAAAAAAAAAAAAGATAAATTAAGTTTATCCCAAAGACTGTAGTAAAAGATGAAGAGAGACAATATATCATACTTAAAGGATCTATCCAAGAAGAAGACCTAACAATCATGAATATTTATGCCCCTAATGTGGGAACTGCCAAGTATATCAATCAATGAAGAACCAAAGTAAAGACATACTTAGATAATACTACACTAATACTGGGAGACTACAACATGGCACTTTCTGCAAATGACAGATCTTCTAAGCACAATATCCCCAAAGAAACAATAGATTTATTTATTATTATTTTTTTAATAATAAATTTATTTTTTATTGGTGTTCAATTTGCCAACATACAGAATAACACCCAGTGCTCATCCCGTCAAGTGCCCCCCTCAGTGCCCATCACCCATTCACCCCAACCCCCCCCTCCCCTTCTACCACCCCTAGTTCATTTCCCAGAGTTAGGAGTCTTTATGTTCTGTCTCCCTTTCTGATATTTCCTACCCATTTCTTCTCCCTTCCCTTCTATTCCCTTTCACTATTATTTATATTCCCCAAATGAATGAGAACATATAATGTTTGTCCTTCTCTGATTGACTTATTTCACTCAGCATAATACCATCCAGTTCCATCCACGTCGAAGCAAATGGTGGGTATTTGTCATTTCTAATGGCTGAGTAATATTCCATTGTATACATAAACCACATCTTCTTTATCCATTCATCTTTTGATGGACACCGAGGCTCCTTCCATAGTTTGGCTATTGTGGACATTGTTGCTATAAACATCGGGGTGCAGATGTCCCAGCGACAAACAAGAGATTTAAATGATATAGTGGACTAGATGGATTTTACAGATATTTACAGAACTTTACATCCAAATGCAACTGAATACACATTTTTCTCAAGAGCACATGGAACTTTATCCAGAATAGACCACATACTGGGTCACAAATCAGGTTTTGATGGATACCAAAAGATTGGGATCGTACTCTGCATATTTTCAGACCATAATATTTTGAAACTTGAATTCAATCACAAGAAGAAATTTGGAAGAAACTAAAACACGTGGAGGTTAAAGACCATCCTCCTAAAAGATGAATAGGTCAACCAGGAAATTAGAGAAGGATTAAAAAGATTCAAGGATACTAATGAGAATGATGATACAATCATTCAAAATCTTTGGGATACAGCAAAAGCTGTATTTCCCTGAGAGGGAAATACTTTGCAAATCAAACAATTGGAAAAAAACTCAAATACACAGGTTAACCTTGCACCTAAAAGAACTGGAGAAGGAACAGCAAATAAAACCTACACCCAGCAGAAGAACAGAATTAATAAAGATTTGAGCAGAAATCAATGAAATAGGGACCAGAAGAACTGTAGAGCAAATTAAATAAAACCAGGAGTTGGTTCTTTAAAGAATTAATAAGATAGATAAACCATTAGCCAGCTTTATTAAAAACAATAGAGAAATACTCAAATTAAGAAAATCACAAATGAAAAAAGAGATATCACATTCAATACCAAGGAAATACAATGATTTTAAACACATATTAGGAGGAGCTATACGCCAATAAACTAGGAAATCTAGAAGAAATAGACACATTTCTGGAAAATCACAAATTACCAAAACTGGAACAGGAAAAAATAGAAAACCTGAACAGGCCAATAATCAGGGAAGAAAATGAAGCACTCATCAAAAACCTCCGACGACACAAAATTCCAGGGCCAGATGGCTTCCCAGGGGAATTCTACCAAATGTTTAAAAAGAAACCATACCTATTCTACTAAAGCTGTTCTGAAAGATAGAAAGAGACGGAATACTTCCAAACTCTTTTTATGAGGCCAGCATCACCTTAATTCCCAAACCAGAGAAAGACCCCACGAAAAAGGAGGATTATAGATCAATGTCCCTGATGAACACAGATGCAAAATTCTCAGCAAGATACTAGCCATTAGGATCCAACAATACATTAAGAAGATTATTCACCATGACCAAGTGGGATTTATCCCCGGGATGCAAGGCTGGTTCAACACTCATAAAGCAATCAATGTGACTGATCATATCAGCAAGAGAAAAAACAAGAACCATATGATCCTCTCAATAGATGCAGAGAAAGCATTTGACAAAATACAGCATTCATTCCTGATCAAAACTCTTCAGAGTGTAGGGACAGAGGAAACATTCTTCAGTATCTAAAAGCCATCTATGAAAAGCCCACAGTAAATATCATTCTCAGTGGGGAAACACTGGGAGCCTTTCCCCTAAGATCAGGAACATGACAGGGATGTACACTCTCACCACTGCTATTCCACAAAGTACTAGAAGTCCTAGCCTCAGCAATCAGGCAACAAAGAGAAATAAAATCAATCAATGCCCAGAAATCAGTGACATTTCTATACACTAACAATGAGACTGAAGAAAGAGAAATTAAGGAGTCAATCCCATTTACATTTGTACCCAAAGCATAACATACCTAGGAATAAACCTAACCAAAGAGTTAAAGGACCTATACCCTAAAAACTACAGAAGACTTCTGAAAGAAATTGAGGAAGACACAAAGAAATGGAAAAATATTCCATGCTCATGGATTGGAAGAATTAATATTGTGAGAATGTCAATGTTACCCAGGGCAATTTACACATTTAATGCAATCCCTATCAAAATACCATGGATTTTCTTCATAGAGTTGGAACAAATCATCTTAAGATTTTTTGTGGAATCATAAAAGACCCTGAATAGCCAGGGGAATATTGAAAAAGAAAACCACAGCCAGGGGCATCACCATGCCAGATTTCAAGTTGTACTACAAAGCTGTGGTCATCAAGACAATGTGGTACTGTCTGAAAAACAGCCACAGAGATCAATGGAACAGGATAGAGAACCCAGAAATGGGTCCTCATTTCTATGGTCAACTAATGTTTGACAAAGCAGGAACAAGTATCCACTGGAAAAAGGACAGTCTCTTCAATAAATGGTGCTGGGAAAATTGGACAGCTACGTATAGAAGAATGAAACTAGACCACTTTCTTACACCATACACAGAGATAAACTCAAAATGGATGAAAGATCTAAATGTGAGACAAGAATCTATCAAAATACTAGAGGAGAACACAGTCAACGCCCTTTTTGTACTTGGTCACAATAACTTCTTGCAAGGTACATCTATGAAAGCAATAGAAACAAAAGCAAAAATGAACTTTTGGGACTTCATCAAGATAAAAAGCTTCCACACAGCAAAAGAAACAGTCAACAAAACTAAAGGAGAACCTACAGAATGGGAGAAAATATTTGCAAATGACATATCAGGTAAAGGGCTAGTATCCAAGATATATAATGAACTGATTAAACTTAACAGCAGAGAAACAAAAAATCCAATCATGAAATTAGCAAACAACATGAACAGAAATTTCACAGAGGAAGATATAGACATGGACAGCCAGCACGTGAGAAAATGCTCCTCATCACTGGCCATCAGCGAAATACAAATCAAAACCACAATGAGATGCCACCTCACACCAGTGAGAATGGTGAAAATTAACAATACAGGAAACAACAAATGTTGGCAAGTATGTGGAGAAAGGGGAACCCTCTTGCACTGTTGGTGAGAATGTGAACTGCTACAGCCACTCTGGAAAACTGTGTGGAGGTTCCTCAAAGAGTTAAAAATAGAACTACTCTACGACCCAGCAATTGCAGTGCTGGAGATATACCCCAAAGATACAGATGCAGTGAAATGGCAGGACACCTGCACCCAATGTTTCTAGCAGCAATGTCCACAATAGCCAAACTGTGAGAGAAGCCTCAGTGTCCATTGAAAGACAAATGGATAAAGAAGATGTGGTATTGTATACAATAGAATATTACTCAGCCATTAGAAATGACAAATACCCACCATTTGCTGTGACGTGGATAGAACTGGAGGGTATTATGCTGAGTGAAGTAAGTCAGTTGGAGAAGGACAAACATTATATGGTCTCATTCATTCATGGAATATAAAAATAGTGAAACGGAATAAAGGGGAAATGAAAGAAAATGAGTGGGAAATATCAGTGAGGGTGACAGAACATGACAGACACCTAACTCTGGAAAAGGAACAAGAGGTAGTGGAAAGGGAGGTGAGTCGAGGAATGGGGTGACTGGGTGATGGGCACTGAGGGGGGTACTTGATGGGATGAGCACTGGGTGTTATGCTATATGTTGGTAAATCAAACTCCAATTAAAAAATATACAAAAAATTAAAAAAAATAAAATGTTCATTGCTGAATTCAATGGAAAAGCCTTCCTATTACATCATGTGCCCATGTGATGATGTTTATAAAGCTGGATGTACTGGAGTACGTTTGTGGACAGAAAAGTGCTCTGAGACCATTGCCACAGTGCTCAACCGTCAAATGCTGCATGAAGGATGGTTTTGGCTGCCTAGATAATTGACACAGCACCTCTATGTGAATGGAGAGTTCTTGTTGTGAACACTGAAATGAGAAGTCATGCTGAATTAAATAGGCTACTACTTTAGTGCTATTCATAGCATACACACAAACACTCAAATGTAAGAATTCAAGAAAATCTTTTGAGGTCCACTATAACCTGTTCTCCTTGGCCCAGCCATTCAAGCAGGAAATGCCAGAGAGAAGTGAAACAATACAAAATTTCCCAGTAACTACAGAAGTCCATCAGGATGGGGGAAGGGCACACTGGGAACCAGACCATAGAAGTATGTCCAGAAGGTTCACTTTGAAAGCACCCACTTCAAATAGATGGTATTTCCATTGAGTTTTTCAGCTTTTTAAATCCACTTTATTTCATAAGCCTATGTAATACAATTAATTCAAAAATTTATAGTATAGTTTATTGGCATTTTCAACCATTGGCTATGAAAATATGAGTTAAACGCAATATTCAAATGAATGTTAAAAAGATGGTAAAGTTCAGTAAAATGTTGATTTGTCCTCCTATCTCGGATCTTTTTATTTTTTAAAAATATAAATTGTTTATATTTAAGGCATACAATGTGATGTATCAAGTTAGTTAACACATCTATCATCCCACATAGTTACCTTTTTTCTAGATAAGAACACGTAAGAGCTCTTAGCAAATTTCAAGTACACAATAAGGTGTTTGTAACTGTGGTCACCATGCTGTACATTTGATCCCAGAACTTCTCATAACTGAAAGTTTAGACCCTTTGACTAACATATTTCCATTTCATATGCCCACCACCCTTGGGTGACAACCACATTTCTACTCTTTTCTTTAAGTTCAACTAATTTAGATTCACCATATAAGTGAAATTATACAGAGTTTCTGTTCTGTGCCTGGTTTATTTCACTTAGCATAATATCCTCTAGGTTCATCCATATGGTCCAAGATGGCAGCATTTCCTTAATTTTAACACTGAATAATATTCTGCTGTATATATGTGTACTTATATATGTGCATGTGAGATATATAAATATATCTGAGAATATATATAAATACATATTCATATATATATCCATACATATTCATATATATATATATATCCATTCATTTATTGACAGATACATAGGTTGTTTCTACATCCTGTCCATTGTGGATAATGTTACAATGATCAAGGGATTGCTGGTATCTCTTCAAGACACTGTTTTTATTTCCTTCACATGTATACTCAGAAGTAGAATTCCTAGCTCATAAGGTAGTTTCATTTTTTAAAATGTTTTTATTTATTTATTCATGAGAGACACACACAGAGAGGCAGAGACACAAGCAGAGGAAGAGGCAGGCTCCCTGAGGAGAACCCAATATGGGACTCCACCCTGGGACTCCAGGATCACACCTTGAGCTGAAGGCAGGCACTCATCCACTGAGCCACCCAGGCATCCCAGGTAGTTTCATTTTTAATTTTTTGAGGAACTTCCCTAGTGTTTTCCATGATGGTTGTACCAACAGTATACAACAGTATACAAGTATTATCTTTAGGGAAGCCTGGTGCTGCTTGGGACTCCAAGTATTCCCCTTTCTTCAAATCCTCATGAATACTTGTTATCTATCTCCATCCTAACAGGTTGGATATGTCATTGTGGTTTTGGTTTACATTTCCCTCATGATTAGTGACATTGAGTCCATATTCATATACCTGTGGATCATTTGTACGTCTACAAGGAAAACCAGGGGATCTTCTTCATCACTGGAACTCTAGAGCTGCACTATTCAGCATGGTAGCCACTAGCCAGATGAGCCTGCTTATATTTCAGTGAGCCCTATTTCAAGTATCCATCAATTCTCTGTGCCAGCAGTCACCATGTTGGACAGTGCAGAGAGAATATATCCACTTTCACAGAGGCTATCTTGGGCAGCTGCTTTGAGTCCAGCATAGGGTCACTGGCCTTGTACTTCATCCAATCCAAAGTTTCAGAAACAGAGAGTAGCAACTGGCATGTGATTTACTTCTTCTTTCTGTCTCTTTTGAATTCTCTCTTTTAGTCATAAGCTCTTCTTTGTAGTCCTTCTCCATTCCCTCTTTCAAGATTTTCAACCTGAAGGACCTGGGCCCATCTAGTCAGTTGAAGTCATTGGATCTTCTGTGCCTATAAAATCTGCCTGCAGCCCCTAACCCCTGCCCACTTTCTTAGCACTGCCCTGGTTTCTGAATGCCAAGCTGTGCCCTGATGTGTTGAGCAACCCTGAATGCCAAGGTAGTGGGGCTGGGAGTCAGAAGACCTGGGCCCACCCTGCTGGCGTGGCCACAATAGTGCTGCCTCTTCCCTGGGCACTTCCTACACAGGAAATTTCCTGCCTTGGACATGCATGATTGTTTTTCTTTCTTCTAGTTGTCAGTTCTGTTCCAGCAGGAGTCTGGTTCCAGAGATTCTCTTGTCATGGACTCAAGAGAAGGGATTGAGGAAGTAAAGGACATGATAAAGTAGAGGAAATGTGCATGTGGAACAGGTGAGATGAAGCAGAGAAAGCAAATAAGTTCACAAACTTTTATGCTTTTGTATGTTTTTATTAGCACTGCATAAGAATTTTTTTTTTTTAATCAAAAGGCACAGGCAAAGTCTGATGGTTGTGCTAGAAAGAAAAATCCTTATTAGGGCAAAGGGAAGCACTCCAGGAAGCTGCCGACTTTTGAAGTGCAGATCTCATAATGGGACTGTCTTGAGTGGAGGAGGTGGGGAAGAAAAGGTCAACCTTTCCATTCTAGTTCCAGAGAGACCTGAGACAACCGGCTACTTAACTGGCCCAGGTCTGTGGGACTCAGACTTTCATCCCTGGAGATCTATAGCCTTCCCCTTTCCTTTGCATTATTTCACTGCCCAGGGGATCTGACCCTTGAAAACTGCTCTGCCCATCACGTAGGTTAAATGGCTCTGTGCACAGAGCAGCCAACAGACCTCCATTGTGCATTTGACCTCTGGGGATTTTAGGCGTCAAGGTTATGTTCCCAGGGCTTAAAACACACTCATATATCCACACTGGTGAGACCCTCTTCTATCCATCTCTGTGACCCCTGTGGATTCCTGTTTGTGCTATAGATTCTGGCACTGGTGACCAGAGTCTTCAGCCTGGGTGGGCCTCAGAGGGGCTGGCTGGAGCTTGCCCACTGCTGGGGGGGCTTCCATCAGCCACCCCTTGACTCCTTGAACACTCCTCTCTCCCAAGTCAGCTTATGAATTGCCAGTTATTTAATTCCTGAATTGTGTGGACTTAGAATTAGTTTTGGTGAATACTCTTCTATATTTTTTATATTAGTTTTAAACTCTTTTATATTACTTTTATATTTTTTAAAATTTAACATCAATTAACACATAGTGTATATATTAAGCTGTTTTAATTTTTATTTACTTATAAGCAAATAATATTTACTACCAGCTGTTTTAAAAATATGTATACATAAAATAAAAAGCATCCCAAACCAAGAAAGTTAAATTATTATGAGGCAATTACCCTAATGACTGCCACTAAGATCATTCTCCCTCTCTTATACTCTTAGTCATGCAAAGTCATCATAGATTTGGTGCTTACCATCTGTCCTTACATTCTTTGTAAGCATTTCATTATCCTAAGTTTGGTCGTTTCTCTTCAAGGTGTCATGAGAACAATATTACCTGAGGTCTTGCATGATGACTTGAATGCCAAGATTTTTAATCTACGTAAATCAGTTTTTCTAGCTATAAATATCTGTGGCTCACAGTTTCTTCCCTCAGTGTCTTTAACTACATTACTTAATTTTCTTCTGACACAAAATACGGCACTCAGAAATGTTGATGAAATTCTAATTTCCTTTCCTTTGTCATTTGCTCTTTTTTTCTAGATACCCTAGGATCCCCTTTTTCTTTAAATTTTCATTTTTACATTTTAATTTGAATTTAATTTTTCTTTCCAATGATTTTGCTAGACTATGTCTTGTGATTTGTTGTTCTGAATCAGTGCCCAGTATGCTCTGTTAGTATACAGTTTGAAAAGCATTTCTTTATTTCCAGGAAAATTTCTCAATTATAACTTTTAACATTTTTGTGTTTTTGCTTTGGTTTTCTTGTAAGCACTCCAGTTATTTATCTTCTCTGCTTTCCTCACATTTTGATGTTTTCCCTCAAATCTTGTAATCTCTTGCTTAGTTTCCTTTTTAGCATTTTCCTTTTCTTGTCTTCTATTTCTCATACAGCAGTGTCTGCCACCTTGCTCTTACTACTTTACATTTCATTTATGATGTGACTTTTCAATATGCTGCTTCTTCTTCCCTGAGGTCTGTCCTTTCATTACTGAGTTTTCTAAGTCTAATTTATGATGTCATTTAATATTTGTATCATTTTCTTAATGCCTTTTACTTCATTAAAAAAAATACATTACAGTTGATGAAGTATGTCAACAAAAAAAAATGTTTTCGTTTTCTGTAGTGGCATTATTCTGAAGGAGTCTCCTACAGTCCATGGGATTGTAGTGGCATTATTCTGAAGGAATCTCCTACAGTCCATGGGATTGTATGGGATTCAACACTGTCACTAAATTTGTTTTCTTGGATATATAGAAAGCAGTATGACTTAAATAGACTTTCCAGCCTCACAAAGCTCTTTCTCCTATTGTTGCTGTGAAATGCTCAAAACTATGGCAGCTTGCTTCTGGAGATTTTCTAGCTGTGTTCCCCTATCCCTTGTTTGTAAGGGTTCTGCTTTCTTGCTACTTCTACTGCAACCGTCCTTCTCTATTTTAGTTCTGTTCTTTACTGTAGCAAGCAGCTTGTACAACCTAGAAGGGACAACTGCCTTTGTCTTCCTGAAATTTATAGCCACTCCTTTACATGGTTACCTATTTTCAGATTCATTTGACTTTAAAGTTATTTTCAATTATATGCATGTTTTTAAATTATTTCATTTTAGAATTACTCTTAAACTTATTTTTAATAAGTATTTTATTCTTATAATTATTATTTTTTTGTTTTTTATTTATTTTAGTCATTGATTTTCTTTTATTTTTGTTATTTATATTTGAGTCTTTTGATAATAAAGTTGTCAATTTTCACTTCATTTCATTTATTTTATTTTAAAAATCAGAATAGATTAACTTATTTAGCAATCTTCTGTGCTAGGTTTTTTTTTTGGGGTATGGGGGGAGGACCCCAGCTCAAAGAAGCTTGCAATCTTAGGCAAACTCTTAAAATGTTAAAAGTATACAAATGCAGTTCTATTAAGATGACACTTCCTGATGAAGCTGATGAAGATTTCATGTAAAAGGTAATACTAGACTCTCCAAAAGAGAAGAAAGGGAAGGACATTTGATGCATGTGCAAAGCCTGAGTGTTACCATTTCATTTATTTTTTAGTTGTCTATTTTAGAAGGATATGGTTTTTATTATGGCAATTTATTTTTAGTGCTTAAGTGGCTAGCTTTTTTTTTTTTTTAATTCTAGTTCTCTAGATTCCTAGTCATGTAGGTTCAGAATCATGTACTTCATCAGCAAATGGCTTTTTTGAGTATCAGGCACACGTGCCAGGCTCCCCTTTGGATCTTGTGTATGTCACAGAGCCTCCAAGTATTATCTTAAATACTAGTCCATACCACATAAAAAAGCATTGTTTTGGGAAAAACCTCTAAAATGAAAGAACTCTTTTAATTTTTACTTATTTTTAACAATGTGAATGCACATAAAAAAGTCAACCACATAATGCCATAAATCTAATTAGTCAGCATCTTGAAAACAGACATGCAAGCTAATTATGTGGGTCACAGACAAAAATGTTAGCCTTCTACATATGAATGAGCTCTGGTTCCAGGAGTTGAGAAATGTACTCACAGTCTGCGCAAGGGTGGTTTGCTGCTCACTGCCAGCAGACTATCAGTGCTAGAAGTCCTTGAAGCAGAGCCACAGCTATATTTGAAACACCTTCTTAAGACATCTCTCTTTACTAAAGGATGAGAGCTACATCATACAAGGCCCCTGCAAAACTTGATCTCCACAGAAGCCCTGTCCCAGAATCTTGCAATAAAGGTTGCCTGGATTCATGGATGACAGAGCATGTGACATGTAGCTGAGTACTGGACCAGGGTGACTATGTCTCATGGGCAACTGTAAGCATATCATTCGCCTTGGTCTAAGTCACTTATAGGCTAATGGGAATTCACATAATTAAGCTCTGGGCTTGTCCTACACTTGCTTTTCAGATGGTGGGCAGAGGGCCTTGATTGCCCCAAGAGTAGGTGTAACCAGAGACAAGGGTATCAAATCCTTGACTTTGGAGAGAGAATGTAGGAAAAGAGAGAAAAACAGGGGATTTGTAGCCAAGGCATCAGGTAGCATGTGTCAGGGGAGGAGTAATGATGGCCAGATTTTCACCCAGGTAGAGTCTTGCAAAGTAGCAGGAGAAGGACTGTGGTACAGAATTCGCTGTCAAATGTGCAGTCCATTGACTATGGGATTAGTCTTTCCCTGATCATCAAGGAAGACAGCAAGTGGGCAGGCCCAGCTTCATGGGCATGTGGCACAGTAATTTTTATCTTTGAACTTGTGTTTTGTAACACAGTATGTGCACAGGGACAGGAGAAGAGGTGCTCCAGGTGGACATCTGGCAGGCCATGGGAAGTGTGCAATGGAGTAGTTGGCCTGATCCAATTAGATTCAAGCTCCTTTGGGAGGATGGTTTTTAGGAAGTCAATGTTTGAGATTTGATCTCACCCAGGAGGGCTTTTCTTAGCTTTTTTTCTTGCCCTGGTTCTCTCCAGTAAACCATCTGGCCTTCAGTTTAACTTTTATCTCTAATAAATCTGCCTGTCTTTGTCGTTGATGAGTCTGTCTTCCAGAGTAGGCTGGATGGTAGAAAGGGCCCAATCTCTTAGCCACACTTGCCAGGAATTTTACCTCTCCAACAGGTAGCTGAGGTCAGGAGGAGAAAGCCTGGCATCCTGCCTCTCCCAAGAGGATGCAGTAACCCTCTAACTGGGGACAGGGAGCTCTGTGTCCTTGGCTGCAGCTATCTGAAGTAGACTTTGTTTCATGCTGAGCTGGGAATGGGGAAGGGAGGAAGTAGGTTGTGATTCAAATGTCACAGACTTTTATTAGTCTTACTAAGTTTTTGCAGGTTTTCTTGAATTTTCCTTCATTAGCTAGATGTGCATAGGACCATTTCTGGAAGCTTTAATTTTTAAAAAATAATCTTTATCACTTTCACTTTTCAGAATTGGTCTAGGGAGCCATGCTGGAAGTGGTACTTTTAGATGGTAGTTTTGAGGTTATTTGTTGTTCAGGAAATAATAATAGATACAGGGATTTGAGTAGAGATATTTAAAAGCTAACAGACACAAGGAAATGAGTAGAGGTATATGTAATGTTTGACATTTATGAAGTCTGAAATCTTAGTCCATTTTTGCTTTCTCTTATATCTTCTGGTTCTTACATAATGAGTTGTGTTTCCTTTCATGGTTGGTTTTGTTTGACCATATGCTGCTTTTTATTCTTGGAAAACTAATTATAGTGATTTTCTTATACCAAGAATGAATGTACCCTCCTTTAGAGCAGCTCAGCATTTGTTTCAGCCAGGAGGCTGGAGCCCTATTGATCACAGACCACCTCAAACCACATTCACAGCTTGATGTGGGTTGACAGACCCCTAGCTAGTCAAACTACAAGGGCACATCTACCCATTCCTTTGCTTTATCCTTTCAACTTAGTGCCAATGTGGCCTTCCCTGCAGGTTTCTGGGCTTGAGGAGACTGGTGTATCTTATCCTGTTAGGACCCAAGTATAATAGGGGGAGCATTTCCCAGAAAAGTCTTGGGATGGATAATTTTATGTGTCAAATTGGTTGGCTCACAGTGTCCAGGTATTTGGTCCAACATTATTTTAGATATTTCTGTAAGAGACTTTTTCTTGGATGTGATTAGTACTTAAATCAGTGGACTTTGAGTAAAGCACATATACTTCCATAATGTAGGTGAGCCTCACCTAATCAGTCAAAAGCCTAACTAGAACAAAAGACTAACTGTCCCAGAAGAAGAAGGCTATTATGCCAGTAGACCACTCCAAACTTGAACTGCAACATTTTCTTTTCCTGCATCTCCAGCCTGACAACCTTTGGACTTTGTGTTAAAATACCTGTGAGGTTTTAACTTATGTAGGTGATTATGTACTGACCCAAAGAGGCAACTGCCATTGAGGAATTTTTGTTATTTACATTTCCCAAGAAGAGGGGGAATGCTACTTCACACAGGACCACATGATGAAACGTCAATCTGATCAGGAGACAGAAGCAGAGGTGAGGTGAAAGTATAGCCCAGAGCCTTTTCTGTGGTTTCCATGGACAAAGCAAATCAGAGCAGGGGAAACAGTTTAGGACTGACCAGCTTGAATAATGTCAACAGGTTCTAGGCTATAAAGATGGTTTCTAGTTGTCTGGCATCTAGCTTTGCAGTGATCTAGAATGGTGGAAATATTGGTTTGGTGTGTGAGAGTGAGGTAAAGGAGGTGTACAGACTTGGGACTGGTTGGTTTGCATATGAAAGGTATGTTCACATCTAGTTATTATCTCCAAGAATGGAACAGCTTCTCTCTGGCCAACCCCCACTAAGATGTCAAGTCACCATAAAATACATAAAGTATTGGTTAATATAGCCTTAAATTGCAATATCAGCTTTTCCTGGGTCTGAGCCTGCCAGCCCACCCTACAGATTTTGTATTGCTACTCTCCATAATCACAAGACAATTCCTTAAAATAAATCTGCCCCCTGCCTCTTCTCTGTAGATATATAGATAGATACAGACATATATATTTACCCACGGATATCCAATTGGTTCTCTGGAGAACTCTAATAGAGCTTCCTTCCTGCGGCCTTTGCAGATGTCTGCTGAAGCCCAGTTAATGAGCTCGAAGAACATCCTTGCAGCAAAAACAACTTTGGTTATCAGATATTCTGATTATACTCTGATTGCAGGCTTTCTCTCAGAATTTGGCCTGGCAGATCTTTGCTCTCTTTCTACCTCTTCAATGACTTTATGGTGATTTTTAAAAAGATTTTATTTTTTTGTGCATTTTTATTGAAATCTTAGTTAACATACAGTGTAATATTAGTTTCAGGTGTACCATATAGTGTTTCAGCACTTCAACACAACATCCTATGCTCATCACAAGTGCCCTCTTTAATCCCCATTATCTATTTAACCCATGACCCACCTCTCCTCTGGTAACTATCTATAATGGTTTGCTTGTTCTCTATAATCTTGTCTTCTATAATTAAAAGTTGGCTTCTAGGTTTGCCTCTCTATATAAGATTTTATTTTTTTTTAAGTAATCTCTACACCTAATGTGGAGCTCATACTCACAACCCCAAGATCAAGAGTTGTATACTCCACCAAACTGAGCCAGCCAGGTGCCCCAAGATTTTTTTAATGAAAAACTTTACATTTCTTTTTCTAAGCATTTGAGTGGAATCTAGTAATCTAAACCCCTATAGCAGTTATCTCCTGTCTGTCCCTCCTTGCAAACTCTCCACCCTGTCCCACTCCTTCTGTGGGGAGGAAGTAGAAAGTGGAAAGGCCTGACAGTCTCCTATGCTCTCTTGCTGCATGGATTCAGCCAGTGGGGAGACTCAGCTGAAGATCTGAGTAAGGGACTAAAGTGGTCCAGAGTTTATTTCCATGAAAATGCTATTTGTGAGGTTCCCTCAGTTAGCTATGTCCTTCAGCTGTAGGTCTCTGCTCCTCATTCTCCCTTCACTGCCCCTTAGGGCTGGCAGTGGTGGGGGTGGTGGGGACACTGAGGAAGGTGGTAAAGAGGGTGGGGTAGTGACAAAAGCTCTGTTGCTGCTGCTTATGCCAGGCTTCTGCACCAGCGTCTTCTTCTTATACCCCAATCATATCTTGGCAATTAGTTCTTTTTAAAGAAACTACACAAATTATCCTACCATAAGTGTGCCAGCTTCAAAGTCCATACTTTCTAATGTCCACACAAAGTAGTGATTGCACATCCCTTTTATCTGTGTTCATCCTATTATTAACCCAATCTATTTTGTCCTCTAATTCAACCATTATATTTTTCATATGCAATATTTTGACTTGTTTCTTTCTTGTGGTTTGTCTTCGGTCTTATTGCTAACAATATTTCCTATATGTATGGGGATATTTATTGTGTTTATTAATTTTTCAGAATCTATCTCTTCTAATAATTCTATTTCAAATGATACATAATATTCAGTCTGTTGTAATTCTTATGTGGCAGTCATATTTCTCAGGTGTATAGTTATTTTTGCATGTGTGCTCATATTCCCCATGGGTTAGCAGCTACTCTGTCACTGTTTGGTAATGTGCACCAGAGAATGACAGAAGTCCTGATGAGTTCAAGGAAAAGTGAAGGTAATCCCAGAGCCGAGGGCCCCAGGCACCAAAAAGCCAGTCTAAGCCTCTCCTCCATACTGCCACTTGCTAGGCAACTCCTACAGCCAGCGCTTCAACTTTAAAGCCCTTATAAGAAATCATAGAGGAAGGACCAAGTCTCCTCAGGTAGTTTCTCCCCCTGCACTTGGGGAAAGAAATAGGGGCATGTAGGGCATGTACTGAAGGTGGCTGTCAGGACCTACATACACACTAGTTGTCATGGCCACCCTCCAATATACTGGCACCCTAGAAAGATTAGGCAGCATTTGTCACAGCATATGGGATGGGAAAAGAATGGAACATGTAAAAAGCATTCTTCAAGTCTCTCATTGCCCTATCCTCTTCTCCCAGCTACAGATCACTTCAGGATAATCTTTAGTTTTTTCAGGTTTTCTCATTGATTCTACATTTTCCTCTCACCTCCCCTTGCTCATCAAGGGTTGATTTGGGGGTGTGAGCCAGCAGTCCACTGGGGGTTCCTGATGGCAAGTCAAAGGTAGCCTGAGAAAGGAAGTCACACAGGGCGTTGAGGTACCTGAGAATGGTTTGCATTAGAAGGAAGACCCTCTGACCTCCTTTAAAAGACCTGGTTTGGAATTTTTGTTCTACTATTTGCCACCCACATGACCTTAGACAAGTTACTTAACCATGCTAGGCCTCAGGTCCAGATCTGTAAAAAGAGATCGAACAAGGATAATAATACTGAGTATTGAGTCTGGCTGTGGATAACAGGAGAGTAGGCTGTAGTGGAGCTGTGATTTGGCAGATCTGCACAGTGAACTGGAAATGAATTTGCATCTACGAGTGGGGCCCAAGACACTTCATGGAGGAGTAAATAGTCACACCATTCCATGCTTCACACAGAAATTGATGAACAAAAGTCACTGTGTGAGAGAAATCCAATACAGTCACCAATCTTGAGGGACAAGATTGGAAAGAGTTTGCACAGAACACCTGAAGGCATTTTGGATACAATAAACCAATGTATGCAAATGGTTGCTGCAATGTTTGGGGGCTGTTTCCTGATCACCAAGTATTTGGGTTGGGGGCAAGGCTTGTGAAACCTTTCTGAACATTTTGCTAAATAGTTAAGGTTCTGTGATCCAGACATGTTTAAGTGGAGGAGGTTAGAGCTGTGGGTTCTAGGGGAATAGACTAAGAGCTAATCTTAAAGTAGAGCTCTGAGGGCAGCTGACCTGAGACTTTAGACCTTAGCTTTGTGGCCAAGGCCCATCATAGTCTATTTCAAATACAGCCTTTCAAACAGAGGCTCTGTGACCTGTGGACTTGGTATATTCTTATTCATGCCCAACTCATGGCAAATCATCCACCTGTATGAGGACCTGTCCCCATTGCACTGGCCGTTAGTGGTCTGTGGTACCTAGGGCATGTCACTTTCTTCAAGGGGTGAGACTTTGGCCCTTAAGCCATGATAGCTCTTCTGGAAGACTCCCCAAGCTAGTGACTCAGCTCTGGATGGCCAAGAAGCCCCTGAGTGTCCCTGTCCTTCCCCACCCCCAGTCCAGGGAGGAAAGAGAGCTTCTTGTGCTGAGGAGCTTGAAGAACAGTGGGGGTGGGAGTGGAAAGCATCTCTGACAGGTCAGAAACAGGAAGTGGGAAGCTTCTTTATTATTTTTATTTGTCAGGCCTGGAGTAGGCCTCAGATGGATGGGAGAGCTCAGAGATTGACACATTTAAGAAGAAAGTAGAGCCAGTTAGCACTAATGCAGACAAGTTTGTAGAGGGGAGACCATGGGGTCTGTCACAGAGTCCTTAAGGAAATCAGCAGCAGAAGGAAGGTCTGTGAAGACACAAAGCTTATATAGTTCTGGGCTTATGCACTGAGCCAAGAGAAGAAAAGTCGTTCAAAATAGGAGGTGTGTCCTGAGGAGAGCAAAAGAAGGATCAGGATTGGGTGAGGCACTCCACTTCTCATTGATCCACATGAAGAAGTAGGTGACCCTGGTGAAGATGCTGGAGCTTATAGGGTAGAGTCAGGCCAAGCTCCAGCTAGATAGCCCCATCAGAAACCAAGTACTACTGCTCAGCTTGCGACCAAGGGGCCCCCAGAATCTCCCTGAGGAAAGAAACAGTAGGAGTAGTGGGGACCAAGATAGAAGGGGACACATATGGTTTAGGCAGTGTGCAGACAGTGCCATTGTCCTTCACTGAGTGGATATTAGGAAACCTCATGTCAAGGTGATGCTGTGAGTTGTTCTTATCAGAATCACCTGAAGGATTTGAAAACTTCAGACACAGAGTTCCACTGCAGACCTCTTCAGTCAAAATCTCAAGGGTAGGAGGGGGGAAGATGGTGGAAGAGTAGGGTCCTCATGTCACGTGTCCCCACCAAATTACCTAGATAACTTTGAAATCATCCTGAAAACCTACGAATTTGGTCTGAGATTTAAAGAGAGAACAGCTGGAATGCTAGAGTGAGAATAGTTTGCACTTCTATCAAGTACAACTTGTTTTTGGCCACTCTGCACTGAGCAAATGACTAGAAGGAAAAACTCACCTCAAAAGAAAGAATCAGAAACAGTCCTCTCTCCCACAGAACTAGAAAATTTGGATTACACTTCAAAGTCAGAAAGCCAATTCAGAAGCACAATTATAAAGCTACTGGTGGCTCTAGAAGAAAGCATAAAGGATCCAAGAGACTTGATGACTGCAGAATTTAGATCTAATCAGGTAGAAATTAAAAATCAATTAAATGAGATACAATCCAAACTAGAGGTCCTAATGACAAGGGCTAACGAGGTAGAAGGATGAGTGAGTGACATAGATGACAAGTTGATGGCAAGAAGGGAAACTGAGGAAAAAAGAGAAAAACAAAGATCATGAGGATAGGTTAAGGGAAATAAATGACAGCCTCAGAAGGAAAAATCTACGTTTAATAGGGGTTCCCAAGGGCGCCGAAAGGGCCAGAGGGCCAGAAAATGTATTTGAACAAAACATAGCTGAGAACTTTCATAATCTGGAAAGGGAAACAGGCATTCAGATCCAGGAGATAGAGAGATCCCGCCCTAAAATCAATAAAAACTGCTCAACACTTAGACATTTAATAGTGAAACTTGCAAATTCCAAAGATAAAGAGAAGATCCTTAAAGCAGCAAGAGACAAGAGATCCCTAACTTACATGGGGAGAAATATTAGATTAACAGCAGACCTCTCCACAGAGACCTGGCAGGCCAGAAAGGGCTGGCAGGATATATTCAGGGTCCTAAATGAGAAGAACATGCAGCTAAGAATACTTTATCCAGCAAGGCTTTCATTCAGAATAGAAGGAGAGAGAAAGAGCTTCCAAGATAGGCAGAAACTGAAAGAATATGTGACCACCAAGCCAGCTCTGCAAGAAATACTAAGGGAATTCTGTAATAGAAAGAGGAAGTCTAAAGGGAACAATCCACAAAAACAGGGACTGAATAGATATCATGATGACACTAAATTCAAAATTTCAATAGTAACTCTGAACATGAATGGGCTTAATGACCTCATCAAAAGATGCAGGGTTTCAGACTGGATAAAAAAGAAGACCCGGGATCCCTGGGTGGTGCAGCAGTTTGGCGCCTGCCTTTGGCCCAGGGCGCAATCCTGGAGACCCAGGATCGAATCCCACATCGGGCTCCCGGTGCATGGAGCCTGCTTCTCCCTCTGCCTATGTCTCTGCCTCTCTCTCTCTGTGACTATCATAAATAAAAAAAAAAAAGGAAGACCCATCTATTTGCTGTCTACAAGAGACTCATTTAGGACATAGGACACCTACAGCCTGTAAAAAAAGTTTGGAGAACCATTTACCATTCAAATGGTCCTCAAAAGAAAGCAGGGGTAGCCATCCTTATATCAGATAAATTAAAGTTTATCCCAAAGACTGTAGTAAGAGATGAAGAGGGACACTATATCATACTTAAAGGATCTATCCAACAGAGGACCTAACAATGATGAATATTTATGCCCTGAATGTGGGAGTTGCCAAGGATATCAATCAATTAATAACCAAAGTTAAGACATACTTAGATAATAATACACTTATACTTGGGGACTTGAATGTAGTGCTTTCTACAATCGACAGATCTTCTAAGCACAAGATCTACAAAGAAACAAGAGCTTTAAATGATACACTGGACCAGATGGATTTCACAGATATTTACAGAACCTTACATCCAAACACAACTGAATACACATTCTTCTCAAGTGCCAATGGAACTTCCTCCAGAATAGACCACATACTGGGTCACAAATCAGGTCTCAACTGATACCAAAAGATTGGGATCGTCCCCTGCATATTTTCAGACCATAATGCTTTGAAACTAGAAGTAAATCACAAGAAGAAGTTGGAAGGATTTCAGACACGTGGAGGTTAAGGACCATCCTGCTAAAAGATGAAAGGGTCAACCAGGAAATTAGGGAAGAATTAAAAAGATTCATGGAAACTAATGAGAATGAAGATACAACCCTTCAAACTCTTTGGGATACAGCAAAAGCAGTCCTGAGGGGGAAACACATTGCAATACAAACATCCATCCAAAAACTGGAAAGAATTATAGAATACAAAAGCTAACCTTGCACCTAAAGGAGCTGGAGAAAAAAAACAGCAAACAGATCCTACACCAAAAAGATGAAGAGAGTTAATAAAGATTCGAGCAGAACTCAACGAAATCTAGACCAGAAAAACTGTGGAACAGATCAACAAAACCAGGAGTTGATTCTTTGAAAGAATTAATAAGATAGATAAACCATTAGCCAGCCTTATTAAAAAGAAGAGAGAGAAGACTCAAATTAATAAAATCATGAATGAGAAAGGAGAGATCACCACCAATGCCAAGGAAATAAAAACGATCTTAAAAATTTATTATGAGCAGCTTTATGCCAATAAATTAGGCAATCTAGAAGAAATGGACGCATTTCTGGAAAACCACAAATTACCAAAACTGCAACAGGATGAAATAGAAAACCTGAACAGGCCAATAACCAGGGAGGAAATTGAAGCAGTCATCAAAAACCTCCCAAGACACAAAAGTCCAGGGCCAAATGGCTTCCCAGGGGAATTCTATCAAACGTTTAAAGAAGAAACCATACCTATTCTACTAAAGCTGTTCAGAAAGATAGAAAGAGATGGAATACTTCCAAACTTGTTCTATGAGGCCAGCATCACCTTAATTCCCAAACCAGAGAAAGACCCCACGAAAAAGGAGAATTATAGACCAATATCCCTGATGAACATGGATGCAAAAATTCTCAACAAGGTACTAGCCAATAGGATCCAACAATACATTAAGAAGATTATTCACCATGACCAAGTGGGATTCATCCCCGGGATGCAAGGCTGGTTCAACACTCATAAAACAATCAATGTGATTCATCATATCAGCAAGAGAAAAAACAAGAACCATAAGATCCTCTCAATAGATCCAGAGAAAGCATTTGACAAAATACAGGATCCACTCCTGATCAAAACTCTTCAGAGTGTAGGGATAGAGGAACATTCCTCAGTATCTTAAAAGCCATCTATGAAAAGCCCACAGCAAATATCATTCTCAATGGGGAAACACTGGGAGCCTTTTCCCTAAGATCAGGAACACGACAGGGATGTCCACTCTCACCACTGCTATTCAACATAGTACTGGAAGTCCTAGCCTCAGCAATCAGACAACAAAAAGAAATAAAAGGCATTCAAATTGGCAAAGAAGTCAAACTCTCCCTCTTTGCAGATGACATGACACTGCACATAGAAAACACAAAAGACGCCACCCCAAGATTCCTGGAACTCATACAGCAATTCGGTAGTGTGGCAGGATACAAAATCAATGCCCAGAAATCAGTGGCATTTCTATACATTAATAATAAGACTGAAGAAAGAGTTAATCCTATTTACAATTTCACCCAAAAGCATAAGATGCCTAGGAATAAACCTAACCAAAGAGGTAAAGTATCTATACCCTAAAAACTACAGAATACTTCTGAAAGAAATTGAGGAAGACACAAAGAGATGGAAAAATATTCCATGCTCATAGATTGGCAGAATCAATATTGTGAAAATGTCAATGCTACCCAGGGCAATTTACACATTTAATGCAATCCCTATCAAAATACCATGGACTTTCTTCATAGAGTTGGAACAAATCATCTTAAGATTTGTGTGTAATCAAAAAAGACCCCAAATAGCCAGAGGAATATTAAAAAAGAAAACCATATCTGGGGGCTTCACAATGCCAGATTTCAAGTTGTACTACAAAGCTGTGGTCATCAAGACAGTGTGGTACTGGCACAAAAACAGACACACATAGATCAATGGAACAGAATAGAGAATCCAGAAGTGGACCCTGAACTTTATGGTCAACTAATATTCGATAAAGGAGGAAAGACACGGGAAGACATGACACGGGAAGAAAGACAGTCTCTTCAATAAGTGGTGCTGGGAAAATTGGACATCCACATGCAGAAGAATGAAACTAGACCACTCTCTTGCACCATACACAAAGATAAACTCAAAATGGATGAAAGATCTAATTGTGAGACAAGATTCCATCAAAATCCTAGAAGAGAACACAGGTAACACCCTTTTTGAAGTTGGCCACAGTAACTTCTTGCAAGATACATCCATGAAGGCAAGAGAAACAAAAGCAAAAAATGAATTATTGGGACTTCATCAACATAAGAACCTTCTGCCCAGCAAAAGAAACAGTCAACAAAACTCAAAGACAACCTACAGAATGGGAGAAGATATTTGCAAATGACCTATCAGATAAAGGGCTAGTTTCCAAGATCTATAAAGAACTTCTTAAACTCAACACCAAAGAAACAAAGAATCCAATCATGAAATGGGCAAAAGACATGAACAGAAATCTCACAGAGGAAGACATAGACATGGCCAACAAGCACATGAGAAAATGCTCTGCATCACTTGCCATCAGGGAAATACAAATCAAAGCCACAATGAGATACCACCTCACACCAGTGAGAATGGGGAAAATTAACAAGGCAGGAAACCACAAATATTGGAGAGGATGTGGAGAAAGGGGAACCCTCTTACACTGTTGGTGGGATTGTGAACTAGTGCAGTCACTCTGGAAAACTGTGTGGAGGTTCCTCAAAGAGTTAAAAATAGATCTGCCCTACGACCTCGCAATTGCAGTGCTGGGTTTTACCCCAAAGATACAGATGCAGTGAAACGCCGGGACACCTGCACCCCAATGTTTATAGCAGCAATGTCCACAATAGCCAAACTGTGGAAGGAGCCTCGGTGTCCATCGAAAGATGAATGGATAAAGAAGATGTGGTCTATGTGTACAATGGAATATTACTCAGCCATTAGAAAGGACAAATACCCACCATTTGCTTCGATGTGGATGGAACTGGAGGGTATTATGCTGAGTGAAATAAGTCGATTGGAGAAGGACAAACATTATATGGTCTCATTCATTTGGGGAATATAAAAAATAGTGAAAGGGAATAAACAGGAAAGGAGAGAAAATGAATGGGATATGTCAGAGAGACAGAACATGAGAGACTCCTAACTCTGGGAAACGAACAAGAGGTGGTAGAAAGGGAGGTGGGTGGGGGCTGGGGGTGACTGGATGACAGGCACTGAGGGGGCACTTGATGGGATGAGCACTGGGTGTTATGCTATATGTTGTCAAATTTAACACCAATAAAAAATAAATAAAATAAATAAACTGCCCGTGTAGAGATCCACTCATTCTGTGGCCCACGAAAACAAGCCTCATACCTACATTCCCTTGCAAATTAAATCTGCCACCTACCAATCTGCAGCAGCCTCTTTCTCTAGTCTCTCCTTGCCATCCATGCTGGGGCCAGTTTGTAAGCTAACCTTATCTAGATGAAAACATCAGTATCTCATCAGCCCAAAGTCCAAAATCTCATTATTGAAATACTCTAAATTAAGTGATGATGAGGCTTCTAGCTTTAATCCATTAGGCATATTTCTGAAGCACAATTCTTCCTCCATTTGTGGACCCATAAACCTAAAGAAACTACCAACCCAACATTCCCAACTTACAATAGTGGGACAGGCCTAGGATGACAATCTCAGACATTGCCATTCGAAGGGAGGAAGAGGGGAGATGAAAAGTTAAAAGGAGTTACTTGTTTATATATTCTACTGGGCAAGGTCTCAAGGCCTTAGAAAAAATTCTGTGACTCTTGGCTCTGCCCTTTGGACTCTTGGCCATCTTTCCTTTTTTTTTTTTTAATTTAATTTTGCTCCTTTTATACTCTCTGAACTGTTTTGTTTTGCTTTCCCTCTTCCATACTTTTTCTTGCCCATTAATATTTCCTTAAACTTAACAGGAAATCTTCAAAATCTATAAAACAGCATTTATAGTACTTTAGAGATTTTTATGAATGAAGTTCTAAATTTTTCTGTATGCATTCTGTAGTCATTAATTGATATTTTCACAAATTATAGCCCTAATCTCAATGACTATATTTTAAAGAACTTTAATATATTTCTCTAAATTCATTTAAAATAATGGGCACTCACTGTAAAAATCACAAAGAATATAATAATTGCAAACACCATGCCCTTTTTTGGGGGAAGTAGCACATGGTTGCACAAAATTGCACCTGAATAGGTGCAATGGCACCTATAGCAAGATCTGCCAGCTTGCTTCCTCCTGGTTGAGATCTGAGGGCCCAAACTTTCATTTTGTACTTTTTCTTTTCCTGTCAGTACCAGACCACAGTACTACTTGTGACGTAAACTCAGGAACCTGTGGTCTTTATGTGGATTTCATGGGTTTCACTCTCTTAGGCAAAGCCACATCCACACATATTTTTGAGATAATTCCCTCTCTAAATTGGCTTGCTCTTGAGAAGTTATGTATATACCTTCCACCCCCTACCACACACAAAAGCTGAAGAATAAAAAGTACTATACCTCTCCCTAATATATTCAGAGACATAGAGGACAAGATTGAGAGTTTTGAAGGGAAACTGGAAGAAATGAACAGAGTGAGGAGAGTGGGGAAGCATGATGACCAGGCCTCAAAGGAAGCAACAGGAGTGGGGAGGATGAAGGCATTTCAGAAGGTAGGAGTGACAACTGGGCAGGAGCCAGGGCACACCAGGCAAGTGGATGTGAGGACAAAGGCAGCCTCCCAATAAGAAGCCACAGGAAAACTGTTTTCAGGGGAATGTGGGGGATGAAGGGGAATTTGGAGAGGATGACATACTGGAGATTTGCTGCTCACCATCTGGGCTGCCTCTGGAGTGCTCAGGGGGAGGGAAGGACATGTCTGGCATTGCAACATATGCCTTCCATGCCTCCCACATGTAATCTCCACAACTACGTACATTGGCAATTTGCAGGTGAGGAAACTGAATCCAAAGAAAACCAACCATTACACAAGGAACAGAGGGCCAGGACTCAACCCCAGGTCTGCTGATGCCCTCCTATGTCCTGTTTATAGTCAGTCAGAGCCCTAACGTGTTCCTCATTTGCCCAACTCCATGCTATTTCCAAGGGAATGCGGAGATAGGGTTAGAGCAGGCCTGCCACCATCAGGCACTGGGTGGGTCTGGAGAAGTGAAGGGCACGCTATGAGCAGTGGCAGGGCACTGGACAAGCTGTGGGCATCTGCAGAGGAGCAACACTGTGAGGTCACACAGTCACCTGGGGGGATGGACTGTCCTAATTCCTACCTCACATGTAGGAAGGGGAAGTGGCATACAGGCATGGTCAGTACCAGGACTGGGCCCCACTAGTAGGCTCTAGAACCCATGATGGTAGCCACTGTTCCATACAGCCTCTCTACAGTCTGCACTGCAGCGACCACCTACAAATGCTGGGACAGGACAGCATCTTTCCCCTCTAGCATTTTCATGCCCAGTTGGGTTTTTCCATTTTCTCCTTCCTTCAGTAATAGGTTGCTCTGAGGCTTGCCACCAGGTGGCAGCATTAAACTGTTTGAGATTGCTGTAACCAGCTTGTATCCCCAGACCTAGGACCTAAAATCATGGCGTTCATTTTCAGGTACACTGGTTCTCTGGTAGCTACTCTTTCCACCATCCCTAGTTCAGTGTACCCTTATCCCTCTAACCTTCCCACCATCTGCACCATACCTGACCCCCTAATGGCTCCCCCTCCATTCTCCCCCACCAAATGGAAGCTCACTGCCTCTGGAAATCCCCTTAGTATGTTGTGGGGAGTTTTATTTATTTATTTATTTTTAATATTAAATTTATTGTTAAAATACCACATGCCATCAAATATAGAATAAATTTTTAACATTTCACTGTGTATTGTTAATGTATTTTTCTTATATATTTATTTTTAATATAAATTTATTTTTTATTGGTGTTCATTTTGCCAACATATAGAATAACACCCAGTGCTCATCCCATCAAGCGTGTGGGGAGTTTTAAAAACATTATCTTCTTCTGTTCCATCCTGTGGGTGCACTGCCCCCCTTTCCCACCCTCCTGCTGCAGCACAAGCTCCTTTGAGGCAGAGGCTGCTTTCTTTTGTGTGTGACACAGCTTCTTTCTGGAGTGATGATATGCAGCTGGGGTACCTGAAGCCCCAGGAGAGCAGGGCCAGGAAGAGCCTGTTCCATCAGCATCTTGGGTGCATTTTCCCTTCCAGAGGTCTCTGGATGTCTTCAGTTCATCACAGGTGCTCAGGCCTTAGACATGACTGTGCACAGTGGGACTATCCATTTCCTAAATGAAGGGTACTCCATCCCACCTGCATGTTGCTTACAAGAGGAAAATTCTGATGAATGTGTGATTCCTAGTGGTCAAGCAAAAGTACTTCTAGAGAAACATCATATATGTACATTCAGAGACTTGATCTAGCATTTTCATCACCGCTCTGCTTGTAATACATTAAATAGTATACATGTCAGCAATAGGTGAAGGATAAAAAGCGATGGTATGTTTAGAGAATGAAATGCTGTAGGACATTTTTGTAGAATAAACTAGATTTGTGTGGGGAAAATACTGGCCTACAAGGTATAATATTGAGTAAAAAATGCAATAGCATAATTAAATCACAGTACAATACCAAACATGAACATCAATACCATATATGCTTTGGGAATCATATATTTGCAGTGAAAGTTCAAACACATGGGCAGAAGAAATATAGATCAAATTCTATGAGTGGATGCTACCCTCTGGGTAGGAAGGAAAGAGAAAGGCCAGAGGATAGTGACAAAACGGGCTATAAATTATATGTGAAATATTTTGTTACATTTATATGTGATATGTATCACATATAAAGCATACAATATTTTATACATTTATTTACATATAAAAAATAAAATAAAATGATATATAAAATTATTGGAAGCAAATATGGCAAAAAATGAACATTTGTTAATTCTGGATAGTAGGTCCATGAGCATTTGTAAATTCTTCTCTGTATTTTTCAATATATTTAAAATAGTTTACAATGATTGTAAAAGAACAGGGTGTCATATATATTAACTTTTAGAATTAACTAAGTAGGCAAAATAAATCCCAAGTGTGAACTAGGTAGTACCGGAAGCAGTGGGGTGATGTAATGGAGAGGAACTGAGTCTACAGAAGATGGGAAGGAGCAGCCTCCAGATTAAAGGAACAACTGAAGAGAATGGCCATGGAGGAGCGTGCCAGGCAGAGGACTCAGTGGGAACAGACTGGGCAGAGAGAGTTATGGGTAGCTGCCATGTAGGGAGGGGTAGTCATAGGGTTTCTTCAGCTGGGACAGAACAAGGATGACTTTCCAGGCTTTATGTGGACTTTAGGGGCCTTTAACTATAGGCAGAATTAAAGAGGCTTTTCAAAGATATCCCCGGCATGCTAAAATCCAATAAAATAAACTTTAAGGCCTCAGGGAAGGTATGAATAAAAAAGTTCCTCTGACCACCATGCAGAGAAAGGGTGATAGACACCTTGGTGTGTGCAGAAGGTGAATTGTGGGTTGGCCCTGAGGAGCATGAGGCACTCAAGTTTGCATACAGATAATGAGGGCCAAACACTACGGTCTTCCTGTCCCAGAAACCCTGCCCAGGATCCCAGTGCTACCATCCATTTATTTATTATCCCAGAAATTAGCAGGTAGGAGGGCTGAGCTGTCAATACCACCTGAAGGGAGAAGGGGCATGGGAATACACAAGCTCTAGTCCTGCACTCAAGGAGCTCAGTGTGGTAGAGAGCCATGTCACCAACTAAACACAGGAGATAGGGAGAGTAGTAAGGGCTATGAGAGCTATCAGGATTTTAATTTATCTTTTCCTAATATGTATTATTTAATTATTTTAAAAATCTGGGTTTTTGAAATTTTATTTATTTATTTGTAATTTGTTTATATATGTTTATTTATTTATTTATTTATTTGAATTCAATTTGCCAACATATAGTAAAACACCCAGTGCTCATCCCATCAAGTGCCTCACACAGTGCTCATCACCCAGTGACCTAATTCCCCTGCCCACCTCCCCTTCCACTATCCCTTGTTCATTTCCCAGTTAGGAGTCTCTCATGGTGTGTCACCCTCTCTAATTTTTCTCAGTCATCATCCCTCCATTCCCCTATAATCCCTTTCACTATTTTTTACATTCCCCGTATGAGTGAAACCATATAATGATTGTGCTTCTCTGATTGACTTATTTCACTCTGCATAATGCCCTCCAGTTCCACGTATATACTGTGTGGAGAAAGGGGAACACTTTTGCACTATTGGTGGGAATGTGAACTGGTACAGTCATTTTGGAAAACTGTTTGGAAGTTCCTCAGAGTTAAAAATTGAGCCACCTTATGACCCAGCAATTTCACTACTGGGGATTTACCCCAAAGATACAGATGCAGTGAACGACTGAGACACGTGCACCACAATGTTTAGAGGAGCAATGTCCACAATAGCCAACTGTGGAATGAGCCTCAGTGTCCATTGAAAGATGAATCAATAAGAAGATGTGGTCTATATATGCAATGGCTGAGTAATATTTCATTGCATATATAGACCACACAGTGCAAGAGGGTGCTCCTTTCTCCACATCCTCTCCAACATTTGTTGTTTCCTGTCTTGTTAATTTTCACTATTCTCATTGGTGTGAGGTGGTGTCTCATTGTGGTTTTGTTTTGTATTTTCCTGATGGCAAGTGATCGGAGCATTTTCTCATATGCTTATTGGCTATGTATCGGTGAAATTTCTGTTCATGTCTTTTGCCCATTTCATGATTGGATTGTTTGTTTCTTTGCTGTTGAGTTTAAGAAGTTCTTTATAGATCTTGGAAACTAGCCCTTTATCTGATACGTCATTTGCCAATATCTTCTCCCATTCTGTAGGTTGTCTTTTAGTTTTGTTGACTGTATCCTTTGCTGTGCAAAAGCTTCTTATCTTGATGAAGTCCCAATAGTTCATTTTTCCTTTTGTTTCTTTTGCCTTTGTGGATGTATCTTGCAAGAAGTTACTGTGGCTGAGTTCAAAAAGGGTGTTGCCTGTGTTCTCCTCTAGGATTTTGATGGAATCTTGTCTCACATTTAGATCTTTCATCCATTTTGAGTTTATCTTTTGTATGGTGAAAGAGAGTGGTCTAGTTTCATTTTTCTGCATGTGGATGTGCAATTTTCCCAGCACCATTTATTGAAGAGACTGTCTTTCTTCCAATGGATAGTCTTTCCTCCTTTATCGAATATTAGTTGACCATAAAGTTGAGGGTCCACTTCTGGATTCTCTATTCTGTTCCATTGATCTATGTGTCTGTTTTTGTGCCAGTACCACACTGTCTTGATGACCACAGCTTTGTAGTACAACTTGAAATCTGGCATTGTGATGCCCCCAGCTCTGGTTTTCTTTTTTAAAATTCCCCTGGCTATTTGGGGTCTTTTCTGATTCCACACAAATCTTAAAATAATTTGTCCTAACTCTCTGAAGAAAGTCCATGGTATTTTGATAGGGATTGCATTAAATGTGTAAATTGCCCTGGGTAACATTGACATTTTCACAATATTAATCCATGCCAATCCATGAGCATGGAATATTTTTCCATCTATTTGTGTCTGCCTCAATTTCTTTCAGAAGTGTTCTATAGTTTTTAGGGTATAGATCCTTTACCTCTTTGGTTAGGTTTATTCCTAGGTATCTTATGCTTTTGGGTGCAATTGTAAATGGAATTAACTCTTTAATTTCTCTTTCTTCAGTCTCATTGTTAGTGTATAGAAATGCCATTGATTTCTGGGCACTGATTTTGTGTTAGTGTATAGAAATGCCACTGATTTCTGGGCACTGCCACACTACCAAATTGCTGTATGAGTTCTAGCAATCTTGGGGTGGACGCTTCTGGGTTTTGTATGTAGAGTATCATGTCATTGGCGAAGAGGGAGAGTTTGACTTCTTCTTTGCCAATTTGAATGCCTTTAATGTCTTTTTGTTGTCTGATTGCTGAGGCTAGGACTTCCAGTTCTATGTTGAATAGCAGTGGTGAGAGTGGACATCCCTGTCTTGTTCCTGATCTTAGGGGAAAGGCTCCCAGTGCTTCCTCATTGAGAATGATATTTGCTGTGGGCTTTTCATAGATGGGTTTTAAGATATTGAGGAATGTTCCCTCTATCCTCACATTCTGAAGAGTTTTGATCAGGAATGGGTGCTGTATTTTGTCAAATGGTTTCTCTGCATCTAATGAGAGATCATATGGTTCTTGGTTTTTCTCTTGCTGATATGATGAATCACATTGATTGTTTTATGAGTATTGAACCAGCCTTGTGTCCCAGGGATAAATCCTACTCGGTCATGGTGAATAATTTTCTTAATGTACTGTTGGATCCTATTGGCTAGTATCTTGTTGAGAATTTTTGCATCCATGTTCATCAGGGATATTGGTCTGTAATTCTCCTTTTTGGTGGGGTCTTTCTCTGGTTTTGGAAGTAAGGTGATGCTGGCCTCATAGAATGAATTTGGAAGTACTCCATCTCTTTCTATCTTTCTAAACAGCTTTAGTAGAATAGGTATTGATTTTTCTTTAAACATTTGACAGAATTCCCCTGGGAAGCCATCTGGCCCTGGACTCTTGTGTCTTGGGAGGTTTTTGATGACTGCTTCAATATCCTCCCTGGTTATTGGACTGTTCAGGTTTTCTATTACATCCCGTTCCAGTTTTGGTAATTTGTGATTTTCCAGAAATGCATCCATTTCTTCCAGATTGCCTAATTTGTTGATGTATAGCTGTTCATAATACATTTTTAAAATTGTATTTCCTTGTGATCTCTCCTCTTTCATTCATGGTTTTATTAATTTGAGCCTGTTCTCTCTTCTTTTTAATAAGGCTGGCTAATGGTCTATCTATCTATCTATCTATCTATCTATCTATCTATCTATCTATGTCCCAGGGGGCATGAAGCACACGCACACTCTTTCTGTAGCGAGGACAAAGGAGTCTGTGGAGCAGAGAGGACCCAAACCTCTGAAGAGTGTGGTAAGGTAAAAGATAACATGTATTGAGCATTAACCCAAGGCTGTGTATTGCCTAAGTATGTTACCTCTGGATTTTTTTCCCATGAGGTCTGCATGGGCAGCATTCACATTTCACATATTAGGAAATAAATGTGGAGAGATGAACAAAGCTTCCCAAAGTCTCAGAGCCAGGATCTCAAAGGCATAAAGCCTGCTCACCTAAACCAGATGGGGGACACTTCTTGAGAGATCAGTGACCAATGAATCATGGCAATAGACTGACCCATTTAGGTGTGCCCATATATATAAAGTCAGGATAGCTGGCAGATGTGCATGAATGTAGGAAGCCGTGTGTGAACAGAATTTTGCTTTGCTGTTTTATTTTTGTTAAACAGTTATTCCTTCGGCCTGCTCAAGCATAGCATTTCTGTAGAGGAGTAGCACCATCAGGATCCTTGCAGGGGAGATCATACCTTGGGCGGGTACAGAACCAACCACCTGTGAGAAAACCTGCCATTCCTATCAGGAAGCATAGGGGATCAGTTGACACCCTTCCCCCTGGACACAAACAGCCTGGCCAGCCTCTGACCAGCTCATAAGTGAGCCTTCCTGCATGCCTCAGTTATCCAACAATACCTCCCTGAGCCTTGGAGACCTCAAGGTGGCTGTTTCCCTGCTGCACTGGCTATTCTTCCCCTGAAATATGCTGGCTGTAGCTATACTGACTTTGAGCCCTCTGCTGCTGGTAACCATCCTGCAGAGGCAGAGACTGTGGCAAGAGTCCCACTACCTACTACCGGCTAACATCCTGCTCTCAGATCTGGCCTATCTTGTCTTCCACATGTTCATTTCCCCTAGCAACCTGGGAGCTGGTCCCTGGGCCTCATTGCTTGTGGTATTCTCACAGATGCCATCTTCACTGCCTATATCAGTACCATCTTGCCTTCATGGCCACTGTGCTACACACCTACCTGGCAGTTGCTTATCCTCTGTGCTATTTCTCCTTCATGTCCTATGAGGCTGCCAAGAAAGTGGTGGCCCTCATCTGGCTGGTGGCCTGCTTCTTCTCAGATGTCTCATTTGGCTTAGCAAGCAGCAAAATGCCAGGTTAGAGGAGCAAGGGGCCTAATGTATCCTGCAGCTAATTCTGGGCACTGAGTCAGGTTGTGGCCCACTGGTCACTGTCACCCACACCTGCATTTTATGCATTCTCTTTCTATGCACATCTCTCAACACCTACTGCTTTTGGAGGATCTATGCAGAGACCAGGACTTCACGTATCTGGGTACAAGGCTGTTCCTGAGCCAAGGGTATCCTGCTTATCCACACAGTGTTAATCATGCTGTATGTTAGCTCAGTTGTGGTATTTTCCATGGACATCATGCTAATCAAGTACCACCACACTGATGCCAGAACTCATGTGTGGCTCATGGCAGCGAAGAGCGAGGTGTTCATGATGCCTCCTTGTGCCCAACTTCCATATCTGTACACACTTTGTTACTGGAAGCTACTGGAGATGGTCTGGGGCCACTTCTCATCCAAGAGGCACAGTGACATCTTCACTATTTCTCAGAGCTACAGTCTTCACAGTCTGGCAAGCTGAGGTTAAAAATTATACATCAGATGCTTCAGCATCCAATTATTGCCAATTCCAGAGAAATTGACATATACTTGTACAACAGGACCTCTAAGATTATCTCAACTGATGGTTTTCAACATTTCAAAAGGTGTTTTTTTTTTTTTTTACATTTCAAGTTTTTAAGTAGAGAAAGCTCACTGAAGTGAAGATTTTCTACTTGAAAATGGAAGCAAATAAAAGTGATTCAGCAGAACTCTGATCAAAGTGGGGTGAGGCCCTGAGCTGTGTTTTTCCAATGGCTTCTACCATACCCTCTATCACCACTGGCAAAGGACTGTTGCTGACAAACACACAGAAACCAAAATGTTACTGAAAGCTTGAACCTGGAAAGTGAGCAAGCAGATCTGCTGAATCTGGAACCATGAGCCTCCATTTTGGAAGCTCCTCAGTATATGGGAAGGAGGAGAACAATGTAGGACCCATGTATACTGAGGGGTGTTGTGAAGACATCTATGAAGTTGGAACCCCAAATGATTATAGTCTCAGAACAAAGATAAATGACAACTAACAGAATAGCAGGGCGACTTTTCTTCCTTGATATTGGTGCTGTGCAGAAAAGGAAGAAAATTCCTCAATTACTCTTGGGGAGAAGCCACCCTATAGACAGGATTAGAACTAGGTTTTATTTATTTATTTATTTATTTATTTATTTATTTATTTATTTATTTTTTGGAGTTTTTTTAAATTTTTTTTATTATTTATTTATGATAGGCACACAGTGAGAGAGAGAGGCAGAGACACAGGCAGAGGGAGAAGCAGGCTCCATGCACCGGGAGCCCGACGTGGGATTCGATCCCGGGTCTCCAGGATCGCGCCCTGGGCCAAAGGCAGGCGCCAAACTGCTGCGCCACCCAGGGATCCCTAGAACTAGGTTTTAAACTATTTTTGTGGTTAATAGATCTCATTCTGTGGTTGGTGTGGCTCTTCTGGAGGATTAGAGCATTAGCTCAGGTTTCAAAGAATTTCTGTGGTAAAAGAATCTCAAAGAAAATGAGTTGCACATAGTCAAAATTCACAAAACCACACACACACACACACACACACACACACACACACACACAGGACACCATGAATGAAAATAAGAAGAAACAAGATAGCATCAGTATACTCCATCTGCCTCCTTAAATTGTCAGACACTTGGCTAATACAAAAATGTTCAATGTTTTAAGACATGAAAAATGAGATGGAAATATGAATGAGAAGGAACACATTTTTTAAATAACTAATCAAATTAGGAAAAGAATTAAATAAAACTCCTAGAAATAAAAAATGTAAAATAACCAGAATTGCAAAAGATGGGTTATATTTAATATGGGGTAAAAAGCATATTAGAGAAAACTGAAGAGGGATTTGGTAAACTGTAAGATAGGTTTAAATAAATGATCTAAAGTGGCTAGAGTGATAAAAAGGCAAAAAATATAAAAGAGAGATTAAGAAATATTGATTTTAGAATAGAAAGACTGACGTCCAATTAGAGAATACAATAGAGACAATGTGGAAAGGGAAATACTTAAAGAGATAACAGCTGACAATTTTTCAGGTTTATTGAAAGATATCAAACCTCAGACTCAAGAATTCTAACCAATTGAAAATAAGATGAGTGACAAATAACCCACCTTAAGTAGATGTGAAACTGCAGGAAACCAAATACAAAGACAAGATATTTAAAGCAGGCAGAGATAAGAGATAAAAGAACAATTTAACTGACTTCTGACTTCTAAAAGAAAAAAAAAGTATAAGTCTGATGTAACTGAAATAATATTGTTAATGTGATGAGAGAAAATAACTTTTGACCTGGAATTCTACCTATGGGAAAACAATCTTCACAAAGCAAAAATAGAAATCATTAACACAAAACACAAGAGACAATATTCCTAATAAGACACAGTAAAGAAATTTTAAAGGGTATATTTCTGGCAGAAGGAAAATTATTCCAGATACAAGATTTGAAGTGCATGGGGAAAAATAGTGAGAAATAAATATTGAAAACCATGTGCATAGGGGATAGAGTTAAGATGGCAGAGTAGTAGGGGGACCCTGACCTTGCTTTGTATTCAAATACAGCTAGATCAACATTCAACAATTTTGTTTTTTTTTAAATATTAAATCGTTTATTGATTACACATGATAAGGACGATACACAAGCTTTAATCCCATCTATAATTTTATCTGACACCATAATTCAATTTAGATATATTGCATAGGATGTGCCAACAATCATAATAACCAAATAAATTCCAGGACTTTGCTTGGATGATCCTTTTAACAGTGAACTCCAGGTCACAACACATTAAAAGTCAGTTCAACCACACCAAGGTTTGTGAAGACAATGGCTTCTGTGCCCAAGCAGGTTGCAAATAAATTTCAATTGGAACCTGGCATCACCCTGATGGAATTCTAACTTCACACTGTTGGGGTAGTTTACCAAGATGGCTTCAGAGTAGACTAACTTTACACAGCACATTTTAAAAAAAGACATATTTATTCAGCATCATGATCAGACTATTACGTTTAGCAATCAACAGCATGGGTGCAAAAAAAAAAAATCTACATTAAAACCCTTTGTTGGAATGCTTTACACTTTCCACAGAACAGACACTAAAATAACCTATTATACAATTAATCACAAATACAGTCCTTGAGTTTTTTGCCCATATACATGAGTATTGTCTAAAACATGTCTTATTTGTAGCAGCTAGGCCCTGCCACCACTGTGCTTGGCTGAGTTCACAAACCTGTTGTAACCTGTAGCTTCCCTGTCACTTCTCTGGCTCTCCTTTCCTGCTAAGCTTTGTTTCCTGGCAGTAATTAAAACCTTCTGCCACTGCCATAGCTGCTGCTTGAACCACCATAGCCACCTTGGTTTTGTGGTTTGGCAAAATATTGGCCTCTACCACCATAGAGGGCCAGAGCTTCTGCCTCCAAAATTTCCTCCTTTCATGGGTCCAAAATTTGAGGATTGATTGTTGTAATTGCCAAAATCATTATAGCTTCCACCACCTCCAAAGTTGCTTCCATCATTACCAAATCCATTATAGCCATCCCCACTGCCACTGTATCTACCACCACCTCGATTGCCACCGAAGCCACCTCAACCACTGAAGTTCCCTTCATGACCAAAGTTGTCATTCCCACCAAAACCACCTCCACGAACACCACCAAAGTTTCCAGAACCACTTCGGCCTCTTTGGCTGGATGAAGCACTAACCATCTGTTGCTTCAATAGGACTTTCCTTACTTCACAGTTGTGGCCATTCACAGTATGGTATTTTTGAATGACAATCTTGTCTACAGGGTCATGGTCATCAAAGGTCACAAAAGCAAAACCTCTCTTTTTGCCACTGCCTCTGTCAGTCATGATCTCAATCACTTCAATTTTCCCATACTGTTCAAAATAATCTCTTAGATAATGTTCTTCAGTGTCTTCTTTAATGCCACCAACAAAAATCTTTTTCACAGTTAAGTGGGCACCAGGTCTTTGAGAATCTTCTCGGGAGAGAGCCCTCTTTGGGTCCACAACTCTTCCATCCACCTTGTGCAGCCAAGTGTTCATGGCTGCGTCCACCTCTTCCATGGTGGCGTAGGTGACTAACTCAAAGCCTCTGGAGCGCTTGGTGTTGGGGTCTCTTATTACCACACAGTCCATAAACGTCCCCCACTGCTCAAAATGGCTCCTCAGACTCTCATTGGTTGTTTCGAAGCTCAAACGTCCGATGAAGAGCTTCCACAGCTGCAGGCTCTTTGGGAGACTCTGACATAGACATGACAGTGGTGGGAGGGGAGAGACTTTAATGATGCTTACTTGGCAGCGTCCAGGGGCAGAAAGGACAACATTCAACTATTTTGAACAACTAGGAAGATGATCTGAGGATTAAGGAATCTGCGCAGTTGGAGGGAGAGAACATGGCAGATGTGAAGTTGGAAGCCTTGAACTGGGGGAGAAGAAAGCTGCACAGCCATGAAGGGGAGGGAATCCTTTTCATGGAGCAAAATCTGGGAGAGGGAGAAAGTGAAAGAGAGTCCAGCAGTTAGGGACAGTACAATAAGAAGATACTCTGGGTTGTACAGGGAGAAATAGCTCCCCTTCTGGGAGGGCATTTGGAAGAGTATATTTTCCATCTCCAAGGACAAAGGCCAGCTGGGAGCCTTTGAGTGGTGTTCAACAGCAGGGACAGAGGGTACACATGGGGCAGAAAACCTCTTAAACCACTTCTTACTGTGAGCCACAATAGGCTTAAACCTCTGTATGCCAGCCAAGCAGATATTTTTTTGTGGCAAAACTGAGCAGAGAACAGAGAGAAGCAAATTGCAGATAACCCAGCCATTGCTTTTTGCTGTCTGCTGCAATAGATTTAAGCCTCTGATAGCTTTTCTGGGGCAGAAAGAAGTAGAGGACTGGGTTGAGTGCAAACTGCCAATAACCAAGTTACAACTTTCCACTGAGCATTACAATAAATTCTAGCCTCTGAAAGTGCACTGAGTGACTGATTTTTGGGTGTGAGACAGTGCTAGGCATGCCTCGAGCCTCTCCTCTGGGGAACAGGAGTGGGCCCACACCTTGCCACACCCTTTAAAATTTGGAGTTATGGGATGCTTCAGTGGCTCAGTGGTTGAGCACCTGCCTTTGGCTCAGAGCATGATCCCTGGTCCCAGAATCGAGCCCCAAATATAGCTCCACATGGGGAGCTGCTTCTCCCTCTGCCTATGTCTCTGCATCTCTCCATGTCTCTCATGAATAATTAACATCTTTAAAACACACAAACACACAAACAAACAAAAACCTTGGAGTTTTGAGTCAGAAGTGCTAGCAAAGATAAAATACAGGAGATCTGTGGCTCCAGGCATGCCCATGGCCTGGGCACAGGCAGGTTAAAGGCAAGGGACTAATGAAAGCACGGGACCCAGATTGTTTGTTTCTCTAAGATGGCCTCTGGAACTGCAATGGCTGTGAGGCCCAACCCCCAGAGATGAGGTCAGGGCCAGTGGGAAAGGGGAGTGCCATATTCTTCCTCCTCCTCCACCATCCCTACCTCTTGCCCATGCCCACCAGCACAATCATATTTCAGAGAGAAACACAGCACTTCCAGTAGAGGCTTGGAGTCCTCTACAATATACCCCACCCCCCTATGCCTGGCAAGGTCATCTTTACAAAGGCAAGTTAGCTTGTGAGCCAGCCCAGCAGGTCTTTCCCTCAGAAGTTTAACAAAGGCCCCCTACATCTACCAAGTCTACTGATTAAAGAGAGATCCAAAACATCAACGTCCAGTGGAAATAAGACCAGGCTTGTTTCTCTTTTTTCTTACCCTTTTCTTAATTTTTATTTATTTTTTATTTTTCTATTTCTTATTTTCTATTCTCTGTCCTTTAATTTATATACATTTTTTCTTTTCTATCTTTTTTTTTGGTATCAGGCTAATACTTCTGTTAATTTGTTGGTCATTTGTTTCCTTCTCATATTTTTCAGATAAGCCTTCTATTTTTTTTCTCTTTTCTTCTTTCCTCACTCTTTTTTCCTTTCACCTTTCTTATTTTTTAGAATCGGACTTATAATTTATTGCTTCTCTGTTTCCAATTTATTCCATTTCCATTCTCTTGTCTTGGATTAAGTTTTTTGGGTTTTGTTAATTTTTCTTTTCTTTTTTTCTTTTACAGACTTCTTGGCAAACAAATCAAAGCACACCTACATAAAGTTCCAAACACTCTCCACTGCAAGTAATGAGGAAGCTCTGTAGAGGAAGGATCACTGGAAAAGAGCTGCCAAAACACAGAGTGTACACAGCATACACCAGAAACGTTCTGAAGTTGTTGTTTTTATTTTTGTCATTGTTACTGCTGTGTTGTTTTTGCTATTTTTATTAGCTCCTTTTCTTTTTTTTTTTAAAAGATTTTATTTATTTATGAGAGACACACACACACAGAGAGGCAGAGACACAGGCAGAAGGAGAAGCAGGCTCCATGCAGGGAGCCGGATGTGGGACTCTATCCCGGGTCTCCAGGATCAGGCCCTGGGCTGAAGGTGGCGCTAAACTGCTGAGCCACCCGGGCTGCTCTAGCTCCTTTTCTTTATGGACATAATGACTAGAGAAATTCACCTGAACAGAAAGAACAGGAGGTAATACTCACTGCCACAGATTTAAGCAATATGGATATAAGTAAAATACCTGAACTAGAATTTAATTTTTTAAAATATTTTATTTATTTATTCATGAGAGACAGAGAGAGAGAGAAAGAGGCAGAGACACAGGCAGAGGGAGAAACAGGCTCCATGCCGGGAGCCGGACGTGGGACTCAATCCTGGGTCTCCAGAATCAGGCCCTGGGCTGAAGGTGGCGGTAAACCGCTGAGCCACCTGGGCTGCCCTGAACTTAAATTTTTAAAAATGATTATAAAGATACTAACTGGGATTGAAAAAATATAGAAGACACTAGGGAATCACCGTAAATATAAAAGAACTGATACGTAACCAGGCCAAACTTAAAAATGTAATTACTGATGTGTAGTAACAAATGGACGCTTTAACAGAGAGAAAAATTAGGCAGGAGAGTCAGTGACATATAAGACAGAATGATGGAGAATAAGGAAGCTGAAAAGAAGAAAGGCAACTCCTGAATCATGAAGGGAGACCTCGAGAACTTATCAACTCCATACAGTAAAATAATATCTGGATGGTAGGAGTCTCAGACCATAAAGAGCAAGAGAGAGGGACAGAAGTTTTATTTCATCAAATTATAGTGAGAACTTCCCTAATCTGGGAGAAGAAACAAGCATTCAAGTCCAGGAGACACAGAGAAATCAATAAAAATAGATCAACACTGTGACATATAATAGTGAAACTGGCAACTTTCAAAGATAAAGATAAAATCCTAAAAGCAGCTGGGGCCAAGAGCTATAAGGACAGACACATAAGGCTGGCAGCATATCTGCCCACAGAGACCTAGCAGCCAGAAAGGACTGATATGATATATTCAATGTGCTAAATGGAATAATAGGCAGCCAAGAATATTTTATTCAGGAAGACAGTCATTCAGAACAGAAGATGTACAAATAGTTTCAAGACAAACAAAAATTAAAGGAATTTATGAACACTAAAAGAGCCCTGCCAGAAGTATTTTTTTTAATTTTTATTTATTTGTGATAGTCACACACACAGAGAGAGAGAGGCAGAGACACAGGCAGAGGGAGTAGCAGGCTCCATGCACCGGGGGCCCGATGTGGGATTCGATTCTTGGTCTCCAGGATCGCGCCCTGGGCCAAAGGCAGGCGCTAAACCGCTGCGCCACTCAGGGATCCCCCCTGCAAGAAGTATTAACGGGGCTCCTGTGAGTGAAGAGACAGCCCAAAAGTAACAAGAGCCAGAAAGGAACAGAGAAATCTACAGAAACAGTGACTTTATAGGTAATACAATGGCATTAAATCCATATCTTTCAATACTCACTCTGAATGTAAATGGAATAAATCCTCCAATCAAAAGATACAGGATATTAGACTGGATTAAAAAAAATAAGACTCGGGCAGCCCGAGTGGCTCAGTGGTTCAGTGCCTGCCTTTCGGACAAGGGCGTGATCCTGGAGACCTGGGATCGAGTCCCATGTCGCCCTCCCTGCATGGAGCCCACTTCTCCCTCTGCCTGTGTCTCTGCCTCTCTCTCTCTCTGTCTCTCATGAATAAATAAATAAAATCTTAAAAAAACCCCAAAAAACAGGACTCATTGATATCTGTCCAAAAGAGACTAATTTTAGCCCCAAAGACACCTCCAAATCGAATGTGTGGGGGTAGAGAACCATATATCATTCTAATGGGCATCAAAAGAAAAATGGAGTAGTGATTTTTACACCAGACAAACTAGATTTTAAGCCAAAAAAATGTAATAAGACATGAAGAAAGACACTATATTATAATAAAAGTGTCTATCCAACAAGAAGATCTAATGATTGCAAATATTTATGCCTCTAACTTGGGAGCATCCAATTATATAACCCAATTAATAATAACATTAAAGAAGCACGTTGATAATACTACAATCATAGTAGGGGACTTTTAACACCCCACTCCAAGCAATGGGCAGATCATCTAAGCAGAAGATCAACAAGGAAACAAAGTCTATGAATGGCACACTGGACCAGATGGACTTCATGGATATATTCAGAGCATTTCATTCTAAAGCAACAGAATACACAACAGAATACACAATAAATACAACAGAATACGGAAAATAATGGATTATTTTCCAGAATATATTATATACAAATCAGGAGCACCTGGGTGGCTCAGTGGTTGAGTGTCTGCCTTTGACTAGGTCAGGATCCCAGGGTCCTCCCATAGGGAGCCTGCTTCTCCCTCTGCCTATGTCCATGCCTCTCTCTGTGTGTCTCTCATGAATAAGTAAATAAAATCTTAAAAAAAGCTCCCAACAAACAAAAGTCCAGGGTCGAATGGCCTTCCAGTGGAATTCTACCAAACATTTAAGAAGAATTAATACCTATTCTTCTGAAACTGTTTTTTTTTTTAAAAAAAACCTGGCTTGTGTGGACAGAAAAGACCCCGAATAGCCAGGGGAATATTAAAAAAGAAAACCATAGCTGGGGGCATCACAATGCCAGATTTCAGGTTGTACTACAAAGCTGTGGTCATCAAGACAGTGTGGTACTGGCACAAAAACAGACACATAGATCAATGGAACAGAATAGAGAACCCAGAAGTGGACCCTCAACTTTATGGTCAACTAATATTCGACAAAGCAGGAAAGACTATTCACTGGAAAAAGGACAGTCTCTTCAATAAATGGTGCTGGGAAAATTGGACACCCACCTGCAGAAGAATGAAACTAGACCACTCTCTTGCACCAGACACAAAGATAAACTCAAAATGGATGAAAGATCTAAATGTGAGACAAGAATCCATCAAAATCCTAGAGGAGAACACAGGCAACACCCTTTTTAAACTCAGCCACAGTAACTTCTTGCAAGATACATCCATGAAGGCAAGAGAAATAAAAGCAAAAATGAATTATTGGGACTTCATCAAGATAAAAAGCTTCTACACAGCAAAAGAAACAGTTAACAAAACTAAAATACAACCTACAGAATGGGAGAAGATATTGGCAAATGACATATCAGATAAAGGACTAGTATCCAAGATCTATAAAGAACTGATTAAACTCAATAGCAAAGAAACAAACAATCCAATCATGAAATGGGCAAAAGACATGAACAGAAATTTCAAAGAGGAAGACATAGACATGGCCAACAAGCACATGAGAAAATGCTCCTCATCACTGGCCATCAGGGAAATACAAATCAAAACCACAATGAGATACCACCTCACACCAGTGAGAATGGGGAAAATTAATAAGACAGGAAACAACAAATGTTGGAGAGGATGTGGAGAAAGGGGAACCCTCCTGCACTGTTGGTGGGAATGTGAACTGGTGCAGCTACTCTGGAAAACTGTGTGGAGGTTCCTCAAAGAGTTAAAAATAGATCTGCCTTACGACCCAGCAATTGCACTGCTGGGGATTTACCCCAAAGGTACAGATGCAGTGAAACACCGGGACACCTGCACCCCGATGTTTCTAGCAGCAATGTCCACAGTAGCCAAACTGTGGAAGGAGCCTCGGTGTCCATCGAAAGATGAATGGATAAAGAAGATGTGGTTTATGTATACAATGGAATATTACTCAGACATTAGAAACGACAAATACCCACCATTTGCTTCAACATGGATGGAACGGGAGGGTATTATGCTGAGTGAAATAAGTCAGTAGGAGAAGGGCAAACATTATATGTTCTCATTCATTTGGGAAATATAAATAATAGTGAAAGGGAATATAAGGGAAGGGAGAAGAAATGGGTAGGAAATATCAGAAAGGGAGACAGAACATAAAGACTCCTAACTCTGGGAAACGAACTAGGGGTGGTGGAAGGGGAGGAGGGCAGGGGGTGGGGGTGAATGGGTGACGGGCACTGAGGGGGGCACTTGACGGGATGAGCACTGGGTGTTATTCTGTATGTTGGCAAATTGAACACCAATAAAAAATAAATTTATTATTAAAAAATAAAGATGAATGGATAAACAAGATGTGGTATATGTATACAATGGAATATTACTCAGCCATTAGAAATGACAAATACCCACCATTTGCCTCAACGTGGATGGAACTGGAGGGTATTTTGCTGAGTGAAATTAGTCAATCAGAGAAGGACAAACATTACATGGTCTCATTCATTTGGGGAATATAAAAAATAGTGAAAGGGAAAAAAGGGGAAAGGAGAAAAAATGAGTGGGAAATATCAGAAAGGGAGACAGAACACGAGAGACACCTAACTCTGGGAAACGAACAAGGGGTGGTAGAAAGGGAGGCGGGCAGAGGCATGGGGTGACTGGGTGACGGGCACTGAGTGGGGCTCTTGACGGGATAAGCACTGGGTGTTTTACTATATGTTGGCAAATTGAACTCCAATAAAAAATATACAAAAAAATTCAGCATCAGATATTTTAAAAAATAGAGGGAGGCAAATCATAAGAGACTCTAGGGAACAAACTGAGGGTTGCTGGAGGGAAGGTGGTTTGGGGGGTAAGGGATAATTGGGTGATGGGCATTAAGAAGGGCAATTGATGAGATGAGTACTGGGTGTTATATGCAACTGTTATGCAACTAATTTCTACCCCTGGAACTAATACTATACTATATGTTAACTAATTTGAATTTAAATAAAATTTTGTTTTGTTTTGTTTTTAAGGTAGTTTTTTTTTTTTAAAGATTTTATTTATTTATTCATGAGAGACACACACAGAGAGACAGGCAGAGACACAGGCAGAGGGAGGAGCAGGCTCCATGCAGGGAGCCTCACGTGGGACTCTATCCCAGGACTCCAGGATCATGCCCGGGCTGAAGGCAGTGCTAAACTGCTGAGCCACTGGGGCTTCCCTAAATAAAATTTTGAAAGACGAAAAAGAAAGTTGTTAAGAGAGTAAACCTTAAATTGTTACTCTCACACCCTCATATTGTGGGGGGATGTTTTACCATATATACATGTATCAAATAATCAGATTATATACCCTAAACTTCCATATGAATATGTCAATAATATCTCAATACAGCTATGAAGAAATATGGTACAATTTTAAAATCTAAAGGACTTTAAAGACATATCTCCAAAAAATATATAAATATCACTTCTAGTTACATGAAAAATTCCTTAATATCACTAGTTCCATAGGGAAATGCAAATCAAAACCATGATGAGATACCACTTCATGCTCATTAGGATGACTATTGTTAAAAAAAGCAGAAAGTATTGATAAGGATGTAAAGAAATTGGAGTTCTTTGGCATTGCTCGTAGGAACATAAAGTGTTGTAGAAAAAAGTACAATGTTCTCTCAAAGAATTACTATTATGATTTAACAATTCCACCTCCAGGCCTATACTCAAAAGATATGAAAGTTGAAACTTGAACAGATATTTATTTACCATTGCTTATTGCAGCATTATTCTCAACAGACAAAAAGGTGGAAACAGCTAAAATGTCTATCAATGGAAAAATGGATAAAGAAATGTAGTATATACATGCAGTGTAGTATTATTCAGCCTTAAAAAAGAATCAAATTTTGATACATAATACAACATAGATGAACCTTGAAAACCTTATGCTATGGAGCGCCTGGGTGGCTTAGTGGTTGAGTGTCTGTCTTTGGCTCAGGTTGTGATCCTGGGGTCCTGGGATCAAGTCTCAAATCAGGCTCCCTGCAGGGAGCCAGCTTCTCCCTCTGCCTATGTCTCTGCCTCTCTCTATCTCTCATGAATAAATATAATCTTAAAAAAAAAAGCTTATGGTAAGGGAAATAAACCAGATAGAAAAGGACAAGTATAGTATTATTCCATCTATATGAACAGTCAAATTCATATAGAAATAAAGTAGAATAGAGGTTACCAGCATCTAGAGGGAGAGACAAATGAAGAATTTTGGTAGAGTTTTGTTGGGGTGATAAAAAAATATCTGGAAATAGATCAAGATAATGATATACAACTATGTGAATGTACCCAATGATACTGAATCATACACTTAAAAAGTATTGGAATGGGAAATTCAATGTTATATATATTTTATGAGACCTTTTTTTCAAAAGAAACAAGCTGTGTTCATTTTTTTAAGTTTAAACTTTTAAAATATAGGTAATTTGTGATCACTTCTGCAAGACATATACTAAAATTGGAATGATACAAAGATTAGCATTGTCCCTATGCAAGGATGACATGCAAATTCATAAAGTGTTCCATATTTTTAAAACTAAATTTTTAAAAATAAAACAAAATACTTTAAAGAATAAGCAAACACCCAGTCATCACAGTAGGCCACATCATGTGAATGTATTCCCTAATGTGAGTTTGTTTGAAATTGTGAAGGGCATCTCTCTTCAGGGGAACTAGCATGAGTACTAGGGTGCCTCTTGCCATGCCCATCCTTCGAGCCATCATCCCTCTTCCCCACGCAGCCATCTACTCCAAATTGTGGCTCTTGACCTTTTTTTTTCTCCAAGTTGACAGTCCCAGCCCTCTTATCCTTCCTTGGAGGCATAGGATCCCACTGCCTCATCTCCCAGTCTTCTCTGATGTGGGACCCACAAGGCTGTACTGAGTCTAATCTTAATATCTGGAATTTTTGCACTCTGACTAACACAGTTAACAGGCTACTGTCATATTTGTGCTCATAGTCAGGTGAGATCCTTTTTTTTTTTTAAAGATTTTTATTTATTTATTTATTCATAGAGACAGAGGGAGAGAGAGAGAGAGAGAGAGAGAGAGAGAGAGAGAGAGAGAGAGAGAGGCACAGTCACAGGTAGGGGGAGAAGCAGGCTCCACGCAGGGAGCACGACGCAGGACTCGATCTCGGGTCTCCAGGATCACACCCCGGGCTGCAGGCGGCGCTAAACCGCTGGGCCACCGGGGCTGCCCAGGTGAGATCCTTTGAATCTGTCAGAAAGCAAAAGTTATGGCCAGAAGGTCTGAGACCCATTGGTCAATCAAATAACCAGGGAGCAAGGTCAGACAAGAGAAAAGAAAAGCGTTAGAGCTACAGTCCAGAAATGTGAGTCCTGATGAGAAAACGAAGTGTATTATAAAAATAACAGAAAACAAGTTTACAACAGAACACTATTAAAAATGATTCAGGAATACCTGAACTGGAAATATTGGTCAAAGATCTTTCCAGGGGTCCGTGGAGAAGACCTGATCCCATGTCTTGGGGGAAGATAAAAAAATTATATATTATAAATTATGTATTTAATTTGTTTTGTTACCTAAAAGTTAAGTATGTTTTAAAACCCTCTGAAAGGACGAAAGTGGATGGCTTAGAATAGCTCTCATTGGCCAAAGGGTGACGAGTTGGAATGGAAAAGAGCAATTATTACTCATTGGATGAAGTTAAACCCATAATTGTCCTCAAAAAAGGAAAAGCTGAAGAAAAATATAAAGTCCTTGTAATAATGCAGAAGAGCGAAGGCCAGAATAGAAGAAACGGATGTTTATTAACTTCAACCAGGAAGGACTATGGAATCTGTGGGAATTCTATCCTTCGTTCAGGGTATAGGTGGAAATGAAATATAGATCCGCCTTTGTTTCTACCTAACAGGGGGAGAATCGACTAAGGGAGCTCCAATGGCCAGAAACTGCCCGGGAAGGTCAGGATCACACCACCAGCGCCGGGAGAGGGGACATCTGTTGTCATGCTGCATGCCCCTGTCTTCCAAGCCAGCTCCGAATCCTGCGTAGGCATCGCGACTGGGCTCCGTGTGACGGGCAGGGTCCCATCTGCCCGGATGCTGTGGGTTGCGGAGACCGGGGCACCCGCGGCTGTGCGCTCTGGGGTTTCGGACCACTTCGCAGGCATGCGGCCGGGAGTCGGAGGACACCACTGAGCTGCAGCCGCAGCTGGGCCTGAGAGATGCAAACCACAGCCTTGCGGGGACACAGAGAAGCTAACAAAGCGAGACAGACCGAGGCCCGGGCGGCGGCGGCTCACCGAGGCCACACTCCTCCAGGAACGGCCCCACCCCGGCCGGGCGCACTCCGCTCGCCCCCAGCTGCGCAGGGGCGCTGGGCCGCCGCGGGGCTCCGGCGCGGCCCCGCCCCGCCCCGCCCCGCCCCCCGCCCCCGGCCGCCCCGCCGCCCCCGCCGCCCCCGCCGCCCCCGCCGCCCCAGCCCGCGCGGGCCCTGCGCTGTCCCCACCCCGCGGGGGCGCGCGGCGCCGGGAGCTGACCGTGGTGCTGAGCCGGGCGCGCGGCCGGGGCTCGGGCGCGGCTCCCGGCCCTGCCAAGGCCTCGTACTGCGTCACTCTCGGCAACCAAAGGTAAGTCGCCAAAGGCCCTGGGATTTAGGCTTCGGGAGAAAGAGGATGATTTGGGAATTTTCATGGGCTCTTTCGCGTGATGGGAGGGCTGAGTGGAGGAACCAGGGGTTCTCTGGCTCACTCTCCACCCCACAGTGTCCTGCGTAGATGATGCGGAACCTGGGACCTGGGCGGGGGGCGGGGGGACGGCGATGACCCTTTTAGGCCCCGGCTAAGGAAGGGGAGACAACCCCTGTGCACGGATGCAGAGGCTGGGAAAGTACAGTTAACACTGGAGACCCATTTTCTTTCAGCCAGGAAACACCTAGAGACTGGTGGGCCGGAACCTTCACTCCCCAAAAGGCCTTTTGTCTCTCCAACGTGGGGGTTGGGTGAATTGGTAATGTTCTCACTGCAGATTCTATTTCTGCTTCATTCTCCACCCCCCACCCACCCCATAACAGAGGCTTTCTCTCTCCACAATAGCCTTCACTCCATCCATCCTGAAGGTTTTGGCTTAGACAAGGCACCCTCTGCAGAGATAGACTATTGCCCCATACATAGCCTGACACTCTGACACCAATGTCCAGGAAGTCCCTCAGGGCTGGTCTCCCCTCTGAGGCCTCTGCTTTCTTATCACCATTCACCTGTTTGTATTTCAAGGCTTGTGATTTTACTGGATGTTGGGGGTGGAGCAGGGAAAAGCAGGGCAAATGCCAAAACTATTAAGAAAAATTTTTATGTCTCCCAACCATTTTTATTACATATGTGTACCTGCGAGGTTTTTATATTGCTCCATGATATACCCAATCACTTTCGTGTTAAAAAGGGAATTGTCTACGGCCATACCACCCTGAATGCGCCTGATCTCGTCGAAAACGGGGAATTGACGGGGGCACTTGATGGGATGAGCACTGGGTGTTGTGCTATATGTTGGCAAATTGAACTCCAATAAAAAAAAGAAAAAAGGGAATGAAACTCACAGAATTACCTTCTCAAAGGGAAAAGAAAATCCTAGGTGGGTGAACTAAAGTTATCCATCTTGTAGAAAAACAGACAGTAGAATTACTTCATTTTCTCAATTTGCAATAAATCCATATCCAAGTGTATACTCTGTGTAAGGCACTGAGAGGAAAGGTTTCATAGAAGGAAAGTCTCTCACTACTTACTCTCCACTAGGCCCTGCTCTGGCTCCTAATCGGCCTTCTTGCCTCCACTCCTTGAGCCTACTTTTCATTCTCATTTACAACTGATATGTTAAAACTGAAAATTGACCCCTGTTACCCTTGATGGCTGGCTCTCCATGGGGTATAGAATAAAAGCCAAGATCCTCCCTGTGACCTCAGGCCTGGTACAGTTTTCCCTGCTCATTTCCCAGCCCCATCCCACTGGCTTGCTGCTCTGGCCACCTGGGCCTGTTTTCAGAGCTTTTAAATCATCCTTTGCTCCACAAGGCTTTTCTGAGGGATGTGCTCTCTGCCTGGAATATGCTTCCCACATCTTTTACCTGGTTGTCTTTGGCTGTCTTTTAGATCTTGGTTTAAATACTACATCTGTGAATCAGAGTTGATTAAATAAGTACACGGTGTGGTCCTTGTACTCATGGAATTTGCAAGTTCATTTTAGAGATGCAAGACTTGGTTCAGGGTCTTGGTGTCACTGAGACCCATCTTAGAGAGTGAGCACAAACTGTAGAATTAAAAACTCCAGACTCAGCATCCTTTCTAGGAAACTTAGATGTAAATATATGGCTAAAATGTCTCCAAAACATAAATACTTCACTTAAATAAGTAGTAGCTCACTTTCAACCACAGTTAGAGTTCTGAATCTTTGAGAATTTTTCAACCTCACTGGGGAGTATGAAGACCAAATAAGCACCAGAATAAGCAGCCAGTGATCACTGAGTGCTACAATAAGAAAGGACCAAACCAGGAAGGGACAGGGTTACTTTGTCCTTTGGAGAAGGATGTGGCACATGGTAAAGGATTCCCTCTCAGGGGCTCAGTGAAGGGGCCTTTAGCTAAAAAGTTACAAAGCAGAATGTGCATTTTTACAGCTGAGAACCTGTATCTCTTTGGCCTCAGGCAATATCAGTGCCAGCATCTGGCTGTCCAGATAAATTCCACTCTCTCCCTGAGAACTGTCACAGAAGGTAACTGCTCTTTCTCCCATTAGGCAATGGGCTTTCTGACCCCTCAGGGAGTTCCCACCCATGTCACATATGGGCTCCACATTTCTAAAGAGTCAGGCTCTGATGAAATATTTTAAAGTGGAAGCTGGACTGAATATACACTGGATTTCACATGATTGCTCCAGTATTGTGTAAGTTTCTCATTCATTATTCTGAATCTTAGTGCTCATTGCCCTATCAATGTGCCAAAGTGTTAAATGAACTCAGGAAACAGAGTTGGCAACATTAGTGACACTGAGTCCAGCCATCTGTAGCAATGACTGCTATTTTTGGAGGTCATTTTCCAAGTTCAGAATGTGGTGAAATTTCCAGTTTTGGAGGATTTTAAATCAGTTAACTGAATTAAGAATTAAGAAATCAGTAGTTTTATTTATAGAGGTCAATATCAGATAAACCATCTTAGTTCTTGTAGTTGCAACTTCTGCACATAGTGAAATGATCTTTATCGTGCTTACTTGAAGTTATTTCCAAGAGTATGGTAATAAAAAGACTTTCATAAAACATAGAATAGAGATCTCATAATAAATATCTCTAAAATTTCTTGTCATAGAAATTATACTATCTTCAGTTACAATTTTTCTAAATTTGTGTGAGCTGTACTTTTTATTTGAATTGTCATTTTTGTTGTGATTTCCAATACTCTTCATAAAAACACATTTGTTATTTGATTCTTAAATTTCTTATGAAGAGGAGTTTGGACTGTTGGTTCATAGAATGTCCATTGTGGTTAAGAGCACACGATCAGAATCAAACAGGCACGATTTCAAATCTTACTTCTGTCACTTACCACATGTGTGACCTGGACCAATCTATTGACTTTACTGGACCTTAATTTCTCCTTTATAAAATGAAGGTTACTATAGTATGTCTCTTATAAGGTTATAGGCCAAGCACTCACCTGGTTAGATAGATGCAAATCTGTGTTCTCCAACTCCAGAGTCCAGATAGTAACCACTATGCTGTGTATAATAAAACCCAACTGAGCTAGGGAATGACTTATCTAGGCCACAAAGGGTGGGGGGTGAAAATAGGATCTGCAGGTATAGGGTAGGAAAGGCATGGGCACATGCAACCTCACAGGAGGCAGAAAGGTGGCTAGAAGCACTGTTGCACTGTCCAGGGTGCTTCCATCAAGAGATGAACTGCCACCAGAACCAAGTTGAGGTTCTGTGGGTTTCTCTGGCACAGTGCCTGCTCTGTCTCCTGTCCTCCAGCCTAAAGTCCCAGGTGTCCTCTGCAGCGGAGGAAGCACTGCCAATGGGTGGAGACTGACCAGCTTGCCCCTGTGAACCTCTGCAATGGTAGCCTTGTAACCCCTTCTCATCTTCTTCAGCTTTAATGTCAACTGGGCTGTGAGGCAGCCACTCTGCTCACCTCCAGGTCCTCATGGCTAAGCATTTGAGAGACTCTGGAGCTGACCCTGAATAGCTCATAGCTATCAAGCAGCTTTCTGAAGTTAGCTGCAAAGCTCTGTGGGCAGTGGATCTGAGTGGCATGTAGGCTGACAGAGCCACTTGCCTTTACACCTGCTGCATCCCTTCCTCGCAGACTGCAAACTGTGGGGGAGTGAATTCAGGTGCTCCCTATGAAGCAAGTTCTTATGGAGAATCAAAGAAACCCCATACTCTCTCCCCAAATCTTTCCCTGGCCAAACTGACAGGACTGATTAGTAGGTTGCTCACCACCAAAAGAGAGGAGGACCTGCTGGAACAGGCTGAGCTGTGAGCTGGGTGCCTGTGAAGAGACAATAAGGGAGTCCAGGGAAGTTCTCAAGTGGTGCTCTTAGACATCCCCTTCTTTTTTCCTCTCTTATGGGTCTTTAAACTTACTTCAAAGGCAACATTTTTAAAACTATAGAGTCTTGTTTGTCTCTCTCAAATAAGCTCTTAGCATAGGCTCCTTCCTTACCTTTACTCAGCTTCCACTTCCTTATGTTTTCCCACTTATGGGTCAATATTTACTGCTTCCTGAGTGTTGATAACTTCTTTCTCTTTATTCAGTTGCTGGATCCTAGTGTTTCTGCCTTTGAAGGCCCTATAATTTCTCCTCTCTTTTCTGTGACTTATGACTGCAGCTTCTATCTGGAGCTTATCCCCACATACTCAGCCCACTTTAGTTGCCTTTTATGAATCTTTTCTGCTCAAAGCTTCTCTCCTAATTTATTCTGTCCTCCACTCAGATGTCAGAGAAATGGTCTTAGACCGCCAACTTTGTTATGACACTGTTTCTACCCACCCACTCACTCAGAAGATTTTATAGTTCTTCATTGGCCTCAGAGAAAGGCCACACTCATCAGCTATGCAAAAATGGTCAAGATAACACTCTCCCGGGCTTCTCCCTCCCACAACCAGGACAGACATCAGTAATCAATCCCAACATCCTTTCCTATTGGACTAAGACTGGGCATCCATCTGGGTGGCATTCTGGATGGCACTCTAGGCATTGATACCTCTCAGGAATTACACAGAAGGTGATACCTGCTTGCTCTCCAGCCCATCATGTGCTGTGTTTATCCAACCTGCCTGGCCCTGGCATTATGCCTGACTCCTCACTTTTCCTTTACCATGGTGCCATCTCTCTTCTCAGTGCTCAAACTCAGCATGCACCATTAGATGCTTGGCTGTGCTTGCCCTGATGACCTTTGTGTAGACTGAGTCTTGCCTTCTCAGATGGATGCAATATCCCTGGAAGGCAGAATATATATCTTCTTTTCCAGCTGATAAGCATCTGTGTCCATCCCAGAAGGCAGGCTTGGGTTTCCCTTTGAGCTTTGTCTCTTTGGCAGGAATTTATTTATTGAATTCTCTGCTCCACCACTTAGAAAGTCTGTGACACTTCCCTTGTAAGGATGCTATTTGTAGAGTGCCTGGGCCTGGAAATGGGAATCTGACTTGGACAGATAAGCTCTGAGAGGATGCTGAGTTGAGTTGAGAGATCAGACTACAAGAGCACCAGACCCCCAACCTACTCTAATTTGGCTCCTACTATGTGACTTTAAGCAGGTGACTTAATTTCTCTGGTATCAGCTTTCTATGGAGCAACAAACAGCCCTGGAGCAGTGAGCATGGATGGGGCCATTCTTATCTCCCTATCCCTATCTTCATGGAGGATCCAAGTTTAGATGTCAGAGCCAAAGCCACTGTATAAGCAGAGGTAGGCAGAGGTCATTTAGAGCCATATAGGCCTTCATCTTGGATACTAAGTGCCTCCTGCTTTCCTTCACAGCAGCTTGGAGCACTGGCAGCATGGAACTGAAGAGAGGAAAGACCTTCATTAAATCCAGCCTGCAGATTTCCCACGAGAAACCCTCAGACCCAGCAGCTACTGCTCTGACCATGGAGGATGCAGGTCCCCGGTCAGTCTCACCAGGAGGGCAACAGCAGCCCCAGAGTGAGAGGGCCCCACAGGTTAGTCCCAGCACCCAAGGGTATGACAGATACCCCAGTAAGGGAGCAGAGCCAGAACCTGAGGTGGGGGCTGCAGCCTTCTGTGGGGCCACCTTCAAACTGGTGCGAAAGAGTAAGACTCATGAGAGTGTGCCTGGGGCTGGCAGGGCGAGCACGGCCACAGGGCAGCTGGTGGGCAGCACAAGCTTCCCAGGGCCCTCCAGCAGCCAGCGCATGATTGATTACCGCCACTTTGTGCCCCAGATGCCCTTTGTGCCAGCCGTGGCCAAGAGCATCCCAAGGAAGAGGATCTCCCTGAAACGACCTAAGAAGTGCTTTCGGAACCTATTCCACATTCGCAGAAACAAGACTGAGAACTTGGCCTCACTGGTGACCAAGGGGGAGAGCCTGTCCTCCTCTAGGGGCCCATCAGAGAATGGGGGGCAGCCAGGTAAAGCCTTCTTCCCCTTAGGTGAGGGGCTGGGGCCAGACAGCCTGTGTCAGGACCTATCTGACAGTGAGCTCCTCCTGCCTGATTCTTCCTTTGACCTCTGCAGGGCCCTGTGTGAGGATGTGGCCTCTCTCAAGAGCTTTGACTCTCTCACAGGCTGTGGGGAGATCTTTGCAGATGAAAGCTCAGTACCATCCCTGGAGCTGAATGAGGGCCTGGAGAGCCCAGCCCAAGTATCACAGGCCCTTGAAAACAAGGGTCTGAGGGGTCCCTTCCAGGGCAGCGTGGAACAGCTGGCATCACCTGCCCAAAATGAGATGTCTGACTTTGCCAAGTTCTGGGACAGTGTGAATCACTCTGTGAGGCAGCAGCACCATGCCCTACTGGGCCCATGGCTGGGGACAGACACAGATCGGCCCAGGCTAGATGCTGCTGGGCTTGCTGAGCTCCCCCTGTGTCCCTGCAGAGACCCCTACAGTGGCTCGAAAGCCAGCTCCATAGACACAGGCACCCCTAAGAGTGAACAGCCGGAATCTGTGTCCACAAGTGATGAGGGCTACTATGACTCCTTCTCACCTGGCCTTGAGGAAGACAAGAAGGAGGCTTTGAGCCCAGGCACACGTTCAGCTGTCTTCCCCCGGGACAGCTACAGCGGAGACGCCCTCTATGAACTCTTCTATGACCCCAGTGAGGGCCCTGTTGGCCCAAGCCTGGATGATGACCTATGTGTGTCTGAGAGTCTGTCAGGGCCAGCACTAGGAGCACCACTGTCCATGTGCAGCTTCCATGTGGGGGCGGAGGAGAACTTGGCCCCAGCACCAGGCCCAGACGTGCTCAGCCAGGGCTTTTTGCAAAGTTCCTGGAAGGGCAAGGAGTGTCTGCTAAAGCTCTGTGACACTGAGCTTGCCATCACCATGGGCATTATCAACTGGCTTCGCCGTGGCCCTGAGCTCCGTACCCCACCTGCCTCAGCCCCTGGGGAAACTGCAACCTCACCCAGGGGGCAGGTAGAGAAGCTAGGAGCTGGCTCTGAGAAAAAGGGCTCAGATCCAGGGAAGCAGGAGAGCAGGGGGGTTGGGGCTTCAGATGCAAATAGAACCACTGTGGGTTTAGCACCCAGCAGGCGGGAGCTGTGGGCACATTCAGGTACCAAGGGCCCACTTGCTAGAGAGAGCAAGGGCCTAGCAGGACCTGAACAAGGAACCAGCAGTCTGTCCAGGGACCCATCTCTGGAATGTGTACAGGTCTCTGGGGAAGGAGGGACACAAGGCTGCCATGAAAGCTTGTTCTCTGTGGGGTCTGCAGCCTCTGCAGCAACAGACACTTACCGCAAAAACAAGCTCCCAAAACCTTGGCCTGGCTTCCAGGAGTCCAGGCCACCTGGGAATCTGGAGTGTTTCCAAGGTCCTTGGAGGTCAGGTCCTGGAGGAAGCACCTTTAATGTAGAGCCTTCCCTGACAGGCTGTGTGGCCCAGGTTGCAGCCCTGCAGATCCACTCAGACTGCCAGTCCTCTACTACACAGTCCCCAAGGCAGGACACAAGCAGTGGGCTCTGTAGGCAGCCTCAGGCCAGGAGCCCTGAAATTCTCCAGCAGAAACAACCTAACAGCTTCCCTAACATGTCAGTTGTGTGCGGCCTGCCCTCCCTGGCTAGTCCACTCCATAGCCCACAGGACCAGAGGTGCCTAGGCCACATCCTAGACCTTAGCCGGCTCAGGGTTGAGCCCACAAGGATGGATACCCAGGCTCATCGTGCCTCTACGGAGGATCAGCCCCTGCAGCTCAGTTCAAGGGCTGTGAATCAGGTGGCACATAGGAATCAGCTGGACTCATAGCCCTGCTTGGCCTTGCTACACAGCTGAGCCCTAGGGGCCAACTGCCAGGAATTTTGGGCCTCACTTCCAACAGCCAGTGCAAGTGATCCCCCCCTCTGCAAGTGCCCCAGAAAGTTAGTACAGTTTCCTGGCCCATGAGGGCCTCCTTTGCAACCAGCCAGAAGCAGGGGCCCCTAGGCCAGCCATGGCTGAGCCTCACCTGTAGCATGGGCCCTCACTCACCAAAAACTGTGTCTTTGTGGCCACGTTCAACAAAACCTAACACCCAAATCTCCATCCTTTGTCCCTGATGTAAGGACTGTTGGGGGGTTGGGGTATCAGGACACAGGCAAGTGGAGCAGAGCATTTTAATGTGGAGGCATCCTCAACCAGCTCAGCCAGGCCAGCCCAAGACCAAGGACAGCTGCACCACTGCCATTGCTCTCAAAGTGTACTTCACTGATTTCTCCACAAAGAAATGAAGACTCCAATCCCAACTGGCTGTGAAGTGGCCAAACCTGGCTTTTCCTTATACAGCATGTTAGAGAGAAGAGCTCAGGCTTGAACCTGATGGGAAGATAGCAGTACGTCTTATAAATGGGAAAAGTAGAGGGAGCCAAGAAATCTACATAGGAGTTGAAAAAAAATAAGTGTATGGTCGAAGGCTTAGAGGTGGGATATAGAATGGGAGATAGGCAAGTTGGGGGGCTGTGGATGAGCTCAGTAATGCCCACCAGCCCCACACCAGCCTATTCTCTACCCCCAGAGCAGGCAGCCATAGTGCACTGCACTAGAGCCCTGAAGGACTTCTTGTGGAATAAGAAGCAGGACCAGCCTCATTTCACTAAAAGCCTTGAATCAGCAGACTGTGCAACCTTGCCAAGGCTAGACCTTACAGACCCTAGTCGGGTGTTGGTGAATTCTCTATTAAAAATCAGACCAATAAAAAAAAATCAGACCAATAATTTTCCCCAACCCCTCTAAATGAAGCCAAGTATGGCAATGTTCTTAGGAAAGGAGCTGCTTGATTGTCCACAACTCTACCATTCTCACCATTCCACACTCTCAGCATCTTTGCCTCCCCATTCAGGAAAACTTACCTTGGAATGCAGCGGTAACTCTCATCTTCCTGAAATCACAACATGCACAGCACCAGATGTTCAGAATCATGAAGGGAAAAGGTGGCCCACATCCTCAGAAAAGGCAGGTGCCAGAACATCAGGTACAGTGATAGACCCTGTATCAAGGCCCTCCTATCTCACCTGACATGCTGCAATGAGATGCAAAGGATGGGATGCCACAGACATGCAACTGTTTCTAGAGGAAAGGTCATCATAGAAGGAGGTAGGTCAGGTGGTGGGGGAGAAATTCCAGCCAAAGGGATGCAGTCTGACAGCTGACCACAGGTTGCTGCCTCTCCTGATTGCCTGAGGCTTCACTTCAGACTAGAGAATGTTCTGTGGCCCTCATTAACAAGGGCTTACTGGGGCCTACTGTGAACTTCTGTAGGCTCCTGAGCAGGCCCATCCCTGTGACACTGAGGAAGATCAGACCAGACTTCCTAGAAAACCACAGGTGATTCCTCCTCCCAGGACATCCACAAATGATTAGCATTATTGAGCTGTGCTGGGAGCAGGTTACACATGGAATAGTTTGCCTCATCCCTGCATCAGCCTAAATGCAGATGTTGTCTTCATTTTTCAGATATGATACCAAGGTGCAGAGAGCTGATGTGACTTGGCCATGGATGCACACAGCTAGTGTGTGGGGCTAATAGGGTTTGAGTCCCACATATTGGCTCCTAAGGCCCAGCTCTTCATGAGGCTCTAGAATTTCTCTTGCTGAGCTCTTGCTGTGAACTCTTTCAAAGCCTTCACTCCTCCCTTCTTCCAGGCACCCTCTGGGTGCCAACTGTGTGTCTCTCTGTCAGCAGCCTGAGCACTTGGGGACAGGGGACATCCCTTATTGAATCAAGGCCCTTATCTCTTTGTACTGCACCTGAGTAGAGCAAGTGCTCAGTACGTATTTACTTGTTAAAAGAATGAAATATCAAAAGGTTGCTCATGGTTTTCTGATTTCTTATTGAATGTAAGCCTGTGTCTAGAGAGTAGCAGAGTTAAGATTTTACCTTGCAGGATTCTGAGGGAGTGTTTCCTTGTTGTGACACGATGACTACTGGTGATGGGGTGAATCCAGTCAATCCCAAGAGTGTTGGGAAAGGCAAGGACAAAGGAGGTCCAGAGCCCAGAAGTTGTAGTGAGGGTGGTCTGCAGTGACCCAGCAAGAGAGCAGCAGAGATAAGGAACTGAGGCCATGCCTACCAAAGAGTCACCAGCCCAGTGACTTTCACTCTGGGAAGCATCTTGGGCAATCCTGACACCCTAGAAATTCTCATTCTCTGGATTGGGAGATCATAGCAGTGGCCTGCTATGCACCTTGCTGAGAGAATGAAGGAGAGCCTTCCCTTCCTCTTAGGTCCAGTGGGTCTTAGAAAACCTCAGACCATCTCTCTCTACATCCCACCTCCTAGGCTGCCCTCCTCTGCGAGATGGGTACAGACAGCACCAGTTTGATTGGATTCTCCAGGTCTCAAGCATATTGTCCAGGTGACTCACTGAGAGAAAGAATGGAACTACTGAGCCAGCTCCTGAGATGAGTGCCTGTCCCAGTGTTAGGAATAGCATAGGCCTGAAGGACATTTTTAGAATTCCGGCCATTTCTACTCTCTCATTCATACATGGCTGTAGAGGTTATAGGAGATTTTTTCTCCCATATCAAGTAAAAGTCCAGCTCACAGATGTCCCACAGAGCCTGAGTGACTCCCCAGGGCCACACAGTGGCAAGCAGAGGGCTGGGGTTCACCCTGGCTGCACTGTGCCTTTCAACCTTCCAGGCTTCCAAGGTTGTACTGGGTACTGGGAAGTGTTGGGGAAGGGGCCAGGCAGTCTCCCAGTGGTGGGGGTGGCCTGGGCCTACAGCAGGGTGGCCTGGGGTGCACCAGGAGGGCAGGACAGAGATCAGCAGGGAAGTGCTGGAAATGGGTAAAGGCCAGCATATGCTGAGGAAGATTCAGTGAACTACATCAGGGGGTACCTCTTTCCTTTCCTGGTTTCTTATTTTATTTTACTTTTTATGGAATAAATATAAGATTCAAAACTCAAAAGACAGAAAACAATAAAAAGTGAGTCTCCTTTCTTCTTTTACCCTTCTGTTGTTTTGATTACAAAACTAATTCCCATTTACTAAAACCAAACCAAACAATGTGAAGTGCTGAGTGTCCACTTCCCTGACCTTCTCAAACACTGAATGTGTCCTCAGACCCTTTTTATACCCATATGTAAACACACATAAACTTCAATCTTTTTTACTGAACAGTATATCACAGATATCTTCTATTTTATTTAACATATAGTGTATTATTGGTTTCAGAGGTAGAGTTTAGTGCCCATTACATCACTTGCCCTCCTTAATTCCCATCATACAGTTACCCCATCCTCCATCCCCTCCCTTCCAGCAACCCTCAGTTTCCTAGAGTTAAGAGTCTATGGTTTGTCTCCCTCACTGACTTTGTCTTATTTTCTTTTTCCTTCCCTTCTCCTGTGTTCACCTATTTTTTTTAAAAGATTTTATTTATTTATTCATGAGAGACACAGAGAGAGAGAAGCAGAGACAGAGGCAGAGGGAGAATCAGGCTCCATACAGGGAGCCCGATGTGGGACTCAATCCTGGGACTGCGGGATCACGACCTGAGCTGAAGGCAGATGCTCAACTGCTGAGCCACACAGGTGCCCCTGTGTTCATCTATTTTGTTTATTAAATTCTACTTAAGAGTGAAATCATATGGTATTTGTCTTTTTCTGACTGACTTATTTCACTTAAGCATCTGCCTTCAGCTCAGGTCATGACCCTGGGGTCCTGGGATGGAGCCCTGCTTCTGCTCCCTGCTCAGCAGAGAGTCTGCATCTCCTCCCTCTGCCCCTCTCTGTCTCTGCTCATGCTTGCTCTCTCTCTCTTCCTTTTTTAAAAAAATTATTTATTTATTTGACACAAAGAGAGAGAGGGAATGCACAGATAGGTAGAGTGGCAGGCAGAGGGAAAGGGAGAAGGAGGCTCCCTGCTGAGTGAAGAGCCTGAGGCAGGCTCAATCCCAAAACCCTGGGTTTGCGACCTGAGCCAAAGGCTGATGGTTAACCCGTTAACCAAGGACACTTTAACTGATTAAACCACCCAGGTGCCCTTCTCTCTTTCTGTCAGACATCTTCTTGGCAGCTACCAGCAGCAAGCAGTTTCTTCATTCTCTTGAACAGCTCCATGGCAGTCTCCTATAGGTGGCAATTAATTTAAACATTATCCTATTGATGGATATTCAAGTTATTTTGATTTTTTGCTGTTAGAAATAATGCTGTGCTCACTTACTTATTCTCCTAAATCTTCTTTATTAAAGTCCTCTTAAAAACTATAAAAATGATGCTTAACAATAAAAAAATGCATTTTAAAAATGAATCACACATCCTATCTTGTTTCCTGTATCCACACCAAGGCCCAGCTGTCCTGAGGCCCTGATGTTAATGCCTAGGCTCCATGGTGATATGGAAGTATCACACACACCAATATTTGGGAGGGGAAAGGTGTTTTTTTTTTTTTTTATTACATGTAAGACCTTGAAAATTGTCATTCTCATCCTTACAACAAGAGAAAGCTAGACAAACTGAATGACTTTTCTTGACCCATCAGAGAACAGGGCAAGTAACTTCTTGAAACATGGAGAAATAGTGGATCCAGAGAAATACAGCAACAAAGAACTGCAGCAGAAGCTACAAAATGACAAAAACTGGTGGGAAGAGTTAAAAAGTAATTTTGACAAATTCTTGCAGGACAAGGAGGAAGCTGGGGGGCTGGACAATAAACAGAGGGGACATATGCTTTCATAGCCATTTCCTCTAGAAACCACATTAAGTTTTCAGGGTGAGGATAGAGAAAAATCCCCTCATGGACATGGCAGAGGGAATGGAAAAGTAGCTACTGTGGAACCCTCCAGACCCTTCTGAGCAGGTCTACCTCACAGGGAAAGGACTTTTCCAGAGGGCTATTCTGAAAATTTTCCAAGCTGAAGGGAAGGAACTTCACCTCACTACAGTCCTCTCCAACCTTTCTGTCCTGCGTAAGAATAAACAAGTAAGTAAATATGTATATAATTACATAAAGTAAGGTGTAGTCAATTGGGAGAGGATTTCAAGAAAATAGACTGGAAACAGTAGGAATGAAGGGACTAAGTCTTCTGAAGGTTTAACCCCACCCCTGAGGCACAAGCCCACAAAGAGCTGAGACCTACTTCAAAGCTTAGGAGATAAAGGAACATCCCTTCCCTTCCTACTCTACCCACTCACCCTACCACCACATTAATAAGGATCTAGTAATAACAACGGTGGGTTACAGCTAAAAGAGCTGCAAGATAAAGATTCTGTCTAAGGACCAGAAACAAAGGAAACCAGGAGAAGAAGAAGGAAAGGGGGGAAAAAAGAAGGAGAAAATGGATAAGGAAAAGAGGAGGAAGAAGAAGAACAAGAAAAAGAAGGAAGAGGAGAAGAAAAAGGAGGAGGAGGAGGAAAAGGAGAAAAAGAAAAAAGAGGAGGATAAAGAGAAGAAGGCAGTGACAATGGAGGAGGACAGGAAGGAGGAAGGGGAGGAGGGTGAGTGTGAGGAGGAAGAAGGGGAAAAAAAGTGTAGAAGGAAGGAGGAAAAATAAGTTCACTAAAGTAATATGAAGCCTCTGGTACCTTTAGCTATGACAAATATTAAACCAGACTAACAGCCAGATTAATGTAAATGCATACACTAAAAGCCGATTTGCCTCACTACCTATTACCCTATATAATATGTCCAGTTTTCAATAAAAATTTATAAAGCTGGCTAAAGTCAAGAAGAAACAAAGTCTGAAGGACAAAGCTATCATCAGAACTAGATTCAAACATATTGGAATTATCAGGTAAGTATTATAAAATAAGTATTATTAATATGTTAAGAGCTCTAATGAGAAAAAGTAGGCAATATATAATATCTGTGGTAATATAAACTAAAGAATTCTAAGGAAGGAATCAAAAGAATTTGTGATAAATCAAAAATACTGTTAACAAAATAAAGAATTCCTTGGAAGGGCTCATCCGCAGATTCAACGAGGCTGAGTAAACAATCAGAAAGCTTTATTAGAAAGCATCTTGATACAAGTAAAAATGGAACACCACATACCAAAATTTATGAGATACAGAGAAATCAGTACAAGAGAGAAATTAATATCTACAATCCACACATTTAAAAATAAGAAAGAGGGCAGCCCGGTGGCTCAGTGGTTTAGTGCCTGCCTTCAGCTCAGGGCCTGATCCTAGAGACCTGGGATTGAGTCCCACGTCAGGCTCCCTGCATGGAGCCTGCTTCTCCCTCTGCCTGCCTCTCCCCCCGCCCCTCTCAAAAATAAATAAATAAATAAATAAATAAATAAATAAATAAATAAATATTAAAAAAATAAAAATAAGAAAGATATCAAATCAATAACCTGATTTTGCCCCATCAGAAATTAGAAAAAGAAAAGCAAACTAACTCAGTCAGTGGAAAGAAGGAAATAAGAAAGTTTAAAGAGGTTATAAATAAAATGGAGAATAGAAAAATATTAGAAAAAGTTAAAAAACACAAAGTTGCCTCTTTGAAAAGCTCAACCAACCAAACTGACAAATCTCTAGCTAGATTGGAAATAAAAAGAGGACTCAAAGTACTAAAATTGGAAATGAAAATAGACTAGAAGGAACAAACTTCAACATCATAAAGGCCACGTATGAAAGACTCACAGCTAGTATCATTCTCAATGGGCAAAAACTGAGAGCTTTTCCCCTAAAGTCAGGAATATGACAGAGATGTCCACTCTCACCACTGTTGTTCAACATAGCTCTGGAAGCCCTAGCCTCAGCAATCAGACGACAAAAAAAGAATTAAAAGGCATCCAAATTGTCAAGGAAGAAGTCAAACTTTCATTCTTCACAGATAATGTTATACTCTATGTAGAAAACCTGAAACACTCCACCAAAACATTTCTAGAACTGATACAGAAATTCAGCAAAATCACAAGACATAAAATCAATGTACAGAAATCTGTTGCATTTCCATACACCAATAATGAGGCTGCAGAAAGAGAAATCAAGGAATCCCATTTACAATTGCAGCAAAAACCATAAGATACCTAGGAATAAACCTAACCAAATAGATAAAAAAATATTTACTCTGAAGACTATAGAATACTTATGAAAGAAATTGAGGAAGACACAAAGAAATGGAAAAACATTCCATGCTCATGGATTATAATAACAAATATTGTTAAAATGTCTGTGCTACCCAAAGCAATCTACACATTCAGTGTAATCCCTATAAAAATATCACCAGTATTTTTCACAGAGCTGGAACAAACAATTCTAAAGTTTGCGTGCAATCAGAAAAGACCCTGGACAGCCAAAGGATGTTGAAAAAGAAAACCAAAACTGAAGGCATCACAATCCCAGACTTCAAGCTGTATTACAAAGCTATAATCATCAAGACAGTATGGTACTAACACAAAAATAGACACATAGATCAATGGAACAGAATAGAGAACCCAGAAATGGACCCTCAACTCTATGGTCAACTAATATTCAACAATGCAGGAAAGCATTTCCAATGGGAAAAGAGTCTCTTCAACAAATGGTGGGAAAATTGGACAGCCACATACAGAAGAATGAAACTGGACCACTTTCTTACACCCAACTCAAAACTAAATTCAAAATGGCTAGAAGACCTAAATGTAAGACAGGAATCCATCAAAATCCTAGAGGAGAGGTATCTATGGGATAGCCTGTGATCCTGAGAGCCATGATGAGCAACCTCTTTGACCTCAGCCACATCAACTTCTTGCTAAACACATCTCCAAAGGCAAGAGAAACAAAGCAAAATTGAACTATTGGGATCTCAAGATAAAAAGCTTTTGCACAGTAAACAGTCAACAAAACTAAAAGACAATTTATCGAATAGGGGAAAATATTTGCAAATGAATGATCAGATAAAGGGCTAGTATCCAACATCTATAAAGATCAAACACCCGAAACCCCAATAATCTAGTTAAGAAATGGCCAGAAGACATGAACAGACATTTCTCCAAAGTAGACATGCAAATGGCTAACAGATACATGAAAAAATGCTCACATCACTCATCATCAGAGAAAAACAAATCAAAACAACAAGTTACCACATCATATCAGTAGGAATGGCTAAAATGATCAACTCAGGGAGCAGCAGACATTGGTAAGGATGCAGAGAGGGGAACCCTCTTACACTGTTGGTAGGAATGCAAACTGGAACAGCCATTCTGGAAAACATTATGGAGGGTCCCCAAAAAGTTAAAAATAGAATTACCCAACAACCCAGCACTGTATACTAAGAATTTATCCAAAGGATACATAGTGATTCAAAGGGGCACACGCACCCCAATGTTTATAGCAGTAATGTCCATGATAGTCAAACTACGGGAAAAGCCCAGATGTGCATCGACAGATGAATGGATAAAGAAGTGGTATATACATACAATGGAATATTACTCAGCCATCAAAAAGAATAAAATCTTCGATTTGCAATAAGGTGGATGGAACTAGAGGGTATTATGCTAAGTGAAACAAGTTAGTCAGAGAAAGACAAATACCACATGATTTCACTCTTTGTGGAATTTAAGAAACAAAACAAATGAACATGGGGGAAAGAAAGGAAAGATAAAACAAGATAAAAACAGAAAGGGAAGCAAACCATAAAAGACTCTTAACTATAAGGAACAAACCAAGGGTTGCTGGAGGGGAGATCAGTGAGGAGATGAGGTGAGGTATGACTGGGTGATGGTCATTAAGGTCATCAAGAGCACTTGATGAAATGAGCACTGAATGTTACATGCAACTGATGAATTGCTAAATTCTACCCCTGAAACTAATACAGTATATATTAACTAAATTGAATTTTAATAGAAATTTTAAATTTAATTTTAAAAAAAATTAAGGGGTACCTGGATCACTTAAGCATCTGTATTCAGCTCAGGTCACGATATCAGGGTCAAGACTGAGCCCCACACTGGGCTCCCTGCTCAGTGGGGAGTCTACATTTCCCTCTATCCTCTGCCTGCATCTCCCCCTGCTTGTGCTCACTCTCTGTCAAAATAATTAATTAACTAATTAATTAATTTAAAAATGTAAAACAAAAAAATTAAAACTAAGTAAATATTACTGTGACCTGTAAATTTAACTGCAGTTTTAACCAAGGCAGAATCATAGTATTTGGGGCTTATAATTTTCTATTTCTTCAATATTTTATCTCAGCTCTACCCAGTTTGATCACTAGCTTAATTAATAAGACTAGTTAAGCCACATTTGGTTCCAAACAATTCAGTTGATTTTCATCAATCCAATCTTACTCAGAAACCTATCCCAGGGCAGCTCAGGTGGCTAAGTGGTTTACTCCTGCCTTCAACCCAGGGCATGATCCTGGAGACCTGGGATTGAGTCCCACGTTGGGCTCCCTGCATGGAGCCTGCTTCTCCTTCTGCCTGTGTCTCTGCCTCTCTCTGCATGTGTGTATCTCTCATGAATAAATAAATAAAATCTTTTTTTTTTAAAAAAAAGCCTATACCTTGTTGATTTTTTATTTATCTCATTAACAAAGAGGATTGGGAGAGGTTTCCTCAGACTAGTCCCCAGTGTGGAGCCTACAATGAGCAGACATGTGAACCTGGCTTGTTCTCTAATATGGCAGCCATTGGGGGAAAGGATAGACATGACCCATTAAGCATGAAGAACTAATATGCACTATCAACTAGTCCAGTCCTGAGCACAAAGCAGGTGAGGCTCTGGCTCCTTGTGGCCATCATTCCTAAGAAAGCACAATTGGGAAGCCAGGGTAAGAGTAGGACTATTAAGCAAAAAGCAAAGAAGTGTTGAACCTGCCAGGAGATAAGCAGTCTCTCAGACAGCTTCTAGGAGATTCAAGAAGGAACCAGTGGGCCTTCTCCCACATGGCTTCCCTGTCCTAGTCAGGCATACAGTGGCCCCACTTTAAGAAGATTCCAAGTATGAATGAGTGGATTTATAATCCAGATGAATTAATAGCTACTTTTTTTTCCATCAAAAGGAGCTCACAAATCTTATTAATACTCTTCCTTAGAGAGAGCACTTAGTAGCACCCTTGCATTTCCCAGCTTGAGTCCCCACCATCTCTCACCTGGACAAGCACCATCACCTCCTAAGTGGTTGATCTCTCTCCTATGTACCCCATCTACACTGCAATTTCCACACCAATGCAACCTTCCTTAAGTTCTAAATCCTCCATGTTGCACTTCTAGATTAAAGACTTTCAGTAGATACCTATTACCCCTGTAGTCAATCTCAGTTATCATCATGGTTCTCAAGATCACAGGCTATCCCACAGACACCTCCATGCATCACACATTCCAACCTGATCTCAGCATCTTCATTTAAAATCTGTTGTTTTCACTATTCCCATCTCCCCAGCTTCATAAGGCATTCTAAACCTATGTTTGTCCAATTTGTTATATCCAGACAAGTTCTATCAGTTCTTCTATTCTTTCTCTCAAGCATTTATCTTTAACCCATCCTCTGCCTCTGTTGGTCTTTCCAGCACTGCTGTGCTTCAAGACTCTTGTGCTGTCCCTGGACCCAGGTCAGAGCCCTTTGATAGGGCTTTCTTTTTTTTAATTTTTAATTTATTTATGATAGTCACACACAGAGAGAGAGGCAGAGACACAGGCAGAGGGAGAAGCAGGCTCCATGTACCAGGAGCCTGATGTGGGATTCGATCCCGGGTCTCCAGGATCGGGCCCTGGGCCAAAGGCAGGCGCCAAACTGCTGTGCCACCCAGGGATCCCTGATAGGGCTTTCTGACTTTAGTTCCAACTCATTCAGTCCATCCTCTATATTTCAGCTCAGGATATTTATCAACAACATTACACCCCTGAATAGAAACTATCAAAGACTCTCCCACCAGCCACAGTAATTTTGAATACTCAGTTTTGGGCCAGCTGTACTAGAATCTTGGGGAAAAAATTAGGAGTCAAGATGCCTCAGCCTCATCTGGACCTCCTGGTTGGAACTTTAGGTAGAAAACTCAGATAGTTTTTGACTTAACAAACTGCTCAGAAGAATCTGTTTTTCAGACCACATTCCATATGGTTCACAAACTAAGAATGGTTTTTATATTTTATTTTTTTTAATTTTTTATTTGCTACTGATAATTTTTTCCAGTTATATGGAAATACAGTTGACATATTACATTGTGTAACTTAAAGAGTAAAGTACATTGGTTTGATACACTTATAAATCGCAAATAACTACTACCATAGTGTTTGCTAGTTAACACCTCTATCACTTCACATAATTATTTATTTTTGTGGTGAGAATACTTAATATCTAATCTCTTAGCAACTTTGAAGTATATAATACAGTATTATTAACTGTAATCATCATGCTGCACATTAGATCTCCAGAACTTATTTTCTTTTGAATGAGAGAATTGTTTTTTTCTTTTTGACCCTCTCTGTTAAAATTCTGTCTTCATTTTAGACAGTGTGATTACAACATGTCTTGGAGAAGATTGTTTTGGATTGAAATTTTTGGGTGACCTTTTAGCTTCATAAGCCTGGATATTCAAATCTATTTCCATGTATGGGAACATCTTAGGCTTTATTTCTACTCCCTTTTTCCTCTCTTCTCTTTCTGGGACTCCAGTGATAAGTACATTATTTCTCTTAATGGTGTCCCATTAGTATTGTAAGCTTCCTTCATTCCTTTTTTTTTTCTTTTTGCTCCTCTTATTGGATAATTTCAATTGTTCTTGTCTTCTAGCTCTCTAATCCTTTCTTCTGTTTGGTCTAATTGCTGTTGAACCTCTATGTTGAATTCTTCAGTCATTGTATTCTTCACCTCCAAATTTCAATTTGGTTCTTTGTTATGTTTTTAATCTCTTTATTCAACTTCTCATTTTGTTCTCATACTCTTTGCTTGATATCATTAAATTGTTTATCTATATCACCTGTAGCTCTCTGAGCATCTTTAGAAACTTTATTTTGAAATCTTTGTTGGGCAATTTCTGGATCTCCATTTTTTTGGTGCTAGTTACAGAAGGTTTACTGTATTGCTTTGGTGCCTGTTACCCTAATTCTTCATTACCTCTGTAGATTTGCATAGTTATCTGTACATTTGAAGAAAGAGTCACCTCTTCCAGACTTTTTTTGTATATTTTTTTCGTTGGAAATCAGTTTGCCAAATACAGCATAACATCCAGTGCGAGGTTAGCTTGTGTATTTGGGTTTTTTCCAAGTTTTTGAGGGATGCTTGTATTGTGATGTATTTCCCTCTTAGGACCGCTTTGCTGTATCCAAGATTTTGAACAGTTGTATCTTCATTGTCATTAGTTTCCATGAATCTTTTTAATTCTTCTCTCATTTCATGGCTGACCCTTTCATTTTTTAGCAGGATGCTCTTTAACCTCCACGTGTTTGGGTTTCTCCCAAATTTCTTCTTGTGAAGAAACTTGTTCAAGTTTCAAGGCATTATGGTCTGAAAATATGCACAGGAGAATCCCAATCTTTTGGTATCAGTTGAGACCGGATTTGTGACCCAGTATGTGGTCTATTCTGGAGAAAGTTCCATGTGCATTTGAGAAGAATGTGTATTCAGTTGCATTTGGATGTAAAGTTCTGTATATCTGAAATCCACTTGGTCCAGTGTATCAAGAATGTGTATTCAGTTGCATTTGGATGTAAAGTTCTGTAAATATCTGAAATCCATCTGGTCCAGTGTATCTTGTTTCTTTGGAGAAGTTGTTCTTGGAAGATCTGTCATTTGCAGAAAGTGTCATGTTGAAGTCTCTCAGGATTAGTGTATTATTATCTAAGTATTTCTTTACTTTGGTTCTTAATTGATTGATATACTTGGCAGCTCCCACATTAGGGGCATAAATATTCATGATTTAGGTCTTCTTGTTGGATAGACTGTTTAAGTATGATATAGTGTCCCTCTTCATCTCTTACTAAGTCTTTTTTAAATAATAAATTTATTTTTTATTGGTGTTCAATTTGCCAACATACAGAATAACATCCAGTGCTCATCCCGTCAAGTGCCCCCCTCAGTGCAAGTCACCCATTCAGCCCCACCTCCCACCCTCCCCTAGTTTGCTTCCCAGAGTGAGGAGTCTTTATGTTTTGTCTCCCTTTCTGATATTTCCTACCCATTTCTTCTTCCTTCCCTTATATTCCATTTCACTATTGTTTATATTCCCCAAATGAATGGGGCCATATAATGTTTGTCCTTCTCTGATTGACTTACTTCACTCAGCATAATACCCTCCAGTTCCATACACATTGAAGCAAATGGTGGGTATTTGTTGTTTCTAATGGCTGAGGAATATTCCATTGTATACATAAACCACATCTTCTTTATCCATTCATCTTTCGATGGACACTGAGGCTCCTCCCACAGTTTGGCTATTGTGGACATTGCTGCTATAAATATTGGGGTGCAGGTGTCCCAGCGTTTCATTGCATCTGTATGTTTGGGGTAAATCCCCAGCAGTGCAATTGCTGGGCCGTAGGGCAGGTCTATTTTTAACTCTTTGAGGAACCTTCACACAGTTTTCCAGAGTGGCTGCATCAGTTCACATTCCCACCAACAGTGTAAGAGGGTTCCCCTTTCTCCACATCCTCTCCAAAATCTGTGGTTTCCTGCCTTGTTAATGTTCCCCATTCTCACTGGTGTGAGGTGGTATCTCATTGTGGTTTTGATTTGTATTTCTCTGATGGCGAGTGATGCAGAGCATTACCTCATGTGCGTGTTGGCCATGTCTCTGTCTTCCCTCTGTGAGGTTTCTGTTCATGTCTTTTGCCCATTTCATGATTGGATTGTTTGTTTCTTTGCTGTTGAGTTTAAGAAGTTCTTTATAGATCTTGGAAACTAGCCCTTTAACTGATACGTCATTTGCCAATATCTTCTCCCATCCCGTAGGTTGTCTTTTAGTTTTGTTGACTGTATCCTTTGCTGTGCAAAAGCTTCTTATCTTGATGAAGTCCCAATAGTTCATTTTTGCTTTTGTTTCTTTTGCCTTCGTGGATGTATCTTGCAAGAAGTTACTGTGGCTGAGTTCAAAAAGGGTGTTGCCTGTGTTCTCCTCTAGGATTTTGATGGAATCTTGTCCCACATTTAGATCTTTCATCCATTTTGAGTTTATCTTTGTGTCTGGTGCAAGAGAGTGGTCTAGTTTCATTTTTCTGCATGTGGATGTCCAATTTTCCCAGCACCGTTTATTGAAGAGACTGTCTTTCTTCCAGTGGATAGTCTTTCCTCCTTTATCAAATATTAGTTGACCATAAAGTTGAGGGTCCACTTCGGGGTTCTCTATTCTGTTCCATTGATCTATGTGTCTGCTTTTGTGCCTGTACCACACTGTCTTGATGACCACAGCTTTGTAGTACACCCTGAAATGTGGCATTGTGATGCCCCCAGATATGGTTTTCCTTTTTAAAATTCCCCTGGCTATTCGGGGTCTTTTCTGATTGCACACAAATCTTAAAATAATTTGTTATAACTCTCTGAAGAAAGTCCATGGTATTTTGATAGGGATTGCATTAAATGTGTACATTGCCCTGGGTGACATTGACATTTTCACAATATTAATTCTGCCAATCCATGAGTATGGAATATTTTTCCATCTCTTTATGTCTTCCTCAATTTCTTTCAGAAGTGTTCTATAGTTTTTAGGGTAGAGATCCTTTACCTCTTTGGTTAGGTTTATTCCTATGCTTTTGGGTGCAATTGTAAATGGAATTGACTCCTTAATTTCTCTTTCGTCAGTCTCATTGTTAGTGTATAGAAATGCCACTGACTTCTGGGCATTGATTTTGTATCTTGCCACGCTGCCAAATTGCTGTATGAGTTCTAGCAATCTTGGTGTGGAGTCTTTTGGGTTTTGTATGTAGAGTATCATGTCATTGTCGAAGAGGGAGAGTTTGACTTCTTCTTTGCCAATCTGAATGCCTTTAATGTCTTTTTGTTGTCTGATTGCTGAGGCTAGAACTTCCAGTTCTATGTTGAATAGCAGTGGTGAGAGTGGACATCCCTATCTTGTTCCTGATCTTAGGGGAAAGGCTCCCAGTGCTTCCTCATTGAGAATGATATTTGCTGTGGGCTTTTCATAGATGGCTTTTAAGATGTTGAGGAATGTTGCCTCTATCCCTACACTCTGAAGAGTTTTGATCAGGAATGGGTGCTGTGTTTTGTCAAATGGTTTCTCTGCATCTATTGAGAGGATCATATGGTTCTTGGTTTTTCTCTTGCTGATATGATGAATCACATTGATTGTTTTACGAGTGTTGAACCAGCCTTGTGTCCCGGGGATAAATCCTACTTGGTCATGGTGAATAATTTTCTTAATGTATTGTTGGATCCTATTGGCTAGTATCTTGTTGAGAATTTTTGCATCCGTGTTCATCAGGGATATTGGTCCATAATTCTCCTTTTTGGTGGGGTCTTTGTCTGGTTTTGGAATTAAGGTGATGCTGGCCTCATAGAACGAATTTGGAAGTACTCCATCTCTTTCTATCTTTCCAAATAGCTTTAGTAGAATAGGTATGGTTTCTTCTTTAAACGTTTGATAGAATTCCCCTGGGAAGCCATCTGGCCCTGGACTCTTGTGTCTTGGGAGGTTTTTGATGACTGCTTCAATTTCCTCCCTGGTTATTGGCCTGTTCAGGTTTTCTATTTATTCCCGTTCCAGTTTTGGTAGTTTGTGGCTTTCCAGAAATGCATCCATTTCTTCTAGATTGCCTAATTCATTGGCGTATAGCTGTTCATAATATGTTTTTAAAATCGTTTGTATTGCCTTGGTGTTGGTAGTGATCTCTCCTTTCTCATTCATTATTATTTTATTTTGAGTCTTCTCTCTCTTTTTTTTAATAAGGCTGGCTAATGGTTTATCTATCTTATTAATTCTTTCAGAGAATCAACTCCAGGTTTTGTTGATCTGTTCCACAGTTCATCTGGTCTCAATTTCGTTGAGTTTTGCTCGGATCTTTATTAACTCTCTTCTTCTGCTGGGTGTAGGATCTACTTGCTGTTTTTTTCCTAGCTCCTGTAGGTGTAAGGTTATCTTTTGTATTTGAGTTCTTTCCAGTTTTTGAAAGGATGCTTGTATTGTGATGTATTTCCCCCTCAGGACTGCTTTTGCTGCATCCTGAAGATTTTGAACAGTTGTATCTTCATTCTCATTATTTTCCATGAATCTTTTTAATTCTTCTTTAATTTCCTGGTTGACCCTTTCATCTTTTAGCAGGATGGTCCTTAACCTCCACGTGTTTGAGGTCCTTCCAAACTTCTTGTTGTGATTTAGTTGTAATTTCAAGGCATATCCCAATCTTTTGGTATCAGTTCAGAACCGAATTGTGACCCAGTATGTGGTCTATTCTGGAGAAAGTTCCATGTGCTCTTGAGAAAAATGTGTATTCAGTTGCGTTTGGATGTAAAAATCTGTAGATATCTGTGAAATCCATCTGATGCAGTGTATCATTTAAAGCTCTCATTTCTTTGAAGGTGTTGTGTTTAGAAGACCTATCAAGTTAAGAAAGTGCTAGATTGAAGTCACCAAGTATAAGTGTATTATTATCTGAGTATTTCTTCACTTTGGTTATTAATTGATATATTTGGCAGCTCCCACATTCGGGGCATATATATTGAGGATTGTTAAGTCCTCTTGTTGGATAGATCCTTTAAGTATGACATAGGGTCCCTCTTCATCTCTCACTACAGTCTTCGGGGTAAATTTTAGTTTATCTGATATAAGGATGGCTACCCCTGCTTTCTTTTGAGGACCATTTGAATGGTAAATGGTTCTCCAACCTTTTATTTTCAGGCTGTAGGTGTCCTTCTGTCTAAAATGAGTCTCTTGTAGACAGCAAATAGATGGGTCCTGCTTTTTTATCCAGTCTGACACCCTGCACCTTTTGATGAGGTCATTAAGCCCGTTCACGTTCAGAGTTTCTATTGAAAGATATCAGTTTAATGTCATCATGATATCTATTCAGTCCTTGTTTTCTGTGGATTGTTCCACTGGATTTATTAAAGGGGAATTTTAAGAGTCCCCCTTAAAATTTCTTGCAGAGCTGGTTTGGAGGTCACAGATTCTTTCAGTTCCTGCCTGTCTTGGAAGCTCTTTATCTCTCCTTCCATTCTGAATGAGAGCCTTGCTGGATAAAGTATTCTTGGTTGCATGTTTTTTCTCATTTAGGACCCTGAATATATCCTCCCAGCCCTTTCTGGCCTGCCAGGCCTCTGTGGAGAGGTCTGCTGTTACCCTAATACTCCTCCCCATAAAAGTCAGGGATTTCTTGTCTCTTGCTGTTTTAAGGATCTTCTCTTTATCTTTGGAATTTGCAAGTTTCACTATTAAATGTCGAGGTGTTGAACAGTTTTTAATGATTTTTTTGGGGGGGATCTCTCTATTTCCTGTATCTGAATGCCTGTTTCCCTTCCCAGATTAGGAAAGTTTTCAGCTATGATTTATTCAAATACATATTCTGGACCTCTGTCCCTTTTGGCGCCCTCGGGAACCCCAATTAAACGTAGGTTTTTCTTCCTCAGGCTCTCATTTATTTCCCTTAATCTGTCTTCATGGTCCTTTAATTGTTTGTCTCTTTTTTCCTCAGTTTCCCTATTTGCCATCACCTTGTCTTCTATGTCACTGGTTCTTCACCTCGTTAACCCTCGTCGTTAGGACTTCTGGTTTGGATTGCATCCCATTCAATTGATTTTTAATTTCTGCCTGATTAGATCTAAATTCTGCAGTTGTGAAGTCCCTTGAGTCCTTTATGCTTTTTTCTAGAGCCACCAGTAGGTTTATAATAGTGCTTCTGAATTGGCTTTCTGACATTGAATTGTAATCCAAATTTTGTAACTCTGTGGGAGAGAGGACTGTTTCTGATTCTTTCTTTTGAGGTGAGGTTTTCCTTCTAGTCATTTTGCTCAGTGCAGAGTGGCCAAAATCAAGTTGTATTGGGAAAAGGAGAAAAAGAGAGGAGAGAAAGAAGGGAAGAAAAGAGAAAAGGAAAAAAAAAGAAAGAAAAAACCCACGGGCGAGTATCTTCTGATTCTGTATACTGTAAGTCCCTTGACTTCCCCTGGAACTGGTCCGTCTAGCTGGTCTTCTGGGGGAGGGGACTGTGATGCTGATTTTTAGGTGTTAGCACTTGGGGGAGCTGCTCTGCCCCTGCCTGTTGCAGGGCTCAGTGGGGGTTGCTTACCCCGTGAGGCCCCAGGAGGAACAACCACAGTGGCGGGGCCAGCTCTGCAGCCCTGGAGTCAGCTCCCGCAGTAGCTCCGGAGCTCTCCATCTGCAGGGCCTGTAGGCTCTGGGGTGGGGCCGCTGATCTGCTCAGCTCGGGGCAGGAGCGTCCTTGCTGTCCTGGGCCCTCCCGGCCTCTGCCTGTCCCGGGGGAGGCCGGATCCTGGGCTGTGTCCCGGCGCCCTGTGCTCCGAGGCCTGTGCTGTTGGATTCACGCTCCTGCCCTGCAGCCCCCTCCGCGGAGCCGCCGCCCAAGCCCCTCTGAGCTGCTCCGGGTCCCGCCTTGCGTGCTGCAGCCCTTAGGGAGCTCGGCGCGTTCTCCCGGGGCGCAGGTGTCTGTTAGTGTCCCAGGGAGCCTGAGGGCATCCCCGCCCTCCTGGGGTCCTGCTCTAACTCCCTGCGAGGCCTTTCCACCCAGGAAGGTTGGTGCAGCTCCTGCTTCTCCAGGACGGGGCTCTCCTGTCCTGGGGACACTCGCCCCGGCCTCAGCCCGGCTCCTCCCGGGGCCCCTCCCCCTTGGAGGCCTTTTGTTTCTTTATTTCTTTTTCCCCGTCTTCCTTCCTTGATAGAAGCGCGAACTCTTCTCACTTTAGCATTCCAGCTGGTCTCTCTTTAAATCTCAGGCCGGGGAACCCCGGGCGGCGCAGCGGTTTAGAGCCTGCCTTTGGCCCTGGGCGTGATCCTGGAGACCCGGGATCGAATCCCACGTTGGGCTCCCGGTGCATGGAGTCTGCTTCTCCCTCTGCCTATGTCTCTGCCTCTCTCTCTGTGTGACTATCATAAATAAATAAAAATAAAAAAAAACATTAAATCTCAGGCCGAATTCGTAGGTTTTTAGAATGATTTGAAGGTTATCTAGGTAAGTTGGTGGGGACAGGTGACTTGGGGACCCTACTCTTCCGCTGTCTTGCCCCTCCCGCTATTCTCTCTTTAAATCTCAGGTTGAATTCATAGGTTTTCAGGATGAGTTGAAAGTAATCTCGGTAAGTTGATCGTGCCACGTGAGTTGAGGACCCCTACTCCTCTACCATCTTGCCCTCCCTCCTCTCTTCCAGACTTTATGAAATGGCTTCAGTAAAGGAGGACTTTTGCCTGCAGGTGAGGCATACTGGAACATACTCTATCCCTGGGTCTAGTGGTTCAGGGTGCCAAGTGTGATGGCTGGAGACGATGATGTACATACACTTGGCTGCAGGGATCAATTGTAGGTGTCTGTGTAGTGGCAAGGGCTAATTGCGGAAACTCGTGGATGTGCCAAGGCAGGAAGAAAGGGCCAGAGCCAAACTATATAGGCTCACTGGCAGCTGCAGTTACCCTGGTTATCAACATGATCTCCTTGGCTGCTCAATGTCTCCCCCACCCTTACTGGCATGTATACAGTAATAGAGGCTGGTGATGGAAGTTAGGTTGCAGGCATGCAGGTGCACAGCTGGAGGGGTTTGCTCTGAGTACATGCATAGTGGGGAGGGTGGTTAGCTCTAGGGGTCTAAGCTGGTGTTTTGTACTGTGAAGCCACAAAGTCCTGCTCTATCTGCCATTGCAGTTCTTAGGCTGTAGAGGTAGGGAGTGGAGGAAGTAGTGTAAGGCTTAAGTGTCAGCAGACATAAATAACTGTTGGGAGAAAGGTGGTGAAATCTGCCAAGGGCCCAGTGTGGCTATGCTGACTGTTTTTTCAGTGAGAAAATCTGCTGAGTTTATCACAGAGCAAGTCACTGTGAGCTGTAACTGCTCCCGCAGCATGGCTGTTACTGGTAGCCTCTGCTTTTCTTTCTTATTCTTAGCTACTGGTAGCTTCTTCATTTTCTTCCCTTGTTTCTAGCTGTTCCTATACATCTAAGCTTTGCCAATTTGGGTTGAATAGAACCAAAGTAAGACCCATCTAGATTGGATAAAATCTTCCTAGTGATAGGACTTCTTTCTAGTGAGGAAATTCTCTCTTGGTACTGAGCAATGCTGACTTGGGGGATGGGATGATGTAGGCAAAATGAAGCTGTTTTCCTTCTCTTACAGTTATTCTTATGCTTTTATCCTACTTTGTTGCTAAAGTTTCTTAAGTGGACTCCAGAGCTCTCCCAAAGCTATTTATGTTAGTGGCTATCTGTCTAATTATTGATCTTTGTGGGAGAACAGAAGCTGAAGTCACTTATGTCGTTTGATATATATTTTTAAATGGATAAAAAATGAAAAGAATCTTTCCATGACACATGGAATTATATACAATTTGATTAAAGTCCATGATAAAATTTTTTGGACACAGTCACACCCATTTATTGACATAATATTTATAGCTACTTTTGTTACAACAGTGTTGAGTATTTGCAACAGTAATTAATATAGCCTAAAAAGCCTAAAATATTTACTATTTGGCTTTTTACAGAAAAAGCTTTCTTACATCTGACCTGGAAGACTTTGAAGTCCAAACTCCTATATTTTAATTGAGATTACATATAAAACTATTGAGCCGCACTGGGGTTCCCAGTTAGGATGCTGAGTCAACCCCACGCCAGCAGCATCCCTTGCCCCAGCCATTCTCTCCCTTAATCATCTCCATTCATCATGAAATCCCAGCTTCACTCCATTTCTTATCCATTGAAAACCTTCTTCTTCACTAAGACTTCCTGGTTCTTTCCAACGCAAATGCACCCTTAGCTGCAGCATTTTGTTTGTTGCTGTTTGTAGCTAGTGAGATTCTGACTTAATGTGATTTTTATGTGTTATTGTGTGTACATATCTATGAGCTCCCTAAGGAAAAGTTAAAGTATTATAAAGTTTCTGGTATATAGTACCAAGCTAAGATAGTGCCCTGAATGTCTGGGTGGGTGTCTGAATGGATGGAGGGATAGATAGATGGATGAATGGTTGGATGCATGAATGGATGGTATTAGAAAATTCCAAACTTCAGTTCCTTAAGTATAGCCATCAGAAGTACAACCAGAAGACACCTGCCCAATCCTTAGGGAAGATTCTTGGCGCTTTACTCACACATCTTTTTCTTCCATCAATGAGATGGGAATGAATTTCACTATTGTTCTAGGGGTTCCAGGCTACCTTAAGAGGTCTCTTCCAATTCCTTAATTCTTAGGCTGCTAGATAATGATAGCAGTGGTGGGGACTTAGGGCTGGGGTGAAAAGGAAGAAGACAGAGAAAGTAATTCATCACATTGTTGCTATCTGTCCTTCCACACAGGTCCCTTGAGCTTTTTGGGGTACAGCACAAATATGGTTAATTAAAGGCTGATCACCCACACCTACTACTAAAGAAGAGATCACAATCTAGGGGCAAATGGTCAAGGTCAGACAGAAATAAAATGGAAAGTAGCAGTGCTGAGAGAGGGCAGAGAGCTCCAAAGAGTTCTGAGGTAGGTGTTTTTAAACTGGAAATGCAGAAACAAAAGGCTTCATGGTTCACAGTCAACTTGAAGCCATGAAGCAGGGCCAGCCTTCTTCAATTTCGTCCACACATTCTGCTTGGGTTTTGAGGGCAAAGGAGGTGGAATTTGAAAGTAAAGGTTGAAAATACTAAGAAGACTAAAGACTAAGTTTTATGGAAACTCTGGCTTAAGAAAAACCACATGATGTATTGAGCACTAACCATCTGTCTGGCCCAAAGTGTGTGTTTGCCTTCCTTTAACAACACCCCTGCAAAATAGCTGTACTTATTTCTATTTTGAGCCCAGAGAAGTTGAGTGATTCAGGTTAGAGACATACCTTAACACCTGACCCTTCCTTCAACCAAGGAACACACCCACTGGTGACCCAGCAATAGTGGTTCAGCCCCTGCTTGGTACCATGGGAATCAGGTGGAGGCCTGGACCCAACTATGCCTGAGTTTAGGTAAGCCAGGGGGAAAAGGTCCTTCCGCCATCTGGGAGCACTGAGGAGGTAAGTCTGTGGTGTGCTGGCTCCTCATAGCTTCCTTTAGAGCTCAAAAGGGGAAACAATAGGCCTTAGGAAGCTTGGGCTATCCTAAATGCCAAACACCATTGCCTGAGGTGACACATGTCACCATGAAGGCAGGTGACACTTGTCCCTTCATGATTGTAAGCCAACAGACAGTGCTTGGATGGTGAAATCACAAACTGGGTCCATAGGCAGGTCCCTGCTGGATGACAGGCTCAAACCAACAGTCAAGTCAAGGTTTCTAGTGGGGAATTCTCCAAGCCATAGAGCGAGCAGTAAATGTCTGTTTACTGCCATTTAACACTCAACAGTCACCTTCAACCAAATGAGCCTATTTACTTAAATAGGGTTGTAAAGTAAAGGCAAACATGCTCTGTTGGTAAGGAGGTATTAATCACCTAATTGTCTTGTTGGCCTGAGATGTACCTGCTGACATCTGGGCTGCCTCAGCAAGACTCAGCAGCTGGGTCTGTCAGACTTTGTGAAATACTTAAGGCTTGCCCCCCACACCCTCATGGGCTGCTGCTCTGGCAGGTAATTTCTTTTATAAGAGCTGTATTGAAATATGATTTATATACCATAAAATTTACCCTTTTAAAATGGAAAGTTCTATGGATTTTTAGTGTATTCACAGAATTGTACAACCTTCACATAGTTCTGATTTTAAAATAGTTTTGTCCTTTCTTTTAAAAACCCTATATTGGCTCAGTGGTTTAGAGCTGCCTTCAGCCCAGGGCCTGATCCTGGAGACCCGGGATCGAGTCCATGTCAGGATTCCTGCATGGAGCCTGCTTCTCCCTCTGCCTGTGTCTCTGCCTCTCTCTCTCTCTCTTTCTCTGTGTCTCTCATGAATAAATAAATGATATTTTTAAAAAAAATAAAAACCCTCTTTCCTCTATTTTCTGTCTCTACAGATTTTCCTATTCTGCACATTTCATACAAATAGAATCATAATACATGGTCTTTTTGGATCAGCTTCCATTAGGCAATGTAATGTTTTCAGATTCATCTATGGTGTCACGTGTATCATATGGCTGAATAATATTCTACTCTGTAGTCATACTACATTTTATTTATTCATTAATAAGCTGGTAGACATCTGAGTAGCTTTTGCTTTTATTTTTTGACTACTATGAATAATGTTGCTATGACTATTCATATACAATATTTTTTTGGATGTATGGCTTTTTTTAAGGTATATACCTAGGAGTGGAATTTCTAGACCATATGGCAACTCGATGTTTAACATTTTGAGGAACTGCCAAACTTTTTCAACAGTTGCACCCTCATACAATCTTACTAATGATTTATGAAGGTTCCAGTTTCTGCACATCCTTTCCAACACTTTTTATTATAGTCATCCTAGTGGATAAAAAATGATATCTCTTTGTAATTTTGATTTGCATTTTCCTGATGTCTAATGATGTTGAGCATCTTTTTGTGTACTTATTGATCACTTGGAGAAATGTCTACTAAAATCTTTGTCCTTTTTAAGTTTGGATGTTGTCTTTTTACTGTTGTTATACTTCTTTGTATATTTTGGATACTAGACCTTTGTCAGATATATATTTTGCAAATAATTACTCTCATTCTGAAGGTTGTCCTTTCACTTTTTTGATTGTGTTCTTTTAAGTACAAAAGTTTTTCATTTTGATGACATCTAATTTATTTATTATTGTGCTTTTGTCATAATATATAAGAAACCATTGCCTAACCCAAGTTCATAAAGATTTACTACTCTGCTTTCTCCTAAGAGTTTTGTTGTTTTATGCACTTATGTTTATCATCTGTTTAGAGTTAATTTTTATATATGACATGAGTTAGGGCTCCAGCTTCATTCTTTCACATGTGAATATCCAGTTGTCACAGTGCCATTTGTTGAAGAGATTTTCCCCCATTGAATTATTTTGGCATGCTTACCAAAAATCAATTGACCATGAATTAAGAGTTTATTTCTGGCCTCTTTTTGATTCCATGTATCTATATATCTCTACTTAATGCCAGTACCATGCTAGCTTGATTAATATAGCTTCATGGAAGCTCTAAAGATTCTATTATTTATTTAAGAGAGAGAGAGCAGGGGGAGAAGCAGAGGAAGAGGGAAAAGTAGACTCCATGCTGAGTACAGAGGCCAATGTGGGCTGGATCTCAGGACCCCAGAATCATTACCTGGACTGAAGGCAGATGCTTAACCAACTGAGCCACCCAGGTGCCCTTAACTGGGATTTTTTAAAATAATATTTATTCTGGAGAGAGAGAGAAAGAGAAAGAGAGAGAGAGAGTCAGGGGAAAGGGCAGAGGGAGCGATAGAAATAATCCCAAGCAGGATCCTCACATATTGAGGAGCCTGACATGGGGCTTGATACATGGGCCTTGATCTCATGACCCTGAGACCATGACCTAAGCCAAAATCAAGAGTCAGATGCTTAACTTACTGAGCCACCTAGGCACCCCCTGAGATTTTGATAGGGATTAGTGTTGAATCTATGGATCATTTAGGAGAGTATGGACATCTTAATAATATTAAATGTTTTAATTCATGATCATGGCTGTCTTTCCATTTATTTAGGTCTGTAATTCTTTTCAACAATATTTTGTAGTTGTCAGTGCACTAGTATTGTGCTTTTTTGTTGTTGTTAAATTTATCCCTGAATATTTTCTTCTTTTTGATGTGAGGCAGGTAATTTTTAAGGAAAGGAAGCATATAGAGACAAAATGATTCTCCAAAATCTAAAATATAAAAGAAGGGAGGAGATGAGAGGAGATTCATCTTTACTACTGTCATTGGAGTTTCTTGATGCTAACCAACCATAAGTTGGATTCCAACCAATTTGGTTGGAATCCAGGTTGTCTGTGCCACCATCCTGTTCTCATCATTCAGCATTTTTTCAGGGAATGAGGGGTCAGTTACCTGTGTCCTCCACCGTATGGTTCATCATCTTAACTATCAAGACAGGAGATGCAAATAATTGTTTGATTTTTTTTAAAGAACATTTTAATTCCATTCCTTCATCATCTGTGTATACTAAGTGTCTTATCTATGCTAGGAGCTGATGATATGGCAAATAGCTTCTAAATAGTCCTTGCCCTCTGGGAGCTGAGGCCCACTAGGAAGATCACCACACAGGCAGTGATACCCAGGGAGGAAACTGATTTGTTGGAGTGATGCTCACAGGGGTGCTTGACTCCCAGAAGGGCACGGGTCAGTGATACTCTTCAGGAGAAGTTTCAAGGAGGCCCCAAGCTACATCTTGAAGGATAAGGATAATGACACTGGATGCAGGCCCAGGGATGTCAGGTCCTGAGCCAAAGCGTGGAGATGGGCATGCATGTACAGTTGGGTTAAGGACATACAAGTTGCTTAGTGCAGAGGAGATAGGGCCCTGTGCACAAGAGCAAACAGTGAGGTGGGAGGGTCCCATTTTCTGTGCCTCAATAAAGAACCTCCTTCCTGTTTTCCTGAGGGGATGGTGCCCACATGTTCCCTGAAACCTCATCTTGGGGTGGATGGGACTGACCAGTGTAAGGAACTGATAAAGTTCCCAGAAGACAGTTTTTTTAAAGATAATTTTTTAATTTGGTACTATTTAAAAGATACCAAAACATATAAAAATTGCATAGTAGATACCCATGTGCCCACCACTAGCTTAGGAAATAAAACACTGCTCTCATATACTTTCCCCAATTGCCTCTACTTCCTTCCATCCAGAGTAACCACTGTCCTGAATTTGGTATTTATTGTTAGCCCCATGCATCCCTTTATACTTTCATTCAATATAGGTTAATTCTTAAACTATATACTGTCCTTGTGGCTTGTAATTTTTATATGTTGCATATATGGCATCATTCTGAAGAAAGTCCTGTGTAATTTTCTTTTCTTACTCAGCGTTAAGTCTCTGAAGCTTGGGACACCTGGGTGGCTCAGCACTTGAGCCTCTGCTTTTGGCTCGGGGCATGATCCCAGAGTTCCGAGATCAAGTCCCACATCAGGCTCCCTGCGAGGAGTCTGCTTTTCCCTCTCCCTATGACTCTGCCTTCATTCTGTGTCTTTCATGAATAAATAAATAAAATCTTTTAAAAAGTCTCTGATGCTCATCTATGGCTAGGCACAATTCTGGTGCATGTATTTCTCCTCTGTAATACCCCACTTTTAGAGTGTCCCACAATCTGTTCTCTGATTGCCAGTCCTTTCATTTGCTTACAGTTCTTTGTTCTTTCAAGTGCTACAGTAAACGACTTGGCTGTTCCTGATGTACAGGCAGCCATTCCTTCAAAATAGAGGCTTTCAATCAATTTTTTTACTGTGATCTGCAGAGGAAAAACAGTTCTTTATTTTAACTCAGTACATATAGGTTTACAAGAATTCCTTGAAATAATGTATGCTCTAACTACCTTTAGTGCACTGTTGATATTTTCAATTCTATTCTATTTTTGGATGTTGGCCTTGACCCTTTGAATTAGGTTCATGGTCAGTGGAGTGCCTTATTCTCTATTCTCTACATTTCTATTCATTGGACTGGAACTGCTGGGTGTGAGGGGTGCATACCTCCACTTCTTCTGCCAAACTACCCTCCTCTTGACAGTGATGGACCTGCTTCCAACAGTGAACAGGACTTCCATATTGTCAGAAACTTTTGTTCAGGGCTGTCTAGTGGGTGTAAAATAGTATTTCACTGTGATTTTATGTGGCATGTTGCTGATTAATGAGACATAGTGTCTTTTCACATTCTTCTGGGCAGCCCACACTTTCTCTTTGGGAAATGCCTTTTCATGTTTCTTACCCATAAATTTTTATATATTTTTCTTATTGATTTATGCAACTTCATTATGCATTCTGTACACTAATCTACTATTTTCTCCCTGTTAATGGGCTTTTTGTTTTTGTTGCTGTTTTTTATGATGTCAAATTCTTATATGATTTACACTTTGTGTATGGAATTCTTACAGAAAACTCATAAATATAGTCTCCTGCAAATTTTTCTAACAGTTTTAAATGTTTAATTTTCATTTTTAGGTCTTTAGCCCATTGGCAATTTATTTTTATTTATGGTTTAAAACAAACATCCAATTTTATTTCATTTTCCATATGGATAACAAATTGCTCTGGCAAATTGATTTCTCAGCCCACAATTTGCCCACTGATCTGCAAGCTCTATTAAACTGGATTTCCATCTATAGTAAGTTCTGCTGCTGGATGTGCTATTACACTGCATGGCCCATTTATACTTCTCTGTACCAATACCATCCTGTCATAATTATTACAGCTTAATGACAACCTGACTATCAGTTGGGCACAATTTCCTTGTTATAGCACCATTGTTGACCCTGCCCTAGAATTTGAAGAGAGGTAGACTGCCTGGGCCCAAAGGCTTAGGCCACTACATGTTGACCTTGGCCCTCAGAACAGTCTCCTGGCACCACAGTCTCACCTAGATCATGGTGGTCCTGCCTCATAGTCAGTGAGGATTACACGTGGTGAGTATGGATAGCCCAGTGCCTTCACATGACAGGCTCACCACAAATACTCCCTCAGACCTCAGGCCATGATAAGGTCAGTATGGCTGGGGCCAACCCACAGGGGGCAGTTCTTGTATGTTGGGTATCCTGGGGTATCTAGGCATCCTATGGCCTACTCCAACTGTCAGTGTGATTTCTAGGCTCCATATTCTACATGGAATATATGTCAAAAAGCAGGAGCAATGACTTACACCTGAGAACATCCAGTAGGAGAAAAAGAGAAATCATGCTTTACTTAACTTTTCTGAAATATTGAAGTGCCCTGGAGTAAGGTGAAGTTCTTCTGTAATGTTATCAGTAGTGCTTTAAAGTCTAGCACACTGTTTATGTATGTAAAATCAAGTCTGAGGATCCTGGATGGCTCAATGGTTGAGTCCCTGCCTTCAGTCCAGGGTGTGATCCTGGAGTCCCGGGATCAAGTCCCACATTGGGCTCCCTGCATGGAGTCTGCTTTTCCCTCTACCTGTGTCTCTGCCCCTCTCTCTGTGTCTCTCATGAATAAATAAAACTAAAATTGAAAAAATCAAGTCTGTTTCTTGTTTTGTACTTTCTCTCTGGAGATTGTAAGGAGGTGGTCTTAAAAGAAATAAATAAAAATAGGCAAAAACAAACCTGAGTTTGGGTTATGCCGAAGGCTCCCTTGTAGGAGCCTTGTTTTTAGGCAACTTTAATGGATGATCCTGTCTGTGGGTAGGCCTGGTAGAGGAAGGAGGAAATATGGGAGACTGACTGAGCTTGAAAGCCCAAGGCCTGAGGAAGAAGAGAACATTATGGCTCCAGGAAAGGCAGTACTACCTCTAACAGCTATAGGACTACCACCCCTGGCTCACCCAAGGCCCAGCTTTCACCTGGCTCTGTTCGCAGCCAGTGTGGAGGCAGCAGGTGCTCATGCTCCTTCTCTAGCCTCCACTGTCCCTTCACAAGAATTTTTTCACAGTTCTAAAAGCTGCAGAAGTAGTTGAGGTCTGACGAACCCCTCCACTACCAACCACCTCCTTCAGGCTGCCTCAGAGTGTCAAGTTCTCTTCCCTGAAGACCCCCTGCATGTGCCTGTCCCACAAAAAGGTAACCAGTCTCTGTCACAGCACTCAGGGATACAGCATACTCAGACCCAGAAAGGGGTCCCAATCCTCCTGGCCCCTAAGGTAGCCACACGTGCATGGGAAGTGGGACCATTGGCAAGGGGCAGCTATACTTCTCTTGAAGCAGCCTTCTACTGTTTCAGACCAAAGTGCCCAAAAGGCTGGCCAGGCCACAGTGTAATGGCTTCCTTCCCAGGCCACTGCTGCCTCTATAGTTAAAGACATTCCCACCTTCTCTGACCCAAGGCCTCTGTTGTTGCGCCAACTCTATGCACTTTATGGTGCTGAGGGAACCAATCAGGATGAAGGGTCTTGCTGGAATGCTGGAACAGATGCCCCAGGGCAGTGGGTATTGCAGCACAAGCACCCAGAGCCATGGGGAAGACCCTAGGCAGGAGCAAGACCTCCAACAGCCCAGCCACCCAGGATGCTGCAAGTACCTGCCATACCTGCAGGCTGTGTTTTAAACAATTCAACCTGAGGTCTGCCTCAAAACCTGTCCTTCAGAGCAGGCTCCTCCATTTGCCTTTGTAGTGTGTGCCTCCACCCCCCACCATACATTCCTGAGTTCTGCACACTCTGTATCCTCTGTGGGAGGGAATCACATGTGGTGAAGAAGTAGCTGGCCCAACTGGGCTCAGAAAGGTGGATTTTAGTTTATTAGCCTGTCTTCTGGGGACCCAGGATAGCTCAATCCACTACTTACTATCACAGACCTGCTTCCTTTGAAGGTTCCTCACAGGTATAGGAGCCAATAAAGCCCCTCAGCATGGAATGTGTCCAATTGTCCATAGGAGCCCAACATAGGATCACTCCAAGGTGGTCTGAGTGCTTCAGCCTGGCAGACAATAAACACTGACTGTGAGTCCAATTATATGGCCTCCCCAGACATGTCTCGCACAATCGGCCCTCTCAGGTCACCCTGGAAGGAGCATGAGGAAAACAAAGTCAGGGGAGACAATGTGCTATTCCCTCTAGAGCCTCAAGAGGGGAGTGTGACCCAGTAGAAGGGAAAGGGATTTCCTTTATCATTTGAGTTAAGGAGGGATTTCAGGGTGGAGTGGAAACCAAATGAGGCCCTTTGTCACTGTCCCTGGTGATTTCTCCTCCCCTTCCTTTCAGGCCTTAGGAATGGGGAGGACTTTACTGGAGAAAACAGGAATTTACGGCTTTCTGGAAGTTGTGTGGATTTTAACAGCCCCCTCTGGAAGTAAGTCTGCCAGGCTGATAGTCACGTCTCCTAGAAACCAGTAATTCTGGAATCCATGTACGAGAATCCCACTCTCCCCAACCCTGTGTGCATGGTCATGAGGTTGGGAAGTTGGTGCAGGCAGAAAGGGTCATCCTGTTGGGATTGTCACTGACGGACAAGACTGTCCACATGGATCAACTGATGGTTCAGTGCTGGGCACAGATTAGGACAATGGTAATGATTGTTCAGATTCTTTATTTTAAATTGGCCCTACCACAACAGAGATAGGAAAGACATTTTATGTATTTTTAACCACAAAATACCTATAGATGATACACAAGAGATAATGAGAAAGGAATCAAAGCATGTCACCACAAAATCAATGAAACACAAAGGAAGGGAACCAGAGGGGAAATGAGGTACCAAATACTTGTAAGACATATAGAAAACAATCAACAACAGCAATAGTGAGTCCTTTCTTATTAACTTAAATTAACTTAATGTAATTAAGTAATTAACTTAAATGTGAGTAAGTTAAAGTCCCCAACAAAAAGACCTAACTGGCAGAATGGATTAAATAAAACAAAAGATCATTTGCTAAGAGACTCACTTGAGATGTAAAGGCACACCTAGCCTGAAAAGCAAAGGATGAAAAAGATCTTCCATGCAAATAATAATGTAAAGAGAGCAGGGGAAGCCATACTCTTGTCACACAAAATAGACTTTAAATCAAAAACAGTAGTAAGAAAAAAAAAAACAGTAGTAAGAGAAGAAGGACATTATACATGATAAAAGGGTCAATTCTACAGGAAGATATAGCAATTATAACTACATAGACACCAAACATCAGAGACCCCAAAGATACAAAGCAAATATTGACAAAAATGAAGGGAGAAATGGCAACACAATAATAGAGGCTTCAAGACTCCATTTTCTTTTTTTTCCTTTCAAATTTTTATTTAAATTCTAGCTAGTTATCATACAGTGAAATATTGGTTTTAGGAGTAGAGTTCAGGGATTCACCACTTACATACAACTCCCAGCATTTATCATAACAAGTGCCCTCCTTTAAATACCCTTCACCCATCCCTCACCGACCTCCCTCCCATCAACCCTCAATATGTTCTCTAAGAGTCCCTTACGAATTCTCTTTCTCTTTCTTCCCTCCAGCAAAATACTATATGATTTTACTCATATGTGGAATTTAAGAAACACCCCACTTTCAATAATAGAAAACACTACAATAATAGGAAGGGATTTCAATACTCTCCTTCCAATAGTGTATAGAACAGCCACATCACTAAGGAAAGAGAACTTGAACAACACTCTAGACCAATAGACCTGATAGATACAGAATGCTACCACAAGATACGAACTCTTCTCAAGCATACCTGGAATTTTAACCAAAATAGGCTACATGTTATAGCACAAAACAAATCTTAATTTAAGAAGACTTAAATCATACTAAGTATCTTGTCTGATCATAATGCAATGGAAGTAGAAATGAACAGCAGAAAGAAAACTGGAAAATTCACAAATATGTAGAAATTAAACAACCCATGAGTCAAAGAAAAAAAATCCCAAGAGAACTTAGAAAATATCTTGAGCCAAATGAAAACAGAACTGTATCATACCAAAACTTATGAGGATGCAACAAAAGCAGTACTAAGAAGGACAGATGTAGTGGTAAATACTTAGATTAAAAAGAAATCTCAGATCTGCAATCTAACTTTACAACTCAATGACCTGAAAAAAGAAAAAAAAAACTACCCTGAAAGGCAGGAGAATGAAGAAATAATAAATATTAGAAATAAATGAAATAGGGAAGAGAATAATAATAGAAAAAAATCAACAAAACTGACAGTGGGTGGTTGTTTTGTTTTGTTTTTTTTTAAAGATTAACAAAATTGATCAACCCTTAAATACCAAGGGAAAAAGAGAGAAGACTCAAATAACAAACTCAGAAATGAAAGAGCAATACCACAGAAATAAAAAGGATCATAAGAGACTACTATGGATAATTATATGCCAACAAATTGGATAACTTAGGAGAAATGAATAAATTCCTAGAAACAGAATCTAAGACTGAATCATAAAGAAATAGAAAATCTGAACAGATATATAACTAGTAAGGAGATTGAATCAGTAACCAAAAATCTCCCAAAAAAGAAAAGCCTAGGACCAGATGGTTTCACTGGAGGATTCTGTCAAACACTGAAAGGAAAATTAACACCAATCTTCCTCAACATCTTCCCAAAATTGAAGAAGAAGGAACACTTCCAAACTTACTCTATGAGGTCAACATTCATTAGTATCAAATCCAGACAAAGATACTACAAGAAAAGAAACTATAGACCAATATCCCCAATGAACATAGATGCAAAATCCTCCATAAAATACTAGCAAACTGAATTCAACAGCACCTTAAAAAGATTATATACCATCAATTTGGATTTATTCTTGGGAGCAAGGATTGTTCAACATATAAAAATCAATGAAATACATGATATTAGCACGATGAGAGACAAAAAACATGATCACCTCAATAGAAATGACAAAGAAGTAGGTGGACCCTAGCCTGCCTCCTCCCTCAAACACAGCTAGATGAATATCAAATCATTCTGAACACCCAAGAAATCAATTTGAGGGCTGAGGAAAAAAAAAACCTGCAAATCTAGATGTAGGAAAATGGCCACATCGTGGAAGGAAAGAGCTGCAGAGAGTGGATTTGAGAGAGAAAAGAATTGTGGATGATGTGGAGTGGAGCTAGCCATGATCATGAGGTCAGGGGAGAAGGAGAGAGAGAGTAGGAGCGGGGAGAGAGACAGGGAGAAGGAAAGAGGGGGGAGAGACAGGGAGAAGGAAAGACGGGGGAGAGAAAGAGACGGGAAGAGAGAGAGAGAGAAGGAGAGAAAGGGATAGAGAGAGACAGGGAGAGAAAGAGACAGGGAGTCAGAGGGAGAGACTTGGAGAGAGGGGAGAGAGAGAGACAGGAGAGACAGGGAGAGAGAGAGAGACAGAAGGAAAGACAGGGAGAGAGAGAGAAAGCAAGCAGGGGATTGCACAAGAAAAACTCTTTCCCAAAACCACTTACTGGGAAAGGGAGAGGGGTGGACTACCACAACTTTTTATAAGCAGCAGAGCTCAAAGTCTGAAGTTTTAGAAGTTCACATCATAGCTGGAATCAAGCCTGGTGGGCTTACTGGTACTCCTTGTGGAGAAGGAAGGCTGAGGTCCTGGAGCAGCGTGGTGGTCTGAGGGTCCTCTGGGTCTCACTGGGAGAGATAGTTCCCCTTCTTGGAGTGCATTTGGAAGTGGTGGTACAACCTCTCTGAGTACAAATAGCTGGTGGGCAACAAGGTGCTGCCTTGCTCACTAGCATAGGAACAGAAATGCCTGATGAGGGCAAAAAACCTTGGTGCTGTCATTTTGCTGCATTTTACTATAAACTCCAAACTGCTGTGTGGTTGTGAGACTGTTTTTCTGGGACAAACCAATACTGGCCACAGTGCTGCAAGACCTTCCCCCAGAGGATCAGCAAGGATTTATGGTTTCCTCAAATTTGAAGTTTTGAAAACCAAGCTACACACCTGAGATAAAACACAGGAATGCTGTTTCATCTGGCAGGCAGACAACTCAGACACAGACAGGATGAAGGCAGGAATGTTATGGTAGCCAGGTACACAAGAAGGGAGATTGTTTGCCCTTCTGTGAGGGCTTCCTGAGGAATGGCAGGTTTGAACTCCCTGCTTTTGGACCAAGAGCGTGAAGCAATGCTATTCCTCCACCCCCTTAAGCACTAAGCAACTTCAGTGAGGAACACAACATCCCCCAGTGAAGGCTGGAGCCACTTATACCAAACCTCACCCCCTGCCCCGGCCCACTGAAGGTGTATCTCCACTAGAGCAAGTCTGCCTGAGAATCAGCAGCAAGTTTGCCCCAGAAGACCACTACACACACCTGACATGCACCAAGTGTGCAGATGATAGAGCACTACAAAGCTTCAGCTCAAGGGGAAATAGGATCAAGCTTCTTTTAACACAAAGACCAAAACACCCCTAGTTAAAGCTTGCCACACAGTGGATAAGGTCCAAACACCCTCACTGCAGGCAAGGAGAAACTCTGCCGAGGACTGACCTGAGAGAAGAAGCAGCCAAAACACAACAGCAGAACATATGCTCTGAATACCTCCTGAAGCACCAGGCCCAAGGTAGTGTAGAACCTCTTCTAAATATAGCCATTACTCTCAGGAGCAGGAATATAATAGCTTTCCTAACATACAAACAAAAACCAGGGACTTAGACAAAATGACAAGACAGAGGAATTCACCCCAAAAAGAAAAAACAGAAGTAAAACCAGGAATTTAATCAAAACAGGTATAACAAAAAATTAAAATTCCTTACTACACAAATAAAAGCTAAAATCTAGTAAGGCTGAAATAAAAATGGTATAACTGAGATGCAAAACCTACTGGATGCAATGACAACAAGAGTGAAATGAAACTAAGAGCTGGTTCTTTGAAAGAATTAATAAAACTGATAAGCCCTCAGCCAGACCTATCAAAAAGAAAATTGAAAGGAGCCAAATAAATAAAAAATAAATAAAATTATGAATGAAAGAGGAGAGATCACAACCAACACCACAGAGATACAAACAACAAACAATTATAAGAGAATATTATGAAAAACTGTATGCCAACAGACTGGGCAATCTGGAAGAAATAGATAAATTACTAGAAAAAATACAAACTACCAAAACTAGAACAAGAAGAAATAGAAAACCTGAACAAACCCATAGCCAGCAAAACATTGAATCAGTAATCAAAAATCTCCCAATAAACAAGTGTCCAGGGTCAGATTTCTTCCCGGGGGAATTCTACCAGACATTTAAAGAATTATTACCTATTCTTCTCAAACTGTTCTAAAAAGTAAAAATGGGGGATCCCTGGGCGGCGCAGCGGTTTGGCGCCTGCCTTTGGCCCAGGGCGTGATCCTGGAGACCCGGGATCGAATCCCACGTTGGGCTCCCGGTGCATGGAGCCTGCTTCTCCCTCTGCCTATGTCTTTGCCTCTCTCTCTCTCTCTCTGTGACTATCATAAATAAATAAGAATTAAAAAATAAAAAAAATAAAAAGTAAAAATGGAATGAAAACTTCAAACTCTTTCTACAATGCCAGCATTACTTTGATTCTAAACACAGATAAAGGCCCCATTCAAAAGGAGAAACACAGACCAATATCCCTGATGAACATGGATGCAAAAATTCTCAACAAAATACTAGCAAATCAAATTTAACAGTACATTAAAAGAATCATTCACCACGATCATATAGGATTAATCCATGGGCTGCAGGGATTGTTCAATATTCACAAATTAATCAATAATACACCACAGTAGTAAAATAAAGGATAAGAGTCATAAGATCCCCTTAATAGATGCAGGAAAAGCATTTGACTAAATACAGCATCCATTCTTGATTAAAAAAAAAAAAAACCCTCAACAAAGTCAGTAGAGATGGAGCATATCTTAATATCATGAAGGCCCTATATGAAAGACCCAGAGCTAATATCATCCTCAATGGGGAAAAACTGAGAGCTTTTCACCTAAAGTCAAGAACCAGACAGGGATGATCTCTCTCACCATTACTATTTAACATAGTATTGTAAGTCTTAGCCTCAGCAATAAGACAATAAAAAAGAAATACAAGGAATCCAAATTGGCAAGGAAGAAGTCATATTTTCACTTTTTGCAGATGACATGATACTCTATTTAGAAAACCTAAAGGATTCCACCAAACAAATTGCTAGAGCTCATACATGAATTCAGCAAAGTCACAGGATACAAAATCAATGTACAGAAATCTGTTGCATTTCTATATACCAATAACGAAGCAGTCAAAAAAATAAATCAAGGAAATCGATTCCGTTTACAATTGCACAAAATATACCTAGAAATAAACAACCATCCGTACTCTGAAAACCATAGAACACTTACAAAAGAAACTGAATAGGGCACAAAGAAATGGAAGAACATTCCATGTTCTTGGGTTGGAAGAAAAAAACATTGCTAAAATGTCTATACTACCCGAAGCAATCTACACATTCAATGCAATCCCTGTCAAAATACCATCAGCATTTTTCACAGAACTGGAACAAACAATTATAAAATTTGTATGGAACCACAAAAGACCCCAAATACCCTAAGCAATCCAAAAAAAAGAAAGAAAAGAAAAAGCAGAAGGCATCACAATTCCAGACTTCAAGCTGTATTACAAAGCTGTGATCATCAAGACAGTATGGTACTGGCACAAAAACAGACAAATGGATCAGTGGAACAGATTTGAGAACCCAGAAATGGATTCTCAGCTCTATGGCCTATTAACCTTCAACAAAGCAGGAAAGAATATCCAATGGAAAGAAGACAGCATCTTCAATGAATGGTGTTAGAAAAACTGGACAACCTTCAAAATGCATCCAGAATCTGACCTCTTCTTACCACTACCTGATTTGAGCCAATATCATCTCTCACCTGGACAACAGCAGTAGCCTTCTAATGGATCGCTCTGCTTCATCCCTTGACCCTCCTGCCCCAATGTATTCTTTACCTAGCAACCAGTTTTTTTCCCTTTGACTTGAAGATATTTCTTTTTTTGGGGATTTTATTTGTTTGTTCATGAGAGACGCAGAGGGAGGGGTGGGGACATGGGCAGGGGGAGGGGCGGGCTCCATTCGGGGAGCCGGATGTGGGACTACATCCTGGGCTCCAGGATCACACCCTGGCTGAAGGCTGGCGCTAAACTGGTCAAGCAGATCTCTTCTGAGCTGGGAGGCTGCGATCATGACCTGAGCCAAAATCAAGAGTCAGATGCTTGGGATGCCTGGGTGGCTCAGTGGTTGATCATCTACCTTTGGCTCAGGGTGTGATCCCGGAGGGCCGGGATTGGGTCCCATGTCGGGCTCCCTGCATGGAGCCTGCTTCTCCCTCTGTCTGTGTCTCTGTCTCTCTCTCTGTGTCTCTCATGAATAAATAAATAAAATCTTAAAAAAAGTCAGATACTTAACCAACTGAGCCACTCAGATGCCTCACACCTGTCACTGTTTGATGTCTACCTCCGTCTATCTTTTTTTTTTCCGTCTATCTTGTTTGCTAATATCCTCTATGCCAAGCACAGTGCCTGACACAGAAGAGGTGCTCAGAGAATATATTTGAGTGGATTAATGAGTAAACTAAAAAACTCTAACCCACAACTTATTATTGCATCTGTGTCCTGGGTCAGGACAAATACTAATCAGATCAATAAAAATTTATTCATCATTTGGTCTAAAAAAAAAAAAAGAAAGAAAAACTGGACAGCTACATGTAGAAGAATGAAACTGGACCACTTCCTTATACTGTACACAAAAATAAATTCAAAATGGATGAAAGACCTAAATGTGAGACAAAGAATCCATCAAAATCCTGGAAAAAAATACCAGCAGCAATGTCTTTGACCTCAGCCAGAGCAATTTCTTACTAGAGGTGTATCTGGAGGCAAGGGAAATAAAAGCAAAAATTCAGCAAAGTTGCAAGCTATATAATAACCCCCCCATATCAGCTGCATCTCTAGGCAGTAACAATAAATAATTTAAAATGTAATTAAGGGGGGCAGGGCAAGATGGCAGAAGAGTAGGATCCCCAAGTCACCAGTCCCCACCAAATTACCTAGATAACTTTCAAATCATTCTGAAAATCTACGAATTCGGTCTGAGATTTAAAGAGAGAACAGCTGGAATGCTAAAGTGAGAAGAGTTTGTGTGTCTATCAAGGTAGGGAGATGGAAAAAAAAATAAAGAAAAAAGCATCCAAGGGGGAGGGGCCCGCGAGGAGCCGTGCTAAGGCCGTGGTGAGTGTCCCCAGGACAGGAAAGCCCAGTCCCGGAGAAGCAGGAGCTGCACAATCTTCCCGGACAGAAAGGCACTCCCAGGGAGTTCATGCAAGATCCCAGGAGGGGTGGGGATGCCCTCAGGCTCCCAGGGGCACTAACAGGGGAACTGCGCCCCAGGTGAGAGCGCACCACACACCAGGGCAGAGCTCCCTGAAGGGCTGCAGCGCGTGCCTGGCTGGGCCTCGGGAGCAACTCGGAGGCGGCTACGCACAGAGGGGGCTGCAAGTCCCGGGAGCGCGATTCCAGTGGCACAGGCCCCAGAGCCCAGGGCGCTGGGGAACACAGCCCAAGATCCGGGGCTCCCACCCCGTTCCCACAGGCAGAGGCCTGGAGGGCCCAGGACAGCGAGGACGCTCCTGCCCCCGGGGCCCCGAGCAGTGCAGATCAGCGGCCCCCACCCCTGGAGCATCCAGGCCCCTGCAGACTGAGAGCTGCGATAGTTACTGCGGGAGCTGACTCCAGAGCTGGACAGCTGGCTGCCGCCACTGTTGTTCCTCCTGTTGTCACCTTGTACCTGGGACTGAGCTGGGGCCTCACAGGCTAAACAGCTCCCACTGAGCCGTGTACCTGGCAGGGGGCTGGGCAGATCCCCCAGGTGCACACACCTGAGAATCAGCACACAGGCCCCTCCCCCAGAAGACCAGCTAAAAGGACAGGGGAAAAGCAAGTTATTGACCAAGCAGCACTGGAAAGTTCCAGGGGAGGTCGAGGGATTTACAGTATATAGAATCAGAGGATACTCCCCTTGTTTTTTGTTTTCTGTTTGTTCATCCCTCCCATTTTCTTCTTCTTCTTCTTCTTCTTCTTCTTCTTCTTCTTCTTCTTCTTCTTCTTCTTTCTTCTTCTTCTTCTTCTTCTTCTTCTTCTTCTTCTTCTTCTTCTTCTTCTTTTCTCTCTTTTTCTCCTTTTTCCAGTACAACTTGTTTTTGGCCACTCTGCATTGAGCAAAATGACTAGAAGGAAAAACTAACTCCAAAAGAAAGAATCAGAAATAGTCCTCTCTCCCACAGAGTTACAAAATTTGGATTACAATTCAATGTCAGAACGCCAATTCAGAAGCACAATTATAAAGCTACTGGTGGCTCTAGAAAAAAGCATAAAGGATTCAAGAGACTTCATGACTACAGAATTTAGATCTGATCAGGCTGAAATTAAAAATCAATCCAAACTGGAGGTCCTAACGATGAGGGTTAATGAGGGAGAAGAATGAGTGAGTGACATAGAAGACAAGTTGATGGCAAGGAGGGAAACTGAGGAAAAAAGAGGAAAACAATTAAAAGATCATGAGGAGAGCTTAAGGGAAATAAATGACAGCCTCAGAAGGAAAAATCTACGTTTAATTGGGGTTCCTGAGGGCGCCAAAAGGGACAGAGGTCCAGAATATGTATTTGAACAAACATAGCTGAGAACTTCCCTACCTTGGGAAGGGAAACAAACATTCAGATCCAGGACATAGAAAGATCCAACCTAAAATCAATAAAAACTGCTCAACACCTCAACATTCAATAGTGAAACTTGCAGATTCCAAAGATAAAGAGAAAATCCTTAAGGCAGCAAGAGACAAGAAATCTCTAACTTTTATGGGGAGAAATATTAGATTAATAGCAGACCTCTCCACAGAGACCTGATAGGCCAGAAAGGGCTGGCAGGATATACTCAGGGTCCTAAATGAGAAGCACATGCAGCCAAGAATACTTTATCCAGCAAGGCTCTCATTCAGAATATAAGGAGAGATAAAGAGCTTCCAAGATAGGCAGAAACTGAAAGACTATGTGACCACCAAGCCAACACTGTACGAAATAGTAAGGGGGACTATGCAAAAGAAAGAGGAAGCCCAAGGAAACAAACCACAAAAACAGGAACTGAAAAGGTATCATGATGACACTAAATTCATATCTTTCAATAGTAACTCTGAATGTGAATGGGCTTAATGACTCCATCAAAAGGTGCAGAGTTTCAGACTGGATAAAAAAGCAGGACCCATCTATTTGCTGTCTATTAGAGATTCATTTTAGATGTAAGGACACCTACAGCCTGAAAATGAAAGGGTGGAGAACCATTTACCATCCTAATGGTCCTCAAAAGAAAGCAGGGGTAGCCATCCTTATATCAGATAAATTAAAGTTTATCCCAACGACTGTGTAGTAAGAAATGAAGAGGGACAGTATATCACACTTAAAGGATCTATCTAATAAGAGGACCTAACAAACATGAATATTGATGCTCTGAATGTGGGAGCTGCCAAGTATATCAATTACTAACCAAAATTAAGACATACTTGGATAATAATACACTTATACTTGGTGACTTGAATGTAGTGCTTTCTACAATCGACAGATCTTCTGAGCACAACATCTCCAAAGAAACAAGAGCTTTAAATGATACACTGGACCAGATGGATTTCACAGATATTTACAGAACTTTACATCCAAACGCAACTGAATACACATTCTTCTCAAGTGCCAATGGAACTTCCTCCAGAATAGACCACATACTGGGTCACAAATCCTGTCTTAACTAATACTAAGAGATTGGGATTGTCCCCTGCATATTTTCAGACCATAATGCTTTGAAATTAGAACTAAATCACAAGAAGAAGTTTGGAAGGACTTCAAACACGTGGAGGTTAAGGACCATCCTGCTAAAAGATGAGAGGGTCAACAAGGAAATTAGGGAAGATTTAAAAAGATTCATGGAAAATAATGAGAATGAAGATACAACAATTCAAAATCTTTGGGATACAGCAAAAGCAGTCCTGAGGGGGAAATACATTGCAATACAAGAATCCATCCAAGAACTGGAAAGAACTCAAATACAAAAGCTAACCTTGCACCTAAAGGAGCTGGCGAAAAAACAGCAAATCAAACCTACACCCAACAAAGGAAGAGAGTTAATAAAGATTCAAGCAGAACTCAAGGAAATAGAGACCAGAAGAACTGTGGAACAGATCAACAAAACCAGGAGTTGATTCTCTGAAAGAATTAATAAGATAGATAAACCATTAGCCAGCCTTATTAAAAAGAAGGGAGCGAAGACTCAAATTAATAAAATCATGAATGAGAAAGGAGAGATCACCAGCAATACCAAGGAAATACAAAGGATCTTAAAGACTTTTTATGAGCAGCTTTACACCAATAAATTAGGCAATCTAGAAGAAATGGATGCATTTTTGGAAAACTACAAACTACCAAAACTGGAACAGGAAGAAATAGAAAACCTGAACAGGCTGATAACCAGGGAGGAAATTGAAGCAGTCATCAAAAACCTCCCAAGACACAAAAGTCCAGGGCCAGATGGCTTTCCAGGGGAATTCTATCAAATGTTTAAAGAAGAAACCATACCTATTCTACGAAAGCTGTTCAGAAAGATAGAAAGAGATAAAATACTTCCAAACTTGTTATATGAGGCCAGCATCACCCTATTCCAAAACCAGACAAAGACCCCACCAAAAAAGAAAATTATAGACCAATATCCCTGATGAACATGGATGCAAAAATTCTGAACAAGATACTAGCCAATAGGATCCAACAATACATTAAGAAAATTATTCACCATGACCAAGTGGGATTTATTCCCGGGACACAAGGCTGGTTCAACACTCATAAAACAATCAATGTGATTCATCATATCACTAACAATGAGACTGAAGGAAGAGAAATTAAGGAGTCAATCCCATTTACAATTGCACCCAAAAGCATAAGATACCTAAGAATAAACCTAACCAAAGAGGTAAAGGATCTATACCCTAAAAACTACAGGACAGCTCTGAAAGAAATTGAGGAAGACACAAGAGATGGAAAAATATTCCATGCTAATTAATTGGAAAAATTAATATTGTGAAAATGTCAATGTTACCCAGGGCAATTTACACATTTAATGCAATCCCTATCAAAATACCATGGACTTTCTTCAGAGAGTTAGAACATATCATCTTAATATTTGTGTGGAATCAGAAAAGACCCTGCATAGCCAAGGGAAAATTAAAAAAGAAAACCAGAGCTGGGGGCATCACAATGCCAGATTTCAGGTTGTACTACAAAGCTGTCATCAACAAGACAGTGTGGTCCTGGCAGAAAAACAGACACATAGATCAATGCAACAGAATAGAGAATCCAGAAGTGGACCCTGAACTTTATGGTCAACTAATATTTGACAAAGCAGGAAAGACTTTCCGCTGGAAAAAAGACAGTCTCTTCAATAAACGGTGCTGGGAAAATTGGACATCCACATGCAGAAGAGTGAAACTAGACCACTCTCTTACACTATACCCAAAGATAAACTCAAAATGGATGAAAGATCTAAATGTGAGACAAGATTCCATCAAAATCCTAGAGAAGAACACAGGCAACACCCTTTTTGAACTTGGTCACAGTAACTTCTTACAAGATACATCCATGAAGGCAAGGGAAACAAAAGCAAAAATGAATTATTGGGACTTCATCAAGATAAAAAGCTTCTGCCCAGCAAAAGAAACAGTCAACAAAACTAAAAGACAACCTACAGAATGGGAGAAGATATTTGCAAATGACGTATCAGATAAAGGGCTAGTTTCCAAGATCTATAAATAACTTCTTAAACTCAACACCAAAGAAACAAACAATCCAATCATGAAATGGGCAAAAGGCATGAACAGAAATTTCAGAAAGGAAGACATAGACATGGCCAGCAAGCACATGAGAAAATGTTCCTCATCACTGGCCATCAGGGAAATACAAATCAAAACCACAATGAGATACCACCTCACACCAGTGAGAATGGGGAAAATTAACAAGACAGGAAACAACAAATGTTGGAGAGGATGTGGAGAAAGGGGAACCCTCTTACACTGTTGGTGGGAATGTGAACTGGTGCAGCCACTCTGGAAAACTGTGTGCAGGTTCCTCAAAGAGTTAAAAATAGATCTGCCCTACGACCTAGGAATTGCACTTCTGGGTATTTACCCCAAAGATACAGATGCAGTGAAACGCCGGGACACCTGCACCCCAATGTTTATAGCAGCAATGTCCACCTTAGCCAAACTGTGGAAGGAGCCTCAGTGTCCATCGAGAGATGAATGGATAAAGAAGATGTGGTCTATGTATACAATGGAATATTACTCAGCCATTAGAAAGGACAAATACCCACCATTTGCTTCAACGTGGATGGAGGTGGAGGGTATTATGCTGAGTGAAGTAAGTCAATCGGAGAAGGACATACATTATATGTTCTCATTCATTTGGAGAATTTAAAAAATAGTGAAAGGGAATAAAGGGGAAAGGAAAGAAGTTGAGTGGGAAATATCGTAGAGGGTGACAGAACATGAGAGACTCCTAACTGTGGGAAACGAACAAGGGGTGGTGGAAAGGGAGGTGGGCGGTGGTTTGGTGTGACTGGGTGATGGGCACTGATGGGGGCACTTGATGGGAGGAGCACTGGGTGTTATTGCTATATGTTGGCAAATTGAACTCCAATAAAAAGAAATTAAAAAAATAAAATGTAATTAAGAAAACAATCTTATTTATAACAGCATAAAAAAGAATAAAATAATCAGGAATAAATGTAATCAATGGGATGAAATGTGTGGCACTGAAAAGTACAAACATTCACAAAAAATTTTAAAGGACAAAAATAAATGGGAAGACATCACATGTTTATGATTTGAAAGAAATTAATATTGTTAAATTGTCCTTGCTATCCAAAGTGAACTGCAGATACAATGTATCTTTTCAAAATCCCAATTATATTTTTGCAGAAATAGAAAAAAATCCTAAAAAATTCATGGAATCCCAATGAGCCTGTAATAGCCAAACACTCTTTTAAAAAGAAAAATAAATTTGGAGACCTTAAACTTCTTCATTTCAAAGCATGTTATAAAGCTGCAGTAATCAAAACAATGTGGTACGGGAATACAGACAGTTGTATGGATCAGTGGAACTGAACAGAAAACCTAGAGATAAATCCTCAGATACATAGTCAAGTGATCTTTGACAAGAGTTCCCATGAAGAAAATCTCTTCAACAAATGGTAATGGAACAACTGTATATACACATGGACCTTAGTACCATATACAAAATTTTTAGTACCATATAAAAAATTTTTAAAAAAGATTTTATGTATTTATTCATGAGAGTCACAGGGAGAGGCAGAGCCACAGGCAGAGGGAAAAGCAGGCTCCCTGTGGGGAGTCTCATGTGGGAATCAATCCCAGGGCCCCAGGATCATGACCTGAGCCAAAGGCAGATGCTCAACCACCGAGCCACCCAGGCATCCCACCATATACATAATTTAACTCAAAATGGATCAGATATCAAATATAAGACCCTGAAACTATAAAGCTCCTAGAAGAAAACAGGGGGAAACCCTCATGACATGAAATTTGACAGTGATTTCTTGGACATGACATCAAAAGCACAGGCAACAAAAAGAAAAACAGACAAATGAAACTACATTAAAGTTAACACTTCTTTGCATGGAAGGAAATAATACACAGAGTGAAAGGAAATTTTCTTCCTACAGAATGGAAGAAAATATTTGCCGATTATAATTTGATAAGGAGTCAAAATACAAAATATGTAGAGAACTCATATAACTCAATAGACAAAAAAACACATATGAATGAAAAATGGACAGCGGAACTGAAAAGACATTTTTATGAAGAAGATGTGTAATTGGTAATGAGAAAGTGGTCAATATAACTGATCATCAGGGAAATGCAAATCAAAACCACAATGAGATACCACCACACACCCATTAGGATGGCTATTATCAGAATAAAAGGAGAGTGTGGGAATCATGAGTATTGGTGAGGATATAAAGAAATTGGAACTTTTACACACTGTTGGTGGGATGTAAAGTGATACAGCCACTATAGAAAGCTGTATGGAGGTTCCTCAAAAAATTGAAAAGAGAATTATCACACGGCCCAGCAATCCCACTTCTGGGTATATGTCCAAAAAAATTGAAAGTAGGGTCTTCAAGAGATATTTGCACACCCATGTTCATTACAGCATTACCCACAGTAGCCAAGAGGCAGAAGCAACTCAAAGTCCATCAATATATAAATGGATAAAAAAAATCATGATATATATAATGGAATATTATTCAATCTTAAAAAAAGAAGGAAATCAAACACAACAACATGAATGACATTTTAGGACATTATGTTAAATGAAATAAGCCAGTGACAAAAAGACAACACTATATGAGGCACCTAGAGTAGCCTCATAGAAAGTACAATGGTGGTGCCAAGGGACCAGGGAGGAGGGGAAATGAGAAGTTGTTTCATGAGTATAGAATTCCATTTGTCAAGATGAAAATGTTCTAGGAATCTGTTCACAACAATGTGAATGTAGTTAATGCTAACTGTACACTTAAAAATAGTTAGGATGGTCATTTTATGGGTTTTTTAAAACCACAATTAAAAAAATTTTTAAAGACCACATATTGGATGATTCCATTTATATAAAATGTCAAGACTAGACAAATCCATAGAGATAGAAGGTAGATTGGTGGTTTCCTAGGGCAAAGGAAGGCAGGATTTGGAGTGGCTACTAAGGAGAATGGAGGTTTTTAGGTGAAGGGGGATGAAAATATTCTAAAATTAGATTATGGTGATTGTTGCACAACTCTGTGAATATACTAAAAATAATTGAATTGTGCATTAAAAAATTGAATTGTCCAGCCTCCACTCACCCACCTCCACATCCCGTGGAGAACAGGACCTGTCCAACATGGTCAGAAACAGGATGTCAGGGCCAAGGAGGCCTCCTGAAACTAGCCCTAGGCAGAAAGACACGCCTTAGCAGTAGATAGATGATGATGATGAAGATAGATAGATAGATAGATGATGATAGATAGATAGATAGATGAAGATAGATAGATGATAGATAGTAGATAGATGATAATAGATGGTAGATGATTGATAGATAGATGATTGACAGATGATGATAGGTAGATAGATGATAGAGATAGGTGATAGATGATAGATGATGATGATGATAGATGATGATGATGATAGATGATAGATAGATAATAGGTAGATAGAATGGATGGATGGATAGACTGATTTTTTTAAGGTATGTTATGTTTAAGGTATGTTATGTTGTATGGTATGTTAATTATATCACAATCAAGCTGTTTAAAAAGGGGCAGGGTGTGAATAGTATGACCCAGGAAGTGGAAGCCATTGGAAAAGAAACAGGGGAAGAGAGAGGGCTTTGAAGAGAGAGAAGAGACGGGGATACCATAGCAAGTGCCAGAGAGAGAATGCGATTTATTAAAACTGATGTTTACAAAGTTTGCTTTTTATAGCCTGCTTTTCTGTTCCTCATAAAAACTTCAGAAAAGTCTGTCTACATTACTTGCACATGCTTTAGGAGTATGTAACGTGCTGACTGTAACTCCCAGGGAGACCCAGTGATTCTTAAGATCCCCACACATAGAACAGTGTCTGGCAGGTTGTAGGTACTCAAGTACTACTGATTAATTACAGGAAGGAATCCATGAATAAATGAACAAACTGATGTCTCTTAAATTCTCCTTTATTTCCTCCAGGGTGTGGTGGCCTCTCTTGCCCAAATCCTCTTCACTGATTTCCAGAAGAGATCCTTTCTTGGGGGCCTGGCATTCCAATGGGAAGGGAATATCTATTCATCAAGTGTCTACCGTGCTAAACACCTTGCTAAATGTTTCACCTATTTCCCTCATTTAACACAATAAGCCATGTAAGATGACAACTCACTTCATTTTACAGATTAAGAGAGCTTAAGTGACTTGTCCAAGGCCATACAGAGCGTAAGGCTCTGAACCCAGATCTCCCTGCTCCAGCTGCTCCAGAGCTTTCCACTCCCCTTTAATTTCTTGAAGACCTCTAAGTCTTCAAGGTTCAATGTATTAAAATCTCTGAGTGGAATTCTAGGCACTGGTTGGTAATGGTAGTGCAGGGAGATTTTTTGGAGCAGTAGTTCTCCCACCATGAACCACATCTCACTAGGTGTTTCTCAGGGAGACCAAGCAGAGGCACTGAAAGCATTATTTGAATCTTAAGAGTGGGTAGAAGGAAAGAAAAGACCTCTGAGATGATAGGTCTCATCAGGCTCTCAGGGAAGGAACCAAGAGGCAGAGCATTAAACCAGAGTTTGACTACACCCAGACACACCAGCCTTAACCAGTACAGATTCGTGGCCACGGAGAATCTATGACTGTAGTGGTGGAGACTGGCAGTGCTCAAGGGATGAGGACGAGTCCCTTGGGAACACTTCCCAGGCCCTGGGACTCAGGTTGGCATAAAGAAAGTCCCCCTTCCCCGCCTCCCAGTCCCCAGGCCTACTCCCATACCTGGACAAGCCCCGACACACATACATGAACCACTGCTAAGAGCGTATACTGTCAGACTCACACTCATACATATAGCAGCCTTGCACTCATCCACTCAGATGTGGACTCACACACCTGCACATATAGCTCAGTTGGCTGCTAGCTACTGTTTTAGGCATGGATTGATGATTACAAATAGCAAAATCAACTCAAACCATTGCAGGAAAAAATATGTGGTGTATCCAAACATTGTAATATTATTCAGCAATAAAAAAACTAAAATTCTAACACATGCTACAGCATGGATGAACCTTGAAAACATTATGCTAAATGAAAGAAGCCAATCACAAGAGACCTCACATTGTATGATTCCATTTGTCTGATTGGTGAATGGAGAAAGGAAGTTAAAGGGGTTCTTTTGGGAGTGTTGAAAATCAGTCAGTGGTGATGGTTGTACAGTTGTGTAAATATACTAAAAATACTGAATTGTATACTTTTATTTATTTTTTAAAAGCTTCTATTTATTTACTCATGAGAGACACACACACACAGAGAGGCAGAGACACAGGCAGAGGGAGAAGCAGGCTCCATGCAGGGAGCCTGACATGGGACTCCATCCCAGGTCTTCAGGATCAGGCCCTGGGCTGAAGGTGGCACTAAACCGCTGAGCCACCCGGGCTGCCCTGAATTGTATACTTTTAAAAAGCAAATTGTATGGATGTGAATTGTAGCTCAATAAACTCAATAATATATACACACATACACAATAAAATATATATACACAAGCATGTGTATGTTTGTATGGACCATGTCACTGCTCTTTTCAAACCCTCTAAGATCTTTCTGTCTCACTCAGGGTAAAGGCTGAAGCATCACAATGCCTATAATTCCTCACACCACCTGGCACACCTATTTCTCTGAATTCTCATATTATTCACCTGACTCACTTCACTATCGGCAAACTGGCCATGCTAGGCATTCTCAAAGCTATCCCTCAGCCTGGAATGTTCTTCCCCCCAGGACCTTCATGACTCACTCTCTCACCTCCTATGGGGAGAAAAACAAAATTAACCTTTCCTTCACCCGCTCTGCATTACCTCTATATGTAGGAGTGAAGGCAAAAATATATGGAATAAACATCTTGAAACATAAAAATATTGGGACACCTGGTGGCTCAGTAGTTGAGCATCTGCCTTTAGCTCAGGTAGTGATCCCAGGGTCCTGGGATCAAGTCCCCCATCCAGCTCCCTGTAGGGAGCTTGCTTCTCCCTCTGCCTATGTCTCTGTCTCTCTCTCTGTATCTCATGAATAAATAAATGATATCTAAAAATAGATAAATAAAAATATTATGTAACAACGCATTAAAAATACATTAAATAATATCTAAAAAGTAAGTGGAATATTTCAGTTATTGCAAAATATATGAAAATAATCCATGGACAATAAATGTATGGAATATAGGCATACCTTGGAGATGCTGTGGTTTTGGTTCCAGATCATCACAATAAAGCAAACTAATGCAATAAAGTGAGTCCAATGAATTGTTTGGTTTCCTACTACATATAAAAGTTACATTTACACTACATTGTAGCCTATTAAGTGTGCAATAGTGTTATCTAAAAAATAATATATATATACCATAATTTAAAAATGCTTTATTGACATAGAGACACAATCAAATACTGCTGGAAAAATTGTACTAGGAGGCTTGCTCAACACAGCAAAAAGCATAAGTACATGTGTGCAGAAAGCACAATATCTACAAAGTGCAGGAAAGCAAAGTGCAGTAAAATGACGTATGCCTGTAAATACATACAAACCATGTGAAATAAGCAATGTCCGCTGTTCCTCACCCAGCACATCAGGTTGCTGCCAGCTCTTGTCTGCAGGAAGCATCTAAATCTGGCCCTCCATCCTCTGTTGGTTGAAATGTTCGGAAAACCTTTTAATCACAAATAGACTAGAGAAGTAAAGTCATGACTGCACTTTTCTCTCTCTGCTCAGCAGCTGGCAGCCCTGTATACTCACAGAAAAGCATGCCCAGTGTGGATAAACGATGTTCTTCCTGGAGATCTGTGCAGTGAACAGGCTGTTCTGAGAAGTAAAGGAGACGACCCCCCCAGCGGGGCGCCAACTTTCCTTAGCAGGAAAGGAATCTGGCCTGGAGCCACTGCTTCTGATGACAAATTTGCTCCCACAGTCATGAAACAAAGTGCTTTCAGCCTGAAGCTTCCAGTAATGGAGTTTTCCAGAAGCTGGGGCGGGGTGGGGGGGACATTTACCTCCAAGTGTCAGAAGAGGTGCTCCCCAAGAGACAGTGGGCACAGGGAGAGAGGCTCCTTCACATGGATGTTCTTAGACTGGAGGTGGTTATCCACCCCAGGCCCTTAGTGACTGCCTTGTGAGCAACTTCAGGGACCCTCTTCAAAGATGCAATGCCCAGCACCATTGGGTAATCAGGAAAAGATCATTGGATCTGATGAATTAAATGACAGTGTAGCTAACACACATGAAACTTGTGCTTTTGTTGATTTTAATCTTCCCAACAGCCCTTGTAAGAGAGATATTGTCATTGTTCTATTTCACACATAAGGAAATTGAAGCACAGAGAAATTTAGCAACTTGCTCCAGATCACAAAGTAAATATGCATTAGAGCTGGGGTTTATTGGGCAGCTTAGTTCTAGTCCAGGCTCTTACTACTGTCTAGTGAAATGAAATGAAATTAAACAAATGGAGAGAAATTAAATGCCTGACTCTTAAGGACCTCATGACTGTACCAGGAGGAAATATTCAGGAAATAGTCCGTCTTAATTGAGCTGACTCTTGATTCAGCTGAAGTCTGAATCTGAAGTAGGTTCCTGATCACACCCCAGAATGGATTACTAAATGCTCTGTGGATTTCAGAGTGTTGATCTCTGTGCTGAGATGGTCTGGAACATGAGGCTTGACCCACAAGGTAAAATGCAGTAGGGAAAGTGTGAGGTCCCCAAGTCTGGGTTCACGACATCTGCCTTAGTGGCTGGAGACACTGCCCAGAGGGGGCATGCTATAGGTCTGTGATTTCTGCTCAAGGCAGGCAGTCCCCTGAACCATTTGTTCCCAAGGAGCTGGGCTCCATTCTGGCAGCTACCAGTTCAATCAGTGAGAGGGATGGAGGGAACTCATGTATGTCCAGAGGCTGAAGGGTCTGAGCAGGATGCAAGAGGACGGCTAGGAGAGGAGAGTGGGTATGCATACACCTGCACTGCTTGCAAACCAAGACAGGGCAGCCCTAGGGGAGGGTATGGGGCCAGCTAAGTCCAGCTCATTTGAGAGGGCAGGACTGGGATCTCTGGACCTCTGAAATTGGAGCCTGTTGCGGGTCTCTGTGGGGGAGTGGTTGAGTGAGCTCATTAACTGATAGATGTTACCTACCCAAAGTAGACTAAGCAGACCTCTTAGGGTGTCATATGATCAGAGCTTTGTCTTAGGCATTTGATCCTGTATGGTTGTGGAGGTGGGTAATCAGCATGTGTGAGGCTCTTGTCTTTGTCCATTGGACTGATGCTTGAAGTCAGTGGGGAAGGAGGACATAGATGTGCAAGAGGAATGCAGGAAGGGAAGGGACCCACTGGAATCCCCAGGACCAACTGGAACCTAAGCCTCCAACTAGAAGATGAGAGTCCTATGGGTAAAGCTGCTACCCTTCTCCAGGAGCTGAACATGCTTATGCGCGAAGGTGAGGGAGAACCTAGCAGGGGCTAGCAGAGCTGTGGCCAGGCTGCTATTCACACCAACAAGGTAAGCCAGCCAGGCAGCACTGTGGAACCTTTCACCAACCCGAGTGAGAACAACATGGCCCTGCTTTGCTTCCCAAACCTTCCACACATAGTCTCTTGTGACAGTTACAGAGTTGAGAGACCTTGCTCCTTTTCTCCCTGGCATCTGTTCCCAAGCACCAGCAATTCGCCCTGACTTTTTTATTTTTTTAAAGATTTTATTTATTTGAGACAGAGAAAGAGCACCAACAGGGAGGGGGCAGAGAGAGAGGGAGAAGCAGATTCCCCACTGAGCAGGGAGCCCCACACAGGGCTTCATCCCAGGACCCTGAGATCATGACCTGAGCTGAAGGCAGACACTTAACTGACTGAGCCACCCAAGTGTCCCCTTTATGACTTTAGCCACAATCGGAGGGCCTCTGTGCATCTCAGCTCTCAGGAATGCTCACATGGAAGTAACCAGCTTTGCGCTGGTTGAGAGGGGCTTCCACCCCTCTGGCTTGGCTCCTGGAAGGGTGGTTACCATCAAATGGCTAGATAGTCCAAGGTGGCAGAGGCTGACTCCATCAGCAGCTCCTAGTGACTGAATCAGATTCTAGAGCATCATTGAGGGCAGAGCTCTGGTGCCCTTGCTTCCACCACACAGCCTTGGCTCCTGTACCAAGGGGAGGCAGACAAGGGAGAGGTTGGGAAGGCAGCCAAAAGGCTCTGCCAAGCTCTACACCAGATGCACCATCTCTTGAAGGAACATAGCAGTTGTGGAAAGGGCATCTCTGTCCCCAGTGTGTAGACACAGAAGTGATGGCAGTTAAGAGACTTCACCATGACCCCCGTTGCCAAAGGGGGATTGCTAGTGACAAAAACTAGCAAGAACAGCCAACCTCCTTCACTTTGGAAGAGGCTGGTTTTCCTGAAGCTCATTCCTGGGGCCAGGATGAGGAGGTGTCAGAGACATACTTTTGGTCTCTGCCCGGGGTTCCTGACCCAGAGCTCCTAAGACCTTTGTAATTTCCTGATAGGAGTGTCTGACATAGAGCTCCTAAATCCCTCGGAATTTCCTGGTGGTAGGAATAATTTTTGTTCTAGTGAGGCAGCTCTCTTCTTGGTCTCAGTCACCAGAAAGACCAAGCCATGACTAGAAGCTTGGAAATTTCAGTTCCATTCCCTTTTCTCTGGAGAGAGGACAGGGGCTGGAAAGACTTAATAAGCAGTCATGCCTCAATACAAATCCCAAAAGTACAGGATTTAGAGCTTGTGGATTGGTGAACACATAAAGGCAATGTACTCAGAGAGCATGGAAGCTCTGCACCTCTTCCCCAGACATCATCCTATGTACCATTTCATCTGGCTGTTCATCTGTATTCTTTATTATATCCTTTGCAATAAACCTGTAAACACAGTGTTTTTCTGAATTCCATGAGCCATTCTAGAAAATTATCCAATGCAAGGAGGCAGCTGCAGGAACCCTGATTCATAGCCAGTGGGTCAGAAGGAAAGGAGACAAACTTGAGCTTTCTTTTTTCTTTTTTTTTCTTTTTTTTAATTTTTTTTTTAATTTTTATTCATTGTCCTCCCAGGTGGGAGGGGGAGTCTTATGGGACTGATGGGATGGAATGCTTGGTAGATAGATTCTGTCAGAATTGGTTTAAACTGTAGGACACCAGCTGGTGGCCTAAACCTCACATATCTGGTGTCCACGTATTGTTGAGTGTATGAGTGAGGGAAAGCACAGGAGCGGTTTTCCTAGATACTACTCCATGGGGCACCCATGGCCACTTGGCTCTGCCCAAAGCATATCACTGAAGGTGGAAACCAAGAAACACAACAACTATAGCACAGTAGTGTCTGTGTATTTTCAAAATACATTCACATGAAAAACAAGACACCTGATTCCAAGAACACACTCCAAAACCTGGGAGCAGTTGCCTGTAGTGAGGGAGGGGAGGAGAGCAGAGGGCCTAATGGAGGGAAGAGAGGGGGAAGAATACTGCTTTTGTTAAAAAGCTAAATGTCATAGATCACTGCTGAGATGATTAACTAAGAGTTCATATGTGTTAAGTGAGTGTTTGTAACAATGGACCACATGCCCTGTTTCCCCAGCATACTCCTGGTTGATGTTTTGGTCCCAGTGTAACAACTGACAGTGCTCCTTTTACTTCCAAACATCCTTTTTTGGGGTGCGCATTCTTTAAGGCATGCTCATCTGAGGGCCTTCATGCTCATCCCTGCTATGGCTCTGACCAGTCCACTCAAAAACTCTAGCTAGAGGAATCCAATTTACACTGAAGGGTCCCAGCCCAGCTGAAAGGGTACCCCACTACCCTCTCTCACCCTACTGGGAAAGGGAAGGTTGCTTAGAGCTGACCACCTCACCCAGATTCCACTCTCTCGGGAAGGGAGATGGGCATCTTCTCAGTGCTAGGCCAAGCTGCCCTGGGGGAGTGCCCAGCTCAATGCAGACGGAGATCCATGTGTTTCATCTGGGCCACTGCAATCCTGCTGGCTGCCTTCTCCCCTGCCCATCCTATATCAAGGAGATCCCCTATCCTTTCTGAGGGGGGAACAGCTGGTGCAGCACCCTCATGACATCCTCCTAGGCTAGATCAGTGTCCTTGAGAGTGTAGGTGTAGGGTCCACCCCCACGCACACTTCCTGTGTTTTGTAAGCCTGTGGCATTGCTGATTCATAGATGGCTCCAGGGCAGGTACTTGAACTTTGGGGGTGGGATCAAGGAAACAATTGACTCTGTAGAGTCCGGGAACAGGAGAAAGTAGGAATTGATGGCCAGGCCAGGTCTTGCATTGAGCTAGTCCTGCTGGAATCTGCATGCCTGGAAAGATACGGAGACTGCTCCCAGCAGAATACAGCTGCTGATGGGGATAGGAGGAGGTAGGTAGGAGTGGGAGACTTGAGGTTACTTGCTGACACTTAAGCAGAAATTCAATTAGCCTGGAGCTTTTCATGGGCCATGCTGCTTCAGAAGAAGCTGGGTTCTGGCTGTTGAGGGACCAGAGAAAAATACTTGTGTCCATCTCTGTAGTCTGTCTGTGCAGGGCCAATAGTACTCCCAAGGAACGGAGCCCATCGTTGTCACCTTTTTTCCAGGAGATGACCGTCTGTGGGTGAAGCCATAGTAGCACACCCTGGTTCTGTTCCATGTCTGCCTGCCTCTGGCTAAGGTTGTCCCTCATATTTTCTGGCTGAGTGGACTTGAACATCTGGCTAGCCATCACCCCCTGGACAACCACCAAGACAATGTAATGGGGCAGTGATTAAGCCAAGCAGCCCAGCATTCCCTCGTGCATTCATACAAGCCTCCTCCCCACAGATGGACTTTCTGAGGCCACATGGGAGGCCTGTAACCTCTAGGTTCCAGGTGAGAAACCTGATGCCTTTAGAAGCTGGAACTTTTTCTCAAGGCCCCAGCCCTGCCACCTCTCTGTTCCAGCTGGCTAGCATTCCCAGGGCTAAGAGTAAAGGGCCCTGCTTTGGGCTTTTCTTCTGAGAGCTCAGCCCCAGCTCCTCCTCCCTCACCCCATGAACACTGAAGACCTGCCATGCCCAAGAGATTTGGCTGCATCCCCAGTGATCCCCTCATGAACCCAGTGAGTTCTGGACATACCTCCCATCCCCTCTTCATGCAGTAGAAAGTCAGCCAGACCTGGGATCAAATTTGACTCTGCCACTCCCTCACTGGAGTGGATAACTTTGGGAAATCATGACTTCTGAGACTCTGTTTCCTCATCCGTGAAATGGGCTACTGATGTAGGTGAAGCACCTTCTTTGTGGGTCTAACAGTGAGCAGCTGTTAGAAGGCCAACAGAGCTGGCCCAGCTCCCCAGGGCAGCCACCTGGGGCCTGCACACACCCACACAAACAGGATATCCTGAGCATCCCATGGCATAACACCTGGGTCATTTCTTCGTAGGAAACCAAAATGTTCTTGTGAGGACTTTTGAAACTGCTGCTATACTGCTTTCTTTTTTGAAAGTTACGATTGTTTCCTATGTGAGAGAATGATTCACAAGGACCTAGCACTGAAACTTCCAAATCTCTTCTGTTTTCTGCTTTGCATGGAAGCATGAGTCACTAAGACTCTCAAACAGCCCCTTGATGGTGAATGAGGGTGATGGGCCCTCATTCAATCTTTTTGTTCTGCTTGAGCTCAGCTGTCTTATGTGTAAGCAGGAATGATTCACATACACACACACATTCCCCTTCTATAAAGGAGTCTCACACAAGTGCACAATCGCAGTGGCCAGCAGCCAGGCACAGCCTGAATTATGAGCAGATTTCTCCCTGTGCACCCTGTTGCTGAGAGAAGCCTTGGCCTGGCTCCCAGGCACAGAGACCCAATGTCTGTTCTGCTGCTGGCATGGGCCATGGGGACAGAGTGAAGGAAGGTGTTCAGGTCCTACTGTGTAGTGGTAGTGCAATAAGGAAAGTGAAGTAGTGATGAGTGGGCAGTGATGCAGGGTCGCCCTGGCTCTGGCCCTTGTCATGGCCATCCCCTGTCCATTGGCATCCAGGACTGGCCTTCAGGGCACGGGCCCCTGTTTGCAAGGAAGTGTTTAGCTTGAGGTCAGAATTGGCTTAGCCTATAGGAGAGGCAGGACTGCAACAGCTACACAGTACAGCATAGCACAAGCCCTTCACTCAAGTATGAGTAAAATCCTGGAGATTTCTGAGGGAGTTCCCCCTTCCCAGGCTCCTCAGCCCATCCTTTCCAAAAGTAGGCCTGTGTGGGTAGGGAGCCAGAATGCATGGGCTCTCCAGCGCCAGGGTCTTCCTCAAAGGAAAACCTAGTCTCACCCTGTCCACCCGTAAAATGGGAGCCTTGCCCATTCCTGGACAGCCTTTCCCACCGGTGCTATGAAGCTAGGGGCAGGCACAAAGATAGGGCTATGCCCAGGGATCACTTCCGTATGACTGATACTCCCCTCAGGACCAGGCCTGCTTCTGAGATGGGAGACAGAATTCACAGCCTATGCAGACCTACTATGGGACATGAGGATGCAGCTCAGAGAATTTAGGCTTCTGGCTGTGATTTATGTTTCCTCCAACTAAAGCCGGGTGGCCTCTTGGCCTTCATGCAAGAGGGAGAAGTCTCTGCCATGGGAACAACACTGCTCAGCCTGCAAACGTGCCCACTGCCTTGTTACATCCAGACAGGCAAAAGCTGAACATTCTCATCCTGAATGGAGTGCTTCTTTCGGGCCCCAAAGCTCCTGGTAAGGCCCTTATTCAAAGCATGCAGGCCCCTGGCCTTCTGGGCCAAGAATAAAAGCTATTTGTTGCCTAGTACTGGTACTAGGTGGGCATCCTCACCATGTTTTACAGCCCCCTTTTTTTCCTGCAGTCATCTCCTCCCTCCATCCCTTCTATCCCCATCAGGCCTGGGAACACACACCCCCTTCTGCTGCACACAAAAGCCCATTTTGGCCTCTCTTTTTGAGACCAGGCAGTGGCAGCGTCACCCCGGAGACTGGCGCCTTCCAGCCCAACCCATCTGTCCCCTCCTCTGCCCAGCTGGGCTCCAAGTAAGCTCTCAAGCCACAAGAGCCGGCCTGCTGCCCCCATTTCAGCTGCTCTTCTTCCTCTTCTGGGAAGCCAGGTATCTGACAGGCTCCCTGTTCTCCCCAGGGCTCTCCTAGCCCCCAGATAGGGACTACTCCCTTTGCTGCCATTGCCCTGTGCTTGCCCCTCAGGCCAGTACTTCAAGGCTTCCAGAGCCCAGTACATGGGCCACAGGTGCATGTCACCCTTCCTGGAGCATCATTCACTCAGAGGTGGTGAGTCACAATTCAGTACTAAAAGCAGACACAGTAACTTGGACGCTGACATGTGCCAGACGCTGACATGGCTGCTGCTCCCTGTATTGACTCTGGGCCTCACTTCAACAAGAGGAGGCAGTGGGCATCCCAAATTTAAGGATTCCACGCAATCTTTTGTTATGACCTCTCATGGTTCTGGGGATTGACAGGACTCTGCTGGGAGGCTCTATGTGGGGGGTGGGGGGAAGGAGTGGAAGAGGGTTGGCATAAGAGGGGCCCAGGCCCAGTGAGCTGAGCTGGTAGGTGGTGCCTACTTTGCACAGACAAGACCCCACTTCTTCTTGTTGGTGTCATTTATCATTAGGGCCATAATAATAAAATGAATTCAAGCCATGCAAAGTATTTAAAGGGAAAAGCCTAGCCACAGAGGTGACTGCTGCCAACAGTTTGGATATCAAAGCAATTTCGTCAGTCATTCCTTCTTTCTTTACCCCACTCCCTCAGCCAGGATCTGGGAGGTGGGTCCCAGATGAGTGGAATAAGGCTTTGTCTGACGTATCCACACACACTTGTCCAGTTGGGCTAACAGTAGCCCTGGTGGGGGGGTGGCAGGTGCAAAGTCTGCCCCTTTTTTACACATAAGTAAAGAAGGCACAGAAGAATCAAGTCTTTTGTCTTTGGTGGTGTCCGGAGCCCATGCTCTCAGCTGTTTATGTAGGTCCCCAGGCTACCTCAGACACAGCATCCAGGGTAGGCAGCTTATCTACACAGCCGAGGGACCCCACAACTGAGGAACTCCAAATAGAGCATCCCCAATCAGAATCCTGAAGTCACTGGCTCCTTGTCACCTACAGGCCTTGGCTCAGTGGCATGCTCCTTCTCCTGCACCTTGCCTCCTTGCTAAAAGGCAGCTGTGCCCTTAAACTGAGAAGAGTGGTACCCAGCTGGAGCACAAGTATCCTGCAGCAGCAGAGTTGAGGGGGGTAAGGTGGAGGTAAGCAGAGGGTAGTCCCATACCAGGGCAGAATTCATCTTGGCTTGTAAGGTACAGGGCAGGAGGACATGAAAGTACAAAGGAAGGTGTGGTGGGAGAGGAGGGGCTACAGGTCAGAGTCCTGATCCTATTTCTGAGGCTTCCACATGCCCAGCTTTCAATAGACTTCATCTCCCCACATCCTGCGTTTGTTTGGAGAGTGCACTGTGAGGACGCACAGTACTCTCTTCACATCCCAGCTCAGTCCCCAGAGCCCTAGTTCCTCTGGGACTCTCCCCACCCAGGGTTTGTTCTCTTGTGGCCTCTCCTCCATGGTCCTGACCTCCAGTGGTTTCCCTAGGGGTGGAGGGGCACTGTGTATGTGTGCGGGGGGGGGGGGGGAGGGGGGAGGCGCTGCAGGCAGGACCTGTGGTTCAAAGGAGGTCCTGAGACTCTGTGAGACATGCCCACTCAGCTCCTAGCTTGAGGTTCCAACAGCAAAGACAGAAGAAGAAGGTGCCTATTGTTCTCAAACAAAAACTCTGCTGGTTCTTTCTTCTTTCCTTTCTTCCTTTACATTTCTTTTTCTTCCCTTTCACTTTGTAATAAACCATCCATGGCATTGGCCAGAGACTCTGTGGACATTTCTTTGCCTTACTCAGAATATGCCTCATGAGTCATGACCTCAGGGAGCTGAACAGAGGCTCACTTGAGTTTTTTTCAGACTTGGGAGCAGAGATGGGGAATAGTTTGTTAGTGCACTGAGCTGGTCATAGTAGTGCCCAGTCTTCCACTTCCCTAGGTTCAAAATACCCCAGTGTTGCCTGCATTGCAATCAGCCCTGTCCTGTCTCCTCTGGGGGACACAGAAAAAGAGGGTCCAAAAAGAGGATGGGAAATGAGGACAGGGAGGGTGCCAAGGGGTGGGCACAGGGTAGGACCATTTGGGCACCCAAGTCACAGGTGAGCTGCTTCCTCACCAGTGAGTGGGGCTGAGGCCCAGAGGTAGGTGAGCTGCTGAGAACAGAGGAGCCTCTTACCTTGCAGTTGCAGCACCTGGGGAAAACAAAAGGGGTTAGGAATGGTGGGTGGCAGGGTGAATCCTTTGCAAGTGGCTCAGCTTGTGGGTGCCCTTGCCCTTTTCCTTGCACAGACAGTTCTCCTGGAAACTTGGAGGCTCAGGACTTTCCCCTGTGCTTTGCTGATCTCCTCACAAGTGTGTCAGCCTCTGCTTGACTTTGCTCTCAGCCAATTGTCCTATATCAGTCACTGTCACAAAGTCCTTTACATCAAGGTCCATCCTGGCTCCTATCCTACCTCTAAGCACTAAGCAGAGTACATCTGCCTACTTCTCCTGATGGCCCTTGGAGGAAACCAGCATGGGCTCCCCCTGAGCCTTCCCTAATTCTTTACTGCCCTCTCCACATACCACTATTTCAGAATACCAATTCAGTTTGGAAGTCCCTGACACGTTGTCCCAAGTCCCCATGAAAATCTAACTTATAGAGTTGGGCACAACAGAGCCAGGGTGGTGGGGGCAGGAAAGCCCTCTCTTGGACACTGCCTCCTGGACCAGCCAAGAGTGGACACCAATGCTGCCACATCTGTCTGCTGGCTAACCACCAGCAGCTGTGCCTACGTGGCTATCTGAACTGGCCCTCTGCACACCTGCCCTTTTGTCAGTGTTCATTTGGTCTCCGTTCAGCACTTCACAATCACCCCAGAGAATGGTATCTTTTGGTGTCAGCCTGGCTTTCTAGCCTCAGGAAATTTTATTTTATTTTTTTAAATTTTATTTATTTATTCATGAGAAATACAGAGAAAGGCAGAGACACAGGCAGAGGGAGAAGCAGGCTCCCTGTGGGGAGCCTGGTGCGGGACTCCATCCTGGGACCCCAAGACCATGCCCTGAGCCAAAGGTAGACACTCAACCACTGAGCCACCCAGGTGCCCTTAAATTCTGTTTCCAATATGTCTATGATTTGTTGCCCATTTGGTGACAGCAGTGCAGGCAAGGACACTAAAGGGTCTTCCTCTACCTACCTTTGCTCCCTATAGCAGGCACCTAACCAGAAACTCCAGCAATCCTGGACTTTTACATCTTGGAAGCCAATCCAGGTCTAGGGATGGAGGGGTCACTGGCACAGGCTGAGGCAGGCCAGAGGCTAAGAACAAAGTGCAAGTTTTTGGGGGCTGCAGCATGTCCAGGGAGAGGACCCAGCACTAGCCTCTCCAAAACAGCAGTTTCTCTTGCAGAATTGTGACTGTAGCTGCCAGCTGCCAGGGCTGCTTCTCTTGCTTTCTGCCTCTTCCTTGAGTCAGTATCCCTCCACTTGACTATGGATTTGTGACCTACTCCACAGTCTTCCAAAAACCCCATTCTGCGAGATTAGCTGTAGGGGGCAGCTGTGTTTTGGGGCCCAGGCCCTGTTTGGTGGTGTAGGCCCATCTATATGTGTACTTGGGGACTTGGAACAAAGATGTACAGCAAGGGAGGGAAGGTCACCAGTCAGGGAAGCACTGAGCACTCCTGAGCCCTTTCTGCCAGAGCCTATGCTCTTCCTGTTGACCCAGTGCCTCTTGGCATCTGGTGCAATGTTTTGTCTCTGACCACTTGACTCACCCCCGGACTTGCTAAACCTGCTTCAGCGCTGTATATGACAGATTCAAAATTGGGATAATAGAATTTAAACACTGTGCACTTGGCTAATTAGAAACCATGTTGTGTAAATTCTTCCGCAAACCAAAGAGGCCTGTTTTTTTTTTTTTTATTTAATACACTATTTTTAGAGTATTTTTAGGTTCACAACAAAAGTGAGAGGAAGGTACAGAGATTTCTCATATGCACCCTCTCTCACACATGCACAGCTTCTTCATTATTGACATCCCCACCACAGTGGGACATTTCTCATAATTGAGGAACCTACAATGATATGTCATTATCATCTAAAGTTCATATTAATTAGGGTTCATGCTTGGTGTTATACATTCTATGAGTTTTGACTAATGTATAATGACGGGTACTCACCATTGTACTGCCATGCAGAATATTTTCACTGCCCTAGAATCCCTTGTGCTCTGCCTATTCATTCCTCCCTTGTGTCTAACTCTTGGCAAATGCTGATCTTTTTCCTCTTATGTTTTAATAACAAAAGAGAGCAAGTTTTTAAATGACCCTTTAGCTCCACAATACAGTCAATTCTCTAAAAATCATGTTCTACAGAAGGAAAATTCAGACATAAGACTACATTTGACTTACTTCCTCTTGAACATCCAGTGTTATAATTTCCCCCAAGGACTGCTGAGAGATTAAAAGACAGAAAATATGTCAACGGCCTAATCCAGGGCTGAGACACACTAGGTGTTTGTAAATGGAACTGTTAGGATGGTTACTATCTGACCTAGGGTCTGTTCCTCTGCTAAATTCTGAGGTTGGCCCAGGCACCAGTTCGTGGTCCAGGGATTCTCTGAATGCAGTCCCAAGATCAGCAGGAGCAGTGTCACTTGGGAACTTTTAAAATGTAAATCCTCAGCCCCCACCCCTCGACTACTATCCAGGAAACTCTAGGGTTGGCCTTTAGGGTGGTTCTGATACCTGTTAAAGTCTGAGAATCTGTGATCCAGGGCTTCCTCCACTGGTCAGAGAGGAAGTCCAGATAACTCTGGGACAGTCAGGGAAGTCACAGGACTTCCCCTGTAGCCAGGGGTTTGTGTATTTTCATTGAACCTCCCTCTGCCCCCCACCTTAGCTCTTTAAGGCTTCAAAAGAGAGGGAATTAACATTTGCTGAGTACTCATGAGGTTTAATTTCTTTTTAATCTCCATAATAACCCCATCAGGCAGGTCTTCCACTGCAGGTTAAAGAACTAGGTTTACAGGGGGACCTGGGTGGCTCAATTGGTTAAGTCGCCAACTCTTGATTTTGGTTCAGGTCATGATCTCAGGGTCCTGGGATTGGGCTCTGTGTCGAGGTTCTGTGCTCATCCAGGAGCCTGCTTGAGGATTTTCTCTTGCGCTTTGCCCCTCTCCCCATGCAAGATCTTTCTCTCTCTCAAATAAATAAATAAATAAATCTTAAAAAAAGGAGAGAGAAAGAGAAAGAAAGAAACAGGTTTACAAGGGAGATCAAGATCACAATTTGTGTATAGCACAGACAGGCTTCCAAGTGCAAATCCCATACCTTTCGTCGTACCACCAGGGGCCTCAGGGACACGTAGGCAAGGACAAGAAAGGTCCAAAGACTCTAGACTCTGGGTAATAGAGAATAGGGTTGGGGACTCAGGACTTTCAAATGACCTCATGGCCTTCCCCTCTGCTTGCAGACCCCACAAACTCTGAGCATTTATGTCTCAGGCTCTCTGCTCTGGTCTGGCTGCTTTGAAAGTTTGGGAAGAAGCAGAGGTAAGTTGAGAGTGGGGGAAAAACTACTCTGCTAGGTAATACTGGACATGTGCTGATAATCAGGAATAGCATTCAGGAGGTCCAGGAATTGGGAAGGGGTGCAGACATGGGTAGGTTTATGCAAGGCCAGTCTGGTTAGATGCTATAAGCATCCATGAGTCTCTGGATACCAGACATGGTAGGCTTGGAGCAGGACTGCAGTATGACACCCATGGGCCCCTGGCACGTTTCTTTCATGAGTCCCTTCTGGCATTAAAAAATATATTTATTTGTCCCGGGGATAAATCATACTTGGCCATGGTGAATAATTTTCTTAATGTACTCTTCGATCCGATTGGCTAGTATCTTGTTGAGAATTTTTGCATCCATGTTCATCAGGGATATTGGTCTGTAATTCTCCTTTTTGGTGGGTTCTTTGTCTGGTTTTGGAATTAAGGTGATGCTGGCCTCATAGAACAAGGCTGGTTCAACACTCCTAAAACAATCAGTGTGATTCATCATATCAGCAAGAGAAAAACCAAGAACCATATGATCCTCTCAATAGATGCAGAGAAAACATTTGACAAAATACAGCACCCATTCCTGATCAAAACTCTTCAGAGTGTAGGGATAGAGGCAACATTCCTCAACATCTTAAAAGCCATCTACGAAAAGCCCACAGCAAATATCATTCTCAATGGGGAAGCACTGGGAGCTTTTCCCCTAAGATCAGGAACAAGACAGGGATGTTCACTCTCACCACTGCTATTCAACATAGTACTGGAAGTCCTAGCCTCAGCAATCTGACAACAAAAAGACATTAAAGGCATTCAAATTGGCAAAGAAGAAGTCAAACTCTCCCTCTTCGACAATGACGTGATACTCTACGTAGGAAACCCAAAAGCCTCCACCCCAAGATTGCTAGAACTCATAAGCAATTTGGTAGCGTGGCAGGATACAAAATCAATGTCCAGAAGTCAGTGGCATTTCTATACACTAACAATGAGACTGAAGAAAGAGAAATTAAGGAGTCAATCCCATTTACAATTGCACCCAAAAGCATAAGATACCTAGGAATAATCCTAACCAAAGAGGTAAAGGATCTATACCCTAAAAACTATAGAACACTTCTGAAAGAAATTGAGGAAGATACAAATAGATGGAAAAATATTCCATGCTCATGGGTTGGCAGAATTAATATTGTGAAAATGTCAGTGTTACCCAGGGCAATTTACACGTTTAATGCAATCCCTATCAAAATACCATGGACTTTCTTCAGTGAGTTAGAACAAATTATTTTAAGATTTGTGTGGAATCAGAAAAGACTCCGAATAGCCAGGGGAATTTTAAAAAAGAAAACCATAGCTGGGGGCATCACAATGCCAGATTTCAGGTTGTACTACAAAGCTGTGGTCATCAAGACAGTGTGGTACTGGCACAAAAACAGACACATAGATCAATGGAACAGAATAGAGAACCCAGAAGTGGACCCTGAACTTTATGGTCAACTAATATTCGATAAAGGAGGAAAGACTATCCACTGGAAGAAAGACAGTCTCTTCAATAAATGGTGCTGGGAAAATTGGACATCCACATGCAGAAGAATGAAACTAGACCACTCTCTTGCACCAGACACAAAGATAAACTCAAAATGGATGAAAGATCTAAATGTGAGACAAGATTCCATCAAAATCCTAGAGGAGAACACAGGTAACACCCTTTTTGAAGTTGGCCACAGTAACTTCTTGCAAGATACATCCACCAAGGCAAAAGAAACAAAAGCAAAAATGAACTATTGGGACTTCATCAAGATAAGAAGCTTTTGCACAGCAAAGGATACAGTCAACAAAACTAAAAGACAACCTACAGAATGGGAGAAGATATTGGCAAATGACGTATCAGATAAAGGGCTAGTTTCCAAGTTCTATAAAGAACTTCTTAAACTCAACACCAAAGAAACAAACAATCCAATCATGAAATGGGCAAAAGACATGAACAGAAATCTCACAGAGGAAGACATAGACATGGCCAACATGCACATGAGAAAATGCTCTGCGTCACTTGCCATCAGGGAAATACGAAGCAAAACCACAATGAGATACCACCTCACACCAGTGAGAATGGGGAAAATTAACAAGGCAGGAGACCACAAATGTTGGAGAGGATGTGGAGAAAGGGGAACCCTCCTGCACTGTTGGTGGGAATGTGGACTGCTGCAGCCACTCTGGAAAACTGTGTGGAGGTTCCTCAAAGAGTTAAAAATAGACCTGCCCTACGACTCAGCAATTGCACCGCTGGGGATTTACCCCCAAGATACAGATGCAGTGAAACGCCAGGACACCTGCACCCCGATGTTTCTAGCAGCAATGTCCACAATAGCCAAACTGTGGAAGGAGCCTCGGTGTCCATCGAAAGATGAATGGATAAAGAAGATGTGGTTTATGTATACGATGGAATATTACTCAGCCATTAGAAACGACAAATACCCACCATTTGCTTCAACGTGGATGGAACTGGAGGGTATTATGCTGAGTGAAGTAAGTCAATCGGAGGACAGTGTATGTTCTCATTCATTTGGGGAATATAAATAAATAATAGTGAAAGGGAATAGAAGGGAAGGGAGAAGAAATGTGTGGGAAATACCAGAAAGGGAGACAGAACATAAAGACTCCTAACTCTGGGAAACGAACTAGGGGTGGTGGAAGGGGGGGAGGGCTGGGGGTGGGGGTGAGTGGGTGTCGGGCACTGAGGGGGGCACTTGACGGGATGAGCACTGGGTGTTATTCTGTATGTTGGTAAATTGAACACCAATAAAAAGTAAATTTATTATTAAAATATATATATATGTTTATTTAAAATTATCATTTACAGCTACGTATAAAGATGAATATAATCCAGGCTGGTATTGTTATCATTATAACTTTACTCAGATTCTTTTTTTTTTTGTTTTTAAAAGCAATTAAAATTAAAACACTTTAGTTGGCTCATAAAAGTATTGTGGTCCTAGTGGAGAGTGAAAGTGTGTCTCCTGGATAGGCCTCGTGTCCTTTAATGCCACAGAGAAAACAGCTAGGACTTCCCTTTGCCCCTTAGCAGATACCAGCTCTGCCCTGCTTGAGGGATGATTCTCCGCTTCCATCCTGTTGCAGGAGCATACCTGGAAGGGTCGGGAGAGGAGCAAATGCGAGTTCTGGACCGAGGATTGGATCCCAGGGATTCTAGTCTGCATTTACCTCCCACCAGGTGTGTGACCTCAGGCATGTTGTTGCTGAGCCTCTCTGTGACTCAGTTTCCTCACGTGGTCAATGAGACCGTTAGGCAGATGATCTATTGAAACACAAAGGTCTGCGGCAGAAAGCGCGGCCGCCCCTGCCCCGGGACTCCGCGGGGTGCGCCCCTACGCCCTGTCGGTGTAGATGTGGAGGCGCCAGTTCAATTGTTCTTTCTTGGAAAACCCTTAGGCTCCCCATCCCAGCAGGACCTTGGCAGGGGTGCGGTGCTGCTCTCTGGGGTCCTGAGGTCGCGTCCGGGTGGCCCCGCGTTCCTGGTCTGCGAGCGACCCCAGTGCGGCGCCGGGGGGTGGGGGCGCCCCAGCAGCAGGGAAGGGGAGGGAAGGGGAGGGAAGGGGAGGGAAGGGGAGCGCGGCGTGGGAGGCCCCCGCAGCCCGGCCTCAGGGGACGGCGGCACCCGACCCTCCGCGAGCAGGGCGCTCGGCAGCCACGGCCCTGCAGGACCGCCACTTCTGGGAAGGACGGCTTGTGCCTGCCCCAACAGGTGACTAGAAAGCGGTTGACATTATTGTTACCTCCGCTGACGACACCCAAAGGTACCAAGGGGGTGTACCAAGAAGGTTGGGCACCATTCTGGGGAAGCTGTGTCTAAGCAGGGGGAGGGGAACAGGAACCTGAGGGAGCTTTATGCTTCTGCCCAAAGTATACTCTCTCCTGGCCCAAAGTTCCTGACTTAAGTGTCCGTGGGGACCTGTTCATTTGGGGTACCTCTACCTCCCCTGCCCCCAAAGGGGCTCCCCAGGTGAGCGGTAGGCACCAGGGCACTATCAGAGGGGTGACCCTCTGCAATTTGCCGAGCTCCACCTTCCAAGTGAGCAAAGTGAGAGGTGGGTAGGAGGGAGGCAGGATGGGGATGCCTCTGACTGCCAAAGCAACTGCATACAAAAGAGATAGGGAAGAACTGCCAGAGTGCAGCCAGAGGAATGAACAGCCGTGAGGCACCAGGCCAGACAGCAAGGCTGTCCGTCGTGGGAGGTCCAGTTCTGCCTAGCTGGGAGGCCGCCTTCTCCTGGAGGTGCAGACTGAACTCAAGAGTTGAGGCTTTGAGAGCTCTGGGAAAGTGGCAAGAAGCTAGATGACCTAGAGCTGGACCTGCACCCTGCTGCCCTCAGCCCGTTCCTCAGCCAGTGTGGAAGAGCAGCCTGTGGATGCTCACACCTTCAGGGATACATACTTGTTTACAAACATCAGCAGAGAAGGATGGAGTCTTTCATGAAGGCTTGTAGGATATTCATTTATGCTAGTGTAGGACATGCCTTTGAAGAACACAGGAGCCTGGCTGGTATCAGAGCCTTTTGAATTCTAATCTGTTACTAAAAAGATATACAATCTTGGGACAATCACTTAACCACATTGGTCTTGTTTTCCTCTTTCAAAAATGTGGATGATAGTTTCCCACCTTCTAAGGTGAGTGAGAGGATCTTATTATAAAATGTCATGTTTTTATAAAGAGGTGTCTGAGACCCTGTTCCTTCCCCATCCATGGTAGTGGCAGCAGCAGGTCAACTGGGTGAGGGGAGGTTAGCCAGGCAGAATAGGAGATGCCCAGCGGGAGCTCATTAAGCAGGCAGGTATAGCTGGGGAAGAGGTCATTGGATATCTCAGAGCAACCACTTTGCTCACCTGCTGACTGGGAGCCTCCTTAGAAAGTGGATCTTTGGGAAGATATCCTCAAGTGACACACTATCTCTGTGTCACTTCCTGTTCTGGGAGGCCATTCTACCCTTTCTTGTGCCCAGATCCCAGTGCTGGTCCTGAGACCTCAGGCCTCTCTCTCTGCACATATGGGGTGATCAGATGTACCTCTCAGAGGATCTCCCTTTCTGCTGTCCTTCAGAGTCACCCTTGGGAGGGCCCTTAATACCATAGTCTACATTTGGCTGTGCAGGTATATCTTGCAGAGCCACCTATAAACACAGTTCACACATGTTCTTCCTCAGACACTGGTCATGAAGAATGCTCCATGAGGCCACAGGTGTGGGAGGTGAAGGGAAGCATGTCCTGCTCAAACCATTTCCTGGCCCTGCCGAGGCCTGGGCCTGTATTGACCACTTGATAGGAACCTGACTTGGTGGTTGATCAAGAACACTGCTTTGTTCTAGGAAACTCAGATCCTTGGATCCCACAGTCAGAGTCTGGTAGGAGAGATACAGTCTCCACCAAGGCCCAGGCCAAGAGCAGCTCCTCAAACCCCAGGTCCCGGCAAGACTTCTGTTGGGACTTGCTGCAGACTCTACACAGTGTCTAGTTCTACTATGGGCACTTTCATCCTGTGGGGTCCACAGTGCAAGTGGACCAGAAACCTTGTGCTTACATGGGTCCCACATGAAGTTCACTGCCTTTAGGATCACCCAGTAAATGAGTAGGAATAGCATACCCAAGGAGGAAATATGTTGTTTTAAAAATCTAGATGCCCAGGGCATTTGGGTAGCTCAGTGGCTGAGCATTTGCCTTCAGTGTAGGTCGTGATCCTGGGGTCCTGGGATCAAGTCTCACATCAGGCTCTCTGTAGGGAGCCTTCTCACTCTGCCTATATCTCTCTGCCTCTCTGTGTGTCTCTCAGGAATAAATAAATAAAATCTTTAAAAAAAAGTCTGAAGGCCCAACAAGCATTCTGCATCTTCCTTTATAGTAGGGAGCTAATGTCCAGCAACATGTCCTTTGCTTTCAAAGGATTGTCCCAAAATGTTTCATATAACTGGACGCCTCCGCTACCTGCCTGGAGCCTTCACTGAAGTAGAAGGGTCCCTTGTCACTAGCTGTTCTCCAAGTCCTGTCAGTAAAAAGCAATAGACCAGCATGAGGTCCTTTGAGGTAAGAAGGTCAGGGTCTCTGGTAACTAAATGGTGGCACAAAATCAGTGAGCGATTGAAACTCTGAGGCAGGATGGTGAAATTATGTTGATGCCCCTGTCTCGGGTAAAGCAACCCATTTCTGTTGATCCCTGAATGTTAAGACAGGAAACACGCACGCATGCACACAGGCACACACCGGCACCCGCAGGCATAGTTTTCACCAAATCATTGGCCAAGGAACATAATGGATCTATTCCATTTAAGAAGATCATATGTGGGACAGAACAGTTGCAATTAAACCTGAAACAGTTAACTGGCATTCTTCCAGGTCTCACATATTCTCCATAAACCAAACTGGGAAATTGAATAGGGATGCAGAAAGGCTCTCCACTCCTGGTGGTGATTTCCTACTCACCAGAGATTAAGTATTGCTTATGCTCTATTTTGAAGGGGAGAGGGTGTTCTAGAGGTTTCTGGTAAGCCTTTAATATCACAGACTTTCATACTGTATCATGGATGAAGGAGCTGGAGTGGAGTTTCTACCAGGAACTGAGCAGGTCTCTGCCAACTGAACACCTAGACGCTGGGGAAATCACCATAGGACAGAATCAGGATCCTAGGGCACTGCTATGAGGTTGGATGTATAGTAAGGCTCCGTTCGTGACCTGACATGCCTCCCACCTCCTATAGGCTCACTCCTGGTAGTGAGCTGTCCTGCCATCCTGAGCCCCCAGGAATTAATGTTAGCTCTGAGTTAGTGTTCAATAATCTCTGAAAGGTCTAGGTATTTCTCAAAGAAGCCTTCAGAAGATTTACAGTATGTACTTAAGATGTTCCTTCACTGAAGGAACTTTGCATCTATTGACTCAAGTTTGGGAATTAGGCAAGGGGCAGTGGAGTTTAATCAATGAACATTTATTGAACATCTACTGTCTGCCAGACACTGTTCCCAGCACTCAAGGCGCCCTGTTACCAGACTTATTTTAAATTTTTTGTACATTTTTATCGATGTTACACAAGTACAGTTGGACTTAATTGATGCCCTTTCATTTCAGTCCTGGCAACCCCATGATTAATTAGTCAATGCCAAAAAAAAACCCTGGCATCAAAACATTCCGAACATTCTGATATTACTTTGGCTTCTGGCACTTAAATACTGCTTCTCCTCCTTGTCATGCCAGCTCCTGCCATCCCACCTGTAAAATTTTCCTCAAAAGTGGCATCTTTCTTCAGCATTGCCAGCTGGTAGAGAACATTTTTCCAAGATGTTGACATTCTCCTTGCCAAAATATTGTTTAGCTCCTTGCAGGTAGAGTGCATCTTTTTGGTCCTTTAGAGGACATAGGTAGGGGCTGGTGAGCAGGTTACTCTTGATAAATCCATCCCAACACTCTTTTTTTTATAAATTAATTTTTTATCGGTGTTCAATTTACCAACATACAGAATAACACCCAGTGCTCATCCCGTCAAGTGCCCCCCTCAGTGCCCGTCACCGTCACCTCCACGCCCCGCCCTCCTCCCCTTCCACCACCCCCAGTTCGTTTCCCAGAGTTAGGAGTCTTTATGTTCTGTCTCCCTTTCTGATATTTCTCACACATTTCTTCTCCCTTCCCTTCTATTCCCTTTCACTATTATTTATATTCCCCAAATGAATGAGAACATACACTGTTTGTCCTTCTCCGATTGACTTACTTCACTCAGCATAATACCCTCCAGTTCCATCCACGTTGAAGCAAATGGTGGGTATTTGTCGTTTCTAATGGCTGAGGAATATTCCATCGTATACATAAACCACATCTTCTTTATCCATTCATCTTTCGATGGACACTGAGGCTCCTCCCACAGTTTGGCTATTGTGGACATTGCTGCTAGAAACGTTGGGGTGCAGGTGTCCCAGCGTTTCATTGCATCTGAATCTTTGGGGTAAATCCCCAGCAGTGCAATGGCTGGGTCGTAGGGCAGGTCTATTTTTAACTCTTTGAGGAACCTCCACACAGTTTTCCAGAGTGGCTGCAGCAGTCCACATTCCCACCAACAGTGCAGGGGGCTTCCGCTTTCTCCACATCCTCTCCAACATTTGTGGTTTCCTGTCTTGTTAATTTTCCCCATTCTCACTGGTGTGAGGTGGTATCTCATTGTGGTTTTGCTTTGTATTTCCCTGATGGCAAGTGATGCAGAGCATTTTCTCATGTGCATGTTGGCCATGTCTGTGTCTTCCTCTGTGAGATTTCTCTTCATGTCTTTTGCCCATTTCATGATTGGATTGTTTGTTTCTTTGCTGCTGAGTTTAAGAACACTCTATTCCTTCAGATATTTGTATTCCTTCAAGGAATTTATGGTTTTTCTGTTTCATTTCATGGGGAGGCCAATATCAAGCTGAGGTTCTAATCAACCAACACATCACCTGCTGGAACACATCCTGGCTCTTGAAGCTAGTACAATGAGTCCAGAATGGGTGAGTACACCCATATCTACACATTCATCCTGACCCAGATGATGTTCTTCCCTCCCTGGTCAAATACTCTCAGAATCCATTTCCACCGGTCTCCTCAGCTTCTTGCCAGCACATGTTAGCAAAGTCATAATTTTCTGAAACATGAGCCTTTTTTTTTCTATAGTTTGATTTTATAATTGGCTCCCATGGCTGTGTTGAGATCTGACTCTACTTTGTTCTGGGGGCAGGGAAGGGGGCAGGGGTGGGCATGAGGAGAGCTGGTCTCACTTTATAGAACAGATGCAAACAGGCTTTTGAAGCAGCCAGAGAGAGGAGTAAGGACTCATTAGGTTTGTGAATCCCCTAACAGAGCCCCATTCCTAGGAACAGAGAGTCCCAACATTTCCTAAATAATGCTCTAACTTTCACTAGGGGAGCAGGAAAGCAATCCATTCAGCTGGCTTTATAATTCATCAGCCCACAGATGGATGGAATCATGTTGCTTTTGGTTTAGGGATGTCTCAGGCCTGTGGCTGCAAGAGAGAAGAGACTCTCCATATATAGTCATAGCGAGTCCCTGGGAGCTCAGGGATTTGACTTTGTTACTCTCCCTTTAAGCTGGCCAGAGCAGTTAGAAAAAATAAGCCCACCTTATACTACTTGAATTCTTCTTTTCCTTTTTGTCAGATTTTGTTGTAAGAGTCACTTTTCCCCAAAAGCCCCTAGGGGACTTGGCCACAGCTGATTTGATTAGGGGTTTGCCATGCATGCAATGGCATACTAGACTCCCATAACATAATTGCCAATATATTTTCACTGCCATTGGCCTTAATCAGGTGAATAACGAATCTGAGACACTCCCCTCCCCTTTCCTGGTGGGTCTGTTATCTGAAATCATCCTATACCAATTTCTTTACTAGTGAAGGCTCTTGGCTGCAAAAGACAGAAACAGACTCCAGTCAAGTGAAAAAATAAGTTGGCAAGTTACAGGGTAGCTCACAGGACCCAGCTTGGGCAGCGATCCAGAGAGGAAAAGCGCAGTAAATCCTTCTAGGTGGGCCAGCTGCTTAGGATGCTCCTTGGGGACACTCAGCTCTACTACTCCTCACTGAGAATACTTTCTTTTGTTTGTTTGTTTTTTGTATTTTTTTATTGGAGTTCAATTTACCAACACCCTCTGCTCATCCCGTCAAGTGCCCCCCTCACTGCCCGTCACCCAGCCACCCCAACCTCCTGCCCACCTCACTTTCTACCACTCCTTGTTCGTTTCCCAGACTTAGGAGTCTCTCATGGTCAGTCACCCTCACTGATATTTCCCACTCATTTTCTCTCCTTTCCCCTTTATTCCCATTCACTATTTTTTATATTCCCAAAATGAATGAGACCATGTAACGTTTGTCCTTCTCCCATTGCTTACTTCACTCAGAAAAATCCCCTCCAGTTCCATCCACATTGAAACAAATGGTGGGTATTTGTCGTTTCTAATGGCTGAGGAATATTCCATTGTATACCTATGCACATCTTCTTTATCCATTCATCCATTGATGGACACAAGGCTCCTTCTACGGTTTGGCTATTGTGGACATTGCTGCTACAAAATTGGGGTGCAGGTGTCCCAGCGTTTCACTGCATCTATATCTTTGGGGTAAATCCCCAGCAGTGCAATTGCTGGGTCGTAGGGCAGGTCTATTTTTAACTCTTTGAGGAACCTCCACACAGTTTTCCAGAGTGGCTGCACCAGTTCACATTCCCACCAACAGTGTAAGAGTGTTCCCTTTTCTCCGCATCCTCTCCAACATTTGTTGTTTCCTGTCTTGTTAATTTTCCCCATTCTCACTGGTGTGAGGTGGTATCTCATTGTGGTTTTGATTTGTATTTCCCTGATGGCAAGTGATGCGGAGCATTTTCTCATGTGCTTCTTGGCCATGTCTATGTCTTCCTCTGTGAGATTTCTCTTCATGTCTCTTGCCCACTTCATGACTGCATTATTTGTTTCTTTGCTGTTGAGTTTAATAAGTTCTTTATAGATCTTGGATACTAGCCCTTATCTGATAGGTTATTTGCAAATATCTTCTCCCATTCTGTAGGTTGTCTTTAAGTTTTGTTGACTGTTTCTTGCTGTGCAGAAGCTTTTTATCTTGATGAAGTCTCAATAATTCATTTTTGCTTTTGTTTCTCTTGCTTTCATGGATGTATCTTGCAAGAAGTTACTGTGACCAAGTTCAAAAAGGGTGTTGCCTGTGTTCTCCTCTAGGATTTTGATGGAATCTTGTGTCACATTTAGATCTTTCATCCATTTTGAGTTTATCTTTGTGTCTGGTGCAAGAGAGTGGTCTAGTTTCATTCTTCTGCATGTGGATGTCCAATTTTCCCAGCAACATTTATTGAAGAGACTGTCCTTTTACCAGTGGAAAGTCTTTCCTGCTTTGTCGAATATTAGTTGACCATAGAGTTGAGGGCCCATTTCTGGGTTCTCTATTCTGTTCCATTGATCTATGTGTCTGCTTTTGTGGCAGTACAACACTGTCTTCTTGATCACAGCTTTGTAGTACAATCTGAAATCTGGCATTGTGATGCCCCCGGCTCTGGTTTTCTTTATTAATATTCCCCTGTCTATTCGGGGTCTTTTCTGATTCCACACAAATATTAAGATGATATTTTCCAACTCTCTGAAGAAAGTCCATGTTATTTTGATAGGGATTGCATTAAATGTGTAAATTGCCCTGGGTAACATTGACATTTTCACAATATTAATTCTGCCAATCGATGAGCATGGAATATTTTTCATCTCTTTGTGTCTTCCTCAATTTCTTTCAGAAGTGTTCTGTAGTAAAAAAAAAAAAGAGGAAGTGTTGTGTAGTTTTTAGGGTATAGATCCTTTACCTCTTTGGTTAGGTTTATTCCTAGGTATTTTATGCTTTTGGGTGCAATTGTAAATGGGATTGACTCCTTAATTTCTCTTCCTTTAGTCTCATTGTTAGTGTATAGAAATGCTATTGATTTTGTATCCTGCCACACTGCTGAATTGTTGTTTGAGTTCTACCAATCTTGGGGTGACATCTTTTGGGTTTTCTATGTACAGTATCATGTCATCTGCAAAGAGGGAGAGTTTGACTTCTTCCTCCCAAAGCTTTATTTCTTTTTGTTGCCTGATTGCTGAGGCTAGGACTTCCAGTACTATGTTGAATAGCAGTGGTGAGAGTGGACATCCCTGTCTTGTTCCTGATCTTAGGGGAAAGGCTCCCAGTGTTTCCCCATTGAGAATGATATTTGCTGTGGGCTTTTCATAGATGGCTTTTAAGATTCTGAGGAATGTTCCCTCTATCCCTACACTCTGAAGAGTTTTGATCAGGAATGGGTGCTGTATTTTGTCATATGCTTTCTCTGCATCTATTGAGAGGATCATATGGTTCTTGTTATTTCTCTGGTTGATATGATCTATCACATTGATTGCTTTACGAGTGTTGAACCAGCCTTGCATCCCGGGAATGAATCCCACTTGATCATGGTGAATAATCTTCTTAATGTATTGTTGGATCCTATTGTCAGGTATCTTGTTGAGAATTTTTTCATCTGTGTTCATGAGGGATATTGGTCTATAATTCTCCTTTTTGGTGGGGTCTTTGTCTGGTTTTGGAATTAAGGTGATGCTGGCCTCAAAAAAGAGTTTGGAAGTATTCCATCCCTTTCTATCTTTCAGAACAGCTTTAGTAGAATAGGTATGGTTTCTTCTTTAAACATTTGATAGAATTCCCTGAGAAGCCATCTGGCCCTGGACTTTTGTGTCTTGGGAGGTTTTTGATGACTGCTTCAATTTGCTCCCTGGTTATTGGCCTGTTCAGGTTTTCTATTTCTTCCTGTTCCAGTTTTGGTAATTTGTGGTTTTCCAGAAATGGGACCATTTCTTCTGGATTGCCTAATTTATTGGCATATAGCTGCTCAAATTATGTTTTTAAAATAGTCTGTATTTCCTTGGTATTGCTTGTGATCTCTCTTTTTTCATTCATGATTTTATTAATTTGAGTCTTTTCTCTTTTGTTTTTAATAAGGCTGGCTAAGTGGTTTATCTAATTAATTCTTTCACAGAATCAGTTCCTGGTTTTGTTGATTTGTTCTACAGTTCTTCTGGTCTCGATTCGTTGAGTTCTGCTTAAATCTTTATTAAATCTTTTCTTCTGCTGGGTGTAGGTTTTATTTGCTCCTCTTTCTCCAGTTCCTTTGGTGCAAGGTTAGCTCTTGTATTTGAGTTCTTTCCGGTTTTTTGAGGGATGCTTGTATTGTGATGTGTTTCCCTCTCAGGTCTCCTTTTGCTTATCCCAAAGATTTTGTACGGCTGTATCTTCATTTTCATTAGTTTCCATGAATCTTTCTAAGTCTTCTCTAATTTCCTAGTTGACCCTTTCATCTTTTAGTAGGATGGTCTTTAACTTCCACATGTTTGAATTTCTTCCAAATTTCTTCTTGTAATTGAGTTCAAGTTTCAAAGCATATGGTCTGAAAATATGTGGGGGACAATCCCAATATTTTAGTGTCAGTTAAGATCTGATTTGTGACCCAGTATGTGGTCTATTCTGGAGAAAGTTCCATGTACACATGAGAAGAATGTGTATTTGGTTGTGTTTGGATGCAAAGTTCTGTATATATCTGTGAAATCCATCTGGTCCAACATATCATTTAAAGCTCTTGTTTCTTTGGAGATGTTGTGCTTAGAATATCAGTCATTTGCAGAAAGTACCTTGTTGAAGTCTCCCAGTATAAGTGTATTATTATCTAAGTATGTCTTTACTTTGGTTCTTGATTGATATACTTGGCAGTTCCCACATTAGGGGCATAAATATTCATGATTGTTAGGTCTTCTTATTGGGTAGACCATTTAAGTATGATATAGTGTCCTTCTTCATCTCTTACTACACTCTCTGTGATGAAATTTAATTTATCTGATATGAGGATTGCTACCCCAGCTTTCTTTTGTGGATCATTTGAATGGTAAATCATTCTCCAGCCTTTTATTTTCAGGCTGTAGGTGTCCATAGGTTTAAAATGAGTCTCTTGTAGACAGCCAATAGATGGGTCTTTCTTTTTTATCCAGTTGAAACCCTGTATCTTTTGATGGGATCATTTAGCCTATTCACGTTCAGAGTTACTATTGCAAGATATGAATTTAGTGTCATCATAATACCTGTTCTGTCAATAAGTCCTGTGGCTTATTTCTTTGGGCTTCCTCTTTCTTTTGCAGCATCCTTCATACTATTTCTTGCAGAGCTGGTTTGGTGGTCACATATCCTTTCAGTTTCTGCCTATCTTGGAAGCTCTTTATCTCTCCTTCTATTCTGAATGAGAGCCTTGCTGGATAAAGTATTCTTGGCTGCATGTTCTTCTCATTTAGGACCCTGAATATATCCTGCCAGCCCTTTCTGGCCTGCCAGGTCTCTGTGGAGAGGTCTGCTGCTAATCTAACATTTTTCCCCATATAAGTTAGGAATATCTTGTCTCTTGCTGCTTTAAGGATTTTCTCTTTATCTTTGGAATTTGCAAGTTTCACTATTCAATGTCTAGGTGTTGAATGGCTTTTATTGATTTTATTTGGGGACCTCTCTATCTCCTAGATCTAAATGCCTGTTTCCCTCTCCAAATTAGGGAAGTTCTCACCTATGATTTGTTCAAATATGCTTTCTGGCCTTCTCTCCCTTTCGGCATCTTCTGGAACCCCAATTGTGTGTAGATTTTTCCTTCTGAGGCTGTCATTTATTTTCTTTAACCTGTCCTCATGGTCTTTTAATTGTTTTTCTTTTTTTACCTCAGCTTCCTTCCTTGCCATCAACTTGTCTTCTATATCACTCACTCTTTCTTTTGCCTCATTAACTATCATCATTAGGACCTCCAGTTTGGATTGCACTTAATTTAATTGATTTTTAATTTCGGCCTGATTAGATCTAAATTCTGCTGTCATGAAGTCTCTTGAATCCCTTCTGCTTTTTTCCAGAGCCACCAGTAGCTTTATAATTGTGCTTCTGAATTGGCTTTCTGACATTGAATTGTAATTTGGCTTTCTGACATTGAATTGTAATCCAAATTCTGTAACTCTGGGAGAGAGTACTGTTTCTTTTTTTTTTTTTTCCATTTTATTTTTTTTTTTATAAATTAATTTTTATTGGTGTTCAATTTACCAACATACAGAATAACACCCAGTGCTCATCCCGTCAAGTGTCCCCCTCCGTGCCCGTCACCCATTCACCCCCACCCCCCGCCCTCCTCCCCTTCCACCACCCCTAGTTCGTTTCCCAGAGTTAGGAGTCTTTATGTTCTGTGTCCCTTTCTGATATCTCCCACACATTTCTTCTCCCTTCCCTTATATTCCCCTTCACTATTATTCATATTCCCCAAATGAGTGAGAACATACACTGTTTGTCCTTCTCCGATTGACTTACTTCACTCAGCATAATACCCTCCAGTTCCATCCACGTTGAAGCAAATGGTGGGTATTTGTTGTTTCTAATGGCTGAGTAATATTCCATTGTATACATAAACCACATCTTCTTTATCCATTCATCTTTCGATGGGCACCGAGGCTCCTTCCACAGTTTGGCTATTGTGGACATGGCTGCTAGAAACATCGGGGTGCAGGTGCCCCGGCGTTTCATTGCATCTGAATCTTCGGGGTAAATCCCTAACAGTGCAATTGCTGGGTCATAGGGCAGGTCTATTTTTAATTCTTTGAGGAACCTCCACACAGTTTTCCAGAGTGGCTGCACCAGTTCACATTCCCACCAACAGTGTAAGAGGGTTCCCTTTTCTCCGCATCCTCTCCAACATTTGTTGTTTCCTGCCTTATTAATTTTCCCCGAGAGTACTGTTTCTGATTCTTTCTTTTGTGGTCAGTTCTTTCTAGTCATTCTGCTCAGTGCAGAGTTGCTAAAAACGAGTTGTACTGGAAAAAGGAAGAAAAAAGTGAAAACAAAACAAAACAAAGCAAAACAAAAAAACAAGGAGGGGTATCCTCTGGTTCTATATAGTGTAAATCCCTTGACTTCCCCTAGAGCTTTCCAGAGCAGCTGCGTGAAAAACTTGCTCTTCCCCTGTCCTTCCAGCTGGTCTTCTGGGGGAGGAGCCTGCTGTGCGAATCTCAGGTGTGTGCACCTGGGGGCGCTGCCCCACCCCCTGTCAGGTGTAGGGCTCAGTGGGAATTGTTTATCCTGTGAGGCCCATTTTCCCTGGCAGTCCTGCTCTGTCCCAGGCACAGGGTGACACAAAGAGGAACAACCACAGTGGCGGTGGCCAGATCTCCAGCTCTGGAGTCAGCTTCCTCAGTAAATACTGCAGTCTCCCAGTCTGCACTGGCCTGGATGCTCCGGGGGCAAGGGTGCTGATCTGCACAGCTCGGGGGCTCCTGGCGGCAGGAGCATCCTCGCTGTCCTGTGCCCTCTCCACCTCCACCTGTCTTGGGGGGAGCCAGGGTCCTGGGCTGTGTCCCCTGGTGCCCTGGGATTGAGGGCCTGTGCTGCTAGAATTGCGCTCCCGGGGCCGCAGCTCCCGGAGGCAGCAGGGCACAGCTCCCTGGAGCCACTGCCTGAGCTTCTCCCAAGGCTCTGCTGAGCATGCGCTCCAGCCCTTTATGGAGCTTGGCCTGTGGTGTGTGGCACACTCTCCCCTGGGCATACTTCCTCTGTTAGTGACCCTGGGAACCTGGAGGTTCCACTGCCCCTCCTGCAGTTTGCCCGATTTCCCTGCTAAGTGCCTCAGTCTGGGAAGAATCCAGTGTGGATTTTGAAAGTTCCTGCTTCTCTGGGACTGGGCTTTCCTGTCCTGGAGGCTTTTGCCACCCGGCTTTAGCCCCAGTCCTTGCAGGGGCCCCTCCCCACTTGATTCTTTTTATTTATTTTATTTTATTTTATTCTGTCTTCCTACCTTGTTAGAAGTGCAAACTCTTCTCTCTGTAGTGTTCCAGCTGTTCTCTCTTTAAATCTCAGGTCAAATTTGTAGGTTTTCAGGATGATTTGAAAGTTATCTAGGTAAGTTGGTGGGGACAGGTGACTTGGGGACCCTACTCCTCTGCCAGATTCTTTAACCTCCGAGAATATTTTCTATCTCCCTTTTATAGACATTTAGGTTTGTCCTCAAGATCCAAGGTCCTGGCTGGAGCTTAGCTGAGCTGCCATTTTGAAAGTGGGAAGACAGCACATCTGCCCCCTTTCTATTTCTGAGATGGATAGGCCACAGTTTCTCAATTCTCTGGGATCCCCCCCACCCCATACCCCCAATCAGGACTTCTGTTCAAATGCTGGGCAGGAAAGCAGCAAATACCTCCTCATAGTATGCAATTAAGGAAAAGTCTCACCAGGACTCACTCAAACTTCCAACTTTGGAGGTGGGAAACTGTAAGCCCCAGGTCCCTTGGGACATTTGCTAGGGAGACACCCACATGTTTGAACTATTCTGTGTAAAGGTCATATCAGGTACCTGAGGCCACAGAGACCCTAAAAAATGTCCTATTAGGGGACATAGAGAGGCTGTCCCTTTGAGTCCTAAAGACCTTGGTCCCACTGGATGGAAGAGGGGAGAGTGTGGATGGGCAGGACAGACCAGGCATGGGACCAGCTATCTACCAGAAGGCTCTCAATACCTCCTCAGGGCTGCTGTCTCCCTGTCACTCCTCAGAGGCCCAGGGCTGCTTCCTTCCCTAGGGCCTGCTTTCCCATACTGCCCTTCATAAGTCTTGGCTGTGTCCATAAGCCAGAGGTCCCAGGGCATGGTCCCCACCTTTTGTCCTAGTCTCTCACTCTACTCCCTCTGTCATTTTGGGAGGCAACTGACAAGATTGCCTCCACCCAGCCTCCTTGAGTACTTCCATATTATGGGTCCTTTTTTCTCCTCCTACACCTTAGAATCTGAGAGGACAGGCCTGGGGCTTGGAGCATAGTATGTCTTGAGAAGTGCAAGTGGAGCCTATGAATGAATTAACAACAGAAAACCTTAGCCAAGTCAGAGCTCCAAGGGGGGCACTTAATCCAGAGGGCCTGAGCAGGCAGGCCTAGGGTGGATGGTTCTGAAGACTCCTAAAACCTTCTCTCCAAACTCAAGCAAGCCTAGCCCTGCTCTTCAGACTTGGTGTGGCCCAGCCTCCCCCATTCGGGATAACTTGGCTTCCCCTTAACTGGGGGCTGTTATCTGCTATAGCAGTCTACCTGCTATAGACTCTGCCCATGATGTGCCACCCTGAGACTTTAGCTACTGTTTATAATCCCAGGGAAGTGCTGGGTTTGAATTTACTCTTGGTCTCATGTAGGGCTTGCTGACTCTTGATGTTTTGTTTGCTTCTCCTGCCTGGTGAAATTGGGCAGCTTGCCTGCACTCTGGCTCCATGGCTCATGAGGGGTGCCAGAATCCTTTAGGGAATCCTTTCATGGTTTCCTCCTCTCTGCAATGGGCAGTCTCCCTCTTGCTGGTTGTAAGGCTGTGAGTTTAAGTGATGTTGCTTGTTTTGGCCCTCCAAGCCTGGCTTCTGAACCCTTCTGAGGTACCTAGTCTGAACCTCTTAGAGTATGGGTATACTGTCTATAAGACCCTGCAGCCCCTCATCTGGTGACCCATGTACACAGGCCATTAGGTTGGGGGCTACCCCTTTGCTCACAAGGTGTCCTGCCCCATTTCTATTTCAGAATGCAGTGTTACCTCCAGGAAATCTTCCTTGGTGCCTCCCTACCCTCTTCTGGCCCCTTCTCTGTGCTGCAACTTAGCTTCCTGCAGTCATAGGAGCATAGTGGCTTATAATTGTTTCTCACTCCACAAACACACACACACACACACACACACACACACACACACACAATGCAGGGCTTGAACTCACAACCCCAAGATCAAGACCTGAGCTGAGATTGAGTCAGATGCCTAACTGACTAAAGCCACCCAGGCGCCCCTTTCACACATTCATTAGATGTTACCTTTATTAAGGGTCTCCTTATTGCTATTTCTGTTTCTTACTATTGTTAGAAGACCCCATGATCACACATTATAATTTCCTTTTTTACATCTTACTGTGATATATGACATGCCATAAGCACTAACACAAAAGCAAGCCTGGCTACCTGAAGCTGTAGCCCTCCTCAGCCACAGTTACATGTCAGAACCACTGGCTACACCCAGACCAAGTGGGTCAGATTCAGGACAGGGGTGGAGGCACTGGCATCTAGGCTCCAGGGTGACTCCAGTGTGCAGCCTAGTTGAGAATTCCTATACCGTAGACTCTGAAGCTGCCTGCGCAGTCCATTAGAGCAGGGCCAAGAGAAGCTAAAGTCAGACCTCCAACCTTCACACCTCGTGATAACCAAGGTAGGGAGCATATACCTCCCTGCCCAGGCAACAGCACCCTGTTGACTGTAGTGAATATAGATGAATCCTATCAGTATACCACTACAGACCCATCCCACGCAGGCCTGCTTGATATGCCTTGAGCATCATCCATATCTGTACGAGTAGGCTGATTGATCTCTCTTTGACAACTTTTTGCCTATGAGCTTGAGAAGGGATCTTCTTGGAGCAAGGTCTGGGTCTGGAAGCCACCTTCCATGGCACCTACCCCTCCTCCCAGGTCTCTTTGTGTAGTCAGTGGGCCCATGGGGCCCCAGTGTGGACCAGCTCTCCTTCATTGCTCAGTGTTCCTTCATGCAAATCTGTCCATGTCAGGGGTGTTGTGGAAGTTAGCTGGGATAGTAAAAGCATGGGAAACTTGGGACTTCCTCAGCACAGAGTGAGCACTCAACAACTGTTATTTCCTTGTGCCTTTCTTCCCCAAAACAAATGTTTTGGGAAGTGAATGGAAACCCATGTCCTAATACAGGGCCATGAGGGTACTGCTTACATTGATACTGTTGGCTGCAGTTCCTTATGTAGAGACAAAGTCCATGTTCAGCAGGAGAGCACTGGCTCTTAGCAACTCATCTCAGAGTGGCTCGCACAACCAATGGGAGAAGCCATGGTCCTGGGAGCATTTACCTCCATGTGGACATTGAGGCTTTTGAGAAAATGAGAAACAGCTAAATGGTGGTCCATCCACACCATAGACTACCATGTAACAGCAGAGGGGATGAGCTGCTGGTACATATGCCAGCCTAGGTCAATCTCCAGAGAGTTAGGCTGAGTAAGAGAAGCCACATGCTACATGCTTACAAATTCCAGACAGCACTAATTAATCTTTAGTGACAGCAAGCTCATCAATAGTGCCTGGGGAGAGGGGTGGGGCAGGAGAGTGGGATGACAAAGGAGCAGGAGGTGGTGGAGGTGTGCATTGTTCTGAGTGTGGTGATAGCTTTACGCTGGTTATGCCATAAACCATCCAGTCATACTTAGAATGAGTGCTGTTGTACCGTCAGTTACATCTCTGCCAAGCCCGGCTGTCTTCTTGGCAGAACCACCTGAGGTCTCCTGGCCAAAGCCTCTCAAAGAATTTTTCCTTCTCTGAAATCAAGTCCTGGGTGCCACAGACGCCGAGACCACAGTGGTTAGCAAGAGCAAGGTGGAGACCCCATCTAAAATAAAGAAAAGTGATTCTGGCTTCCTCGGTTGAATGCTCAGCAGGAGACATCCTTAGGACAAGCATATTTGTGCATCATTGATTATGTGTCATTTCTAACTGGTTCTATAATAGGTGTAAAGACCTGGGCACTGTGTTCACCTGGGGTGCTTGGTCATCTGAGGCCTCATTCCTGGGAGTATGAGAACGTCTCTTTGTATCACAGTCTGGTGGCATTAGAAGGACTGACTGTGGCATTTGGGTCTGGCAAGTTGGGTTTGGGGAGATTTGTGGAAGCAGGGCTTTGCTCTCCATTGGATGTGGGAAAGAAGCAGGGGCAATTCTGTGATTGTGCAACTTAAGAAATCTTTCCCAGCAGGAGGGGCAAGTCTGAGGTTAAATCTGGGACTGCTAAAGTGGCAGTCATTCCTCAGAGTAGCCGGCATGGGGCTGTTTGGCCTTTGTAAGCTGGACATTGTGCATGTTCTGTCTGTGCCCCGGTGTGAATGTGATGAATGTTGTCCATCATGGTCCCAAAGTGGCCCTGCCTAAAGGTGATGTATTGTGACATTGTCCATGTTCTACAGGATGATTCCAGGGCTGATCTGTGACACAGAACAGCTCCTGCATGCCATGACTGCTGTTGTCTTTCTTGCTCATTTGAAAATGAGTAGGGTACATTTCCAACCCATGAGAACTTTAGCCACAAATGCATGGCAAGACACTCCCAGCCCTGGTTACCAAAGAGGGGGTCCAAACAGGTATTTCTGGAAAAGCCCTGGGGTGATTCTGCTGTGCACCATGGCCGAGAGCCCACATATACTCCTGACTTGCTGAGTCCAGCAGAGTTGGTGCTCTGTGCCCCTCCCTCACCCACTCTCCCAACCAAGCCAGCTCCACTCTTCAGCAGGTTCTTTTCTCCCCACTTGAGAATCCAGCCTTGCTCAGCACTGCAGGCTACATGCAGTGTGCTCAGTACATGAGCCAGATCTCACCAGGGGACAGCTATGCACTGTCTCTGTCCCTTAATATCTACTTTTTATCTGGAAATAAATGCCTCAACCCCAAGAAGTGATAGGGAAAGTGTGAGACCTCGCAGCTGACTGGGCAGAAACTTTATTTATTTTTTTGGGTGGGGGGCAGAAACTTTAAGACAGAGTTGGTGTCAGTCACCATAGTAGACTTAGGGGCACCATGAAATCCTAACTGGGTATTGGTATGACTTAGTTATCCAAAATACTCAGTCTTTGTATCTGTAAAATGAGCTAATGATGTCTCTGTAAGATGGTTGTGAAAGTCAGTATGCTCACATTTGTAAAATACCTGGCCTGGAGACCCTGAGTGTTCCTGAGGACTAGACTCCAAGGCAGGAACACATTGATATTCTATCCCCTCCTGGGTCTTCCCCAGTCCCTTCTCTGTCTGTGGGTTCTGGGCTTTATAAAACATCAGGTGAGGGTTCATTGGAATAAAAACACTGGCTTAGAGAAGGTGTGGCCTTCAGCTGGAGGGCAATGAGTAAGATGTGGAGAAGGCAGACAGTGTGGAGGAAGCTCTGAAAGGACAACCAATGTGGCCCCACCCCTCTGTGCAGCCTGGTGCCCTTCCCTGGCTCCACCTCCCCAGACTAGCCTTTCACCCTCCCCACACGCCCTCCCCCAGCCCTATCTCCTCTGGACAGGGAGTTCTGTGGGCAGACATGTGTGGCAGGTCACCTCTGTTTGATGCTGACTTTCCACATACAGACCACAGATGTGGGAGAGGCCCCATGGGGAACAGGAACTCCTTAACAAGAAGGGAAAGGAGACCTGAATGCAGGACACTGGGGACAGGTAGGGAGGAGGCACTGAAGGCCCCAGTCTCCCACATCAGAGTGGGGCTATATTTGCAGTGTGATAGTATTTGCATGATACTATGTTCTCTGGGGGCAAATGTGCCCCTCTGACCATTGCTGTCTTTTATGGCTGCCCTCTACAGTGGCTTTCTCAGGCCAGGATCTAATCTAATGCATCCTATGCTCTAGCCTGTACACTGATTTGAACCTTGACATTCAGTTCATTCATTTTAACACATAGAATTTGCTGAGGCTTATTTGATCCTAGGCACTGTGCTAAGGAGACCAAACCATAAGCAAGACACAGCCTGTCCAGTCACAAGCCCCTGATAAGTCATTCTGAGCACTCCTGGGTTATAGGGCCAGTAACGTTTTGAGTATTCAATAGAGGATGTGAACCCTCATGCTGAAAACTCTCCCTGCTTTGTGTGCATGTACCTTCTGCTTCCAGTTTCAGAGGCCCACAAAACCTGTGGATGGCAAGTTAAGATCCCTGCTCTGGATTGTGAACTCCTAAGGACCAGGGCCACTGTTTCTCTTTCCCACCTTCAAGTGCCCAGCATTGAGCTTTGAGTGAAGTGGAGGCTCTGTGCCTGTTTCAGTGAGGTGATTGGTAACATGGCCCTTTATTCCAGGTCACTGAGACCTGAGTTGTAGGGGAAGGGTGGGTCGTCCATGTCAGTGTGACAAAGAGTGAGGCACTATCCATGGGAGATGAGGTGCAGTGGGGCTACAGTGAGGGGGGGTTTGGAGGGGTTGGGGTTCCTGGGAATTAGGCACTGGAAAGACAGTGAGCCTGAAGGGGAAGTGGCCATTCACAGGCTGACAGACCTAGCTAGGGATGCTGTGTGGAGGCCAAAGGGCTATGCCTTGGAGAAGGTGAGTGGGCTCTAGACAACTCTGATCCTCTATCCCAGCCAGTCAGTGGAGGAGAGCTGGTGCCAAGCCAGAGAGGTAAGCAGAGAGAGACAGGCCACAGGCCAAAGGAGGAGAAGATAGCATGTGAGGTCTGCAACTCCAGTCCAGAAGTTCGTCTCTGCAAGTTCAGTGGCCTAGATTCTGGCTCTTATGGCTCCACTTGGTGTGGCCTTTAGCAAAGCAGGATCTTGAAGCATGTTTGTTCCTCTATAAAATGGGCACAGTTTACCTGCTGGAATCTAAGATACACTTTTAAAAAAACAGCTTAATATTTTAAAAATCAAGATGCACTTATAAATGATGTGTACACTTAAAAGTGATTTATTCTTCTCCCTTAAAAGCTATCATTAACTTCATGACATCTTTGCATTGAGGAAATAGAATAGTTGTAAACCTCATATATGATCAGGAAACATAGTGTGTGACATCCCAGGAGACCCCAATTAACAGTCCCACCACCACCACCACCTGGAGGCTTATAACTACTAAATCAGGACAGTCTGATTCATTGACGTTTCTTGAAAGAGACTGGAGTGCACACTTGCAGAGTATCCTCAAAGTGGCACACAAAGATAGTGGGGTAAGACTCCCCAAGAGGAAGGCACAGATTTCCCCAAATTTCCACAGAGGATCCAGCCCCAGTCCCTAAAGCCACCTATAGTACATCTTAATAGAAGTGTGTGTAATCAACATGGTTTTTGTCTGATGGACAAAGTAAGAGCCATGTTGGCTAAGTGTGTGCTGTATCTTCCTTCCTGCAGATGGATGGAATCACTTCCCAGGGAACTTCGGGAGCAGGCACTTCTGATGACCCCCATGGTCTGGAGTTTTCCCACAGAGTTATTGACACAGGCAGTGGCTGAGCCACCAGGTTCAAAGATTGCTTTTCTCTGGGAACTAGCTCTATGCTCCTCTAGTGAGGCAGGTCCTAGGACCCCTTCAACTTGTCTGTCGTCCACAACTCCCAATATCAAATCCCCCACATTGGCCCAATGCCTTTCTCAGGCCACACAGACTCCCCTCTGGTCCAGTTGTACTTATCCTAATACAACAGGGCCGCACTATAAATAAAGCACACCACCAGTGGGCAATGAAGACAGACTGTAGAAATGGCAAAGCCTCTAGCAGGGGTGAAGCTGCAGTAGGTAAGCAAGTGTATCTCTTAGCACAGGCTTTTATAGATGAAAGAATTAAAACTCTTTGTGGTGGTGAGCACAGTGGTGGCAAGATCACAAGGAAGTAATGGAACAAGAGTCAACGTCAAAACCCCCACTTTTCTGCACACTGGGCCCCCCTAGCAGTTGAAGCTTTCCAGTGAGACCCTTTCTGATGACATCCTGGGGCCATCCAGGCCTCTGTTATGCATGTGCTTCTGTGTTGGGGGAAGAAGACTATCTCTATGCAGGGCATGATGTGCTCCAGGCCCCCATGCAGCCTACAGAATGGCCTAGCCTGGGACCTGGGGCTGCCATGCCTACAGATCCACTATAAGCAGTTCACTCAGTTCCTCTGAGTAGGTCTGTTCTGGGGCAAAACTAGAGTACTCCCATTCAGGACTGTGGAAAGGTCAAATGGGATGTGAGGTTCTCCAGATCTGTGCACTGTATAGGACACTGATCGGAAGTCAGGAATCCTGATGACTACTGAGGTGCAGATGTGTTTGCACTTGGAGGACTAGTACTGACTGTAGCTGGGATGAGACAGTTTCTCCATGACCAGATGTCAGCATATGCCTTACCTTTGCCTGTGGTGGGGTGAAGAGGGAGTTCTGATCCAGGAAAGATAGGGCAGAGAGGACACAAATCAGGACATGTCCATAGATGGTGACAGACATGTGCTGGGTGAGGCCCAGCTGGTATGTGGCTCATTATTTCATTTGTTGGGAGAAGAGCCTGTGCAGGCTCCTCACCCAGCTCTGGGTGGCATCAGTAGATTGTGCAGGGTTGTTTCTTGGGTATCTAGGTCTTTTCAGAAAAACAAAGGTGACACTCTTCCCCATGATATAGACAGCTAGGACATGTGGGCAAGAGTGGCCCCAGCCAGCACCAGGAGCAGTTCCTTCATCTTGGGGAAATCTTTTCTGCTAGATCTGAGGAGGGCAGGCTACCCTCACCCTGCCAGGAGCAGGAGCTGCTGCCATGGTTTGGATGGACAGCTGCACACTATCTCTGGTCCAAGAGACTGGAGTATGGTAGGCTAAGGGCCTCCAGTGTACCTGTGAAGCTGCAGGCCAGAGTCTGGCATTTTGTGGGTCACATGGAGAAGCAGAGTAACATCACAAACATGGACACACAGCTACTATAATCCTCCTTATGGCTCCCATTATCAGCTCTTCTGTGATCTAGAGCAAGTCACAGACCCTCACAGGGCCTCTGTGGACATGGACAGCAGGAGATGTGAGGAAATGAAGACTCACTGTGCAGCTGTCCGGAGGATTCTATAACGTTCATGAGACATCACAAGTTAATGTTTGTATACACAGAGATTGGGAGTCAGAAATACCTCATCCAGATTTAAACGCCACCAGATAGTAACTTGTGCAAGTAGCTTGGGCAGGTTGTTGTTCTGAGCTTCATAAAGATGTCTGTAGAATAAAGACAATACCACCTGCATCATTTTAGGATTAAAATGTATAAAAGGTACAAGACATATGGTGAGCACTTCGTACTTAACTATTTTGTTATTATAAATGTTATTTTTTATAAGAGGAGAGACAGATTTCTCCAACTTCACAATTTTCACTCAAGAGTGTTGCTGAGCAGCTTCTCTGTGTGGACCCTATGCTGGAAACTGGAGTTCTAGAAGGGCTGAGCCATGATGTCCCCTCAGCAGAGCCTGGAAATCTAGTGGGGGACACAGATTGGCTGACAGCGGCAGCAAAAGCAACAGCATTGATAGCAACAAAACAGCAATGCCTGTGCAGCCAGGGATTGAACCAAAAGCAGTCAGAATTAGGGCACCCAGGAAAAGAAGCACTCAACCCTGCCTGGGGAGGAAGGGGAGACTCCTGGGGAACCAGGGAGACTGAGAAGTAAACAGGCCATTATTCAGGAGTGTGGGAAGCACTGGTGTCAGGGGTGCCTGCTGCCTACAGAACCTCAAAAAAGGCTGCACGACTAAGGTAGTTCTTGAGGGAGATTCTGAAGAGTGAATTGGAGGGAGCCTGATGAAGCAGGAAAGGACAATATGCAAAAGGCAAAGAATCAGTGAGAGTGTATGTTGCAAGCATGGGAATCTCAGGAGAAGCACAGGGTATGTGCTGGGATATGGAAGGCATAGTCCTGGTAGCAGAGTAGGGCCAGGATGGGCCTTAGCAGAGACATTTTCTGAGGGTGGTGGAGAGTAGGAGTGATGATATCAGATGTGGGTTGTGTACAGCATAAGTGAAGCTGTATTAGACCCTATAAGATGATAACTCATCTATAGAAGGAAGGGAAGAGAATCAAAACTGGTAAATAAGAAGGTTAATATTAACAAACTCTATAAATACATACTTTTCTCAGTTTTTAAAAATATATAAAATTGGGGGCACCTGGGTGGCTCCATAGATTGAGCATCCAACTCTTGGTTTTGGCTCAGGTCATGATCTCACAGTCGTGGGTTAGAGCCCCACACCAGACTGCATGCTCACCGCGGAGTCTACTTGACATTCTTTCTAACCTCCCCTCACCCCTCCCCACTCACACTCGTTCTCTCTCTAAAATAAGTAAATAAAATGTTTAATACATATATATATTTGTATAAAGTAATAATTATAGCAGTGTGTTGATGGGTTTCTAACATCTATAGACACAATGTGTACAAAATATATAGCACCAGAAAAAGAAGAAAGTAGAGCTATATAAAAGTAAAGTTTTTATATTTCATTGGAACTAAGTTCATATAAATCTGAAGCATATCTTGTTAAGAAAAGATGAATATTGTAATGCTAAGAAAATAACTTTAAAAAGCATGGTTAAAAAAAGCTTTAGGGAAATTAAAATGTCACACTAGAAGATATTCTAAACACAAAGAAGAATCAATAAAGGAGGAACACAAAAAAAGACATGACACACGGAAGAGTAGGGGTCCTCCAACTCACATAGCCCCACAAACTTACTTAGTTTCCAAAACATCCTGAACACCTACAAATTAGACCTGAGATTTAAAGAGAGAACAGATGGAATGCTACAGAGAGAAAGGTTTTTGCTTCTAACAAGGGTATATTTTACTAAGGACATGGTTGATATTTTTCACTCAGCCCACTCATACAGCTGCTCTGCACTGAACAAAATGACTAGAAGGAAGAATTCACCACAGAAGAAAGAACCAGAAACAATACTCTCTGCCACAGAGTTACAGAATTTGGTTTTAAATACGATGTCAGAAATTCAATTCAGAAGTACAATTATAAAGCTACTGGTGGCTCTGGAAAAAAAGTGTAAAGGACTCTAGAGACTATTTTACTGCAGAAATGGGACCTAATCAGGCTGAAGATAAAAATAGGTTAAATGAGATGCAATCCATTGGATGTTCTTTTTTTAAAGATTTATTTATTTATTTATTTATTTATTTATTTATTTATTTATTTGAGAGAGAGAGAAAGAGAGAGAGAGAGGGAGAGAGAGAGACAGGAGCCTGACGTGGGACTCCATCCCGGGACTCCAGGATCGCACCTTGGGCCAAAGGCAGGAGCCAAACTGCCAAGCCACCCAGGGATCCCCCCACTGGATGTTCTAACTGCAGGGTTAATGAGGTGGAAGAGAGAGTGAGTGACATAGAAAACAAGTTGATGGTAAGGAAGGAAACAGAGGAAAAAAGAGAAAAATAATTAAGAACCCACAAGGAAAGGCTTAGGGACATAAATGATACCTTGAAAAAGAAAAGAATATATGTCTAATTGGGATTCCAGAAGAGGCTGAGAAAGAGAAAGGACCACAAAGTATATGTGAACAAATCATAGCTGAGAACTTCCCAAATCTGGGGAAGGAAACAGGCATTCAGATCCAGGAGATAAAGAGGACCTGCCAAAGAAATAAATAAAAACCGTTCAACACCTGGACATTAAATGGTGAAACTTGCAAATTTCAAAGATAAAGAGAAAATTCTCAAAGCAGTGAGAGACAAGAGATTCTTAATTTATATGGGGAGAAATATCAGATTAAGAGTAGACCTCTCTACAGAGACCTGGCAGGCCAGAAAGGGCTGGCAGGATATATACAGGATGCTAAATTAGAAGAACATGAAGCCAGGAATACGTTATCCAGCAAGACTCTCATTCAGAATAGAAGAGACAAAGAGCTTCCAGGATAGGCAGACTGAAAAAATATGTGACCACCAAATCAGCTCTGCAAGAAATATTAAGGGGGACTCTGTAAAAGAAAGGGAGAGCCCTCCCCCCAAAAAAACGATCCACAAAAACAGGGACTGGATAGGTAATATGATGACACTAAATTCATATCTTTCAATAATTACTCTGAATGTGAATGGGCTAAATAATCCCATCAAAAGACACAGGGTGTTGGACTGGATAAAAAAGCAAGACCATCGATATGCTCTTTACAAGAGACTCATTTTAGAGCACCTAAGGACACCTAAGACCTAAGGACACCTCCAGCTTGAAAATGAGGGGTTGGAGAACCATTTACCATTCAAATGATCCTGAAAAGAAAGCTGGAGTGGCAATCCTCATATCAGATCAACTAGAGTTTATCCCAAAGACTGTAGGAAGAGATGAAGAGGGACACTATATCATACTTAAAGGGTCTATCCCACAAGAAGACCCAACAATAATGAATATTTATGGCCCTCATGTGGGAGTCACCAAGTATATCAATTAATAACCAAAGTAAAGAGATACTTAGATAATAATACACTAATAGTAGGAGACCTCAACACAGCACTTTCAGCAAATAACAGATTTTCTAAGCAGAACATCACCAAATAAACCAGGGTCTTGAATGATACACTTGACCAAACAGACTTCACAGATATATATAGAACTTTCCATCCTAATACAACTGAATCCACATTCTCCTCAAGTGCATATGGAACTTTCTTCAGAATGGACCACATATGGGTCACAAATCAGGTCTCAACCAATACCAAAAGATTGGGATTGTCCCCTGCATATTTTTAGACTACAGTGTTTGAAACTAGAACTCAATCACAAGAAGAAATTTGGAAGAAACTCAAACACATAGAGGTTAAAGAGAATCCTGCTAAAAGATGAATGGGTCATCCAGGAAATTAGAGAAGAATTAAAAAGATTCATGGAATGAAAATGAAGATACAACCATTCAAATCTTTGGGATACAGCAAAAAGTCATTCTAAGAGGGAAATACATCACAATACAAGCCTCCCTCAAAAATTGTATAAAACCAGGCACCTCGGTGGCTCAGTGGTTGAGCATCTACCTTTGGCTCAGGTTGTGATCCTGGCCTGGTCCTAGGATCAAGTCCCACATCAGGCTCCCTCAAGGAACCTGCTTCTCCCTCTGCCTATGTCTCTGCCTCTCCCTCTGTCATTCATGAAAAAAATAAATGAAATCTTTAAAAAAATGGAAGAAACTCAAACACACAAGCTAATTTCTCATCTAAAAGAATTGGAGAAAGAACAGCAAGTAAAGCCTACACCAAGAAGAAGAAGATAATAAAGATTTGAGGAGAACTCAATGAAATAGAATCCAGAAAAACTGTAGAACAGATCAACAAAACCAGGAGTTGGTTCTTTGAAAGAATTAATAAAATAGATAAACCCCTAGCCAGCCTAATTAAAAACAAAAGAGAAAAGACTCAAATTAATAAAATCATGAATGAAAGAGGAGAGATCACAACTAATACCAAAGAAATACAAACGATTTTAAAAAAGTATTACAAGCAGGCATACGCCAACAAATTAGACAATCTAGAAGACATGCATGCATTTCTGGAAAATCACAAATTACCAAAACTGGAACAGGAAGGAATAGAAAACCTTAACAGGCCAATAACCAGGGAAGAAATTGAAGCAGTCAAAAAAAAAAAAAAAGAAAAAAGAAAAGAAATTGAAGCAGTCATCACAAACCTCCCAAGACACAAAAAGTCCAGGGCCAGATGGCTTCCCAGAGGAATTTTATCAAATGTTTAAAGAAGAAACAATACCTACTCTACCAAAGCTATTCCAAAAGATAGAAAGAGATGGAATTCTTCCAAACTCTTTTTATGAGACAGCATTAACTTGACTCCAAAACCAGACAAAGACCTCACCAAAAAGGAGAATTATAGACCAATATCCTTGATGAACAAAGATGCAAAAATTCTCAACAAGATACTAGCCAATAGGATCTAACAGAACATTAAAAGGATTATTCACCATGACCAAGTGGGATTTATCTCTGGGATGCAAGGCTGGTTCAACACTCATAAAACAATCAACATGATAGATCACATTAACAAGAGAAAAGAAAAACAAGAACTATATGATCCTCTCAATAGATGCAGAGAAAACATTTGACAAAATACAGCATCCATTCCTGATCAAAACTCTTCAGAGAGTAGGGATAGAGGGAATATTCTTCAGCATCTTAAAAGGCATTTATGAAAAGCCCACAGCGAATATCATTCTCAATGGGGAAAAGCTGAGAGCCTTTCCCCAAAGATCATGAACACGACAGGTATGTCCACTCTCACCATTGTTATTCAACGTAGTACTAGAAGTCCTAGCCTCAGCAATCAGACAACAAAAAGAAATAAAAGGCATTCACTTGGCAAAGAAGAAGTCAAACTCTCCCTCTTCACAGATGACATGATACTCTACATAGAAAACCCAAAAGACTCCATCCCAAGATTGTAGAACTCATACAGCAATTTAGCCATGTGGCAGGATACAAAATCAATGCACAGAAATCAGTTGCATTTCTATACATGAACAGTGAGACTGAAGAAAGAGAAATTAAGGAGTCAATCCCATTTACAATTGCACCCAAAAGCATAAGATACCTAGGAATAAACCTAACCAAAGAGGTAAAGGATCTATACCCTAAAAACTATAGAACACTTCTGAAAGAAATTGAGGAAGACGTAACGAGATGGAAAAACATTCCATGTTCATGGATCAGAAGAATATATATTGGGAAAATGTCTGTTGTACCCAGGGCAATTTACACGTTCAGTGCAATCCCTATCAAAATACCATGGACTTTCTTCACAGAGTTGGAACAAATTATCTTAAGATTTGTGTGGAATTCGAAAAGACCCCAAATAGCCAGAGGAATATTGAAAAAGAAAACCAGAACGAGGGCATCACAATGCCGGATTTCAAGCTGTATTACAAAGCTGTGATCAGCAAGACAGTATGGTACTGGCACAAAAAAAGACACATAGATCAATGGAACAGAATAGAGAACCCAGAAATGGCCCCTCAACTCTATGGTCAACTAATATTCGACAAAGCAGGAAAGGTTATCCTCTGGGAAAAGGACAGTCTCTTTAATAAATGATGCTACAAAAATTGGACAGCCACATGCAGAAGAATGAAAGGCCATTGTCTTACACTACACAAAGATAAACTCAAATGGATGATGAAAGATCTAAATGTGAGACAAGAATCCATCAAAATCCTAGTGGAGAACACAGGCAACACCCTTTTTAAACTTGATCACAGTAACTTCTTGAAGACACATTTATGAAGGCCAGGGAAACAAAAGCAAAGTGAACTATTGGGACTTAATCAGGATAATAGCTTCTGCACAGCAAAAGAAACAGTCAACAAAACTAAAAGACAATCTACAGAATGGAAGAAGATATTTGCAAATGACAAATCAGATAAAGGGCTAGTATCCAAGATCTCTAAAGAACATATTAAACTTCACATCCAGGAGACAAACAATCCAATCATGAAATGGGCAGAAGACATGAACAGAAATTTCTCCAAAGGAGACATAGACATGGCCAACAAGCACATGAGAAAATGCTCTGCATCACTTGCCATCTGGGAAGCACAAATCAAAACCACAATGAGATATCACCTCACACCTGTGAGAATGGCAAAAATTAACACAGGAAACAACAAATGGATGAGGATGTGGAAAAAAAGGAACCCTCTTGCACTGTTGGTGGGAATGAAAACTGGTGCAGCCACTCTGGAAAACAGTGTGGAAGTTCCTTAAGATGTTAAAAATAGAGCTACACTATGACCCAGCAATTGCACTACTGGGTGTTTACCCACAGATACAGATGTAGTGAAACACCAGGACACCTGCACCCCAATGTTCTTAGCGACAATGTCCACAATAGCCAAACTGTGGAAGGAATCATGATATCCTTCGACAAATGAATGGATAAAGATGTGGTCTATATATGCAATGAAATATTACTCAGCCATCAGAAAGGATGAATACCCACCGTTTGCTTGGATGTGGATGGACCTGGAGCATATTATACTGAATGAAGTAAGTCAATCAGAGAAGTGCAATCATCATATGGTTTCACTCATACGGAGAATATAAGAAATAGTGAAAGGGATTATAAGGCAAAGGCAGGGGATTGTGTGGGAAAAATTAGAGGGAGACAAACCATGAGAGCCTCCTAACTCTGGGAAATGAACAAGGGATATTGGGAGGGAAGGTGGGCGGGGGGTTGGGATAACTGGGTGACAGGCACTGAGGAGGGCACTTGATAGGATGGCACTGGGTGATGGATCTCATCTAAAGCAGATATTGTCCAAATGGGTATAAAAATATATTAAAAAAACTACATCCAACTGGAGGTAGTTTTTGCCTGTGATGGTTCCACTTGCTAATTTCACTTTATGATGGTGCAAAAGCCATACACATTCAGTAAAAATTGGGCTTTGAATTTTGGCCTTTTCCCAAGTGAGCAATATGTGGTAAGAATACTTTCTGGTGAGGCTGGGCAGGGGCAGGGAGCACAGCTCCCAACCAACCATGAAACCATGAAGGTGAGCAACTGATACACTTAAAACCATCTGTTTTTCACTTTCAGTAGAGCATTCAATCACATGAGATATTTAACACTTTATGATAAAATAGGTTTTTTTTTGTTAGATGATATTGCCCAACCATAGGTTAATATAAGTGTGTGAACATATATAAGGTGAGTGAGGCTATGATGTTTGGTAGGTTAGCCATATTAAATGCATTTTGACTTATTTTCAACTTATTATGGGTTTATTATGATGTAATCCCACTGTAAGTCAAGGACAATCTGTATATGCTCTTTATAGAAGACACTTTAGATTCAATTACACAAATATGTTGGAACTCAAGAGTGGAAAAATATACCATAAAAACAACAGAAACAGGAGTGATTATACGTGTATCAGCCCAAACAGACTTTAAAACAAAAAATTTATTACAGATAGAGAGGGACACTTTATAATGATAAAAAGCTTGATCCATTTAGATGATAAAATAATCATAAATACATATGTACTTACTAACAGAGTCCCAAAGTCCAGGAAGCAGAAATAGGCAGAATTGAAGGAAGAAATAAACAATTAATAACAATAGTTGGAGACTTCAATATCAGACTTTAATTAATGATAAACCAACTAGGCAAAATATCAAGTATACAGAAGACTTGAACAACACTGTGAACTCTTTAGAACTAATAGACATCGATAGAACATTACCTCAAACAGAAGTGGAATACACATTCTTCTGGAGTGTGTATGGACCATTCTCCAGAAGAGACCATAAAACAATCATCAAAAAAGTAAAAGGAGGGGATCCCTGGGTGGCTCAGCAGTTTGGGGCCTGCCTTTAGCCCAGGGCGCAGTCTTGGAGTCCCAGGATTGAGTCCTGCATCGGGCTCCCGGCATGGAGCCTGCTTCTCCCTCTGCCTGTGTCTCTGCCTCTCTCTCTCTCTCTCTCTGTGTGTGCGTGTGTCTATCATAAATAAATAAATAAATCTTTAAAAAAAAGTAAAAGGATTGAAATCAAAGAAAGTATATTCTTGAACTAAAATTGAATTAACTTGGAAAGCAATAACTGAAGGATATTTGAGAAATGACAAAGAAACATAAAAGTCTTAATCCAGTGAGAAACTTTTATGCTACAAACAAAAAGCGGCATCCAGAAAGTTAAAAGTACACAGAATGGAGAAAATACATGTAAGTGATATTCTGGTAAGACATTTATACCCAGGATTTATATAAACAAGCCTTACAACTCAATAAGAAGAAAACAACCCAAATATAAAGTAGGCAAAGGATTCGAATGGGTATTTCTCTAGGGAGGCCAATAAAACATACAAATTTGCTCAGCATCACTAATCATTAGGAAAATGCAAATCACAGAGATACCACTTCACATGCACTCCATGGCTGTAATAAAAAATATAGAAAATTTTGGTGAGGATCTGGAGAAGTTGGAACTCTCATACATACATTCCTGGTAGAACCAACTGTAAAACGGTCCAGTCACTTTGAAAGCAGTTTGGCAGTTTTTCAAAATGTTAAACATAGAGCTATCACATGACCCAGGAATTGCACTCTGCATTTATCCAAGAGAAATGAAAGCATACATCCACACAAAGACTTGTACAGGAATACTCAAAGTAACTTCATTTATAATAATCTCAAAGTATGAAAAACTCAAATGTTCATCAGCAGTTGGGAAGATAAACTGTGACATATCTATACAATGGAATACTGCTTAGCAACAATGGAATGAGTTATTGATACCTAGAACATAGATGAATCTCAAAATAATTATGGCTAGTGACAAGAGCCAGTCACAAGGATGATGTAATGTACAATCCCACTCATAGGAAATATCCAGAATAGGCAAGTCTATAGAGACAGAAAGTAGGGTGGGGTTGAGATGTGTGTGTTGGGATGTGTAATAGGGAGGGAATGCTAATAGGATTTCTTTTGGCAGAGTGAGGGAGGGAACATTCTCAAAGTAGATTGTAGTGATGGTTGTAGAACTGAGTTTATTTTTGAAAATCCAATTGTCTACCTTATCTTTTATTTGAATTCAATTTGCTGACATGTAGTATAACACCTAGTGCCCATCACATCACGTGCCCTCCTTAATGCCAATCACCCAGTTACCCCATCCCCCCAACCACCCCCTCTTCCTCAACCCTTTGTTTCCCAGAGTCAGGAGTCTCTTATAGTTTGTCTTCCCCTCTATCCAATTGTCTATTTTAAATGGGTAATTTGTATGGTTGTAAATTATAACTCAATAAATCTTTAGAAAGTTGAAGAGATATAAGTGACAGCAGGTGACACCTTTCCTTTGATGGCAGAGACATGAGATGGCTTTGTGTTCTGGGAGTAGTACCAGTCAACTGGCCAACATTTCTCAAACATCTCTGTCACATTCAGAACTCCTACAATGCTGTAAAATATTTAGGTTGTGTTCCTTGTCCTCAGAGGAGGAGCTTGTTATTTAAGCAAGGGTTTGATGAGGAAATTTACAACCACAATTTAAGATTTTTAAGGATTTGAGGAGTCATAAGAGGCATCTTAAAAGAGGGAAACGTTTGTATCGGGCCTTTAAAAATAGGTGGACTTTAAGTAGATGGTGAAGGCTTAGATAATTGTTTTCAAGTGCTCTATCCTCGTACAACCCTCTCAGGTGCCTTCTGCCCATAAGCTCTTGGGCAGCTCTAATTGTTGGAAAATTATTCCTTGTATTAAATAGACTCTCCTGTTGATAATACTCTTACCATTTATGATGCAGTTATTATTGACAGAACTGTCTCAGAAATAGTGTCCCAAGTAATTCTTTCCACATGAGATAGATGGTGCATCCTCCTCCTCATTATTATTTTCCTGATGAAAAAATTCTGGCCCATAGGTGTGTACATGACCTGCCTACAATTGCAGCCCCAGAACTCATCCTCATGTGCCCCTGCAGTACTGTCATTAGTGGATGTCCTTTCTTTCCTCTAATCCACACAGGACGTCTAATTTCCATCCATATGATAGTTAATAAAAGTGAAGATCTTTAATTTTTTATGCCTTTTAACGCATCTTTTCCTCCCTTAGGGTTAAACAAAATCCATTGCTAAATCATTCTTCATTCAGCATGATTTTGAGGTTCTTTCCCATCTTAAGCACCATTCTTTGATCAAATCTGTCAGTATTTTACTGAAGCATGGGCCTCAGAACTGAGATCTGGCTACTCTGGTCTGACTAGCTGAGAAAGTGTAGGACTTGACCTCATTCTTCTTCTGTACAATGTTTGTCAGTTGATGGATCCTAAGAAGGCATTAGCTCTTTGAGCAGCCACATTCCTTTATGGATTAAAATTTTTGCCATGTAAGGTCCAGGACCTGAATAAGGGAATCCTTTTAGAGCTGAATAAAAACACCAAGTCTGCTGTAGGGTCTGGATGAGGTTTGAACCTACTAATACCAGGACCAGGCTTCATTCCACCTAGGACCAGTCTTTTAAATAAAGTAAGATGTGACCATTTACATGGTACTCAATATAATAATATTGATAACTCCTCTAAAATCTCTTCTCCTAGAGCTTCATTATTCTGATCTCTGATACTTTTATTCCAGAATCCATTTCCTTGCTTTTTTCAGCTTACTAGTGACTGCCTAAATCCCTAGGCCTATGACCTGCTCCCTCTTCAAAAGCATCACTTCATCTCTGCCTTCAACATCAGTCTCCTCTTCTGATCCTCCTTTATTCCCCTGAGAAGGGTCATGGTGATTACATTGGGTACACTTGGATGATCCAGGGTGAACTCTCCATTACAACATCCTGAACATAAACTTATCTGCAAAGCCCCTTTTTCCATAAAAGGTGACATTCATAGGTCCTGGATTTTAGGACATGAACACTGTGGGAATTATTATTCACCCTACACAGAAGGCATTTCACAGACTTTGATTCAGGGGGGGGAGGGGATGATGTGATAAACTGTATAACTCATAGTTTAGAAAGATGTGTCTGGCAACAGAGTGGGAAGAGTAAGGCTGGAGGCCTAGAAAGTACTTTGGAAGCTTCCAATATCAGTGGATACTGATCTGTATCAGTGGCAAAGGGATAGAGGAGAGGATTTATTTACAGTACTCAGGAGGTATAACCCACAAGATTTGTAGCCAGTTAGGATGTGGGATGAATGAGAAAGGAGGTCTAGAAGGGCTCAGGGTTTCTGCGCTCATCAGTTGGGTTGGTTGATCAATAGGGAGTACAGGAGAGGCAGAGAGAGATTACTGGTTTTGTCAGGAACCTGACTTTGGGGTATCTATGAGATAAGCAGTGAGCCCTGCCTAATAGGCAGTTAGGTCTACAGAGGAAGGTGGTGACAGCTATTGGTGTGCTGAGCACATAAGCAGCACCTGAAACCACAGTAGAACAGATGACCCAGGGGCTGTCTCTAGAATTAGAAAGAGCATCAAAGCTGCCTGGAGGGGAGGTCTAAACCTCAGCTGCCTACACTTGGATCTTTGAAATGCCCATTAATGTACAGATGCTTTGAGAAGTCTATAAGGAAAAAATCAATTTAACTTATGGCATTTTCCAAAATTATCTGATTGTCAGGCTCATCATTTCTCTTCCAAATCATGTGAACCCTGCTTCAGAAAATGCTTCATGCCAGCAATCTGGGAAACTCAACTCCTCCAGATCCTGGAAAGACCCTCCAACTCTTTGTTAAAAAATCAACTTGAGGGATCCCTGGGTGGCGCAGCGGTTTGGCGCCTGCCTTTGGCTCAGGGCGTGATCCTGGAGACCCGGGATCGAATCCCATATCGGGCTCCCGGTGCATGGAGCCTGCTTCTCCCTCTGCCTATGTCTCTGCCTCTCTCTCTCTCTCTCTCTCTCTCTCTCTCTCTCTCTGTGACTATCATAAATAAATAAATTAAAAAAAATTTAAAAAAAATCAACTTGACTCACTCCCTTATGGTTCTGTCAACACTGGGGCAATAAAAAGGGAGAGACTTTGTCTTCCTGGGTTGATGTTAATTCCTCCTTCGGAAAATCCTCAAAACAAGGTGGTCGTAGGAAATGGTGAAATGTTTCCAGATCTTGGTGCATCACCTTTCAGCTGTGTCACCTTAGATGAGTACTTAACCTGGCAGAACACAAACTGCATGTATGTAAAATGGAGCAATGGTGCCTTGCAAGGCTGCTCTGCAGTTTACATAAGAAGAGGCAATGCACCTAGCAGAAAGGAAGGGTACTGCTATTCCTTTCTCTGCAGGGAATAGGCTTAGCTTTCTAAAAATGGCTTCAAGCCTATTTCAAGTTGTTCACCTTGTTGTTAGGGTTAATGGGTCTTCCTCTGCTAGCCTTGGACCAAGCACACCCCAGTATGTAAGCCTTGCTTTAAAAGATTTCTCCAGTCTAGAACCTGCCCTAGAAGAAGCCATGGCTTTTGTACTAAAACTAGGAGCATGTGATTGATGGCAGATGAAAATTTGAAATTGAGATTGTCTTGGGAAACCTGGCCCTGTTGGATTCTGTACCCACAGACTGTTCAGTCCTAAAGCAAAACCACTTCTAGTTCCTCCAACCAGGCCTCTTGTCAGCAGACATTACTTCAGAGCTTGGCTCCTATTTCCCAGCTTTCTTCTTTGAGCTGCTTTGAGCTGAATTATACCAGTTGTGTGTCCCTTCCCCATGGCCACTGGATACAATTTCAAATCTTACTGATGGCAAGTTCTTTTGTCTAATGTATGCAAGGTTCTTAATGGGATTTCTAATGGAGTCACTCAGAAAGGAGACTCTTTCTGCTAGCTCCTTATGAGAGGGAAGAATTTCCCTGTTGTTTGGGGATTATGGGTTGCAAGGAGATACAAAGGAATAGAGGAGAAAGAATGGGCTGGGATACGAACGCCATATGTGTAAGACAGGAGCACCAGCACCTCACAGGGCTGAGGTACAATTTGATGGGATGGGGTCAGGCCTCCATGGTAGCCCACCTTTGAAGAATGGGGGCCGCCTCTATAAGGCTACCTTGAGTACCTCCCAGCTTGCATCTGGTCCACATGCCCACCTGTGACCACACATGCTCACACTCAGTATTAGCTTGCAGAGCATGCTTTTAAAGACTCCTACGGCTGCAAAGATCTAAGTCAGATGACTAATACGGGGCTAACTGTGGGCACTGACTTTCTTTTGTCACTTTTCTTAATCTTCAGAGGAATGGACACACAAAGGCTTGGAGCCAAACGGCCTGGGTTTAAATCCTGATTCACTACTTCCTAGCAGGTGTGACCATGACCAAGTTACTTGATTTCTCTGTGCCCCATTTTCATCTCCTAGGATATAGTGCCTACCTCATATGGCAGTCATGAGACTCCTGTAAGGTTCAATAAATTTATTGTCATTTCTCCCATTTTATGAGAGGAGAAATTAAGACTCGGATATCGGTACTGGTTACTTTTTACTTAGTAAGTGGCAGAACTAACTAAGACATATATCTGATATAGTCATAGTCCTCTTTTATATGCCAGCTGTTGTTCGTGGTCAGAGAAATTAATCCACACTGATAGGAGATCAGAAACCATATACAGCAACACTGGGCAGTGTGTATGTGTAGTAGCAGGTGGGTAAGAGTGCTCCTGGATGTGGACTTTGGCTCAGGGATACCCAGCCTTGGATTTCCAGGAGATACACCCAGGTTCTTTCTACAGACCGATCTTGCCAAGAAAGGACTATTTTGGATTCCTTACTGCTCCCTGGTGGTAACAGGTCCCTATGAGGCTCTTTCCCTGAGAGATCAAAGTGGGAGGCTATTTTGAAATTGGCTCTCTAAATTAATGAAGAAGTTTGAACTTTTTGTTTCTCTATTTTAGCCTTCCAGGCACCTCTGGACCAACAGCCTAAATTAGTTCTCGGTTTTGTCCCTTTATAAATTAATAAATAGCTTACTAACTGCTTGACCCCAGTAAGTTACCAGCCTCTTGGGGATGTTCCATCTGTAAAATCAGCATTTCAGTTCCACTCAGAGAACATGATCTATTCCAGTCTATTCATTCTTATTTTCAGCAGACAAACCACAAGGTGGCTCTACAAGAGTTTGTCCTCCTGTTTTCTCCCCAAGCGATGGAAGAGTAGGTCAGAGGAATTGTGGTATGTGCAGGTTGACTCAGAGCAAAGCTAAAAGTTATTCTATCTGCATGTTGTGTTTCCAACATGGCCAGCCTCAGTACTCAGACCTGAGACCTCAGCATAATTCACATGTATGTGTGCCTTTTCCTTCTTATATGGAAAATAGAGACAAAATTCGCTGAAACTTCCTTAAAGGGCACCCTGAGAATTCAGATTAGCTAGTGGGTAGGATTAAGATTTATTTTTATAATTAAGTTAAATTTGAGGGTGAGGCTATCATGGATTCACATAAAACTTAGAAGACATAATACAGAGGGCTACCATGTGCCTTTCACCCACTTTCCCCCAGTGACAGCATTTTGTAAAACTATAGCACAATATCACAACCAGGATGTTGACATTTATACCATCAGGACACCCAATACTTCTGTCACCATAAGGATCTCTCATGTTGCTTCTTTATAGCTACACTCATGCCCCCATCTTTAACCACTGATAAGCACTAATCTGTTCTCCATCTCTATAATTTTGTCATTTTAAGAATATTATAGTGCTTACTTCAGCAGCACATCTATTAAAATTGGAATGATACAGAGATTATTAGTATGTGCAAAAATGACACATAAATTCCTGAAGTGTTCCATATTTTTTTAAAAAAAGAATGTTGTATATCTTGCTATTTGCAGTAACATGGTTAGAGCTAGAGAGTATTATGCTAAGTGAACTAAGTCACAGAAAGACAAATGCCATATGATTTCACTCATATGAGGAATTTAAGAAACCAAATGAATAAAAGGAAAAAGAGAAAGGCAAACCAAGAAACAGACTCTTAATTATAAAAAACACACTGATGGTCATCAGAGGGGAGTTGGGTGGAGGGATGGGCGAAATAGGTGATGGGGGTTAAGGAAGCACTTGTGATGAGCACTGGGTGTTGTATGGAAGTGTTGAGTCACTATATTGTACTCCTGAAACTAATATTACACTGTATGTTAACTAATTGGAACTTGGATAAAAACCTTTAAAAAATAACCAAAAATATTATACAAGTAGATTCATACAGTATGTAATACTTTAGGTTTGGATTTTTTCACTTAGCATAATTCTCTGCAAATGCACCCAAGCTGTGTGTGCAATGGCTGGTATTTCATTGGATGGATGTACTGGTTTGTCTTACTATTTACTTGTTCAAGGAAATTCAGGCCATTTCCAGTTTTGATCTACTGTGAATGTTAAGTTATTTTGATTTTGAACTATTGAGAATAAAGTTGCTATGAGCATTTATTTACAGGTTTTTGTGTAAATGTGAATTTTCATTTCTCTGGAAAAAGAAGGCCCAAAAGTGCAATTGCTAGGTTGTATAGTAGTGTCTTTTAATCAATGGGTCCATTTCATCTAAGTTTTCAAATTTATATGTATAGAATTATTGGTAGTATTCTTATCTTTTTAATACCTGCAGGATCCCCTGTTTCATTCCTGATATCAATAATTTGTATCTTCCTCATTTTTCTTTGTCAGTCCAGTTAGAGCTTGGTCAATTATATTGACTTTTTGATCAGCTCTTTATTTCATTGATTTTCTTTGTTTTTGTTTTCTACTTCATTGATTACTGCTCATTACTATTTATTTACCTACTTACTTTAAACTTATTTTGCTATTCTTTAACTAAGTTCTTGATATGTAATGTAGATAATAAATTGAGACTTTCTTTTTTCCTAATATGTTCATTTAGTGCTATAAATTTCCCTCTCAGCATGACTTTAGCTGTGTCCCACAATCTATTATATGCTGCATCTTCATTTGGTTAATATTTTTTTTACTTTTTCCTTGAAACTTCCTCTTTTACCTTGGATTATTTAGACATGTGTTGTTTTGTTTTTCAAGTGTTTGGATTGTCCTATTCTTTTTTTAAAATTATTTTTTAAATTGTTTATTTAAATTCAATTTAGTTAATATATACTGTATTATTAGTTTCAGGGGTAGAATTTAGTGATTCAGCAGTTGCACATAACACCCAGTGCTCAGTACATCAACTGCCCTTCTTAATGTCCATCACTCAATTACCTTCTTGCCCCACCCACCACCCCTCCAGCAACTTTCAATTTGTTTCCTAGAATTAAGTATCTCTTATGTTTTGCCTCCCCCTCTATTTTCATATTATTTTATTTTTCCTTGCTTTCTCCTGTTTATCTGTTTTGTTCCTTAACTTCCAAATATGAGTGAAACCATGAGATATTTGTCTTTCTCTAACTTATTTTGCTTGGCACAATACCCCCTAGTTCTATCCACATCCTTGCAAGTGGCAAGATTTCATTCTTTTTTGATGGCTGAGCAATATTCCATTGTTGAAGTGACTGTCTTTTTCCAATGGATATTCTTCCCTGCTTTGTCAAAAATTAGATGAACAAAGAATTGAGGGCCAATTTCTGGGTTCTCTATTCTGTTCCATTGATCTATGTGTCTGTTTTAATGCCGGTACCATACTGTCTTGATGATCACAACTTTGTAATATAGTCTAAAGTCTGGCATTGTGATGCCTCCTGCTTTGGTTTTCTTTTTCAGGATTACTTTGGCTATTTGGGTTCTTTAAAGGTACAATACAAATTTTAGGATTGTTTGTTATGAGTGTTCTATAGTTTTCAGAATACAGATCTGTTACCACTTTGGTTAGGTTTATTCCTAGCTATCTTATGGGTTTTGGTGCAACTGTAAATGGGATTGATTCCTTAATTTCTCTTTCTTCAGTCTCAGTGTATAGAAATGCAACTGATTTCTGGGCAGTGATTTTTGTATACTGCCACTTTACTGAATTGCTGTATGAGTTCTAGCAATCTTGGGGTGGAGTCTTTTGGGTTTTCTATATATAGTATCATGTCATCTTTGAAAAGGAGAGTTTGATTTCTTCTTTGCCAATGTGAATACCTTTTATTTCTTTTTGTTCTCTGATTGCTGAGGCTAGGACTTCTGGTACTATGCTGAACAACAGTGGTGAGAGTGGGCATCCCTGTCATGTTCCTGATCTTAGGGGAAAAGCTCTTATTTATTTCCTTGTTGAGGATAATATTCACTGTGGGTTTTTCATATATGCTTTTTATGATATTGAGGTAAATTCCCTCTATCTCTACACTGCAGAGAGTTTTTTTTTATTTTTTTAATTTATTTATGATAGTCACACAGAGAGAGAGAGAGAGAGGTAGAGACATAGGCAGAGGGAGAAGCAGGCTCCATGCACCGGGAGCCCGATGTGGGATTCGATCCCGGGTCTCCAGGATCGCGCCCTGGGCCAAAGGCAGGCGCGCTAAACTGCTGCGCCACCCAGGGATCCCTGCAGAGAGTTTTTATGAAGAAAGGATGCTGTATTTTGTCAAATGCTTTTTTCTGCATCTATTGAGAGGATCATATGGTTCTTGTCCTTTCCTTTAACTAATGTGATGTGTCACATTGATTGTTTTATGGATATTAAACAACTCTTGAAGCCCAGGAATAAATCTTCCTTGGTCATGTTGAATAATCCCCTTAATGTACTGTTGGATCCTATTGGCTAGGATCTTAGTGAGAACTTTTGCATCCATGTTCATCAGGGATATTGGTCTGTAATTCTCCCTTTTGGTGGGGTCTTTGTCTGGTTTTGGGATTAAGGTAATGTTGGCCTCATAGAATGAATTCGGGAGTTTTTCTTCCATTTCTATTTTTTTTGGAACCGTTTCAGAAGAATAGATATTAATTCTTCTTTAAATGTTTGGTTGAGGGATCCCTGGGTGGCTCAATGGTTTAAAGCCTGCCTTCGGCCCAGAGGTGATCCTGGAGTCCCAGGATCAAGTCCCACATCAGGCTCCCTGCATGGAGCCTACTTCTCCCTCTGCCTGTGTCTCTGCTCTCTCTCTTGCCCTCTCTCTCTCTTTCTCTGTATCTCTTGTGAATAAATAAATAAAAATCTTTAAAAAAATAAATGTTTGGTTGAATTCCCTTGGGAAGCCATCCAGCCCTGGAGTCTTGTTTGTTGGGAGATTTTTGATTACTGCTTCAATTTGATTGCTGGTTATGAGTCTTTTCAGGTGTTCTATTCCTTCCTGTTTCCATTTGGTACTTTACATGCTTCTGTTTCTTCCAGATTGCCAAATTTGTTGGCATATAATTGCTCATAGTATTCTCTTATAATTGTTTGTGTTTCTTCAGTGTTGGTTGTGATCTCTCTTCTTTCATTCATGAGATTTTATTTATTTGGGTCCTTCATCTTATCTTGTTGATAAGTCTGGCTAGGGGTTTATTGACCTTATTAATTTTTTCGAAGAACTAGCTCCTAGTTGCATTGATCTGTTCTTCTGGGTCTTTTTTACTTCTATGTCACTGATTTGTGTTCTAATCTTTATTATTTCTTTTCTCCTGCTGGATTTAGGCTTTCTTTGCTGTTCTTTTTCCATCTCCTTTAGGTGTAAGATGAGGTTGTGTGGTTGAAACCTTTCTTGTTTCATGATAAAGGCCTGTATTGCTATATACTTCCCTTTTAAGACTACCTTTGCTGCATTCCAAAGGTTTTGAACTTTTGTGTTTTCATTTTCATTTGCTTCTGTGTATTTTTTCCTTCCATTTATTTTTTAATTCTTCTTTAATTTCCTGGCTGACCCATTCATTCTTTGGTAGGATGCTCTTTTACCTCCATGTATTTCTGGTCCTTCCAACATTTTCTTCTGATTTCAAGTTTTAAAGCATTGTGGTCTGAAAATATACATGGTACGATCTCAGTCTTTTTTGGTTCTGACCTGATTTGTGATCCAGTATGGGATCTGTTCTGGAGAATGTTCCATGTGCACTTGAGAAGAATGTGTATTCTGTTACTTTAGGATGAAATATTCTGAACATATCTGTGAAGTCCATTTGGTCCAGTGTGTCTTTCAAAACCCTTGTTTCCTTGTTAATCTTTTGCTTACATGATCTGTGCATTGCTGGGAGTGGGGTGTTTAAGTCCCCTACTGTTATTGTATTATTATCAACAAGTTTCTTTACTGTTGTTATTAATTGGCTTATATATTTGATTGTCTCACGTTGGGGGCATACATAGTTACATTGTTAGATTTTCTTTTTTTAAAGATTTTATTTATTGATTGATGAGAGACACACAGAGAGGCAGAGACACAGGCAGAGGGATGAGCAGGTTCCCAGCAGGGAGCCTGATGCAGGACTTAATTCCAAGATCCCCAGAATCACATGACCTGAGCCAAAGGCAGACACTCAACCACTGAGTCACCCAGGTACCCCAACTGTTAGATTTTCTTGTTGGATATACCCTCTTATGATATAGTATTCTTCACCCCTTATTACAGTCTTTGGTTTAAAATCTAGTTTGTCTGATATAAGGATGGCTACTCCAGCTTTCTTTTGATGTCCATTAGCATGATACATAGTTCTCCACACCCTCACTTTCAGGCTGAAGGTGTCTTTGGATCTAAAATCAGTTTCTTTTAGACAGCATATTGATAGATCTCATTTTTTAAATCCAATCTGATACCCTGTGTCTTTTATTTGGTGTATTTAGTCCATTTCCATTCAGAGTAACTATTGAAAGATATGAATTTAGTGCCATTGTATTACCTGTAAATTTACTATTTCTATAGATTATCTCTGTTCTTTTCTGGTCTTTGTTACTTTTGGGCTCTCTCTTCACTCAAAATATCCTCTTTAATATTTCTTGCAGGGGCTGGTTTAGCATTCACAAATTCCTTTTGTTTTTGCTTATCTTGGAGACTCTTCATCTCTCCTTCTATATTCTGAATGACAGCCTTGCTGGATAAAGTATTCTTGGCTGCATATTAGTATTTGATACATTGAATTTATCATGCCAGTCCTTTCTGGCCTACCAGGTCTCTGTAGACAGGTGTGCTACTAGCCTTAGGTGTCTACCTTTGTAGATTAAGGACCCCTTGTCCCCAGCTGCTTTCAGGATTTTCTCTTTATCTTTGAAATGTGGCAGTTTCACTATTACATGTTGTGGTGTTGACCTATTTTTATTGATTTTGTTCTCTGTGCCTCCTAGATTTGAATGCCTGTTTCCTTCCCCAGGGTAGGGAAGTTCTCTGCTATAATATGTTCAGATAAACCTCTGCCCCTGTCTTGCCCTCTCTTCATCTTCTGGGACACCTATTTGAATATTATCTCACTTTATGATGTCATTTTCTTGAAGTCTCCTTTCATGATCAAGTAGTTGATTTTCTTTTTCTCATCTTCTTTATTCTCCATCATTTTGTTTTCTATGTATCGCTTACTTTTCTGCCTTGTTTATCCTTGTTAGAACCTCCATTTTTTTTTTTTTTGCATCTCAGTAATGACATTTCAGCCTGACTAAACCTCCAACTTTGTTCTTTTTTTTTTTTTTTCAAGATTGTTTAGCTATTTGGAGTCCCTTGATAGTTCATAGAAATTTTAGAATAGTTTTTTCTATTTCTTCAAAAAGAAGTCATCGGGTTTTGATAGGAAAACCCAATCAGGATAGGATTGGGTTTTATTTGTATCTGGAGATCATTTTAGGTAGTTTTGTCATCTTAAGGATATTCAGGCTTCTATGAAGATAATATGTCATTTATTGGCACCTTCTTTAATTTCTTTCAGCAGTGTTATATAGTTTTCACTGTACTAAACTTTCATTCCATTGGTCAAGCTTATTCCTAAGTATTTTAATCTTTTTCTTGATATTTTAAATAGAATTGTTTCCTTAGTTTTGTTTTGGATTTTTCGTTATTAGTGCATAGAAATGCAATTGAGTTTTTTGTGTTTATTTTGTATCCCACAATATTGGTTTATTTTTTGTTGAATTGCTAATTTGTTTATTAGTGTTAACGATTGTGTGTGTGTGCATGTGTATTTGGAATATATAAGTCGTATTATGTGTAAACAAAGATAATTTTATTTCTCCCTTTTCAATATTAATCCCTTTTATTTTTTCTTCTTGCCGATTTGCTCTTGCAGGGATTTCCAGGACTATGTTGAATAGAAGATGTAGAAAATGGGAATCTCTATTTTGTTTCTATCTTGGGGGAAATAATTTTAATCTTTGACCACTGAGTATGATGTTACATCTGGGTTTTTCACATCATCTTTAGGAAGTTTCCTTATATTCCTGGTTTATTGAGTTTGTTTTATTTTTTTATGAAGAAGGGATATTGAATTTTGTCAAATACTCTTTCTGCATTGGTTGAGATGATCATATGTTCTTTCCCCTTCATTCTAATAATTGATTTTACTGAATCAGTTTTCACTTGAATCATTATTATATTCTGGGGATAAATTTCATTTGGTCACGATACACAGTCTTTTTAATATGCTGCTGAATTCACTTGGCTAGTATTTTATTGAAGGTTTTACAACATTTATAAGGACTATTGGTCTGTAGTTCTCTTGTATTGTCTGTCTGGTTTGAGTATCAAGGTACTCCTGGCTTCATAGAATGAGTTAGGATGTGTTTCCTCCTCTTCAGTATTTTGAAAAGTTTGAAAAGGATTTGTGTTTATTCTTCTTGAAATGTTTGGTACTCTTCACTAGTAAAGCCATTTTGTTTTAGCTTTTTGTTGTTGTTAGAAGGTTGTGACTACTGATTTAATCTCTTTACTAGTTATAAGTCTACTCAGATGTTTTACTTTTCTTGATTCAGTTTTGGTGCATTGTGTGTTTTTAGGAATTTGCTTCATTTAGTTTAACTAATATGTTAATATTAAAAATCACATTCTTTTTATTTCTGTAACCTCAGTAGTAGTGTTTTGTTTTTATTTCTGATTTTAGTAATATGAATCTTAATCCCTCTGCCAGTTTTGGGTTTAATTTGCTTTTCTTTTTCTTAAGACATGAAATTAGGTTATTGACTTAATACTTTTTTTCATGTGTACATTTATAGCTATAAATTCCCTTCATATCATTGCTTTCTCTATATCTCATAGATTTTGGCATTTTGTGTTTTTGCTTTCATTTGTCTCAATGTACACAGATCATTCTCAACTTAAAATAGGGTTATATCCCAATAAACCCATCATAAGCTGAAAGTATAATAATTTAAATGGAAGAAGATTTTTGTGAATGACATATTCAACAAAGGGTTAGTATCCAAAATACATGAAGAGCTTATAAAATTCAACACCCAAAACCCAAATAATCCAATTGAAAAATGGGAAGAAGACATGAACAGACACTTTTCCAAAGAAGATATACAGATGATCACAGATACATGAGAAGATGCTCAACATCACTTATCATCAGGGAAATGCAAATCAGAACTACAATGAGATATATCTTCACATCTGTCAGAATGGCTTAAAATTAACAACACAAGAAACAACAGGTAATGGCAAGGAGAAAGGAGAATGCTCTTCTTGCCCTGTTGGTGGGAATACAAACTTGTGCACCCACTGTGGAAAACAGTATGGAGGTTCCTCAAACATTAAAAAATAGAGCTACCTTATGATCCAGAAATTACACTACTGGGTGTTTACCCAAAGAATACAAGAACACTCAAAGGATACATACATCCCTATGTTTATACCAACATTATTTACAATAGCTAAGCTATAGAAGCAGCCAAGTGCCCATTGATTGATGAATGGATAAAGATGTTATGATATATACATGTATACATATATATACACACACACATGTATACATGCACACATACACATTGGAAAATTATTCAGCCATAAAAACGAATGAAATCTTACCATTTGCAACAACATGGATGAAGTTAGAGAGTATACTGCTAAGCAAAATAAGTCAAAGAAAGATAAATACCATATGATTTCACTCAAATGTGGAATTTGAGAAAAAAAGTGAGGAGGAAAATTTAAGAGAGAGAGAGAGAAATCAAGAAACAGACCCTTAATTATAGAGAACAAACTGATAGTTACCAGAGGGGAGAGGTAGGGGGATGGGTTAAATAAGTAATGAAGATTAAGGAGTGCACTTGTCATGATGAGCACACAGGGTGATGTATGGAAGTGTTGAATTGTACACCTGAAAGTAATAAAATACTATATGTTAACTAACTAGAATTAAAATTAAAACTTTTAAAAAACAAAGGAAGTACCATAATTCAAAAAGACATTTAATATACCTAACCTACTGAGCATTGTAGCTTAGCCTAGACTACCTTAAATATGCTTAGAACACTTACATTAGTGTACATTTAGGCAAAATCATCTAACATAAAGTCTCTTTTATAACAAAGTGTCGAATATCTCATATAATTTCTTGATCACTTAACTGAAAATGAAAACCATAGTTGTATGGGTACAGAATGTTTGTAATTATATTGGTTGTTTACCTTCATGATCACAGGGCTGACTGGGAGCTGTGACTGGGTGCCACTCTCCAGCATCACAAGAGTATTAATAGTATCACATATAATGAGCTCAAGAAAAGATCAAAATTCAAACATCAAAGCATGGTTTCCACTGACTGCATATCACTTTTGCACTATCATACACTTGAAAAATTATAAGTTGAACCATTATAAGTGGAGACTGCTTGTGTTCTCTAATTTCCCTTCTGATTTCTTCTTTGACCCATTGGTTAAGAATGTGTTGTTTAGGGGCACCTGGGTGGCTCGGTTAGTTAAACATCGGTCTTTAGCTCAGGTCATGATCTAGGGGTCCTGGGATCAAGCCCCTGCTTCTCCATCACTATGCTCATGCTCTCTATCTCTCTCAAATAAATAATATAAACAATATAAATAATATTAATAAATAAATAAAATCTAAAAAGAAAAAAGAATGTGTTGTTTAATTTCCCCATATTTGTAAATCTAGTTGTTATTGATTTTTATCTACTGTGATAGACATGAATATTTTTTATGATTGAAAACTTTTAAAATGTATTGACTCATTTTGTGATATTACATACAGTCCATCTTGGAGAATTTTCTATGTGCACTTGAAAAAATACGTATTCTGCTGTTCTTGGATGTTCAGTATATTTCTGTTATGTTTAATTAGTCTATGGTTTTGTTCAAGTCCTCTATTTCCTTATTGATCTCCCATTGGTTCTACCATATTAAAAGTGATGTTTTGAAGTCTTCATTATTCAATGTCCCCATTTCTCCCTTCAAATCTATAATGTCTGCTTCATAGATTTAGGGTCCTGATACTTGATGCATATATGTTAAAACTGTTATATTTTCTTGGTGGATTGATCCTTTTATCAATCTCTAATATTTTTGTTTTTGTAGCAGTGCTTTACTTAAAGTCTATTTTATCTAAATTAGTAGTCACCTTAGCTCTCCTTTGGTTAGTATTTGCATGGAATACATTTTTCCATCCTTTCACATTCACCCTATTTGTGACTTTCAGTCTTAGTGAGTCTCTTGTAGACATCATACAGTTGGATTATGGAGTTATTGTTGTTTTTTAACCAATTTTGCCATTCAGTGCCTCTTGATTGGAAAGTCTATGCCATTACATTTAAATTTCTGACAAGGAGAGTCTTACTTTTGCCATTTTGATATTTATTTTCTGTATGTCTTGTAACCTTTTTGTTTTTCATTTCCTTCATTACTTTTTTTGTGTTTAATTCCTTTTTTTATAGTGACACATTTTGATTCCCTTCTCATTTCCATTTGTGGCTACTTTATGGACATTTTCTGTATGGCTAAATGGAGATTACCTATAATACCCTATAGTTATATTTATCTAATTTGGACTGACTCCAGTAGTGCTCTCTCTACCCTCTTTATGTTTTGGTGTCACAAATTACATATTTATACATTGTGTGTCTGGTAATATTGATTTTAACTATTTTTATGCTTTTGTCTTTTAAACTCGTAGAAAATTAAAATACAAATTACAAACTAGGATTACAATAATACTGTTACACTCATATGTTTACCTTTATTGGAGATCTTTATATCTTCTTGTGCTTTCTTTTTTAAGATTTCATTTATTTATTCATGAGAGACATAGAGAGAGAGGCAGAGACATAGGCAGAGGGAGAAGCAGGCTCTGTGCAGGGAGCCCGATGCAGAACTCTATCCCGGGACTCCAGGATCACGCCCTGAGCCAAAGGCAGATGCTCAACTGCTGAGCCACCCAGGCATCCCTCTTCATGTGATTTTGGGTTATTGTATAGTTTCCTCTTATTTTAACCTGAAGCACTCTGTTAATTATTTCTGTAAGATATGTCTAGCAGTATTGAAGTCCATCAATTTTTTATATAAGTATGCCTAATTTCTCCCTCACTTGTGAAGTTCAACTTTGCCATATATAAAATTATTCATTTATAGTGTCTTTCTTTCAACACTTTAAATATACTGTCTCTGGTCCAGAGTCTCTGTAAATGGCTGATAATCTTTTTTGTTTGTTTGTTTTTTTAAATGGCTGATAATCTTATTAGAAGTCTTTGGTACATGATAAATCACTTCTCCCTTGCTGCTTTCAAGATTCTTTATAATTGACTTTCAACAATTTGATTATAGTTTGTCTTAATGTGGGTCTCTTTATGTTTAAACTACTTGGAGTTTACTGAGCTTTTAAGATTTATAGATTCAGATGCTTCATCAAATTTGGAAAGTATGGCCATTATTTTTTCAAATAATATTTCTTTCTCTTTTTCTTTGTATTCTCCTCCTGGGACTCTCAAAATGTGTGTGTTGTCCCACAAATGATGGTGTCTCACAAATCCTGTAGGCTCTGTTTATTTTTCTTAATTCTTTTTTGTTTGTGCCCTTAAGATTCAATAATTTCAAGCATTCTATCTTTATGTTCACTGATTCTTCTGTTTGCTTAACTGTGCAGATCAACTTCTTTTGTGAATTTTTTATCCCAGGTATTGTATTTTTCAGCTCCATAATTTTGTTTGGGTCATTTTTGTAATTTCTATTTCTTTATCGATATTCTAATTTTGTTTACATATTGCTTTCCTGATTTCCTTTATTTCTTTGGCTATGTTTTCCCTTATTTCAGAGTGTAGTTAAGCCTTTTGTTTAGTAAAATTGATGCTTGGGATTCCTCAAGGATAGTGTCTTTCAATGCATTTTCTTCCTTTGAATGAACCAGTTTCTATGTATGCCTTGTGATTTTTGGTCAAAGTTGGGCATTTGGTTATTATAATGTAGTAATTCTAGAAATCAGATTTCTGCCTCTTCTCATGATTTGCTTTTTTTTTTCTTTTGAGACTTTTCCAAACTACTTTTGAAAGTCCAATGTGCTAAACTGAGTGGAACTGTTGAGAACTCAGATTTAATTTTACCCTCCTTATAAAATAATATGGTGGCTAGCAAACATTTCCTTTTAAGAGTGAGATTGTAAATATTTTTAGGCCTTGTGGGCAATATAATGTCTCTGTCACATGTTCTTCATTTTTACTATAACCCTTTACAAATATAAAAGCCATTCTTAGCTTGTAGGCTGTACAGAAACAGATCATGTGCTAGACTAGATCTACAGGCCATAGTTTGCTGACCACTGAGATAATAAATTAACCTATTACTCCCTCATGGATCCTGGAAGAAGAAATGATGCTCATGGCACAGCAAGCTGGAACAGCATCATGTCTGTGGAAATTCTTGACTTCTTCAAGTCCTATAGAGTCAATACAGAGAGTGCTTTGCAAGCAATGAATTTGTGTCACAATTGATAATCACTGAGCATAGGCAGTCACTTCGTTTATAGCAAGCCTGCTCTTTGTCCTGGAAGGAAACATTATTCCATCTCTCAAAGTTACTTGCTGCAAATACAACCCTGAGAAATGAGATGGATTATTCTTGGATTACTCAGTAACTATGTGCAGAGAAATTTAGGGCCTATTGTGGATTGACTCAATAGTGTTTTCATTCCTCTGTGTTTCAGGTGAATTGAAGAGAATTTAGTAGGTGCCAGGAAATGTACATGGAACTAATGATACAAAGAGAAATAAAACATGGTTCCCATCCTCAGGGAGCTCACAGGCTGTTAACAAGTATTCACAGCATAAACATAAACATTGATCTGACAATAGGTAGACGGTAACCTTTCAGGTATTTTGGGAACACATAAGAGAGAAAGTGGTTTTTGAGTTGGACATTAAAAGATGTTCAGGTTAGGCAGCATGGGGGGGAAGGAATTTTCAGGTAGAGGAATAAGCTTGGACAAAGGTATGTTGAGCAATGCTGAATAGTTGGATATTGCCAAAGTATAATATATATGGGTGAGGTCAATGGGGAGAGAAGTACAGTGAAAAGGAATGATGGAAAAAACTAGCATTTTCTGAGAGTTAATTTATCTAATCCTCAGAGCCTATCAGGTAAGATTGAGCACCAACTGCACAGAGTTTCTTAACACAGGCTTTAAATACACTATTGCATTTACTTCTCATAACTACCTGAATGGCCTTTTGAAAAATGAGAAACTTGAGACTTAATAATTTGTTCAGGGTTATGGCTGGTGGCACATCTAGGATTTGAATCTGGATTGGCTAGATCCCATAACATGTGCTCTTCAGCACAGCCCTCTGTTGCCTCAGAAACTAAGACTCTGGAAGAAAAATGTATAATTTTCTGAATTTATCCAGAAATTGTGAAACATTGATGGGTGGAACTGGGATTTGTATATATGTTTATCTGCCAGCAAAACTAGTTCTGCCTTAGATTATGGGTCTTTAAGTCAACAAGTTTCCACATAATTGAAGGAATTAACTAACAATAGAAGGCAATAGCTTGCATTGGAGATATGAAAGCAGACCAGGAACAGTGATAGAAGTAAAAGAAAACCCCAAACTCCCTCTTCCATTTGAGTTACCTATTCGTAACTCCTTCCAAGAAAAGGTACAAGTTCTACCAGTGGAAGGCAACACAGCATAGCAGTCAAGACCATAGGCTTTATGATATGAGCTGCTCACCTTCACTAAATAGTTGTGGGGAATTAGGCAGATTGCTTACTTGCTCCAATTCTCATTTTCCTCCTTTGATAAATGAGTTGTGAAGATAAAATAAAATAGTACTTGTAAAGCACTAAACACAGAGCTTGACACAAAGAATTTTCTAGAAGTATATTGAAATTGCCAAGAATTAGGACAAGATTGGCATTGGGGAGAGTTAGTGGTAAGTTAGGAACCAAAATCTTAAAGGGATAAGGGCATGTAAAATAGACATATATTGCTTCAGTAAAAGTAGTTGTGGGCAGCACAGTCCAGATATATGATATTCAAGGTTAAGTGACTTTTTGCTTTACTGGTTTGGAATTCATCAAACTGAGAGACTACAGTTGTGCATGAGTTGTCTTTGGAAGGTATCCTCTTTTCCAAGGCTTTTGCCATAGTGAATGCTACAGAGATTCTGAAGAGGGAGAGGTAATTATGGGTCAGAGTCTCTACACTTGGAGGGTGGCCCTTGAGTGGAGGTGGGTTGGAGATAAGAAGAAAAAGTGATGCAGAGTACAAGTGGTGAGAGTCTGCATGGGGAGAGTCTGCTTGGAGCAGGTGTGCTGTAAGAGAGCTACCTGGGCCAAAAGGGGTTGGTTTGAGGCCAAGGCTGAGCTAGCCGGCAAAAGAAACACCCTCTTCTCTGGTTTGTCCAGGTAGCTGGTACACAGGTAGGATCCATGGGAGTCAGGAGTGACTAGGGTGGAGGGGTCAAAGATAGCATTATGAGTTGAATATAGAGAATGGCCAGTGAGAAGGAGAGCTCACTGCCCAGCCCAAAGAGGAGATCATTCATGACAGAATGGGCAGAGGTAGTAAGTGGTCAGGCCAGGCCTTAGGAGGAGAGGGTTGTCCCCTCATCCTCAGTCCTCTTATTGCTTCTTGTCCTTAGATCTGCAGCTTGCTCCCAGAGGTTTCCAATTCCAAGACAAAATGCCACTAATACAGAACAAGGGAATGATATCTCACATGCATGCTCTCCCACAGGTATTCACATTTTAAACAAAATCGGATAGAAAATTAAATTTCTGCTGGCGCAACCAAGAGGGCCATGTTCCTTAGGAGCATAGGGATTAATAGTCCTGATTTCTCAGGTTGCACTGCATGGAGAAGCTCCTCCTCCACCCACATTATTTGCCAGGGTCCCCACAGTGGGGTTGGGGGAGGTCTTAAATAGGGCTAGACATTCTACCTGGGACTTTTGTTTTTCTATATTTTAGTTTATGTTTTATTTTAATTTATTTTGGGCTTGCTTTAAAAGACTTGGCTTCCCTCTTCAGCCCAAGGTTTCATTACCTAACTGCCTCTCACCCCACAAGGTGGTAAACACTTCTTTTACTCCTTCTCTACCTCCAACTCTAAGAGTCATTTTTCCAGGATACCATTGAGAAATTAAGATCTTTCAAGAGCAAGATGCTAGAACCTTTATGCTTTCCCTGATGGCTGCCTGTGTTCATGCCTCAGAATTGTCTGGTGCATGTCTGTCTTCTCTATAAGATTTGAGTGAGATTTCAGGATTGAACTGATTTGAGATTTCAGAAATCTCATTCATTTTTGTGTTGCCAATGCCTAGACAGCTAATATTTGTTGCACTGAAATGAGGTAGATACGGCGTTCAAAAAGGAGGCTTATGGGACTTGGGGCTGGGGGCTCCCTGTGTTTTCTCTGTTTTCCTGTTGATTCAAAACACATTCAGGTGAGTAGGCACTCCCTGAATTATGAAAGTGCCCTGAAGTCTTTAGGGATGCCAGAACTCCCTCTTCTATTCTTTGGAATGCTGGAGCAGAATGGTAGGCAGTCACTTAAAATTAAATCTTTTTTCTTATGGGAAAAAAAATGTCCAACTCAAAGATATCATGGATTTTTCAAATGCCTCTTTTCTTCTTCTCTCTCATCGAAAATACTATATTGTAAACTTTTCTAAATTTCCTGCGTGGGTTGATTCAATTCCACTGATTCAGTTCCTTTAATGGTTATTGAGTTATCTCAGTTGTTCAGACCTGGGGAAACCAGAGGCAAGTGTTACTCTCCTGGCTCTAACCCAGTCACAGAGCTGATGGTAGCACCCATGTGTAACTACGGGAGACAGGGATGATCCAGGCAGAGGCAGCATGCTGTGAAATGACTGTGTATCTGGGGCTTCTTCTCTGAGGTGTCTGAAAGAGTGGGCAGTTTGGTTTTCTGAAAGGCCTCAACATCCTAGTTCTCTGCAGGCAGAGGGTGTGGGCTAGCAATGGTTCTGCCGCTAACCATGTGGCTTTGGGTAAATTGGTTAACCTTCTGAGTCTCAGAACCCTCATATTATATATATCCATATTCCACAAAATATGGACTAATAGTGTATGTTTCCAGGATATTCATGAGAATTAAATGAGTTAATTCATGTAAAATCCATAGAATAGTGGGTAGCACACAAATAAGTGTTCAACAAATACTAAGGTTCATTATCACCATCATCATCATCATTGTCATCATTATGTCCCCTTATACTGACATATTACAATGTTATTTTATATTGAGAAGGCAAAAAGTGGTGTAAGAATTTTGAAAATGTTTTGGAAATGTTTTCACTAAATAGTTTAGAAAGGCTTTTTGAAGGAGACAGGAAATGAGCTGAGCGTGGAGAAATGTAAGTAGTGGCAAATGAATAGACAGAAAAGCATTCAGAGAAACTCAGTTTAATTTAGTTAATGGTTAAAGAGCACACTCTGGAACCTGACTACAATTGTTAGATTACTGGTTTTGCCATTTACTAGCTACGTAACATCATGTAAATTACTCAAATTCTCTGTGTCTCAGTGGATTTCTTTGTAAAATGGGGATGTTTATAATACCTACCTGAAAGGTGATTATGATCAAAAGCACATAAAAGCAGTCAAAAGTATTAGCTGACATTATTAACAATGCACCTAATATGCAGTATTTGGCATGAATTTTGTTACTTCAAGGAGTAAAAGGCAGATTGCTTATCTTTTCTGAGCTGTCCATTGTTGGAAGATACAAACCATTTAGCTAGAGAGAACAGGCAACCGTAATACCAGGCAATGTCTCCAAATGCCCATTGTGGTAGAGAGATTCAAGAAATATTCTTGATGAACTAGGATGTGTATACCTGTTTTTCCAGGACCAACTGGAAGTGACTAGGGGTTCTCAAAACCAAGCCCTGCTGCCTCCTATAGAGCAGCATTTGATTGCAGACTGAGGACTGTCCCCAGGATCTGTCCTGACCGGGAAAAGCCTTGGCCTTTCTAGGCCCTCTTCAGTTTTATCAGTAATATGAGGACAAAATCCATCATCTTACAGCACTAGAGAGGAAAATAAGATGAGGTACTAAATTTTTGAAAGTACAAACTTTGTATTGACCAAACCTGGTAATTATGGTTTTGCTTCTTCCTATATTGCTGGATTTGGTATAATGATACTTTGTTTTAGATTTTTGCATTTTTGTTCATATATGAGACTGGTAGGTAATTTTTCAAGCTCATTAGTGTTTTAGGTTTTGATATCAAAGATGTATTAACCCTATAAAATGAACTGACAGATGTTACATTTTTTTAAGATTCTGAAAAAGATTGTATACAATTTTTATTACTCGTTTCTTGAATATTTGGTAAAAATTGCTAGGAAGCTTCCTTTTTAGAAAAAATATTTTAGCACTGATTCAATTCCTTTAATGGTTATTGAGCTATTCACAATTTCTACTTTTTTTTGCTAAGTTATTTTTTTTGCTGTTATTTTTTTCTATGTGGATCTATAATGTGCCCAACATTCTTTGTTGAAAAGACTATCGTTTTCCCAATGAAAAGGCACCAACAAAATGATCTCTTTGTGGGTACACATTGTTTAATTCCTTATCTCTATTTGGTCTCATCAATCTAGCATTCTTACACTGATTGTCTTGCTTACTGTAGCTTTAGTCTTGAAAGTCTGGAAATCAGCCTGTATAGTACCCTAGATTTGTTTCCTGTTTTCAAGATTGTTTTAGCTATTCCAGAAAAGTGCATTTCTGTGTAAATTTCAGAATCACATTATAGTTTCTACAAAAAGCCTGCTAGAATCCTGATTGGTACTACATTTACCATACAGAACAATTTAGGAAAAACTGACACCTTAACAATGTTGAGTCCAGTTTTGTTAAATTATATTTTCTGAGAATGTGCAGTTTCATTTAACTGTTCAAAGTAATTGGCTTTTTCTCCATCAACCTTCTTAGTAATGTTTGTTTTTTTTTAAAACAACTTTATTTTTTTATTTGTTTATGATAGGCACACAGTGAGAGAGAGAGGCAGAGACATAGGCAGAGGGAGAAGCAGGCTCCATGCACTGGGAGCCTGACATGGGATTCGATCCTGGGTCTCCAGGATCGCGCCCTGGGCCAAAGGCAGGCGCTAAACCGCTGTGCCACCCAGGGATCCCCTTAGTAATGTTTTTAAAGGCCTGCAACATATATAATGGTACCATCTTTTTCATTCCTCATATTTATTATGTGCGTCTCCACTTCTCCCTTAACCAGTCTTTTCAAAAGTTTGTGGCTGCATTAAGGTATTCCTGGTTTCTATAACAACAACCAACAATGTGATATTTCAGAAGTTTATTTCTCCAAATAGGTGCTCTTAGTCAGCAGTGGCTGTCCTCTAAGTGATGACTCAAGGATGCTAGACCTTTTCTATCTTTGGCTCTGTCATCTTCACAATGAGGTTTCCAAGGCTGTCTTGCTTGCCTATACCATGCTAGGAAAGTGTATGGAAGGCCACACGTTGGAGGGCTCAACAGGCAGGGTGAGAATGGTGTGTGTCACTGTTGCTCATGTTCCACAACTGGAACTGTTACACGGCCACAACCATTTAGGGGCATTGGGAAATGTTATGGAGGGGTGTGCCCAGAAAGAAGAAGAATAGGTTTCTATAGCTATCCCGTATAATCTATAAAGATTTTTATTAGTCTTAAACTTAAAAAAAACAAACTCTTCCTTTACTGGTCTTCTCTGTTATTTTATTAATTGCTTCTCTGTATTTTCTTAATTGTTGCTCTTCGCCTTTTATATTCTTCCTTATACTTAATTTGGCTTTATTTTTCTGTTCACTTTCTAACTTCTTAAAAGAGATGCTTAATTTATTAATGACAGGGTTTTCTTTTCTAGTGTTTGGTTTTCTTTCCAGAATTTAGGACTATCAATTGTTCCCCTAAGTAATGCTTTAGCAGTATCCCACAAGTTTTCATTGAGGGTATTTTAAGAATCATTCAGTTCAAAATATCTGATTTCCATCTATATTTCATCTCCAATGCATGGGTATTGTATATTGTTACTTAATTTCTAAATATATGGAGATGTGCCTTTGCTGATTTCTACTTGAAATGCACAGAATTATTTCAGTCTTTTGAATTGTGTTATTTTTCTCTACTTTTTTTTATAAGTTGCACATTCTGTTTCCATTTCTCTTAATATTTGCCCAGAACTTATAATATGTATTTTTAACTTAACCAAATTATAGTGAATCAATTCCTTTATCTTCCTCATGGATAATATAATGATCTCAAAACACCTTAACCTTATAATTTTCCTAATTTCTTTAATATTCTGTATTTTATGTCTGTTTTCTACCTCTACTAGATATTATTATTTTATATAGTCCATGTGCATTTTTATTTGCCTACTTATGTACTACTTTTTTACCTTCAATTTTTTTTTTGTCTATCTGGAATTACTCTCCTTCTGTCAGAAACTCATCGTTTAGATGTTCCTTAATGAGAGTCTACTAGGAGTGAATTTTTCTCAGCATTTTGTTTTGGACTTATTATTAAAATGGGTTTCACTGGAAACATATCATTCTAGTTGGGCAGCTATTTTCTTTCAGCATATTGAAGACCTTCCATTCTATTCTGACTTCTGTTTTTTCTCTTATAAGTCTAATATTTTACAATTAGAATTTCCCCCTCTTGCTCCTATTTTTAATAATAAATTTAAATATTAATGGTGTTCAATTTGCCAACATACAGAATAACACCCAGTGCTCATCCCATCAAGTGCCCCCCTCAGTGCCCGTCACCCAGTCACCTCCACACCCCGCCCTCCTCCCCTTCCACCACCCCTAGTTCGTTACCCAGAGTTAGGAGTCTTTATGTTCTGTCTCCATTTCTGATATTTCCTACCCATTTCTTCTCCCTTCCCTTCTATTCTCTTTCACTATTATTTATATTCCCCAAATGAATGAGAACATATAATGTTTGTCCTACTCCAATTGACTTATTTCACTCAGCATAATACCCTCCATTTCCATCCACGCTGAAGCAAATGGTGGGTATTTGTAGTTTCTAATGGCTGAGGAATATTCCATTGTATACATAAACCACATCTTCTTTATCCATTCATCTTTCGATGGAAACCAAAGCTCCTTCCACAGTTTGGCTATTATGGACATTGCTGCTAGAAATATTGGGGTGCAGGTGTCCTGGGGTTTCATTGCATCTGTATCTTTGGGGTAAATCCCCAACAGTGCAATTGCTGGGTCGTAGGGCAGGTCTATTTTTAACTCTTTGAGGAACCTCAACACAGTTTTCCAGAGTGGCTGCACCAGTTCACATTCCCACCAACAGTGTAAGAGGGTTCCCTTTTCTCTGCATCCTCTCCAACATTTTTGGTCTCCTGCCTTGTTAATTTTCCCCCTTCTCACTGGTGTGAGGTGGTATCTCATTGTAGATTTGATTTGTATTTCCCTGATGGCAAGAGATACATAGCATTTTCTCATGTGCATGTTGGCCATGTCTATGTCTTCCTCTGTGAGATTTTTCTTCATGTGTTTTGCCCATTTCAGGATTGGATTGTTTGTGTCATTGGTGTTGAGTTTAATAAGTCCTTTATAGATCTTGGAAACTAGCCCTTTATCTGATACATCATTTGCAAATATCTTCTCCCATTCTGTAGGTTGTATTTTAGTTTTCTTGACTGTATCCTTTGCTGTGCAAAGGATTCTTATCTTGATAAAGTCCCAATAGTTCATTTTTGCTTTTGTTTCTTTTGCCTCCGTGGATGTATCTTGCAAGAAGTTACTGTGACCGAGTTAAAAAAGGGTGTTGCCTGTCTTCTTCTCTAGGATTTTGATGGAATCTTGTCTCACATTTAGATCTTTCATCCATTTTGAGTTTATCTTTGTGTCTGGTGTAAGAGAGTGGTCTAGTTTCATTCTTCTGCATGTGGCTGTCCAATTTTCCCAGCACCATTTATTGAAGAGACTGTCTTTCTTCCAGTGGATAGTCTTTCCTCCTTTATCGAATATTAGTTGACCATAAAGTTGAGGGTCCACTTCTGGGTTCTCTATTCTGTTCCATTGATCTATGTGTCTGTTTTTGTGCCAGTACCACACTGTCTTGATGACCACAGCTTTGTAGTACACCCTGAAATCTGGCATTGTGATGCCCCCAGATATGGTTTTCTTTTTTAAAATTCCCCTGGCTATTCGGGGTCTTTTCTGATTGCACACAAATCTTAAAATAATTTGTTCTCTCTGAAGAAAGTCCATGGCATTTTGATAGGGATTGTAATAAACATGTAAATTGCCCTGGGTAACTTGACATTTTCACAATATTAATTCTGCCAATCCATGAGCATGGGATATTTTTCCAACTCTTTGTGTGTTCCTCAATTTCTTTCAGAAGTGTTCTATACTTTTTAGGGTATAGATCCTTTAACTCCTTGGTTAGATTTATTCCTAGGGGGATCCCTGGGTGGCGCAGCGGTTTAGTGCCTGCCTTTGGCCCAGGGCGCGATCCTGGAGACCCGGGATCGAATCCCACGTCGGGCTCCGGGTGCATGGAGCCTGCTTCTCCCTCTGCCTCTCTCTCTCTCTCTGTGTATGTGTGTGTGACTATCATAAATAAATAAAAATTAAAAAAAAAAGATTTATTCCTAGGTATCTTATGCTTTTCGGTGCAATTGTAAATGGGATTGACTCCTTAATTTCTCTTTCTTCAGTCTCATTGTTAGTGTATAGAAATGCCACTGACTTATGGGCATTGATTTTGTATCCTGCCATGCTGCCAAATTGCTGTATGAGTTCTAGCAATCTTGGGGTGGAGGCTTTTGGGTTTTGTATGTAGAGTATCATGTCATTGGCAAAGAGGGAGAGTTTGACTTCTTTGCCAGTTTGAATGCCTTTAATGTCTTTTTGTTGTCTGATTGCTGAGGGTAGGACTTCCAGTACTATGTTGAATAGCAGTGGTGAGAGTGGACATCCCTGTCTTGTTCCTGATCTTAGGGGAAAGGCTCCCAGTGCTTCCCCATTGAAAATGATATTTGCTGTGGGCTTTTCATAGATGGCTTTTAAGATGTTGAGGAATGTTCCCTCTATCCCTACACTCTGAAGAGTTTTGATCAGGAATGGGTGCTGTATTTTGTCAAATGGTTTCTCTGCATCTAATGAGAGGATCATATGGTTCTTGGTTTTTCTCTTGCTGATATGATGAATCACATTGATTGTTTTACGAGTGTTGAAGCAGCCTTGTGTCCCGGGGATAAATCCTACTTGGTCATGGTGAATAATATTCTTAATGTATTGTTGGATCCTAATGGCTAGTATCTTGTTGAGAATTTTTGCATCCATGTTCATCAGGGATATTGGTCTGTAATTCTCCTTTTTGGTGGGGTCTTTGGTTTTGGAATTAAGGTGATGCTGGCCTCATAGAACGAATTTGGAAGTACCCCATCTCTTTCTATCTTTCCAAACAGCTTTCTTAGAATAGGTATGGTTTCTTCTTTAAACGTTTGATAGAATTCCCCTGGGAAGCCATCTGGCCCTGGACTTTTGTGTCTTGGGAGGTTTTTGATGACTTCTTCAATTTCCTCCCTGGTTATTGGCCTGTTCAGGTTTTCTATTTCTTCCTGTTCCACTTTTGGTAGTTTGTGGCTTTCCAGGAATGAGTCCATATCTTCTAGATTGCCTAATTTATTGGCGTATAGCTGTTCATAATATGTTTTTAAAATCGTTTGTATTTCCTTGGTGTTGGTAGTGATCTCTCCTTTCTCATTCATGATTTTATTAATTTCAGTCTTCTCTCTCTTCTTTTTAATAAGGCTGGCTAATGGTTTATCTATCTTATTAATTCTTTCAAAGAACCAACTCTTGGTTTTGTTGATCTGTTCCACAGTTCTTCTGGTCTCGATTTCGTTGAGTTTGCTTGAATCTTTATTAACTCTCTTCTTCTGCTGGGTGTAGGATCTATTTGCTGTTTTTTCTCTAGCTCCTTTAGGTGTAAGTTTAGCTTTTGTATTTCAGTTCTTTCCAGTTTTAGGATGGATGCTTGTATTGCGATGTATTTCCCCCTCAGGACTGCTTTTGCTGCACCCCAAAGATTTTGAATGGTTGTATCTTCATTCTCATTAGTTTCCATGAATCTTTTTAATTCTTCCCTAATTTCCTGGTTGACCCTTTCATCTTTTAGCAGGATGGTCCTTAACCTTCACATGTTTGAAGACCTTCCAATCTTCTTGTTGTGATTTAGTTCTAATTTCAAGGCATTATGGTCTGAGAATATGCAGGGGACAATCCCAATCTTTTGGTATCGGTTCAGACGTGATTTATGACCCAGTATGTGGTCTATTCTGGAGAAAGTTCCATGTGCACTTGAGAAGAATGTGTATTCAGTTGAGTTTGGATGTAGAGTTCTGTAGATATCTGTGAAATCCATCTGGTCCAGTGTATCATTTAAAGCTCTCATTTCTTTGAAGATGTTGTGTTTAGAAGACCTATCGAGTGTAGAAAGAGCTAGATTGAAGTCACCAAGTATAAGTGTATTATTATCTGAGTATTTCTTCACTTTGGTTATTAATTGATATATTTGGCAGCTCCCACATTCGGGGCATATATATTGAGGATTGTTAAGTCCTCTTGTTGGATAGATCCTTTAAGTATGATATAGTGTCCCTCTTCATCTCTCACTACAGTCTTCGGGGTAAATTTTAGTTTATATGATAAAAGGATGGCTACCCCTGCTTTCTTTTGAGGACTATTTGAATGGTAAATGGTTCTCCAACCTTTTATTTTCAGGCTGTAGGTGTCTTTCTGTCTAAAATGAGTCTCTTGTAGACAGCAAATAGATGGGTCCTGCTTTTTTATCCAGTCTGACACCCTGCACCTTTTGATGGGGTCATTAAGCCCGTTCACATTCAGAGTTACTATTGAAAGATATGAGTTTAGTGTCATCATGATATCTATTCAGTCCTTGTTTTTGTGGATTGTTCCACTGGACTTCTTCTTAAAGGGGAATTTTAACAGTTCGCCTTAAAATTTCTTGCAGAGCTGGTTTGGAGGTCACATATTCTTTCAGTTCCTGCCTGTCTTGGAAGCCTTGCTGGATAAAGTATTCTTGGTTGCATGTTCTTCTCATTTAGGACCCTGAATATATCTGCCAGCCCTTTCTGGCCTGGCAGGTCTCTGTGGAGAGGTCTGCTGTTACCCTAATACTCCTCCCCATAAAAGTCAGGGATTTCTTGTCTCTTGCTGCTTTAAGGATCTTCTCTTTATCTTTGGAATTTGCAAGCTTAACTATTAAATGTCGAGGTGTTGAACGGTTTTTATTGATTTTAGGGGGGTATCTCTCTATTTCCTGGATCTGCATGCCTGTTTCCCTTCCCAGATTAGGAAAGTTTTCAGCTAGGATTGTTCAAATACATATTCTGGCCCTCTGTCCCTTTCGGCGCCCTCGGGCACTCCAATTAAACGTAGGTTTTTCTTCCTCAGGCTGTCATTTATTTCCCTTAATCTATCCTCATGGTCTTTTAATTGTCTCTTTTTTCCTCAGTTTCCCTCTTTGCCATCAACTTGTCTTCTATGTCACTCACTCGTTCTTCCACCTCGTTATCCCTCGTCGTTAGGACTTCTAGTTTGGATTGCATCTCATTCAACTGATTTTTAATTTCTGCCTGATTGGATCTAAATTCTGCAGTCATGAAGTCTCTTGAGTCCTTTATGCTTTTTTCTAGAGCCACCAGTAGCTGTATAATAGTGCTTCTGAATTGGCTTTCTGACATTGAATTGTAAATCAGATTTTGTATCTCTGTGGGAGAGAGGACTGTTTCTGACTCTTTATTTTGAGGTGAGGTTTTCCTTCTAGTCACTTTGCTCAGTGCAGAGTGGCCAAAAACAAGTTGTATGAGAAAAGGAGATAAAGGGAGGAGAGAAAGAAGGAAAGAAAAGAGAAAAAGAAAAAAGAAAAAAAGAAGAAAAAGAAGAAAAAGAAAGAAAGGAAAAAAAGGTGGGGGAAGGAAACAGAAATCAAAAAGCAAAATAAAAATAAAAATAAAAACCACGGAGGAGTATCCTCTGATTCTGTATACTGTAAGTCCCTTGACTTCCCCTGGAACTGGTCCGTCTAGCTGGTCTTCTGGGGGAGGGGCCTGGTGTGCTGATTTTCAGGTGTTAGCACTTGGGGGAGCTGCTCTGCCCCTGCCTGGTGCAGGGCTCAGTGGGGGCTGTTTACCCCGTGAGGCCCCAGGAGGAACAACCCCAGTGGCGGGGCCAGCTCTGCAGCCCTGGAGTCAGCTGCCGCAGTAGCTCCAGAGCTCTCGGTCTGCAGGGCCTGGAGGCTCCGGGGCGGGGCCGCTGATCTGCTCAGCTCCGGGCAGGAGCCTCCTCGCTGTCCCGGGCCCTCCCGGCCTCTGCCTGTCCCGGGGGATGCCGGATCCTGGGCTGTGTCTGGGCGCCCTGTGCTCCGGAGCCTGTGCTGTTGGATTCGGGCTCCCGCCCCGCAGCCCCCTCTGCGGAGCCGCCGCCCGAGCCCCTCCGAGCTGCTCCGGGTCCCGCCGTGGCGCTGCAGCCCTTAGGGAGCTCGGCGCACTCTCCGGGGCGCAGGTGTCTGTTAGTGTCCCAGGGAGCCCGAGGGCATCCCCACCCTCCTGGGGTCCTGCTCCAACTCCCTGCGAGGCCTTTCTGCCCGGGAAGGTTGGTGCAGCTCCTGCTTCTCCAGGACGGGGCTCTCCTGTCCTCGGGACCCTCACCCCGGCCTCAGCCCAGCTCCTCGCGTGGCCCCTCCCCCTTGGAGGCCTTTTGTTTCTTTATTTCTTTTCCCCCGTCTTCCTACCTTGATAGAAGCGTGAACTCTTCTCACTGTAACATTCCAGCTGTTCTCTCTTTAAATCTCAGGTCGAATTCGTAGATTTTTAGGGTGATTTGCAGGTTATCTACGTAATTTGGTGGGGACAGGTGACTTGGGGACCCTGCTCTTCCGCCATCTTGTCCCTCCTTCCCCCTCTTGCTACTTTTAAGATGTTTCTTCCCTTATTGGGAGTTTTCAGTTTCACTTTAATTTGTCTATGAGTAGATTTCTCTTTTTATTTATTGAACTTGAGATTTGTCAGAGTTCCTAAATGCATGGATAGGTATCTTATCAGTTCTACAATATTCTCAGCCATTAATTCTTCAAATATTGCATCTTTGCCATCTTCTTTCCCCCTCCCTTTGGAACTCCATTTTAAACTTGGTACACTTCCACACTTTATTCCTCATGTCTCCTAAACCTCTCTTCCATAATTTTCATCCTTTCTGTCCTCTGTGCCATTTTGTAAATTTCTTTTGTCCCATCCTGTGATTCACTAATTCTCTTTTTAGCTGTATCTAATTCGCTGTTAAAGCTGTTAAGTTTTTAATCCTTTTATTTTAGTTTAGTTTTCAAAGGTTTTGATTTCTATAAGTTAATTTCTAGTTTCCTGTTTCCTGTGTGTACTTGTCTCTGTTTCTTTGAACATAGGAAACATACTTGTTTTAGCTTCAGGCACTTTGCATTTGTTGTCTCCTTTGGTCCTCAGGACCCAACTGTGAAGAATCATTATGCCTATCATAGAGACAAAAGCACCAAGACACTTGTCTCAAGGTCCATTAATTCCTTTTCTATCATCTACCTTTAGCTAGAAGTTGAAACTCTGAGAAATTGCTCCAAGACAGAGAGGATTGTCTGCCCAGTGGAGCCTCCCCCAAAATTATACAATAGAGATGGTGTCACTGAGCATGGAATACGTTTTATGGAGCTAAGACTTATATTTCCGTGATTCACTATGAGCTCCCTGAGGGCAGGGACTGTGTTTGATGCATCCCTATGACTATAGTGCTTAGGAAAAGACTTAGTAAATATATTGGATTGCATTATTCAGTGTTCTGGGCACATAGCCAGGATGCAAAGACAAATGTAGAAGTGAATTAATTAATAACTAAAATAATACAATTAAAACTAACTTGAGCACTATTTCTTAAACATTTATTAATAACTGGTTATGAGCATCTAGATTGGAGCTTGGCAAACTTTTTCTATAAAGAGGAAAATAATAAGCATCTTATACTTTGTTGACTGTATGGTCTATTTCACATCTACTCAGCTCTAGCATTGTAGCCTGTATTAGTCCCTATAGCCTGTAGTAGTCTGATAGGGCTGCCAAAAACAAGAAAATACCAGAGAGAAACTTCTAGGTTCCAATATTTTCACACAATTTTGGAACCCAGAAGTCCAAGATCAGCATGCCATCAGGGTTGGTTTCTGATGAGAACTCTTCCTAGCTTGCAAATGGCTACCTACTTGCTGTGTCCTCATGTGGTCCTCGTATGTGTGCAGAGAGGGAGAGAGAGATTTCTTTTTATAAGGACATCAGTGCTATCAGACAGATGCCACCTTATGACCTTCTTTAACCTTAACTAACTCCTTAAAGGTTCTACCTCATAATACTTTGGGGGTTTGAGGGCTTCAACATATGAATTTGGTAGGAGGACACAATACTGTCCATAACAGAGCCTAAAGCTGCCCTAAGCAACACATAAATGGGTGAGTAAGGCTGTGTTCTAATAAAATCTTATTTTTAAAGACCTTATTTATTTATTTTAGAGGGAAAGAGGGGAGGGGGGCAGAGGGAGAGGGAGAGAATCTCAGGCAAACTCTATGCGGAGCACAGAGCCAAAACACAGGGCTCAATCTCAGGTTCATGAGATCGTGACCTGAGTCAAAACTGAGAGTTGGATGCTTAACCAAGTTAGCCACCCAGGTGTCCATAATTAAAACCTTATTTTCAGAAACAAGTAGCAAACTGATTTGACTTATGGACTGCAGTTTGCCAATTCCTTTTCTAGATATATAAAGATGATTACCTGTAAATGTGATAAAACTTATTTGAAATCATATTTCTTTAGGGTGCTCATTCTTGGCTCTAGTGACTCTTGAGCCTCAGCAGGAAAGGTATAGCATCTGGGGCAGAGCCAGGGTCAGATGCTTTGCCCCACTGACCAAGTAGGTATCCTGACCTTAGCTTTCCCTTGAGAGGAGCCTAATTTATCAGAAGCACCTAAGTGATGAAAGATAGTAAATAGGTCCTGAATGAGTTTTATTTCATTGCCCTATCTTTCATTTTTTATAGAATAAGATATAAAACTTGAGTTTAAATTGCAGTTGGTGTGATATATGTAAGTGAAACAGCCTGAATCATTCTATTCATGCATTCATTCATTCAAATATATATTTTTAACATCTTCTGTGTGTAAGACAGAGTTCTATGTGCTAGAGATACAGATGTGATTAAGACAGAGAAAACCCTGACCCTTCCTGATGCATGCTAAGATATGACTCATGCTAAAATTATAGCATCATTGAAGAAAGCCCCTAAATCCTTGGCAGTGCCTCTTTCACAAGACTCTTTTACTCATTTCTATTCAAAATTGCTCTTTGGGAGCTGCCAATAATCAGGCATCTCACATGAGTGAATGGATCTTTCTTGGTTGCTTCTCTGTTCTATGCAATAGGTGTGGACCTGCTAAATCTAACAAGTCAGTAAGACCTAGGAGGACTTGGGATTTATAAGGAGAAATGAGTCTTTGGGGTGACAAGCTTTCTGGATGGACAAAGAAGGAGAAGTAGCAAGATCGGCCTCAGGACTTCTCACTCTGAGAGTTAGGTCTTCCTTTCTTGATTTTGGCATTCTGGTGGGTTTCTTGCTAATGCTAATGCTGGCCTTAATCTACAAGACACATGAAACTAATGCTGGTTTGAGTGACAACCTGGGCCCATGCTAGTGGATAGGGGAGCCTAAGAACTGCCTCACTAGGATGCGATGACGACTCTTACACAGGAGGCCTGGCCAACCCTGTTAATGGGAAAGCATTTCTGAGAGGATGGTGGTATGAATGATCTGGTGAGTGGCTCCCTATAGGCGACTCCAGTACACTATGACAGGAGGCTGTCACCCAGCAGGCATTCACTGGGCACTGCCTTGGCATCTGACCCCTATATGGGTGTGGGAGGAGTGAGTGGATGGGACACAGGAATAAAGTCATTGGGATATAGTGGGTCAATGAACAGTTGTGTTTACGTACAACTTTTGCCCTATTAGCTGCATGTTATTAAGCAAATCACTCTTTTAGGCTTTACCAATCCTGTGCTCCAGGCTATTAACTATGGCTTCTTCTATACCATTCATCTCAGAAGAAAATTGAAGCTAAGTACCTCTAAACTTTGCCCAGTAGCAACAGCTTTTGGTGGCAGATTGAGGACTAGAGCCAGGACAAATCCCATTCCAGCAGTCAGGTCACCCCTACCCTGCAATGCACATCTCTCCAGATTCCTCTCCTAGACTTCTACCCTCCTTGTGCAGCCTGTGCAGATTGCCTGCATTCACAACCACCCAGGACCCATCTCCTCAGGAGGTGTTCTGCAGCTGCCAGGTCTGCCTCTGAGACCCATGTATACATAGGTGCTATACCCCTTGCCTTCATTCTCAGTGTCTTAATGTCTATGTTCTACACGGCTCCCAAAGTGGATGTTTTTCACCCAGAAATATGTTGATTTACTTTCTTATTTAAAGGCTGTGTCTTGTAGATTAAGGTCAGAGCCCTGAGCATAGTGTATATAACGCTTTGCATCCTGGCTCCTGCCTAATAAAGTTGAACCTTATCACTCTTTCTAGCCATTCCAGTAAGTGTTCCAACTGTGCTAAATGACTCAGTTTCATCCCCTCTGTCTACATGCTGAACTTCTACTCCTGTTTCCAGCTTAGCTCATGCATTCTTTCTCTAGAAAGTTTCTCCTGTCTGCCTTGGCATATTTACCTGGGAGGTCCCACCAAACTTTCACATTCAGTAATCTAGTACTCATCACTTGGCCTTATAATTTTCTGCCTTCTTATTTGCTTCAACTTCTGTCTGACCTCCTGAAGGATCAGCACAGAGTCTTTTATTTTCATATCTTTATTACGTAGCATAGAATCTGGCATAAAGATCCAACAAATAAATGTTTGAATCAATTTTTGAATTATGAAGAATGGATATATTCTATCTGGTTATAAACTGTCCTGCAATGTTTTTTTTTTTTAAAGTTTTTTATTTTATTTTATTTTATTTTATTTATTTATGATAGGCACACAGTGAGAGAGAGAGAGAGGCAGAGACACAGGCAGAGGGAGAAGCAGGCTCCGTGCACCGGGAGCCCGATGTGGGATTCGATCCCGGGTCTCCAGGATCACGCCCTGGGCCAAAGGCAGGCGCTAAACCGCTGCGCCACCCAGGGATCCCCTGCAATGTTTTTTTAATTCATCTTGTGCTACCTTTGTCTCTCTTCTGTTCTGTGGGGGCTGGTCTTCCAGTCTGGCACAGTGCTAGAAACAGAGCATGGCCTCAGGAGCTAAAGTGCTGAATTGGGCTGAGCTTCACTGTCTTCCATGCCAGTCAGTGTAGCCTTAGCAGGGTGGGGAGACATAATCTCCTCCCTGCTTTTCCTCCAGGACTCAGTCCTGTGGAGCCAGAGGGTGGAGTTCAGGAAGGAAAGCTGGTGCTTCCATTTTTTTATCTGTCAGGTGTTGTGGCCCCACCTGGTGAATCAGCCCAACCAGAATGGGCTTAGTAAAGCATGTGTTGGTGTTGCAAATACCCAGAGGCACTCTCCAAACTTCACAAAGCCTCCCTCCCTGCCCAGTCCAGGCATGTTCCCCAGTTCTCTGCAGAAGGCACTCTGTTGGAGAAGGCCACACCTTGGATTACTTGTGTTCCAGGACAGCTGGACCTAAGAGGTAAGAAGGGCCACATGTACTTCTAAGAAGGGAGACTACTCTTGTGTCTAGGAAGAGACTTTTTGATGAGATTTGGATGGGAGAGTAAATTCAGAGTTTAGATGGTCCTGTTACTGTTCAGCCTGCCCTGCCATGCCCTGCTGTGCCTGGGTATGAAGGATGTGCCAACCCACAACCCATTGAGGTCATGGCAGGGCGCAAACAGATCCTGTATAAGTATACTTGATCATTGGATATATTTTCAGAATTTTAAACTGTGTGTTACAAACTGGGTATACATGTCAATTTGCTATGGATGTGATTGTTTTCTGTAAAAGCTATTTATTAAACTAAACTGAACTTTAACTTAGTTACACAGAAATTACTGTAATGGTGTTATCTACATGCTTATTCCTGCTCTTTATTTTACCCACTGCCCACCCAGAACAGTTGCTTGATTTCTACATGTATAGTGGTCAGGCAGGGCTTATGCACTCCAGATATGATCCCTGCAGAAGTGAGATTTGAGATTTTATGATGAAATCTGAACCCCTGAATTGCAAACTAAATCTCGGTGTGGCTTTCAGTCCTTTTTCATTAAAGAACCACTGAGGAACTACCTGTAGGGGAAACAGGAGGACAATATGAGGGGCGTGGTCCTGCCCCCAGAGGGCACCAGAGGGCACTTCTGAGGCCAGGGCTGGGAGTCCTGGGATGGAGAGGAGATTCTATTGTCATTCATATCCTTCTGGTTCATTGCTTTGTTTGCACAATGAACCATCTATTGCCTTTCTAATTTTTAGGAAAAAAAAACACTCTCTTCTGGAGAGGAAAAACTGGTGAGAATCCTTAACAATTTCATCCAGTCCAGGTTTTGCTTCTTCAAAGGTCCTATTCTGTGGCTCCCTGCATGGCCCCCCTGTTGCATGGTGTCAGGTTAGCCAATTCACAGCCTTTTGGGCAGATTAACCTCAATCTCTATGTATGCAGTTGTTTAAGGTATCTTCCCCCTCCATTAGCTTCCTTTGTGATTCTTTTTCTGGCCAACCTAGAGATTACAATATGGATTTCTAAAACTAGCTTTATTGAGGTATAATTTGTATATAATAGAATTCACCACTTTTAAGTGTAATTTGATGAGTTTTGACAGATGTGTTCAATTGCATAATTATCCCTACAATCATTATACAATCATCATATAGAACGTTTCTATTCCCTGAAAATGTTCCCCTCTGCCCCTACCTAGTAAATCCCCTTCCCATGACCCCAACAAACATGGGTGTGTTTCCTGCTGCTTCAGGTGTCCTTTTCTTCTAGAGTCTCACATAAATGAAATGGTAGCTTAGGTGGCCTTTGGTGTTGGGCTTCTTTCACTTAGTAGAATGCTTTTGAGATTCAACCATGTTGTTCTGAGTGTGAGAAGTCCATTCCCTTATTGTGGCTATGTAGTGTTCCCTGATGTAACTGTGTGATTACGCACCAGTTAGTGGACATTTGGATGGTTGACAGCTTGAATATTATGAATTATGAATACATCTATTGGAACATTTGCTTAAAAATCTTTGTGTGAACATGTGCTTCACTTTTTTTTCAGTAAAAACATAAGAGTAGAGGAGTGCCTGGGTGGTTCAGTTTGTTAAGTGTCTGCCTTCAGCTCAGGTCACGATCTCAGGGTCCTGGGATTGAGCCCTGCCGTCCTGCTCCCTGCTCAGTGAGGAACCTGCTTATCTCTTGCCCTCTGCATGCTTATACCCCTTCTCTCTCTCTCTCTCTCTCTCTCTCTCTCTCGTAAATAAATAAATAAAATCTTAAAAAATAAAATATAAGAGTAGAACCACCAATCTCATGGCAAGTGTATAACTTTATAAGACACCAAGCTCTTTCCCAGTGGCTATACTGTTTTATACTCCCATCAGCAGTATGTGAGAGCTGTGGTTTTAATTTACATTTCCTTAAGGACTAAGAATGTTGGGCACTGTTTCATGAGTTCCTTTGCCATCTGCCTAATCTTCTTGGTGAAGTGTGTGTTCATATTTTTTGCCCATTTTTTTTATTGGGTTGTTTGTCTTACTACTGAGCTATAAGGGTGCTTTATATAGTCTGGATATAGTGCTGGTCAGATGTATATTTTTCAAAGGTTTCCTTCCAGTCTGGGGCTTACCTTTCCATTTTTTTAACAGTGACTTTTAAGCAGTAAAAATTTTAAGTTTGAGCAAAGTTTGATTTTCACTTCTTTTGCATGTTGTACAAGCTTTTTAATCCAAGATCATAAAGATTTTCAAGAGTGTTATGGGTTAGTTCTAACACTTAGGTATATGATCTATATTGAATTAATTGTATGTATGGTATAAGGTAGAGGGTTTTTTTATTTTGCATTTTTGCTTATGATTATAGTTCTAGTACCATTTGTTAAAAGACTAGTATTCTAGGGTTTGTTTTTTTTTAAGATTTTATTTATCTATTAGAGAGAGAGAGAGAGAGTACAGGCAATGGGGAGGGGCACAGGGAGAGCCAGACTCCTCGATGAGCAGGGAGCTCAATGTTGGCTCCATCCCAGGACCCTGTGACCATGACTTGAGCCAAAGGCAATTGCTTAGCCAATTGAGCCACCCAGGTGTCCCGAGGGTTTGGTTTTTATATAGTCTTTTTTGATTTGTTATTAATCTAAAACATTATAAAAATATAGTACCTCATATATATGTTAACAAATGACCTTTTGTTCTTTCTCTTTTTCTGGAACACTTGAAATAGCAGTCTTATAATCCCTTGTGTGTACAGAGCCATTTGTGCTGGCAAATAGGAGAGATTTTATGTAAAGTAGACAGGGAGAGCTTCTTATTTGTTGTAGTCCAAGCAGAATCCATTCTTCTAGCAGCAGTGACTCAGGAACATTACAATACTTAACTATGCAGGGATGGCGTGTGTATATGGGAAGGCAACTGCTGTTCATTGAGCACATACTGTATTTCAGGTACCTAATTTAACCCTTACAACAGTATGAGGTGAGAATAGCTATCTCATTTTGCAGATGGCAAATATGAGGCTCAGAAAGGATGGTTAACTGACCCACAGTAAACATTTCAGAGCTTGGAACTTTTTTTCTTTCTGTTATACTGCCTTCACCAGTACTGGCAATTTTCATATTTCACTATATTAACTGTGTGTGTGTTCTCCATAGAAGGAGAATCAATAGAATATATAGAGATGTATATAAGAGGAGATTTATTATAGGAATTGGCTTCTGTGGTTATGGAGGCTGAGAAGTCCCATGATCTGCCATCTGCAAGATGGAGAACCGAGGGAGCCAGTAGTATAATTCAGTTTGAGTCTAAAGTTCAAAGAATTAGAGGGCTAATGGTGTAAGTCTTGGCTTGGTTCCAAATAACTGCGAGCAGGGAGCACTGATCCCCAAGGGCAGGAGAAGGTGGATGTCTCAGCTTTACCAAAGAGAGTGAATCCTCCCTTCCTCCACTTTTTTGTTCTATTTGGGTCCCCAACAGATTGGATGATACCCACTTGCATTGGTGAGACCAGTCTTCTTTCCTTAGTCTTCCCCTTTAAATGCTAATAACCTCTTCCAGAGACACCTTCATAGATACGTCTATAAATAATGTTTCACTAGTTATCTGGGAATTCCTTAGCCCAGTCAAGTTGACACATAAAATTAACCACCACAATAATGATATTTTTAAAATACTTATTTATTCATTTATCCATTTATTTGAGAGAGAGAGAGAGCACAAGCAGGGGGAACAGCAGAGGGAGAGAGAAAAGCAGGCTCCTTGAGGGAGCAGGGAACCTGACATCAGGCTCAATCCCATGGCCCTGGAATCATGACCTGAGCCAAAAGCAGGCACTTAGCCAACTGAGCCACCCAGGAGTCCCCACATTTATGATATTTTAGAACGAACTATCACTTACCAAATGAAGGTACATTTGGCAAACAAAGAGAACGCAGGCCTCAGGGTAAAAGGGTACGAGCCTCTGAAGTCCAAGTTACAGACCAGAGACAATGAGGGTAGATGTCTGCATCAACAGCAGCCAGAATGAACGGTCCCCAGCTCCATATGGATCCATACTGGTGGCCGGCCACTCGTGCCAGGGACTGGCCACTGGTTCAGTGGAATTTAAGTCTGCATGGAAATAGTGGCAATCATCCTCTAGGGTGATGAAAATTGAATAAGATAGCACAGGTAAAATTTCTATCATTTGGTAGGAATTAATTAGCATTAGCCTGTTGGCCCTGATCACCAGGCTAGGGGAGGACAGAGGAATGTAGTTCCTATAGAATTTCAATGAAAGGAAGAATATAAGACACAGTGAGCTCTAGAAATGCTAGCTCCCATCCTCTAATGCTACCGGATGAAAATATTTCTGTGACAGTGCACTTCCAGCCCATCATTGAACATGGCTCTGTTTTTTAAACCACAGCACATGCAGGAAAATGTATATACCATTTGCTTCTATGAAACAAAAGGCATGCAGTGTTTGCATAAGTTACTAAGTGCAGCGAAGCTGCTAACTGTGAGTCTAGGAATGTTAGCCTCCTGCCACAGAAGATCTTGCTTTCCAGTATGGATGTATGGGACCTGAAAGGCAGCAGGTCAGTGTGAGCAGGTGTGAAGGTCACTCCACCCAGAAGCAGGAGGCATAAACACTGCCACATTGTTTAATTTCTCCCTAGCATCAGTTGTGTTAGTTTTAAAATTAAAGAGGAAAAGAGCCAGTATTTGTTGAATATCTACTATTTGCTGGGCATTCTACACCTATTTTTTCATTTGAGCATAAACATACATACCTGATATAGCATTTTTTCCTTGAATCTTACCGATAAGGAAACTGAAGTTCAGGCAAGTCTGATACTTTTACCCACAGACATAAGGCTAAGTGGTAGTTCTTTTGTAACAACAGGATCTTTTAATTTTTCTGAGACACCATGCTGCTACTAATTCAAAATTGTCATAATAGTACACAAATTGTGAAGAACAAATGAGTTAATGAATGCAAAGCTTGCATGCTGTCAAGTACAATGGACCTATTTTAGCTGTATTTTTTTATGTTTAAGTAACTAAATGAACCTTTATATTAACTGTACAGTAAACATGCCAGAAGAAATATAGAAGTCCAGGCAGAATAGAGGGCTATACATGTGCATGCTAAGATTAATATTTAAATATGTAAATAGGAAAAACTGCATTTTGTTTGTAGTATGGTTGTTTCATATTATCCACATTTTTCTCCTGTACCATGAACATAAAAATGCTATTATGCCCCCAGATAAGAGCCCTGGGTGGGCCAGGAGCATAGACAGATCTTTTGAATACAGTCCTGGATATGAATATAAGACATACATGTAGCCAAGTCTTGTGCAGCAGGGCCACTGGAGCTAAAGCCCATTCGAGCACAGGGCAGTGTGCTGCAAGTAAACCTGCACCTTTTCAAGTCCTACTGAAGGCCTGGGAAGGAGGCCTTCCACGGGTATGGGCCCAGGATGAAAGAAAATTATCACTTTCCCAGATCAGGAAACTAATAGTGGAGGAGTGAGTCAATCCTGTATTGGTCTGTATGTCCCTTGTGCCAAGCCCAGAGCCTGGCATGGAACAGAGACTTAACACAAGATGGCCAATGAAAGAATTAAAAATGAAGGAAGGAATACAAGATTGTGGATTTGGGTCTGGGAGAGTTCATGAGATGGCAGCACTGAGTAGATTGATGAGTTGGTCAGAGAGAAGAGAGAGACCTGGATTCTAAGGTGGAGTGGATAGGACTCTGATTGGGCAGATGCTTCAAGGCCTCATGGGGAGCCAGAACACACCCATGACAAGAAGGAGTGTGTGAAAAACAGGGAAATGATAGGCAATAAAAAGCTACAGACTGAAGCTGCTCCTTTTTATGTACTAAGGCAGCAGGGTTCTGCAGCTGACACAAACACACTCCTGGTGGAGCCAGGTTTAGGTGATAGGACAGATGTTAGCTACTAAGAGCACTATATTGGACTGCCAGGCTACAACAGAGCACGGGTTCAGTTTGATGTGAGGGTGTGCCAGAAATTTTCCTCTAAATCTCAAAAATATACATATATCTCACATTCACAATTTTTCCCCGATTCATAGAATTCTTTACCATAGCTACATCTTGTACATAACCCCCTATAGCTCAGAGCCAGTGAAGGAGTGTCCAAGCTTTGCCACATTTGGAATCTTTCTGACTTCTGCCCCAGCTCACTGCCTTCCTCTTCTGCTTTGAAGCATATGACTACTTTGGGCTTGCCAAAGTAATCCAGGGTAATCTCTTTATCTTAATTTTAACTGATCATTAATCTCAATATCTGCAAAATCATTTGTGTCATGTAATTTATGTATGAACATGATACTGGGGGCAAACATTTTGCCTTCTGCGCTGCTCTTGCCTCCAACTCAAAAGGGGGGATCAGAATTGATAACAGGGAGTTAAGATACAGTCTAATTATTGCTACAAGAAGAATAAACACAGTGCTGTGGTGTACTTAGGAAGTCTATTTGAAGCAAGGGCAGCTTCCTGGAGGAAGAATATCTGATGTGATGGGTAGAATTTAGCAAGGGTGGGAAAGTCCCAAGCAGAAAGAATAATGCTATTCTGCTGTGCAGTGGCTCATTGTTGTTGGCCTATGGAATTCACTTCAGGGAGCCTGAGAGACAGGGCAGTGAAAGGACAGATAAGAGAGCTGCCAAAGGCTCTAAGCAAGGAGCTGAGATGATCAGATTTTCATTTTAGAAAGGTTGTCTGATAGTACTATGGGAATGGACAGGACTGTATTTAAAGAGGAGGCTGGCAAAGTAATGAGACTGTTGCGGTAATCCAAGCAAGATGATGATGGCTTGAAAAGTAGAAATACCAGTGTGAGGGAGAGAGGTGAATGTGATACAATGTGGGATTGAGCATGTGAAAGTACCAAGTTATGAGTGATCCCTGAGTTCCTAGCTTGGCTGACTAGATGCAAAATGGCACCATTTCACAGAGACTAGAAGAGAGACAGAACAGTGGAAGGCATGAGTTCAGTTTTAGAGATATTTAATCATTTGAAGTGGCTATGAAAATGAGTGGTGATGTTCCATGGATAGCTCTAAGATAGTGATAAGGTTTGGAGGTCATCAGTGAATGACTGGAAACATTCTTGATGTTTCTTGATGTGGAAGGGAGGAAGAGGAGCCAGAGAAGGAGGAAGAAGCAGCAGGTATAGAAGAAGGAAGCCCAGGTGGGTATGGTGGCTCAAAGCCAAAGAATAGAGTTTCAAGAAAGAAGTTGAGGTCAGGTGCTCTTGAGAGGTCAGGTTAAATGAAGACCAAAATGTGCACTGGATTTAGCACCAACAAGGTCACACTGGTGATCTATTAGAGTAATTCCCATAGATGGTGGGCAGGATCAGGTGGTATTGCATTAAAGAGTGACACATGAGGGATGACTCAGTCAGTTAAGTGGCTGTCTTCAGATCAGGTTATGATCCCAGGGTCCTGCTCAGAGGAGAGTCTGCTTCTCCCTCTCCCTCTCTTGCTCCCCTTGTTGGGCTCTCTCTCTCTCTCTCTCTCATAAATGAATAAAATCTTTTTTAAAAAGTGACACATAAGGTAAGATAAAGAGAGTAGCTGGAGGGAACTAACGTCAAGAAAGTTGGGAGGACAGAGGAATATTGAAAAAGAAAACCAGAGCCAGGGGCATCACAACGTCAGATTTCAAGTTGTACTACAAAGCTGTGATCATCAAGATAGTGTGGTTCTGGCACAAAAACAGACACATAGATCAATGGAACAGAACAGAGAACCCAGAAATGGGTCCTTAACTCTATGGTCAACTAATATTCAGCAAAGGAAGAAAGACTATCCACTGGAAAAAAGGCGGTCTCTTCAATAAATGGTGCTGGGAAAATTGGACAGCACATGCAGAAGAATGAAACTAGACCATTCTCTTACACCAGACACAAAGATAAACTCAAAATGGATGAAAGATCTAAATGTGAGACAAGAATCCATCAAATTCCTAGAGGACCTAGGCAACATCCTTTTTAAACTTGGCCACAGCAACTTCTTGCAAGATACATGTATGAAGGCAAGGGAAACACAAGCAAAAATGAACTATTGAGACTTAATCAAGATAAAAAGCCTCTGTACAGCAAAAGAAACAGTCAACAAAACTAAAATACAACCTACAGAATGGGAGAAGATATTTGCAAATGACATATCAGATAAAGGGCTAGTATCCAAGTTCTATAAAGAACTTATTAAACTCAACAGCAAAGAAACAAACAATCTAATCATGAAATGGATAAAAGACAGGAACAGAAATTTCACCAAAGAAGACATAGACATGGCCAATAAGCACATGAGAAAATGGTCCGCAAAACCACAATGAGATACCACCTCACACCAGTGAGAATGGCAAAAATTAACAAGACAGGAAACAACAAATGTTGGAGAGGATGTGGAGAAAGGGGAACCCTCTTGCACTGTTGGTGGGAATGTGAACTGGTGCAGCCACTCTGGAAAACAGTGTGGAAGTTCCTCAAAGAGTTAAAAATAGAGCTACCCTATGACCCAGCAATTGCACTACTGGGGATTTACCCCAAAGATACAGATGCAGTGAAAAGCCAGGATGCCTGCACCCTAATGTTTATAGCAGCAATGTCCACAATAGCCAAACTGTAGAAGGAGCCTCAGTGTCCATTGAAAGATGAATAAAGAAGATGTGGTATATAATTTTTCTTTCTTTTTTTTTTTTAGATTTATTTATTCATGAGAGACACAGAGAGAGAGGCAGAGACACAGGAGGAGGGAGAAGCAGGCTCCATGCAGGGAGCCCAACATGGGATTCGATCCCGGGTCTCCAGGATCATGCCCTGGGCTGAAGGCAGTGCTAAACCGCTGAGCCACTCAGGCTGCCCAAGATATATATATATATATATTGCTCAGCCATTAGAAACAACAAATACCCACCATTTGTTTCGATGTGGATGGAACTGGAGGATATTATGCTGAGTCAAATAAGTCAATCAGAGAAGAACAATCATTATATGGTTTCACTCATACGGGGAATATAAAAAATAGTGAGAGGGATTATAGGCGAAAGGAGAGAAAATGAGTGGGAAAAATTAGAGAGGGTGACAAAACATGAGAGACTCCTAACTCTGGGAAATGAACATGGGGTAGTGGAAGGGGAGGTGGGTGGGGGGATGGGGTGACTGAGTGACAGGCACTGGGCGGGGCACTTGATGGGATAATCACTGGGTGTTATGCTATATATTGGCAAATTGAACTTTAATTTCATATATATATATAATTATAATATATATATATAATATATATAATAAAAAAAAGTTGGGAGGAGGACTTTACTTTAAATGAGAGAATGAAAATTATGCTTAAGTGCTATTGGGAGAAAGCCAGTGGAAAGTTGAACTTGCAGAAAAGACAAGATTGTCATTGGAGTTTGGAGGGCTCACATCAGCAGGAGAAGGTGTGACTGGGAACACATACAGGAGAAAGGGAATGGGACTGAAACTGTACTTGGAAGGAGGAAGAGATGAATGACACTTAAGGGAATGTAAAGGAGGAGACAAGATTTGAGGGTACTCTTGAGTGACAATGTTGTCTCCATTAAGGAGGTGATCAGATCACCTGGAAGAGACAAGTAAAGGATGTGGAGCAGGAGAATTGGGTGGCAGGAAGGTCTGAAGTAGCCTTGTGGAGAATGAGAGAGTAATTACTGGAAGAATTGCAGAGCAACAGTAAGCACCCATGTCTGAGGAGCCACAAGGGGCTTGTTGTTCCCACTACATCTGCTTGAGTGCACACTTAACAGGTGGGCCTTGGCTTGGGGCGAATGAAAAGATTTTCTTTAGGGCGATAAGAACAGATTTTTAAGAAATTTTAAAGTATAAATGCAAGACACATAAACAATATAGTTTCCCCCTTAGTGTATCATTTAAATTAGGTTAATTGCTGAAGCAAGTGATGGTTCGTTCATTCCCTCTTCCCTTACCCTCAGAAGATAATCTTAAGTGCACGTGGCACTCATGTCATGTGAGTCTCCTCTTATTTGTATAAACTGGTCTGGCCTCTGTAGAAAATATATAATTTTTAAGGAAACTTCATAAGACATGGTCAATTATAGATTGACCAAAAATAAGAAGTTTCCAAATAGGAGGCTCAGACATTGCTGAAGAGTCACTCATTCTCATTCACCTCAATTATTTATTCCTTATCTTTAGTGATCATCTGGAATCCTGTAATTCACAGGGTTGGGTAGATGGCTCACAGCATTACTAATTTATCACATTAAAGATCATGAAACAAGGCTCTTCAGGCATGGCCAATTGTTAAGATTCAGAAGTATAGCATATCTCTCCACTTACGTGTCTTCTCTAGTGTCCTTATTTTTTCTTCATTATTGAAAGATATTTTCCCTGGGTACAGAATTTTTAGTTGGCAAGTTATTTCCTGTAAGCTCTTAAAAAATACCCACTTTCTTCCACTGCCATAGTTTTAGATGCGAAATCAGCTGTCATTCAAAATGTGTTTGCTACAAGAGTATGTCATTTCTCTCTGGCTGCTTTCAGGATTTTTTCTTTGTCTTTAGTCTTCATAAGTTCAATTATGCTGTTCTTGGCATGGAATTCTTTCTATTTATTCTACTTGGAGTTTGCTCAGCTTTCTGAGTCTTTGTAAATTTGTATCTTTTGCCATATCTGAGAAATTTTTAGCCATCATTTCTTCAAATAGTTTTTCAGTGCTATACTCTCTCTCCTCTCCTTATGAGACTCTGATGATACAAATATGAGCTTATTTATTATGATGTCACATATCCCTGAGACTATTAATATTGCTACAGTCTCTTTTCTCTCTGTTGTTCAGATTGGGAAAATTCTATCGATCTTTCTTCAAGTTTATTGATTCTATCCTGTATCATCTCCCCTCTGCTTCTGTGCCTAGCCAGCATATTTTTTCTTTTTTTAAGACTTTATTTATTTGACAGAGAAAGAGACAGAGACAGAGAGACAGAGACAGAGGGGAGGGAGAAGTAGGCTCCCTGCTGAGCAAGGAACCTAACTTGGGGCTTAATTCCAGGACCCTGGGATCATGACCTGAGCCAAAGAGAGACACCCAACTGACTGAGCCACTCAGACAACCCAGAGTCTTCTTTCTCTTTTTATATTCTTCAGTTCTATAATTTCCATTTGATTCTTTTTCATTAAAAAGAAAACTATTCCCTATTTTTTCCCTGTTTCCTTGTTTTCATTAGTTTTCAGAAAATTCGTAATTGCTTATTGAAGCATTTTTATGATGGATGCTTTAAAATTTTGTCAAATAACTGACATTTGATTCATTTTGGTGTTGGTATCTGTAGATTGTCTTTTCTCATTCATGTAGGGATTTTCCTGGTTCTTGGTAAGACCAGTGATTTTCAGTTGTATCTAAGACATTTGGATATTATAACACTCTGGATCCTATTTAATCTTCCTTTAGTAGTAGGCAATACCCAGTTGAGATGTACTGCTAGGGCATGGTGGATGTGTAATGTTAAACTTCATACTGTAAGTTAAACTTCATACTGGGCCTTGACAATAACAACCCAATAAAAATGGAGCACTGACTGACATTGCCTCTTTGCCTGTACAGGAAGGGGAAGCAGAGGGCTGACTCATACACACTGTTGCTTCAGGGAGGGGTGGAAGCTTAGGGGTGATGGCACCAGAGAAGAAATGGGAAGGGAGGCGTGAGGAGGGATAAGCAAGCCAGCCTTTCACCACCCTTTCCACCTATGTGATGCTGGGTTGGGGTAGAGTCTTCGCTGGGGGATAGGAGGTAGTGGTGAAGCATGGTGGTAATTACCTCCTTCTCATTCTGCCTTGTTAAGTCTGATTGCTATTGGTTTGGGATTGAGGTTCGGCACCCTGCTGGCACTCTGATGGCAAAGGAGTCAGAATACCACCTGCTTCCACTGAACAGGATATCTGCCTTCTGCTGGGGTCACTGACATTGCCCACTAGGGGCAATACCCACAGATGAGAAAACTGGAGCATCACCTGCTTCCTGGGAACAGGTGGAGTATCTCTGAGCACTCACCCTGCTGAAACCAGAGTGAGATGAGACAATGTGGTTTTCATTGTTTTTTGGCTGGAACAGGGAAGGTGTTGCCAAAAAGGTATTCTTTTGTGAGGCTGCCCTTGTCCCGGACCTTTCATTAGGGCAGTTTTTGTTTGAGCCTATTGTGAGCTTAGGTTTACAGGTTCTTAAATATACATGTAAGCAATAAGAAAGCCAGTGGACTCATGTCATTCCTTAAGTCTAGAAGGTCCTAAACAGCCACCTTCTTCTTCCCACTCTTCAGAGACTTACTGTCTTGTTGTCTTGTGCCTACAGTTATTTAGTTGTAAGGGGGAGGATGTGGGAGCAATGAGGCTGCTCCATCTTTGGCAGAACCAGTCCTTTAATGTCTTCCAAGAAACTTTTAAATTGAAACTGAAATTTTGCATTTAAAGTAAATTTTTTTCCATGAAGATTTTGGACATATATTTATATGTATTCTTATGTACTGAGGTATTTTATGTTGTGTTTATAAAAATATGTCTTTTTTACAAGAAAGGATCAGAGAAAATCTTCAGAAAGCCACAAAATAAGTAATAAAGTGGCAATAAATACATATCTATCAATAATTACTTTGGATGTAAATAGACTAAATGTTCCAAACAAAAGACATAGGGTGACAGAATGGATTAAAAAAAAAGTAAGTCCTATCTATATGCTGCCTACAAGAGACTCATTTTAGACCTAAAGACACCTGCAGATTGAAAGTGAGGAGATAAAAAAAAAAACTATCATGCAAACGGATGTCAAAAGAAAGCTGGAGTAGCAATACTTATGTCAGACAAAATAGACTTTAGAACAAACACTGTAACAAGAGACAAAGGACATTATATCATAATAAAGGAAACAATCCAACAAGAAGATATAACAATTGTAATTATTTATGCACCCAAGATATAAGCACCCAAATGCACAAACAGTTAATAGCAAACATAAAGGAACCAATTGATAATAATACAATAATAGTAGGGGACTTTAACATCCCACTTACATTAATGGGCAGATCTTCTGAACAGAAAATTAGTAAGGAGACAGTGACTTTGAATGATACACTTTTACAAATGGATTTAACAGATATATTCAGAACATTCTACCCTAAAACAGCAAAATACACATTCATTTCAATTGTACATGGAATATTCTCCAGAATAGATCACATGTTAGGCCACAAAACAAGTTTCAACAAATTAAAAATATCAAAGTCATACCATGCATCTATTTCAACTACATGGTATGAAACTAGAAGTCAACCATAAGGGATCCCTGGGTGGCGCAGCGGTTTGGCGCCTGCCTTTGGCCCAGGGCGCGATTCTGGAGACCCCGGATCGAATCCCACGTCGGGCTCCCGGTGCATGGAGACTGCTTCTCCCTCTGCCTATGTCTCTTCCTCTTTCTCTCTCTCTCTCTCAGTGTGACTATCATAAAATAAATAAAAATTAAAAAAAAAAAAAAAAAGAAGTCAACCATAAGAAAAAATCTGGAAAGACCACAAATACATGGAGGCTATATAACATGCTACTAAATAATGAAAGGGTCAACCAGAATATCAAAGAAGAAATAATAAAGTAAATGGAAACAAATGAAAATGGATGACATTTTATATATATATTTATATATATATACATATAAATTTTTATATATTTACTCAGCTAGAGAACTCTTACTATGACAATGGCAACTATTTCTCTTATTTATTAATTATATTTCCCCCTTATTCATGTGAGACACACAGAGAGAGGCAGAGACCTAGGCAGAGGGAGAAGCAGGTCCCTGCAGGACCCTGGGATCATGTCCTGAGCTGAAGGCAGACAGCCACTAAGCCACCCTTATTTATCCCCTTTTTAATATTTATTCAGTCATTTATTCCTATCAGTATAGGCTTATGGATAATTATTCTTTCTTTGGGTTATAATTCAATAATATGGTTATCTTGTTACTTAAATGATTCCAAAATGGGGAGAATTGGCTTAGTAATATTAAGTAATAGTAGTATAAAGCAGTATTAAGTCCTTAAATACATGAAAAGCACACTTGCTTAATATATTTATGTCTACTTTGATTTCTTTGATTAGTACTGATTAAAAAGCCATGCTGATGAAATATAGCATATAGGTCCTAAATTTTTTCCTTAGATTTGTACCTAGGGATATAATTTTTGGCTACTATTATAAATGCTATTTTTTATTTCAAATTCTAATTGTTCATCCCTAGTATATAGAAATACAACTTAATTTGTTTCTTGACCTTATGGTCTTGAAACCTATTAAAACCACCTGTTAATTCTAGGAGGGTTTTTTTTTTTTTAAGTTCCCTTGGTATTTTCTTTTTTTTTAAAGATTTTACTTATTCATGAGACATACACATACACACACACAGAAAGAGAGAGAGAGAGAGAGAGAGAGAGAGAGAGAGAGAGAGAGAGAGAGACAGGCAGACTCCAAGCAGGGAGCCCGATGCGGGACTCAATCCTGGGACTCCGGGATCATGCCCTGGGCCGAAGGCAGGCGCTAAACTGCTGAGCCACCCAGGGATTCCCCCCTTTGGGATTTTCTATGTAGAAAGTCACACATAGACTATTTAGTTTCTTCCATTTCTTCCATTTTAATCTGTATTCCTTTTATTTCTTTCTATTGTCTTATTACACTGGCTAGGACTACAGAGTTCAGTATTGAGTAAGAGTGATAAGAGAAAACACCCTGGCCTTGTTGAAGACTTAGGGAGAAAGCATTCAATTTTTCCCATTAAGTATGGATTTAGCCTTAGGATTTGTTATAGTTTACATTTATCAGGTCCAGAACATTTCTTCTGCTCGTTTGCACTCTTCATTTCTGTGTGTAGACCCAAGATTCAGCCTGCTATCATGTTCCTTCTGCCTGAAGATGTTTTAACATTTCTTATACAGTAGGCCTGCTGGAAATTAATTCTTCAATTTTTGCTAGGAAAATCTTTGTTTTTCCTTCATGTTTGAAAGATTATTTTGCTGGATATTTTTTTTTCTTTCAGCTCTTTAAAGAGGTCACTCCACTGCATACTAGTTTCCATGATTTCTGATAAGATTTTTGCTCTAATTCTTATCCTCGCTTGTCTCTATTATTGTTTCTCTTTATCTGCTTTGAAGATTTTCTCTGTCTTTGGTTTTCTGCATTTTAAGTATGATATCCATACATGTGAACTTTTTTCTTTTATATTTATCTTACTTGAACTTTATGAATTTGTGGCTTAATATGCTTACTTCTTTGAGGAAATTCTTGGACTTCTTGTTTCAAATATTTTTTTCTGCCTTGTTCTCTCTCTCGTCTCCTTCCAGGATTCTAATCATGACATGTGTTAGATTATTTGGTATTAGTCTTGGAAGTTTGAGTTTCCTATATCCCTGCAGATGCCCGTCTCTCATATTTTGGGCCAGTAGTTTGTTCTGCAACCTCAGTTCTCAGATGGCTCCAAAAAAAGTTGTGAATTTGAAAACATTGCTTTTTCATTTTAAGAGTAAGAGTGATGCTCCTTTGAGCTCATTTGTATCACAAGGCAGAAGCTGCAGTTAGAATGCTGTCTTGGAATATGCTAATCCAGTCATATGCCTTCATTTACAAATGAGGATGCTGAGGTACAGAAAAGGGAAGTGAGTTGCATAAGTCAAATTCTCATCACAATAAGAGTCACTTACTTTTTACCTCTCTAAGCTGTGGTTAAATGCCTATTTCCCTTTGGAGAGGGATTCTAGACTAGTTTCTCAGGTGATTCAGTTCACAATTTAGTCCATGGGGAAGGAGAAAAGGTTTCAGGGGCCAATGTGAGGGCATGCAGCCAGATAATAGGGTGCCTTTAGTAGGTGCCCAGCAGTGAGACATTAGAGTCTAATAGAGAAGACAAGTAAAAAACTACAGTTTTCTGACTGGCCCGAGTGACTCTAAAGATAAACCACATCACGTTATTCCCTGTCTTAAACTCTTTATTGGCTTCCTCTCAACTCAGAATGAGATCCAACTCTCCAACACACCTACAAGTCCCCACAGTATCTGGCCTTTACCTCCTTTTGCCTTCACCCATGAGGTGACAGTGGCCTGTCCTATTGGATCACTTGAGCCAAGGTGTCTAGACCTGTGAGTTATGCTTTTTCCTTGACCTAGAATGCTCTCCTCCCTAACCCTTTCCACAGATGGTTCCTGTTCAGCTTTCAGGTCTCAGAGTAAACACTTTGCCTAATCATTCATTGCCCCTTGGCTTTTATCCCTTTACAACCTTCATCCGAATTTTTAATTATGCACACACATGTCCTTGTTTGCTGTTTGTGTGTCTTTGGGGGCAATGGCAAGGTCTACTTGATTCACCTGTATACCTCCAGATTTTGGTATTGTTAAATAATACTGATGATTGCAGCATTATGTGTTATGTGAGAAGGTGGAGATGTGGTAGCAAAGATGGGTACAGAGTAGGTAAATATGCCCTCACCTGACATAGAAGAAGAAATGAAGAGTGCTAAGGACCCATGTTGCTACCAAGCCCCTCAGGGACCTTACTTGCCATCAGTAATGGCCTACTTTTACACTTCTCCCCCTGGCACTCATGAAACTTCATCTCTCATAACACAGTTCAAAGGGAAGCCCTCGTGAGAATTTCTTCCCTCTAAAATCATTCATTTTCATGTGTGTGTATAGTTTTTGTTTATACTGTTGGTAGAGCATGCAGCACATTTCACACTTGCTAGTTGCCTAGCTGCTTGTTCCTTCATTAGTTTAGAACTCCTCTGATAGAGGATCCCTGAGTGGCTCAGCAGTTTAGCGCCTGCCTTCAACTTGGGGTGTGATCCTGGAGTCCCAGGATCAAGTCCCACATCAGGCTCCCTGCATGGAGCCGACTTGCCTCTCTCTCTCGAATAAATAAAATATTTTTTAAAAAAAGAACTCCCTTAGTAGAAGGAGCTTTGTTTTGTGTGTCTTTTATTTCAAACCATCTCTGGTACATAACAGTTCTAGTAAATGGCAACTTCTTCTAGAGTCTCTTATGGTTTGTTTCCCTCTCTCCTTTTGCTCTTTTCCCCCTTCCCATGTGTTCATCTGTTTTCTTTCTTAAATTCCATGTATGAGTGAAATATTATGGTATTTGTCTTTCTCTGTCTGACTTATTTCACTTAGCATAATACACTCTACCTCCAACCACGTGACCGTAAAAGGCAAGATTTCATTTTTGATGGCTGAGTAATATTCCACTCTAGGTATATGTGTGTGTGTGTGTGTGTCACAGTCACAGCTATAATATATATATCACATCTTTTTTATTAAATGGAAACTTCTTAAGTGGCTCTGAATCCAGAATTTTGGCAAATGCATCTGTACTTTCCCAGAAAAATCAGACAAAGCAGTAGATTGCTATAGGGCCTTTGAAAATAAAAAGTGTCTGATTTATGTGGAAATTCAGGCTGAGCATATAGAAGGAGGGCTAATTAAAGGAAAAGGCCATTTAGGATTCTAGAATATTCTTTTTTTTTTAAAGATCTCATTTTTAAGTAATTTCTGCACCCAACAACGGGGCTTCAACTCATAATCCTGAGATCAAAAGTCACACACTCCACCTGACTGAGCCACGCACCCCAAGATTCTAGAATATTTTTAAGTAAACATAATAGTAATACTTCCAAGATCACATTTAACTCCCATTGATTGCCTAAAAGGACTTTCCAGATAGAAGAAATCTTGTCACCTAACAAATGAGTAAAAACTAAGTGCATTTAGGTACAGTGAGGTAGAAATTGCTTGAATCCTTGGGCAGTGTAGAGAATACATTTGCCTTATAACTTCATCAGTGGGAATGACTGACCTAAAATCCCATGCTTTTAGAGAGTAAAAAAGGTAAATATGATCAGATCAGGTCCAAACATCACGGAGGGGTAGGGAATGAGGTTGACTAAGTGAGCGGCTCTGTCCATAGGTAATAGGGCAGCTTGCTTTAAAACTGAGGGAGCTTCTAGGGCTCCTCAGACCTCCCCAACTTTCTTCTTTTTCTGTCTGTCTCTCTACACCCCCACTAAATAACTGTCACTGCATTCTATTTATGAATTCGCCTGACAAACATTTACTGGAAAACCTTGCCCAACTGTGTGCCACACCCTGAGCTGTGACTGAGGAGTCATCAGGTGCTCCTTGAGCAACCAGAGGATAGACTGCAGTGGGACTCACCCTCCCTCTTGTCTGAGGCCTTCTGTGAACTGCAGTCTAACTCCAATTATTTGAATAAGAGTTTCCTTTTGTTAACACACACACACACACACACACACACACACACACACAATGTTTCTTTACTCAAGTAGAGTAGTAAAATATTTCATTTCTATAGTAAAATACATTCCAAATTGGAAAACTGAAAAAATAAGATGCTCTGCCTCTGCTGGCACAAGTCTAATATATACAATAAGTGGGAAATGTGTGTGTAAATCTGGATGTACCTTTGAATATTATGCTTGGGGGAAATGATCTGTGAAAATAAAATCATAAGATTTTCAGATCTTTAGCCACAGAATTGAAACAGCCATCCATTGCATGGTGATCCTGTGTGATTCTGTACCCCTCAAATACTTACTTTGTGTTTACTCTGTACCCCTGGAACAGATGCAGCAGGAGATGATGTGTGTATGACACAATTTATGTCCCCAAAGTTTTTGTGACCAGTTAGTTGTGAAAAGAACTGATAGAATTTATATTCCACGTGTAACATAGAGAAATCAATATAACTTAGAGTGGCAGAAGAATATTTAGAATTTTTGGAGGGCTCTAATTTCCTTCCTTCATCTTTCTTCAAATCCAGTAAGATAAGTGCACTCAGCCTTATGGCAGCCACTGACAGAAATGCGAACTCAGACTGAGAAAAATAGGCCTATAACCCAGACTCTACTACACTAAAAAGACCATGAGCTTTCTCTGGAAAGCAACATCGTTATATGTGACACAGTGCTTGTGTTCCTTGCCAGTGTTGTGCTACACATGCCTACTGGTAGACAACATGGAAAACTCTCATGTGGGCTAAAACCAAGGGGTCAGCAGGACTGTGTTCCCTTCCAGAGGCTCTAGGAAGAATCAGTTACTTGCTTTCTCCAGCTTCTGAAGGCTGCCCACATTCCTTGGCTTATGGCCCTCCCTGAATCACTCTGTTTCTGCTGCCATTATTACACCTCCTTCTCTGACTCTCCTGCCTCTTATTTTTCCCCTAAAAGGATCCTCATGATTACATCAGGCCCACCCCAATAATTCAGCATAATCTTCTCAAGATATTTAACATAACCACATCTGTAAAATCCCCTTTGCCATGAAAGGTAACTTTGACAGCTTTCAGGGGTTAAGATATGTATATCTTTTGGGGGAGACGGACATTATCCTGCCCACCATACTCTAGAAGAAATGATAGGAAAAATCTTTGTGATCTTAAGTTGGAATGAGTCTTTAAAATTCAACACATGACCTACGTGACCTACAAAAACGAATAAATTAGGCTTCATCAAAATGAAAACTTTTCACTCTGCAAATAAAAAATAATTATCAATAAAATGAAAAGGCAAGTCATAGACTGGAAGAAATGTTGCAAAAGATATATCAAACAATAGACTTATATCTAGGATCTGTAAAGTAGTCTTACAACTCAATAATAATAATACAACCCAATTTTTTTTAATAGGCAAAAAACTGAAAATTGAAATACTATTTCACAAAGATGTACAGATGGAAAAAGCATATGAAAAGATGTTACATCATATGTCATTAGGAAAATGCAAATTAAGACCACTTCACACCTACTAGGATGGCTGTAATGAACAAAGGGTACCATACCAGATTGGGCAGGGCGCGGAGGGTAGTGGTGGTGGGGGGATATGGAGCAGCTCACTGTCATATATTGCTGGAGCAGTATAAAAGGGAATGGAGATTTTTTGGCGGTTGCTGTTGGTTGGGGCCGTCCCGCGTCTAAGGCAGGAAGATGGTGGCCGCAAAGAAGACGAAAAAGTCGCTGGAGTTGATCGACTCTAGGCTCCAACTGGTTATGAAAAGTGGAAAGTACGTGCTGGGGTACAAGCAGACCTTGAAAATGATCAGACACAGCAAAGCGAAACTGGTCATCCTGGCCAACAACTGCCCGGCTTTGAGGAAATCTGAAATAGAATACTACGCCGTGTTGGCCCAAACTGGTGTCCATCACTACAGTGGCAAGAATATTGAATTGGGCACAGCATGTGGGAAATACTACAGAGTATACACACTGGCTATCACTGATCCAGGTGATTCTGATATCATTAGAAGCATGCCAGAACAGACTGGTGAAAAGTAAATCACGCAAAATTTTTCTTTAATAAAACTGGCCAGAGCTTGTTTTAAAGAAAAAAATAAATAAAATAAAATAAAATAATAAAATAAAATAAAATATAAAATAAAATGGAATGGAAAGAAAAGCCATTTGCCATTTCTTAAGAAATTAAACATATAGCCTTTCCATATGATCTAGTCATTCCATTTCTAAATATTTACTCAAGATAAATGAAAGCACACATCCATACAAAGACTTGTACAAGAATGTTCATTGCAGCTTTATTTGAAAAGCCAAAAACTGGGGGCAACTCAAATGTCCATCAGTAGGTGAATGGATAAATAAACTGTGCAATCTCTATACAAGGGAATGTTACTCAGCAATAAAACAAATTATTGACACACAAGACATGGATGACTCTCAGAATAATTGTTCTGAGTGAAAAAAAAAAAGCCAAACCAAAAATATATACAGTATGATTCCATTTTATGGAATTCTAGAAAATGCAAATTAATCTGTAGAACCAGAAAGCAAGTAAAGATCGCCTGGGTATGGAGGAGGGTGGCCAGGGAGAGGTGAGAAGGAGATGAGAGGAAGCAAAAAAGCATAAGGTAACTTTTGGAAGCAAGAGAAGTGTTAATTATCTTGACTGTGGTCATGGCTTCCCAGATGTATGTAAAAACTTTAAACTTGCAATATGTACATTTTATTTTATGTCAATTATACCTCAATAAAGTTGTAAAAAATTAAATAGTCAACAACAACAACAAGGAGCAGTCAAGACAGAAAACCAGAGTCCTGGGTTTGGTAGTGCAGAGGTCACTAGGGGCTTCTGCCAGAGTGATTTGGGTGAATGAACAGACAGCCAGTCAGACTACGGTGAGCAGAGTGAATTTCTCTTTCTAGAATTTTTGCAGATTGTGTATTGCCCAAAATGCTCACTGCAACAAAAATACACAGAAATGATGCATATATTTATGCTCTTAAGCAAACCATTGCTGAATCTACACACAAAAAAGAGAAATTCCCAGGAAAAAAAGGAGAAACCCCAAAAGAATGAAATATGGTGGTAGACAGAAACCATAATATACCAGTGATCACAATAAATGCTCACTGATTAAACTGTCTAGTTAAAAGTTAGTGAAAGGGGCATCTGGGTGGCTCAGTCAGTTAAGCATCTGCCTTCTGCTCAGGTCATGATCCCAGGGTCCTGGAATTGAGCCCTGCACACCATTGAGCTCCCTGCTCAGTGGAGGAGTCTGCTTCTACTTCTGCCCCTCCCCCACTCATGCTCCCACTCTTTCTCTGTCTCTCAAATAAATAAATAAAATCTTTTTAAAAAGTAAATAAAAGTGACTGAAATAGATGGGATTTTGAAAGCCCAGCTACATGTGGTTTATGAACAATATACTTAAGGGGCATAGAGAGATTGAAAATAAAGGAATGGAAAAACTAGGAAAATAATAACACAAAGAATTCTGGTATAGGTCTATTAATATTAGAGAAGATGGCTTTGAAAGCAAAGACCTTTATTAGGGATAAAAAAGGTTACTGTGTAGTAATAGAGCCACTCACCAGGAAGGTATACCATCATAAACTTGTTTATGCACCTACTAACATAATGCTGAGATATGTCAATCAAAAGGTGACAGAGTTAAGAATAAATTGACAAGTGCACCACCTTTGTGGTTACATTAAATGTTGAAATCACCCTTCTCTTAATAGCAGATGAAAAACTGGTCAAATTACTGAGGATTAACAGTATTAATTAGGATTTAGCAGTTAACAAGCTTGAGCTAATGAACACTTATCAAACCCTGCATGATCTCATTAGAGAATACACATTCTTTTCAAACACACAGGGGACATTTATTAAATAAAACCTGTATTATGCCATACAGCCAGTTTCAACTAATTTCAAAGAATTGGTATCATAGACCACACTCTCTGATTGTAATTAAATATGAATCAGAAACACAAAGATAATTAAAACACACATTTAAACAAATCATGGGGGCAGCCCAGGTGACTCAGCTGTTTAGCGCCGCCTTCAGCCCAGGGCATGATCCTGGAGACCAGGGATCAAGTCCCACACTGGGCTCCCTGCATGGAGCCTGCTTCTCCCTCTGCCTGTGTCTCTGCCTCTCTCTCTCTCTCTCTCTCTCTCTGTGTGTGTGTGTGTCTCTCATGAATAAATAAATAGAATCTTAATCAGTCAATCATGGGTCAAAGAGCAAATCATAATGGCTTTTAGAAAAAAAAAAAATACAGGAGAAAGTCCGAACACCTTGCCCTAGCGTTTGAAGCTTCATATAGTTACAAAAACATGACAATTAGGAAGTGCCAGGACTGTGACAAAAATAAAGTTTCTCTGCTTAAGAACATTCAAATTTGACCCACCGCTCACTCTCACAAAAAATTTAAACAGGGATCCCTGGGTGGCTCAGTGGTTTGGTGTGTGCCTTTGGCCTAGGGTGTGATCCTGGAGTCCCCAGATCAAGTTCCGCATCGGGCTCCCGGCATGGAGCCTGCTTCTCCCTCTGCCTGTGTCTCTGCCTTTCTCTCTCTCTCTCTCTCTCTGGCTCTCATGAGTAAATAAATAAAATATTTTTAAAAATTTAAACAAAAAGAATACTTTTGCTTCTAGATTTAATCCCTACCCCTCCAGGGTAACCATGTAATTACATGGATTCAAGCTGAGAAATTACTTGAGGATTACTCCTATGCCAAGTCAGGAGGAAAAGATTCTTTCTTTAGAAGATTTAAAACCTAATATTCAACCAAATCAAATGCTTTTTTAAAAAGACGTGCTCTTCATATTTCAGCATTTGTACACTTTAAGGAATTTTAAACCTGCTATACCAGTGCACTTGCAGAGACAACACCAATTTTGTAATCTGGAAAAATTATTTTTTGTATTTTTCTGCAATTTTCTTTTATTTTCATTGAAACAGAGTAAGACCTCTTGCCCAAATAACCAGGAATTTAAAGAAAGGCTTGATCATTAAGAAGACCCAGCCAGAGAGTCCAGTACCTTGGCGTTAGTCCATCCCCTTATGGGCAGTGTTCTGGGAGGTGATACTGAACAGAGGTAGGCACAGGAATTTTGGGATAGTCATTGTCAGAGCACTGGCCTTTTGGAACTTGGGTTTTGGAATTTTCTGGGCTTGAAGCATGTGAGTATTGATGCCACTATGAGTCTATAAGTTTATGTTGAGCTATGACTGGCTAAAAGGACTGCTCACATGTTCTATCACTGGGGTGTCAGTTCCTGATTTCATAACTCAGTTGGCAAGATGAGGGAGTGGACATGCTCCAAAAGCAGCACTCACTGAGCAATAGCTGTAGCTGGCCTTCATTTTCTCTCCTTCCCGGCAACAGGCCTCTGTGCTTGCCAAGGCATGTTCACATCCACATCTTGCTCATCCTCACAGGGCTGTGGGTGACCTGGGAGTGACCAGAGTTTGCCCCTGTGTTCCTGCTGGGGAACTTGGGAAACCCTGCCTTCCTAGCTGGATATCTCCCCCAAATACCACACAGCAAGCACACAGCACTCCTTTCCAAATGTTTTGATTTTTAACGTTTCCTTTCATATTCCGGACTGACTCCTACCTGCCTTGCAACAAATTTGAAACTATACTATCATATTATTCCTGATGTTCTGAATCTATCTTGTGTCTTAAAAAGCTTCATATTGCATGCTTTGGTGTTTGTCCATTTTTCTCCTCTCAGTTAAGGAGTAATGAAATCTCTTATGACAAGTCCTAAGAAATGTGCTTAGGAATGGCTGGCTGAATGAATGGCTTCTGTACAAAACTTAATGTGGAGGAGCCTTAGCTAGGAATGGAGCCAATTGCTTGTTCCACTCTGGTCTAAGGAGTCTTTGGGGAGTTTGGTGATTGAAAGAAGGGTGTAGCATTATCACCTCATTCAAGGCATTGTCTGTCCAACACATGCGACAACCATGATACATGAATGAAACTCAAATACTATGCTGAAAGCAAGAAGCCAGACCCTGAAGAATACAAACTGCATATTCTGATCATTTGAAACTCCAGAAAACAGAGACCTAGACTGTAGGGTAGAGAACATGTCATTGCGAAGTAAGAAGGACAGAGGTGGAGAATGACTAGGAAGGGGCAGGGGGTTTTCTTTGAGAAATAGAAATACTCTAGGTTTTTATTATGATAGTAGTTACATGGGTGTCCACATTTGTCAAAATACATAGGTCCATCTATTTTAAACAGATGCATATAAATTTATATCTCAACAACTTGATTAAGAGATGTGTAAGACAGGGGTACCTGAGTGGCTCAGTTGGTTTGGCATCTGACTCTTGATTTCAGCTCAGGTCATGATCTCAGGGTTGTGGTATTGAGCCCCAGGTCAGGTCTGTGCTTACCAGGTAGTCTGCTTGGGATTCTCTCCCTCTCCTTCTGCCCCTCCCTCTGTTCACTCTCTCTCTCTCAAATAAATAATTAAAAAAAAAAAAAAAGAAATGTGTAATGTCAAAAGGAAAATTTGCAAATACTTGAACAATTCTCCATTTTTCTTCCTATTCTCAAAGGTGTCTTAGGCATTTATAATATCATGAAATGTGTTTAAAATTCAGTAATTCTTTTTTTTTAATTACTCCAGCAAACCTAACTCAGAAAACATTTCTAAGCGTAAGAGTCTTGACTTTAATCCAGTTGGTTATGTAAGAATAAACAACACAAAACAAACATATATTAATTTGATATTTACTGCTGCAAACATTAGGCAGAGATATGCTTTTCACCATGACTCACACAACATATTTATACTTACTTAAACTGCACATGCTCATTTGTCCTATTCTGATTTTTTAATAGAATTGCTTTAACTATGTGCTACATTTTCTCCGTACTGTTTGGGTTTGGCTTCATCGCTTGTTTTCTGTGTTAATAAAAGGTAGCTCTTCATATTTACCTCTCTTTTCCTAGGCACACATGGGGAACTAATAAGATGTTTCTGAACCTTCCTCCTTCTGACAAAGGCTGGTGCAATGTAAACATGAGTGCAAATGTCCTGAGGTGTTGTCTGACTCCTTTCTTCTTGCCCTTGCAGACTCCAGAGCCAGGTGTACACCTGCCAGGTGAAGACAAAATTGAAGATAAGCAGCTCCCCACTTCTCCTGCAGAACCAGAGAAACAGGCATGGAACCAGGAAACAGACCACAATGACTTTGAGACACTGTCCCACCAGAGTGAAAGTCATTCAGACACAAAAACTGACCCCTTTGAAAGTGCTTCCGACACAGAGTCCCTGCCTGGTGACCTCACAGGGGGAATCTGCCTTCCTCTAAGTGGTACCTCTGTGGACAGAGAAGGACACTGGCAATGCCCTGACATCCCAGCACCCAGACCTCCTCAGGAGCAGCATTCAACCGGTGTCCCTGGGCTTGACCCAAAGGAGAAACTAGACTTGTCCCTTGACTTCAAGGAAGAGTCCTACAAAAGTGGGATCCAAGACTTTGCTGTAGAACCTGGAGAAGAGAAGACAGAACACCTCCAGGACAATGGTGTTCCCAGCCTAGAGCAAGAGTCTTGGCTGGCAGGGTCTCCTCACCACACAGCGAACTGCTCACAGGGTACCACAGGCAGCTACAGTCTCCAGCCAGCAAAGGTGGTGACTGCACAAGACCTTAGGGGATTCTCTATTTTTTCTCTTCAGAAATCCAGGTCTGAAAGTTGTCTGGGCATCCCAGTGGCCTGGCCCTTCCTTCACTGGTGCTGTGAACTGGGCCAGAGCTGGCCATATATCCACACCTGGGCCAGGGTACCAGGGCTGCCTTACAGAGGTCCACTAAGTAGCACAGCCCCTCTGGGAGCCAGGACAAAGAAGGGAAGTACTCTAGGTCCTGAGAACACAGACTTGCTCTGCCCCCAGCCCTGCTCCGATGCCCCTTGCCAGCGTCCTTTAGGGACATCTTGCCTCCCACATGCCAAGCTTCACCATAGTGCCCCAGAAAATATTAATGACAAGGACAGGACATCCCCAGAGTACTGCTGTCAGCACATGGGGACACTGACCAGGGCCCATTCCCTAGCAGTGTTTCCTGTAGGTTACCCTGAGAATCCTCCTAAGCAGAACTTTGTGAAATTTGGGACTCATTTGAAGGAAGGAACCAAATCAGAACAAGATCCAAGAGCACAAAACCCTCTTCACCCTGTTCCCACCCAACTGTCTCCTTTGCCTTCTGCTTCCCAAAGGAAGGCCCCTTACTTACAGGATCAGTATAAACTCAGGGCTCTTAGCTGGAAGAAGGCCTTTCAGGACACACCTCGTGAATATCTCTGCTTGGAAAACCAGTTGGGACAGGATTTTAGATCCTGCCCAGTCTCTTCATGCCTTCCTGCAAAGTCTGTGAGCCTTAACACAGAGGAAGCACCAGCGCCCACAGAGAGCAAGTCGGAACACAGACCAGAAAGCCTGCAACAGGAGCCCCGAGGCACTGGCCCTGCACCAAACGTTGCTGATGTGAGTGACAGACAAAAGCACCTTCAGGACATTTCTGTTGAAGCAGGAAACCAAACCAGTAATTACAGATCAAAGTCCATTCTCAGTGAGAAAAGAAAGCCCCCTATCGGGGCCAAGTTCCCACTTCATTCTAGCAATAGCAGGTTGCAGGTGTGGAACAGAGACTGGATGGGTTGCTGTAAAGTGGGTAATTGTTCAGTTGCTCCAGAGACCACCCTGATATCAAGGGCCGTAGACACTTCGAAGGAAGTGGAAGACGTGATGGTACTAGACTCCAACTGCACCAAAAGTGCCTTACCAGAGTTTTCAGAAATGACAGCAGCCACTGTGCCTCATTGCAGCGGTGGGGATGAGTGTAAGCAGGGGCTGGGGGCTGGTGTGCAGCCCTCTTCTGAGGGCCTGAAGCTAGAGCCCACAGCAGACACACCTAGGGGCAGGTGTACACTCTTCATTATAACTGTTGAGCAGAAAGGTCTGCAGGCCCCCAGGACGAGAGCGGGTCCTTTTTCAGAAACACAGTCTGAGCTTCTGGAGAAAAGACCACGATCTCCTTGTAGTGCTGAAGTGACACCCTCTGAATCTTCCAGGGCTGGGAAACCACAAACCTGTGGCAATGAGTGCAAGCTGTCTGCATGCAGCGGCCTAGGAGGTGACGATGGGAGTCTTTGGCAGAGGGCCCAGGCCACAGAACTTACGCCAGGTCTGCTGCCCTCGGCTGCCCCCCAGGAGAGGCCCTTGGGCAAAGAAACTTTTCCTCAGGAGCTGACCCAGGGCAGTCTGAGCACAGGGGATACTGCAGAAGAGAAACTGCCTGGGGCAAGCCAGACTCCTGGCACTAAGGCAGACAGGGAACAAGCTGCTAGTGCGCCTGGCCCCTATCCTGAAGATATATACAGAGACCAGGGCCTTCATCACACTGGGAGCCAAAGAGCACAGAGCCCCAAGGCCGGGAAAGGGGTTGGGGGAGCAGAGGACACAGAGAAGGAATCTGGCACCCCGGCCTCTGCCCCCGCCCAAGCTCTCCCACCACCAGGCCCATCCTTCTGCCACTGCAAGACTTCGCAGGAGCCTGGGAAGCGCCTGGCATTTCCTAAGGTGACTTCCCTCAGAAAAAGCAAGCCTATGGTTACCAAGAGCCCAGGAAGGGATGCCGGTGCACAGGGACCCAGCACCCCTGCCCCAACCACAGGTTCTTCGGGCCTCCAGGAGCTGGCTGTGGACAGTCATGACCCTATGGCCTGCTGGCAGAATGCAGCTGGCTGGGACGTACCTCCTACACACCAAGTGGGTACAAGCTCCTCTCAGAAGGTCATCCTCCAGGGAGCAGGGCTGAGAGAAGGGGACAATGTGGAGACACCAGGGGACCTTGGTAGCAGAACACTGTCCTCAGAAAGCTGTGATGCCAAGAGACTCAAAACTCCAGAGAAAAGGTTCAGAGCACGGTTGGCCTTAGCTCATAAGACCTTTGCAAATTTTTTTGAGTCAAAGGTTTTAGAAAAAGAGAATACTGATGAATGTTCTCTAGGTTTTCTCAAGGGCCGGAAGGAGAAGAGTAGGCCATGGCAGAGTTCCTGGTGTGCATTTCTGAAAAGCAAAGATGCAGAAGGCACAAAAAGGTCTTTAGTTAGTCTGGTTCCAGGACAGGAAATCTTGAATCCATTCAGACCCTCTCCACCAGGGCCCAACAATCACTGTGAGGAACAGGAACAAGACCAGGAAGGCTGTGTTTTTAGAGATCACTGGTCACTTCCACATCTCCCCACACCTTTGACATCCAGCAATTTGGTCTCTCCACATAACAGGAGAAAAAGTGAGCCAAACATCAAATGCACGAGCCCCCAGGAAAGTGGTAGGTACCTAACTTCAGGTATCTTTCCTGAAAAGTCCTGGCTGATGTCACCCACCAGCCCCCATACCCAGCAGGCTGGGATCAGCTGCACCCTTCCCTCTAGGTCTGCCTGTTGCTTGGCATATGGAAGCCAAGGCATGCCCTGCAAACCCATGAGTCCCAAGCCCCAGAGCCCCAGGCCTGGTGTTCATCGGGCTGATCTCCAGTACGCAGGCAGGAGCAGTGCTGTCTCCATGGTTTCTCTTGGAAGCTACATTGATGTGGTTAACAACTCAGAGGCTTCTGAAAGGCCCAAGACCCTCAAGACCCGAGCAAGCCTCCTACTTTCTCTGCAGACACTAGACCAGGATGACCAGAAGGAAGAGAGTAGGAAAAGATGCTGGAATCACCATGGCCTGAGCATTGCACCCTCACTCAGGGACCTTCCTGGGAGTGAGGTGAGTTACCTGTGGCTCACATCAACCTGCTTATTTACTTCTAAATACAAGAGGAGGGAACCACATGGGAAATTTTCCTAAGTGAGGGGAGAGGTGAAGCAGGAAGGCCAATTTGCCTTCCGTGGAGAGAGACTGTACCATCTAACACTCCTAGAGTGTCCCGACTCTGGTCAAAACAATGTATGACCAACTTCTGGGAATTTGCTAAACGAGTAGGAATCCACATTTCACTATAATTTTTTGTCTTTTTTTTTTCCTTGCTATTTGAATCCCCTTTTCTGTCAACTGCCTATTCATAGTCTTTGCCCGTCTTCTATCAGGTGGTTGGTGCCGGCTTTTTCGTGTCTCCTGCGCCCTTCCCCACTGTGAAACTTTTAAAAAAGAAATCTCCCTATTTTGTCTTCTACTCTTTTTAATCTGTTTATTTTTTAAATTTAGGTCTGATACAGTTGAACTTATTTCAGTAAAGAGATAGTTGTTGGTGTTTCTGAATTAGTAAAATAAAATGGTCTCTCTCCCAAAGCAACGGCATCTACCCAGAACAGGGTAACGTGGTGCTGGGTCAGGCACAGGAAAGGGTATACAAGCTTGAGTTTTCTCATGAGTCACTGCCCTGAGAAGGAGGTAGCTTTCTTGAAGTTCCAGAAAGAATACCCTTGGGACTGTGAAAGAAAACCCTATGTGCTGCCCAACCCTGCATCTGTGTACCCTTTACCCCTTCGCTTCTTCAGACCAATGGTATGGTGTCTCACCTGTGTTGAGCACTGTGTTGACGTGCAAGGACCTCAAGTTCAGTGTTAGTCTCCAGGCAGAGCCAGCCAGTGCAGGCCTGACTGCCCCTGGTTCCTGCTGAGCCCCTTCCCTGAGGGAGCCATCTTCCAGAGGCCAGTCGAGCTGCTCTGGGTCTGTGCTCTCCCTCCTCTGCATGTCAGCCATCCAGGTACTCCTGTGGGTCTCTCACGCACTTCCCGTGCGTTCATGTATCTGCTGCTCTTTTGTTTTCCTGCTAACAGTGGTCACCTACTTCATGCCTGGCCCTTTCTTGGGCACCTTCCAGATGTTTGCCTGAAGCCTACCACAGCTGCTCCTTCCTTATACTACACCTGGAGGAGGGGGAAGACCTAGTGTGCTTGCACATCAGAACATGTAGGAAGACAAGAAAGTAGCATAAGTAGATAAGTGAACACAGGATTGGGAAGGGGAGAAAACCTTGGAAATTTGCTCTCTAGCGGAAGCCCAGAGCAATCACAGAACATGAAACTCAACTTGGAGATATGAAGGCTCCCTCCTGTGGCTGCTGGAGGGAAAGCAGGCAGTGATGTAAGAGTAATTAGCAAGGAATTCAGTGGGCATTCCCATTTCTTCCTTCCACAGCTCATGTAAGGAGCAAGGGTTCTTTTATTCTAATACCCTAAGACAGCCACTTTTGATATTTTGTTAAATTTTCTGCCAGATTCTCTTCTATAAGAGTTTTATATATTTATCATGTTTGTGGTAATGCCATCTATAGAGGCTTAGGCTTTAATTTTCTATGATTTTGCATCCCACATTTTTTCTTTAAAGCTCTCTTAATGAATGGACAAAGAAGATGTGGTCTATGTATACAATGGAATATTCCTCAGCCATTAGAAATGACAAATACCCACCATTTGCTTCGAGGTGGATGGAACTGGAGGGTATTATGCTGAGTGAAATAAGTCAATCGGAGAAGGACAAACATTATATGGTCTCATTCATTTGGGGAATATAGATAATAGTGAAATGAATAGAGGGGAAGGGAAAAGAAATGGGTAGGAAATATCAGAAAGGGAGACAGAACATGGAAGACTCCTAACTCTGGGAAATGAACTAGGGGTGGTGGTTGGGGGTGACTGGGTGGCCGGCACTGAAGGGGGCACTTGACGGGATGAGCACTGGGTGTTATTCTATATGTTGGCAAATTGAACACCAATAAAAAATAAATTTATTTTAAAAAATAAAAAAACAAAGCTCTCTTAGTGAGAAATTCAGAGCATACAGAAGAGCCTAATGCACAAATGTACAGAAAACATATTGTAAAACAAAAACCAAGTAACCTCCACCCATTAAGAAACACCACACTCAGGATCCCTGGGTGGCGCAGAGGTTTAGGCGCCTGCCTTTGGCCCAGTGCGGGATCCTGGAGACCCAGGATCGAGTCCCGCATCGGGCTCCCGGTGCATGGAGCCTGCCTCTCCTCCCTCTCCCTCTGCCTGTGTCTCCCTCTCTCTCTCTCTCTGTGTGACTATCATAAATAAATAAAAATTAAAAAAAAAAAAGAAACACCACACTACCCTGGCTCCCATCCCTTCCTGCTCAGTGCACCATCCCTTCTCTCTGACACTAAACCTGCCAACCTTTATGGTATCCGTTGTAGCCTTCATTGTCATTTCCTCTACATCTAAAGATGCTGAGCACCCTTCATATGCTTTCTGCCAATTTGGATATCCTGTTTGGGGACATGTCTGACCTGTATTGTTGCCCATTTGTCTGTAAGGTTGCCTTTTTCTTGCTGATGGTGTATATTCTGGATACAACCCCATTATTGATTAAATGTGCCAAAAATATCATTTCCCACTCCATGGCTTCTATTTTTCCTTCTGCAATGGTATCTTTTGATGAACGGAAGTCCTTAATTTTAATGTTTTCAAGTATATCCACATTTTCTATACTCCAAACTCAGATGAGTAGAATCCCTTAAATAACCTTTTTAAACAGATTTTATGTATTTACTCATGAGACACACAGAGAGAGAGGCAGAGACATAGGCAGAGGGAGAAGTTGGTTTCCTGTGGGGAGCCTGATGTGAGACTCAATCCCAGGACCTCAGGATCATGCCCTGAGCCAAAGGCAAATGCTCAACCACTGAGCCACATGGATGCCCCTCCCCTAAATAACTTTTAACAAAGATTTCTGATCTTTTTTTTTTTTTTACATTTAGATTTCTGAGATGCCTAAAACTGGCTTTTGTGTTCAATTGGTTGGTTTTTCCATCCTGTGCCAGTTCAGTGTCTCATCACCATAGCTGTATAGAAAGAGTTGCTGTCCAGCTGAGCAAACCCTCCCACCTGGTTCTTCTTCAATATGATAAACACTTACTGAGAGCCAGTTATGTACCAGGCAATATTCTAGGTGTTGTGGATACAATGTGAAAGAATATGTAAATATTTCTGTCTTCAAAGGGGGATCAAGTATGGCGGGAGTAAATAAATAATTGAGCAAATAAGATTATTTCAGATGTTGAAGAGACTGTAAAAAAAATGAAAATGTAAGTAAAAAATTAATGGGATAGAGAGTTGGGAGTTGTAAGGGTGGGGGCTCTCTTAGCTTGCAAGTTTGAAGTCTAAGGATTTGAGCCAAGCCTTGGGTGATGAGAAGCCAGAAAAGGAGGCCTTTCAGGCCCAGCCCAACATTTCTGCAATGTTGAAGACTCCTGTCACCTACAGACTGCCATATAATTAAACCCTCCACAATGTCACCTCATACTTGGGACAGCACAGCATGTTTGTGTGATGGAAAAACAAGAGGAGGCAGTCTTTGGGCATGAAAGGTGCCATTTACATGTAAACATTTCTTCCTTTTGAAATTCAGGTTTAGGGACAAAGAATCTATGATTCCAGGCAAGCAAGCTCAGCATCTTATCTATAATCTAATTTGTGCACACATGGGTTTGTGCTCCTAGCTAAGGGGGCTTAAGAGGAAGACCAAGATCAAGAGAGACCAAGATGAGAAAGATCTGGAGGTGGGTAAGAGAAATGGGGAAAAGCTAGAAGTTTCAAACACCTGTGCGTGCTTGATTCCCACTTGGTTGCTTCCTAACCCTGAATCTTGTTATAAGACCTCACTGGGACTCTCGTTTCCTTATCTGCAAGGGTCAGACAAGGTGATCTCTTAGGCCTCCACTAGGTAGAATATCAACTTCATGAATGAATGCTGGATAGTTTTCTTGACCTTCCCCCATTCTGACTTTGAAAGCAAGGATCCAAGGTACTGCTTCTACTTAGAGATTTTAAATGAGGTGGAGTGGAGGGAATACATTATGAATATTCTCTAACTTTTCTGATGCGAATGTAAAACAGTACAGCCACTCTGGAAAAAAGGTCTGACAATTTCCAATTAGACAAAACCTGGGTTTACCATATGACCAGCAATTGTCTTTATATGTGTTTATGTCCTTACGGAAATGAAAATAGTCTTCAATGTAAATCCAAGCAATAGACTACAGTGACTTTTTTGTGTGTTTGTTTCCTGTAGTTAATAATTGTTGAATTTCTCATATGTGTGATTTTCTATAAATCTATCCTTAAATCTGGCTGTAAGATCACTTATAAACTATTTTCCAAATATTCAAACATACCAGCATTCTATCAAGTCTCTCCTTTCTCCTAGAAACCTTCCTTCCAGAGTGAGGCCTCTGACCTCCTGCTATAATTTGGATTAGTTGTCCCCAGTAATTCCACATAGTTTTCTTAAACTCTGATTTCCTGTTTCTTGGATCCTGGGTCTTCCTTACTCCTTTATTGTGTGCAAGAACATCCCTCACTCGCTTCCTAAGAAAAGGTATGTAGGAGGGATTGTTTTTTAGTTTTTGCATGTCTAAAAAGAAATACCCTTTTAATTTTCATACTTGATGGATAGTTGGGCTTTGTATAGAATTCTAGGTTGAAATAACCCTTCTAAAAGGTGAAGGCATCACAACACTATGTTCTAATGTCAAATGCTGCTGGCAAGAAGGGTGATAATGTTGTTCTAACCAGTCCTGCCTAGCTTGGTTCATTTGTTTTTTCTTTAGAAACTTTTATGATTCTCTTTTATTCCTGGTGTTATGAAATTTCCTAGTGAAATTCTGGATGTGAATTTCTTTTCATTCATTGCATTAAACATTTCAGTGTATCCTTTAAAACTAGAGTCTCTTCACCTTCAGTACTGGGAAAAATATGTTTTGTTTTTTTTTAAGATTTCATCCATTTACTCATGAGAGACATAGAGAGAGAGAGGCAGGCAGAGACGCAGGCAGAGGGAGAAGCAGGCTCCATACAGGGGGCCCGATGTGGGACTCGATCCTGGGACTGTGGGATCATGCCCTGAGCTGAAGGCAGACGCCCAACCGCTGAGCCATCCAGGCATCCCAAAATATGTATAAAATTAATATCAAATTAATAAATTTGATGATTTCCTTCTCTTCTTTTCCCCCTGGAATTCCTGTTAGAGATTGTGACTCCTTGACAAGGCTTTAATATTGTTAACATTTCTATGTTTCATTTCTATATCTTGTTTATTTTGGGGGGAGGAGAGATTTTCTCAAATATATTTCCAATCTTCCTATTGAATATTTTCAATGTTCTCTAATTTTATTTTGTAATAAAAATGGCTTTCTTCTGGTTATATGAACTCATTATAAAGAATATGTGCTCATTATAAAGAATTCCAACAACACATGAAAATATAGAGAACATAATTTTCTATAATCCTACCACTTTGTGGTAATCAGCCTAATATTTTGGTGACCATTCCTTTATTCTTCATTTTATACAAACACATCGAAACAAAGCCACACCTATAATTTGATACAAACAGGATATCACTCTTGCTGTTTTTTAATAAAGATGCTACCATTATCCCTCTTCCCACCTCAGCAACACCTGATTTTAGTCCCCCATTAGCCCATGCCTACAGCCTAGTGAATCATATTCTGTATTTTCTCCATACTCTTATAATCATATAAAAATAGATATATGTATATATGTGCTCCTACCTATACAAACACCTTTTCCTGTATCTTACACTTACCCTTAACAACACTCATGGAAATATGTACACATTGTAATTGTAAGTAATGGCTGCATAATATTCCATGTTGTGAAGGTATCAAAATTTGCTCCTTTTTTCACCCATAGATAGCCACACACTTTTCCTGTTCCTGGAACCTGCAAATATTCCTTTGGTAAATGCGATTTTATATATAACCCTATAGATTAATAGAGAATCTTGAATGGAATTGTCAAAAATCATAAACATTTGTATATTTTAATAGATTCCAGATGCTTCTAAAAAGGTTATAATATTTCCTTTTTTTTTCTTTTTCTTAGGATTTTTATTTATTTATTTTTGTGAGAGAAAGAATGAGCTGGAGGAGAGCCAGAGACAAGCAGACTCCCCTGTGATTAGGGAGTCCCATGTGGGACTCAATCCTAGGACCCTGGGATCATGACTTGAGCCCAAGGCAGAACCTTCACTGATGGAGCCACTCTGGCACCCTTCTTCTTTTTTTTTTTAATACTACCTTTAATTGATTTTGGTGTCAGGGTAAATCTGGCTAATAAAAAGAATTGGGGAGTTTTTCCTTATATTTTATTTTTTGAAAAGTGGTTATAATATTTCCTATAGTTATCCACATCTCTATCAGTAGTGAACATTAAAATCTTATAATTCTTGTTTTATTTCAATATTGTTGCTATTGTTTTAAAACTTTATTTTAAAATTTTTCTGTTAGCACATATTTAATTAGAGTTGCTTTTTCTTGTTCTTTCTTGCTCTTTTTTAAAAACATTTCATTTTAAAATAATTATAGATTCACAGGAAGTTGAAAAATAATATAGAGAGCTCCAGTCTATGCTTCCTTCATCCAGTTCCCCAAATGTAACATCTTTTTTTAAAGATTATCTATCTAACTATCTATCTATCTATCTATCTATCTATCTATCTACTTGTTTATTTATTTATTTGAGACAGAACACTTGTGCATGGGGTGGGGAGGGGCAAAGGGAAAGGAAGAAGCAGACTCCCTGATGAGCTGGGAGCCTAATGGGGGGCTTGATCCCAGGACACTGGGATCATGACCTGAGCCAAAGGCAGGTGCTTAACCGACTGAGCCACCCAGGTGCCCCCAAATGTAACATCTTATATAAATATAGAACAATATCAAAGCCAGCAACTGATATGGGTAGAATGGGTGTATGACTCTATGTCATTTTATCACACATGTGGATTTATATGACTACCACCATGAGCCCAATAGACACTATTCCACTACCTTCATGCTACACTCCTTTACAGTCACACCCTTTCTCCTCTTCCCTGACTACTTGCAATCATGAACCTGATCTCCATCTCTATGATTTTGTCATTTCAAAAATCTTACCTTTTGAGAATGGCTTTTTTTCATTCAGCATAAATCCACTGATTTTAAGCTGTTGTGCATATCCATAGTTCATTCCTTTTTATTGCTGAATACTATTCCATGGTGTGGCTTTACTGTTTTTCTCCTTAACCAGTTACCTAATGAAGGACATTTGGGTTGTGTCCAGTTTTGGGTCTATTGCAAGTAAAGCTTCTATAACCATTCATGAACAGGTTTGGGGTGGATAAAAGTTTTCATTCCTCTGGGATAAATGCCCATCAGTGTGGGTGCTGAGGTGTATAGTTAAGTATATTTTCCATCTTTTTTTAAGATTGATTGATTTATTTATTTATTTATTTATTTATTTATTTATTTATGATAGACATAGAGAGAGAGAGAGAGGCAGAGACACAGGAGGAGGGAGAAGCAGGCTCCATGCCGGGAGCCCAACACGGGACTCATCCAGGGACTGCAGGATCGCGCCCTGGGCCAAGAGCAGGCGCCAAACCACTGAGCTACCCAGGGATCCCCATATTTTCAGTTTTTTAAGAAACTGCCAAATCTTCCAGAGTGGCTATCCCATTTTACATTTCCACCATCAAAGTATAGGAGATCTGGTTCTTTGCATCATTGCCAACATTTGGAATTTTGATGTTTTTCATTTTATGTGTACTAACCATCATGTGGTAATATCTCATTGTGACTGTGATTTTACATTTCCCTAAGGGCTAGTGAGTTGAACATTTTTCATGTGCTTATTTGCTATCTTAGCTCAGGCTGCTGTAACAAAATATCACAGACTGGGTAGCTTAAAAAACAACAGAAAATGTATTTCTCACGGTTCTGGAGGCTGAGGAATCCGAGATCAAGGTGCTAGCAGGTTTGGAGTCTAGTGAGATCCCGCTTCCTAGATGGTTATCTTCTCACTGTAATGTCACAAGCAGAAGGAACAGGAGCTCTGTGTGGCCTCTTTGATAAGGGCACTTATCCCATCCAAGAGGGATCTGTTCTCATGGACTAATTACCTCCAAAGGCCCCACCTTCCCTGGGAGTTAGAATTTCAACATATGAATTTTTTGAGGACAGACCTTCAACCTATAGCATTTGTCATGCATATATATCTTCTTCAGTGAAATGTCTCTTCATGTCTTTCTCATTCTCTAATTGAATGTTACTTTTTACAGTGGTGTATTGAGAGGGTTTTTTAAAAATAAGATATACTTGACATAACACCGCATAAGTTTAAGGTGTATAATGTGTTGATTTGATGGAATTATATATTGCAATTTGATTACCACCTTTAGCTAACACCTCTGTCATGTCACATAATTCTCATTTCTTTTTTGTAATGAGAACATTTAAGATCTCGCCTCTTAGCGACTTTGAAGTTTATAACACAGTATTTTTTATTGCCCTGACTATTCTGTGCATTAGATCTCCAGGATTATTCATCTACCAGGTACAAGTTTGTACACCTTAACCACATCACCCAGTTCTACTCCTTAGCCCCTGGTAACCACTGTTCTACCTTCTGACTCTATGAGTTCAGCTTTTTTAGGTTCCACATATGAGTGATACCATACAGTAGTTGTCCTTCTTTAACTTATCCCACTTCACACAATGCCTCGAAGTTCCATTCGTGTTGTCACAAATGGCAGGATGTTATTCTTTTCCATGGCTGAATAATATTCCATTATCTGTATATGCCACATCTTCTTAATCCATTCATCCACTGATGGACACTTAGGTTGTTCCCATATCTTGACTACTGTGAATAATGCTGCAATACTTGCATGGCAGTGCAAATATCTCTCCAATATCCTATTTCCATTTCCTTTGGATATATACCCAAAAGTAGGACTGCTGGATAATACGGTATTTCTATGTTGAAGTTTCTGAGGAACCTCCATACTGTTTTCTATAGCACCAATTTACTTTCCCACCAACAGTGCACAGTGTTCCCTTTTCTCTACATCCTCACTAACACTTGTTATCTCTTATCTTCTGGATGATAGCCATTCTAACACTGATATCTCCTTGTTTTGATTTGCATTTCCCTGAGCATCATTTCATGTACTTGTTAGCCACTTGTATGTTCTCTTTGAGAAATGTGCTCTTTCGATTCTTCTGCCCATTTTTTAAAATTGGATTGTTTGGTTATTCTTTTATTGAGTTGTATGAGTTCTTTATATATTTTGGATTTTAACTCCTTATCCAATATATGGTTTGTAAATATTCTCTCCCATTTTTTTTTTAAATTTTTATTTATTTATGATAGTCACAGAGAGAGAGAGAGGCAGAGACACAGGCAGAGGGAGAAGCAGGCTCCATGCACCGGGAGCCCGATGTGGGATTCGATCCGGGGTCTCCAGGATCGCGCCCTGGGCCAAAGGCAGGCGCCAAACCGCTGCGCCACCCAGGGATCCCTATTCTCTCCCATTTTGTAGGTTGTCTTATTATTAGTTTTTTCTTTGGCTGTGCAAAGACTTATTAGTTTGATGTGGTCTCACTTGTTGACATCTGCTTTTATTGCTTGTGCTTTTGGTGTCATGTTCAAAAGATCATTGCTAGGACTAATGCCAAGGAGGCGCTCTCTCTCTTCCTTATGTTTTCTTCTAGGGGTTTTACTCTATCAGGATTTCTGTTTATATATTTAATCCATTTCAAGTTAATTTATGAGTGCTGTAAGATGGGGTCCAATTTCCTTTTTCTCCATGTGGCTGTCCAGTTTTCCAACACCATTTATTAAAAAGACTATCCTTTCCTAACTGGATGTTCTTGGCCACCTTGTCAAATAGCAGTGTGGGGCTATTTCTGAACTCTCTATTCTGTTACATTTGTCTGTGTGTCTATTTTTGTGCCAGCACCTTACTATTTTAATTACTATGACTTTATAGTATAATTTGAAATCAGGAGGTGTGATCCTTCTAACTTTGTTCTTTCTCAGGATAGTTTATGCTATTGGGGTGTTCTGTGGTTTATTTCAAATTTTAGAATTGTTTTTTCTATTTCTGTGAAGAATGCCATTGGAATTTTGAAAGGGATTGCATTGAATCTGTAGGTGGTTTTGAGTAGTATGGACACCTTAGTAATATTAACTATTCCTATCCATGAGCAGGGACTGTCTTTCCATTTCTTTGTGTCTTCTTGCCTACAGATTGGGCTGGCTTTCTACATATGCTCACTAGCTACTTTTTCCATCCTTTTTATTTCAGCCTACCTACCTACCTACATTATTATATTTGAAATGAGTTCCAAATATAATGAGCCAGCATATACTTGGTTGTATTTTTTAATCCACTTTGCCTTTCTCTGTTTTTAGTTGGTCTTTTAATCATGTACCATTGACAGTGTAAATTAAGTCTTAAGGCTTAAATCTGCATTTTTATTTTTATTTTATTTTATTTTTTTTAATTTTTTTTTTATTTATTTATGATAGTCACAGAGAGAGAGAGAGAGAGGCAGAGACATAGGCGGAGGGAGAAGCAGGCTCCATGCACCGGGAGCCCGATGTGGGATTCGATCCCGGGTCTCCAGGATCGCGCCCTGGGCCAAAGGCAGGCGCCAAACCGCTGCGCCACCCAGGGATCCCTTTATTTTTTTTCTATTTCTTTTTGTTGTTTCTGTGTTCTTTTTCCTTCAGTCCTGTGGGTTGCTTAAATATGTCTGAGAATTCCATTTTTATGTATCCATAGCATATTTGAATCTCTTTTTATAATTTTTTAGTGCTTGTCTAGATATTACATTGTTTATACAATACAATATACAAGATTGTATATACAAGCTTACCAAGGTTGATTCATATGGACACTTTATCAGTTTAAATAGAGTGTAGAAACCTTACTTCCTTTTCCTCCTCTGTTTATAATATAATTATCTTAAATATTTATCTAAATACATTGAGAATCACATCAGGTAATGTTATAATTTTTGTTCCAAACATCGAAACATAATTTAGAAATCTCAAGAGAAGAAGGAATGTCTTTTTTCTTACCCATACTTTTACCTTTACATTGCTCTTTTTCTTTACTTACTTTTATCATCTGTTTCAGTACTTTAATCATTTTTTATTGAAGTATATTTGATATACAATATTATATTATTTTCAGGTGGACAACATAGTGATTTGGTGAATACATACATTATGAAATTCTCACCACAATAAGTGTTACCATCTGTCACCTTAAAAAATTGTTACAATATTATGGGTTATATACCCTACACTGTGCTTTTTATCCACAGGGTTTATTTATTTTATAACTGGAAGTTTTTACCTCTTAATCCCCTGCACCTATTTCATCCATTGCCTCACCGTTCTCTTCTTTGGCAACCACCAGTTCTCTGTATTTATGAGTCTGTTACTAGTTTCTGTTTATTTGCTCATTTGTTTTGTTTCTTAAATGTTATAAATACATCTGATATTATATGACATTTGTCTTTTTTTATTGGAGTTCAATTTGCCAAAATATAGCATGACACCCAGTGCTTATCCCGTCAAGTCCTTCCCTCAGTGCCCATCATCAGGTCACCCCAATGCCCTGCCCACCTACATTTCCATTACCCCTTGTTTGTTTCCCAGAGTTAGGAGTCTCTCATGTTCTGTCATCCTCACTGATATTTCACTCATTTTTTTCTCCTTTCCCCTTTATTCCCTTTCACTATTTTTTATATTCTCAAATGAATGAGACCATATAATGTTTATCCTTCTCCGATTGACTGATTTCACTCAGCATAATACCCTCCAGTTCCATCCACATCGAAGCAAATGGTGGGTATTTGTCATTTCTAATGGCTGAGGAATATTCCATTGTATACATAAACCACATCTTCTTTATCCAGTCATCTTTCAATGGACACTTTATGAGTGTTGAACCAGCCTTGCATCCCAGGGATAAATCCCACTTGTTCAAGGTGAATAATCTTCTTAATGTACTGTTGGATCCTATTGGCTAGTATCTTGGTGAGAATTTTTCCATCTGTGTTCATCAGGGATATTGGTCTCTAATTCTCCTTTTTGGTGGGGTCTTTGTCTGGTTTTGGAATTAAGGTGATGCTGGCCTCATAGAACAAGTTTGGAAGTACTCCATCTCTTTCTGTCCTTCGGAACAGCTTTAGTAGAATAGATATTGTTTCTTCTGTAAACGTTTGATAGAATTCCCCAGGGAAGCCATCTGGCCTGCACTTTTGTGTCTTGGGAGGTTTGTGATAACTGCTTCAATTTCCTTCCTGGTTATTGACCTGTTCAGGTTTTCTATTTTTTCCTGTTCCAGTTTTGGTAATTTGTGGTTTTCCAGAAATGCATCCATTTCTTCTATATTGCCTAATTAATTGGCATATAGCTGCTCATAATAAGTTTTTAAAATCGTTTGTATTTCCTTGGTATTGGTGGTGATCTCTCCTTTTTCATTTGTGATTTTATTGAGTCTTTTCTCCTTTGTTTTTAATAAGGCTGGCTAATGGTTTATCTATCTTATTAATTCATTCAAAGAACCAACTCTTGGTTTTATTGATCTGTTCCACAGTTCTTCTGGTCTCTATTTCATTGAGTTCTGCTCGAATCTTTATTAACTCTCTTCTTCTGCTGGGTGTAGGTTTTATATGCTCGTCTTTCTCCAGTTCCTTTAGGGGCAAGGTTAGCTTTTGTATTTGAGTTCTTTCCAGTTTTTTGAGGGATGTTTGTATTGCGATGTATTTCCCTCTCAGAATTGCTTTTGCTGTATCCCACAGATTTTGAACAGTTGTATCTTCATTCTCATTAGTTTCCATGAATCTTTGTAAGTCTTCTCTAATTTCCTGGTTGACCCTTTCATCTTTTAGCAGGATTCTCTTTAACCTCCAGGTGTTTGAATTTCTTCCAAACTTCTTCTTGTGACTGAGTTCTAGTTTGAGAGCATTATGGTTGGAAAATATGCAGGGGACAATCCCAATCTTTTGGTATCCGTTGACACAGTATGTGGTCTATTCGAGAAAGTTCCATGTGCACTTGAGAAGAATGTGTATTCAGTTGTGTTTTTTTTTATTTTATAAATTAATTTTTATTGGTGTTCAATTTACTAACATACAGAATAACACCCAGTGCTCATCCCGTCAAGTGTCCCCCTCAGTGCCCGTCACCCATTCACCCCCACCCCCCGCCCTCCTCCCCCTCCACCACCCCTAGTTCATTTCCCAGAGTTAGAAGTCTTTATGTTCTGTCTCCCTTTCTGATATTTCTCACACATTTCTTCTCCCTTCCCTTATATTCCCTTTCACTATTATTCATATTCCCAAATGAATGAGAACATACACTGTTTGTCCTTCTCCGGTTACTGTGGCCAAGTTCAAAAAGGGTGTTGCCTGAGTTCTCCTCTAGGATTTTGATGGAATCTTGTCTCACATTTAGATCTTTCATCCATTTTGAGTTTATCTTTGTGTCTGGTGCAAGAGAGTGGTCTAGTTTCATTCTTCTGCATGTGGCTGTCCAATTTTCCCAACACCATTTATTGAAGAGAGTGTCTTTCTTCCAGTGGATCGTCTTTCCTCCTTTATCGAATATTAGTTGACCATAAAGTTCAGGGTCCACTTCTGGGTTCTCTATTCTGTTCCATTGATCTATGTGTCTGTTTTTGTGCCAGTACCACACTGTCTTGATGACCACAGCTTTGTAGTACACCCTGAAATCTGGCATTGTGATGCCCCCAGATATGGTTTTCTTTTTTAAAATTCCCCTGGCTGTTCGGGGTCTTTTCTGATTCCACACAAATCTTAAAATAATTTGTTCTAAGTCTCTGAAGAAAGTCCATGGTATTTTGATAGGGATTGCATTATACGTGTAAATTGCCCTGGGTAACATTGACATTTTCACAATATTAATTCTGCCAATCCATGAGCATGGAATATTTTTCCATCTCTTTGTGTCTTCCTCAATTTCAGTTGTGTTTTGATGCAAAGTTCTGTAAATATCTGTGAACTCCATCTGGTCCAGTGTATCATTTAAAGCTCTTGTTTCTTTGGAGATGTTGTGCTTATAAGATCTGTCATTTACAGAACGTGCCGTGTTAAAGTCTCCCAGTATTAGTGTATTATTGCTTAAGTATGTCTTAACTTTGGTTATTAGTTGATTGACACACTTGGCAGCTCCCACATTAGGAGTATAAATATTCATTATTGTTAGGTCCTCTTGTTTGATAGATCCTTTAAGTATGATATAGTGTCCCTCTGCATCTCTTACTACAGTCTTTGGGATAAACTTTAATTTATCTGATATGAGGAGTGGTACCGCAGCTTTCTTTTGAGGACCATTTGAATGGTAAGTGGTTCTTCAACTTTTCATTTTCAGGTTGTAGGTGTCCTTAGGTCTCAAATGAGTCTCTTGTAGACAGCAAATAGATGGGTCTTGCTTTTTTATCCAGTTTGAAACCCTGCGTCTTTTGATGGGATCATTAAGCCAATTCACGTTCAGAGATATATTGAAAGATATGAAATTTAGTGTCATCATGATACCTATTCAGTCCCTGTTTTTGTGGAGTGTTTCTTTGTACTTCCTCTTTCTTTTACAGAGTCCCCCTTAGTATTTCTTGCAGAGCTGGTTTGGTGGTCACATAGTCTTTCAGTTTCTGCCTATCTTGGAAGTTCTTTATCTCTCCTTCTATTCTGAATGAGAGCTTTGCCAGATAGAGTATTCTTGGCTGCATGTTCTTCTCTTTTAGGACGCTGAATATATCCTGTCAGCCCTTTCTGGCCTGCCAGGTCTCTGTGGAGAGGTCTGCTGTTAACCTAATACTTCTTCGCATAAAAGTTAGGGATTTCTTGTCTCTTGCTGCTTTAAGGATCTTCTCTTTATCTTTGGAATTTGCAAGTTTCACTATTAAAAATTGGGGTGTTGAATGGTTTTTATTGATTTTAGGGGGGATCTATCTCCTGGATCTGTAGTCCTGTTTCCCTCCTCAAATTAGGGAAGTTCTCAGCTATGATTTGTTCAAATACATGTTCTGGTCCTCTGTCTCTTTCGGCGCCCTCTGGAACCCCAATTAAATGTAGATTTTTTCCTTCTGAGGCTGTCATTTTTTCCCCTTAGCCTTTCTTCATGATCTTTTAGTTGTTTTTCTCTTTTTTCCTCAGCTTCCTTCCTTGCCACCAACTTGTCTTCTATGTCACTCACTCTTTCTTCTACCTTATTAACTCTCATTTTTAAGCCCTCCAGTTTGGATTGCATCTCATTTAATTGATTTTTTAATTTCAGCCAGATTAGATCTAAATTCTGCAGTCCTAAAGTCTCTTGAATCCTTTATGCTTTTTAATTTTTTTTTATTTATGATAGTCACAGAGAGAGGCAGAGAGGCAGAGACACAGGCAGAGGGAGAAGCAGGCTCCATGCACCGGGAGCCCGACGTGGGACTCGATCCCGGGTCTCCAGGATCGCGCCCTGGGCCAAAGGCAGGCGCCAAACCGCTGCGCCACCCAGGGATCCCTCCTTTATGCTTTTTACCAGAGCTACCAGTAGCTTTATAATTGTGCTTCTGAATTGGCTTTCTGACATCCAATTGTAATCCAAATTCTGTAACTCTGTGGGAGAGAGGACTGTTTTTCTGATTCTTTCTTTTGTGGTCAGTTCTTCCTTCTAGTCATGTTGCTCAGTACAGAGTGGCTAAAAACAAGTTGTACCAGAAAAAGGAATGAAAAAAGAGAGAAAAGGGGGATACAAACAAAGAAGAAAAAACAAAAACAAAACAAACAAAAAACAAAACAAGGAGGGGCTTCCTCTGGTTCTATATACTGTAAATCCCTTGACTTCCCCTGAAGCTTTCCAGAGCTGCTCGGTCAAGAACTTGCTCTTCCCCTGTCCTTCCAGCTGGTCTTCAGGGGCAGGGGCCTGCTGTGCTGATTCTCAGGTGTGTGCACCTGGGGGAGCTGTCCTGCCCCCCTGTCAGGTGCACGGTTCAGTGGGAGCTGTTTATCCTGTGAGGCCCCTGCTTCCCTGTGGCCCCACTCAGTCCCAGGCACAAGGTGACACAGGGAGGAACAAGACTGGCGGCAGCCAGCTGTCCAGTCCTGGAGTCAGCTCCCACAGTAACGCCCGCAGCTCCCAGTCCGCAGGGGCCTGGATGCTCTGGGGGCGGGGGGCGCTGATCTGCACAGCTCGGGGGCGCCAGCCAGCAGGAGTGTCCTCCCGGCCTCTGCCTGTCCCGGGGGGAGTGCCGGATCCTGGGCTGTGTCCCCAACACCCTGGGCTCCAGGGCCTGCACCACTGGAATCGTGCTCCTGGTGCCACGCAGCCCCCTCTCCGTGGAGCCGCCCCTGAGCTCCTCCCGAGACCCCGCTGGGCAAGCTCTCCAGCCCTCCAGCGGTGTGAGGCGCGCTCTTCCCCGGGGCGCACTTCCTCTGTTAATGACCCCGGGGACCTGAGGGCTCCACTGCCCCCCTGGGATCCTGCCTGAGTTCCGTGCAAGCATCTTTCCGTCTGAGAATATAGGTAAAGTTCCTGCTTCTCTGGGAGTGGGCTTTCCTGTTCTGGAGGCTCTCATCACCTGGCCTCAGCCCAGCTCCTCGTGGGGTCCCCTCCCTCACTGGATGCTTTTTAAATTTATTTATTTTTCCATCTCCCTACCTTGATAGAAGCATGAACTCTTCTTTCTCACTGTAGCATTCCGGCTGTTCTCTCTTTAAATCTCAGGCCAAATTAGTAGGTTTTCAGGATGATTTGAAAGTTATCCAGGTAAGTTGGTGGGGACAGGTGACTTGGGGACCCTACCCTTCCACCATCTTGCCCCGCCCCCGAGACATTTTTGTCTGACTTATTTCATTTACTTATGTTGTCACAAATGTCAAGATTTCATTCTTTTTTAAGATTGAGTAATATTCTGTCATATATATATATATATATATATATATATATACATCTTCTTTAACATTCATCTATGTATGACCCTTGGGCTGCTTCCATATCTTGGCTGTTATAAATAATACCGCAGTAAATACAGGAGTGCATGTATATTTTCAAATTAGTGGCTTCAATTTCTTCTGGTAAATACTCAGAAGTAGAATTACTGGATCATATGGTAGTTCTGTTTTTTTGAGGAAACTCCATACCGTTTTCCACAGTGGCTGCACCAATTTACATTCCCACCAAGAGTGCACGAGGGTTTCCCTTCCTCTACATCTTTATCAGCAATACTTTCTTGTCTTTTTGGTAATAGCCATTCTGACATCTGTGGCTTTGATTTGTATATCCCTGATGATTAATGATGTTGAGCATCTTTTCATGTGTCTGTTGGCCATGGTTCATGTGTCTGTTGGATGTCTTTAGAAAAATGTCTGTTGGGGTCCTCTGCCCATTTTTAAATTGGATTATTTGTTTTGTGTGTGTGTGTGTGTGTGTGTGTGTGTGTGTGTGTGTTGAGTTGCATGAGTTCTTTATATATTTTGGATATTAGCCCCTTATCATTTGCAAATATCTTCTCCTATTCAGTGGATTGCCTTTCTGTTTTGTTGTTTCCTTTGCTGTGCAAAAGCTCTTAGTTTGATGTAGTCCCAATTGTTGATTTTTGCTTCTGCTGCCCTTGCCTGAGAAGAAAGATCCAGAAAAATATTACTAAGGCCAATATCCAAGAGTTTACTGCCCATGTTTGGTTTTAGGAATTTCAGGTCTGACATTTAGACCTTTAATCCATTTTGAGTTTATGTGTTTGGTGAAAGAAAGTGGTTCAGTTTTATTCTTTCACATATAGCTGTCCCATTTTCCCAGCACCATTTGTTGAAGAAACTGCCTTTTCCCCATTTGTGTATTCTTGCCGCCTATGTCATAGACTAATTGACTGTGTAAGTGTAGGTTTATTTCTAGGCTCTCTGCTCTGTTCCATGGATCTACGTGTCTGTTTCTGTGCCAGTACCATACTGTCTTGACTACTATAGCTTTGTAGTATATCTTGAAATCTCCAGCTTTGTTCTTCTTTCTCAGGATTGCTTTGAGTTATTTGGGATCTTTTGTGGTTCCACACAAATTTTAAGATCATTTGTTGTAGTTCTGCGAAATGTATTAGCATTCTGACAGAGATTACATTAAATCTGTAGACTGATTTGGGCAGAATGGATATTTTGACAAGATTAATTCTTATTATCCATAAATATGGGATATCTTTCTACTTACTTTTGTCATTTTTAGTTTCTTTCATCAGTGTCTTCTAGTTTTTAGAGTACAGGTATTTTACCTCCTTGGTTAAATTTATTAGTAGGTATCTTATTCTTTTTGATGTAATTATAAATGGAAGTATTCTCTTAATTTCTCTTTCTGCTAATTCATTATTTGTATAGAAATGCAACAGTGATCTGCTAATTAATTCTGTGTCCTGTGACTTTACTGAATTCATTTATTAGTTTTAATACTTTTTTGGTAAATTTGTTATGGTTGTCTATATATAGTATCATTTTGTCTGCAAATTGTGACAGTTTTACTTCTTCCTTACTAATTTGAATGCCTTTTGTATATTTTTTTCTTGCCTGATTGTTGCATTCCTTAATCATTTTTAAGGGGATATCTAGCAAAAAAAATTCTGTTTTCTTTTTCTTGAGAATGTCTTGATTTTTCCTTCATTCATGAAGAATATTTTCACTGCATATAGATTCTTCATTAACGATTGTTTTCTTAAAAAATGACATTTAAAAAATGTTGTACCTTTTCTATCTGGCCTCCATGGTTTCTGATGATGTCATTTAAATTACTTTTTCTTAAAAGGAAGTTGTCTTTTCTATCTTACTGCTTTCTGCCTTGCTTGTTCTGGTTGATTAAATGTCTGACATTAAACAGAGACATTTGGAGAGCATCTTGTTCATTCGTGGATAACAAGGTTATTTACAAGGATGCAAACTGAATAAACCAAATCTGTACAGCCCAAAACTACAGAGAATTACAGATTGGTACTAGAAATTCCTTCAAATAAAAATTGTAAGATTCTCCAAAATAAAAATGAAAAATCAGAGAATGAGCTTAATGCTGAGTAGCATGTTTATAAGTGAAATACTGAGGTGGGATCTGAAAACAAGTCATTCCAGAGAGATACGACTCTGTTACCACCACAGCCACCTCAGCACTGTCTACTTATTAATAAAAAAAATAATATTGGCTACCATATATTGATGTAATGTGTATGTGACAGGCATTATGCTGAGTGTTGTGTATATACTATCTCATTTATTTCCAATAACATATCTGAGAGGTATTAGTATTTCTGTTTTACAGATGGAGAAATAGGAAGTTGAGGAAACTTGCCCAAAGTCACACTGCTGCCAGGTGCTACAGCCAGGATCCAAATTCAGATTGTCTAACCCCATAGTCAGCTCCCTGACCCTCCACCCAAGGACACACAAGGAGCACAGAACAGCCTGATCTGCCTAGCTCCCTCTTATTTGCCTATCTGTCTTGTACAGTGATTCTCAAACTAACCTTGCAAAATAACCCCTAGAGAGCATTATAAACAGATAGCTGGCCCCACTCTCAGAATTTCTAATTCAGAAAGTCTTGATGGGGGTTGAAAATATGGATTTCTAGTAGGTTCCCAAGGGTATGAGTTACCCATTGTTGCATAACCAGCCTGACTTAGCTGGGTGCCTTTGGCTCAGAGCCTTTCATAAGGCTGTAGTCAATGTTTTGGCAATGGCGACACTCATCTCAAGGCTGGACTGCAGGATGTCTTGCTTCCACACTTTCTCTGTGACAGGTCACAGATACCTGCTGGCTGTTGACTAGAGACATCAGTTTCCTGCCATATTAGCCTTCCATAGCACTGCTCATAGTATGTCCTTTGGCTTCCTGCAGAGCAAGGGATCCATGAGAGGTCCCCCAAAATGGAAACCACAGCCTTTCTAAAACCTAATCTCAGAAGTGCCATCCCATCCCTTCTGCCATATTCCGTTCATTAGAAGTGAGTCACTAAGTCCAGCCCACTCCCAAGAAGAGAGATTCAGGGGCACCTGGGAGGCTCAGTCAGTTAAGCATCTGCCTTCCACTCGGGTCATGATCCCACGATCCTGGGATGGAGCCCCACATTGGGCTTTTTGCTCAGTGGAGATCCTGCTTCTTCCTCTCCCTCACTGTTTCCCCTGTTTGTGCTCATTCTCTCTCTCTCACTCCCTGTCAAATAAAGAAATAAAATCCTTTAAAAGAGAGAGATAAAGAGGATCAGACAAGGTGGCCTGTACCAACGAGGTGAGGCCTTTGGGCATTAATTTAGAGGCTACTCACCACACTGGGTGCTGCTGGTCTGGAGCCACACTTTGCAAACTACTGCTCTAAATAATGGCTTCAAAACAAGACTATTTTTCCTGAGAGCAAAGCTCTTTGGTAAATAAATGGATATATGACTCTAGCAGCCTCCCAATGTAGGAAAAGGCGTGGAAGGGTAGTTAATTATTTTCTATTGAGCATACAGAAAAAAATGAAGGTAAAATTTTGCATTTAGACACTCAGTCTCTCCAGCAAGCATTCTCTCTAACAGCCCATAACCAAGCTGTGAAAGTGCTAATGTTGTACAGTTATGATGAAAGAAAAGTTGAGGCTAAAAGCTGTCACTGATGACATGAGGAGGCCCCAGCCAACAAACTCAGGTACAGCAGAGGCAGTGGTGTGATGGAAAAGTCCAAGTCACCTTCTAACTTGAAAATAAGTGAGCTCATATTTAGCGGCAGTAAGTTGTATTCTTGCGGAATCACCAGTATCAGGTGGCTTTGCCTTCCTTCCAGAAGACTAAATGTCATTTACTTGCTGAATGGCATTAGGAGGATCTGCCTTCTTTATCTAGTGTACATAAAGTGCATAAAAGGGAGCCTCACATGAAGATGTGCTCAATTAACATCCATTCCTTTTGTGGGGGGACTTTAAAAGTTATAAAAGAGTCTGAGGTATTGTTTTTGCTTATTATGGAGTCATTCTATCTGCCTATGAAACAATAAGAATTTATACAATGTAGAATAGTGAATGGACATGGGGTTTAGAATCACAATGTGATGACACACATTGCTGTGTGAACTCAGGCAACTGCTTAAGTTCTCTGAGATTATATCTGTATGATATGGGTAATACACCTGCTGTTTCTAACCCGGAGTGGAGTTGGGAGAGAAAATGAAATGAAAGCACTTTATAAATTTAGAGCAGTATTTGGGAGGTAAAAAACAAACAAACCACAAAACAGTGATTTTCAAACTTGGATGCATATTAGAATCACCTAGAGAGCTTTGAAAAGTCCCAGTTCCCAGGCTATACCCCCAAACTGTAAACAACAATTATGCTCCCTCCTCCTCCTCCTCTACCATCTTCTCTCCCCTCATGTGATTGTGTGTATACATACATATACATATATATATGTACACATTATTTAGGCAGATTCTTAAAACAGTTAAAAGAAACTTCATCTTTGTTTCCACCAAACATTAGACACAAAGTATTGGGGATGACATTCCAAAGAAGTCTTGTGAAAGAGGTGTCCTCTGGGATGGGGTGGGGATGGAGTCAGGGTCATGAGACTTGAAGAACACCTGGGAAGCAAAGAGCTTCTTTTCCCAGTGCCTGTGTGTTGATCAGAACAGAAAATATGGCCATGTCAACACGAAGCCCACGTATTCTATTAGTAAGCACAAATTTTATTTTGAATTCAGTTTAGGGTGCCTGAGTGGATAACTAAACTGGGACACAGTGAGGGCAGCACAGAAAGGGTGCAGCTGTGTGTACACTGAGTTAACATCTGTGCCAAGAAAGAAGTAATAAGTGCCTGAAGTGTGTTTGTGTTCCAATTCTGTTCTCAGGGGATACTGTTTAAAGAAGAGCTTTTGCCCCAACTATTGGCCTTTAAAAAGTATTTCTAAAGAGCATGCCAAGTACAGTTATTACTTTCAAGACTTAATTCTCTGATCAAGGTAGAACACTTGATTTTTTTTAAGTCTTGAAAGTATAGATTTCATAAAAAACAAGATTTGTTTTATTCCTAATCTTCACATTTTTCCAAAATTACTGAGAACAAAGTATTTCACTGGAATCTGTGAGATTAACCAAAAGATGGGGTAAATGAAAAGAAAAAGGACATTGTACCCAAATGATATGTTCTCCTCTCTGCTCTCCAGAACCACATGAGGTGGGAAGAACAAGGCAAGAAGCCCATTTGCTCCCACGGTCAGAAAGCTTTGTACACTAAGCTTCAGAGGCCATTCTTTACCACTGAGATGGTGGCATGGATCCTCCCATCCATCTCTGCAGAGTATGTCCCCAGGGAGACTCCACAACCCAGGAACATCATCCCTCGGCACTCACGCATCAGTTTAGATGACTTGTGGCTGGAGAAGACACAGAGAAGGAGGTTGAAGAGACAGGTCCAGGTCGAAAGGAAGATGCACAAACGGATAACATATGAAGATGGAATCCAAGTAAGCTGTTCACATGCCATGTATCATCATACCTGGCCTGGTATCCCCTATTTCTCTGCAGCTGCTCGCATTTTCTGAGCTCTCCCCTGACCCTTTCCTGTGCTATAGCTTGTTGCCCTTGAGCCCTTTGGATATAAAACAATGATGCTTCTCCCTAGCCCCTCCACCCCAGCATAGCCTGCAAGAAAGACTCCATACTGGCAATTCCCAGACCCAGAGATTGTGGCTCCTCTTCCCTCTCTGCGGTGTCTCTGCCTGTGTCCAGCGCTTTGTAAAGTATTAGAGGAGAACCAAAGAAGGCAGGGACAGCCCTCTAGCCTTTCTGTAGTAATTACCATTTAGTGAGGACACACTCTGTGCCAAGCACTGTGTTAGACACTGGATAGTACTAGCCTTACTACTAATAGAGGAGCATGACATTTCGATGTTAATTAATTAAGCTAATTAAAATTGTACTAGGTCAATTAAATGCTGTCCTTAGAGACATTTTGACTTAATAGTGCATACAGCATATATTTTACTTAATCCCACAATAACAGGTTTTTTTAAAATTTTTATTTATTTATGATAGTCACACACAGAGAGAGAGAGAGAGAGAGAGGCAGAGACACAGGCAGAGGGAGAAGCAGGCTCCATGCACCGGGAGCCCGATGTAGGATTTGATCCCGGGTCTCCAGGATCGCACCCTGGGCCAAAGGCAGGCGCTAAACTGCTGCACCACCCAGGGATCCCTAGGTTTTTTATTATTAAGTATTTGTGCAGTACACATCCTTGAGTCCCTCTCATCCCTGAATACCCATCTTTTTAAAATTCACATGAAATTAACATAACAAAAAATTAACCATGTTAAACTGTACAATTCAGTGGCATTTAGTAGATTCATCAAGGTTTTGCAAGCATACCTCTATGTAGTTCTAAGACATTTTCATCATCTCAAAAGGAAACTCCGTACACATTAAGGAATCACTACCCATTTCCCCTCCTAAGATCCTGGTAAGCACTAATCTACTTTCTGTCCCTATGGCTTTACCTAGTCAGATATTTAATATTAGTGGAATCATATAATATATGAACTTTTTGGGTCTGGCTTCTTTCACTTAGTATAATCTTTTTGAAATTCATTTGTGTTATAGCATATATCAGCACTTTATTCCTTTGTAGGACTGAAAAATATTTCATTGTATGGATATATTTGTTTGATTTCATTTATCCATTCATCCATTGATAGATCTTTTGGCTATTGTGCATAGTACTGTCAGGTATGTTTGAATACCTGTTTTCTATTCTTTTGGATATATGCCTAGGAGTGAAACTGCTGGGACATATGGCAATTATATAATTAGCTTTTTGAAGAATTGCCAAGCTGTTTTCCATACTGTTCACATCATTTATATTCTCACCAGCAAAGTATGAGGGTTGCAATTCTCCACATCTTCACCAGCAGTTGTTTTCTGTCTTGTATTGTTTTGTTTAAATTATACCATCCTAGTGGGTCTGAATGGTTCCTCATTGTGGTTTGATTTGCATTTTCCTAATAACTCGTGTTGAACATATCTCCATATGCTTGTTGCCCATTTGTATATCTTCTTTGAAAAAATGTCTATCAAGTTGTCAATAATACCATTTTGTAATTGAGTTGTTTGTCTTTTTGTTGTTGAGTTGTAGGAATTCTTTATATGTATGATTACTAGCCCCTTATTGAATAAATGATCTACAGGTATTTTTCCCCATCTGGCTTCCAATTTCTCAATAGTGTCTACTGATGCAAAAAATACTTAATTTGATATAATCCAATTTGTTTATTTTTTCTTTTGTTGTTTGTGAATTTGGTGTCATGTCTAAGAACCCATTACCAAATCCAAGGTTATGAACATTTACTTCTATGCTTATCTCTAAGAGTTTTTATAACTTTTGCTCTTACATTTGGGTTTTTAAATTTATTTTGAATCAATTTTTATGTTTTGTGCAAGGTTCAGGTCCAACTTCAGTTTTTTCCATATGGACATCTTGTGTGTCAGCAACATTTGTTGAAGAAACTCTCCTTTCCCTCACTGAATGGTCTTGGCACCCTTATAAAAAAAAAAATCAAATGACCTTAGATATATGGATTTATTTCTGGACTCTCGATTCTGTTACATTGGTCTGCATATCTATGCTCATGCCAGCAACACACTATTTTAATTATTGTAGCTTTGTGAAGTTTGGAAGTTGGGATGTATGAGTTCTCTTTGCTACTTATAGGTATAGTGTATAAGTCTGTTAGGATTTTGTTGAGATTACACTAAATCTGTAGATCACTTTACAGAGCATTGCCATCTTAATATTAAATCTTTGGAGATCCCTGGGCGGCGCAGCGGTTTGGCGCCTGCCTTTGGCCCAGGGCCCGATCCTGGAGACCCGGGATCGAATCCCACATCAGGCTCCTGGTGCATGGAGCCTGCTTCTCCCTCTGCCTGTGTCTCTGCCTCTCTCTCTCTCTGTGTGTGTGACTATCATAAATAAAAATAAAAATTAAAAAAAAAGAAAAAATCTTTGAATCCATGAATACAGGTAGTTGTTCTGTTTTTTTTTCGGTGTTCTTTAACTTCTTTTAGCAATGTTTTATAGCTTTCGGTGTAGAAGTCTTGCATATCCTTGGTTAAAATGTTTCTTAAGGAGCACCAGGGTGGCTTAGTGGTTATGCTCAGGATGTGATCCCGGGGTCCTGGGATCAAGTCCAACAGTAGGCTCCCCGCAGGGAGCCTGCTTCTCCCTCTGCCTGTGTCTCTGCCTCTCTCTGTGTTTCTCCTGAATAAATAAATAAAATCTTAAAATAAATAAAATATTTCTTTTTCAAATTTTTAACATATAGCTGACATACAATATTATATTAGTTTTAAATAGACAAGATAGAGATTCAACAATTGAATATATTATAAAATGCTCAACACAATGAATCTAGTCACCATCTATCACCATACAAGATTAGTGGAATATTACTGACTACATCCCCTGTGCCGTACTTTTCATCCCTATGATTTATTTATTTTATACCTGGATATCTGTAGCTTTTAATCTCTTTGACCTATTTTGCCTGCCAGCCCCCCCCCTCTGGAAACCACTAGTTTGTTCTGTGTATTTATGAGTATGCCTCTATTTTTTTTATTTGCGTTTGTTTGTTTTGATTTTTAGATTCCACACATAAGTGAAATCGTACACTACTTGTCTTTCTCTGACTTATTTCACTTACCATAATACTTTCTAGGTCCATCCATGTTGTTGTGTCAGAAATGGCAAGATTTCATTCTTTTTATGGCTGAGTAATGTTCCATTGTATATACACACCATATCTTTATACATCCATCTATTGATGAACACTTATTTTGTTTCCATATCTCAGCTATTGTAAATAATACTACAATAAACTTAGGGGTGCATATATCTTTGAATTAGTGCTTTTGTTTTTTTTGGGGTAAATACCTAGCAGTGAAATAACTGTATCATATATTTCTATTTTTAAGGGTTTTGTTGTTTTTTAAAGATTTTATTTATTTATTCGTGAGAGATGCAGAGAGAGGCAGAGACAGAGGCAGAAGGAGAAGCAGGTTCCCTGTGGGGAGCCCATTGCAGAACTCAATCCCATGACCCTGAGATCATGACCTGAGCCAAAGGCAGATGCTCAACCACTGAGCCACCCAGGCACCCCTTTATTTTTAGTTTTTTGAGGATTCTCTCCATTCCGTTTTCTTTTTTCTTTTCTTTCTTTCTTCTTTTTTTTTTTTTGGAGAAAAGAGGCTTATAAAGTATTTATTATGATTTTCCACATTCATATATATATATATATATATATATATATATATATATATACAGAGTATTAGATAAAGTAATACAAATTCTTTTTTTAAATAATAAATTTATTTTTTATTGGTGTTCAATTTGCCAACATACAGAATAACACCCAGCGCTCATCCCATCAAGTGCCCCCCTCAATTCCTGTCACCCATTCACCCTCACCCCCCGCCCTCCTCCCCTTCCACCACCCCTAGTTCCTTTCCCAGAGTCAGGAGTCTTCATGTTCTGTCTCCCTTTCTGATATTTCCCACACATTTCTTCTCCCTTCCCTTATATTCCCTTTCACTATTATTTATATTCCCCAAATGAATGAGACCATATAATGTTTGTCCTTCTCCGATTGACTTATTTCACTCAGCATAATACCCTCCAGTTCCATCCATGTTGAAGCAAATGGTGGGTATTTGTTGTTTCTAATGGCTGAGTAATATTCCATTGTATACATAAACCACAGCTTCTTTATCCGTTCATCCTTCGATGGACACCGAGGCTCCAAAGATACAGATGCAATGAAACGCCGGGACACCTGCACCCTGATGTTTATAGCAGCAATGTCCATTCTGTTTTCTATGGTGCTTGCACCAATTTACAGTCCCATTAACAGAGCACAAGCATTCTCTTTTTTTTACATCCTTACCAACACTTGTGATTTGTTGTCTTTTGATACTAGCCATTCTGACAGGTGACAGATACCTCACTGTGGTTTTTTTTGTTTGTTTGTTTGTTTTTTTATAAATTAATTTTTATTGGTGTTCAATTTACCAAAATACAGAATAACACCCAGTGCTCATCCCGTCAAGTGTCCCCCTCCGTGCCCGTCACCCATTCACCCCCACCCCCCGCCCTCCTCCCCTTCCACCACCCCTAGTTCGTTTCCCAGAGTTAGGAGTCTTTATGTTCTGTGTCCCTTTCTGATATCTCCCACACATTTCTTCTCCCTTCCCTTATATTCCCCTTCACTATTATTCATATTCCCCAAATGAGTGAGAACATACACTGTTTGTCCTTCTCCGATTGACTTACTTCACTCAGCATAATACCCTCCAGTTCCATCCACGTTGAAGCAAATGGTGGGTATTTGTTGTTTCTAATGGCTGAGTAATATTCCATTGTATACATAAACCACATCTTCTTTATCCATTCATCTTTCGATGGGCACCGAGGCTCCTTCCACAGTTTGGCTATCGCGGACATGGCTGCTAGAAACATCGGGGTGCAGGTGCCCCGGCGTTTCATTGCATCTGAATCTTCGGGGTAAATCCCTAACAGTGCAATTGCTGGGTCGTAGGGCAGGTCTATTTTTAATTCTTTGAGGAACCTCCACACAGTTTTCCAGAGTGGCTGCACCAGTTCACATTCCCACCAACAGTGTAAGAGGGTTCCCTTTTCTCCACATCCTCTCCAACATTTGTTGTTTCCTGCCTTATTAATTTTCCCCATTCTCACTGGTGTGAGGTGGTATCTCATTGTGGTTTTGATTTGTATTTCCCTGATGGCAAGTGATGCAGAGCATTTTCTCATGTGCATGTTGGCCATGTCTATGTCTTCCTCTGTGAGATTTCTCTTCATGTCTTTTGCCCATTTCATGATTGGATTGTTTGTTTCTTTGGTGTTGAGTTTAATAAGTTCTTTATAGATTTTGGAAACTAGCCCTTTATCTGATATGTTATTTGCAAATATCTTCTCCCATTCTGTAGGTTGTCTTTGAGTTTTGTTGACTGTATCCTTTGCTGTGCAAAAGCTTCTTATCTTGATGAAGTCCCAACAGTTCATTTTTGCTTTTGTTTCTTTTGTTTTCGTGGATGTATCTTGCAAGAAGTTACTGTGGCCAAGTTCAAAAAGGGTGTTGCCTGTGTTCTCCTCTAGGATTTTGATGGAGTCTTGTCTCACATTTAAATCTTTCATCCATTTTGAGTTTATCTTTGTGTATGGTGCAAGAGAGTGGTCTAGTTTCATTCTTCTGCATGTGGATGTCCAGTTTTCCCAGCACCATTTATTGAAGAGACTGTCTTTCTTCCAGTGGATCGTCTTTCCTCCTTTGTCGAATATTAGTTGACCATAAAGTTCAGGGTCCATTTCTGGATTCTCTATTCTGTTCCATTGGTCTATGTGTCTGTTTTTGTGCCAGTACCACACTGTCTTGATGACCACAGCTTTGTAGTACAACCTGAAATCTGGCATTGTGATGCCCCCAGCTATGGTTTTCTTTTTTAAAATTCCCCTGGCTATTCGGGGTCTTTTCTGATTCCACACAAATCTTACAATAATTTGTTCTAAGTCTCTGAAAAAAGTCCATGGTATTTTGATAGGGATTGCATTGAACGTGTAAATTGCCCTGGGTAACATTGAAATTTTCACAATATTAATTCTGCCAATCCATGAGCATGGAATATTTTTCCATCTCTTTGTGTCTTCCTCCATTTCTTTCAGAAGTGTTCTATAGTTTTTAGGGTATAGATCCTTTACCTCTTTGGTTAGGTTTATTCCTAGGTATCTTATGCTTTTGGGTGCAATTGTAAATGGGATTGACTCCTTAATTTCTCTTTCTTCAGTCTCATTGTTAGTGTATAGGAATGCCATTGATTTCTGGGCATTGATTTTGTATCCTGCCACGCTACCAAATTGCTGTATGAGTTCTAGCAATCTTGGGGTGGAGGCTTTTGGGTTTTCTATGTAGAGTATCATGTCATCGGCGAAGAGGGAGAGTTTGACTTCTTCTTTGCCAATTTGAATGCCTTTAATGTCTTTTTGTTGTCTGATTGCTGAGGCTAGGACTTCCAATACTATGTTGAATAGCAGTGGTGAGAGTGGACATCCCTGTCTGGTTCCTGATCTTAGGGGAAAGGCTCCCAGTGCTTCCCCATTGAGAATGATATTTGCTGTGGGCCTTTCGTAGATGGCTTTTAAGATATCGAGGAAAGTTCCCTCTATCCCTACACTCTGAAGAGTTTTGATCAGGAATGGATGCTGTATTTTGTCAAATGCTTTCTCTGCATCTAATGAGAGGATCATATGGTTCTTGGTTTTTCTCTTGCTGATATGATGAATCACATTGATTGTTTTACGAGTGTTGAACCAGCCTTGCATCCCGGGGATAAATCCTACTTGGTCATGGTGAATAATTTTCTTAATGTGTTGTTGGATCCTATTGGCTAGTATCTTGTTGAGAATTTTTGCATCCATGTTCATCAGGGATATTGGTCTGTAATTCTCCTTTTTGGTGGGGTCTTTGTCTGGTTTTGGAATTAAGGTGATGCTGGCCTCATAGAATGAATTTGGAAGTACTCCATCTCTTTCTATCTTTCCAAACAGCTTTAGTAGAATAGGTATGATTTCTTCTTTAAACGTTTGATAGAATTCCCCTGGGAAGCCATCTGGCCCTGGACTCTTGTGTCTTGGGAGGTTTTTGATGACTTCTTCAATTTCCTCCCTGGTTATTGGCCTGTTCAGGTTTTCTATTTCTTCCTGCTCCAGTTTTGGTAGTTTGTGGCTTTCCAGGAATGCGTCCATTTCTTCTAGATTGCCTAATTTATTGGCGTAGAGCTGTTCATAATATGTTTTTAAAATCGTTTGTATTTCCTTGGTGTTGGTAGTGATCGCTCCTTTCTCATTCATGATTTTATTAATTTGAGTCTTCTCTCTCTTCTTTTTAATAAGGTTGGCTAATGGTTTATCTATCTTATTAATTCTTTCAAAGAACCAACTCCTGGTTCTATTGATCTGTTCCACAGTTCTTCTGGTCTCAATTTCGTTGAGTTCTGCTCGAATTTTAATTAACTCTCTTCTTCTGCTGGGCGTCGGGTCGATTTGCTGCTTCTTCTCTAGCTCCTTTATGTGTAAGGTTAGCTTTTGTATTTGAGTTCTTTCCAGTTTTTGAATGGATGCTTGTATTGCGATGTATTTCCCCCTCAGGACTGCTTTTGCTGCATCCCAAAGATTTTGAACAGTTGTATCTTCATTGTCATTAGTTTCCATGAATCTTTTTAATTCTTCCTTAATTTCCTGGTTGACCCTTTTATCTTTTAGCAGGATGGTCCTTAACCTCCACGTGTTTGAGGTCCTTCCAAACTTCTTCTTGTGATTGAGTTCTAATTTCAAGGCGTTATGGTCTGAGAATATGCAGGGGACGATCCCAATCTTTTGGTATCGGTTCAGACCCGATTTGTGACCCAGTATGTGGTCTATTCTGGAAAAAGTTCCATGTGCACTTGAGAAGAATGTGTATTCAGTTGAGTTTGGATGTAAAGTTCTGTAGATATCTGTGAAATCTATCTGGTCCAGTGTATCATTTAAAGCTCTCGTTTCTTTGGAGATGTTGTGTTTAGAAGACCTATCAAGGGTAGAGAGAGCTAGATTGAAGTCACCAAGTATAAGTGTATTATTATCTAAGTATTTCTTTACTTTGGTTAATAATTCGTTTAAGTATTTGGCAGCTCCCACATTCGGGGCATATATATTGAGGATTGTTAAGTCCTCTTGTTGGATAGATCCTTTAAGTATGATATAGTGTCCCTCTTCGTCTCTCACTACTGTCTTCGGAGTGAATTTTAGTTTATCTGATATAAGGATGGCTACCCCTGCTTTCTTTTGAGAACCATTTGAATGGTAAATGGTTCTCCAACCTTTTATTTTCAGGTTGTAGGTGTCCTTCTGTCTAAAATGAGTCTCTTGTAGACAGCAAATAGATGGGTCCTGCTTTTTTATCCAGTCTGAAACCCTGCGCCTTTTGATGGGGTCATTAAGCCCATTCACGTTCAGAGTTACTATTGACAGATATGAGTTTAGTGTCATCATTATATCTATTTAGTCCTTGTTTTTGTGGATTGTTCCACTGAACTTCTTCTTAAAGGGGAATTTTAAGAGTCCCCCTTAAAATTTCTTGCAGAGCTGGTTTGGAGGTCACATATTCTTTCAGTTCCTGCCTGTCTTGGAAGCTCTTTATCTCTCCTTCCATTTTGAATGAGAGCCTTGCTGGATAAAGTATTCTTGGTTGCATGTTCTTCTCATTTAGGACCCTGAATATATCCTGCCAGCCCTTTCTGGCCTGCCACGTCTCTGTGGAGAGGTCTGCTGTTACCCTAATATTCCTCCCCATGAAAGTCAGGGACTTCTTGTCTCTTGCTGCTTTAAGGATCTTCTCTTTATCTTTGGAATTTGCAAGCTTCACTATTAAATGTTGAGGTATTGAACGGTTTTTATTGATTTTAGGGGGGGATCTCTCTATTTCCTGGATCTGAATGCCTGTTTCCCTTCCCAGATTGGGAAAGTTTTCAGCTAGGATTTGTTCAAATACATATTCTGGCCCTCTGTCCCTTTCGGCGCCCTCGGGAACCCCAATTAAACGTAGGTTTTTCTTCCTTAGAGTGTCATTTATTTCCCTTAATCTGTCTTCATGGTTCTTTAATTGTTTATCTCTTTTTTCCTCAGTTTCCCTCTTTGCCATTAACTTGTCTTCTATGTCACTCACTCGTTCTTCCACCTCGTTATCCCTCGTCGTTAGGACTTCTAGTTTGGATTGCATCTCATTCAGTTGATTTTTAATTTCTGCCTGATTGGATCTAAATTCTGCAGTCATGAAGTCTCGTGAGTCCTTAATGCTTTTTTCTAGAGCCACCAGTAGCTGTATAATAGTGCTTCTGAATTGGCTTTCTGACATTGAATTGTAATCCAGATTTTGTAGCTCTGTGGGAGAGAGGGCTGTTTCTGATTCTTTCTTTTGAGGTGAGGTTTTCCTTCTAGTCATTTTGCTCAGTGCGGAGTGGCCAAAAACAAGTTGTATTGGGAAAAGGAGAGAAAGAGAGAGAAGGAAAGAAAAGAGAAAAAGAAAAAAGAAAAAGAAAAGAAAAAGGAAAGAAGAGAAGAAAAAGGGAAAGAAAAAGAAAGAAAGGTGAAAAAAAAGGGGGGGGGTGGGGGAAGCAATCAGAAATCAAAAAGAAAAGAAAAAAGAAAAGCAAAAAAAAAAAAAAAACACGGGGGAGTATTTCTGTAGACTTTAAGTCCCTTGACTTCCCCTGGAACTGGTCCGTCCAGCTGGTCTTCTGGGGGAGGGGCCTGTTGCGCTGATTTTCAGGTGTTAGCACTTGGGGGAGCTGCTCTGTCCCTGCCTGCTGCAGGGCTCAGCGGGGGTTGTTTACCCCGTGAGGTCTCAGGAGGAACAGTTGCAGTTGCTATGGCAACTCTGGAAGCCTGGATTCAGCCTCCGCAGGAACTACGGGGCTCGGGCTCGGGGCTCTCGGCTTTCCATCTGCAGGGCCTGGAGGCTCCGGGGCGGGGCCGCTGATCTGCTCAGCTCGGGGCAGGAGCGTCCTTGCTGTCCTGGGCCCTCCCGGCCTCTGCCTGTCCCGGGGGGAGGCCGGATCCTGGGCTGTGTCCCGGCGCCCTGTGCTCCGGGGCCTGCGCTGGTGGATTCGCGCTCCTGCCCTGCAGCTCCCTCCCTGGAGCCGCTCCCGAGCCCCTCCGAGCTGCTCCGGCCCCGTGCGCGCTGCAGCCCTTAGGGAGCTCGGAGCACTCTCCTGCGCTCGCTCGCAGGTGTCTGTTAGTGTCCCCGGGAGCCCGAGGGCATCCCCGCCCTCCTGGGTCCTGCTCCAACTCCCTGCGAGCCCCTTTCCGCCCGGGAAGGTTGGTGCAGCTCCTGCTCCTCCGGGACGGGGCTCTCCTGTCCTGGGGACACTCGCCCCGGCCTCAGCCCGGCTCCTCCGGGGCCCCTCCCCCTCGGAGGCCTTTTGTGTCTTTATTTCTTTTTCCCCGTCTTCCTACCTTGATAGAAGCGCGAACTCTTCTCACTGTAGCATTCCAGCTGGTCTCTCTTTACATCTCAGGCCGAATTCGTAGATTTTCAGGATGGTTTGAAAGTTATCTAGGTAATTTGTTGGGGACAGGTGATTTGGGGACCCTACTCTTCCGCCATCTTGCCCCTCCTCCCTCACTGTGGTTTTGATTTGCATTTCCCTGATGATGAGTGATGCTCAGCATCTTTACATGTGTTTGTTGGTCATCTTTATGTCTGCTTTGGAAAAATGTCTATTCTGGTCCTCTGCCCAAAGTTATATGGACCTCATAAAATAAATTGGGAAGTATTCTCTCCTCATCTGTATTCTTGAACAGATTGATACAACTGGTTTTCTTTGCTCCAAAGTCTACTTTGATATTAATATAAGCACTTCTCTTTTGATTTGTGTTTATATGTACCTTTTATTTTCAACCTGTCATTAATTTGAAGTGATTTTCTTGTAAGCAACATTCTTTTAAGAATTTATTTATTGGGGATCCCTGGGTGGCTCAGCAGTTCGGCGCCTGTCTTTGGTTCAGGACGTAATCCTGGAGTCCTGTGATCTAGTCCCACGTCAGGATCCCCACATGGAGCCTGCTTCTCCCTTGCCTGTGTCTCTGCCCCGTCCCCATGTCTATCATGAATAAATAAATAAAATCTTAAAAAAGAATTTATTTATTTGTTTGTTTGTTTTTTTATGTATTTATGAGAAAGAAAGTGAATGAGAGAGCATGAGCAAGGGGAGGGGCAGAGGGAGAAGGAGACTCCCGGATGAGCAGGAGCCCAATGTGGGGCTCTGATCCCAGGATCCTGTGATCCTAACCTGAGCCAAAGGCAGATGCTTAACTGACTGAGCCACCCAAGCACCTCTCTTGTAAGCAACATTGTTGGATGTTTTTGTTTTATCCATTCTGCTTATTCCTGTCTTTTAATTGGTGTATTTTGACCATTGACATTTGAAATAATTAGGGCTTCAGTCTAATTTTATTGCTAATTTCCTGATTGTTTCTTCTGTTTTCCAGTATTCTTTTCTTACTTTTCTGTCAGTTACATGAGCATTTTTTAGGATTCCATCATACTTTATTTGTAGTATTTTTTTAAAGATTTATTTATTTTAGGTAGAGCTTACATGCATGAGTTGTGGTAAAGGCAGAGGGAGAGAATCTCAAGCAGACTCCCCACTGAGTGCAGGACCCAACATGGGGTTTGATCTCACCACCCATGAGGTAATGATCTGAACCAAAATCAAGAATTGAACACTTAACTAACTGAGCCACCCAAGTGCCCTTGTAGTATTTTTGGATATATGGTTCTGTATGGTTTTCTCAGTGGTTGCTAAAAGTATTGTTGTATACATACATAACTAATCATCATCTATTGTTATTAACATTTTATCACTTCCAATGACTCTTACTTCCACTAAAGTTCATTTACCCTCCCTACTTGTAAAGTATAGTTGTAAAGTGTTTTCTTTATATGTATTGAGCACCACACCAAAAGTTTTAAATTTCCGTTTCAATCATCAAAAATGATTTGACATTCATGAGAAATAGGATAGTCTATTATATTTACCCTAATTTTTACCCATACTATTGTTCTGAAAGTCTGGACTTTTTTTTTCATCATTTAATTTCTCTTTAGAGGCCTTCCCTTGGCCACCTTTAAGGGTAAGTTTGCCAATGATAAATCCTTTACTTTTCCTTCAACTAAAAAGGTCTTTATTTTTCCTTCATCCTGAAGGAAAAAAGATATAGTGCAGCAGTTGGCAGTTCTTTTAATTATTTCAGTACTTAAAATGTATTGAGCCACTTCCTTCTGGCCTACATAGCTTCAGATGACAAACCCATTGTCATTAGAATTGGTGTTACCATATAAATAATGAATCTTTGCTCTCTGGTTGCTTTCAAGGTTTGTATTATTATTATCATTCTTTGTCTTTCAGAGGCTTAACCATGATGTGTCTTAGAAATCATTTCTTTGGGTTTACCCTATTTGTGGTCCACTCAGTGTTTTAGCTTCAGCTGCTATAACATAATACCACGGACTAGGTGGCTTAGAGAACAAACATTCATTACAGTTCTGAAGGCTAAGGTTCAAGATCAGAGTGCCCCTCTAGGGCACCCGATTTAGGGTCTGGTGGGAGCCTGTGTCCTGGTTTTCAGATGGCTTCTTGCTATATCCTCACATGGCAGAAAGAAAGACCATCTCTCGTGTCTTTTCTTATTAGGACACTAATCTCATTTATGAGGGCTACATCTTCTATTACCTTCAAATACCATCACACTGGAGATCACACTGGAGATTAGGCCTTTAGCGTTACCTTCCAATACCACTATACTGGGGATAAGGGCTTCAACATTACCTTCCAATAGCACTATACTGGAGATAAGGGCTTCAACAGGAATTGAGAGAAGACACAAACATTCAGTCCATAGCACTAAGCTTTTTTAATTTGTAGTTTTGTATCTTTCACCAAATTTGGGAAGTGTTCAGCCATCATTTCTTTAAATACTGTTTTAATCCCATTTCTATCTTCTCTCCTGGGACTCTGCTCTTTTGTTAGAGCCTGGGACTTTATTTTGTTTTGGTCTATTTTTCTCTTGTTCAGAAAAAGCAAATTCCATTGATCTGTCTTTAGGTTCAATGACTTTATCCTCTATCATCTCCACTCAGCTACTAAGCCTATCAGATTTCTGTAACCCACCAGAGTTTTTGTATCTGTATTGATTCCTGTTTAGTTCTTTGTACAACTTGCCTGTTTTTTTATTTGTTTCAAGGAACTGTGTAACTGATTATTCAAGTGATTTTATAATGATTGCTTTATATTGTCAGATAATCCAGCATCTGATTCATCTCAGGGTTGATATGTTGTCTTTTTTTTTCTTTTTTTATTAATTTTATGATTTTCCTGTTTCTTTGTATAATGAGTGATTCTCTTGCATTCTGGATATTATATGATGAGACTTGGCATCCTATTTTACCTCCTTTTTTTTTTTTTTGTAGCAGTCAGTCCCCCTGACAAAAGTTGGGCATGTAATGCTTCTTTGCAGTTGAGTGGGATAGAAATTCATTTCACCCCTTAGGCCTGCTTACAACTTCCTAGTAAAAGTGGGACACCAACTCTACCACCTAATTGCTACCAATATGTAAATAGGCTCCCAGCTGGGCCCTGCCAACACAAAAAGAGAGCAAAGTAGAGTGCCACCTGCCTCTCATCACTTTCCCTGCCTCATTGCTGCCCATTGAGTGTGGAGGTTTATCTCTCCAATCCTTCTGACACAAGAGCAGGTAGCTATCAAAGTGGTGATGGGGCAAGTAGATTTGCATGCCATTATTCAGTCTCCCTCATGCCAACTGTGGTGGACAGTCACTCTGGCTGCACCCCACTGGCACCTAGCAATAAGGTAAAACCTAGTGGTACCTCACCTGACCTTACATTGCCCTCTTGTCTAGTTCTTGCTGCATGAAGGTGAGGCTTGGCCCTCCACTGCTTACCCTGACAAGCAAATTGGATCACCACTGCTTGCTTCCTCTAGGCAAGGGATGGAAGGTCAGTTTCCTGCTTGGCCTGCTGACATCACCTACTGGGGAAATTAGAGTGCACCTGGGAAAAAAAATGGAAAATTTCCACTCATTTCCAGAGACACTGCTGAGAGTAGGACAATTAGAGTATTACTTGCTTCTGCTTCTACAGGTTGAGAGTACAGCTCTGTTCAGCCCAACTAAACCACGTGAGAGGAATTAGAGCATGCCATCTGCTTCTGTGAGATAAGAAAATGGGGTGAAACATTAGTTCCCTGATTGGCCCCACTTTAATTTCATTCTCTCTGTCCCTCCTAGTCCAAACAGGCAGTGATTTGGCTGTGATAATATTCTCAAGAACCTTTTGGGTCTCCCAGGTATGTCATGGGGATTGAGTCCCATTAACCAAGAAGCTCTCCCAAAGATCTTTCCTCTCTCTATTTTTGGCTTCTTCTGATATGGTTAAGGGGATCTGTGAGTTGCATGCCTAGGGTCTTCAAAGATCCTTTGGTATAACTGAATACTCAATTTTTCTGAGGTATTAGCAAAAGGTGAGGTGTAGACACTCAGCTTTTTCTCTAGACTTAGTTTTCTGAAAGAGATCTCTTAATTTTAGTGTTTTTTTGCCATCTGGGTAAGCTGAGAATTTCCCAAATCATCAAGCCCCTGTTCCTTGTTGTTCAATAGTTCTTCCCTCAATTTATCTCTTTCTTCTTACATTTTACCATAAGCAGCAGAAGAAAATAGGATGTACTTTCAACACTTTGCTTGGAAATGTCCTCACCTAAATATCCAAGTTCATCATTTATCAGTTGTGCTTTTTATATAACTGCATGACACATTTCTGCTAAACTTCCTACCATGAAATGACAAGCATCCTCTTTCTTCTAGTATCAATATGTATCTCAATATTCCTCATTTCCTTCTGAGCCCTTACTGGAGGAAACTTTAATGTCCATTTTCTACTAACAGTCTGTTCAAACATCTTAGTTATTCTCTATAGCAATTTATGTTTTCTCTATAATGCTCTTCTTCCTGAGCCTTCACTGCCAGCCATGACTTTAATATCCATGTTCCTATTAATAGTCTATTCAAAGCAATCTAAATTTTTTTCTATCACACTTTTCCAAATTCTTCCAGCCTCTATTTATTGGTCAATTCCAAAGTCACTTCCATGTTTTTAGGTGCCTGTTAAAGTCACACTCCACTTCCAGGCACCAGAATCTCTACTTGTTTCCCTATTTCTGCTATAACAAATTACCACAAGTCCAATGGTTTAAAACAATACAAACCTGAGACCTTACAGCTCTGTATGTCAGGAGTCTGACATGGCCCTCACTGAGCTACAATCACTGCATCAGTAAAGCTGTGCTCCTTTCTTGAGGTATTAAAGGAGAATCCATTTCCTTATCTTTTCCAGCTTCGGAAGCTGCCCACGTTCTTTGTCTCCTGACTTCTTCTGTATCTTCAAAGTTACCAACATGGCATCTCTCTAACCATTCTTCTTTAGTTCTCTCTCTGGACCTGACTTTAGCTGGGAAAGGTACTTTTAAGGACTCATGATCAGGTTGGGCCCACTTCATCTCAAGATCCTTAACCTTAATCACATTCGCAAAGTCAGTTTGCTTGGTAAAATAAAGGCAGAAATTAGGATGTGTGAACAGGGTGTATTATTGTGCCTACAACAGCTATCCTTCTCCTAATGTTTTAGCTAGGGGAAACAAGCTTTTCTTTGAGATTTTTTTTTATTTGTTGGTTCTGAGTTAGAGGTTTCACAGTGCCTTGTCTGGGACATATGAGAGGTGTAAGGAGACCCAAGTCACTCGGCATCCCATTGCTTCTCAAGTCCTGAGGTCTCTAAACAGTCCACCTTCTTTCTATCTTTCAGTCTTTCTATGTTTGCTTGTTATATTATAGCTAAGGAACTCAGAAAAGGAAGGGCCCTGAAAGAACGGGTTTATTACATCCTAGCAGAATCAGAAATCTCTAAAAGTTTGGTTTTTAAGAACTTAGCAGGTTTTGGGGGGGGGGTTCCCTAAGGCCATTCACATATTCAGTGATGTGCTAGAAGGACTCATGAGATTCAGCATATCATCATCTTTATGGTGAGTTTTATTGCAGTGAAAGGATATAGGACAGGATCAGCAAGGGAAAAAGACACAAGTGGGATCGGGATAAGTGACCCACAAAGTCTTCCCATGCTTTCTCCCTTCTATGAGTGTTCACATGGAGCTTGCTTCTCTCTTCAGCAGAAAAAAAAAAAAAAGCAGTAACATGTGCCTAATGCTTCTGTCCAGGGAAGCCCACGAGTCAATGAGTGCTTAAGGTCTTTATTGGAGGCTGGTCACATGGCATCCTCTGCCTAACACATACCAAATTCCAGACTGTTAGAAGGAAAGCAGGTGTTTGGCCTAAAGCACACTATATAACTGAGAACTATAAATTCTCACTTTAATTAGCTGATATACAGAAATTGTACAGATAGTCCAGGCACAGTGAATCCATCCCTATCAGTTATGGAATGGTTTGCAAGCCAATTTTCTAGATGCCAGCTAAGAACCAACCTTGCACACAGGCCCCAGTAAAGGTAACAGCATCAGGTCTGCTTTTTGCTTTTTTCTGCATATGAGTAACAAACTTATTTGAGATTTTTTTCAGACAGCACATCTAGACAACAACATAAATGGAACAGCCAAACACTTTAGGATCTCACCAAATCCCACACCAGGGAATACACAAACCTATAGCTGGGAATGGGAGAATGGAATAAGATTCAGAAATGAGGATAGTGCATAATATAAGGTCACTTTTAACAAAGTACTTTTTACCATTTGACTATAATTCTCAAGGTGGGGAGTGAAAGAATAGGAGACAATTATACATGAATAAAGGTCAGAGACATAAGTTGAACATATTACCTAAAAATTTAAAGTATTGATTTAAATTTTGAAGTGAATGTTTTGATGCAGGTGCCAGTAAACCTATGAATATAAGCAGTTTTGTTATAATGACAATCTTATGAGTTGGATATTATGTGCCCTACTTTACAGATGAAGAAGTTGAGATTCAGAGACATTAAGAAACCTGCCAAATTTTAAGGTCCTACATTGGCAGAGACTGGATTTGAACCTCTCTATTTGTGTGTCTCCAAAGCCTTTTCTCTTTCTACTTGCATTGTTTTATATAGGTTATGGAAGGATGGAATAAAACTACACATATTTTTTTACTATAAGTTCTCATTTTAATTAGCTTATATGTTAAAAAAAACTGTTGGAAGTTGTGTAACCACATAGGGCAAAAATAGATGCAGCATATTTAGTGTGGCACTTCCCTGGCTTCTTGATTTCCAATGAAAGGTGTGCCTGCCAAATCACTATTTCACTATATGAAGAGGATAAATTCCTACTGAATCTGAGAAAATAGTTCAGTGCTTGCTCCACTATGATTTTTTCATACATAAGATTTATATTACCACTGAGAACTCACTTTAATAGTCAATGCATTTCAGTTTTAATGTTCCCACCAACAAGCCATATCCTAAGACTCAAAAGCAATGGGAATCTTAGTGCTCCCAAAGAGTATCTCTGTCTCCAGGACCCAGTATCTCAGAAGCCCCTTCCCACTCCTCAGTGCCCTTGGTGTCTGGTGATTCAGTGTGAGTTAAGAATGTTTTCCTCAAAAAAAAAAAAAGAAAAAGAAAAAAAAAGAATGTTTTCCTCCAGGCTATTATAATAGTCAAAGAATGATTTACCATTAATTTTGATGAGGAATCTATAAAGGATGAAACTAAATGATCCCTTATTATTCATAGATTCCATATCTGTGAATTCACCTACTAAAACTTATCTGTAACCCCAAATTCAGTAGTCAAGGCAATTGTGCACTCATTTACAGATGTGCACTCATTTGCAGAGCAGCAAACATTTGATTCACTCAATTCCAGGCTCTCAGCTCATTGAACAAGGCAATGCTCTGCCTTCATGTTTAAGCTCTTTTTACTAAACAAATGTTCTTTTTGTGGCCTATTTAGTACTATGCTTTTGTTATTTTTGTGCTTTCTGTTGGTGATCTTGCTGCTTAAAATGACTCCCAAACATAGTGCTGAAGCGATGTTTAGTGTTCCTAAGCACAAGAAAACTGTGATTGCCTTACAGAGAAAATACATTTGTTGGATAAGCTTTATTCAGGCATGTGTTCTATTGCAAATGGCCATGAATTCAATGCTAATAATTTAATAATGTGGTGCATTCAAAAAAAAAGGAAGAGGAAATTCACTGATCTGTATATGAAGTCATTCTGGAAAGTGCTAAAATAACAGCTCTAATGTATGCTGTAACTATGGAAAAGATGGAAAAGTAGCTAAATTGTGGACGCTTGGGATGATGAGCCATAAAAAAGTGTAGTAGGTAGCATGTTGTAGGATTGAAAGCCAAGAAATTTATGGTCACATTGGGCAGCCCTGGTGGCTCAGCGGTTTAGTGCCGCCTTTGGCCCAGGGCCTGATCCTGGAGACCTGGGATCAAGTCCCACATCGGGCTCCCTGCATGGAGCCTGCTTCTCCCTCTGCCTGTGTCTCTGCCTCTCTCCCGCTGTCTCTCTTGAATAAATAAATAAAATATTTTAAAAAAAGAAATTTATGGTCACATTACCCAGGGTCAGGAAAATGTTAAACTTATCCAGCTAGTACCGCCTGGCTCACCTGTTTCAAAGGACAATATGGTATAAGAAATACTAAAATTGAAGGTGAGGCAGGTTCTAAGGATTGGAGGTCTTCAAGAAAAAAATGTAAACATCAGCTAAATATTATACAAGGAAAGGGTCATGTGGAAGAGCAGGTTTTCAGTGGTAATGAGATTGGCTTATTTTACAAGGATATTGACAAATGAAACTATGTAATGCAAATACTGTTTTGTCTGACAAAGATGTGACTAGAGGTTCACAGGAGTCTCACTCTTCTCCCCAGGAACAATAACTCAGTATTTGCTAATTCAGTGTTTTCAAAGGCTTTATAAAATATATGTAGCACAAATAATGAGAATAAACTGTAATTAGAAGACCACAACTCCAGTAAGAGGATATGCAGGAAAGCATGGAAATGTATGGATATAAAGTAGTCATATTCAGTTCTGATTCATTTACTATCTTATAATAAAAACCTTTTTCCTGGGTGATACAGTCCCATTCTCTGCACTTGTCCCTCCCACAACCAGACTGAATTACCTAGGTTTTGGATTTTTATCCATGGTAACAGGATGTTGTCCAGGTGTTTATCAAGGCACTATATTTCACCTACTTCAAAGAACTATAAGCTAGATAATGAAAATTAAAGTGAATATTAGTTTTATTTATTCAACATACATTTAATTTTAAAAATAACATATGGAGCACTAACATACTAGGCATTGTTCTGGGTGGTGAGGATGAAAAGTTAAAGGGCCCACGTTTTAACCATTATGTGATACATCCTCTTTAGGAGAAGGTTGGAGATATGTTTAAGAGACAAAATCTATCAGATTTAGTTATTATTGTATGTGGGAGATGATTAAAAGGGAAGAATCTAATATTTCCTTGGATTTCAGCTAAACACCTGGATAGATGAATAGTGCTAATGTTCCCTGAGAAAGGAAACACAGGAGGACCTTAAGTGCAAAGAAAGGGGTAGAATGATAAGTTTGATTTGGTACCTGTTCAGTCAGAGATGCCTGTGGTTCATTCAAATGGATATGTTCAGGAAGCACTGTTGGAATTATGAGTCTAAAGCTTAGGGAAAGATGTGGTATAAATAAATAAATAAATAAATAAATAAATAAATAAATAAATAAATGTGTATATATATATATATATATACACATATACACAATGGAATATTACTCAGCCATCAGGAACGACAAATACCTACCATTTGCTTTGACATGGGTGGAGCTGGAGGGTATTATGCTGAGTGAAATAAGTCAATCAGAGAAAGACAATTATATGGTTTCACTCAAGTGGGGAATATAAGAAATAGTGAAAGGGACTATAAGGGAAAGGAGGGAAACTGAGTGAGGAAATATTAAAGAGGGAGACAAACATGAGAGACTCCTAACTCTGGTAGAGGAGTTACAGAAGGGAAGGTGGGTAGGGGGATGGAGTGACTGAGTGACGGGCACCAAGGAGGGCACTTGACGGGATAAGCACTGGGTATTATACTCTATGTTGGCAAATTGAATTTAAATTAAATAAATAAATAAAATAAAGCCTAGAGAGAAAGTCAGGGCTAAAAGAGAAATTAAAGAGCCATGGAAATGTATTCTACCAGAAAAGGAGGAGGCAAAACCCAATATGAATCATTATAAAGGAAGGAAAGCCAGGAGAGAAAGAAAATAGAGCAGTAACAGTGGAATGGTCAGCAATGTCAAATGCAGTAGAAAGCACTGAAAGTGACTCACTGGATTTCACAGGATGAACTTAATTATTAAGCTTTGTAAAGTAGTGTAGGAATAGAGGTATGGGCACAAAGAACAGCTGAGTAAGGAATGAAGTGAGGAAAGTGGGGGAAGTGAAGTAGAAGAAATGGAAATATAGTTTTCTTTCAAAAAATATGGCCCCCAAAATAAGGAGATTTGAGGCACCTAACATTGCCTAACCTCTCTGAACCTCAGTTTCCTCATCTGTAAAATGGAAATACTAACATCTCTCTACCTTGTTGGCTTGTTATAAGTATTAAATCATAAATGATGAACAAACTGTGCAGTACATACCAGACATATATAAAGCACTTAAGGAAAGCTATTCCCTTCCTCTCTATCAGCTCCTTCCTGAACAATGAGCTTGAATCAGAGCCATATGTTAGAATAAAATATAAAGACAGTCTCTTTCCTCAGGACGATTATGGTCTAACTAGATTGCCAACACAATAATAAAATGTATATTGTAGGGGATCCCTGGGTGGCGCAGCTGTTTGGCGCCTGCCTTTGGCCCAGGGCGCGATCCTGGAGACCCAGGATCAAATCCCACGTCAGGCTCCCGGTGAATGGAGCCTGCTTCTCCCTCTGCCTATGTCTCTGCCTCTCTCTCTCTCTCTCTGTGTGTGTGACTATCATAAATAAATAAAAATTTAAAAAATGCCTTTTAAAAAATGTATATTGTAATTCAGTGTACATAAAACCATAGAGTAACTATACTGCAATATAAATGTTGTAGTGATTTAAACAAAATAATGTTAACAGAGAGGAGATGTGGGTGATTCTATTTGGAAGGAGCACAGGAAATGCCTAGCAGACAGGGAGATACTTGCCTGAAGAATTGATAAAATTTCACCAGGGAGAGGCATTTCAGGTAGAGAGAATAGCAAAATCAAGGGCATGGAAAGCAGAGTCAGTCCAAGATGGTAGTGTAAGAAGAACTGGAACTCACTTCCTCCTGTGTACACCAAATCTACAGCTACATGTGTAACAATTCCCTCTGAAAAAATAACTGAAAACTAGCTGAAATGCTCCTCCACAGCAAAGAATAAAAAGACCACATGGAGATGAGCAGGACAGGCAGAGACATAGTGTCTCCAAAATCCCTACCCCAGAAGCAGTGACACCCAATAGGAAGGGATGTCACAATTCCAGAGTTTCTCTCAGAGGAGGGAAGGGTTTGTGCCCCACACCAAGCACCCCAACCCTTGGGACCTGTACAAGACAGATGAGCCCCAAACCTCTGGCCTACACAACCAAGGGGGCTTACATCCAAGTGACCCAAAGAACTGTAGGAAATGGGGATACTTCTTTAAAGGACTTTCATGTAGTCTCACTTGCCCCAGGAACAAGTGCAAAATCAGCAGTTTGAAAACCACCTATTTTCACATGAAGGGCATCCATTGCTAATCTTAAACATTTGCTGGAGAAGCAAGGGACAGTTGGGACTATGAAGGCCAGCGAAGTATATGAATACAGCCCCACAAGACTGCATATATTTACATTAAGAATAAATCAAACCACTTAGACAACCGCACATGTTTAAAAGACAACCAAGAATGAGGGCATAGTTAAATAATAAATTTCATCACCTACACAAAGTCACTCCTTCAAAACTGGTAAAGGTACCTCATTTCCATAATACATAGAAACAAACACAAAGAGTCAAGCAAAATGAGAAAACAGAAGAGTATGACCCAAGCAAAAGAAGAAGATAAGGGCAGCCCAGGTGGCTCAGCAGTTTAGGGCAGCCTTCAGCCCGGGGCATGATCCTGGAGACCCAAGATAGAGTCCTATGTCAGGCTCCCTGCATGGAGCCTGCCTCTCCTTCTGCCTGTGTCTCTGCCTATCTCTGTGTCTCTCATGAATAAATAAATAAAAGCTTAAAAAAAGAATAAGATACAACCTCAAAAAGACCTCAATGAAAAAGATGTAAGTAATCTACCTGTCAAAGAATTCAAAGTAATGGTCATATAGATGGTTACTAAACATGGGAGAAGAATGAATGAACTTGATGAGAACTTAAGGAGATAGAAAATGTAAGAGTGTACCAAACATAAATCACAGAGCTGAAGAATACAATAACTGAACTAAAAAATACACTAGAGGGGTTCAACAGCAGGCTGAATCTGAAGAATCAATGATTTATAAAACAGGGCAGTGGAACTCACCCAGAGTAGTAAAAACAAAAACAAAAAACAAAATATAATATAAAATATATTTATAAAAATATAAAAATAAAGAATATATATATATATATATATATATATTTAAGTAAACATAGTTTAAGGGATCTGTGGAACAACATTCAATGGGGTAGCAGGTAAAATTCACATTACAAGGGTCCTAGAAGGAGAATAGAGAGAGAAAGAGGCAGAAAACTTTTTTCAAGAAATAATGGCTGAAAATTTCCCTAATCTGGGAAAAGAAACAGACATCCAGATCCAGAAAGTCCAGAAAGTTCCCAATAAGATGAATCCAAAGATATCCACACCAAGACATTACAATTAAAATGTCAAAAGTTAAAAAGAGAAACTTAATGGCAGCAAGAGAAAAACAGCTTGCTATGTAAAAGGAAATCCCCATATGGCTATCACCAGATTTCCCAGCAGAAACTTTACAATTCCAAAGACAGGGGCATTATATATTGAAATTTCTGAGAGGGAAAAAAAAAAAACTTTCAACCACTACTCTACTCGGAAAGATTATCGTTCAGAATCGAAGAAGAAATAATGTTTTTCCAACAAACAAAAGGTAAACAAGCCCATCACCACTAAACTGGCTTTACAAAAAGGATAAAAGAAACTTCTTTAAGCTGAAAAGAAAAGGCACTAATTAGTAACAAAATATATGAAAGTAAAAATCACAATGGTAAATTTAAATATATAGTAAAGGTATTCTATTACCCACTTATAAAGCTAGTATGAAGGTTAAAAGACAAAAATAGTAAAATTAACTATAACTATAGTACTCAGTTAAGGGATACACAAATAGATGTGAAATGAGATATCAAAAACAATGTTGGGGAAAAGTAGAAATATAGATTTTTCAATGGATTCATACTTATATTGCTAACAACTTTAGAGATGTTATATATGAACTTCAAGGTGCCACAGAGCAAGAGCCTATCATAGATACATGAAAGGTAACAAGGAGTCTAAACAACACTAAAGAAAATCATCAAACCACAAGGGAAGAGAGCAAGAGAAAAGAAAGGAACAGAGAACTATAAAAGCATTCAAAAAACAATTAAAAAATGGCAATAAGTACATATCTATCAATAATCACTTGAAATGTAAATGGACTAATTCTTCAATCAAAACTGGATTAAAAAACACTCATCTATATACTACCCACAAAAGATTCATTTGACACCTAAAGATACATAAAGACTGAAAAATGAAAGGATGAAAAAAGATATTTCATGCAAATGAAAATGAAAGAAAGCTGGTGTGGCTATACTCATATCAGACAAAATAGAATTTGAAACAGAAAAAACAAAAACTATAATAATGAAAGAAAAATAAGGATATACACAATGATGAAGAAATCAATCTAGCACATTTATAAGTATATATATATATACACAGCACAGTAGTACCAAATTATATAAAACAAATATTAACAGACTTAAAAGAGAAATTGACAGTAATACAATAATAATCAGGGATTTTAACACTCCACTTACATCAATGGATAGGTAATCTGAACAAAATCAATAAGGAATCATTGGTCTCTTTTTTTTAAATAATAAATTTATTTTTTATTGGTGTTCAATTTGCCAACATACAGAATAACACCCAGTGCTCATCCCATCAAGTGCCCCCCTCAGTGCCTGTCACCCATTCACCCCCACCCCTCACCCTCCTCCCCTTCCACCACCCCTAGTTCGTTTCTCAGAGTTAGGAGTCTTTATGTTCTGTCTCCCTTTCTGATATTTCCCAATTTCTTCTCCCTTCCCTTATATTCCCTTTCACTATTATTTATATTCCCCAAATAAATAAGAACATATAATGTTTGTCCATCTCCAATTGACTTACTTCACTCAGCATAATACCCTCCAGTTCCAGAGCAATTTACACGTTTAATGCAATCCGTATCAAAATACCATGGACTTTCTTCAGAGAGTTAGAACAGATTATTTAAGATTTGTGTGGAATCAGAAAAGACTCCGAATAACCAGGGGAATTTTAAAAAAGAAAACCTTTGCTTTATTTCTAATCCTAGCTAGTCCTTTCCTTATGCTCTTATTCTTTTATTTTTTTATATATTTTTTAATAAATTTATTTTTTATTGGTGTTCAATTTACCAACATACGAATAACACCCAGTGCTCATCCTGTCAAGCACCCCCCTCAGTGCCCGTCACCCACTCACCCCCACCCCCTGCCCTCCTCCCCTTCCACCACCCCTAGTTCCTTTCCCAGAGTTAGGAGTCTTCATGTTCTGTCTCCCTTTCTGATATTTCCCACACATTTCTTCTCCCTTCCCTTATATTCCCTTTCACTATTATTTATATTCCCCAAATGAATGAGAACATATAATGCTTGTCCTTCTCCGATTGACTTACTTCACTCAGCATAATACCCTCCAGTTCCATCCACCTCGAAGCAAATGGTGGGTATTTGTGGTTTCTAATGACTGAGTAATATTCCATTGTATACATAAACCACATCTTCTTTATCCATTCATCTTTCGAGGGACACCGAGGCTCCTTCCACAGTTTAGCTATTGTGGCCATTGCTGCTATAAACATTGGAGTGCAGGTGTCCCGGCGTTTCACTGCAGCTGTATCTTTGGGGTAAATCCCCAACAGTGCAATTGCTGGGTCGTAGGGCAGGTCTATTTTTAACTCTTTGAGGAACCTCCACACAGTTTTCCAGAGTGGCTGCACCAGTTCACATTCCCACCAACAGTGCAAGAGGGTTCCCTTTTCTCCACATCCTCTCCAACATTTGTGGTTTCCTGCCTTGTTAATTTTCCCCATTCTCACTGGTGTGAGGTGGTATCTCATTGTGGTTTTGATTTGTATTTCCCTGATGGCAAATGATGCAGAGCATTTTCTCATGTGCATGTTGACCATGTCTATGTCTTCCTCTGTGAGATTTCTCTTCATGTCTTTTGCCCATTTCATGATTGGATTGTTTGTTTCTTTGGTAAACATAAGAGTAGCCCTTAGCTCTGACTGCTCACTACAGTGGGTCCATTTTGAACTTGATTTTTTAAGACTATTTCTTCCTTACTTCATGATGGATAATTCGTTTGCAAATCAAGAATTTGAAGTTGATTTTTTTTTTCATTATGAAAAAATTTGCAAATGTTCTCTAGGGAGAATTGATTCTTTGGTTCTGAAGGAAAAGTCATTCACACAGAAAAATTGAGGAAGTAATACTTTCAAATGTGACATTAACCCAGGAAGTTAGACATACTGGGTCCTTAAAGTTGTCATGTTGATTTAATGTCTTTTACATTTTAAGTTGTGATTTTTTAATTTGTATAAGTCAAAAAAGTGTCTTATGCAGATTAAATAAACTTTAATAAGACCTTCTCATTGTAAGCAATTCCAGGGAAGACTGAGAAGTAAAATATTTTAAAGACAAAAAAAAAATAAAAGAAAAAAGAAAACCATAGCTGGGGGCATCACAATGCCAGATTTCAGGTTGTACTACAAAGCTGTGGTCATCAAGACAGTGTGGTACTGGCACAAAAACAGACACATAGATCAATGGAACAGAATAGAGAACCCAGAAGTGGACCCTGAACTTTATGGTCAACTAACATTCGATAAAGGAGGAAAGACTATCCATTGGAAGAAAGACAGTCTCTTCAATAAATGGTGCTGGGAAAATTGGACATCCACATGCAGAAGAATGAAACTAGACCACTCTCTTTCACCATACACAAAGATACTATTTCAGTTATTATATCTGTCAATTCTAATATTTCCATTGCATTCTTTTTTCCATCTATTTAACCCTTGAGCAATACCGGGGTTAGGGATGCCAACCCCCACCCCACAAACAGTCAAAAATCCACATAAATTTTGATTCCCCCAAAAGTTACTAATAGTCTACTGATAAGATAAGCAATCAATTAACACATATTGTTTATGTCATATATATTATATACTTTATGCTTACAACAAAGTAAGCTAGAGAAAAGAAAACATTACTAAGAGAATCATAAGAAAAATACATTTACAGTACTATAGTTATTTTTTTTAATCCACAATTACACCTGTGCATTTGAAACCCATGTTGTTCAAATGTTAGCTATGTTTCCCTGATGTTATTTTCCATTCATTTCAAGAGTAGTCACCCTTACTTCTTGGAGCATGTTTATATGAGCTGCTTTAAAATCTTTGATCATTTCAATGACCATGTCATCTTGGTGTTGAGATCTGTCAGTTGTCCTTTCCCTTATACTTTATTGAGAGTTTCATAGTTGTTTGTATATTAAGCAATTTTGAATAATATCCTGGACATTTTGAATACTATGTTATGAGACTCTGGGCCTTGTTTAATTGCTATGGAGAACAATTTTTCATTACATTTTTTCAGGCAATTGAATCCAATTTAGACTAAAAGTTCTTACTAACTTTCAGAGGCTATGTTTCTTACGTCAGTTCAGTTTTCAAGGTGTTTTCAATACTATTTGGATAATGTGGATTACTCAGTGGCCAGTTTAGGACCTGTAAAATGTTCTGTTCCATAGTTCAATTCTCAAAGACTTAAGTATTCTGTTTAGGATCAGATCCACCCATGCACAGTTTGGGGGTAAGTCCAGTAGCTTATGAACAACTTTTGAGGATCAGTTTCTTGAGCTCTTTCCTCTCTGCATTCTTTCAGACACTTCCTGATTCCAGGAGCGCTTACATTCCTGGTTTTTTGCAAGATTATTGGCTTTTGTTTTCCAATTTTGCCACATACTTCCTGCCATCCTGTCTGCCTCTGGGGCCAAGAGGCAGTAGGAGAGAGAGAAAAATGAAACAGGATTCTCCACCTATCCCATTCTTTTGGGACCACAGTTCCTCAGGTCATAAAAGATTCTCCTTCCTCAGAGTTTTAGGTGCCTGTCTGACTATTGTTGCCATCCTATAATGGGATTTCCTGGGAATCCAGTACAGGAGGGAAACAACAGAGAATATTTCCCCCATTTGTTCATAGTCTCTAGGGGCCCCTTTCCCTTCAGACCAGAGAGGGCTTCTTTTGCATTCCTTTTTATCCATACGCAATTTCAAGCTGCCGCCGAGTTCAGACCACAGGATATCACAGGAACAACAAAAGAATTTTTTAAGCATACTTGCTTAATTGTGTGAGGAATACATAAGAAAAGGAAATGGAACATTTATTTGAATACATATCAAAATTTTTAAGTTAATACAATAACTTTACAAAGTAGACAAAACTGGAAGGGGCTAATTTTGTCTCTAGATGATGGGATGATAAAGAAAGGGACAGTATCCATTTTCTTCCCAAGACTCTATACAACACTGGTCCTTACAGTTTGAAAGGTAAGGTCTGCCTCATAATTATGACATGTCAGGGGCTTTATGAGTTGCATTTTAATTAAATTAAATTTTTTAAAGATTTTATTTATTTATTCATGATAGACATAGACAGAGAGAGAGAGAGAGAAGCAGAGACACAGGCAGAAGGAGAAGCAGGCTCCATGGAGGGAGCCCGACAGGGGACTCGATCCGGGAACTCGATCCCGGGACTCCAGGATTGCGCCCTGGGCCGAAGACAGGTGGCAAACCGCTGAGCCACCCAGGGATCCCCTAATTAAATTAATTTTAATTAAACAGTTATGCTTTTGGAAAGATGTCAGGCTTTGTTACTCAGCAGCTGGGGGAGACTTAAGGGTTTGGAGACCTTCTCAAGAGTCCTCATTTTACATTGTTGAATGACAACCTATCCTGCCACAGCTACAACATATGGCCACACAGGATGTAGACTCCAGGATAAGTTTTGCGGGGGTTTTTTCTCATGGATTTTGATGTGAATGGCATCTCCTGAAGCTGTGTACATTTTGGCTGTGTACTCTACTACAACAAAGATCCCGGACAATGAAAAAGTATGAAATGACAATGACAGCTTGTCATCTTTTTTCGTCATTTACTCTCTATGTCTTTCCTCCTCTCCCAGTGTTGGAGGAAGGTGACTGTTACCTCTCCAGAGTCTCTGAGTCTCGCTAGAAGAAGCCATCCATTCTCCCAGAGTGCCCCAACAGGATTGAACTGCATGGGCTGGCCACAGTACATACCTGACACTGGTGAGTTATGAACCTCTCTCTTCTGTTTTATACTCTGATGTCCTGGAAAGAAGGACAAGAAGTGAGAGAATGTTGTTGACTGCTATGTTTACTTGTCTGAAAGAAGAAACTTAAAGTAAGTGAGATAGATAAACCAGTGTTTCTCATCCTTTCAGGATAAGAGGTCCCTAGCTCCCAGAGAAAGGGAATTCTTGGCTTGGGGAAGAATTCATTATTGAATCCCCAAACCTGTTTCCCTTTGTTTATTTTAAGCAGAACTAATGACCACCTCTTGGGTCTTGTAATAAGATATACTTTGCAGAAGAAATAATCACAGAGATTTGTCTCTAATTTGAATGGAACTTGAGTGTTTTCCCCTTCTGAGGGACAAGCCTCTTCCTCCAGTTTTATGGCAACTTCTATGAGTCTATTTCCCAAATCTATAGCAAACAGCTTCGCATCACATATTTGGCCATAAAAGGGCTGGTCTTTGTTCCAGAAGGAAGCTGGGCCCCAGTGAGAACCAAGATAGGGCATCCTCATGCAAAGCTACCACCTGTCCTAGACCTAACCCAGAAATGCCTGGATATGCTGAAAATGCTCAAGGGCTCCTGATGGAAGGACAGGTGTTAGGTCTTGAGCAGGTGCAGATTATATTAGATGGTAACCTTACTGTCTAAAAGCTAGCTGGTGAGGTGGGCGGGGGTGGAGGGCCTATGCCGTTTATAAAGGATAAAGAATGGTAAAGTCCTAGACAGGGATAAAAAGGCAAACTAGCTCCCCATGTCAAACATGTACTGTGTCCAGACTTGGGGAGTGGGAACAGGACTGGTATTGAGGACAAAAGATGATAGGAGCATTGTGGCCAGGCTCTGAGCATCAGAGTGTGGCATATGCCATCCTGAGAAAGGTCAACTCTGATGTAGACCTAAGTCCTGAGCCTGAATCCAACTTCGTGCATACTAACTGCTGGTCCTGGGAGAACTGATTAGCTGGTGGACATGATTGTTTTCCATTAACAAATGTATGTACTTATGCTGCATTGTGCAGTGGACCTTTATTCTTTTCCAGGTGTGGTTGTGATCTTAAATTCACAACAAGAAAAGTCATGAAAGGTATTTGACAACTGCTGAAAGAATCTTTTCAAGGGAAAGAAAGATATTTGTAACATAGCTCTTCATTAAATCATGGGATTATTTAGAGACTCATGGAAGGGGCCATGATGGGTTCCAGTAGCGTTTTTTCTAGCAATAGTTGTCAAGGCTGATTTTGGCCCTTGAAGTTAGAACTTTCTTACAAAGCCAAAGCTTAACAATCACATAGTCTTATTATTTCATAAGTTCATTTGTATTTATTAACAGGTGACTTTATTTCAGGATAAACAATTTAAAAACCTCACAGTGACACATATGTCCTGGGATGTTTGCATATCAAGAATACTGGTCTGAACGTCAGAGTTTAGGGCTCTGGTTCTAGCTGCACTCATATGAGGATAAGAAATTGGGCACATCCCTCTGTTTCTCTGTATTTCAGATTACTTTATTATTCAAAAAAATAAGTAATAATTCTTGCTTTCCCATTTCATTGGTTAATATGAGGGTCAAGTTAACATGGGTAGAGTCTCTGGATTTAACTCAGGAAAGCCTGCTTTTCTTTATCACTTCCACTCCAACTGTTCTGTTCCAAACTTCTGAGATTTCTCCTTTCTACAGATTCTATTTACAGTTTCTATCCTTGGAACTTCTCTCATCATTTTCATTTTTTTACTCCTTTTCCCTCTACGTTCTGGGAGAAGTTCTTAGTTTTACTTTCTGTGTTGGTTTTCTGATTTTATCTATCTGTTCATTGCCTTCATTGGAATTTGTGGTTCAGTGATCACACTTTTAATCTACAATAAATCTTTCCAATGCCCTCTAGAAGCTTGTTAAAAACAGAAAATAGAGAATTTTGTAAAAATTGTCTCCTATTCATGTTTTATCAATTTATTTCCAAAAACATCTGCATTTCTTTTGACTAGTAGTTTTTCTGTAGGGGAAATTTCTCTATTGGCTTATCCTTACAGACATCAATCCTTCCTCAGCAAGGGCTTGTTATCATGTAGCATTGGAGACAGCACCCTGTCAGAGACTGCTATAGATTCCTGTTAAAAATCCTTTTAAAAAATAATTTAAAAAAAATAAAAATCATTTAAACATGGCTGAAGCAGGATATGAAAAGTTAAACTTCCCTGTAACATATATCACAAGTTCAGTCACCTTGAAAGGAGCTGTAAGCAGTTCCAGCTGAAAGCTTTGCCTCTTGCCAGTACTTCTTTACTATGTTTGGAGGAGTAGACAAGAATTACCCTAATGTGAAAACATGCCACCCTCTGCCCCACAAGTTGGTGCCCAGGATAAATTGCACCACACCCACTCCTCTCTTGGTGGAGCCAGCAGAGCAAGATACAACTCTTCAAGTCACCAGTACAGCAGATGCACACATCACATAAAGCCCTCGGCACCTCCAGAGCCAATGCCTATGACTTAGGAAGGGTTGGCAGGGTTCCACCAGGCATTTTCCTACTTGGTTCTGGGTGCATTGCTATTTCAAAGATATGGGTCATTTCTTTCTTCAGGCCAGTAATATCTTTATTGTATCTTGTGGCTAAATTTCTCTATTTTTTAAACTGCTTTATTGAGATATAGTTCATATACCATACAATTCATCCATTTAAACTGTAAAATTCAAAATTTTTAGTCTATTCACATACATGTGCAATCATCACAAATTTCCCTATTCTGGAATTTCACATTAATGGAATCATATAGGACCTGGTCTTTTGTGACTGGCTTTATTCACTTAGAATAATGTTTTCAAGTTTCATCCATTTTGTCACATTTATCATTCTTTTTGATGACTAAATAATATTCCATTGTACAGATATACCACAATTTGTTTATTCATTCATCTGCTGGTGGACATTTGGATTGTTTCCAACTTTTGGCTATTATGAATAATGCTGCTTTAAAAATTCTTAGACAAGTTTTAGTGAAGACAGATGGTTTTATCCATATACATAGGAGTAGAACTGGTGGGTCAGATGTTGACTTTATGTTGAATTATTTGAAGAATTGCTAAACCATGTTCTAAAGCAGCTGTACCACTTTATACTCCCACCACCAGTGTAACTACTCCAATATCCACATCCTAACCACACTTGTTATCTGACTTTTTGATTCTATTCAAACTAGTGGATATAAAGTAGTATCTCACTGTGGTTTTGATTTGCATTTCCCTTTTAATGTATTTATCATCCATTTATATATCTTCTTTGGTGAAATGTCTATTTAAATCTTTTACTCATTAAGATTTGTGTGGAATCAAAAAAGACCCTGAATAGCCAGGGGAATATTAAAAAAGAAAACCATAGCTGGGGGCATCACAATGCCAGATTTCAGGTTGTACTACAAAGCTGTGATCATCAAGACAGTGTGGTACTGGCACAAAAACAGACACATAGATCAATGGAACAGAATAGAGAACCCAGAAGTGGACCCTCAAATCTATGGTCAACTAATATTTGACAAAGCAGGAAAGACTATCTACTGGAAAAAAGACAGTCTCTTCAATAAATGATGCTGGGAAAATTGGACAGCCACGTGCAGAAGAATGAAACTAGACTATTCTCTTACACTATACACAAAGATAAACTCAAAATGGATGAAAGAGCTAAATGTGAGACAAGATTCCATCAAAATCCTAGAGGAGAACACAGGCAACACCCTTTTTGAACTTGGCCACAGCAACTTCTTGCAAGATACATCCATAAAGGCAAGAGAAACAAAAGCAAAAATGAATTATTGGGACTTAAGCAACATAAAAAGCTTCTGCACAGCAAAAGAAACACTCAACAAAACTAAAAGACAACCTACAGAATGGAAGAAGATATTTGCAAATGACATGTCAGATAAAGGGCTAGTATCCAAGATCTATAAAGAACTGATTACTCAGCAGCAAAGAAACAAACAATCCAATCATGAAATGGGCAAAAGACATGAACAGAAATCTCACGGAGGAAGACATAGACATGGCCAACATGCACATGAGAAAATGCTCTGCATCACTTGCCATCAGGGAAATACAAATCAAACCACTATGAGATACCATCTCACACCAGTGAGAATGGCGAAAATTAACAAGACAGGAAACAACAAATGTTGGAGAGGATGCGGAGAAAAGGGGAACCCTCTTGCACTGTTGGTGGGAATGTGAACTGGTGCAGCCACTCTGGAAAACTGTGTGGAGGTTCCTCAAAGAGTTAAAAATGGAACTGCCCTACGACCCAGGAATTGCACTGCTGGAGATTTACCCCAAAGATACAGATACAGTGAAACACCGGAACACCTGCACCCCGATGTTTATAGCAGCAGTGTCCACAATAGCCAAACTGTGGAAGGAGCCTCGGTGTCCCTCGAAAGATGAATGGATAAAGAAGATGTGGTTTATGTACACAATGGAATATTACTCAGCCATTAGAAATGACAAATACCCACCATTTGCTTCAACGTGGATGGAACTGGAGGGTATTAAGCTGAGTGAAATAGGTCAATCAGAGAAGGACAAACATTATATGGTCTCATTCATTTGGGGAATATAAAAATTAGTGGAAGAGAATAAAGGGGAAGGGAGAAAAAATGAGTGAAAATATCAGTGAGGGTGACAAAACATGAGAGACACCTAACTGTGGGAAACAAGCAAGGCATAATGAAAAGGGAGGTGGGCAGGGGGTTGGGGTGACTGGGTGATGGGCACTGAGGGGGGCACTTGGCAGGATGAGCACTGGGTGTTATGCTATATGTTGGCAAATTGAACTCCAATAAAAAAATAAATCTTTTGCTCCTTTTTTAAAGCTGTTATTTAAATTACAGTTAGTTAACATACAATGTAATGTTAGTTACAGGTATACAATTTAGTGATTTAATACTTCTGTACAATACCTAGTGCTCATCACAAGTGCCTCCTTAATCCCAATCACCTATTTCCTACATCCCCCCACCTACAAACCCTCTGATAAACATCATTTTATGTTTTAATGGGATATTTGGGGATTTTTTTTTTTATTGAGTTGTAAGTGCCCTTTACATCCTGGATACACATCCATTATCAGATAAATTATTTACAGACATTTTCTTTATCCTGTTCTGTGATTTGTCTTTTCATTTTCTTGATGGTATCCTTTGAAACGCAGAAGTTTTAAAAATTTGGTGAAGCCCACTTTATCTTCCTTTTTCTTTTGTTGTCTGTGCTTTTTATCTCATGTCTAAGAATCCTTTGCCAACCCAAGGTCATGAAGATTTGGCTCTATGTTTGTTTTTTTTCCTGAGAGTTTTATACTTTTAGCTCTTACATTTAAGTTTTTGATTTGAGTTCATTTGCATGTGGGTATCCAGTTGTCCCAGCACTACTTGTTGAAAAGACTATTTTTAAAAAAAATTATTTCTACTCTAACTTTTATTATTTCCTTTCTTCTTCTTGCTTTAGGTTTTGCACTTCTTTTTCTGGTATCATGAGGTGCAAATTTGGTTGTTGACTTAAGATCTTTCTTCTTTCTTTAATACAGGCATTTGTAGTTATAAATTTCTCTATAAGTGTGCTTTAGCTGTGTCCCATAGATTTTGGCAAATTTTGTCTTTATTTTCACTTATCTCAAAGTATTTTCTGATTTTTCTTCTCATCTACTCTTTGACCTATTGGTTACTTAGGAATGTGTTGTTTAATTTCCACATATTTGTAAGTTTCCTAAATTCCTGTTACTGGTTTCTAATTTTATTCCATGTGGTCAAAGAACATGCTTTGTATTATTTTTATCCTTTTAAATTTACTGAAGTTTGTTTTATGGACTAACATAGGGTCTATTCTAGAAAACGTCCCATGTATACTTGAGAAGAATGTATACTCTATTGTTGAGTGGTATGTTCTAAGATGTCTAGGAGGTTTAGTTGGTTTGTAATGTTGTTCAAGTATTTATTTGCTTGATCTTCTGTGCAGTTGTTTTATCCATTACTGAAAGTTGGATATTTAAACCTCTAACTATTGTTGAATTATCTATTTTCCCTTCATTTCTGTCATTTTTGCTTTATATATTTTGATGCTCTGTTATTAGACCTATATATGTTTTAATTTTTATATCTTCCTGATGAATTGACCCTTTTCTTGCTAAACCCAGCTCTTAAACTCCACTGATTGGCAGCTGATTGCTCTACTGTTTACAGCCACGCCTTGGGTATAAGTTGCTCTACAAACTAATTCAATCAAATTCTGGCTCCTTTGAAGAAATAGTTTCAGAGATGTGTGTTTGGAGTTTGTTCTGATCCCAGAATGAATCCCCACAAATGTCTTACTCCTGGTTCTTTCTTGCAAACTAATAGGCTTACAACCTAAGCTGTATCTTTATCAGATCCATGAATGTTTCCCAATGCCTTTTACCAGAAGCTCCATTGCTCTTGGGACCACCTTTAGGTTTAAACTTCCCCATGCTCCAATACAAATGAGTTCAGTTCTTTTGGGAAGAGATTAGCAGCTATCTGTTTTACAGCCTTCCCAGGGTCAAAATTCTCTCCCCAGGCAACACATTTGAGCAAAAGCCTGGAGCTGGAGATAGAGATAATGGCAGGCTTCTCTCTGAGAGACAATCACTGAAGGAGGATACATTCACATATGGTTACCTGGGCTTGCCTGGCATGGAATCACAGCCTCCCAAGCAGAGGGAAGAACTATCAGAGCTCCAGTATTCTTGGTATGCAGAAGAAGGGAGGCTCCACTGCTCAGCCCTCTTGTACAGGACTTAGCCTCAACAACAGGTAGTTGGGCACAGGGTGAAAAACACTGCTCCTCTAGGGAAGTAAGCTCTCCAGCTGGGAGATGGTGAAAGAGGGAGCCCTATGTTCTTGGCTTTAGTCATCCAGAGTATTCTGGAGTATCCAGAATCTCCAACTCACTAAGCCAGAAAGAAGAGAAGAAGGAATGGACTTGCTTCAAATACCATAGACTCTCACCCTTCTTTGTAAACTTTCATTGATTTTCTTGAACAGATGTTTCTTTATTTGCTGTTTGCCCCTAGAACCATATCCAGAGGTTTTAAGTGGTTATTTTTAAGTAATTTTCACTAGTTTCCTGGAAAGTGGGTCAGTAGACCTTGTCATTTTCCTGCCTGCATGACGTCAATCTCAATTTCCCCTATTTTTATAACCCACTAGTCATTTCAGTTAGAGTCTTAAAGGAGAGAAGTTAGATGACTGAGCTCAAGTCATACTTACTCAATATCAAGATCCATTGCTTAAACTTCATTATATTCCTTACAGCTAGCATTATGCTCTGTACTAAGTAGGCTCACAGTGTCTCTTGCCAATGATACTGATAATATGCCAGCAAGAACTATCTACAGAGGGGTGCCTGGGTGGGTCAGTCGATTGGGCATCTGCCATCGGCTCAGGTTATGGTCATGGTCCCAGAGTCCTGGGATGGAGGCCGGCGTCAGGGTCTCTGCTCAGCAGGAAGTTTGCTTCTCCCTCTCCCTATACCTACCTGCCCCTGGCTTGTACTCTCTCTCTTTCTCTCTGTCAAATAAATAAATAAATAAATAAATAATAATATTTTTTAAAAAAACTGTCTAAAGAATCCTCAAGGGATGGCTTAGTGGCTCAGCAGTTCAGCGTCTGCCTCTGGCTCAGGGTGTGATCCCGGGATCTGGGATCGAGTCCCACATCAGGCTCCTTGGGGGGAACCTGCTTTCTCCCTCTGCCTATGTCTCTGCCTCTCTCTCTGTATGTCTCTCATGAATAAATAAATAAAATCTTAAAAAGAAAAAGAAGAGAATCCTCAAAATCAGGAGGAAAGGAATTAACAATTTCATAGTGGTTAAAAGCATAGCTGGTGAGCATTGGAACCAATTCTACCATTTCCTGGATGTGTAGCCTTGGATCATTCTGAGCTTGTTAGTTTCAATTGAAAAATTAGGCTGATAATAGTACCTATCATTTGAAGTTGTTGTGGAATTTAAAAAAATATATGCAAATACTTAACATTTAGTATATACTTAATAAATAGCAGCTAAGATTTCAGACATTTCTAGACACTGTTGTATATGTATGTATCACTTCATTTAATCCTTACAATAATCCTGCAAAAATAGTTGTTAGTATCATTATTTGATGGGTGTACAGAGAAAGACTTAAGAAGTTTAAATAATTTTCCCAGTCACAAATAGTAAGAGAAAACCAGAATTTGAACCCAGATCTCTCTGGCTTTAAAGCTTCTTTCCATTTAACATTGTTGTAGAAATCAAAATATGGGTTAGTCAGGAATGACAGGACAGAAGTCAATCACTTAGCTTAGACAAATTTCAATCCCATTCTGTGTCTGTTTCCTACATGTACAGTTCAATTGCAGCTTCTTTTTTCACATCATTGAGCCAGCCTCAAACAGTAATTCTTGGGGATCCCTGGGTGGGTCAGCAATTTAGTGCCTGCCTTCGGCCCAGGGCGTGATCCTGGAGTCCTGGGATCAAGTCCCATGTCAGGCTCCCTGCATGGAGCCTGCTTCTCCCTCTGCCTGTCTCTACCTCTGTGTGTGTGTCTCTCTCATGAATAAATAAATAAAATCTTTAAAAAACAAAACAAAACAGTAATTCTTTTGTGCTGACCTTTCTGATAAAAGCACTGTGTTACTGTTAATTCAGAGACAGAGAGAGAGGTAATTACTTATTATAATTATAAACCTAACATGTGATGTTAAGAGAACCAAAATCTCCTTTCTCCCTTAATAATATCAGAAATAGATGAGTTTGATGGGCCTCCCATTGTAGGGAGGCAGCTAAGTCTCACTGCATCAACTTTTATCCCCCAAGAATTCCCTTAAGCTTGGGAAATAAGTATTAATTTTGGATGCCGGGGCACCTGAGTGGTTCAGTTGGTTGAGCATCCAACTCTTGGTTTTGGCTCAGGCCATCATCTTGGGATTGTGGGATTGAGCCTTGAGCCTTGTATTGGCTTCATGCTCAGCAGGGAGTCTGTTTATGATTCTTTCCCTCTCCCCCTCCCCAACTCGTTCTCTCCCTTTCTTTCCCTCTGGAATAAATAAATAATTTTGTTAAGTATTTAATTTTAGCTGCCATCATGACTGTGGTCTTAAAAAATGTAGATCCCTTTTTCACAGCATAGCTCAAATGAAGACATTCAGCAATACAGCTGAAACCAGGAGAGCTGGTTCAATTAAGAGTTTACTAAAGTCTTATGAAGATTTAAAAAAGAAATGGGCACTTGACAGGATGAGCACTGGATGTTATTCTGTATGTTGACAAACTGAGCACCAATAAAAAATAAATGTATTCAAAAAAATAAAAATAAAAAAGAAATGGACTCACAGAAAGCATAGTGCTTAGCCGTCTGGCTGACAGTTGCTTACACGAGCTAGATTTGCCCATGCTGCTGCCATCTGGAGGCACCCTTTGTACTATCCACTCAGGATAACACATCATCTGCTCAAAGGTCTGACCCCAAAGAACAAGAATGCTCCCTTCCTGCCTAGTTGGCCTCCTACTCAGTTTCAGGCCCCCACTCATTCCTCCATGGGCACACACCAAGCACCCAGCCTGCAACAGGTGCCCAGCAGACACCTATAGGGGCAGGCAAGAGATACACAACAAACCAATAATAGATAAGTCCTGTGAAGGATAAATGAAGTTTCACTGAGAAGATAACAGTTGCTAAGATCTTCTTTATCCATTCATCTTTCGATGTGGTTTATGTATACAATGGAATATTGCTCAGCCATTAGAAATGACAAACACCCACCATTTGCTTCAACGTGGATGGAGCTGGAGGGTATTATGCTGAGTGAAATGAGTCAATCGGAGGACAAACATTATATGTTCTCATTCATTTGGGGAATATAAATAATAGTGAGAGGGAAAAAAGGGGAAAGGAGAAAAAAATGAGTGGGAAATACCAGAAAGGGAGACAGAACATAAAGACTCCTAACTCTGGGAAACGAACTAGGGGTGGTGGAAGGGGAGGAGGGCAGGGGGTGGGGGTGAATGGGTGAAGGGCACTGAGGGGGGCACTTGATGGGATGAGCACTGGGTGTTATTCTGTATGTTGGCAAATTGAACACCAATAAAAAATAAATTTATTATTTAAAAAAAAAAAACGGTTGCTAAGATCTGAATATTGAGAAGGAGCCAGTACCTTAAAAAAACAAAAAGAATAGCATTCCTGGTAACAGGAACAGTCAGTGCAAAGACCCTGAGGCTAGAAGGAGAAACAGCAAGGTGGCTACAGTGGCTGGAATGCAGAGAGCAAGGGATAGGGGAGATAATAAGAGTTGCAGAAATAGGTCAGGTCAGAACACAGAGGGTCTTTCTTGCAGGTCTGGCAAATTGTGAAGAGATGCTTCTAGAGGGCTTGAAGGAGGAGCATGAAATAGTATGATTTATATTTTAGAGCTCCCACAGGCTGCTCTCTGGAATAAGTAAAAAACAAAACAAAACAAACAAAAAAAAAGATGTCTTCCAAGCACAGTGTGATAGTGGTAGCAGTAAAGACATGGACAACTTTGACACTTATTCTGGAGGCAGAACCCAGATTTGCTAATGAGTTGGGAGAGGTGTCTCTTGATCTGTGCCTCACGCTGACAATGACCACCTCCTTCCTGAGCAGTTCTTCCCACCCACAAGGGTTTATCTCAGAGTCCTCAACCAGACAGCCACACATGAATGAGCATAGGGGGGACCCTCCTTGCAGTACTGCCCACAATCAGGAACATGGGAAGGGAAGAGTTGTTCTTCCCAGGGGCAGGAAAGGATGGTAGGAGGTGTGCATTCCAGGTATGGGGGAAAGTACAGTTTTCCCAGACAAGTAAAATAAATTGAGGGAGGGGTCTTCGAGATGCAGATCGGCCGAGTCACCCTCCAGTGCCCATCAATTAAACACCCAACAACACCATTATTGCCTTCTGCTTGTATAGAGCTTTGTGCTTTACACAAATGTTGGCATGCCAATGTCCCCAGCCCCTGAGTCTAATAATACCAGCAGATATTAATATACTCATTTGATAGACAAGACAACAGAGGCCCTACAAGAAGAGGAGTTAGAAATCTATAAAGATGCAGGGTCCCTTATGGTACAGAGCTGGGAGCACATATAGCTTAGTGAAGGAGATGGGCCACAGGAAATGGACCCCAAATGCAGGGAAAGGGAGAAAAAAGACCTTTACCACCATCTACCCTATACTAGCTGGTGTGTGGCAAGTACCTCTCATTTTATCCTCATTATCGATCATACTTCAGCCACTTCACAACTAGCTCCCTAGGACGCGGAGGAGTTGGAGGAGGAACAATGCTGGGGGTAGGGGACTGGAAGGGTAGGAGGCTGGGGGGGAGGGAGGGAGGGTCAGCAACCCTGGCCAGCCCATATCAATCCATATCAGGACTTACCTCTCGCACGCATGTCACCTCCACGACCAAGTCTCCTACTGTTTTCACTTCCCAGGTTTTGTAGTTCACGTGAGCACTTCTTGACTCATCATTCTTACTTGGAACATTGGAGGTACCTCACCTTGTAGGCCCAGTCCACGACCCACGGAACGTTCACAAGTGTCTGGAGGGTAAAAAGAAGTTAAAAAAAAAAAAAAAAAAGCTCTTTTTAAAGGGATCCCTGGGTGGCGCAGCGGTTTGGCGCCTGCCTTTGGCCCAGGGCGCGATCCTGGAGACTCGGGATCGAGTCCCATATCGGGCTCCCGGTGCATGGAGCCTGCTTCTCCCTCTGCCTGTGTCTCTGCCTCTCTCTCTCTCTCTCTGTGACTATCATAAATAAATAAAAATTAAAAAGAAATTAAAAAAAAAAAAACAAGTGTCTGGAGGGACCAAAGGAAACAGCCGCGTTCTCTCCTAGTGATGCGTATCCCTCTGCGAGAGAACAACCCCCTGTAGTCTCTGGTTCTCGGTCTTGTGCTTCGGGGCTCCCGTTTGCATTTGTGCCTGTCACTGGGCTGTTCCGGACACTTTGCAGAATCGCTTGGGCCCGTGACTCTACTTCGCACGGTCTCTCAGTCGGCGCAGAGCTCCCGGGCGGCGACCCCAGGCTGCCGGGCCGAAGCGTAGCGGGTGTAGGGCCGGGTCCGGAGGCTCTTGGTCTCCGAGCCGGGCCGAGCCGGTCACCCGCCGGGGTTCCCGCCCCAGGTGCGCACGGAGGCGCCGCCCGCGGTCCGAGCTGGATCCTTGCAAAGCAAAGGCCAGCGCCCACCGGCTGTCCTCGCCACGGTGGCCTGCGGGTGTCCCTCGCGGAGACTGACCCTGAGCTAACTCGCCGGTGCGGGCGCGGGCGGCCGGGCGCGGCCCCGTGGGCTGAGGGTGTCCCGTGCCCCCGCGCGCGCCGCCGCCCCAGGTCGGACTGCGCGTGCCTGAGCGCGTGCCCACCGGGCCCCCGGGCCCGCCACCCGCGCCCGCACCCGCACCCGCACCCGCGCCCGCACCCGCGCCCGCGCCCGGGTCCCCGCCGCCGCCGCCGCCGCCGTGCACGCCCGGGCTGGCCGGGGACGCGCGGCGAGCCCGGGCGCTGCGCCCTGCCGGGTGGCCCCCGCCTCCACCGGAGCCGCGCGAGCCCCGTCCCTGCGGAGCCCGAGCGGGCGGCGGCGGCGGCGGGAGCCTCCTTAGCGGAGCCCCATGATGTCAGCCGGACCGGAGCCGCGGCCGTGCGGCGGCGGGGATGGGGCCGAGGACGCCGCGCCAGCCGCTGCACGGCCCTCGCCCTCCGCCGGCCCCGGCCCCGGCCCCGGCCCCGGCCCCCTCGCCCTGCGTCCTGGCAGCCCCGGGCCCGCGCCGCCGCCCGCCGCCCAGCCGCCCCGCAGCCTGTGGCTGGAGCTCGGGCCCGGCTGCACCGGGGCGCGGCAATGCCCGAGCGAGTCGAGCGGCCAGACGAGCGGCGACCTCGGCAGCAGCAGCGGCGGCAGCGGCAGCAGCAGCAGCAGCGCGGGGCTGTCCCCGGGCTCCGACTCGGACAGCAGCGGCGTGGAGTGCGGCGGCCGCGGGGGCACCGGGATGCGCGGCGCCCTGTCGCGCTCCTGGAGCCTGGAGAGCCTGCGCTCGGCCACCGCGGGTAAGGGCGCCGCCCGCGCCCCTGCCGCTCCGCGAGCCCGTCCTCTCCGGAGCCGCTGCTCCTCCCTCCCCCCGGAGGTCCGGCCTTTCCCCTCCCGCTTCACTTTTCCCGTTTTCCGTTTGCATCCTCCGGCTCCTTGCTTCCCATTGCCTCGCCCTCCGGACTCCTTTTCTGTTCCCTGGTTTTCCTCTGATCTGCCGCCACCACCGCCTCCCGCCGTCCCTGCCCCTTCTTGCACCCACTTTCACCAGGGGGCTACCTGTCACCTCCGGGACCTGCTCTGCCCCTTCCCTTCCCTCCCCAGCAGGGCGCGTCGTCATCGGGAAGCTGAGTGCTTAAGGTGAGATGAGAATTTGGTCCTTGATGCGCTGTTGCCCTTCCCCAAACTGTTCGTGACCAATGGCACGTGTCGGGCTTTCTGAGCTGCAGCTTTTTGACCTCCGTAAAACAGAAGGGAGGAGAGGGCCCGCTGGCCAAAGGTGGGCCGGATCCAGTGGATTTGTCCTGGCTTCAGGTTAGCCCCCCCCCCCCCGCACCCAGAGGAGGAGAATGGTCTTGGACCTTCTGAAACAAGCAGTGCAGTTTCTCTGAGATGGGATCGTTCTGAGGTCCACAAGGACCATGTGCTCCCCTTAGCGCTCCCCTTCCTATTCGGCGGACCGAATTCTGGGTACAAAGTGAGAGGAAGACTTTGACCCTAAATATTAATTAAGGAAGTCCAGAGCGATTTTATAAATGGTGATCCCCTGCCCTTGGTTAATTGACAAACTGGATTATTTATATTTCACTTCTTCCAAACATTCAACAAGTCATGCGGTAGGAGCTATAAAGGAAGATAGGTGCTGCCCAATAATCTGAAATGAAACAGGGGGGAGATAATGCTTGAATTATGCTTATACATGGGGTAGGGGGTGCAGCTGGCGAGAGCTGCATGGTCCCACCGAGGTGGTGGAGGTGAGGCTCTATGGACGCCCTGGTCAGAGCAGCAAAGCCAGAGAGGAGCAGGGGGCCCATACAGAGAGCAATTCCCCCCACCCCCAAGAGTGGAGCACAGGCCATGTTGGGGAGTGCAGTTAAAGCTTGTCTCCCAGGGGTGCGAGAGCACCCTTACTGGCAGATGCACGGTTGGGACTCTGCTCCAAAGTCAATGGGTTTGCAAAAGGCAAGTGAAGGATGCCCAGACCCTTATATTGAGCACTCTGCGATTCTCATCTGCTCTGTCCCAAAAGAAACACTGAAACTCAGAAAAGTTGGGGTCTCCTCCAAATAAAAGTTTTTTAGAATTCTGCATCTCTGACTCCTTCCCATCCCAATTCCTTGAAACTTTCCTTTTCCTCCCTCCCCGGGGTGTTTAAATATAACCCAACTTGAGAAAACCAAGTAAGATAATACCCTAAGTGAGACTGCAAGGAAACTGACAAAGTACCCTTTTTTCTCTGTGCCCAAATGGTACAAATTGTGGAAGGAATTCCACATCCAGCGTGAGAAGGCATACCTGCTCCACCTCAGCAATTGGCAAACAGGCTCAGAGAGGCTCAGAGAGGTGGCCCTGGTGCCCCCAAGAATTCCTTTGCCCCAGGGCAGGGGTGAAGCAGATGGAAATAGCAGAGACCCAGGTTTATTAGGTGACCCTGAGATTTAGGGACTCCCCAGACCACACCAGGGGCACTGAGGCCACCAGATGAGTTTCAGAGATAATAGCCATATGTATATGAAGGTGCGGGGTGGTGTGTATATGTCTGTTGAGAGGTGAAGCAAGGTCACCTAGAGTCCAGAACCTTGAGGGGTTCAGAGATGTTCCTACAGTGGGAGGACAGGGTTTAAAGCAACATGATACTGGGAGAGTTGATGTGAGAGACCCAGAAGCAGATGCCATGCCTCTGACAAAACACAGGTATTGTGAGGTATATGGACAGCACACTGCCCTTGCTCAGGGAGTTCTGGTCAGTAACCAACCACAGAGACTCATGACTTGAAGGTATTTTAAATCACTTCTTCATCCTCTGCCCTCAATCCCATCCCTCAGCCCTCTACTACCTGCCTTTTTCTGGGGACTCTGTATCAGTTGTATTCAATACTAGATTTGTAATGGTGCTGCCACGAACCCTGTAGAGTTTTGTGAGTCCATGAAGCCATCTCAGCTGGGTTCCTGGGGAGAATTAAGCCCTAATGTCCTAAGACTTCTACTATATGCAATGGAGGAATTTTCTTCTCTTTTTCTAGAATGATACTAGCTATTTGCCATCCTTGAGAGGAATTGAGAAAATAGGCATTTACGTAATGCTCTTTGGATTTGTGGTTTAGATGAGGAGATCTGGTTGGATAGGCTGCCATGGAGGGGTTTTGATGGGAAGAACAAAGGAAAAGTAATTTGTTGAGCATCATGCACCATGTTACCTGCTTTACCGCATAAAAATCCAGTGAGGTAAGCATATCCTACAACTCAGGTACAAAAACAGGGTCAGAGAGATGCAGTAATCTAACTAGGCCATGTCTAACTAGAGCTTCAGGCCTGGATCGGTATGATTTGATAAGGGCTCTTTACCAAGTTTGGAGTGGAGGCTCCAATGAAGGGCCAGATCCAGAGAGAAAAGATTGTGTTGGGGCAGAGAGAAAGGATGGAGGGACATATTGTAATAATGTCTTGGCTACTTGCATGCTGTTATCTTTACTCGACAGTCACGGCTTTTTTCTAGATCCCAATTAACCCATTTTCAGAATGAAGACATTGAAATCAAACATCTGGCTTCTTCTCTAATCAACTATAAAATTCCATAATTCTAGTCAGAGCTACTGATTTGGGATGGATACCCTCCGTGAGTTGGCGTTTGCTATATATTGTATCTCTGTTTGGTCTATGGCTCTAAGACGAAGCACATGTGTGTTTAATTGAACTGCATTTCTCTATTAAGAAAGATTAGAAATTACCATTAAAAGATCCTTAGCAAACTTAATTATTATTTTTGTGATTTTTGTTAAACATTTTTGTAGTTGTCAGCAAAAACCAGAAAGGCTAGTACTTGAAGCTGGAATCGCAACTTAACCCACAGGGCAGAACATCAGCTAGGGAATCTAGCAGAGAACTGTAGATTCTCCTTTATTCCCAAAAGACTTCTTGAATTTTAAATGTCCAATCTTGGCATTTTCCACTGAAATTTCCCATTTCCTGGTGTGGAGAGGGCTTTCCTTAAAGGCAGAATCTAAAAATTAAACATAGTTGACAAGGTGGAATTTCTACAACCCTTCTTTCTGTCCCGCTGTTCTCATCTCCCCCTAAGCAGGTGCCTATAGTCTCCACGGCCCTCAGCTATGTTTACCACACTTCTGCTACGGGGCTAAGGCTTTTTACATTTCTATTCTGGATGTCTTGTCTGACAGGATTATTTCTCAGTTCAGGTTTCTGGGGTTGACAGTTTTCACTACCTGTGCTTTTGCATGGTTAATGCCATATGACTTCTTGGAGAGAGTGCTTGCTACTTCTACATTCTTCTGCAAGTCCCTGAGGCAATTTTCTGACTCAGATAGGAATCAGACTTATCAGAAGGCTAGGCCTCTCTTGCAGTCAAATGTTTATTTAACACTTATAATGTTCCAGCCATAGCACTAGGCACTAGAGATGGTAGGCAAATCATACAAGGTTCTTGGCCTTAAATAAATGACATCAGAGTGAGACAGACAGTGACAGTTCATTATAAGGGCCCTGAGAGAAAAAAACCCAGTGAGATGATACTTCAGGGGTGCCCAAGCCACTTTTAGTGGATGAGTCTCTAGAAGACTCAAAGAGCTCAGAAAAGCTGTTACACCCATGGTTCCAGTTTATTACAGCAGAAGCATACAGATTAATATCAACCAAGGCAAAAAGATGAATAGGGCAGAGTATAAGAGAAACCAGGTGCATACCTCCAGATGTTCCCTCCCATGGTCACTTGGACCTTGCTTAGCTCTCCCAGAAGCTGGGAGAGTTCACCAAAGCCTTGGTGCTCACAGTTTTTATTGGAGGGTCAGTTACTTAGGAATGTAGTGTCCACAAGACTGACCTTCATTACTTAGTCTCCAGGTTCTCCGGAGTTCACATTGATACAGTATAGCCCAGGGCTCCCATCATAAATCATAAATCACACACACACACACACACACACACACACACAAAGTGTGGGGTTTTTTTTTGTTTTTTGTTTTTTTACTTTTAAGCTGAACTTTTATTTCCTCTCTTTGGAAGTTCAGCTTCTGATTTTGACCTTTGGGAAAAGTATAATGAGAATACCAGCAGAGGCATTTAATATCCTTAGTTCCAAGGTCTGGGTTGGCTAAAGACCTGAGGTATACAAAGTCATTGTTAGCAGGGAGGATGTTCCAGGGACTTAGAATCAATCTCCCCAGAACCAGCTGAAGGCCAGCCCTTTCTTCATAATGTGTAAGGTTGAAACATTCCCAAGCCTTTACTGCCCAGATGAGGGAGCTCAGAAGAGAGGCACCAGACTACCCGGATTGTGAGGGACAGAGATGGGGAAGAAGAAGTCAGAGAAACCTTTCAGGAGAAGGTACTGCCTGAGTCTTACTGCCTGCAAATTAGCTGTGTGGGAAGGAAAGAGCCTTTGTGAGGAAGAGCCAACATAAATGCAGAAAGATATATAACGGAAGGGAGCCTGTGTTTACTGAGCACCTGTGCTAGGTTCTGTGTCAGGTGTTTTAAATATTCAAGAATTGCAAATAATATGGAATGAGGAGCATAGGAAGAGAAAATTTGGAAGACCACGCTGTGGCTCCATGCTAAGAACTGTGTACTATTAGCTCTTGAAGCCATGGAAAGGTATTAAACAGGACATTCATGTGGCCAAATGTTTGCATACTTTCTCTTCTTATTTTTAAAGTTATACACAGTAAAAATTACTCTTTTTGGTGTATAGTTCTAACATTTGTATACAGTCATGTAACCACTACTGTCATGTAAAATTACTCTTTTTGGTGTATAGTTCTGACACATGCATACAGTCATGTAACTACCACCATCATCTATTACTCTAAAAACTGAATGCTGCCCCTTTGTAGTCAACACCTCCCTCCACACCCAGTGCCTGGCCAGCCTTTACTCCATCTCTATGATTTGACTACTTCAGAGTGTCATATCCTGGACTCATATCGTATTGCCTTTTGAGGCTGACTTCTTTCACCCAGCATGATGCATTTGAGGTTTATCTGTGTTTTTGCATGTATAGATAGTTGTCTTTTCCTTTTATTTGTTGAATAGTATTCCAGAATGGATATACCACAGTTTGCCTAATAGTTCACTGATTGAGGGGCATGTGGGTTTGTTTCCAGTTTTTGTCTATTATAAATAAAGCTACTGTGAACATTAGTGTATGATTCTTTGTATGGACATAAGTTTACATTTCTCTTGGTTAAACACTTAGGACTAAATTGTGGGGTCATTTTCTAAGTAAGTGTTTAACTATAGGAAATCACCAAACTCTTTTTCAAGGTAGCTACCATTTTCACTCTCACCATCAAAACATGATGGTTCCCATTGCTCTGGATTTTCTTTAGTACTTAGTACTGCCAGTGTTTCAAGCCATCCTGTTAGGTGTGTGATAACTCATTTGGTTTTAATTTGCGTATCCCTGGCGACTACTCATGTTGAACATTTTTTCATATGTTTATTGATTGTATGGGTATCTTCTTTAGTGAAGTGCCTGAATCTTTTGCCCATTTTTTATTGGATTGTTTATTTGCTTACTACTGCATTTTGAGAGTTCTTCATATATTCTAAGTACAAGTGCTTTATCAGATATGCAATTTGCAAATATTTTTTTCCAGTCTGTGCCTTGTATTTTAATTATTTATCAGTATCTTTTGCAGAGCAAAGGCTTATAATTTCAGTGGGATCCAATTTATAATTTTTCTTTTATGGATTATACTTCTAGTGTTGTATACTGGAACTCCTTTATTGAACCTGAAGACACAGAGCTTCCTGCATTTTCTTCTAGATGGCACCACTCTTTATAGTTTTACATTTTATTCTTGGATCTTTAATCCATTGTGAGTCAGTTTTTATATAGTTTAAGATGAGGGTCAAAATTCATTTTTTGCATACCTTTACATACCATTTTGCATACTAGTTTTGCAGCACCATTCATTAAAAAGACTATCATTTCTCCACTGAATAGCCTTTGCACTTTTGTCAAAACTCAGCTTTCTATATTTGTGATCTATTTCTGGATTTTCTGTTCTGTTCCACTGATTTAAGGGTCTTATCTTTTTGTCCATACCATTTGTCTTAATTACCGTAGCTTTATAGTATGTCTTGAGAAAAGTATGTGAACTTCCTATTTTATTCTTCTTTTTCAGTATTACTGTAATTATTCTATTTTTTCTTGCTTTCCATTTGCATTTTAGAATCAATTTGTCAATGTCCTCCTTGATACAGATTATAATGAATCTGTAAATAAACTTGGGGATAATTGAAATCTTGACAATATGGAGTCTTCCAATTTATCAACATTGTACATTGGAGGCTAGGAAGCTAAGCCATGGACCACGCACCAGTCACCTGCAGTACATATAGATTTGGATGAATTCCTCCCTTCTAAAAGTTTCCAAAATATCCTAATGTTTCTAGACCTGCCAGATAGTGACCTTCCTCACTGACCTATAAAGCTGGGAACTCTATAAGCCCCAAATCAGACCAGTTTTTTAAGATGGTTTTGTAAGCATTGGCTGCATGAAGTCAACTTTAGCTTCTTAAAAGTGTCTAGGTGTATGTTATTAAATTCATATTCTTAAATATGACATTCTATTCAAGGCCTTGGTCATATAACCAAGTTTCCAGATATTCCTTCTGTTAACAAGGAGGATAGATTCTTATTAAACCTATGGGAACAATTATATTGCTATGAAAATAAGAATACTCAGAGTATCCAAATTCTAGAGGGGTAAGGCAGGGAGAAAAAGGCATAATTAACAAATGTTTCATTTGATAAAAACATAGTCTGGCTATTTACAGCTGTAAATGGCTATTTATCAATTAAGGATAACTTAAGAGAAAAAATAAGGGGTTCCTTATGTATCAAGAAACTAGAACATTAAAATATTAACAATGTTACAAATAAAATCCACAATCATCCTTCGTCAATTCATTCAGTTTAATGTAGTTAATTACACCTGGATTTGTGATCTCTTAAATCCACCTGCTTCTCTGCTAGAGTTTTAGAAATCCACTGTTGGAATGTCAAAGTTGATTATCATCAGAACTCTACACCCAAAAGTACCTGGCATAGTCCCTTTCATGGGGGTACTGAGACAGTTCTTTATTGAAGAGGAAACTCTCAGGCCAATAGCTATAGCATTAGAATACAATAAAAAACTATCTGTGGAAAACTTAAGGTGGCTATGATTAAATTACTACTAATAATTTTAAAAGTGAAAGAAGATAGTTAATATTACAGCTAATTTATTAAAATGAATGAGCATAATCTCTACAGAAAAAACTTCAGATATAATATGTAATAATCCTGGAGTTCCCCGGGTGGCTCAGGGGTTTAGTGCCTGCCTTTGGTCCAGGGCGTGATCCTGGAGTTCCGGGATCGAGTCCCACGTCAGGCTCCTGGCATGGAGCCTGCTTCTCCCCCTGCCTGTGTCTCTGCCCCCCTCTCTCTCTCTCTGTGTCTCTCTCTCTCTCTCTATGTCTATCATGAATAAATAAATAAATAAAATCTTTTAAAAAATAATATGTAATAATCCTGACAAGCTTATTATGAATAGACCAACCATGTAGTTAGAATACCAAGAATATCTATAAAGAGGTTAAATAAGTCTGGAGCAGATCCTAAACATCTGTATATTAATATAATTGCATAGGTTACATTATTTCAATCCCCAGTTGAAAATTACTGGCCTCTAAATTGCTAGATTCAAATTAAAAAAGTAAAGCAACCAACTTAACATTTAAAAATAAATGAAATCATCACTTATAACATTATATTATTGTCATATAGGCAAAGTAGCACCAGTACTCTGATGCAAGGGCATTGGTAATTCTCTAGGAGGTTTCCATAAAGCATACAATTTCTGAAGTATTTATGTTAACATTTTATCCATTATTTATTTTAAAGATTTTATTTATTCATGAGAAGCACAGAGAGAGAGAGACAGAGACACAGGCAGAGGGAGAAGCAGGCTCCATGCAGGGAGCCTGACATGGGACTCGATCCTGGCTCTTAGGGATCACACCCTGGGCTGAAGGTGGCGCTAAACCACTGGGCCACTGGGGCTGCCTTATCCATTCATTTTTAACCTAGGAAAGTTAGGCATCTCTCTAATTTGGCATCTCTTCCCATTCAACTCATCTGTGATAACACATCAAATAAAGCTAAACATTTCTAGCACTTGTCTTTTTCACAAGATGAAAGAACAAATGCTTTATGATTTTCCAAGGACTCTAGGAAATCTCAAAGGCAGTTTCAGGTTCTAAGGATTTAATTTTGGAAGGGCAAAATATCAAAAGTTGTCAAGAGATTTGAACGCTGATTAAGATAAGATCATGTGTTACTGAACAATACTTGACTAGATGTTTAATCAAAGTAACAAAATATTTCTAAAATAAACACGATTGTAAGGAATCTTAGCTCTTTTCTAACTAAGAAACTTTTTTGATCTGAGGTAATCAGAGACATGGCAAAGTCAACAGAAAACACAAAGAATGATTTTCATAACATATCGAATCTCTGCTGTCTAGGCAGATGACACAGAAAGCAACAAATAACCTTCTCCAACTTCTTATTAAAAGCAAATCAATAATCCAAGAAAATCTTGTCATTTTAACAAAGAAAACCAAAATTTTTTTACATCAGTATAATATTCAATACTACAGCTCCTTTTGCAAGTCTTATAAAACCTACCAACTCTTCATCAGTTTTGATCGTAGCAAGTTGAATTCTTCCCTTACAATTTTCTAGTTCTGTGTATATCCCTTATGTTACACTTCTCAAGATGGGAAAAGGAAACACATTTTTTAACAGGCCCAATTATATGTTTGTAGTCTCTCTGTAGCAATAAAAAATAAGAACACTTAAATTTAAATTATGTTTAGTAATCAATAAACGATTCAGTATTCTATCATATTGAAATAATCTAAATATCTATTGAATATCCACTAGTTAACTGCAAGGTTGAGTGACACAAAAATCTTAGAAATTATCTTCAAGCTAACATACCTAGTGTTGAAAGAGAGTTTGTCAGAATAATGACTCAGTTTTGTTAAATACATGTACATTTTTCATAATGGTAAACATTTAGTAAAAGTAATGCTAGCTTATACAATCAGTAAGCCTATATAAGTTTAGGAAGAACATACCCAAGTAGAATAAAAACCTACACGTATATTATTTGGCATTGGTAATTATTTAACATAGAGAAGACATAGTTTCATTTATTAAGTCAAATATTAAACTAGTATTGCCTGTCAAAGATTTACCTAAATTATCTGAACTTGAATAGTTAAAACTGTTTCTGAGTCATATTTTTTTCACATTGAAGATATTTGATGTTCTGGCACCTGGGTGGCTCAGTCGATTAAGTATCAGCCATCGGCTCAGGTCATGATCCCTGTTCAGCGGAGAGCCTGCTTCTCCCTCTACCCCTTCCCCCTCACTCGTGCCCTCTCTCACTCTGGCTCTCAAATAAATAAATAAAATCTTAAAAAAAGAAAATATTTGAGGTTCAATTTCTTTAACTTCTTATAATATTAGGAATATCCAGTTACTACAAATGATAATTTATTTTTAAGCTGATCAGAAAAGAGCTCCTTTAAGAGATTTTATAATCTAATTTGGTAATACTGCCTGAAGTTAGGAAAATATTATATATTTGCACAATGAGAAGCAAGGTCCTTTCTGAATTACAGTCAGGTGAACATACACACAGAGAAAGTTTATAAGCTTCATTTATAAAATTTGAGCCATTTTACATGCATACAAAACTCACCAGTCCAGATACCACCTCCTGGTGGACATGGAATTCTTAATTGACTTGAGCTTAAGATAGACAAACAGACAAGCAGAAGACTAACAAACCAGATTCTCTGCCATCTTCACTCAACAGTTTTCAGAGTTCACCAAATGGTCAGACCATGAAACCAAAAGAAGTCAGCACCAGAAATTAAGTGAGCACTCAAAAGGAATCGAAATCGAATCCTTACCATGCTCTCCTGCTGGACACAAGTCCGGAGCTCAGGACCATAAACCTGACGCACTATTGTTTCTGAATCACCAATCAGGAAGGAGACACTCATCACCATCACCTGGGGGGACCAAACTGGGATCTGAAGGCTGGCTCTGGGACGGCACAAATCACAGCACCAAAACCACTAAAGATGAAGTGCACTGGGCAATTGAGATGGTTTGATTTAAGCCATTGCAATAGGGAGAAAAGTCGCAGAGAAAAGAGAGAAAATTTGGGGTTTTATTAAACAAGGGAGTCATTGCAGAAGGACAGAAGTGGTCTTATCTCAAGATATGGGAGATAAGGGTGGTCCTTTGTATTCTCAGAATACAGAAGGATCACAAAAGGAGGGAGGTTTGTTTTCTGGGAACACAGGGCTCAGCTAACATTCAACATCGTTGAATTGTTCTTTTCTATGTCGAGAGGAGATTATGTAGATTTGGGATTATTTTTCCTGAAGTGTTTAATGGAATTCAACAGTAGAGTTATCTAGGCCTGGGGAAATTTGCTGTTGTGGTCTTTTTTTTTTTAATTTTTCAGTCAATCTAACTAGAGGTTTGTCAATTTTATTGACTTTCCAAAGAACCAACTTTTGGCTTCATTCACTTTTTTTCTGTTTTTAATCTCATTGATTTCTTCTCTTACCATTATCATTCCCTGTCTTCTGCTTTCTTTTTTTTTTTTTTTTTTTTTTTTTTTTTTTTTTTTGCTGTTTTTTCCTAATTTCTTAAGGTATAAGTGTAAATAGTTAATTTGAAACCTTTCATCTTTTCTCATAGGAGCATTTAAACTTGAGTCTCCCTCTTAAACACCGCGTTAGCTATATCTCACAAATTTTGATGTTATATTTTTATTTAATTTAAAATATTTCTTAATTTCCCTTGTGACTTCTTTTATCTGTAAATTATGTTGATTTTTTTAAAATTTCCAAATACTTGGGGATTCTTCCAAATATCTTTTATTGATTTCTACTTTAATTCAATTATGTTCAAATAATTTAATTCAAATATGTTCAATAAAAAAAACAAATATGTTCAATAGAGAACATATTTTCTATGACTTATTTCCTTTAAAACTTTTAAAGCTTGATTTTATAGCACAGAGTATGGTCTATCTTGGTTAATGTCTTAAAAGATCATTTTCATTTTTATATAAGGAGAACAATTAGGAGTCCATCCTGAACTGCACTGGGCTGAAGTTCCCACATATTGGAGTAATTAATTAACACTAACCAAAATGAAGCATCACTCAAGCCTTTGATCACTCACTATGATATATAATCAAGACAACAAAGCACTGGCTCCCCCAGTGTTTCATTTCCCCAAGTATCAGACCTGGTGGGGAGAATGTCTCAGTGCTGAGAGAGGATAGAACAAAAGACTCCTGACTTGTTATGGACAGGGAGCCAGGGTTGGGAGCAGAAGTGCTAGGTCCTGAGTCAAAGTGAAGAAAAGAGTCTTCAAGGTTTCTCTCCTCCCTACTATTATAAGGAAGTGTCTGTAGAAGCACCTGAGTAAGGCCTTGCCTGAAGGCCCCAAATAAAGAGATCTCCAAACAGAGGCACCTAGGCTAGGAATGCAAGTATATGTGGAAGCATGGCTGGCTGAGATGCCTGAGCCCTGACTACAACTCCCTTCAGAGACTGCAGGTGTAATTGCCTGTGATCAGACCTGAAAGTTCCAATATAGATTTCTGGCCAGAAGGCAGACTCCCTGGAGTCTCTTGTGGTTATCTAAGCAACACATGACAATGGCCATGAGCTAAAACACTAATAGTAGGGGAAGACTTGAAAGCAGACCTCACAGATGTGGAGCAGGAGATGTTGCCAAAACTTGGTAATAGATTGGTGTCATGGGTTGGGTTACCTGAGAAACAGACTCAGACACTATCAATATCTATGAAATGAGAGGAAGGACCTTCAGAGTGGTCTTGATTTGGGCCAAGATGGCTAGACCTCTATCCTTCCACATAGACTGATGGACCACTGGATAGAGCAGCAAAGCCCTGGATAAAGTGGCTCCCTAAGGCTATGACAATCCCTACAGGGACTGTCACTGAAGGCTACCATCACTTTCCAGCATTGGGCAGGAAGTCCTTTGTCTATGACAAAGGTGTTTGACTTGGATGCCTGGTAGATGGAGATACTCTCTCTAAGATAAGTAGTCCAGGACAAACAGGTTTAGGGAAGGACGATGCTGACCTAAGTTCTGAACATGTTGACAACTTGGGAATCAATAAAGAGTGGGGATCAGATCCCCTTCTTCTGAGTGTACAAAGAATTGCATTTGTCATGCTTTTATTTGCGAGTGCTTTGACATCTTGGGGCCTTGCCAACACTGGAGAGAAAGCCACTCCCAGGCTGCCTCTTTCCTGGGAACAAACACTCATCTGAGCCATTCTCTTTATTTTTTTTTTTTTAAAGATTTTATCCATCTATTCATGACAGACACAGAGAGAGAGGCAGAGACACAGGCAGAGGGAGAAGCCGGCTCCATGCAAGGAGCCCAATGCAGGACTCAATCCTGCGTCTCCAGGATCACACCCCGGGCGGAAGGTGGCGCTAAACCACTCGGCCACTGGGGCTGCCCTGAGCCATTCTCTTTATTTATTTATTTTTTATGGGGCAGCCCAGGTGGCTCAGTGGTTTATTTTTTTTAATAATAAATTTATTAAAAAAAAACAAAAAAAAATAATAAAAAAATAAAAAATAATAATAAATTTATTTATTGGTGTTCAATTTGCCAACATACAGAATAACACCCAGTGCTCATCCCGTCAAGTGCCCCCCTCAGTGCCCGCCACCCTGTCACCCCCACCCCCCGCCCTCCTCCCCTTCCACCACCCCTAGTTCGTTTCCCAGAGTTAGGAGTCTTTATGTTCTGTCTCCCTTTCTGATATTTCCCACACATTTCTTCTCCCTTCCCTTCTCTTTCCTTTCACTATTATTTATATTCCCCAAATGAATGAGACCATATAATGTTTGTCCTTCTCCAATTGACTTACTTCACTCAGCATAATACCCTCCAGTTCCATCCATGTTGAAGCAAATGGTGGGTATTTGTCGTTTCTAATGGCTGAGCAATATTCCATCGTATACATAGACCACATCTTCTTTATCCATTCATCTTTCGATGGACACCGAGGCTCCTTCCACATGCAGAAGAATGAAACTAGACCACTCGCTTGCGCCAGACACAAAGATAAACTCAAAATGGATGAAAGATCTAAATGTGAGACAAGATTCCATCAAAATCCTAGAGGAGAACACAGGCAACCCCCTTTTTGAACTCGGCCACAGTAACTTCTTGCAAGATACATCCATGAAGGCAAAAGAAACAAAAGCAAAAATGAACTATTGGGACTTCATCAAGAGTCATTCTCTTTAAATGCAGGCTAACCAATCCAGAGCTCACTCTCCCAACCACCTCCTTTCTGGGGCTTTTACACTCAGCACCACTGTCCTCCAGCCTTAATCATCCCAGGCTCAGAGACCAGGCAACTGGAGGCAATCTCTAGACCCCAGCATCTGCTGAAATTATTCACACTAGTTAAGTCTAAGCCTGGTTACTCCATGTCCCCTTGCTTTCCCCACTGAAACCACCCATGTTTCCCCTACTCTGTGCTACCTAACGTTGGTGCTTCCCCCATGTAGCCCTGTGTGGCAGATCATCTTTCCTATGTGTAGGAAACTGTATTAACTTATGCCTTCATGACAGTCATTTCTCCATTGTCCACGTGTCTTACCGTATCTGATGAAAACAAATCCGGACATTTTAACACACTAATTTAGGTGATCCAGACCTGAGGGTTAGGCACCTCTCCACCCACCCTCTGCAGTCAGTAGTTGAAAGAACACTGTACAAATGAGGAAGAGAAAGAAGAAATGGCACATTAAGGATTTTTCTATGTTGTCCCCACAACCATCCTATTTCATAAATAAGAGAAATGGGAGCTCACAGAGTTTAACTAACTTACAGTGATCACATTACACAGCTGACTAATTATTTTCGAGTTGACCTCAGGTCTATCAGATTTCCATGTTTGTTCCATTCTAGCTGTCCCTAATCTGGGGCTTCTGTTTGCTCTGTTGAAAAATAAGGAAATTGATGCATGGGGAGCTTGTCCAAGGCCATTCATATGAAAGTGAAGCTCGAAACGTATATCCCAGAGTATGTGGCCTGGAGCGCCAGTCTTGATCAATGTTCAGTGAAAGAGAAATCCGTAGATCAAATCAGTTTGGAAAATGCAGGTTACAGTGTCTCAGAACCATAATTTTCTAATCTTTATGTAGTGCTTTTTTATTTCATAATTCTTATGTGTGTGTGCATGTGTGTATGTGTGCACATGTATATGTACGTCTGAGGAACACAGGAGAAATGCTGACTTCACTGTTCAGTTTCTTGCCTGCATCTGCCCCGTGGGGTGCCGTAAGCCATTCCTAGACTCTGAGGTTAGGCTGTAGGGTGAGAAGTTATAAAGGAACCTCTGAATTATGCTCACTAGAATCAGCTGGTAATAGTGCCAGCAACTAACTGACTTTGAGGGGCAGAAAATGAAGGTGGAAACTCTTCCTCCAGGAAATTTCAGAAAATCATATAGACAGCTCTCAATGAATCTAAAAGTCTTAACTGAAAACCTGACATATGTTAAGATCTACTGAAGAAGAAAGGATGGGCTCCCATAGACTAGAGGCAAGTGATGTAAAATAAGAGATACTAGTTTAGGCAAAAGAAGGGATATGATATAAGAAAGCCAGAATGTAGTCTAGGAATCTGGCAGGTGCTTATGTGTCTTGTGTGTGTGTGTGTGTGTCTGTGCGTGCATGTGTGTGTGTGTGTGTGTGTGTGTGTGTGTGGTGTCTTATGCTGCTTTTCTCTGCATCAGCTTCCTTCTTAGTCTGTTTATTTTTTTTTTCTTCTATCATTCATCTTAGTCTGTTTAGAAAAGAAAGTAGTACCTTCTGCGGGTTTCCTGGAGCAGCCCACAGTGTCCAAGGTCAAATGTTACAGTCTGTTCTCATAGAGAAGTCAAGCGTCTCTCATCCCCAGTTAGAGATCCTTTGAGGAGGATCCTGATTACCTTAGCGTGTGTAATCATCTGAAGCCAGCACAGTCATAATTGCCATGTGAGCCAGACAGACATTCCAAGAGGTATGTACAGCAGGGAGTTCCTAGTCTCATTAAAAAGCTGCTATTTATACACAAAAAGCAGTGGAGACACTGTTGCTAGAAAGCATAGCTCAGACACTCCTGCTAAGGAGGCTGAGGGGAGAGAGGATCCTGTGTAGGCTGGAGAGGTTGACTTTGAGGGGTTTGAGCCTGAGGAATGTGGAAGTGCAGCAGGTCTGTACTCGGGAGGCAGAAGGGATCTGGCAGGGGACTGCAGGATAGAGCTCAGGACCTCCACTAGCAAACTCATGGGCAGACTGGTTTGGAGCCCAGTAAAAAGAGCTCTCCTTTGGATATGCTTCATTTCATCAGTGCCTCTGCCTCCTTTTCAGATTGCAGCCATCTGCCCCAAGAGAAAAGGATTTTAAAGGCACCAACTGATGTGAGAGACAGGTGAAATTTTGGGAAAATAATTGGCAGGAAGTGCCTAATAATTGTTGGCAAGTACCTGCTCTCCCAGATTACCCCTTCATCTGGCTTCTCCTTTCTCCTGCTTCAGGCAATTTAGCAGGTTTTAAAACAGTCTTCTCCACCTCCCTCCCTCAACACTGTCTGGAGTGCCTTGGGGTGCACTGCCCCAGGTGGTCTGCATTAATGGAGGGCTGAAGTCAGGAAGAACACTTCCCTGGCCTTGAAGCAGCAACAGGGAGAATGAGACCCCTTCAGTGTACTGTTGCATCTCACCCACATCTCGAGTAGACCCACTCTTCTGTACTTCCAGTAAGGCTTTCTTTAAGCATGTCTGCCATGGTGCTGTAGCAGCCCCATGACCAATGACAGTGCAGCCAGTGTGCACAGGCAGACAGTGTAGGGGCACTGACCTTGCGCTGTGCGGCTCATGCTAGCCCATGAACGTGGGGCCAGGACACAGCCCAAGGCACAGAGTGCAGCCCAAGGATGTACTGCACCATTCTGACCCTGGATGCATCTATGCAGGGCCACAGGGAGACAGCTCCATGAGGCCAGAAGGCACCCAGCTTTCTTGCTGTTCAAGATCCAAACACGATGGTGATTCTTATTACATAAAATAATTTCCCCATTCTCTTGGGGGGTCCTAGGCAGAGAGCCTGCAGACCTTCAACAGTGGATGTTATGAACTATGTTGAGGCCACATTAGGTGTGGATTTTAATGGAGAAGCAGCTTGTGAATGTGGCAAAAGATGTGGATTAATGTTCTATGTGCCAAGATAAAATTTTATCTTTTGATTTTTAAAAAAGTTTATTTATTTTTTTGAGAGAGAGTAAGTATAAGCCAGGAGGAAGGGCAGAGGGAGAGGGAGAAGGAGACTCACGGATCAGGGAGCCTGACGTGAGGTTTAATCCCAGGACCCGAGGGTCATGACCTGAGCTGAAGGCAGACACTTAACCAACTGAGCCGCCCAGGTCCCCCTCCTCTGATGTTTTAAAAAGAAATAGCCCATGGGAGGTACTGGAGGATTGTGAAGGACATCAGACTTGGCAGCCACATAGATCCTGGGTTTGGATCCCAGCCTCTTGCCATAACAAGCTGACAGGGGATCTAATTATCTGCCCTTGGTTTGTCATCTGTAAAATCAGAAGCATTAGATGATTTTGAGGGTTTTTATGAGGAATGAAAGCAGTAATATGTGTAAAGTTCCTGATTTACTGCCTAGCACATAAACACTAGGTGCTCAATAAACCCATGGAAAGAATGAATTTCTGGTAGAAATACACATCAAATAAGTCCACCGTGGATGAGATTTATCTGTGCCCCAGGAGTACTCAGGGAACCTGGCCACCCACCTGTCTGTGCCCCAGGAGTACCCAGGGAACCTGGCCATCCACTTGTACCATTGGCTCTGGCCGGTGGCCAGGGGATGCATTGGCAGCCTAAGGGCTGTCCCAGGGCTCTCTCAGGAGTCAGCCTCAGATTGGAAGCTTCCTGCTGGCCTTGGATGACCAGGACTCACAGTTCCAGACCTGCAACTGGGTAGGCAGTGTTTCATCCCTGGGAGAAGCTCAGGCCTCATCACCACAGGTTAGAGATTAGGATCACCTGCAAGTTGCAATAGATGGACACACAGAAATGAAATTGGATCTGGGGTTCAGGAGATTTAAGAATTAACTTTTCATCGACTATTATTACAAAAGCAATGTATGTTTGTTATAGAATTTCGTTTGGAAAAACCACTCATAATCTCCTAACCTAGAAATCATTGCTATAAACATTTTAGTGTATATTTGGCCAACTGTTATTCCATCTATAAAATTTTTTATTAACAAAATAGAGCTCCTACTGTATGTTTTGTTTCAGCATGTATTTTTTCCCCCTCCACTTAATATATTGTGGCTTCTCTGGATGTCATTAAATATTCCTATTATTTTCATGGCTACATTTTATGGACATATCATAATAGTTTTAGTTTATATTCTATTATTAAGCATTTAGGTCTTATTTACAATTTTTTAGTGTTTTAAACAGCACCTTAATGGGTGTCCTCCACATATATCTTTGTATTCTTCCATGATTATTTTCTTAAGCCAAACTTCTAGAAATAGATTTGCTGAGTCAGTGTATCTAAAATTTTAAGGTTTCTGATAATTCGAATTAAACTTTGATTGCAATCTTATTTACCTCGCTACAAATCTCTAGAACAGGATTATCTTCTATATTTTCAATAATATATTAAAGCCAATACATTTATGTTATGAAACTACACTACATCATAAATAAGATGTTTTATAAGACATTTAATAGAAGCACATTATATTGTTAGCAATGAGAATGACTATGATAAAAAAATCTAAGAATGAAAAAGCATAAATAGGACAAAATTACCTTTAATCCCTTTTCCCAATTAGATTTATTCTTAACATTTTAGTATTTTCCTTCCATATTTTTTTCTATTCATTTAAACAGAACTGAGATCATTCTATCCCCTTCATTTGGTACTTCTGCTGGTATGATTTGTGTGTAGTAAAGTGCGCTTGGCCTTCTCCATCAGGTTTTTGATGACAGGGCATATGTTTTATCCCTCCTTATGGCCCAACATTGCATAGCACTGTCACAAACACCAAGCAGATGCTCTATATAGACCTTCTCTGAACAGATTTGAAAGTCAGGAAAAGCAAAGGTAAAATCAGTCTTGTGACCGTATGGGTGGGGAATTACTGCCATGTAGTTAAGCCTCAGAGCCTCTGTCCTCCCAGGATTATCTTACATTGCTGCTTCTCAGAAGTCAGGAGAAAAACAGTTCCCTATACACAAATCCCTTTGCCTTCTGTCAGCAAACACAGTGATCATTTCCCCTACACACTTCCACACTACTTTACTGGGAGCTTCCGAACCCCTGCTGTGTTGGGATCCATTCAAATTTGCAGCTTTGGAACGTAGAGAGGTTTAGAACCTCTTTTTGGTTTCACATAAGCTTTTAGGGTTTGGCACATTCCAGAAAAATATTTTATACATTAAATGAATTGTTATGCAAACACAGCTCAGCCTTCTGAAGATGAGCAAATTGCTAATTCTATTGAAAAAAAATATTCTGAATGGCCAAGGACTACATAGTAAACTCTTTCTGCTTGAATATTTTTGCATTTTTATCCTAAATTTGAATGCATTTCTTTCCCCTTTCTATAAGTGAGCCTAGAGACTTTGATATATTTTTTCTTTATAATTGTCAGCAGATATTGTAACAGTTTTTGTAATAAAGTAGACCTAGCATGGGCTTCAAGGTCAGACCCAGCTGAGATTAAGCCCTGGCTTCAGCTTTGGTGAACTGCTTGGCCTAGGGCAGGTTATTTAATCTGGTGCCTGAATTTTCTCATCTCTAGAATAGGACTAATGATACTCCATTGGTTGAAATATTGAATGCAAAGTTCCTAACACAGTATTTGGCATATAGTAGATGCTTAATCAGTGCTTAATATTTTCTTCTGCTTTCCCTAACACCATCACCAATGGTTATGATCTACGACTGAAGTTAACATCCCAGATATCAAGCACTGTGGCCAAGAACCATGGGAGAAAAGGCATAGGAAATTAGCACATAAATAATGATCTTAATAGGTTACATTTTTTAACAAGTCCTTAATAGCAGTTAGTTTTGTTTTCATTTTTTGTTAAAAACTTTTTTATTTTAGAAAGAAAGAGAGAGAGAGCATGCACAAGTGGGTGAAAGGGCAGAGAGAGAGGGAGAGAGAAAGAGTCTTAAGAAGACTCCCCACAGTGCATGGAGTGTGATACAGGGCTTGATCTCACAACCCTGAGACCATAACCTGGGCCAAAATTGAGAGCTAGGTGCTTAACTGACTGAGCCATCCAGGCACCCTGTCTTTATTTATTTTCTGCTGAAAATTGACTATATCCAAAATTTAGGTTTCTCTCTATGCAGCTCAATTGTTTCTTTTTCTTCTTGTGGCTGGGGGGAAAGTATGTTTATTAACAGTTTTAAGAGGTATATAAAACATCCTTGGGTAGAAGTGTTTTGGGTGTTGGTAAAAAAAAAAAAAGATTTTTTTTAAACATTCATCTATCTGGTATTTTCCATGATTTCTCTTGAGATTTAATTTCTTATTAGCTTCTTGATGAGTTTACAGTCTTAGAAGCTGCAATTCAGCTAATGTTTTATGTAAAAATAAAATTATATCTTCCAGTTCTTCCAGCTCGTAAGCTGAGATAACCTTAAAACTTGCTGTATATGTTTCAAAAATTTACCTGAACTGCATAGCAGTAGAAGAGAGCTTCCAACTGCCAGCATCGGGAGGCTCTAAAGATGACAATAGACAATAATACACTCTGACACTATAGTTAATGAGGAAAAGGGGGGTATTTGCCTGAAATCATAGCGGCTAGAGTTGTTGTTATCCACTTGGGAACAGAGGATCAGGCCTTTCACCTATGCAAGGCATGAGATAGGACTAAAACTCTTACTCAAAACCGAGGCCCTGTAAGAGCTTGAACTATCAGTAGGGGGGTGGATTTTTTTTTTTTTAATTCCACTCAACTCTTGCTCTCTGGGTTCTGGGTCTGTATAAGTAAAAAAAAAAGACTCTTTGATAATTTAAAATCTTGGGCCTATACATTACATGGATATAGGGTTCATTTTTACATCAACTCATGCAGTCTGAGAACCTGCAAATTGGGAAATCATCTAAAAATCAGTTCCTATTTAGTGGTAACACAGGGTATTTGAGAAACATTCATATATCTAAAGGTATTCCAAAAGGAAAATAAGTAGAGTAAGATGATATTTGAAGCATTCATGGCTACAAATTTTCTAAAATAGATAAAGATATGAATGTTTAATTCAACAATCTCAATTAGCTGCTCATCATAGTGAAACTCCAGTATACCAAAGGCAAGTAGGAGATACTAAAAGCAACCAAGCAGAGAGAACTCTAGAACACTACTAGAGTAAAAGCCTACTTATTAGCAGTAACAAAATAATAACTTCACTAACAACTTCAAAGTACTTCAAAGTGCTAATAATAATGCCTTATCCAAATAAAGTATCATTCAAGAGTGAAGTTAAAATAAATATATGAAGGCCCTTCATCTTTTCTAGTGCAAGCTTAAGGCTATATTTTTTCCTTCAACCAGATTAAGTTGCATTAGAGACGTTTCTATTATTTTCATTACCATTCAGTTCAAAATTTTTTCTAATTTATATCTAAATATCTTCTTTGGCCCATGGGTTATTCAGAAGTGTATTATTAATCTAAATATATGTGGATTTTCTACTTAGATTTTTGTCCTTAATTTCTGACTTATTGCCTTCAACAAAGATAGAATACACATTATTTTCAAGTACATAAAAAACACTGAAAATCAATCATGTTTTAACAAATTAAGAAGGATTGAAATCATGCAAATTCGTTTCTATGTCTTAATGCAAATAAGTCAGTAAGTCAAGTCTTACTATATTTATTTGTCTACTTATTCTATCAGATGCTGAGAAAAGTATGCTTAGATTTTTCAATCAGGATTTTTAATGTTTCTAATTGCTTTAAATATTTAGGAGCTATGTTATTAGGAACATACAAATTTGATTTGGATTATATCATCCTTAAAAATGAACTTTTTGCTAATATTAAAAGTTCTTCTTTATCTCCAATAATGTTTTTTGCCTTAATATCTACCTTGGTATAAAGAGAGCAGCATTAGCTTCCTTTTGGTAGTGTTTGTATGACATTAAAGCTTCCATTCTTTTAAATGTAATGTTTCTATTAGTTTAAACATAACTCTTATAAATAGCAAGTTAAGAGAGTTTTAAAATGCAATATGAAAGCCTCTCTTTTAATTGAAATATTTAGGGCAGAGCAAGATGGTGGAAGAGTAGGCGTCCTAAACTCTGATTGGATTGTTTGTTTCTTTGCTGTTGAGTTTAATCAGTTCTTTATGGGTCTTGGATACTAGCCCTTTGTCTGACATGTCTTTTGCAAATATCTTCTCCCATTCTGTAGGTTGTCTTTCAGTTTTGTTGACAGTTTCCTTTGCTGTGCAGAAGCTTTTTATCTTGATGAAGTCCCAATAGTTCCTTTTTGCTTTTGTTTCCCTTGCCTTCATAGAAGTATCTTGCAAGAAGTTGCTGTGGCCATGTTCAAAAAGGGTGTTGCCTGTGTTCTCCTCTAGGATTTTGATGGAATCTTGTCTCACATTTAGATCTTTCATCCATTTTATCTTTGTGTATGGTGTAAAAGATTGGCCTAGTTTCATTCTTCTGCACGTGGCTGTCGAAATTTCATAGCATCATTTATTGAAGAGACTGTCCTTTTACCAGTGGATAGTCTTTCATGCTTTGTCAAATATTAGTTACCATAGAGTTGAGGGCCCATTTCTGGAATCTCTATTCTGTTCTATTGGTCTATGTGTCTCTTTTTGTGCCAGTACCACACTGTCTTGATGACCACAGCATTGTTGCACAATCTGAAATCTGGCACTGTGATGCCCCCAGCTCTTATTTTCTCTTTTAATATTCCCCTGGCTATTCAGGGTCTTTTCTGACTCCACACAAATCTTAAGATGATTAGTTCCAACTCTCTGAAGAAAGTCCATAGTACTTTGATAAGGATTGCATTGAACGTGTAAATTGCCCTGGGTAGCTTAGACATTTTCACAATATTAATTCTGCCAATACATGAGCATGGAATATTTTTCCATCTCTTGGTGTCTTCCTCAATTTCTTTCAGAAGTGTTCTGTAGTATTTAGGCTATAGATCCTTTACCTCTTTGGTTAGGTTTATTCCTACGTGTCTTATGCTTTTGGGTGCAATTGTAAATGGGATTGACTCCTTAATTTCTCTTTCTTTAGTCTCATTGTTAGTGTATAGAAATGCCACTGATTTCTGGGCATTTTTTATCCTGCCACATTGCTGAATTGCTGTATGAGTTCTAGCAATTTTGGAGAGGAGTCTTTTGGGTTTTCTATGTACAGTATCATGCCATCTGCAAAGAGGGAGAGTTTTACTTCTTCTTTGCCAATATGAATGCCTTTTATTTCTTTTTGTTGTCTTATTGCTGAGGATAGGACGTCTAGTACTATGATGAGTAGCAGTGGTGGTGACAGTGGACATCCTGTCATGTTCCTGATCTTAGGGGAAAGGTTCTCAGTGTTTCCCCATTGGGAATGATATTTGCTGTGGGCTTTTCATAGATAGCTCTTAAGATACTGAGGAATGTTCCCTCTATCCCTACACTCTGAAGAGTTTTGATCAAGAATGGATGCTGTGTTTTGTCAAATGCTTTCTCTGCATCTATTGAGAGGATCATATAGTTCTTGTTTTTTCTTGTTGATATGATCTATCAAATTGATCACTTTATGAGTGTTGAACCAGGCTTTCATCCCAGGAATAATCCCACTTGGTCATGGTGAATAATCTTTTTAATGTACTGTTGGATCCTATTGGCTAATATCTTGTTGAGAATTTTTGCATCTGTGTTCATCAGGGATATTGGTCTATAATTCTCCTGTTTGGTGGGGTCTTTGTCTGGGTTTGGAATTAAGGTAAAGCTGGCATCATAAAATGAATTTGGGAGTATTCCATCCTTTTCTATCTTTTGGAACAGCTTTAAGAATAGGTATTGTTATGCTGAGTGAAGTAAGTCAATCGGAGAAGGACAAACAGTGTATGTTCTCATTCATTTGGGGAATATAAATAATAGTGAAAGGGAATAGAAGGGAAGGGAGAAGAAATGTGTGGGAAATATCAGAAAGGGAGACAGAACATAAAGACTCCTAACTCTGGGAAATGAACTAGGGGTGGTGGAAAGGAAGGAGGGTGGGGGGTGGGGGTGAATGGGTGACGGGCACTGAGGGGGACACTTGACGGGATGAGCACTGGGTGTTATTCTGTATGTTGGTAAATTGAACACCAATAAAAAAATAAATTTATTTAAAAAAAAGAATAGGTATTGTTAAGGAAAAAAAAAGAATAGGTATTGTTTCTTGTATAAATGTTTGATAGAATTCCCCTGGGAAGCCATGTGGCCCTGGATTTTGTGTCTTGGGAGGTTTTTGATGAATGCTTCAATTTCCTCCCTGGTTATCGGCCTTTTCAGGTTTTCTCTTTCTTCCTCTACCAATTTTGGTAATTTGTGGTTTTCCAGAAATGTATCCATTTCTTCTACATTGCCTGAACTATTGGCGTATGGCTGCTCATAATACGTTTTTAAAATCATTTGTATTTCCTTGGTATTGGTTGTGATCTCTTCTTCTTCATTCGTGATTTATTAATTAGAGTCTTTTTTGTTTTTAATAAGGCTGGCTATTAGTTTAGCTATCTTATTAATTCTTTCAAAGAACCAACTCCTGGTTTTCTTAATCTGTTCTACAGTTCTTCTGGTCTCTATTTCATTTAGTTCTGCTTGGATCTTTATAAACTCTCTTCTTCTGCTGCGTGTAGGTTTTATTTGCTGTTCTTTCTCCAGTTCCTTTAGGTGAAAGGTTGGCTTGTGTATTTGAGTTTTTTCCAATTTTTTTTTGAGGGAGGCTTGTATTGCAATGTATTTCCCTCTCAGGACTGCTTTTGCTTTATCCCAAAAATTTTGAACAGTTGTATCTTCTTTCTCATTACTATCCATGAATCTTTTTAATTCTCTAATTTCCCGGTTGACACTTTCATCTTTTAGCAGGATGCTCTTTAACCTTCATGTACTTGAATTTCTTCCAAATTTCTTCTTGTGATTGAGTTCTAGTTTCAGAGCATTATGGTCTGAAAATATGCAGGGAACAATCCCAATCTTTTGGTATCAGTTAAGACCTGATTTGTGACCCAGTATGTGGTCTATTCTGGAGAAAGTTCCATGTACACTTGAGAAGAATGTGTATTCATTTGCATTTGGATGCAATGTTCTGTAAATATCTGTGAAATCCATCAGGTCCAGCGTATCATTTAAAGCTCTTGTTACTTTGGAGATGTTGTGCTTAGAATATCTGTCATTTTCAGCAAGTGCTCTGTTGAAGTCTCCCAGTATAAATGTATTATGATCTAAATATGTCTTAACTTAGGTTATTAATTTATTGATATACTTGGCAGCTCCCACATTAGGGGCATAAATATTCATGATTGTTAGGTCCTCTTGTTGGATAGATCCTCAAGTATGATATAGTGTGCCTCTTCATCTCTTACTATTGTCTTTGGAATAAACTTTAATTTATCTGATATGAACAGTGCTACCCCAGCTTTCTTTTGAGGACCATTTGAATGGTAAATGTTTCTCCAACATTTTATTTCTAGGCTGTAGGTGTCCTCAGGTTTCAAATGAGTCTCTTGTAGACAGCCAATAGATGGGTCTTGCTTTTTTATCCAGTCTGAAACTCTGCATCTTTTTATGGGTTCATGAAGCCCATTCACATTCAGAGTTACTTTTGAAAGACATGAAAATAGTGTCATCATAATACCTATTCAGTCTCTGTTTTTGTGGTTTATTTCTTTGGGCTTCCTCTTTCTTTTACAGAGTTCCCCTTAATATTTTTTGCAGAGCTGGTTTGGTGGTCACATAGTCTTTCAGTTTCTGCCTGTCTTGGAAGTTCTTTATCTCTCCTTCTATTCTGAATGAGAGCCTTGCTGGATAAAGTATTCTTGGCTGCATGTTCTTCTCATTTAGGACCCTGAATATATCCTGCCAGCCCTTTCTGGCCTGCCAGGTCTCTGTGGAGAGGTCTGCTGTCAATCTAATATTTCTCCCCATATAAGTTAGAGATCTCTTGTCCCTTGCTGCTTTAATGATTTTTTCTTCATCTTTGGATTTTGCAAGTAGCACTTTTAAATGTCTAGGTGTTGAACTGTTTTTATTGATTTTAGGGGGGAATCTCTCTGTCTCCTGGATTTGAATGCCTGTTTCCCTCCCCATGTTAGGGAAGTTCTCAGCTATGATTTGTTCAAATACAGTTTCTGGTCCTCTGTCCTTTTCGGCGCCCTCTGGAACCCCAATTAAATGTAGTTTTTTCCTTCTGAGGCTGTCATTTATTGCCCTTAACCTTTCCTCATGATCTTTTCATTGCTTTTCTTTTTTTTTTTCCTCAGCTTCCTTCCTTGCCATCAACTTGTCTTCTATGTCACTCATTCTTCTACCTCATTAACCCTTGTCGTTAGGCCCTCCAATTTGGATTGCATCTCATTTAATTGATTTTTAATTTCGGCCTGATTAGATCTAAGTTTTGCAGTCATGAATTCTCTCAAATCCTTTATGCTTTTTTCCAGATCCACCAGTAGCTTTATAATTGTGCTTCTGAATTGGCTTTCTGACATCGAATTGTAATCCAAATTCCTTAACTCTGTGGCTGAGAGTACTGTTTCTGCTTCTTTCTTTTGTGGTGAGTTCTTCTTTCTAGTCATTTTGCTCAGTGCAGAGTGGCTAAAAACGAGTTGTACTGGAAAAAAGAAGAAAAAATAATAGAAAAAAAGTAAAAACAAACAAACAACAACAACAACAAAAGGTGCTGTATCCTCTGGTTCTATATACTGTGAATCCCTCAACTTCCCCTGAGCTTTCCAGTGCTGTTTGGTCAAGAACTTGCTCTTCCCTTGTCCTACAGCTGATCTTCTTGGGGAGGGTCCTGCTGTGCTGACTCTCAGGTGTGTGCACCTGGAGGAGCTGTCCCACCCCCTGCCAGGAGCACAGCTCAGTGGGACCTGTTTACCCCATGAGGTCTCTGTTCCTTGGGCCCCCACTCAGTCCCGGGCACAGGGTGTCACCAGGAGGAACAATCGCACTGGCAGTGGCCAGCTCCCCAGCCCCGGAGTCAGCTACCACAGTAACTACCACAGCTCCCAATGCAGACGCTGGAAGGGGGCGGGGGGCACTGATCTGCACAGCTCTGGGGCGCCCGGTGGCAGGAACATCCTTGCTGTCCTGGGCCCTCCCAGCCTCTGCCTGTCCCAAGGGGAGTGCAGGATCCTGGGATGTGTCCCCCGGTGCCCTGGGAATCAGGGCCTACACCACTGGAATTGTGTTCCCTGGCATGCAGCCCCCTCCACCTGGAGCCACCACCTGAGCTTCTCCCAAGGCCCTGACGGGCGTGTGCTCCAGCCCTTGATGGATCTTTCTACTGTGTTTGGTACCTCTTCCCTGGGGCACATTTCCTTTGTTAGAGACCCCGGGAACCTGGAGGCTCCACTGCCCTTCTTGGGAACTTCTCCTTCTTCTCCTGCCCAAGTTCCTTGTGAGCACCTTTTGGTCTGGGAAGAAACCGGTGCAGATTTTTAAAGTTCTTGCTTCTCTGGGACTGGACTTTCCTGTCCTGGAGGCTTTCACTGACCCCCTCTGCCTGGCTCTTCACAGGGCCATCCCCCACTTGATTATTTATTTATTTATTTATTTATTTATTTATTTATTTTCCGTCTTCCTACCTTGTTAGAAACGCAAACTCTTCTCTTTGTAGCGCTCTGGCTGTTCTCTCTTTAAATCTCAGGCTGAATTTGTGGGTTTTCAGGATAATTTGAAAGTTATCTAGGTAAATTAGTGGGGACAGGTGACTTGGGGACCCTACTCTTCCACCATCTTGCCTGAACACCCTATTTTACTATCTTTTTCCCCCATTTTAATTTCTTAGACTTTTGTTGGTTCAAGTTTTCTTTTATGCCAGTTTTACCACTAATGTACATTTTTACTATTTAATGTACTTTTTCAGAATTTATTTTATCTAGGTTTTCAGATGTAGAATTGAACGACAAACTGAAACTAAGCAAAACCTAAAGGGAAAGATATATGCCTTAAAATAGAGAAAGGGGCGCTTGGCAGTTCAGTTGGTTCAGCACCCAGCTCTTGGTTTCCTCTGGGTCATGATCTCAGTGCCTTGATTTGGGCCCCAGTGGGGAGTCTGTTTGAGATTCTCTCTCCCTCTCTTTCCCTCTACCTCTCCTCCCACACACCTGCATACACATGTATTCTGTGTCTCTCAAAAATAAATACATAGATAAAATCTTTTTTAAGAACTACAAAAGTCTAAGAAGCAACATACAAGTCACATCACACCCTTCAAATTGACAGACACTTTAAGTGCAAATGCCAAATACTGGTAAGTATATACAGGGTCAGGAATTCTTATAAGCTGCTGGTGATAGTGTAAATTTGTACAGGTCCTTTAGAGAGTGGTTTGCTAATATCTAGTAAAGTTGAAGATAATTTTTCTGTATACCAGATAAAGTTATCAGTACATGCATGAGGGGACAGCTATGTGTTGATTGGTATTTCAAGGTTTGGTTTTAACCAAGGAACATAGAAAACGCAGGCTTTAGGATACATGCAGTATGATACTATTTATGTAAATGTGTAAAACAGAAATAATAGAATCCATAATAGTATACCTTTGGATATATATATTTAGTATTAGTAATATAGTACTCCATTTAGATATACACATATTTAGTCAGATTATAGGAAGTGCATGAGAATAAATGACAATTTTAAGTACAAAGACATACCTCTGGAGAGGAAGATAAGGAATTAGCATGAAAGGTGGGGCTTCAGATGCTCCCATAGTATTTTGGGAGATAGCAGAGAATACAGCAAAATGTTAATACTTGTTTAATGGAAAATTTTTCCATTTTACTTTCTACACTTTTCTGTATATTTAGTTTGCATTTATTCAAAAAATATTTACTGAGCACCTGCTAGCTGTCAGGCTTTGTTCTCGATGCTTAGAATAGAGCAGTGAACATGGTACACATGTTGCCCAATGCTCATGGAGTTTACAGAGTTTTAAATGTTTCAGAATTTAAAAAAATAAGAAGTTTCAGAATTAAAAATTTTTAATGCTTAAGATAATTTTTTAAAAGACCCATTTGGGAGCTATTCCTTCTTTAACACTCTAATTACACTTCTAAATCTATTCAGCTTCATTCTCCTTATCCCTGGAATCAGGAACTTAAAAAGCTGTGGGTAACAAACGTGCCATGCCATTCTGGTACAGAACATTGACAGAGGAGGCTGCAGGGGGCAGGGGGTATATAGGAACTCACTGTACTTTCTGCTAAGTTTTGCTGTTGCTGTGAACCTAACCCTGCTCTTAAAAATAGTCTATTTAAAAGGGAAAAAAAGGGTGGAGAAGAAAGCTAACTGCTCCTTATAAAATTAGCCTTTTCATAAATGAAATGTAAAGTCTAAATGAGCTATTGGTCTGACTTCTGTACAAGGTTTTCAGCATTATGGTTTATACTTTTTAGGTCATAGAATGAGCACCTCAGGTCTATAGTGCTGTAAATAGTCATTTACAGGAACTGTTTTAATGAATAAACAAGGATGACTTCTAATTACTGTATTCATGGAACAGATTTTGGGTACCCTTACTTTGTGCAAGACTAGCATACAGGACAACAGGAGCAACAAGAGGGCAACAAGCAGAGATCTGCCCCTAGAGGTCCAATAGTATTTGTAGTAGTAATGAGTACTAGTAACAGCAGCTGTGACCGTTTGCTGTTCTACCTCCTGCATCAATTCTCCAAAGACCTGGAAGATTGAAGTCATTAGAGCAATCATGCAAGGACTGCTATGCCCAGTACTCTATACCCAGAGATTAGGAAGCCAGAGACTAGGAAGTCGGTAGTGGTTGAAGCATCAGAAAGGAATGGTAAAGGGGCACCTGAGTGGCTCAATCAGTTAAGTGTCAAACTCTTGATCTCAGCTCAGGTCTTGATCTCAGGGTTGTGACTTCAAGCCTCACATTGGGCTCCAAGCTGGGTGTGAAGCCTACTAAAAAAGAAGAGAAAACAAGACAAGACAGAAGAAAAGAAGAGAAAAGAAAAGAAAGGGATGATAAAGGAGGACCCCAAAAGATGAGCAAGTACATGCTGACAGCCTTTTCAACCCGAGGGAATGGCCTGAGTAGAGGCACAGGGCCTTCCCAGAAAATGTCAGAGCAGCAGAGTGCTCAGGGGAGGGAGGGCATGTATCAAGCTAGTCATGCATCATGGGAGATTTTTGAAACAGGGTGAAACAGAATTTTGAAACAAACATGAACAAAAGGGCCAAAGGGGAGGAAGAGAGAGAACAAGAGAAGGCCAAGAGCAGAACCCCAATACCTGTGTTTTGGGGTGTGAACAGCATGGGAGAAGGTAAATAAGGAGCAAGTACAGTTGTCTTGTGCTTCTGGGCCAAGGTTCTGGGTGGGTATGACAGGTGTTGTGCATGCCATGGGCCTGCCAGTCTGGCCAGGACTGAAAACAAGGAGCACTGCCTGGCCATGCAAACCCTGTGTACCTAGATTAGTGGGAAAAGTTCCTCCATGAAGGACCAGTATTCACAGTTGGCAGTAGTTGTGGGGCTGGTGGCACCCTGACTGAGCCATGGTACAGTTGTCTTAGCACAGACACTGACAAGAGTCATATACAGTAGGCATCAGATTGGGGTTCTAAAAGTTCTGTAGGACTTGCCACAGGCCATGTTCCAGAGCTAGTGAGGTTCTATTGCCCTTGAGCTCCCTCACTCCATTCCTCCCATATGCTCCAGATGTTGTTATCCTTGGCCACGACTTGAGTTCTGGACTTTTGTTGGGTGGATGGCTTGTTCTTGAGGACCTGGTCAGTCTCATTTATACTTCTGAACATGGTGTTTGAGAATGGCCCAGAGAAAAGCAGAGACCACTATTGGCAGCCATATGTAACCAAAACAAAGCGTTCAATCCAGGCCTTCCCCTCACCCTCTGGGACCCGTGTCTGGTAGTTGGAATGGTCTGAGTCAGACATTTGCACCCAAGTTGTATGGGTACCCAGTGTGTTTCAGGCCTTGTGCCAGGTGGTGGGATATAGTTGGAACAAAAAGTTGTTCCTGGTCTTTACAGGAAGTTTACCCTAGTAGAGAACCCAGACCAATAGAAAGGCAGTGAAACATACATTTGCCAGGAATGACTACAGAGGGTGATGTTAGTATTTCTGTAGACAGAAGGGCTAGGTGCTGTAGACATCGAGGAAGGAGGAATCTCACTAATCTAGGGAGTCCCAGATGTCCCAGGGGACATATGAAAAAGCCACAGCTAACATCCTACTTAATGGTAAAAGACTGAAAGCTTTCCCCCTAAGATCAGGAACAAGGCAAAGATGTTTGCATTCACCACTTCCATTCAGCTTTGTAATGGAAGTTCTAGCTAGAGTAAGTAGACAAGAAAAGGAAATAAAAGGCACCTACATTGGAAAGGAAGAAGTACAACTATCTCTATTCACAGATGACATGATTCTCTATATAAAAATTTGAAAGAATACACACACACAAAAATTAAAGCTAAAAATGATTCCAGGATATAAGTCACACACAAAAATGAGTTCATTTCCATCCTCTAGTGCTGTACAATTTGAAGGTGAAATTTAGAAATCAGTTCCATTTATAATAGCATCAACAAGAAAAGTTTTAGGAATAAATTTAACAAACAGTCTAAGACTTATACACTGAAAACTATAAACCATAACTAAAATAAATTAAAGAAGACTTATCTAAATGGAAAGACATTCCATGATCAACAGACTCAATGCCATCCGTATCAAAATCCCAACTGTCTGTTTCTGCAGAAATTGAAAAATGATCTTTAAATTAATTGATATGGAATTGCAAGGGAACCAGAATAACCAAACAACCTTGAAGAAGAACAAAGAACTCATACTTCCCAATTTCAAAATATAACACAGAGTTCTTGGAACTAACACAGAGTATAGTGCTGGCATAAGATACACATATAGGTCAATAGAATCAGCTGGGTGGTCCAGACATACATCTATACATCTATGCTAAATTAATTTTCAACAAGTGTGCTAGGACCATTCTCTGGATAAAAGAATGGTCTTTCAACAAATAGTGCTGAGACAACTGGACATCCACATGCAAAACAATATAGCTGGGCCCCTACCTCATACCATATTAAAAAATTAGCTCGGGATCCCTGGGTGGCGCAGTGGTTTGGCGCCTGCCTTTGGCCCAGGGCACGATCCTGGAGACCCGGGATCGAATCCCACGTCGGGCTCCCGGTGCATGGAGCCTGCTTCTCCCTCTGCCTGTGTCTCTGCCTCTCTCTCTCTCTCTCTCTCTCTCTCTCTCTCTCTCTCTCTGTGACTATCATAAATAAATAAAAGTTAAAAAAAATTTAAAAAAAAATTAGCTCAAAATGTATCATAGACCTAAATATAAGAGCTAAAATTTTAAAAACTTCACTACACAGGGCAGGATATGGGAGATATGGCTCCATTGGAGAAAAGCTGCTGAAGGGCTTTAGTTGACAATTAAAGGAGTCAAAGATAGGGTGAAGAGAACAAGCAAATTAGGACACTCTTCCCAGCATTAGGCTGAGGTATTGGAAATCCAATTTTGGATTGATTGGTTAGACCATTGTTAAGATATTGCAGATATGTGCACTACAATGTTTCAAGGACAGAGCAATCCAGAGTGTGTTCAGAAGTGTGACCAGGCTCACTCTGCTGTGGCCATTCCTTCTTTGAGATCTGTATTCTGTGTATATGTAGCAGCACTATCGCTTTTCCTGGGTGGTGCACAGGCACATACGTTACCAGTTCTGTGTGTGCCAGGTGATGAACAAGATTGAGAGGCACTTCTGCCTGCCATCCATGGCTTTCCCCTGTTTGAGTGGACCTTTCCACAAGGGTTCACTTCCTCTGATTCCTTACATACATCTGCTGCTCTAAGATAGACTCTACAGTACCACCATGCTTGTTTCTGTTTGTGTGTCTGTACTCATGCATTTTGAGTTCCTTCCTCATTTCTCTCTCTCTCTCTCTCTCTCTCTCTCTCTCTCTCTCTCTCTCTCTCTTCAAACCTACCCTTCCCTGGCCATGCTAGCACATATCTATCTTTCATAGCTCCTTTCTGGGTTATTCATTTACCCCATCATAAGCATAGATCATCAGCTGTAACATTCCTACCAGGCCTAGACAACTTCTCAGACAGACTGTTGTGGTCAATTATTGATGTGTATCACAGAGAGTGGCAAGATTGCCATTACCTGTTCTATTTCCAGCTTGGTTGATGTTATTTGTATTATTGCCTCATGTTGTGTCATGCATTGTAGTTTCATTAGGCGGATTGTCCCAATTTCCATAGTTTATAGCAGGAGTATTAGGCACATGGTTATAATTCAGGAATGCCTGTCTCTTATTACCTTACCAGTTCTACTGACTCTTTTATCTTGGGACACAATTGTGTGACTCCATATTGAAACCTGGAGCCAAAAATATTTGTCATCCAAAGAGCTAATTCCAAAGGGGTTTGAAGCTACTTATACTTCTAGCAACATTCTCTGTCTTCATCTTTCCAAAGTTCTCTAAACAAATCTTTCTTCTGCAGGGCCCCTCACAGTCTTCCTGATTCCCGATTCTGCCCAAATGAATGCCTTGCCCCATCTTCTGCCTATACAAAATCCCAACCACAGTAAGAGCCAGCTCCAGTGTCTCTTGTTCTTAGAAATCTCCTCGAGCCAGCATATCTCCCTTTGTGTCTGTACATGGGAATGCCAATAATTCCTCTACATTTGGTTGTTTACTATTGCCTGTGTTCACCTTGGTTTCTCACTGGAAATTATTTTGCTCTGTATATAGCTAGACTTCACATCCATACCCTCCTACTTACTCCAAATCACAGCTGGCCTGAGCCTCACTCAGTTCCTTGTTTATAAAACAGTGGTGATTCTTGTTTCACTATCTTTGTAGTAAGTGAAATAATACATATGAAATTTTCTGGTACATGATATCCTCTCAATAAATGTTAGTTTTATTTTCTTCCTTTTTGAGCATGAGAACTCTCTCTTAAAATTTCTCCAGTAATCTCTGCAGAGAATTCTCTTCACTGAGCAGACTTCTAGTCAAAGCAGGACACTCAGTAAACACTGTCTTATGGGAATGTATGGTTCATTGAGTCCCCAAAAGCTCTAGACAAGTGGCCTGTAGGCAGATGGCTGAAAAAAATCTAAAAGACACTCTGTCCAGACTTACTGAGTCACTGAGAAAGACAACAGCCCAACCATTTACAAGGGTATGCCCTGTCTCAGAGACTCAAATGATGCTGATGTTAAGATTGAGATAACCTTTTCTGAACTTCCAGTTAGCCAGCAGTCTGCCTTGCATTGGATAGTATGTGACAGCACTGGCTATAATGCTGCTAAAATGCAGAAACATTGAGCAGAAAATAATATCTGACAACCTACCCTAGAAATCTAAACCTAACCAAGTATATGTCCATCTGCTGGTGGTTTTCAGATCTGTCTTTTGGAAAATAGGCTTTCGTGAAACTGATGAGTTTAATTGGAAAGAACTTACATAGGCTAACTGGACAATAATAATTTGGAAATTGTTATGCAGGGAGACTTTGAAAGAAGTTTTGTTGAAGTCAGACTTTTTTAAGCCCAAAGCTTTCAACAGCCAAGGGCCATCTTGGGGGGGCCATGACAGGAGCTTCACCCACAGAGCCTCCCAGTGCCCCTGGTAGTCTGCTCTGACTCTGGGAGAGACAAAGAATGGTGGATCCTGGGTCCAGTGTAGTGTGAATTCTAGATTCAAGATATCCATTAGTTTTTAAAATGCATTCTGAAATGTTTCCATTCTGTGATTGTCTTTTCTCCTCAAAACAAAAAGAAAGGCTCCGGGACAGAAATAGGTTGATGAAGCTTACTCAGTAGAAGAGCTAAGCCTTCTTAGACATACCCCCAGAGCTGGTATCAATAGTCCTTCCAAGGCCATGTCCCAGACCCTGCCTCCCTGGCATGTATATTGGGGCCGCATGCACCTGCCACCTCAGCCAACCCCTAGGTATGTGCAGCATCCTGTGTCCCACCCATATCCTTACAGAGTCCAGGCCTAGATCTCTGTACTAGTGTGAGAATGAAGCATACATGATCTGTATCCAGGGAGCACACATTTCAACTGATACCTTCTGGTGACAACATCTTCACTTTTTAATTTAATCCAGTGTTGGCATGTAGCTTGCATATTGTTTTATGGTTGCCCCATGGAGGCAGGATCAGCTCCCTGCTCAGCATCCCAAAACCTGGGGTAGATGTTGAGTCTGATGACACCACATACAGACCAAGAGATTATGGAAAATTTCATTGCTCACATAAGGGGGTTCTCTGGGAGAGCAGGGTAGATTCCCAGCATGTGTGGAATAGCTGGAGCAAAGAGTGGGTAGTGGCTGAGGATCTAACTGTAGATAGAGCTGGGCTGGAGTGAGTGCTCCTCACTTCCTCCTGACTCAGATGGGGCCATAAAATGCAGGGGATCCTCAGAGAGACATGGCCATGAGCAAAGTCATTCCTAAAATATGGAGAGGACTCTACCTTTCTGAGAGATACAATCTAGTCCTAAACTATGTTGTAAACAGTATGAATAGGCTTATTCTATAGAAAAGATTTACTTAGAGTAGTTTTGATTGAAAGCATGGATTTTACATTCAGTTTAAAGTCAGGTTTTGGAGCTAGAATGGCTGGATTTGAATCCCAGCTTCACCATTTCTTTGGCTATGTGACCTTGGGCAGGTTAACCTAAATGCTCTGTGCCTCAGTTTCTTTAAACTGAGATAATAGGGCTCAGTAGTTGGGCATCTGCCTTTGGCTCAGGTCATGATCCCAGAGTCCTGGGATCAGGTCCTGCATTGGGCTCCTCGCAAGAAACCTGCTTCTCCCTCTGCCTGGGTCTCTGCCTCTCTCTCTCTCTGTGTCTCTCATGAATAAATAAATAAAATATTTTAAACAAATAAACAAACTGAGATAATAGTGCCCACCAAGAGGTTTGTTTGGATTAAGTGAGATTATAATAAAGCACTAACTGAGTTTCTAATACATAGACTCAAAAAATTTATTATTCTGGAGGTACCAACACATGCAAGTAAAATAAGAAAATAAATCAAAGTCATAAAAATTGGAAATGAGGAGACAAAGGTATTATAACTTGATGATTATTATTTATTCCTGGAAAACCAAAGAGAATCAACTTTTAGATGTAAATAGAGTCAGTAATGTAATTGGTCACAAAATTAGTGCATAGAATTATATTTCCAACATAAAAGGCAAACTTAGTAATATATTTAAAAACCAACAATTTTGGGGGGAAACCTGAGTGGCTCAGTCAGTTGAGCCTCCAATTCTTGGTTCTGGCATTAGTGGTGATCTCGGGGTCATGAGATTAAGCCCCACATCAGGGTCCAAGCTCAGTGCAGAGTCTGCTTGGGACTCTCCCTTTCCCTCTGCCTCTCCCTCCTGTGCTCTCTGTCTCTGTCTCTGTATCTGTCTCTCTCTCTAAAAATGGATAAGGGGATCCCTGGGTGGCTCAGTGGTTTAGCGCCTGCCTTTGGCCCAGGGCGTGATCCTGGAGTCCCGGGATCAAGTCCCACATCAGGTTCCCTGCATGGGGCCTGCTTCTCTCTCTGCCTGTGTCTCTGCCTCTCTGTGTGTGTGTGTGTGCGTGTCTCTCATGAATAAATAAATAAAATCTTTAAATAAATAAATAAATGTATGTCTTTTTAAAAAATCAAGTTTTTTAATATATTAGCAAGAATAATCTAAGAAAAGATGTCACATAAATCTCTAACCAAAATTAAAAAATATCTTTGTATCTTGAAAAGAAATGTGATGGAGGTATATGAAGAAGCTTTTAAAATTCTACTGATGGGATCCCTGGGTGGCACAGCGGTTTGGTGCCTGCCTTTGGCCCAGGGCACAATCCTGGAGACCCGGGATCAAATCCCACATCGGGCTCCCGGTGCATGGAGCCTGCTTCTCCCTCTGCCTAAGTCTCTGCCTCTCTCTCTCTCTCTGTGTGACTATCATAAATAAATAAAAGTTAAAAAAAATTCTACTGAGACAAAACTTGAAAATTAGAAAACTTCTTTTTAAATATCATAAAGTAAAACATCATCTTTTCCCTAAATTAATCTAAAAATTCTTAGTTTAGCTCACTCATTTATTCAAAAAATATTGAGCATTTTCTGTCCTTCAGACATTGTGCTAGAACTAAGTCTATAGCAACAAACAGGTCGGCCATGGCATCTATCATGATACTGGAGGTAGCCGGGTGCTGGTGTTTATAATAAGTGGAATGACGAAAAAGTTTAGAACATTGTGAGGCTAGTTACACAAAAGTAGGTGCTCCAAACATAGTGGTCTATCTTTCTGAGTTAGAAGAAACTAAAGAGATATAGCAATCAAATACATAGTGTAAACACCGTCACCTTTTACTGATACCTAACACCTGATACCACACCTGTCCCCAAGTGTTAGGTTCATTCATTCATCAAATTGTTATTAAGGTATTTCCCTGGGCACTGAGATACAATGGAGACAGAAACCAGTTATAAAAACTTCTTTTGGGGAAAATTAGGAGCCTTAATGTGGCTTTAGGCTAGTCAATATTATTGAACTAATGTTAATTTTCTAATATTTGATAATAGTATTGTGCTCATGTAAGGGAATGTCTTTCATAGGAAATGTACACTGATGCTTTGAAAGGGAAGTGTTGCCATGGCCACAATTTACTTTTAAACACAAAACAAAGTACATGACATAAATCACTTATGTGTTGGAGGAAAATGTATGTATGGAGAAAAAGAAAGACCTATCAAAGTGTCATTTAAGAGTACAAACTTTCAGGATGCCTGGGTGGCTCAGTTGGTTAAGCATCTGCTTTCAGCTCAGGTCATGATCCTAAGGTCCTGGAATCGAGTCCCGCATCAGCCCCACCCCTGGCTGGGCTCCCCCTTTGGCGGGGAGTCGGCTTCTCCCTCTCCCTCTGCTCCTCCCTTTCCCCCTCATGATCTCTCTCTCAAATAAATTTTAAAAATTAAAATTTTTTAAAAGAGTGCAAACTCCAACTAGTAGCTATATAAGTTCTGCAGATCTAATGCACAGCAAAGCGATTATAGTCAACGATACTGTATTATAAACCTAAAAGTTGCTAAGAGACTAAAGTCTAATTGTTCTCACCACAAAAAGGAAATAGTTTTGTGTCTGAGTACAAGTGTTAGCTAATGCTGCTATAGGGTGGTAATCATATTACTATATGTAAATTATCAAATCAACATGTTGTGTGCTTTAAATGGAACTTGATATTATGAGTCAATTATATCTCAATTTAAAAAAACTGGATAAAGTAAATGTGGCAAGTGTCAACAGTTGATGAATCTAGGTGAAGCAGTATCCTTTGAGGTTTGCCATTTTCAAAATAAAAAGTGGGGGGAAATCCAGGTTCTCTTTCTATACAGGTACCACCTAAGACCCCATGCCCCATTTGAGAACTGCCTTGTCAGAAGCATTTGGAAGACTTGTGACCTGAGATGGGGTTGGGGAGCTTTGATACTGAAGAGGAGAGAAAACTGTATCCCCACATGTTAGCAGGTTAGCATTTGAAAGATTGAAAGGTTCTATTTCACAAGTCATGGTCACGTGCATTAGAAAGGAGTTATACGATCTGCCTAATAAAACATTAAGAAGCTGTCATTTGTTGAGACTGTTTAGATCATGTCTGGTTTTATAACTCAGAGTTCTCTGAGGGACCAAATTTCTTCATCAGTAGCAGATTAGTTGTGAGGGCATAATAATGGAGCAGTGCCTCTTGCAGCCTTCAAGAGACAGGATGTCCAAACAGTGAAGGGTACATGAGAATTTAATTAAGACAGTCCTGGGTTTAAGGTTCCTAGGCACTTAGTAGAAAAATCACTTTATCTTTCTTCACTTCCACTTGCTTAGCTTTAAAATGGGGATGATAAAATCTACTTTCTGGGTGTTATAAGAATTAAAATAAATGATGTACTCATATGTGGAATATAGGAAACAGTGAAAAGGACCAAAAGAGGAGGAGGGAAACTGAGTGAAGAAAAATCAGAGAGGAAGACAAACCATGAGAGACTCCTGACTCTGAAAACAAATGGAGGGTCACTGGAGGGGAGGTGGGTGAGGGGAATGGGTGACTGGATGACAGGCACTAAAGAGGGCACTTAATGGAATGAGCACTGGGTTATCCTATATGTTAGCAAATTGAATCTAAATAAAGAAAAAAAACCAGTAAATGATGTAAAGTTCCTGGCATAAGCCTGCTATTTTAGCATTCAATGCTCAGAGTTTCCATTTTTCCTTGGATTAATGTTAAGAATCATATACATATGTATTTGTATATGAGTTAAATTTTGAAAAGCTAAATCTTGACATATATGTTCATGTATGTGTACAGGATATGATCTAGAAAGTATGTCAAAAAAAGAAAAATATATGTCAAATTATTGATAGTATTTTATACAGGGAGTATGGTGGGCAGTCTTCCACTATTTAAATACCGTTTAATATTTTTTTCTTTTTCTTTTTTTAAAGATTTTATTTATTCATTAGAGACACACAGAGAGGAGAGAGGCAGAGACACAGGCAGAGGGAGAGGCAGGCTCCATGCAGGGAGCCCGATGTGGGACTCGATCCCAGGACCCCTGGATCAGGCCCTGGGCCGAAGGCAGACGCTCTACCACTGAGCCACCCGGGGTGCCCTAATTTTTTTTCAATGAAAACTTTCTTGTTTCATAAAAAGAGAAAAGAAAGAAAGCTCAACTGTGTAAATGCACTGGAGGTGGAGGTGGGTTCCCTACAACTGAAAGGAACCTTGTGATGAATCCTTTTGTAGACTTTCCTTCTTCCATTCACCTGCAATCATGATTTTATATGCAAGAGTTATTGTTTTTTCATAAAGTATCCTAGAGTTCTGGCTGTTAATGGGACATGGCAGGATGGGAGGAGAACAGAATGTGATTTAAAAAAAAAATCTGTTCTGGGGCTACCTTGGCTTGTGCTCCCCTTGCCTCCTCATTTCCTTCTAAGAGGATAGGTCTGGGCTCTGCTGGAAGTACTCTGGCTGTGAGAGTCAGTCTGGAGCTCTCCTCTTCTATACTGTTTAATATTTATTTATACTGTTAAATAACAAGAACTCAACTGAGGAATTTAAAAGATTGAACTGACTGATCAGTTATTGAAAACTACAGCTGAAGTGAATGGGTACTATATGTTGCAAATTGAATTTAAGTTAAACAAACAAACAAACAAACAAACAAACAACCTGGTTTTATAAAACCATTATGAATTGGGCAGCATCCCATTCAGCAAATTGAAAAGAGCGCTGTAAAGCTAGAGAAGGGGAGGTTTTGGGGATCCCTGGGTGGCTCAGCGGTTGAGCATCTGCCTTTGGTTCAGGGCCTTGATCCCGGGATCCCAGGATCTCCCTCTGCCTGTGTCTCTGCCTCTCTGTGTATGTCTCTCATGAATAAATAGATCTAAATCTTAAAAAAAAAGAAAAGGAAAGGAAAAAAGAAAGAAACCTTTTTAAAGGGAGAGAGTAGAAAAAAGGAAATTAGCAAGGAATCCATTGTTTTAAGCAAGGTCGCCCTCCTCAGGAAATGGAAGGGGTCTATCAGTAGTCTATCTTAGTGCTGACCAGGAAATTCATGTTGATTTAAAGGTTAAAGGTTACATTCTTGGAGGGAAGAGGAGCTGAAATTGCAGATGGGTTAGATATTAAGTTTGCTGATATGGTGACTCCATTTGGGGCCTTTGGTTTTCTCATGGGACAAGCATGCAGTGGTACCACATGCAGGGAACTAAGGCCCGTCTTGTGTCTTTGCCAAGAGAAGAATATCACAAATGGCCAAAGTCCATTCTGGTTTCATCATTAACCATAAGCAAGAACCCCTTCGTTATTACTTACATCAGATATCACTCCTTCTGCCCTGATGGAACACATTAGTTTTAATTTAGGAAAATTTTACCGCTTTAGAAAAAGCTTCCTCCTTATGCTGGGCCAAAATCAGCCTTCCTGTAGCTTTTCATTCTTCTTCATACCTTAAAGTAATTGAAATAAAGTTTTAGTTTTCTTACATGTGACATACCTTAAGAAGTCTGAAAACCTTTCTCATCGCTCCTGCCTCCAAGTCTTCCCTTTACCAAGATAATCATCAGTAGTTCTTATGACTGTTCCTGATATCTATAGACATATCTTTGTCCCAATTACTTTCTACCAGACACATGCTCATTATTTGTGGGGGTCCCTCTTGAAAGTGTGTTGCCAAGAGCCAGACAGAATATTCCACATATGTTCCACCAGAAACAATGGAACCCATACCTCCTTGGACCATCACAGTACTACATCTAAGATATGTGTATGTAACTAAAGAAGTTAGAAGAATAGAGCAAAAGCTCTAAACAAGAAATTAACAAATCAAATTCTGCATTGTGTGAAAAAGGGATCATCTAACCCAATTACATTTTCAAAAATCAGTCAATAGGTACAACTACTTTGGAAAATAGTTTGGCGGTTTCTTAAAAAGTAAGCGTATACCTACTGTATTACTCATTCCACTTCTTTTGGTTTAATCAATTCCTTTTATTAAATCCCATTTTTATTTAATATCAGTTTGGCACTCTTCCTTTGCATTGTTTTGTAATGGTTGCTCTAGAGATTATTATATATATCCTTAACTTTTCACAGTCTACCAAGAGTAATATTATACCTCTTCATGTAAAATGTAAAAACTTTGCAATTATACAGCCTTATTCATCTCCTTCTCATCTTTCATAATAAGGCTGCTGCATACATTTATCTATATACACTATAAACCCCATAATATACTGTTATAAATTTTGCCTTTATTTTAGAGAAGTCGGTTTTTTTTAAGTAGTGTGTTGTGTATGCCCACATTTTATCACCTCTGGTGCTTGGCATTCCTCCTTGAAAATCAGAGTTTTCATCTGTTATTTCACCTCAACCTGAGGAACTTAGTATTTTTTGCAGTTATGATCTGCTCATCACTAATTCTCTTAGTTTTTATTTTTCTGAGGATGTCTTATATAACTTTTATTCCTTTTTTCTTTTAAATTTTATCACTTATTTTTTATTTTGAAAGATATTTTTGCAATATGTAGCTGCGTTGACAGCTTTCCCTACCCTCAGCAATTCAAAGATATGTTACACATCTCTGTTCTCATGAGACGTCAACTGTCATTCAACCAGAGTCTGTCTAATCATGTTTCTATTTATACTGCTTGGGGATCACTGATGTCCCTGTACATTTTGTCTTTTACCAAATTTTTGAAATATTTGGCTGTTATTTCTTAAGATTTGTTTCTGCCCCATTCACTCTCTCCTCAGATATATTAGACCTCATGTATATTATTTGATATCATCCCACAAATCACAAAGGTGCTATTTATTATTCTTCATTATTTTTAAATCTCTTTTTCAGATTGGATCATTTCTTTGGTCCACCTTCAAATTCACTTTTTCTTCTTATATCTCCCATGTGCTAATAAGCCTATCCAGTGCATATTTTTATTGAAGGTACTATATTTTCCAGTTCTAGAATTTCTGTTTGGTTCCTTGTTATAATTTCCATTTCTTTGCCATTTCTATTTCTTCACTCATTAGAAACATGTTTTTCTGTATATTTCTAAGCATTGTCACAATAACTTATTTGCTAACTCTGACATGTGGATCATTTAAGTATTAGTTTCCATTGATTAACTCTTCTCTGGAGATCCAGTCACATTTTCCTTTTCTTTGTATATCTAATAAATTTGGATTGTATATTGGTCGTTGAATGATAAGTTGTAGAGTATAATCTGTTTCTCTAAAGAGTATTGAAAGGGGAGGAATTTTTAGCAGGAAATTAAGGTGATTGAGTTAGAACTTCACATTCTCGTTCATTTTTTTTTTTTTTTTTTTTTTTTTGCCTTAGCTAGATTTCTTAGTCTTCCCCATACCTTCACAGTTCAGGAGTCAGCCAGAAATTTGGGCAGTTCCACTCAGCAATTATTTGTAGCTGTCCCCTTGCAGCTCTCTCCTTTCTAGGATTGTCTTCCTTGTTCCAGCTTCTATGATCTCCCTGAATTATGTTTTCTGATTCTTCTGTCAGTGAGACTATGAATGCAAGGTTTCTAGCTGAGTTTTAGCTAGATCTTGGAGCCTGCCCTAAGGCAAAAAACTAAGAGCAGGAAACTTACCTGGTAGTGTTCCGTTTTTCTCACCTCTAATTTCCTGCTTTGGGTCATTCTCCAGGGCCATCAGATTGTTGACTTTCACATTTCTGATAGAAGTTACTCCACTAAAAAAAAAAAAAAAAAAAAAAAAAAAAAAAAAAAAAGTTACTCCACTATTCACTGGAAGCCCTTTAAATAAAAATATCTCATTTATTGAGTAGTTGAGGGAGATATTTTTACATTCTCTGATATGGGAAAATAAGTTTTGCTTGACCTTAACCATTTCTAAGTAGAATAATTAAGGATGGTTGAGTCACAGTTTTAGTGTTGTAACTGATATTAATTTATTTGCATACTTGGCATATAATAAATGGGAGTTAGCATCCTTACACATTTCATAATATTTCAGGGGACTTTCCCATTTCAGAAATCAAATTCATTCATGTTTGTGTTTTAAAAGCACCCAGGGGCACCTGAGTGGCTCAGTTGGTTAAGCACCTGACTCTTGATTTCATCTTAAGTCATGATCTTGGGGGTCATGACATTGATCCCACCAAGCATCAGGCTCTGTGGTAAGCAGGGAGTCTGTTTCTCTCCCTCTTCCTCTGGCCCTCCCCTCCCCTCCCCGTGCTCGCTCTCTCTCTCTCTCTCTCTCTCTCAAATTAATAAGTAAATCTTTAAAAAACAATAATAAAAGAAGATCCAAAATGGACACTGTCTTTAAGTTAATTCTTGACAGGTCTTCAGAAAAAGAAAAAATCAAGATCTGGGTAAATTGGTAGTGCAAAGGTATGAGTGTCAGTCTTGAAGCCATAGGACTCAAGTCTGTGTGTGAGTTCCACTGCCACTTTTTCCATGACCTGATAGACTCTCCAGGCGACAGCATTTCTCTTGTGTAAAATTAAGACATATAACTTAGTTTACATGACAGAGAGATAAATACTTGCTAACTCTGACTCTGAAAGGTTTAGATTGGACTTTCCTGATAGTAAAACAAAACAGTCCAAGCATGTTAGTACACCTGTTCTTTTAGCTCTCTTTGTCCCAACTTTAACCCCTTTACCCAACCCTCCAGATTATTCTAAGTTTCACAGTGTTCAAACCCATGACCAGGGATTTTATGGGAAAAATTTTTACAATGAGAGAAAAGTAGCCTTGAGCAGATTTGTTTTATCTATCTGAAAGAATATGATGATTTGAATTGACAGTGTCAGGATTAATAGGAAAAAAGATAGTGGCAGAGAAAAAAAATGAAATTTCTAGGAAGTCTGAATGATTCCAACAAAATTTACGATTTGAGTCTCAAATGTCAGGATGTTAAATATGCCTCTCTCTCTCTCTCTCTGTATCAACTACTTTGGCCAGAAATACATGCTATTAATGTCCACATTAGTGGTTTCCTGGTAGTTTGCATCAAAACTAGTTATTCCTCAGATTGGTTATTCCAGATTCCTCACAGGAGCTGGAGTGGAGGGATAGGGGCAGAGAGAAGAAATGAGGCCAGACAAGACACAGGCCATGGGCACTAAGGTAAAGACTTTGACTTTTACTAGAAAGTAAATGGGAGCATTTGCAAGTTTTAGGTAGAGGAGTGGTGTGATCTGATTATATTTTACCAAAGAACACTCTGGCTGTAGAGGACACAGGCTCAAACAGGGAGATAGCGAGGAGGCTCTTGGGTCACTCAGTGGAGGAGGGAACAATGATGTGATCTGCGCCAGAGGTTAGTGGTAGAGCAATGAGAAACGGTTGGATTCTGGGGAATAAACCACCCACGGGAAACTTACAATGACAGCAGTGCAAAAATGCCCAATACCTGAATGTGAAACCAAGTGTGAGGGTGGCAAGCAAAAGATAGCTCATGCTGACACATATAGCCATACACTTCAGAGCACAGCGTGGAAAACAACTTTCATTGTGAAACTACTTATTCATACAGCAAGAGTCAAAGCATATTGCAAGTACATTCTACAGTTGGCTCTGTGGACACACAATGGAAATGAAGTCTCCCAATATTTCATTTACATGTAGAATGTGAGAGGCTTACATACAAACTGCATCTTCAAGATCCAAGAAAAACAAGTCTGATTCAAATAATCACTGCAAAAGGATTCGCCTCAGCAATTACCTGGAACTAATGACAAATACAATATCTTCAAATATTAAATGGTGAAACTGAAAAATCATCAGCCTCAAAAGACCAAAGCATAAAGATACCCATAAAAGCATTTATAGAGAAAAGGTCATCAAGATTAGTAGCAATATATGTATTTATATTTGTTATTTAAAATGTTTAACTCTATGTTAGGGAGGGTCTTCTTTTTGTAATAAATAGGCTAAAGAAAGTCTGTATGAATGTTTGATTTAAACCAAAAAAAAGTGCAGGTCTTCCAAAGAGGTCAGTTAGAATGACCATCAAGGTAAAGCCCAGCTATGCTGAAGGTTCCATTGTGCATGTGAAGACACAGCAGTATTTGAAAAGTTACCTCAACCTGAAACTAGTATTGGCATGCTCAGCCTCTATGGGCTGAACATTAAAGCTTACATGCATGGCCTCACCTTGTTTAAGGACAATTTTACAAAATTTTATTTTACTTTGTGAGAACATTTAACATGAGACATACCCCCTTAGCAAATTTTTTAGTGTACAATAAATTATTGTTGACTATAGGTAAAAAGCTATAGAGCAAATCTCTAGAGCAATATGATCTTCCTTAACTGAAACTTTATGCCCATTTATGAGTAACTATCATTTTTCCCTCCTCTCAGCCACTGGCAACTACCATTCCATTTTTTTATTCTATAAATCTGATTATTTTTTATTCTACAAATAAGTGGAATCATGCAATACTTATCTTTCTGTGACTGGCTTATTTGACTTAGCATAATGTGCTCAAGTTTCATCCATGTTGCATATTGCAAAATTTCCTTCTTTTTTTAAGATTGAATAGTATTCCATTTTATGTATATACACATCATCTTTATCCATTCTTCCATTGATGGATATTTAAATTGTTTCCACATTTTAGCTATTGTGAACAGTGCTGAAATGAACATGAGAATGCTGTTATGTTTTTGAGATCCTGATTTTAGTTCTTTTGGTAAATACTCAGAAGTGGGATTGCTATTGCTAGATCATATGATCATTCTATTTTTAATTTTTTGAGGAACTTCCATTCTGTTTCTGTGTCTTCCATTTTTTTTGATACTAGCCATACTTATAGGTGTGAAGTAACCTCTCTGGTAGTTTTGATTTGCATTTCTCAGATGATTAGTGATGACGAACATCTTTTTATTACCTCCTGGCCATTTGTAAAACTTCCTTGGAAAAAATGTCTATTCAAGTGTTTAGCCCAGTTTTTGGATATTGATGTATTTATTTTAGAGAGAGAGAACATGAGTAAGCACAGTGAGGAGAGGCAGAGGGAGAGAGAAACTCAATCAGATTCCCTGCTGAGCATGGAGCCTGACACAAGGCTCAATCTCACGACCCTGAATCATGACCCTAGCTGAAACGAAGAGTCGGACACTCAACCTACTGCACCACCCAGGTACCCCAGCCCATTTTTTAATTGGATTATTAGTTTTTATGCTATGGAGTTGTAGGAGTTCCTTGTATATTTTGATGAGAATTACCTCATATCAGATATATGGTTTGCAAATACTTTCTCCCATTCTATAGGTTACCTTTCTACTCTGTTAATTGTTTCTTTTGCTGCGTGGTACCTTTTTAGTTTGATGTAGTCCCACTTGTTTGTTTCTGTTGCCTATTCTTTTTGTGTCATACTCATTAAATCATTGCCAAGACAAATGTCATAGGCTTTTCCCCTATGTTTTCTTCTAGGAGTTTTACAGTTCCAGGTCTTACATTTAAGTACATTTAAGTATACTTAAGTATACTTATACTTTCGTATAAGGTATAAGATAAAGGTCCAGTTACCCAGTTTTCCCAGTCCCATCTGTTGAGGAGACTGTCTTTTCATTATTGTGTATTCTTGGCATCCTTGTCAAAGTTTAATTGACCATACATGGTAGAGATGAGGAGAGGTTCCCTCTCCTGCTACATTGGTCTATATGTCTCTTTTTGCCAGTACCATATTGTTTTAATTACTATAGCTTTATAACATAGTTTAAAAGCAGAAAGTGTGATGCTTCCAGCTTTGTTCTTCTTTATCAGGACTGATGTGGCTATTTGTGGTCTTTTGTGCTTCCATATAAATTATACAATTTTTTTTCTATTTCTAAAAAAATGCCTTTTGGATTTTGATTGACATTACATTGATCTGTAGATCACTGTGGGTAGTATGAACATTTCAATAATATTAAGTGTTCCAATCCATGAACACAGGACATCTCTCCACTTTTTAGTGTCTTCTTTAACTTCTTTTTTCAGCATTTTGTGGTCTTCAGTAGACAAGTCTTTCATCTTCTTAGGCTCATTTCTAAATATTTTATTCTTTTTGGTACTATTTTATTTTATTTTTTATTTTTTTAAATAAATTTATTTTTTATTGGTATTCAATTTGTCAACATACAGAATAACACGCAGTGCTCATCCCGTCAAGTGCCCACCTCAGTGCCCGCCACCCAGTCACCCCACCCCCTGCCCACCTCCCCTTCTACCACCCCTAGTTCATTTCCCAGAGTTAGGAGTCTTTCATGTTCTGTCTCCCTTTCTGATATTTCCCACTTATTTTTTCTCCTTTCCCCTTTATTCCCTTTCACTATTTTTTACTATTTTAAATGGAATTGTTTTCCTTTTCTTTTCAATAGTTTTTGTTAATGTGTAGAAGTGCAATTGATTTGTGTACTTGATTTTGTATGTCCTTCAACGTTATTGACTTCATTTATTAGTTCTAACAGTTTTTTTTAATAGAGTCTTTAGGGTTTTCTATATATAAGATCACGTCATCTGCAAACAAAGACAATTCTACTTCCTTTCTAATTTGAATGCAGTTTTTTTCAAGTTTCCAGCTAGAACTTCCAGTACTGTACTGAATGGTGAGAGTGGTCATCCTTGCCTTATCCCTGATGTTAGAGGAAAAGCTTTCAGGCTTTCACCATTGAGTACAATGTTAGCTGTGGGGTTTTTATACATGGTCTTTATTATGTGGAGGTACTTCTATCCCTAGCTTGTTGAAAAAATTTTTTAAAGATTTTATTTATTTATTCATGAGAGACAGAGAGAGAGAGAGAGAGAGAGAGAGAGAGAGAGAAGCAGAGGGAGAAGCAGGCTCCATGCAAGGAGCCCAAGGCAGCACTCAATTCTGGGACTCCAGGATCACGCCCTGGGCCGAAGGCAGGTGCTAAACCACTAAGCCACCCAAGGATCCCCTGTTGAAATTTTTTAGCATGAAAGGATATTTAATTTTGTTAAATATTTTTTTGCGTCTATTGAAATGATCATGTGATTTTCATCCTTTATTTTGTTAATGTGGTATATCATATTCATTGATTATCATATGTTGTACCACCCCTGCATCCCAGGGATAAATCTTACTTGGTCATGGTATATGATTCTTCTAATGTGCTGTTGAATTTGATTTGCTAGTATTTTGTTGATGAATTTTGCATCAATGTTCAACAGGGTTATTGTTTTGTAGTTTTTCATGTCATGTCTTTGGCTTTGGCATCAGTTTGGAAGTGTTTCCATCTCTTCAGCTTCCATCTCTCTCTAACCGAAGAGTTGAGAAGATTGCTATTAATTCTTCTTTAAATGTTTATTCAGAGACACTTTTTAGATACAATCAATTTAAAATAATTGGCTCAGTTATAATCTTCCATGAAAGTCATGATATTTTATTTGGTATTTAATTTTTTGTAGTGAAAATTATTTTAATAATGTATGATATGGTTCTATTACATTGCAAAGTATCAAGGTAAAAATGAAAATTTTCATTAAAGCATGTGATATCATTTTATTATATTACAGAGTATTGTATTATATTGATTACCAAAACCTTACCAAAAATTTGGTAAAAGATACTGCCTTCTTTGGATTTGTACTCCAAAAGTCCATGATCTAGAACATTAATTTGTGGGATGGTTATATTAAATGAAAAATCAATGTCATTGCCTAAATTTTGCAAGAGTCTAAACTTAGAGGAACAGTTATTTACTGTTCCTTAGCACTTCATCCTTAGCACTTCACATTTGCCTAACATAAAATCGCCATGTGTCAAAAATCATGCTTTACTTCTTGCTAAAGTATGACATGTCAAATTTTTAATGTAATTTCTTTCTGAAGTAATTGTGACCAGAAAATCTCTATTATATGTAAAGATCTGTACTTTGATTAATTTAGGTACTTAATTCTGTAAGTACTAGGGAACCATTGCACCAGTCAGGCGCAAGAGGGCGGTTGATAGGCAAGAAGGCTAGGGGAAAGCAAGGGGCCGGTGTGCTTATGAAGGCAGGACAGCAAAAGAGGTCCTCAAGAACTATGGGGAAGAGCGTGGGCATTTGGGCAAGTCAAAAAAAATTTTTTATTTAAAATTAATTTAATTAACATATACTGTATTATTAGTTTCAGAGTAGAATTTAGTGATTCATCGGTTGCATACAATACCCAGTGCTCATTACATCAATGACCCCTCCTTAATGCCCATCACCCAATTATCCCTTCCCCTCCCCTACTTCCCTTCCAGCAACCCTCAGTTTGTTTCCTGTAGTTGAGTCTCTTATGGTTTGCTTCTCTTTTTGTTTTCATCTTATTTTTCTTTCTCTTCCCCTATGTTCATCTATTTCGTTTCTTAAATTCTATATCTGAGTGAAATCATGTGGTATTTGTCTTTCTCTGACTGACTTATTTTGCTTAGCATAATACCCAACGATGTCACATCCATATTGTTGCAAATGGCAAGATTTCATTGTTTATGATGGCTGAGTAATAGTCCATTGTATATAAAGCTAGATATGTCTCCAAAGGCAAGGGAAACAAAAGCAAAAATGAACTATTGGGACTTCATCAAGATAAAAAGCTTTTGCACAACAAAGGAAACAGTTGACAAAACTAAAAGGCAACCTATGGAATGGGAGAAGATATTTGCAAATGTCTTATCAGATAAAGGACTAGAATCCAAAATCTATAAAAAACTTATCAAACTCAACACTCAAAAAAACAACAAATCCAATCAAGAAATGGGCAGAAGACAATGAACAGACATTTCTCCAAGAAGACGTACAAATGAGCAAGTTTCAATCCTGCTTCTGCTGCTGGCTGTAAGACAAGCAAGCATCTTAACCTCTGGGAGCCTCTTTATCTGTGTGATGTGTCTAATAAAACCTGTCTCCTAAGTCAGCTTGAATCTGATGTGTAAAGCAGTCAGCACATTGTAAATGCTCAGAAAACATTGTTTGCTCACAGCAGTGAGAGGAAAGGAAGATTAGCAGGGACAAGAGAAGTTCAAAGTCTTTCCTGTGAGAAAACCTGCAAGTAGGCTTTGTAGGACAGAGGGGAATTCAGGTTTGCTGCTACAGATGCCATAAAGCTTTATTTGTCAAATGAACAAAGCTCTCAGAAGCTTAAGTAAGTGAGCCTTCATGTAACCTGAATAAAAAATCTTGAGCTAAGGAGATCACTAAATGTGATACGGGATGCTGAAATAGAAAAAGAATATTAAGGAAATGCTGAGGAAAAACTAAGGAGAATATGGACTTTAGTTAATAATAATGTACTTCTATTGGCTCATTCATTGTAACAAAAGTAGCGAAGATCTTAATAAGAGAAACTGGGTGTGGGGTAGGTGAGGACTCTCTGTACTATCTACTCAATTGTTGTGTAAAGTTAAAACTTCTCACAAATAAAGTCTATTAATTGAAAAAAAATTTTTTTAACCTGGAAGCTGGACAAGATCTAGAGCAGAAGGCAGATTCCAACTCATGAACAAAGGCGCCACAGCAAACAAGAGCACATGAGGAGAGATAAGTAATGTCAGGAGGACAGCCTGGGATACAGACCAGTGAGGTATGGGCCTGAGAGGATACCCACCCTCTGCACCCTAGGTCCACACTCCTGACTCCCCAGACCTGGCCTTGCAGTGCGGCGCAGGATGTGGCTGCTGTACATGGTTACAGCTGCGAGGAGCTGCAGGGCCACTGATAGGTGCTATGGGCTCCTCTAGCAGTGAACACAGACCTTACAAACCCTGTCTGACTTGCCATCACCCTTCGTGCAGAAGAAAAGCAATAAATGTAAACAAACAGTCTAGTGAAAGCAGCCCAGAGATCTGGCTGGTGTCTGAGCTTTGACTCCTTGCTAACTGGGTGATTCTTCTGAAAGAACTTTAACCTCTCTAGACTCCTGATTCCTCATCTATAGAACAAGATCTATATAATTTAACCTTCCCTGTCCATATCACTAGGATGTAGTGAGAAGCCCGTGAGGTGACAGGCTTGCTCAGCAAGGGACTGTCTAGGATAACACTGCACCAGCTGTCCTTCCCAGGAAATGACCATCAGACCTCACTTCTTCCCTCTCTTACCCTTTCTCTATTCCTGGAATTCTAAGACTCTTCCATGTCCCTGGACAACCCCACCTTCTTGCCTCTGGGGCCTGATGCTGCTTCCATTGCCTGGTATATCCTTTGCTATCCTCTCTCATCTCCCCACAGGTCACTTCCACCTCGAGGTGTCTAGGACATCTCAGTCTTGGCCAGCATCTCCTGTGCTTGCTACTTCATGGTTCTGCCACTTGGCATCATTTAACTCCTATGTTTCCTGCCAGACCCTGAATCCCACAAAAGCACCACATCCCCAGAACCCAGCATGTATTTTGTGGTACACACACAACGGGTGCTAAGTACTTTAGAGTGAATTCAGAAAGAAAGAAACACATGCATAGATGGAATAAGTGGGAGGTCTCTGATTAGCTGGTGCTGGGGGGAACAGCCACGGCTGCCTGTACCCCTCCAGATGCTCTGACAATCTGGAATTCCTGTTTCTACTCTGAAACTGTGTGCCAGGCTCTTTAAAGTTTTGTAAAAGGGCCCTGAGGCCACCTTCAAAGACTGTATTACCTAGATCTGCTGGAGCAGAAATTTCCTAGGAGTTAGTAAGTCACTTTGTTAAGGACTATTGACTGAGAGCAATAATCTCAGACTTTCAGCCCTGCACCTGTGTCACTTGGGGGGCTGTTAAACACAGCTTGCTAGGTCCCACATCAAAGGTCTGGGGAGAGACCCCAGAAACCGGTGATCTGGGGACCATACTTTGAGAACCACTAATTTCCAGGGCTCTAGGGCAGTACAGAAAAGAATCCCCTGGGACTGTCTCCCTTTGTTGGCTGAGCCATAGCCTTTCCTTGTAAGCAGAGACAAGGAATTATTTGGGTGCTGTTCATCAGAGGTAACAGGGTTTTGCTGACCTTTTGTCTAGAATCTGAAATTCTTAGCTGTGTTGCTGTCTAAATGTTCTAAATAGTTAAAATCTTGGAATGGATCAGACAGCTGACTTGTCTTCCTACAGGCAAATTAAAAATCTTAAGTGAAGACTGATTGTGTTGACCAGGCCATGTTGTGGTCATGTATTTATTCACCCAAAGATGCTCATAGAGCACTTGCTTCACCCTCTAATGCTTTCATACAAGCTAACTGCGTGTGAATCTTCCACTGGCCTTGCTTTCTTTTTTTTTTTTTTTTTTTTTTTTAAATTTTTATTTATTTATGATAGGCACATGAGAGAGAGAGAGAGAGAGAGGCAGAGACACAGGCAGAGGGAGAAGCAGGCTCCATGCACCGGGAGCCCGACGTGGGATTCGATCCCGGGTCTCCAGGATCGCGCCCTGGGCCAAAGGCAGGCGCTAAACCGCTGCGCCACCCAGGGATCCCTGGCCTTGCTTTCTAAGGAAGGAATTTGGGCCACCTCTCAGACGGCAAGTGACTAACTCTGCCCCTGGCTATTTGCACAGACCAGCCAGGGCTTGGATTTCCTAACTTTAATCCTAGAGTCATTCTCCCACTATGGCTTCCACTCACCCCCAGGAATTTCCCTTTCTTTTCTTTCCCTTCTTTTATTTTTTTTTAATTTTTATTTATTTATGATAGTCACACAGAGAGAGAGAGAGAGAGAGAGAGAGAGGCAGACACATAGGCAGAGGGAGAAGCGGGCTCCATGCACCGGGAGCCCAACATGGGATTCGATCCCGGGTCTCCAGGATCGCGCCCTGGGCCAAAGGCAGGCGCTAAACCGCTGCGCCACCCAGGGATCCCTCTTTCCCTTCTTTTAATGCAAGCACCATCTCTGTCCCAGACCCTGTGATGGAAGCTGGATATTAGATGATGAGTAAAAATATTGGGACATTCATGTTGAAATGTGCTTTTCTTTTCTCTCAGGTCTGAGTTTGATAGGTGAGTAATACTTCTGTGAGCTACTGAAATCCCAGCTGGGACTGGCTAAGAAAAAAGCCAAGAAAAGTGGTGATTCTTACACAGAATCTGTTTTATTTCTCCCCAAACCACTGATTTTTAAATTCCTCAGAGAAGAAGGATGGGGGGGGGGGCGGAGAGAGAGAGACTGTATATCTTTTAAGACATATTCTATAGTATTTATAGATTAAATTATAGAATGTCTGGGATTTGCTTTAAAATAAGGCAGTGCTGAAAGAAATTTTTAAAAATCTAAATTATGGAGAGATATTTCATATTCACAGACTGGAGGACTTAACAGTCTTGTAAAGATGTCAGTTATCTCCAAATTGATACACAGTTTTAATGCAAGTTCTGTCAACTCTCAACAACTATAACTGTAGTTTGTAACTATAAACAAGATTATCCTAAAATGTATATAAAAAGAACACCTGGGTGGCTCAGTAGTTGAATGTCTGTCTTGGCTCAGGTCGTGATCCTGGTGTACTGGGATTGAGTCCTGCATTGCGATACCTGCAGGGAGCCTCCTTCTGCCTCTCCCCATGTCTCGGCCTCTCTCTCTGGGTCTCTCATGAAGAAATAAATAAAATCCTTTTAAAAATAAAATAAAATGTATATAAAAGGCAAAGCAACAAGAATAGCTAAAATAATTCTGAAAAAGAATAAAGTAGGAAGAACCACTGTACCAAATTTCAAAAGTTATTATGTAGCTATAGAAAACTGTGTGGTGCAGACTATATGGTATTGGAGGAATAAACAAATAGATCATTGGAACAGAACAGAGAATTCAGAAATAGTGCCAAGGAAGTATAGCCAACCAGTGTTTCCAACAGCTTTATTGAGATATAAGCCATATACCATACAATGCACTTAAAGTATAAAATTCTGTGTTTTTTGCTATATATTATTAATTTTAGTAAAATATAAAAATAAAATATATATTTAAAAATTGCCATTTTAACTATATAATTCAGTGACATTAATTATTTTCAGGTGTGCAACCATCACCACTACATATTGCCAAACTTTATCACCCTAAATGGAAACTCTGTAACTATTAAGCTATAACTCCTGTTCTGCTATCTCTATAGACCCTGACAAAATCTAATCTATTTTCTGTCACTAAGAATTTGCCTATTCTAGGTACCTAATATAAATGGAATCACACAACATGTGTCCTACTGTATCTGGCTCATTTCACTTAGCATAGTGTTTTCAAGGTTCATCCATGTTGTAGCATGAAATAGAACTTTATTCCTTCTTATGACTGAATAATATTCCATTGTATGTTATACTGCATTTTGTTTATCCATTTATCAGTTGATGGACTTTTGAGTTGTTTCCAGTTTGGGGCTATTGTAAATAATGCTGCAATAAATATTGGTGTACAAGTATCTTTTTGATTCCCTGATTTCAATTCTTTTGGATACATATCTAGAAGTGGAATTGCTAAATCATATGGTAATTCTATGTTTTGCTTTTTGAGGAACTGCCAAACTGTTTACCAAAGCAGTTGCACTGTTTATGTTCTGACCAATAGTGCCTGAGGAACCCAGTCCCTCCAATCCTCCTCAATGCTTGTTATTTCCATGTTGTCATTTTTTGTTTTTTGTTTTTTTAAATAATAGCCTATCCTAAAGGGTGTAAAGGGGTATATCATTGTGCTTTTGATTTGCATTTCCCTAATCATCAGTCATGTTGAGCATCTTTTTATGTGTGAAGAAATATCTATTCAAGACCTTTGCCTTTTTTAATTCAATTTGTTATTCTTTTTATCCTCAAACTGCAACAGTTCTTTGCATATTCTGAATATTAATTTCTTATCAGACACATGATTAGCAATTATTTTCTCCTAATCTGTGAGTTGCCTTTTCACTCTCTTGAGACTATCCTTTGATGCACAATACTTTCAAATTTTAATGTAGTCCAGTTTATTTTTTCTTTGTTCCCCATACTTTTGGTGTTATATGCAAGAAACCATTTTCCCACCCAATGTAATAAAGCCTCTCCTCTGTTTTCTCCTTAGAGTCTTACAGTTTTCAGTTTTCATTCTTATGTTAGGTCTTTGATCCATTTTGAGTTAATTTTTGTATGTGATATAAGGTAAGGACCCAACTTCATCCTTTTGAATATGGATATCTAGTTTTCCAACACAATTTGTTTTTTTTAATAAATATATTTTTATTGGTGTTCAATTTACCAACATACAGAATAACACCCAGTGCTCATCCCATCAAGTGCCCCCCTCAGTGCCCGTCACCCATTCACCCCCAACCACCTCCCCTTCCACCACCAGAGTTAGGAGTCTTCATGTTATGTCTCCCTTTCTGATATTTCCCACACATTTCTTCTCCCTTCCCTTATATTCCCTTTCACTATTATTTATATTCCCCAAATGAATGAGACCATACACTGTTTCTCCTTCTCCGATTGACTTACTTCACTCAGCATAATACCCTCCAGTTCCATCCACGTTGAAGCAAATGGTGGGTATTTGTCGTTTCTAATGGCTGAGTAATATTCCATTGTATACATAAACCATATCTTCTTGGGATCCCTGGGTGGCGCAGCGGTTTGGCTCCTGCCTTTGGCCCAGGGCGCGATCCTGGAGACCCGGGATCAAATCCCACATCGGGCTCCTGGTGCATGGAGCCTGCTTCTCCTTCTGCCTATGCCTCTGCCTCTCTCTCTCTCTCTCTGTGTGTGACTATCATAAATAAATAAAAATTCAAAAAAACTTCTATAAAAAAAACCCACATCTTCTTTATCCATTCATCTTTCGATGGACACCGAGGCTCCTTCCACAGTTTAGCTATTGTGGACGTTGCTACTAGAAACATCAGGGTGCAGGTGTCCCGGCATTTCATTGCATCTGAATCTTTGGGGTAAATCCCCAGCAGTGCAATTGCTGGGTCGTAGGGCAGGTCTATTTGTAACTCTTTGAGGAACCTGCACACAGTTTTCCAGAGTGGCTGCACCAGTTCACATTCCCACCAACAGTGCAAGAGGGTTCCCTTTTCTCCGCATCCTCTCCAACATTTGTTGGTTTCCTGCCTTGTTAATTTTCCCCATTCTCACTGGTGTGAGGTGGTATTTCATTGTGGTTTTGATTTGTATTTCCCTGATGGCAAGTGATGCAGAGCATTTTCTCATGTGCATGTTGGCCATGTCTATGTCTTCCTCTGTGAGATTTCTCTTCATGTCTTTTGCCCATTTCATGATTGGATTGTTTGTTTCTTTGGTGTTGAGTTTAATACGTTCTTCATAGATCTTGGAAACTAGCCCTTTATCTGATACGTCATTTGCAAATATCTTCTCCCATTCTGTAGGTTGTCTTTTAGTTTTGTTGACTGTATCCTTTGCTGTGCAAAAGCTTCTTATCTTGATGAAGTCCCAATAGTTCATTTTTGCTTTTGTTTCTTTTGCCTTCATGGATGTATCTTGCAAGAAGTTACTGTGGCCGAGTTCAAAAAGGGTGTTGCCTGTGTTCTCCTCTAGGATTTTGATGGAATCTTGTCTCACATTTAGATCTTTCATCCATTTTGAGTTTATCTTTGTGTATGGTGCAAGAGAGTGGTCTAGTTTCATTCTACTGCATGTGGATGTCCAATTTTCCCAGCACCATTTATTGAAGAGACTGTCTTTCTTCCAGTGGATAGTCTTTCCTCCTTTATCGAATATTAGTTGACCATAAAGTTCAGGGTCCACTTCTGGATTCTCTATTCTGTTCCATTGATCTATGTGTCTGTTTTTGTGCCAGTACCACACTGTCTTGATGACCACAGCTTTGTAGTACAACCTGAAATCTGGCATTGTGATGCCCCCAGCTATGGTTTTCTTTCTTAAAATTCCCCTGGCTATTCGGGGTCTTTTCTGATTCCACACAAATCTTAAAATAATTTGTTCTAACTCTCTGAAGAAAGTCCATGGTATTTTGATAGGGATTGCATTAAACGTGTAAATTGCCCTGGGTAACATTGACATTTTCACAATATTAATTCTGCCAATCCATGAGCATGGAATATTTTTCCATCTCTTTGTGTCTTCCTCAATTTCTTTCAGAAGTGCTCTATAGTTTTTAGGGTATAGATTCTTCACCTCTTTGGTTAGGTTTATTCCTAGGTATCTTATGCTTTTGGGTGCAATTGTAAATGGGATTGACTCCTTAATTTCTCTTTCTTCAGTCTCATTGTTAGTGTAGAGATATGCCACTGACTTCTGGGCATTGATTTTGTATCCTGCCAAGCTACCAAATTGCTGTATGAGTTCTAGCAATCTTGGGGTGGAGGCTTTTGGGTTTTGTATGTAGAGTATCATGTCATAGGTGAAGAGGGAGAGTTTGACTTCTTCTTTGCCAATTTGAATGCCTTTAATGTCTTTTTGTTGTCTGATTGCTGAGGCTAGGACTTCCAGTACTATGTTGAATAGCAGGGGTGAGAGTGGACATCCCTGTCTTGTTCCTGATCTTAGGGGAAAGGCTCCCAGTGCTTCCCCATTGAGAATGATATTTGCTGTGGGCTTTTCGTAGATGGCTTTTAAGATGTCGAGGAAAGTTCCCTCTATCCCTACACTCTGAAGAGTTTTGATCAGGAATGGATGCTGTATTTTGTCAAATGCTTTCTCTGCATCTAATGGTTCTTGGTTTTTCTCTTGCTGATATGATGAATCACATTGATTGTTTTTACGGGTGTTGAACCAGCCTTGTGTCCCGGGGATAAATCCTACTTGGTCATGGTGAATAATTTTCTTAATGTGTTGTTGGATCCTAGTGGCTAGTATCTTGTTGAGAATTTTTGCATCCATGTTCATCAGGGATATTGGTCTGTAATTCTCCTTTTTGGTGGGGTCTTTGTCTGGTTTTGGAAGTAAGGTGATGCTGGCCTCATAGAACGAATTTGGAAGTACTCCATCTCTTTCTATCTTTCCAAACAGCTTTAGTAGAATAGGTATGGTTTCTTCTTTAAACGTTTGATAGAATTCCCCTGGGAAGCCATCTGGCCCTGGACTTTTGTGTCTTGGGAGGTTTTTGATGACTTCTTCAATTTCCTCCCTGGTTATTGGCCTCTTCAGGTTTTCTATTTCTTCCTGTTCCAGTTTTGGTAGTTGTGGCTTTCCAGGAATGCATCCATTTCTTCTAGACTGCCTAATTTATTGGTGTATAGCTGTTCATAATATGTTTTTATTTATTTTTTTAATTTTATTTATTTATTCATGAGAATACACAGAGGGGGGAGAGAGAGAGAGGCAGAGACACAGGCAGAGGGAGAAGCAGGCTTCATGCAGGGACCCTGACATGGGACTCGATCCCTGGTCTCGAGGATCACACCCTGGGCTGCAGGCGTGCTAAACCGCTGAGCCACCAGAGCTGCCCCATTTTATGTTTTTAAAATCGTTTGTATTTCCTTGGTGTTGGTAGTGATCTCTCCTTTCTCATTCATGATTTTATTAATTTGAGTCTTTTCTCTCTTCTTTTGAATAAGGCTGGCTAATGGTTTATCTATCTTATTAATTCTTTCAAAGAACCAACTCCTGGTTCTGTTGATCTGTTCCACAGTTCTTCTGGTCTCGATTTCATTGAGTTTGCTTGGATCTTTATTAACTCTCTTCTTCTGCTGGGTTTAGGATCTATTTGCTGTTTTTTCTCTAGCCCCTTTATGTGTAAGGTTAGCTTTTGTATCTGAGTTCTTTCCAGTTTTTGAATGGATGCTTGTATTATGATGTATTTCCGCCTTAGGACTGCTTTTGCTGCATCCCAAAGATTTTTAACGGTTGTATCTTCATTCTCATTACTTTCCATGAATCTTTTTAATTCTTCCTTAATTTCCTGGTTGATCCTTTCATCTTTTAGCAGGATGGTCCTTAACCTCCACGTGTTTGAGGTCCTTCCAAACTTCTTATTGTGATTTAGTTCTAATTTCAAGGCATTATGGTCTGAGAATATGCAGGGGGCGATCCCAATCTTTGGTATCAGTTCAGACCCGATTTGTGACCCAGTATGTGGTCTATTCTGGAGAAAGTTCCATGTGCACTTGAGAAGAATGTGTATTCAGTTGAGTTTGGATGTAAAGTTCTGTAGATATCTGTGAAATCCATCTGGTCCAGTGTATCATTTAAAGATCTCGTGTTTTTAGAGATGTTGTGCTTAGGAGACCTATCAGGTATAGAAAGAGCTAGATTGAAGTCACCAAGTATAAGTGTATTATTATCTAAGTATTTCTTCACTTTGGTTATTAGTTGATTTAAATATTTGGCAGCTCCCACATTCGGGGCATATATATTGAGGATTGTTAAGTCCTCTTGCTGGATAGATCCTTTAAGTATGATATAGTGTCCCTCTTCATCTCTCACTACAGTCTTCGGGGTAAATTTTAGTTTATCTGATATAAGGATGGCTACCCCTGCTTTTTTTTGAGGACCATTTGCATGGCAAATGGTTCTCCAACCTTTTATTTTCAGTCTGTAGGTGTCCTTCTGTCTAAAATGAGTCTCTGGTAGACAGCAAATAGATGGGTCCTGCTTTTTTATCCTGTCTGAGACGCTGCGCCTTTTGATGGGGTCATTAAGCCCGTTCACATTCAGAGTTACTATTGAAAGATATGAGTTTAGTGTCATCATGATATCTATTTAGTCCTTGTTTTTGTGGATTGTTCCACTGGACTTCTTCTTTAAGGGGAATTTTAAGAGTCCCCCTTAAAATTTCTTGCAGAGCTGGTTTGGAGGTCACATATTCTTTCAGTTCCTGCCTGTCTTGGAAGCTCTTTATCTCTCCTTCCATTCTGAATGAGAGCCTTGCTGGATAAAGTATTCTTGGTTGCATGTTCTTCTCATTTAGGACCCTGAATATATCCTGCCAGCCCTTTCTGGCCTGCCAGGTCTCTGTGGAGAGGTCTGCTGTTACCCTAATACTCCTCCCCATAAAAGTCAGGGATTTCTTGTCTCTTGCTGCTTTAAGGATCTTCTCTTTATCTTTGGAATTTGCAAGCTTCACTATTAAATGTTGAGGTATTGAACGGTTTTTATTGATTTTAGGGGGGGGAATCTCTCTATTTCCTGGATCTGAATGCCTGATTCCCTTCCCAAATTAGGAAAGTTTTCAGCTAGGATTTGTTCAAATACATATTCTGTCCCTCTGGCCCTTTCGGCGCCCTCGGGAACCCCAGTTAAACGTAGGTTTTTCTTCCTCAGGCTGTCGTTTATTTCCCTTTATCTATCTTCATGGTCTTTTAATTGTTTGTCTCTTTTTTCCTCCGTTTCCCTCTTTGCCATCTATTTGTCTTCTATGTCACTCACTCATTCTTCCACCTAGTTAACCCTCGTCGTTAGGACTTCTAGTTTGGATTGCATTTCATTCAATTGATTTTTAATTTCTGCCTGATTGGATCTAAATTCAGCAGTCTCTTGAGTCCTTTATACTTTTTTCTAGAGCCACCAGTAGCTGTATAATAGTGCTTCTGAACTGGCTTTCTGACATTGAATTGTAATCCAGGTTTTGTAAGTCTGTGGGAGAGAGGACTGTTTCTGGTTCTTTCTTTTGAGGTGAGGTTTTCCTTCTAGTCATTTTGCTCAGTGCAGAGTGGCCAAAAACAAGTTGTATTGGGAAAAGGAGAAAAAGAGAGGAGAGAAAGAAGGAAAGAAAAGAGAAAAAGAAAAAAAGGAAGAAAAAAACGAAAAAAAAGAAGAAAAAGAGAAAGAAAAAGAAAGAAAGGGGAAAAATAGGGCTGGGGGAAGCAAACAGAAATCAAAAAGAAAAGAAAAAAGAAAAACAAACAAACAAACAAAAAAAAAAAAACACGGGGGAGTATCTTCTGATTCTGTATACTTTAAGTCTCTTGACTTCCCTGGAACTTGTCCGTCCAGCTGGTCTTCTGGGGGAGGGGCCTGTTGTGCTGATTTTCAGGTGTTAGCACTTGGGGGAGCTGCTCTGCCCCTGCCTGGTGCAGGGCTCAGCGGGGGTTGTTCACCCCATGAGGCCCCAGGAGGAACAACCGCAGTGGCGGGGCCAGCTCTGCAGCCTGGAGTCAGCTCCCACAGTAACCACAGAGCTCTCCGTCTGCAGGGCCTGGAGGCTCCGGGGCGGGGCCGCTGATCTGCTCAGCTCGGGGCAGGAGCGTCCTTGCTGTCCTGGGCCCTCCCGGCCTCTGCCTGTCCCGGGGGAGGCCGGATCCTGGGCTGTGTCCCGGCGCCCTGTGCTCCGGGGCCTGCGCTGTTGGATTCGCGCTCCCGCCCCGCAGCCCCCTCCGCGGAGCCGCCGCCCGAGCCCCTCCGAGCTGCTCCGGGCCCCGCCGTGCGCACTGCAGCCCTTAGGGAGCTCGGCGCACTCTCCCGGGGCGCAGGTGTCTGTTAGTGTCCCCGGGAGCCCGAGGGCATCCCCGCCCTCCTGGGTCCTGCTCCAACTCCCTGCGAGCCCCTTTCCGCCCGGGAAGGTTGGTGCAGCTCCTGCTTCTCCGGGACGGGGCTCTCCTGTCCTGGGGACACTCGCCCCGGCTCCTCGCGGGGCCCCTCCCCCTTGGAGGCCTTTTGTGTCTTTATTTCTTTTTCCCCGTCCTCCTACCTTGATAGAAGCGCGAACTCTTCTCACTGTAGCGTTCCAGCTGGTCTCTCTTTAAATCTCAGGCCGAATTCGTAGATTTTCAGGATGATTTGAAGGTTATCTAGGTGATTTGGTGGGGACAGGTGACTTGGGGATCCTACTCTTCAGCCATCTTGCCCCTCCCTCCTCCAACACAATTTGTTGAAAAGACTGTCTTTCTCCCACTGATTGTCTTGGTTTTGTCAAAAATCAAATGGCCATATGTATGGCAGTTTATCTCTGGGGTCTGTATTTTATTCTATTGATCTATATGTCTATCTGTAGGATAGTACCACATTGTTTTGATTACTGTGGCCTTGTATTAAGTTTTGAAATCAGGAAATGTGAGTCCTCCAGCTTAATTTTAGAATTTTTTTTTCAAGATAATTTTGGCTATTCAGGGTCCCTTTAGATTCCATATGAATTTTAGGATAACTTTTTTTTTTTTTCAGTAAAAATGCCATTGGCATTTTGATAAGGGTTACATTGAATCTGTAGATTGCTTTGAGTAGTAATGTCATCTTAACAGTATTAACTCTACCATTTCATGAACATGGAATGTCTTTCCATTTACTAAGTTTTCTTTAATGTCTTGTAGCACTTTTGATCATTTTCACTATACACATTTTTTGCCTGCTTGGTTAAACCTATTTTTAAGTATTTTTATTATTACTTTCTTTTACACATTTTTTAAAATTTAAATTAAATTTGCCAACATATAACACTCAATGTTCATCCCATCAAGTGCCCTCCTCAGTGCACATCACCCAGCTACCCCATCCCCTCTCCCCTTCCTCAACCCTTTGTTTGTTGCCCAGAGTTAGGAGTCTTTTGTGGTTTTATTATTTATAATATAACTATATTGCAATTAAATTTTTTTCCTTTTCAAATTGTTCATTGCAAGTAAATAGAAATAAAACTAACTTTTATGTATTGATTTGTACTCTGCAATTTTGCTGAATTTATTTATTAGCCTTAATGATTTATTGTGGATTCTTCAGCTTTTCTATACATAAGATCATGTCATTGGTGAATAGAAATAACTTTACTTCTTCCTTTCCATTTTAGATGCCTTTTCCCCCTCTTTCTTGCCTAACTGCTCTGGCTAGGACTTCCAACACTGTACTGAATAGACGTGATGAAAGTGGGCATCCTTGTTTTATTCCTGATCTTAGAGGAAAAGCTTTCAGTTTTTCACCATTGAGTATATTAGCTATGGCTTTTTCACACATGACTTTTATCATGTTGAGGAAATTCTCTTTTATTTCTAGTTTGTTGGGTATTTTTATCATGAAAGGGCTTTGAATTTTGCCAATGCTTTCTCTGCATCAATTGAGATAATCATGCAGTTTTTTCCCCTTCATTCTATTAATGTTGTATATTGCATTGAACAATTTTCATTTGTTGAACCATTCTTGTATTCCAAAAATAAATCCTAGTAGGTAAAGCTATATAATCCTTTTGATAGGCTTTTGAATTCAGTTTGCTAGTTAGTTTACTTGTTGAATTCAGCTTACTAATCCTTTGCTGAGGATTTTTGCATCTGTATTCATAAGGAATATTTGTCTGCAGTTTTCTTCTAGTGTTTTGTCTGGCTTTAGTGAGTTAAGAAGTATTCTCTCTTCTGCAGTTTTTGGAAGAGATTGAGAAAGACTGATGCCAATTCTTATTCACATGTTTGGTGAGTTCACTAGTGAAGCCATCCAATCTTGGGCTTTACTTTGTTGGGTAGTTTCTGACTACGGTTTCAATCTCCTTACTAATTTTAGGCATATTCAGTTTTTCTGTTTCTTCTTGAGTCAGTTTTGGTAGATATGTGTTCCTAAGAATTTATCCATATCGTCTACTTTATCTAGATGTACAACAGTTGACCAAAAAAAGAAAGAAAAAACCCACAACTCAAAATGGATCATAGATTTACATGTAAAAATTAAAACTATAAGGCTTTTCCCTCGGTGCCCATCGAAAGATGAATGGATAAAGAAGATGTGGTTTATGTATACAATGGAATATTACTCAGCCATTAGAAACAACAAATACCCACCATTTGCTTCAACGTGGATGGAACTGGAGGGTATTATGCTGAGTGAAGTAAGTCAATCGGAGAAGGACAAACAGTGTATGTTCTCACTCATTTGGGGAATATGAATAATAGTGAAGGGGAATATAAGGGAAGGGAGAAGAAATGTGTGGGAGATATCAGAAAGGGACACAGAACATAAAGACTCCTAACTCTGGGAAACGAACTAGGGGTGGTGGAAGGGGAGGAGGGCGGGGGGTGGGGGTGAATGGGTGACGGGCACGGAGGGGGACACTTGACGGGATGAGCACTGGGTGTTATTCTGTATGTAGGTAAATTGAACACCAATAAAAATTAATTTATAAAAAAAAAAAAAAAACTATAAGGCTTTTAGGATGGATGTTATTCTGTATGTTGGTAAATTGAACACCAATAAAAAAAAATAAAAAAATAAAAAGACTTTTAGGAGAAAACATAACTGAAAATCTTTTGGAACCAGGGTTTGATGATGAGTTCTTAGACATGATTCCAAAGGCATTACCTGTTAGAAGGAAAAATCAATAAATTGAACTTTATCAAAATTTTAATTTTTTTGCTCATGAAAGAGGATGAAAAACTAAGCTCCAAACTAAGAGAAAATATTTGCAAATCACATATCTGACAAAGAACTCCTATCTAGAATATATAAAGAATTTTCAGAGGTGCCTGGCTGGCTCAGTTAGTAGAGCATGTGACTCTTGTTCTTGGGGTTATGAGTTTGAGTCCCACACTGGGTATAGAAATTACTTTAAAAATCGTTTTAAAAATTTAAAACTTAAAAAAAAAAAAGAATTTTCAGGATGCCTCGCTGGCTCAGTTCATAGAGCATGCAACTCTTGATCTCATGAATTTGAGCCCCACATTGGGGATAGAGTTTAGAGTTTACTTAATACAAAAAAAAAAAATTTAAGAATTTTCAAATTTCAACATCAAGGCAATAAATATTCTAACAGGAAAAGAGGCCAAAAAAATGAAGAAATACTTCAGCAAAAAAGATATATGGATGATAAATAAGCACATGAAAAAATGTTCAAAGCACCTGCCCTTTGGGAAATGCAAATTAAGACCATGATGCAATATCACTATACACCTATCAGAATATCTAAAATATAAAATTGTGACAGAGACATCTGGGTGGTTCAGTCAGTTGAGTGTGTGACTCTTGGTTTCAGCTCAGATCATGATCTCAGGGTCGTGGGATCGAGCCTGGCTTTGGGAGCTCAGAGCTTAGCAAGGAGTCTGCCTGAGATTCTCTCTCTTCCTCTCCCTCCACCCCTACATAGCCCCACTCTTGCATGCTCACTTTCTCTCTCTCTCTCAAATAAATAAATAAATAAATAAATAAATCTTTTAAAAATATATAAAATTGTGACAATACCAAATGCAGGTAAAAATTCTGAAAAACACACATTGTTGAGTGTGAGATTGTAAAATGGTACAACTGCTCTGGAAAATAGTTTGGCAGTTTCTTAGAAAACTGAACACTCAACTGCCATATGACCCAGCAGTTACAACCCTGGGCAATTGCATTTGTCCCAGAATAATGAAAATTTAGGTCCACCCTAAAACCTGTATATAGATGTTCATAGCACCTTTACTTAAAACAGCCTAAAATTAGAAATCACTTGGATATCTGTCAGTGGGTTGAATGGTTGAACAAACTTGTACATCCATTACATGGGATACTAGTAAGCAATAAAATGAATGGAGGTATAGATCTCAAGGGCATTTGGCTAAGTGAAAAAGCCATCCTCCAAAGCTTACGTACTGGTTGCTGTAGTGGTTACACAAATCTACACAGATGATAAAGTGATGTAGAATCATATATACACATTATACCAAGGTTATTTTCCTGGGTGTGATATTATACTAGAATTCCATAGCCAAAACCACTGGGTAAAGGGTACACAGGACCTCTGCATTACAGTTACAATTCTCTGTGATCTATAGTTATTTCAAAATTTTAAAACAAGTTTTTTAAAAGAGTTATTTATTTATTTTAGAGATGGGGAGAAGAGCAGAAAGAGGAAGAGAGAATCTCAGGCAGACTCTGCACTGAGCACAGAGCACCACGAAGGGTTCGATCTCAAAAACTCTATGATCATGACTTAAGTGGAAAACCATGAGTTGGTCACTTAACCAACCGTGCCCTAAAATGTTGTTTTAATGCCCTAGAGGAAAAGGTATGCCACTAAGACAACCTCTGATGGATTATAGTTTGCTTTAGATGTGTTTTGCAGCTACAATTTTTATGAAGACTAAGTCCTCATCTCTTATATAGTATAGTATTTACAGATGGAATTATGTCATATCTGGGACCTGGGGGAAGGGGATACATAAAGATGGTGAAACAAAATTGCCCACATGTTGAGAATGGCTGAAGCTGGTTAATGGGTGTACAAGATTCATTACATTGTCATCTCTTCCTTTGTACATATTTAGAACTTTCCATAATAACACGGTTAAAAAACATAAATGAAATAAAAATAATGATGGTTCCCTGGGACTCTTGACTGTGTGGACCAGGGGCAGGGCTCTTAGCTTCTGCCCCTAAGCTGGGCTCAGATCATTGCTGCCAAAGAGCTTTCCAGTCAGTTCCAGGGACAGAGTGCTGCTCTCAAGTCTGTGTCCATATTCAGCCACATGCCTGAAGCTTTGCCTGGCATTGGCTCTGCTGGGCCTCACAGGCTCTGCCTTCCATGACTTGCCATCATCATCCAGCCAGGCCTCCCTGCATTCACTTTTTCATCTCTCCATTTTTTATTCATCAGTTCAATCATCCCTGTGTCCACCATTCTCTCATCTATGTCTTTACTCATTCATTTCTTTAACACTTAACTAAAGTCTATATAAAGCATGGTTGCTGCCTTTGGGGGAGACAGTCAGACAACCCAATGTATAAGGGACCACAGTAAATGCCATGACCATTGTCCGTACAGAGCACGTTGGGAGTGAGACAGAAGTGGATGTCAGTCCTTGCAGTGATGGTGTCAGATAAGACTTGCACAGAGGTTGTAATGTTTGAGATGAGTCTTCAAAGTTATTTTCACCTATGTTAGGGTCACCTGGGTAATCTAGGATAATCCCCCTATTTGAGATCAGCTGATTTGCATACTTATTCCATCTGCAATCTTAGTTCCTCTTTGTCATGTAAAATAACATATTTGTGGGTTTCGAGGATTAGGACTTTGTTGTCTTTTGGAGGCCATTACTCTGCCTCCCACAAGAATAGAGTCCAGACCTTGATTTTAAGCCAGAGCAGACATTGTGGACATTTAGGAAAGGACTGTCTATCCCATAACTGGTGCTGAGAAAATTACTTATCCTTACAGAAAAAATGAAATTGGATTCTAAAAGTTATGGATCCCATTCTCCAGTATGTTCTCATTACCAAGCAATTTCTCAGATATCAGCAACATGTCCTACAATTCAGTGCAATCCTCATGCTCTCCACCTGGAGATAGCATCAGATCCCACAGGTCAAGGGCTCAGTCCTACAAGAGTACCCTTGTTCTTCTACTTCAAACACTAGTCACAAGCCCAAGGTACTTCTGGTCAACCGGCTATAGATTGGAGGTTCCAACAAACTCCTGCCTTGGGTTCAATCAACTTGCTAGAGTGGGTCTCAGAACTCAGAGAAACATTCTACTGACTAGATTACCGATTTATTATAAAAGGATATAACTCAGGAACAACCAGATGGAAGAGATGCACAGGCAAGGTATGCAGGAAGGACCACAGAGCTTCCATACCCTGTCCTGGCTCACCATGCTCCCCAAATCTCCACGTGTTCACCAGCCCAAAAGCTCTCTAAACACTGTCCTTTGGGTTTTTACGGAGGCTTCATTATGTAGGCCTGACTAAATCATTGGCCACTGGCTATTAAGCCAGCCCCTGTCCCCTCCCTAGAAGTGGGTTGGGGCAGCCCTATCCCTGGGTTACCTAGGGGCTTCCCAAAAGTCATCATTAACATAACAAAAGAAACTTTTTATCACTCTTATCACAGGACGTTCCAAGGGCTTTATGAGCTCTGTGCCAGGAAAGGGTCAAAGACAAAATATATATTTCTTATAAATCACAGTAGCACAGATTTTTATCTACACAATACACAAATATCATTCCCAAGTGCTATAAAAATTTAATGTCAAAAGAAAAGCTATAAAACATTTAAGGATAACATAGGAGAGTAACTTTGCAACTGGAGGTAGGGATGTCCTAAAGGCAAAAAATATAAACCATACAGGACAAGATTGATAAATTTGTCTAATGAAAATTAAGAACTTCTGTTCATTGAAAGCACCTTAAAGAGATGGGACAGGCCACAAAGTAGGAGATGATACTTGTGATAAAGTGGGTGACAAAGATTTAGTATGCAGAATGGGGGCAGTGTATATATATATATATATATATATATATACACACACACATACATAGAAATGTATTTTTTTACATTATTGATTACATTAAAGGCCAACAGCTCAATAGACACAGATTTTCCACATTAAAGGAAATACCAATGGCCCATAAAGATAGACAAGGTGTTCACTTCATTAGTGATCATTAGTCATCAGAGAAATGTAAATTCAAACAACAGTAAGATTCCATTCCATATCCATCAGCTTGTCAACAATGTCTGAGGATGCCAATCTTTAGAGCTAGCTAGGATGTGGTGTAGTGGGAACATTCATACATACTGTTAGAAGTTTTTCTTAAAATTTATTTATTTTAGAGAGAGAGCAGGGGACAAGGGCAGGAGGAGAGGAAAAAGAGTCTTAAGCAGACCACGCAGATTGCAGAGCCTAAGTGGGGCTCCATCCCATGACCCTGAGATCAGGACCTGAGCTGAACCGAAGAGTCAGATGCTTAGCCAACTGAGCCACCCAGGCGCCCCACTGTTGGAAGTCTTACATGGTAGAATAGCTTTGGAAAACAATTTGGCACACCTAGGGCCCAGGGAACCTCAGTCCTACACCCCAGAGCATGAATTCACACCGAACGGGGCAAAAATCTAAGGTGTGACAATGGTTTGTGGCCTTCCAAAAGCCATGGAAAATAACAAATATACAGTATATTCGTGGTATTAATATTTCATGGGAACAATTAGGAAAACAATGTATGAAAGGCTTTTTAGAGGGTAATAATGGAAAAGAGGTTGAGAAACACTGTCTAAGGGGAAACTCTGGAACATGTACCTAAGAGGTATGTGGGTATGTTTGCAATACCATTATTCATACCAGTAGCAAGACAGAAAAGCACCCACTGCTCTCCAGCAGTGAAATGGATGTGTAAAATTTGACATATTCATAAAATGCAAGTCTGTCCATCAGTGAGAATGAATCATTCACAACTATATAAGCAGTTGAGTAAAAAAAAAAAAAAAAAAGTAAAAAAGCAAAAAATCCAGCCAAAGCAGAAAACCTACTAGATGGTCCCATTAATGTAAGGTCAAACTATGCAAGATTCAACAGAAATAAATACTAAAACACAGCATGGGTGTGATTTATAAAAATATTGGATAGCTCTAAAAGAAAGAGAGGGGAATACAGTTGGAGTAGGTCATGCAGGTGGTTGAATTCTAAGATTCGGGTATTTTTCTTTAGCAGAGTAAGTACTATGGGAGTTCATTTTATTAATTTCCAAACTATGCTTCAATGTACACACTATATATTTCTTTGGATACATATATATTTCACAATAAATGGTTAGCATTATTCTTATAGGCCTTCTACTATACCTGGCACATTGGTAGATGGTTTTGAATTGAATTCAGCGGGAGGGGACTCTTGAGTGTCATACTCTTACAGATATTTCTGTTTCCTTGTTTAGGGAGATAGTGGAGATTGAAATGGTAGGTGATTACCAGTGATGGGGCAAAAGTCGGCCTGTGCATTCTTTCAACCAGATCATGATTTGCAGTAAAAATGGTTTGAGAAACTAGTTCCCAGGTCTTCTCCCTCCTCTCAAAGTAGTAGCATTTATCCTGAAAAGGTTCATCTCCTTCTCTACCTGTTCCCCTTCCTCAGCTCCTCTTTGCCAGCTGGTATCTCTCCTTCCAGCTATCCCTGATGGAGTTCTGGACACAGCCATCCGTGCTGATGAGGCGGGGAGTGAGGAGGACCTGTATGAAGACATGCACAGCTCCAGTCACCACTACAGCCACCCCGGAGGGGGTGGTGAGCAGCTGGCCATCAATGAGGTAGGGTCAGGGCTGCATGGGTGAAGGGACGGGGCTGGAACAGATGGTCTGGATGTCACGGTGAATCCAGCATGCTCACACAGGCTGTCCACAGTCTCTGTATTCCAAGCAGATGGCAGTGGCTCCCACATGCACACAACACAGTTTCAGCCTATGGTTCTCACTTACCCAAATACAGGACCTGCCTCTCTGCCCTCCTGAGCCTACAGAGAACCCAGAAGGGCAGGCATGACCCAAGACCTATGATGAAAGAATGCTGGTCTGTCCTACCCTATGACAGCCCCTAAGCCATCCTGGATGAAGCAAACTCTTCTTGGTAGAGTGGAGGTCACAGCTTAGCCCACCATCCCTCCAAGTAGTTGTCTGGGCAGGATGGGAAGCAAGGGAAGTGAAAATTAATTTTTCTTTGACTCCAAGAGCTCAAAAACCATTGTGGTTGCTATGACAACTGTGTGCAAGTTTGTTTGTTTGTTTGCTGGTCCTATCTAAACAGAAGAAATTAGTGACAAACTTCATCTAGGCAAGACTGGTTCCTTTTGCATTCTCCAAGCACAGAGAAATTTTAAGACCTTCACTCCTCTCTTTTTCTCACTTGTGCTCCTATTTTCTTGTCCTCTTCTCTCTTACTTAATTCAGTGGTGGGGCAGGGCAAGCCACTAAACATAATGTGGTCAATAACCCACATCCATAATACCACATTCTCTTCCTGGTCATGAGTTACCGTGTATTTCTGCCTCATCAAAACCTGGATCTGACCCCCAGGATCTTGCAGCACCTCAGGAGGGATGGATTTACAGACAGTCTGAATCAGTGAAGGGCAGGTGGGCTTCTCAGAAACCCTTGAGGAGTGTGCTATCCTCGTTACCTACTCAACAGATGGGTACAAACTGTAAATGGTGGATGAACTCTTCTCCGAGGTCTGCGTCTGAATAATGACTTAAAACAGTCATTAAAAAATGCTTTATTCAGCATCCATGATGTGTTAAGTAACACATATCCAAGGAGGTTGACTTTTCTAATACATAAGTATCTAATAGTAGACAATTGTATTCCAATACAATAGTACTCTTCGGTGACTATTTTGAATGAAAGATGTTCTAAAATGATGTTATTTAAGCCGAATGCACACATAATGGTTTTTTTTTTCTTTCCTTGAAGTATTGGGCTGCCCTCCTCAGTGTTGGGCCCCAGCCCTGGTGGTAGGCAGCATGGTGTAGGGGTAGAATCTGAGCCCTGGGGCCTCCCAGACCTGAATGGGAGTTCCTCCCTCCCCAGGACCATGTGTGGAGCTCTGAGCAGGTAAACCCTCTGAACACTGGTTTACTTAACTGTAAAATAGGACAGCCATCAGGTTACCTGAGAACTGACTGAATTATGTGAATAACCCGGCATGTGGTGGGTTCCCAGTAAATTTCCAGCAATGACAATGATAACAAAGGGAATATTCACACACAGCTTTCGGGACGATGAAGAGCTTTGGTGTTACCTGATTGGCCATCGGTGCTATGTGGCTAGAGTTCTGGTGTCTGTTTTTCTTAGCTGCGTGTCTCTTACCTGATGGTGAAATTCTGGTCTGTCACATTTTGCTGCTGGTGAGGAGGTGCCTTCTGAGGCCCTTGACAAGGTTTTCATCCTATGCTTTGAGTGAGGGAAGCCCAGGGCCAGAACTCTAAAAGAACAAAAAGGCTCTGGCAAACAGCACCTTTCTGAGGGCAATGAAGGCAATTTAGATTATGAATGGGATAGCACCTATTTGGGCTACTTAGAATTTGTTTCCTATTTGGTTCTAAGGCCTCTCTTGGTATTTGAGGTTCCTGCGTAGACCAGGTGGTAATGTTGTTGCTTATGTTTAGAGCACTCAGTGCATCCCAGCGTACTGGTCTCTCCTGGACGTGCCTCAGTGGGGAAGGATGTGTCACATCACAAGCAGGGCAGCCACGTCAGACTGAGGAGCCCCTTTCCGGGGACACAGTGAGCAAATGCAGGTTGGAGACTGGGCTCCTGACTGACTTGGTCAGTGGCCACCAGGCTGTTCTTCTTCATGAGACACACCAGCACTTCGAGGTCCTCATTCAGGCCAGTACAGCATAAAGGACAAGGCCTGGTTTGGAGGCTGCCAGCCCCACATCTTCCCCCCAACCTGCCACTAGCTAGATACCCTCCCTCAGGGCCTCAGTTTCCTCTTGTGGGGTGGATGTGGCACCTGAGTCCCACCAGCAGCTGCAGGAGGGTCACTGTGCCCAGGTGTATAAGATACTCAGGAAAGGCAGCACCTGTTATGATTTGTTGGCAGCATTAAATAGATCCACTTTATCAGAAACTGAAGAGACATAAAAGGCGATTCTCCAATAACACACTAGTCCCCTTGGCCTCCTAGAGCTGCGAAGTCCCACTGCACATCCCCTGAACCCTCCGACACTCACCACTGCTTCCCATATATGGCAAGAAGACTTGCTAGGGTCAATGTGAGTCTCATACTTAGAGATTATAGAAGCAACACATGTCAAAGAGAAGTCCATACTAAAGAATATTTATTTGCTTTAATATCACATATTCCCTTGTACTTTTAGATACATGTGAATATCATATTCTAAACTGTGACACTCTCTTGTTTGTATTGACTTCAGAAGGAGAGACCACATCTCAATTTCCAAGCAGAAGGGAGCTCCTCTGGCCCAAAGAGCAGTAGATGCAGGGGAGAACAGTGGCACACTCTGGTATTCTGGGTACAGAAGAAAGGAGTACATGTGCCCACAAACACATGCACATGAAGATCATGAGTGTGATGTGCGTTCGTGTGTGTTGTATGTATGTGATGTATCTCCTGAGTATCTCATGAGGGTCAGGCCCTGGGATTTAGGACTGTGGTGGTAGGGAGCAGGCCACTCATGGATGTGCCCTGACAGAAGCAAGAGGGACACAGTATCATGTTCATTCTGTATTCCCTGCATCTCACTCCTGCCTTGCACCTCACAGTAGTCCAGACCCTGTTACGTGAGTTAACTTCAGTGCCTAGAAGTGTCCCATCTTGTTCAGCATTGTCCCACTCAGTGCCTTGCCCAGATGCCCATGACCCAGGCCTGGGCCATTCTGCCTGGTTCCTCACCCTCTTCCCAGCCTCTCCTTTCCTCTCAGAACTCTGAGCATGCCCTGCTGGGCTGGGTTGTGCTCCCTGCAGTCAGGCCTGAGGGTATCCTTAGCCCAAGCATATTTTCTGGAGTTGTAGGCGGAAAGGAGGCGGTGTCTTTGGAAGATGTTATTCTCTTTTCGTCTCCACCCAGCTAGCCCCTGCTCTCTGCCCAGTTATGAGTTGGGACCAGAGGAGGGGAGGACATGGCTCCTGGCTCAGAAGTCTGGGGTCTTCTGATGCCCTTTCCATTGTGCTGTGGATGGCAGTGTCTCCCAGATGGGCCAGGTCACAGCTGCATTACAGGAAGGCACATGTGTGGAGCTGGTCTTGCTCTCAATTCTGCCCACTGCCTGCATGACTCTGAGGGCCTTGTCATGTTCAGGTCTACTCCAAACACTGTTCTGATGTCCCTGGTCCAGGAGGGCAAGCTGGGGACTGGGGACCATTCCTGGATCCTCTTACTGAGAAGATATGAAATTTGAACTAGAGGGCAAATAGACACAAATCTTGTCCTCCACCCTGGAGCTCAAAGCATAAAAGGAGCTCTACCAATAATTAGGCCAGCAGAGCAGGTGGGAAGTGAGACTGTCCTGGCCCACTAGGCCATAGGGTCACCCGAGGATAGAAGGATAGAAGACAGTCTTGCCATCCTCAAGCTCCCAGGAATTCTCTGTGGAACACTAAAAAGACATTGCAGGACACCAGACCAGCTCGTGCCCACCATCCATGAAGCTAGTCTGACATTCTCTCCAGGTATTTCTGTCTTCCCCAGGACCTGTGACCCTGGGTATCCATCCCAAGGCCTGACCTGGCTCTTATAGCCCTTCCTGCACCAGCTCAAGAGAAGAGCCTGATACCAGCCAGTGCTCCAAATCCCTCTTGCATGCCCTGTTGTTGGTCAACAACTGTATTTGACTCTCCATAAGGTGGGGTAGCATCGGCTTGCAGACTCCCACGGCCAGGACTGCAAGTTGTCCAGTGGCCAGTATACCCAGAGCAGCTTCCTTTTCCCTCTCCAAGACACAGTCCCCCATAGCCCAGGGACACTTATGTCCCTGCTCCATCTCCCTGCTAGTCCTGCTACCTTGGCAGCCTGGGTGGGCCACTTCCTGCAGCCACCTCCACTTACTCTCCCCTCCCTGGCACGGAATTATCAAGCTTGAATCCCTCAAGGGCCTAAGGCTTTGCTTTCAAGTCATGAAACACGTATAAAAAGGATGTGTTCCCTGCTATATACCCATTTCATCAGGAGTTAGAGTCTGAGTGCCCCAGGTAGGGCAGAGGGCACCTCTGAGTTCTTGATCCCAGTCCAGGTTCAGATGTTCTTCTGCCCCAGGTTGGTCAGCTATAGGGGAGACACAGAGGCCTTATCCCAGAACTGGGCCTTGGATGAAGCCTTAAACATGCCCCAGGAGGCCAGTACAGCAGCAGATAGAGTGCTACAGACTCACGGTGCTCAGCACTGCACTGGCCAATGGAAGTTCCCCAGAACTTCCTTCTGTCCCTTCCTCCTTGTTATCTAATGGCTTTGAAACCAAAGGGCACAATAAAACATCTGGCCCCAAGTCAAGGCTTCCAAGCCACACCCTATCGGAGTGCATGCCACACAGCCTTACCAGAGGAGCCCTGGTATTTGGGGTGGCAAGGAGCCTTGGATGCCTTCTCTTCCCCCACCATTCCCCTGAGAGCTCAAGGGAGCAAATCTTGAGCCTAGTTTCCTGAAAAACTGAAGAGATGGAACAGAGAGAAAAGTTTCCTCTCACAACCAGACAGATGGGACCAGGCTGAACCTTCAGATCTGAGGAAGGCAGCCAGGCTGTCTGGGTATAATCCTGACCCTCCCCTGGCACACACACAGGTACCCACATACACAAATACATCCCAGCATTTGCTTGGCATGTTCAGTGGGAGGGTGGTGCCCACAGGTGCACTCATCTATACTCACTTACAGGCATGTTACTGACCCACACATGGAAACCTGAACATACAGAAACAAAGTCACCCACATGTGAGCACCCATCTCTGCACATATTCCATGATTTCTGCCTAAGGAGACACAGTGTTGAACATGGAACCTAGAAATCTCTACTCACTTCTTACCTGCTTTTAAATCTCCTCGGCTCCCTCCACTGCAGCCTTCTGATCCATCAGAGGGGCAAGGTGACTGTGACAGAGCTCACTGTTGAGACACCTGCACATGAGCTTTGAGCCCTACAGCATTAAGTTTGCAGCCACTGTCAGAGAGACAGTGGAAACTCCTGCGTAGCTGACATAGGGTTTTTTAATTTTTTAAAAAGATTTTATTTATTTATTTGAGAAAGAGAGAGAGAGCATAAATGTGGGAAAGAGCAGAAAGAGGAAGAGAAGCAGACTCCTCACTGAGCAGGGAGCTCTACTTGGGACTTGTTCTGAAGACCCCGGGATCATGACTTGAGCCAAACACAGACACTTAACCGACTGAGCCACCCAGGTGCCCCTGCCATAGGGTTTTTTGTTTTTGTTGTTCTTGTTTTTGTTTTTAAAGCTGCTTGGGGAACACCTGGGTGGTGGTTGAGCATCTGCCTTGGGCTCAGGGTGTGATGCCGGGTCCCAGGATCGAGTTCCACATTGGGCTCCCTGCATGGAGCCTGCTTCTCCCTCTGCCTGTGTCTCTGCTTCTCTGTCTCTCTGTGTCTCTCATTAATAAATAAAATTAAAAAAAAAAAGCTGCTTGAACCACATGCAAAAGAATGAAACTGGGCCCTTACCTCACAACATACACAAAAATCTACTCAAAATGGGTTAAAGACTTAAACCAAAAACCTGAAACCATAGAACTACTAGAATAAAACAGAGAAAGGCTTCTTTTTTTAAAATATTTTTATTATTTTTATTTTTTTATTTTTATTTTTTTCAGGGAAAGGCTTCTTAACACTGGTCTGGGCAATAGTTTTTTGGGTATGATACCAAAAGCATAGGTAATGAAAGTAAAAATAGGTAAGTGAGACTACACCAAACTATAAACTTCTGTACAGTGAAGGAAACTGTCAACAGAGTGAAAGGGCAATCTGTGGAATAGGATAATATATTTGCAAACCATATATCTGACAAAGGATTGATATCCAAAATATATTAGTAACTCATACAACTCAATAACAAAAAAACCCAGATAACTCATTTTAAATGGACAAAGGACCTGAATAGACATTTCTCAAAAGAAGATATACAAGTGGCCAACAGATATATGGACAGATGTTCAACATCATTAATCATCAGGGAAATGTAAATCAAAACTACAATGAGGTATCACATCTCTTACAATGCCTATTATTAAAAAGACAGAAGATAAGTGTAGGTGACAATGTGGAGAAAAGGGAACCTTTAGAAACTGTTAGTGGGAATGTAGATTGGAAAACATAATGGAAATTCCTCAAATAATTTAAAAAGAATAATTTGATCCAGATGCTCCAAAAGAAATGAGATCAGGATCTCAAAAAGATGTCTGCATTCCCATCTTCATTGCAGTATTATTCACAGTAGCAAAGACATTGAAGTGACCTAAGTGCCCTTTGATGGATGACTGGACAAGGAAAATGTGATGTATATACCATGGACTATTATTCAGCCTTAAAAAAGGAAAGTCCACTATTTGTGACATCATGGATCAACCTGGAGGTTATTATGCTAAGTGAAATAAGCCAGACATAGAAAGATGAAAAATGCATGATCTTACTTATAAATGTGTAATCTAAAAGTCAAACTCACAGAAGCAGAGAGAAGGATGGTTGCCTGGAGCTGGGGGAGGGAAAAATGGGAATATGTCAGACAAAAGGATACAAGGTGTCTGTTTTGCAAGATGAATAGGTTCTGGAGATTTAATGTGCAGCATGGTGACAACAGTTATCAATACATTGTTGTGCACTTGAAATGTGTCAAGAGGATAGATCTTAAGCAGTGTCACCACACACAGACACACAACTGGTAACTGTGTGAGGGGAGAGAGATTAATTAATTAGCCTATTGTGGTGATTATTTCACGATGTATACCTATTTCAAAATATCAAGTTGCACACCTTAAATATACACGATTTCTATTTGTCCATCATACCTCAACAAATTTGGGAGGAGGCAGGGATAAGCCAGCTGCTTTGCCAAAGGAACAAAATGTTGCTGTGATGGAGAGGTCCTGAGTGAGGACCTTCTCGGAGCACCTCCATGTGGATGACCTACGTGTGTCCTGAGCCCAAGTCCTGACTCCAGATCCCTGTATCCCTGTGCGACCTGATCTTTCAGCGCTGGGCTTAGTCCTGCGCAGATCCCCTGTCCCCCCGCGGCTCCGCGACCCCCGCCCCCGCCCCGAGCATCACCGCGGCCCCCTGCGCGCGGCGGCCTGGGCAGAACCGCCGGGTGCGCGTCGAGGTCCCCCCAACCGCCCACCACCCAGAGGCGCCCAGAGGCGCCCAGGGCCGCGCGGACTCCCGGGCCTCCCTCCTCCCTCCTCCCCGGCTACTCCTCCCCGGCTACCCCGCCCACGCGGCGGGCTCGGTTGCCAGGGCTGCGGGGGCTGGCGACGCCGCGCGCACGTTGCGGCCGAGCCGAGAAGCCCCGGGCCGGGCGAGCGCAGCGGCTCCGCCCCCCCCCCCCCCCCCCCCCCCCCCCGGTCCCGGCCGCCCGGCTCCCGCCCTGTCGCCGCGGGATCTCCGGGCCGCGCGGAGCCGGGAGGCCGGGCGCCATGGCCAGGGTCCCGCAGTCCCGGCGACGCCCCGCGGCCCCCGGGAGCGCCCTGCGCGCCTTGCTGCGCTGCAACCTGCCCCCCGGCGCCCAGCGCGCGGTGGTCTTCGCCGTGCTGGCGCTCCTGGTCCTCATCAACGTCGTGCTGACCTTCCTGCTGGCCTTCCGCTGACCGCCGGCCGGGGCGCCGCGGGGAACCGCGCAGTGGTGAGTGGCGCGGGCGCTGCGCTCCTCGGCCGCCGCGCATCATCCCCTCCGGCCTCCTCGGCCTCGGCCTCCCAGGGGCCGCTCCCCTGAGGCCCGCACCAGACCCACCCTGGGACGCCTCCCCCACCGGCCCCGGGGACTGAGGCCAGGCCTGCGGGGGACTCAGGGCATGGTGACACGGGTGCCGCAGGCCTTTCCACCTGCCCTTGGTGCCATGTGCGGTGTGTGTAGGGCTAAATGGTGCATCTCCGTGCACCTGAGGCAGCAGAGGCTGTTGTGGCCACGGCTGTGCGCTTGTCTGGAAACTGTACATGTGACTGTGTGGGAGAGGGACGGGGTGGAAAATGTCTGGGAAGATGAGTCGGCTCCTCTTTACATGTCATCTGCAGCTGCTTTCCCCATTTTCAGTCTTAGGTGTCTCCATCAGCCTGCCCCCACTACAGGCAGAGCCCCTTCTGCACCCCTCCAAGGTAGGCATGCTGGATATCCCATCCCCTCCTGTACAGGGACCCAAAGGAGCTGAGCCTCATTCCTTCCCAGACTGTCTGACTGGAATCCTCCACCAGCATGCGTGAGAGAGAGGAGGAGGTGGGGCAGGGTGGGCAAGGTGGTGGGTAGTCATCAGGGGGACCTTGAGGCCAAGCCTGGCTTCCTGAACCTGTCACATTCTCTAGGGTACAGCAGTGGATCCTGCCCCCTGCCTCCTGCCCCCCACCCCAGAGCAGTTCCTTGCCTGCCTGCACCTAAACATCCCCTGTCTCACAGCCAGCTTGTGCTTTCTGCTGCCCGGCCAAAAAAGAGCATGCAAATCCTGCCCCTCAGCCTGCTGGACTTGAATCTGGGCTTCCATGCAGCTGCACATCAGACAAGGAGCATCAGAGTTTCTGCCCAGAAACTCGTCCAGTGAGGGCCCTGGTGGCCTCTGGCCTGTCCTGGAGGTAGAATGCATCTCTGACCTCTTGGAGCTATATTTTGTCTTGGTGACATCACAGAAATGATTCATGTCACTGCTCTAACTTGACGGAGTGCTCCCATTTGTGGAGCTATCAAGGAGCTGTGTGGCCCAGGGAGAGCACATTGTCACTGTTCATCAGTCGGAACCAAAGCACAGGGAGTTACTCACAGCTGTGTCTCTGTCACGTACCTCCTGTGCACAGCAAGGTACTGGAACAAGGAAGTGACAAAGGTGACTGCCCCCACCACCAATAAGGGCTTCTGGATGGATGACTGGACAAGGCAGATGTGAGGGCTTGTCCATAAAGGTGCCCAGAACTTCGGTCTCTCTAGGGAGCCCTACCTCTTTGTCTCATACCTAGAGTCCTTCCTCTGCAGCTGTATAGGAAACCACCTGAGCAGGATCTGTACCTCTCTGCAAGGGCTGGCAGAGAAAGCAGCAGGAGGAGGCACTGGGCCACACAAGAGGGCTCATCTGAGAGAACCTGGGGTTAGGAGGAGACACCTGACCTGGTTAATATTAGTAGGGCCCAAGCTGGGATGGGAAATGGTGGGAAGCTGGGCTGCATGGGCTATGTCTGCATTACATCCTCCCTGCCTGAGCTCTGGCAGTGAGGGGCAGCCTCCATGATGTCCTGGACACCTGCCTGTGCAGCTGGTGTGAACTTAGGACGGACAGCGTTCGCCTGCAGTATGGCAGACTGTTCTTGAGAGATCAAAGTGTAGCGTGCCATTAGTGAGTGTATAAATGTGTGTTGGCAGGTGCATGTGTGTGTGCAGGATGAGGGGGTCTCAGAATACCTACCTCTCAAGGATCAAAGCTACCCAAGTAGCCTATAGTCACACATTCCCTCCGTTGTGATGACACACTTGCCTGAGGTCACACACACCCTCTGTCCTTATGCTCACACTCACACATGGTCACACATACCTTCTGTTATGATGCACCTGCTTACCTGGGATCACTGTCCCTGAAAGAGGACATTCATCTGCATCCCATATTCTCACAGGCCCACCCACACCACCCTCGAGTACTCTGTTTCTTCCTTGTCTTCAGGCAAGATCCTTGGAGGCTAGTGGTGGTGGCCTGCTTGTGTGGAGAGTGCCAGCTATGGGCTGCCTAGTCTAGTGCCTGCTCCCTAGGTACAGCAGGCACTGTCATGTGGCCTCGCTGAGTCCTCTTGTCTCATCTTGTTCATATTGCAGCCAGGAGGTCTTGATCCGGGGGGCTGGGCCTTCCTGCAGGAGAGGCCATGCCTGTAGTAGATCTTTTTAGCAGGGGTGAGTGCCATGGTCCCTTGAAGAGGCATGCAGTCCCCCAGAAATAACCCAGTGCTTGGTGCCCAGGGTCCCTGGGTGGGCATCAGGAATCTGCAGCTCCTGAATGGCTGTCGCATGTGAGAGTACACGTACAATAGGCTATGGATCATTCTGAGGAGTGGTTTCATCAGGGTTTAGAGCAGGTTTAATCCCCAGAAAACATGAACTGGAGGTTTCTGAATGTGCTTACTCAGGCCCTACCCTGAAGGAAGGCCTGAGTGGGTTGTGGTACCCGAGTAGCCTACCCCACCCCTCACCCTGCCCATTTGGGGACTCGGGGAGACCTCCTAGCTACTAGAACTCTCAGCTGGAGACCCAGACAGTCCTGCTACAGCCCTGCTCTGGTCCCATTTTGGTCTGAGGAATAGCAGCACACACGCTGCCCTGGGAACACCCAGAGAAGGCTCCACTGGACCTGAAGCCAAGGGAGGATTCACTCATGAGTAGGGACAGGGGCAAGCAGCTCAGAGAAGGAAATAGTGTACAGGGTCTGACTGGTGATGCTCTGAGGCCTTGACTGCCAAAGAGCCACCCTGTGGCTGTGAAGGCCAGAGCCAACACTTGGTCCTAGCAGAGAACGGCAGGGATCTCACCTCTAGTATAGCCCCCAACCTGCGCCCTCCTCTTGTCATAAGCCCCAGAGCCATTCATTATTCATGGAGCAGAAACTGAGCCCACATGATAGGAAGGCAGGCATCAGCCTAACAAGAAATGGAGCTCTAAGAACAAGGCTGCTTGGGGCATGGGGGAGGGAGGGAGTCCCATGTCCCTGCCCCTCGGGGCAGGGGACCATCCCTCCTGATGGGAGGTCCATTACTGTGTGGGAGGAAGGAAACACACCAAATTATTTCATCAGAAAGAAATTAATATAAAGAATTGTGAGCCAGGTATAAAGTGCTTGACTCCATAACCAAGTCACAAGAACAAGCCTGAGGTATCTGTTACAGAGGCAGCAGCTGCAAGATGTACCTACCTCACCTAGGGCTGGGGAGTAAAGGAAAGGAGTTGGAATAATTAAAGCTGAGGATCCTGTGGGGCTTGGGACCTCGGACAGAAGGATGGGTACTGCTCAGCTAGATGGAGCTGGTGGGGGCAGCGGGGAGGGCCATGAGACTGGTTCCGCAAGTGTTCAAAACCACTGCGAACCAGATCCAGCGACTGTGAAGGCTGCGCGCCCCTGTGCCTGGAGGAGTAGCACTGTTCTTGCCCGATGAACTCACAGGTGTGCGAGTCCACAAGAAGCCAGCGGGAGGGAGTAAGCCCCTTCTCCCTCCAGCCTTGTGGTCCCCTCCAGTGCCACATTAGGAGAACCTAATGGGGCAGTGGCACAGAAGAAATGCAGCTTGCTGAGCTCAGTCACAGCATCACAGAGCAGAGATGGCAAATGAAACTGAGAGCAACGATTTAATCACTGGCCCGGGAGGTTGGGAGGAAGGTGTGCCCTGTGCAGGGGAGTAACGTGCTTGCCTCTCAGATTCTGCGGCTCACCAGGGTTCTAGTGGTCAAGTTCACTTCAGCCTTCATCGTGAGCCCTGCCGTGTAGCCATGCCCAGGGCATAGTCCTGTCCCCTGAAGGGTGACTGGCTCAGAGGGAACCTCCGTTCACTCCTCTGTAAACATGAGTCAGGCTCCCCTCTGCAGGGCTTCCAAGGGTCAGAGGGCAGGCGGCAGGAGCACCCTGTCCCACGAGTAGGTCGATGGCAGCTTTAGTCACTGATCTGCCTGTCTGTGGCTCTCTCCACAGCTCATCAGTGATGGCAGTGTGGTCTGTGCTGAAGCGCTCTGGGACCATGTCACCATGGATGACCAGGAACTGGGCTTCAAAGCTGGGGATGTCATCGAAGTAATGGATGCCACCAACAGAGAGTGGTGGTGGGGTCGTGTTGCGGACGGCGAGGGCTGGTTTCCAGCCAGCTTTGTGAGGGTATGGCACCCGCCTGTGCTTCTCCTATGCCCACTGGCTCTGCTCAGAACTGCGAACTTGGAACTACTCTGGGGTCGTCCCCCTCCCTGTCTCCACCCTCAGGGCGGTGCTTGGACTGCAAGGCTGTGGGTTGGGGATAGGGTGGGAGGCGTCCAGAAGGCCAGCCACAGAGCTGAGCCATCACCAACTCCTGCCTGCCCCCATGCCTCCCTCCAGGGTGCCCTCGGTGTCCAGAAAGGAACGAGTCAGAAATGAGGGTGTGTGGATTCCTCCCCAGGGAATCTGCGTGTTAGCGCTCCGCCACCACGCACAGCTGAATACCAGGCACTCAGGAAACACTGTGCAGGAAGTTTGGAGGGTCGGCTCCATGTTAATTTTCACGATGCCCTGGGAGCTGGGAACGGCCACTTACACCCAAGAAAATCGAAGCATGCGCTCGTTAAGGCGTTAGCACAGGAGATCCCAGAGAGGGGGCCCAGAGCCTACGTCTGGCAGCCGTTGGTCTCCAAGGAAGAACTCACGGCGCCATCTCAAAAAGCAGGCAGAGGGCAGAGGGCAGAGGGGGGAGACACAGGGTGCGTTGCTTCTCTTGCCCCAGACCCTGGGGATGAACCTCTAGCCTGTCCTGCCCACGGGTCCGGGGTGCCAGAAGGGCTCCACCCCGCATCCCTCCGTCACAGCCTCTAGAGGCCTGGCCTGGTGCCAGCGGGCATCGGTTCCCAAAGTCCCTGAGGGAGTAAGAATCTGCTCCACTCCCGGCACTGAGCCCAGGACCGGCAGGGCAGGGGGAGGCGGGACGGAGGGAGGGGGGGTCAGGGGGTGCTGCTGGGCGTGCCCGCCTCAGTTTCCCGCTGACCCCACGCGCCGCTGCCTTGCAGCTGAGGGTGAACCAGGACGAGCCCGCGGACGACGCGGCTGTGCGCGCCGGGGACGGCGGGGCCGAGGACACAGGGGCCGAGGCGCAGAGCAGCAGGGACCAGATGCGGACCAACGTCATCAACGAGATCCTCAGCACCGAGCGGGACTACATCAAGCACCTGCGGGACATTTGCGAGGTGAGGGGCGGGGCGGGAGGCAGGGGCCGGGGAGACACCCGACGGGCCGCGGCGGGGGGCGACGGGGCGCGGAGGCCTGGGGGGTGGGATGGGGCTTGGAGAGGCCTGGGGGGTGACGGGGCGCGGAGAGGCCTGGGGGTGGGATGGGGCGCGGAGAGGCCTGGGGGGTGGGATGGGGCGCGGAGAGGCCTGGGGGTGATGGGGCGCGGAGAGGCCTGGGGGGTGATGGGGTGATGGGGCACGGAGAGGCCTGGGAGTGATGGGGCGTGGAGAGGCCTGGGGGGTGACGGGGCGCGGAGAGGCCTGGGGGGTGATGGAGTGATGGGGCACGGAGAGGCCTGGGGGTGATGGGGTGATGGGGCTTGGAGAGGCCTGGGGGGTGACGGGGCGCGGAGAGGCCTGGGGGGTGGGATGGGGCGCGGAGAGGCCTGGGGGGTGACGGGGCGCGGAGAGGCCTGGGGGTGATGGGGTGATGGGGCTTGGAGAGGCCTGGGGGGTGACGGGGCACGGAGAGGCCTGGGGGGTGACGGGGCGCGGAGAGGCCTGGGGGGTGACGGGGCGCGGAGAGGCCTGGGGGGGTGATGGGGGCGCGGAGAGGCCTGGGGGGTGACGGGGCGCGGAGAGGCCTGGGGGGTGATGGGGCGCGGAGAGATCTGGGGGTGACGGGGCGCGGAGAGACACCTGGCGGGCCGCCCGCAGGGCTACATCAGGCAGTGCCGCAAGCGCGCCGACATGTTCAGCGAGGAGCAGCTGCGCACCATCTTCGGGAACATCGAGGACATCTACCGCTGCCAGAAGGCCTTCGTGAGAGCCCTGGAGCAGAGGTTCAACCGGGAGCGGCCACACCTGAGCGAGCTGGGCGCCTGCTTCCTGGAGCACGTGAGCAGGCCCGCCCGGACCCTGCTCCCGACTAGGCGAGCCCCTGCCCTGTGTGCTCGGGAGGGAGCCCTGCCCCAAAGGCCTCACCCCCCAGCCAGCACTGGCCCCGGGCTAGACCGGCCCCTGCTCGCCCTGACTCCGCTCCTGAGATCCACTCGCCCTAGCCCCCAGCCCGGCTTCAGCCCCCCGCTCCCGACTAGACGGGCCCCCTGCCCCATCCGTTTCTGCTGGGGGGTCCCCACTCCCCTACACACACACACACACACACACACACCCTGGCCCCAGCACGCGTTAGCCTCCCTCTGCTCTTTTCTCCCATGCCTGCCTCCTCTCAGAAGTCGACCCTGCAGGCTAAAGCCCTAGCAACTGGCTGCTCTTTTCCAGAAGCTTCCAGGCCCCACATCCTATTGTCCAACTGCCCTCATCCTCCCACTGTTCTAGCGGTGTCTCTGCTTGTTTGGGAGAGAAGCTCCTTGGAGCAAGGGTGTCTGGGCATCTGCCTGGAAATATGTGCTTGGGCTAGAGTAAGGAAAAGACAGAGCTGGGCTGTGCTGGGCCACCTGTTGAGCATCCTCAGAGCTGTTCATAACAGGTTCTGGGCTTTCTCACACAGTGGGAAAACTGGAATTTGTGAAATATTCAGGGCTTACTTCCGATCTAAATGCCAGTGGGCATTTAGCCAAGGTTCATTGGACTGGTCTGGGCACATGGACTCCTTCTGGCTTTGCCTGGTAACGAAGGCACATGTTACTGCCTCCCTCCTGTGGCAGTCAAATGGGGGGTGGAGCAGAGGATGCCACAGCCAGCCCATCAAGGACAGTGTGGGTTCCTTCCTGCTGTTGGAAAGGCCCTGGCATCTCACTCCAGTGGCAGGAGGAGAACTGGACAGGGAGACCTTAGACTCCCTGAGCAGGAGCCAACGGAGGATAAGAGCACCTGAATGAGTGTGAGATTTGCACCAAATTATTCAGCAGACAGAACTGTGGTGGAGGGAGGGGCAGGCACTTTATCCATATTACCTAGTGTGACTGTCACAGCAACCCACCAGTGAGCCACACTGCTGTCACCATCGTTCCCCACCTAAGTCCATGAAGTCCTAGTCACTAAAGGGAATACCTGGCCTTCCTCTGGCTCCAGGTAGATGGAATTTTAAAAAAGGGGGTGGGGGGAGGCACTGTGAGTCTCATGCAGGATACACAATGTAGACACACCTGTCATGTTGTGTTGAATAAAGTAGCAGAGCAGCCATTCAGGTATGAAATCAGAGCTTTGTGAAGGAAGCCAGACGCTAGGCTGAGGATGAAAACACTACAGGGGACATAGCCATAGACCCTGGCATCCATTTAATCTCTTTCTCTTCTCTCTCTCTCCCTGTCTCTTCTCTTCTCTCTCCCTACCCGCCCCGCCCCCCCCCGTCTCCTCTCTCCTCCTCTCTCTCCCCTTCTCCTCTCTTTTTTCTCTCCCTTCTCTTTCTCTGGTTTTTGGCTTTGATAATGCTTCTTTATTAGCATCATTGATTTCATCAAAAAACCAGACATATAGTCAAAATATCTGAAGGCCCAGCTGAGAAAGCTAGGTGGTGGCAGGGCACACACAAGCCCGAGTTTCCAGAACACTCACATCCCTGTGCCTAATTCCATATAGTGTGTGCCCAGTGAAGTAGGTAGGCAGAGCCAGGGCCCTCTCAGCCCAGCTCCTGAAGGAAATGCAGAGGCTCCTGCTTCCTCCCAACACTGTGGCTGGGTCTTGGGTGGCCCAAAAGAGCAGGAGGTCACCATCCTAACCTCTGTGTGCCCCCAGCAAGCGGATTTCCAGATCTACTCTGAGTACTGCAACAACCACCCCAACGCCTGTGTGGAGCTGTCCCGGCTCACCAAGCTCAGCAAGTACGTGTACTTCTTTGAGGCCTGCCGGCTGCTGCAAAAGATGATAGACATCTCACTGGACGGCTTCTTGCTAACACCAGTGCAGAAGATCTGCAAGTACCCTCTGCAGCTGGCCGAGCTACTCAAGTACACGCCCCCCCAGCACAGGTAGGAGGCCGCTGGGGTGGGGGACCCGCCTGAGGCTCTTCATACCCTAGGTCAGCCAGTGTGTTGAGTGCAGGTAATGTGGGGGTACTGCTACGGCACTGCCCGTGGCACACAGTAAAACAGCCCCCACTGTCATGGGCTGTTGTAATGAGGGAAGAGGACAGAGGTGGAGTATTTAGTTCTGCTGTGTCCAGACAGGTGTGCATGGACAGAGCCCCAGAGGGAAGCAGCTCCGGGCGGGGCGGGAGGGGGGCCTCTCTGCTCTCTGTAGTGCAGCCTTCTCCCATCTTGCTCCGCCCCAGGGATTTCAAGGATGTGGAAGCAGCCTTACATGCCATGAAGAATGTGGCCCAGCTCATTAATGAACGGAAACGGAGGCTTGAAAACATCGACAAGATTGCTCAGTGGCAGAGCTCCATAGAGGACTGGGAGGTGAAGGCCCCATACCTCAGAAAATACCATGGGGCATGGCCCCTGGCTCTGCCCCTAAAAACAATCTAGGAAGGAGCCGAAGCAGGAAGCCATGCTCTTGGGAGCTGGCAAATAGGAACTAGTGGCAGGAAAGCTGGTCCTCAGCCCCATCCAACCCACCTGAGCACTGAGCTACAGGCCTGATGGCCCCTTTCAGGGTCAAGAGAGGAGCAAATGTGTGAAATAGTTGTTGCTCCTAGTAGGGCCAGCCAGCCCAGCGGGACAGGCCAGACCCCAAGTTTTAGTTAGCTCCTGGGACTCCCCACAGAAGGGTTCAGACCTGCCATAGTATGACCAAAAGCATGGGTCAGAGCCTCCTGGTTCCATTCTGGCTTGCACATACCCCTTATATCTGCCAGTCTGGTCTTCTAAAGCACCCAGTGTGCTTGACCTAATGGGAACATTCCTGTCCTCCAAAGGTCTTCCTATCCTGTTCTCTCACCTCCACTCACCAGCCATAAAATGTGATGAAAATACTGGTTCCTGGACCCCACCCTAGAAATAGGGAATTAGAATCTCTGGTGGTAGGGCAGAGCACTATGGTCTCTGTCTTGTTCCGGGTTTTTAATTTTCCTGTTGACTGGTTCTGAGCCCCAGCCCTGGCTAAAGACCACTACAGATTCACTTAGCTCAAACTCAGTGGCTGTGAAGAACTCCTGGATGTGGTTTGTATTCCCCAGGAGGACCCGGAAGGGGGAAGGGCTTAACCTGAAAGTTTGAAGTCTGATGATGGGGCTTCAGGTATTAACTACAGTTAGCTGGGAAAACTTCCTTAGCCCCTAAAAGACAAGGCTCATGGGTGACTTCTAGCCAGGTCTAGTTATTCTCGAGAACAGCACTTTCATCATATCTGATGAAAATATCATGGGAGCCACGTAGGTAATTGTATATGTTCTATTAGCCATCTCAAAACAGAAAGAAAGCAGGTGAAATTAATTTTAATGTTTTAAAATTTCTTAATGTTTTTTTTTTTTCTTTTTTTTTTTTTTTACTTTTTTAAATTTATTTATGATAGTCACACAGAGAGAGAGGGAGAGGCAGAAACACAGGCAGAGGGAGAAGCAGGCTCCATGCACCGGGAGCCCGATGTGGGATTCGATCCCAGGTCTCCAGGATCGCGCCCTGGGCCAAAGGCAGGCGCCAAACCGCTGCGCCACCCAGGGATCCCAAATTTCTTAATGTTTTAATTCAATATATCCAAAGTATCATTTCAGAGTGTACTCAACAAAAAATCGTTAGTGAAATATTTCATATTCTTTATATAGTCTTCAAAATTGGTGTTCTTTTACTAATATGATAATCTCAGCAGGGATTAGCCACATTTCAAGTACACATGCCACTGGCTGTCACAGGGCCCCATTTTGCTGAGATAGCAACTTATAGGTCAAATGACCTTCTCATCACCCCCAGTAACCCCACCACTTCCTTGGGCTTCAAGAGCAACCCCTCCCTCGGTGGTCTGCTGCTTGCTACTTGCCAGTGGAGGCCACATGCAGGCCAGACCAGTGGGGAGCCTACCCAACTCTTGAGGGAGGCAGGACCCAGTGGAGGGGGCTTCCAGCGTTGAGTACATTCAGCTCACAGCTCTCCTTGGGGTCTCCCAGGGGGAAGATCTCCTGGTCAGGAGCTCAGAACTTATCTACTCGGGGGAGCTGACTCGTGTTACACAGCCACAAGCCAAGAGCCAGCAGAGGATGTTTTTTCTCTTTGACCACCAGCTCATCTACTGCAAGAAGGTACCAGAGTTGCTATGCCCTGCTGGGATGAGCCATTTAGAGCAGGATGGAAGGGGTGAAGCTGAGGGCTGGGAGTTAACTGCCAGAGAAAAGGAGCCACACAGTGGTGGTTCCTTTCCCACCTTTAGTAGAGCAGGCTCTTCCCTGGTCAGGTCTGTAGGGGCGAGATGAGGGTGACTGCAGAGGGAGCCAAGTAGCCCATGGACCATGGGATGGCCCTTATAATCTGGCCAGGGCCCAGTGCTTTGAGAATACCCTCCTTCCTGATCTAGCCCCTACTTGCTTCTAAAGCCACCTCTCCTCTCCCTGCAAAACTCAGCTCCCCTTGAGCCCTGGAGTTCTCTGCTTCTGCTGCTTCTTTACTATTAGCTTCTACTTCTCTCAACACATGCCCCAAGGGGCCCTGTGCATGTAACCTGCCTGGCACTGGCCCTGGGCCCAGCCTGGTAAGCCTGGTACCCTTCTTTATCATGAACATGGGCCCTCCCCATGAGACTGTGAATACCCCAAAGACCCTCCAGGCCAGTCAGTAAATGTTCATCAAAGGAACGAGGCTCCTCCATTATAGGTTCAGCAGAGTTGTGGGCCAAATCACACTCACTCTGCCCTCATGAGCTCACCATCTGCTGGGAAAGTGGGTGCCGCCACTGGCCCCCATTGCAGGTGCGAGGTGAGGAGTGGTTCAGAGGCCTGGGAGGGACCCTACAAGCAGGATAGGTCAGGAGCTCACGGAGTCTCTGGCAGGACCTTCTCCGCCGGGATGTGCTGTACTATAAGGGCCGAGTGGACATGGATGGCCTGGAGGTGGTGGATCTGGAAGATGGGAAAGACAGAGACCTCCACGTGAGTGTCAAGAATGCTTTCCGGCTGCTCTGCGGCCCCACAGGAGAGAGTCACCTGCTGTGTGCCAGGAAGCCTGAGCAGAAACAGCGCTGGCTCAAGGCCTTCGCCAGGGAGAGGGAACAAGTGCAGCTGGACCAGGAGACAGGTGCGAGACCCTACTCAGCCTTGCTCCACTGTGAGCGCCCACCCGGCCCTCCTGACTCCTGAATGTGAGGTCAGGAGAGCCTTGAAACAGCGTGTCCCACAGCCCAAGAGCCTCAGGGTTTAGCAAGGTTCCAGGACATCTCTTTGTTTCAGCCCTGGGGCATGGGCCCCCTGGTCTGTTAGGCTTTGCTTCCAGAACACATATATACACATATGCATGCACACTCCATAAAGTGGGGGCCCTCTGCTCAGCTGCAGAGACCTAGCAAAGCCCTTTTCTAGCACAAACCATTCAAGTAGGATTTGGGAACTGGCTTTGAGAAGCCTCCTCCACTCCAACATAAGCAAGGCACCTCCCACTGCATTTCTCTCTCCTTGATGGGTCCCTGGGCATCATGTTCAGAGTGACCAGATTGGCTGCTCTTGGTCTGGGAAAGGAGTCTCTACCATAGTGGAAAGGACAGACACTAGATGCTTGATACCCCAGGCCCTATGGGAGGTGCAGAGTACCCAGAGGATCACACAGATACCAGGAGGCACTGGCCAAGAGGAACATTAGATGGAGGAGGGAGGACGTAGAAAGGCAGCCAAGTCCTCAGAGTAAGCGGAGGCCTTTTTGTGGCTCTTCCTCTCAGGCTTCTCCATCACCGAGCTGCAGAGAAAACAAGCCATGCTGAATGCCAGCAAGCAGCAGGCCACTGGGAAGCCCAAAGGTAAGTGGATGGTACCCTATCTCTTCTAACAGCAGCCTAGCCCTAGCCATGATCAAACTCTTCTCTGACCCCCAGAGCAAAGCCAGCTAGCACCTGGGGCCCATCTACTGCCCACTGCCCACTAGATATTTATTCCCGGACTGGTGAGGCCACCAGTGACAAAGCTTTAGTCTGAGCAGTTGATTTTGCTCTCGATTCCTGTGGGTCTCCCAAAGCAGTACCATTAGTGACATCACAGCTCCCCATGCAGGACTATTTCTGACACGCCTCCATACAACCCCCTGCCAAGGAGCTCATAGCCCCATTTCTTCAGAGATGTGAAATGCCTGGTCTGGGGCCTATGCTACGGAGTAGCTCCAGGACCCACACTGTCCCTGGTCCCTTGTCCATCTGCTCTGCAGGCCAGAGGGTGGCCCAGGCCACTGGAGGTGGTTGCCCTTATAGGAAGTTCCCTCCTGTGGGACAGACCTTATCCCACTCCCCTACCAAGCAAAAGGCTGCTGCTCTGCCCTGTGCCACCCGGCTCCCTAGGCACCTACGTACAATCCCTTTCTTCTGCCTAGCCCTCAGCCGGCCCTACTACCTGACACGCCAGAAGCACCCGGCACTACCCACCAGCCTGCCCCAGCAACAGGTCTTAGTACTGGCAGAACCCAAGCGGAAGCCTTCCACCTTCTGGCACAGCATCAGCCGGCTGGCACCCTTCCGCAAGTGAGCCAGCTTCCCATCTGGCAGCACTCTTGGGACCTGGCCCGGCAGTGGGCCTCCAGCCTTTTCCCCTGAGGCCCAGCGCATGTGGCCTCCTCTGCCTCATGCACACTGGAAGCTACAGACTGAGTGAGAGAGCTGCTTGGCCCCCCATTTGTGGGTTCTTCCCTACTACTGGTGCACAGAAGACACCAGCTAGAGGGGCAGGGGCCCACAGCAGTGAGCCTCCCACTGCCCCGTGGACTTCTATGGGGCCTCCTGGGAGCCACAGTGCAGAGCCCCTGGCCAGGGCAATGTATGTGAGAAGACTGGCCGCTCTGAACCCTCTTCTCTGGACATTTAATCATCCCTCCTCCTCTTTTCTCTGGGCAGGAAACCATCTGCCTTTAGCCTCTGCAAAGTTGGGCTCTGTACACCTCTGCCCTCCAAATGCCCCTCAGGCTCCCAGTCCCCAGCTGCTGGTGCCAGGCAACTTGCATCGCTGGAGGGTGGGAAGTAGAATTCTGTGCACAAAAATGTCCAGCCCAGAGCCTACTCATTTCTGCCTCCCAGCCCCTCTAGACACCCCTGGCTGCTGGACACCCTCCTCACTTGTGATGTGTTTGTTTATAGTGGAGAGAAAACAAAACCATAGTCACTGCATACATCTGTCAGGGTTCGTGACCAGTCCACATATAGCTGTGGGTTGACTCCAGAACCTGGTCCCATTTTTTTTTGGTTTGGATTGTGTGGTTTTTCTAACAATGGGGAAAAGAATTGTTATTAGTGACACAGAAAGATTGCCTTACCCTAAGTGAGTGTGAGAAGCCATAAGGACTGAATTCTGTGGCCCAGCACCCAGGACTGACCCACCAACCCAGAGGCCGGTGGGCATGTGAGTTAAAGAGAAGCCCACATCCCATTGAGAAGGGTTACCCATAGTACAAACAGAACCTGAGCTGTCTCTTGCCCACGGGGATTCAGCAGCATGTACAGTCAACTCTTGCACTATACCTTCTCCAAGCCAGAAACCACATTTAATTTCATAAAAAACTTATGAAAAATAACCTGGCTGCCAGCCCTTGTTTTTCCATATTTGTCTGTATTTTCTCCTTTGCATTCCCTGTCCTTCCTGTACCTCTTACCTATCTCTGCCCTGGGCATTTCCTTCAACAGAAAGGATGATACAGCATCACTCACTGCTGTGGGAGCTCATTTATTTGTAGACCATGCCCTCAGAGCTTTGGTGGAAAGAAGCAGAGGTGATGGGAGTAGTACTTCAGAGGCTCAGAAGGAGCTGGGAAAACAGTGTATGGCCTGGGAGATGTCCTGGCTCAGCGCCTGCAACCCACCCAGGCCTAGAAGCCCACTGCCTCCTTCACTGCTCCCAGAGTCAATGTTTAGCTAAAGTTTAGCAAATGTGAATTTGAGGGTCAGGCAGTCTGCAATCTTTCTGGGTCTTAGCATCCTCCTCAGTGAAATGGAGAATGTGTCCTCCCAGGAGGACCCAGGCCAGAGGACCAGAAGAGGAAGAGGGCCAGCTTTCCTTCCCTTCCTCTTGGGGAGACAGTCCCCACAACCTGTTGCCTCCACACACCCTTACACCCAACACAAGGTCCCTGGGGCTGAGCACCACAAGGGCCTCTGCCCCCAAACCCTGGATTTCCTAACTTGAAAGAAGCTACATCACCTCCCAGCAAGGCCATGCGACCTCAAAATAAAACCTACAGGGGAAAAAAATTTAAAAACCGCAATATGCAACACAAGTCAATCTTTATTGAAAACTGCAGTATTAATACATAACAATTCTTGTTACAATAAACGTGCTTTTAAGAATTTTAAATCTGAGCTCATCTACTCATCAGATTGCATAAAAAATTAAAATAGTATGAATTTACACATAATGGAACTGGCTCAAGATGGATGTTCCATTCGTTTATATTGATTGACACCGTAAGTTCAATGCAGAGGTGAGGGATGCCTTTAACACTGGAAGACAATGCTGACTTAAGCTTAAAAAAAGTACCAAGAACGGTCTAAAAAAAAACCCAGTATTTAAAAATTAAAAAAAAAAAAAAAAAGGAACCATTTCCTAGTCAGTCTGAATCCATGTGGCTCCTTGGGGGCTCTCCTCCATCACAGCAACCCTGCCAGGAGCAAAGCAGAGCCCAACTATTTTACTGACCACTAGCCTACATAAAGACCCAGGGGGATACTGACAAGGCTCACCTCCAAAACACCAGCTGTGGGAGCTCCTGAAGACCACTGCAGGCTCCCCGAACAGACGCCTGCCTCTCTTCTGTCCCTGTCCCAAGTGAGCAGACTTTAGTCTTTGGGATTCAAATAAGGTTACCCCTAGGATTTTCTGTTCTTCAAATGAATAGGGGTTGAGGAGGGAGGACAAATCCTCTGAAACACGTTAAGATCCAACTTTGCAACTTTCTACCCAAAAAGATCAGACCCTCCTCTGTAGCAGGTCATCTGCAAGTCTGTTCAAAAGAAGTCTGAAGGACCTTCAGGAAAGCTCAGGCTGAATAATAAGCAGCTCAGGGAAAAAACACAAACATTTGAGACATGCTAGAGAGAAGAGAGCTAAGCAGTCTGCTCTTCCCCTGAGCCAACCACACTCCTCTACAGATACCCCCACCCATTCTTAGAAAGCACCAGAGAAGAACCAGAAGCTGCCCCCCACCCTCAAGCCATTCACCCTTAAAACTGCCTGCGAGCCTGCTGAGGGGTCAGACAGGCATCCTGTCCTGTCTGGGCAATACTCAGGTTGGCAATGACTGGGATATCCAGCCATTAGCTGCCAGATGGGGAGAAGGTGGCCCAATTAGAGAAATATTGTTTCCAAATGTTTACAAGAACAGGTGAAGAAGTCTGGATTTCCATTTTGAAGTAGGCCCCAATATAGATGTGGTTGGTGTTTGCCACTTTTTACTACCAACTGGCAGGCACACTCATAGCAACCCCTGGGCCAGATATCAGCATATCCAAAGTGCCTTAAAAATGTACTTCCTCTCATTATAGAAGTGATGGTGCCGCCAGATGGAGCAAGGCACTATATGCCCAGCATGGGAAGGGCAAGATGTCCACCAACCAGGTGCCCAGCCCAAGGTTCAAGACCTCTCTCATCTCCTGTAAATACTACATTTGCATAGCACTCAAAAGACACAGATTCACAGAATAGCAACTGGCAGGCCTAATAACCATACCAACAAGAATGTTCTAAAAAGATTTAACACAAGAGATCTAAAAGGTTCTGGAAATACCTTGCCTCTGTGCCTATCACATGAATGGACCTGGCCCTGATGATAGTCTCACTTTTCAGAGGCAGCAAGCTAATGGGACCATCGCTCATTACTAAACACTCAAGTCACCAGCCTGGATCAAAACAAAATCCCCATAACCAGAAAAACAGACCTCCTAAACCTTAGCAGAAAAGCTGTAGAACAAAAATTTAAATACCCATGACGACATTCTTGTTTAAAAAAATTAGGTCCTTTGCTTGCCTATCTCCACTTCTAAGAGAACCATAATTCAGCTGAAAGACTCTCAAATTAGGAATGTCACATCCCCCCCCCCCGACCAAAGTTAAGTTTCTCTGGATGTTCCACTATTATGCTTGAGATATCAAATTATGAACTTTATAATAGAAATCTATTCCTTAGTTAATTTTACTGGAATTCAATGCTGTTAAAATTACAACCTATGATAGTTTTGCTACTATTCATATGTCCAAATTCTTACCTGCTAGACAAGATCTACCTTTCATTATCATATTTGATAGCTATGCCCTGATAGGTTCAAAACTGAAAAGATTTCCAGATGTATTCCATTATGCAAAAATATTTGATAAAGTCTTCAAACACACCTTCACAAAAGGGAAAAACATTTTAAAAAATCGTAAGGGAAAGTTTATGAAGCTGATGTAAATGGGAGCAAAATGCAACCCACCCTCCTTGCTCTCAAAAACACAATTCAGTGCTTGTGAAAACACTCACCCTGTGTGTGCCATGTCTTAAGCAAGCCCAATGAAGCATCCTATGTAACTTCTTTCTGTTCAATTCAAATAATTCCATCCCTTACATATAGTTGTGTGTGTGTGTGTGTGTGTGTGTGTGTGTGTGTGTGTGTGTGTGTGTGTGTGTTCCCATTCTGGTGCTAGGGCTTTTTTTAAAGCATACACTAAAATCGTATTTTCTCCTAATCTATTACACTAAACTGGGGAAACTGACTTTTCTGTTACTTGGTCAGTTCAGCCCTGGATCCCTTACAACCTATCAGATATTTATTACAAACCATCTATTATACAGATGGAATTACCAACAAAGAGTTGAAGAACTGGACACAAACCATATGCCTGGAGTAAATGGTTCACACATATACAATCTCGCTTGCTCTCTCTCAAACACACATGTGGGTTAAGTGCTAATGAGCAATTTAAAGAACTTATCAGTAAGCACACTACATTAATAGACATTAGGAATAAGGAATCTTCTGTTTACAATGATCCATGCAAAAATATTCCTAAACTTCTTATAAAATAAAATGTGAAAAAGAAAATTATGGGATACTTACCATAAAAAAACAAGGTTACCAAAGGCTCAGAGTTCAGGTGTCCCACTCAACAAATGAGGCCAAATGCCAAACCAGTGCCAGAGCCCTGACCTAGCTGCCAGAGACAGAAGAGTAGGGTCCCCTCCCCAACCAAAGCCCACAACACTTGAAACAATGATGGGGTGAACAGGAGCACACCCCCACCTGACAGACTGCTGAAAGGGAACAAAACCCTCACCCTCCCACCCCTTCTTTGAACACACACTCCCTCAATACAAGCTGAGCATAAATCCTCTTTGTTTCTTATATACAATATTCAGACCTTAAACACAAAAAGTCCTTTCCAAATAAATCCCAGCAGGCAAATATATTCTGATTCTGCCTGGCCCTATGTTGTCCATACCTGCTTTGTGCTAAAAGCCCTCAGCTACAAGACATGGCAGACAAGGCTCACAGACGAGGTACCAGCCCTTCCCTCACACCTCCACAGACCCATTTCCAGGAGCCACCTCCAAATGGTTTCAGATGACAAGTCTCCATCAGGTGGACGGGCCCCAACACAGCCACAGGCCTGCCTCCTTAAAGAAACAACTTTAAATAAAGTTTTGTTCCCGTTTAAAATAGTTCTTAAATATACAACTTTCTTCATAACAGCTGAAATCTTTGCCCTTCTTTGGTGGGGGGAGACGAGACGACAGCAACGCCTACATATGTTTTCAATGGACTGAAACATTTCAGGGGAGGTGTGGAGGGGGGGAATGGTTTTCTAAGCTAAATAAAGGAGAAGCAAATACGTCCTCCAAGTGTGGCTGTTTCTCCTTCATGTACCTTCCATCCCAGAAAAATAATTTCTGTTCTACATAGGACTTTTCCAGTAAAGATACAGAAAACCTCTATCTGTAAGAGGCTTATAAGAAGCTAAAGAAAACTTAGATGGCAGAGAAAAGTGCTTTGCTGATACAGACACCACTTCTTGCCCCTAACTGTACTGGCCACACAACTCTACACTTTTATGATCATCTTTAAGAATGTCCATACCACAATGCCCTGGCAAGACTAAACGGCAAGAAAGAGATGCCCAGTAAACTGGCTGCATCCCAGGCAGTGGTGGCCCTCCCCATACTCTCCCCCATTCCGTGCAGTCAGTGTGAAAAAAACAGAATGCTGAAAAGTCAAAGTCCACGTTATCAACTGGCAACCCACCTCAACCCCAAAGGCTGAAGAATCATCTAAGGGATTTCAGATACTCTATGAAGAAATTCACTTTAACACTTATAACTTTAAGACTCTGGATACATTACAACAGTGCATTAGTGATACATGTTATAAAATGCTTTTCCATTCCTTTGGGTTTGCATATGATGGTTTTGCATCAGTCACTGCAGGTAGATTGAGCAAGCTTTGTTTTTGTGTTTGTTTTTTTAAACATGCATTCAACTAGATATGATTCAGAATAGATTAATACTCCCCTTTTTATCATTACAGTTAGCTAAAAAATTGCCAGGCAGCCCACAAAACAGGATTTACTTTAAGACCAACCCACAGAGTTAGTTGGAGACTAATGGCACTGGACCTGCTGGGCCGGGCCATAGTAGTGTTTAGCTAAGTGTCGAGAGCATTAAGAAGAAAGTCCAGGTTGGAGGCGCGAGGCCTGCAGCACCAGCTGTGGAACCTCCATGATGTGACTGCACAGCTCCATCCTCAAATCTGGAAGGGAGAGAGAGAGACATGGAGTCAACAAAGAGTGCCTCTGACACCGCTGCTCCAGAAATCGAGGTGTTTCATTCAACTCAAGGAAGACAAAATCCATTAGGACCAGAAAGGGCAGTAGCAGGAAAGGCTATTGCTTCCAGTTCCCATGGACCTCAGAGACACTTCCAGTTACAATTAGAATCCTGTTTCCTACAGAAAGCAGTGGGAGATTAGAGCATGGAACAGGAAAAGAATAAAGTCTATAGGGTACAAAGCAAGTAGTCAATGGTTTCCTTCCTTCAACTTTGTAGAGTCAGTAAGAACAAAAATTTAAATACCACATTGCTCTTAGGTTAAGAGGTAGCATTTTTCTCATTAGTGCTTAAAATATGGTAGATGTGCCATTCTGTACTGAAAAAAGGCACCTTAGTCAAGAGCTGACACAGGCTTCCCGGTCACTTACGTTTGCAGGGTGATCACCACTGAGGGGGCACGTAGCTGTAGGTGGGAGTTCCTGGGGCCCGATATGTGGGCACAGTGACTGGGTGGGGGGCAACAGGAGTTGGGGAGTGGGCGGTCAGCAGGGTACCTGGAAGAAAGAGCAGCTGTGTCAGTGGCAGGCAGTACCACCCACACACAAGGCTGCCTATAACCAAACAGCTCCATGCTGCCTGGCAAGAGAGCTCTGGGCTGGCCTGCTTTGAAAGTAAAAAGGGGTAATCTTGACCTACAGTGCTATCAGAACTCTGATCATACACAACATGTAAACACTAACATTCACACAACTTGCCCTGCAAAGGGAGCCCACACTAAAGGGAGGTACCAGAAGGGCCAGCCCACCTAGATCAAAATAATCCCCTCCTGCTCAAGTTTGGTGTGCTCCTCAGGGGGACCAGCCACTCCTCAGCCCTACTGCCAAGGGCTCAGCTCAGTCATCAAATACAGAGATCACTATCCACTCGTGCCTACAGGGAGGGTACTTGGTTCTTGGCTTATCACTCTCAACTCCACACTCAGTCTCCTCTCAACTGAAAGGACAAGAGGAGGAAATGAAGGGAAGGGGAAAAAAAAGATCATATGCTATTCCTTTCCTGAATCGTATGTCCTTCCATGCAATTCGAGCCACGAAAAATCAAACTAAGGATCAGAGAGAATTAGTGAGCTCTCCCTTCCCTTGGCTCTCATGCCATTATAAAACAGGCGACCCAGGGTCAAGGACTCACCTGCTGACATGGCCATAGTGGTCCCAGCCACCATGCCCATGGTGACGCCGTTGCCTCTAGGTGGAGGGATGGGAGCAGGGTACACTGTCGCCGGCATGCCATTGGGCTGCACCACTGTGGTGTGGTGGATGACGTGAGGGGGTGCTGCGTACAGGGGCTGTGTGTAGTACGTGCCTTGCTGTGGAGAAGAGGAGAGACAACTGCCACAGGGGTCCACGCCCCATGGATCAGAGAGCCCAGAGAGAACCAACCCTTCCCATACACACAATACCCATGAGCACCATTAAGAGACCCACAGCACACCCCAGGCCTACCTGTGCGTAGGGGCTCTGCTGGGGGTAGGCACTTCGCACAGGGTACACAGCAGTCTGGTAGGGGTTAGGGGAGGAGGAGTATGGTGGCACTGCCCCGCTGGTGGGGGAACAGGACACTTTGTAAGGAGTGCCAGGAGTATAACCTGAAACAAAAAAGTCAATGGCCATGAGAAATCCAGAGCTTTTCCTGTTAAGATCAAGAACAAGATAAGGATGTCCACTCTCATCACTGTTATTCAACATAATACTGGAAGTTCTAACCACAGCAGTCAGACAAGAAAAAATAAAAGGCATCCAAAATGGTAAGAAAGAAGTAAAACTGTCATGCAGATGACACGGCACTATATAGAGAAAACTCTAAAGACTCCATCAAAAATTAGAATAAATGAATTCAGTAAAATTGTAGGATATGAAATATACATAAATCTGTTGTGTTTCTACACACTAATAATAAGGTAATAGAGAAATTAAGAAAGGAGGCCCATTTACAACTGTACCAAAAAGAATAAGATACTTAGGAATAAATTTAACCAAGGAGGTGAAAGACTTGGGGAAAAAAACTGAAGGCAACACAAACAAATGGAAAAATACACCACAATCATGGACTGGAAGAATATCATCAAAATGTCCTTACACCAAAAGCAATCTACAGATTCAACACAATCCCTATCAAAATATCAACAGTGTTTTTCACAGAACTAGAACAAACAATCCTAAAATTTATGTGTAGAACCACAAAAGACTTCAAATAGCCAAAGAAATCTTGAGAAATGAGAACAAAGCTGGAGGTATCATAATCTCAGATTTCAAGACATATTACAAAGCTACGGTGATCAAGACAGTATGATACTGGCACAAAAATAGACACATAGATCAATGAACAGAATAGAGAACCCAGAAATAAACCCATGCTTTTATGGCCAATTAATCTACAACAAAGGAGACAATATACAGTGGGGAAAAGATAGTTTTTAAAATAAATGGTGTTGAAAAAACTGGACAGCTACATGCAAAAGAATGAAACTGAACCACTTTCTTACACCATACACAAAAATAAAATGGATTAAAGACCTAAATATGAGACCTGTAATCTTAAAACTCTTAAAAGAAAACATAGGTAGTAATTAATCTCTTAGACATTGGCCTTAGCAACATATTTATGGATCTCTCAAGCAAGGGAAACAAAAGCAAAAACAAACTATTAGGTCTACATCAAACCAAAAAGCTTTTGCACAGGGGTGCTTGGGTGGTGTACTCGACTGAGCATCCAACTCTTGGTTTTGGCTCAAGTCATAATCTTAAGGTCATGGAATTGAGCCCCCTGCCAAGCTCCCAACTCTGCACTAAAGGAATCTACTTGGGTTTCTCCTTTCCCTCTGCCCTCCCTCCTGTGTTCTCTTTGTCTCGCTAAAAGAAATAAATCTTAAAAACACACACCCACAAAAATAAAAAGCTTCTGCACAGAAAAGGAAACCATGACAAAACAAAGACAACCTAGTTACTGGGAGACAAGATCTGCAAATGAAAAATTTGATAGGGGGTTAATATCCAAAATACATAAGTAACACCAAATAAACAAACAATCCAGTTAAGAAATGGACAGAAGACCTGAATAGACATCTTTCCAAAGAAGACATACAGATGGCTCACAGACACATGAAAAGATGATCCACATCATTCACCATCAGGGAAAAGCATATCAAAACCACAATGAGATCTTACCCTGCACCAGTGAGAATAGCTAGTATCAAAAAGACAAGAAATTTTAAGTGTTGGCAAGGATGAGGAGAAAGGGGAACCCTGGTCCACTGTTGGTGGGAATGTAAAATTGGTGCAGCCACTACAGAAAATAGTATGGAGGATCCTCAAAAAGTTAAAAATAGACATACCACATGATCCAAAAGTTCCACTACTGGGTATTTAACCAAAGAAAATAAAAACAGTATACATACAGGGAAACAAGGATTGAGTACATCATTCCTATCTAGGAAACCAGCTCCATTGTCAACAATAAATAAATATTTAACAGTGAGGGGGGTCCCTGGCAGGTGCTAAGAGGTTCCCAGCACTTTCAGAGGTAGAGCCTGGTGGAGAAGGAGACAGTCAAGTTGCCAGCTCCTGCTGAGATTCTCCAGCAGAAGCAAACTGAAATTACAATAATAAATAATAATAACACAACAGTAATAAAAATAATATGCTTTGACAATTATCACAAAACCAACCACACATTATAAATAATTTTCTCCTGGAGGACCTGACAGTGCAGAGAGAACAGTGCTGCTTTTCCTGGGGTGTAAGTAGGCTGCCTGGTTCACGCACCTCTCCGGCCTGGGCTTGTGCAGAAGTCCTACCAGAAAATGTGTGTTTGGTGCTGTCCTGAGGGGACAGGCAGGTTCTGATTTCCCCCTTTTTGGCTCTTCCAAGCAGCCTCTGTCCCCAGCTGCACCCCCAGCTTCTAAGGTCTTCCAAGGGTCATCGTGGTCCCTGGCCCCATTTCCCCCAACACTCCTGCTTATTGTAGCATTATTTACAATAGCCAAGTTATGGAAGCAACCCAAGTATCCAAAGACAGAAGGGATAAAGAAGATATTGTATATACGTCTGTATGTGGATGTACGTACGTACAAATATACACACACAAACACACACACACACAGGAGTATTACTCAGCCATAAAAAACGAATGAGATCTTGTCATTTGCAACAACATGGATAGACCTAAAAGGTATTATGTTAGGTGAAATAAGTCAGATTGAGAAAGACAAATACCATATGATCCAATGATTTCATATACATGTACAATCTAAAAAACAAAATGAGATGCCAGGCTGGGGGTAGGGGGAATGGTGATGGGTAAAATAGGTGAAAGAGGATTAAGAGATACAAACTTCTAGTTATAAAATAGTCTGTCATGGAGATGAAAACTACAGTACAGGGAATATAATCAAGAATACTGTAAAAACACTGCATGGTGAAAGACGGTGAGCAGACTTACTGTGCTAAGCAATGAGCAACACATAGAAATGTTGAATCACTATGTTTGTACACCTGAAACTATTGTAAAATTTTAAAAGAAAAGGAAAAAAGGCCTTAATTCAAACCCACTTTCAGGCCTGGCACTGGGAGGAACCAAGTGTGCAGTGAGGAACAAGGCAATGTTCCAGCCCTGACTGCAGTCAAAATCTGACACCACGGTGGCCTTGTCTAACCTCCACAAAAATATGGCTTCATTTCTAGACCTGATGTGCAAGAATGTATGTGAGGGGAGTAAAGGTAGGTGGTATTTGGGGGGAGAAGGAAAAAACAAAGGAGAAAGTTCAACTGAGAGTATACTCAACATAAAGAAATACCTGTCCTGTGGGAATACAAATTAGTACACTTTCCTGGGGTACAATCTGGCATTAAAAGTATGGACTGGAACAGACCAACTATAACAATGCTCATCACAGTGTTGGTTATTACAGCGAATTAAAAGGGGAGGGGGCAAACATGTCAAACACTAAGGCTACTACAGTAAAAAGATCTGAGTTAAGACAGCAAGTTGAACATATACGTTTGCCATCCAAAGTGACAATAAATCAGATTAATAAGTAAAAGATGTAAAGTCACACGGATGAAGAATGGGAAAGAAGACAACACTTTAGAACCTAAAAGGCAAAAGTGAAAAATGAGTTGGCAGACTCAAAATAGCTGCATCGCAGCCAACAGTGAGGAGAGCTGAGAAGCTACCAGGAACAGCCCTTCCTCAACACCTGGAAACTGTTAGCACTTGCTTCCAGGAGTTTACAGAGGGCTACAGTGGAAGAGTGCCTAGAGTCTATTTGGTGAACAGGCAGAAGACGTCTAGCTCCCCTTCCTGCCTCCCCATTCCAACACAGAACAGAGGCTTATTCTCAAGGGAGGCTAAGAGATGGTCTCTGAGCTGCTATGTTCATAGCAGGTTTATTCATAATGACCAAATGTCCACCAGCAAACTACTATAGCCATACAATAAAATACTAGTCAGCAACCAAAAAGATTAACTGCTGATACACACAACATAGGATAAGTCTCAAAAAAACTGTAAGATGCAGAAGTCAGACATAAGAACACATGCTGAGGGTGCTGGGCTGGCTCAGTTGGTGGAGCATGCTACTCGATCTCAGGGTTGTGAGGTCAAACCCCCATGTTGAACATGAAGCCTACTTAATAAAATTTAAACAAATTTATATATATATATAAAATTTTATATACACGCTAAATTCACTGATAAGAAACTCTAGTAAAGACCAACCTAATCTTCAATGATAGCAAACCAATTAGTGGTGCTTAGGGGCCAAAGGGCATGAGGGAACTTTTCAAGAGAAGGAAGTCACTTGGCTGTAGTGGTGTTACTCAACTGTATGCTTCTGTCTAAACACACCACACCATATGCTTTAAAAGATAACTTTTAGTATATGTAAATTATACCTCAATAAAATTGCTTTCTAAAAGTATCTGAAAGGGGCACCTGGGTGGTACAGTTAAGTGTCGACTCAAGGTTTCAGCTCAGGTCATGATCTTAGGGTCATGAGATCAAGCCCCACTTTACTACACAAACTCAGGGGGGAATCTGATGATTCTCTCCCTACCCTCTGGCCCTCTCCGCACCTCTCTCTCTAAAATAAATAAATCTTTAAAAACAATTTTTTTAAAGTGTCTGAGATACTACTTCTCATTTATTACAAGGGCTCACTCACACTTAGTTCATGGGAATGTCAAACAGCACAACTTCTCATAAAGCTAGAGAAATACTTTTTATAGGACCCAGAGTTCACTCTTAGATATTTGCCCTAGAAGAATAAAAACATACATCCACAATAAGACTTAAAAGAAAAATGTTCACTTCACCCAAATTTATTCATAATAGACAAAAAATAGGAAATAATCCAAATGTACATCAAAAGGAGAATGGATAAATGACAATACATCCAAATATACACTACTCAGTATCAAAAAAGAAAAAACATGAATAAATCTCAAACCATGTTGAACTTTTAAAAGATGCCAGACACATAAAAGAGCACACATTGTACAATCTCATTTTCAATACCTAGCATGTAAGTATACCTATGGAGGCAGAAAAGGGAGGGTGGTTTGGTGAGGGTGGAAGGAAAGTGTCTGGGATGATCGAAGTGCTTGATTTTGATTCAGGTGGTAATCACATGAGTATATACAATAGTCAAAATCCGTCTAACTGAATACTTAATACATGAGTGTTTGTGCATAAATTACACCTCGAGTTTAAAAACAAGTCCACCTGGGTGGCTCAGGTGAGCATCTGACTCTTGATTTTGGCTCAGGTCATGGATCTCAGGGTCCTGGGATCGAGCCCTATGTTGGGCTCTGTACTCAGTGGGGAGTCTGAGATTCTCTCTGTCCGTCTCCCTCTGCCTTCCACCTTCTGCTCACATGCGCTCTCTCAAATAAATAATTAAATCTTAAAACAAAAAAGCTGAGTATTAAGAAAATTAGAAAAATTTAAATGACATTATTGGACTGTGGTTAGAAGTGTACATATATTTTGTTTTTAAGGGAGAAAGAGAATGAATAACTCCCAGGAAATTAATGTTTGGTTTTTCTTAATTTATTTATTAGAGAAAGGGGCAGAGTAGAGAGAGAACCTCAAGGAGGCTCCCCGCTGAGCAGTGGAGCCCAACCACACAGGGCTCAATCTCACCACCTTGAGATCATAACTTGAGCCGACGTCAAGAGTCAGGCACTTAACCAAGTGAGGCACCCAGGCACCCTGAAATGCACTAGTTTTAAATGATGCTTTTTTTGAGCCACAAAGAAATTTCCCTTTTACAAGGATCAAGTCAGTCATAGAGGTCCTTCTTAGAACTGTCATGTACTTTGTGTTCCTCGGTTTCACTCCCCAAAATGTCCTGCATGGCATTCATTATGAAGATGCTGATAAAGATACTACTGGCCAAAATGTCACACAGTCCTGTGTAGCAGAGTGGGCACAACCCCAGATCTGGATATGAATCCTGACTCCATTGTCCAAACCAGGCAACTCCCAAGCTCAGCTACTTTCAGTTTGAAGAGTGAAAAGACCCTCCCAGATTTTTCTGTGTTATTCTGAAATTCATTTTAACTGCTATGTCAACTGTAAGTAAAAATAACAAACAGCCACTTTGCTCAGGTGGAATGCTTCCATCACCATAACTGGGCCACAAGTATGCCCACCAAGTACCAGCATCTCATTGATCCCAATAGGATAAACTGATTCTGCAAAAGCAGCAGCTATTTGAGGAAGTGAAAACACACAATGAATTCATGAAAAAAGTGAAGAAAATAGAGTCTCTAAAAAGTCTATCACTATTCCTTTTTTTTTTTTTTAAGATGTTATTTATCGATTCATGAGAGATACTCAGAGAAAGGCAGAGATATATAGACAGAGGGAGAAGCAGGCTCTATGCAGGCAGCCCGATGTGGGACTCAATCCCAGGACCCTGGAATCACGACCTGAGCCAAAACCACTGAACCACCCAGGCGTTCCAGCCTACCACTGTTCCTAGTAAGAAAGTCTAAGACCATTTTGTCACTATTCAAAATGCACAAGGAGCTTGGAGCTCGGATTGCATGCAAAATGGAAGTTGCCAACCTGAATGAGCCTCCACAAATATAGTATAAAATCAAAACAAGGAAGATCCAGGTATACAGCCCTTCACAGAGAGATTCTCTGACTTAGAAGCACTCTTTTGACCAACCACATCCACTGAAAAAAGGTAAAGTCCTTCACACAAAACCAATGAATGGTCAACCTATGCTTTTCGTTCTTCTAATGGAGGCCCAAGGCCTACTGCTGCAGAAATCCCTCCAGCTGGCCCTAAGTCTCTTAATCACCTGAAGGTGTCTTCTTATAGAAGGGGATGAGATGATTCCAAGAAGCTACTATGTGCATACACCTGTCAGAATGCAACCAAACAGTACACTTAAAATGTGTGCATCATATGTAAATTTCACCTAAAAAGAAAACTAAAACAGAACTGCAAACATATATTAATGATATGTACACTGAACTAAACGAGTAAAGTGTATTAACATCCACAACCTACTTTGAAACACATTTAAAAAACAAGATGGGAGGAGGGGTAGAGGGAAAAACAGACTCCCACGGAGCAGGGAGCCTCTATGCAGAACTAGATCCCAGGGCCCCTGGGATTATGACCTGAGCTGAGGGCCGACCCTTAACCGACTGAGCCACCCAGATGCCCTAAAATATTAATTTTAAAGAGGATTTTAGGGGTGCCTGCCTGGCTGTCAGTGGAGCACATGACTCTTGAGCTCAGGGTCAAGAGTTCAAACCCCACAGGGGGATACAAATTACTTAAATAAAACTTTAAAAAAATAAGTTGATTTTTAAAGGTTTAATTTAGGGATGCCTGGGTGGTTCAGTTGGTTAACCATCTGACTTGCTTTCAGCTCAGGTCATGAGCTCAGGGTCATGAGATTGAGCTTTGTGTGGGGCTCTGCACTGGGCATAGAGCCTGCATAAGATCCTCTCTCTCCCAATCCCACATCCTGACACTTTGTGCACGATCTCTCTTTAAAAAAAAAAAAAAAAAAAAAAAAAGTTTAATTATAGAATTTTGGCAGTTTACATGTAGATGTTCACTGTGAACTTTTTTCAGTTTCTCTGTATACTGAAAATTTTCACGATAAAAATGTTGGAAAAAAATAGTCACCCACTATTTCTATCAATGACAGCAATGATTTTTTTTAAAGACTGATTTTAGAGAGAGAGGGAGTGGAGACAGGAGCAAAGGAAGAGGCAGTGAGAATCTTAAACGAACTGCCTGAGCACAGAACCTAACTCGGAGCTCCATCTCAGGACCCTGAGATCATGACCTAAGCCAAAATCAGGTCAGACACTGCCATGATTCTGCCATCCAGGTGCTTCAGCAATGATTTTTAATATATGCTTTCTTATTGCAAATTTGTATAACTGTGAGCTATGTCCTAATACTAACCAGAAAATATATTTTGTTTTCTTATATAGGTACTTTCTATCCAACACTAAAGACAAATCAGTTTCAAGAAAACAAATATATTTCCCAGTTAAAACTGAGTATGTGCTAGGCATCCTACTTTTTGTGTTTTATGCAACACTAGCTCCAATGTATCACACAGAATCTCAACAGTAAGCTTAAAATACACACACACCCCTCTCATAGTATCCAAAACTGACATGGCCTATCTAAAATAATTTTTAGCCTTGTCAACCATTCACAATACAAAACCAAATACATTCACTACACAATCTTTAAAAACAGTAACAGCTTTCCAGAGTCTCCTCTCCTACAAAGACCATCATATGAATGCAACACAGACAACAAAATGATTAAAATCTTTCTCCTTTCACTTTTACCAAATAAGTGAGTCATTGCTGGCTAACTTCCTCTTAAGGAAAAACTCATGTAAAGGCTCACTGTTCTTACTCTGCTGTGAAGTGCCAAAAGCTTTTTACATTCAAATAGATCATTTCTTCCAAAACTGCTGTATACCACAAGTTATTTTATATAATTTTCTTAGCATAAAAGACATTTATTTAGAAACTTCAGAATAGGGACACCTGGCTGGCTCAGTGTGAGGAGCATGCAAGCCCCATGATGGGTGTACAGATTACTCAAATAAATAAAAAAAATTAGAAAAAAATCTTCAAAAAATATTAAAAAAGAAAAAAGAAAATCCTGAACATAAAATGTGAGAAGGAAAGACCTGCACCAAAACACAACATCAAGAAATTTCAAAACACTGAGACAAAAATAGTAATACAAGATTACCAAAGAGAAACCCAGATTACAGTCAATCAAGCATCAGCAAGGTATCACAATTCTCAGCAGCAACAATGGAAGCTGGAAAACAATTAAGCAAGGTCCTCAAAATTCTGGGGGCCAGAGGGATGGGGGCAGATAACTGCTAGCTTAGAATTCTATAACCCAACTATTAAAGTATAAGTGCAGAACAAAATGTTTTCAGACATGAAAAAAAAAAATCACAAAAATGTGACTCTTCCATGCTGTTGGGAGACTACTAAAGGAGATCCTCCACTAAAACCAAAAGGTAAACTAAGACAAGGAATCGATCAGAAGGGAAAGGGATACGAAATCCCTGACATATTGGAGAAGAATGACCCTAGGGTAAGGCCTAACCTAGGATACCAGGACCAGGGAAGATAAAGCATTTGCAGAAGAAAATAGGCACACATTCATCAAAGGATGCTCACACAGTCACAGTAACAGGGATGGGAAGGAATGAGGTTACCTTCAAACTATGTGCATGTAAACCCTTAATTAAAATGAAGAAACAGATTCCATGACCCCACGACCTGCTAACATTCTAAGGCTTTTCTCTTTTATGTGGCTGCTATAAGTGAAGTTTTTCTTAAACAAACCTGGGGCCTTACTTCATGAACATAATTGAAATCTTCACCAATTTATTCTCCATCCAGCCCTGCATGGCATGACCAAGGAAACTATTTCATCACTTAAGAGTGATGAAAACATTTTTCTCCCTTTAAAATGTGTACTAGTAGGTTGGGGAATAGGTTAAATAGTTCATGGGTATTAAGGAGGGCAATTGTGTTCAATACTGGGTATTGCATGTTAAGAGATGAAACACTAAATTCTATACTTGAAATTGATATTACAGTGTATGTTAACTGGAATTTCAAAACTTGGAAAGAAAAAAAATACCCCCTCATGTGCTAATGTAGTGTTTAAATCACTTCTTAAACAGAGTTTACTGTAAAGAACTGAATCTTCTCTTGAAGGCTTCAGATGATCGTTGCAAATATTAATTATACTCACAACTGTAAATGGGAGAAGAGAAGCCTGAATGTGCAGCCTCAGGGTGTGCATACTGCCTGCCAGAATCCTCAAATAACACAGCTGAGAGGATATGTTAATTCATTATACAGATGCCAAAAATGAAATAAAATCACTTTCCCAGAAGTGACACAGCTACAATCTGAGCCACATCTAGCACACTCCAACCCCAAACTCTTTCCAATATATTGCTCTGATTCCAAAAAAAGACAACCCACTCTGGCTGCATGGGTACTCAGCCTACTACGCGCTTATCCATGAGGATGAAATGAATGACACCTCCATCTCCAGGCTCTGAGTAATGGAATCTTTCAGCAAAAGACATGACATCTCATCACAAGGTTCTCTAAACCCTTGCTATGTCATACTTAGAAGAGTTAAGAGTTAAGAAATAATAAGTGGTCTTAGGATTGCCAAAGTGCTTCAAAAGCCAATCTCCAGAAACACACCACCTGTGTACTACACATCAGCTTTGTCCACAAATCTGATGCTGAGAGAACCAACCAGAAGGCAGTTGAGAAAGCAGCAGAACTGAACACAAAATTTCTTTTTAACTTTTTTATTGTGACAACTCTGGCTTGCTCATCAGGTAAGATGAAAGGCCCACTGAAAAGGAAACATTTTTAAATTGACAATATGAAACATTGAGCAGATGCCAGAAAAAGATAGGAGCACTGCTGTGGCCCAGACTCAAATCAGGTAGCTGAAGCACTGGGGGAACGCTGGTGAGACCTTCAAAGTGCTTTCATTTTCACATCTGCAAATTTCATATACATCTTTATCCCCAGCCTCTTCCTGCTTATTTTTTATTCTCAACTTATTTTGTCATTTACAAATTTCACATACATCTTTATTAACAGCTTTCCCTAACGATCAGAGTGGTCTGACAATACTGGGCCAGCAGTCTGGCAGCTGACAACTCCCTAATATCTGTCAGCAGATGTCCCTGTGAATACGGCAGGCACTGCTGGCAACCACCATCCCCAACAATCCCATTACTCCTACCTGCCTCCAGCTTCTGGGGTTACAATAGCAACTTGAGAGCAGTTTTGGAAAAGCAGCAAGAAAAGGACTCATCTCTCAAAGAGAAGATGGAGGACACATGTTCTACAGGTTGGCCCCAAGGCACCCCAAAGGAAGAAGCTAACCAGACCTAAAAACACCAAGCTTCCTCTTGGGGGAGTACTATACTCTCCAGGCAAGAAAAGCTTTGACAGCCTCAAACAACTTGAGGCTCTTTTTGTAAAAAAAAATTAAAAAAAAAAAAAGAGTTGGAAGCTTTCAGCACATTTTTGTTTAAAGATTTATTTACTTGAGAAAGATAGAGAATGCATGCGCCTGCACAGGGGGACAGGGCAGCAGGAGAAGAGAGAGAATCCTAAGACAACCCCGTGCTTGCGACGCCTGGGTGGCTCAGTGGTTTGGCTCCTGCCTTTGGCCCAGGGAGTGATCCTGGAGACTCGGTATCAAATCAAATCCCATGTCAGGCTCCCTGCATGGAGCCTGCTTCTCTCTCTCTCTGTGTCTCTGCCTCTCTCTCTCATGAATAAATAAAATCTTAAAAAAAAAAAGAAGACCCTGTGCTGAGCATGGATTCCAATCCTACGACTCTAAGATCATAATATGGGCCAAAACCAAGAGTCAGACGCTTAACCAACTGTGCCACGCAGGCACTTCGCTTTTAGTACATTTTTACATTAACTTGTTGTACTCCAAGGAGAAACTGAGTACAAATGAGCTACCAGGGAAAATTCTAGAACGTGACATTTTATGGTAGTTTGCAGCATAATCACATACAGTAACAAACAACTAAATTCTTAAGCAAAAAAAAAAAAAAAAAAAAAAAAGAACCTCAATCTATTCCTCTCATCATACATAAAAAGTAAACAAAATGGGACACAGACTTAATGTAAAACTTAAAACTATAAACCTTCTAGAAGAAATATGAGAACATCTTTGTGATTTGTGTTAGGCAAACATTTTTAGAAATGACACCAAACATATGACCTACAAATGAAAAAAACAATAATCTGAAAATTATTAAAAACTCTTGCTCTTGGGGTATCTGGCTGGCTCAATGGAGCGTGTGACTCTTGATGTTGGAGTTACAAGTTCAAGCCCTAAACTAGGTGTAGAGATTACCTAAAAATAATCTTTAAAACACACACACACAGAACAAATTAAAAATAAAACTCTTGCTCTTTTAAAGACACTGTTAAAAGAATGAAACAAACACAACCAGGGGAAAATATGTGCAAATCATGTACCTGTAAAACAAGTAAAACTGAAAAACAAGTAAAACTGAATAAGAAATTCAAAACTGATATACAGTAAAAGATGTACACACTTAACCAAAGATGTTACAAATGGCAAATAAGCTCATGAAAAGATGCTCAACATTATTAGTCCTTAGGCAAGTTCAAATTAAAACTGGGATGACACATTACCATACCCACCCCCCCAAATGGCTAAAATTAAACAGAATGACCATACCAAGTGTTGACAAGAAGGTAAAGGAACTGGAACTCTCATACACTGCAGTTGAGAATGTAAAATGGAACAACCATTTTGGAAAAACAGCTTGGCAATTTTTTACAAAGTTAAATATACACTTGCCATGAAACCAACCACCTTTGTATCTACTCAAGAAAAATGAAGCATTACATCTACACAGACTTGTACAGAGATATTCACAGCAGTTGCATCTTTAACAGCCCCAAACTGCAAATAATCCATAGGTTCATCAACTAGCAAATGCATAAGCAAACTGTGGTATTCCCATACAACAGAAACCCACAATAAAAAGGAACTATGACATGGATGTTAATTATGGAGAATGAAAGCAAAAAAAAAAAAAAAAAAACCTGGGCCAAAGGCAGTCACTTAACCAACTGAGCCACCCAGGTGCCTTTAAGAGAACTACTTTTAAAACGTTACACAACATAAGAAGTTTTACAAAAGGAGATGGACAGTGACATTTAGCTGTTAAAGAAACCAGTGAAGAAAAAAAATAAAAACAAAAGAATAAAACAAGAAACCAGTGAATAATAATATAATATTGCTAATCCCAGGAAAAGGATTTCTATAGGATCCCAAAAGATAAGCAACAAAGTAACAAGTACTCTAGGCGAGATGGGAGAGAAAGAACCTTAAGTAAAAGCTGGCAAAAACACAAAACAGAAACTATTCTGGAAAGAACAGGCCAATGTGTCAAAGAACCAGAGATTAAAGGAGAGTCTCCCCCTCAGTCACAAGAAACCTTCATTGGGGAACATTACTCTGGTGTAAGCAAGCAGGAAACATGAACTAGAGGAGAAAAGGCTTGGGAACAAGAAGACCAAGCCAAGATCTTTGTCTAGGTGTGAGCTATTGGCTGAACAAATACAGTCAGAGTAGGAAGAGAAAAGGAGAAAGGGACAGAAGAGTCGGAGAAGGAAGAATTTTATGATTAGCAAAATAGAATTCAGGGAAAGGATACTACGCCTCTCTTTCTGTCAAAGTTAACTGTGTGCGGCTAGGTTTTCTGAGGTGAAAAAAGTGAAGCACCCCAGCAGATCCATGAGGCCAAGCCTTCAGGTCAGTGTGGGCCATCACTACTGCAGCAGAATCACAAAGTCTAGTCTAGGTGAGTAAAGCCTGGAACGAGCCCACACTAGAGCATAAGCTCACAAAGTCCCACTGTCTTTTACAAAGTTCAGATCCAAAACAAGTGGACTTTCAACTGTATCACTGATTTCTAAAATCTAAAAATATTCTCACGCATTTGAAATTAAGACTTTGTTTTAAAACTATACAAGACACAGCATAGGGAATATAGTCAATAGAATCAATGGAACTGTAATAGGGTTGTCCAGTGACAGTAACTCTACTTGTGTAAGAAAAACATAAAGTAGATTTGTAGAAATCACTGTGTTGTACACCTGAAATTAATGTAACATTATCAACTACACTTCAAAGAAAAAATAATAATAGTAAAACTATAATCGAAGTGCCAAAAACAGTATAGAGAAATCAGTCATCTCTAAAACTGTTAACAACATGGAAATTCCATCTATTAACTTGGGAAAAAGATCTTTAGTTTCTAGTAATCAAAACTATTTCATAAATATGTAATCTGGTACTAGTTACCTATAAACAATGTATGATTAGAATACAGATCTATGTTGTGGAAGAACATCAGAAATGCAGTGTTTAAAGTGTTATGTGCAGTAAGAATAAAGTTTTTATTTCACTAAAATAAAGGCTAAACTTATGAACCAAGAAATCAATTCAACCCCAAATCCTAATACTATACCCATACTTCTCAAAACCCAACCATTTTACATTCTCCTCTCCCCCGGCCATGAGGATAAAGCACTTCTGCCAGCCAGCACACATATGCTGCATACCTGTTTGGAAGGTAGGATTCGCTCCAGGGTACATGTTGGGGGAGTAGGCAGGAGCTGCAGCTGCGTAGCCCATGGGGAAACCAGCTGGAGAAAAAAAAACAGAACAATGTGATGTCACCACCTGAAGGAGTTACACAATTTTACAAACATGGCTCCCACAGACTCAATCCTTCTTATCCCCTTCATCAAACTCCACATACTGATTTAAGGAGCCCAAGAGTACTACATATGCCAAGCAGTGTCACTACTAGTTGTTTCCTTTCCTCAGAATTGGGATGGATCACAGATGTCCATTAACAGATGAATGGTTAACAAAGATGTAGTGTATATATACAATGGAATATTACTCATCCATAAAAAGAATGAAATCTTCCCACTTGCAACAATGTGCATAGAACATTGCTGGGTATTGTGCTAAGCAAAATAACTCAACTAGAAAAAGACAAATACCATGTGATTTCACTCATATGTGGAATTTAAGAAGCAAAATAGATGAACATTAAGGGGAAAGAAAGGAAAAATAAAGATTAAAAAAAGTGGAAGGCAAACCATAAGAGACTCTTAACTATAGAGAACAAACTGGGTGATGGACACTAAGGAGGGCACTTGATGTAATGGGTGTTATATGCAACCAATGAATCACTAAACTCTCCTCTGAAACTAAAATACACTATATGTTATCTAACTTGAATTTAAATTTTAAAGAAGGAATTGGAATGGGTCACAAATATAATCAAGTCTTTTTTAAACCTGTCAGTAAATGCTTACAACTTCCTACAATTAAAAAAATTTGGGCAGCCCGGCTGCTTAGCGGTTTGGCACTGCCTTTGGCCCAGGGTATCTGATCCTGGAGACCTGGGATCGACTCCCACATCAGGCTCCCTGCACGGGGCCTGCTTCTCTCTCTGCCTGTGTCTCTGCGCCTCTCTCTCTCTCTCTCTCTCTCTCTCTCTGTCTCTCATGAATAAATAAAATCTTTAAAAAAAAAATTGGCAGAAAACGGAATTAGAATGCCAAAAAATAACACACGAACACAAACCTAAGCTGAAGTCGGGAAATTCCTAACACTTCTAGCAGCTTTATTCTAGACTGCTAATAATTTATTACTTAGCAACAATAAGAATGCTAAGATATCATGTGGTGAAGGGGCTGTTAACTGGCACCACTGACACATGGAAATGGGAAAAATCCAGTCTTACAATCCACTTGCAAGCAACCTAATCTTTATTAATATAAATGAAGAATCTTTTTTTTAATTTTTTAAATAAATTTATTTATTAGTGTTCAATTTGCCAACATACAGAATAACACCCAGTGCTCATCCTGTCAAGTGCCCCCCTCAGTGCCCATCACCCATTCACCCCCATCCCCCGCCCTCCTCCCCTTCCATCACCCCTAGTTCGTTTCCCAGAGTTAGGAGTCTTTATGTTCTGTCTCCCTTTCTGTTATTTCCTACCCATTTCTTCTCCCTTCCCTTCTATTCCCTTTCACTATTATTTATATTTCCCAAATGAATCAGAACATATAATGTTTGTCCTTCTCCGATAGACTTATTTCAATACCTTCCAGTTCCATCCACGTTGAAGCAAATGGTGGGTATTTGTCATTTCTAATGGCTGAGTAATATTCCATTGTATACATAAACCACATCTTCTTTATCCATTTAAATGAAGAATCCTTAATAACACTAAACCATAACTACTACTAATTCATGTGAATACAACAAAAATATCAAGTAAGACAGTAAGTGTCACAGTCAAAATCCTGGCTTCTTGGCATCCACCAGCAGAGGGGCAGGCTTCAGTTACCCGGCTCCTGGCCTCCTCAGAGCCTAGGGACCCCTGGTAAGGCCCATGCCCAGAACTTCCCCTGAGCCACCTGGTTCACAGTTCAAAACGCTCCATTCATGTGACAGCTGGAGCATTAGAATCTACTTCCTTATATGGGTACAGAGCCAATGAAGATGACCCACATTCCCTAGTCTTTACTACTGTCACAAACTAGCTGTGAAAACCTGTTAACTTGTCTATCCATTTTTCCCTTCACGGGTAAATAAAGTTGAAATGGAATGGCAGACTTCAAAAGACACCATTGAGGAGACTTAGAGGGAGTGTCTCCTAGGGATATTTAAGGTACCATGGTTGTCAAGAGTAACCAAAGTGAAAAAATGAAAGGTAGTAGGGTAATATAAAGGAGAAAGAGAAGTAGAGTTCACAGTAGAATTTCAAAACTAATCTTTGTGAGTCTGGATGTCATTTGTAAAGATTTTGGATAAAGTGCCTTACAGGAATCCCTGCAGTCTCCAGCACAGCAGGATGCCCTTGCTCTGCTGCACCTCCTGCTCTAGCTGTTTTGTAAGTTCCATGGGTCTCCTCAGAGGCAGGTACAGAAATGTTCAGTAGCACTGTTCCCAAGGAATCTCCACTTGCAGATGCTCAGTTCTCACCTCACATACAAATCTTGTGCTTCAGAGTCACCTTCTTCTTTCTCAAAACTGATCCTCCTCTACCTCAGCAAAACCTTTTTTGAGTTTCTTTCATAAATTATCATTTTCTCGCTTGTCCAATTAATTAGAAAACAGTGTGAGGGGATGAAATGCTGAGCAGATTCACTCATTTTGGATATTAAGGGCAGATTCAACTTGAAACACACCTAAAATGGCTGTTTTTTAAAAGACCAGGAAAGTGGCTTTCTTTTCTTTTTTCTTTCTTTCTTTTCTTTTCTTTTCTTTCTTTCTTTCTTTCTTTCTTTCTTTCTTTCTTTCTTTCTTTCTTTCTTTCTTTCTTTTTGAATATCTAATACCTTTGTGGGTTTCTTTTTTTAATTTTATTTTTTATTGGAGTTCAATTTGCCAACATATAGCAGTGGCTTTCAATCTGTGTTCTATGAAGCCTAAGCAGTTCCTTAGAAGCCTCAACTGTGAGCAGCAAGAGGCCAACCAGGCTCTGGAGCCTGCCTTCAATTCACTCTGGGAGATGCTCTAACTCATCCTAGAACTAAGGAAATACTTACAAATCTTTTCTAAGGTCACAATGTTAAAAACAAAGCTTAAAATACTACTGACCTAGATCATAACTGGTAGACTTCTGCAACAATTCCCTCCTCAAAATCCAAATGTCCTCAGCTCTACCAATAAATCTTCCAGAGGCATTGTCTGCTTCTGTACTTGCCTTGTGTGTCTGAGAGTTCCTGGGATACTACTATTATGGTCTGCTTGGCCCTTCCTATCCTAACCTTCTAACAATGAGTTAACATGCTCTAAAATAAGAGAAAAGCCACATAACAAGTATTTAAAACAGCATAATTAACCACCAGCAATAGGACATCCTCTACTTCTATGTCCACGCACAGAAGTACACCTCCCTTGCACACAGGTCACATACCACCAGATCCCACACATACACTACCACCCTGACCCAGAACCCCAGAAGAGTTGACCCCAGTTACTCTAGTCCAGAGGTTTCCACTGTGACCACACAAAACCTCCACATGGAAATCCCTGAAATGACTACCTTCCTGGATCGTCACAAGCACTGTTTTAACTGGTCCTGGTTGTAACATCTTCTGTTTCTTGATTTTTCTAGAAAGCTGAGAAGCACTGTTCCTTCCTATTCCTGTCAATCTTTCTGACCACAACAGTGTCTTCCTAAAAATGCACTCACAGCAAATACTATACACTATTTCCTTCAACATCAGGTCTAGGTCCCTTCTGGGACAGAAACATTGGAAAGCTAGAAACTACACTGCCCAGATACCTCTCTTGTAAGAGATTATAAGTGATCCCAAATTCTACTCATTTTTATGAAATTAATTACTTCATGAAAATAAAAACTTCAGAACAGTAGAAAATACCATGAGCTAAGAAGAAAAAAATACTTGCAAATTATATAGACAAAAACTTAATACTCTTAATATATAAATACTTCTTAAAACTAAATAAACAAAGACCCAATAAAAAAATATAAATCAACAGAAGACATGGACAGAACTGCCAACTTCGAGTACACTGATGTGATTTCTAACATCAGACCACTAAAAGTCCAAAAGCTGAAAACACACTTGTTGGCAAGACTGTGGAGAAACCACCATCTCACACACTTCCAGTAGGAATACAAAACAGTAAAAATTCTATGGAGGGGAAATCAGAAGCATCTTCAAAATTGCAAATGCATTTACCCTCTCACCCAGCAATTTTACTTAAGGAGCCCATCTGAAGATAATTCCCACAATCAACATAAGCTGCATTATAGGAATACCAAAAAACTTCAAACAACCTATCTATCCAAAGAACTGGTTGAATTAGCTATGGAAATCCCACAACATGCAGGTTTACACAGCAGTACTATGCAAAATATAAAAGAGAACAAAGCAAACCTCTGTAACTGATGTAGAATAATTTCTAGAACATTCTCTGAGTTGACAAAGCAAAGCAAACATCACCACCTGAATCTCTATTCTGGAAAAGAAGCCCCTGTTCAGCCATGAACACTGCGTGGGCTGACAACCTCTGGCAGCAGTGCCTCCTGAGGGCCTGCCTCCTCTCACCTCCAATCCTTCCCTCACAGCTCCCCCATGAGCTGGCTAAAACTTAACACGGAGCACAGTCCTGAGGTTCTCCCTACCTGATTAGGTACATTCTTCATTAGAACGTTCACGAAGGTTCCCCCCAAAAATGCCTATTTCCCCTAATTTCATCTGAGTGTTCACTACCTTTTGTATAATGAAAGAGTAATTAGAATATATGGACAAACTGGCCTGGGGGAATGATATGAACTGAATGAGTCTCCTCCAAAATCTGTATGTTGAAATTCTAATCCTCAAACATAATAATATTTTAAGATACTAAATTGTGGTAATCATTTCACAGTGAATACATATATTAAATCATTACATACACCTCTAAAAAAAACATGATGTACAACCTAAGTATCTACAATTTTTACTTGTCAATCATGTATCAATGGAAGGGGCCCCGCGAGGAGCCAAACTAAGTAAGGCCAGGCAGGGAGTGCCCCCAGGACATGAAAGCCCAGTCCCAGAGAAGCAGAAACTTTACCAATCTTCCAGGACAGTAAGGTGCTCGCAAGGAACTCGGGCAGGATCCCAGGAGGGGCAGTAGAGCCCCCAGGTTCCCAGGGTCACTAACAGAGAAGCACGCCCCAGGGGAGAGTGTGCCACACATTGCCTGCAGAGCTCCCTAAAGGGCTGGAACGTGTGCCCGCGGGGCCTCAGGAGTTCAGGCAGTGGCTCCCTATGGAGGGGGCTGTGCCCCAGGAGAAGCTCAGGTGGTGTCTCAGGCGGTGGCTCCAGGTGGAGTGGCCTGCACACCCTGGGAACACAATTCCAGTGGCGCAGGCCCCAGAGCCCAAGGCTCTGGGGGACACAGCCCAGGATCCGGCGCTCCCCTTGGGACAGGCAGGGGCCAGGAGGACACAGGAAAGCGAGGACACTCCTGAGCTGTGCAGATCAGCACCCCCGCCCCCAGAGCATCCAGGCCAGTGTGGACTGGGAGCTGCGGGAGTTACTGTGGGAGCTGACTCCAGGGCTAGAAAGTTGGACGCCGCCACTCTTGTTGTTCCTCCCTGTATCACCTTGTGCCTAGCACAGAGCAGGGCGCCAGGAAACGGGTCTCACAGGATAAACAGCTCCCACTGAGCCATGCACCTGGCAGGGGGCTGGGCAGCTACCCCAGGTGCACACACCTGAGAATCAGCACAGCGGGCAAGAAGAGCAAATTCTTGACGGAGCAGCTCTGGAAAGCTCCAGGGGAAGTTGAGGGATTTACAGTATATAGAAAAAGAGGATACACCGCCTTGTTTTTGTGTTTTGTTTTTATTTTTGTTTGTTTTCCTTTTTTCTCTTTTTTCCTTCCTTTTTCCAGTAATACTTATTTTTAGCCACTCTGCACTGAGCAAAATGACTAGAAAGAAGAACTCACCACAAAGGAAAAAATCAGAAATAGTACTCTCCCACAGAGTTAAGGAATTTGGATTACAATTCGATGTCAGAAAGCCAATTCAGAAGCACGATTATAAAGATACTGGTGGCTCTGGAAAAAAGCATAAAGGATTCAAGAGACCTCATGACTGCAGAATTTAGATCTAATCAGCCCGAAATTAAAAATCAATTAAATGAGATGCAATCCAAATTAGAGGTCCTAATAATGAGGGTTATGAGGTAGAAGAATGAGTGAGTGACATAGAAGACAACTTGATGGCAAGGAAGGAAGCTGAGAAAAAGGGGAAAAACAATGAAGAGACCACAAGGAAAGGTTAAGGGAAATAAATGATAGCTTCAGAAGGAAGAATCTATGTATAATTGGGGTTCCAGAAAACGCAGAGAGAGACAGAGGGCGAGACAGTATATTTGAACAAATCATACCTGAGAACTTCCCTACTTTGGGGAAGGAAACAGGCATTCAGATCCAGAAGATAGAGAGGTCCCCTCCCCAAATCACTAAAAACTGTTCAACACCTCGACATTTAATAGTGAAAGTTGCAATATCCAAAGATAAAGAGAAAATCCTTAAAGCAGTGAGAGACAAGAGATCCTTAACTAACATGGGGAGAAATATTAGATTAACAGCAGATCTCTGCACAAAGACCTGGCAGTCCAGAAAGGGCTGGCAGGATATATTCAGGGTCCTAAATGAAAAGAACATGCACCCAAGAATACTTTATCCAGCAAGGCTCTCATTCAGAACAGGAGAGAGAAAGAGCTTCCAAGATAGGCAGAAACTGAAAGACTATGTGACCATCAAACCAGCTCTGCAAGAAATATTAAGGGGAACTCTGCAAAAGAGAAGTCCAAAGAAACAATCCACAAAAACAGGGACTGAATATAAATTACAATGACATTAAATTCATATCTTTCAATAGTAACTCTGAACGTGAATGGGCTTAATGATCCCATTAAAAGGTGCAGAGTTTCAGACTGGATAAAAAAGCAAGACCCATCTATTTGCTGTCTACAGGAGACTCATTTTAGACCTAAGGACACCTACAGCATGAAAATAAAAGGTTGGAGAACCAATGACCATTCAAATGGTCATCTAAAGAAAGCTGGGATACAATACTCATATCAGATAAATTAAACTTTAGGGGATCCCTGGGTGGCGCAGCGGTTTGGCGCCCGCCTTTGGCCCAGGGCGCGATCCTGAAGACCCGGGATCGAATCCCACGTCGGGCTCCCGGTGCATGGAGCCTGCTTCTCCCTCTGCCTGTGTCTCTGCCTCTCTCTCTCTCTCTCTCTGTGTGACTATCATAAATTAAAAAAAAAAAAACAACTTTATTCAAAGACTATAGTAAGAGATGAAGAGGGACACTCTATCATACTTAAAGGATCTATCCCAACAAAAGAACCTAACAATCATGAATATTTATGCCCCTAATGTGGGAGCTGCCAAGTATATCAAGCAATTAATAACCAGTTAAGATATACTTAGATAATAATAGTGGGAGACACAATAATAGTGGGAGACATTAACACACGGTACGTTCTGTAAATGACAGATCTTAAAAGCCCAACATCTCCAAAGACACAAGAGCTTTAAATGATACACTGGACCAGATGGAGTTCAAAGATATTTACAGAACTTCGCATCAAAACGCAACTGAATACACATTCTTCTCAAGTGCACACGGAACTTTCTCCAGAATAGACCATATACTGGGTTAACCAATACAAAAGATTGGGATTGGCCCCTGCATATTTTCCGACCATAATGCCTTCAAACTAGAAATCAATCACAAGAAGAAATTTGGAAGAAATTCAAACACCCGGAGGTTAAAGAGCATCCTGCTAAAAGATGAAAGGGTCAAACAGGAAATTAGAGAAGACTTACAAAGATTCATGGAAACTAATGAGAATGAAGATACAACTGTTCAAAATCTTTGGGATACAGCAAAAGCAGTCCTGAGAGGGAAATACATCGCAATACAAACATCCCTCAAAAAACTGGAAAGAACTCAAATACAAAAGCTAACCTTGCCCCTAAAGGAACTGGAGAAAGAAGAGCAAATAAAACCTACACCCAGGGCAGCCCAGTGGCTCAGAAGTTTAGCACAGCCTTCAGCCCAGGGCCTGATCCTGGAGACCCGGGATCGAGTCCCATGTCAGGCTCCCTGCATGAAGCCTGTTTCTCCCTCTGCACCTCTCTCTCTCTACTCTCTCTCTCTCTCTCTCTCATGTATAAATAAATAAAATCTTAAAAAAAAAAAAAACCTACACCAAGCAGAAGAGAGTTAATAAAGATTTGAGCAGAACTCAATGAAATAGAGACCAGAAGAACTGTGGAACAGATCAACAAAACCAAGAGTTGGTTCTTTGAAAGAATTAATTAGATAGATAAACCATTAGCCAGCCTTATTAAAAACAAAAGAGAAAAGACTCAAATTAATAAAATCACGAATAAAAAAGGAGAGATCACCATCAATACCAAGGAAATACAAGACACAAGAGTCCAAGGCCAGATAGCTTCCCAGGAGAATTCTATCAAACGTTTGAAGAAGAAACAATACCTATTCTACTAAATCTGTTCCAAAAGATAGAGACGGAATACTTCCAAACTCATTCTATGAGGCCAGCATCACCTTAATTCCAAAACCAAAGATCCCACCAAAAAAGAGAATTATAGAGCAATATCCCTGATGAACACAGATGCAAAAATTCTCAACAAGATATTAGCCAGTAGGATCCAACAGTACATTAGGAAGATTATTCACCATGACCAAGTGGGATTTATCCCTGGGATGCAAGGCTGGTTCAACACTCCTAAGCAATCAATGTGATAGATCATATCAACAAGAGAAACAACCATATGATCCTCTCAAAAGATGCAGAGAAAGCATTTGACAAAATACAGCATCCATTCCTGATCAAAACTCTTCAGAATGTAGGGATAGAGGGAACATTCCTTAACATCTTAAAAGCCATCTACGAAAAGCCAACAGCAAATATCATTCTCAATGGGGAAGCACTGGGAGCCTTTCCCCTAAGATCAAGAACACGACAGGGATGCCTCTCACCACTGCTATTCAACATAGTACTAGAAGTCCTCAGCAATCAGACAACAAAAAGACTTTAAAGGCAATCAAATTGGCAAAGAATCAAAGTCAAACTCTCCCTCTTCGCCAACGACATGATACTCTACATAGGAAACCCAAAAGCCTCCACCCCAAGATTGCTAGAACTCATACAGCAATTCAGCAATGTGGCAGGATACAAAATCAATGCCCAGAACTCAGTGGCATTTCTATACACTAACAATGAGACTGAAGAAAGAGAAATTAAGGAGTCAATCCCATTTACAATTGCACCCAAAAGCATGAGACACCTAGGAATAAACCTAACCAAAGAGGTAAAGGATCTATACCCTAAAAACCATAGAACGCTTCTGAAAGAAATTGAGGAAGACACAAAGAGATGGAAAAATATTCCATGCTCATGGATTGGCAGAATTAATATTGTGAAAATGTCAATGTTACCCAGGGCAATGTACACGTTTAATGCAATCCCTATCAAAATACCATGGACTTTCCTCAGAGAGTTAGAACAAATTATTTTAAGATTTGTGTGGAATCAGAGAAGACCTCAAATAGCCAGGGGAATTTTAAAAAAGAAAAGCATAACTGGGGGCATCACAATGCCAGATTTCAGGTTGTACTACAAAGCTGTGGTCATCAAGTCAGTGTGGTACTGGCACAAAAACAGACACAAAGATCAATGGAACAGAGTAGAGAATCCAGAAGTGGACCCTCACCTTTATGTTCAACTAATATTCGACAAAGGAGGAAAGACTATCCACTGGAAGAAAGAGTCTCTTCAATAAATGGTTCTGGGAAAATTGGACATCCACATGCAGAAGAATTAAACTTGACCACTCTCTTACACCATACACAAGGATAAACTCAAAATGGATGAAAGATCTAAATGTGAGACAAGATTCCATCAAAATCCTAGAGGAGAACACAGGCAACACCCTTTTTGAACTTGGCCACAGCAACTTCTTGCAAGATACATCCATGAAGGCAAGGGAAACAAAAGCAAAAATGAATTATTGGGACTTCATCAAGATAAAAAGCTTCTGCCCAGCAAAAAAACAGTCAACAGAACTAAAAGACAACCTACAGAATGGGAGGAGATATTTGCAAAAAGACATGTCAGACAAAAGGCTAGTATTCAAGATCTACAAACAACTTATTAAACTCAACAGCAGGGCAGCCGGGGTGGTTTAGTGGTTTCGTGCCTCCTTCAGCCCAGGGTGTGATCCTGGAGACCTGGGATCAAGTTCCACATCGGGCTCCCTGAATGGAGCCTGCTTCTCCCTCTGCCTGTGTCTCTGTCTCTCTCCGTGTGTGTCTCTCATGAATAAATGAATGAAATCTTTAAAAAATAAAAATAAAAAAATAAACTCAACAGCAAAAAAACAATCCAATCATGAAATGGGCAAAGGCATGAATGGAAATTTCACCAAAGAAGACATACACATGGCCAATAAGCACATGAGAAAATGCTCTGCATAACTTGCCATCAGGAAAATACAAATCAAAACCACAATGAGACACCACCTCACACAAGTGAGAATGGTGAAAATTAACAAGACAGGACACAACAAATGTTGGAAAGGATGTGGAGAAAGGGAAACCCTCTTTGCACTGTTGGTGGGAATGTGAACTGGTACAGCCACTCTTGAAAACTGTGTGGAGGTTCCTCAAATAGTTAAAAATAGAACTGCCCTACGACCCAGTAATTACACTGCTGGGGATTTACCCCAAAGATACAGATGCAGTGAAACGCCGGGACACCTGTACCCCAATGTTTATAGCAGCAATGTCCACAATAGCCAAACTGTGGAAGGAGCCTTTGTGTCCATTAAAAGATGAATGGATAAAGAAGATATGGTATATATATACAATGGAGTATTACTCATCCATTAGAAATGACAAATACAGGGGATCCCTGGGTGGCGCAGCAGTTTGGCGCCTGCCTTTGGCCCAGGGCGCGGTCCTGGAGACCCGGGATCGAATCCCACAACGGGCTCCCAGTGCATGGAGCCTGCTTCTCCCTCTGCCTGTGTCTCTGCCTCTCTCTCTCTGTGACTATCCTAAGTCAATAAAAAATTTAAAAAAAAAAGTGTTTAAAAAAGAAATGACAAATACCCACCATTTGCTTCGAACGTGGATGCAACTGGAGGTATCATGCTGAGTGAAAAGTCAATCAGAGAAGGACAAACATTATATGGTCTCATTTATCTGGGGAACATAAAAAATAGTGAAAGGGAATAAAAGGGAAATGAGTGAAAATATCTGTCAGGATGACAACATCAGAGACTCCTAACTCTGGGAAACGAACAAGGGGTAGTGGAAAGGCAGGTGGGTGGGGTGATGGGGTGACTGGGTGACAGGAACTAAGGGGGGTACTTGACGGGATGAGTACTGAGTGATATGCTATATGTTAGCAAACTGAACTCCAATAAAAAAATAAATAACTGTTAAGTATGTTAGAGAAAAAAGAAAATGGAGTACATGAAAAAATTAAACTCAATAAACAGGTTCTATAGCAAATTAGAGAAGAATTAGCAGGCTTGTGAAAAATGGAAGCAGATCAGTATAAAATATCCACATTAAGACTCACAGAAAATAAAAAAATACAAAAAGGATGCAAGAAATGTGAGAAAGAGTGAAATGGTCTAATATACTTATAAATGGAATCCCAAGAGAAGAGGGAGAGCAGGAAAAAAAAATACTTGAAGACTCACTGCTATTCCTGGAAAAAAAAAAAAAATCAACCTACTGAGGCTGTTTTCAGTGTTAACTGAAATACACACACTCTGGAAAGGCAGAGCTGAGGAGTTACAACAGAGACGCTATGGCTCATAAAGCCTGAAACATATACATAAAGTCTGAAACATACACATAAAGTCTGTCAAACCCTGCTTTTGACCAAAGAATAGAAACAACATCCAGACACATACCTATGAAGCATGACAGGCAATCAATGTTTTATTAAAAAGACTATCAGGTAATGCTAAAGCCATCAGGTTTTACCTATTATTTCCCTTGATCTATATCCACTCAGGATTTCAGGAAGCTATTTGGCATTCTGTTTAAACAGAATTATTTAAATTATCTTGATAATTTAAAATTACCTTTTACCAATTCTGGAAAATTCTGTCACTCTTCTCTATTCACCCCTTCTGGAGCTCTTAACTCATCCCAAATCTTCTCATTGAGACATCTCGATTTCTTAACTAGTGTTCTATAGCTACCCCTTTCCTTATTTTGCATCCTGGGTCTCCCATTTAGCAGTGTCATGCTTGCAATGTAACCTGAATTTTGCTCAAATGCCATTTCTTTAAGTTCAAGTTGGTTCTTTTGGTCCCTCCCACGTCTTATTCCCCTCTTATATTCTGATTCTTTCTTTCAGATATTCAATTATTCTCAACTTGCCCGATGTGGTATCTATTTGATGTTCTATTCCTGCAGTCATATAACTAGTAACTCTTTCTTGATGAAGTCACATGTTTTGTAATAACTCTGCATTGTTAACAGGCAGAATTTTGTGGGAAACCCCACTACCTAGAATACAAACATATGCCTCTACAGGAGCTTTGCTTTTGCTGCTGTCAGGTGCTGGGGATAATGCAAGCTGCAAACTATGTTTCATGTTAGTTTCTCAATTATGGACAGATACTGGACCGCAGGCACACACACACACCCACCCACCCAGTAATTACAAGTAATAACAAAATAGAGCCTCCAACATCCTTGACTGGTTACAAAGTCTTAAGAAAGATTTCCCCTTCCTAGAGCCCAAGCAGACACTAAATTCCCTTGTGGAATCAATAAATGGTGAATTTTTTTTTTTTTTAAGTCTACCCCTTCCCTGGGAATATCACTCTCCAAGCCCAAACCCCAAACTCAAAAGGCCTCACTTTCTGTCCCCATGTAGGTTGTCAAAACCCACAAAAAGCAAATGTTCCCAGCACAGGAACATCATTATTAGCTCAATGGCCAAATGCACTGGTTTTTATGTCACCTTCATATTCAGCACAGATATTTTGTTTACTACCCTACAAGTTCAGTTATACATTTTTTAAATGTTCTGTCCAATTTTCTACAGACTTTTTTAGCAACAGGATTTGAAGATGATCTGTTCCATCATAATATCAAAACGCATAGTAAAATTGTACCATTACAAATAATCACTCATTGGATATCACCAATTAGGATGACCATTTGCTATTTTCAAACAACCAGTTTCTATTCCCCCAAATGTTGTTTTACCACTTCCCTCATAGCCCATGTTCAACTCGCTGACACCCATAAGTGGGGAACGTTGGACGCCTGGGTGGCTCAGTGGTTGAGCTTCTGCCTTCAGCTTATGGTGTGATCCCAGGGTCCTAGGATTGAGTCCCAATCAGGCTCCCTGCATGGAGCCTGCTTCTCCCTCTGCCTAGGTCTCTGCCTCTCTGTGTCTCTCATGAATAAATAAATAAAATCTTAAAAAACAAAAACAAACAAACAAAAAACGGGGGAACGTGGTCCAGGCCTCAGTTAATCAGTAGAATCCCCTCCCTGGCTCAGAGACGGAAGCTGAGTGCAATCAGAACACACCCAGGACTGGTCTGATTAGAAAAAAAGCCCCATTGGGGTTTCCTATAGAACAGAGATAAAGAGGCTCATAGGGTACTGCTGAACACCACAGAGACCACAAAGAGAAGTGTAACCTGGGACCAACACAGCCAATCATGAGGAAGTGAGCTGAGTTCAGAAGGTAGGAACTAGATCCTGGTACTTACTGCTGGAGCAACCAGATCAAGCTTTGACCAAAGCCAGTCCTAGCTCTTGATTTTTTTTGTTCCATGAGCTGAAACATTTTCTCCTTGTATAAATTACTTTGAGCTAAATTTGTCAACTGAAAGCATTCTTACCAACATGGAAATTTCCCAAGTGTTCAAAGTTCAATAATGAAACAAAGTTTTACTTTTGCTTACCTGGATAACCAATTCCTTTGGCATTTGCATAGGGAACCCCAGAAGAACCAGGGCTATAAACAGGATTCATGATTTCAGAACTAAAAAAGGAAAGAAAAGTGATTTAGCCAAGCACTTTTATTCTCCAGTTCTCTCCAGTATCAGTCACAAAAGAAGTCCCTTCTCTAGCTTACTAAAAACAAGGCATTTCATGCTGCTGCCAAACAACACAGAAGTCCTGATGAAGGCCCACCCAAACATTGTAAACTTTCCTTTACAAATTCTTCAGTCCGTCAAAAGCTAAGAGAAAACTGTTCTCTAGGTCCCTGCTTAAAACAGTGAAAATATGTTCTTATAATCTAAATGTCCTTTTATTTTTTATAAAGATTTTTATTCATTTATTCATGATAGACATAGAGAGAGAGAGAGAGGGGCAGAGACGCAGGCTCCGTGCCAGGAGCCGGACATGGGACTCAATTGCGGCACCCCAGGATCACACCCCTGGGCCAAAGGCAGGCGCCAAATCACTGAGGCACCCAGGGATCCCCTCTAAATGTCCTTCTAACAAATAGTTAAGGAAACCAGATCTATCCAGTATATAAAATGTTATACAGATACTTGTTAAAGTGTTTAAAAACATGACTGATACTATGTTAAGTGAGGAAAAAGATAACAATGCTGCATGATGCAGTTATAATAAAAAAATCTGCACCTACATGTAATAACTACAAATATTACAGGCATGTGCACTTCCAGCACAAACAGAAAAGGTTGGGAGAATATAAAAATGTGAACAGAGACAGTCTCTAGATGGGGTGGGTTTAGTGTTCTTTTTATACTTTCTTTTTTCTTTATTTTTTTAAGATTTTATTTCTTCATTCATGAGAGACAGAGAGAGAGAGAGGGAGAGAGAGAGAGGCAGAGACACAGGCAGAGGGAGAAGCAGGCTCCATGCAGGTAGCCTGACGTGGGACTCAATCCCGGGTTTCCAGGATCATGCCCTGGGCTAAAGGCGCTAAACCACTGACCACCTGGGCTGCCCTTTATACTTTATTTCTTAAATAACTTTTGTTAAATATGCATATATTTTCTTAAAAATACAAGTCAGCTATAGCCTAGCAACTCTATTCACCCATTCAATGCTTTTTTCATAATCTTTTTTCCTGAAAAGTTCAAGAACTTGCATAGCCATAACCATGATTTTACTCCTTACCCAACAGAAATATGATTTTCATCAGTATCGCCAGCAAGCTCCTCTGAATTCTTTCACCCAGTATATTCTGAAAGCGTAAGTTTAAAGACTGTTCTGTATTCCTCACCTAGTAAGTCACTCACTGATTTATGTGGTAGTAAGGATTAAGGGGATCTTAAGTTTAAAATAAAAACAGCAGAGGTGCCTGGGTGGCTCAGTCGGTTAACTCAGGTCATGATCCCAGGGTGCTGGGATCAAGCCCGAGGCTGGGCTCCCTGCTCAGTGGGAAAGTCTGCCTCTCCCTCTCCATCTGCCTCTCCACTCACTCATGCTCTCTCACTCTCTTTCAAATAAATAAATAAATAGATAGATAGATAGATAGATAGATAGATAATAAATAAATAAATAAATAAATAAATAAATAAATAAAATCTTTAAAAAAAAACAGCACAGGAAAGGGAGCTAGCTAATAGGCAACAAGTATTATGAGAACTCTGTACTTTCTGCTCAAATTTGCTATGAACCTAAAACTCCTTTAAAAAGTCTAGTTAAGAAATCCCTGGGTGGCTCAGCAGTTTGGCACCTGCCTTCGGCCTAGGGTGTGATCCTGGAGTCCTGGGATCGAGTCCTACATCAGGCTACCTGCATGGAGCCTGCTTCTCCCTCTGCCTGTGTCTCTGCCTCTGTCTCTCATGAATAAATAAATAAAATCTTAAAAAAAGAAAATCTAGTTAAAAATATATAGGGGCACCTGGGTGACTCAGGTCTTGACTTCACAATCATGAGTTTGAGCTCCACATTGGGCTCCATGCACAGCATAGAATCTACTTTAAAATAATTAAAAATAAAAAATAAATAAAAAATACACATATATACTAAATAGTGTCTGCCCCTACCACATCCCCAATCAGAAAGTAGCCCCATGCAGACAAGGAACAGAGACTTGGTCCTATTTACTGCAGTTACCTCTAGCACCAGTAACAATATCTGAAACAATACAGGTGCAAGTACCTGCTGACTTTCTAAAAACATATGCACCTTCGAACATTATATAGGTATCAAATTCCAATACAAAGATATATTGTAAAAATTTACCACTTCTAGCTTACCTGACTCATTTAAAATATTCACAATCAATAGCAACCCTCTCAGGTCCCCTCCCTCCCCAGGAACTTTATTCTATCACTTTACTATCACTCAATAAACCTTGCATTGCTGCCCACCATAAATGAATGAATGAATGAATGAATGAATGAATAAAATTCACAATAAAAAAATATACCCAATCACATCCTTAATCTTTGTAACAAGGTCTAGTCTAAACTAGGAAAAAATCGGGGATCCCTGGGTGGCGCAGCGGTTTAGCGCCTGCCTTTCGCCCAGGGTGCAATCCTGGAGACCCGGGGTCGAATCCCACATCAGGCTCCCGGTGCATGGAGCCTGCTTCCCCCTCTGCCTGTGTCTCTGCCTCTCTCTCTCTCTCTCTGTGACTATCATAAATAAATAAATAAATAAATAAATAAATAAATAAATAAATAAATAAATAAATAAATAAAATTAAAAAAAAAAAAAAATAAACTAGGAAAAAATCGAGAACATCAGTGATTGGAATGTTCTTGCTAAATAAGTAATTTTTTTTTTTTAACTTCTAAGTCAAACTTACTGTGACATCCACAATTACGGCTAAGACATAAGTCTAGATCAATGCTGGCCAACAGTACTCTGCAGCAATGAAGATGCCCTGTGCCTTCTAGTATGGCAGCCATTAGCGAAAGTAACACCCAAATATGTGGCTAGTGCAGGATCTGATTTTTCAATTTTATGGGACTGCAACTTATATTCATTTTCTTAATTTATGTATTTATTCAACTGATCTCTACACTCATTGTGGGGCTTGAACTCAAGACCCTGAAATCAAGAGTTGCAGGCTCCTCCAAATGAGCCTCAACTTAAATTTAAATAGTCATTGATGTCTAGGGGCTACACTGGACAGCATGTGTTTACAATACAGATGAGAGATAAGAAGAATAGGAAGAATATAAAGAAAGCAGGAGAATCTATTACGTATCTTACCACACAGTTTAAGAATAAACAAACTGGGGGCACATGAGTGGTTCAGTTGGTTAAGCGTCTGACTTTTGATTTCAGCTCAGGTCTTGATCTCAGGGTCTTGAGTTCAAGCCCTGCCTTGGGTTCCACGCCCAGCATGGAGCCTACTTAAAAAAAAAATAAATAAATAAAATAAAATAAAATAAAATAAAATAAAACAAAATAAAATAAATTAATTAATTAAAATAAAATAAAATAAAATAAACAAACTGGCAACCAAGCCCTATTATCCTGCATTTTTAACCCATTCTTGGTGGATCATCCACAGAAGAATTGTGGGAGGCCTTGTAAATTCCATCTATCTCCCTGCTTCAACTATGATGTGTTGAGAAAGTACATACTTCCTAAAATTATTTCTCTATGCTGTGCCAGAATCTTATTCTCAGTTGAATTCAAGATAAGCAAAGCACTATGCAGAGTCCACAGAGAAAACAAAAAAAGCAAGTCACAATCCTGCTTCTGAGCAGGAATCTAGGAAAGTGCTTGCTATCCAATAAAACCTTCTGCAAAACTGAGAATGTATGGCTACTTTCCATGTAAAGCAGCCACTAATGGCTGGCTACTGAACACCTGCAGTGTGGCTAGCACAACTAAGGAACTGCATTTTAGCTTAACTTATCACAGTCACATGAAAGTAATGGCTATTGTATTAAGAGAACTCAGGTCTATAAGATAAAAGACATGAATAATGGTGATACAGGGCAAAGAGTATTAATATTAACAGTCACATTAAGTACCATAAAAGAATGAAGTGCTCTGAAGGTTGAGTGGAGAGAGCAAAATTCAACAGGTGAGGGGAAGAATGGTCAGGAACTTGATTACAGAGGTGGTATTTCCAATAAGCTCTGAACAAGTATCCCAAAAAGCCCACAGAAGTAAAAAAAAAAAAAAAAAAGGAAGATGCATACATAGGAGTATTGGGCAATTGGGCTTGTAGGGAATCAGCAAAGATGACTATGGAAACACAAATTAGATTCTTAAAACCATCATGTAGAGACCCTTAAATGTGGTCGGCTGAGCAAATGTCATCTACTAACTCAAAGAGCAGAACAGTTTAACACAAGAGTCACCAGATGATCTGGTAATTCTACTCACTGGTAAATACCCAAGAGAAGTGAAAACATACATCCACACAAAAATCTGTACACGAAAAAAAATCTGTACACGAATGTTTATTATTCATAATAGCCAAATACCGTAAACAATTCAAATGAAGCACTGACCACCACAAGGTTCTCCTGCCATAAAGATCTCACAGTGTAAACCAATAATACAATTTACTACAAGCTTGCCACTAAAAAGTATATAGAGCTGTATCTGAATTCTCAATACCATAAGTTACAAAGTACCCAGAAGTTATATTTCCTAAAAGCAAAGGTGAATGTTTCCTAAAGAGATTGAAAAATCTTAATTAAAAATTATAGGCAAGAAACTATAATAAGATTGATAAAAGAAAATGTTGTGGTCAGTTCCCCTTCCTATTCAATAAAAGGGCTTAATATAAAGACAAACTATGTGAACTAATGTGTAAAACAAAACAAAACAAAATAAAACAAAACAAAAAACCTTCTTAGGTCACTTGTTCAAATAATGAGATTCTCCCAAGATTCTGAGCCTCAAGGACAGAGAAAATACTTTGTTCAGCTCTTCTTCATGTATCTCACCAGTGCTTGGCATGTAAGTAGCTTATATATATCTTCTGAATGTTTTTGAATAGAAAAACTAAAAGTTTTTCACAGCAATAAATATGAAGTTCAGGCGTGCCTGACTCCTGATCTCAGGGTAATTGAGTTCAAGCCCCATACTGGGTGTACAGTTCACTTAAAAAAAAGTTGAGACATTTATTTAAAATATAACTCAGGGCGGTGCCTGGGTGGCATATCAGATGGTTAAGCATCTACCTTCAGCTCAGGTCAAGATCTCCAGGTCCTGAGATCAAGCCCTACACTGTGCTCCCAGCTCAGTGGAAAATCTGCTTTTTACTACTCTCACTCTGCCTCTCCCTCGCTTGTGCTCTCTCTCACAAATGAATAAAAAAGAAAGTATTTAAAATATAACTCAGAACAGTTGAAATACATCTGTTTCTTGATTAGTGGCTATAAAACCTGAACCAGTTGGCCAGTTTTAACATCACCAGAAGACAAACTCTTTATTTATCATTATGTACATCCTTATATGATAGAATTACTCTGCATCACCTAAGGTGTACTGCTACAAAAACATTACAGTCTGAATCTAATGGATCTTTTACACCCAACTTCTAGTTTACAGAAAAAGAAATTGAAGGAGTAAGATGAACACAATGAAGCAACCCAACAAATCCAAAAGGTAGGGCATCTTGGAGAACAAATAACCCCAGTTTCTTCAGTAAGTCAATGGTCTGAAAAATGGTGAGGATGGGGAGGCTGGAGAACAGTTCTAGATTAAAATAGATTTAGATGTAAAAACCACCAGGTAGATTTTGTTTGGATTTTTAGATTGGAAAAACTAAAAAGATCTTAAGGATTTGGGGACGCAACTGATTATGGGGCTAAGTATTAAAAGGCATCAACCGTTAATTTTTTTAAGTGTGGTGATTACATTTTGGTTGTGTAAAGACACCATTTTTCAGAGGTACATGCTAAGGCATGGAAGATTAAGATTTTAAAAAATGACATGATGTCTTTAACAAAGTATTTTTACAAAAAAGGGAAATTACAATAAAATGCTAATAATTGTTACACTGAAATGTTGGGATGTATATTGTATTGCTACACCTTTTAAGCTAGCATAACAACAACAAAAAAACCCAAGGAAAAACCCATCATCACCATTCTACCTGGGATCTTAGTGCCACTGGCTACCCAGAAACCACCATTTCCCAAGTCTGATTTAGTGTAGATCAAGGACTCGGATTCCAACACTGGGTCCAGAGAGAACCACTTTTTTTTTTTTTAAGTTTCCTATTTAGAATCATTCAACTGCCAGAATACCTAGAAGTGGTTTGACACCTGCAGCAGAATAGACAACTCTCAGATTTCCCTTTAAAAACGATGACAGCAAAAGTTTCTAAATTTGAAAATCCGGTAATAATTAGAAACATATTAACACCCATCACTATACTATTTTCTCTAGTTTCAAAAAAGACCATGATATAAACAAAGTTCCTATACACAATAATCATAAAACTCTAAAAGCGTTTTATATTAGTATTTCATATCAACAAAACTAATTTCAAGAAGCTTAAATTTTATTTCTCTCAGAGACCTCACTATCCAAGATAAAATACCCCTTAGTAGGGATCCCTGGATGGCGCAGCGGTTTGGCGCCTGCCTTTGGCCCAGGGCGCGATCCTGGAGACCTGGGATCGAATCCCACATCGGGCTCCCGGTGCATGGAGCCCGCTTCTCCCTCTGCCTATGTCTCTGCCTCTCTCTCTCTGTGACTATCATAAATAAATAAAAATTAAAAAAAAATACCCCTTAGCACAAACACTGGAAATTCTCGGCAATGTCTGATATTATCAAGAAGACCAAATAAGGGAGAAAGTTCTCAACTCCCTCAAACTCGACCTTCACTACTTAGGTTTGCAATCTATTGGAAGAAATTCATGTACTTCTCACAGGACAGGACAGGACAGATCTCAGACATAGATGTAGAAATGGAAACAGAGAAAAGTAACTATGACTCCGTTACACTGGTGTACTACTATTTTAAAAGTGTTTCAACCGGGTGCCTGGGTGGCTCAATAGATTCAGGTCACGAGCCCCTGCTCAGCCAGGAGTCCGGAGTCCAGGAGTCTGCTTCTCCCTTTCCCTCTATACCACCCCCTTGTCATGCTCTCTCACAAATAAATAAAATCTTCAGAGGAAAAAAAAAAAAGGTGTTTTAATTGATCTAGGAAAAGAAACTGTTTAAGTGAGTCAAGTTTGATGGACAAAAATTTCCCTTTAAACTTCAGAACCTGTAGGGTGCCTTGGTGGCTCAGTCGGTTAAGCCTCTGGCGCTCGATTTCAGGGTCATGGGCTCAAGCCCAATGCTGGAGCTTCAGCTCAGCATAAGCCTACTTAAAATTTTTTTTAAACTACAGAACCTATAAAAAGTTAAAATATGTTTCTGTGAAGTTAACGTTTCTTTTTTTTTTTTTCAATTCTAATCCTCTACCTCTGTGGCATTAACATTGTCCTGATGTTCGAAAATTCAAATAATTTTGGCATGACACTTCTAACCATAACACGGAAAGAAGCTGGAAAGCAGATGTAGAGCAAAATAACAACTCAATATCCTAACAAATGTATATGAGGACCCGATAAACGGGCAGGGGCAACAGCAGTATACGATGATTCCTCCAGAGTTGCAGCCACTTTCCACACACACACACACACACACACACACACACACGCACACACACACGACTCAGTCTTCCCACTATTTCCAGGGGCAGGAGCCAGGAGGAGGGGATGCTCCTGCTCAGCATTTCTAGCTGCTGCACAGGAACACGCAGCAGGACGCACAGGCAGCCGGCTGTCTGCAACTTGGAAGGCCTGATAGGAAACCTCTACCGAGCCTCAGCTCCCATTTAGTCACAAACACAACTAAACACAAATAACAGGCATGCACTCCCAGCAAAGCCAGCCAGCTTCATGAAACCGAAGGGAACCAAAAAAACCTTCACAATGTGGACGCAGCAGCTTCGACAGCAGGGGGGAAGAAAAAGCCTTAAGTCGTCAAAGCAAAAATTGCCCACTGCGTCTTTACTTACCAAAGTCGCAAAATGTGTCCCTAGAACTGTCCACAGCAAAAACTCTTGATCCAAACTTTTTCGTGTAATATCTCAGAAGATCTTAAACTGCACAAGGAATGACTTGAGAATTTAAGCTGCGGCAACAAGATAAACCTTTCCACTTAAAATCTTAAAAATTTTTTTCCTGCACGCTATGAACGTTCCGAAACACCTTCACGCACGACTTTAATGAAACACTGACTCGCACACAGTCCAGCAGACGCAAACTTACATGCACCACAAAAGAAAAACACCCTGTTTGTCGGCAGGCTGCAGCGGTACACCTCGTTTTCGAAGTTAACTCGCATTGGGCCACGAAACGTCTTTTCTTAGGAAATCACTAAGAGCCTTTCAAGCTGGAGCGCGAGCACCGGAGCTTCTGCCGGGCAAGTAGCGTAATTCCCACTTTGTGGGTAGACAAGGTGACCAGCTCACACCGCAAGTGATCACGAGCGCAGGGATTCTCGGTCTAAGTCACAGAAACAGCAGCCGGCCCCGGCCTGTCTTCCGCCAGGTGCCGCCTCAGGGAGGCCCGGGGACCGTCCCCGTGCGCTGACCGCGCCCCTCCCGGCCCCCGGGCTGCAGCCCCCGCCCCCTCCTCCCCCGCCGCCGCCCACGCGGCACCTGCCCGCCTCGGCTCCACGTCTCCGGGCCCCGCCGCCCCGCCCCGCCCCGCCCGCCCCACAGGGCGAAGCACAGCCCGGGTGGTCCGTGGCCGCCACCAGGCGGCTCCCCGCCCGGGCGACCAGCGACCCCGAGCCGCGGGCCCGACCTTGGCGCCGCCCCAGCCCGGCCGCACAAAGCGCCGCACTTCCGGCCAGGCCAGCCGCGGCCCGGCCCGGGGCACAGAGGGCGCCGCGTCCCCCCGCCCCGCCCCGCCCCGCCCCCGCCCGCACTCACCGCGCCGCGGCGGGGGCGGCGGCCTGGACCTCGGGGACCAGCGCGCGCCGGCCCGGGCGGGGGGGCTCGGCGGTGGGCTCAGCCACGGGCGAGCGCCGCGGAGGCCTGCTGCGAGGGAAGGGCTGAGGCGCGCTGTGCCCCGCCGCCGCCGCCGCCGCCGCCGCCGCCGCCGCCGCCCCCCGGCCCGCGCTCCCCGCCGCTCGGCTCCGCTCCGCCCCGCCCGCCTCCCCGCAGCCCGCGCCGCCGCCGACGCTGCGCAGCCACCGAGCCGCCGACGTCACTTCCGCCCGGAGCGCGCCGCGACGAGGGCGCGCAGGGCACGTGACGGGACGACGCGGGGCGCAGGGCAGGGGCGGCGTGCGCGCTCCCGCCGGCGCGGGGAAGGCCCCGGATGGAGGCTCGGCGGGGGCGGCGGGGCGTGTCCCGGGCCTTTCCTGCCGGGCCCGGGGCACCCAGCGCGGGCGGCGGCCTCGCGGGGGCTGGAGCCGACCCGTCGGAGGAGGACCGCGGTCTGCGCGTCCGTCGGCTGCGTTCGCCCGCCTAAGGCGATGTGGGAAGGACACGGGGGACAGAGTCTTACTGATTTCCCGGCAGAAGGACGTCTTCGAGTTCGTATTTTCGTTAACAGCCGCCGTGTCGCAGAAGCTCGTGTGTGATGCAGAAGGGCGCGGTGCTGCTGTGTGACCCGGTGCAGGCCGTGGTGCTCCCTGGGGACACCCGGGGCGAGGACCAGCGCCTCCCGGAGGCCGACACCAGTGCAGCGGCGGGACCAGGCCGCCCCGGGCCCGCACCGGGCCTCCCCGGGCCTGCCTGGAGCCCTGGGGCCGCAGCACCGGGCCCCGCACCCCCGACGACACCAGAGCCGCACCGCAGAGCAGCACCAACTCCGCTCGCTCCGCCAGTCGCCGTGTTCCGCGCTCATCAGACCGTCTAATACCCACCATCATTTCGCGTAGGAGGGAACTAAGACGCGAAGAAGCTGACAAGCTTTCAAGGAAACGTTACTAAGAGGCCCCCCCAGGACTCCAACCCCGACATCTGGCTCCCGGACCCTGCGCTCTACAGGAGGAGTCCCGCAGGGTAGTTTTCCCACAACAGTTACAGCTGCTGGTGTGATCAGTTCCCTGCCTGAGCCAGGAGTCTGGGAGCCTGCCCTGGAGAGGGCTGCAGTGCAGGATTCTCACGCTGCGGGCTGGGATGGGCCCTCTGGAAGGGGCAAACCTGCAGGCATGTGCTCAGCGGAAAGAGTACAGGGAGTTTACCTGGCGGCGATGCGGAGGACAACCCAGCACGGAGGGAGACTTAGTGTATGGAATTCCTAAAGACTCTTCACCTGGTACATCTGTAAGAATTCAGTGTGGGTTAAAATAGTTGCAAAGGACGTGATTTCTGGCAGTCTGCAAATGTCAACAGTTTTTTTTTTTTTTTGTTTGGGGTGGGCCCGAGCAGAAGGAGAGGAAGAGAGATCCTCAAGCACACTCTCTGCTGAGGTGGGCCGGGTCCAGAACCCCCAGATCATGACCTGAGCTGAAATCAAGACTTGGCTGCCTAAAGATGGAGCCGCCCAGGTGCCTCTGAAGATTTTTTAGTAATCTCTACACCCAAAGTGGGGCTGAAATTACAACCCTGAGATCAAGAGTCACAGGCTCCAGTAACTGAGCCGGTGAGGGTGCTCAATGTTGACAGTTTTAAATAAAATGTCATTCTTTAAAACGTCCACTAGAATATAAACACTCTGCCAATTCAATGCCCATCTCTTTCCATTTTAATTTTTACATGAGTAAGGTCTATAACAAAAAAATGTAATTATTCCGTTTTCTCCTTGACTGCTTCAATTTCACTGCCCCACAGAATTTTACCCTAATATACTTGTGTGTTGATTACCCTTTTTTTTTTAAATTATGTATATCTGTCAGGATAGCTAGGAAATACTCCAGTAACAACAAACTCAAAATCTTAGTGTCTTCACACAACAGAACTTTATTTCTTACTTATGAATCAGGTCAAAAGCAGATGGGATCATCTGAAAAACAATAGGAGAATTCAGCAACAATAAGAGAATTCAACAGTAATCAAAATGAAAAAAATGTATGTAGCTACCATGCATCTACATAACAAACAATTGGAAGATACAATGAAATCATATCAAAGATAAATATTATACAAAGAATATATAAATATAATAATTCCTACCAATAAACTTTTATAAGAATTGAAGATCTATGTGTATTAAACTTTAATCCCTGAATGGCACAAAAGAACACCTAAGCACATGGAGAAAATACACATACTCTTAGATGAGAAGGTTTAACATCAAAAAGGTATCAATGCAAAAAAAAAAAAGATATCAATGCTCCCTAAATTAATTTATAAATGTAAATAAAATTCCTATAAACGCCAATAATTATTTTTAACTAAATGAAGTAATTCAGTTAGGAAAAAAAAACGAGAATAATCAAAAGAATCTGCCAGGAAAGCTTTGAAAATAATGTAATATGATGGTGGCTGGCTACTAGATTAGAAAATGTATTTAAAAGCCTCAATAGGGGATCCCTGGGTGGCGCAGCGGTTTGGCGCCTGCCTTTGGCCCAGGGCGCGATCCTGGAGACCCGGGATCGAATCCCCACGTCGGGCTTCCGGTGCATGGAGCCTGCTTCTCCCTCTGCTGTGTCTCTGCCTCTCTCTCTCTCTCTCTCTCTCCTCTCTCTCTCTCTCTCTCTCTCTCTCTGTGACTATCATAACTTAAAAAAAAAAAAAAGCCTCAATAGGGGGCAGCCGTGGTCGCCTAGGGGTTTAGCGCCGCCTCCAGCCCAGGGCGTGATCCCAGAGACCTGGGATCAATGTAGGGCTCCTTGCATGGGGCCTGCCTCCCCCCACACACACACACTCTCTGTCTCTCTTTCATAAATAAAATCTTAAAAAAAAAAAAAAAAAAAGCCTCAACGGGACGCCTGGGGTGGCTCAGTCAGTTTAGCATAGCATCTGCCCCTTGAGATCAGGTCCTAGTCCCTGGGTGCTGGGATTGAGCCCTGAGTTCTCCCTGCTCAGAGGGGAGTCCGCTTCTCCATCTTCCTCTGCCCCTTCCCCTCTCCTCCTGTGCTCTTCACTCTAGCTTTCTCTCTCCCTCCCAAATAAATGGATACATACACTCTTTTAAAAAGTAAAAATAAATAAAAGGCTCAACGAAGGGCACCTGGCTGCCCTTCAATCACTAAAACACTTGACTCTTGATCTTGGGGTCACAAGTTTGAGCCTCACATTGGGTGCAGAGATTACTCTAAAAATTTTTTTTAAACCTCCAAAAGGAGCACCTGGGTGGCTCAATTGGTTAAGCATCTGCCTTTGGTTCAGATCCTGGTGTCCTGGGATCAAGCCCCACCTCAAGCTCCCTGCTCAGCAGGAAGTCTGCTTCTCCCTCTGCCCTGCTCATGTGCCCTTTCTTTTCTTTTTTCTTTTCTTTTCTTTCTTTTCTTTCTTTCTCTCTCTCTCTCTCAAATAAATAAAATCTTTAAAAAATAATAAAGAAAGCCTCAATAAATAAATCAATGTGTCACTGATGCATGAATAGACAGACCAATGATATGTAACAGAAAATCAAAAAATATACCCAAATAATTTTAGGAAATCACCAGGGATAAAGATAGATTATTCAATAAATGGTATTGAGACAAAAATACAGCCATCCAAAATAAATAAAATAAAATTGGGTCCATACCTTACACCATACCAAAGTGAAATTCAAATCAAAAAAGATATGAATGTGTAACAGTGGAATCATAAAAGGACAAGAAAACGTGGGAAAAAAATCCTTTTTAACCTTGGAGTAAAGAAGGCTTTTCAAACTCCTGCTCAAAATCCAGAAGCCATGACTATGAAAAGCATTGGTTTGGCAAAAAACATCATGAATGTAGTCAAAAGACAGATGATTAACAAGGAATAAATAGTTCCAACATGTGATAGACAAAGAGCTAATCTCCATTGCATAAAGGAATTTCAGAAGTTAGTAAGAAGTCCTACAAGCCAATAAAAAACAAAAAGGACAGTTCACAGGAAAGAAAGTACATGGCTCTTAATCATATGAAAAAAAAGTCCAATGTTAGTCATTAAGAGAAACATGCCAGCTAAAACTCTTTGAGATAGCATTTTCCCTCTATTTGATTGGCAAATATCCAAAAAAAAAAAAAATCATAGTACACTCTACTGATGTGGCTGTGGTGAAGTAGGCACATTGCTGGTCTGCAAAAGGGACTGTTTGGTGATGTACGATTACAAGTATACACAAAACATTTCACCCAACAATTTCACTTCTGGTAATTTGTCTACAGAGATGCTCTGTAGTGTGTAAAATGAAATAGGTGCAAGCTTCTTCATCGCAGCATTGTTGAGAGTAGCAAAATATTAGAAACAGCCCTGCTATCTATTAATAGGGGACTGGTTGACTGGTTCTTTTTTTTTTTTAATTTTTATTTATTTATGATAGTCACATACAGAGAGAGACAGAGGCAGAGAGAGAAGCAGAGGGAGAAGCAGGCTCCATGCACTGGGAGCCCCACGTGGGATTCGATCCCCGGATTTCCAGGATCGCGCCCTGGGCCAAAGGCAGACGCTAAACTGCTGTGCCACCCAGGGATCCCCTGACTGGCTCTATCCATACAATAAATTACTCTACAATTCAAAATACAAATGAGCAACCTTTCGATATATTGAAATGGAAATATCATCTCGGTAGACTGTTAAATGAACAAAGCAAAGGATAGAACTGTTTTTATAGGTTGAATTATGTTCCCTTACCATATGTAAAAGCTCTAACCCCCAGTGCCTCTCAGATAACTATATTTACGGATAGGGCCTTTAAAGAAGTACTTAGGTTAAAATGAGGTCAGTGGGGTGGGCCTAATCCAATCTGATATCTTTATAAAAAGAGATGAGGACACAGACAACATAGATGACAGGACAGCCATGTGAGGACACAGTGAGAAAGTGGTCATCTATAAACCATGGAGAAGGACCCCAGGAGAATCCAACCCTGCTGGCGCCATAATCCTGGACTTCCAGCCTCCATAACTGGGAGAACATAAATTTTCATCATCTAAGCTGTCTTGACTGTGATATTTTTATGGCAGTCCTAGTCCACTAATACCACTGTGTTAAAGAACATCGTGTAAAAAAGGGAAATGAAATATATATTAGTATTTACTTGTGTATAAAAACCAAGAAATAATTTCTGGGGCACCTGGGTGGTGCAGTTGGTTAAGCATCTGACTCTTGGTTTTGGTTAAGGTCATGATCTCAGGGTCCTGGGATCAAGACCTTCGTCAGGCTCCAAGCATGGAGTCTGCTTGAAATTCTCTCTCCCTTTCCCTCTGCTCTTCCCACTTGTGCTCTCTCTCTCTGTAAAAATAAATATAATCTTTAAAAAAATACAGAAATAATTTCTAAAATCCAAGAGACTGGGTGCATATGTGGCTTAGTTGGTTAAGCGTTGCCTTAGTTGCCTTCAGCTCAGATCATGATCTCAGGGTCCTAGGATGGAGCCCTGCATTGGGCTTCCTGCTCATTGAGGAGTCTGCTTCTTCCTCTGCCCCTCTCCTCTACTGATGTGCACACACATGCGCTCTCTCTCAAACAAATAAAATCTTAAAAATAAAATAAAATCCAAGAATTATACCTGTTATGAGGCCAGGGACAGAGATGACCCTGAGCAAATGGAGGATGGAGGGAGAAGAATAATTTTCAAGGTTTGTTTCTCTCTCGAAATACATGAATGTATTACATTTTCTAAAATTGAATTATAAATAAATAAAATCTAATATGTTTTAAAGGAGCGTAAAATGGTATAATCATTTTGTGAAAAGATCTGGTTGTTTCTTTAAAAACTACACACACCTATCCAACACCTAATACATGGTAGGTATCTGCCAAAGAGAGATGAGAACATACATCCGTTCAAAGGAATTGTACAAACATTTTCATAGCAGTTTTGTTGATAATGGCCCCAAATTGAAAAAGGTATACACATCTATCACCAGGAGAATAGCTGAACAAGCTCAGTAGGGTGACTGGGGTCTGCTTACAATGACCTGTACTAGCTCCTAAAAGCCAAAGGATACATTTTCAAGAATTTGGAAAAAAAAAAAAAAGAATTTGGAAAGACATTTGGCAAGCACAACCATTATTAATTATAGAAATTTGATGTTAAAAACAAAAGAAATAAATATTCAAAAACATCCTTTCCTAATTCTTGGGTTTTATTGTTGCCTGTTCTGTGAGGCTCTTTGCAGCTATTGGACCTGTCTGGTGGAAATGCTCTATAACACTAGGCTGCAGGGCTTCCTTTCTTGCCTCCCCTCTATGAGGTCACACTGTAGCCTGAAATCAACAATGGTAGGAATATCTACACATGCAATTTGTCCAGTGATATTAATCAGGGCTTAATTTATTGTTTGCTAATGTTCTGGGCTTAAGAAGATAATGGAGAAAATATTAATAATGTAGATTAAACTTAAAAGGGTGTGATGTCTGTAACTGTCACATGAATATCACAGAAAATTTAGGACATATTCTTCTAAAACCCAAAAATTATCTTACACAACAAAGAAGTCACTCATGTCACTGACAAGCAACTGCAGTTCCAACAAGCTTATTTCATTTAAATCTTACTGGTTAACACAAAGGGAATTATCAACCTGGGGTACTATGCGACATGGTAATAGCAAATTGTTTGAAGCCATTAAGTTTGGGGGTGAATTGGTATGCAGCAGTAAGTAATCAGAGAAACCCTTTCTCTTAAACTACAGTCCCAGGTCATGAAATCAATCTGATGATTTATTGTGTGCATTTTAAAAAGTGAGCTGAATTGAATGAGCACTGGGTGTTATACTATATGTTGGGAAATCGAACTTCAAGAAAAATAAATAAATAAAAATAGTGAACTGAACTAGAAATAAGAAAATAGCCTGCTAGCACAAAAGTATGGTTAAATATTGTTTTGTAAAACTCTGTATATATGTTTTTACATATATTATATACTGATCACTGAAAAACTATTTCATTTGTTTTAATTTGCATTTGTTAGAGTACAGGCAAGATTCACTTAAAAATGTTTGTTGCAGGGGCACCTGGATATGTCAGTTGGTTAAATATCCAACTCTTGATTTCTGCTCAGGTCATGATCTTAGGGTCATGGGATCAAGCTTTGTGTGTGTGTGTCTATGTCAGGCTCTACCCCTGGATGTGGAGCCTGCTTAAAATTCTCTGTTTCTCTCCCCCTCTGCATTCTCATTTTCTCTCTCTCTCTAAAAAAAAGAAAAACATGTTTGTTGCATTTGCTTTTTCTCTTATGTGAATGACTTACTCATATATATTTCTGCCTGTTTTTGTACTGGAGTTGTCTTAGTGTTTTTCTTATTAATCTATTTGGGTTCCTTCTACATAAAAATTGAGGAGTTAATAGGAAAGCAGCATTGCTTTCTGTTCATGATTTAGCTGGATGCAAAGTTTTTGAAAGGGCAGATTTTTTGGTATGGTTTGGTTCAGTACATAGGATTGAACATAGGGATCTACTTCCCTCCTCTTTCAAACCCTATTTAGTTAAAAGAAAAAAAATATTTTTATTTTTTTTATGTAGGCTCCACTCCATGCCCAGCACAGAGCCCAATGTGGAGTCCCAAACTCATGACCCGAAGATCAACACCTGAGGTGAGATCAAGAGTCAGATGCTCAACCGACTGAGCCACCTAGGCACCCCCCAAAAAAAGTATTTTTCAAAGAATCAATTCTGAATAGTCCTGGAAAACAAGTTAAGGGTATTATCATTAACCAGACATTAAGAGACAGTTGAGCATGATAGAAAGCATTTGGGGTTGGAGGCTTCTGACTCAAGATGGCAGACCAAACACACTTTGGCCTTCTATTCTCCCCTTAGACCTTTATGAAATAGATAGTAGGTATTTAAACATAATAAGCAACACAGCAAACTAAAGCAGTAGTAGAAGTCATAGTGGGTGGGGGGAGGAGAGGGCCTCACCTTCATGTGGATGGTTTAAAGAAGCAGAGCAGGAGAGGGGAAGGGTGGTGAGAAATACACCTGTAAACAGAGACAGTAATAGTAAGGCTGCCTGTGCCACAGCTGTGCCCTGTCTCTTTTCCCCATTCTTGTATGCATGGACAGTTTCATGTTTATAGTGGGCAAAAACACAAGTGGTCTCCTCAAAAGAAATGGGCTCAACTACCTGAATAAAACTAATGCTTTTCAGTAGATGTTGAGAGCAAAATAAAGTCAAATTTAAACACTCAAGAACTCATTAGAGAAAGTTTCAGAATTTCCTTCTAGGAAGAGCAAAAGTACAGCAAGCTGAGTAGAAAGGCTTCCTAGTCCTGGACTAGACTTGGCTTTGGCTTGACCAAAGAGCCAAGTCTGTTTCTTACTAGGGTTCTGGTTCCAAATTATGTGGGGTGTGGCATGGAAAGACATGACATATTACTTCATGTTCTATTAATTTTTTTAAGATTTATTTTAAATGATTTATTAAAAGATTTATTTATTTATCTGAGAGAGAGAGTGGAAGCATGGGAGGGGCAGAGGGAGAGGGAGAAGCATGCTCCTGGCTGAGTAGGAAGCTGAATGTGGATGGAGGTTAGATTCCAGGACTCTGGGATCACAAACCTGATCTGAATTCAGATGCTCAACTGCCTGAACAACCCAGGTGCCCCTATTTATTTATTTTAGTAATCTCCACACCCAACATGAGGCTTGAACTCACAACCAAGAGATCAACAGTCACATGCTCTACCAACTGAGCTAGCCAGACACCCAGATGTCCTTTTTTTTTTTTTTTAAATTTATTTATTTATGATAGTCATACAGAGAGAGAGAGAGAGAGGCAGAGACACAGGCAGAGGGAGAAGCAGGCTCCATGCACCGGGAGCCCGACGTGGGATTCGATCCCGGGTCTCCAGGATCGCGCCCTGAGCCAAAGGCAGGCGCCAAACCGCTGCACCACCCAGGGATCCCTTTTTTTTTTTTTTAAAAAGTTATTTATTTATGATAGTCATACAGAGAGAGAGAGAGAGAGGCAGAGACACAGGCAGAGGGAGAAGCAGGCCCAGATGTCCTATTCAGATTTCCTTTTTTAACCACAGAAAACTTACACTTTCTTTTTTCAATTTCAGTGCTAGTAATTGGGGCAAAAAAGGGAGTGGGGCTAATCAACACATAATTTGGCTTGAACAAGTTGAACCACACATTCTATGGAGCCATGGAACCAGGCAACTGAGGACTGCAGAGTCCCAGTGTAGCTCCTTGAAGCCTTGTTTCAATTCTAGACCAGAGGCTACATATTCAGTATTGGCAGATGTGGGGCTGGAATTTAGGTGTTCTTACCTGCAGTTGGTCTTCTTCCTCCTGCACTTTTCTTGTCAGCAAACTTGGTCAGAAAGTCAATTTTACTGGGTACTGTTCCTTGTGAGAGAGCTCTGCAACCATCCTGGGAAATGTAGCACTAGGCCCAGTGGCAGCAAGCTGGCTGTGCTGGGCTCAGAAGGACTTAGGTGGGGCACCTGGGTGGCTCAGTGGTTGAGCCTTTGGCTCAGATTGTGATCCTGGGTTCCTGGGATTGAGTCCTACTTCTCCCTCTGCCTATGTCTCTGCCTCTCTCTGTATTTCTCATGAATAAATAAATTAAATCTTAACACACACACACACACACACACACACACACACACACACACACAATGACTTAGGTGATTTGGGAGCATGTCAGAACACTCCAGAGGAGACTTTGGTTTACTTCCTGCTTCCACTTATGGAATCCCAGGAGTCCGGAATGTTTAGGATCTGAATGTTGCTGTTCTTCGTATCACCCGTCACTGGTGATAGTGCACTATGATTTTCAATTCATATTTATTGAATAGTATTTGTAGCTATGCACAAGTCATAGTGCTGGTGAGTGCTTATGAACTTTGCCGATTATGGTGAAATACTGTATTAATAGCCTAAGAGAACTACTTTGACCTGAATTTGGGTTAAAGAGATTAAAGAATTAAAGAAAAAAGAAAGAAAAGAAAGTTAATTTTACTAAACCAGGAAACTTACTAGGAGACATTTCCTGTTCTAACTCCTGGAACATCTGCATAAACCAAACTGGGTTCAAATATTACTTTTTTCTGGGGCACCTGGGTGGCTAACTTGGTTAAGTGGCTACCTCTTGAACTCAGCTCAGGCCTTGATCTAAGGGTTGTGAGCTTAAAGATAGATAGATATAGGGCAGCCCGGGTGGCTCAGCGGTTTAGTGCCGGCTTCAGCCCAGGGTGTGATCCTGGGATTGAGTTCCACGTCGGACTCCCTTCATGGAGCCTGCTTCTTCCTCTGCCTGTGTCTCTGCCTCTCTCTCTCTCTATCCCTCATGAATAAATAAATATTTTAAAAATATAGATATGTATAGATATAGAGAGATATATCTAGATATAGATATATATGTATAATCTTTTCCTATTGTCTAAGTGATTTTAAAGTTAAGTGATTAATTGAAGAAAATTTGGAAAATACAGAAAAATATGAAGAAGAAATAAGTCATCCATAGCCCCATCACTCAAAGACAATGTTTGTGTATGTTTGGACACTCCAAATCCAAGCCTTCAAAGATACCTAAAACTAACACAGAATATAGGGCTAGCTTTACCACTTACTGAAAGAGGTCAGGAACTTCAGTGATGTCAGGCAATTGGCTCAAGCTCATGCTTGGGTGGTGGGGCCAGGAAGAATTCTAGATGATTCCAATCTTTGAACTGTTTGTTGACTAAGTCACACTATTTTGCAAAAGATTAGATTGGAAGGCATCACAGGATTCCCCACCCTGTATTACTTTTCAGAGAGGAGCTGGGTTAAGACGTGAACTTTTGCCATCAGAGTCTGGAGTTTGTTTGTTTGTTTTAAGATTTGTTTGTTTATTTATTTATGATAGACGTGGAGAGAGAGAGAGAGAGAGAGGCAGAGACACAGGAGGAGGGAGAAGCAGGCTCCATGCTGGGAGCCCGATGCGGGACTCGATCCTGGGACTCCAGGATCGTGCCCTGGGCCAAAGGCAGGTGCTAAACCACTGAGCCACCCAGGGATCCCCCAGAGTCTGGAGTTTTGAAGACCATTAACTACTGGCCTTTCCTATAGATTTTTTTAAAGTGTCTGTATGTGTGTGCATGTAGAGAGAGAGTGCAAAAAAGTTTACATGCAGATGTTAAAAATGAGAAAGCAGTCCCAAAATGGAGATACTTTTGCTAAATTCCACACTAGCAAACCAAGATTTAATACCTAACCTAATTGTAGTTTCAATCTCCCAGGAATAATCTTTAACCAGACAACATGGAATTACCTGGTAAACATAGTCAGATAATCCTCTTGAGAGAACCATACTGATCTCCTTAGGCAGACAACCTTGCCTGAAACAGTGCATTCTTTGCTAATAATTTTCTTTTCCTATCCTTTTTTCACCTTGGAAAACCTTTCCTTTTCTACAGCTCACTGAAGCTCCTTTCTATTTGATGGATGTGATGCTGCCTGATTTGTGAATCGTTGAATAAAATCAATTAATCTCTCAATTTATTCAGTTAAATGTTTGCTATTCACCACAGAGAAGAAAACGAACCTGAAGTGTACAGCTTGATAAATGTTTAAAAAATTCACCTTTTAGGAATAGGGTTGTGAGAAGTTCCCTCAGGCTACTTCCCATAAAGGGTCCCTACCCTGATCCTAGAGGCCCCACAGGGTCTTAAAAGCATCTTAAACGTTTAGCAGTAAAGATAACTAACGTTTCTACTTTTTCCCTCCATTGTCTTTTTTAAATAAACTTTTTATACTGGAATAATTTTATTTATTTATTTCAATATTTTAAATATTCTATTTATTTGAGAGAGAAAGAGAGTGAACAGGCAGGGGGAGCTGCAGAAGGAGAGGGAGAAGCAGGCTTCTGCCGAGGAGGGAGCCTGACACAGGGCTGCATCCCAAGACCTGGGATCATGACCTGGGCCGAAGGCAGATGTTTAACTGACTGAGCAATCCAGGTGCCCCTATTTTTTTTTTTTCTTAAAGATTTTATTTATTTATTCACGACAGACAGAGAGAGAGAGAGAGAGGCAGAGACACAGGCAGAGGAGAGAAGCAGGCTCCATGCAGGGAGCCCGAGTTGGGCCTCGATTCTGGGTCTCCAGCATCACATCCCAGGCCGAAGGCAGCGCCAAACCGCCGGGCCACGGGGCTGCCCAGGTGCCCCTATTTTGGAATAATTTTAAATTTGCAGGAAAGTTAGTCTGCTCTTCACTCAGTTTCCCCTAACAATGTTTACATCCTACACAATCATGGTACAGTCACCAAAACTAAAAATTACAAGTAATCATGATCAATTAAAATGAAGACTTTATTTGGAATTTGCCAATGTTTTCACTAACATCCTTTTTCTGTTTCGGGATTCCACCCAGGACTCCGCACTGCGTCCCACATTGACAGCTTTTCAGTGTTTCCTTGTTTTTCATGGCTTTGATGGTTTTGCGGAGTAATGATGAGGTATTTTGTGGAATACCCCTCAACCAGGATTTGTCTACTTTTTTCCTCATGGTTAGACTGGTTGTGTACTATTTTTGGAAGGAAGACCACAGGAAGACTGACACCTCATCACATCATGTCAACATGACTTCACCGGGCTGATGTCAACCCCGTCACGTTTGGAGGCTGTTTGTCAGATTTCTCTGTCGTCATTTCCCCTCCTCACACTACTCTTTGGGAGGAAGTAATTGTGCAGGTTTAGGGGTGGGTCGGGGGAGATTAATAGCCCCTCTGGATGGGGTGTGGTTTATTAGGATTCTTCTATGAAAAAGACTTCTGTTTTCTCCCCATTAATCTACTTACAAATGAATGGATTCTCACTTATTTGTTCCACACTCCAGGCTGTAATCCGACACTACAGAGCCTGGTCTGGTGCTCGGGCTTCCTGGGGTCGCCACGGGGAGCCCTGAGAAGTCGGCTCCGGCGCCCCCCGACGCGCCTCCGGGGTCAGAGCGGCTTCCGGGCACCCCTCACTTCCGGCTCTCCTCCCCCAGCCCCTGCTCCTTGCCCCGCCACCCTCTCCCCTCCTCCACCACCACCCGGCTCCGCCGCGGCCCCGCCCCCGCCCCCGCCCCAGGCCCGCCCCTCGGGGCACGGCGCATGCGCGCTGGCAACGGTGACGTCGGACCGCGGCCAGGACGCAGGCGCGAGGCGGTCGGAGCGGGACCCCCTGGCGGCGTCCTGCGCTCCCCAGGTCCTGCGTGGGCGCTCCGCGGCGGTTCGCAGGTAGACGCGTCGGCCCCGTGGGGCGCCCCAGGCATCCTTCTGCTCCCCATCCCCGAGGTGGCTCCTCTAGAGCCTCTCCTCTAGAGCCTAGGACCCCCCTGACAGGACCCCCCGGACCCGCCCCCGCCCGCACCCCCACCCCCTCGGGGCTCGGCTCCGCCCTCCGCGCGTGGATCCCAAGCGCCCATCTGAGGCGACCCCCGCCCGCCTCGCCGCCCTTCCCGGCCCCGGCGTTGGCGCCCCAGGAGCCTCGGGCAGGGCGGTCCGGCTTCGCGCGGCCTCCTCCTCCCCGGGTCTGGCCCGCCCGAGCCTGCTCCAGAGCCGCGGATCCCTCGGCTGCGGCCGCGCTCAGACCCGCCCAGCCACGGGCCGCTCCAGAGGGGACGGTCCTCGGCCCTCGGGCCTCGCCGCCCCCTCCCCGGAGCCGGCGCCGGACTCCTCCCGGCTCGCGTTCCCTCTCGCCTTTCTGGGGCCGGCGCCTCTGAAGCCTTCCCGAGGGCTGCGCAGCCGCGCCCGAGCTCTCCTGCTGCCGCCCCCGCGCCCCGCAGGTGCGGCTCCCCGCAGCTCCCGCCCGCAGGTGCGGCCCCCCCCCGCAGGCGCGGCCCCCCCCGCAGGTGCGGCTCCCCCCCCCCGCAGGTGCGGCTCCCCCCCCCGCAGGTGCGGCTCCTCCCCCCCCCGCAGGTGCGGCTCCCCGCAGCTCCCCCCCGCAGGTGCGGCTTCTCCCCGCCACGTCTCTGCTGGCACCGCGCTCCCCGCCCGCACCGAGAACGCCCTCTCCTTCAGGAACCCGGACCGCCGATGAAACTTGCTCTGGCGGGCTTTGCAGCGAGTGGGGCAGTCTTAGGGCTGTGGTATTACGTTATCTTTTCCCCATTTGAACCTTTCACTCAGCCAGATCCGGACCTCCGGAGCTCGGGGTTTTAATTTTGCGTCCGCACAGAGTTTTGTTTTTACCTTATATGTAGAGTAATTTGCATAGAAGAGGCCTCATTAAAGTGAACGGAAGTAAGTTCCTGGTTTTCAGGATGGGTAGAGGGAATGTGGTGTGATGGTCATCCTGTCAAAAAAATCTAGAGGATGGGATCCCTGGGTGGCGCAGCGGTTTGGCGCCTGCCTTTGGCCAAGGGCGCGGTCCTGGAGACCCCGGATCGAGTCCCACATCGGGCTCCCGGTGCATGGAGCCTGCTTCTCCCTCTGCCTGTGTCTCTGCCTCTCTCTCTCTCTGTGACTATCATAAAAAAAAAAAAAAAATCTAGAGGAACGTAGTTCATTCCCAGCGCCATTGCTCCTGGAGAATCCTTTTTTTTTTTTTTTTTTTTAATCTCCTCTGACTAGAACAGGAGCCACTGCCAGAGCCCAGAGCCTTTATGTCGAAAGGGAGGGAAGTACCTGGGTCTCCTGATCGTCAGTGCAGGAAGTGAGTTGTATGAAATCACAAGGGGAATTCCGGCCAGAGCTTACTTGTGGCCTTCGTTATGTGTCCAGCAGGCCGGGGACTCCAGTGTCGGAGTATATGTGACTGTGCATCCCGTCTGTTCCTGCCAGCCTGTACTTGGGAGTGAGCATGCCCGGGCTTTACTTCTTGAGTTGGTGATTTTTTTTTACCTGACTCCCCTCTCCCCAACGTACTGATCTATGAGGACAGGAATCCAAAATGTCACAGGATCTCCCTGGCAGACAGCACAGTGGTAAATGCTCACTAAAGGAGGCTGCAGAGAAGAACTCAGAACCTGACAGAGGCTCTTTACTAGCATATTTTTAATGGTGTTAGCACATCCTGTAAGTAAAATTCCTAATAATCTCAGGGACTGAATTTGAAAAATTTGTTCATGACTGGTAGTGGTTATAGAATGAATAGATACCAATCTTCTTGTGATAGTCATGTTACTTCCTGAAGGATAGACTTTTTTTTTACTCCTTCTAGAAGCTTTGCTATGCTTCCCAGCTTGCTATCCTGTTAATAATTGGGTTCTTTTTCCTTACTTCTGCCTTTTTTCTTTCTTACTGGATGTCTAAAGAACAGTATTAGTGTCTGTAAGTATGAAAAACTGCAGAGTAAACTATTAAACATGCTACAAAAAGTGGACTATTCATGTTTTATTGGTCGTATGTTTGCATCTGAATTTGATCATGGGGACAGAAAGTTGAACTTTCTTGCCTGCCTGTCTAGTGGGTCTCCTCATTGATAAGTGCTTGTATGAAGCTTGCTATTAAGAAATGGTTGCTAACTGTCAGTGGCCAATGCTACAAATGAACTGACCTCTAAATGATGGGTTACCCAATGCTTGTCCCCTGTATTTAGAGGGGCTTGAGAATTCTTATTGCCTTTACAGTATTTTTTTAAGATTTCATTTATTTTTTATTTTATTTTTTATTTTATTTATTTATGACAGTCAGAGAGAGAGAGGCAGAGACACAGGCAGAGGGAGAAGCAGGCTCCATGCACCGGGAGCCTGACGTGGGATTCGATCCCGGGTCTCCAGGATCGCGCCCTGGGCCAAAGGCAGGCGCCAAACCACTGTGCCACCCAGGGATCCCAAGATTTCATTTATTTTAAAGACTTGAGAGAGTGTCTAGACAGAGTGTGCACACACAGATGCAGACATGATCGGAAAGGGCAGAGGGAGAGAATCTTCAAGCAAACTTAACACTAAGTGTGGAGCCCAGTGCAGGACTTGATCTCACACTTCATGAGATCATGACCTGAGCCAAAACCAAGACTCAAGTCACTTAACTGACTAAGCGTCCAGGCACCCCTAAAGATTTTTTAAAGTAATCTCTACACTCCTCATAGGGCTCAAACTCTATGGGCTCATCCCTGAGATCAAGGGTGGCATGCTCTACTGATGGAGACAGGTAGGTGCCCCCACATTATCAGTTTTGAAAAACAGTTTTCCTCCATTTGATAAGGTAGTAACTTTTACAGTCGAATTACAGAGAGGGCTAGCTAGAGGAACCAGGGTATTGTGAAGGAGTCAGTTGTAGACGAGTAATTCTGAATTGCAGTTCTCCTTTTCTTTTCTTTCTTTTTTCTTTCTAGGTCTTATCCGTCTATTCATGAGAGACACCGAGAGGGAGAGAGAGAGGGAGAGAGGCAGACACAGGCAGAGGATAAAGCAGGCTCCATGCATGGAGCTCAGTGTGGGACTCTATCCCGGGACTCCGGGACCACACCCTGAGCCAAAGGCAGCTGCTCAACCGCTGAGCCACCCAGGTGTCCCTATTTACTTTTTTTGAGATGGAGAGAGTGCACACAAGCAGAGGGAGAAGCGGGCTTCCAGCTGAGCAGGGAGCCCAATGCAGGACTGAATCCCAGGACCCTGGAATCATGACCTGACCTGAAGGCAACCGTTTAACTGACTGAGCCACCCAAGCATCTTTGAATTGCACTTCTTAGGAAAAATAATAATTATAGCCATTCTCTCCTTTTGGAGCAGCTCCTATGGGACGCTTTGGGCTTATTATCTCAGTTAATTCTCACGCTAACCTTATGAGATAACAGTAATGTCCTGTCGAATAGGTTAAAAAAAAAAAAAAAGTGGGTCTTGGGAGGTTTAGTATTGTGCTCAAAGTCTTATGTTAGTAAAAAGGTAGAGCTCAGAACTACCAGATTCCAAGGGCAATATCTTTCTGTTAAATTGATCTCTTTTGGATGCACCTGGGTGGCTCAGTCTGTTAAGCATCTGCCTACAGCTCAGGTCATGATCCTAGGACCCTGGAATCAAGCCCCACGTCGGGCTCCCTGCTCAGCAGAGAGCCTGTTTTTCTCTCTCCTGCTGCACCCCCCCACCCCCATGCTTGTATTCTCTTTCTGTCAAATAAAATCTTAAAAAAAAGTTGATCTCTTTTGGATTCAGTGTTTTGTTTTAAAGATTTTGTTTAAGATTTAATTTATTCATGAGAGACACAGAGGCAGAGACATAGGCAGAGGGAAAAGCAGGCTCCCTTCGGGGAGTCTCTGTGGGACTCGATCCCTGGATCCTAGGATCACAACCAGAGCTGAAGGCAGAAGCTCAACCACTGAGCCACCCAGGTGTCCCTATTTATTTTATTTTAGAGAGTGCATGCACGCATGAAGTATGGAAGGGCCAGAGGGGGAGGGAGAGAAAAATCAGTCTCCCTGCTAAGTGCAGAGCCCCATGTGGGGCTTGGTCTTATGACCTCAAGATCACAACCCGAGCTGAAACCAAGAGTTGGATGCTAAAGCAACTAAGCCACCCAGGCACCTCTGGATTCAGTGTTTTTAAGATAATTTCAGTTCACATTTAAAATAATTTGCATTGTTGAATATGGTTTGTATTTAAAAACTTCCTATAGATTTACTGGCATGTGAGTAATGTGGGTATTTTGCAGCTAGTTTGCTGGTGTTTTATTCTGTGGAGACCACCAGCAGGCCTTTTATCTGATGGGTTTTTGTTTATGCAATAGATCTTGCTCCAGGATATAAATAGTGAAATTTTAAATAAGTTGCGAAGTGATGTGGAATACAGCAGGGTAAGTAAGGCAAAGAAATATTCTTGTTCCTCAAGAGAGGGATTTGGAAGGGCACCTGGGTGGCTCAGTCGATTAAGCATCTCCCTTTGTTTAGGTCATGATTCCAGGGGCCTAGGATTGAGCCTTGCTTTGGGCTGCCTACTCAGCAAGGAGTCTACTTCTCCCTCTGCCCCTCCCCCTGCTTGTGCTCCCTTTCTCTCTCTCTCTCTCTTTTAAATAAAGAAACTCTTTGGGGGGAAAAAAGATGGATTTGGTTATGTATAATGGGAGGTTTGATTTTTTTTACGATTTTTTTTTTTTTTAATTTCAGGGGCACCTGGGTGACTCGGTGGTTGAGAGTCTGCTTGGGGCGTGATCCCGGGGTCCTGGGATGGAATCCCTTATTGGGCTCCCTGCAGGGAGCCTGCTTCTCCTTCTGCCTAAGTCTGTACCTCTTTCTCCATGCCTCTCATGAATGAATAAATAAAATCTTAAAAAGATTTCATTTATTTGAGAGCAGCAGAGAGAACACATTTGGGGGGGTGGGGGCAGAGGGAGAGGGAGAATAAGACTCCCCACTGGACAGGGAGCCTGATCAGGGCTTGATTCCAGGACCTAAGATGATGACCTGAGTTGAAGGCAGACGATTAACTGACTGAGCCACCCAGGTGCTCCTCGGGAGGTTTTTTGTTTTTTGCTTTCACTTCTAGTGTATATGTGTTCAAATTTTGACCTTCAAGGGTATCTTAATTTATTAAGTCTGCAAAGTCATTCTTCACAGCCTAATATTCTTCGGTCTTCTGGAATGTTTTGGGCAGATTTTAGTCAGGTGGCTAGTGAGGAAATATAAGTGATAATTGCTGTGTGAGCAGCTCCCATTTCTTGAGTTTTTGTAAATGTCAGGTATTATGCCAAACATATTATTTTACCCAATTTTCCAAATGTCTGTCAAATAGGTATTGGTATTCTCATTGTACAGATCAAAAAACTAAGGCTTGGAAAAGTTAAGTAACTTGCCCAAGGTTATTTATTTACTTATTTCCCAGCCCCTGCCCCTCTCTTGTTCAAGGTTATTTATAAGTGAGTGAGTCAGGATTTGAACAAGTGTAAAATCTGTATTTCTTGAACACATGTTCAAATCCTGACTTTTGTCTCTACTGCTGGTGTCTTTGTGATTTATGCCTTGTTTTCCCCCTAAGTCATTTTAGTTGCATTTCAGGAGGGAGCGGAGTTAGCTGTTTATGCTCCTTATAATCCATCACTGATGTTGAAAATAGCAAAGCAGTCACTGGCATGCGTAATCTTGACATTACTGGTATATCTTTTGTCTTGGATTCCCATTTTAAGATTACTATTGTGTTTTCTCTCTGAAAATAACTCTCATGTGAATTCCAGTGATTAGTGACAAGAAATACAGATTTTTACATATCTGTGTAATATATCCGTTTAACACAGAGCAAAAAATGAAAAGATGGACGTTTAAAGTCGTGTGGTTCCCCGCCCATTGTTTCCAGGTAATCTCAAGGCAGGGCAGGCTAGCAGGATCTGGGATCAGGAATTGGGCTAGGCTGATGAGTAGCGTACTTCTTGTAGGCAGTGGCATTGAGTGCTCTGTAAGGCTGAGGGGCAGGTAGGCTCAGGGATAATGTCCCTTCTCTGCTTTGTGGTCAGGATTCAGGAGCTTGGTAGGGTACAGATTCTAGATAGAAAGATGTAGCTGTGGTCTAGCTTAGGTGAGGGGAGTCATTTAAGGAGCAGGTGATAGCAGCTACTTATTTAACGACTTGTTGCCTTTGGTGTATCTTATTTGTAGTGCCCAAAGTGGAGGGTCTATATTGTATTACATATATTGCTTATGGGTTGGGAGCCAGAGGCTAGGATGCTCTAGCTTTGGAGGCTGAGACTAAGGCTGATGAGATAATATGCTTTCTGTGGTGGTGGTGATACCAAAATGATGCCTTGACAGAAGAAGCTAGTAGGCACAGTCAAAGGACACACATCTCTTCAGTGGAGTTAAAGAACTTGTTTTCCAGCATTCAGATGAGTGCCCATCTTGCATTTTCTGTTAGTTGACAAAATGCCCTGGCCTCAGTCTTCCAAGAAGATGTGCTGTGGTGGGCCCAGTTAGAGTGAGGATCCCACAAGGGGCTTCAGGAAGCTTTTATTATCATGAGACTTTAATATTTTCTTGGTTCCTTTTGACTTTTCTGGAGACTGTCTTGTAAATGCCTGCACAGCAAGTGCAAGTAACCAAACTCAGTGTATTCCTGAGGGTGTGAATTCAAGGCTTTCTCCTGAAAGTCCTTCTTTTCAATAGTCTAAATTTTAGGCTGCTTCAAAATCTATTTCTCCAGTCTTCTCTACTGCCTAAGCTTTGTACACTTGAGTTCTTAACTCAGAAGTCCAGACTTTTTGCTAAAAAAGAAATTGTAGCATGTTAGCGAACACAGCAAATATCTCTTCCTATTACCACAATAACCATTTACATTATGTACTGAGGAGAAGGTACTCTACAAATCAGTGTTTCAAGTTTTTTTTTTTTTTTAAATTTTTATTTATTTATGATAGTCACAGAGAGAGAGAGAAGCAGGCTCCATGCACCGGAGCCTAACGTGGGACTCGATCCTGGGTCTCCAGGATCGCGCCCTGGGCCAAAGGCAGGCGCCAAACCGCTGTGCCACCCAGGGATCCAAGTTTTTTTTTTTTTTTTTTTTTTTTTTTAAGTCCCATTGTGTGGAATCTGAACTCACTTTGGAACTTGTGTTTTCTCTACCACATTCCATAGCATGTCTGTTCATGCCATTTGTCCATTTCTTGAATTGGATTTGTTGGTTTTTGAGTGTCGATTTAGATAAGTTCTTTATAGATTTTTAAAAATTTTTTTTAAAGATTTTATTTATTTATTCATGAGAGACAGAGAAAGAGAGAGAGAGAGAGGCGGAGATACAGGCAGAGGGAGAAGCAGGCTCCATGCAGGGAGCCTGATGCGGGACTTGATCCTGGGACTCCAGGATCATGCCCTAGGCGGAAGGCAGATAGATGCTCAACTGCTGAGCCATCCAGGTGGCCCTCTTTATAGATTTTGAATACTAGCCTTTTATCTGATACGCCATTTGCAAATGTCTTCTCTTAGTCCATAGCTTACCTTTTAGTTTTGTTGATGTTTCCTTTGTTGTGCAAAAGCTTTTTATCCTGATGAAGTCCCGAGTTTTTTGTTTTTTGTTTTGTTTTGTTTTTTTTTTTTAGATTTTATTTATTTGAGAGAGAGTGCACACATACACATGCTAGCGTGAGCAGAGAGGGGCAGAGGGAGAGGCAGAAAGAATTTGAAGCAGACTGCACTGAGTGTGAAGCCTGATGTGCATCTTGATTCCACAAACTCAAGATCATGACCTGAGCCGAAACCAAGGGTCAGATGCTTAACCGACTGAGCTACCCAAATGCCCCCCAATAGTTCATTTTGTTTTTGTTTCCCTTGCCTTGGGAGGCATGTTTAGCAAGAGGTTGCTGCAGCTGAGGTCAGAGAGGTTGTTGCCTATGTTCTCCTCTAGGATTTTGGTGGATTCCTGCCTCACAATTAGATCTTCCATCTATTTTGAGTCTATTTTTGTGTATGCTGTAAGAAAATGGTCCAGTTTCATTCTTCTGGAGGTGGCTGTCCAATTTTCCCAGCACCATCTGTTGAAGAGACTGTCCTTTTTCCATTGCATGTTCTTCTTGCTTTGTTGAAGATGAATTGACCGACCATAGAGTTGAGAGTCCATTTAAGAGATTTGCAAAGATTACCACAAAAATTCAGGAAACTCGTTTTTATTGCTCCACATTTTTACACAATCACCAACTGATCACTACCAGCGAAGTTGTATGACAGCATTTCAGCTAGGTTTTATATTTGTATTGTGACTTGGTAGCTCTCAATAGCTGCTAATAATTTTTGGCCTATTCCCATATATTTTCTTTTTCACATGAAATACAGATTGAGAATTCACCTCATGATAGTAGGGCATTTGAGTATAATTATCCAGGATTTGGCTTGTATGAATACTGTTTTATTAGATGTAAAGATTAGGTGTAACACCACCATAAAGATGTAATGCTGTCTATAACATTGCATCACCTATCTTTTTAATTTATAAGTTTAACCTGTTACTTCTGCAGTGTAAGCTACATGAAAACAGGGTCTTTGGCTTGGTCATTGCTGTGTCCTTAGTGCCTACAAGACTGGGCTCATATTAGCACTCAGGGAATATTTGTTGGGTGAAAATATGATGGTGTGTGTTTGGAAGGTTTTAGGCTGCGAGGTGTCCTTTTGTTTTTGTTTTTTTTGGCTACAACTTTTAGGAAACCATTTCAACCCACATTAAATAGTTATCTTTTTGCCTAACAGAGAGCCTTGGATTAGGATGGGTTTCCTGGTCAGTGATAGGTGGAAGTAGCCCTACAATCAGCTGCCTTTGGGCTAGTCCTGTCCAGTCAGCAGTGAGTGGAATCCATATCTACTGGGAGATAGGGGAGAGACTGCCTTTCTGTTTCTGGTTTACTTGGGACTGTATGTTTGAGCACCTAATTGGGAGAAAAATGAAGAAAGGTGAAAAACTTACTGACTTTCTTGGAGATGACAGCATGAGTTGGCAGAAATCACAAGGACATTAGGAACCTTCACAGTATGAGATTTTGGAATGCTGGAGTATAGGATGAATCAAGCTTGTACAGCTCTTTTTGTAAAGGTTTGGAGAAAGGTGAGAATTGGGGATCCCTGGGTGGCTCAGCGGTTTGGCGCCTGCCTTTGACCCAGGGCATGCTCCTGGAGTCCTGGGATCGAGTTCTGCGTCAGGCTCCTTGAATGGAGCCTGCTTCTCCCTCTGTGTCTCTGCCTGCCTCTCTCTCTCTCTCTCTCTCTCTGTCTCTGTGTCTCTCTCACATTAATAAATATTAGAAAGGTGATAATTTAGTCATACTTAGAAATGGAAAAATTAAAGGGTTGTGGGGAGACTTGTTTTTTTCAGGTGCACACTTAGGCTTTTCTTCCATTTTGCTATCCAACCCTAAGGAGAATACCTAAAAATGCTAAGTAGAAAACAGTTTGGCCCAAATAAAATCTCCAAATAAGATCTATTTTTTTTTAAAGATCTTATTTATTTATAGGAGTCACAGAGGGATAGGCAGAGACATTGGCAGAGGGAGAAGCAAGCTCCCTGCAGAGAGCCTGGTACAGGACTCGATCCCAAGACCCCAGGATCACAACCTGAGCCAAAGGCAGAGGCTCAACAAGTGAGCCACCTAGATGCCCCAAGATCTTTTTTTTTTTTTTTTTAAGTTTTTATTTACCTGTTTGAGACCATGAACACAAGTAGGGGGAGGGGCAGAGACAGAGTGAGAGGGATAAGCCAACTCCTCACTTAGTTGGGACCCTGACTTGGGGCTTCATCCCAGGACCTCAAGATCTCAATCTGAGCCAAAGTCAGACACTTAACTGACTGAGCCACCCAGATGCCCCTATTTTTTTTAATTCAAAAAATTTTTAAAAGTAATTCCTATTCCCAACATGTGGGCTTGAACTCACAACCCCAAGATTAAGTGTTGCATGTTCTACCAACTGAGCCAGCCAGGGGCCCCTAAAATCTATTGATTAAAGAAAAAGGATATAACACATGCAAATTGTTAAATTTAAGTATTAGCAGAAGGGTGTAATAGGACTGAATAGTCACTTTTTTTTTTAAGATTTTATTATTTATTCATGAGAGAGAGAGAGGCAGAGACATAGGCAGAGGGAGAAGCAGGCTCCATGCAGGGAGCCCAATGCTGGACTTGATCCTGGGACCCTGGGATCACGACCTGAGCCCAAGCTCAACCACTGAGCCACCCAAATGCCCTGTCATCTTTTTTTATTTAATTTATTTATTTTAGAGCACACATGCTCGATGAGGGTGGGTGACAGAAGGAGAGAGAGTATCAAGCAGTCTCTGCACTGATTGTGGAGCCTGACGCAGGGCTCAGTCTCACAACCCTGAGCTTGCTACCTGAGCTGAAACCGAGAGTTGGATGCCTAACCAACTGTGCCACCCAGGTGCCCCTAGTCACCTTCTTTTGTGATACATACACAGTGTTGCCTCATTTCTTTGCCCAGAGATACATGTCATTAACAATTTCTATGATTCCTTGCACAAAACGATTGTGTGGGTATCAGCACGCTTTGTTCTACATCCTTTTTCACATCTGCATACTGATGTGTCAAGTATGGAGGTGCCCTTTGAACTATCTTCCAATATGGATCACTTTGGTTGAGGCTACTGTTTGGCAGTCTAAGTGATGTTGCCATGGATATACAAATTCTCTGGGTCAAAGTTCATGAACATTTGAAATTTTGATAAATGTCAAAACTTTTTACCAGAAGTTTGCAACTGTTTTCATTTCTGCCATTATGCTTACTCCTTTCTGGGTATCAAAGTCTTTGTCATTTGTGCCCATGTGATAGGTAATATCGTTAACTTGTGTTTTGAATTTTGTCTTTTGAATTGAAAGAGAAATTGAGTATCTTATGAGTTTATTGGCTGTTCATGTTTCTTTTCTTGTGAACTACCAGATGATTGTCATTTCTCTTGTTTGTGAACTTTGTACATGAAGGGAATTAGCTCATTGCTGCCATATAGTTGTAAATGTTTTTTCTTAATCTTTGTCTTTTTGACTTTTTTTTGCCACTCAGATTTTTATTTTATGGAGTTAAATTTTTTTTTAAAAGATTTTATTTATTCATGAGAGAGAGAGAGAGAGAGAGGTAGAGACACAGGCAGAGGGAGAAGCAGGCTCCATGCAGGGAGCCCGACATGGGAATCGATCCCGAGACTCCAGGATCATGCCCTGGGCTGAAGGCAGGTGCTCAACCCCTGAGCCACCCAGGCGTCCCTGGAGTTAAATTTATCACAGTTTCTCCTTACTTCCTGGTATTCTACTCTGACTAGGCTACTCTACCTAGTGACACCAGTGCACATGTATCTGCCTGGGCTATGTTAAGTCCACTGGGCACACCAGGTATAAAGCTGAGGCAGGATGCTGGGCATGTTAGGAGAAGCCACACATCCTTGACAGAGCTAAATCTTAGTGTTCCTGGCCTGTGTTATTTCTGTTGAGTGGCGTTTACATTTGGTAAGCTGGGCAGAGTATTGAGGCCAAAGTCTGGAGTGGGAGGTGGCGGTGGTGGGGAGGAGGTGGGGTGAGGAGTTGTATTGGTCCCACTGAGGAGGTATTAGGTAAATGCCAGATGGCCGGTGAGGTAGAATGGCTTTGGTCCCTCCTTCGGGTGACACAGAAAGGGATCAGGATGGAGAGTTAGACCAGATGGCTGTGATTTGGTGATATAACAAGAAATATGTGAACTTCTAAAACCCCTGCAATTTCCTGATAGAGGTGCTAAGATTATCTTGTTATTCATCATAAACCCTTTTCAACCATACCTAAGTTTATGCAAATGAGATTGCTCTTGGTAGATAACTTTAGGATAGGGCTAATTGCCAGGGAAATCAACCTTGTGATTAGAAGGCTGGAGCTTTCAGCCCCATACCTAGACCAGCCGGGATGGAGAGAGGCTGGGGATTAAAGTTCAGTCACCAGTGGTCAGTAATGTAATCAATCACGCCTACCTAATGTAATCTCCCTTAAAACCCTTAAATGCCAGGGTTCTAAGAGCTTCTGGGTTAATTGATCACATAGAAGTGTTCAGAGGGGGTGGTGTGCCTACAGAAGGCATGAAAACCTTCTGTAGTTTTACCCATATTTTGCCCTGTGCATCTGTCTCTTCGTGAGTTGTATCTTTTTACAAGAAACAGGAAATAGTAAGTAAAATGCTTTCTTGAGTTCTGTGAACCATTCTAGCAAAATTATCAAATTTGAGGATAGGCTATGGGAATCCCCAATTTGTAGGTCAGAAATAGCTCTGGACTTGTTTCTAAAGTGGGAGCACTCTTGTGGAACTGAGCCCTTAACCTGTGAGGGCTGATGCTAATTTCAGGTCAGAATCAAGTTGAATCAGTAGATATCCAGTTGGTGTCCTGAGATTTGGAGAATTGGTTGTTAGTGTGGAACGACCCCACATGTTTGGTGTCAGAAGTGTTGTGAGTGAAAAACAACTTGTATGGGCCATTCTCTTTTCTGGGTATAACTTTGAACCTGGCTGTTTCTTTTATAGGTGAAAGATGGCGTTTGTGAAGAGTGGATGGTTGCTGCGACAGAGTAAGTACAGGACATGAGTCCGTGGGTCTGGGATTAGTGTTGCTTTAGAGTATGTGTTTATTTCTTTTGCTGAAACAGATCACACTTAAACAAATGGCAAAGTCTTATTAATGATGTTGCTCTGGATTTCCTCTGGGAAATTTTTAGAGCTCTATGAACTGTGTTTCTGCTTACACAGAGTTCCTTCTTGGTTGCTACCTTGACAGAGACCATGGAATTGTGGTAATACTCCCTGCTGGTCTCTTTTTCTCACTAGCATGCTCTATTAGTCATGGCTGACCTGAGTCCCTGTTGGAATCTAAGCTGAGCTCTGATATATTAGCATGGAGGTCCTGCTGTCTTTGTGGGAAATACCTGTCTTATTTGGGGATTGAACAGTGATTAAGATTCTCAAATACTAGAGACTTTAATTATAGGGATGAAGATTTGACTTGAGGGAATGAGTTTATCTAAAACTAAACTTTTGGCTCTCCAAAATAACTGCAGAATAGAATCAATTCTTTTTTTTTTTTTTTTAAGATTTTATTTGTTTATTTGAGAGAGAGAGAGTCTGAGATAGTGACAGAGATAAAGACATTGTGAGTGAGGAGGAGAGGGAGAAGCAGACTCCCCAGTTAGCAGGAAGCCCGGTGTCGGACTTAAACCCAGGACCCTGGCATCATGACCTGAGCCGAAGACAGATGCTTAACCAACTGAGCCACCCAGGTGCACCATCAATTCTTTATTTATGGGATTGAGATCACTTCTTAGATTCACCTGTGTGTGTGACTATCTTTCATACACTGCTTATTTCTGAGGCTGCTATCAGTAGTAGGATTCCTGGTGTGTTCTAAAGCAGGAAGAACCAACTCAGTTTATTGGGGAAAGAGTAAACAGATCATTCTGCTGTCCTTTTAGAAAGAGCAGGGTTTAGGGAAAAGTGATCACTATATCATTTATTACTAGCTGTAGTTAATACTGTTTATTGTTCAGATGTAAATTTCTGTTGGAGGGATACCTTCAGAACTTAGCTAAAATTGAGACTAACAGTAAAGAATGGGCAACATACTTTGGATGATTTATAAAAACTATTATTTATGAAGGTTGGTTGTGATCTGGTTATACTGATTTTACATATATTACATAATTATCATAGGGGCTCTGTGAGGTAGGTGGCATTATCTTGATTTCTAGTTGAGGAAATTGACTTTCAATGATACTAGGTAACTTATTAACACTGTGGGTGGCAAAGCTGTATTCAGACTCAGGACTGTCATTTCAACATTGACACACTTTCTACTAGGAGGCAAGCCTTCAGTTTATTTCCTGTCACTAGTTCTATATTCCCAGACCCAGAGCTGAACCAGGTGTCCTTTCAACGTCTGTGACAGGTTTTGTATTCTAAGAATAGAGTTATTACAATGTTGGCTTATTTTTTAAGAGATTTAATTAATTTATTTGACAGAGAAGAGAGAGCACAAGCAAAGGGGAGTGGGAGCAGGAATGGGAGGGGGAGAAGCAGGCGTCTGATAAATAGGGAGCCTGATGCGGGGCTCCATCCCAGGACCCTGGTATCATGACCCAAGCTGAAGGCAGACATTTAACTGACTGAGCCACCCAGGTGCCCCACAGTGTTGGCTTTAAAAAGAAAGTCCTGGTATATTGGAGCCTAACCCCCATCTTTGTGTAAGTTTCTTTTCTTGGGTTTTGTGGTCCCATCCTTCCCCAAATTGTCAGAGGATGCACAGAGCCTTACTTGGACCTTGAGGATGTACCTTCCTTTCCTGGCCCTTTGGGTGTCTTCTGATTTTGTCTTTAGGCTTTACTGTGCCCTTGTTTGAAGGCAAGCTTTCTTTTCTCCACTATAACTCAGTGCAAATGTTCTGTCAACATAAATGAGCGGTGGCCATTTTGACGACTCTTTTTGCTCTAAAAATTGATTGCTCCCAATCAATGCCTAGCATAGTGACAAACACAAAATAGATACCTTTTAGATAAGTTGTACAGACTTTTCTAATGTCCTGGTCCATGGAAATCTTGAAGTGTATATTCAGAGGGCTTACTCCATTTCCTCATCTTTCAGTGTAGGAGTTGATTTTCTTTTGCGAAAATCAAAACTGTCAATCACAATAAAATGAGATGAGATTTATTATATTCACTGGGTAGCAGAGATACACAGATGGTTACATGTGTGCAAAGTAGTCTGGAGGATTCCTTTTATTGCCATTGCCACACAGACACTTAGGACTCTGGAGGACAGTCTGATTTGGGAATCTACAGTCAGGGCTTTGGTGGCAGGTGATGGGTAGAACTCCCTAATCTGGTGATTTCATCTGTCTGTTTTTGAGTGGCTTTGTTTGGTAGTTTGTGTATAGCTCAGGAGCTGCCAATCAAATGAATGCTGAGTTACTTACTTATCAGTTTGGGGCAGTGCTGTAGATGCCCCTCTTAGCAAGGAGGGTGCCTGATAATAGTAAAAGAAATTTGAAAGGCTGAGATGGTACATATTTTAACACCCCACTGGTGGCTATGGAAGCATAAGGAGAGGTACATGGAATGGGGTTTGTACATGATGGCCAAGAAAAGTGGAATCTATAGGAACAAAGGGTATAGGTAGGCAGTGTCTTGGTGTGAGGAAGGGGTAAGGGTGACTGACTTGGCCTTTTAGTTTTCCCTTTTGGCTGATCGGGAAATTGAGATTCACAAAGTTAAGTGCCTTGTCCAAAATTAAAAACGATAGGATGAATTCCTTAAACTGATAGGGACGTGTAAGGTAGCAGGACAGATGCACACAGAGTGGGAGTCAGCGTCCTGGCTGTGGATACACTGTTTCTCCATCTGTCTGAGGCAGGGAGACCCTCCCATACTATTGGCTTTAAGGGAAGGTGAATGTTAGAGAAGAATATACCTGAAAACCCTTTGAAAAAAGAAAAACAAAAACAAAATGGTATTTTTCCAAAAGAAGAAAGTATTATTGTTATTTGTATATAGAAACTATACAGTCCAATGCTCTCTAATTAGTCTAGCAAAGTTAAATACTCCTGGGAAAGTGTATACTACATTGGAAAATTAAATATTACATGTTTCATTATCTTAAAATGAAGGATTTTTAAAATAAATTTATTTTTTATTGGTGTTCAATTTGCCAACATATAGAATAACACCCAGTGTTCATCCCGTCAAGTGCCCACCTCAGTGCTCATCACCCAGTCACCCCCACCCCCTGCCCACCTCTCCTTCCACCACCCATAGTTCATTTCCCAGAGTTGTTTAAAATTTTTTAAAGATTTTATTTAATTAATTTATTTTTTATTGGAGTTCAGTTTTTTTACTTATTTTTTTTTAATTGGAGTTCGATTTGCTAACATACAGCATATCACCCAGTGCTCATCCTGTCAAGTGCCCTCCTCAGTGCCTGTCACCCAGTCACCCCAAACCCTGCCTACCTCCCTTTCCACTGCCCCTTGTTCGTTTCCCAGAGTTAGGAGTCTCTCATGTTCTGTCATCCTCACGGATATTTCTCACTCATTTTCTCTCCTTTCCCCTTTATTTCCTTTCACTATTTTTTATATTCCCCAAATGAATGAGACCATATAATGTTTGTCCTTCTCCGATTGAAGATTTTATTTATTTATTCATGAGAGACATAGAGGCACAGAGAGGTAGAGACACAGGCAGAGGGAGAAGCAGGCTCCGTGTAGGGAACCCGACGTGGGACTCCATCCCAGGTCTCCAGGATTACACTCTGGGCTGAAGGCAGAGCTAAACTGCTGAGCCACCCAGGCTGCCCCAGTTTAAAAAATTATTTTTAATATAATTGGCACAATGTTACTTTGGTTTCAGATGTGCAACTCTGTTTTGCTATGCTGTGCTCACCACAAGTGTAGCTACCATCTGTTTCCATACATTACTATTACATTATCATTGACTGTATTCCTTAGGCAGTGCCCTTTATTCCCAGGACTTACTCATTTCGTGACTGGAAGCCTGTATCTCCTATTCACCTTCCTCTGTTTTGCGCATCCCCTCAGCCCCCTTCCCCTCTGGGAACCATCAGTTTGTTCTCTGTATTTATGTGTCTGTTTCTGACTTTTTTTTTTTTTTTGAAAGATTTTATTTATTCATGATAGAGAGAGAGAGGCAGAGACACAGGCAGAGGGAGAAGCAGGCTCCATGCCAGGAGACTGATGCAGGACTCGATCCCGGGACTCCAGGATCACGCCCTGGGCCAAAGGCAGGTGCCAAACCGCTGAGCCACCCAGGGATCCCCTATTTCTGCCTTTAATGTTTGTTTATTCATTTGGTTTTTTTTTTGTTTTGTTTTGTTTTTTTTAGGTTCCACATGAGTAGAATCATGGTATTTGTCTTTCTTAGTCTGACTTATTTCATTAAGCATAATACCCTCTAAGTTTGTCCATGTCGTCACAAATGACACAATCTCATCCTTTTTTAATGACTGCATAATATTTCATTGTATATAAATATCACATCTTCCTTAATCCATTTGTCTATTGATGGACACTTAGCAACTTAGGTTGCTTCCATATCTTGGCTATTGTAAGTAAAACTGCAATAAACATGGTGCATATATCTTTTTGAATTAGTGTTTTTGTTTACTTTGGGTAAATAATAGTGGAACTATTGGACCATATGGTATTTCTATTTTTAATTTTTAGGGGAACATCCATACTGTTTTCCACAGTGGCTATACCAATTTACATTCTCACCAACTTGGTTCCTTTTCTCTATATCCTCACCAACACTTGTTATCAAAATCAGGGTTTTATTGAGCTTTAAAAAAAATTTTTGGAAAAAAATATTGGGGGGACTATTAAGTTGACAGCATTTTTAGTATCTTTAGTGTAAGTTGCATATAGTCCTTTCTGGTACAGCATGGGTGTTTGTGCCTTTGGAATCTGCTTTCATCTCCATTTTGATGTAGTGCTCTGGGCAATTGTATGCATGATACTTACGGGGCCAGAGGAAAGTTTTCTTTGTTTCTGTTACCTGTGAACTAGAGGATAAAGGCCTTGCTTTTTTGGCTCAAAGCCAACCTTTCCCATTTTTTTCAGGTACTATTTTGAAGCGTTGGAAGAAGAATTGGTTTGACTTGTGGTCGGATGGTCACCTGATCTATTATGATGATCAAACCCGGCAGAGCATTGAAGATAAGGTCCATATGCCAGTGGACTGCATTAATATCCGCACCGGGCACGAGTGTCGGGGTGAGTCTCTCATGGCCAGCTTCTGTCCTCTACCCTTCCCCATTCTTAGTAGGATTTGAATCATCCTCCTTACTCATTTTGCTTTTATTAACAGACCAAAGGAGGGTTTCATCTGGGAGGTGATACAGTGGACACCCAGACACTTGGATCATAGATCATACAATTAGGGCAGATTACTTTTCTCATCTGAATCAGATCTAGCAGTCCACATTCCTTGTTCTGTCATGGAAAAGGTGGTGGAGAACAACCAGAGTGCTGAGATCCTCAAGATAGAATGAGCCTAGGTAGTTATAGGTTTTGTGACTCAGAAAGGGGCATCTTATTGATAACACCACCAGTCACTTAAAAATCCATGATGCCTTGGTTTCCAGGAGTTCTTCCTTATATTCATTTTAAAGGAATAGATTTTTAATAAGTATGGACTTCTATTCAAGGGCATATGTAGACTTCCCTGTTTATTAGCTCTGTGTCTATTTGGAATAAAGAGTCTGTTTTAGGGATCCCTGGGTGGCGCAGCAGTTTGGTGCCTGCCTTTGGCCCAGGGCGCGATCCTGGAGACCCGGGATCGAGTCCCACATCGGGCTCCCGGTGCATGGAGCCTGCTTCTCCCTCTGCCTGTGTCTCTGCCTCTCTCTCTCTCTCTCTCTGTGTGTGACTATCATAAATAAATTAAAAAAAAAAGTCTGTTTTAACAAACAGTAATGTTTGAAATCTTGTTTCTAAATAATAGTATTTAAGTTAAAGGGTCACAGATGGCATATCTGCTTGTAATAACCATTGGTGTTGTAACATCTTGCCATTGCATTTTTTCTTAAAGATTTTATTTATTTATTCATAAGAGACACACAGAGAGAGGCAGAGTCATAGGCAGAGGGAAAAGCAGGCTTCCTGTGGGGAGCCTAATATGGGACTCCGGGATTACACCCTGAGCCGAAGGCAGACGCTCAATCTTGGAGCCATCTGGGCATCCCTGCATGTTAGTTCTTGAAACACAAGTGTCCATGGACTAGCTAGCTGTTTAAGTATCTACCTAAACCAGGCTCAAATATTATAGACCTTATTTCTTGGTACATAGAGCTACTTTAAAAATATGATTTTCACTTTTAAAGTAGTGATCCAGTTTAGTAGTTCCTGTGAATAAACGTACGTTTTATCTGATGCTTGGTAACAGTTTTCATCGTTTGGGACTTATTCTTCTAATATCTGGATCGTTCTGTACATCTAACTCTGTATGTGGAGATAGGTCTCTTGAAGAGGCCTGCTTTTTCTTCCTGCAGGAAGTTTAAATTGGAACAGAGTTGTGATTCATATGCTTGGTTCTACAGAGCAGGACAGAGATGTTTTGTTTTTGGAATGTTTTGAATACTACTGGTCCTTTGCTTATCTGAGCTATTAGGTAAGAAATCCTTTAAAAAAAAAAACTATATAAATATTCCCTTTTTCTACTTATTTTTCATAGATATTCAGCCTCCGGATGGAAAGCCAAAAGAATGTATGCTGCAGATTGTTTGCCGAGATGGGAAAACTATCAGTCTTTGTGCAGAAAGCACAGATGATTGTTTGTAAGTTTTGGGTTTTTATGTGTTTAATTTAAATAGTTTTCTTTGTTTTGTTTTTTATGTTTAAAGGTTTTATTTATTTATTTGACACAAGAGAGCATAAGCAGGGGAAGCAGCAGAGGGAGAGGGAGAAATAGGCACCCTGCTGAGCAGGGAGCCTGATGCGGGGCTCGATCCCAGGATCCTGGGATCATGCCTTGGGCCAAAGGCAGACTCCCAATGGCCTCAGCCATTCAGGTGGCCCAAAAAGTGTTGTGTTTTAATTTCCAATTGTCAGAAAGGAAAAGAATGAGAATGGAGTTTTCCTTTAGGCAGAATAAGTGACTCAGAGGATGTGTGAAAGAAATATAATAGGGCCTTACTCCATGCCTGATAACCCTGGTCCTAGTTTCTGCCTCTCCAGAGCTGTCCAGGTCAGATCCCATTACAGTGTAAATGACAAAGTCTTCATATATAGCTAACTTTCCACCTTTTTTCATTATTATACGTACATTGGGTAATGGACATAGTTGAATGGCTTCTTCTTTTTTTTTTTTTTTATTTACGATAGTCATACAGAGAGAGAGAGAGAGAGAGAGAGAGAGGCAGAGACACAGGTGGAGGGAGAAGCAGGCTCCATGCACCGGGAGCCTGACGTGGGATTCGATCCCGGGTCTCCAGGATCGCGCCCTGGGCCAAAGGCAGGCGCCAAACCGCTGCGCCACCCAGGGATCCCTGAATGGCTTCTTAAATCTTGTTCTTTTTATATAAATATCTTTTTAAAAATACTGACATCTGATTTAAGATTCTGGTGAATCTTAAATGGTACTTCCTAGAAGACATACAGCCTTTCCTATAGACTGGTGGAGAAATTACCACATGTAAAGTCAGTTTGCCACTTTTTAATAAACTGGACCTGTATTATTACTACTTAAGAATTTAAATACGTATGTTGAACACTTACTTGGCACTAAGCACTGTGCTAACTGCTTTATATATGTTTTTTAATCTTCACTATATCTTATATATGCTATTCTTGTTATAAGAAATTTAGGCCTTGAGATGCCTGAGTAGCTCAGCAGTTGAGCGTCTGCCTTCAGTTCGAGGTGTGATTCTGTGGTCCCGGGATTGAGTCCCACATTGGGCTCCCTGCATGGAGCCTGCTTCTCCTTCTATCTCTGCCTCTCTCTGTGTCTCTCATGAATAAATAAAATCTTTTTTTTTAAATATATTTTTAAAGATTTAATTTATTTATTCATGAGAATACACAGGAGAGAAAGAGAGAGGCAGAGACACAGGCAGAGGAAGAAGCAGGCTTCATGCAGGGAGCCCAACGTGGGGACTCGATCCCGGGTCTCCAGGATCACACCCCAGGCTGCAGGCGGCGCTAAACCGCTGAGCCACCAGGGCTGCCCTGAATAAATAAAATCTTAAAAAAAAAAAAAAAATTAGGCTTAATGAGGTTAAGTAACTTCCTATATCACTTTTTTTTTTTAATTTTTATTTATTATTTATGATAGTCACAGAGAGAGAGAGAGAGAGGCAGAGACACAGGCAGAGGGAGAAGCAGGCTCCATGCACCAGGAGCCTGACGTGGGACTCGATCCGGGGTCTCCAGGATCGCGCCCTGGGCCAAAGGCAGGCGCCAAACCGCTGCGCCACCCAGGAATCCCCCTATATCACTTTTTTAATGCTCCTATAATAAATTAACCTGAACTTAGTGGCTTCAAACAATACAAATTTGTGATTGCATTTCTGGAGGTCAGGAGTCCAAACTGGGTCTTATAGTGTTGTCAGGGCCATGGTATGTGATCCCTTTGAGGCTTTGGGGGAAAATCTGTTGGCTTTCCCTTTCCAGCTTCTAGAGGCTTCCTAGTTTCTTGGCTTCTGGGCCAACCCCTTTTCTTGTGGTCGTCTCTTTGGTTCTTTGCAGCTGGGGAAGGTTATATGTTTTTTAAAGACTTAATGAGTAGTGTGGACCAACCTGGACAATCCAGGGTAATCTCCCCATCTCAAGGTCCTTAACCTTCATTACAGCTGTAGAGTCCCTTTTGTCCTGTCAGGTAACATTCACAGCTTTTCAGGGTTAGAATCCTGACATTATCCTGTCTACCACACTTCCCAAGATTTTAGAACTAGTAGACTAGATTCAGGATTTGAACCTGTCTCCAGAGCTCTTTGTTGTACTATACACTGAGGTGTCACATGGAATGTTTTTTATAAATAGTGGAAAAAATATCTGGTACGAGCAGTAATTAGTCTGATGATGTTTACGATCTCAGTAAATGTAAACTGATTAAGTTATCCTTAAAAATAAGATCTGAGATTGGGTAAAAAATACAAAGTCTAACTATATAGACTGTTAAGCTACACACTTGAAATAAAATGACTTAGAAAGGTAAAAAGTAGTTTCAGGAGACCGTTTCCCATGACTGTCACAAATTGGGTGCCTTAAAACAACAAATGTATTCTCTCACAGTTTTGGAAGCTAAGAGTCTAAGCTCAGTGTGTCAGCAGAGCCATGCTCCCTTTGAGACTCCTGAATAGAATCCTCCTTCCTAGTTTGGTTGTGGTTTGTGATCCTTGACATTCTTTGGCTTGCCACTGCATCAGTTCAATCTCTGCCTCTTTTGTAATGGCATTCTCCGTGTGCGTCTGTGTCCAGATGTTCTCTTAAAAGGGACACCAACTGTATTAGAGTAAGGAACCATAATTAATTAATTGAGTCCGTCTGTAAAGGTCTGTCTTCTTTCTTTCTTTCTTTCTTTCTTTCTTTCTTTCTTTCTTTCTTTCTTTCTTTCTTTCTTTTTCGATTTATTTATTGTTTTTTTGAGAGAGAGAGCGCGTAAGGAAGCACATGCGCCTGGGAAGGGGCATTGGGAGAGGGAGAGAGTGTCCTAAGCAGACTCCATGCTGAGTGTGGAGCCTGACATGGGCTCACATGGGCTCAGGATCTCATGACCCTATAATCATGACCTGAGCTGAAGTCAAGATTTGAACACTTAATTGATTAAGCCACCCAGGCACCCCAAGAATTTATTTCTAAGTAAGCCAGAGGTACTGGATACCAGTGCATTTTTTGGCAGAGGACAGAGTTCAACTCATAACTGAGATCTTTGAGTAGAAGTGTTGAAATGAAGGAGAAATCTTTCAGCAGTAAAGAAGTTCAGCTTTAAGCATCGTGTACAAATAGTGATGGCCAAAGAAAGAAATAGAAGATTTTATTGAGATGTATCACTGTTTTTATCCCCAACTCTCAGAAGCAGTAAGGAGGAGTTAAGTCTTGTAAATTTTCAATAATTGTGAGAGGGATGTTAATTAAAAGATAAGGTGCTTTTTGGGAAAGCTAAGGAAAAACCCTTGGGAATAGGATATCCTTAGGACCTCAGTGGAGAGTGGAAGGTTCCCCTCAGGGTTTGTCATTCCAGAGCCACTGGAAGGGTTCAAAGGTCACAGGAGTAGGATAATTCTGTGGCTGGTGAAGTGAGCCCTAGCATGAGACATTCAAGAGAATATGCTTGGAAGAGTGTAGAAGCCAGGTTTTTCAGAAAGGACTTAGTGCCACAAGAAATTTTATTCTCTCCCATTATTATTCTCTCTGATTAAAGAAAAGTGATTGAGGGTAACATCTAGTCATTGTTGGGGTGGAGTGAGGTGGAGCTACCAGTTGATGTCAGATTAGGAAGGGTGTCAAGAAGAAATAACACATAGTATATGAAAGCAAATCCAAGTTTTAGGTGTCATTTCCCTTGTTAAACACAAGACACAAAGAAATGGTGTGACAACTATACTGTAAAGGAAAAATAGGAAGGAAAATATAAGAGCCTCCTCATCTGTGGGAAAAGAAAACCCATGAGACAATGGAATTTTCCAAGAATGCTTTCCTGGCTACCAATTTAAAAATATAACCCCCTCCCTTGCATCATACACACACACACACACACACACACACACACACACACACACACACACTTAACCATCTAACGAGCTGCTTGTTTACCGTGTTTATCTCTTTTTATTAGAGCATAATCTTCATGAGAGAGAGAATTTATGTTTTTTGGTGCCCTTTTGCATCTGGGTAACCACGGTGGTCCATCATAGGGTATATCTGCCATTCATTTTATAATCTAATGTAAAGGCACAAATCTTGGCTCCCTTCCTTGGGTTACAAGGCCAACTAAAAAATGAATTACTGGCATGAAGGAAGGACTTGAGAATACTCTCAGAGAAAGCAAGGGGAAAAGATTAAAGACTTTAGAGAAAAGATCAGAACTATGTTAGACAAGTTAAGTTAAACAAGAGTTTATCAGGAAGATTATTGATGTCTGGAAGGTGCAGAACCCAAGAAGGTAGTTAGAAAGTGCAAGAAAAATTTTCTGAAATAATAGAAGGGAATTTGCAGACCAAAGTCCATAAGAGACAATATTAAATCCAGATATAATATATTCACAATCAAATAGGATATCCTTTATTTAGTGAAATAAATGACAATAGTAAAGTGCTTGTAAATCTTTTGGGGAATTTTGCAGCTTTACTGCATTCATTAGAAAACCAGAATGTTTGAAAATAACTCACCTTGAAAATAACTTAGCAAAGCTTTCAACTCAAGGATGTAGTGAAATGACAATAAAACAGAAAAGGGAGGCACCTGGGTGGCTCAGTGGTTGGGTGGCTCAGTGGTTGAGCATCTGCCTTTGGCTTAGTTCATGATCTGAGATTGAGTGCTGCTTCTCCCTCTGCCTGTCTGTGCCTCTCCCTCTGTGTCTCATGAATAAATAAATAAAATCTTTAAAAAAAAAAAAACAGAAAAGAAACTGGTATAGATGAGAGCAGAAGGATGGGGAGTCATTAAGAAAGGGAAGGGTAAAGGGATGAAGGAGGGAGAACCGGAAATTTGTGAAATTTAAGACTTAGGGTCTAGTTTTTGTGATTGTATATGGGCAGTTAGTAGGAACAGAATTGGTTACAACTTTTTCCCAGGTCATTTGGCAGTACCCACTGAAATATGTTTATATTTCTTGACCCAGCAGTGTAACTTGTTGACATTTGCCCTATAGAAATGTTTACATAAGGGTGCAAAGGTAATGAGAATGTCAATATTAATAGTAGCATTATTTTTATATATGACCAGTCCACCGCTAACATATTTAACGGTGACAGGTTGGAAGCTTTCCCACCAAGATTAGGGATAAGACAAAGATTGCCCACTCTTACCACTTCTATTTAATACACCAGAAGTCTTAGCTAAAGTAGTTAGGCAAGAAAGAGAAATAAAAGACCTCCAAACTGGAAAGGAAGAAGTAAAATGATCTTTTTATAGATGATTTGATCTCTATATAGAAAACCCTAAAGACTCCACCAAAAAATTGTTAGACCTAATAAATGAGTTCAGTAAAATTACAGAATATAAACCCAACATACAAACATCAGTTGCATTTCTGTATACTCACAAGAAACTGTCTGAAAAAGAAACAATCCCATTTGTAATAGCACTAAAAATAATAAAATACTCAATAATAAATTTAACCAAAGAGATGAAAGCTCTGTACACTGAAAATTACAAGACATTGATGAAAGAAATTGAGGATGATACAAATGGGAAAGATATCATGTGTTTATGGATTGGAAGAATTAATATTGTTAGAATGGTCATACTCCTCAAGCCATCTGTAAATTCAGTGTAGTTCCCATCAGTTTAAATGCCATTTTTCAAACAGAAAAATCCTAAAATTCAAGGGGAACCACAAAAGACCTTGAATAGCTAGAAAAAGAACAAATTTGGAGACCTCGCAATTCCTGATTTCAAACTATTACAAAGCTATAGTAATCAAAACAGTGTGGTATAGGCATAAACATAGACACATAAGCCATTGTAACAGAATCAAGAGTCCAGAAATAAACCCATGCGTATATAGTCAATATATATTTTTAAAATTTTATTTATTATTTATTTAAGTAATCTCTACACCCAGCATATGGCTCAAACCCATGACCTGAGATCAAGTGGTGTGCTTTTCCGACTGAGCCAGTTAGGTATATTTGATGAGGGAGCCAAGGATACTCAATGATGAAAGGATAAACTATTAAATGATGCTGGGAAAACTGGATAATCCCATGCAAAAGAATGAAATGGGAATGCTAACTTAGCCCACTCACACAGATTAGTTAAGAATGGTTTAAAAACTTAAATATAAGAAGAGCCTAAACTGTTAAACCACTGGAAGAAAACATAGGGAAAAAGCTTCTTTTTTCTTTTCTAAATTCTTATAAGTTAACATATAATGCTATATCACTTTGAAGTGTACAATACAGTGATCCAATAATTCTGAACATTATGTAGTGTTGATTGTGATAAATTGTACTTTTAATTATCTTCACCAATGTCACCCATATCTCCCACTCACCTCCCCTCTAGCAACCATCCATTTGTTCTCCCTGTTTAAGACTCTGCTTTTTGATTTGTCTCTCTTTTTTCCTTTGTTCATTTCTTTTATTTCTCAAATTCCTCAAATGAGTGAAATCATATGGTATTTATCTTTCTCTGACTGGCTTATTTTGCTTAGCATACTTCTCTCTAGCTCCATCCATGCTGTTGCAAATGGCATGCAAGATGCCATTCTTTATGGCTGAATAATATTCCTGTGTGTGTGTATACACGTTATATACACACGTGTGTATACATATACATACTTGTATATGCATATACGTAACATTCATGTTTAGATATACATACATGCACACACACTACTTTATCCACTTATCTATTGATAGACATTTGGACTGCTATTTGGCGACTGTAAATAGTACTGCAGTAAACAGGGGTGGCATATACCTCTTCAAATAAGTGTTTTCATATTCCTTGGGTAAATATTCAGTAGTGCAATTACTGGATCGTAAGGTTCCATTTTTAATTTTTTGAGGAACCTCTGTACTGTTTTCTGTGGTGGTTTCACAAGTTTGCATTCCCACCTTAAGTGCAAGAGGGCTCCTTTTTCACATCTTCACCAACACATATTTTTTGTGTTGATTTTAGTTATTCTGGCAGTTATGAGCTGATATCTCATTTTGGTTTTGATTTGCATTTCCCCAGTGATGAGTGATGTTGAGCATCTTTTTTGGCCATCTGGATGTCTCTTTGGAGAAATGTCTTCATGTCTTCTGCTCTATTTAATTGGATTATTTGGTTTTTGGGTGTTGAGTTTTAGAAGTTCTTTATATTTTTTGGATACTAACCTATATCAGATCTGCCATTTGTAAATATCTTTTCCCATTTGGTAGGTTTTCATTTAGTTTTGTTGGTTGTTTCCTTTGTTGTGGGGAAGCTTTTACCTTGATGTAGTCCCAATGGTTTATTTTTACTTTTGTATTCCTTGCCTCAGGAGATATATCAAGAAGTTCCTATGGCTGATGGGTCAGAGAAGTTACTGCCTGTATTCTCTTCTTAGGTCCTTAATCCATTTTGAGTTTATTTTTGTGTATCATGTAAGAAAGTAGTAGTTTTGGGGGGAAAGCTCTTTAACATTGGTCGTGGCAATGATTTTTTTTTTTGTATAACTAAGCAAAGGTAAAAGTAAACATGGACTACAGCAAATCGTAAAGCTTCTGCACAGCAAAAGAAACGACAGAAAAATGGAAAGGCATCCTATGGAATGGGAGAAGGTATTTGTAAACTATCTACATAATAAGGGCTTAGTATCCAAAATGTATAAGTAACTTGTACAACTTCATAGCAGAAACCCACAGTTTTATTTCAAAATGGGCAAAGGACTTGAATAATTTTCCAAAGATCTACAAATGGCCAACAGGAAAAGATGCTCAGCATCACTAATAACCAGGGCAATGCAAATCAAAGTCATAATGAGATTACTTCACATCTCCTAGAATGGCTGTTATTAAAAAGATGAAAGATAAGTGTTTGTGAGAATGTAGAGAAAAGGGAACTCTGGGCACTGTTGGCAGGAATGTAAATTGGTACAAGCCACTATGGATATATTAAGGTGCTTCCTCAAAAAACTACCATATGATCTAGCAGTCTCCCTCTGGATATATGTCTTGGAGGAAATGAAATCATTATCTTGAAGAGATACTTGCACCCATGTGTTCAGTGCAGCATTATTCACATTATCCAGGACATGAAACAGCCTCAGCAGTTGTTGATGGATGAATGGTTAAAGAAAATGTGACACACACACGCACGCAATATTTAATCGTGAAAAAAAGAAGGAAATTCTGCCTTTTGCAATAGCATGGATGAACCTTGAGGGCATTGTGCTAAGTGAAATAAATTAAAGACATACTGTATGTTCTCTCTCACTTTTAGAATCTAAAAAAGCCAAATTTCTAGAAATAGTAGAATGACTGGTGGTTTCCCAGGGCTGTTGGCTGGGGGAAATGGAGAGATGTTGGTCAAAGGGTACAGACTTTCAGCTATGTGATGAATAAGTTCTGGGCATCTAATATAGTATGGTGATTATAATGAACAAATGCTTTATTATATACTTGAACAGATTAAGGGAGTAGATTTCTAATATTATCACCAGAAAAAAAAAAAACAAAGCAATTATGTGAGGGGATGAAGGTATTAATCTTATTGTGATAATCATTTTGTTATATATATATATGTATATTTATATATGTATATAAAACAAAATGATTATCACAATATATATATGAGATCATCATGTTATATACCTTAAACTTAAATGTTATATGTCAGTTTCTAAAGGTAACCAAAAAACCATTATTTTCAGTTACCAAAAAATTGACAATCTAAATCTCATATCATGGAACATTATGTAGCCATTAAAAAACAAATGCAGTAGATCTGTGTGTGTGACCTGAACTGAATAAAGCAAGTTGCAGTATAGTAAGCAGAGTGCATTTTCTATTTACTAAAGAGTGAAGCAAAAACTGTAAAGTAATAGTGTATATACCACAGATATATATTTTTTGTGTATTATGTATTTCTTGTGCATGTCTCAAATGCTTTGAATGAGTCTTGGGGTAAGGGCTGAAGACCTGTTCTTGAAACAAGTGTTTTCAGAAATTTTGATACCAACACAGGCTTGAGAATCATTAAACTAGATGTTGGATTGCTTTATATAAAAACATTCCTTTTTCTTTTCTCTAGAGCCTGGAAATTTACACTCCAGGATTCCAGGACAAACACAGTAAGTTGCTAAAGGCAGTCACCAGAAACGTTTTCATTTAGTCTTGCTGTAACAAATGAGAGCCTAAGGGATTAGGAAAGGAAAATGGGGATGGGTCTCTTGGCCATCTAGCCATGGCTGAATAGTCATAGCTGGGCAGGGCACCTTTTGCTGATATGAGAGCAAGTTAGATTCTGCCAAACCTTTTAAAAAGGCAAGAGGAGCCCTCTGAATATATGCAACACTGGTTCAAGTGTTAGCTTCTAGAAGTGTCTGTTATCTAGAAATTTTTGCAACACTTTGGGTTCTGTGATCTATAGGGATGGCTCATAAAGGACTGCAGAGTCCCTTTCTATTGCATAGCATCTCAGCCTTGTGAAACAAGCATTTTTGGAACTTGTACTTGACTCTAGTTCTGCTTCTGAGGTCACTGAGACCGGTAAATCCCATTTGTAGGGGCTTATAATGCCATGCTCGTGTGTGTCAGAATCAAAGCAACTTTTGTGGTCAACATTTTTATTCTTCAGATGGGATTTTTTTCTTTTATCTCTCTAGGAAGAAAAAGTAGAGGAAGCTTATAAAAGAAAGATAATTTGTGCAGGTGGAAAAAGAAAGTGCAAAAGACTTAATATATAAATGTCATTGTTTCCTACTCCTGTTAGTCCAAGATAGTTCCTCCTAAGCCTATTCTGCAACTCCAGTTACCTTTTCTTTGATAAAAATCTTCTTGGCTGAAATCAGTATTAATGATCCATATAGTTAGAGGTAAGATTCCAAGATGATTCTTTGTATGGAAATTTTTTTTTTTTGGTATAGATTTTTTTTTTAATAGTGCATAGATTTTTCTTTTCACTGGGAAGTAATTTAATGAAGAATTTTTTTTAAATCAAAAAAACAGACTGTAGAACAATCTCTGACTGCTATATTTCAGACTGTAGGATTTTTATTCAACAAAAGAGTTGTTGAGAGTGACACATCTTTGAAAAGGCCTGGGTAATGGAGACTCTGTGCCTCCTTGGGCCATGAGAGCTTTGTTCTTGCCTCCTGCAGATGGCTGAAGACGCCCCCCCTCCTCCTGAATTCAAAGGTTACTAGAGTTCAGGGTTGAAAAGGAATGGTGGGGAGATACTTCTGTTCTCTGCTTCTCACAGAGCTGTTGTATTTGCTGTTCTAATTTTTAAGAATTTGCTAAATAAAATATATATGCATAGAATCCTAAGAACCTATGGTTGCTTTGTGACAACCTCTTTCATTCTTTGTCTCTTCTCATAGGCTTATGTTGGCTCAGAAGTCCTGTATGATGAAACAGCTGTGGCTTCTTCCCCACCTCCTTACACAGCCTATGCCACACCAACCCCTGAGGTAGGGAGCAAACCTTGGCATTTTGGAATCCAAATGAAGGGAAGTTAGGGTCTCTGTGCCACTATCCTTTTATTTTAAGAAAGAAATTTTTTAAGAACCCCCCCCTTGAGCCAGTAAGAGATTATTTTCTTTCATAAAATTTATAATCTTCATGTTTACACTTTTTAAAGATAGATCTAAAAATGATTCATGTTAATGGTAGTTGCTTTCATAATATGGTATTGATGATTTATGGTTTATACTTAATGATTTACTGGAATTCTCTTTATAATCTGAAAAACTGCTTTAATTTTGAAAAAAACAAACAAACAAACCCAAAACCTTAAAAAATCACATACCAAATACTTTGGGGTTATCTCCTAGTTAGAATTGCCAAATGCTTAGTCCTACATATAGAAGTCTGTTGTGGAAGGTACTTCTGTTTTGTTTTTTTAACTTTTAATTTTGAAATAATTATAGATTTACAGGAAGTTGCAAAAATAATATGTAGAGATCCTATGTACTCTTCACCCAGCTCCCCAGTTGTTACTTGTTAGATAAAATGAAAACCAGGAATGTGAAATGGGCACAATATTTATGTCTGGTTTTGTGTCACTTTATCATATGTATAGATTTGTGTAACCAGCTCCTCTCCTCGGTCAAGATCTAAAACTTCACAAAATCTCCCTTCTACATCCTTACATAGTCCTACCTCCTTCCCTTTCCTAACTCTGTGGTTTGTTCTCTGTCTATATGATTTTGTCATTTCCACAGTGTTACATAAATGGAGTCATACAGCATGTGATCACATGAGTTTTTTTTGAGTTTAGTATTTTTCACTTAGCACAGTGCCCTTAAGACCCATCCAGATTGTTGCATGTGTACCCCATTAAGTATTGAGAGGCATTTACCTGTTGGACTTGTCGCAGAGTTCTGGCTATTACCAGTAAACCTGTGAACACTCATCATGTACAGGTTTTTGTACAAACATAAAATTGATTTCTCTGGAAAAAAATGCCTCCAAATGGAATTGCTGGATGGTATGGTAAGTACGTGGTTAGTTTTTTAAAAAGCTAACAAACTGCTTTCCAGAATGACTCTACCATTTCACTTATGAGTATTCTAGTTTCTCTGCATCCTCCTCAGCATTAAGTGGTATCACTGTTTGTTTTATTTTAGCTGTTCTAATAGGTGTTTAAGTCTTAACACCTGTAAGTGATCTTATACCTGTAGTGATCTTACACATTCTGATCTTTTTTTTGTTTTGTTTTTAAAGATTTTATTTATTCATTCATGAGAGACACAGAGAGAAAGAGAGAGAGGCAGAGACATGGGCAGAGGGAGGAGAAGCAGGCTCCATGTAAGGAGCCTGACACGGGACTCAATCCTGGGACCCTGGGATCATGCCCTGAGCCAAAGGCAGACACTCAACCATGGAGCCAGCCAGGTGTTCCACACATTCTGATCTTAATTTGCGTTTCCCTAATAGCTAGTGATGTTGCCATTTTTTATTACTTGCGATCATATATCCTGTTCAGTAAAATGTCACCTCATGTTTTTTGCTTGTTTTCTAATTATTATTTTTTTTAACATTGACTTTTGAAATTCTTATATATGTTAGAGATAGCAACCCTCTGTCAGATATGTGTTCTGTAGCATGTTTTTATTCTCTTAATAATGCCTTTCACAGAATTTTAATTTTCATGCAGTCCAATTTATCACTTTTTATGGTTTGTGCTTTTGTTGTCATGTTTCACACTTAACCCAGACCAGGTTTCCTAAGGTTTTCTCCTATGTTATTTTTTGAAAGTTTTATAGTCTAAGGACTTACATTTAAGTGTTTTCTTTTTTTTTTCATTTTTTTCATTTAAGTGTTTTCCATTGTGAGTTAATTTTTTTTGTAATGTGTTAGAGTTAAAAGTCTTTTTTTTTTTTTTTTTTTGAGTATAGATGTCTAATTGTTCCACTATTTGTTAGAAAGCCTTTTAGTTCTTTTTGGAATTGCTTTTGCATTTCTTTTTTTTATTTTTTTTTTAATTTATGATAGTCACACACACACACAGAGAGAGAGAGAGGCAGAGACACAGGCAGAGGGAGAAGCAGGCTCCATGTACCGGGACCCCGACGTGGGACTCGATCCAGGGTCTCCAGGATCGCGCCCTGGGCCAAAGGCAAGCGCCAAACCGCTGCGCCACCCAGGGATCCCTACTTTTGCATTTCTGTCACAAATCAGTTGGCTGTATTTGTGTGTGTCCATTTCTGGGTTCTCTGTTCAGTTCTATTGATCTGTGTGTTTTTCTTCCTCTGACACCACACAGACTTGATTACTATAGCTGTATAAAAAGTGTTGAGATTGGGTAGACTGATATCCTACTTTATTCTTCCTTCTCAGAATTCCCTTAACTCTACTGGTTCCATTTCCTTTCCATATGAAAGTCTAAATCTACAATAAAATCTTCTTGATAGATTTTGATAGAAATTGTTTTAAACCTATGTATCAGGGAATCCCTGCCTGGCTTAGCGGTTTGGTGCCTGCCTTAGGCCCAAGGCGTGATTCTGGGGTCCTGGGATCGAGTCCTGCATCGGGCTCCCTGCATGGAGCCTGCTTGTCCCTCTGCCTGTGTCTCTGCCTCTTGTTCTTTCTGTGTCTCTCATGAATAAATAAATAAAATCTTTTAAAAAAATAAACAAAAAATAAACCTATGTATCAGGTTTTTTGGGGGAGAATTGACATCTTTATTATGTTGAGTTTTCCAGTCAATGAATGGACTGTCTTTTAGATGCTCTTTGATTTTTTTTTTCACCATTTTGTAGTTTCAATATAAAAATCTTGTACGTTTTGTTAGATTTATACTTTAGTATTTCTTTTTTTTTTTTAAATCTTGTCTATGATATTTTATTTTAAATTTCAGTTTCCCCAAGGTTTTTTTTTTTTTTTTTTTGTTGATCTTATAGCTTGTGAACTTACTAAGCTCACTTACTGGTTCTAGGAGTATTCTTTTGTACTTCTTTGGGATATGCTACATAGACAACCATGTCATCTACAAATAGAGTTTTACTTCTTCCTTTCCAATCTGTGTGCCTTCTATTTCCTTGCCCTGGTTGTAATTTCTATAGTAAGTTGAGGAAGTTCCCTTCTTTCCTAGTTTTCTGAGAGGGTTGTTTTGTTGTTTTTTAATCATGAATAGGTGTTGAATTTTGTCAAATACTTTTTCTACATAATTTCATATGGCCATGTGATTTTTTTTTTTAACCTGCTAATATGATGGATCATTGATTTTCAAATACTGAACCAGCCTTGCATCCCTGGAATAAACCTCACTTGGTTGGGTGTATAATTCTTTTCATTTGTTGCTGAATTCTGTCTTTGCTAATATTGTTAAAAATGTTTGTATTTATATTCATGAAGGATATTGATCTGTAGTGGGGTTTTTTTGTACTCTTATTTTGTATCAGGTAATACTGGATTTATAGAATGAGTTTTGAGAAGTGTTCCCTGCTCTTCTCTTTCTTAGAGAGATTATATAGAGTTGGTGTTTCTTATTTAAATATTTGGCAGAAATCTCCAGTGAGACAGTCTGGGCCTGAAGATTTTTTCGGGGGGTATTTTTAATTACAAATTCTATTTTCTTAATAATTATAGGACTGTTCATCCTCTGTTTCATATTGAGTGGGTTGTAGTAATTTGTACTTTTTGTGGAATTGGTCCTTAGCATATAAGTTGTCTGATTTACATGTGCAACTCTGTTGTTTGGTCAAGAGGCATTTATATTTTCTTGGTGGATTAACTGTATTATAATGTAATGACCCTTTCTGTTTCTTTGTCTGATGCCTGCTCTGATATTGATATAGCCACTTCTGCTTACTTTTTATTGTTTGCATGCTATCTCTTCCCATCTTTTTTCTTTTAAGCTACAAATATCATTACATTTGAAGTGAGTTTCTCATAGGCAATATGTAATTGGGTCATCTCTCCTTGTATATATGACAAATTATCTTGTAATTGATATGATAAGGCCATTTACATTTAATGTAATTTTTGGTATGTTAGGTTTAAGTATGCCACTTGGTTTTTGTTTTCCTTTGGTTCTATTTTTAAAATTTCTCTATGTTCTCTTACGCTTTTTGTGAGTTATTTGAACATGTTTTAAAATTGCAAATTTTAAAAAGATTTATTTATTTTTTAGGGTGGGGAGAAAGAGAGCGGGAGGAGGGGCAGAGTGAGAGAAAGAATCCAAAGCAGACAGAGCTGACGTGGGCTTTATCTCACAACCCTGAGCTCATGACCTGAGCCCAAACAAAGAGGGTGCACTTGACGTGATGAGCACTGGGTGTTATTCTGTATGTTGGCAAATTGAACACCAATAAAAAATAAATTTATTATTAAAAAAAAAGAGTTGGATGCTTATTTAACTAACCGAATCACTCAGCTGCCCCAAAAATTGAATTTTAATTTATCTGTAATGTTTCTTGAGTGTATCTCTTTATATTGCCTTTTTAGTGTTTACTCTAGTTATTATGTTATTCATATACATGTATTTTTCAAAATCAGGTGTTTACATTTCTTTTATATACGAGAACCACATTAGATGATATTAGAGATTTTGTTTCAGCTGTCAGACTTGTTAGAAAAGTCAAGCTGTGAAGAAAAGTTTATTATATTTACATACATTTCTGCTCTGACCATATTTTCTTACCTCCTGATGTTTCAAGATTCCTTTTTTCAATTGTTTACTTTTTGCTTGGTGAACTTCCTTTTGCCATTCTCTTAGAATCAGCTGGTAGCAAATTCTGTTTTCCTTCACCCAAGAATGTCTTGATTTCTTCTCTATTTCTGAGGGATATTTTCACTAGTATAGAAGTCTGAATTGACATTTCTTTGGACGTTTGGCAAGTGTGTGCTATTTCCTTTGGCCTTCATAGTTTCTGAGGACAAATCTGCTATCATTAAAATTTCTTTCCCCATGTAGGTAGTGCATTTTTTATGGCTACTTTCTTTGTCCTTAGTTTTGAGAATTTGACTATAATGTGTTTTGGTATGGATTTTGCAGGGGCTTAACTTGGTATTCAGTTTCTTGAATATGTAGATTTTTTTTCTAAATTTGGGAAAATTTAGGCCATTATTTCTGGAATGCTTTTTCAGTCCTACCCCTTTTCTCTTTTGAACATAATGACATGGGTGTTAGATATCTCAGATTCTGTTAATTTTTTTTTCATTGATTTTCACCAATTTATACTCAGGTTTACTAATTCTTTTTCTCTGTCATTTCTGTTATTAAGCTCATTCACTGTATTTTTTTATAGATTTTTTTCTAAAGGTTTCATTTTTTATATTTTGAAAATATATAAATATGTGTATGTATCTTTACATAGTTTTTCCTGAGATTTTCTGTTTTCGTGGAGACTTTTTAAAATGTATTTCAGACATGTTCATAATTGCTTCTTGAAATATTTTTATGATAGCTGTTTTAAGAACCTTTCTAGATGATTCCAACATCTTTGTCATATTGATCTCTTTTGTTTTATTCATTTTGAAATCTTCCTGATTCTTGATATGATGAATGATTCTTGATCAAAACCTAGACATTTTCAGTATCATAAGACTGAATCTTAACTTAAATCTTGTATTTCAATGCACTTCCTCCCAATGCTGTTATGGGTGAAGAGACAGTTACTGTGTTGCTGCCATGTAGGGATGGAAGTGTAGGTTCTCCACTAAGCCAAACTCCCAGGGGGTGGGTTTCTTGTCACCTTCTTGTCAGGAGGGTTGGGAATTTAGGCCCTCCTCCAGGTCTCTGCTGATATCAGCCTGTATGGGAATTGGAGGAGTCCTCTTTACTGCTCCCCACTAGCCTCCACTAATACTGTGGTTACTGATGAGTACTTGTTTGCCACTAGGTCTCTGCTGATTGTATCCTACAAGTCTGGAAGGGGCATTGTTTGTGCCAGAAAAAGGTGGGAGTTCTGGTTCCTTACATGGTCTCCATTAACACCATGGCATGAGACTAGAGGTGTGTGTGTTGTTTACATCCGGCGGGGATGATATTCTCAGCTCCTTACTTGGCCTTCTCTGATATTACTTTGGAACAGGGGCAGGGGGTGCCTTATTGCAGCCAAGTGTAGAGAATGGAAGTTTACTTTCTGTACTTGGTATTGCTGGTGGAATTTGGGGTGGGGCCACAGTTATTTCTGTAGTATTGGATGGGAGTAGAGCAGTTACTGCCTAAAAATGGTCTCTCTTGCCAGATGGCACCTTTCCTCCCAAGGATTTTGGGTAGACAGCAGGCTTTTATTGAGGCCTTTTTGTCTGTACTTAGTGGTTCCTCTCTTCTCCTTTAGCTAGTCTAGCATGTAGGAGCCAAAAAGGAAACCCAAAGAGCTCACCATCTGTCCTTCTTAGGGTCCTGAGGTCCCTAGTCAGTCTGCCACCTTTTTTGCCATCTTTCAGAGTCTCCTTATGTTTCTTTTATATATTATATTCAGGATTGTTAGTTATACTTAGCAGGAAGAATAGGGAACATCTACATTTTTGCCATCTTCCAGAAGCTTAACTCCTGTGCTCTGCTTTTATAAGACAACAGGTTTAAACCATGTAGGTATTTGTCTGACAGCAGCAACCTATTCTTCCCTATGTCATATAGTACTTGTCACATGACAACCGCAATTGTAATTGTCTGTACGCGTGTCTGTCCTCCCCTTCCCCCCACCTGCAAGTTTATAAAGAAGGCTGGGCCTTTTGTCTCCAGATTTCCCAGAATATAGTAGTCATTCACTTGGTCAGTGAAAGTTGGGTCCACTGCCCATTTCTGGCAATGCCCATTCATAGATGTGTGTTACTGGAAGATTGCCCAGTCACCTGCTTAGTTCTTAGACCTCAGGGTCTTCCTACCCAGCAACTTTCCTAGTGCTTCATATTCTTCTTCCTGGAACTGCTGAAAATTACTAAAGGGGGTTCTGTTGCTAGGCTGGCTTCCTCGCCTCCCTCAGCCTTCACAGAATTGAAGTGAGTCAGGGCTTTGCTAGGGATTAGACTTTGGCTTAAGGAAATGTTGGACTGGTTTGATTTTCTATTCAGACTACTCAAACTTTCTCCATATTAACTATATGGCTGTTTCATTTTCTTACCATTTGTATGTTCACTGGAGTGGCACTTTTAAAGATTTTATTAATTATTTCAGAGAGAGAAAGAAGATGAGTAGGGGGAAGGACAGAAAGAGAGAATCACAAGCAGACTGCATTAAGCATGCAGCCCGATGCAGAGCTCCATCTCAGGACCCTGAGATCATGACCTGAGCCAAGATGAAGAGTTGGATGCCTAACCAGCTGAGCTACCCAGGCACTCCCCCGAGTAGCACTTTTAATTTCAAGAACTTTTCCCCTGCATTCGCAATTTGGCTAATTGCTTGGTGAAGGAGGCCCAGCTTTTGGCCTGTCTTGGCTTTCCATATGCCTTCCTCACTAAGCTTAATCATACCTAGGTTCTGATTTAAAGTGAGAGACAGGCGACTCTTCCTTTCACTTGAACACTTAAATACCATCCCAGGGTTATTAATTGGCCTCATTTCAGTATTGTTAGGTCTTGGAAATAGGAAGGCCTGAATGGGGAGAGGCAAGAACTAGTGGTTAGTGGAGCAGTGAGAACACTCAAGATTTATCAATTAAGTTTGCTCATTTTATGTGCATGGTTTGTGGCACACCAAAACAAAGACCGCTGATCAGATTGGTGTAACAAATATAATAATAATGAAAAAGTTTGAAATATTGTGAGAATTTGCAAAATCTGACACACAGACATGAAACGAGCAAATGCTGTTGGAAAAATGGTGCCAGTACACTTGCTTGATGCAGGGTCGCCACAAACCTCCAACGTGTAAAATTATAGCATCTACAAAGTGTAGTAAAGCAAGGCACAATAAAACAAGGTGTGACTATATATCTTTTTGAGTCATGTTTTCTTTTTTTTTTTTTAATTTTTTATTTATTTATGATAGTCACACAGAGAGAGAGAGAGAGAGAGAGAGAGAGAGAGGCAGAGACACAGGCAGAGGGAGAAGCAGGCTCCATGCACCGGGAGCCTGATGTGGGACTCGATCCCGGGTCTCCAGGATTGCGCCCTGGGCCAAAGGCAGGCGCCAAACCGCTGCGCCACCCAGGGATCCCTTGAGTCATGTTTTCATTTTCATCAGTTTTTATACCCAGAAGTAGAATTGGTGCATCTTATGGTAGTTCTGTTTTTAATTATTTGAGGAACCTCCATGCTATTTGCCATAGTGGCTACGCTAATTTATGTTCTTGCCAACAGTGCACAGAGTTTCCATTTTTCCACATTCTCACTGCCACTTGTTTTTTCTTTGTGTTTTTTGATAGTAGCCATTCTAACAAGTGTGAGGTGATTTCTCATTGTGTTTTTGATTTTCATTTCTTTGATGATAAGTGATGTTAAACATTCTTATATTTGTCTGTTAGCTGTCTGTGGAAAAATGTCCATTCAGATTCTCTGACCATTTTAGTTTTGTTGTTGTTATTAATGAGTTGTATGACTTTCTTTTATATGTTTAGGATATCAATCCCTAATCAGATAAATGATTTGCAAATATTTTCTCCCATTTAATAGGTTGCCTTTTCTTTTTTTTTTTTTTTTTAAGATTTTATTTATTTATTTATTCATGAGAGGCACACAGAGAGAGCGGCAGAGACATAGGCAGAGGGAGAAGCAGGCTCCAGGCAGGGAGCCCAATGTGGGACTCATCCTGGAACTCCAGGATCATGCCCTGAGCTGAAGGCAGATGCTTAACCTCTGAGCCACCCAGGCACCCCTAAGTAGGTTGCCTTTTCATTTCATTGACCATTTCCTTTGCTCTGCAGGAAATTTTTATTTTTTTATTATTAAGTAATTAGGAGGAGGAGGAGCAGAGGGAGAGAGAATCTTAAGAAGGCTCCGTGCCCTGTGCTAAGCCTGATGCGGGGCTTGATCTCATGACCTGAGCCAGGATCAAGAGTTGGCCGTTTACAAAAGACATGAACAGAAATCTCACAGAGGAAGACATAGACATGGCCAACAAGCACATGAGAAAATGTTCCGCATCCCTTGCCATAAGGGAAATACAAATCAAAACCACAATGAGATACCACCTCACACCAGTGAGAATGGGGAAAATTAACAAGGCAGGAAACCACAAATGTTGGAGAGGATGCGGAGAAAAGGGAACCCTCTTACACTGTTGGTGGGAATGTGAACTGGTGCAGCCACTCTGGAAAACTGTGTGGAGGTTCCTCAAAGAGTTAAAAATAGACCTGCCCTACGACCCAGCAATTGCACTGTTGGGGATTTACCCCAAAGATATAGATGCAATGAAATGCTGGGACACCTGCACCCCGATGTTTCTAGCAGCAATGTCCACAATAGCCAAACTGTGGAAAGAGCCTCGGTGTCCATCGAAAGATGAATGGATAAAGAAGATGTGGTTTATGTATACAATGGAATATTACTCAGCCATTAGAAATGACAAATACCCACCATTTGCTTCAACGTGGATGGAACTGGAGGGTATTATGCTGAGTGTAGTAAGTCAATCGGAGAAGGACAAACATTATATGTTCTCATTCATTTGGGGAATATAAATAATAGTGAAAGGGAATAGAAGGGAAGGGAGAAGAAATGGGTAGGAAATATCAGAAAGGGAGACAGAACATAAAGACTCCTAATTCTGAGAAACGAACTAGGGGTGGTGGAAGGGGAGGGGGCCGGGGGATGGGGGTGAATGGGTGACGGGCACTGAGGTGGGCACTTGACGGGATGAGCACTGGGTGTTATTCTGTAAGTTGGCAAATTGAACACCAATAAGAAATAAATTTATTATAAAAGAAAAGAGTTGGCCATTTAAGTGACTGGGCCAGGCACCCCCAGAAGATTTTTAGTTTGATGCAATCCCAATTGTTTATTTTTGTTTTGTTGTCAAATCAAAATATTGCCAAGACTTATATGGCAGGTGGCTTATTGCCTATGTTTTCTATTACAGTTTTTTGCTTTCAAGTCTTATGTTCAAATCTTTAGTCCATTTTGAGTTGATTTTTGTATATGATGTAAGATGATGGCTCAGTTTTATTCTATACATGTGGCTGTCCAATTTTTCAAACAACATTTATTGAAGAGACTGTCCTTCCCCCCATAGTGTATTCTTGGCTCCTTTATCATAGATTAATTGGCCATATGTGTGTGGGTTTATTTCTGGGCTCGCTGTTTTGTCCCATTGATCTGTGTGTTTGTATTTATATCAATATCATACAGTTATTACTGTGGCTTTGTCGTATAATTTGAAATTGGGAGTGGATGCTTCCTGCTTTGTTGCTTTTTTTCCTTAGGATTGCTTTGTCTTTTGGGGTTTGCTTTGGCTATTGGGATCTTTTGTGTTTCCATAAAAATTGTATAACTGTTCTGTTTCTGGGGAAAAATGCCATTGGAATTCTGATAGTGATTCCATTGAACCTATAGATTGCCTTGGATAGTTTTGACCTTTTAACTCCTCTTATAATCCATGGGCACAGAATACTTTTTCATTTATTTGTGTTTCCTTCAGTTTTTTTTTTTTTTTTTTTCCCCTTCAGTGTCTTGTGGCTTTCAGCGTACAGGTCTTTCACTTCTTTGGTTAAATTTATTTGTAGGGTTTTGTTGTTGTTTTTGATTAATAATAAATGGAGTTGTTTCTTAATTTGTCATTCTGATAGGAGAAAAGAAACAATAGATTCATATATATTGATTTTGTATCCTGTAACTGTACTGAATTCCTTTTTTTAGTTTATTTTTTTTTTGTAGTTTCTCAGTTTTCTTTCATCTGCAAATAGTGACAGTTTTACTTCCTTCTCAATTTATTTGCCTTTCATTTCTTTTTCTTGCCTGATTGCTCTGGCCAGGACTTTATGATGTTGAATAAAAATGGTAAGAGTGGGCATCTCTTTTTCCTGATCTCAGAGGAAAGCTTTTAACTTTTCACTGCTGAATATGATGTCAGCTGTGGGCTTGTCATCTATGGCCTTTATTCTGTTGAGGTACATTCCCTCCCCACCCACTTTGTTGAGAATTTTTATTACAAATTGATGCTGAATTTCAAAATTTTATTTCTGATGGGCCTATTTCTTTTCAGACATATGGCTGTGGTCCATACAGTGGTGCATACCCACCAGGAACTCAAGTTGTCTATGCTGCAAACGGGCAGGCTTACGCTGTACCCTACCAGTATCCATATGCAGGTAACTCATGCCCACCTTCCATTCCTTAGTTCTCTTCGTTTAGTGGGTAGATCAAGGAGTCCCGAAGGATATGTATTTCTCAGTTTAAGGATAAATGAGCTATGTTTCTGACTATAGAGCACAAATCATTCTGGTAGTATGTTTAAAAAAAAAACAAACGTATTTTTACACTCCCTTAGAAAGTTAGAGTAGGCTTTTCAGAACTTCACTATTGTATCTAGATTTGTTCCCGAGGAGAGGATTTGTATTTACTGGTATTCACTTATATTAAGAAGCAACCAAACTAAGAGGCCAGTTTTAAGGGTAACATTCTCCTGTTTTTCTCTTCTGGTAACATCCTTCAAAAATTATCACTACTCAGGTGATACTCCCTTTTGCAGGTGAAGTAAAGACTTGGAAGGTACTTGCATTTATTCTGGGCTTTTTTGATGCACTTCTTTCATTGTTCACCTTACCTGAGAAAGATTATAGATGTGAGTAACTGGCTTGTGTAGGTAGGATAGCTCAAGTCCTGGGTGCACTTTTGTTACTGGGAGGTGTAAGAGAATGCTGGCTATGAGGCTAGAGCCTGCAGTCAGGGTGAGGGGGCTGAGAGCCATGTGACTGATGTACTGAAGATCAAGGCCACACCCAGATGCCTGGAGAGCATAGGAAGTCAGGCAGGGGCAAGTTACAGTGGACATGGCATGTCAGATCCACATATAAGAGAATGAGCTGGTGAATAGCCTAGAACAAGAACAACAGAGATAGGAAATCTGAGAGGTTTGTGAGCAAATGTAGTGCAGTGGAAGGAGAATCTGTTACCAAAAAGGTTAAGTGGGCACTGATGCTAATGCCAGAGATCACTGGCTCCCGAGTCAAAGTATCTTTGTCCTTCTAATTATTGGTGGTTACTTTGGTTTCTCATACTTTTAGCGCATGAGAGTTTCTCCGCTCATCTGTTCCTGCAGTCTGATGCAGTTCACTCAACTAGCACGGACTATGAGAGATTCTGCTTGCTTGACTTTTTTTTATGTCAAGTTGAAAACCAATAAATGATGATGCTAGAAAATGAAGTATTTGTTAGTCCTGTGATCTTAGCACAACTATTTTTGTGTGAATTACCTTCCTCATATAAAATAAATTTTTCATCTTTGCAATTTTGTATTTTTGCATTTCTTTTCTCATTTTAAAATTGTATATATTTTGTCGTATTCACTGTTTCCTCCTTTTTTTCTTGTTTGCAATCATAGATACTGCTTTAAACATCTCTGATTTTCTTTTTTATTCCTGTTAAATCTTAGGATACATTTTTTATTTGTGCATATTAATATGTCAAAGAGCATAGACACTTATACTTCTTTTGATACATTGAAATGTATAAAAGTGCTCAAACATGTGAAAGTAGACATGACAGTAGTGTCATGAACTGTCATTTGTCCATTATCAGCTTCAGCTACTACATCATGCCTAATTTTATTTCACTTCTATCTCTTTTTCTCTTCTCTGGTTTTTTTGTTTTTTTTTTTTTTTTTTAAGATTTTATTTTATTTATTCACGAGAAACACAGAGAGGAGAGAGAGAGAGGCAGAGACACAGGCAGAGGGAGAAGCAGGCTCCATGCAAGGAGCTTGACATGGGATTTGATCCCGGGTCTCCAGGATCATACCCTGGGCTGAAGGCAGGCACTAAACTGCTGAGCCACCCGAGCTGCCCTCTCTGGATTGTTTTGAGGGAAATCTGGACTTTATAACATTTTATCTGACAGTATGACAATAAATCTTTTTTTTTTTTTTTAAGATTTTATTTATTCATGAGAGACAGAGAGTGGAAGAGACATAGGCAGAGGGAGAAGCAGGCTCCCTGAGGGGAGCCTGTTGCAGGACTTAATCCCAGGATCCCAGAATCACTCCCTGAGCCAAAGGGAGATGCTCAACCACTGAGCCACCCAGTTGTCCTGACAATAAATCTTGATACCATTTACCCAATTGATTCTTAGAACAGTGTGCCAGTTTCTGACGCCACTTGGAGTTCATGAAACACTGGTTTCTCAGTCGTCCCGAAAGATAGCTTATTGTTGTTAGCTCTAAAAGTTTTGATAGCTTTGTTAGGTCTAAACAGATTGTCAAGTGTTTTTTTTTTTTTTTTTAATTTATTCATGAGAGACAGAGAGAGAGAGAGAGAGAGAGAGGCAGAGACACAGGCAGAGGGGGGAAGCAGGCTCCTCCCAAGGAGTCTGATGTGGGACCTGATCCTGGATCCTGGGATCATGCCCTGAGCCAAAGGCAGACAGACGCTCAACCACTGAGCCACCCAGGCATCCTGTCAAGTGGTTTTAATTAACTTTTCTGTGATGACTGGTGAAAATAAACATGGTATAATTATTTATAAATTTGATTTCTTTGCCCATTTATCTTGGAGTTGGTGATGGGTTTTTAAGCCCTAGCCTGACCAAGCCATGAGAGCCAGCCTCTTAATTCAGCTCCCAGACTGGCATAATCTCAGCTGTTTCTTACTGTTTGAAAGAGCAGAAGTTTTGTGCAAGTGCTTATAAAGGGAATTTCTGTAAATCAGATTCTGTCTTTATCATTGACTTGTCTTATAGCAAAAGATAGCACTCTCATGTACACCCTCAAGATATTTGCTGTAAAGGGCAGAGTCAAGTAGGTGGGCATTCAGCATTAGCATTGTGACCCACTAGTAAGTATACTTGCTATAGAGGAGCCAAGTTGGTTTGTGGTCATCCCATAGTAGCATTGTGCTGATAACCAGACAGGAGCTTCTCAGCATTTCTGGATGCTCCAGTGCTTTGCCAACTTCATGACATACTGTTGCCTTTTGTCCTTTTGTCCACGCATAGAGCAGGTTAAAGGTACTCTCTCTCTCTTTAAAAATTTTACTTTAATTTCCACACCCAATGTGGGACTCAAACATAAGGCCCCGAGACCAAGAGTTGCATTCTCTACTGTCTGAGCCAGCCAGACACCCCCAAGCCCTTCTCTGTAATATGATTGGAGCCAGTGGTCAGTCAGCCAATGTAAAAAGTACAAAGGGTGCTGTGTACACACTGTAAGTGTTCTGTTTTAATTTACCCACATTAGTGGATGGTTGTTCAGCTGTCTTTTGATGTGGGCTCTAGATCTTCAAGTTGGCTTCTGTGGTTGGAGTTTTCTGTCTTACAGAGATTGTACTGATGACATTATTGCACTGCAGTTTTCCCTTGGCAAGTACAAATGACAAGTCCAGATTTTCTGACTCTTCTATAATTTACTCAGATCCTTGCTTTGATAGTAATTTGTAAATGTTATCTGCCTTTAGTTTTCCCTAAAGTATCTAATTTAGTAATCCTGGGGAAACAATATCTGCCTGTTTCACATTCACATTTTGGCCATTCATGGAAAACTCAGTTAAATTAGGTAATTATAATAAGCACAACTTGGAAAGGTCTCCAGCTGACTTGGGTAAGGACTTCACTCCTTGGTAAGAGCAGAGGTGAGCAGGAGCTGCAGGAGAAGGCTCTCCTGGTCATGTGGTATGGGAGTCCCTTGGTGTGACCTGTGGGAAATGCAGATTTAGATTGTTCAAGGGATCTTTTTAATTAAATCAGCTTACAATTTTTTACTGTCCTATATTTCATAGTTACAGTTGCCTAACTGAAAACTTTAACATTTTAAGCCTGTGAAAGTAAGTTTTTACAGTTTCCTAACTTTGAGATTTAAGCATTGCATAAAATATTGTTGGTTTCCAGTGCTGTTACCTGTACTTGATCAGCCCATAGGTTTTTAATGGTTTATTCTACTATATAGCTTTGGGGTTTTCTCCTCTCTTCTCCCCCTCCATTATATTTGAGGCATTAGTGGTCCTGAGCTTACAACTGTAGCCCTAGTGCCTGGGTTTTCATGTCTTAACTGCACTTAACCCCTGTGTGCCTCACTTTTCCCCATTGGTAAAATGAGGATAATAGTAAACTCCTTTTACAAGGTTGTGAGGATTAAGTGTCAGTACATGTAAATGCTTGTAGTACTCTAAATGCTTAGAGTGATAAACACTTCTAAATGTTAGCCTTTATTTTGCTGTTGATTCTTATCTGCATGTATACATTACTATTGGATTAGTTTCTAGATCCCTCCCCTAGGGTTGAATTGTTAAGTGAATAGTGGGTCAGGAAGGAAAGTTAACGCTGTTTATATTTGAGTAATTTTAAAGCTGATTAGCTATTAGACAACATAGCTGTGAAGTATATAGAACAAATGATACATTCCAGTTGTAAACTTTAATCATGCAAATTAATATTAAACTTGTTTAGTTTGCTTTTTAGAAGTTTTCCCGCTAATATAAGTATTTTCCCCCATAAAGACATGATTAAAAATGAAAAGCAAGTTATATTAGCAGATTTAAGGTTTAATTTAAAAATGGTTTACATGAATATCTCGAAACTAATTAGCTTTTAAATGGGTTTTACATATTTAGCTTTAGGTGCAGATTCTTGGCTCTTGCCTTGTTGCAGCTTTGTGTATCTCCCATGCTGTCCCCCATCTACCTGTCATCCTCATGAGCGTAATGTGGAAGGCAGACACTGAAGCTTACAGCTTCATTAGGATCCTGCTGTTTGCAGTGGTTGGGGCTTTGGACTTTGGAAAGTTGAGCACCTTGATTTCCTCTTAGTGCAGTCTTAGAGACCATTACCTTAGCCTTTGGTGGAGGAGAGCTGAGGAGCACCCACTCAGCCACCCCACACCTCTCCAGAGGAAGACGGCACTGAGAGGAGGGACACAGATGCAGGGAGATGTGGCCTCTACCATTTTCAGGATACGCTGTCTTTCTGAGGGAATGTTGGACTTCATAAATTGCTTCTCACAGGTTCTGCTTTTTACTTTTTTTTAGGACTTTATGGACAACAGCCTGCCAACCAAGTCATCATTCAAGAGCGGTATCGAGACAGTGACAGTGATCTGGCACTGGGCATGCTGGCTGGAGCAGCCACGGGCATGGCCTTAGGGTCTCTGTTCTGGGTCTTCTAAAGTCCTTCATATCTGGATTTGCATAGCTTCTGATGCCCTGTGTGCAATACTATAATTTGCAGGGTGTTTCTGTTGGTGATAAATGTTTTTAATAATAGTTTGAATAGTTCTTTTGAAAGTGGTGACATCATAGTTTAATCCATACACTTACTGTAGAGAAGACTTCTGACTTCTGCTTAGCTAAAACATGAACTTTTTGGGGGCACTGGTTCATTCCAGGAGTTTCTTTGTAGAACTCTCTGGAAGATCTTATTTTGAACACACCTGTTTTGAAAGGCATTTTCTTTTCAGAGTTAGGTGTTAGTGCTTAAGGGACAAGTACTTTACTGTTATGTTAATAGTATGGTGATGTATGTGTGAGTGTTGTGGAAAGGAGTTGATGCAGTTGCAGTTTCTGTTAAACATCAAATTTACAAGCCTTAGATCAGAACTGGGTGCAAGTAACTTCAGGAATCCTGGGCTGTTAAGCTCTCAGGAATTTCCCTGAGGCAGTGGGGTTGATATTCCCACCATCTGTAGGGCCAGTGACTGCTCAGGATGATGGGGGAGGGGCAGCCCTCCCTCCTCTTCCCCTTTAAAATAATGCTTCATTTTTAGTCTTTGTTTTCTTGGTACTGATCCTTGGAAAATATCTCACATTAGGAATTGACATAAGCCTCAGAGTTTTTTAGGGCTTTATCCTTTAAAATTTGAAGAAGGCAAAATAATTACAAGTATGTGGAGGTAGATTGACTTTATTCAGAGACATTATGTTTTTAGTGGCTGCTTTGAGTATTTTTATTGCCACCTCAGACTACTTATAGCTTATTTTTCTACTTGTTGAGAAAGTGCTATTAAAAGAATGGTGAGGAAAATGGAATGAGAGCCATAGGTACGATGTTACTGTGTCAGGCCTCCAGGGATTGCACTGTGTAGAGGATGCTCTTTTCTGTCCTTCTGAAGCCTGTTAAAGAGTAGGTGTCTTGTATTGTGCAGGATTGGGGCACTGTAGCTGTCCTCCAAGCACTGAGGTGCATGGAGCCCTGGTGGTAGCATACTGGGGCTCTTGGGACCATGGCTGTGGGGGAGACTCAGGTTATAGATGGGAAATGAGGCCAAAGGACATGAATGACCTGCTGTTGTCAAGATATTACTCAACCTGACCAGGACACCAGCTTTGTTTTTATTCCTGACTCAGGTGTCATAGAGAAGTGTAAACATTTAATTTTGAGCCCCAGCAATGTGTGAAGCCCTGGAAAAGCCCAGAATACTGCATTTCCGTTATTTATGTGAATTTTAAAAGCCCCTGATTAGTCCATTTTACTGTCCTGCATACTTTAGAAAATGTTAGCACAGTAACAGTGCCTGTCCTCGCACTCTCTTGTGGCGCGTTTCCACAAAATACACTCCTAGTACCACAAATTTTATTTTCATTTTCTGTGGCCAGTTACATACATAACTCATGTGTCTTACTGGTCAACTGACTCCATCTCTGAGCAGATTTAAATAGATCTCCACGTGAAAGCATCTGCCACAAATGACCTTTATGGTGACCACAGGCAGGCCTGGTTTCCTGGACAGTTCTGGTGAACTTATGGCCACTGTAGAGTCTGTATCTAGCTGAAAGGAAGTGCACTTGACTGTCATTTCTTTGGATATTTGATATAGCGGAAAATTGCCAGATGATGTGTGACAACGCCAGTTTTGGTTAAAAATGTTGCTTTTATGATTTTACATCCTCTATAGTAAGAATGGCTTTATTCAGATTATAGTCATTACTAGAGCTGTATGCTTTACTAACAAAATATTAAGCAGTTTTTAATGTTGAATTGGGGTATTAATTTTGAACTTAGAGTTACTGGAACCACACACTATTGAGTTAGGTCACTGAAATGCCCAGGAAGCAGAGTTCCCAACTGACAGAAGGGAAAGATGTGAACTGAAGCTTAGGCATTTGTGTGTGCACCCTGTTGGCTAGCCCGCCTGGGCAGACAGAGTTGAGCCTGGAAATTCACTGTTGCCAGTGACTTGATGCTGATACGAAATGCATAGTGGTTATAAAGATGGGCTGAGATACTTCATTTCCCTGGTCCAGCTTCCAAAGATGTTAACTTTGTGATCTCAATTTAGGTAATCCTAAGTAAAAAAGTTAAGAGGTGGAAGCAGCTTGTTCAGGTGTGAGTAGGCATTTCACTGTCATGTATACCTCTATATAATGTACCTGAAAGAAGTTGGCCACTGACCTTGCACACATGCCAATCTGATCTTTTAATCCCTGGAGTGCACTTCAGAGTCTTAGTAAAGAGAAGGGAGAGACCAGTGGCTGTGTTTCAGATGATCGTCCTGAAAGAGGCCAGACCAGGACCCCCAGGATGTTTGTACGGCTGAGACAAATGGCCCAAGTATATTTTCTACATTAGTTATGATCCTGTTTCATTTTTCTTTCTCCTTCCCAAGTTTATGTAGACACAGGCATGGAATGCAGTTCCATTTTTCACCCCTAGAATTGATCTATTTTCTGATTGCTTCCCTGTCTCTGGTATTCTCTTATGTCCTCAGAACCTGTTTTTCCCTGTATATGCAAATTGTATGTTTATAGGTGAAAATGTTAATACATTAAATGATTAACCTTAAAGCATATTTCATGGTGACTTCTATTTTTTTAATTTATTTAAACTAAAAAATAAAATCCAGCTTATCCATTTCTCCCACCCCCAACTTCTGACAGCCACTAATCTTTTTTTTTTTTTAAGATTATTTTACAGTAACACACTGTCAGCTATTTCTGCTGCATCATGAGGAATATGAGTGGCGCTTACTGAGAATTCCCTAAGTGCTGGGGAATGTGTTATCACATCAGAAAACAGTGACTCATTAAATACTTGTATTAACTGTATGACAGGTATCATCCAGGTTATGTTGGATGAAATAGGCTCAGAAGTTAAATACATTTCTTAGGAGCACACATACAGTAAATGAAATGGGTTTGTATCTGATACTAAAGCACATTCTTTTTATTTCTGCTGTATGCATATAAAGGTACCATTTCTACATGAACATATGGTTAGCATGTATAATAATTCTTCTAAGATGACTATTAGAACACTGTACCATTATCCTCAGTCAGATCCACTTGGCAGTGTAGGTTCAGTAACTTATCCAGTATTTTTGGGTGCATGACTTTGTGTTTTTGTTGTTGTTATAAATTTTCTTTAGATCCTGAATTACCTCGCTTTTCTTTGGGCTAGTTTTTCTGTTTACCTCACCTGTTGCAGACTTTGATTACATGGTGATGTGTGGGTACATGGTATAGTTTAAGATGAAGAGTTTCATACCATTAGCTCTGGGTCTCTTGGTTTCATCTCTATAGAGAAGAATCCTCCAGAATTTTGCCCAGAGATGGTTTTTGGATGTGGAGGAACATAGATACTCCTTACACAGACTGCACCCCTTCCCCTTTTCAGCCTGACTTTGTCCCCATCTCCTGTCAGGCTGACCCCTGCAGCCTCCATCTCCTCTTAAAAACTTTTTTTGAGTAGGCTCTATACATTTTCATAGCTCCGGATTTTTTTTTTTTTTTATTTTAAATGAGAGCTTGAGTAAGGGGTTTTCCACCTGCCCGTTTCCTACCCTCTCTTTGCTTAACCACTACTGGTTTATTCTTCATGAGATCCTTCATGCATATATAAGCTAGTACAAAGATATTTTTCTCCCCTTTTTACACAAAGGGTGGTGTATACACCCCTGGTACTTAGACGTTTTAGATTCAGGATCCTTTCATACTGTTAAATTTTTGAGGCCTCCAAAGAGTTTTTTAAATGTGAGTTATATTTATCAATACCAATATTATAAAGATACTTAAAAACTTTAAAAAAGGTAAAGCTATTATATAGTGATGTTTTAGGCCTACAATTTATAAAATGCATTTTCCAAAACAAAATCAGTGAGGCAAAGCATTTTCACATTTGAAAACCTTTCTTTAGTATAGGTACAGTATAACAAAACAGCTGGTTTGTCCTATCTGCTTCTGCATTCACTCTGTTGTGATTTGGTCTTTAGTTGATGTGTAGAAGGAAATATGTAGTTGGAACATGTAGTGAAATATGTAGTTTCCAACATGTAGTTGGAAAGGGAGGACCTAGCAGACCCCCTAAAAGGATGTTGGGCATCCTTAGGGGTCCTTGGGTCATACCTTGAAAACTGCTGATGTATGATGTATGGTGTCCTATACCTCTTTTTTTTTTTTTTTCATATAACATGTCGAGTATTTCCATATCAGCCCATAAGGAACTTTGTCATTCATTTGATTTACCCTTTAGTCCAGTACCCATTTGACTTTTGCGGTTATTAATTATGCTATAATGAAGGATATTGTACAAATGTTACTCATCCCAGTGTGGGGCTCTTGAAGGGGTTCTGTTCTTGTTGACTTTGTGGAACTAGTGAATAACAAGCTTCCCGGGAGCATAACCATCCAAAGTTCTTACCGTAGTCTACACCTGCAGGATCATACCAACGTGGAAATGAGAGTCATGTCACTGTATGTAACGGCTGACTGCTATGATGGCCACTTTAGATCTCAGGATCTGATCACAGAAGGTCTTACTGTCTTAAATCCCTGTCCCGTGGTTTGAATAGTAAGGGGAGACTTATGCCCCAGGCTGTTACTAGGGGACCACACTGCCTTGTCTAGTTTTCTAGGAGTATTCCATGGATTCTTCTGCATCCCACTGGAAGACAAAGATGGTGAAGATAACCCATTCCTCAGCTTGGCAGTGGTGCTCAAAATTTTTTTTTCTATATTTTTATTGGAGTTCGATTTGCCAACATATAGTATAACACCAAGTGCTCACCCCATCAAGTGCCCCCCAGACACCCATCACCCAATCACCCCATTCCCCCCGACCTCCCCTTCAACTACCAATTGTTCTTTTCCTGGAGTTCGGAGACTCATGTTTTGACACCCTCTCTGATTTTTAGCACTCATTTTCTCTCCTTTTCCCTATAATGCCTTCCATTATTTTTTATATGCCCTGTATGAGTGAAACCATATAATTATTGTCCTTCTCTGATTGACTTACTTCACTCAGCATAATACCCTCCAGTTCTATCCACGTTGAAGCAAATGGTAGGTATTCATCATTTATAATGGCTAAAATTCCATTATATATATATATGACATCTTCTTTATCCATTCATCTTTCAGTGGACACCGAGGCTCCTTCCACAGTTTGGCTATTGTGGGACTTTGCTGCTATAAACATTGGGGTGCAGGTGTCTTGGCTTTTCACTGCATCCGTATCTTTGGGTAAATTCCTAGTAGTGCAATTGCTGTGTCATAGGGTAGCTCCATTTTTAACTCTAAGGAATCTCCACACAGTTTTCCAGAGTAGATATACCAGTTCATATTCTGACCAAGAGTGCAAGAGGGGTCTCCTTTCTCTACATCCAAAATTTATTTCCTGTCCTTTCAATTTTCACCATTCTTACTGGTGTGAGGTGATATCTCATTGTGGTTTTGATTTGTGTTTCCCTGATGGCAAGTGGGTGGAGCATTTTCTCATGTGCTTGTTAGCCATGTGTATGTCTTCTTTGGTGAAATTTCTGTTTATATCTTCTGCCCATTTCATGATTGGATTGTTTGTTTCTTTGCTGTTGAGTTTAATAAGTTCTTTATAGATCTTGGAAAATAGCCCTTTATCTGACATGCCATTTGGAAATATCTTCTCCCATTCTGTAGGTTGTCTTTCAGTTTTGTTGACAGTTTCTTTTGCTGTGCAGAAGCTTTTTATCTTGTCAAAATAGTTCATTTTTGCTTTTGTTTCCCTTGCCTTCATAGATGTATCTTGCAAGAAGTTGCTGTGGACAAGCCCAAAAAGGGTGTTGCCTGTGTTCTCCTCTAGGATTTTGATGGAATCTTGTCTCATATTTAGATCTTTCATCCATTTTGAATTTATCTTTGTGTATGGTGTAAGAGAATGGTCTAGTGTCATTCTTCTGCATGTTGCTGTCCAATTTTCCCAGCACCATTTATTGAAGAGACTGTCCTTTTTCTAGTGGATAGTCTTTCCTGCTTTGTCAAATATTTGTTGACCACAGACTTGAGGGCCCATTTCTGGGTTCTCTGTTCTGTTCCATTGATCTATGTGTCTGTTTTTGTTCCAGTACTATACTGTCTTGATGATCACAGCTTTGTAATACAACTTGAAGTCTGGCATTATGATGCCCCTGGCTTTGGTTTTCTTTTTCAATATTCCCCAGCTATTCGGGGTCATTTCTGATTCCACACAAATCTTTTTTTTTTTTTTTTTTTTTTTTTATGATAGTCACACACACACACACACACAGAGAGAGAGAGAGAGAGGCAGAGACACAGCCAGAGGGAGAAGCAGGCCCCATGCACCAGGAGCCCGATGTGGGATTCGATCCCAGGTCTCCAGGATCGGGCCCTGGGCCAAAGGCAGGCGCCAAACCGCTGCGCCACCCAGGGATCCCTGATTCCACACAAATCTTAAGATTATTCCAACTCTCTGAAGAAAGTCCATGGTATTTTGATAGGGATAGCATTAAATGTGTACATTGCCCTGGGTAACATTGATATTTTCACAATATTATTCCAATCCATGAGCATGGAATATTTTCCATTTCTTGATGTCTTCCTCAATTTCTTTCAGAAGTGTTCTGTAGTTTTTAGGGTATAGGTCCCTTACCTCTTTGGTTAGGTTTATTCCTAGGTATCTTATGCTTTTGGGTGCAATTGTAAATGGGATTGATTCCTTAATTTCTCTTTTCTTCAGTTTCATTGTTAGTGTAGAGAAATGCCACTGATTTCTGGGCATTGATTTTGTATCCTGCCACATTGCTGAATTGCTGTATGAGTTCTAGTAATCTTGGGGTGGAGTCTTTTGGATTTTCTATGTGCAGTATCATGTCATCTGCAAAGAGAAGAGTTTGACTTCTTCTTTGCCTATTTGAATGCCTTTTATTTCTTTTTGTTGCCTGATTGCTGAGGCTTGGACTTCCAGTACTATGTTATTCAACATAGCAGTGGTGAGAGTGGACATCCCTGTCTTGTTCCTAATCTTAGGGGAAAGGCTCCCAGTGTTACCCCATCAAGAATGATATTTGCTGTGGGCTTTTCGTAGATGACTTTTAAGATGCTGAGGAATGAATGTTCCCTCTATCCCTACACTCTGAAGAGTTTTGATCAGGAATGGATGCTGTATTTTGTCAAATACCTTCTCTGCATCTTTTGAGAGGATCATATGGTTCTTGATGCTCTTGTTGATATGATCTATCATGTTGATTGCTTTACGAGTGTTGAACCAGCCTTGCATCCTAGGGATAAATCGCACTTGTACATGGTGAATAATCCTCTTAATGTACTGTTGGATCCTATTGGCTAGTATCTTGGTGAGAATTTTTGCATCTGTGTTCATCAAGGATATTGGTCTATAGTTCTCCTTTTTGGTGGGGTCATTGTCTGGTTTTGGAATTAAAGTGATGCTGGCCACACAGGATGAGTTTGGCAGTATTCCATCCCGTTCTATCTTTTGGAACAGCTTTAAGAATAGGTATTGTTTCTTCTTTAAAAAAAAAAAAAAGAATAGGTATTGTTTCTTCTTTAAACATTTGATAGAATTCCCCAGGGAAGCCATCTGGCCCTGGACTTTTGTGTGGAGTTTTTGATGATCGCTTCAATTTCCTCCCTGGTTATTGGCCTCTTCAGATTTTCTATTTCTTCCTGTTCCAGTTTTGGTAGTTTGTGGTTTTCCAGAAATGCGTCTCTTTCTTCTAGATTGCCTAATTTATTGGCGTATAGCTGCTCAAAATACGTTTTTTAAGTCATTTGTGTTTCCTTGGTTTGGTGGTGGTCTCTCCTTTTTCATTCGGGATTTTATTAATTAGAGTCTTTTCTCATTTCTTTTTAATAAGGTCAGTTAATGCTTTATCTTGTTATTTCTTTCAATGAACCAACTACTGGTTTTGTTGATCTGTTCTACAGTTCTTCTGTGTCTCTCTTTCATTGAGTTCTGCTTAAATCTTGATTATTTTTCTTTTGCTTGGTGTAAGTTTTATTTACTGTTCTTTCTGCCCTTGCTTTAGGTGTGAGGTTAGCTTGTCTATTTTAGTTTTTTCCAATTTTATGAGGGATGCTTGTATTGCGATGTATTTCCCTCTTAGGACTGCTTTTGCTGTATGCCAAAGATTTTGGACGGTTCTATCTTCATTTTCACTAGTTTCCATGAATCTTTTGCTTCTTCTCTAATTTCCTGGTTGGCCCATTCATCTTGTAGTAGGATGCTCTTTAACTTCCACATGTTTGGTTTCTTCCAAATTTCTTCTTGTATTGAGTTCTAGTTTCAAAACATTATGGTCTGAAAAATTGCAGGGGAGAATCTCAATCTTCTGATATCAGTTGAGACCTGATTTGTGACCCAGTATGTGGTCTATTCTGGAGAAAGTTCCATGTGCACTTGAGAAGAATGTGTATTCAGTTGCATTTGGATGGAGAGTTCTGTAAATATCTGTGCAATCTATCTGGTCCAGTGTATCATTTAAAGCTCTTGTTTTGTTGGTGATGTTGTGGTTATAATATCTGCATTTGCAGAAAGTGCCATGATGAAGTCTCCCAATATTAGTGTATTATTATCTAAGTATGTCTTCAGTTATTAATTGATTGATATACTTGGCACCTCCCACTTTAGGGGCATTAATATTCATTATTGTTAGGTCTTCTTTTGGATAGTTCTTTAGGTATGATATAATGTCCCTCTTCATGTCTTACTACAGTCTTTGGGATGAAGTGTAAATTATCTGATGTGAGGATTGCTACCACAGCTTTCTTTTGAGGACTATTTAAATGTAAATGGTTCTCCAACCTTTCATTTTCAGGCTGTAGGTGTCCTTAAGTCTAAAAGGAGTCTCTTGTAGACAGCAAATAGATGGATCTTGCAATTTTATCCGGTCTGAAACCCTGTGTCTTTTGATCGGATCATTTAGCCTATTCTCGTTCAGAGTTACTATTGAAAGATATGAATTTAGTATCATCATGATACCTATTCAGTCCCTGTTTTTGTGGATTGTTCCCTTGGACTTCCTCTTCCTTTTACAGAGTCCCCCTTAATATTTCTTGGAGAACTGTCTTGGTGGTCACATATTCTTTCAGTTTCTGCCTATCTTGGAAGCTCTTTCTCCTATTCTGAATGAGAGCCTTGCTGGATAAAGTATTCTTGGCTGCATGTTCTTCTCATTTAGGACCCTGAATATATCCTGCCAGCCCTTTCTTGCCTGTCAGGTCTCTGTGGAGAGGTCTGCTGTTAATCTATTTCTCCCCATATAAGTTAGGATCTTGTCTCTTGCTGCTTTAAGAATTTTCTCTTTATCACTGGAGTTAGCAAGTTTCACTATTAAATGTCGAGGTGTTCACAGTTTTTCTTGATTTTGTGGAGGGGACCCTTCTGTCTCCTGGATCTGAATGCCTGTTTCCCTCCCCAAATAGGGAAGTTCTCAGCTATGATTTATTCAAATATGAATTCTGGCCCTCTTTCCCTCTGGGCGTTCTCTGGAATCCCAATTATATGTGGATTTTTCCTTCTGGGGCTATCATTTATTTCCCTTAGCCTTTCCTCATGGTCTCTTTTCTCTTTTTTTCCTCACCTTCCATCCTTACCGTCAAGTTGTCTTCTATGTTGCTCACTCTTTCTTCCACCTCATTAACCTTCGTCATTAGGACATCTAGTCGATTACATCTCATTTAATTGATTTTTAATTTCAGCTTGATTAGATCTAAATTCTGTCACAAAGTCTTTTGATTTCTTTATGCTTTTTCTACAGTCACCAGTAGCTTTATAATTGTGCTTCTAAATTGGTTTTCTGACATTGAATTGTAATCCAAATTCTGTAACTCTGTTGCAGAGAGTACTGTTTCTGCTTCTTTCTTTTGTGGTGAGTTCTTCCTCTCGTCATTTTGCTCACAGTGCGGAGTGGCTATATGAGCGAATTGGGTCAAGAATATGGACCACGAACTTAATAAATTTCACCCTAGATGATTCTGCCGAAGTCAGAGACCAGAAATTGAAAACAAAGATCAGAATGAAATATAATAAAAAGATCACTAATTGAAAAACAGATTTCAAAATAAAGTGGTTAAATATAAAAGGCCAGGAATCCCAAAGAAGAAGAGAAACAAAGAAACAACAACAACAAAAAAAAAAAACCAAAAAAAAAAAAAAGGGAGAAGAAAAAATAGGGGGGAACTGAGAGATGGTGGTGGTGATAAAATTGTAGTGGAAGGGGATCCCTGGGTGGCGCAGCAGTTTGGCGCCTGCCTTTGGCCCAGGGTGCGATCCTAGAGACCCAGGATCGAATCCCACATCAGGCTCCCGGTGCATGGAGCCTGCTTCTCGCTCTGCCTATGTCTCTGCGCCTCTCTCTCTCTCCCTCTGTGACTATCATAAATAAATAAATAAATAAAATTTAAAAAAAAAAATTGTAGTGGAGGGAGAAAGCAGTCTACCTGAGTGGTCCTAGAGGGTGATCCTCATGTTTTTTTGCTTTTTTTAAATATAAATTTATTTTTTATTGGTGTTCAGTTTGCCAACATATAGAATAACACCCAATGCTCATCCCATCAAGTGCTCGCTCAGTGACCATCACCCAGTCACTCCCAACCCCCGCCCACTTCCCCTTCTCCTCCCCCCCCCCCCCCCAGTTCGTTTCCCAGAGTTAGGAGTCTCTCATGTTTGGCCCCTTTTCTGATATTTCCCACTCATTTTTTCTCCTTTCCCGCTTATTCCCTTTCACTATTATTTATATACCCCAAATGAATGAGACCATATAATGTTTGTCCATCTCCGATCGACTTATTTCACTCAGCATAATACCCTCCCATTCCATCCACGTCGAAGCAAATGGTGGGTATTTGTCATTTCTTTTTTTTTTTTTATTTTTTAAATTTTTATTTATGATAGTCACAGAGAGAGAGAGAGAGAGAGAGAGGCAGAGACACAGGCAGAGGGAGAAGCAGGCTCCATGCACCGGGAGCCCGATGTGGGATTCGATCCTGGGTCTCCAGGATCGCACGTATTTGTCATTTCTAATGGCTGAGGAATATTCCATTGTATACATAAACCACATCTTCTTTATACATTCATCTTTTGATGGACACTGAGGCTCCTTCCACAATTGGCTACTGTGGATATTGCTGCTAGAAACATCGGGGTGCAGGTGTCCCGGCATTTCATTGCATCTGAATCTTTGGGGTAAATCCCCAACAGTGCAATTGCTGGGTCGTAGGGCAGGTCTATTTGTAACTCTTTGAGGAACCTCCACACAGTTTTCCAGAGTGGCTGCACCAGTTCACATTCCCACCAACAGTGTAAGAGGGTTCCCTTTTCTCCACATCCTCTCCAACATTTGTGGTTTCCTGCCTTGTTAATTTTCCCCATTCTCACTGGTGTGAGGTGGTATCTCAGTGTGGTTTTGATTTGTATTTCCCTGATGGCAAGTGATGCAGAGCATTTTCTCATGTGCATGTTGGCCATGTCTATGTCTTCCTCTGTGAGATTTCTGTTCATGTCTTTTGCCCATTTCATGATTGGATGGTTTGTTTCTTTGCTGTTCAGTTTAAGAAGTTCTTTATAGATTTTGGAAACTAGCCCTTTATCTGATATGTCATTTGCAAATATCTTCTCCCATTCTGTATGTTGTCTTTTAGTTTTGTTGACTGTATCCTTTGCTGTGCACAAGCTTCTTATCTTGATGAAGTCCCAATAGTTCATTTTGCTTTTGTTTCTTTTGCCTTCGTGGATGTATCTTGCAAGAGGTTACTGTGGCCAAGTTCAAAAAGGGTGTTGCCTGTGTTCTCCTCTAGGATTTTGATGGAATCTTGTCTCACATTTAGATCTTTCATCCATTTTGAGTTTATCTTTGTGTATGGTGCAAGAGAGTGGTCTAGTTTCATTCTTCTGCATGTGGATGTCCAATTTTCCCAGCACCATTTATTGAAGAGACTGTCTTTCTTCCAATGGATAGTCATTCCTCCTTTGTCGAATATTAGTTGACCATAAAGTTCAGGGTCCACTTCTGGAATCACTTTTCTGTTCCATTGATCTATGTATCTGTTTTTGTGCCAGTACCACACTGTCTTGATGACCACAGCTTTGTAGTACAACCTGAAATCTGGCATTGTGATGCCCCCAGCTATGGTTTTCTTTCTTAAAATTCCCCTAGCTAGGGAACCCTGGGTGGCGCAGCGGTTTGGCGCCTGCCTTTGGCCCAGGGCGCGATCCTGGAGACCCGGGATCGAATCCCATGTCGGGCTCCCAGTGTATGGAGCCTTCTTCTCCCTCTGCTTATGTCTCTGCCTCTCTCTCTCTCTCTCTCTCTCTCTCTCTCTCTCTGTGTGTGAATATCATAAAAAAAAAAATTCCCCTGGCTATTCGGGGTCTTTTCTGATTCCACACAAATCTTAATTTGTTCTAAGTCTCTGAAGAAAGTCCATGGTATTTTGATAGGGATTGCATTAAACGTGTAAATTGCCCTGGGTAACATTGACATTTTCACAATATTAATTCTGCCAATCCATGAGCATGGAATATTTTTCCATCTCTTTGTGTCTTCCTCAATTTCTTTCAGAAGTGCTCTATAGTTCTTAGGGTATAGATCCTTTACCTCTTTGGTTAGGTTTATTCCTAGGTATCTTATGCTTTTGGGTGCAGTTGTAAATGGGATTGACTCCTTCATTTCACTTTCTTCGGTCTCGTTGTTAGTGTATAGAAATGCCACTGACTTCTGGGCATTGATTTTGTATCCTGCCACACTGCCAAATTGCTGTGTGAATTCTAGCAATCCTGGGCTGTAGGCTTTTGGGTTTCCTATGTAGAGTATCATGTCATCGGCGAAGAGGGAGAGGTTGACTTCTTCATGCCAATTTGAATGCCTTAATGTCTTTTTGTTGTCTGATTGCTGAGGCTAGGACTTCCAGTACTATGTTGAATAGCAGTGGTGAGAGTGGACATCCCTGTCTTGTTCCTGATTTAGGGGAAAGGCTCCCAGTGCTTCCCCATTGAGAATGATATTTGCTGTGGGCTTTTCGTAGATGGTTTTTAAGATGTCAAGGAATGTTCCCTCTATCCCTACACTCTGAAGAGTTTTGATCAGGAATGGATGCATATTTTGTCAAATGCTTTCTCTGCATCTAATGAGAGGATCATATGTTTCTTGGTTTCTCTCTTGCTGATATGATGAATCACATTGATTGTTTTACGAGTGTTGAACCAGCCTTGTGTCCCGGGGATAAATCCTACTTGGTCATGGTGAATAATTTTCTTAATGTGTTGTTGGATCCTATTGGCTAGTATCTTGTTGAGAATTTTTGCATCCATGTTCATCAGGGATATTGGTCTGTAATTCTCCTTTTTGGTGGGGTCTTTGGTTTTGGAATTAAGGTGATGCTGGCCTCATAGAAGGAATTTGGAAGTACTCCATCTCTTTCTATCTTTCCAAACAGTTTTAGTAGAATAGGTATGGTTTCTTCTTTAAACATTTCATAGAATTCCCCTGGGAAGCCATCTGGCCCTGGACTTTTGTGTCTTGGGAGGATTTTGATGACTGCTTCAATTTCCTCCCTGGTTATTGGCCTGTTCAGGTTTTCTATTTCTTCCTGTTCCAGTTTTGGTAGTTTGTGGCTTTCCAGAAATGCGTCTGTTTCTTCTAGATTGCCTAATTTATTGGTGTATAGCTGTTCATAATATGTTTTTAAAATCGTTTGTATTTCCTTGGTGTTGGTAGTGATCTCTGCTTTCTCATTCATGATTTTATTAATTTGAGTCTTCTCTCTCTTCTTTTGAATAAGGTTGGCTAATGGTTTATCTATCTTATTAATTCTTTCAAAGAACCAACTCCTGGTTCTGTTGATCTGTTCCACAGTTCTTCTGGTCTCGATTTTGTTGAGTTCTGCTCGAGTCTTAATTAACTCCCTTCTTCTGCTGGGTGTAGGATCTGTTTGCTGTTTTTTCTCTAGCTCTTTTATGTGTAAGGTTAGCTTTTGTATTTGAGTTTTTTCCAGTTTTTGAATGGATCCTTGTATTGTGATGTATTTCCGCCTTAGGACTGCTTTTGCTGTGTCCCAGGATTTTGAATGCTTGTATCTTCATTCTCATTAGTTTCCATGAATCTTTTTAATTCTTCCTTAATTTCCTGGTTGGCTCTTTCATCTTTTCGCAGGATGGTCCTTAACCTCTACGTGTTTGAGGTCCTTCCAAACTTCTTGTTGTGATTTAGTTCTAATTTCAAGGCATTATAGTCTGAGAATCTGCAGGGGACGATCCCAATCTTTTGGTATCGGTTCAGACCCGATTTGTGACCCAGTATGTGGTCTATTCTGGAGAAAGTTCCATGTGCACTTGAGAAGAATGTGTATTCAGTTGAGTTTGGATGTAAAGTTCTGTAGATACCTGTGAAATCCATCTGGTCCAGTGTATCATTTCAAGCTCTTGTTTCTTTGCACATGTTGTGCTTAGAAGACCTATTGAGTATAGAAAGAGCTAGATTGAAGTCACCAAGTATAAGTGTATCATTATCTAAGTATTTCTTCACTTTGGTTATTAATTGATTTAAATATTTGGCAGCTCCCACATTTGGGGCATATATATTGATGATTGTTAAGTCCTCTTGTTGGATAGATCCTTTAAGTATGATATAGTGTCCCTCTTCATCTCTCACTACAGTCTTCGGGTAAATTTTAGTTTATCTGATATAAGGATGGCTACCCCTGCTTTCTTTTGAGGGCCATTTGAATGGTAAATGGTTCTCCAACCTTTTATTTTCAGGCTGTAGGTGTCCTTCTGTCTAAAATGAGTCTCTGGTAGACAGCAAATAGATGGGTCCTGCTTTTTTATCCAGTCTAAACCCTGTGCCTTTTGATGGGGTCATTAAGCCCGTTCACGTTCAGAGTTACTATTGAAAGATATGAGTTTAGTGTCATCATGGTATCTATTCAGTCCTTCTTTTTGTGGATTGTTCCACTGGACTTCTTCTTAAAGGGGAATTTTAAGAGTCTCCCTTAAAATTTCTTGCTGAGCTGGTTTGGAGGTCACATATTCTTTCAGTTCCTGCCTGTCTTGGAAGCTCTTTATCTCTCCTTCCATTCTGAATGAGAGCCTTGCTGGATAAAGTATTCTTGGTTGCATGTTCTTCTCATTTAGGACCCTGAATATATCCTGCCAGCCCTTTCTGGCCTGCCAGGTCTCTGTGGAGAGGTCTGCTGTTACCCTAATACTCCTCCCCATAGAAGTCAGGGATTTCTTGTCTCTTGCTGCTTTAAGGATCCTCTCTTTTTCTTTGGAATTTGCAAGGTTAACTATTAAATGTCGAGGTGTTGAGCAGTTTTTATTGAATTTGGGGGGGGGGTGGGGAATCTCTCTATTTCCTGGATCTGCATGCCTGTTTCCCTTCCTAGATTAGGAAAGTTTTCAGCTAGGATTTGTTCAAATACATATTCTGGCCCTCTGGCCCTTTCGGTGCCCTTGGGAACCCCAATTAAATGTTGATTTTTCTTCCTCAGGGTGTCGTTTATTTCCCTTAATCTATCTTCATGGTCTTTTAATCGTTTGTCTCTTTTTTCCTCACTTTCCCTCTTTGCCATCAACTTGTCTTCTATGTCACTCGTTCTTCACCTCGTTAACCCGTCGTTAGGACTTCTAGTTTGGATTGCATCTCATTCAATTGATTTTTAATTTCTGCCTGATTGGATCTAAATTCTGCAGTCATGAAGTCTCTTGAGTCCTTTATGCTTTTTTCTAGAACCACCAGTAGCTGTATAATGGTGCTTCTGAATTGGCTTTTTGACATTGAATTGTAATCCAAATTTTGTAACTCTGTGGGAGAGAGGACTGTTTCTGCTTCTTTTGAGGTGAGGTTTCCTTCTAGCCATTTTGCTCAGTACAGAATGGCCAAAAACAAGTTGTATTGGTAAAATGAAAAAAGAGAAGAGAAAGAAGAAACGAAAAGAAAAAAAGGGAGGCGTGGGGAAGCAAACAGAAATCAAAAAACAAAAAACAAGAGGGAGTATCCTCTGATTCTGTATACTGTAAATCCTTCGAGTTCCCTGGAACTTTCCAGTGCTGATTGGTCAATAATTTGTTTTTCCCCTGTTGGTCTAGCTGGTCTTCTGGGGGAGGGGCCTGCTGTGCTGATTTTCAGGTGTTAGCACCCCCAGCCTGGTGCAGGGCTCAGTGAAAGTTATTTAACCTGTTTATTTGGTGTGGCCACTGTGAGGCTCAGTGGGGGTTGTTTATCCTTTGAGGCCCCAGGAGGAACAATAATAGTAGCAGCTGGAGTCAGCTCCTGCAGTCACTATGGAGCTCTCAGTCTGCAGGGGCCTGGATGTTTTGGGGCTGGCCCGCTGATTTGCTCAGCTCGGGGCAGCTGGGCAGCAGGAGTGTCCTTGCTGTCCTGGGCCCTCCTGGTTTCTGCCCGTCCCGGGGGGGAGCGCTGGATCTTGGGCTGTGTCCCCAGGGGCCCTGGGCTCCCGGGCCTGAGGTGTTGGAATCGCGCTTCTGACAGCGCAGCCTCCTCCTTGTGGAGCCTCTGCGGGATCCGCTTCCGAGCTGCTCCTGGGGCCCCCGCAGCCCCCTCCGCGTGGAGCCGCCGCCTGAGCTGCACACGTAGCAGCCCTTTAGGGAACTCCGCAGCAGTGTGGGGCACTCTCCCTGGGGCGCAGGTCCTCCTTAGTGTCCCAGGGAGCCTGAGGGCATCCCCGCCGTTCCTGGGATCCTGCTCTAACTCCCTGCCAGTGCCTTTCTGTTCTGGAAGATTGGTGAAGCCCTTCCTCCTGGATGGGGCTCTCCTGTCCTGGGGGCACTCGCTCTGGGCTGGCTCCTCCAGGGTCCCCTCCCCCTTGGATACCTTTTGTTTCTTTATCCCCCCCTCTTCCTACCTTGATAGAAGTGTGAATTCTTGTCACTGTAGCATTCAGCTGTTCTCCCTTTAAACCTCAAGCCGAATTTGTAGGTTTTCAGGATCATTTGAAGGTTATCTAGGTAATTTGGTGGGGACAGGTGACTTGAGGACCCTACTCTTCCGCCGTCTTGCCCCACCTCGATCCTCATGTTTCTGAGTTTTTTGAGGTCTGAATGTTAGAAGATGCTCAGTCCAAAATTTATATAAACCAGAAATACCTGTAGAAGGCCCCAACATTGACCACCAAAACATAAATGAGATAATAGAGGGGGGCATGAATGTGAATGAAGAGAGAATATAATCTCACAATATAAGTAGCATGGTGTTCCACTTGGTTCTGGGTGCATGCTGGTCATGTTTTACAAGGTATTAACTTCTGCCATTGTAGAACACAATGAGGCAGAGAAAACAGAAAACAGAAAACAAACAAACAAAAAAAATCTTGTAAATCTCCCAAATTAGGTCGATTATGTTGATGGGAATCTAGAAGTTGAAAACATATCTAGGACACGTAACTGTAGAAATATGAAAGTCAACAAGGAAGAATCTTAAAAACGAAGTGGTAAAATATTGTACTTAAGGTGGGAAAAGAGAAAAAAAAGTGGAATTTTATAGCCTGCTATAAAAACCAGTTGTACTGGATAGAGGAAGAAAAAAAATCAGAGTGGTCTCCTCTGGTTTTATATAGTGTAAATCCCTTGCCTTTCCCTAGAGCTTTCTAGCACCGGTTGGTCAAGAACTTGCTCTTCCCCTGTCCTTCCAGCTGGTCTTCTGGGGGAGGGGTCTGCTGTGCTGATTCTCAGGTGTGTATACTTGGGGTAGCTGCCCTGCCCCCTGCCAGGTGCCGGGCTCAGTGTGAGCTGTTTATCCCGTGAGACCTGTGTTCCCCTGTGGCCTCACCTCTCTCAGGCACATGGTGAAACAAGGAGGAACAACAACACTGGCAGCGGCCAGGTCTCCAGCTCTGGAATCAGCTCCCTGCAGAACTAATGCAGTCTCCCAGTCCACTTTAGCCTAGATGCTCCTAGGGTGGTGTGGGTACACTGATCACAGCATTGGAGTACCCAGTTGCAGGAGAGTCCTTGCTGTCCTGTGCTCTCTCCGCCTCTGCCCGTCCTGAGGGGAGTGTAGGATCCTGGGCTGTGTCTGCTTGGCGCCCTGGGATCCATGGCCTGTGCTGCTGGAATCGTGCTCCCAGGGCCGCGGCTCCTGAAGGCAGCAGGGCGCAGACCCCTCCATCTGGAGCCCCTGCCTGGTGCCTCAAAATTTTTACATCCCAGTGGTCACGTCGCCCTGGCCACTTTGTAATCCAAGCTCAGGAAGAAGTACCTTGACTGCAGTTGCTGATGAACATACAGTAAACAGCAGATAGTAATGGCTAACTATCCTAGACACTCCATGGAAATCAGTTTCTGTGAACCCTTATTTGCAGGGTATTTGCTGATCAGTACATTAGGTAGTTGCAAATTACATATAAATGATTGGTTCACACAATACAAATGTCATTTGGTCACAGATTTTTTTGTTGTTGTTGTTCAGTAATTTCTTTCCCTACTCCCCAATTAATGGGCAGATTTGGACCTAGAGAAGGACTGTCACTCTTTCTGGCAATGAATGTAGTCACTTCATCCATCTGTTAAACTCATTCATCCCATCAGGTATTTACTGGGCATTGTGGCAGATGACATCATGGCCCCTGATTGTTCCTTCTCCTCCCTTCACTGAGAGTTATACATTCTTGCCTGTTTCTGTGTGACTTGCTGTGTCTCCTCAGCCAATGGGAGGAATGGACCTCCGTGTTTTAACCTGAGGTGTAGTGTGTAGCACAGTGAGGTTGCAGTGTCCAGGTGCTGATGACAAGTGCATATTCCTGGGGCTCAGGAAGGTCAGAGGGGTCCAGGGTGGACTGCAGTCTTTGCGCTTTCACCAGTCCCCAGGGCATTCCTTCCAGCCTCACCACCCCTGGTCCCAGCTTCTCCAAGCCCTGCCTGCCTGGAACACATGCTTTCCTCTCCACTCTGCCAGTAGCACCTCCCTTCAACCTTTGCTCTGCCTACTCACATCCTAGGGAGCCTTTCTTCCTCTGCCAGCTCAAAACAGTGAGGAGGGGAGAGATACAGTGGGAGGCAGGGGTTTGGCACTGGCTTCATACAGCTCTCTCTAGCTGTTCCTCTGCCTGGCCAGTGATAAATCAGGTCAGTGGCACCTTGCCTGAGCCCTAATCATCTGGATGACATTTCTCAAGCAGGATTATCTTCCAATGGACCGTGAGCCTTGGGTGTTCCTGAGCAGCCCCTTAGGCAGAGCCCTTCTGGTGACCTGTCAAAGGCCAAGTGAGCATCTCATGGGCATAGGATGAGTGTATCAGGCACAATGGGAGGCTGAACCCTTGAGTCCTTGTGGAAGGTGTTCATCCCATTTCTCAAGAGCCAGCTCTCATGCCCAAGTGGGGAGGCTACATTTGCTCAGCAGATGTATGGGAAGGACCACGGAAGGACTTTGGGGCCAGCACTATGGGAATATAGCATGGTAATGACAGAACCAGCCTGTAGGCAGCACTAGCACAGATGTTCCTTTGCGACTCCCATTTCTTTCCTAGACTAGTGGTTCTCAGTGTTGTCCCAGACCACCAGCAATCCCCAGGAATCTATTAGAAATACACTCTGGGGGATCCCTGGGTGGCGCAGCGGTTTGGCACCTGTCTTTGGCCCGGGGCGCGATCCTGGAGATCCGGGATAGAATCCCACATCGGGCTCCCGGTGCATGGAGCCTGCTTCTCCCTCTGCCTGTGTCTCTGCCTCTCTCTCTCTCTCTCTCTCTCTCTCTCTCTCTCTGTGACTATCATAAGTAAATAAAAAAATTAAAAAAAAAAAAAAAAGAAATACACTCTGGCTCAGCCCAGACCTGAATGAGCAAGTCAGCCAAGTTGATTCCACTTCAAGTTCCAGTCTTAAGAACCACTGGCCTAGAATAGACTTCCTTCTACACCCACTCCCACCCTCTCCCACCCTCTCCCGCTATCCATCCCTCTCTTCCACCCTACCCCTTCTCCCTCTTTCTCTGCCCACTGCCCCACTTCCCTGCAGGGGAGCAGCTGCACTTCTCCTTGGAGCAGTTGGTTCTGAGAATCACCACTGGGTGTCAGAGCAGCCCCAAGAATGTCTCTGCTGTCAAACCCCTCCCAGGCCTGCCTGTTTCCTGGGGCTCCCACTTTGAACCCAGAAAGAGAGGATGTGCTTGGATCAGGGTGTGTGTCTGATTGCAGAGTCACAAAGCCCCTGCCTCCATACTCCTGCTCCTTGGTCACTGACTTGGGCTGAGGCAAGTGTTCCATATTACCCTGCCTTCTGTTTGCAGTGTTTTGGGGCGGAGAAGGGGCTTCAGGGAGAGGTCCTAAGAGGGGAAGGGCCTTGTGAAAGGCCACCCTGAGACTTTGTCAGGGCAGAGGCTGTTGCCCTGTCATTCCTAACTGCCCAGGGTGAGCCATGTGTGCACTGAGGTGGTACATCTGCAAGTGTCTGTGTGGTGGAGACCAGGGTAGCCCTAGCACCATGTGGGCTGCCATGAGGGGTGTGTGGTTCACACCCATCCCTCACTTCTGAAGTGCATCTCCCATGCTGGTGCTCCCTCCACAGGGCTTCTCTAAACTAGCTTTGAGTCCTTCTGTGAGCCCTGGCCTGGGCCTTCCAGGCCACTGAGGAATCCTTTATACATGTCCAGTCTACATAGTTAGGCCTCCCTTCTCTGCCCATCCTGCCATACTGATATCATGGTAGGCCCTAGGTGGCCTGTCTCAGGCCCTGTCCAACCTTGTGGCTGCTCCTTCTTCCACATGGAAGGGCAGCATGTCTCCTCCTGAACACCCACCCTAGGCTTTGCCCACAGTCCCTGCTGCGTTTGACCCACTCAAACTCTCTCCTCCATTTAAGGCCAGAGTACACCATCCATGCACTCACTGGGCTCTACTCAGTGCCAAGCATGGGGCTGGATACACAGACTAGTTTGCTGCCTTGTGGAGCAACCACCCCAAATTAGTGGGTGCTGCAGAGCGGTGGAAGGGGCTGTGATGGAGGGTGGGGGATTATGTTGGGTTTCCAGACTGGGACAGAGCCACGAGTGGCCCTAGGCAGGGTGGCTCTGGGGACAGAGGACTTGGAGAAGTGTTGGGAAGTGCTGGAAGCTGTGTGGTGGGAAGGCACACCTTGGGATAATTGGAGATGTGTTGTCAAGCAAGCCTTGGCAGGACTTGCTGAGGTTTGGCTGGAGGATGTAGGGGGGATTCCTGACCAAGCTCCTAGGCCCCATTCTGGGCACCTCAGACTGAGACTTAGGAGTGTGCTGTGTGAAGGGTGAGGTTTCTCCCAAATGTCCCGATGGGAAGATTTGGAGGGCAGGACAGAGGTCTGAGTACAGGGATTGGATCAGTGTCTGTGGCATGCTCATGGACACACCTACTGAGATGCGATGGAGGCAGAGGGCCAGAGGTCATGGAGAGTTGGAGTAGTAGCCTTGGCTGAAGAGGGTGCAGTCAGTGATGTGGTCAGGTGAGGTGGAAATAGAGGGTGGCCATTGGGTTTGGCAAGTGAAGGTCATCAGTGCTTTGACACATGTCTATGGAAAGCAGAGAGGACAGGAGTGGATCTGGGCTACTTTCCCTCCTTCAGGCCTTTGTGGCAGGGGCCTGCCAGCTGGTGCTGAAGCTCCTCTTCCTCTCTAGGGACTAATCCTCTGAGCATACCGGGTGCCATGGGCTGAGCACCTTAGAGAGTTGGACATACGGACCATTGCAAGGGGGCCTGTGGCCACATGGGGAGGGGACGGGACCAGGTCAGTGTGATTCTGCCCTCAGGAAGCTGCACATGCACATGGACCCTGTGTGCACCCTAGAGACAGCATCCTCCAGATGTGCCTGGCATCCAGCACCTGCCATAGTTACCACCATCATCATCTCAGGTGTGTAACAGATCTGGCCTAAGTCACCCCAGCTCTGTGAGTGGCAGTCCCCTATGCCACAGGGTCTTCAAGGGAAGCCTGGTCACCAGTGCAGGAAGGTGAGCACCTGTACAGTGGCAACCAGGAAGGATAGCCCAGAGAGAGAAGGACCCAGCTGTCTCCTCTTCCTACTCCCATCATCCCTGAGCCTCAGCAATCTCATCCTTTAAATGAGGACATGACAGAGCTGCCTGAGAGGGGTGCTCAATAGTATAGTTAACACATATAAGACACACTTAAAATGTGCCCAGCTCAGAGAGAGCACCATATGTGCTGCACTTAAGGTCATTCCTGCAGGCCAGGACACTAAAGCATACAGGGTACTGCTGGGCTCTTGCAGTGGACCCTCTCTTAGAGCTGGGTTCTCAGCATGCATTCAGCACTTGGCATGGAGGTAGGGGCTCAACTATCATGGAGTGGGGCCATCTGTGAGGGAGTGGCATCAAATACCCTGGGTTGAAGCCTTGGCCTGTTCAAAATGGTCAGGGTTTCCAGATCACACTATGAAGGTAGCAGACCTCTAGTGCTGCATGCTGGGAAAGGCCTGCCTCTTGGTCAAGTAGCTGAGAAATCCTTAGCACCATGGAGAGGCTTTCCATTCCTCATTTGATTCAGGCTGACCTCCCTCCCAGCCCAGGACTGGACTGGACTGGGCCTCCCCTAATTTCACCTTGGTGCTTCTGGCCCCTGGTCCTTCATACTCAATGTTCTCTCTCCCTCCACGGACATTGCTCCCTGCCTCAGTGTCCCCCCACCCCTACTTCTTTTACTTGCTGTCACCCACTCATGGACACTGCTCCCTGCCCCAGTGTCATTCCATTCTTCACCCCACTCTGGAATCCTCCTAGCACATAACTACTCCCAGATCATCCTTTATAAAATTTTTAAAAAAGGTTTATTTACTTGAGGGAGAGAGCAAAGAGAGTGAGCACAAGCATGGGGGGGAGAGAGAGAGAAGTAAGCTCCCCACTGAGCAGGAAGCCTGACATGGAACTCCACCCCAGGACACCGAGATCATGATCTGAGCCAAAGGCATGCTTAACTGACTGAGCCACCCAGGTGCCCCAGATGGTGACTTTTAAAGAATCTATCCATCGTTTCTAGATTGTCCAATTTGTTGGCATATAATTGTTCACAGTAGTCTGTTATGATACTTTGGACTTCTGGCATCAGTTGTAGTGTCTCTTTTATTATTGATTTTATCTGAGCCTTCTCCTCTCTTTTGTGAGTCTATCTAACAGTTTGTCAATTTTGTTTATATTTTTAGAGAACCACTGCTTAGTTTCATTGATCTTTTCTATTGTTAGTCTCTATTTCATTGATTTCCACTTTGATTTTTATTATTATTTTCCTTCTACTAACTTTAAACATCATTTTTCTTCTTCCAGTTGCTTTCGATGTAAAGTTGAATTGTTTATTTGAGATTTTTAGTTTTGGCCTGACTAGATTTTAGCGATATTATTTATGCATAAGGGATTCTCTAGTGTCTTCTAGGCAGTTTTTCAAGCCCAACTAGTAGTATCCTTATAATTAAAAGAAATTTTTTATCTAAATTCAATTTAGTTCACATATAGTATACTATTAGTTTCAGGGGTAGAATTTAGTGATTCATCAGTTGCATATGACACCCAGTGCTCCTCACATCAAGTGCCCTCCTTAGTGCCCATCACCCATTACCCCTTCCCCCACCCATCTCCATTCATACAATTCTCAGTTTGTTTCCTATAGATAAGAGTATCTTATGGTTTGCATCACTCTCTGTTTTCATCTTATTTTATTTTTCCTTCCCTTCCTCTATGTTTATTAGTTTTGTTTCTTAAACTCCACATATGAGTGAAATCATATGGTATTTGTCTCTCTCTGACTGACTTATTTCATGGAGCATAATGCCAAACAATACTCCAACCATGACTTTGCAAATGGCAAGATTTCATTCTTTTTGATGGTTGAGTAGTGTGTGTGTGTGTATATACATATATACACACTACATCTTTATCCATTCATCTGTCAGTGGACATCTGGGCTTTTACCACAGTTTGGCTATTGTGGATAGTGCTGCTATAAACACTGGGGTGCATGTGGCCCCTCGAATCCCTATGTTTGTATTCTTTGTATAAATACCTAGTAGTGCAATTGCTGGGTCGAAGGGTAGCTCTATTTTTAACCTTTTGAGGAACCTCCACTCTGTTTTCCAGAGTGGCTGTACCAGTTCACATTCCCTCCAACAGTGCAAGAGGGTTCCCCTTTCTCCACATCCTCTCCAACATTTGTTGTTTCCTGACTTTTTGCCATTCTCACTGGTGTGAGGTGGTATCTCATTGTGGTTTTGATTTGTATTTCCCTGATGGCAATTGATGCAGAGCTTTTTCTCATGTGCTTGTTTTCCATGTCTATGTCTTCTTTGGAGAAGTGTCTGTTCATATATTCTGCCCATTTCTTGACTGGATTTGTTGTTTTCTGGGTGTTGAGTTTGATACGTTATTTCTGGATGTTGGATACAAGTGAGCCCTTTATCTGATATGTCATTTGCAAATATCTTTTCCCATTCTGTAGGTTGTCTTTTAGTTTTGTTGACAGTTTCCTTTGCTGTGCAGCTTTTTATCTTGATGAAGTCCCAATAGTTCATTTTTATCTTTGTTTCCCTTGTTTTAGGAGGCATGTCTCACAAGAAGTTGCTGTGGCTGAGGTCAGAGAGGTTGCTGCCTGTGTTCTTCTGTAGGATTTTGATGGATTCCTGCCTCACATTTTGGTTTTTCATCTGTTTTGAGCCTACTTTTGTGTATGGTATGACAAACTAGTCCAGTTTCCTTCTGCATGTAGCTGTCCAATTTTCCCAACACCATTTGTTGAAGAGACTCTTTTTCCATTGGATGTTCTTTCCTTTGGTCATAGAGTTGAGAGTACATTTCTGGGGTTTTCAATTCTGTTGCAGTGATCTATGTTTCTGTTTTTGTGCCAGCACCACAGTGTCTTGATGATTATACCATTGTAATACTGTTTGAAGTCAGGCATTGTGATGCCCCCAGCTTTAGTTTTCTTTTTGGGGGGGATTCCTCTGGCTATTTGGGTGTATATTGTGGTTCCATACAAATTTTAGGATTATTTGTTTCAGCTCTGTGAAAAATGTTTGATAGGGACTGCACTGGATGTGTAGATTGCTTTGGGTAGCATAGGCATTTAAAAAATTATTTATTCTTCCTATCCATGAGCATATGATATTTTTTCATCTCTTTTATGTCTTCCTCAATTTCTCTCATAGGTGTTCTATACTTTTCACAGTATAGTTGCTTTACCTCTTTGGCTAGGTGTATTTGTAGGTATTTTATGGTTTTTGGTGCAGTTGTAAATGGGATGGATTCCTTGATTTTTTGTTCTTCTGTCTCATTGTTAGTGTATAAAAATATAACTGACTTATATGCATTAATTTTATATCTTGTGACTTTGCTGAATTCCAGTGCAAGTTCTAGTAGTTTTTGAGTGAAGTTCTTGGGGTTTTCTAGATGGAGTATCATGTCATCTGTAAAGTGAAATTTTGACTTCTTCTTTGCTGATTTGGATGCCTTTTATTTCTTTTGTTCTCCGATTGCTGAGGCTGGCACTTCTAGTACTATGTTTAAGAGCAATGGTGAGAGTGGACATCTCTGTCATGTTCCTGACCTCAGGGGAAAGGCTCTCAGTTTTTCTTTGTTGGGGATGATATTCACTATAGTTCTTTTGTATATGGTCTTTAGATGTTAAGGTGTGTTCTCTCGATCCCTACATGGAGGAGGGTTTTTATCAAGAAAGGATGTGTAGGATTATCAAAGGCTTTTTCTGCATCTATTGAGAGGATCATATGGTTCTTATTCTTTCTTTTATTAATGTGGTGTATCGCATTGATTTGTGAATGTTGAACAACTGCTGTAGCTCAGGAATAAATCCCACTTGGTCATGGTGAATACTCCTCTTAATGTACTGTTGGATCCTCTTGGCTAGTACCTTGGTGAGAACTCTGGCATTCAAGTTCATCAGGGATATTGGTCTGTAATTCTCCTTCTCCCATTCTGTAGGTTGTCTTTTAGTTTTGTTGACTGTATCCTTTGCTGTGCAAAAGCTTCTTATCTTGATGAAGTCCCAATAGTTCATTTTTGCTTTTGTTTCTTTTGCCTTCGTGGATGTATCTTGCAAGAAGTTACTGTGGCCAAGTTCAAAAAGGGTGTTGCCTGTGTTCTCCTCTAGGATTTTGATGGAATCTTGTCTCACATTTAGATCTTTCATCCATTTTGAGTTTATCTTTGTGTCTGGTGCAAGAGAATGGTCTAGTTTCATTCTTCTGCATGTGGATGTCCAATTTTCCCAGTACCATTTATTGAAGAGACTGTCTTTCTCCCAGTGGATAGTCTTTCCTCCTTTATCAAATATTAGTTGACCATTAAGTTGAGGGTCCACTGCTGGATTCTCTTTTGTGTTCCATTGATCTATGTGTCTGTTTTTGTGCCAGTACCACACTGTCTTGATGACCACAGCTTTGTAGTACAACCTGAAATCTGGCATTGTGATGCCCCCAGAAATGGTTTTCTTTTTTAAAATTCCCCTGGCTATTCGGGGTCTTTTCTGATTCCACACAAATCTTAAAATAATTTGTTCTAACTCTCTGAGGAAAGTCCATGATATTTTGATAGGGATTGCATTAAACATGTAAATTGCCCTGGGTAACATTGATTTTCACAATTTAATTCTTCTAATCCATGGGAATGGAATATTCTTCCATCTCTTTGTGTCTTCCTCAATTTCCTTCAGAAGTGTTCTATAGTTTTTAGGGTATAGATCCTTTACCTCTTTGGTTAGGTTTATTCCTAGGATCTTATGCTTTTGGGTGCAATTGTAAATGAGATTGACTCCTTCATTTCACTTTCTTCAGTCTCGTTGTTAGTGTATAGAAATGCCACTGACTTCTGGGCATTGATTTTGTATCCTGCCACACTGCCAAATTGCTGTGTGAATTCTAGCAATCCTGGGCTGTAGGCTTTTGGGTTTCCTATGTAGAGTATCATGTCATCGGCGAAGAGGGAGAGGTTGACTTCTTCATGCCAATTTGAATGCCTTTAATGTCTTTTTGTTGTCTGATTGCTGAGGCTAGGACTTCCAGTACTATGTTGAATAGCAGTGGTGAGAGTGGACATCCCTGTCTTGTTCCTGATCTTAGGGGAAAGGCTCCCAGTGCTTCCCCATTGAGAATGATATTTGTTGTGGGCTTTCCGTAGATGGCTTTTAAGATGTTGAGGAATGTTCCCTCTATCCCTACACTCTGAAGAGTTTTGATCAGGAATGGATGCTGTATTTTGTCAGATGCTTTCTCTGCATCTAATGAGAGGATCATATGGTTCTTGGTTTCTCTCTTGCTGATATGATGAATCACATTGATTGTTTTACGAGTGTTGAACCAGCCTTGTGTCCCGGGGATAAATCCTACTTGGTCATGGTGAATAATTTTCTTAATGTGTTGTTGGATCCTATTGGCTAGTATCTTGTTGAGAATTTTTGCATCCATGTTCATCAGGGATATTGGTCTGTAATTCTCCTTTTTGGTGGGGTCTTTGTCTGGTTTTGGAATTAAGGTGATGCTGGCCTCATAGAAGGAATTTGGAAGTACTCCATCTCTTTCTATCTTTCCAAACAGTTTTAGTAGAATAGGTATGGTTTCTTCTTTAAACATTTCATAGAATTCCCCTGGGAAGCCATCTGGCCCTGGACTCTTGTGTCTTGGGAGGATTTTGATGACTGCTTCAATTTCCTCCCTGGTTATTGGCCTGTTCAGGTTTTCTATTTCTTCCTGTTCCAGTTTTGGTAGTTTGTGGCTTTCCAGAAATGCGTCTATTTCTTCTAGATTGCCTAATTTATTGGTGTATAGCTGTTCATAATATGTTTTTAAAATCGTTTGTATTTCCTTGGTGTTGGTAGTGATCTCTGCTTTCTCATTCATGATTTTTATTGAGTCTTTTCTCTCTTGTTTTGAATAAGGTTGGCTAATGGTTTATCTATCTTATTAATTCTTTCAAAGAACCAACTCCTGGTTCTGTTGATCTGTTTCACAGTTCTTCTGGTCTCGATTTCGTTGAGTTCTGCTCGAATCTTTATTAACTCTCTTCTTCTGCTGGGTGTAGGATCTATTTGCTGTTTTTTCTCTAGCTCCTTTATGTGTAAGGTTAGCTTTTGTATTTGAGTTCTTTCCAGTTTTTGAATGGATGCTTGTATTGTGATGTATTTCACCCCTCAGGACTGCTTTTGCTGCATCCCAAAGATTTTGAACTGTTGTATCTTCATTCTCATTACTTTCCATGAATCTTTTTAATTCTTCCTTAATTTCCTGGTTGACCTTTTCATCTTTTAGCAGGATGGTCCTTAACCTCCACGTGTTTGAGGTCCTTCCAAATTCCTGTGATTTAGTTCTAATTTCAAGGCATTATGGTCTGAGAATCTGCAGGGGATGATCCCAATCTTTTGGTATCGGTTCAGACCCGATTTGTGACCCAGTATATGGTCTATTCTGGAGAAAGTTCCATGTGCACTTGAGAAGAATGTGTATTCAGTTGAATTTGGATGTAAAGTTCTGTAGATATCTGTGAAATCCATCTGGTCCAGTGTATCATTTCAAGCTCTCGTTTCTTTGGAGATGTTGTGCTTAGAAGACCTATCGAGGGTAGAAAGGGCTAGATTCAAGTCACCAAGTATAAGTGTATTATTATCTAAGTATGTCTTAACTTTGGTTATTAAATGATTGATATATTTGGCAGCTCCCACATTCGGGGCATATATATTGATGATTGTTAAGTCTTCTTGTTGGATAGATTCTTTAATTATGATATAGTGTCCCTCCTCAAATCTCACTACAGTCTTTGGGATAAATTTTAGTTTATCTGATATAAGGATGGCTACCCCTGCTTTCTTTTGAGGACCATTTGATTGGTCAATGGTTCTCCAACCTTTTATTTTCAGGCTGTAGGTGTCCTTCTGTCTAAAATGAGTCTCTGGTAGACAGCAAATAGATGGGTCCTGCTTTTTTATCCAGTCTAAACCCTGTGCCTTTTGATGGGGTCATTAAGCCCGTTCATGTTCAGAGTTACTATTGAAAGATATGAGTTTAGTGTCATCATGATATCTATTCAGTCCTTCTTTTTGTGGATTGTTCCACTGGACTTCTTCTTAAAGGGGAATTTTAAGAGTCCCCCTTAAAATTTCTTGCAGAGCTGGTTTGGAGGTCACATATTCTTTCAGTTCCTGCCTGTCTTGGAAGCTCTTTATCTCCCCTTCCATTCTGAATGAGAGCCTTGCTGGATAAAGTATTCTTGGTTGCATGTTCTTCTCATTTAGGACCCTGAATATATCCTGCCAGCCCTTTCTGGCCTGTCAGGTCTCTGTGGAGAGGTCTGCTGTTACCCTAATACTCCTCCCCATAAAAGTCAGGGATTTCTTGTCTCTTGCTGCTTTAAGGATCCTCTCTTTATCTTTGGAATTTGCAAGGTTAACTATTAAATGTCAAGGTGTTGAACAGTTTTTCTTGAATTTGGCGGGGGTGGGGGGTCTCTCTATTTCCTGGATCTGCATGCCTGTTTCCTTCCCTTCCCAGATTAGGAAAGTTTTCAGCTCTGATTTGTTCAAATACATATTCTGGACCTCTTTCCTTTTCGTTGCCCGTGGGAACCCTAATTAAATGTTGATTTTTCTTCCTCAGGCTGTCACTTATTTCCCTTAATCTATCCTCATGATCTTTTAATTGTTTGTCTCTTTTTTCTTAGTTTCCCTCTTTGCCATCAACTTGTCTTCTATGTCACTCACTCGTTCTTCTACCTCGTTAACCCTCGTGTTTAGGACATCTATTTTGGATTGCATCTCATTTAATTGATTTTAATTTCTGCCTGATTAGATCTAAATTCTGCAGTCATGAAGTCTCCTGAGTCCTTTATGCTTTTTTCTAGAACCACTGGTAGCTTTATAATAGTGCTTCTGAATTGGCTTTCTGATATTGAATTGTAATCCAAATTTTGTAACTCTGTAGGAGAGAGGACTGTTTCTGACTCTTTCTTTTGAGGTGAGGTTTTCCTTCTAGTCATTTTGTTCAGTACAGAGTGGCCAAAAACACGTTGTATTGGGAAAAGGAGAAAAGGGGAGAAGAGAAAGAGGAAAAGAAAAAGAAAAAAAGAAAAAAGAAAAAAAAAGAAAAGAAAGGAAAAAAGAGAAGAAAAGAAAAAAAAGGGCGGGGGGAAGCAACAGGAATAAAAAAACAAAAAACAAGGGGGGGGTATCCTCTGTATACTGTAAATCCCTTGACTTCCTCTGGAAATTTCCAGTGTTTCTTGGTCAGTAATTTGTTTTTCCCTTGTCCGTCTAGCTGGTCTTCTGGGGGAGGGGCCTGCTGTGCTGATTTTCAGGTGTTAGCAGTTGGGGGAGCTGCTCAGTCCCCTGCCTGGTGCAGGGCTCAGTGAAAGATGTTTAACCTGTTTATCCGGTGAGGCCACTGAGAGGCTCATTGGGGGTTGTTTATCCTGTGAGGCCCCAGGAGGAACAACAACAGTGGTGCCGGCCAGCTCTGGAGCTCTGGATTTAGCTCCTGCAGTAACTAAGGAGCTCTTAGTCTGCAGGGGCCTGGATGCTCTGGGGGTGGGGGCTGCTGATCTGCACAGCTCAGGCCGCCTTGCTGTCCTATGCCCTCCTGGTCTTTGCCTGTCTTGGGGGGAGCCCCGGATCTTGGCCTGCGTCCCCCGGCGCCCTGGGTTTCTGGGCCTGTGCTGGTGGAATTGTGCTCTGGGGCACGCAGCTCCCTCCCTCCGGATCCACAGCCTGAGCCGCCTCCGAGCTGCTGCTCCCGGGTCCAGCCCGCTGCACGCTGCAGCCCTTTAGGGAGCTCGGCTGCGGGTGTGGAGGGCTCTCCCCGGACGCAGGTGTCTGTTAGTGCCCCTGGGAGCCTGAGGGCATCCCCGCCCCTCCTGGGATTCTGCTCCAACTCCCTGTGAGCACCTTCCGTCCGGGAAGATTTTTTTTTTTTAAATAATAAATTTATTTTTTATTGGTGTTCAATTTGCCAACATACAGAATAACACCCAGTGCTCATCCTGTCCGGGAAGATTGATGAAGCTCCTGCTTCTCCAGGACTGGGCTCTCCTGTCCTGGGGGCACTAGCCCTGTGTCCTTAGCCGGGCTCCTCATGGGGCCCTTCCCCCTTGGATGCCTTTTGTTTCTTTATTTCTTTATTTTTTTTTAATTTTTATTTATTTATGGTAGTCACACACACACACACACACACAGAGAGAGAGAGAGAGAGAGAGAGAGAGAGAGAGGGGCAGAGACATAATAGGCAGAGGGAGAAGCAGGCTCCATGCACCGGGAGCCCGACGTGGGATTCGATCCCGGGTCTCCAGGATCACGCCCCGGGCCAAAGGCAGGCGCTAAACCGCTGCGCCACCCAGGGATCCCTCGTTTCTTTATTTCTAACCACCCCACCCCATCTTCCTACCTTGATAGAAGCGGAACTCTTCTCACTGTAGCATTCCAGCTGTTCCCTCTTTAAATCTCAAGCCGAATTCATAGGTTTTCAGGATGATTTGAAAGTTATCTAGGTAATTTGCTGGGGACAGGTGACTTGGGGACCCTACTCTTCCGCCACCTTGCCCCAACTCTCTCCTAATTGATTTTTAATTTTGTACTGATTATATCTAAATTCTGCAGTCATGAAGTGTGTAGAATCATTCATGCTTTTTTCCAGTTACCAGTAGCTTTGTAATTGTGCTTCTGAATTGGCTTTGTGACATTGAATTGTAATCCATATTCTGTAACTCTCTGATAGAAAGTATTGTTTCTGCTTCTTTCTTTAGTGGTGATTTTTTCCTTCTAGTCATTTTACTCAATGCAGAGTTGTTGTATGAGTGGGCTGAGTCAAGTATATCAATAACGACCTACTGAAGTTTCACCCTAGATGATTCTGATGAGGTCAGAGACCAGAAGATGTAAACAAAGATCAGAACAAATGAAAAGAAAAGGACCACTAAATTGAAAACAAATTTTAAAACAAAATAATACAAAATGAAAGTCCAAGAATCCCAAAGAAGAAGAAAGAGAAGAAAGAAAATAAGAAGAGAAAAAAGCAAAAGTAAACAGGAAAAAAAGAAAAAAGAAAAAGAAGAAGAAACAAGGGGGGTATTAGGAGATGGTGGTAGTGGCAGGAGAATGTAGCCTCTCTGAGGGGTCCTAAAGGGTGATCATCTTAGTTCTGAGTTTATTAAGTTCTGTATGTTAGAAGACGCTCAGTCCCAAATTTATGAACCAGCAATATTTGTAGATATCCCCAACATTGGCCACCAAAAGATAAAAAGATAAAAGAGGGGGGCAGAATGGGAATGAAGGGAGATTATAATCTCACAGAATGTACCAGCATATACCACTTGGTTCTGGGTGCACACTGGTCATGTTTTAGAAGGTATTAATTTCTGCCATTGCAGAACAAAATGAGTCAGAGAAAACTAAAAATACAAAACAAAAAAACACCTCATATATCTCCTAAAATTAAATTGAGTATGTTGAAGGGAATATAGAAGTGGAAAATATATCTAAGACTTGTAATTTAGAAATATGAAAGTCAAAAAGGAAGAAACTTAAAAATGAAGAGGTGAAATATTGTAATTAATGTGGGAAAAGAGAAAAAATATTGGAAATTTTTAGTCTGATATTAAAATGATTTGTAGTGAAAAAAGGGAAAAATAAGGGGGGCGGGTACACCATCTAGTTGTATATACTCTAAATCCCTCGACTTCCCCTGGAGCTTTCCAGCATTGTTTGGTCAAGAATGTCCACAATAGCCAAACTGTGGAAGGAGACTTGGTGTTCATTGAAAGATGAATTGATAAAGAAGATGTGCTCTCTCTCTATATATATATATAATATTACTCAGCCATTAGAAATGACAAATACTGACCATTTGCTTCAATGCAGATGGAACTGGAGGGTATTATGCTGAGTGAAGTAAGTCAATGGGAGAAGGACAAACGTTATATGGTCTCATTCATTTGGGGAATATAAAAAATAGTGAAAAGGAATAAAGGGGAAAGGAGAGAAAATTAGTGGGAAATATCAGTGAGGGTGACAGAACATGAGAGACTCCTAACTGTGGGAAATGAACAAGGGGTTCGTTCCCACAAGGGAAGTGGGTGGGGGGATGGCGTGACTGGGTGATGGGCACTGAGGGGGGCACTTTTTGGGATGAGCACTGGGTGCCATGCTATATGTTGGCAAATTGAACTCCAACAAAAAAAATATACAAAAAAAAAAAATACTTGCTCTTCCCCTGTTCTTCCAGCTGGTCTTCTGGGGGAGGGGCCTGCTGTGCTGATTCTCTGCCTGGGGGAGATGCCCCACCCCCTTCCAGGTGCTGGGTTCAGTGTGAGCTGTTTATCCTGTGAGGCCTCTGTTCCCTGGAGGCCCTGCCTCTCCCAGGCACAAGGTGAAACTAGGAGAAAAAACAATAATGGTGGAGGCCAGAATTCCAGCTCTGGAGTCAGCTCTCCACTAGTAACTATTAGTGCAGTCTCCCAGTCCACACTGGCCTAGATGCTCTCAGGCTGGCAGGGGTGCACTGTTCTGCACAGCTTGGAGGCGCCCAGTAGCAGGAGAGTTCTCACTGTCCTTTGCCCTCCCTGATTCCTCCTGTCCCAGGGGGAGTGCAGGATCCTGGGCTTTGATTTAAGGCCCTGGGATCTGGGGTCCTCTGCTGCTTGACCCGTGCTCCCAGGGTACGTGGCTCCTGAAGGCAGCAGGGCACAGACACCTCAGTCTGGAGCCAGCCTTCCTAACCGACTGCTTCTCCCAAATGCCCTGCTGGCTGCTTGCTCCTGCCCTTTACTGAGATAGGTCCACAGTTTGTGGTGCGCTTTCCCACTGGTGCCCCTTCCTTTACTAGTGACTCTGGGAAACTGGAGCCTTCACTGCCCCTCCTGCGATTCTTCCTGATTTCTCTGCTAAGTGCTTTTTCATCCAGGAAGAATCTGGTGCAAATTATTAAAGTTCCTGCTCCTCTGGGGCTGGGCTTTCCTGTCCTGGAGGCTTTAACTGCCTGGCTTTAGCCCAGCTCCTCATGGTGCCCCTACCCCACTTGATTCTTTTTTATTTTATTTTTTTCCTCGTTCCTACCTTGTTAGAAGCGAAAACCTTTCTGTAGTGTTCTGGCTGTTCTCTCTTTAAATCTCAGGTCGAGGGATCCCTGGGTGGTGCAGCGGTTTAGCGCCTGCCTTTGGCCCAGGGCGCCATCCTGGAGACCCTGGATCGAATCCCACGTCGGGCTCCCGGTGCATGGAGCCTGCTTCTCCCTCTGCCTGTGTCTCTGCCTCTCTCTCTCTCTGTGACTATCATAAATAAATTTAAAAAAAAAATTAAAAAAAAAAGAAAGTTTTTAAAAAAAATTAAAAAAAAAATCTCAGGTCGAATTTCTAGGTGTTCTGGATGTTTTGAAAGTTATCTAGGTAAGTTCACCAACTTACCAGGTGAGCTGAGGACCCCTACTCTTCTGTCTTGCCCCGCCCTCCAACTTCCTTATTTTCTATTATTTTATCTTATATATCACTGATTCATTCTTCTGATTTGTTCATCTTTGTTTTTATGGCTTCCACTTGTGACTACATCTCAATAATAGTTTTAATTTCAGCCTGACTAGATTTTGGGTGTTTTATTTCTACAGTAAGGGATTCTCTATTGTCCTATATGCTTATTTCAAGCCTAGCTAGTGATTATCTTTATGTAAAAATGATTATTTTTATAATCATTTAGAGGCAGGGTATAGTCATAGAGAGGCAGAAACAGGGAGAGGGAGAAGCAGGCTCTCTGTGAGAAGCCTTATTCAGGACTTGATCCTAGGTCCCAGGGATCATGATGTGAGCCAAATGCAGATGCTTAAGCAGTTAGCCCCCCAAGTCCCCTATAATGATTGTTTTAAATTCTAGTTTAGACATCTTCCTTATATCCATATTGATTACATCCCTGGCAGTGAGTACTATCTCCTTTCTTTTGGGGTGAATTCTCCATTTTGTCATTTTATTCAGAAGAAAAGAAGAAAGAAAGAAAACAACAACAACAACAACAGAAAAAAAAAAAAGACTCTCAACAAAAAACCTCATTAATCCTGTGTGTTTTCGGAGGGGACACTTGACGATGAGCACAGGTTTTATTCTGTACTGTTGGTAATTGAACACAAATAAAATTATTATTAAAAAAAAATATTGTTAAAATGTCTATACTACCCAATGGCCTAACTACAGATTCAGTAAAATCGCCATCAAAATACCATCTAGCATGTTTCACAGAACTAAACAAAGAATCCTAAAATTGATGGAAACCACAAAAGACCCTAAATATCAAGTCATTCTGAGAAAGAACAAACACTGAAGTATTACACTTTGGATTTCAAACACACTACAAAGTTACTGTAATCAAATAGTAATAGTAGTGGCACCGAACCACACATAGAGTCAATGATTAGAATAGAAAGCCTAAAAATAAACCCACACATAAGTGGTCAATTAATCTATGACAAACAAGGCAAGACTATACAATGGGAAAAGAAATCCTCTTTAATGAACATTTAGAAAGCTCGGTATCTAAATGCGAAAGTAAGAAACTGACCACTGTATTATGACCACATACAAAAATAAGTTTATAATGGATTAAAGACTCAAGAAAACCTAAAACATAAAACTCTTAGAAGAAAACATGGCAGTAACTTTTAATTTTCGTCTGAGTAATAGTTTCTCTTTATTTTGGTCAGTTCCTCAGGAAGGCAACAAAAACTATTAGATAAGTGAATACATCAACCATCTAAACTTTTGCCACATAAAGTGAAACCCTCTAACAGAAAAAGACAGCCTACTGAAGGGAGCAGTATTCTTCAAATCATACATCTGCTAAGGATTAACATCTAAAATATATAAATCACACAATTTTAATACTCAATGAATTGCAACAACTTTAAAAAAAATGGCAAAAAAAAAAATAAAAACGCGCGATAATAAAAATATTAATGGCAGAGATAAAAAAAAGTGGGCAGAGTACTTACATTTTCCAAAGAAACATCCCAATGGCCTACAGGCATATGAAAAGATGTCAAAACATCACTAATCAACAGGAATGCAAATCAAAACCACAATGGTCTGTAGTGAAATGCTCTACCCCTAGCTATCCCCCTTAACTATGGGTAAATAGAGATGGGGATAAGGATGCAAATCTTGTCGTGATGAGCACTGAATGGTAAAACTTTGAAAAATCACTATTTTACATTTGAAACTAATATAATAACTGTAATTTAACTGAATGAAAAATAAAAACCTTAAAAAAAAAAAAAGATCCTGTTTTTTATCTGCTTGTTAAAAGAAACTGGATCACAAAATAAGAAAGAATGAAATAATATATGCATAATAAAACAATGAATAGAGGAGGGGCAAGATGGCTGAAGAGTAGGGTCTCCAAGTCACCTGTCCCCACCAAATGACCTAGATAACCTTCAAATCATCCTGAAAATCTACGAATTCGGCCTGAGATTTAAAGAGAGACCAGCTGGAATGCTACAGTGAGAAGAGTTTGCGCTTCTATCAAGGTAGGAAGACGGGGGGGGGGGGGGGGATAAAGAAACAAAAGGCCTCCAAGGGGGAGGGACCCCGCGAGGAGCTGGGCTGAGGCCAGGGCGAGTGTCCCCAGGACACTGATGCGGGGCTTGATCTCATGACCTGAGCCAAGATCAAGAGTTGGCCATTTACAAAAGACATGAAGAGAAATCTCACAGAGGAAGACATAGACATGGCCAACATGCACATGAGAAAATGCTCCGCATCACTTGCCATCTGGGAAATACAAATCAAAACCACAATGAGATACCACCTCACACCAGTGAGAATGGGGAAAAGTAACAAGGCAGGAAACCACAAATGTTGGAGAGGATGTGGAGAAAAGGGAACCCTCTTGCACTGTTGGTGGGAATGTGAACTGGTGCAGCCACTCTGGAAAACTGTGTGGAGGTTCCTCAAAGAGTTAAAAATAGACCTGCCCTACGACCCAGCAATTGCACTGTTGGGGATTTACCTCAAAGATATAGATGCAATGAAATGCTGGGACACCTGCACCCCGATGTTTCTAGCAGCAATGTCCACAATAGCCAAACTGTGGAAAGAGCCTCAGTGTCCATCGAAAGATGAATGGATAAAGAAGATGTGGTTTATGTATACAATGGAATATTACTCAGCCATTAGAAATGACAAATACCCACCATTTGCTTCAACGTGGATGGAACTGGAGGGTATTATGCTGAGTGAAATGAGTCAATCAGAGAAGGACAAACATTATATGGTCTCATTCATTTGGGGAATATAAATAATAGTGAAAGGGAATAGAAGGGAAGGGAGAAGAAATGTGTGGGAAATATCAGAAAGGGAGACAGAACATGAGAGATTCCTAACTCTGGGAAACGAACTAGGGGTGGTGGAAGGGGAGGAGGGCGGGGGGTGAGAGTGAATGGGTGACGGTCACCGAGGGGGGCACTTGACGGGATGAGCACTGGGTGTTATTCTGTAAGTTGCCAAATTGAACACCAATAAGAAATAAATTTATTAAAAAAATAATCAAATAAAAGTAAAACAATGAAAGGAAACACAAAATAAAAATATATATAAAAATAAAAATTAAAAAAGAATAAAAAAAGAATTAGAAAATGGGAAAATAACTGAAAAAAATACTAGAGGACTAAAGAATATAAATTCAAAGAATGGTACATACTGTTTTTCCTAAAGCTGAAGATTTGCAGCCCTCTATAATCAGTAACCTTGATGGGAGTGAGTTGCTTATGTGGGCCTTCTGGGGGAGAGGCCTGTTGTGGTGATTCTCAGTGGACTTGCCCTTTTGCTCCCTGAAGCTGTTCAGCACTGATGGCTGTGATGAATATGGCTGTACCCCACTCTCTAGCCCTTGAGGGGAGAATTCATGACCCCTGCTCTTCAGTGGGCCCTCACAGAAAAGCAATCAATCACTCTTGTCTCCCTGGTTTCTGTCAGAACTGTGTGTTCACTCTGCCTGTGAGTGAGCTTTTTTTTTTTTTAATTTATTTTTTATTGGTGTTCAATTTGCCAACATATAGTATAACACCTGGTGCTCATCCCGTCAAGTGCCCCCCTCAATGCCCATCACCCAGTCACCCCCACTCACCGTCCACCTCCCCTTCCACCCCCCCTAGTTCGTTTCTCAGAGTTAGGAGTCTCTCATGTTCTGTCTCCCTTTCTGATATTTCCCACTCATTTTCTCTCCTTTCCCCTTTATTCCCTTTTACAATTTTTTATATTCCCCAAATGAATGAGACCATATAATGTTTGTCCTTCTCCGATTGACTTATTTCACTCAACATAATACCCTCCAGTTCCATCCACGTTGAAGTAAATGGTGGGTATTTGTCGTTTCTTATGGCTGAGTAATATTCCATTGTATACATAGACCACATCTTCTTTATCCATTCATCTTTCGATGGACACCGAGGCTCCTTCCACAGTTTGGCTATTGTGGACATTGCTGCTATAAACATCGGGGTGCAGGTGTCCCGGCGTTTCATTGCATCTGCATCTTTGGGGTAAATCCCCAGCAGTGCAATTGCTGGGTCATAGGGCAGGTCTATTTTTAACTCTTTGAGGAACCTCCACACAGTTTTCCAGAGTGGCTGCACCAGTTCACATTCCCACCAACAGTGTAAGAGGGTTCCCTTTTCTCCACATTCTCTCCAACATTTGTGGTTTCCTGCCTTGTTACTTTTCCCCATTCTCACTGGTGTGAGGTGGTATCTCATTGTGGGTTTGATTTGTATTTCCCTGATGGCCAGTGATGCGGAGCATTTTCTCATGTGCATGTTTGCCATGTCTATGTCTTCCTCTGTGACATTTCTGTTCATGTCTTTTGCCCATTTCTTTTTTTTTTAATTTTTATTTATTTATGATAGTCACAGAGAGAGAGAGAGAGAGAGAGAGACAGAGACACAGGCAGAGGGAGAAGCAGGCTCCATGCACCGGGAGCCCGACATGGGATTTGATCCCAGGTCTCCAGGATCGCGCCCTGGGCCAAAGGCAGGCGCCAAACCGCTGCGCCACCCAGGGATCCCTCTTTTGCCCATTTCATGACTGGATCTTTTGTTTCTTTGCTGTTGCGTTTAATAAGTTCTTTATAGATGTGACTGAGCTTTTTTATCTCAGGCATACATAACTAAGTTCAAAACTCCAAATTCTAGGGACTCCTGTGGTGTGGATACATGCTACTCCTCCCAGTGAAGGGGTTTTCTCTGTATGCTTCTGCCTTTTGCTGGACCCTTCCCAGGAGAGCAATCCTACAACCCCACGGTGGTTCACAGTTTATGGGGACACAGAGGATAGCACCTAGACTCACTGTTATCAGCTGGCTTCCCAGCTCCTATGCCTGGGAACTCTGCTGCACTCAGGCACCATCTGTTCTTGTGAGCCAGGGATCCTGAGGTCATTTTTTCACACCTGGGATTCCACTCCGCTTCACCACAAGAGCACCTTTAAGCCAGGCACATCCCCCGCTGTAGCAGACTCCTAAAAGTTCTGCTTTTGCACTCCACTGCTTATAATGCTTTGTGGCAGCCTCCTTCAGCTGGGTCCCTCTTCTCTGCCGTACCCTTAGCTCTATCATCCCAGATTCAAGTCTCCATCTCCACACCTCCTACCTTTGAAACCATAGTCACTTTTCTATTGGTAAACTTGCAGCATTTGCTTTCTTAGGTATCCAGTTGATTTCTCAGGTGTTCAGAATGATTTGATAGCTATCTAGTTGTATTCAAAGGATGAGATGAACTTCTCTGCTATCTTAACTCTCCTCTGTCCTACTTGATGCTTTAAATTCTACTTCAGACATCTTACTCTGTACTGATGAAATCTCTGGCTGTTTCTTCCTGTTCTTTCTTTTGGGGTGAATTTCTCTGTCTTGTCATTTTGTCCAGAAAAAAAAGAAAGGTGGATCCTAGGTGTGTTTTGGTCTGTTAAAAGAAGCTGGATCCAGGGGGCACCTGGGTGGCTCAGTGGTTGAGCATCTGCCTTTGGCTCAGGTCGTGATCCCAGGGTCCTGGGATAGAGTCCCATATTGGGCTCCCTACATGGACCCTGCTTCTCCCTCTGCCTATGTCTCTGCCTTTCTTTGTGTGTCTCTCATGAATAAATGAATAAAATCTTAAACAAAGAAGCTAGATACAAAACAATTTTTAAATAAAAAATAAAATAAAATGAAATAAAAACTAATAAAAATTGTAATAATGAAGTTAAAAGGGAAGGTTGATCCTATTTCCCCTAGAGCTGAAGCTTCGAAGCACCCTATGATCAGTTGGCTTGGTTCTAGCCAGGGGTTTGTGCTGGTCCTCTGGGGGAGGGGTTTGTTGCACTGATTCTGAGTTGGACTTGCCCCAGTGGAGATGCACCTGCAGGGTGCAGTGGGGCTGAGCTCCATGTAAATGACTCCAGACTCCAGGACATGGCGCTGTGCTGCTCTCTGAAGTTGGTCAGCACTGATGGCAGGGTGAGAGCCCAGGAGTGGGGATTTCCTGCCTGCTACTCTTCTGGAAGCCCTCACAGAAAAGCCAACAGTCATATCTCTTGTGTTTCCTGTTTCTGTCAGATCCCCAACTTCACTGTGCCTGTATCTGAGCTGTCTTCCTGCCAGGTGACACAGTACCTTGTGTTTTATCTCAGGTGTGTGGCTTGGTTTCAAAACTCCAAAGTTTAGAAATCTGTGCAGTGCCGGCCAGTGTGATCCTCTTGGGGAGGGTCTTGCTATGCTGTGGCCATTGGCCAGTTTGTCCAGAAATCTGTATAACCACGCAGCAGTTCAGGTTTATGGTGAAGCACAGCAGAAAGCCAGCAGCAAGGTTCTCTGTCCTCAAACAGCCTCCCCGATTCTGTTAGGGAACGGGCAGCTCAGTGGCTCTGGCCAAATCTTTTGCCCAGAAAGGTCATATCCCCTCTCCCAAATGCTCTCCAAGCAATGGACCTGCTTCTCCTCATGTGACCCAGGGGATCCTCGGACCAAACTGCTCACTCCCAGGTCTCTGTCTTCTTTCCCCACCAGACCGCTGCAGAGCTCACCAGGTGTGACCCTGGTAGAGTCACAGACCTCTGAAACTTCTCTGTACCCCGCTGTTTATGAATACTTGTGGTAGTTTACCCTTCTCATTTTCCTAGTCAGTGGATTTGGGGGACAGTTTTTCTTGGGCAATTTCCTGCACTGCACTTCTGCTCTTTCTCTCTTCCTTTCTCCCTTGCTCCTCTCTCTGCCATCAGGGCTCCCTCCCCGTCGTAACACCCATTGTAGCTCTTCTCTCCCCAAATCAACTCTCCACAGCTCCTACCTTCCCAAAACAGTGTTTTTAGTCTAGTTGTGGATTTTTACTCTTTCAGTCCTCAGATCAATTTCTTGGGTGTTCAGAATGATTTGATATTTTTCTAGCTGTGTTTGACGGAGGAGGCAGGCTAGGGTCTTCCTACTCCTTTGCCATCTTAACTCCACCCCTGGGTTCTATTAAATCTAGTTATGTTTAGTGCACATATTCTTGTCTACTTTTTGTTGGTTGTGGTTTCAATGGCAGCCGAATTTTCAGAACCTTGGAGGTGATATTTTATTCTGATTGATTTATCTGGTGCTGATGGGGCTCCTGCTGGTCCACAGTGGTACTTTGTTTGCGGGGGCGGGGTTGGGGTAGGGGTTTGTCCAGAGTGAGAGTTTGGAAGACTCAAGTCCCTGAGGACAGAGAAGTTTCTCTGATAGTGTGTTTTTGGTGGGGTCCATCTGTGTGCAGGGCTGGAGTGTACCTCCTGAGCTGTGCACTTACTGTGCCTGTGGATGCCCCCAAATACCTGATGTCTTTGGGTCAGAAAGTAGAATTTCAGGTCTGTTGAGGGAAGCAAAGAAGCTCTCAGGGCTAGACCACTCACTGTGGCAGAATGCTTCTTGCTCCTGCTACTCAGCTGCCTCCATGCCTCTTGGCAGGTGGGTGGTGAGGAGAGGAATCTCAGGCCCATGTGTGCAAAGATGATTTTGGGGTCCCTGCTTTTTGCAGTGTTTCCCCCCTAGGGGTCTCAGTTTCTCCCAGTCAAGGAGGGGAGTCTCTGGCTCAAGGGCACAAAGAGGCCTCTTTGCCTAGGTCATTTGTTGTAGCGGAAGCCTTGCTTGAACTTCCTGTCCCTCATCCCTGCCCCTGGGCCATCTAGTGTGGAGGATAGTTTCAGGCTCCCAGGCATGAAGAGATTTCCTGGACTGGGCTACTTGTTGTAATTGGACCACTCATGCTGGTGCCTCCAAGATACCCCAGTATATCTCAGAGTTGGAGAGTCCCAGCCCTTTATTGTCATTGGGAGTCCTGATTGATTCCTTTGCTGGTGGTGCTGGGCTGGCTCGGTGGTGTTGGAGGGATTCCTGTTCCAACTAGAGGAAGCCTGAGCCTTCCTGTGCCATCTTGTCATACTAGGTTGGGAGTTGGGAAAGAAATGCCAGGCCTGCATTGTCTTCTGTTGGGAGGAGGGATATAAGATGCCCTATGTTGTGTTCTAGTCCTAGTTTGGGTTCCTCAGCTAGTTTTCATTTCTCTTTTCATCTTTCAGAGTTCTCTTTGGTTGCTTTTTGTTATTTCCAGGGTTTGTAGTTATATTCAGAGGGGAGAAGCAGGAAGAAACGGCTCTGTGCCATCTAGTCCAGACTGGTAGTTTTCTTGCCTTTTTGTTAAAATTTTTTTAAAATATTGAGTATATTTGTTACTTGATGTTACATTAGTTTCAGGTGTGCAGTGTAATGATTCAACTTCTTTATATGTTATAGTGTGCTCACCACAAGTGTAGCTGCCACCTGTCGCCCTACAATGTTATCACAGTACCATTGACTATATTCCATACACTCTATCTTTATTCCTGTGACCTATTCATTCCATAACTGGAGAACCTCTGTCTCTCACTGCACACATTTTGCACATCCTCTGGCAGTCATCAGTTTTTTTTCTCTGTTATTTATAGGTCTAATTCTGCTTTCTGTTTGTTCTTTTGTTCTGTATTTTGGATTCCACATGTAAGTGAAATCACAGGGTAATTGTTTTTCTCATTCAGACTTATTTCAGTCAGTATCATACCCCCTGGGTCTATCCATGTGAATGGCAAGTTCTCATTCCTTTTCATGGCTGAATAATACTCCATCTTCCTTATCCATTCATCTATCAGGGGGCCCTTTGGTTGCTTCCATATCTTGGCTATTTTAAAAAAAATTTTGAGTATAGTTGACACGCATGTTACACTTGTTTCCCATGTACAGAACAGTGATTTCACAACTCTACATGATGCTGTGCTCACCACAAGGGTAGCTACCATCAGTCATGTGCAGTATTATTACATCATTGACTATTTCCTATGCTAGACTTCTCATCCCCATGATTTACTCATTTCATAGCTGGAAGCCTGTATGTCACACTCACCTTCACCCATTTTCTTGCCTTTTAAAAAAATGTATATGTATTTTTATCTCTTGCTCTTTCTATTGTATTAATAAATTTTTTTTAACCCTCTTCCTTCTCTGACTTGGAGATTATACATTCTAGTGCTTGGTCTTAAGTCTGCATACCAGGCTTAATAAAGTCAAATTTTCTTCCTCACTGACACTGGATTCTTAAAATGTTTACCGTCCATCACCTCCATCCATTCTTACCTATCATTGTCCAGTAAGTTTAGCTCCTTCTTTTTATATCCATCTTCATTCCGATTATATTTCTCAGATCTTTCTTTTGGTTTACTATTTTTCTCTTCAAGTTATCGAATTTACTACTGAACCCATCCATTTGGATATTTAATTCATTTTAGGAAGTTCTATTTGTGTTTCTTTCAAAACGCTGTACTTAAAAAAATTGTGTTATCTTTATGTTCCTGGGTACTCTGTAGATATTACTACTTAAGCCTCTAATTAACTAGGTTCAAAACCCCTCAACCCACTAACTGGGCAGTCACAGCATCAGCTTATATACTTCAGGGTATAGACTTTAGCTTTTCTTTTGTTTCTGGCATATAAAGACCTGTCTTATTTCTTATGAGCTCAGTTATACATTTAAAAATTGTTATTCTTAATGTAGTGCTTCTTGAATTTTGTTGTAGAAAGGGTTTGAGCGTTATTTCAGTCCACCATCTTATAAGACTTGGGAATCAGTACATTATATTCATCTGAGGAACCTGTGTCCATAACACGGAAATGACTTGGCCAATATCAACCAGCAAGTCAATAGCAGAACTTGAGTAAGAACTCATACCTTGGGACACCTAGGTGGGTCAGTGGTTGAGCATCTGCCTTTGGCCCAGGGCATGATTCCAGGATCCAGGATCGAGTCCCACATCAGGCTCCTTGCAGGGAGTCTGCTTTTCCCTCTGCCTATGTTTCTGCCTCTCTCTGTGTGTCTCTCATGAGTAAATAAATAAAATCATTTTAAAAAAAGAACTCATATCGGGATCCCTGGGTGGCGCAGCGGTTTGGCGCCTGCCTTTGGCCCAGGGCGCGATCCTGGAGACCTGGGATCGAATCCCATGTCGGGCTCCCGGTGCATGGAGCCTGCTTCTCCCTCTGCCTGTGTCTCTGCCTCTCTCTCTCTCTCTCTCACTGTGTGCCTATCATAAATTAAAAAAAAAATTAAAAAAAAGAACTCATATCTCTTATATAATACATAAAATAATGTTTTAATTTTGGGGCCATTGAGACTCAAAGGCTTAGTTTCCCAACAGTGAGTAACTGGGCCAATCCCTTTAAGCATTCATGGTTTATAATATATTATCCCATCCATCCATCCATCCATTATTGCCTTCAATAGGTGTTTGTGGCATGCTGGTCATGTGCCTGGCTGTGTTAGTGCTGGAGATGTGGCAGTAGGGAAGCACTGTCTCTGTTCTAAAGGAGTTCATACTGTGGTGTCAGAGAGAAAAGTAACTAGATGCCAGTGCCGGACTGGAAAGCCCAGAAGAGAGCTGAGCACCGAGGGGGAGCACTAAGTTTAAGGAGACAGTTGGAAGAAGGTGGTTTCAGGGCATGATCACCCCGGATGTCATGACTAAGATGAGACCTTGAGTGTGGGTTTGAGGGGAGAGTTTTTTTTTTTTTGTTTGTTTGTTTTTTTACCTGAGCCGTGGCTTGCAGCTGCCTGGAGACCTGGACTGTCCAGATAACTGCAGGCCCCTCAGTGATCTTAGTGAGGCTGAATCTCAGGGTAGATATGGGGAATAAATATCAAGAAGCAAAGTCAGGAAGGTCATTGAAAGCCATCAAAAATTTGGACTTTATCTTGAGATGATTAGGAGCTATTGAAGGGTGTAACAGAGGGGTGAGATTGGCTGAAGGGAAGGTCAAGAAGCTGTTGGTGTAGGGTGAGGGGCCAACCAGGAGGCCACTGCAATAATCCCAGCCAGAGACAGTGGAGGTGAAAAGGGGCCAGGATGCAGCTGTCCCAGGAGACCATGGGTCTGTGTCTGAGCATTGTCTTTACTTGTACTCAAGAGTGGGTGCCCATAGAGCACACATCTTCTTCAGTTCACTCATCAAGTGCCTCCACACAGTAGGCCTGTCAGGCAGGTCAGTTTCTCTTCCTTTCTGCAGTGTCCTCCCAGCTGTCCCCACCAAGTGGAAAATGGGCCATGGGACTCTTCATTACCTACATAGACTGTCTGGCCTCAAAATTTCCCCCAAGATCCAGAAAGTGGTTACAGTGTGTGTGTGTGTGGGGGGGGCGGTTCAAATGCTTTCCTCAAGAGCACGGAACAAGTCCTTGTGCTGAGCCAGGTCAGCTCTGTCTGCAGACATAAACCTTTCTGCTGAGTAGGGCATGATCACACCAGGCACAGCTGTGGGCTGCTGGCTCCCTACTCCTCTGTAAGGCTCACTCTACCTCTTCCTGTCCCGTGTCGTGGCTGCCCAGGCTCAACACTCCCTTCTGTGGCAGAAATTCCTGTTATTGTTTTACCTGGGTATCTGAAGTTAGGGCCTCTCAAAGAAGGCAAGATACAAACGATGGATGCCCTCATTGACTGTGCAATGAGGGACTATCACCCCCAGGTGCTGGGGGCCCTTCCGCTAGCCCATAAAAAGGATAAAAAGATGGTTCAGGGATATGAAATTATCTGCAGTGAAAACAGATAAATTAACTGATGTTTATGATTGTGCTCATTGAAGCTCCAAAGACAACTTGTGTGAAAAGCCGCCACCTAAATTGTGGAAGAGGAAGAATCGAGATTAATTGAAACAGTAAATCAACATTATGTGTGTGAGGGAGAATACATTTCCAGCACATTTTTCACCAGCTCACCAAAGCAGGACTGTTTAGCATTTTGATTTACAAATAGAAATGGGAATGACTAGGACATCAGATTGCTTCGATGTGCTACCAAGTAAAAGGGTTTCTCTGAAAAATTCACTCTTTGGGGTTTGACTGTGGAGTCAGGCCATCTGTATTAGGTGAGGTCCCACTTTCCCTAGTTCTGTTGGCCTGAAGCTATACAGGGCTGTGCTCTGGCCAGCTGGACAAGCAGGCCAGTGGCAAATGCAGGGCCCCCAAAATAATATTTCACTGAGAAGGACTTCAGTGGTAGATGGTAGATAAGGATTAACATATGCTGTGCTAGCATTACCCATTGGGTTTTTTCCCTTAAGAATTTAAGACTATCTAACAGGCTTAATCTGTGTGTGCATTTACTGCCTGTCTCATCTCATTAGCATATAAGCCCCACAAGGGCCAAGGGATTGTTTCATGCCCTGCCTCATCGCTAGGCCTAGATAGATCTGGCACATTATAGCTACTGCATGAGCGTTTGTTGACTGAGTGACAGAGCCCAGCTCCTGGTGCGGGAACCTGCCCTGTCCTTTGCTGTGTTCTGCTTAGCATACTCTGCTCTCACTACAGAGCCTGCATGCCTGTGTGAGGCCAATTTCATGATGTCACTCCACAGGCATTACGGGATACGTCTTGCTGGGAGCATCACGTTGGCTGAGAAGAGAGGAGCCAGAAAATAGAAGGCATGAATTCCTTGATCGCCCTATCTTTCTGGAGTGGGTGCTGAAGCCAGGATGCTGATTTGTTCCAGTGGAGGGAGCCCTGCCTTGCGGATCTTCCTCCTGTAGGGCATGTGTAAGAGCAGCCTTCCAGTGGGCATAAGCAGATGTGTTTGGCATTGAGTGGTCTGGGTTTGGGGTGCCAGCTATTTATAGGAGCTGCCCAACACTTGGACACTGTGGTCCTACAGACAGCTGAGCTTGGCTAGTCTTCTACCACTGAGATTGGGGGACGCCTGCTCCTACCTGGTTCATTGTTTGGGCAACCTAAAGGGAGCCCTAAGGTTATTTTTGGAAAATCTCTCTCATTGCACCACATTTTATGCTGAGGAAACAGGCACAGAGGGTTGGATAATTCACTCAATGCCATATGCCTGCCGAAGTGGCAGATATAAAGACAGATTTGACTCCTAAGACCATTGCCCATTGACGTCCCACTGACTCATCCTGCCCAGACTCTTACAAGCTGCTAAGCAGTCTGGGAGAGGTGACCCTGGGCATCAGCACTGGGCTACCTCTGGAGGCCCTTGTGTTTGTGGTGTGGACTCACAAGTGGTTGAGTCTCCTGAGGGGGGCAGGCAGGAATGGAAGGGCCTTTGTTAGGGTCTGCTGAGTGCCCAGGGTTTGTTTGTTTGTTTATATTTTATATATTATATTTTTTTTTATTGCCCGGGGTTCTTTTTAAAAATGTTTTTTTATTGGAGTTCAATTTGCCAACATATGGCATAACACCCAGTGCTCATCCTGCCAAGTGCCCCCCTCAGTGCCCATCACCCAGTCACCCCAACCCCCTGCCCACCTCCCTTTCCACTACCCTTTGTTTGTTTCCCAGAATTAGGTGTCTCTCATGTTTTGTCACCCTCACTGATATTTTCACTCATTTTCTCTCCTTTCCCCTTTATTCCCCTTCACTAATTTTTATATTCCCCAAATGAATGAGACCATATAATGTTTGTCCTTCTCCGATTGACTTATTTCACTCAGCATAATACCCTCCAGTTCCATCCACATCAAAGCAAATGGTGGGTATTTGTCATTTCTAATGGCTGAGTAATATTCCATTGTATACATAGACCACATCTTCTTTATCCATTCATCCTTCATGGATTCATCCTTCAGCTCCAGAGCCAGTCATTTCTTCAAGGAGCCCTGGTTTCTTTTGGTGAGGGGGTATTTAGAAAACAAAAACTGCACTCTGAGTGTGATCATTCCTGCTGGGATATCAGTTTCTTGGCCCTTTCAGTGGGTAAAAGGTAGGAAACTTATTTTTTAAATCATGAGTTTGTATTAGTATTTTTATTTTTTTAAAGATTTTATTTATTTATTTAAGAGAGAGAGAGAGCAAGCACAGTGCGGAGGAGATGCAGAGGGGAAGGGAGAAGAAGGGGAAATGAATCTCAAGCAGACTCTGTGCTGAATGTGGAGCCCAATGTGGGGCTTGATCCCACAACCCTGAGATCATGACCTGAGCCAAAACCGGGAGTTGGATGCTTAATCTAATGAACCACCTAGGTACCCTTAAATTAATATCTTAAATTCCAATTTCACATTGCATTTTTTTTACTTTTTTTTAATATTTGTATCTTTTTTCTCTTAATTTGATTTCTAATTGTATTAACAGAAATGTCTCCTTTTGTTTCACACCCTGGTTTTGACCCTGTTTACCTAGTCTTGACAATTGTCTGCCCATTGTTCACTCTGCCACTGGGGCCCCACTAAGCCCAATTTTCAGGAGAACACTATGTCCCCAGCACCCAGCAACCCTGTTGACTCTTCAAGTCTAGCCCACAGGATTTTCTGTTCACCATGAGAAAAGTGGCAAGTCTGGAGATTAGGGCAGTAACAAAAGTTAAATTGTGGAGAAATTGCAAAAACTCCAGTCTGTGGTCTTCTCTAAAAGACACTGACTATTATTCTAAAAGGCACTCTAAGGCAGCTGCAGAAATGGGGAGATAACATCTATGTGCTCTTGTCTTCTTTTTTTTTAATAATAAATTTATTTTTTTATTGGTGCTCAATTTGCCAACATACAGAATAACACCCAGTGCTCATCCCGTCAAGTGCCCCCCTCAGTGCCCATCACCCAGTCACCCCCCTCCTCCTCCCCTTCTACCACCCCTAGTTCGTTTCCCAGAGTTAGGAGTCTTCATGTTCTGTCTCCCTTTCTGATATTTCCTACCCATTTCTTCTCCCTTTCTATTCCCTTTCACTATTATTTATATTCCCCAAATGAATGAAAACATATAATGTTTGTCCTTCTCCGATTGACTTACTTCACTCAGCATCATCCCCTCCAAGTCCATCCACGTCGAAGCACATGGTGGGTATTTTTCATTTCTAATGGCTGAGGAATATCCCATTGTATACATAAACCACATCTTCTTTATCCATTCATCTTTCGATGGACACTGAGGCTCCTTCCACAGTTTGGCTATTGTGGACATTGCTGCTAGAAACATCGGGGTGCAGGTGTCCCGGCGTTTCATTGCATCTGTATCTTTGGGGTAAATCCCCAGCAGTGCAATTGCTGGGTTGTAGGGCAGGTCTATTTTTAGCTCTTTGAGGAACCTCCACACAGTTTTCCAGAGTGGCTGCACCAGTTCACATTCCCACCAACAGTGTAAGAGGGTTCCCTTTTCTCCACATCCTCTCCAACATTTGTGGTTTCCTGCCTTGTTAATGTTCCCCATTCTCACTGGTGTGAGGTGGTATCTCATTGTGGTTTTGATTTGTATTTCCCTGATGGCAAGTAATGCAGAGCATTTTCTCATGTGTGTGTTGGCCATGTCTATGTCTTCCTCTGTGAGATTTCTCTTCATGTCTTTCTTTAAACTGTTAAAACTTATATAATTCTTCAATAACTCATATTACTTTTTTTAAAGATTTTATTTATTTATGAGAGAGAGAGAGGCAGAGACACAGGCAGAGGGACAAGCAGGCTCCACACAGGGAGCCCAACATGGGACTCAATCCCAGGTCTCCAGGATCATGCCCTGGGTGGTGCTAAACTGCTGAGCCACCTGGGCTGCCCACTCATATTACTTTTTATGCTGACACCTTGAAAAACCTACAGGATTGTCATAAGCCTTGGAGTGGTGAGGTCAATAGTGCAGCTGAGAGGAAGGTCACCCATTTAGGGTAGTTTCCTGGAACTGAGAATAATTTCTGCTCCTTCTACAATTTGTTGACAAGGCTCTGTGATTCCTTCATGTGAGATTACATAGTTTCTCCCATTTGAAATGTACCTAGGATGGGACGTTCCCATAATGTTCCCATTACTTCATCTGATCACATGTGCGCTCACTCATGGAGGTGTGTTGAGTACATGAAGCCACTATGTACCCCCAGTGGTGGCCACAGCATGGCACCACTCTCATGGTTGGCGGGATGTTCACACAATCAGCCAGTGATGATGAAGGGTTATTGGAACAGATAGAGGGACTCAGGCTGCAGGGGCGCAAAGGAAGACAGTTTGGAGGGTTGGGGCTGCTTTATTCCCACATTGAGTTAAAGGATGAGCAGGAGTTGGCCAGAAGGGAGGGGAGAGGATTAGTGGAGGGAACCACACAATGGAAAGTGAGAGAGGGAAGATAGCATGTTCTCTGCAGGTGTGATGCTGTTTGGGCTTCTGGTATGATGCTAAGGCAGGCTTGCAGGAAGTGACTGGGTGGGTTGGTGTCACCCTTACTTTTACTGCATGGGTCCTGCCATGGACCCCCCCCCCCCCCACTTCCCGCCCTGCCTTGCCGAGTTATAGTGTTTGAAGAACTCCAGAACAAGGAACAGCATAAGCAAGTCTTAGGCAGTTGACCAACTGGCATAAGATATACAAGGAGCTAACACAGGGATGAGTATAGACTTCCAGCTGTGACTGTCAGGGCCAAGCCTCTTTGGGATGAGCCAGAGAGGCTGTCAAGGTTGGTCAGTGTTCTTTACTTGAATTGGTATTTGCTGTGGTCAGAGGGCTCAGCTGAGGGAGAAGCCACAGAGGCCAGCTTGTCCTGCCAGACCTGGAACATGGTGGCTGACCTAGTTATTGTGGCTGACAGGGACTGAAAGCTCTCCCCTTTCTGGTGTAGAATACATTGAGCTCCAGCCACTGGCCTTTGAGGTGTTTGTCAGGTGGGTGCAGTGCAGTCAGTAGCACCCATAAGTATCTGATGAATCATCTGCCTTCCTACTGAACCCTGACAGGTCCTAGGGAGAATGAAGTCCTAGAGAAGTATGAAGCATGGTTTTATCTCCCAGAGTAAAGGAAATCACTATTTATTGATTACCCTGAAAGCTCTGGGTTGTATTTGTGCCAACTTTGGTGGTAGAGCCAGTCAGGAGAGATTCATTCATTCTTTCTTTTCTTTTCTTTTCTTTTCTTTTCTTTTCTTTTCTTTTCTTTTCTTTTCTTTTCTTTTCTTTCTTTTCTTTCTTTTCTTTTCTTTCTTTTCTTTCCTTTTCTTTTCTTTTTTCTTTTCTTTCTTTCTTTCCTTTCTTTCTTTCTTTCTTTCTTTCTTTCTTTCTTTCTTTCTTTCTTTCTTTCTTTCTTCTTTTTTTCATTTTTATTGGAGTTCAATTTGCCAACACATAGCATAACACCCAGTGCTCATCCCATCAAGTGCCCCCCTCAGTGCCCATCACCCAGTCACCCCCAGCCCCTGCCACCTCCCTTTCCACCACATCTTGTTCATTTCCCAGAGTTAGGAGTCTCTTATATTCTGTCTCCCTTTCTGATATTTCCCACTCATTTTTTTAGGAGAGATGTTTCTTGCTTCATTTGGATTCCAGAGACAGAACTTGGCTTAAATGGGAAGCTGGTATTGGATGAGGAGAGCCGTGGAAATCAATGAGAAAAATAGGACCGTTTGAGAAGTGAGTTGGCAAAACTGTATAGATATCTGGGGGAAAGGAGAATTTATCTACCTCCTACCTTAGACCAAAGTAAGTTTTGGATAAACCAAGGCTTTAAAAATTAAATATAAAACCATAAAAATAACTAGGAAAAACTTGAGAGTTAAAATTTTTTTTGGTAATCTTATTTTAGGGAAAGCTAAAAGCTTATTTTAGTAAAACTGCAAAATCATAAATGAAAATTGATGGATTCAACTATAAGACAGTTAAAAAAGGTTCCACATCGAAACCTAGAAATATATAAACAATGTCAAGAAGCAAACACAGATGAAGGTAAATATTTACTTACAAAGCATTCATGTCTTTACTAGAACAGTTCCTACAATAACCCATAGAAAAGTGGCAAAGGCTGTAAGGACACACAGAAAAGCTTTGCAGGAAAACAAAAGCAACTAGCTCTTAAACTAACACCACCACCAGTAAAAGTTCAACCTCACTTCTCATTTCTGATGAGAGAAATACAATTAAAAGTCCAATGAGTCCATGATCCTTGTTGGCAAATCTCTGGGGTTATAGGCATTATCATATGTTGGTGAAGGGAATATCAAATTGATCTAGTGTCTATGGAAGGCACTGTGTCAACGTAGAAAGTGCACAGAAATTATCTTGCAGCCATACAATTATTCATAGGAGTGGCATTTTTCCCAGGATGTGCACAGCGATATTGTTAGCAGTTGCAATATATTTGCTTCACTGTCTATCAATAAGGCACCAATTAAATATATTCTGATATATTCAGGTATGGAATATAACTAAAAATGCAAGGAAGCTCCCTAACTGCTCATGTGCATTGATTTCCAAAGTGAAAAATGTGAGATGAGGAGAATGCTGTGTGTTCACTGTGGAGTGAAATTCAAGCAGGAATGTGCATGGCCTTATGTCTGGGTGGAGGCCTAGGACATAGGGGTTGAAGGGAAGGAGGCAAGGGATATTTTCACTATAAGGCTTTTGTATCTGTTTTTTTTTTTAACTATTTATTTATTTATTTATTTATTTATTTATTTATTTATTTATTTATTTATTTATTTATGAGAGACACGGAGAGGGAGAAGCAGGCTCCGTGCAGGAAGCCTGATGTGGGACTTGATCCCAGGACCCCAGGATTACGCCCTGAGCTGAAGGCAGACCCTCAACTGCTGAGCCACCCAGGCATCCCATTGTATCTGTTTTTTAAAGCTACATTTATATATATATATATATATATATATATATATATATATATACACACACACACACACACACATATATACGTATATATATACACACATACATATATATATACGTATATATATTTAAGATTTATTTATTTATTTATTTTAAAGATTTTATTTGTTTATTCATGAGAGAGAGAGGCAGAGACACAGGCAGAGGGAGAAGCAGGCTCCATGCAGGGAGCCTGACGTGGGACTCGATCCCTGGACTCCAGGATCACGCGCCGGGCCGAAGGCAGGCGTTAAACCACTGAGCCACCCAGGGATCCCCAGATTTATTTATTTTAGAAGGAGTGGAACAGAGGGAGAGGGAGATAGAGGATCTTAAGCAGATTCTGCCCTGAGCGTGTAGTCTGCCATGGGGCTTGATTCCCTTACCCTGAGATCATGACCTGAGCAGGAATCAAGAGTCAGACATTTAACCAACTGAGCCACCCAGGTACCCTGAAGGCTTTTGTGTCTTTTAAACATTTCCATGTTGATATTAGGAGTAATGTATTATACATTAAATTTTACATATTAAAAATATTTTTAAAAAATTGCTAGAAAGTGGTCCTGTTGATGGTGATAAGTTTCTTCCAGGGAGTCCTGTATCACACCTCTGACCATGAGGAGAGATGAGAGTTTCCAAGGCCACAAGTGGGAGCCCTAAGGCCATGTGGGGATTTGTGGGCATCACTTCCAGGACATGATGATTACACCTTAGAGAAAATGGGGGCCTAGAGAAAATGCTCTCTGTATAAGTCAGCTTTTGCTCTGCAAGATATGCTCACAATATCTCTAATTCTTACAGCCAGCAGCATCTATTTCTTGCATTCATGTCTGTGGGTGGCTGGGAGGCAGCAGATACCCTCATGCTGGCAGGGATACAAGAGGGTATCCAACTGTGTAAGCATGAGTGTTGCATCTGTTAGCATCCCATTTGTCAAAGCAAGTCCCACAGCCAGGCCCCAGAGCCATGGGGTGGAGTAGCATGATGCATGGAGGGTGGATCGGGGAGGAAGCCTGCAGGCCTATAGTATGTACAGCCTGCTTTCCTGCAGACTTACTTCGTGTGCCTGCCCCCTCCCCCCAATCTGCAGAGCACATCACAGTTTTAAGGAAGGGTCTTTTTTTGTCCACCTTGTTTTCTTCCCAAAAGTTTCTTAGCTAAATTTTGGTGAGTTGATACAATTCCTTCTCTACTTGATGGAAAGCATAGAGAGGGGTGGAAATAACTAGAATGAAAGGACAAAAATCACTCAGCATGTTAAAAGTTAATACAATTGGGATCCCTGGGTGGCTCAGTGGTTTGGCGCCTGCTTTTGGCCCAGGGCGCAATCCTGGAGTCCCGGGATCGAGTCCCGTGTTGGGCTCCCGGCATGGAGCCTGCTTCTCCCTCTGCCTGTGTCTCTGTCTCTCTCTCTCTCTCTGTCTATCTTTTTTTTTCTATCATGAATAAATAAATAATAATAAATAGATAAATAAATCTTTTAAAAAAGGTTAATACAATTACTGGAATATTGACACTTCTGGAGCCAACCACAGACTATGGAAATCTGTCTAAATGCCTCCCTCCCAGGGTATTATGCTGAGTGAAGTAAGTCAATCGGAGAAGGACAAACAGTGTATGTTCTCATTCATTTGGGGAATATGAATAATAGTGAAGGGGAATATAAGGGAAGGGAGAAGAAATGTGTGGGAGATATCAGAAAGGGACACAGAACATAAAGACTTCTAACTCTGGGAAATGAACTAGGCGTGGTGGAAGGGGAGGAGGGCGGGGGGTGGGGGTGAATGGGTGACGGGCACGGAGGGGGACACTTGACGGGATGAGCACTGGGTGTTATTCTGTATGTTGGTAAATTGAACACCAATAAAAATTAATTTATAAAAAAATAAATAAATAAATGCCTCCCTCCCAAACACCAGTGAAGAAGAAAGGGTGAGTTGATGTATAGGGAGGTAGACCTCTGAGAAACCCCAGAATCCTCAGTGTCTGGCAAAGATAGCAGTGCTAAGGGCTGTCCCACAACAGTGGTTTGGGGAGGATTCGGAGCTTGTTGGAGTGCTACACTCTGCTTCCCACAGCATCAGAGTAACACTAACATCGGTTCAGGAATACCTGGCTGGCCTTTACGGGCAGTGTGTGTGAGAGTTTCAGTGGAAAACTCTTGACATGGATCACTGATGCAGCACTTGTTCACCTCTGCCCAAGAGGCCAGGGAAGAATTTTGGCTAAAGGTGATGAACGCAGGTGGGTCAGACATTGTGCCCAGAAAAACAACTCTTTGTAAAACTGAGGAAGATCCATGCATCCAGGGAAGAAGCCAAACACAGGCATGTGGAACAGAAAGAAGGGATCCCAGGAACTAGCAGCACAGTTTTCTCTAACCATGAGCTCTTCAGCTGGGGCAGTGTCTCTGAGATGTTGGTATACTTAAAGGTGATGGAGGCCAGTCTGGTGGGGAGTGACCATCCCAAGGGAGATCTGTGAAGGGTAGGAGTGACTTCCAGTGTTACATTCTGAATACATGGGCTAGAGGCTGGCTCAGAATGGAACTACAAGTGTGGGCTCTACTGCTAGCTAGGTACACTGACCTCAGTGGGCTCCCTTGGATCATCAGGAGCATACCTCATGAAGAGCATGTGATGTCCCTGACCGAGGTTTGTGGGGACACCATTCACAATGCATATGAATTCTGGGTACTTTGATAGACTTGTTGTGGGGACATTTTATGGATGAGACTTTTATAATCCAGAGATAGGCCCCATTAAAACTAAGATAATGAGAGCATAAATCTGCCAGCTAGGTGGATAGGATTTGGTTACATTGAGAGGGCCATAGTATAAAGAGGGAGTGACTCTTTAAAACATTGCTTCTGTTGGTACTATTTAATTTAGAAGGAGGTAAGCTCTGGGTCAGAATCCATGCCTGGTGGCATGCTGCCTGAATCTCTTCTACCAGGGCCCATCAGCGCTTGTGCTTAGCCATCCTGCAGTATATTTGCACCTTACTGATTTTGTCTCAGCATATCTCCTGAGATGGGGTTAAGCCTGAGGGCTCTACTGGCAACCCTATTACCTAGGCTGTACACAATAAGAGTAATAGTCACAACCAAGGGGGGCATTTGTATTTGGCTACCTTGCAGGGGCCTCCTTTGGGACAAACAATCTGGATGCTGACCAAAGGCAATGTGGCTACTTTGGAGCAAGAGGTCCTTTACTTCTTTCTCAGTGGTTGGGTAGTGCCTGGCTGGGGTCTGCTAATAGAGACCACCAGATCCTAGGGTTTCTGCTTGGATTTCATTTCCTGATGTGGCTGGTATCTATGAGGTGAAGGGCCTTTTTCCTCTGAGATTCACTCAGTTCTGCTATTTTCCCTGAAGCTGTAATTTCAATCTTCTACAAAATCTGATGAATTTGGTTTAATTAGCCAGCCTTTATAATCTGAATAGTGAGGCAAAGCTGGTGGCCTTAGCTTCATTTATGGCTGGTACTGGACCATCATTTGGGCCAAGAAATCTGTAGAATTATGATCTCTAAGCAATTTGGTAGGGGTTTTCCCTTTGGGCTTTTACCCAAAGGGGATCATACTGATCAAGTTGTCAGCATGTGGAAGATGGTGAGACAAGGGGAAGATCACAATGGTGAGAGGAGCACTTATCTAGTAAACATGACATCTTCCCTGATGTCAAAGGAGAAGTTCCCCTCCTTTTTTGGAGGCGGTCTTTGGAGAAGACTGGTAGTTGGTGGCGTGGGCATGGAGACCCGAGGGTCAGGAATCAAGCAGTATTGGAGGTTGGGGTAAATTTTCTGTCCATCTGGGAAACCGCTTGTTTAAAAGCTTGAGGAGCACATCTTTGAATAGTCCATTGTGCCTCTCTATATGTCTGGCTGCTTGGAGCTGGCAAGTTAGGCAGAAATTCTTCAAGATTCCAGTTATAGAGCCTGTAACTGATCCACTTAGGAGGTAAAATGTGTACCTTGATCTGAATCAATCTATGATGTTTTGTCGGCCAAAGGGGATGAGCACATATCTGGTTAAGATGGATTTTCATGATGAGCAGGATCGGCGCTTTGGCATGTTGGTATCCTTGTGCTCAGCAGTGGCTCGGCCACTTCTGTGGGCATTTTACATTTAGTGAGGAGCTTGCTAACTCCCTGGGCACTTTAGATGATAGTAGGTGCTCGAGCCATTAGATCTCATTCCACCATGTGCCAGGTGCCAGGGGTAGGAACCACAATATCCCATAGGGTTGGGGGATTAGGTGTAACAGCAGCAAGGTACACAGCAATAGAAGAACTGAGTGCCTCTGCTGCACCTGATTTTGTGAGGAGCCACAACTTCCTGAGTGAGGGTAGGTTGCCCCTATTATATTAGTTAGGACTTGGTGTTCCAGAGCCACCTACAAACAGTGGAATCTCTTCCTGCTCCCAAGGTCATTGCCTGGCACCTTTTTGTGGAAGCCCATCCTTGGGTGAGGTTGCCATTAGCATGTCCTGGCTATTAACTAACACAACAGAACCTTTAAAAAATCTTAGTCAGTTCTAACAGTGGACAGCTAGGTCTACCTTTAGAGTTGAGAAACACACCCAAAATTGAATACCTGCTGGGGAAATTCATCCTCTGTGGTGTGTTAGCAGGCAATTGACACATTCAGGGTACCTCAAACAGCATCAATGAGTGATACTTTGAAGTTTGGGATAATCCTGTTTGTTTCTTTCCCAACTTTCACTTTGGGATGGGAAATTGAAGCAGCACTTTGCATAGACAGTATACTGCCAAGCAAAGTGTGTGAATGAACACTAGCAAGCAGTGGATCTCTCTCTCTAGATAGAATTAGCCTCCTGGAAAGCCAGCCCACCATTCACAGCTAAAAGGCATTCCCATTGGTTGATAGCAAGCATGCCTCTACCATCCTGTTTGTGATGCTAGTGTTAAATTAACATCTGTTCAGTGGAACATAGGGTGTTGGATGGTGAGCCATGATACAATAACAGATCACAAGAGAAATTGCAGTAGAGCAGTTTATTACTAACAAGTCCTAGAGCAAGGAAGGTCATGGCATGTCATGGGAAACCAAGCAGAGAAGTCAAGGCAGAGTGCAGACGGGGAGATCCATAGGACATGTGGCTCATGGACTTACTAGACTCTGTGGGTAGAGTGCTTTTGGGTTCCTGGGCTAAGGCCAGATTGGTTAATTCAAACCAAAGAGAAAGGAGTTTTGGGAGCTCTATGGGTACTAAGGAGTGTCAAGGGGAAAGGCTGGGAAGCCACTGTTGATCACAATGGCTATTGGGAAAGTCCTTTCAGGAACTAACTTGTGACTCTGTGGGCCATTATCTAGGGCATGCACTTGCATGAGGGGCTAGTGTCAACTTAAGGTTCCCATAGGCCTATTAGCCAAATGAAATGGATGTTGAGGCAGCAGTACCATGGAGTAGCTTGGCTAAACTCTTGACAAGACCCAAACAGGTAATGGCTTAATACAACAAAAGTTTATTTCCTATTCACAGGACTCACCTGGGCTGTGGAACAGATCTTATGGTAGCTTTTTTCCCTGTGGTCATTCAGGGACATAGACTGATAGAGGTTCTGCCATTTTGAACATGTGGTTTCCATGGGAACACGAGTGGGATATGCATGGGTGGAGCTCAGGCACAGGCACTCCCATCTGCAAGGAGGATGGGATGCAGCCTGGCTGTGTGTACAGGAGGACAGCTGGCTGGTGGATGCCACAGTTACCTAAGGATGCCTTAGAGCTGTGGAAACCATCTGTGACCAAGAAGTATCACTATACTGCTTTTTAAAATAGTGAAAACCCTGGGGACCAACATGATATCTAGCAATGAGAAATTAGCAAAAATATCTGTGTAGTGTGACATCACACAGCTACTAGAGGTCATGTTTTGGGGAGTATTTAAGGAAGAAAATGATAGCATAAAATATTAACTGAAAAAAGCAGGGTACCAAACTGGATGTTCAATACATCACCTCTGAAAAATATAGACCAGATAAAAATGTACTGAACTAATAATAGGGGTCTCTCTGGGCAGCAGAATTATAGATAGCTTTTATTTCTTCATCTTACCCTATTTCCTAATTTCCTGTGGTGGATATAGATTTACAATCAGAAGAAATGATGCAAAACTACATGCTGATTTACAAGGAGCAGACCTGAAGGCCCTTTCCTCCTCTCCTGTCTCTGTACGACCTGGTCTGTGTTGATTGATTTTTGCAGTGGGCCGATAAGGGAGCCCTGCTGCAACCTGGCAGAACTAAATTGGCTATTCATCTGGCTGACTCGGCAGCAGATTCTGGCATTCTCCATCTCTCTCTTTTCTGTTCTGATTCTCATGGAAAGTAGAGCATGGGCTCACACGTAGCTAGGCCTTTGAGGGAGAATGAGAGGAGGTCTTGAGGGGCGTGACCCAAGCAGACCCCACCTTGGCATCAAGATGCTGTTGCTGGGGCACCTAGGTGGCTCAGTGGTTGAGCATCTGCCTTTGTCTCAGGTCCTGATCCCAGCATCCTGGAATTGAGTCCAGCATCGAGCTCCCTGCAGGGAGCCTGCTCCTCTCTCTGCCTACATCTCTGCCTCCTCTGTGTGTCTCATGAATAAATAAAATCTTTTTTTAAAAAAGGTGCTGTTACTGTCCTGGGAGGGCTGTAGAGAGACCACACTGTCTGCATGTTGACTGCATTGTCTATCTACTCCACAGCCAGCTCTGAAATAATGTTTGGTCAGCCAGCCAATGAGAAGGCAGGATCAGGTGGGAAACACACAGTCATAAATTGGTGAGAATGGATACAAAGACGGGACTTATTGAAAAGCCCTGGAGAAAAGTCTGCTTTACTCCCACTGAACTGATAGAAATTCAGTGAGCTTTTCCTTTCCTGAGGAAAGGGGCTGTAAGAGGACAGTGCTTTCCACTGAGCCAAAGGCTGTCATGATGTTGTGACCTCCTGGGGTTTGAAGGTACTTCTCTGTTGGGAGCAGGTCCAGCAGGGTAGCTTGAATGCAGAAGGATTAGCACCCAGGAGCCATATAGACCAGTCTGGAGGTGTCAGCCCTCCAGGCAGAGCCCAGAAGCAGGCACCAGCGGGTGGATGCCGGTGAGCCGAGGACATTTAAGGTGAGTCAGGAACAGCCTACCCCCAAGAGGGTTTTGGTGCTGGTGGCACCATTTGGGGCCTGGCCCCTCCTGCACTGTGTCTTGCATTGCTGAACTTCATTTTTATTGCTATTTAATGTAAATCTCATACTGGTTCTGTCAGGAAGAGACTGCCAGTTTCTATTTACACAAGTAGAAGTTGACAGAGGATTTAGATACAGGTGTGGGGCCCTAGACATGTGGCTGGCTGGGGAGCTGGTAGGTTGGTCCCATCCTCCTGTTCTCTGCTGTCACTGTGTGGCCCCTGATATGGGACTGGTCATTCTACAGGAGCTGAGAGGAAGCTCCCTAGACACAAGGCCCCTGGCAGGAGCCCAGGGCTCAGTTCCTGGCTCAGAGCTGCTCCAGGTGGGCCCAGGGTAAGGCAGGACATTCCTGGACTGCAGCTGGTGGATCCCACAGGTCAGAATGAAGAGGCAAGGGTAATCACTTGTGCAGGGGGCTGACGACAGGCTAAGTCCAGCCTTAGAGATGGAGAGCCTGGGGCAGGGGCAAGCCCGATGGTCAACCCAGTACACAAACAGCAGAGATAGGGACATGTCCACCTTGTCTTCAGTGACAGTGTCCCTGACACTGGATCCTATCTTTTCAGGATCCTGAAGTGTTCCTTTCTCTGTGTCTAATTAGTCTTACCTCTAACCCCCAGGTTAACATCTGTGTTCAGGCAAGTGTTTGATACCATTTTGTGTAGGAACAAAAGCAGGCTTGTTGGTGGAGAAGGGCTGGGCTCCTGTGCTTATTGTCATCTCCCTCTGGGCATGTGTTGGCCATGGCATGCTCTTCTGTAGGGATTTCTATTTCCAGTCTCATGCCTGATTAGATTATGGAAAACTTTGAGGCCCCAACCAGCAGATAGGAAATTAATTAAAGCATCAGAGCAACAGCAAAGATTTTTTTATGGGGTCTTCTTGGTAGTTGCAAAATCGCAGCAAAAATAATGATATTAAACCATGCTTTAATGAGTGCCCACCATAAAGCAGCACTTTTCCTACATTATCTTGTAAACCTTCATTTTACTGATGAGGAAATAAATCAGGGAGTCTAAGCAGCCACAGGATCCCAACGTCAGTGGAACATGTGGCACCAGCCCAGTTGCTGATTCTCTGTTCTCCAGCACTGAACTACCCTAGTGGCTGCCAGCTCTAGGGGCCTGTGGGGCCCTCCTCCCCACCCCTCTGCTCTCCTTCTTGAATGAGTAGAAACCTAAGTCCTACTGTCACTGTCATGGCCATGACACCCATGCCGGGCTGCCTTTCTTCCCCTTCCTAGCCCTCCTCTGTGTGGCTTGTACCTTGCTGGTTTAGGCCTGAGCAGGGGTGGGGGAGAGGGGTGCGAGGAGGCAAATGCTGGGGCTCTGGGAAAGTTCTTTAGCTCCAAGCAAAAGTCTCGAGGAGGAAGACAGTCTTTCTCATTGTTGGTGCTTCCATGTCTGGATGTGGCCTGTTCCTAGCTCAACAGTGATACCACAATCAACAGAGGGTATAGCCAAGGACATGTGGAGGCCGCACTGTAGCCAGCCATGGCCACCTCGTTATGAGAGACCATGCATTCTTACTGTCAGCAGTGCCTTCAGTTTGCTGTGTCTCCCTGCTGAAGTCACTATAAACGAGATGGCCCCAGGTCTGCACTAAGCATCTTTGTATCTTATTGGTTTAAGTTTGCCCTATCCACTGTGCGACATAATTTTTATTCCAGAATGTGGACTCAGTCATTTCAAGAAATCCTGGTGTGGTCTTCACAAACCCCGAATTTAAGATCTCCCAATTCTGTGTAAGGAACTAGATGTTCTGGAGATTTCCTACTTCTGAATACCATGATTCTAGGGTTGAGTGTGGAAAATGCAGTTAGGCCTCTCTACCTGAGTAAATGCTTTCACAATCAAGTTTGCTTTTGGCAGAGGAAAAGACACATGGCATATAATTTTTATAGTCTTTGTGAATACTAGGCACATATCTGAAGATCCTAAAGGCCTACCTACATTTTCAAAAATGAAATGAGAAAAGAGAGGGAAACCCAATGACACATGTGCAGTGAAACCAAAGGTGGCAAACAGGCAGAGACTGAAACCCAACATGTCCCACCCCTTAAATTGCTCTGCTGTGGCTCCTCCTGTCTGAGGTGCCCTTCAATGAATGATGATGAGAAATGGCCTCGATGGGATTACTGAGGATATCCAGGTGAGAATTTCCAGGTGATAGCCACAGCCAGACCCAGAGGAAAAGCCTGTTTTAATCTGACTTCCCTAAAACTCTTTTTCCTAGATGATCACATCATGATTTCTCTTGGCGAATTTAATCTGACTACTGATCTTTTGAAATAGACCTTCTCCCAGTTTTTTTTGACTGTTTTCTTTGCTGTGCAAAACCTTTTTATCTCGATGAAGTCCCAATAGTTAATCTTTACCTTTGTTTTTCTTGCCTTTAGAGACATACCTCGCATGAAGTTGCTATGGTTGAGATAAAAAAGGGTGCTGCCTGTGTTCTCTAGAACGTTGATGGATTCCTGTCTCACAGTTAAATCTTTAATCCATTTTAAGTCTACCTTTGTGTATGCTGTAAGAAAATGGTCCAGTTTCATTCTTCTTCATGTGGCTGTCCAATTTCCCCAATACCATTTGTTGAAGAGACTGTCTTTTTTCCACTGGATATTCTTTCCTGCTTTGTCAAAGATTAGTTGACCATAGAGTTGAGAGTTCATTTCTGGGTTCTCTATTCTGTTCCATTGATTTCTTTGTCTGTTTTTTTGCCAGTACCACACTGTCATGATGATTACAGCTTTGTAATACAGCTTGAAATCCAGAATTGTGATGCCTCCGGATTTGGTTTTCTTTTTCAACATTTCTTTGGTTATTTTTATTTTATTTTATTTTATTTTTTTTGTGGTTCCATACAAATTTTAGAATTGCTTGTTCCAGGTCTGTGACAAATGCTGATGGTATTTTGACATGGTTTTGGTTGAATGTGTAGATTGCTTTGGGTAGCATAGACATTTTAACAATACTTGTTCTTCCAATCCATAAGCATGGGATGTTTTCCCATTTCTTTGTGTCTTCCTCAGTTTTTTTGATAAGTGTTCTATAGTTTTCAGAGTGCAGATCTTTTCTCTCTTTGGCTAGGTTTATTCCTAGCTATCTTGTGGTTTTCGGTATAATTGTAAATGGGGTTGATTCTTTCGTTTCTCTTTCTTCTACCTCAGTGTTTAGAAATGTAACTGACTTCTGTGCATTGATTTTATATCCTGCCACTTAATTCCTATGAGTCTGGCAATTTTTGGATTAGAATCTTTTAGATTTTCTACATAGAAATAATGTCATCTGCAAATTGAAAGTTTGACTTATTCTTTGCCACTTTGGATGCGTATTGAATGGGAGAAGATATTTGCAAATGTCTTATCAGATAAAGGGCTAATGTCCAACATCCAGGAAGAACTTGTCAAACTCAACACCCTAAAACCAACAAGAAATGGGCGGAAGATATGAACAGACATTTCTCCAAAGAAGACATACAGATGGCCAAAAGAAACATGAAAAAGTAACATCGGAGTGCAGGTGTCCCGGCGTTTCATTGCATCTGTATCTTTGGGGTAAATCCCCAGCAGTGCAATTGCTGGGTCGTAGGACAGATCTATTTGTAACTCTTTGAGGAACCTCCACACAGTTTTCCAGAGTGGCTGCACCAGTTCACATTCCCACCAACAGTGTAAGAGGGTTCCCTTTTCTCCGCATCCTCTCCAACATTTGTGGTTTCCTGCCTTGTTAATTTTCCCCATTCTCACTGGTGTGAGGTGGTATCTCATTGTGGTTTTGATTTGTATTTCCCTGATGGCAAGTGATGCAGAGCATTTTCTCATGTGCATGTTGGCCATGTCTATGTCTTCCTCTGTGAGATTTCTCTTCATGTCTTTTGCCCATTTCATGATTGGATTGTTTGTTTCTTTGCTGTTGAGTTTAATAAGTTCTTTATAGATCTTGGAAACTAGCCCTTTATCTGATACGTTATTTGCAAATATCTTCTCCCATTCTGTAGGTTGTCTTTTAGTTTTGTTGACTGTATCCTTTGCTGTGCAAAAGCTTCTTATCTTGATGAAGTCCCAATAGTTCATTTTTGCTTTTGTTTCTTTTGCCTTCGTGGAAGTATCTTGCAAGAAGTTACTGTGGCCAAGTTCAAAAAGGGTGTTGCCTGTGTTCTCCTCTAGGATTTTGATGGAATCTTGTCTCACATTTAGATCTTTCATCCATTTTGAGTTTATCTTTGTGTCTGGTGCAAGAGAGTGGTCTAGTTTCATTCTTCTGCATGTGGATGTCCAATTTTCCCAGCACCATTTATTGAAGAGACTGTCTTTTTTCCAGTGGAAAGTCTTTCCTCCTTTGTCGAATATTAGTTGACCATAAAGGTCAGGGTCCACTTCTGGATTCTCTATTCTGTTCCATTGATCTATGTGTCTGTTTTTGTGCCAGTACCACACTGTCTTGATGACCATCATATCAGCAAGAGAAAAACCAAGAACCATATGATCCTCTCATTAGATGCAGAGAAAGCATTTGACAAAATACAGCATCCATTCCTGATCAAAACTCTTCAGAGTGTAGGGATAGAGGGAACATTCCTCGACATCTTAAAAGCCATCTACGAAAAGCCCACAGCAAATATCATTCTCAATGGGGAAGCACTGGGAGCCTTTCCCCTAGGAACTAGAGGGTATTATATAAGTGAAATAAATCAGAGAAAGACAAATGCCATATGATTTTACTCATATATGAATTTTAAGAAACAAAACAGAATAACATAGGGGAAGGGAAGGAAAATTAAATATGATAAAAACAGAGAGGGAGACAAACCATAAGAGACTCTTAACTATAGGAAACAAATTTAGGGTTGCTGGAGGGGAGGTGGGTGCGATGATGGGGTAATTGGGTGATGAATATTAAGGAGGGCACTTGATGTAGTGAGCACTGGGTGTTGGTGTTATATGCAACTGATGAATCACTAAATTCTGCCTCTGAAACTAATAAAAAAAAGAAATAGACTTTCTTCAAATTTCCTATAGTTATGAAGTTAGAAATTTCTGGCCTTCACTTCTCTGGAATTAAATGTTTCATAAGCACCAGCAGTACCTCCCTGGGAGTGGAGCCTGTCATTGCATTGGACCTTCCTGTGGAGACATGGCTAAGTCTTTCCAAAACCTCTCCTCCCTAATGTTAATTTATTTATCTCTGTTTTTATGAAACACGTTTTTAAAGACATCGGAACAAAGAAACTTGACAGCTTTTTTGTCTTCTGACGTCAATTTCCCCTGCATTTGAGTTGCTAGAAATCCAGTCTTTCTATCAAGCTATCTTCCCTCTGTATGAGTATGTCCTGAGAAGAGGCTGTCTTGTGAGTGCAGGATTTGATGGGCACAGCCACATTTATAGCCACCCTTGGGAGAAGGGGAATCCTTGGGATTTTCAGAAACCAGTTCTTTTTCACTGTGAAGGAGCCAAGAGACCTACAGAGCTAGCTGTGAATGACTGTATTCTGTGTGGCTTCAGACCGAATGTGCCGGCACATCTCCCAGGGATTTTGTCAAGGAGCATATGTGGGTTCAGCCATTCTGGGTAGGGATCCCAGGTTTGACATTTTTCACCAGCTCCCAGATGGAGCCAGTGCTACTGGTCTGAGGGCCCAGAGCTTGGACAGAACAGGAGAGAGAGGCTTTTTAAAACTTTTATTTATTTTTTTTTGAGAGAGGCTTTAAAAAAATTTTTAATTCTAGTATGGTTAATATATAGTATTATATTAGTTTCAAATGTATGACTTAGTGATTTAAGAATTCTATACATTACTTGGTGCTCATAACAAGTTCATGCCTTAATCTCCATCACCTGTATCACTCATCACCTACCCCTACCCCACCTCCCCTCTGGTAACCATCAGTTTGTTCTCTGTAGTTACGAGTGTGTTTCTTGGTTTTATTTTCTTTTATTCCTCCCTATGCTCATTTGTTTTGTTTCTTAAATTCCACATGTAAGTGAAGTCATATGGTATTTGCCTTTCTCTGTGTGACTTATTTCACTTATTTACACTCTCGCTCCATCCATGTTGTTGCAAATGGCAAGACTTCCTTTTTATGGCTGAGTAATATTCCATGGAGGCTCAGAGGAGGGTTCAGCCCTTTCAGGGGGCAGAAAGTCAGAGAAGATGTTGGTCCTGCCAGGGGTCAGGAAGTCAGAGGAGGGGTCACCTCTGTCAGGGGTCAGGTGTCTTTACAGAGGAGTTTGCTCCCTGCATGTGTCAGGAAGGACACATTGGGCAAATGGACCTAGTGGACTATGACATGAAGCATGGTTCCTTGTGTCCCACTCCATGTGTACATGTCTTGTCTCCTGAGAGGATCACAGGCTCCCTGAGGATGGGTCTGTGGTTCATTTGTCTCTGTGAACTAGGGGTTCATGGCTTGCATGTACAAGTGGCTGTGAAAATAAGCATAACTAAAGGAAAACATCTAAAATCTGAGGGTTCCATCTCCCAGCTACTGAAGGCAGATAAAAGAAAAATGATCCCTGGGTGGTGCAGTGGTTTGGCGCCTGCCTTTGGCCCAGGGCACGATCCTGGAGACCCGGGATCGAATCCCACGTTGGGCTCCCGGTGCATGGAGCCTGCTTATCCCTCTGCCTGTGTCTCTGCCTCTCTCTCTCTCTCTCTCTCTGTGTGGCTATCATAAATAAAAAACAAACAAATAAATAAATAAATAAATAAATAAATAAATAAATAAATAAATAAAAGAAAAATGATACCATTTTGGGGAAATAGTCCCATTAGCTAGGATTTGATAATGGCCTTTTTACCAAGTTTAAAGGGGACACACCTAGTTAGGGTGGACATCAGGACTTAGTTTACAGAAAGCACTTTTTTACTTGGTTAACACTTACATATTTTTGATTTGTTTATTCTGATTTTAGGAATCCATTTGAAGAAGCAGTAAGAAACTCACAGCAGAAACCCCTGGTGTTGTCAGAACTGTAGAGCTGGAGAGACAGTCTGTTAGTTGCACAGGAGGCCTAAGGAGAGATTTGATGAGAGCTCTATAACCAGTCATTGACTTTGCTGGAGTTTGGAATAGCAGGGAAATGCTTATGCTTTGGTGGTAAGTGAGAAAAGGCCAATACCAAAACATGTGGTATCATTGCAGCATAATGAAATTTCACAGAGATAGAAAGAAACACACTGGAATATGACTGATTACCTTTGAGAGAGGCTGACTTAATTTATTTCTCTGTAATTAAAAAAAAATGGCCTGCTGTAAGCCTCTGAGAGTTGTCTAATAGACCTCAATACAAATAATCACTTATTTGTGTGAGACAACACAATTTTGGTTGAAGAAATGAGCAAAAGCATGGGGTGTGTATTTGTTTCCTAAGGCTACTGTACAAATTACTATTATTTTTAGCAGCATAAAACACCATAGATTTACAATCTTATTATTTTGGAGGCCTGAAGTCTAAAATGGGCTAAAATCAGGTGTTAACAGTATATTCCCTCTGGAGTCTCTGTGGGAGAAGTTGCTTCCCTGCCTTTCTTAGCTTCTGGAAGCTGCCTGCATTCCTTGACTTGTGGCCAGTCTCTCTGAGCTCTGCCTCTATCACATGACCTCTCCTCTGGTTCTGCTCTTCTACCTCCATCTTATAAAAATCCTGTGATTTTACCTGGCCTGCCTGGATAATCCAGGATACTTTCCTCCATCCCAAGATTCTAAACATAATCACAACTGCAAAGTGCTTTCTACTGTGTAAGGTAACATGGTCACTGGTTTTCTGGATTAGGACATTGGCATCTTTGGGGGTGCCATCATTCTGCCTACCATAGGGGACAATTTGCCATGGGATTGAGAGTACCATGACTGGAACTGGAGAACCTACCCAGCACATCATCACCACCCTGCAGGACTGTGCTCTAAAATTCTCAGCAAATCCAGTGTAAGAGCCTGAGAAGGCTAAGTTGATTACCTATCTGATGTTATCAAGGTGGATGCTTCTTGGTAAATGCAACACACACAGAGGCCTCTGGTGGGGTTTGGTAGTGGATATCTGGATATCCGGGTTCCTGGAATTTCACCTGACAATTGACATTACAGATAAAAGCTAAGAGGAGCAAGTCCAGAGGGGCAGAAGACCATTTGAACATGACATGAGACAACTTCTTGAAGAGTGGGAAACTGGGGCTAAGGATTGTATTCCAGAAATATGAAAGGAAGACAGAATTATGGGGAGTGGAGAAAAAAATCTCATTATATCTGTACAGTGCTTCATATTTTGCATGATTTAAAAATATTTTATTTTAGTAAATTAACATACAGTATATTATTAGTTTCAGAGGTAGAGTTCAGTGATTCATCAGTTGCATATATCAGATGCATCAGTTGCATATAACATCCAGTGCTCATTATATCAAATGCCCTCTTTAGTGCCCATCACCCAGTTACCCCTTCCCCCCACCCACTTCCCCTCCAGCAACTCTGTTTGCTTCCTATGCTTAAGAGTCTCTTATGATTTGTCTCTCTCCCTGTTTTCTTCTTATTTTATTTTTCCCTCTTTTCCCCAATTTCCCTCTGTTTTGTTTTCACGTATGAATGAAATCATATATTTGTCTTTCTCTGATTGACTTATTTCACTTAGTATAACACCCTCTAAGTTCCATCCACATCATTGCAAATGGCAAGATTTCATTCTTTTTTATGGCTGAGTAGTATTTCATTATATATATATATATATATATATATATATATATATATATATACCACATCTTCTTGATCAGTTCATCTGTTGATGGACATCTAGGCTCTTTCCATAGTTTGGCTATTGTGGTAGCTGTTGCTATAAACATTGGGGTGCATGTGCCCCTTTGTATCCTTTGGCTAAATACCTCGTAGTGCAATTTCTTGGCCATAGGATAGCTCTATTTTAAACTTTTCTCATATTATTTTCCAGAGTGTTTGTACCAACTTGCATTGTTTCCTGAGTTGTTGATTTCAGCCATTCTGACTGGTGTGAGATGGTCTCATTGTGATTCTGATTTGTATTTCCCTAATGCTGAGTGATATTGGATATTTTTTCATGTTTCTTTTGGCCATTTGTATGTCTTCTTTGGGGAAATGTCTGTTCATATATTCTGCCCATTTCTTGACCAGATTTGTTGTTTTTTGGGTGTTGAGTTTGAGAAGTTCTTTCTGGATGTTGGATATTAGCCCTTTATCTGATAAGACATTTGAAAATATCTTCTCCTATTCTATAGGTTGTCTTTTGGTTTTGTTGACTGTTTCCTTTGCTGTGCAAGAGCTTATCTTGAGGAAGTCAAGGTGAGGAAAAAAATGAGGAAACATTTTGCCTTTGTTTCCCTTGCTTTTGGAGATGTGTCTAGCAAAAAGTTGCTGTGGCTGAGGTCAGAGAGGTTGCTGCCTGTGTTCTCCTATAGGATTTTGTTGGATTCCTGTCTCACAGTTAGATGTTTCATTCATTTTGAGTTTATTCTTGTGTATGGTGTGAGAGAATGGTTCAGTTTCATTCTTCTGCATGTGGGTGTCCAATTTTCCCAACACCATTTGTTGAAGAGACTGTCTTCTTTCCACTGGATATTCTTTCCCACTTTGTTGGACATAAGTTGACCATAGAGTTGAGGGTCCAGTTCTGGGTTCTCTATTCTGTTCCATTGATCTATGTGTCTGTTTTTTTGCCAGTACCATAATATCTTGATGATTACAGGTCTGTAATACAGCTTGAAGTCGAGAATTGTGATGCCCCCAGCTTTCGTTTTCTTTTTCAACTTTCTTCATGCTATTTGATGTCTTTTGGTTTCATGCAAATTTTAAGGTTGTTTGTTCCAGTCCTGTGAAAAATGTTGATGATATTTTGATAGGGCTTGCATTAAAATGTGTAGATTGCTCTGGGTAGCATAGACATTTTAACAATATTCATGCTTATGGATTGAAAGAACAAATATTGTTAAATTTTCCACGTGTTTTCTTGAGTTGTTTTACTTCATTTATTCCTTCATACATTAATTCAGCACATTTTTGGAGTACCTGTTGTGACAAAGGGGTTGAAGATTTTGTTCCAGTCCTGTGCCTTGCTGCACACAGTCCCTGTTCCTGGTTGGTGCAGGATTTATGCTTCAAGTCCAGAGTGAGTCCACCATGACATCTAAGAGGACCCAGGTCCAGAACAGGCTCCCTCTTATTCTGCAGAACTAGATAGAGTGTGTTCTAGAGACTCATGACTCTCCAACTATATCTTTGGGTAGGCAGAGCCTCTTCCAGCTAGATCACAAGGCTTCCTCTACCCCTGCTGTGGGTCTTGGGGGGATAGGAGGTCCAGGCCACTGTCTTGTATATCCTGCCTCTCCTTGAAGCTGAAGCCCTCCTGAGCTGGCTCTTCCTCATCTCTCCCTGTCCTCCTTGCCTCCATTCTTCTTTCCCTACCTTTCCAGGACCTTTTTCTCATCTCCTACATGCCCATGCATCCTTCCTTTCTCCCATTTTCTCTCCATAGAAGTAACGTCCTGGGATGGACCCCAAATACCCTGAGGAATCCTCTCTGAGGGCAAGCCCTGCTCCTATTTCTTTCCGTAGTGTAAATGAAGGGCCCCTTATCCAGGAGGCAGAAAAGATAAAGGAATAGCAGAGAGAAAAGAAAATAGTTTTGGGACAGGGCCTAGAGGCTAACTTCAGAGAAATAGAGCAGGTGGTGCTGCAGTTAGAGCCCACATCATCCCATTGATGGGTTTGGTGCTCACTGAGAGGGAGGATGGGAGCCTGTGGGTGGCCATTGCCCCCTGCACTGTCTGCCTAATTCCACACAAAATGCTGGGGATGCAGAGTGGGAGAGGCTGTGTTCCCTGGGAACACCAGGTGAGTATCTGGGGCTAAGTGGGCTGTCAGTGGGATCTGAAGGTGAAGTGAGTGGCTTAAGGCAGGGGGCTGCTGCTTTTCTCTGGACAACTTTAGTCTAAATGAAGGATCTGTTTCCTGCAGTGAGCTCCCACTGGTGTGTTCTTGGAGTACCCACATCTTGTCATCTCTACTGACAGTGGGAGGGGATAGGCATAGAGGAGGACACAGGGTCTGGTGCCATCAACCCTTCTCCATGCCAAGGATCAAGGATTACTTGTTTCAGGGCCCAGGGCCAATGTCACTTCAGTGTCACAGGCCACTCCCAAGCCAGGCCGAATTGTGCCCTCCGCCCCCTCCGGGTCATATGCTGAAGCTCTAACCCTCAGTGTGATAGTATTTGGAGGTAGGACCTTTGACAGGCATTAGGGTTAGATGAGGTCATGAGGATGAAGCCTCCATGATGGGATTAGTGTCCTTATAAAAAGACACCAGAGAGCTACCTGTCTCTCTCTGCCATGTGAGGACACAGCGAGAAGGTGCTGCCTGCGAGCCGGGAAGAGGGCACTCACCAGAACTCAACCACGCTGGCAACCTGATCTCAGACTTCCAGCCTCCAGAGCTTTAAGAAAACAACTTTCTATTGTTTAAGCCATTCAGTCTATAGCATTTTATTATAGCAGTCCAAACTGAAAAGTATAGATTTTGGTACTGGGAAGTGATGTGCCACTGTAACAAACACCAGAACACATGGAAGTAGTTTTGGGGTGGGGTGATGAATAGAGGCTGGAAGAGTTTTGAGGTGCATTCTAGAAATATGGATGTCAAGGGTGATTCGGGTGACGCACAGATGGAAATGAGGAGCATGTTATTGGAAATTGGAGGAAAGGTGACCCTAATTATAAAGCTGCCAATAAATTGGTTGCACTATTTTCTAGCATTTTGTGGAAGGTAGAACTAGTGAGTAATAAAATAGGATATGTACCTGAGCAGATTTCTAAAGTGTTAAAGGTGTGGCCTGGTGTCTCCCAACTGCTTATAGTAAAATGTAAAAGGAGAAAGAAGAATTAAAGATGGGATTGTGAAGCAAAATGGAACCAGAACTTGAAGATTTGGAAAGTTCTTAGTCTATCCATATTGCAAACAACAAGCAGGCTTGTTCTTCAGAGGACACTAAGGTTGTGACTGAACAACCTTCTGATAAATAGGTCATGGGACAGGTGCTACTCATAGGCTTAATCGATCATCATGGCAGAAACAAGGAGATGGCATCATACTAGCTGAGGCATTGCCCATTTGGGCTAGAGGGGACAGAGAAATAGAGACAGAATGAAAGAAGGCCTAGATCATACAGGACCTGACCAGGTTGCTATTTGGCTGCCAATGTGAGCCATCCTTCAAGAAAAGGGAAGGCCCCAAAGGTACTTTGGAGACTATCAGGGCCATTTCTTTAGTTCTAATAGGTCAGGTGGTCTCTGACTGAAGTCTTGGGACTGCTGTGGAGTTTTGGGAAGAGGCTGCTTCAGTGAGTCCGGAGGCAGGGTGTCAAACCAAAGAGGATTGTTCTCATGCCTTAAGATGCGATGGTATTGGCCTTGCTAGATTTTGGACTTGTTTGGGATCTCCTTTTTCTCCCTTTTAGGAGGGGATCCTCTGCCTGCCCTACCACTGCATCTGGAAGTATGTAATGTGTCTGGTTTCACAGTTCACACAGCTACAGAGGAGTTTTGCCTCAGGATAGTCTGTATCCAGAGTCTTACCCACACATGATTTAGGTGATAATCACTTCTTTCTTCCATTCCTCCCTTCCTTCTTTCCTCCCTCCTTTCCTCACTCCTTCCTCCCCTTCTTTCTTTCTTTCTTTCTTTCTTTCTTTCTTTCTTTCTTTCTTCTTTCTTTCTTTCTTTCTTCTTTCTTTCTTTCTTTCTTTCTCTTTTCTTTCTTCCTTCTTCCTTCCTTCTTCCTCCTTCCTTCTTCCTTCCTCTTTCTTCTTCTTTCTTTCTTTCTTTCTTTCTTTCTTTCTTTCTTCTTCTCTCTCTCTTCCTTCCTTCTTTGTATTTTTAAGTATAATTAACACAGTGTTATATTAGTTTCAGGTGTATAACAAGATTAAGCAATTCTATGCATTACTCAGTGCTCATCATGGTAAGTGTAGTCACCATCTGTCACCAAATAATGTTATTACCATCTTATTGACTGTATTCCCTATGCTATACTTTTCATCTCTATGACTTATTTATTTTATAACTAGAATTTTGTACCTCTTAAGATGTTTTATCTATGCCACTCATTCCCCCATTTCTCTTCCCCCTGTAAACTATCAGTTTATTCTCCACATTTAAGAGTCTGTTTTTTGCTTCTTTGTTTAGTTTGTTTTTTAGATTCCACATATAAGTGAAATCATATGGTGTTTTTCTTTCTCTGGCTGACTTATTTCACTTAGTCTTTATACTCTCTAGCTCCATCCATGGAGCTAAATCCAAGGAGCTCCATCCTTGTCAAAAACGGCAAGATTCCATTCTCTTTATGGCTGAGTAATATTCCATTGTGTATACACACTACATTTTCTTTATCTATTCACCTTTCCATGGACATTTGGGTTGCATCTATAACTTGGCTATTGTACATGATGCTGTCATAAACATAGGGGGTTGCAGCATTATTTACAATAGGTGATGTTTAGATGAGACTTTGGACTTTAGAATTCAAAATTGGTGCTGGAATGAGTTCAGAGTTTGGGGGGCCATTGGGATGGAATAATTGTATTTTGCATGCAAAGGACATGCATTTGGGGATCTGGGCTAGGATATCATGGACTGAATGGAGGCCTTTGCTGAGGAGTGCTTTGGACAGTGAATTTGTAGGGACATTTCAGCTTGCAAGGTGAGGTTGTGCCTGTAGTCTGACTTCTTATGCTGACTTGTGGGTGACGGGTGAGGAGGGGGGAATGCCTGGTCTCATTTCCTTTTCCAGACACATTCCTATTGAGTCCTGGGACAGCCCTGGGAGGCATACAGGCACCCCTTGTCTTGCAGGGGAGCCAGGAATGATTGGGTTGGCTGGACCTCAGCCCTGTGACTATGCCCATCAGCATTCTGTCTCCAGCACAGGCTTCCTGGTTTTGAACCAGGGTCACGGTCTGCATAATGATCACTTAAAAAGACTCAGTATTCCTTCACAGATGACCAGTTTTCTAAATAAGAGCAGGTGGAATAAAATTAGTGCATTTTTATAGTCTGCTGTAGGCAAAGTTTGGGGGGGGGGGTAAGGTGACCTGGCTGAGAGCTATCTGAGCTGGGCTTGGCTTTTTTCACTTTGTACAATTCTGATTACGACCTCTGCTTTTTTAGCAGTGTTGTAAAGATTAAGATAACATGTTTAAAGTGCTTCATAAAGTGCTGCTCCCCTTCTTCTTCCTCTCCTCACTCCCTGCTACATCATTTGATCCACTCATAGCCCGTCTACCTTGGACACTGGTGGGGCTTGTACTGATGTTACCTCATCTACCTGGTCTCTGGACCTGGCTGTTTTTCCACATCCCCCAAATACACACTGAGGGTCAACCATGTGCTCCTCAGTGTTCTAGGGACTAGAGATTTGGCAATGATCAAAACAGAAACCTCTGCCCTCCAGGAGCCTACATTCTGGGAGAAACAAACAAGATAAATTAAAAAAATGTGGAATAGGTGACATGAGGCACAGTAACTAAGAAGCAAAATAAAAGTTGAAGGGTGGGGTGTCAAATGGGAGATTTGTAACTAGAAATAGGCAGCCAGAGAAGTTGCTTGAGCAGAAACCTGAAGAAGGTGAAAGAGGAAGCGAGTTGGAGAGGAGGGTTCCAGGCAGAGGGAGCAGCACATGCAAAGGCCCTGAAGGGGGTAAGAGAGGGCAAGATCAGAATTAACCAGGCCTGGGACACTGCAAGGACTTCAGCCCTTACTTTTAGTGAGATAGGAAGTCCAGAGGCAGCACAGTGAAGAAGATATCTATGAGCTGACTTTCATTTAAGCTCACTCTGGGTGTCTAGCCAAGAAAAAAACCTGACAAGCAATGGTGTGGTGGGTGAGCAGGGATGCAGAGAGAGATGGGGTGAGGCCAAGAGCTGGCAAGGTGGGTGGTGATGAGTGCTTGGAATCTGCAGAGACCTGGATGCCCTTCTGGACTGCATGTGGGCCTGAGGAGGGGAGAGTCAAAGCTCACTCTGGGCTCACTCATCTGGCTGCCTGGAGCTGTGGTGGTTGATATGGGAAAGGGCAGGCTGCTCTCGAGATGGGAGGTGGCCTTGCCCTTGGGTTCCTGGCAGAGTGGGGAACAGACAGTAGCACACCTGGGTTTTGTTCAGAGTAGAGCCACAGATTGGATTGACCACACCTCTGAGTTCTTAGCGAGGGGGCATTTTACTTTCCAGGGTGCTGGATGATACTAAGAAAGAACCCAAAGTGACCAGAAAGAAGGAGGAAGAAGGAGGCCCAAGTTCTCTTTGTAGAAGTCAGACTAGGAGGAACTGCAAGTGAAATGGGAAGAGGAGAGGGAGGAGGAGAGGAACGAGTTGCCATGGCTGGGGATATGGGGGCAGCAGGGAGGGCCCAGATGTCAATCCTGCAATAGGAGTGTGGGGCACCATCCCTCAGATCAGTGATCCTGGTCATGTTGGTTCAGTAGGGGGATGGGGTAAGAGCCCTTCAAGGGAAGGAGCACAGTCACAGGGAAGGACCAGCTCTATTCTGCCTTGGGCCCCTGTTTTTTATATATGAAATGTGGTTCTGAACAGCCGTGCTTGACAAGCTAGAAACTAGATAAGTCAGCTTGGTGATTTTCTGGATGAACTCCATGTCAGTCAGTGGTTTACTAGGTGGACCCTGTCCTGGTTGGTGGTTTGCGGTGTGGACACTGTGCTAGTAGGCAGTTCACTGGGTGGAGACAATATCAATGAATGATTTGCTGGGTAAATGCTTAACCATTCTTGGCTCTACATTCCAGGGAACATTTACTCAAACTGGTTTTGAAAATAAGCGGAAATGCTTCAGAGTGGCTTCTAGTCTCAGACATGGCTGTTTCTGTGGACTCAAGCAATGTGACCAGGACACTGTCTTTCCCATGTCTTGGGTCTGATTTCCAAGCATCTCACTGTGAAGTGAGCATTGAGGACTCCATGCCCTATCCTTTGGTCCCTTTATTGATGATTGCCGGGCACATGCAGGTGTGCTACAGTTAAGAGCTTTGTTTTCACTGGAAAATTCTGTCATTGCCCCACCTGAGGAGGCCTTTCAGCAGGAAAAGAAAATGTGTTTTACATTTGGGAAGGTGCCAGAGGAGCCAGCAGGTGGAGTGGGAGGAGCTGACTGGTTGACTCTGGTCTGCTGTGTCCTGAGGAACCCCCTGCTTGGGGGGTGGCCTTGCCCGGAGATCACCTTTTGCAGGGACTCAGAGGGCATTCAGGGCCCCCAGAAGGGGGATTATGGAGGCATCTGAAACCCCACAAGGGTGGGGGTATGGAGGGTACAGGTGCCCTAGAAGAGTGGGTGCTGAGGGAGTCGCGTAAGAGTGTCAGGGCCTTGTTTAGGGGGATGAGACCAGTTATTTTCTTGTCTGTATCTCATGGCTCAAGAGACAGCTTACTTGTTATTTCTTCTCAGAGAAACCTTTTTCTTCCTTTTGGAGATTTTCTTCATTAGTCATAAATTCAATTTTATACAAATAGGGTTTGAAATGTGGTCTCAAAAGTCTCACTTTTTAGCCATATTGGTCATCACAAGGTGACAGAAAGGTAGGCAAAGGTGTGTAGAAATTCTCACTCTTCTGTTCGAATGTCAATTTCTTCCCTCAACTCCAACATATCAAAACAGGTTTCTGCAGTGTCTGATTGAACAAAGTTTAGTATGACATATGGCTCCTCTGGCATAAGGTCTGCAGGGAGGCCAGGTGCAGAGGAGCAAAAGCCTAAGGCATTTCCTGAGTGGTGTAACCTCAGCATCACAATTACTGATATGATTGCCAAAGGTTCTTATGTCATTGGTTAAACGGAGACCCTGCTAAGGGTAGATCCACACAGTTCACAAGAAATAGTTACCTGTGTGGGTCTTAAATTAGGTATTATGAATTTTTTGAAATTGAAAGCAACTAGTTCATCGTAATAAATATTTTAATTTCAGGTTCGGGGAGAGTTTAAAGAATGTTAAACTTGTTTTATAGAAAGCTTAGGGCTCTGATTTTCCTTCCCTCCTGGAGGAGGCATCCTATCCTTGAAGAGGAAGCATGCTATCAAGCCTTGCCCCATGTTTATGGAGAGAAGGTGATGTCAGCTCGAGTCCATGTTATACTGCAGTGACAGAACCTCAAAATATCAAGCTTAAAATTACAATAGTGTTTCCGGCTGCTGCTCCCAGGTGTCCTCACATAGTTCTGGGCTCATGTCTGCAATGTCAGGGGTAGATGAGATCAAGCAAATGCAGATGAAATTGTACCCTTCAAATGCCTCTGCCAAAAGCATCACTTCATCATGTCCACCCGCATTCTGTTAGCTGAAGCAGGTCACATTGCTGTGCTGAACTTCCAGGGACTTGGAGATGCAATCCTGCTATGTGTCCTGCTACGTGTCCAGACTGGGATTTTGGTTACCTGGATGGCTGGTTGAAGGGAGACATCCTATGTCTCTGCACCCCCAAATAATGCAGCTTCCTGTGATCTCTTAAGGCCCTTCTTTTCTCCCAGCACAAGCAGAGGCCTCCTGCTGACTTGGGGGTTGCCTCAACCTGGCCCCCCATCCTCTTGGCCATCCTCTTGGCCCACCCTTGCAGGATATTGGACTTGGCCACACTTGGTTCAGACACAGTCTTTTGTCTCTGGATCCATCTGGATGTGTGACTCTGACCAGCTTCTTCTTTAGAGCTCTTCTTTCTGGGACCCCCTCCTCAACCCCACAGGGACAAGTAGAGGGAGGGGAGGGGACATAACTTGTTATATAGAGCTAACTTTCTTCTTATGTGGTGGATTTTCTCCCAAGGGGAAACAGAAGGCTCAGCCATTACAGAGAGAGAACTTTGGTTCTTATATATTGTGGCCCTTATATATTTTGACCTGGTTGTGGAGTGGCAGCTCTTGAGCCCTTTTAGTGAGCACCTCCTATGGACAGACACTTCGCGTGTTTAATCTTTTTCAAGGGTGTTATTGATTTAACAGTGAAGAGACTGAGGCCCAGAGAGAGAAATGGAGTTTCTCTCCATTTGCCAAGCAGACAATGCAAGCAGTAGCAGAAGTGGGACTTAAACCTCGGTCATCTGGTGGGCCGGAACCTAGGCTCTTCCTGCTCCATTGCCTGGTTCTACACTGCTGCATCACCCCCCAGAGAGGAAGTTGCTGATGCTCACCAGATTTGCTGAACTGCATAAAATAGAAAAGGGAGCTCTGGAAACCACCATGTTTGTCACAGATGGGTGAATGCAATGGTGCCTCCTTAGTACATCCTAGGGGCACCATCCATTGTTGGGAGGGGACAGCAAGGACGTAGGAGCAGTCTGAGGCAAGAAGCCAGGCCCACTGTAGGGGAGGTTTTGTTTCCTTTTTTTCTATCTCCCATTATCTAGCTATCTATCATCTATCTATCATCTATCTATCTATCTATCTATCTATCTATCTATCTATCTATCTATCTATCATCATCATCTATCATGCATATTTGTACCTATCATCTGTCTATCATCATCATCATCATCATGTGGATGCTGTTAGATTGGGTGGACATACACTGGTGTCCACACTGGTTTTTACTGGGATGTGCTGCCTAGTGGTGGTCATCTGTCCTGCCTAGTGGTGGTCATCTCTCCACACAGGTCATTTGTGTCTCTGCCTTGTCTTGATTGCAAGGGCTCTCTGGGCTCTTTCTCTTTGCCTCAATCTCTCCATTGCCTTTCTTGCTTCATTGGGAACATATAGGACTTTTGACACCACTTTGGGGCTCTGGAAAACTGGACATGTCTCAAGTCCCTCTGCCTTATGGGATCTAATCCCCTTCTGCAGCTATTTTTCTTTCTTTTTAAAGAAAAGGCAGATTTACCATGTAATATTTAATGTACAAAATGAAACATATACATGCAATGGAGCATGATGACAATATAATACTTTCCTGTGACTGTCCCTCACAGCTCATGTCCTGAAATACCCTAAAGCTACATGCTTCCCTTCTTAACCCTCAGCCTACCCAGAGGGGGCATCATCCTGAAATCTGTGTTTATTATTTCCTTGTTTAAAATTATTGTATTAAATATGTATTATTCCTAAATAATATGTCATTTAATTTTGCTTTTTTAAAAGTATTGAGTACTATTAAGAGGTCTCAGCATTATCAGATGGTGCGAAATTGTTTACCAATGGCTGAAGTAATGCAGAAGTTCCTCACTCTGTAACCTAACACACAGTATGAATATAGGTATGTATTTTTAAAAGATTTTATTTATTTATTCATGAGACACACATACACAAACAGAGACAGAGACACAGGCAGAGGGAGAAGCAGGCTCCCTACTGGGAGCTTCATGTGGGACTTGATCCCAGGACCCTTGGGTCATGACCTGAGCTAAGGGAAGAGGCTCAACCACCGATCCAACCACATGCCCCCTTATACACATTATTATCAGACTTCTTCACTTTTTTACTAATCTAATGGGGGAAAAATGATATCTCAATATGATCTTGATTTCTGTGTTCCTAATGATTAAAGAGGTTGAAATTCTTTACATACGTTTATTTGGCTTCTGTGTTGCTTTTTTTATGAAATTCTTATTATATCATTTGCTTATTATTATTATTAAAGATTATTATTATATTTCTGATTTATAGGAATTCTTTTTTTTTTTTTAAAGATTTTATTTATTTAATCATGAGAGATACACACAGAGAGAGGCAGAGGCACAGGCAGAGGGAGAAGCAGGCTGCATGCAGGGAGCCTGACATGGGACCTGATCCTGGGTCGAGGATCATGCCTTGGGCTGAAGGTGGCACTAAACCACCCAGCCTGGATAGTATAGGTATTTAAAATTTTTTTTTTGCTTTAACTCCCTGCAAGCGCCTTTCCGCCCGGGAAGGTTGGTGCAGCTCCTGCTCCTCCCGGCCGGGGCTCTCCTGTCCTGGGGACACTCGCCCCGGCCTCAGCCCGGCTCCTCGCGGGCCCCCCCGCCTTGGAGGCCTTTTGTTTCTTTATTCCCCCCCCCCCCCCCCCCCCCCCGTCTTCCTACCTTGATAGAAGCGCGAACTCTTCTCACTGTAGCATTCCAGCTGGTCTCTCTTTAAATCTCAGGCCGAATTCATAGATTTTCAGGATGATTTGCAGGTTATTTAGGTAATTTGGTGGGGACAGGTGCCTTGGGGACCCTACTCTTCGGCCATCTTGCCCCTCCTCCCATTTTTACAAATTTTTATATATATGTATATATATTGTTTATATGTATTTTTTATTGGAGTTCTATTTGCCAACATATAGTATAATACCTAGTCTCATCCCATCAAGTGCCCCCCTCAGTGCCAGTCACCCCATTCCCCCGCCCATCTCTCCTTCCACTACCCCTTGTTCGTTTTCCAGAGTTAGGAGTCTCTTATATTCTGTCACCCTCTCTGATTCTTCCCACTCATTTTCTCTCCTTTCCCCTATAATCCCTTTCACTATATTTTATATGCCCCATATAAGTGAAACCATATAATGATAGTCCTTATCTGATTGACTTACTTCACTCAGCATAATACCCTCCAGTTCCATCCACGTTGAAGCAAATGGTGGATATTTGTCATTTCTAATGGCTGAGTAATATTCCATTATGTGTATAGACCACATCTTCTTTATCCATTCATCTTTGGTGAACACCAAGGCTCCTTCCACAGTTTGGCTATTGTGGACATTGCTGCTATAAACATTGGGGTGCAGGTGTCTCAGCTTTTCACTGCATCTGTATCTTTGTATGCAAAAGCTTTTAATTTTGGTGTAGTCCCAAAATTTACTTTATTTTTATATAAGTTTATTTTTACTTTTGTTTCGCTTGCCTCAGGAGACATACCTAGAAAAATATTGCTAAGGTTGATGTCCAAGAGACTATTGCCTATGTTGTCTTTAAGGAGGTTTATTGTTTCAGGTTTCATATTTAGGTCTGTCATCCAGTTGAGTTTATTTTTGTGTGTGGTGGAAGAAAGTTGTACAGTTTTCATTCTTTTGCATGTGGCTGTCAATTTTCCCACCACCATTTGTTGAAGAAACTTTTTCTCATTGCATATTCTTGCATTTGTCATAGATTAATTGACCATATAATTGGAGTTTTATTTCTGTGTTTTCTATCCTATTCCATTGTTTATGTGTCTATTTGATCACTATAGTTTTGTAGTAAATCTTGAAGTCTGGGATTGTGATACTATCAGTTTTCTTCTTTTTCAAGATTGCTTTGGGTATTCAGAGTCATTTGTGGTTCCATACAATTTTAGGATTATGGGTTCTAGTTCTGTGAAAAATGCTGTTGAGTTTTGATAGGGGTTGCATTAAGTGTGTAGACTGCTCTTAATAGTATAGGTATTTTAACAATATTTGTCTCCCAATCCATGAACATGGGATATCTTTCCATTTGTTTGTGTCCTCTTCCATTTCATTCATCAGTGTTTTATAGTTTTCAGAGCAAAGGTCTTTCACTTCCTTGGTTAAGTTTATTCCTAGGTATTCTATTATTTTTGGTGCAATTATAAATGGGACTTTTTTCTTTCTTAATATCTACTTCACTATTAGTGTATAGAAATGCAACAGATTTTTGCATATTGATCTTATATCTTGCAACTTTTCTAAATTCATTTATCAATTCTAGCAGTTTTTTGGGAGGAACCTTTCAGGTTTTCTATATATAACATGTCATCTGCAAATATTGAAAGTTTGACTTCTTCCTTATCAATTTGGATGCCTTTTATTTCTTTTTGTTGTCTGGTGCTGTGATTAGGACTTCCAGTACTATGTTAAATAACAGTGAGTGGACATCCTTGTCATTTTCCTGACCACAGAGGAAAAGCTCTCAATTTTTCCCCATTGAGGATGATATTGGCTGTGGGCTTTTCATAAAAGGCCTTTCTTATGTTGAAGTATGTTCCCTCTAAACCTACTTTTTGATGGTTTTTATAATAAATGGATGTTGTACTGTGTCAAATGTTTTTTTTTTCATCTGTTGATCATATCAGCCTTATCCTTTCTCTTATTAATGTATTGTGTTGACTGATTTGTGAATATTGAACCATCCTTGCAACCCAGGAATAAATCCCACTTAATTGTGGTGGATGATTTTTTAAAATGTGTTCTTGAATTTGCTTTGCTAGTATTTTTTTGTGGATTGATAAATCAATGGGTTACTGGCCTATAGCTCTTTTGTTTAGTGGCTTATCTGGTTTTGGTATTAAAAGCTTTCATCCATGTGACTTATTCATTCCATAACAGCAAGCCTGAACCTCCCACTCCCTTTCACCCATTCTGCCCATTTGCCATGCCCTTCCTCTTTGGAAATGACCAGTTTGTTCTTGGTATTTATGGGTCTGTTTCTGCTTTTTTTTTTTTTTTGCTTGTTCATTTGTTTTGTTTCCTCGACTTTATTTTATTTTTATTTTTTTAATAATAAATTTATTTTTTATTGGTGTTCAATTTGCCAACATACAGAATAACACCCAGTGCTCATCCCGTCAAGTGCCCCCCTAAGTGCCCGCCACCCAGTCACCCCCACCCCCTGCCCTCCTCCCCTTCTGCCACCCCTAGTTCGTTTCCCAGAGTTAGGAGTCTTCCATGTTCTGTCTTCCTTTCTGATATTTCCTACCCATTTCTTCTCCCTTCCCCTCTATTCCCTTTCACTATTATTTATATTCCCCAAATGAATGAGACCATAAAATGTTTGTCCTTCTCCGACTGACTTATTTCACTCAGCATAAAAAATAAGTGCAATCATATGGTATTCTCTTGATGATAGAAGCTCTTAGTTATTAATGCAGTAAAATTTATCAGTCTTTTTAGTTGTACTTTGTGCCTTGTTGGTCTGGCTTAAGAAAGACTTTTCTATTCCAAAGTCATAGAAATAGTCTTCTATGATTTTTAAGACAAATATACTTATTTATTTGAGAGAGCATGCATGTATGCATACGAGTAAGGATGGGGAAGGCCAGCTGGAGAAGGACAGATAATTTCAAGCAGACTCCCCACTAAGCACAGAGCCCAATACAGGGCTTGATCCCAAGACACTAAGACCATGATCTAAGCTGAAACCAAGAGTCAGACCACTTAACCATTTGAGCCACCCAGGCACCCCTTCTATATATTTTTTATTTTTACTAAAATTTTTAACATTTTGGTTTTATTTTATTTTATGTTATTTTTTAATAATAAATTTATTTTTTATTGGTGTTCAATTTGCCAACATACAGAATAACACCCAGTGCTCATCCCGTCAAGTGCATATGTCTATTTTTCCCCATCAAGGCAAACAGTGGCTCCAATATAATTTATCCTATGTATTGTGCATTGGATAGTCCATGCCTTCTTCAGTGAACTGCAGTCTTACTTCTATTAACTGTTTAGTGTGCATGCATTGTTCAGCTTTTTCTGAACTCTCTATTCTGTTTCATTGGCTATTTTGATTGTCCTTGAACTGACAACTGATAACTGGTAGGGTGAATGCCTTTTCCAAATTCTTTGTGAATTCTTTGGCCTTTCTCTTCTATAAAAATTTGAAAGCAGGGGCACCTGGGCAGCTCAGTGGTTGAGTGTTTGCCTTTTGCTCAGGTCGTGATCCTGGAGTCCTGGGATTGAGTCCTGCACCAGGCTCCTCACAGGGAGTGTGCTTCTCCTTCTGCCTATCTCTTCTCCGTGTCCTTCATGAATAAATAAATAAATAAATCTTAAAAAAAAACTTTTGAAAGCAACTTGTTCCTTTAAAACCTTGCTGGGGAAGGGAAGGAAAAATAAAATAAGATGAAAATTGGGAAGGAGGCAAACCATAAAAGACTCTGATCTCTAGGAAATGAACTGAGGGTTGCTTAAGGGGAGGTGGGTGGGGAGAAGAGATAATTGGGTGATGGGCATTAAAGGAGGGCATTTGGTATAATGAGCACTGGGTGTTATATGCAACTGATGAATCACTGAATTCTACCTCTGAAACTAATTAAAAAATAAAACTTTATTGGGATTTTGATTGAAATTATTTGAATCTATAATTCAATTTGGAGGAAACCAACCTCTGTATAATATTGATTCTTCCAATCCATAAATATTATCCATTTAGTTTAATATTCTTTATTTTCTTTTAATAGCTCTATGATTTTCTTCAGCTAGGTCTTGAATATCTTCTGTTAGATTTATTCCTATGTACCTTACATGTTTTATCTGTATTGTAAATGGCATATATTTCTGGGGTTTTATCTTCTTCTTTCATTTGGAACATATTCCTCTGTCTCCTCATTTTTCTTAACTCCTCGTGTTTATTGCTCCGTATTAGATGAAACAGCTCTCTCTCCTACTCTTGAAGGAGTGTCCACATGTAGGAGATGAACCTTATCATTTAACCTTGCATTAGCTCTTAGTTGCATCTTGGATCTCTGTGAATATCTAAATAACTTGATTTTTGTTGTTGTTTGTTCAGTCTTAGTAGATGAGGATGTGCTAACATCTGTGAGTGTTCCAGAGGGAAGGATCAGTCAGCACCTACTTTAAGGCCAGTTCAAGCTAGACCCTCAGGCAGCAGTTTTTAAAGTAAGCAAATACTTACAGTACTGTGGGACCACACCTGTAGATCTTGCTGGCCTTCAGACCAGGCACTCTGGAGTTTACCTCAGAGACTGCATCTTTGCCTCTGCTACCCCCTCCATGTGGTGATAATTGCAAAATCTGGGGCTCCCCATGAGTGTATGGGCTCCTTTCTGGGAGGTACCAGTGAGCTGAAGGCCAAGGGAGAGCTCAGAAAGGGCATCTCCCAGCATACTTTCCTTGAGAGCCCTTCTGAGGTCTCTAGCTGTGTGGTGTATCTCAAGCCTGCCTCTCTCAGAGTAAGTAAGTAAATAGGCCTTTTTCATAGGATGACTGGGGCTGTGTTTTAGTCTGCTGTCTGTGTGGTGCCTTGGGGGTGGCAGATTGCCAAGAACTCTTTCTCTGAATACTTCTGAGAATCATAGGCCCTCAAAACACAATCCTTCTTGGCCACAAGACCCAGGCACTCAAGGAACATCCTCTGTATAGGCTGCACACACCAGCTGGCTGCGCCCACCTGCTGACTTTGGGAGGACTATGGTGCAGTGGCGTGCAAGTATGTTCTGGCTGCTTTAAGTGGGGTTGCAGGGTTAAGAGCTCAAGGGCAGGGGTTAGAGGAACAGTGCAAATATGGTGCCTGTCCATGCTTGTGCTAGGAAGGCAGATGGAAAACACTAATATCTCCTTCCCCAGACAGAGTTTCAGCAGGCTCCTGTCTTTCCAGTAGATACTTTAAGAAGAGCAAATGAATTTCTTTCACTTATAATCAAGACACTTTTCAAACTACCACTTTTGTGCTGGGTTCCAGGCTAAGTGTGTCTGTCCATGATCCCTTTAGGAGTAGGGTCTCCATTTTCTACAACACTATGGCTTTCTTAGACATACACTACCTTGGTTTTCAGAACTGGGTATTATGGGAGCTCTTCTCCCCAGTGTCTGATGTGGGGCATAAATCTCTTGCTCCTATGGGAATTAAAAAAATATTTTAGGGGGAAGGGGCAGAGGGAGAGAGAATCCTATGCAGACTCTGCACTGAGCACAGAGCCTGATGGGAGGTGGGGGGTGGCATCAATCCCATGACCTGGAGATTATGACCAACTGGAAACCCAAGAGTTGGAAACCTAACTGATTATACCACCCAGGTGCCCCTGGGAGAAGTTCTCTCTATATTTGTGAGATTTGTGTCACTGTGCTATGGTAGGGGTTTTTGGTGAGATTGCATCTGTGCCTCTTCTATCCATTTCTATGTGGTTTTTTATCTTTTGTTTTGAGGGGCTTGCTCAGACAGTTTTTAAATTTTTTTTCAGATGGAGTTTTTCCATATGTAGTTATATATTTCTTATGTTCAAGGAAGGAGGAGAGTTCATGATCTGACTTTATTGCTGTCTGGAGAGGCCTCCCTGTAAATCAATTTCATATAAAACATTTTCAACATATGATTCTCTCTTTAATTAATGAGTTTAATCTTTGGCAAGTGCTTATTTTATATTTGTATGAAAAACATGGTTTTATCATTTTGAAAGCTATACTTTAACATTGTGAAAAATTTTAAGCATGTATTCAAAACATTGAGATTAGTGTAATACATTGCCTTGCACCAGCCTTCAGATGCACAACAGCAACACTACTGTGAGGGCTATATGTATTTCATTCATTTAATCTGTTCATGCCCTCTGTGGAGCAGATGCAATTATTACCCCACTTCAGAGAGGAAGAAGCTAAAGCATGAAGAGGGCAAGTGGCAAGTCCAGGACCTCATATTGGAACAGGCATAGCGGGATTCAGCTCTGGAGCACCTGTTATTAAGCACTGTTCTCTGAGCAGTTTTCAATCCTAGAGGGCTGTTGGGGGCTAAAATGTGGGTGTGTATTCTGAGGTGGGTGGCATTGTGTGTGGTCTTTTCCAAATCATTGAACCTAGTTAACACTTTGCCTCACACCCAGAACAACTAGCTTTGGATGACTTTAGGAAATGCCCCCTTAGACCCAGCTGAGTAAGTCTGGTAGTGCAGAGCCTGGTAAACATTGTGAGCACTGAGCTCAGACCATGCTAGGTGAGCTGTGACATTTACCACCTGTGTAGCCTTGGACATGTATGTCACTTCCTCCAGAGCCTCTGTGTCCTCCCAATAGAGGGGACAATCCACAGAGTCCTTAACAGCCAGCAGGATGAGAAATTTTGCCTGTGTAATGCTCTTGGAACTGATTGACATTGCCTTCCCTTTCTCTAATTCCTGTATTCACAGATGGTTGTCTGCCTGATGTTGGAGTCTGCTCCTGTCCAAGAGTCTGGTGGTGTGGGGTTACCACTGTCCACAAGCCTAATGGTTGGGGGCTGCCCCTGTCCATGAGCTGATGGTAGGGGGCCACACATGTTCACACTTCTGATGGTGGGAATCTACTGCTGTCTATGAGTCTGGGAGACACCTCTGCTCATGAGCTGATGGTGGGGAGCTGCCCCTGCCCATGAGCTGATGGCAGGAATCTGCCCCTGTCTATGAGGCTGGAGGGGGCACCTCTGCCCATGAGCTGCTGGTGGGGAGCTTCCCCTGCTTATGAGCTGATGGTGGGAATCTGACCCTGTCTATGAGTCTGGGGGTGGGGAGCACCTCTGCCTGTGAGTCTGATGGTGAGGAGCTGCCCTTGTCCATGAATCTGATGGTGGGAGGTCACCCCTGTCCATGAGCTGATGATGGGTGGCTACCATTGTATATGAGTGTGTCATATGGCAGCCAGACAGCCAACTAAGGAATAGAAGCCTGGAAGTCCTGTTGCTTGCAAGTGAAGGAGCCACCGTGGTGACCAGTACAAGGGTTCTAACTTGGGCTAGTGATAGATATTATTGTTCAATCAGCCCCAAAGCACTGCTGAAGAGGGCTGAGGAGAGAAGGGAAAAGTTAGATTGTATATATCCAAACAAGTTGTTCTTGAAAGAAGCAAGCAATAAACTAAAAGCCGAAAGGAAAAGGAAATGTACTGTGGGAATGAGAGGCTTGCAGGGTGATGAGTGACAAGGAACTCTTGTTTCTCACAGAGCCCAATCAGACACTGCCCACAGGCAAACAGTCACAGTCTCAGACCTGGGTGAACTGCTCATTCTTTTGGCTTTGTTCTCTGGGGCGAGCATTTCCATGTTATCTCCAAGAGTTTTTACAGAATTCATCTCTGAAGCACTGCTGAGGTGCTCAGGAGCTGCCAGTGCTATATGTATGCCTGAGGCCTATAGGTGTATATTTGGTGCTTTGGTGGTATGGCTTGTTTAATCTTCCCACAGGGCTGTGAGGTGCATCTTCTATGGAGGCAAAGGCGGGGCAGAAAAGGGCTCCAGCTTGTGGTAAAAGAAAGCTAAGATCTGAGTGCAGGTATTTTTGTATTTGGAGCACATCTTGCTTTGCTTTACAAATTTCCCTTACAGATAGACTCAGTTTCCTTATCTGTCAGTTGAACTCATGTGGCAATAACTTCTTTACTGATAAAGTGCAAGTAAATGATCTGAAGTGTGTAATGTTGTCAGGGAAAGGCCAGTCATACTTGGCCTTCCCAGGGATGGGCAATTATTTGTGATTCTTTCACATTACCCTGGAAAAGGATGTTGGCTCAGAGTGGGGCATGAGGAGTCTAAGCGGGGAGAGACATAATTAAGTTCAGGTGAAAAGAATTGAGAACACACTGCAGGTCTTAAAACTAGGTTTAGAAAAGGCAGGAGAGGAAGGAAGGGGAGAAAGAGGCTGGGCTGAGGATGGCTAGAGGCTCATCTCAGGACGTTTGGCAGAGGGATTGAGACCTGGTCAGAGGACTAGCTCCCAGGGCCATGTTTGTGGAGACAAAGGCCCCCAGAAGGGGTCATCGGGCTTGGAAAGGAAATTGAAACACTGTAGGAATGCAGGATATACAGGTAGAAACTGGCCTCCTTGAGACCATGTGTTAGAGGCACTGCTCCCCTACTCTTCTAATTCAAGGATTCAGTCTTCTGTAATGATATTATGATGGTATTTAACATTTAATATGTGCTTCCTATGAGCTGAGAACTGTAAGCATCGTCAATTTGGTGTCTCCATCAATTCCCACAATGGTTCTGAGAAACAGGCACTAGTAACTACTACATTTGACAGACAGGGATGAGAAAAGCCAAATACTTTGTTCAAGGTTCCATCATGCAAGCAATGATAGGGAGCTGAGATTCAAACCTAGTAGTCTGACTCCTGGAGTGTGGGCCCATGTCACCTCTGTCCCCTGCAATGGCCAGATAGTGTCTAATGTCTGTGTCTTACACAATAGTAGTCTCTGGGAGGACTCCTTAAAGGTGAAACCCTAGGAAGCATAGCAATGAGGTGAAACAGAGATGAGTGAGAACTATCAAATGGGACAATGCAAGACTACAAAGGACTTACAATTGTTAGGTTTTAAACCTGCAGTCCATTTGTTCATGGTAGTTGGCAGCTTCCAACATGGTCTTCAGTGACCCTCATATCCTGGTAGGGGAGCCTAGTGTAAACTCTTCTCCTTGAGTGTGGGCTGGACCTGGTGATTTTCTTGTAATGAATAGAATATGGCAGAATGATGAGATGTCACTTCCAAGATTAGGTCATTAGAAAATTGCTTTGGGTTCTCCTCTGTTTCCCTCTGTATCTTTCTCTCTCTTAATTCTTGGATCATTTGCACTGGGAGAAGATAGCTTCCTTGTGAGAAATCCTATGATGAGGCTTTTGGGCCCTGATAAGGAAGTGAGAGCCTCAGCCCAAAAGCTTATGAGGAAGTGAAGCTAGCCAACAACTATGTGAGTGATCTTGAAAGTGGGTGTACCACTTTCCTGCCATCCCCATCCCTGCCACCACAGCTGAGCCTTCAAATGAGACCACAAATGAGACCAACAGCTTGACTGTGACCTCATGAGAGACCTTGAACCTGAGATGCCCTGCTAAGCTATGTCCAAATTCCTGAGGTACAGAAACCATGATCTCATATCTGCTTGCTTTAAGCTGCTAAGTTGTGGGATAATTTTTAAGGTAGCAATAGGTACTCCCTATGAAGAATCTGCAAATCCCCCTTAAGAAGGGGGATCATAATATAATTAATTACCTTAACTAGAACAATTCTGATAATAAAATTACCCTGGGATAACAGGCATAAGCCTGAGCCATCCCTGGCGAATGAGAAAAATGGAACAAAGGAATATTTGTGGCATGTTTCAAATTCTCCTCATGTCAAATCCTAGGGTCCTTCATGTCCCACATGTACCCTACCTGGTCTGGAGGTACTGAGTGCCAACCTCTTACTTCAGGAGCATCAGAGCTAGGGATTGGCTTTCTCTACTTTTGCATGTGCCCCTGGCATGACCTCTAAGGGCCCAGTCCTTATTTGATTGCCATGATGAGTTTGCTGTCCTCCCATTCTCTTTGCTCAATGAATGCTGGGCCTGTCAGGTTTTGGAATGAGGAGGGACAGAAACTCTTTATCCTTTTGTATTTTAACTTTTTTTTTATTTATTTGTGATAGTCACAGAGAGAGAGAGAGAGAGAGAGAGAGAGAGAGGCAGAGACACAGGCAGAGGGAGAAGCAGGCTCCATGCACTGGGAGCCCGACATGGGATTTGATCCCGGGTCTCCGGGATCGCGCCCTGGGCCAAAGGCAGGCGCTAAACCGCTGCGCCACCCAGGGATCCCTCCTTTTGTATTTTAAGTTGAACCTACTTTCTTTGCTCTCTCTGCCATGTGAGTGGCATTTGAGACAAGGAAGACCTACATCTTTCTGGGAATCCAAGCTAACAGTGGGCCTTCCACTCCTGGAAACATGGCTCCAGTAGCCCTTCTGGTGAAAGCTGAGCTTATATGAGGGCTGGAACAGAGGCTCAGAGCAACCACCTAGAAGCAGGATGATTTATGGTGGAAATGTTTCTGGAGTAGAATTGGATGGGTGGGTTTCTCTCTGCATTTCTCATAGTACCTGCTGCTTTGTCTCTTCCTCTGAACTGACCTTCCAGCCCAAATTCCAAAAGGAAGCCTTCTAGTTGCTTTAACAAATTAACCCATTCCTTATGTGTCAGATCCTTATGAACAGATCATCTCATGGGTAGCTGATAAAATACTTATGGGCAGATGCCCGCCCAGGTGCATATAACAACTACCCCTGAGCAACAAGCATCCCAGTGTTGCTTCTTTCAGTGGGGGCTGAAGGTGGAGCCCATAGCTGAAATGGGACATTGGTGATGGTGGCATCCTTAAGTCTCTTCCAGAAGCATCAGTGTAACTTGGCCACATTATTATTTCAGCCATGTCCTGGGTGTTTCCCGCCCTGGCATAGAGACAAACCCTCACAATCACTTATGACAAGTTGTGCAGTGATAATATTTTTTTTGTCTGGCTCTTTTGCTCTTCTAGCTCTGTGGTGGCAGAAAGAAAAAATGGTCATAAGAAGCCTCATAGTGGCATTGTCAAGTCACCCTTGCCCTGCCCACCTCAAGGGTAGTGACTGAGATGCAATCACATTTGAGTTGCTGCATAAGTCTACTTGGTATGCCATTTGTGGATTTGTCTATTCATCCTCATCCTCATATTGTGAAGAAATAAGGAATCACATTTGGCCAAAAAGCACTAGGGTGGGAGCACCCCTGGGCTCCATCCACCAGTGGGGGCTCTTGCAGAAGCTTCTCACTGGGAATTACTTAAGTCCTCCTCTGAAGATGGATGCTCGCTTCCTTTGGGCAGTGTTTGCTGACTCACTGTTAAGTATGCATTAAAAGTGATGGAGACCAATTGATTTCTGTGTCAGACACTCTAACTCTCATTGCAAAGTTTCTTTAAAAGGCCATAAAACATGAAGTTTTGATAACTCTCTGGAAGACAGGCATACAGGCAAACGCAATTTTACTTTCTCAGTTATTAGTGCTATTTTCAAATTGACTACCAACAAGGGCCCAATTCAATTTCTCTTAAGTGTCTATTTGAAGTAGTTAAAACTTTTCAAGAAATTTAATAGTGGGACACTTGCAACTTATTTCCATAGTCAAACAAGAGTGAATTATCTTCCTTTGGATTACTCTATCAAGTAATTTTAAAGAAGCATCCAAAATCCACACTGAAAAAAATTTGGAGACGTTTCAGGTAGAGAATGTATATTCTTTTTGGAATATGACCACTAAGAAGATGAAAACTAAATTCATGTTCAGTGGAATTATTGTTTGAACTAATTTTCAGATAGTACCTCTTCATCTAGAGAAATTATATCACCTTCTCAATGAAGGAGACACATGGTAATTTAGAATAATTAAATAAGACTATTAAGAGTTATTTGTATCCCTTGCCTATCAGTCAAAACTATGTGTGTGTGTAATGTATTTCCCAAAACTACATTAAAAATAAAAAATACTATTACATTTCTGAGAGCCCAAAGCATATGTTCAAAGAAGTTGATTCCTTTCTACAGTAAAGCCTCTTTTTTTTTTTTTTTTGGCATTACCAGGAAATGAAGTGTCCACAAAATGTCTCTTCTTTCAGTGTAGAACTTCATACATTTGTGCTACTCCTAATCCCTTTATGAAATTATTTCCAGCCAGCATTGCATATCTCATTACTTCCTAAACAAAACACATTAACCACAATATAAGTTTTCCTTATATGATTCTAATGATCATTAATATCCATTTGACAGGTTCCCACATTCATTGAAGGCACTTGGGCTGGTGATGGGCTGGACAACTGGGCTATTTGAGAAAAGCCCCAGGCTGAAGCTGATGCAGAGGATCTCAGTGGGTGACAGGCTCTTATACAAACACATGTGCCAGGTCCCAAGATGACTGCAGCTACAATTCCAGGTGAGGAAAGTTTCCCAGAGTAGGTGATATCAAGTGGAGTCTTGGATAGCTGCTAACCACATGGCCAGTGAGGCAGGTGCTGACTGGGGAGGGCCAGAGTAGCAGACAGCCTGAGGCAGCACTTACCCTGCAAGCTCTGTGGAAGGATTCCTCCTAGAAGGGATCTCTTTCAAAATATTTTTTGGTTAAAGAGAGTGGGAAATACTCATGCTCCAACCCTTTGTAGGTTATTTCTTAGACTTAATATTAACATAGGAAAGAATTCAATACATCCTGATGGAAAGAAACTGGCTTGACTTTGTTTAATTCCGAATTTTCCACACATATTTTTGGGCATAGAGGCCACAGTCCCCACCCCCACCCCCCGCTGCTGCACTGTATTTTGGTATGATACCATTATTTGTTTTGAAGACTGCGTATCATGAGCAAAGCTTTCAGACAGCCTTAAGGAATAGAGGAAACTTAACAAGTAGCTTTATACACAGACAGGGCTGCTTCCCCATAGCCCTGCTGGCTCCTGCTATGTCTTCTTTCCATCTGCAGGATGGAAAGATCCAGGCATCTTTCCCAGGCCAGCACTTTTGCTCACATCTGATCGGATGGACTGTGCTGCATGATATCACCTTGCCTGGAGAAAGTCAAGGATTTTCCTCTTTCAGGTTCATTTGCTACCCCCAGAAAGGGAAAAGATGTGGGGCAGACAGTTCCCTGTGCCTCACTCTGGCTTTATGTAGTGAGAGGGCTGGAGTAGAGGAGAGTCCCCTCCTTGGCAGGGAGGTAGGCAAGGGTATATCAGAGAGAGCCTTCTGTAACTCAGGCTAAGAAAGTTCACTTTTCCTGCAGCAAGCAGTTGTCAAACTGGGTCTTACAGATGCCAGGTCTCTGCAGTGGTGCTTCAAGCCTGTGGCAAAAGCTTTATTTGACATACCTAAAAAATATTTTAAATGATTAAAAACCTACTCAAATGTATGGTGTATCATTTATGGTTCCTTATTCAAAAATAGGGGGAACTGACTCTGCAAATAAACACAATGCCTGCTGTTTACCTATAGCAGTGATTTTGAAACTTTCTTTTAAGTAACAAAACTCCTTTTCAAACCAAAGATTATGTAGTGCTTGAATAAATAAGACTTACAAGAGGGATGTTTGTTAGAATACATGGATTTTACAATTTTTATCTATTATAAGGTTGATGACTTAGGGAAAGAAAAGGTAGAACTATAAGGAAGAAGGTAAAGGGAGCAGGGATACTGGTATAAGGGTTCTGCAGTGGAACAGATAACGTTGCATGAGCTCTTACAGTAGCCACTGGCCTTAATGTAAATATCTATCTATACTAAATACGTGTTTGGAGTCTGTCATGCTATGGAACAAATGAAAAGAACAGAGGCTTTCTAACATTAATGGGAACCACAATATCACAAGGGGAACTGATTGCTGATTTGCTACAGTCGTTGAAACTTCTTTAATAACTTCATAATTCAGATATTGGATCTCTCCATGGAGGCTAAGTGGGGAATGGGGAGGCACTGCTGGTAAAGGCCTGGGGAGCTAACATTTACAGTGTTTTGTAGACATGGGGCCACATAAGTCAGGTATGAGTCTGTTGCCAGAGTCTTATTCTGAAGTGTAAGGCAAGTTGAGCTTGAGCTTGGCAGAGAGGACAGTAACAGGGATAGATGGAAGATGTGTTAAGGAAGCACTTGCTGCTAGCTGGAAGGTAAAGGAGAAGGAAGGAAAAATCTAGGAAATTGCCTAGACTTTTGGATAAGGAGGCTGGGCAAGTAGTTTTGATGTTCACCCTTAATGAAAATATAGGAAGAGGGTGTGGGTTCATAAGACTCATTTTTGGTCACACTAGATTTGAGGTGAAGGTGTAAGTAAATGTTGATGTCACTGGATGGTGACAAGTTGGATGCAAAGGAATATGTGAACCAGGCGTGAAAATTGTGTACAGTATAGCTTGGGAGATAAAGCATTCAGATTTAGGATATTGTTTAGCTAGATGCCATGAACCCAGATGGAATAGTTTTGTGTTTTATTTTATTATTTTTATTATGGGGATATTAAAAAATGTTTGGAAATCTGAGATCTGCACTGACAAGTGAAGAGACAGTCAACTGTACCTGCTGATCTCAAAGTATGTGGGGTGAAGGAGCAGGCTCTCACACACCTGTTAGCCTCACAAGAGAAGCAGACTTCAGGGAAAACAGGGCAGAGGGAGATATAGTATTATGGGTTAGGTATAAGCTGTGGAGACAAAAAATGATATTTTAGGGGGGCGTTTTTTATTTCAATTTTATTTGGAGGCAGACTTCATTTGCAAGCATCCAGGGCTTCACAGATAAGTCCTTAAATAATTTTCCAAGTACAATAGTCACACATAGTCACAATAGTACACATAGTCAAAGATAGTAGGTCACAGAAGACAATATATTCCCATGAATGGATAGAAGTGACACCCCACTGCCCCCAGAAATTATCAATGGACTAAGAGATCCACAAATTGAAATCATCAGTCATAAATATAAAACAATTCTACTTACTATGTCTAACAAATTAAGGGCAAGCTTGGAAATATTTGCAGGGAGCCAGAAACTATAGAATGTAATTTAGAAAATTTGAAAAAAAAAAAACCCCTTCTAAAAATAATCAGGATTAAAAGTTGAGGTCTCTTAACCTGTTTGTTCCTAGAGCATTCCCTTTGGAGGCCTTGGGCCACCATGGAAGAAAAGCAGCTAGCCTGAGGCTGACATGCTGAAGAGGCCACATGTAGGTATTTTGGTTAGCAGTCCCAGCTGAGCCCAGCCTACAGCCACCCCCTCCAGGGTGCCCTCCATGTGAGTGAAGCCACCTTGCACCTCTAGACCAGCCCATCCATCAGGAGACCATTGCTGAGTCAGCAGGAGGGTCACTCAGTTGAGACCTGCCTGAATTCTGACTCATAAATCATGATATAAATGAAAATAAACTCAAACTAATGCCTCACAAAAGAAAGCCAAGGTAAAAAAAAATCGTAAGCAGCTTAAATGGCCCAAATGGCCCACTCTGTGATTAGGCTTAGCCAGATATCCAGCAATGGTACCGGTGGCATCTGTGTATGAGCTTTGATGGAGTTATGTAAGTTTGGTGATGATGCCACCTATCAGCTAAGAGGTCAAACAGTGATGACTATATGATAATTACTGTGAATGTTGTAATGAAAGATTGCCCCCTCAACTTGTTGAATGAGTGCCAGTGGTTTGCAAGAAAGCCCAGAAACTCATGTATCCCGTCCCCTACTCTCCTCCCTCTATTAACTCTCTATAGTTAAAAGTCTCTCATGATTTGTTTCCCTCTCTCTCTTTTTGGCTCCTCCCAAATGTTCATCCATTTTGTTTCTTAAATTCTACCTCTGAGTGAAATCATGTGGTATTAGTCATTCTTTGAATGACTTATTTTGCTTAGCATAATATACTCTAGCTCCATCCATGTCATTGCAAATGGCAAGATTTATTCTTTTCGATGACTGAGTAGTATTACATTATATATATCTATATATCTCACATCTTTTTTTAGGTTGTTTGAATTTTTATTATTGAGTTGTCAGGGTTATTTATATACTCTGAATAGAAGTTACTTTTTAAACAGCACAGAGATGCCTGTAGTTTCTTGCACCTACGTCTCTGCTAGAATTTTTGACTATGATGTCAGAGATCTCTGTGCTGTTTATTACAACAAGAATCCTGGGTTTGAGATAAGCCATGGGCTACTGGACAGAATTATGCAGTTGCTTAATGTACCTCAAAATGGATGAAATGGATAAACTCAAAATGTATGGAAGATCTAAATGTGAGACAAGATTCCATCAAAATCCTAGAGGACAACACAGGCAACACCCTTTTTGAACTTGGCCACAGTAACTTCTTGGAAGATACATCCATGAAGACAAGAGAAACAAAAGCAAAAATGAACTATTGGGACTTAATCAAGATAAGAAGCTTGTGCACAGCAAAGGATACAGTCAACAAAGCTAAAAGACAACCTACAGATGGGAGAAGATATTTGCAAATGACGTATCAGATAAAGGGCTAGTTTCCAAGATCTATAAAGAACTGATTAAACTCAACAGCAAAGAAACAAACAATCCAGTCATGAAATGGGCAAAAGACATGAACAGAAATCTCACAGAGGAAGACATAGACATGGCTGACAAGCCCATGAGAAAATGCTCTGCATCACTTGCCATCAGGGAAATACAAATCAAAATGACAATGAGATACCACCTCACACCAGTGAGAATGGGGAAAAAATTTTTTTAATAAATTAATTTTTTATTGGTGTTCAATTTACCAACATACAGAATAACACCCAGTGCTCATCAAGTGTCCCCCTCAGTGCCCGTCACCCACTCACCCCCACCCCCCGCCCTCCTCCCCTTCCACTACCCCTAGTTCGTTTCCCAGAGTTAGGAGTCTTTATGTTCTGTCTCCCTTTCTGATATTTCCCACACATTTCTTCTCCCTTCCCTTATATTCCCTTGAGAATGGGGAAAATTAACAAGGCAGGAAACCACAAATGTTGGAGAGGATGTGGAGAAAGAGGAACCCTCCTGCACTGATGGTGGGAATGTGAACTGGTGCAGCCACTCTGGAAAACTGTGTGGAGGTTCCTCAAAGAGTTAAAAATAGACCTGCCCTACAACCCAGCCATTGCACTGCTGGGGATTTACCCCCAAGATACAGATACAGTGAAACGCCAGGACACCTGCACCCCAATGTTTCTAGCAGCAATGTCCACAATAGCCAAACTGTGGAAGGAGCCTCGGTGTCCATCGAAAGATGAATGGGTAAAGAAGCTGTGGTTTATGTATACAATGGAATATTACTCAGCCATTAGAAATGACAAATACCCACCATTTGCTTCAACGTGGATGGAACTGGAGGGTATTATGCTGAGTGAAGTAAGTCAATCGGAGAAGGACAAACAGTGTATGTTCTCATTCATTTGGGGAATATAAATAATAGTGAAAGGGAATAGAAGGGAAGGGAGAAGAAATGTGTGGGAAATATCAGAAAGGGAGACAGAACATAAAGACTCCTAACTCTGGGAAACGAACTAGGGGTGGCAGAAGGGGAGGTGAGAGGGGGGTGGGGGTGACTGGGTGACAGGCACTGAGGGGGCACTTGATGGGATGAGCACTGGGTGTTATTCTATATGTTGGCAAATCGAACACCAATAAAAAATAAATTTATACAAAATTTTTAAAAATTATTTTTAAATATTTTATTTATTTATTCATGAGAGACACACAGAGAGAGGCAGAGACATAGGCAGAGAGAGAAGCAGGCTTTGTGCAGGGAGCCGGATATGGGACTCGATCCTGGGACCACAGAATCACGCCCTGAGCCAAAGGCAGATGCTCAACCGCTGAGCCACACAGGTGTCCCTGTTTTGCTTCTTAAATTCCATGTAAAAGGGATATCATCTGAAATTTGTCTTTCTCTAATTGACTTACTGCACTTAGCATACCTTCTAGTTCCATCCATGTCGTTGCAAATGGCAAGATTTCATTCTTTCTGATGGCTGAGTAATATCCATTGTATATAGATGGAATATATCTTCTTTATCCATTGATCTGTCAATGGATGTATGGGTTCTTTCCACAGTTTGGCTATTGTAGACATTGCTGCTATAAACATTGGGATGCATGCGCCCCTTCGAATCACTGTGTTTGTATCCTTTGGATAAATACCTAGTAGTGCAATTGCAGGGTTGTAGAATAGCTCTATTTTTTAGTTTTTGAGGAACCTCCATACTATTTTCCAGAGTGGCTGCAACAGTTTGCATTCCCATTAATGGTGTAAGAGGGTTCCTCTTTCTGCATATTCTTGTCAACATCTATTGTTTCCTGAGTTGTTCATTTTAGCCATTCTCACTGGTGTGAGGTGGTATCTCATTGTGGTTTTGATTTGCATTTCCCTGATGCTAAGTATGTTGAGTATTTTTTTCATGTGTCTTTTGGCCTTTTGTATGTCTTCTTTGGAGAAATGTCTGTTTGTGTCTTCTGCCCATTTCTTTACTTGATTTGTTGTTTTTTGGGTGTTGAGTTTGATAAGTTCTTTCTGGATGTTGGATACTAGCCCTTTATCTGATATATCATTTACAAATATCTCATCCCAGTCCATAGGCTGCCTTTTAGTTTTGTTTTCTTTGTTTTCTTTCTGCCTTTTAGACTGTTTTCTTTGCTGTGCAGACGCTTTTTTTATATCTTGATGAGTCCTAATAGTTCATTTTTGCTTTTATTTCCCTTGCTTCTGAAGACATGTCTAGGAAGAAGTTGTGTGGCTGAGGTCAAAGAGGTTGCTGCTTTATCAATTTAGGATTTTGATGGATTCCTGTCTCACATATAGATTTTTCATCCAGTTTGAGTTTATTTTTGTGTCCGATGTAAGAAAGTGGTCCAGTTTCATTCTCCTGCATGTTGCTCTCCAGTTTCCCCAACATCATTTGTTGAAGAGACTGTATTTTTTCCGTTGGATATTCTTTCCTGCTTTGTTGAAGATAAGTTGACCATAATGTTGAGGGCCCATTTCTGGGTTCTCTATTCTGTTCCATTGATCTATCTGTCTATTTTTGTGCCAGTACCATAAGTGTCTTAATGATTATAGCTTTATAATACAGCTTGAAGTGCAGAATTGTGATGCCTCCAGTTTTGGTTTTCTTTTTTGGGATGCCCTTGGCTATTTAGGTGTCTTTTCTGGTTCCAGACAAATTTTAGGATTGTTTATTCCAGCTCTGTGAAAAATGTTTTATAGGGACCGCACTGGATGGTTAGATTCCTTTGGATAGCATAGACATTTAAAAAATTATTTATTTTTCCCATTAATGAGCTTGTAATATTTTTTCGTCTCTTTGTGTCTTCCTTAATTTCTCTCATAAGTGTTCTATAGTTTTCACCGTATAGATCCTTAACCTCTTTGGTTAGGTGTATTCCTAAATATTTTATGATTTTTGGTGCAATTGTAAATGGAATTGATTCCTTGATTTCTCTTTCTTCTGTCTCATTGTTAGTGTATAGAAATGCCACTGATTTCTGTGCATTGATTTTATATCCTGCCACATTGCTGAATTCCGTGTGAGTTCTAGCAATTTTTTTGTGGAGTCTTTTGGGTTTTCTACATACAGTATTATGTCACCTGTGAAGAGTGGAAGTTTGACTCCTTTGCAGATTTGGATGCCTTTTATTTCATTTTGTTGTCTGATTGCTGAGGCTAGGACTTCCAGTACTAAGCTGAACAATAGTGGTGAGCATGGGCATCCCTGTTGTGCTCCTGACCTTAGGGGAAAAGCTCTCAGTTTTTCTCCATTGAGGATGATATTTGCTGTGGGTTTTTTGTATATGGTTTTAAGATATTGAGGTATGTTTCCTCTATCCCTATACTGCAGAGGGTTTTAATCAAGAAGGGATGCTGTATCTTGTCAAATACTTCTGCATCTATTGAGAGGATCATATGGTTCTTGACTTTCTTTTATTAATGTAGTGCAACACACTGATGATTTGTGGACGTTGAACTACTCCTACAGCCCAGGAATAAATCCCACTTGGTTGTAGTGAATAATCCTTTTATGTACTCTTTGATCTCATTGGCTAGTATCTTGGTGAGAATTTTTGCATCCATGTTTATCAAGGGATATTGATCTGTAATTTTTTCTGATGGGGTCTCTGTCTGGTTTTGGGATCAAGGTAATGCTGGCCTTATAGAATGAGTTTGGAAGTCTTTCTTCCATTTCTATTTTTTTTTTGAAACAGTGTCAGAAGAATGGTTATTAATTATTCTTTAAATGTTTGGTATAATTCCACGGGGAGGCCATCCAGCCCTGGACTCTTGTTTGTTTGGAAATTCTTGATTGCTGCTTCAATTTCTTTGCCAGTTATGTGTCTGTTCTGGTTTTCCATTTCTTCCTGTTTCAGTTTTGGTAGTTTATATGTTTATAGGAATTTATCCATTTCTTGCAGATTACCTGATTTGTTGGCATATAATTGCTCATAATATTGTCTTATAATTGTTTGTATTTCTTTGGTGCTGGTTGTGGTCTCTCCCTTTTTGTTTATGATTTTATTAATTTGAGTCCTTTCTCTTTTCTTTTTGATATGTCTGGCTAGGAGTTTATTGGTCTTAGTAATTCTATCTATCTATCGAAGAACTATCTCCTAGTTTCATTGATCTGTTCTACTGCTTTTTTGGTTTCTATTTCATTGCTTCCTGCCCTAATCTTTATTATTTGCCTTCACCTGCTGGATTTAGGTTTTATCTGCTGTTCTTTATCCAGCATTAGGTGTAATGTTAGATTGTATATTGGAGACTTTTCTGGTTTTTTGATAAAGGCCTGTATTGCTATATATTTCCCTCTTAGGACTGCCTTTGCTGCATCCCAAAGGTCATGTTTTAATTTTCATTTGCTGCCATGTATTTTTAAAAATGTTTCTTTAGTTTCCTGGTTGACCCATCCATTCTTTAGTAGGATGTTCTTTAATCTCTAAGATGTTTTGAAACCAGCATAGACAGATTTCCTGATAGACATGAGATTCCCCTAGTCCCACATATCACCCCTTCTTGGAATCCTGTCTTTTTGTACTAGGAAGTGCAAAGGGAAGCAACCATTTTTTGGGCTGCTGGAACACATGGGGGTGGGGATGGCCCTGACTCATGCTAGAAACATACAGCAGAGGTCTCAGGCTAAGTTCCTTTTCCCTGACAGAACTGGAGTGAGGATGCAGCCCTGGTTGCCTTCATTTGGAAGCTCATGCGATGAGTTCCCAATGGAAGGAGTGCTTCCAGGGCCATCAGACTAGGTGAGGACCATATGCTGCCGCTTGTCATTTGTCCTGCCCAGAAAACTCCTGATCCACCCCAAGTCTTCCCAAGGCTGTTGGCTTCCCTGGAGCATCCTCTGGGGTATGTGTGCAGACAGCAGGCACAGAGGAAGGGGTTTCCTGAAGCTCATATGGAGGACATTATTTATCTCATCTCTTGGCTGCTACTGACAGTTTCTTTGAGCAAGGTTTGAGAGCCAGCCCCACTTTCCCCCCATGTGCATTGCAGGCCACATCTGCGCTCACCTCTCTGCTCTGCCTGGTGGTCCTCTCTCAGCAAGACTACAGTGTTTCCTCATGTGCTCCTGTCTCCATGTCCCTGTTTTACCCTTCTTTTCTTGTTGTCTCTTTTTTTCCCACCTAAGTTCAGTTTGTATTTCCTTGCAGTGAACTTGAGAAGCCTTCCTGGCACAAACAAAGCAACAATCACATAGGTAATGACCTCCCAAGACTCCACTTCCCACTACGTGGGTTGCTGTGAAAATTAGGAGACCTATCACAATTAGGAGAGCTATCACTGTAGCTGCTGGTGTATTTTCTGCTGTTCAGATAGCTGTGGCTCACTGTTGTTCAACATAGTACTAGAAGTCCTAGCCTCAGCAGTCAGACAACAAAATGAAACAAAAGCCATTCAAATTGACAAAGAAGAAGTCAAACTCTCATTCTTTGCAAATCACATGATATGTATACAGAGAACCCAAAAGACTCCATTCTGAAATTGCTAGAACTCATACAGGACTTTAGGAATGTGGCAGGATACAAAATCAATGCACAGAAATTTGTGGCATTTCTATACACTAACAATGAGACTGAAGAAAGAGAAATTAAGGAATCGATCTCATTTACAATTGCACCCAAAACTGTAAGATACCTAGGAGTAAACCTAACCAAAGAGGTAAAGGATCTGTACTCTAAAAACTACAGAACACTTCTGAAAGTCATTGAGGAAGATACAAAGAGATGGAGAAATATTCCATGCTCATGGATTGGAAGAATAAATATTATGAAAATGTCCATGCTAACCAGGGCAATTTACACATTCAATGCAGTCCCATCAAAACATCAGGTTTTCTTTACAGAACTGGAAGAAATAATCTTAAGATTTGTATGGAACCAGAAAAGACCTCAAATGGCCAGAGGAATGTTGAAAAAGAAAACCAATTCTCGGAGCATCACAATGCTGGATTTCAAGTTGCATTACAAAGCTGTGATCATCAAGACAGTGTGGTACTGGCACAAAAACAGACACATAGATCAATGGAACAGAATAGAGAACCCAGAAGTGGGCCCTCAACTCTATGGTCCACTAAATTTCTACAAAGCAGAAAAGAATATCCACTGGAAAAGGGACAGTATCTTCAATAAATGGTGCTTGAAAAATTGAACAGCCACATGCAGAAGAATGAAACTGGACCATTCTCTTACGCCATACACAAAGATACTCTCAAAATGATTGAAAGATCTAAATTTGAGACAAGAATCCATCAACATCCTAGAGGAGAACACAGGCAACACCCTTTTGAACTTGGCCACAGCAACTTCTTGCAAGATACATCTATGAAGGCAAGGGAAACAAGAGCAAAAATGAACTATTGGGACTTCATCAGGATAAAGCTTCTGCACAGCAAGAGACAGTCAACACCCAGTGCTCATCCCATCAAGTGTTCTCCTCAGTGCCCATCACCCAGTCACCTCATCCCCCATCCACCTCCCCTTCTGCAACCCTTTGTATGTTTCCCGGAGTCAGGACTCTCTCATGGTTTGTCTCCCTTTCTAATTTTCCACTCAGTTTTCCTCCTTTCTCTTATGATCCCTTTCACTATTTCTTATATTACACATATTAATGAGACCCTATGATGATTGTCTTTCTCCCGTTGACTTATTTAACTTAGCATAATACCCTCCATTTGAAAGATCTAAATGTGAGACAAGAATCCATCAAAATCCTAGAGGGGAACACAGGCAACACCCTTATTGAACTTGGCCACAGCAACTTCTTGCAAGATACATCTATGAAGGCAAAGGGAAACAAGCAAAAATGAACTATTGAGACTTAAGATAAAAAGCTTCTGCACAGCAAACTGAATTTAAATAAAAACAAAAAAAAGAAAGTGGTGGCTATCACAGTTTATAATTCAAGGCACTGCACAGGCCAGGGAAGGGACACCTGGGGACAGGCCTTGTGCCTGGAGCCCCTGCCCATCCTACCCCACAGGGTGTTACAACTGGCTGCTTACCTCTAGCACCTGTGGAAGGAGCTCTGCTGTCCATTCATCCTTCTTTTCAGCTGTGAGTTATTCAAGGGGCTTAGATGAGGGTGATGCTTATACAATCTGTGGAGTTATTATTATCTGTGAATTAGAGATGAACATGGAAAGGAAAACATACATGTCCTCTTAGGGGTTCATGCATGCTCACATGTACACATACTCACACACTCACTCGCACTCAGAGCACACACTTTCTTTCCCATGAAATTACCCCTGTCACTTCCAGTCCAAGGGAACACCCACCGGGTATGTAAGAATCATGCCCACTCCTGGGCATTATCTCTCCAGCCACACCAAGATTTGAGATATGCTGGAAGAAAGGCCACAGAATTATATAAAATGACTTGTGAGCTACATCTTTCACTTTTAAAACAATATTTTAAAACACGAAAGAGAATGGTGGCAAGCACAAGGTCATAGAATGCAGCAGAGAGCTGGGGTTGGAAGTAGAGCTGGGTTCTGCTAGATCTCCCTGGAGAAACGCCTCCCTCTGACAATCTCTTTGGTATTTACTGCAAGCCTGTGAGTCACATCAAACTCTTATTTCTAATAAGTGTGAAGTATGCAAGCCCCTGAAAATCAGGTATAACTTCATTTGCTGGGCACATATGCCAGCTTGACAAAGAGGAGTATGCAGCGATTTTTCTTTCAGTGGATTATTGCTCTGGTGTGAGCCTACCTGTGCATGTGCTAGATTTTGCATGACATTTGTAATCAGTGATAGATGGGTCTGTTTCCTCAGCCCAAGGGAACACAGCCCCAAGGGAGATCCAGCATCTCTGCATGAATCTTGGTTTCCTGAGTCACTGCAGAATCATAGAACTGCTGGGAGGCCCTGAGAGTTTCCTCCTGTACCTAGAGCATATCCTGAGACTGTATCCTGAGAGTGTTGCCTGGCCATACTGACCTCACTCCAGGCTTGCTCTTCTGGGCCTGGTTGCAATGGCCCTGACTACTGGTGCCTCAGTGGTGTTCCTTCCTAAAAGCTGTCTAGGGGCTGGATGTCCCCCAGATGCCCACTCAGCAGCCCCAGCGACCTCTGGCCTGGAAATTTGCTACTGCTCTGTTCCCCCTGTGTACTGCATCCTCATCACCTTCCAGGGGAGTTCAGACATAATGTGTGCAGAGCCATCTATCATCTGACCCTCTCCTTGTGTCATGAGCTCAGTGGGATATGATTTATTTGTTTACTGTTTCTCTGCACACAGGACCCTGTGCTCTAGGGCTGGAGTCTGACTGTTCTGCAGCTTTGCAGTCAAGTGTCTAGACTCCTAAGCCAAGTCTCAGCCCTAATAGCATCCATGGGGCCAGTTACTGGGTCCCTTTGAGACCCAGTTCCTTCTTCCATAGAACAGCCAGAATGCCTGACTCCCAAAGCCTTTGTCAGAATTCAGGATTGAGGAAAGGGTACCGGGCAAGCTGTGAGGGGAGCTGACTTGTATGTGTGTGTGTGTGTGTGTGTGTGTGTGTGTGTGTATATATATATATGAGTATGTATGAACTCATATATATATGAGTTCAATTTGCCAACAGATAGTATAACACCCAGTGCTCATCCTGCCAAGTGCCCCCTCAGTGCCCATCACTCATTACTCCAACCCCCCGCCCACCTCCCTTTCCAGTACCTCTAGTTTCTTTCCCAGAATTAGGTGTCTCTCAAGTTTTGTCACCCTCACTGATATTTTCACTCATTTTCTCTCTTTATTTCCTTTCATGAATTTTTATATTCCCCAAATGAATGAGACCATATAATGTTTGTCCTTCTCCGATTATTTCACTCAGCATAATACCCACCAGTTCCATCCACGTCGAAGCAAATGGTGGGTATTTGTCATTTCTTTTTTTTTTTTTACTTTAAATATTTTATTTTATTGGAGTTCAATTTGCCAACATATAACACCCAGTGCTCATCCCATCAAGTGCCTCCCTATGTGCCTGTCATCCGGTTACCCCCATCCCCTGCCCACCTCCCTTTCTACCACCCCTTGTTCATTTCCCAGTTAGGAGTCTCTCATGTTCTGTCTCCCTCTCTGATATTTCCCACTCATTTTCTCTCCTTTCCCCTTTATTCCCAGTCACTATTTTTTTATATTCCCCAAATGAATGAGACCATATAGTGTTTGTCCTTCTCTGACTGACTTATTTCACTCAGCATAATACCCTCCAGTTCCATACACATCGAAGCAAATGGTGGGTATTTGTCATTTCTCATGGCTAAGTAATATTCCATTGTATACATATACCACAGCTTCTGTATCTATTCATCTTTCGATGGACACCAAGGTTCCTTCCACAGTTTGGCTATTGTGGACAGTGCTGCTAGAAACATCAGGGTGCAAGTGTCCCGGCATTTCACTGCATCTGTATCTTTGGGGGTAAATCCCCAACAGTGCAATTGCTGGGTCGTAGGGCAGGTCTATTTTTAACTCTTTGAGGAACCTCCACACAGTTTTCCAGAGTGGCTGCACCAGTTCACATTCCCACCAACAGTGCAAGAGGGTTGCCCTTTCTCCACATCCTCTCCAACATTTGTTGATTCCTGTTTTGTTAATTTTCCCCATTCTCACTGGTGTGAGGTGGTATCTCATTGTGGTTTTGATTTGTATTTCCCTGATGGCCAGTGAAGCGGAGCATTTTCTCATGTGCTTGTTGGCCATGTCTATGTTTTCCTCTCTGAAATTTCTGTTCATGTCTTTTTTTTTTAAAGATTTATTTATTTATTTGTGATGAGAGAGACAGAAAGAGAGAGAGAGAGAGAGAGAGAGAGAGAGAGAGGCAGAGACACAGGCAGAGGGAGATGCAGCCTCCATGCCGGGAACCCAACGCGGGACTCCATCTCAGGACTCCAGGATCAAGCCCTGGGCCAAAGCCAGGCCCTAAACCGCTGAGCCACCCAGGGATCCCCTTTGTTCATGTCTTTTGCCAATTTCATGATTGGATTGTTTGTTTCTTTGCTGTTGAGTTTAATAAGTTCTTTATGGATCTTGGATACTAGCCCTTTATCTGATATGTCATTTGCAAACATCTTCTCCCATTCTGTAGGTTGTCTTTGAGTTTTGTTGACTGTTTCTTTTGCTGTGCAGAGGCTTTTTATCTTGATTAAGTCCCAATAATTCATTTTTGTTTTTGTTTCACTTGCCTTCATGGATGTATCTTGCAAAAATTTGCTGTGGCCAAGTTCAAAAAGGGTGTTGCCTGTGTTGTCCTCTAGGATGTTGATAGACCCTGACTCACATTGAGATCTTTCATCCATTTTGAGTTTATCTTTGTATATGATGTGAGAGAATGGCCTAGTTTCAGTCTTCTTCATGTGGATGTCCAATTTTCCCAGCACCATTTATTGAAGAGACTGTCTTTTTTCCAGTGGATAGTTTTTCCTGCTTTGTTGAATATTAGTTGACCATAGAGTTGTATGATCACTTCTGGATTCTCTTTTCTGTTCCATGGATCTATGTGTCTGTTTTTGTGCCAGTACCACACTGTCTTGATGACCACAGCTTTGTAGTACAACCTGAAATCTGGCATTGTGATGCCCCCAGCTATGGCTTTCTTTTTCAATATTCCCCTGGCTGTTCGGGGTCTTTTTGGATTCCACACAAATCTTAAGATGATTTGTTCCAAGTCTCTGAAGAAAGTCCATGGTATTTTGATAGGGATTGCATTAAATGTGTAAATTTCCCTGGGTAACATTGACATTTTCACATTATTAATTCTTCCAATCTGTGAGCATGGACAATTTTCCATCTCTTGGTGTCTTCCCCAATTTCTTTAAGAAGTATTCTGTAGTTTTTAGGGTATAGATCCCTTACCTTTTTGGTTAGGTTTATTCCTAGGTGTCTTATGCTTTTGGGTGCAACTGTAAATGGGATTGACTCCTTAATTTCTCTTTCTTCAGTCTCATTGTTAGTTTATAGAAATGTCACTGATTTCTGGGCATTGATTTTGTATCCTGCCACACTGCCAAGTTGCTGTATGGGTTCTAGTTATCTTGGGGTGCAGTGTTTTGGTTTTTTTATGTGCAGTATCATGTCATCTGCGAAGAGGAAAGTTTGACTCCTTCTTTGTCAATTTGAATGCCTTTAACGTCTTTTTGTTGTCTGATTGCTGAGGCTAGGACTTCTAGTACTATGTTGAAAAGCAGTGTTAAGAGTGGGAATCCCTGTCTCATTCCTGATCTTAGGGTAAAGGCTCCAAGTGTTTCCCCATTAAGAATGATATTTGGTGTGGCCTTTTCATAGATGGCTTTTAAGATGCTGAAGAATGTTGCCTCTATCCCTACCCTCTGAAGAGTTTTGATCAGGAATGGATGCTGTATTTTGTCAAATCTTTCTCTGCATCTATTGAGAGGATCATATGGTTCTTGTTTTTTCTCTTGTTGATATGATTTATCATGTTGGTTGCTTTACGAGTGTTGAATCAGCCTTGCATCCCAGGGATAAATCCCACTTGGTCATGATGAATAATCTTTTTAATGTATTGTTGGAGCCTATTGGCTAGTATCTTGTTCAGAAATTTTAGATCCTTGTTCTTAGGGGATATTGGTCTATAATTATCCTTTTTGGCAAGGTCTTTGGTTTTGGAATTAAGGTGATGCTGGCCTCATAGAACGAGTTTGGAAGTATTCCATCTCTTTCTATCTTTCCGAACAGCTTTAGTAGAATTGGTATGGTTTCTTCTTTAAACGTTTGATAGAATTCCCCTGGGAAGTCATCTGGCCCTGGACTTTTGTGTCTTGGGAGGTTTTTGATGACTGCTTTCCATTTCCTCCCTGGTTATTGGCCTGTTCAGATTTTCTATTTCTTCCTGTTCCAGTGTTGGTAGATTGTGGTTTTCCAGAAATGCGTCCATTTCTTCTAGATTGCCTAATTTATTGGCAAATAGGTGCTCATAATAAGTTTTAAAATCATTTGTATTTCCTTGGTACTGGTGGTGTTCTCTCCTTTTTCATTCATGATTTTTTTAATTTGAGTCTTTTATCTCTTTTTTTTAATAAGGCTGGCTAATGGTTTATCTCTCTTATTAATTCTTTCAAGAAACCAACTCCTGGTTTGGTTGATCTGTTCCACAGTTTTTCTGGTCTCTATTTCATTGAGTTCTGCTTGAATCTTTACTAACTCTCTTCTTCTGCTGGGTGTAGGATCTATTTGGTGTTTTTTTCTCCAGTTCCTTTAGGTGAAAGGTTAGCTTTTGTATTTGAGTTCTTTCCAGTTTTTGGATGGATGTTTGTATTGCGATGTGTTTCCCCTTCACAACTGCTTTTGCTGTATCTCAAAGATTTCGAATGGTTTTATCTTCATTCTTACTAATTTTCTTGAGTCTTTTTAATTCTTCTCTAATTTCCTGGTTGACCTTTCATCTTTTAGCAGGATGCTCTTTAACCTCCATGTGTTTGAAATCCTTCTAAATTTCTTCTTGTGATTTAGTTCTAGTTTCAAAGCATTATGGTCTGAAAATATGCAGGGGACAATCCCAATCTTTTTTATCAGTTAAGTCCTGATTTGTGACCCAGTATGTGATCTATTCTGGAGAAAGTTCCATGTGCACTTGAGAAGAATGTGTTTTCAGTTACCTTTGGATGTAAAGTTCTGTAAATATCTGTGAAATCCATCTGGTCCAGTGTATCATTTAAAGCTCCTGTTTCTTTGGACATAGCTTAGAAGATATGAAGAGCAGAAAGCGCTGTGTTCAAGTCTCCCAGTATAAGTATAGTATTATTATCTAAGTATGTCTTAACTTTGGTTATTAATTGTTTGATATACGTGGCAGCTCCCATATTTGGGGCATTAATATTCATGAAGTTTAGGTCCTCTTGTTGGATAGATCCTTTAAGTATGATATAGTGTCCCTCTTCATCTCTTACTACAGTCTTTGGGATAAACTTATTTATGTGATATGAGGAATGCTACCCCTGCTTTCTTTTGAGGACCATTTGAATGGTAATTGGTTCTCCAACCTTTTATTTTCACGCTGGAGGTGTCCTTACATCTGAAATGAGTCTCTTGTAGGCAGCCAATTGATGGGTCTTGCTTTTTTATCCAGTCTGAAACCCTGCGCCTTTTGATGGGATCATTAAGCCCATTCACGTTCAGAATTACTATTAAAGATATGAATTTAGTGTCATCATAACACTTATTCAGTCCCTGTTTTTGTTGATTGTTTCTTTGGACTTCCTCTTTCTTTCACAGAGTCCCCCTTATATTTCTTGGAGAACTGGTTTGGTGGTCACATATTCTTTCAGTGTCTGCCCATCTTGGAAGCTCTTTATCTCTCCTTCTATTCTGAATGAGAGCCTTGCTGGATAAAATATTCTAGGTTGCATGTTCTTCTCATTTAGGACCCTGAATATATCCTGCCAGCCCTTTCTGGCCTGCCAGGCCTCTGTTGGGAGGTCTGCTGTTAATCTAATATCTCTCCCCATAAAGTTTAGGGAACTCTTGTCTCTTGCTGCTTTAAGGATCTTCTCTTAATCTTTGGAATTCACAAGTTTCACTATGAAATGTCAAGGTGTTGAACGGTTTTTATTGGTTTTAGGGGGGATCTCTCTATGTCCTGGATCTGAATGCCTGTTTCCCTCCCCAAATTAGGGAAGTTCTCAGCTATGATTTGTTTAAATACACTTTCTGGTCATCTGTCCCTTTTGGCACCCTCTGCAACCCCAATTAAACATAGATTTTTTCATTCTGAGTCTGTCATTTATTTTCCTTAACTTTTCCTCATGATTCTTAAATTGTTTTTCTCTTTTTTCCTCAGCTTCCTTCCTTGCCATCAACTTGTTTCTATGTCACTCATTGTTTCTTCTACCTCATTAACCCTCGTTGTTAGGAAGTCCAGTTTGAATTGCGTCTCATTTAATTGATTTTTAATTTCGGCCTGATTAGATCTAAATTCTGGAGTCATGAAGTCTCTTGAATCCCTTATGCTTTTTTCCAGAGCCACCAGTAGGTTTATTTTTTTAAATAATAAATTTATTTTTTATTGGTGTTCAATTTGCCAACATACAGAATAACACCCAGTGCTCATCCCGTCAAGTGCCCCCCTCAGTGCCCGTCACCCAGTCACCCCCACCTCTCACCCTCCTCCCCTTCCACCACCCCTAATTCGTTTCCCAGAGTTAGGAGTCTTCATGTTCTGTCTCCCTTTCTGATATTTCCTACCTATTTCTTCTCCTTTCCCTTCTATTCCCTCTCACTATTATTTATATTCCCCAAATGAATGAGACCATATAATGTTTCTCCTTCTCCGATTGACTTATTCCACTCAGCATAATACCCTCCAGTTCTATCCACGTTGAAGCAAATGGTGGGTAATTGTCGTTTCTAATGGCTGAGTAATATTCCATTGTATACATAGACCACTTCTTTATCCATTCATCTTTCGATGGACACTGAGGCTCCTTCCAGTAGCTTTATAATTGTGCTTTTGAATTGTGCTTTCTGACATCAAATTGTAATCCAATTCTGTAACTCTGTGGGAGAGAGTACTGTTTCTGATTCTTTTTTTTTTTTTTTTGTGGTGAGTTCTTTCTTCTAGTCATGTTGCTCAGTACAGAGTGGCAAAAAAGAAGTTGTACTTTATAGAAGCTCGAACTCTTCTCACTGTAGGAATCTGGCTGTTCCCTCTTTAAATTTCAGGCCAAATTCATAAGTTTTCAGGATTATTTGAAAGTTATCTAGGTAAGTTGGTGGGGACAAGTGACTTGGGGATCCTACTCCTCCACCGTCTTTCCCCGCCTCCTCCAGGAGCTGACTTACTAATTTCATTTCCATTCTCCCCACTCAGTCTCACATGTGCCTCGTTCCCAACCTCTCTTTACCCACACCTCCATCCAGTTCCCCATGGCAAGGGACAGGCTTTTTTTTTTTTTTTTAAAGATTTATTTATTTATTCATTCAGAGAGAGCAAGAGAGAGGCAGAGACACAGGCAGAGGGAGAAGCAGGCTCCATGCAGGGAGCCCGATGTGGGACTCGATCCCGGGTCTCCAGGATCACACCCCGGGCTGCCGGCGGCGCTAAACCGCTGCGCCACCAGGGCTGCCCAAGGGACAAGCTTTTAACCCCTTTGTACCCAAGGGCCTGTCCCAGAAACTCAGTGCTTCCCTTCCTATGCTGTTTCGGCACTCCCAGGGACACAGGTCGTACCCAGTTTTCGGTCTCAGCTGCATTGATGCCTTCCCTATGGTGAAAGCTGAGTACTGTAGGCTGGGGCTTGTACTTTTCTTTTGTGTAAAGCACCAACAGACAGACAGTACATAAGCAGAAAACAGTCATATTCAATTTTCAAATTTAATGGGGCTGGGGATAAATTAGGACAACAATGCATGAAAAGGTACCTCCCACAGATGACCAAGATGTGCAACCTGCTGTTGGGCACCATAGGGCAGGGCTTGTTCACCTGCTGGGAAGACTATGGGAACATGTTCAGTAAATGGGTGAGGAAAGGACTGTGTCCTTGGACCCCTGCTCTCGCTCCCAGATCACTCATGCAATCGCCAAAATCCTGTCTAGCCAAACCACTGTTGCTCAGCTTCCAAGGTTCAGCTTCAAGGCCAGCTATACTGGGAAGTGAGGCCAATGAGGCTGACCCCACCTCAGTTCCTGTCACCTGGAAGGGCACAGGCCATGCTAGTAGTGACTGGAGGGCCAGCTCCCTAGGGTAGGGGCAAGACCCTTGTTGCCCCCTTGTGCCAAGAAATTAACCTTCTTTGCAGCAAGATGCTGGACTATGGTCATCCCACAGAAGGCTAGGCTGCGGGGATGCAAGGCATGGGGTCTCAGAGAACCTTGAGTCCACCAGGTTTTCCCCTTCCCTGAGCACACACACCTGAGGCCCTGGGCTTCCCTGCCCCCTTACCAGGAAAGTGGTGCCACCGAGTGGTTGTGATCAGGCTTTGCAGCTGGATGGGCTGCTTCCAGCCCCTAGTGTCTGATGTCACCTGTGTTCTCACTACTTCTCTGGGGAGCTCAGTGGCCATCCGTGACACTGTCCTTTCCCCTGCTGGTGCTAGAAGAATTAAATAGAGTAGTGCTTGGAAGATAGCAGGTGCCAACACATGGGAGCCCTCATGCTTCATGGACAGCAGGAGTCAGATGGTGTTCCTAGCTCTGCAAACACTCCCCCTCCCCGCCCCTCAAACTTCACTCCATTTAGCCAAACAGGTGGTCTGATAGGGCTTCAGCTGATGCTGTTTCTGGGGCACCCCTGGGTGTCAGGTGCTTGAAATACTGTCTCATACTGTAATTCTGGGTCACTTTCTTCATCTGGAGGGCTGTGCCCTATACCACTACTCATGGCATGGGGGTCTCTAAGTGCTGTGCAGCTGTCATTTCCTGAACTTCCTGAAACTTGGCACCCTCCTTCTAAGGATCTTATGGTTTAATTTGAAAGGAAACAAAACAGAATGCCCTAAGTGTGCAAGAAGGGGTTGGCTAAGAAGTGAGGAAGTGGGCCTGGAACAGCACTTGGAAACAACAGTGCTGTTGTTTTCCAAGAAGAGATGGAAGAATCCAACCTGTGTCTGAGCCCTTCAGTGACTTCCCCTTGCCTATGGGACAAACTCCCAGCCTTCTTGTAGCCCTCCAGTTCCAGTTCTTGCTTCCAGGGCACATAGAGCCTGTCTACCTGAATGGCTTGCAGGTCCTATACAGCCATTGTGCCACATTCTTTGGTCATGCTATTTTCTCTGCTTGGAATGTCTTCCTCTCTAGCAAAATCCTACTGACCCATAAAACCCCCACCTAGGCATCTCTTTCTCCAGAAAGTCATCTGATCTCCCAGGCTCCTCCTCTGCCCATTTAGCATCTCCATGAAAAGGCAACTCCAACTTCATGGTCCAAATCTGAACTCCTGACCCTATCCCCCCTTCCTTCTTGTGCCTCTGTAATCTTCCCCATCTCAGCTCACAACAACTCTGATCTTCCAGTTACTCAGCCAAAATCTTTGCAGTTATCCTCAACTCTTCTTTCTCTCACATTCACATTGGGTCCCTCAGTAAATCTATAAGCTTTACCTTTAAAACATGACCAGAATGTGGCCACTTCTGTCCATCTTCTTAGGACACAAGTCACCACCATCTGTCAGCTGGATTTAACACTAGCTTCTTGACTGGTCTAGTTGCTCCTGACTGTGGCCCAAAGCACAAGACAGCCTACAGAAATCTCACTCAACCCCAAGCTAAAAGTGGCACCTCATTGCTCTTCTCTGACACCCAAGGCAGGGAGTCTCACCGCATCAGTGCTCAGTAATCCTCCTTTACTGTCCTTAAGAAAGTCCAACTACCTCCACTGACATTTTCAAAAAGCTGTTTTTATGGTCTATGGGGTAGAAAAGAGAAATAGCATGGAGATGTGCATGTCATGCTGACAGGCAAGGTCAGGGGCTGGCTGAATGTGATGTGACCTTGCAGGTTGATGTGGGGTCCCAGTATTGGCACCAGAAGTGCCTCGAGGGGCTGATGTGGTTATGGTATTTTTGAAATGGTAAGTAAACCTCAAGGAAGCCTTGGTCAAACAGGTTATGTGACATGGTGCTCCTGAAACATCCTTGGCATGTTGAAAGCATGCACTCACCTTGGTTTGCACTTAAAGTGGGAAACTGCTCTTGTCTGCAGGGATGTTGTGAGGTCTGGGATATGGCAGATCTTTCTAGGGCTAGAGTTTTCTTTCACAAAGACTTCAACAGCACTCCTGCTCCAGGAGCAAAGGGCAACAAAGTCCCTGATCTTTGAGACCACCAAAACATGCCCCTGCAGATTTCCAGTCCCCTTCCCTAGGGGCATTGCTATCCATGCTGAGGCAGAGGCACACTTCAGAAAAACCCTAGAGCAAGTAAGAAGCCAGTGGTGAGGCCCTGTCCTGCACAGCCACTGCTAGTGTCCCTCTACCCTTTTCCATCCCCTCTCTGCCGGTCCCTGATTTGCTGAGAGCACTCACTGTAGGCAGGACTGCATTTGCTGTTCCCTCAACAGGACACCTACTCAGCTTGCTTCCTCAGGCGTCTGTGCAGGTGTTGCTTTATCAACTGAAGACTTCCTCATCCTCATATATAAAGTGTTTAAGTGTGTAATACCCATCCCTCTCTGGCAGTCCTTAGCCTTCCCTGCTTTTGTCTTTCCCATGGTATACTTCACCTTTGTATTTCATACTTTGTACAGGTCATGCCACTTATTATTCTTATTTATTTGCTTATTCTTTGTCTCCTCTTATTAAAACATAAGCTCCATGAAGGTAGTGTTCATCTGTTGATAGGATAGTACCAGGTGCTATGCTGATGCTCAGTAAATGGTTCAATAGATTAAGTCTACAGACAAATGGCACGAATGAAACTCTTTGTCTCTGGTTACCTTCCTGTTGAACTGGGTGATGAAGGCAAGGGGGTACCTTCATCACCTCTCTGCACCTGGTGCAGAGCTGGCAACCCCGGCCTTGATAATCAACTAGCTGAACTGAATCTGAAAGACTGAAAGACAGGATGCACAGGGTGCTGGCTGTGCATCCTGCCCTGTGAGGAGGCTGAGATCTGTCTTCTGAGCTCTGGTTCCTTATGAAATAGCTGTCAGGTCTGCCCTCGGGCAGATTAATAATTGCTGTTTATTTCAGGAGTGTGTGTGATCCATTGCATCTCTTTTCTTCTTTTCCCCAGCAGATTTCAAGTGGTTTCACCTTAGCCTCCAGTCTTTGGGGAGGGCCACACACTGCTGTATGTTCATCATCTCTATCTCATGGTCCTTGATGGGTTCACAGTCTGTCACTCTTACATGGAGTGCTTTCAGCATTGCAGCAACAGAAGCAGGAGTCCTTCCATGGAAGCTGACAGTGGACTTCAGAGGCCAGAGAAAATCTACATCATCACAAGCTGACAAGCCCCCTCTACATGCATTCCTTCTGGTGATCAGGAAGCCTTTCAATAATGCATTAAACTGGGCCAGAATATGGCTAAAATGTATTCTGAAATGGAAACTGCCAAAGTGCAAATGAAGTATAAAGGAAGGCAACAGAAAACGGTGACTGTGGGTTGAATGTTAAGGAGAAAGCCCTTTTGTCCTGTCTCTCTCCGTGTCTGGGTAGCAGCATGCCACTTTCTCTCACATAGGGAGTCCATATTTTCCCTGTGGGGCTTCTAGATGAGAAATCCCAGCAACTCAGCCCCCAACAAAGTAGAGGGTGTCTATTCTTGGCTGATGTGAATGGAACATACCTCCAGAGGGCCAAGCGTACACAGTGCTCTCATTCTACTTGCAGCAGAGCTAAGCTGTACCATTTTAGAATCATATAATTACCTACATTCAGTGTCAGCTGCAGTGGCCAACCCACCCTGCATGTTCTGGACCTAGTGTCTATTTCGGAATGAGGAATCAGGAATAGGCAAGCTGGTCTCCCCTTCCATTCTGTGCTTCTTTCCCATTTCAGCACCACATTTGCCAGCCAGTGCCCGGGCGGCTCTTCTCTCTAGGCAGGAGTTTTAGAGACGACTGAGGTCCCCATTCAAGGGGTGTCCTGGCCACTTGGCTCAGTGGCCTGTGGTGCTAGCTCAGAGACCAGAGGTTAAACAAAAGTGACTTGGAGTTAGCTCCTTCCCTTATGATCAATGTTTCTGGCCTTCAGTTTCCTCTTCTCTAAAGTGATAATGAAAATATCTAGGTTCTGTGAGGGTGAATGAGAAATGTTTACATTGTTCTAGAAGATGATGCTACAAAGTGGAATTTAACCTCATGAACTCTGACTCTCCAGTGATTCAGTGGGTTCAGCCTGGCTCCAGTTCCATCTGGGAGCAGGAGTGAGACCTTGTACATACAGACACATAAACACATATGCTCTCACATACATTCAGATTCATGGACACACAGTGACACACAATGGAGCATGCACTCACGTTCACACACACACAAACTCTTGCACGTACTCATATACACATGGCATGTCCTTCTATAGGGGTCTCCCCTGGTCTTCTGCCACCAGGCCCCCTTTGTCCTTAAGGCTCACAGATCCCTAGCTGGCCTTTTCCCTGCCCCCCTTCACCTCTTCCCATCTGTGCTCTAATTAAGCTTTGTCTGGGAAGTTCCTGAACAATTGGTGTCTCTCAGGGTTTCATGGTTCTGTACAAGGTGCTCCTCTAACATGGAAAACTCTTCATTTTATTTTTTTTTTACCAGAATATCTCTTTCTCATCTCTTTCCCCACCAGCTTTATTAAAATATAATTGACATAAAACACTCTGTTCTCATGTCCTAAAACTTAGCTCAAAAGCTGGGTTCTCCAGGAAGCACCCTCTGGGACGGCTAGCATAACAGGCCATCCTGTGTCCTGTCTGTTAAGTTCCTTCATCACCTGGTTCTCTGATCATGAGCCCATGAATGCTTTCTGGTCTCTTCATCCCCTGAAGGCCTGCACACAGTGGGGCCTCTCTACCATGATTGTTAAGCAGAAAGGGGACAGGGTACTTGGGGCAGCTCCCAGACATGTCAGTAGGGGGAGCCCTAGGAGCTTGAAAAAACTGCCTAGGGTCTCCTGCTTTGGAGACATTCATTCCATCATGGCTTCACTGTGAAGAATTGTTTACTTTAGAATTCTGTATTGAATTTGGGAAGCTATATGTTTATGTGGAGGCATCTTTTCTCTGAAACTCCTAACAAGTACCTGATTGATATTTAAAAATATACTAAGCTATATTCATAACTTAATCTGATAATCAAGTAGAAGGAAGAAAAATGTTTGACATGCATTTACTTCTGTTTCCACTCCTGGGTACTCAAGGAAACAATTCTATTTGTCACAGTACAATGATCTGGGGCTCTGGGAGGCATAATGTATGATTTTATAGCTTTGGTGGATAAATAGCTATAATTTTCATTAGTCCTCCTTGACTAAGTTTCCTGCTGAAACAGAAAAGACAAGGTAGTGAGCAAGATGCTTACCTCTGGGGGAAAGATTATAATTGCCAGCTGGAGAGCAGGATGGACAAGTGGACAATGGCAAAGTGGATCCAGGAAGTCTGGACAGGACTGAGCTCTGTTGGCTCAGGTGGTTCTCTGTGTGGCAATGGGTGAGGTTTGTGTATTTTTCTAATAGAGCAACTCCATTCTTAAATACTCACCCATGAGAAATCCCTGTAGATGTCCACTCAAAGACTTGTGTCAGACTATTTATAGCAGCTTTATGTATAATGGCTTAAAACTGGAAACAACCTAAATGTTTGCCAACAGGTGAATGTGTAAACAAAATCACATTCTCTCAATACTTTGGAATTCTGTTCAGCAATAAAAAAGAATGGACTATTGATCCATGCAATAGTAAGGATAAATTTCAAAGAATTATACTGAAAGACACCAGACTCAAATGACAATAATTTTATCATTCCCCTTATATGAAGTTCAAGAACAGGCAAAGATGATTTCTTTCTTTTCTTTTTTTTTAATTTTTTAAAATTTTTATTTATTTATGATAGTCACAGAGAGAGAGAGGCAGAGACACAGGCAGAGGGAGAAGCAGGCTCCATGCACCGGGAGCCCGACGTGGGATTCGATCCTGGGTCTCCAGGATCGCACCCTGGGCCAAAGGCAGGTGCCAAACCGCTGCGCCACCCAGGGATCCCCAAAGATGATTTCTGATAGTAGAAAACAGAGCAGTGACCATCTTGCAGGGCCAGAGGTAGACTGGGGGAGATCATGAAGGGATTTTCAGGATATAAGTCATGCTACATATCTTGATTCAGATCACAATTACATGAATATGTACATTCATCAAAATTGTACACTTAAAATCTAGGCATTTACTGTATATAAAGTGAAAAAATTATTGTGCCCCAAAATGCATGTTTAAATGAACTCAAGAAGCTCTTAGAAGGTGAGATTTATACAGCAAACACCTGACTTCTGGGCATTGATTTTATATCCTGCCACACTGCCAAATTCCTGTATGAGTTCTAGCAATCTTGGGGTGGAGTCTTTTGGGTTTTCTATGTAGAGTATTATGTCATCGGCAAAGAGGGAGAGTTTGACGTCTTCTTTGCCAATTTCAATGCCTTCTATGTCTTTTTGTTGTCTGATTGCTGAGGCTAGAACTTTTTTTTAATAATAAATTTATTTTTTATTGGTGATCAATTTGCCAACATACAGAATAACACCCAGTGCTCATCCCGTCAAGTGCCCCCCTCAGTGCCCATCACCCATTCACCCCCACCCCCTGCCCTCCGGACCATCCACCACCCCTAGTACGTTTTCCAGAGTTAGGAGTCTTTATGTTCGGTCTCCCTTTCTGATATTTCCTACCCAATTCTTCTCCGTTCCCTTATATTCCCTTTCACTATTATTATTATTCCCCAAATGAATGAGAACATATAATGTTTGTCCTTCTCCGATTGACTTATTTTACTCAGCATAATACCCTCCAGTTCCATCCACGTCGAAGGAAATGGTGGGTATTTGTCGTTTCTAAAGGCTGAATAATATTCCATTGTATACATAGACCACATCTTCTTTATCCATTCATTTTCGTTGCGCACCGAGGCTCCTTCCACACTTTGGCTATTGTGGACATTGCTGCTAGAAACATCGGGGTGCAGGTTTCATTGCATTTCGGCGTATCATTGCATCTGTATCTATGGGGTAAATCCCCAAGTGCAATTGCTGGGTCATAGGGCAGGTCTATTTTTAACTCTTTGAGGAACCTCCACACAGTTTTCCAGAGGGGCTGCACCAGTTCACATTCCCACCAACAGTTCCTCCGCATCCTCTCCAACATTTGTGGTTTCCTGCCTTGTTAATTTCCCCCATTCTCACTGGTGTGAGGTGGTATCTCATTGTGGTTTTGATTTGTATTTCCCTGATGGCAAGGGATGCGGAGCATTTTCTCATGTGCTTGTTGGCCATATCTGTGTCTTCCTCTGTGAGATTTCTCTTCATGTCTTTTGCCCATTTCATGATTGGATTGTTTGTTTCTTTGCTGTTGAGTTTAATACGTTCTTCATAGATCTTGGAAACTAGCCCTTTATCTGATACATCATTTGCAAATATCTTCTCCCATTCTGTAGGTTGTCTTTTAGTTTTGTTGACTGTATCCTTTGCTGTGCAAAAGCTTCTTATCTTGATGAAGTCCCAGTAGTTCATTTTTGCTTTTGTTTCTTTTGCCTTCGTGGATGTATCTTGCAAGAAGTTACTGTGGCCGAGTTCAAAAAGGGTGTTGCCTGTGTTCTCCTCTAGGATTTTGATGGAATCTTGTCTCACATTTAGATCTTTCATCCATTTTGAGTTTATCTTTGTGTCTGGTGCAAGAGAGTGGTCTAGTTTCATTCTTCTGCATGTGGATGTCCAATTTTCCCAGCACCATTTATTGAAGAGACTGTCTTTCTTCCAGTGGATAGTATTTCCTCCTTTATCGAATATTAGTTGACCATAAAGTTCAGGGTCCACTTCTGGGTTCTCTATTCTGTTCCATTGATCTATGTGTCTGTTTTTGTGCCAGTACCACACTGTCTTGATGACCACAGCTTTGTAGTACAACCTGAAATCTGGCATTGTGATGCCCCCAGCTATGGTTTTCTTTTTTAAAATTCCCCTGGCTATTCGGGGTCTTTTCTGATTTCACACAAATCTTAAAATAATTTGTTCTAACTCTCTGAAGAAAGTCCATGGTATTTTGATAGGGATTGCATTAAACGTGTACATTGCCCTGGGTAACATTGACATTTTCACAATATTAATTCTGCCAATCCATGAGCATGGAATATTTTTCCATCTCTTTGTGTCTTCCTCAATTTCTTTCAGAAGTGTTCTATAGTTTTTAGGGTATAGATCCTTTACCTCTTTGGTTAGGTTTATTCCTAGGTATCTTATGCTTTTGGGTGCAATTGTAAATGGGATTGACTCCTTAATTTCTCTTTCTTCAGTCTCATTGTTATTGTATAGAAATGCCGCTGACTTCTGGGCATTGATTTTGTATCCTGCCACACTGCCAAATTGCTGTATGAGTTCTAGCAATCTTGGGATGGAGGCTTTTGGGTTTTTTATGTAGAGTATCATGTCATCAGTGAAGAGGGAGAGTTTGACTTCTTCTTTGCCAATTTGAATGCCTTTAATGTCTTTTTGTTGTCTGATTGCTGAGGCTAGGACTTCCAGTAGTATGTTGAATAGCAGTGGTGAGAGTGGACATCCCTGTCTTGTTCCTGATCTTAGGGGAAAGGCTCCCAGTGCTTCCCCATTGAGAATGATATTTGCTGTGGGCTTTTCGTAGATCGTTTTTAAGATGTTGAGGAATGTTCCCTCTATCCCTACACTCTGAAGAGTTTTGATCAGGAATGGATGCTGTATGTTGTCAAAGGCTTTCTCTTCATCTACTGAGAGGATCATATGGTTTTTGGTTTTTCTCTTGCTGATATGATGAATCACATTGATTGTTTTTATGGGTGTTGAACCAGCCTTGTGGCCCAGGGATAAATCCTACTTGGTCATGGTGAATAATTTTCTTAATGTATTGTTGGATCCTATTGGCTAGTATCTTGTTGAGAATTTTTGCATTTGTGTTCATCAGGGATATTGGTCTGTAATTCTCCTTTTTGGTGGGGTCTTTGTCTGGTTTTGGAATTAAGGTGATGCTGGCCTCATAGAACGAGTTTGGAAGTACTCCATCTCTTTCTATCTTTCCAAACAGCTTTAGAGAATAGGTATGGTTTCTTCTTTAAACGTTTGATAGAATTCCCCTGGGAAGCCATCTGGCCCTGGACTTTTGTGTCTTGGGAGCTTTTTGATGACTGCTTAAATTTCCTCCCTGGTTATTGGCCTGTTCAGGTTTTCTATTTCTTCCTGTTCCAGTTTTGGTAGTTTGTGGCTTTCCAGAAATGCATCCATTTCTTCTAGATTGCCTAATTTATTGGCGTATAGCTGTTCATAATATGTTTTTAAGATCATTTGTATTTCCTTGGTGTTGGTAGTGATCTCTCCTTTCTCATTCATGATTTTATTAATTTGAGTCTTCTCTCTCTTCTTTTTAATAAGGCTGGCTAATGGTTTATCTATCTTATTAATTCTTTCAAAGAACCAACTCCTGGTTCTGTTGATCTGTTCCACAGTTCTTCTGGTCTCGATTTCGTTGAGTTCTGCTCGAATCTTTATTAACTCTCTTCTTCTTCTGGATGTAGGATCTATTTGCTGTTTTTTCTCTAGCTGCTTCAGGTGTAAGGTTAGCTTTTGTATTTAAGTTCTTTCCAGTTTTTGAATGGATGCTTGTATTGCGATGTATTTCCCCCTCAGGACTGCTTTTGCTGCACCCCAAAGATTTTGAATGGTTGTATCTTCATTCTCATTAGTTTCCATGAATCTTTTTAATTCTTCCTTAATTTCCTGGTTGACCCTTTCATCTTTTAGCATGATGGTCCTTAACCCTCACGTGTTTGAAGTCCTTCCAAATCTTGTTGTGATTTAGTTCTAATTTCAAGGCATTATGATCTGAGAATACGCAGGGGACAATCCCAATCATTTGGTATCGGTTCAGACCCGAAATGTGACCCAGTAGGTGGTCTATTCTGGAGAAAGTTCCATGTGCACTTGAGAAGAATGTGTATTCAGCTGAGTTTGGATGTAAAGTTCTGTAGATATTTGTGAAATCCATCTGGTCCAGTGTATCATTTAAAGCTCTCGTTTCTTTGGAAATATTGTGTTTAGAAGACCTATCGAGTTTAGAAAGCGCTAGATTGAAGTCACCAAGTATAAGTGTATTATTATCTAAGTATGTCTTAACTTTGGTTATTAATTGATTGATATATTTGGCAGCTCCCACATTCGGGGCATAGATAATGAGGATTGTTAAGTCCTCTTGTTGGATAGATCCTTTAAGTATGGGGATCCCTGGGTGATGCAGCAGTTTAGCGCCTGCCTTTGGCCCAGGGAACGATCCTGGAGACCCGGGATCGAATCCCACATTGGGCTCCCGGTGCATGGAGCCTGCTTCTCCCTCTGCCTATGTCTCTGTCTCTGTCTTTCTGTCTCTCTCTCTCTGTGTGACTATCATAAATAAATAAAAATTTTTTAAAAAAGTATGATATAGGGTCCCTCTTCATCTCTCACTACAGTCTTCGGGGTAAATTTTAGTTTATGTGATATGAGGATGGCTACCCTTGCTTTCTTTTGAGGACCATTTGAATGATAAATGGTTCTCCAACCTTTTATTTTCAGGCTGTAGGTGTCCTTCTGTCTAAAATGAGTCTCTTGTAGACAGCGAATAGATAGGTCCTGCTTTTTTATCCAGTCTGAAACCCTGCGCCTTTTGATGGGGTCATTAAGCCCGTTCACGTTCAGAGTTACTATTGACAGATATGAGTTTAGTGTCATCATAATATCTATTCAGTCCTTGTTTTTGTGGATAGTTCCACTGGACTTCTTCTTAAAGGGAAATTTTAAGAGTCCCCCTTAAGATTTCTTGCAGAGCTGGTTTGGAGGTCACAAATTCTTTCAGTTCCTGCATGTCTTGGAAGCTCTTTATCTCCCCTCCATTCTGAATGAGAGTCTTGCTGGATAAAGTATTCTTGGTTGCATGTTCTTCTCATTTAGGACCCTGAATATATCCTGCCAGCCCTTTCTGGCCTGCCACGTCTCTGTGGAGAGGTCTGCTGTTATCCTAATACTCCTCCCCATAAAAGTCAGGGATTTCTTGTCTCTTGCTGCTTTAAGGATCTTCTCTTTATCTTGGAATTTGCAAACTTAACTACTAAATGTCGAGGTGTTGAACGGTTTTTATTGATTTTGGGGGGGGGGGAATCTCTCTATTTCCTGGATCTGCACGTCTGTTTCCTTTCCCATATTAGGAAAGTTTTCAGCTATGATTTGTTCAAATACATATTCTGGACCTCTGTCCCTTTTGGCGCCCTCGGGAACCTCAATTAAATGTAGGTTTTTCTTCCTCAGACTGTCGTTTATTTCCCTTAATCTATCCTCACGGTCTTTTAATGTTTGTCTCTTTTTTCCTCAGTTTCCCTCTTTGCCATCAACTTGTCTTCTATGTCACTCACTTGTTCTTCCACCTTGTTAACCCTTGTCGTTAGGACTTCTTGTTTGGATTGCATCTCATTCAATTGATTTTTAATTTTTGCCTGATTTGATCTAAATTCTGCAGTCATGATGTCTGTTGAGTCCTTTATGCTTTTTTCTAGAGTCACCAGTAGCTGTATAATAGTGCTTCTGAATTGGCTTTCGACATTGAATTGTAATCCAGATTTAGTAACTCTGTGGGAGAGAGGACTGTTTCTTATTCTTTCTTTTGATTCTTTCTAGTCATTTTGCTCAGTGCAGAGTGGCCAAAAACAAGTTGTATTGGGAAAAGGAGAAAAAGAGAGGAGAGAAAGAAGGAAAGAAAAGAGAAAAGGAAAAAAGAAAAAAGTAAGAAAAAAAAGAGAAGAAAAAGAGAAAGAAAAAGAAAGAAAGAAAAAAAAGGGTGGGGGAAGCAAACAGAAATCAAAAAGCAAAAACAACAACAACAACAACAACAACAACACCATGGGGGAGTATCTTCTGATTCTGTAGATTTTAAGTCCCTTGACTTCCCCTGGAACTGGTCCGTCTAGCTGGTCTTCTGGGGGAGGGGCCTGTTGTGCTGATTCTCAGGTGTTAGCACTTGCGGGAGCTGCTCTGCCCCTGCCTGGTGCAGGGCTCAGTGGGGGCTGTTTACCCCCTGAGGCCCCAGGAGGAACAACCGCAGTGGCGGGGCCAGCTCTGCAGCCCTGGAGTCAGCTCCCGCAGTAGCTCAGAGCTCTCTGTCTGCAGGGCCTGGAGGCTCCGGGGCGGGGCCGCTGATCTGCTCACCTCGGGGCAGGAGCGTCCTGACTGTCCTGGGTCCTCCCAGCCTCTGCCTGTCCCGGGGGAGGCCGGATCCTGGGCTGTGTCCCGGCGCCCTGTGCTCCGGGGCCTGCGCTGGTGGATTCGGGCTCCCGCCCCACAGCCCCCTCCGCGGAGCCGCCGCCCGAGCCCCTCCGAGCTGCTCCGGGTCCCGCCGTGCGCGCTGCAGCCCTTAGGGAGCTCGGCGGCTCTCCCGGGGCGCAGGTGTCTGTTAGTGTCCCCGGGAGCCCGAGGGCATCCCCGCCCTCCTGGGTCCTGCTCCAACTCCCTGCGGGCCCCTTTCCCCCCCGGGAAGGTTGGTGCAGCTCCTGCTTCTCCGGGACGGGGCTCTCCTGTCCTGGGGACACTCGCCCCGGCCTCAGCCCGGCTCCTCGCGGGGCCCCTCCCCCTTGGAGGCCTTTTGTTTCTCTATTTCTTTTTCCCCGTCTTCCTACCTTGATAGAAGCGTGAACTCTTCTCACTGTAGCATTCCAGCTGGTCTCTCTTTACATCTCAGGCCGAATTCATAGATTTTCAGGATGATTTGAAGGTTATCTAGGTAATTTGGTGGGGACAGGTGACTTGGGGACCCTAGTGTTCTGCCCTCTTGCCCTTCCCTCTTCCAACGTATTAATCATATATGTTTTGTTAAATTCATACCAAGCATCTTTTCACTTTTGATAGTGGGAGATAAACTATATTATTTTTTTTTGTCAAGATACATTTGATCCCATAATTCTACATCCCTGTTTCTCAATACTTTATTTTTAAAGTAAGAGAATATCATGTGAGTATGCTAATTTTACTTTTGTCATGTGAGCACTGGATGTTATACTATATGTTGGCAAATTGAACTTCAATAAAACAACTCCCCCCGAAAAATAGTTTTGTAACATCCTTGGTTTTGTGTAAAAAGTAATTTAATGTTTTCTAACTGGTTTTCCACTTGAATCTTGAGTGTGAAGGTGCCTGTGTGAGGTCTGAAAATAATGCAGTTATGATCCATTGGCTTGATTTTGCTCTCAGTGACAAAATATATCACATCCAAGTGTATTAGAACATGTGATGCTTCTGTTCATTGACTGAGGAAAGTAAAGGCAAATCAGAGTCTGTGTTATACAAGGTTTTCTAGTTTGCCTGTGTGAGATGAGCGCTGTTCTCCAGGCTGACACTCACAGTTGGAACACCTTTCTCACCTTTATGAGCCACAGGGTGAGGAGGTCTTCTGGGACTTGATGTGTACATATCCAGCCCTCAAACATAGGGTAAGGATTGTTGTAAGTTCTGAGCGCTAGAACGGTGCCAGGCTATGTTGCCTTACAGCTGTTTGGTTTGTGGTGCACAGCTTCTCTCTTGAGGGGTGTGGAGGGTGGCTCCACCCCACAAAAAGTGAAATGCCCTCTGCATACCAGTATGGAGCAGAAGGCTGTGAAGGAGACAGCCCAAGGCATCATCAGAGAGGCCAGGAGAAGGACAGTGAGGGCATACTGTCACCAGGGCCCTGGAGAGAATAGGTAGCACCCTGCCCACTGGTGAGCACTCAGGACTTTAAGCCTGGGCTGTGAATGTTCCCAGGAGCCAGAGCAGGAAAAAGTGTGGGGACCCCAACAGAAAAGCCTATAGATCAGCTGCAGTGCCACCGAGCCACTGTTCCTGCAGAGGAGGAAGTGGAGATGGAATCATCCCACTTTGAATTTGGTTGCACCTAATAAGCAATAACAGGCATTGCAGTCTATGTCAGACAGAATGCTAGAAGCTTAGCACCCGTCATTTCATTAGTCTTAGGAGGTAGTTCCTCTTATTACCTGTCTTATATTGGGAAAATGGAAGCTTAGTAGAGTGGCAGAACTTGCCCAAAATCTTCAGGCAGAAGGTGAGGAGCCACTTAATCTGTGTGGAAGCTCATTACAGAGGGTGTGTGTGTGTGGGTGGTGGATGGAGGGCATGGCCTTCTTCCCATCATTTTCCTGTCAGCTACATCATGGCCTTCACTGAGTAGGCCCCTGATACTTGTCTCCAGATGGAATCAGGCTAGTTGAAAACTGCCTCCAATCCAGAATAGTTACTGTCTATCTGTGGTTTCCAGACCCAGAATCCAGGACAGTGCCTTTCCAGAATGCTGGTTTGTGTGTTACATGTCCTAGTTCTGTCCAGGCAGGTGTCAGTGAGTGTGTGAACAAGGGAGCAAGGACTGAGAGGATGCAAAGTGTACAAGGGTGGTACATGGGGTCAATCTAAGTTTATTGAAAAAAACGAGCTAGAGAAAAGAGTACCAAGTGATACTTCACTTGGTATGGGCAGGCCAGGATGGTGAAGGAATTGGGCTGGCTGCTGTATATCTGCTTAGTGCTCTGGCAAGACTTAGCTGTCAGGACACAAACTCCTCATGAAAGAGTGTGAGTGAGCAAAGCTGGGCTTAAAGTGTCCCGGTGCCTAGGAGGCACCTGGAGCACATTGGTGCTTTCAGAGATTGATGAACAAATGAGTGGGTGAAAGAGAAAATGATGCACTTGATTAACAAGACCAATTTCACTTTTGAGGCTGGACCACTGCATATTTAAAAAACGAAGACGTGATGATGTCTCTGGGATCAGATATTCTTTGCATAATCTTGGATAAATTACCTAAAATCCTGTACCTAAATTTCCTCATCTTTGCTATGAGACTGCTGTGAGGGTTGTACAGGCTGCAGAAAGAGACCCATAGAACCTGGAAAGACTGCCATATGCACAAGGTTGGACTGGGACCCTCCTCTCTTCCTCTGTTATCTCTCATCCCTTCTTTTCCCTTTTGCAGCTTTCTTTTCCGCTCCATAAATGGGCTTGCTTGTACTCTCTGTCTCTCTCTTTCTTTTCCTCTCTATGCTCCTGTCCAATATGTCCACCCAACCCCATTCATGACTCCTCTAATGAAAAATTCTCTCACCAACTGGTAGTACTTTCTCTGTCTCTCAGTTCAAACGTGTGAGGTAGACAAGATAATTGGCTGTGGGCTAGCCAATGGACAACCTGGTTTAGACCAGGTCTCCTCCATTGGTCCAATTACTTGTGTTGGGAGGGGTCACATTATGGGTGGAGCAAGCAAAATAGACAAGTCTGGTGGTTAAGCGTCAGGAGTCTGACCTTGCAGATTGTGTAATTGCTTGCGGTGCAGGAATTGGTGGACACATGCCAGCTCTTTTCTTCCCAGGGGCATTGCTTTCCTCTTCCTCTGACCCTGCATTGTGTCAGTGGGGTCTGTGCTCAAGTGTAAGTTCACCAGAATGATTTGGTAAATTCAGGTCCTGGGACTACTAGAACTTTGCTCCTAGGGCTCACTTCCTTTTCTTTTGCTGTCATGGTATCTGCTAGATACTATCTCAACTGGATTAATGCTTTTGGCCATTTGGAAAGAAAACAAGGGTTTTTTTTTCCATACATGCATACTTTCCCTTCTGGGGCATGGATACCAGCTGCTCAAAGTTGCAATTTACTTGCTCAAAACAAAAACAAACTAAACAAAGCAAAGCAAACAAGCAAAAACAAACAAACCACAGTGCACCAACTTTCAGTAAGACAGAATAATATTCTAATTTGACCTCAACGGTTTATCGGAAAATGTAATTACAAGATTAAATTCAGTCCCGACAATAGCCAGCGCTAGAGGAAAACTATCAGTGCCCAACAACGTTGAGAGAGAGGCAGGGAAGGAGTGACTCTGGACACACTAGTGTTACTGGATGAAGGTGTGTTCCTCATTTGGGTGTCATAGCAAGTCTCAAATAAGCAAGTAGAACGTTTGGGTGTTTGCAGTTTCTGTGAAGGAATATTCCCTAAATCCATTCCCAGACTCCTGAATCCATTTGTGGTTCAGGTGAGCCCACTTAAGAGTGCTGCCCTTCTCAGGGGTCTGGCTAGAGGTTAGGGTGGTGGGTTTTCCTCTCAGGAGACAGGGGTCAGGTGGAATAGGTGCTTCCCTGTCTGAGAGGTCAGGGGGCTGCTGGTTCCCAAGTCCCCAATAGCCCTGTGAGGTTGATTTTTATTTCCAGGCCAAAGACAAACCCAAGGTCTCAGATCGAGGCTGGGGGGCCTCCAGGGCTCTTTCTGTTGAGGTTGTCTGTGTATGCAGAGAGGCCTCCTCTTCACAGGTCCAAGCCTGAGTCCCACAACTAGAAGGTCATTCATTTGGGTCACAAAGTCCTCAATCTTTCCAATGCAATGCAAATTTCCCCGAAAGAAGGGAACACCAAGGCATCTGGCTCTTTGGGGTGGAACAGGGAATAAAAAGGGATAGAGGGTAGCAGAAAGGTGGGCAGAAGGGCAGTAGGGTGAGATAATGCATGCCAGAGATGAGTTTCATTAATGCCCACCATGGCTGTGAACGATCCTGGGTGACCCTGCATGCAGCTCAATGAGCTCCCTTGGTTGGGGACTTCAGAGACTTGGGGAAAGCCAAGGGGACTGAGGGGACCAATTTAAAGGCATCCCATCTGAACAGAAAGGTCCTGAGAGATGGCAGCAGAACTGAACTTTTGTCTAACTACAACCTAACGTCCATGGCAACATAGGAACCAGTTGGGAGGGGGGATGCGCATGGGGGTATTTGAAGCTGGTGGCTGAGCCCCCTGGTGTTGACATTTCTGTGAGGTCACAGGGCTTCAAGAACAGTGTGGAAAGCACTCATCTAGGCCATTTCAGACATGGGGAAATCAAGGTCATTCAAGGAGATGTCCCAGGATGCAGAGGGGACTAGATGCACACAGGCAAACCATCACAAAATTGAGTCCAGTTCCCTCTATTGTGAGCTACATAAAATTTTGGAGAGAGGTGGGTCTGACTTCAAATGTTAGCTGCATCACACCCTGTGTGCCCTTGTTGACCTCAGATTTTCCACTGTGTACCGGGAACAGCGGTGCCCACATGCTATTCTCCAAGCATCATGTTGCCCTCAGGCATCTGCTCTCTTCCTGTCCTTTAGCTCAGGGACATCTCTTCCAGGAAACTGTTCTAGCTGAGCTTGGAGCAGCACTGCCACTGCCCAGGACCCTGGGCTTCTGCCACCCTTGCTCCTATGTGTGTCTCTGCCTCTGCTAGGCCTCTACCCTCTCCCAGGGCCAGTAGGAGTGAACAGATGAGCTCAGGCTCTAGAGTCAAACAGACCTCCACCTTCACACCCAGTGTCAGAAACCTACCAGCTTTGTGACCCAAGGCTCAATTCTCTGTTCTTTCAAGATGGGTGCTATCCCCAGCAAGATGGAGTAATTGAAAAACCAGATAACTTGGAATTAGACACAGGTCAAATCCCAGCCTTACTGTTAATTATAGGTCTAATTGTGTAATTATGTGCCTAATTATGTGCTATTTATGTATCAGGCACTTCATCTCACTGAGCCTTAGTTTCCACATCTGTAAAATGGGTACTGGTGTCATAGAGTTGTTGGAAGGATTACTGAGGTATTGGCATAAAGCTCTCAGAATGGGGATGCCTGGGTGGCTCAGTGGTTGAGTCTGCCTTTGGCTCAAGTCATGATCCCCTGCAATCTCTCTTGCTGCAGCAACACCAAACTCTGAATGTGTTCCTGGTGACCTTTGGCTTATGGGCTTAAAATTAGGATCAAATGAAATATTGCAAATCAAAATGTGATCCAATTTCAAAGCCTTCCACATATGAAGGGGCTAATTCTTCTTCGAGGTAATGGGCTAAGTCTCACAGAGAAAAGCCCTGGCTGCATCCTGGAGGTGGTTGCAAAAGCTGTGTATCAGGCTAGTCTGATGAATCCTGTGTGTTCCAAGTAGCTGAGTTCCAAATCAAAAGGACTGTGGTTTGATGTTTCCTCAGGCTAGTTTAGCAAATTTGTGATTACCTCCACCTGATACAGAAGGTGATTTTCACACAAGCAAATCCAAAGTAGCAATTTTAATCATGTTGTTCAGTTCCCACTTAGCAGCAGTAAATGGTTCAAGTGGAGAACTCACCACACCTTGTGGAGACATTCCCACCAGTCACATATCTGGCCTCTAATTATCCTTTAATTTAATATTTATTTTGCCCAGAAAATATTTTGACTTTTATGCCTGATCATCCCAGAGCAGGGAAGGCATTAGCAAATTAAACAGAGAAGCACACAAATTTTTCAACAGATGGATTACAAGGAATACAATTATATGCAAAATGCCTTTGCTTTTAGAAAGCATTAATACCTAAGTCTGTCAGGAAATGTATGCAGCTAATTGCACAGAAAAAAATAGGGTACTACAGTAGTATCATTTACATATAGTCACTTCTTGCAAAGCAGGAGTGATTGGGCGCATTATTAATGGAACAGAATTCAAACTGTATTCATTAAATTGCTTTTTTGAGGGAAGAAGCCTGTTAGAATCCATTTTATAACATACTCCTTTTTACAACTTAGTAAGTATTTGACTCTTGTTTGCAGACCAACTAAAGAAGTGATCTTATCATTTTTGGAGTAAAATAAAAAACAAACAATAAACTGTAATAAGCATAGATTATTAGGCCAGGCAGGGCTGGAGACATCCTGAGGCTTGGTGCTTTCTGTCTGGCTGGAGGGCCTGACCTGGGTGGGGGCACCTAACCAGTGGTCACAGTGAATTACAGGCTTCCCAGCCCTGATAGAACCATGGAGAAGGGAGTTAACTTGATTGGAACCATCACATCTGATGTGTGTAGACAAATAAGCCAAATTCCACTCATGAACTGTGGAGGCACCAATTGCTTGTTGCACATCTGACCACTCTGTGATGTGGATGCCTCGAAGCCTGCATGAATCTTCTCATTTCTGGACCTGAGATAAAGCAACACCTATTTAAATGTGTGCTCAGTGCATGTCTTCTGGCAGAATTGGTCCTTGCCACTGTGCTCAAGGAATGCATTTATAGGGGCAGGTTGTGCAGGGGTAAGGCACTCAAACACTGGTGCCAACTGCTTGGGCTCCCCTTACCCTGCACTTCTTTGTGGCACAACCTTCCCAAGGAAGGTTGCCAGAACTCTCTGCATGTCGGTTTTCTCTCCTGAAAAGGGAGAAACCACAGACCTCTTTCATAGGATTGTTGTGTGAGGATTAGAAGAGCTAGCCTAATAAAATGCTTTGAAGCAGGGTCTGGGAAAGAGTGAAGTGCTGGGTGTGTGTTGGGTGTAACCCTGTGGTCTCGGGTTGCCAGGACCCAACGGCTACTTCATGCCAGGGATCTGTCAGAGGCATGGGACATCTTGCATGGTTTTGTGAAAAGCAAAACTTGGCCAATGAGGAATACATTTATTTACTATTTTATATCTTTTTAAAATAATAAATTTATTTTTTATTGGTGTTCAATTTGCCAACATACAGAATAACACCCAGTGCTCATCCCGTCAAGTGCCCCCCTCAGTGCCCGTCACCCAGTCACCCCCACCCTCCGCCCTCCTCCCCTTCCACCACCCCTAGTTCGTTTCCCAGAGTTAGGAGTCTTTATGTTCTGTCTCCCTTTCTGATATTTCCTACCCATTTCTTATCCCTTCCCTTCTATTCCCTTTCACTATTATTTATATTTCCCAAACGAATGAGAACATATAATGTTTGTCCTTCCCTGATTGACTCATTTCACTCAGCATAATACCCTCCAGTTCTATCCACATTAAAGCAAATGGTAGGTATTTGTCATTTCTAATGGCTGAGGAATATTCCAATGTATACATAAACCACCTGCACCCCGATGTTTATAGCAGCAATGTCCACAATAGCCAAACTGTGGAAGGAGCCTTGGTGTCCATCGAAAGATGAATGGATAAAGAAGATGTGGTTTATGTATGTATTTTATATCTTCTAAGCACTTTATGCCTTTGCACTCTGACCCACTGTGAATGAAAATAATTATTTTTGAAGATATATTCCCTAAAAAGAGACTGTCATTCACTTGTTCAGAAGCCCTCCCCAAAACTTGAGTATGATGGAAGAAGCCTCTAGTCTGCTGGCCAGGGTTCTGTTCAGTGTTGGAGGACATCTTTCTGCTCATCTCTGCATCTGAAGTTGGGACAACTGTAGAGTGGGAGACAGCACTCCAGGGAGAAAGTGTCACATGAACAATGGCATAGAGGTGGGAATAGCTGGGAAGAGTCAGAAAACAAGCAGGGTCAAGAGTGTTGGTTTTAGGGGCAGTGGATAAGAAGCCTGGCAAGAAATAGGCTTGCAGGTGCTCCAACTTGGAAGCACTTCAGGAATCAGTAAACTAAATGTGCTGGACCCATGCTGTGGTCCAGACAGAGAGACCACAGGGTGCCTACAATAGTGGGCAAGGCAGGCAGAAGCTACAAGATCTGGCTGGCCAAGTAGGAGGTTGAGCCACTTCAGTCTGGGAGCAGGTTGGGTCCATCCAGGTGGATGCAAGCCTCCTGGGCAAGGCCTATGGCAGGTCCTATATCTGCAAGTGCCAGTAATTTATTCACTGAAAGAGCCCACACCTCGGAAAAGTCCTTCCTCTGTGAACTGGGAATTGTGTTGAGGAGTTCTGTCTCAGCAGTGGCTGAAACTTTATAAAAAAAATAGTTTATTAGATGAATACATACCTCGTCAGATTCTAGGCCATGGTGTTATTGTTCTCCAAGAATGGCAACCACTGTCTGTATTTTTATTGTATCTTAGCCATAAAGCACACCCTGAAAAGTCTTTGAGGGAACTTGCTGAGCTGGCAAAGCAGCCTCTCTGTGGATGGAAAGATCAGCTATTATTAAAATGAACCTATTAACCAAGATACTTTATGAATTCCAGATGATCTCTTTTCTATTATCCACTAAGAAGATTAACATTTTTAGTGTTTCTTTTACGAAATTTTGGGAAAAGACAAATAACCCAAGGTTAAATGGAAACATCTTTTCCTGTTGGTAATATCTTGTTCTTAAGAGACTGCAGTCAGAAACAGGGAGCTTACAACTGCCCAAAGCAGTTACATTTTCCTAGTTCCACCAAATCTTGAAAATTACTTCCCACAGTTGAGTCATTCTTCATTCACTCAACAAATCCACTCAACAAGTGTCTATTAAGGATCAGGCACAAATGTAAGGACAAGGTGAGGGAAATCGGGAAAGCGGGATGGGCATGTTGCAATTTCACATGGGGTAGGTAGGATAGCCTACATGTAGAAGGTGATATTTGAACAAATGGTTGAAGAAAGTGAGATGGGTAAGCATGAAGTTATCCAGCAGTTCTGGATAGGGTTTGATTCATTGATTGATATCTTTATTATGGATCATATTTTCTGCATCTTTATCTGCCTGGTAATTTTTGGTTGGATGACAAACATTGTATGCTTACCTTGTTGGGTTGTAGATAGTTTGAATTCCTATCAGTATTCCTAAGCTTTGTTGTAGGATGTAGTTAAATTATTAAGAAACAGTTTAATCCTTTTGGATTTTAAGTTATTTATTCATTTGGATTTTTTTTAAAGATTTATTTATTTATTCATGAGAGACACAGACTGAGAGAGAGAGGCAGAGACACAGGCAGAGGGAGAAGCAGGCTCTCTGCAGGGAGCCTGATGCGGGACTTGATCCAGGATTCTGGGATCATGACCTGAGCTAAAGGCAGGCGCCCAACTGCTGAGCCACCCAGGCTTCCCTCATTTGGATTTTAAGATATTTAGGCAGGAATGAAAAAGCACTTAGTCTAAAGGTTAATTATTCCAACTCCTGAGGTAAGACCCTTCTGTGTGTGTACTCCACCCAAAGGCCTATGAACCATGAGATTTTCTAGTCTGACTGGTGGGGGCAGGCAATATTTCCAGGACTGTGTAAGTTCTGGGAACTGCTACCTTTTGTTTTTTTAGGGGGTTCTTCACTGGCCTTGCATAGTTTCCTTGTATGCATGTTCTGATTAGGATTCCTGAATACAGAAGGGCTCTCCACAAGCCTCTGATATTCTCTCTCCTCCCTGGTACTTTGTTCTGTAGATTAGCCAGTCTCCCCAGACACTTAATTCAAGGAGCCTATGGGCTATAGATGAGCCCCTTCTTTTGGCTATGGTCTGGAATTTTTTTCTGGTCTAAGCTAGGACCATTGTAAGGCTCTTCTTACCTATTGATCAACTCTCAGGATCTTCATCTTTTGTTGCTTGATATACAGTGTCTTGAAACTGTTTATATATATATATATATATACATATATATATATATAATATTTTTGATTGCTTAAGGCAGGAGGGTAAATCTCATCCTTGTCACTCCATCTTGGCTGGGGACAGGAACCTCTTGTTATCTCATTTTACAGGTTGAGAGTTGAGATGCAAAGATTTCAAGTAACTTGCCCAAGTGGTACATGCTGGAGCCAATATTCAAGCCTCATACTTTTCCCAGTATGCTATGCATGCTGTCTTAGACTAATTACTTAAATTCTTTAAACCTCAATTTTCTTCCTTGGCAAAATGGGGCAATAATGAGATATGTATGGATAGCACCCAGCCTGATGCCTGACTCATAGTATATTTATATTATTTCATCCTTGTCATTTAGCTAAATATTGGTGAATTAATAAAAGTAAACTTCCTTTAAAATAGACTTGGGAGGCCAGCAGGGGAATTAATTGCAGACTCACCAGAAAGAGAGGGGTCATGCTTGTGGATACTACCTTCATACACCAGAAGGGGAAAGAAAGGCTTCCCCCTCCCTGACAACAGCCCAGCCAGTGGGGTGTGTTTACAATTCAGCCAATGAGCAGCCACTATATTCCCATCTTCCAGTCTATTCCAATGAACTTTGTGTTTACAACAGCCTTCCCAACTTCTCCTTTTCCTCTATAAAAGTGTTCCTCTCCTCTGTCCTGTGAGCTTGCATATGATTTTGCCATAGCTTGTTCCAGATTGCATATCATTGCTATTCCTTTTTTATTTGTTTTTATTGAAGTTTGATTTGCCAACACATAGTGCTCAACCCATCAAGTGCCCTCCTCAGTGCCTGTCACTCAGTTACCCCATCCCCCTGCCCACCTCTCCTACTGCAACCTTTTGTTCATTTTCCAGAGTTAGAGGTCTCTCATGGTTTGTCATCATTGATATTCCTAAATAAACTCATTTCTGATGGCAAAATAACTGGAAGTTTGCTTATTTATTTATAAAGATTCGTTTATTTATTTTAGAGAGAGTGTGTGAGTGAGGAAGGGGGCAAAGGGAGAGGGAGAGATAATCCTCAAGCAGACCCTTCACTGAGCTTGGAGGTTAACTTGGGGCTCTGTCCCAGGACACCAAGATTATGACCTGAGCCAAAATCAAGAGCCAACTGCTTAACTGAATGAGCCACCCAGGCACTCCTGGAAGTTTCATTTTTAAGGTTAACATGTTCAATTCACATGTGAGCTTCTCATAGCTAGGATGAAGTGCAATTCTCTTTGTGGCATCTGGGTGAAGTGTGCTCCAGAGACTCTTCTTTCTCTATCCAAGTGCCTAGAACCTTGGCAGTGAAATATCTGAAAGTTTCACTTTCTGCAGCTTCTTTGGGTCTGACTCTCCCCATATACTGATCACTAGGAAAATCAATACTGCGCCACATTAAGTTGAGTATTGGTCTGTTGGTCCTCATAAGGCCAATTAGATTCCTGAATTTTTTTCAAAGGAAGCATCTCCATTCCACCCAGCTAATGCTTCTATGGACAAGTCATATTAACTGGGATGTGTCAGAATCCCTGGCATTCAGTAGAAGGGCTGAGAAACTCATTCCCAACTGTTGGCTTTGGGATGCTGCATGTTTGAGAGTTGGAGAGCTGTGTGTGGACTCAGTACCAGCAGTAGTTTTCTGTGCAATTTTGGGTGGGCCAACTCCTTTCTCTTCATGCATAAAGTTGGAGACACTAATACCTAATTTTATAAGGTTGTTATGAAGTTTGGAAATAAGGCATGTAAAGTGAGTAGCACATAGATGCTCAATAATGATAATTTAACTAGAAAACTTAAACTGTATCTAACCTGCCTGTTTCCAAATGAGGGCTGGGGGTCAGGAACAAAAAAAGATTCCAGAGCTGTTACAACATCAAAAGGAACTATTAGGCACCTAGATCTCACATAAAATTAATTTTAATTGAGTAAGACCTGCTATCAATTTGTACTAAGAAGACTTCACTTTTTACGTTATGGTGTACTGCACCGGAGTAGGATGTCTAGAATACATGAGATATGAGAGAGACTGCGGGGACAAGCACATCAGGCTGGGTTTATTTTGGGAGGGACAGTAAAAAAACCTAAGGAGTTTGCATTTAGACTCAGCACCCTAGAAGGAAAATGCAAAGGCCCTAGGAAAGCATGTTTTCCTGCCATCTCCCATCTGTCTTTGTTGCAACACCTTCTATATGTCAAGTACTCATTTGCCCAAAAACTTTGTGTTCTGTATTACCTAATCCTCACTACAGCCCTGCAATGTCAGAGTCACGTATGAGGGCATGGAAACTTTGGAGGTCATGGCTTAAACAGGCTGTGTAGCTGGTGGCTGCCCACTCTGGGACAGGAATCCATCCTGTCTGACTCCAGGCTGCATGTTTCACGGGGAGGAAGGTGGGCTTGGACACTATGTTTTCCCAGGAGGGTGGCTGTCTGCAGGCAGCAGACATCCTCAGAACATGAAAGGGAAGCTTGAGATGTGAAGAAGCTGGCCAAGAAGTGTATAAGATATTTCATGGAAGATGATACCAGGCAGGCTAACTGGAGGTTAACACTTGAGGACTCATAACACTGGGGACTGACTGGGGGTATGGGTAATTCCAAATCCACAGGTCAGTCTATGGAGGAGGAGGCTCCTCCTATGGTGAGGAGGCAGGTGGAGTTCCTAGGCATGGAGCTGGCAATGCTGGTGGGCCTGTGTTCAGCTTGGGGACAGGACTGACTGGGCTCTTGACTGAGTGACACTGAGTTTGTCAATAATCTGGGGAGAACTGCCATGTTTACTTTTTAGAGAGTTTCAATCTATGAGTGTAATTGTTCATTTGTTTATGTCTCTTTAAATTTTCCTTCCATAGTGTTTTGTGATTTTTCTGTGTAGAGGATTTGCTCACCCTTTGTTAGATTTAATCTTAGGTATTTTGGTTTTATTAGTCATTTTTATAAGTGGATATCCTTTGTTAAATTTAATTTTCTATTTTTTTGTTGCTAGAATATAGAGATATACATTATAGTTTTATTTCTTCCTTTCCAACTCTTAAACCTTTTATTATTTTTTGTCTGCCTTAGGCATTGGTTAGAATCTCCAATAAAATGTTAAGTAGAAGTGGTAACCAGTTCTGATTCTTGGGCCTGATTTTAGAGGTTAAATTTTCAGTATCTCACCATTTGGGTGTGATATTTGCTGCAGGAATTTTTAGTAGATGCTATTTATTAGATTCAGGAAGTCATCTTCTATTCCTAGTTTGTTAAAGTATGTTTTTTCCTGATTATATGTTAAATTTTTATCAAATGCCTTTTATGCATCTAATAAAAAGCTTGTATAACCTATTCCTTTGTTCTAATACTGTGTTGAATTACACTGTTTGAATTTTAATTGTAAACCAATCTTGCATTCCTAAAATAAACTCAACTTGTTTTTTTTTGATACATCACTGGACTTATTTTGCTTGTATTTTCCTTATGACTTTTGCGTCCAAGTTCCTGAGAGACTCTGGTGTGATTTTCCTTTCCAGTAATGCCTTTGCCAACATGTGGTAGCAAGGTTAAAATGAGTTGGGGAATATTTCATTCTTCTCCACTATCTGGAAGAGTTTGTGTAAAAATTGTCATTTCTTCTTAAATACTTACTATAATTTACTGATAAAGCCATTTGGTCCTGGAGATGTCTTTGTGGGAAGAATTTTAATTAATCATTCAAATTTTTAGATATTTTTTAAAAATTTTATTTATGAGAGAGAGAGAGAGAGAGAGAGAGAGAGAGAGAGAGAGAGAATGAGCAGGAGGAGGAGCAGAGGGAAAGGACCAGAGGGAGAGGGTAAAGCAGACTCCATGATAAACCCAGAGCTCAATTCAGGCTGGATCCTACAACCCTGAGATCATGATCTGACCTGAAACCAAGACTTGGAGGCTTAACTGACTGAGCCACCCAGGTGCCTTTTAAAAGTTTTTTTAAAAAAAAGTTATCTACCTACTTAGATTTCCTTTTAGTATCATTTTTGGCAAGTTACGGTTTTCAAGAAATTTGCCCATTTCATTTATATTTTCACATGTAATGATATAGCTTTTATAAAATTCCTTTCCTACTTAAAACATTTCTGTATAGGCTATAATAATGTTCTCTTTTTCTTTTTTTTAAAGATTTTATTTATTTATTCATGAGAATACACAGAGAGGAGAGAGAGAGAGGCAAAGACACAGGCAGAGGGAGAAGCAGGCTCCATGCAGGGAGCCAGACCTGGGACTCGATCCCGGGTTTCCAGGATCACGCCCTGAGCTGTAGGTGGCGCTAAACCGCTGAGCTACTGGGGCTGCCCAATATTCTCTTTTTCTTTCTGAAATTAGTTAATTGTGACTTCTCTCTCATTTAAAAAATTATTTAAATTCTAGTTAGTTAACATACAGTGCAATATTGGTTTCAGGAGTAGAATTCAGTGATTCATCACTATACACAACACCCAGTGCTTGTAGCAAAAGTGCCCTCCTTAATACCCATTCCCCTTCTAGGCCATCCCCCATCCACCTCCCTCCATCAAACCTCTGTTATCTATTGTTAAGAGCTTCTTATGGTTTGTTTACTACTCTGTTTTATTTCCTCCTTCCCGTATGTTCATCTGTTTTGTTTCTTAAATTCCATATATGAATGAAATAATATGGTATTAGTCTTTTCTTGGCTGACTTATTTTTGCTTAGCATAAAACACCCTAACTCATCCATATTGTTGCAAATGGCAATATTTCAATCTTTTTGATGACTGAGTAATATTCCATTATATATTATATATGTGTGTGTGTATATATATATGAAGAAGATGTGTGTATATATATAAAGACTATATATGTATATATGATTCTATATGGATAAAGATTTGTCATATGTATGTGTTATATATATATCACATGTGTGTATATATATATATATATATATATATATAGTCTTTATAGATTCATCTACTGATATTTGGGTTCTCTCCATAGTTTGGCTATTATTCATAATGTTGCTATCAATATTGGGGATTCATCTACCCCTTTGAACCTGTATTTTTGTATCCTTTGGGTAAATACCTAGTAGTGCAATTGCTGGATCATAAGTAGCTCTATTTTTAACATTTTGAAGACTCTCCATACTGTTCTTTAGAGTGGCTTCATCAGTTTCCAACAGTGTGAGAGTGTTGCCCTTTCTCCACATCCTTGCCAACACCTGTTGTTTCTTGTATTGTTAATTTTAGCCATTCTGACAAGCTTGAGGTGAATTTGCTGAATTTTCATTGAGGTTTTGATTTGTATTTCCCTGATGATGGGTGTTATTGAATATCTCTTCTTTTATTTATAACTTTATTTTTTAGTGGTGTTCAATTTGCCAACATACAGAATAACACCCAGTGCTCATCCCGTCAAGTGCCCACCTCAGTGCCGGCCACCCAGTCACCCCCAACCCCCGCCCTCCTCCCTTTCCACCACCCCTAGTTCGTTTCCCAGAGTTAGGAGTCTTCCATGTTCTGTCTCCCTTTCTGATATTTCCTACCCATTTCTTCTCCCTTCCCCTCTATTCATTTCACTATTATCTATATTCCCCAAATGAATGAGAACATATAATGTTTGTCCTTCTCCGATTGACTTATTTCACTCAGCATAATACCCTCCAGTTCCATCCACATGGAAGCAAATGGTGGGTATTTGTCATTTCTAATGGCTGATTAATAGTCTATTGTATACATAAACCACATCTTCTTTATCCATTCAACTTTCGATGGACACAGAGGCTTCTTCCACAGTTTGGCTACTGTGGACATTGCTGCTAGAAATATCAGGGTGTAGGTGCCCCGGCATTTCATTGCATCTGTACCTTTGGGGTAAATCCCCAGCAGTGGAATTGCTGGGTTGTAGGGCAGGTCTATTTTTAACTCTTTGAGGAAACTCCACACAGTTTTCCAGAGGGGCTGCACCAGTTCACATTCCCACCAACAGTTTTCTCCGCATCCTCTCCAACATTTGTGGTTTCCTGCCTTGTTAATTTTCCCCATTCTCACTGGTGTGAGGTGGTATCTCATTGTGGTTTTGATTTGTATTTCCCTGATAGCAAGTGATGCAGAGCATTTTCTCATGTGCATGTTGGCCATGTCTATGTCTTCCTCTGTGAGATTTCTCTTCATGTCTTTTGCCCATTTCATGATTGGATTGTTTGTTTCTTTGCTGTTGAGTTTAATAAGTTCTTTATAGACTTTGGAAACTAGCCCTTTATCTGATACGTCATTTGCAAATATCTTCTCCCATTCTGTAGGTTGTCTTTTAGTTTTGTTGACTGTATCCTTTGCTGTGCACAAGCTTCTTATCTTGATGAAGTCCCAGTAGTTCATTTTTGCTTTTGTTTCTTTTTTCTTTTTTTTTTTTTTTTGCTTTTGTTTCTTTTTCTTTTTTTTTTTTGGTTTTGTTTCTTTTGCTTTTGTGGATGTATCTTGCAAGAAGTTACTGTGGCCGAGTTAAAAAAGGGGGTTGCCTGTGTTCTCCTCTAGGATTTTGATGGAATCTTGTCTCACATTTAGATCTTTCATCCATTTTGAGTTTATCTTTGTGTATGGTGCAAGAGAGTGGTCTAGTTTCATTCTTCTGCATGTGGATGTCCAATTTTCCCAGCACCATTTATTGAGGAGACTGTCTTTCTTCCAGTGGATCGTCTTTCCTCCTTTATCGAATATTAGTTGACCATAAAGTTCAGGGTCCACTTCTGGGTTCTCTATTCTGTTCCATTGATCTATGTGTCTGTTTTTGTGCCTGTACCACACTGTCTTGATGACCACAGCTTTGTAGTACAACCTGAAATCTGGCATTGTGATGCCCCCAGATATGGTTTTCTTTTTTAAAATTCCCCTGGCTATTCGGGGTCTTTTCTGATTCCACACAAATCTTAAAATAATTTGTTCTAACTCTCTGAAGAAAGTCCATGGTATTTTGATAGGGATTGCATTAAGGTGTAAATTGCCCTGGGTAACATTGACATTTTCACAATATTAATTCTGCCAATCCATGAGCATGGAATATTTTTCCATCTTTTTGTGTCTTCCTCAATTTCTTTCAGAAGTGTTCTATAGTTTTTAGGGTATAGATCCTTTACCTCTTTGGTTAGGATTATTCCTAGGTATCTTATGCTTTTGGGTGCAATTGTAAATGGGATTGACTCCTTAATTTCTCTTTCTTCAGTCTCATTGTTAGTGTATAGAAATGTCATTGATTTCTGGGCATTGATTTTGTATCCTGCCATACTGCCAAATTGCTGTATGAGTTCTAGCAATCTTGGGGTGGAGGCTTTTGTGTTTTCTATGTAGAATATCATGTCATCGGCAAAGAGGGAGAGTTTCACTTCTTCTTTGCCAATTTGAATGCCTTTAATGTCTTTTTGTTGTCTGATTGCTGAGGCTAGGACTTCCAATACTATGTTGAATAGCAGTGGTGAGAGTGGACATCCCTGCCTTGTTCCTGATCTTAGGGGAAAGGCTCCCAGTGCTTCCCCATTGAGAATGTAATTTGCTGTGGGCTTTTCGTAGATGGCTTTTAAGATGTCGAGGAAAGTTCCCTCTATTCCTACACTCTGAAGAGTTTTGATCAGGAATGGATGCTGTATTTTGTCAAATGCTTTCTCTGCATCTAATGAGAGGATCATATGGTTCTTGGTTTTTCTCTTGCTGATATGATGAATCACATTGATTGTTTTTATGGGTGTTGAACCAGCCTTGTGTCCCGGGGATAAATCCTACTTGGTCATGGTGAATAATTTCTTAATGTGTTGTTGGCTAGTATCTTGTTGAGAATTTTTTGCATCCATGTTCATCAGGGATATTGGTCTGTAATTCTCCTTTTTGGTGGGGTCTTTGTCTGGTTTAGGAATTAAGGTGATGCTGGCCTCATAGAATGTATTTGGAAGTACTCCATCTCTTTCTATCTTTCCAAACAGCTTTAGTAGAATAGGTATGATTTCGTCTTTAAACGTTTGATAGAATTCCCCTGGGAAGCCATCTGGCCCTGGACTCTTGTGTCTTGGGAGGTTTTTGATGACTGCTTCAATTTCCTCCCTGGTTATTGGCCTGTTCAGGTTTTTCTATTTCTTCCTGTTCTAGTTTTGGTAGTTTGTGGCTTTCCAGGAATGCGTCCATTTCTTCTAGATTGCCTAATTTATTGGCGTATAGCTACTCATAATATGTTTTTAAAATCATTTGTATTTCCTTTGTGTTGGTAGTGATCTCTCCTTTCTCATCCATGATTTTATTAATTTGAGTCTTCTCTCTCTTCTTTTTAATAAGGTTGGCTAATGGTTTATCTATCTTATTAGTTCTTTCAAAGAACCAACTCCTGTTTCTATTAATCTGTTCCACAGTTCTTCTGGTCTCAATTTCGTTGAGTTCTGCTCGGATTTTAATTAACTCTCTTCTTCTGCTGGGCATCAGGTCCATTTGCTGTTTTTTCTCTACCTCCTTTATGTGTAAGGTTAGCTTTTGTATTTGAGTTCTTTCCAGTTTTTGAATGGATGCTTGTATTGCGATGTATTTCCCCCTCAGGACTGCTTTTGCTGCATCCCAAAGATTTTGAACGGTTGTATCTTCATTCTCATTAGGTTCCATGACTCTTTTTAATTCTTTAAAGGGGAATTTTAGAGTCCCCCTTAAAATTTCTTGGAGAACTGGTTTGGAGGTCACATACTTTTTCAGTTCCTGCCTGTCTTGGAAGCTCTTTATCTTTCCTCCTATTCTGAATGAGAGCCTTGCTGGATAAAGTATTCTTGGTTGCATGTTATTCTCATATAGGACCCTGAATATATCCTGCCAGCCCTTTATGGCCTGCCAGGTCTGTGGAGAGGTCTGCTCTTACCCTAATACTTCTCCCCATAAAAGTTAGGGATTTCTTGTTTCTTGCTGCTTTAAGGATATTCTCTTTATCTTTGGAATTTGCAAGCTTAACTATTAAATGTTGAGGTGTGGAATGGATTTTATTGATTTTAGGGGGGGATCTCTCTATTTCCTGGATCTGAATGCCTGTTTCCCTTCCCAGATTAGGAATATTTTCAGCTAGGTTTGTTCAAATACATATTCTGGACCTGTGTCCCTTTCCGTGCCCTTGTGAACCCCAATTAAATGTAGGTTTCTCTTCCTCAGACTGTCGTTTATTTCCCTTAATCGATCCTCATGGTCTTTTAATTGTTTTTCTCTTTTCTCCTCAGTTTCCCTCTTTGCCATAAGGTTGTCTTCTATGTTACTCACTCGTTCTTCCACCTCGTTAACCTCGTCGTTAGGACTTCTAATTTGGATTGCATCTCATTCAATTGATTTTTAATTTCTGCCTGATTTGATCTAAATTCTGCAGTCATTAAGTCTCTTGAGTCCTTTATGCTTTTTTCTAGAGTACCAGTAGCTTTATAATAGTGCTTCTGAATTGGCTTTCTGACATTGAATTGTAATCCTAATTTTATAACTCTGTGGGAGAGAGGACTGTTTCTGATTCTTTCTTTTGAGGTGAGGTTTTCCTTCTACTCATTTTGCTCAGTGCAGAGTGGCCAAAAACAAGTCCTATTGGGACAAGGAGAAAAAGATAGGAGAGAAAGAAGGAAAGAAAAGAAAAATAGGAAATGAGAAAAAGGAAGAAAAATGAGAAAAAAAGAAAAGAAATAGAGAAAAAAAGAAAGAAAAAAAGGTGGGGAAAGCAAAGAGAAATCAAAAAGCAAAACAAATAAAAAACAAAAAGCAAGGGGGAGTATCCTCTGATTCTGTGTACTCTAAGTCCCTTGACTTCCCCTGGAACTTTCCAGTGCTGCTTGGTCATTAATTTGTTTTTCCCCTGTGTAGTTGGTCTTCTGGGGGAGGGGCCTGTTGTGCTGATTTTCCGGTGTTAGCCCTTGGGGGAGCTACTCTGCCCCTGCCTGGTGCAGGGCTGAATGGGGGCTGTTAACCCCGTGAGGCCCCAGGAGGAAAAACCGCAGTGGCGGGGCCAGCTCTGCAGCCCTGGAGTCAGCTCCTGCAGTAGCTCCGGGGCTCTCAGTCTGCAGGGCCTGGAGGCTCCGGGGCGGGGCCGCTGATCTGCTCAGCTCGGGGCAGGAGCGTCCTTGCTGTCCTGGGCCCTCCCGGCCTCTGCCTGTCCCGGGGGAGGCCGGATCCTGCGCTGTGTCCCGGCACCCTGTGCTCCGGGGCCTGCGCTGTTGGATTAGCTCCCGCCCCGCAGCCCCCTCCGCCGAGCCGCCGCCCGAGCCCCTCCGAATTGCTCCGGGTCCCACTGTGCGCGCTGCAGCCCTTAGGGAGCTCGGCACACTCTCCCGGGGCGCAGGTGTCTGTTAGTGTCCCAGGGAGCCCGAGGGCATCCCCGCCCTCCTGGGTCCTGCTCCAACTCCCTGCGAGCCCCTTTCCGCCCGGGAAGGTTGGTGCAGCTCCTGCTTCTCCGGGACGGGGCTCTCCTGTTCAGGGGACACTCGCCCCGGCCTCAGCCCGGCTCCTCGCGGGGCCCCTCCCCCTTGGAGGCCTTTTGTTTCTTTATTTCTTTTTTTCCCATCTTCCTAACTTGATAGAAGCGCGAACTCTTCTCACTGTAGCGTTCCAGCTGGTCTCTCTTTAAATCTGAGGCCGAATTCGTAGATTTTCAGGATGATTTGCAGGTTATCTAGGTAATTTGGTGGGGACAGGTGACTTGGGGAACCTACTCTTCCTCCCTCTTGCCCCTCCTCCCCTACTCTACCATCTTAAAGTGGAAATTGCCTTCTCTTTTTCTTGACTAGTTTAGATAGTTTAGAATTGAAAAAAAATATGATGATGTTGATTTTCTGTATTATACATTTGTGTCCACTTTAATTTGCATTCTTAACTTTTTTTTTACTGATTCATTTTTTATTTCACTTTTTTCTTTTTTTTTAAGAAGGTCCTTAGATACTTTTTTTTTAAAGCATCTCTTCTAATATATAGACTTATGGCTATTTAATTCTAATTTTGAATCTACTTATATCCAGAAACTTTGAAATGTCATATTAATTTTTAACACATTAATTTATTATTCAAAAGTGTTTTGCTTAATTTCCAAATATTGGGGATTTTATATTTATCTTTGTTATTGATTTCTTTTTTTTATTGGAGTTCAATTTGCCAACATATAGCATAACACCCAGTGCTCATCCCCCCAAGTGCCCATCACCCAGTCACCCCGATCCCCCGCCAACCACCCTTTCCACTACCCCATGTTCATTTCCCAGAGTTAAGTGTCTCTCATGTTTTGTCATCCTCACTGATATTTTCACTCATTTTCTCTACTTTCCCCTATATTCCCTTTCACTATTTTTGTATTCCCCAAATGAATGAGACCATATAATGTTTGTCCTTTTCCGATTGGCTTATATCACTCAGCAAAATAGCCTCCAGTTCCATCCACATTGAAGCAAATGGTGGGTTTTTTTGTCTTTTCTAATGGCTGAGTAATATTCCATTGTATACATAAACCACATCTTCTTTATCCATTCATCTAGTGATGGACACCGAGGCTCCTTCCACACTTTGGCTATTGTGGACATTGCTGCCATAAATATTGGGGTGCTGGTATTCCCGCATTTCATTGCATCTGTATCTATGGGATAAATCCCCAGCAGTGCAATTACTGGGTGGTAGGGCAGTTCTATTTATAACTCTTTGAGGAACCTGTACACAGTTTTCCAGAGTGGCTGTACAAGTTCACATTCCCACCAACAGTGCAAGATGGTTCCCCTTTCTCTGCATCCTCTCCAACATTTGTTGTTTCCTGTCTTGTTAATGTTTACCATTCTCACTGGTGTGAGGTGGTATCCCATTGTGGTTTTGATTTGTATTTCCCTGATGGCCAGTGATGTGGAGCATTTTCTCATGTGCATGTTGGCATGTCTATGTCTTCCTCTGTCAGATTTCTGTTCATGTCTTTTGTCCATGTCTCTTTGCTGTTGAGTTTCATAAGTTCTGTATAGATCTTGGATACTACCCCTTTATCTGACATGTCATTTGCAAATATCTTATCCCATTCTGTAGGTTGTCTTTTAGTTTTGTTTGGTCATTCTTTTAAGTGTAGAAGCTTTTTATCTTGATGAAGTCCCAACAGGTCATTTTTGTTTTTGTTTCACTTGCCTTCATGGATGTATTTTGCAAGAAGTTGCTGTGACCAGGTTCAAAAAGGGTGTTGCCTGTGTTGTCCTCTAGGATGTTGATGGATTCTTCGCTCACATTTAGATCTTTCATCCATTTTGAGTTTATCTTTGTGTATGGTGAAAGAGAGTGGTCTAGTTTCATTCTTCTGCATGTGGATGTACAATTTTCCGAGCACCATTTATTAAAGAGATTTTTTTCCAATGGATAGTCTTTCCTGCTTTGTCGAATATTAGTTGACCATAGAGTTGAGGGCCCATTTCTGGGTTCTCTCTTCTGTTCCATTGATCTATATGTCTGTTTTTGTGCCAGTACCACACTGTCTTGATGACCACAGCTTTGTAGTACAACCTGAAATCTGGCATTGTGATGCCCCCAGCTATGGTTTTCTTTTTTAATATTCCCCTGGCTATTCGGGGTCTTTTCTGATTCCACAAAAGTCTTAAAATAATTTGTTCTACCTCTGTGAAGAAAGTCCATGGTATTTTGATAGGGATTGCATTAAACGTGTAAATTGCCCTGGGTAACATTGACATTTTCACAATATTAATTCTTCCAATCCATGAGCATGGAATATTTTTCCATCTTGTTGTGTCTTCTTCAATTTCTTTCAGAAGTGTTCTGTAGTTTTTAGGGTATACACTCTGTACCCCTTTGGTTAGGTTTATTCCTAGGTATCTTATGCTTTTGGGTGCTGTAAATCGATTGACTCTTTAATTTCCCTTTCTGCAGTCTCATTGTTACTGTAGGGAAATGCCATTAATTTCTGGGCTTTGATTTTGTATCCTGCCACACTGCCGAATTACTGTGTGAGTTCTAGCAATCTTGGGGTGGAGTCTTTTCGGTTTTCTACATACAGTATCATGTCATCTTGGAAGATGGAGACTTTGACTTCTTCTTTGCCAATTTTAATGCCTTTTATTTCTTTTCATTGTCTGATTGCTGATGTTAGGACTTCTAGTACTATGTTGAGTACCAGTGGTTAGAGTGGATTTCCCTGTCATGTTCCTGATCTTAGGGGAAAGGCTCCCAATGTTTCCCGTTGAGAATGATATTTGCTGTGGGCTTTTCATAGATGGCTTTTAAGATGCTGAGGAATGTTACCTCTATCCCTACATTCTGAATAGTTTTTATCACGAATGGATGCTGTATGTTTTCAAAGGCTTTCTCTTCATCTACTGAGAGGATCATATGGTTCTTCTATTTTCTCTTGTTGATATGATATCACCTTGATTGCTTTAGGAGTGTTGAACCAGCCCTGTGTCCCGGGGATAATTGGGAAATATATCCCAATATAAGCATCCCTCAAAAAACTGGAAAAAACTCAAATACAAAAGCTAACCTTGCACCTAAAGGAGCTGTTGAAAGAACAGCAAATAAAACCTACCACAGCAGAAGAAGAGAGTTAATAAACATTTGAGGAGAACTCAATGAAACGGAGACCAGAAGAACTGTGGAACAGATGAACAAAACCAGAAGTTGGTTCCTTAAAATATTTAATGTGGTAGCCAGCTTTATTAAAGACAAAAGAGAGCAGACTGAAATTAGTAAAATCACAAATAAAAAAGGAGAGATCACAACCAATACCAAGGGAATACAAACAGTTTAAAAAATATATTATGAGCAGCTATATGCCAATAAATTAGGCAATCCAGAAGAAATGGATGCATTTCTGAAAACCACAAACTACCAAAACTGGAAGAGGAAAAAATAGAAAACCTGAACATACCAATAGCCACGGAGGAAATTGAAGCAGTCATCAAAAACCTCCCAAGGCACAAAAGTCCAAGGCCAGATGGCTTCCCAGGGGAATTCTATCAAACGTTTAAAGAAGAAACAATACCTATTCTACTAAAGCTGTTTCAAAGGATCGAAATAGATGGAATACTTCCAAACTCGTTCCATGAGGCCAGCATCACCTTATTCCCAAAACTAGACAAAGACCCCACCAAAAAGGAGAATTATAGACCAATATCCCTGATGAACACAGATGCAAAAATTCTCAACAAGATAGCCAATAAGATCCAACAGTACATTTTTTTATTTTAATTAGTTAGTTAAGATAGTATTATATTATTATTATTATTAATAATAATAAATTAAATTTTATTGGTGTTCAATTTACCAACATACAGAATAACGCCCAGTGCTCACCCCGTCAAGTGTCCCCCTCAGTGCCCGTCACCCATTCACCCCCACCCCCGCCCTCCTCCCTTTCCACCACCCTTAGTTCATTTCCCAGAGTTAGGAGTCTTTATGTTCTGTGTCCCTTTCTGATATTTCCCACACACTTCTTCTCCCTTCCCTTATATTCCCTTTCACTATTATTTATATTCCCCAAATGAATGAGAACATACACTGTTTGTCCTTCTCTGATTGACTTACTTCACTCAGCATAATACCCTCCAGTTCCATCCATAGTATTATATTAGTTTCAGGTGTAGAATAAAGTATTCAGCTCTTCCATACAATCACCCAGTCATCACCTCAACAAATGCATTCCTTAATCCCCAAAACCTATTCCACCCATCCTTCAACTCACCTCCCCTCTGGTAACTGCAGGTTTGTTTTCTGTAATTAATAGTCTGCTTCTTGGTTTGCCTCTCTCTTACTCTCCCCACCTTTGCTTATTTGTTTTGTTTCTTAAAGTGCATATATGAGTGAAATCATATTATGTCTTTCTCTGATTTATTTTGCTTCGCATAATACTGTAGCTCCATCCACACCATTGCAAATGGCAAGATTTCATTCTTTTAAAGGGTTGTTAATATTCCATTGTATAATATACATCTTCTTTATCATTTATCTATCGATGGATACTTCAACAGCTTCTGTATGTTGGTACTGTAAATAGTGCTGTTATAAATATTGGCGTGCTTGTATCCTTTTGAATTAGTGTTTGTGTGTTCTTTGGTTAAATACCCAGTAGTGTGGTTACTGGATCATAGGGTAGTTCTATTTTTAACTTTTTGAGGAACCTGCACACAATGTTTTCCATGGTGATTGGACCAGTTTAAATTCCCACTAATATTGTTAACAGGGTTCCGTTTCTCCACATCCTTGCCAACACCTGTTGTTTCCTGTATTGTTGATTTTAGCCATTCTGACAGATGTGAGGTGATATCTCATTGTAGTTTTGATTTGCATTTCCCTAGTGATGAGTGATGATGAACATATTTTTATGTGTCTCTTAGGCATCTGTATGTCTTCTGTTCATTTTTAATTGAATTATTCATTTGGGGGGTGTTGAGCTTTATAAGTTTATATGTTGGATACTAAGCCTTTATCAGATATGTCACTTACAAATAATCTTCTCCCATTCTGTAGGTTGTCTTTTAGTTTTGTTGGTTGTTTCTTTCACTGCAAAAGATTTTTTTTTGATGTGGTCCCAATAGTTTACTTTTACTTTTATTTCCCTTGCCTCAGGAGATGCATCTAGAAAGAGGTTGCCATGGCTGATGTCAAAGTGGTTATTACTAGTTGTATTCTCCTTTAGGATTTTAATGGTTTCCTCTCTCACATTTAAGTCCTTAGATCATTTTGAACTTATTTTTGTGTATGGTGAAAGAAAGAGGTCCAGTTTCATTCTTTTGCATGTTGCTGTCCAGTTTTTCCAACACCATTTGTTGAAGAGACATTTTCCCATTGGATATTGTTTCCAACTTTGTCTAAGATTAATTGACATACAGTTGTGGGCTTATTTCTCCATTTTCCATTCTATTCCACTGTTGTGCCAGTACCATACTGTTTTTATTACTGTAGCTCTGTAATCTGATTTGACATATGACTTCCCATTTCTGTTAGGAGGCCTTTGGCACATGACTTCATATGGTCTTACCTCTGCTTTGTGCTCACCTTTGCATCCAGTGTATCAAGTGACTTGCTCTTGCCTAAAGTCACAGAATTCTCTGAAGCCCACATGAGTTCAGACATGCTGGGGGAAGGCAGTGAGGCTTTTGGAATCATGTCTCTGAAGTCAGGTGGACACAGCTCAAGCCTATTTCTGTTACATTCCTCTCCTAATATCTTAATGGGGTTTTCCTGGGACAATTGCAGTAGTCAAAAGGCATGAGCTGAGCACCAAGATATGTCTTCTGAGCACCAAGGCAGCACAAGGGACAGATATTTACATGCATTAACATGACACTGGGCAAATTACACCAGAGTGTAGGGGAAGAGGGGAGTGGTATAGAGTCTGTGACGATCTATCCACAGACCATGATGGTGGTCATTGTTGTTACCATCCTCTGCATAGGTGACAACCACAGTGTCTCTCCTCCTGCATCCTCATTTCTCCCCTTCTGTCCACTTTGCACTCTTCGAGCCAGCACTCAGAGTGGGGCCCACCTGGGGTTCCATGGGGGTCCTAAGTGGCTTGCTTAGGACTGAGGAAGGGGTTCTGAGCAGTTAGCACAGGTCTAGGTGACAGGTTCCTGAGCAGGCCACAGCAGCTGTACCCTGGACTCAGCTGTAGCTTGAGTTTCTCAAGGTATGAACTGAGGGTAGAATGGGTGGAGGTGCCACCATGGTCCTGCTTTTGAGTCACAGAGTTCTGTGGTGGTGTGAGAGGGATCTGGGACTCATCTTTGTTAAAAGTTGATTGAAGGCAGAGCAACCTGGGACCTGGGACATAATTGTTAAAATGAACATATATAGAAGGTTTCATTTCCCTTCCCAGTCTGGGTCACTTTGAAATCACCACCACCTACCTGTCTCCATAGCTCTTATAATCCACCTGCAAAAATCCCCATGTCCCTAGCATAGTTTAGCAGTCCTTGTTGTGGGTTGGGGGATGGACAGAATGGGCCTGGGAGCTGCACAGGTGCTCCCCTGTGCTGTAGCCATGGCTGGCTCTGTCCAGGAAAGGAAAGGGGACAGAGTGGGACCTCAGGTGAGGCTTTCCAGAGGGGATATCCGTAGGGATTTGGGGTAGGTGGGAGGGGCAGCATACCATAACAGCACCTCTCCCACTCCCTGCAAGGAGCTGTCCAAGCTTCTTGCCTTTCTCTGAGAGTGACCACTGTGTTACTGTGTTACACAGAGTTATACATGTGTACTGTTCGTGGGGCTGCTGTGACAAACTGCCACAAACAGGTTTGCTTAAAGCAATAGAAATTTTTCTCTCATAGCTCTGGATGTTGGAAATCTGAAATCAGTATCTCTGGGCCAAAATCAAGGTGTCAGCAGAGGCATGTTCCCTCTAGTGACTCCAGGGGAGAACCTGTTCCTTGCCTCTTCTGGTGACTACATCAGAAGACTCATGACTGCAACACTCCATTCTCTGCCTGCCTCTTAGGAAGGTACTTGTGACTGCACTGGGCCTGGCTGAGAAAAATCCAAGATTATATCCTCCCATCTCAAGGCTTTTAATTTAATCATAACTGTGAAATCCTTTTTTTGCCATATAATGAGTATTGCCAGGGTTCTCCAAAGAAGCAGAACATCTATATACATATATATGTATATATATATATATATATATATATATACACATACATATGCTGATCTCCATATTATATTAATCTATGTACACAATGTAATATATTATGTCTATAGATATACATCCTTATGGTAGATTTTATCTATCATCTGTGTATCTATCAACCAAGCTATCCATCCACATCTATCTATCTATCTATCTATCTATCTATCTATCCATCTATCTATCTATCTACTTATCTATCTATCACCTATCTGCTTTCCCACCTATCCAGAGGGATTTATTTTAAATAAATGGCTCACTCAACTGGAGCTGGCCAGCCTACTATCTACAGGGTGGGCTGGCAGGCTGGAGGCCCAGGCAGCGTTGGTGTTGCAGCTCAGGTCTGAAGGCTACCTATTGACAGCATTCTCTCTTCTTTGGGGGGGTCTCAGTCTTTGCTCTTAAGGCCTTCAACTGATTGGATGAGGCCCACTCACATTATGGAGGGTAATCTGCTCACTTAAAGCCCATTGATTTAAATGTTAATCTTATCTAAAAATACCTTCACAGAAATACCTAGAATAGTGTTTGACCAAATACCTTGAAACTATAGCCCAGCTATGTTGACACATAAAATTAACTGTCACGTAGGGTGAACTCTTGGGGTCTATGGATCAGCACATGAAAGTCTTTTGGGGGCCCACTGACCAGTTGCTCCAGTTCTGAGTCAAGTGTCCCTGCCTGGATTCTGAGCCTGATGGCCTTGTCCAAATGCCAGCTCTGCCACCTCCTAGCAGAGTGGCTTTGGGCAAATCACTGGTCCCTCTGACCCTCAGTCTGCTCACCTAGAAAGTGTGGATAATCACCATTGTAGTCCTGTGAGGAATAAATAGAACAGGAAGGGGCTCCTTCCCTCTCCTGAGTGCCCCTCCCAGCAAGTACAGCAGAACATCCAGTACACCCTGACAAACACCTGATGATTGATTGTCACCTACTTGGCTGGTCTGCTATTTCATCCTAGTGTGGTTGAGCTGACCCGAGGGTTTTTATGATTTCCATTTTACTTAGCCAGGGAAGCAGTGAATTTATTTTAAGGCAATGATCTTGCTCTTTTCCTCTTGTTCCCATAAATTATGACCCAACAAGTCATGCACAAATAGTTTGGTTTGATATCTCCCATTAATCTTTGCTATATTTTGTAAGTTCACTTCAGTGCAGTGAACTGGGTTTTAATTAAATCTTGAAATTTCCAGTATTTCACAACTCACTCTCACACTGGCCTATAAAAAGAGGAGTCCATATAATTTCATGGGGAGCAATTTCCTTTACTACAAATATGCAAAGTAGAACTTGCTTCTTTTGAATTCTTGTTCTAGACTATTTTATTTTCCTTACAGTGCCTGCTGGAGCTTCCCTCTGCTTTCTTTTTTTTTTTAATTTTAATTTTAATTTTAATTTTTTTAAAATAAATTTATTTTTTATTGGTGTTCAATTTGTCAACATACAGAATAACACCCAGTGCTCATCCTGTGAAGTACCCATCTCAGTGCTCACCACCCAGTCACCCCCACCCCCCGCCCACCTCCCCTTCCACCACCCCTAGTTCGTTTCCCAGAGTTAGGAGTCTTTCATGTTCTGTCTCCCTTTCTGATATTTCCCACTTATTTTTTTCTCCTTTCCCCTTTATTCCCTTTCACTATTTTTTATATTCCCCAAATGTATGAGACCATATAATTTTTGTCCTTCTCTGATTGACTTATTCCCTCTGCTTTCTGAAATATCAGGACACATCTTGAAGACTCCAGAAATCACCTGTGTCCAAAGAGCAGACTGGTATCTGTGCAAGGCTCTATGGGCCCCTTACACTACCACATTCTGTGGCTCTACACCAGCACAGGCACAGGGGAGGTCTGATGGTGCTGTCTAAGCATCCCCATGTGCCCATTCACCCATCTTTCCATCATGCCTTATCCGATGGTAACTGGCACTGGTCATGCCAAGCCCTGTGGTGGGTATTGGAGATACTGAAGTCAGTCACACAGGGCATTTTCAGTACTCTGAGGAGGACCATTGTGGGGGTCCTAGAGAGAAGCCCCTGACCTCCTGAGCCACCTGAGCAACACTTTGCTGTTCATTCTCTGGGGAGACCTTCTCCCTGGAGCCATGCAATTCATGTGAACCTGCAGTCAGGGCTCTGGTAGACATAAACTATTCTGCTACAGACTGCTGCAGAACCATCAGAGCTCCATATAATGGGTCTCTGTGCTGTGAGAAGCTCAGGGGTTCTTCAGGAGGACACTGTCAGTTTCTGCTCTCTTCCCATAGGGATTCTCAGCTGCCCACAGGGGGCACATACTAGTGTGTGGGTGCCTCTCCTCTCCTGGATATATCCTACTTCCTGACACCCTTTCCCTGGCCATCTCAGCCTTCAGTCCTGGCCTGGGTAAGCTCCAGCTCCAAGCTCATAATGCCGACTCCTGCCTGGTCCCTAGTAGAAATGTCTCCTTATCTCTCCCTATCCTTTTCCCTATAGTATGGATTTATGTGTGTGTCAGGAATCCAAATAATTCACATCAAGGTCCAGAAAGTGAGAGAGGTAGTACAGTGTATCGGTTACAAGTAGGAATTCTGGGGCCACACAGCCTGTTTCTGACAATTACTTTCTATGTGATATTGGACAAGGGACTTAACTTTTCTGAGCCTCTTGTTTTTCAACCAGGAAGAGTATGTCTCTGTGGCAGAGGCAGGAGTCAGGACTGGTTGTCAAACACTTGTCTGCTCCCACACACTTCCCAGCCCCTTGCTGTCAGGCTGGGGCAGGTGACTAGCTATGGGAGTAGGAGCTATCGCAGTATTAGAGTCAGTACTCATGTTGAAGCTGCCTTCTGTCTTCTGAGACAACATGGAACTCCAGATGGTTCAGATTCAGAGGATTCAGCTACTAAAAGGTGGAGCCTCCTTCATGCTAGCTCTTTGAGGGAATACATGGAATAGCACCCCCCACCTCCATCAAACAGCTCCTGACAGACACATAGCACTGATGGAAAGTGCACTTGGTGTTGTTAAGACGGTGGAATTGGGAGCTGGCTGTTACCTCAGCATAGCCCAGCCTGTCCTGACCATACTGTCACTCTGTATGTAGCAAGCAGGGCATATAGTAAGGGTTCTTTAAGAGAGACCTTACCTGTACAGGTATTGGCAAACTAAGAGGATCCGTAATTAGATTTCTCAAGGTGTCTCTTATCCTCTCTCCAACATATTCCAGAACATTCTACATGTTAAAAGCCATAGATTGGGGTGGGTGGTGGTGGTTAAATATCCCTAGGGTCCACTTGCTGCAACTGCATCTGCTGCAGTCCATTGCCTTACACTGGAGCAAGGTTCAAGCAGATGAGCCATCCCCTAATGAAGTTTAAATTTCTTATCCAGGGATACAGATTCTGCTTGGGATCTTGGCCCCTGCTCATCTCACTACCCCCATCTTTCTCTAGTCACATAGGTACCAAACTCTGGGAGAATAGGATCTTTTGTTACCCTGAGCTTGCTGGTGCTGGGATGCTCTTTTGACTGTTGACCACCATGCTCTTCACTGGAATGTAAGGCTTGTTTTGTTGTTGTTGTTGTTGTTGTTTTAGTTTCAGAGGTAGAATTTGGTGGTTCATCAGTTGTATATAATACCCAGTGCTCATTATATCAAGTGCCTTCCTTAATGCCCATCGCCCAATCACCCAAATACCCCATCTCCCCACCAACCCCCCTCCACCATCTCTCAGTTTGTTCCCTATAGTTCAGCATCTCTTATGGGTTGCCTCCTCATTTTTTAAATTTTACTTTGTTTTTCCTTCCTTTCCCCTATGTTTATCTGTTTTGTTTCTCAATTCGACATATGAGTGAAATAATATGGTATGTGTTTTTCTTTGACTTCTTTTGTTTAGCATAATATGCTCTAGTCATATTCACATAATTGCAAATGGTAAAATTTCATTCTCTTTGACAGCTGAGTAATATTTCACACGTACTACGTCTTCTTGTCAATTCATCCATTGATGAACATTTGAGCTCTTTCCATAGTTTGTCTATTTTTCAGACAAGGATGCTGGGGTGATGAAAGTTGTGTGATGTTCTCAGAGTCTCACAGCTACTAATAAGAAAAGCCAGAATGTAGCCAAAATGTGGTCGCTTCTGCACTCTGCTATGCTGCTATGAGCTCTGTGTGGCCATGCCAGTGGGTAGCTAGCAAACTGGAGAAGGTTCTGTGAGGACTCAGGGTCCTCATCCTTGGCCTAGGCCATCACGCTGAACCTTCACAGCATCATACCAGCAGGGTGTTCTCATCCAACTTTGCAGATGAGCAAACTGTAGCTATGATGCTTTAAATCACTCACGGAATGTCATCTAGCTAATTAGGGAAGTGTGGGGATTTGAGCCCAGGCTACGTGCCCTGAAAGATAAGATGAAAATCACACTGCCCTTAGCTAAAATGACCAAATTTCTGCTAGTACTGTTTCCACAGAGCATAATATGTAAGAATAAGGGATGTAAGCTTTATTGTCTTACAGAGAGTGTTTGCTCTATCACCATACACTTTATTATACAAGGCAGCCTTTTCTCTTCATTTGCAGGCAGAATTACATGTTTTCATTTCTGCTTTATTATCTTCAGTGTCTCCAGGACCCTGTCAATTAACAGTGCTGGAAGCTCCACTTTTAACAAAATTACACATAATCATACTACCTGTGGCCACAAAGGAGAATCTGAGAGGTGTGTGGATGCTGGCTCTGAGTTTCAGATAGGTAATTAAAAATCCAGTATTCTCCGTGAAGGGAAAAAGACCCAGAATCATGATGTTCTAAAAGTAAACATGATTAAAAAGTCTTCCTTCATAAAGAATTAATATTTAATTCTCAATCTCCTTCCCATTGCTTAGTGTGGAAACTATTTCTTTTCTAGTCTTGGGCTGAATGTCAAAATTTACATTTAAATGGGCCTGTTTTGCACAGAGCCTGTAGCTACTAAGACCCTAATGAGAGTATAATTTATATAGTTTTAGGAGTTTTATAGTTTTAGGATTTTTTTTAAAGATTTAATTATTTATTCATGAGAGACAGAGAGAGGCAGAGGCACAGGAAAAGGGAGAAGCAGGCTCCATTCAGGGAGCCCGACGTGGGACTCCATCCCGGGTCTCCAGGATCAGGCCCTGGGCTGAAGGCATTAAAGCGCTGAGCCACCAGGGCTGCCCCTAGATGTTCAGGATTGATAACAGTCCAGCCTTGAAATAATTGTGGAGGCCAGTTTTCAGAGCTCCTTAATGGAGATATTCTGAGAGGGAAGCCTCTCTTCCTGAGACCAGCCTCAGATTTTGAATGTCGCTTTCTTTGGAATTAGCCACTACTGGCATCTTTGGTCTTTTGGTTGTTGAAATGCAGGCTGTTGCCCCTTTCTTCCCTCTCATGGACCCAGGCATAGCAATAGTGGGGAGGAAGAAGGGAACTCCCCCAGTGCTAGTGCAGCTGGCATGTGCCTCAGAGCAAGGGCCGTTTTATCCATATGTGGCTTCACTAGGGCATGGGCAGGCCAGGTGCAGGTAAGCCTCTTTAGGGAAACTAGCTTTACTCACTCCAGAACCTTAGGAAATCCAGAGATTCCTTTTTAAAGGGAAGGGCCACTTAAAGCCAAGGGCGACAAGCATTGTTCCAGCTCATGGTTAAGATACTTTGGATTAGGGCAAGAAAAAGGTGATTAAGTTGAGGTCCTCTCCCAGTGTGTGGTTCATTGAACACATTTGTGAAAGCCTCCATGGTTGCACAGTGGGTTGCATGAGGAGCCTATGAGATGGCTTTATGTCTAGTCACTATTGACTATGCATTACCCTTGTGGGCCAGCACAGCGCCTGGTGCTATACATAGCAGGATGTTATTAGTAGCCTCAGTGCAAACTATGTGACTGTCTCTCTTCTGTAACTAGGAAGGTAAGGCTGTGAGAGGTCACCTAGGCTCCCCCAGGGGCTACCAGTCAAATCCTGGTCAGAGCTGGTTTGAACCAACACTGTCTGATACCTGGACCCACACAGAGCAGAGACATTTTTATGAAATGTCTGTCTGCCCTCCAGCCCTCTTCCACAGCTGGGACACAGGTGTCTGGGAGACCTACTCTGGGTCTGTCAGATAGAAGAAGCAGAGGGTTTTCCCCATTGCTGAACCCTTCACTAACACCTCTCTAATATTACCCTGTCTTCTTCCCTCTCTCCTATTATAGAGCTACAACCAACCAAGCAGACAAGGGGATCCAGCTGGAAGTCTATCCTCAGATGAACTTCTTACTTTTGCCAGTGCCATCCTCTCCCTCAGCCCTCTCTGAGTGGTCTCATGAGCTATGCCCCAGGGATGAAGACTACCATATACCTGGCTCCAGCCAGGTCTCTAGCTGGAGCTCTAGATTCATATATCCAGTTGCTATCTCCACACCTCCACTTGGACCCCCAAGACACCTGGAATCAGTATTCTTGAGATCAAGAGGGCCCTTGGCCACACCAGGTTTCATATAATATATGTGGGATGCTTCTTTTCACCTCCTACTCCCACCTATCCACTATCTGTCAGTGCAAGCCTCATACTCACAGCCAGCCATGCAGACCTTGCAGATCAGGTCAATTCCACCGGCCACATCACTGCCCACATAGCCCTGTGCATGCTTCTGTAGCACTTGGCCTACTCTATGAGTGTGCATGAGTATTTCTCCGGAAGTCTGGCTCCCTCCTCAGCCACAGCCTCTATAAGGCTGGATGTGTGGTAACTATGTTCACAATCCTGTCCTGGGGTAGCTATCTAGCCTTTCCAGGTTACAAGAGTATTTGCTGAATACATCAGCAGATTTTAATTCTCTTTTTTGCAGTTCTGTCTCACTAGATGATGTTGTGGAAAAGACATTTTACTCTGCTGTTCAAGAATCTTCTAGCTGTCCTAAGAATTAAATTGACATAGGACAGATTAACAGGAGAAAATAAAATTTATATTTCTACATACTGGGAATCCATATAAACATGAGATTTCAAAGATAGCAGAATGAGATATATGTGTCATCCTGAACTAAAGAGAAGAGGGTAGAGGTTTGGGACTTTGAAGGGAAGGAAAACAATTCACAGGAAGGTGAAAAAGAGTATGTTTGGTAAACAAAAGCTTGCTGGGACCCTCAGAAACAATGGGGACACAGAGAGGAATTTTAATAAACAGACTTGGCTAAACTCCCTGTCTACTTCCCTAGTTATACTATAATGTAATTATCTACAGTAATAGTTCCCTTCCTGTAGCAAGTCCTTTATCTAAATTATTGTAGGTAGTTAGGGGGAGGGTCAAAGTTTCTTGCTGAATCTTTGGGCTTTGATTGTTTTGAACTCTAAATAATCTCATACAAAGGCAACCCATCCTGGGGGACCCTACATTCTGAACTCCTGAATATGGGTTTTGTAGTCTATATTCCTAGACCAGTGCCACGAACAAAGCAGACAATTAGTAAGTATTTGACAAATTAATGAATGAATAAATGAATGATTCATCTTGAACAAATCATGTGTATTTGGCTTAGAGTTTCTTCACCTTCAATAAGGGTGTCGCTGTCTCAATTCTTACTTCTTTCTGAGGTTCTCAGAGCAGTGGTCCTCAAACTTTAGTATTCCTTAGAAGGCACCTAGAAGGCCCATGAGACATAAATTGATGGGCTCCATCCCCAGGTGTCAGATTCAGTAGATCTTGGCTGGATCTTGAGAATTTGCATTTATACTAGATTTCCAGATGCTGCTGCTGCTGCTGGTCTGGGGACCACACTTTGAGAACTACCCCTTAAGAGGATCAGATCAAAATCTGCTGAAAGCACTTTTCCCAGCTTACAGCAAAAAAGTATAAATTTTCAGTGATTTTTTTTTTTTTGCCTCTTTGGAGGCCCCCAAAGGAATTCCAGTTACAGAGCAACCACCCTCAGCAAGGATGAGCCTAGACATTTGATAACTATCTGCTTAACAGGAAAACTGAGAAGATGCTGGAACAGATCATCAAATGATCAATTTATAATTGCCCGGGAGAGCAATCAATATGCCAATGCAGATAGTGAATGGCAGGAATGTGACTGACTTTCCTTCCCCTAGCAGCAGGGAGGATGTGCCTGCACAGAATTCAACTGCAAGCCCTTCCCTCTCATTCCACACATACTTTCTGAGCCCCTCCCACATGTCAGGTACTGTGCTAGATGCTGGGATCAGGCATGGTGCAACATGGCCCCACTTTGTGGTATCTGGGGAGATACATGTACTGAGTGCTGGAAGGATCCCCACTTTTATTGAGCACCAAGTGTACCCGTGTCATGCACTTACTCCCACCTGTATTTAAGAGGCCTGGAAAGTGATGTCATCCCCACTTTACAGGTAAGGAACTGAGTCCCAGTGAGTTGAGGGGATGTCCACCAGGGCATGGCAGCATCAGTACTTTGACCATTCCTCTTGGTTTTCAAACCAGCTGTGTCTTTCTGAGACCACTCTGTCTGCTCTGCCCACCTGACCTCTCATTCTGCAAATAGATTCATTCAGGCATAAGCACCTTTCTATTTCAGAACATGCCTCCATCTCAGTTCTAGCCTGCACAGTGGGTAAAAGAAGGGATTTCTGTGTATAAAGAACTTATAGTTTATTTAAAGACATAAAACCATGAAACAAAAATCAAATAATCGTTACCCTTAAATTCACCTGGACTGGATAGGACAGCATCTGAGTTCTCCCCAGCCTGGTGTGAAGTTGAAAAATTGGATTAAAGGAGCACAGTTCAGTTAAATGTCCAGACCTTAGAATATATGAGGAGAATTATGAGAGTTACAGAGCATATGTCAGCACAAAACATTTGGAAGATAAGTTCTGACTTCGAGTTGCCTGATTAATTTACTCACCTGTGAAAAGAGGTGTACAGCTGGCATCGAAATTGAAATGTCAGCTAGGATATTGGCAGAAACAATGGCACCAGATTCATTTCTTATGAGAAAATTAGCAGGGTTCTCACCAGCCACCATGAGTACATCAAATACCTGATCCTGTGCAAAGGATTGTCACACTGGGAGGATATAAGAACATCAAACATATATATAGTGCTTATATGTATCAGGCACTGTACTAAATCTTTATGTACATTAACTCAATCCTTTGAACAATATTGTGAGGTGGAGGGAATTATTATCTTTATTGTATAGGTAAGGAAACTGAGGCAAAAAGACGTTAAAGAACTGCTCTGAGGTCACACAGCTATTAAGCCTGAAGGCTAGAGAAGTCACTCAATGCATGGGGAAGAACATTTAGAGTAGTGGTATTCAAGATGTGGTTTCTGAGCTAGCATCATTGCCAGTACCTGAGTGGCCAGCATTCTGTGTTTTGATGGCCCTAGGTATTTCCGATACAGGCTGAAGTATGAGAACCACTGGCTTCAAACATGAAGGGCTGGTGAGAAGGTTCCTGGGAAGAGATAGAAGGAGGGGCACTTTGTGTCTTCAACACATGCTGCAAGGGAGTGTTCTGTGTTGGCTTGGAAAATGGCCTCTTCGCATCAAGTCTGGCAGTAGCAGACCAAAGCTAGCCCCACAGTGGGCTCACCCACTGATGGAGCAGCTCACAAATGGTCTCTGGGAGGGTCTCCTTGTCTGGTCTCTGAAGGGAAGTGGGTTGAATCTGATGAAGGTAGGCATGGGAAGAGTAAAAGAAGAGCTGCAGTGCACTCTGTGGCATGATACACCATTCAACTTCCCTCTTACAGGTCCCTCCTACCTTCTGCCATTCTCATGAGCTCCCTAAACTCCTCCTCTGATGCCCAGGCCACAGACCTGAACCTTGCTTCTTGACCAGACATGCTGTCTGTCTTCCCTCAGTGTTCTCAGCTCACCTTTCTTTTTGGCTATGGTTGGCATGACCCTGCCATGAGACCTTTGAGAGTTTTCAAATAACATCACTCTTTTTTTTAAATAATAAATTTATTTTTTATTGGTGTTCAATTTGCCAACATACAGAATAACACCCAGTGCTCATCCCATCAAGTGCCCCGCTCAATGCCCATCACCCATTCACCCCCAACGCCCGTCCTCCTCCCCTTCCACCACCCCTAGTTCGTTTCCCCGAGTTAGGAGTCTTTATGTTCTGTCTCCCTTTCTGATATTTCCTACCCATTTCTTCTCCTTTCCCTTCTATTCCCTTTCACTATTAAATAACATCACTCTTACCTGACTCCCTCTGGGGGCTTCCTCTTCCTCTTCTAGGCTCTCCTAAGGATGTACCTCCCTGGACCTTCCCTGATCCCACCCTGAGGCTGACTAAACTGCTCATGGGGAACAGCAAGGGCACCCCTGTTACAACCAGATCCTCTGCATATTAAATTGATCAATGCCAAGCTCTTTCACTGCTAAAACATCTAAAAGGAGAGTAGGGACTGCAAAGAGATTTACATCTTAATCTGGCTAAACATAATTGGGCCACGTGTTTCTGAGTTCTGAATATGTGAGGGTTAGTGTGTGTGTGATTGCCTGATGGAAGGACAGTCACAAGCCAATGAAAGATTCAGATTGTTGGCTATCAGACAAATTAAGTTATAAAGTACATTTTAAAATTGAAAATATTATGTAAAAGTTATCTCTGCTGTCTCAGGAATATTCCAGTTAGTTAAATCATAATCTGGAGTCATAATCCTTCTTGAAATAACGTCATGAATTTTCTGCTGTGAAGGCATGATTCCTGTTCCTCAGCCATTACCATGTCTGTTCAGGCAAGGCTAGTGTATAATATTTAATTATCTGAAACAGCTCATACACACAGGCAATTTTGCTTCATCAGGTCAACTGACTGCGGGTGCTTTCTCAAAATTGCTACATTTTTGCTGTGACATATCTAAATAATCCTATCAGTTTTCCATTTAGATTTTCCAGGGGGTATCAAGATATTTTTAAATTTCTCTAAGACTAATTGTCCTTGATGGAAATTCTCTAGACATTTTAGGAATTCTAGAGGTAAAGAACTCACTTTTCTCAGTTGCCTTGTTGGGAAAATGTTATTATGAACTTTGAGCATTAACTTTTGAAACCATTTACATGGATTACACTAAACATTTATAAAAATCCATGAACCCCCCCCCCCCGCCCCGGGATTTATGGGTATTGTATTGCTTGAATACTCAACTGTTGGAAGATATTTTCTACTTTCCTTTTTCAGCAAAATTTGTTCTTAATTTTATTAAAGTGATGCATTTCATAATTTGCTGGGTCAGATAAGAGAAACAGAAGTCCACTTCTCACCATCCTGATCTCTGACTCCTGTCCCCTAGAGATGATCATGTTAATTTCTTTGGCTCTTGTGGGCTTTGGCTACATATATAGTCTGTACACACTGGTCATTCTAAATATTTAAGAAATTTGTGAAATTCACATAACAGAAAACTATTTAGAAGTGAACAATTCAGTGGTCCTTAGAACATTCACTATGTTGTACTAACTTCACTCTAGTTACAAAACATTTCTACCATTTCAAAGTAAAAACTCTATTTAAATAAAGTGGGAATGGTTGTTTGCAGATTTCCATCCTTATTGTCCCAGAATAGAGTAGAGAAGGATGGGCTTGGGGCTGAAAGGCTTAGGATTTTAAGTAGCAAAGTGACATGGACACCCTAGTTGCCTACAAGGTGGGTGGAATAACAAGAATTGAGATGGGAAACTTTTAGAAAGTTGTTGCAGTAGCTTTGAAGGTAAACTTTGAGAGCTGGTTGCAGACACAGGATCAATAAGTGAGTTCTTTGAAAGGTAAAGTCAACGATATTGGGGGACTGGGTATGATAGGGGTGGGAGAGGGTGAGGGAGAAGCCAAGGATGATTTTCTAGCATTTGATTTGAGAAACTGGGTGACTACCAGTCCAATTCATTGGAAGGAGGCACACAGAAAGATGTGAGCTCAGTTTTGAGGTCAAGCTCCTGTAGGTCATTTGTGTGGCCAGGGCATGGTGTATTTAATTGTGACTCAGATGAAAAAAACTGTTGGAGTCCAGACTTGGGAGGCATGGGCATATAAGAGGTGATTGTAGCTATGGAATGGATGTAGAAGGAGAAGAAAAGAGAGTCCCAGACCAAGGTCTTGAGGACATCAACTTTAATTCCTAGCCTTGGGAAGCATAATATCATACTGTGCAGTTTGTGGTTCACTGCTCTGCAGAGTGGACCTTATTTCTGGGGGGGGGGGCTTTCCCTGGGAGAGGCCGTCTCCACTGTAGAGCTATGCAGGCTGTCATCCAACCCACTTCAATAGCCCAGTTCTGGTGTGGCATCATTGGAACCATCCAGGATCCTGTTTCTCTCAGGAAAACTGCCTTGGCTGGGGGTCAGAAAGCTTTGGTCCTCTTTTCCTGAAGACAGTTACCTTTGAGCCACAGGAGCACCTCCAGTTAATGTTCTGGGACAGTTATTCCTCCTTATCTCTCCAATGAACTGTGCTGGCCACACAGGAGGAGGAGAGTCATGCCTCGCTGATCTGCTCACTAGAGCAGAAGGAAACACATTCTTACAACGGAAAGTGTGTCATCTGCTTTCCCAGGCTTGTCATAGGCTCAGTCACTCTGCTGATTCAAACTGTGTGTTAGCTGCAGTGTGGAGTGAGGTAGCTCTGCAGAAGCAGCCTGGGGGCTGGCCAGGGCTGGCTCTGGACATCAACCACTGGTAGCTCTCCTTTCTGTTCTAACCAGACCTTGTTTTGTCTTTGTGCTTGTAGGCCAGCTTCTCATCACAGCGCCTGTTGCAGCTGGTCAGAGACATGGGCTAACTTCTGTCAAGTATTCAATTTACTTGATTATTCATTTATTCAACGGATATTTCTGAGTGCCTACTGTGGACCAGATACAGGTGATACTGGCTGTGTCCCCAGAATGCAGATTCTGGGAAGTGCAACTCAGCTGCTCATAGCAAATCAAGGAGGGATTCTGTTGGATCTAGAATGGAGGTTGTGGAAGCAGAAGGGTCATCGTGCCCACATTGTACAAAACTTTTGAGCCATGGCAAGGAGTTTGGACTGCATCTTGGGGCCACTGAAGCATGGAAGGTTTGAAGTTGTGACTCAGTCCCACTGTCCTTTAAAAAGGCTACATGGTGGGGAATAAATTGAAAATGGGGATAGCGACAAACTTTGGGACTGTCTTCTGCAGATGTAAAAGATGATCTTATCTACACCTATCCCTTCTGTAAGGACATTTCTGGAGAAAAAAAATTTTCCCCCACCTGTTTGTCTGAAGAAATGCTGCATTATCTACGTGCTAAAGACTACTCTGTGATAATTAGTTCCTTTTATATCACTTGCTTATACTACTTGGGTGTCCAGGTTTATTAACAAAAAGATGTGGCATCTATATTTTACAAGAGCCGTAACTGCAAATGCCTCCTGTCTGTCTCAAGTCCCTTTGAAATGTACCAGGTAATGGGCAGTGTATTATCTGTAGGGAACATATTGATGCTTTCCTAAATTAACATTTTGCATTTCTTCAGCAGATTTGAGCCATGAAAAATATTTCAATAGGTTCTTATTGTTCTGTTAATTAAAGTGTTTCTCTCCTGAATATAGAAATCAATGGTTGGCATGCCCATGAATAATCTTTCAGGACATAATGAAGACCTGATGTAAAATGTGTTGGCAAGAAGGTTCTCAAGGAGAACTTTGGGCACAGAAATAACTGAGAAAGGGAGGGATCCGGGTAGCTGCTGATATCATGTTGGGTGTTTGTCTGGTGGAACAGTTGCATTGTGACAGCATTGTCAGAATCAGCACATTTCCTTGGTTTAACTGCATATAGGATGAATTGTACACAGAGAATAATAGTCTAATGAACCTGACTGACACTACTAGATCGAGTCACTTCTTTTATTCAAGTCAATTTTGGGGAGGAGGAGGTCCTAAGTTGTTCATTTTTCCATAATCAGACTCAGAATATGCTAATTGCTTTTAATGCCATTCACTTTTCAGGTATGTTCATGCTTTTCATGGTCTAATTTGAACCTCATAACATAACACTTGGGTAAGTTTCAAAAGGCAAAGTGAAAGCTTCCACTTGATAGCTGGGTAGTCCAATGGTGCTTTTGCAACATCATATCCAGGGGTGTATGTGCATTGAGTGTGAAGAGGGATGACTGGTTTAAGCACAAGATTCCCTGATTTACCACACTGTGAGAAGGTGGAAGTGGTCGGGGGCCCACCTCTGGAAGACAAAGTGAGATCTGGAGTTCAGATTTATTCTTCACACCTGAATGGTGTCCTCCTGCATAGTAAACACCACAGAGTAGTCAGAGCCAGCACACTGGGAGCACTCTTCCAGGGTCAGGCCTCTTTGAGCAAACCTCAGGTCTCATATCCATTGTTAGAAATCCTGACATGTATAAATGCATCATTCATAATGTGCCTTGAAGTAATTTCTCTGAATTCTCCACAGAGGTAAAACTAAGATAGCTCCCCACTCGCAGATTAGAACTTGAAGAGCACAAAATGCTCAAGATTCAGCTGGTGTCAAGGGAGCTGTCTCAAGCCCAAATCCTGTGGCCCACAGGCTGGGCATTTCTTTTAGTCCCATCGATCAATCTGCAGGTGGGGCATGTGTCAACCTTCCCTCATCTAAAAGAGTCTCTGAGTGAGGCTGATGAGGGAGAAGTCTTCTCTGGAGAAGTGGCAAGCATATTCTTTACTGGAACCCAAAGGGGCTGTTCTCTCTGCCAGTCACCAGCTGTGGTGCCCTTCATGTGGTCATGCCCAGCCAGGACACCTCCCTGACCACGGCAGCCCACAGTTCCTGTCTCCTAGGCCTGTGTGCTTGTTATCACCCTGCTGTCATGCCCATGTCACCCACCCAGACTGCCCCTGGGGCTCTGGACAGCCATCCAGCTGCCTCTGTGATGTCCTGAAAGCACTGCCAGCTGCTCTGCCCTGGCCTGGGCACTGGTCTCCCCCATGCAGCTGGGCCTATGCTGCAATTACCCATCTCAGCAGGAGCAGTCTCAGGGTCCTCTGGGACATTGCCTTTTCCTTCACTCCCATGGACCCTTTCTCCTAATTATGTTTTGAATGCAGGCACCTCTCCGTGGCCAATGCCATAATCCAATTGTCCATAATATCTCATTTGGGCTAATGCAAACAGCTTTCTGCCTGATCTATCATTAAGAGATCTTTATGAACCAAAAGTCACTGCCTGACTAGAAATTCTTCAATGGCTATTTACTCTTTTTAAGTTAAAACAAACATCCTTGTTCTGGTCTATAATAACCTGTACCATCCGGTCTCCTCCCCAGATATGTCTGGGTATCAATCCTCAGGCCCCATGCCCCAGCAACGCTGGCCTTCCCTGGGTTTCTGGCTGAGTGTTTTCCCTCCACCAAATGTCTTTGTTGCTTCTGTCTGAAGTTCTCCAAGGAAGTCTTGAGTGCACCCAGTTGGGAAATGGGTCTGGAGTCTGACTGTGTAGGATGCCTGAGCACTCGTGCCCTATGTGTGCATGGGTATGCTCCCCTTAGCACCTGCCCAAGGCCTGTAGTAACACATCCTGCCCTTCCCTATCCCCATGAGCCCATGGTTTCCCTCTATTGCAGCCTCCACTGGGCTGTGTGAGGTCACAGCCCCACCCATCAGCAGGGTGATAGGGAAAGTATGCCAGATGAGCGGTAGGTTGTCCTGCTGTAACTCAGGTGAGATGCTTCCTCCTTTTACTTTAGCTGTCAGGTGACAAGACAAGAGCCACCTGTAGCCCTCTCCCTTCCTGCCTTATGATTGATTGCCTCTTAGATCACATGAGTTCTCACCTGTCTGCTTTTGTCTCAGCTAGCCCATATGTTATTTCAGGATAATATGCAGTCCAGCCTCTCTGCTCTCACTGTACCTGCCTGGCCAGGTGAGTACAGCTCTTGGCTGCATGGAGATGAGAAAGGGTGGCTGAGGGAAATGCATGAATAACAATCTGCAGCAAGGACGAGACACACTTTGTTCTGCAGGATCCTCCTCTGGCAGAGTACTGGTTCCCTGCAGGAGCTCAGAGAATACATAGAGCTCAAGACCTTAGTCCTACAGTTCACTGTGAGCTTATAATGCAGATTTGGGGCCAGCTGCTGGCAAGTGCTTAGTCCCCTGCAAAACAGAGGAAGGGGAGGGGCCCAAGAGTTTAGAGGGCAGTGGCAGTGTGGCATGGGTGGGCTGGCTTTAAGGAAGACTGCAATGTCTAACAAGAGTTTAAAAGTGTTTGGCCAAGGGATATACAATTTAATTCTCCTCCTGTCTATCTATCCTTTGTCTATGAGCAGAGTTTGGATACATGCCAACTTCTGGATGCAGAGTCTGGATATGCTTTCCAGGACCTTGAAATGGTGCTGGGTTCTGAGATAAAATGGACTGTGAGTGGGAAGGCAGGAGTCAGAGAACTGGACACAGTTGGATGGGTAGGAAGGATGGATTGATGACAATTAAGAAGATAGGTTTAAAACAAACGAAAACTTTTGACGTCCCTATTCCTATTAAAGAAAGAGATTCTGAATCATCATACTATCCTGTGTGAGGCCACACACTACTCTTTTTGTGTGTGTGTGTGGGTGTTCAGGGTGGAAGCATCCTTTCAGAAATGGGCCTCTGGGCATGCTCAGTCCCATGGCCCTGGTATGGAACAGAATACTCAGGGCTGGTCTTGAAGACTGAGCTTCCCTTACAGTGCACAGGCTTCCCCCAGCCTTCTGGAGACAGGGAATTAATGAGGTCACAATAAAAGGACATAAGAAAGCCATGCTTTCCAGGTCCCAGGCAAGCTAATACCTGTCCTGAGTCATCACTGGAGTTGGAGGAAGTGCCTGGAAGTGCAGACTTTCTCCACATGGTACAGATCCCAAATTTCTGTAGGTTTCAGAGAAGAGCAGCAGGAGCTGAGGGGAGCAGAGCCCACAGGCAGGGTTTTAAAGGAGCCTACTGCTAGTCTTCTCTGCACTAATGCTTGCTCCTTGATTTTAAAGGGGCAGAATGTGTTCTAGGAAGTGAGGAAAAGGGGAAAGTTAGAAAGGGAAATCACAATTTTTTTGAGTACCTATTATTGTTATTATGTTTTATATGACATTCATTATTAGGATTATTAATGCTAGCTGCTGTAACAAGCAACCCAAAGCCTAATAGATGTTTATTTCTTGCTCACATTAAAGCCTAAGCAGGGATTCAGAAGATGGACTTTCACTTGATGATTGTTGAGTCCAGGCTCCTACTTATTAGGATTGCTGTCTTCCAGGGCCTCCTCAGCATCCTTCACTGGGTGCTCTGTATCCTGTGCACCAACAGTCAGGGAGAAAAGTAACGAGAGTGGCTCACATGGATGGACCCGGCCTGCAGGTGCTGTACTCACTTGTGTTCAGCTGTCTCTGACCCAACCAAACTCCAGGGAAGCTGGGAAGTGTGTCCCCAGGAGAAGGAAAGATGGGGGAGCACTGGCTACCTTTCTACAACATGTGATTTACTGCAATCCTTGTGATGGTTGTTGAGGGGCGGGTGTTGTTCACAGCAGAGGCCTGAGGCACTGTACTAGGTAAGTTGCAGTGTAAGGCCTTGATCCAGTGCCATGTCCTTGACTTCAAAGTCTCTTTCTCTAGAACCAGTATGAGAGTAGGAGCACTGGCTGAGGTCCTGTACCCTGGGCTCAGCCCCAGCTCCATCACAGACTGTGGGATCTATTTCCCTAGGGGTGAGCTGAGGAGCAGATCGCTGGACTAGATCATTTTCTGAGGCCAGATCATTTTCTGGAAACACCCAGCTGTGATGTTCACGAATCTAAATTCTGTTCCCTCTTGGATAGTCAGGGGATGTCCCTGACCTTCCAGTTAAAGACCAGACATGTAGTCAGAGCTACATCTCTTTAACCTAGAACTTTGGTCATGAGTCAGATAGAAAGGCACATACAAACTGCATGTTGGGGTATTAAATTGCTTAGAGTCTATACCTATGTGTAAGTGGAGGGTTTTGGCAGGCAGGTATCCTTGGGCTGTCAGGTGTTCTGGAGCTTCAGAGGGCAGTCTTCCAGGCTTGTCACCTGAGGTTGAGTGGCTCTGGGTTTGGTGAATCCAGTCTCACAATGATGGTTCATATCTCTGTCCACATTCCCCCTCTGTTGTTCTCAGCCTGTCAGTGATATCATTCTCAGGGTCCCAATATGGTTGCCACAGTGCCAAGTGTCACATGCTAACATGCCAGACTTCAGTGATGAAAGAGGGAGTGTTTCTTCCCTTAGGTCTTTTTTTTTTTTTTTTTTTAATCAATGTGGAAAACTTTTCCAAAAAACTTAGAAAATTTCTCTGGTGTCTCAGTGGCTAAAATTACGTCACAGGTCCACGCCTAGACCAATGACTGGCATGAGAAATGCTTGGCAGGCATTTCCCACTCTCAGTTCTGGGAATGGGTCTTTTTCTCTGGAGCACATGAATGCATGGAGGAGGATGGAAAACTGAACAGATTGGAGTCTGCTGGCAAGGAGTAAAGGGGAAGCATGGTTGCGTTTAAGCCCTCTAGTGGCTGTAATGTCCACTATGGTTTGTGAGGCCCCTTTTAGGTCTAAGAGCAGTTTAATATTCCATTTGATGTAACTCCACAAATGTTAAAGTAATTTTCTCTTTTAAGACTCTGCAAATTTATAAGAAATAAGTCGCTTAGAAGAATATCATGATAAACCCCAACTTCTGCAGCCCCACCCTATCTCTTGCCACTCCCTGCTGGGATGATCTTCATGCCCTTGGGTCCTTACACAAACAGCTATGTGTCTTCCCTTACCCATTCTTTTCTGCCTGGCATGCTTCTTCACCTAAAGAAGCACCTCTAAGAAGTCCTCCCTGACTGTCCCAGGCAGTCTCCAGCAGTCTTTGTAGTGTGTGTTTGCTGATGGTGCTACTTATGTCCTTCTCTCCTTCCAGAGAGGGATGTCCTAAGGATGTATAGTTGATCTGATTCCCTTTCTTATTTACGTTGGAGCCCTGGCTCCAAATGGATAGATGGATGAGTGAGGGAGTGGCAAGGCTAGTAGAATTAAAGGTATTTTTGAGGTTGGAGTGTGAGTAAGAATTGAGGAGATTGCCCATGCTCATTAGACTATATCGGCCACCAGATCTGGCCAGCCAGAAAGTGGGCATTCTGGGGAGACCTCCTCCTTGGCCTTGGCCAAAAATATTTCTGCTCATAATGGAGTCTCAGACTCAGTACCTACAGAGATATCATCCCCAACAGTACTAGGGTATCTCCAAGAAGATGGGGGCAGAGATGGTCAAGCCCACCACATTTTCTGCCTGGACTGCAGCAATACTTTCTTGGTTAGTCTTTTTATATTCTCTTGTGCATGATGACTCAATTATTGTTTAGCAGACAGGGTTCTCTTTCTGAAGCACAAAGGAGACCCTGCCATACCCCACCTCTAGGATCTTCTCATTACGTTAAGGAGAGAGCACAGCCTTCAGCCTTCTCACTGTGACCTGCCTACACTCTAACCTCATTCCCATCCACATGGACCTTCTTGTTCTCTTTCAAACATGCTGAGCTCATTCCTTCTGTGTCTAAGAGCCTTAGTCCCTGCTGTTCTTCCCCCTTGGGATGCTTTTTCTTTATATCCACATACAATCACCTATCTTGTTACTCATGTCTCCTCTCAAATGCCACTAGCTCAGCAAGGCTCTCCTTGGCCATCCGAAATAAGGAGCTGCTCTCAACTATGTATGTCACTACATATCTTTCATCCTTTCCATTGTGCTTCTCCATATCTGAAATTATTCTGCTCATTTATTTAAATATTTATTTGGTATCTTTACCAGGTAGACTGTAAGCTCTTTGATGGCGCCATTCTGCCTTACTTGCAGTATTTGTAGTACCCAGGATGAGGCTCAATGCTCATAAATAAACTTCCTGCTAGAATGATTTGTGCTCTGGAATGAAGGAACACTGTCCCTTGTATATTTCCATTTCCTGTTTTAAAAAGCAGCATCTTTTCTTTTTAATAATAAATTTATTTTTTATTGGTGTTCAATTTGTCAACATACAGAATAACACCCAGTGCTCATCCCGTCAAGTGCCTCCCTCAGTGCCCATCACCCATTCACCCCCACCCCCCGCCCTCCTCCCCTTCCACCACCCCTAGTTCGTTTCCCAGAGTTAGGAGTCTTTATGTTCTGTCTCCCTTTCTGATATTTCCCACACATTTATTCTCCCTTCCCTTCTATTCCCTCTCACTATTATTTATATTCCCCAAATGAATGAGAACATATAATGTTTGTCCTTCTCTGATTGACTTACTTCACTCAGCATAATACCCTCCAATTCCATCCACGTTGAAGCAAATGGTGGGTATTTGTCGTTTCTTTTTCTTTTTTTTTTAATAAATTAATTTTATTGGTGTTCAATTTACCAACATACAGAATAACACCCAGTGCTCATCCCGTCAAGTGACCCCCTCAGTGCCCATCACCCATTCACCCCCACCCCCCGCCCTACTCCCCTTCCACCACCCCTAGTTCGTTTCCCAGAGTTAGGAGTCTTTATGTTCTGTCTCCCTTTCTGATATTTCCCACACATTTCTTCTCCCTTCCCTTCTATTCCCTTTCACTATTATTTATATTCCCCAAATGAATGAGAACATATAATGTTTGTCCTTCTCCGATTGACTTACTTCACTCAGCATAATACCCTCCAGTTCCATCCATGTTGAAGCAAATGGTGGGTATTTGTCATTTCTAATGGCTGAGGAATATTCCATTATATACATAAACCACATCTTCTTTATCCATTCATCTTTCGATGGACACCGAGGCTCCTTCCACAGTTTGGCTATTGTGGACATTGCTGCTAGAAACATCGGGGTGCAAGTGTCCCGGCGTTTCATTGCATCTGTATGTTTGGGGTAAATCCCCAACAGTGCAATGGCTGGGTCATAGGGCAGGTCTATTTTTAACTCTTTGAGGAACCTCCATTCAGTTTTCCAGAGTGGCTGCACCAGTTCACATTCCCACCAACAGTGCAAGAGGGTTCCCCTTTCTCCACATCCTCTCCAATATTTGTGGTTTCCTGCCTTGTTAATTTTCTCCTTTCTCACTGGTGTGAGGTGGTATCTCATTGTGGTTTTGATTTGTATTTCCCTGATGGCAAGTGATGCAGAGCATTTTCTCATGTGCTTGTTGGCCATGTCTATGTCTTCCTCTGTGAGATTTCTGTTCATGTCAGCATCTTATGTATAGGGAATTCCATAAATGTAACTCTATTTTCAAATGTGTGGTTCCACTTTTTTCCCCTTGGGAAAAGGCTTTGTACACTTTTGTTACTCCCTTCCTTGATATGGTACTGCCAATACAACCAGAGTGGGTGTCCAGAGGCCTTACATTCTACAAACTGTTCAGAATGCATGCCCTCTCCTGAAGGCTAGATCAAGAAATGCCAATTAAGGGGTTTCTGCCCTAAGAAAAAAATAAGCAAACACAATGTCTTAGAAACAAATTTACACCTGGCCACAGGACCCATAAAACAAAGCAAAGTCTTAATAAAGCAGAAAGGAAATAGATCAAATTCTACGACAAATGGAGTGTTCTTTGTGATGGCCTCATTCTTTCTTCCTTTATACTCCCTCCACTCTGGAGAGCTCTGTAATCTAAAAAAGTCGATATATGTGATACTTTAAATAATTGGTTGATGTTTAAAGCCCTGTCAGAAAGCTCTGTGGTAAAGTGTCAAGTAATATTTAGTTTCCCCATCAAAAAAAATCACCTAAATAGGCTTGATAACCATTAAACATACACTCAGCCCCTTAATAAACAGTTGTGATTCTTTTTAATTAGTAAGTAATTAGAAGACTGTGAAACAGTGAGCTGCTACCTACTTTCACAGTTCAGTTAATCCCTCCCACACCATAGGGGTCAGGGTGGCCTGTCTGTAGGGAAGGGGTCCTACATCAGAGGTGCAAAGTGACTACAGTGGCTTCTTAGGCAGGGCAGGGTCCTGGGGAACAGCAGGATTCTTTCCTGACATAGATAGCAAATCTATGGGATGCGGGCATACCTCTTAGTGCCTGTGCAGAGATGTTTTGCAATTTGGAGAAAACCAGTTTTGAAATAGTGGTAGAGCATTGGGAGGAGCACCCAGCTGGAGCTGGGAGAGAGTGGCACCTGCAAATATTGATTCTGGAGATCTACTAAGAGGTACAGGAGCAGTCTACCTCTGCAGATCTCAGGAGACACATGCTAGAGGAAAGAGCTGGTCTAGGACCTCATTTTAACATAAGTGTTCACTTAGAAATTTCTCTGTGTGCCATGAATCTTAACACAGTGATATGATCCCCAAAGGAGTAAAAATTGGTTCTTGGGGGACAAAAAAGCTTAAATATTACAATTGTTCATGATTCTCCAAAGCTCAACTCTATGAGAAACTCTACTCCTTAGTATTTAATTTCTCTCTTCTTATATTAAATTAATGCATATTTGACATAAAGTAGTCCCTAGACATTATTTCTTTTCTCTGTTAACTGCTTCACCTATCCCTACTCCCTTTCTATCAGTTCTCATTTATTTGTCTCATAAAATCAAACTTAATTTTTCTCCTTGGGGGTGGTATGGTGATGATGATGAGACTGGAGATGAAAAGTTGAATAACACTGGTCTAGGAGTGATTTAATCAGGTCTCCTGCTGTAACATAATCTAAAACAAAAACAAAAACAAACAAACAAAAAAACATCTTGGCACGAAGTCCATGGGGAAAGATGAATAAATGTCTTGAAGAATATTTAGTGGAAAGACACAAATGTTTCATTTGGGAGATTATATACCCTTAACATGGGATGTCAGTGGGTGGTTTGGGCCTGCCAAGTGATTCTGACATATGTTAAGCCAGGTATCTGTGATGAGGCTTCCTGGGGAGGTGAGCATTGAGCTAACCCTGCAGACCAGTGCAAGGGAGGGTGAGAAGACAGATACTTTTCTGGGGCTGTGCCACACTGTGACCCAGAGAGCTTGGTGCCTCCTGAACTGCCTAGGAAGGATCTAGACTGGAAGAATGGAGCGCAAGAGGCATCTGAGAGGGATCCCTGGGTGGCGCAGCTGTTTGGCGCCTGCCTTTGGCCCAGGGCGCGATCCTGGAGACCCGGGATCGAATCCCACGTTGGGCTCCCGGTGCATGGAGCCTGCTTCTCCCTCTGCCTATGTCTCTGCCTCTCTCTTTCTCTGTGACTATCATAAATAAATTAAAAAAAATTAAAAAAAGAGGCATCTGAGATGGGGATGTGGACAGGTGATTTCCCAAGATGTGGGCTCCCAGGAAGGGTCTGAGATGGTGCTGGGCACTGATAAGCCCTCAGGCAGTAGGCTCAGCCTCGGGTTATAGGCTTGGAAGGTAGCTCTCTTCCAGGATTGATATGGTGAGGCTCTGCTACCAGCCTAAAGCCCTTTTTTCTGGGGGCTGGAGCATGCATGGGTTCCTGCTTCCCTTTCTCCTCTACATGAACCACTATTCTTCCAAGAGGGCAAAGCGGTGACCTTCTTCCAGGGTCAAGGCATCCGTGGTTTCCAAGGTGTTGTCTAGGCAGGGCTGATGGAAGGAGCCACAGGCCATTTGCTTCAAACTCAGCCATGTTGAGTAGTTATTAGAATCACAGATCTTTCCAGTGAATTCATCTTTCAGGGACTCTTCAGATTGACAGACACCAGTCACCCACTTGCAATCCTGTTGAACTTCTGTTTGCCCTTAACTTTGACAAGAATGCCATACCCCTGCCTCCAGGTCATGGATAACATGGACCTCCTCATACTGTGTTGCTCCTGTGTGGCAGGTTGAATACTTTGGCTATTGCATGTGGCAGCAAGGGGAAATTTACTTGTTCTTTTGTGCCTTCTTGACTCTGAGCTCCTCAAAGCATTACTTTAACTTCAGTACTTAGAACTAATTGCTCCAGAACTATTAATTGAACTGATTTGATGATTCTTTAAATTTTTAGTTTATTTTGTCTAATGTTCCTGCTTAAAGGCTCTGGAGGAAAAGAGACATTCCTGCCCCATAATTCAGGATGTTTGGTGATATCACATTTTTGATGTTTCAGAGTGACATGGTTGTATAACTAACTGACATCTAGAGCATACATCTAGAGATGTATGAGTATGATGGGGCAAGAACTGTGGGTAGGAAGCCCACCTTGGAGTTAGAAGAATTGGCTCTGGGTTCAGATCTGTCATTCTCTGCTCATTCATAAAATAGTAATAATAATAATTATAATCCCAATAGTATGGATTTGTATACCCTAAGGAGTTTTTTTGTGAGTTGCAAGAAAACTAATATAAGTAAAGACAAATGAGATTCTCATCTTGGGTTTAGGAATATCTAGGCTATTGGCTTTTTCCCCTAGGACCAACCCCTTAGGAACCTCCCTCAATGGTGGAAGAGGTGGGTCTTTGTAAAGTACAAAAATATCAAGTGAAAACTGAGAACTACTGAGGATGGTTACTTGGGGGCTCTGTAGGGTCAGGGCCTGTACCCTTCACTTATCTGTTACTCTCTATTTCTCATCCCAGGGCTGTGAAGGTTATAAAGCAATTAAGGAAGACTTACATTGTTCATGTCTTTAAGCAAACCCAGTATGTGAATATTAGAACTTTTCTAAAAGAAACAGGAAGGGTTATTCATAAATATCCAATTCTTTAATGAATTTAAAATAGGATTTAATTTTCAACAATTTATTTGCTTTTTCTGGGACTATATCATATTAATTTACATTTTGTATACATCAAGGTACATTGTTAATCATCTTGGTCAGAGTGGAGCCCTAAACAGAACATATAAATATTTAAGGGCTCTTTGTCTTCTGTCACTGTGGAGTAAGGGGTGAGAGACCAAAGTTCGGTGTTAACTATATTTATAGGACTTTCAGAATAGTACAATCATTTCCCATTAGTCTTCACAGGTTTTTACATACGGACCCACTTACAGAAGAGGTATGGAGGCAAAAGTTTTATTTCCCCAGAAAAATGGAGGCACCATTGAGGGCGAGATTAGATTTCAACAGCATCAACAACATGCAACACAATCTCAATCACAGCTCTGACCACCACCACTACCACCACCATTAATAGAGCAGTTTGTATAACAATATATTATTTACTTGTCAGAATAACCATGGAAAGAAATTATTATTGTTTAGTAAATGCAATTCAGAGAACTGAAGATAATTTGAAGTATACCTTTGAACATTCCCACTCAGGCATTCGCCCAAGAACAAATAATTATTGGTAGCATCTATTTCCTAGATACTCTAAAATACACTATATTGGTTGAAAAAAAGAATCTCTTGATTTTAAAAAACAAAAATATTAAGAATAATGCCAATCACTTATTAACATTCCTTTATAAAGTGCCCATTTTTTTTGCTTATAAAACACTTATTTTATTGAAGCATTCTTTACCTAGTGAAATACTCAGATCTTAAGTGTAGAGTTTGATAAATGCACATGCCCATATAACTTACAGCCTTATCATGACACAGATCATGTATATGACCCCAGAAAGTGCTAAAGTCCATATGCAGTCAGTCCCTCCAAACCAAGGTAGCAACTGTTTTGATTTCTAACACTATGGATTAGATTTATCTTCTTTAGTGTTTCATGTAAATGGAATCTGACAGTATATATTCCTATGTGTCTGATTTTCTTGCTCTGAATAGTGTTTCTGAGATTCATTCATGCTGTTATATGAATCAGTATTTCATTCCTTTATATTATCAAAACTTTTTTTTCTGTATCATTTGATATGATCATATGAATTTTCTTCTTTAGCCTGTTGATGTGGTGAATTACACTAATTGATTTCCAAATGTTGAATAAACTTTGCATATATGGAATAAATCCCTCTGGGTAGCATTATATAATTTTATATACATTGTGGGATTCAATTTGCTAATGTTTTGTTGAGGATTTTTGTAGCAGCATTGCATCAATTTGTAGTTTTTCTTTCTCATAATATCTTTAACTTGGTTTGGAATTAGGATAATGATGGTCTCATGGAATGAGCTAAAAAGTGTGTCCTGTCTTTTCATTTTCTTGATAATGTTCTTTGATCCACAAGTTTTTGATTTAGACAAATCCAGTTTATCTATTTTTCTTTTGTTGCTCCTGTTTTTGAGGTTATACTGAAGAGTACATTGCCAATCCAAGGTAGAGAGATTTGACTCTATGTTTTTATCCCAGAGTTTTATATCTTAGCTACTAAATTTAGATCTTTGATCAATTTTGAATGATTTTTGTATGTGGCATGAGATAAAGGTCCAATTTCATGTTTTTTTTGTTTTTTTGTTTTTTTTTTTGCTTATGGATATCTAGTTGTCCAAGCACCATTTGTTTGCCTATTCTTTTCGCATAGGATAATTGTCTTGGGACCATTGATAAAACTAATTGGCCACAAATATATAGGCTTATTTCTAGATTTTCAAGTCTAATCCACTGTTATATACGTCTATTCTTATGGCAGAAGCACACTGTTTTGATTACTGTAGCTATGTTGTAAGTTTTGAAATTAAGATATGGGAGTCCTCTGACTTTGCTCTTCTTTTTCAATTTTATTTGACTATTTGGTTCTCTTACAATGCCATGTGACTCTTAGGATTGGAATATTCTTCCAAAAAATCTATTGAATCTTTAGATAGCTTTCAGGTATTCATTTTTCCCCCAATTAATATCTTTTTTCTTTCAAGATTTTATTTATTTATTATTTTTTAATAATAAATTTATTTTTATTGGCGTTCAATTTGCAAACATACAGAATAACACCCAGTGCTCATCCCGTCAAGTGCCCCCCTCACTGCCCGTCACTCATTCACCCCCAACCCTCGCCCTCCTCCCCTTCCACCACCCCTAGTTCTTTCCCAGAGTTAGGAGTCTTTATGTTCTGTCTCCCTTTCTGATATTTCCTATCCATTTCTTCTCCCTTCCCTTCTATTCCCTTTCACTATTATTTATATTCCCCAAATGAATGAGAACATATAATGTTTGTCCTTCTCCGATTGACTTATTCCACTCAGCATAATACCCTCCAGTTCCATCCATGTTGAAGCAAATGGTGGGTATTTGTAGTTTCTAATGACTGAGTAATATTCCATTGTATACATAAACCACATCTTCTTTATCCGTTCATCTTTCGATGGACACCGAGGCTCCTTCCACAGTTTGGCTATTGTGGACATTGCTGCTAGAAACATCGGAGTGCAGGTTTCACTGCATTTTGGCGTTTCATTGCATCTGTATCTTTGGGGAAAATCCCCAGCAGTGCAATTGCTGGATCGTAAGGCAGGTCTATTTTTAACTCTTTGAGGAACCTCCACACAGTTTTCCAGAGTGGCTGCACCAGTTCACATTCCCACCAACAGTGTAGGAGGGTTCCCCTTTCTCCACATCCTCTCCAACATTTGTGGTTTCCTGCCTTGTTAATTTTCCCCATTCTCACTGGTGTGAGGTGGCATCTCATTGTGGTTTTGATTTGTATTTCCCTGATGGCAAGTTATGTAGAGCATTTTCTCATGTGCTTGTTGGCCATGTCTATGTCTTCCTCTGTGAGATTTCTAGAACTCATACGGCAATTTGGCAGCGTGGCAGGATACAAAATCAATGCCCAGAAGTCAGTGCCATTTCTATACACTAACAATGAGACTGAAGAAAGAGAAATTAAGGAGTCAATCCCATTTACAATTGCACCCAAAAGCATAAGATACCTAGGAATAAACCTAACCAAAGAGGTAAAGGATCTATACCCTAAAAACTATAGAACACTTCTGAAAGAAATTGAGCAAGACACAAAGAGATGGAAAAATATTCCATGCTCATGGATTAGAAGAATTAATATTGTGAAAATATCAATGTTACCCAGGGCAATGTACACGTTTAATGCAATCCCTATCAAAATGCCACGGACTTTCTTCAGAGAGTTAGAACAAATTATTTTAAGATTTGTGTGGAATCAGAGAAGACCCCGAATAGCCAGGGGAATTTTAAAAAAGAAAACCATATCTGGGGGCATCACAATGCCAGATTTCAGGTTGTACTACAAAGCTGTGGTCATCAAGACAGTGTGGTACTGGCACAAAAACAGACACATAGATCAATGGAACAGAATAGAGAATCCAGAAGTGGACCCTCACCTTTATGGTCAACTAATATTCGATAAACGTGGAAAGACTATCCACTGGAAGAAAGTCTCCAATAAATGGTGCTGGGAAAATTGGACATCCACATGCAGAAGAATGAAACTAGACCACTCTCTTGCACCATACACAAAGATAAACTCAAAATGGATGAAAGATCTAAATGTGAGACAAGATTCCATCAAAATCCTAGAGGAGAACACAGGCAACACCATTTTTGAACTCGGCCACAGAAACTTCTTGCAAGATACATCCTCGAAGGCAAAAGAAACAAAAGCAAAAATGAACTATTGGGACTTCATCAAGATAAGAAGCTTTTGCACAGCAATGGTTACAGTCAACAAAACTACAAGACAACCTACAGAATGGGAGAAGATATTTGCCAATGACGTATCAGATAAAGGGCTAGCTTCCAAGATCTATAAACAACTTATTAAACTCAACAGCAAAGAAACAAACAACCCAATCATGAAATGGGCAAAAGACATGATCAAGATTTTATTTAAATTGTAGTTTGTTAACATACAGTGTAGTATTAGTTTCAGGAGTATAATTTAGTGATTCTTTAGTTATTCATCATTTGCATATAACACACAGGGCTCATTACAAGTGCCCTCCTTAATTCCCACCACTCATTTACCCCTCCCCCGCTCTGCTCCCCTCTAGCAAACTTCAGTTAGCTCCGTATTTATAGAATCTTTATGGTTTGTTTCCCTCTCTGTTTTTTGTCTCATTTATTTTTTAAGATTTTATTTATTTGACAGAGTGGGAGTGGGAGCAGGGGGAGGGGCAAAAAGGAAGAGGAGAGAGACAAGAAGACTCCATGCTAAGTGCAGAGCCCTATGCAGTGCCAATACCATGACCCGAGGATCATTACCTGAACCCAAACCAAGAGTCAGATGCTCAACTGATTGAGCCACACAGGTGTCTCTTTATCTTATTTTGTTTTTCCTTTCTTTCCTCTATATTTATCTATTCTGCTTCTTGAATTCACATTTGAGTTAAATCATATTGTATTTGTCTTTCTCTAACTTATTTTGCTTAGCATAATATACTCTAGTTCTATCCACATTTGTTGCAAATGGCAAGATTTCATTCTTTTTGATGGCTGAGTAATATTCCATTGTATATGTATACCACTTCTTGTTTATCCATGTATCAGTTGATGGACATATTTTATCTATTGTGGGTAGTACTGCTATAAATATTAGGGTGCATGTTCCTCTTAAAATCACTACATTTGTATACTTTGGATAAATACCTAGTAGTGTGGGACCCCTGGGTGGCTCAGTGGTTGAGTGTCTGCCTTCAGCTAAGGGGTTGGTCCTGGAGTTCTGGGAACAAACCCCACATTGGGCTCCCTGCTTGGAGCCTGCTTCTCCCTTTCTCTCTGTCTCTGCCTCTCTCTCTCTCTGTCTCTCATGAATGGATACATAAAATATTTTTTAAAAAGAAAAAAATACTACTAGTGCAATTGCTGCATCATAGGATAGTTCTATTTTTAAGTTTTTGAAGAAACTCCATACTGTTTTCCAAAGTAGCTGTACCAGCTCACATTTGCACCAACAGTGTAAGAGAGTGCCCTTTTCTCTATATCCTCACCAACATCTGTTGTTTCCTAACATGTTAATTTTAGTCATTCTAGCTGGTGTGAGGTGGTATCTCATTGTAGTTTTGATTTGTATTTCCCTGTTGCTGAGTCATTTTGAGCATTTTTTTTCATGAGTCTATTGTCAATTTGTATGTCTTGGAGAAATGTCTGTTCATGTCTTCTGCCCATTTCTTTACTGGGTTTTGTTGTTGTTGTCTTGGTTTTTGTTTTTTGTTTTTGTTTTGTTTTGTTTGTTTTTGGGTGGTGAGTTTGATAAATTCTTTATAATCTCTACTGAGACTGTTCAAGAGAGTTAAGTGCAAATGCCCCAAACCATCCATTGTACATAATTAATTTAATTTCTCCATTCTTTTTTCCTTTGTTTTTATTTAAGTTTGATTTGCCAACATATAGTATAACATGCAGTGCTCATCCCAGCAAATGAAGTCCTCAGTGCTTGTCAACCAGTTACCCCATCTCCCTTCTACAACCCTTTATTAGTTTCCCAGAGTTAGGAGTCTCTCATGGTTTATCTCCCTCTCTAATTTTTCCCACTCATTTTCCCTCCTTTCCCTTATAATCCCTTTCACTATTTCTTATTTTTCCCACATGAGTGAAACCATATGATGATTGTCCTTCTCCAGTTGACTTATTTCACTCAGCATGATACCCTCTAGTTCCATTCACATAAAAGGAAATGGTGGGTTTTGTCCTTTTTGATGGTTGAGTAATATTCCATTGTATATATAGACCACATCTTCTTTATCCATTAATCTGTCAGAGACATTGAGGATCCTTCCACAGTTTGGCTACTGTGAATATTGGAGGTATGAACATTGCGGTCCAAGTGTCCCAGCATTTCACTACATCTGTATCTTTGGAGTGTAGGGTAGCTCTATTTTTAAATTCTTGAGGAACCTCCACACTGTTTTCCAGAGTGGCTGTATCAGTTCACATTTCCACCAACAGTGCAAGGGGGTTCTCCCTTCTCCAAACCCTCTCCAACATTTGTGGTTTCCTGCCTTGTTAATTTTCCCCATTCTCACTGGTGTGAGGTGGTATCTCATTGTGGTTTTGATTTGTATTTCCCTGATGGCAAGTGATGCGGAGCATTTTCTCATGTGATTGTTGGCCATGTGTATATCTTCTTTGGTGAAATTTCTGTTAATATCTTCTGCCCATTTCATGACTGGATTTTTTGTTTCTTTGCTGGTGAGCTTAACAAGTTATTTATAGATCTTGGCTACTAGTCCTTTATCTGATACGTCATCTGCAAATATCTTCTCCCATTCTGTAGGCGGTCTTTTAGTTTCGTTGACTGTATCCTTTGCTGTGCAAATATCTTCTGTCATTCTGTAGGTTGTCTTTTTAGTTTTGTTGATTGTTTTTTTTTTTTTTCTGGGCAGAAGCTTTTAATCTTGACTAAGTCCCAATACTTCATTTTTGCTTTTATTTCCCTTGCCTTCATAGTTATATCTTGTAAGAAGTTGCTGTGGCCAAGTTCAAAAAGGGGGTTGCCTGTGTTCTCCTCTAGGATTTTGATGAATTATTGTCTCACATTTAGATCTTTCATCCATTTTGAGTTTATCGTCTATGGTGTAAGGGAATGTTGTGGTTTCATTCTTCGGCATGTGGCTGTCTAATTTTCCCAACATCATTTTTTTAAATAATAAATTTATTTTTTATTGGTGTTCAATTTGCCAACATACAGAGTAACACCCAGTGCTCATCCCGTCAAGTGCCCCCCTCAGCGCCCACCACCCAGTCACCCCCACCCCCGCCCTCCTCCCCTTCCACCACCCCTAGTTGACCATAGAGTTGAGGGCCCATTTCTGGGTTCCCTATTCTGTTCCATTGATCTATGTGTCTGTGTTTGTGCCAGTATCACACTCTCTTGATGATCAGCTTTGTAATATAGCTTGAAATCTGGCATTGCGATGCCCCCAGCTTTGGTATTCCATTTTCAGCATTCCTCTGGCTATTTGATTTCATACAAACCTTAGATTATTTGTTCCAACTCTGTGAAGAAAGTACATGGTATTTTGATAGGGATTGCATTGAACGTGTAAATTGCCCTGGGTAGCATAGACATTTTCCCAATATTTATTCTTCCAGTCAATGACCATAAAATGTTTTTCCATCTCTTTGCATCTTCCTCAATTTCTTTCAGAAGTGTTCAAAGGTGTTTGGGTATAGATCCTTTACCTCTTTGGTTAGGTTTATTCCTAGGTATCTTATGCTTTTGGCTGCAATTGTAAATGGGAAGAATTCGTTAATTTCTCCTTTTTCAGTCTCATTGTTAGTATATAGAAATGCCACTGATTTCTGGGCATTGATTTTGTATCCTGCCACATTGCTAAATTGCTCTATGAGTTCTAGCAATCTTGGGGCGGAGTATTTTTGGTTTTCTATATACAGTATCATGCCATCTGCAAAGAGGGAGAGTTTGACTTTGTCTTTGCCAATGTGAATGCCTTTTATTTCTTTTTGTTGTCTGATTGCTGAGGCTAGGACTTCTAGTATTGTGTTGAATAGCTCTGGTGAGAGTGGGTCTCCCTGTCGTGTTCCTGATCTTAGGGGAAAGTCTCTCAGTATTTCCCCATTGAGAACAATATTTGCTGTGGGCTTTTCATAGATGACTTTTAAGTGATTGAGGAATGTTCCCTCTATCCCTTTACTGTAAAGAGTTTTAATCAGGAATGGATGCTGTAATGTTTCAAATGATTTCTCTGCAACTATTGAGAGGATCATATGGTTCTTGTTTTTCTCTTGTTGATATGATCAAAAAAACTCATTGTTTTATGAGTGTCGAGCCACCCTTGCATCCTGGGGATAAATCCCACTTGGTGAATAATCTTCTTAATGTATTGTTGGATCCTAATGGCTAGTAACTTGTTGAGAATTTTTGCATCCATGTTCCTCAGGGATATTGTGGTCTATAATTCTCCTTTTTGGTGGGATCGTTTTCTGCTTTTGGAATTAAGGTAATGCTGGCCTCATAAAACGAGTTTGAAAATATTCCCCCCCTTTCTATGTTTTGAAACAGCTTTAGTAGAATAGGTATTATTTATTTTTTATATGTTTGGTAGAATTCCCCAGGAAAGCCATCTGATGGTCCTGGACCTTTGGGATGACTGCTTCAATTTCCTCCCTGGTTATTAACCGGTTCATGTTTCTATTTTTTTCTCTTCCAGTTTTGGTAATTTGTGGTTTTCCAGAAATGCATCCCTTTCTTCTATATCGCCTAATTTGTTGGCATATACCTGCTCATAATGCATTTTTAAAATCGTTTGTATTTCCGTTGTATTGGTTGTGATCTCTCCTAGAGTTTATTTTTGTAGAAAACCCAAAAGACTTCACCCCAAAATTGCTTGAACTCATTCAGCAATTTGGCAGTGTGGCAGGATACAAAATCAATGCCCAGAATTCAGTGGAATTTCTATACACTAACAATGAGACTAAAGAAAGGGAAATTAAGGAGTCAATCCCATTTACAATTGACCCAAAAGCATAAGATACCTGGGAATAAACCTAACCAAGGAGGTAAATTATGTATACTCTAAAAACTACAGAACACTTGTGAAAGAAATGAGGAAGACACAAAGAGATCAAAAAATATTCCATGCTCATGAATTGGACGAATTAATATTGTGAAAATGTCAATGATACCCAGAGCTATTTACACATTCAATGCAATCCCTATCAAAATACCATGGACTTTCTTCAGAGTTGTAACAAATCCTCTTAAACTTTGTGTGGAAGCAGAAAATATTCCAAATAAACAGGGGAATATTGAAAAAGAAAACCAGAACTGGGGGCATCACAATGCTGGATTTTAAGTTGTACTACAAAGCTATGATCATCAGAAAAATGTGGAACTGGCACAAGGACAGACACATAGATCAATGGAACAGAATAGGGAACCCAGAAATGGGTAGCTTTATGGTCAACTAATATTCGACAAAGCAGGAAAGAACATCCACTGGAAAAAGGACAGCCTCTTCAATAGATGGTGCTGGAAAACTGGACAGCCATGTGGAGAAGAATGAAATTGGACCATTCTCTTACACCATACACAAAGATAATACTCAAAATGGATTGAGTACTATTTCAAAGCATTGTGGTCTGAAAATAGCAGGGGACAATCCCAATCTTTTGGTATGTGTTGAGACCTCATTATTGATCCAGTATGTGGTCTCTTCTGGAGAAATTTCCATGTGCACTTGAGAATGTGTATTCAGTTGTGTTCAGATGGAAAATTCTGTATATATCTATGGAATCTATTTGGTTCAGTGCATCATTTAATGCCCTCATAACTTTCTTTTTTTTTTTAGAATAGAATCATTTTTTAAATTTATTTTTTTAATATTTTTTATTGGTGTTCAATTTGCCAACATATAGAATAACACCCAGTGCTCATCCCGTCAAGTGCCCCCCCCCTCAGTGCCTGTCACCCAGTCACCCCATCCCCCTGCCCACCTCCCTTTCCACTACCCTTTGTTTGTTTCCCAGAGTTAGGAGTCTATCATGTTCTGTCTCCCTTTCTAATATTTCCCACTCATTATTCTCCTTTCCCCTTTATTCCCTTGCACTATTTTTTATATTCCCCAAATGAATGAGACCATATAATATTTATCCTTCTCCAATTGACTTATTGACTTATTTCACTCAGCATAATACCCTCCAGTTCCATCCATGTTGAAGCAAATGGGGGGTATTTGTCGTTTCTATTGGCTGACTAATATTCCGTTGTATACATAGACCACATCTTCTTCATCCATTCATCTTTCAATGGACACTGAGGCTCCTTCCACAGTTTGGCTATTGTGGCCATTGCTGCTATAAATATCGGGGTGCAGGTGTCCCGGCATTTCACTGCATCTGTATCTTCGGGATAAATCCCCAGTTTTGCAATTGCTGTCTGGTAGGGCAGATCTATTTTTAACTCTTTGAGGAACCTCCACACAGTTTTCCAGAGTGGCTGCACCAGTTCACATTCCCACCAAGAGTGCAAGAAGATTCCCCTTTCTCCACATCCTCTCCAACATTTGTTGTTTCCTGCCTTCTTAATTTTCCCATTCTCACTGGATGAGATGGCATCTCATTGTGGTTTTGATTTGTATTTCCCTGATGGCCAGTGATGTGGAGCATTTTCTCATGTACTTGTTGGCCATGTCTATGTCTTCCTTTGTGAGACTTCTGTTCATGTCTTTTGCCCATTTCATGATAGGATTTTTTTTTTTGGTGTTGAGTTTAATAAGTTCTTTATGGATCTTGGCTACTAGCCCTTTATCTGGTACGTCATTTGCAAATATCTTCTCCCATTCTGTAGGTTGTCTTTTAGTTTTGTTGACTGTTTATTTTCCTGTGCAGAAGCTTTTTATGTTGCTTAAGTCCCAATAATTCATTTTTGCTTTTGTTTCTCTTGCCTTTATGGATGTATCTTGCAAGAAGTTGCTGTGGCCAAGTTCAAAAAGGGTGTTGCCTGTGTTCTCCTCTAGGATTCTGATGGAATCTTTTCTCACATTTAGATCTTTCATCCATTTTGATTTTATCTTTGTGTATGGTGTAAGAGAATGGTCTAGTTTCATTCTTCTGCATGTGGATGTCCAATTTTCCCAGCACCATTTATTGAAGAGACTGTGTTTCTTCCAGTGGATAGTCTTTCCTGCTTTGTCAAATATTAGTTGACCATAAAGTTGGGGGTCCACTTCTGGATTCTGTATTCTGTTCCATTGATCTGTGTCTGGTTTTGTGCCAGTACCACACTGTCTTGATGATCACAGCTTTGTAGTACAACCTGAAATCTGGCATTGTGATTTCCCCAGCTCTGGTTTTCTTTTCTTTTCTTTCTTTTCTTTTCTTTTCTTGTCTTTTTTCTTTTCTTTCTTCTTTTTCTTTCTTTCTTTCTTTTCTTTTCTTTTCTATTTTTTATTGGTGTTCAATTTGCCAACATACAGAATAACACCCAGTGCTCATCCTGTCAAGTGCCCCCCTCAGTGCCCATCACCCATTCACCCCACCCTTCTCGCCTTCCACCACCCCTAGTTCGTTTCCCCAAGTTAGGATTCTTTATGTTCTGTCTCCCTTTCTGACATTTCCCATCCATTTCTTCTCCCTTCCCTTCTATTCTCTTTCACTATTATTTATATTCCCCAAATGAATGAGACCATATCATGTTTGTCCTTCTCCGATTGACTTATTTCAGTCAGCATAATACCCTCCAGTTCCATCCACGTTGAAGCAAATGGTGGTTATTTGTCATATCTAGTGGCTGGTTTTCTTTTTTAATATTTCCCTGGCTATTTGGGGTCTTTTCTGATTCCACACATATCTTAAGAAAATCAGTGGCATTTCTATACACTAACAATGAGACTGATGGCAGAGAAATTAAGGAGTCAATCCCATTTACAATTGCACCCAAAGCATAAGATACGTAGGTATAAACCTAACCAAAGAGGCAAAGGATCTATAACCTAAAAATTACAGAACACTTCTGAAAGAAATTGAGGAAGACACAAAGATATGGAAAAATATTCCATGCTCATGGATTGGAAGAATTAATATTGTGAAAATGTCAATGTTACCCAGGGTAGTTACATGTTTAATGCAATCCATATCAAAATACCTTGGACTTTCTTCAGAGAGTTAATGCCCTTGTTTCTTTGGTGATGTTTTGCTTACATGATCCAACATTTCCTAAAAGTGCTGTGTTGAAGTCTCCTAGTATTGGTGTCGTATCTAAGTATTTCTTTATTTTGGTTATTAATTGACTGATATACTTGTCAGCTCCTACATTAGGGGCATAAATATTCATGATTGTTAGGTCCTCTTGTTGGATAGACACTTTAAATATGATATAGTTTCCCTCTACATCTCTTACTATAGTCTGTGGTATAAACTTTAACTTATCTGATATGAGGATTGCTACCCTAGGTTTCTTTTGAGGACCATTTGAAAGGTAAATGGTTCTCCACCCCTCATTTTCAAGCTGGAGGTGTACTTAGGTCTAAAATGAGTCTCTAGTAGATAGCATATAGATGGGTCCTGTTTTTTAATCTAGTGATACCCTGTGTCTTTTGATGGGATCATTTAGCCCATTCATGTTCAGAGTAACTATTGAAGGATATGAAGTCAGTGTCATCATAATACTTATTCAGTCTCTTTTCTTGTGGATTGTTTCTTTTGGGCTCCCTCTTTCTTTTATAGGGTCCTCCCTAATAAAATGTTTGGTGTGCAGAACTGGTTTGGTGGTCACATATTCTTTCAGTTTCTGCCTATCTTGGAAGATATTTATCTATCCTTCTATTCTTAATGACAGCCGTGCTAGATAAAATATTCTTGGCTGCATGTTCTTCTCATTTAGTACCCTGAATAGATCATGCCAGCCCTTCCTGGCCTGCCAGGTCTCTGTGGAGAAGTCTGCTCTTAATCTGATATTTCTCCCCGTATAAGTTAAAAACCTTTTGTCTCAAAGTACTTTAAGAATTTTCTCTTTATCTTTGAGATTGGCAAGTTTCACTATTAAATGTTGAGGTGGTGAGTGGCTTTTATTGATTTTGTAGGGGGTCCTCTCTGTCTCCTGGATCTGAATGTCTGTTTCCTTCCCCAGATTAGTGAAGTTCTCAGCTATGATTTGTTCAAATTTACTTTGTGGTCCTCTCTCTTTCTCAGCCAATTCTGGAATCCCAATTCTTCCTTCTCAAGCTATCATTTGTTTTCCTAAGCCTTTCCTCATGAGCTGTTTCCTCAGCTTCCTTCTTGTTTTCTGTGTCACTCACTCCCTCTTCCACCTCATTATCCCTAGCAATAAGACCATCCAGTTTGGATTGCATCTCATTGAGTCTATTTTTAATTTCAGCTTGATTAGCTCTCAATTCAGGAGTATTGAAGTCTCTAGAGTCCTTTACACTTTTTTTCCAGAGCCACTTTAGCTTTATGATTGTACTTCTGAATTGAATTTCTGACATTGTATTAAGATCCAAATTCTTGAACTCTTTTGCAGAGAGTATTGTTTCTTGTTCTTTCTTTTGTGGTGAATTCTTCCTTCCAGTAATTTTTTTCCAGTGCAGAGTGGCTGTATGAATGGACTGAGTCAAACATATCAACCATGACCCCAGTAAAATATACCCTTGATGATTCTGAAGAGGTCAGAGAGAAGAAAATAAAAGAAAAAGAACAGAACAAAATAAAACAAAAGGACCACTAAAATGAAAAACAAATTTTAAGACAAAGTAGTAAAAATAGAAAGCCAAAAACCAAAGATAAAGAAATAGAAGAAAAAAGTAAAGAGGAAAAAGAAAAAAAAGAGGGGGGGCGGTTAGTGATGGTAAGGAAGTGGTAGTGGAGAGAGAATGTATTCTATTTGAAGGGTCCTAAAGGGTGATCTTCTTGGTTCTGGGTGTATTTTGTTCTGTATGTTCTGTATGATTTGTTCTGTATGTTTCTGTATATTAGAAGATGGTCAATCCCAAATTTATATAAAACAGCAACAGTACATAAAGCCCCAACATTGACCATAAAAACATAAACAAGATAAGAGGGGGCACAATGGGAAGGAAGAGAGAATATAATCTCATAGAATGAACCAACACAGTGTTCCACTTGGTTCTGGGTATATTTTGGTTGGGTGTTAGAAGGTATTAACTGCCACCATTGTAAAACAAAACAAGGCAGAAAAAAACAAAAAACAAAAAAACAAATACCATTTCTTGTACAGCTACCAAAATTAAATTGAATACATTGAAGGGATTCCAGAAGTGAAAAATCCACTGGAAAATTGAGAGTCCCTTCAACAAATGATGTTGGGAAAATTGGACAGCAACATGCAGAAGAATTAAACTGGACCATTTTCTTACATCATACACATCAAATAAACTCAAAATTGATGAAAGATGTAAATGTGAGACAGGAGCACATGAAAATCCTAAAGGAGAAAGCAGGTAGAAACCTTGGATAATATAATATAACATAATTATGTTCCCTCTACCCTTTTCTATTAATGTAGTGTCTTACATTAATTGATTTTCTTATGTTGAAGCAAATAAATTATTAACATCTATCTAACCAACTCGTTGGAGACGTGAAATGATATAATGTGTATAAAACATCTAACTTAAGGCTGAAGGAATGTTATGTGCTATTATACCCCTATTCAAGCCCCTCTCATTTTAAAAGTCCTTATCTTGGAGTAGCTAACTCTTAGTCCAAGTAAAAGCTCTACCTAACATAGAGATTTGGAGGCTATGATTCTTGCAAGACATCCATGAAAGCAAGAGAAACAAAAGCAAAAATGAACTATTGGGATTTCATCAAGATAAGAAGCTTTTGCATGCAAAAGAAACAGTCAGCAAAACTAAAAGACAACCTACAGAATGGGAGAAGATATTTGCAAGTGACCTATCAGATAAAGGGCTATATCAAGACTATAAAGAACTTATTCAACTCAACACCAAAGAAACAAACAATCCAATCATGAAATGGGGAAAACACATGAACAGAAATCTCACAGAGGAAGACGTAGACATGGCCAACAAGCACATGAGAAAATGCTACGCATCACTTTCCATCAGGGAAATACAAATCAAAACCACAATAAGATGCCACCTCACACCAGTGAGAATGAGGAAAATTAACAAGGCAGGAAACCACAAATGTTGGAGACGATGTGGAGAAAGGGAAACCCTCCTGCACTGATGGTGGGAATGTGAACTGTGCAGCCACTCTGGAAAACTGTGTGGAGGTTCCTCAAAGAGTTAAAAATAGATCTACCCTACGACCCAGCAATTGCACTGCTGGGTATTTACCCCCAAGATACAGATACAATGAAACGTCGGGACACCTGCACCCCGATGTTTATAGCAGCAATATCCACAATAGTCAAACTGTGAAAAGAGCCTCAGTGTCTATCGAAAGATGAATGTATAAACAAGATGTGGTCTATGTATACAATGGAATATTACTCAGCCATTAGAAATCAAATACCCTCCATTTGCTTCAACATGGATGGAACTGGAAGGTTTATGCTGAGCAAATAAGTCAATCGGAGAAGGACAAACATTGTATGGTCTCATTCATTTGAGGAATATAAAAATTAGTGAAGGGGAGTAAAGGGAAAGGAGAGAACATGAGTGAAAATATCAGTGAGGGTGACAAAACATGAGAGACACCTAACTCTGGGAAATGAACGAGGGGCAGTGGAAAGGGAGGTGGGTGAGCGGTTGGAGTGACTGGGTGATGGGCACTGAGGAGGGCACTTGGTGAGATGAGCACTGGGATTTATGCTAAATGTTGGAAGATCAAACTCAAATAAATAAAAATTAAAAAAAAAGAACTGCCCTATGCCCCAGCAATTCACTGCTGGGGATTTACCTCAAAGATACAGATGCATTGAAACGCGGAACACCTGCACCTCAATGTATATAGCAGCAATGTCCACAATAGCCAAACTGTGGAAGGTTTCTGCGTGTCCACTGAAAGATGAATGGATAAAGAAGATGTGGTATATGAATATAATGGAACATTACTCAGCTCTTAGAAATGACAAATACCCACCAGGGGGAGTCAAGAGATTTATAGTATAGAATCAGAGAACACTCTGCCTTGTTTTTTGTTTTCTGTTTGTTTAGCTCCGCCTTTTTTATCCTTTTTTCTCTTTTTCTCCAAGTACAACTTGTTTTTGGCCACTCTGCACTGAGCAAAATGACTAAAAGGAAAAAACTCACCACAAAAGAAAGAATCAGAAACAATACTCTCTCCCACAGAGTTACAAAATTTGGATTACAATTCAACGTCAGAAAGCCAATTTAGAAGCACAATTATAAACTACTGGTGGCTGTAGAAAAAAGCATAAAAGATTCAAGAGACTTCATGACTGCAGAATTTAGATCTAATCAAGCAGAAATTAAAAATCAATTAAATGAGATACAATCCAAGCTGGAGGTCCTAAAAATGAGGGTTAACAAGGTAGAAGAACAAGTGAGTGACATGGAAGACAAGTTGATGGCAAGGAGGGAAACTGAGGAAAACAAGAGAAAAAAAATTAAAAGATCATGAGGATAGGTTAAGGGAAATAAATGAGAGCCTCAGAAGGAAAAATCTACGTTTGATTGGGCTTCCCGAGGGCACCAAAAGGGACAGAGGTACAGAATATGTAATTGAACAAATCATAGCTGAGAACTTCCCTAATGTGGGAAGGGAAACAGGCATTTAGATCCAGGAAATAGAGAGATCCCCGCCTAAAATCAATAAAAACTGCTCAACATCTCAACATTTAATAGTGAAACTTGTAAATTCCAAAGATAAAGAGAAGATCCTTAAAGCAGCAAGAGACAAGAGATCCATAACATTTAGGGGAGAAGTATTAGGTTAGCAGCAGACCTCTCCACAGAGATCTGGCAGGCCAGAAGGGCTGGCAAGATATATTCAAGTTCCTAAATGAGAAGAACCTGCAACTAGAATACTTTATCCAGCAAGGATCTCATTCAGAATAGAAGAAGAGATAAAGAGCTTCCAAGACAGGCAGGAACAGAAAGAATATGTAACCAACAAACCGGATCTGGAAGAAATATTAAGGGGGAACCTGTAAAAGAAAGAGGAAGTCCAAGGAAACAACCCACAAAAACAGGGACTGCATAGCTATCATGATGACACTAAACTCATATCTTTCAATAGTAACTTTGAATGTGAACGGGCTTAATGACCCAATCAAAAGGCCCAGGGTGTCAGACTGAATAAAAAAAGCAGGACCCATCTATTTGCTGTCTCTAAGAGACTCATTTTAGACAGAATGACACCTACAGCCTGAAAATAAAAGGTTGGAGAACCATTTACCATTCAAATGGTCCTCAAAAGAAAGCAGGGGTAGCCATCCTCATATCAGATAAACTAAAATTTATCCCAAAGACTGTAGTGAGAGATGAAGAGGGACACTATATCATACTTAAAGGATCTATCCAACAAGAGGACTTAACAGTCCTTAATATATATGCCCCGAATGTGGGAGCTGCCAAATATATCAATCAATTAATAACCAAAGTTAAGACATACTTAGATAATAATACACTTATACTTGGTGACTTCAATCTAGCACTTCCTACACTCAATAGGTCTTCTAAACACAACATCTCCAAAGAAACAAGATCTTTAAATGATACACTGAACCAGATGGATTTCATAGATATCTACAGAACTTTACATCCAAACTCAACTGAATACACTTTCTTCTCAAGTTCACATGGAACTTTCTCCAGAATAGACCACATACTAGGTCACAAATTGGGTCTGAACTGATAAAAAAGATTGGAATCGTCCCCTGCATATTCTCAGACCATAATGCCTTGAAATTAGAGCTAAATCACAACAAGAAGTTTGGAGGATTTCAAACACATGGAGGTTAAGGACCATCCTGCAAAAAGATGAAAGGGTCAACCAGGAAGTTAAGGAAGAATTTAAAAGATTCAGGGAAACTAATGAGAATGAAGATACAACTGTTCAAAATCTTTGGTATGCAGCAAAAGCAGTCCTGAGGGAGAAATACACAATCACAATACACCAATCCCTTCAAAAACTGTCCCGAACCCAAATACCCCCAAAGCTCACCTACCCACCACCCTGCTCACGCTCGCCCCAACCTCCCCACACCACCCGACCCGTCATACTCCTCGCTACAACCCATGCCTCGCAGCCTCACAGCACTCACGGCTCTCACTCCCATATGGTCCCGCACAACAAACCCAGTAAATAGATCTAATACCCCACCACCACCTCACTCAAACCCCAACTCCCTACCAACAACCCCCTCCTCTCTACCCTCCACCCCAACCCACCCCCCCATCCAACGCCGAGCAACCCTACCCCCCACCCCCGTTCCACCCAACAGTCAAAAACCCCCCACAACACCCCTCACACCGCCCCACCCAAATTGCCAACTCACCCAATACCAAACATCTAAACATCCCAACCTCCCCAAACTGGAACCCGTACGAACAAACACCAGTCCCCGGCCACACCCCCGGAATTCCCAAGCCTCCACAACACACCACCACCCAAGACCACAAGTCCAGGGCCAGATGGCTTCCCAGGGTAATTCTATCAAACGTTTAAAGAAGAAACCATACCTATTCTACTAAAGCTGTTCGGAAAGATAGAAAGAGATGGAGTACTTCCAAACTCGTTCTATGAGGCCAGCATCACCTTAATTCCAAAACCAGACAAAGACCCCACCAAAAAGGAGAATTACAGACCAATATCTCTAATGAACATGGATGCAAAAAATTCTCAACAAGATACTAGCCAATAGGATCCAACAACACATTAAGAAAATTATTCACCATGACCAAGTAGGATTTATCCCCGGGACACAAGGCTGGTTCAACACTCATAAAGCAATCAATGTGATTCATCATATCAGCAAGAGAAAAACCAAGAACCATATGATCCTCTCATTAGATGCAGAGAAAGCATTTGACAACATACAGCATCCATTCCTGATCAAAACTCTTCAGAAGAGTGTAGGGATAGAGGGAACTTTCCTCGACATCTTAAAAGCCATCTACGAAAAGCCCACAGCAAATATCATTCTCAATGGGGAAGCACTGGGAGCCTTTCCCCTAAGTTCAGGAACAAGATAGGGATGTCCACTCTCACCACTGCTATTCAACATAGTATTGGAAGTCCTAGCCTCAGCAATCAGACAACAAAAAGACATTAAAGGCATTCAAATTGGCAAAGAAGAAGCCAAACTCTCTCTCTTTGCTGATGACATGATACTGTACGTAGAACCCAAAAGCCTCCACCCCAAGATTGCTAGAACTCATACAGCAATTTGGCAGCGTGGCAGGATACAAAATCAATGCCCAGAAGTCAGCGGCATTTCTATACACTAACAATGAGACTGAAGAAAGAGAAATTAAGGAGTCAATCCCATTTACGATTGCACCCAAAAGCATAAGATACCTAGGAATAAACCTAACCAAAGAGGTAAAGGATCTATACCCTAAAAACTATAGAACACTTCTGAAAGCAATTGAGGAAGACACAAAGAGATGGAAAAATATTCCATGCTCATGGATTAGAAGAATTAATAATGTGAAAATGTCAATGTTACCCAGGGCAATTTACACGTTTAATGCAATCCCTATCAAAATACCGTGGACTTTCTTCAGAGACTTAGAACAAATTATTTTAAGATTTGTGTGGAATCAGAAAAGACTCCGAATAGCCAGGGAAATATTAAAAAAGAAAACCAGAGCTCGGGGCACCACAATGCCAGATTTCATGTTGTACTACAAAGCTGTGGTCATCAAGACAGTGTGGTACTGGCACAAAAACAGACACATAGATCAATGGAACAGAATAGAGAATCCAGAAGTGGACCCTCAACTTTATGGTCAACTAATATTCGACAAAGCAGGAAAGACTATCCACTGGAAGAAAGACAGCCTCTTCAATAAATGGTGCTGGGAAAATTGGACATCCACATGCAGAAGAATGCTTTGGGAAACCAACAAGGGGTGGTGGAAAGGGAGGTGGTCAGGGGGTCAGGGTGACTTGGTGACAGGCACTGAGGGGGGCACTTGATGGGAAGAGCAGTGGGTGTTATGCTATATGTTGGCAAATTGGACTCCAATCAAAAAATAAAATAAAAATAAATTTAAAAACAAAGGAGGGATTTCCTTTGATTCTATATGCTGTAAACCTCTCGACTTTCCAGCACTGCTTGGTCAAGAACTTGTTCTTTCCCTGTCTTTCCAGCTGATCTTCTGGGGGAGAGGCCTGCTGTGCTGATTCTCCGGTGTGTGCACCTGGGGGAGCTGCATGGCCCCCTGCCAGGTGTATGGCTTAGTGGAGCTGTTTTTCTTCTGAGGCCCCGTTCTCTGCTGGCCCTGCTCAGTCCCAGGTACAAGGTGATACCAGGAACAACAACAGTAGTGGCGCCCAGTTCTACAGCTATGGAGTGAGCTCCAGCAGTAACTACTGCAGTCTCCCAGTCTGCAGGGGCCTTGATGATCTGGGAGTGGGGGTGCTGATCTGCAGAGCTCGGACCCACCTGGTGGCAGGAGTGTCCTTGCTGCCCTGTGTCCTCCCTGCCTCTGCCTTTCCTGGGGTTCTGAGGAATGCCAGATCTTGGGCTGTCTCCCCCAGTGCCCTGGGGTCCAGGGCCTGCACCGCTGGTATCGCACTCTTGGGGCCGTGCAGCCCCCTCTGTGTGGAGCTGCCACCTGAGACACGGCCTGACCTGCTCCAGAGGCCTTGCCAGGCGCATGCTCCAGCCCTTTAGGGAGCTCGGCTTGGGGTGTGTTGGGCGCTTTCCCTCAGGGCAGGGCACATGTTCTCTGTTAGTGTCCCTGGGAGCCTGAGGGCATCACTGCTCCTCCTGGGATCCTGCTGGTGTTCCCTGTGAGCGCCTTTCTGTCGGGAAGATTGGTAAAGTTTCTGCTTCTCTAGGACTCGGCTTTCCTGTCCTGAGGGCACTTGCTACCAGACACTTAGCCCATCTCCTTCTGGGGACCCCTCCCCCTTGGATACTTTTTTATTTCTTTATTTTTTTCCCATCTTCCTACCTTGATAGAAGCGTGAATTCTTCTCACTGTAGCATCCCAGCTGTTCTCTCTTTAAATCTCAGGCAAAATTCATAGGTTTTGAGGATGATTTGAAAGTTATCTAGGTAAGTTGGTGGGGACAGGTGACTTGGGGACATTACTCTTCCACCATCTTGCCCCCTCTCACTAACAATGTTTGAAAGAATGCCTGAGGTCACTTCAACAAGAAACAAGGAGTTTGAACAAAGGCAGTATCACTCAGCAGTATATGAACTTCCTGAAATGACCTTTTCTTGAAAGTGATAAATTCACTTAAATGTGTATGTTTCAGTGTCCATTAAAAATTCCCTTCACATTGTAGGCATCTCTCACCAAGAGCAGCAAAATTGGTAATTCAGAACAGGTTGCTTCAAGGAGAAGCTCCAGTTCTGTGAAAACAAAGCTGTGGTTTTAGGGGGCCATGTCTTACTCATCTGAGGGTGCAAAGAGGGCAGAATCTGAATGAAGAATAAGCAAGAAATAAGGAAGCCCTGGAAACTGAACAAAAAACCTGAATGCACCAAGGGAGCTTAGCATAAAAAAGCAAAGACTTATGCTTTGTTCGAGTCCCTAAAATAAAGCTTCATTCCATGGAAGTCCACACCACTACACCTTACCACCAGCTAGTCCTTTGGGCCACTCTCCCTTATTCCATGAGGATTTGCAGCTCTTTGCGTACTCTCTACCAATTGTCTCTAGACAATTTCATAGCCTCCCTGGTCTCTCAGCCTCATGACCTTCCTACCACCAATGACCCTGTCCTCCACCTCATCTCAGCTACTTCCTGCAACCATCTAACCTCAGACTGTATCATTATCAATGACTCCATCACTTAATTTTGAGAACTGCACTCTGCATGTTACTTCCCCATTCACAGTCTCCAGCAGCTATACCACAGGGACTCTGGCATCCAGAAACTTGCAACCCATTGGACTTACTACCTAGTATTCCTCTGCCACCCTGAATGTCTTACTTCTTCCCCTAATGCGCTTATATTTTGTGAATCAACATTATAATCACTGTCTTGCATACACCCTTAGATCTCTTGCTATCCTCTATCTTGTCCATCTGATGTCTTAGTTTGGATTACAAGGAAACAGGCTCTGAGACAGGGGGTTTATACAAGAATTACAGTGGAAAAGACTCTCCAGGACAATTTCTGTGGGCAAGTGAGGAGAGCATAGTTGGATAGAAGCTTGCTCATCAACCACCAGGATTGGAGAAGGGATTCCAAAAGATGTCCCAGAAAGTCAGTTGGGTTCCAAGCATGTTATTCCCATATCATTTCCACCTGATTGTTGTAAGAGTTTGGTCTACTTCCATTTTTTTTTCATTTTGAACTTACATGGGGCAAGTCAGATGCCTGTCCCCATCCTTCTTCCCTCTCAAGCATTTGGCGCAATTGGTCAATCCTTTCCCTTAGCCTTCTGAACTACTTCATAAACAATTTCATTTGGGGATCCTTCACTACACCTTCCTCAACTTTCTGAATCTTGGGATGCCTAAAGCTCAGTCCTGGATGTCTCTTAATAATCTCATCAGTGTTCTTAATTCTGCATTGCTATCTGTGCACTGAGGGCTTTCCATTTGTATCTTTCCCTGGCCCTTTCCTTTGACCTCAGATTTGAATATCCAGTTCCCTATTCTACATCTCCACTTGGATGTTTTTTAAGATATTGCACAGTTAAAATAGCCAAAACTCAAGCCCCAATTCTTTTAGCCCACAGTCTGCTCCTTCCACAATCTTCACCATTGCAGTTAATGGTGATTCCTTCCTTCTGTTCAGAAGCTTACAGCCATCTGTGAAGCCCATACTTCTCTCATGCCTCACATGAGTTTGATCAGCAAATTCTGTGTGCTATAACTTCAAACAATATCCCAACTCCAGCCACTTCTCACTCTCTTCATGACTACTACCCTTCTTCATCTAGAGAGAGATGATGTCTCTACTTCTCCCTTTTCCACTTGCAGGCACTTCTCTGCAAAGCAGACAAGCTCTGGCACACCCTTCCTGTGGACATCCAGAGAAACAATTGAAATCCTTCCCACCATGGCCTGCAGGCCTTACTCTGCTCTCATTGTCACCACTTTCTCTAGCCACACTGGCCTCCCCACTGATTGGGACAAATCCCCACTAGTTCCACATCTTCACATTTGTAACTCTGCCTAAAATTTTTCCCCAGAGAGCTAGGTGGCTCAGCATAATACTTCTACCCAGTCCTTTATCCAAATATCTTAATAGTATGAACTTCTCTTACCACTCTATATGATGAAAAACCCTATCTGATTCCTCATCCTTTCTCTGCAAGAAGATGGAATACTAAAACGATTGGCCCAATTTTGAGGAAAGCAACCAGTGGAAAGATTCACCACAGGCTGGAAGTTTATGTGCATTGGTACGCAGAACAGGAAAGTAGACTTCATTTTTTTCTTCTATTGCATTGTTTATACTAAAGGAGTACAATTTTAGCAAACAATCCCCAAATGATAAAGAAATTATTGATTACTGTTTGCTAGTGACTTTTGCTCATATATGGAGATGGAGTGACTAGCTTATCTTAGGTTACCTGGGACTTTCTCAGTTTTAATACTGAAAGAGTTGCATTCTGTAAGAGCCCTTAGCTCCATGCAAATAGAGATGATTGGCTCCCTAATGGGGAGCATTATGGAATAAAGGGCTGTGATTTGAGGCTGAATTAAGGTATTCTGGGTCCCTTGGTCTCCCATCATCTTAACACCATCAGTACTTCATGATCAAACCCCTCATGTTTTTCATTGTTCTCCATTGTCTGTACCAGCTCTCTGAGTATTTTCTAACTGTAGGTATTAACAATTGTTCATTACTGGCTGCAGTACAAAAAAAGTTAAAATAAAAAAATAGGTCTAGCTTATATACACGATTCCCTAGTTTTTCTCTTACTGAAGACAAATATCAGATTGTAAGTGAGAATCAGTCTTATGGGATTTCTTAAAGATTTTTACTTTATAAAAGAATTCTGAAAATGCATGTCCTCTTATTGCTGCATAGCATTATTGACCTGGAATTCTCCCTTGGCTGTAAAACAGAGTACATGTGCCCTGGCATGTTACTGTCCTGAACATGCCAGGCATTTCTTGCCTCTGTGATTCCCATTTTCTCTTCCCTCTGCTACATGCACTTCCCCTTTCTCAGCCCAGTGTTTACCTTTTTCTCTTGGGGGCACACTTGGGGTGCCATCTTCTTGCTCAGATATCCATGACTCCATCCTCTGCTTCTCCACTTTCAAAGGGGGCTACTCCCTCACTGCAGCCCACTCCAAGTCATCCTCTTGGTCTCTGTCCTCTTGTCTGCTCTGCCAGAACTAAGTTCTTCAAGATCAGATAGTCTCTCTTACTCTTTATCTAACCAATATTTATTGAATTCTTATTATGCTCAATTTACAATATAGCAGATTTATGTATTAAACTCGGAGTTAGAATAAATAAGCTCTATGATCTTTTAAACTGGAAACATAGATGCACATGGAATCAGTAGATCTGTGATCAAATCCCAACTCCATCCATCACGTGGGAGAGATTTGCAGTTAGTCATTTAACTTCTGGGCCTCAGTTTAGTTATGTGAAATGGTAGTATGCTCCTTGTTCACTTGATAGTAAGGATCAAAGTAAGAATTAATATGAATTACAAAGGGCAATGTAAATGTTATGGAGAATGTTAGTGATTCTACCATTCTCCTCCTCCTCTCCCCAACCCAAAGTATCCTGCCTGGTTTAAGGTGTTCCATTAGTAAACAAAAGAGAGGCAAACTTTAGTTGGCCAATGCCTGTAATTTCTGGCCATTTTGTTCCAATTATATGTTTTCTCTACATTGCCCACTATTTAATACCAAATGACCAGTATATCACTCTTACAATCAGATAGGATGATTAATTTTCTTTTTTTGATGATGAATTTTCTAACAACTTTTTAGATTAGATTAACATGAGTTGCTTCAACTCATGTTCACTGTGTGTAGATAGCAAGTAATAACAACATGTGAAAATAAATGCAAAGGTGATAAAGAGGAACATTTTTTTTCCTGAAGTTGAAACTATATAAATTTCAAAGGCCCATTTGTGTATTTGCAGCTTGCTTAAAGGTAGATTTTTTTTCCCTTCAGATATGTTCGGTAATTATCTACACTTTGCATAGTTTCTGGAATTGCTAAAATAAATAGTCATTATGGATTCTTTGGGACTCATTTTAAGGGCAGTCCTGCTGAACTCACTTACTATTAATTTACATGTAAAATACTATTCTACAGGCATGCTATTATAAGGGATAATAAGGGGGGATAATTTCATGGATAATTGCTTTAATGTTGCTAATTCTGACACATCTACACAAAACAAAGAGTAAGAGCAATGATTCTAAATAAGCTTGACATATTTTGAACCAGTGGAAATGACTTCTGATTTCAAACATATTAGTTATAGATGTGTTGTGTTGTTCTTGGAAGCAGGAAGTCATGGAAAAACAAAGCCTGGAATAAGGCTGCTCTGGTTGAGTCATTGATTTTCTAGATGTCATTCAGTTCTTACGTTGAGCCTCAGGATGGTCATATGTAAAATAGGGAATGTAAAACCAGGGCTTAAATGTCTTTAGTCTGACTGTGTTCCAGTCAACATCCTCATCATTCTACGTATTTGATCTCATATAAAGGAAATGAAACTTGTTAATAAGGCTGCATCTCTTACTCTGGCTTAGCTTCAGCTGATCATTTCCAGGCTCCTGTCCTTCATCCTGTAAGAGCATCATATTTCAGGGAAGTTCTAGACTCCCATAGCATTGGGCCAGAATGGTATAGACCAATGCCTGTTACCTCACAGGTACACCTCTGTACCCCCAGCCCATCATCTGTGTTTTTCACACACAGTGGTGAGACACTGTGCTGGGCATCCTTCTACTTTTACCAACCACACAGTGGTGAAGAAAGGAGGAAATCTTTCATTTCACTGTATCCAGGACCATAGTCTCTCCTCCTGAACCTGACCATAAGATCATGGAAGATATATATTTTATAAGTTCTGCATTTGTTTCCTACTGGAATTCCAGGGTTCTGTAGAATGTTCATCACATTCCACTGTCAAAAACCTCTTACCCCATGCATACTCATTTCATGCTCCCTGCTTTAGTGGCCATGTTGATACAAACCTTGTTCAAATAAGGCCATATTGCATGAAACTGCAAATGTATATAAAGAGACACTGAGTAAAGCATTCAGGACTGAGACTGCATATGGCTTTTGAGTCTTTTGTTGAAGCCCTTGCCCCAGTAAGATTGCTTGGTGTGAGCTAAGCCTAGGTATTCAGTACATCAGTAGTGTTCTGGGTTGCTAAAGATATTTCCTTCCTTGCTTCATTTCTCAGAAACCTTGCCAGCTATCTAAAAACACCACTCAACCAGCACGAGCTGGCATTCATTAAAGTACTTGGTGAATGTCTGGTCCTCAATCAGATACAAAGCAATTTAAAAACATCTGTCTCCTGTTACCAGGTTGGAAATCCCATATCACTAACCATAGACTTTTAGTCCTAAGGAAAAATCAATCAAGACAAAGCAAAAGACACTCTGACCCATGGAATATTGAAAGGTATTTTTTGTTTGTTTCATTTTCAATCAATGCTCTGATATTTGCTTAGCTGGGAAGGAAAATGGAATGTAGTTTTAGATACCCTAGCCAAGTGGCAGAGGGGGCATGCTGACTAGATCATAAATAAGAAAGAAAGTTGTTACTTTCATGCTCATATTCCCTAATTCCTCCACACTGGCCAGGCCCTTCTCAATACTTGACCTCTCAATTCAGATGACATTCAGTATATGACCAGAAGACACAAGTTAACTCAATGCTTTGGCACTGACTGGAAGATTCCACTGCCATTTCCTCTGCCATTTTCCTGAAGAGGATTTCCACTGATTTCCACTGCCATTTTCCTGAAGAGGAAATGGAAGATTCCATTTCCTCTTCAGCTTCCTCTTTTGGGTGTCTGGCATCATGGAAACCTTGGCCTATGATGACATCCATTAGGTAGATGCTGAAATTCCACTGACCCTGTGTATCCACCAAGGGAAGGAGAAGTCACACTATCAAAAGAAAGATTGCTAATTGTGGAGTTCTATTTAATACATAAAGAGATGCACAGTCATTGGGCAGAGTATTTCTTAGTCCCGGAGTATCTATGACTCCAGACTTTCACTACTGAGGGGAAAACACAGCATATTCCCTAGACTCCAGAGTCTATGGAGCCCATGTGGTTAATGGCTACATTCTTCATCCCCAGGACAAGATGGAATACAGTCCTGTGGTTCTCCAAGGCAAAGCAATGGCTTGTGAGAGAGGAGGGTATAAAGATTCTCTTTGGGGCCACTTAACAGACATGCTCTTCTCAAATCAAGGAGCACTTGCTAAAATGAAATTGCTGGGGTCCCTGGGTGGCGCAGCGGTTTAGCACCTGCCTTTGGCCCAGGGCGCGATCCTGGAGACCCGGGATCGAATCCCACATCGGGCTCCCAGTGCATGGAGCCTGCTTCTCCCCCGCCTGTGTCTCTGTCTCTCTCTCTCTCTGTGACTATCATAAATAAAAAAATAAAAAAAAATAAAATGAAATTGCTTAGGGATAGTTGGGATAGAAAAATAACAGCATTGTTTTGGCAAAACAATTAATATACATAATATGCCAAGTGAGCCAGTGCTGACAAGAATTGGGGGTTGACATTATTTTTAATGGAAAGTCCTTTCTCTCTGCTGGAGTCATGTTTAGTTCAGCCTAATTCTTGTCCTGGGAAAGACTGTACAGTGCCTCTGGAATAAAAAAATGCAGAATTCTACACCCTGCTCTAAGGAAACAAAGCTTGTTCTTACTGCTCTGTGGGGCAAATTTGAGACAACGAAACTCAGGGCTGTATGGAGGGCAGCTATGCCTGGGCTCTGAAAGTCAGAGTGAAATCATGCACAGGGTTGACCACAAGAAATCTACATGCAGGATTTCACAGCATCTGGATTTACTGCTTTTGAACCAATTCGGCCTTACCTCCGCCCAAAAGGGTTTTCTTTCTTTTTTTTTTTTTTCATAATAAAAACTTTATTTTAGACTTTAGGTTCATGGTAAAATTGAGAGAAAAGTACAGGGAGTTCCTTTATGTCCACTGGTCCACACACATACATAGAATTCCAAATTATCAACATCTCTTCCAGACTGGTACATTTGCTACAATTGATAAACCTACATTGACATCATAATCCCCCATAGTTCATTGTTTGCCTAAAAGTTCACTTGCTTTGGACAAATGTATAGTGACATGTATCCATCATTAGAGTATCATACAGAGTATTTTCACTGTGCTAAATAAACACCCTCTGTCCTCCTTGCTCAACACCTGGCAACCACCGATCTTTTTACTGTCTCTATTTTCTTTCTTTTCTAGAATATCATACAGTTGGCAAAATACAATCAGGTATGGTTTTCAATGTGTCAATTTTTGGCCCATATAAATATTTATGATATACATTTTAATTTCTTAGGTGTTAATTCTATAAGTGTAAATGACCTGCATAGTGTAAAAGGACCCTCTGCACCAGTCCTTAGGCTTGCTGACAATACAGGCTCTTGCTCAGATATCATTTCAATTTTTCTACATCTAAATGCAGATGCTCACAGGAACAAGATAAGTAACTTAAGTCAGTCATATGGGCTATATATAAGAAATAAGAGAAAACAGGTAAGTCAGGCCCTCACTTCCACAAGAAAATGTCCTTTCTTCTATTTTTTCTGGCCCTAGGTATTTCTGGCCTCAGCTTTCACTGAAAAACTTTTATTTTCATGCTATTTTTTTATTGTGGTAAAATACACATAACATAAAATTTTATATTTTAACCATTTTTAAGTGTACAGTTAAACAAAATTAAATATATTCACCCTAAAAAAAGTATATTCACTTTGTTCTCAAGTATCACCACCCTCCATCTCCAGAACTTTTTTATCTTCCTGACTCTTTGTCCCCATGAAGCACTAAGCTACTTTCTTCTCCAGCCCCTGACAGCCACCATTCTATTTTGTGTGTCAATGAATCTGACTACTCTTGGTTCACTCCAGCACTTCTGAAATAGTCTCAGAGACAGATAATTATTTTTCTATCTTAGAAGAAGAACCAGGAGGAGGAGGGACAATGGAGAAGAAGGGCACTGGGGAGAAAAACTCAGCATGCAAGCTAATGACAAAAGAAGTGGTAGGAAACATGGAGTGGCTAGACATCCCACTTTGCCTGGGGTCAGGGTATTTCTCAGGACATGGAATATTTTGTAGGAAAGCTGGCATGGCAGGTAACCCCAAATTCCACACAATAGGGAGAGAGAAAATTATCCAAAGGACTGCCTCACTTTTATCCAGGTGATTGTTTCTACATGGAAATATATAGACCATCATTGCCAAGCTTCTAATCTTTCAAGATAAGCGAGACCTTTAGGTTTTTTAAAAGATTTTATGGGAAATGTTCTTTTTTTTTTTTTCACATACATTTTTTCCCCTACATACATTTAGCTACAAAAAGAGACTATACCACTGCAGGGCCCAGGCAGCCCAGCCCTGGCCACCTTTCTGTGCTTCCTCAGTCTTCTGAAGCTTCTGTGTGAGGCATGTGGGAACGCACACAGGAACATGAATCTCACTTTGATTCTGAGGTGATGAGACGCCCTATCTCACTGTGAGCCAGGTTTATATTTGTGGTATGCACACATCAATTCCACAACAAAATGAGATGATGTGCAGATAGCCTTCTGGTAGTGGCATGGCACTAGAATCCAATCAGTCGACAATTATCTTAACAGCTAAGACACTGGGAACTCTTTCTGTATAACAAAGTGCACACAATGAGTTCAAAGATGCCACAATTACATTCCTCATCATTCTCACCAGAAATTAGTGTCGGGTTCAGAGAATGACCTCTGGTCAGCTCCAGATATTTCTCTTCTTTCTGCAGTCCCCGGCTTTCCATCAGCCCCTACTGATTTGTAAATTCTTGTCCTTTATGAGAATGATATGGGTTTTGTTATTAAGCTTTTATTATTACAATTTGGAGAAAATTCCCAGGTTGTGTGAATGATTTCTCAACATTCTGCTTAGGACTGAACTTCTCAGCCTGTCTTTCTCTTGGTGTTTAGGGAGGCTTTGTTTCTCTCGCCTGTTTTCTGCTGAGCATCCTTCACTCACTCTTAGGGTTAAGCTCCTCTTACCTGCAGCTTTCATTGTGTTTGAATCTGATGCGCAGGTTTCAGCCCAGCTAGAGGTACAAAGGTTACTCCTTTGTACTATAAGACCTTTCAGATGTGTCTAAGCTGAGAACATTTTCCCTTCTGGGCATGGATGTGGGAACAGGTTCTCCATAACCTGTGTACATCTGGCTAGCTGCTGTCATCAGGCTTTCTGTTGACTGCCCTGCTCACTGTCCTGGGTGCCCACCTTGCACATGGCTGACTCATCATGACACTTGATCTGCTGGCTTGCCTTAGCTCCCTATCCAGAGTAGGTCACTCTGAGTCCAAATTAAGCACTGTTCTGCACAACTGAAAATACCTATCCACCTCTCTTTCTCCTCTTTCCCACTGCATGTATTTTGACTGAAGTACACACAACTTCCCTGGTGTCTGGTGATTTGTTATACAAATGCAGAGAATATAATTTATAACCTTACGCATTGTAATTAATTTTAAAAATGATGTGTATGTACAAAGTTATTACATTAAACAAATATTTTTTAAAGATTTTATTTATTCATTCATGAGAGACAGAGAGAGAGAGAGAGAGACAGAGACATAGGCAGAAGGAGAAGCAGGCTCCCTGCAGGGAGCCCGATGTAGGACTCAATCCCAGGACCCAGGGATCCTGACCTAAGCCAAAGACAGACACTCAACCACTGAGCCACCCAGGTGCCCCATATTAAACAAATCTTATTTTAATCTCAAAGTTAACATGTAATGTTACTTAATTTCCGAGTCTACAATGTTCCTATGTTTAAGTCAGTGCAATGTGTAAATATGTTGAGATGTTCCTGTTTGTAAAGCTCTGTTCTACCTCACAACTAAATTAAAACCAGGCAAGCTTATGTAATTTGAAAATAAACCCAATTTCAGTCCACTTTATGGAAATTTGACTTGGAATATTATATTAAATTATTCACCTATGAGTTTTGTTGTTTGAATGTGTTCTACTTTTTGTCTTAGCTATATTCTGTGATAACTTCAAAGAAGGGCTACTCCAGCTGTTCAGAACATTGGAAGCTGCTGTCCCTGCCTGGGGATATTACCAGCAATAAAACACTCCTTCATTTTAAATTTTTCTTTAATCAGCATGTGATTCTTTAGAATTCTGCAGTGGTATTGCCTGACTCCATCACACAGGTTTGAGTGAATCATGTGATCCCTGCAGTATCCAGCAGGATAGCTGAGGAGAAACATTAATATGGGAGTGTGATTGGCTTCTCTTGTCCAGAATCTTCTCATGATGAAGGCCAGCCATGGACAGAGTGTTGGCATTAGAATAGTGTGCTATAACTCAGGTTTACAGGGGCAGAAAAGGCAGTGGAACATGGAAGGAAGACCACTTTGGACCTTAGTCTTGTTTGGGGCCTTGGTGAGACAAGATAAGAAGAAGAATATGAGACCTTCAATGACCTGAGCACCTCATTTGACTCTTCTGGAGCAACCACCACTTCCTAAAATTCTGTGTCTGCTTCTCTTTGGCACTTCTGCCTTTCTGGCCTTTCCTCATCTACAAAAAAATTATTTATCCCCCCTCACAATTTGCCTAAAATTAATCCTCAGCTTCCAACAGCAGAAGACATATTTTAACTCTAATTTGTGAGACTTCTTTTTGACATATGTTACAATTGGCATAACATTTAAAAAAAAAAAACAAACCTGTTTTTTCTTCAACTGCCTAGCTCTATGCTCTGATGAAATGATCTGCCTGTCCTTCCAGACATTTGCACAAGTAACTTTCCTTTCGCCATCCAGTGGGTGGAAGCCTCTCCAAGTCTAGCCCCTGATCCTCTTTTCTATTATTCTCGGTCTTACCTTCATATCTATTATTTGTTGCCACTTCTGTGCTAAAAGCTACCAATATATACTCTAAAACCTCAAAAACATCTGCCTCCTCTTCCTCATATGTATTCTTGCTGTTTTTTGTGGGGCTTTCTTTGTGTGTGTGTGTGTGTTTTTTTTAAATCTCCATTAGGAGATTAGCTCTCTTTGTCACTAAGGCTTGTAAACCTCAAGATTTCTCACTTCCAGCTTCTCATATCCAGTCAACCACAGAATACTTTCATCTCCATATCTGCACTATTCCATGTCATTGACTCATTCTTTCCCTTTCAATTATCATTGTCCCAGTGTAAGTTATTGTGAAATTAACCTAGATGGAGGCAAGAGTCCCTTTTCTGACAAGTGTCAGGTGATATTTCATTACTTTATATTTAACAATTTTAAAGAACTGCTGGTTTTTTTTTTTCAAAGTGACTATACCATTTTGCATTCCAACTATCAATGTGTGAAAGTTCCATTTTTTTCACATCCTTGGCAATATTTGTTATCATATATCATTCTGATTTTTGTCATTCTAGTGGCTGTGAAGTGATATCCCATTGTGGTTTTGTTTTATATTTCCCTGATGACTAATAATGCTAAGCAATTTTTTATTGTGCTTATGGCCATTAGTGGATTTTCTATGGAGAAATACGTATGCAAATTCTTTGACTCTTTTTATTGATTTTAAGTTAAAAAAATTAGTATAGTTGATGCATAATGATTCATTAATTTCAGGTGTACAACATATTGATTTAATAAGTTTATATGTTACACCATGACTACCACAAGTATAGCTACCATTTGTCACCATACAATGGTGTTACAATGCCATTGACTTTATTCCCTATGCTATGTTATTCATTATATAATTGGAAGCCTGTTACTCCCCTCCCCCACACCCATTTTGCTCATCTTCCCCATGCCCTGCCCTCTGGAAATCATTGGTTTGTTCTTTGTATCCACAAGTCTGATCCCGGTTTTTGTTTATTTATTCTTTTTTTTTTTTTTTTTTAGATTCTACATATACGTGAAACCATATGGTATTTGTCTTTCTCTGTCAGACTTATTTTACTCAGCATAATACCCTCCAGATCCATCCATATTTCTTTTTTTTAAATTTTTTTAAATTTTTATTTACTTATGATAGTCAGAGAGAGAGAGAGAGAGAGAGAGAGGCAGAGACACAGGCAGAGGGAGAAGCAGGCTCCATGCACCGGGAGCCCGATGTGGGATTCGATTCCGGGTCTCCAGGATCGCGCCCTGGGCCAAAGGCAGGTGCCAAACCGCTGCGCCACCCAGGGATCCCTCCATCCATATTTCTGCAAATGGCAAGATCTCATTCTATTTTATCCCTTTCCCCATTAAAAAGATAAATATATATTTATTTATTGACAGAGTGAGAGACACCACAAGGAAGGGGAGTAGCTGAGGGAGAGGGAGAAACAGGCTCTTCATTGAGCAGGGAGCCTGACAGGGGCAATATACCAGGACTCTGAGATCAACACCTGAACTGGAGGCAGATACTTAACTGACTGAGCCACCCAGACGCCCCTCATTTGCATTTATTTATTTATTTATTTATTTATTTATTTATTTTTGTATGATTTTTATTGCAGTTCAATATGCCAACATATAGCATAACGCACAGTGATCATCCCATCAGGTGGCCCCCTCAGTGCCCATCACTCAGCCACCCCACCGCCCCACTGACCTCCCTTTCCACAACTCCGTTCATTTCGCAGTTAGGAGTCTCTCATGTTCTGTCACCCCCACTGATATTTCCCACTCACTTTCTCTATGTCTTCCTCTGATATTTCAGTTCATGTCCTTTTTCCATTTCATGATTGGATTGTTTGTTTCTTTGCTGTTGAGTTTAATATGTTCTTTATAGATCTTGGAAACTAGCCCTTTATCTGATACATCATTGGCAAATATCTTCTCCCATTCTGTAGGTTGTCTTTTAGTTTTGTTGACTGTTTCTTTTGCTGTGCAGAAGCTTTTTATCTTGAATAAGTCCCAATAACACATTTGCTTTTGTTTCCCTTGGCTTCATAGATGTATCTTGGAAGAAGTTGCAGTGGCCAAGTTCAAAAAGGGTGTTGCCTGTGTTCTCCTCTAGGATTTTTTTTTTTAAATGTTTCTTTTTTTTTTAATTTTTATTTATTTATGATAGTCACACAGAGAGAGAGAGAGAGAGGCAGAGACACAGGCAGAGGGAGAAGCAGGCTCCATGCACCGGGAGCCCGACGTGGGATTCGATCCCGGGTCTCCAGGATCGCGCCCTGGGCCAAAGGCAGGCGCCAAACCGCTGCGCCACCCAGGGATCCCTCCTCTAGGATTTTGATGGAATCTTGTCTCGCATTCAGATCTTTCAACCATTTTGAGTTTATCTTTGTGTATGGTGTAAGAGTGGTCTAGTTTCATTCCTCTGCATGGGGCTGTCCAATTTTCCCAGCACCAATTATTGAAAAGACTGTCCTTTTTCCAGTGGATAGTCTTTCCTGCTTTGTCGAATATTAGTTGACCATAGGGTTGAGGACCCATTTCTGGATTCTCTATTCTGTTCCATTGATCCATGTGTCTGTTTTTGTGTCAGTACCACACTGTCTTGATGACCACAGCACTGTAGTCCAACCTGAAATCTGGTATTGTGATGCCGCCGGCTCTGGTTTTCTTTTTCAATAATCCTCTGGCTATTCAGGGTCTTTACTGATTCCACACAAATCTTAAGATGATTTGTTCCAATTCTCTGAAGAAAGTCCTTGGTATTTTGATAGGGATTGCATTAAATGTGTAAATTGCCCTGGGTAGCATAGATAGACATTTTCACAATATTAATTCTTCCAATCCATGAGCATGGGATATTTTTCCATCTCTTTGTGTCTTCCTCAATTTCTTTCAGAAGTGTTCTGTAGTTTTTAGGGTATAGATCCTTTACCTCTTTGGTTAGGTTTATTCCTAGATATCTTATGCTTTTGGGTGCTTTTGTAAATGGGATTGACCACTTAATTTCTCTTCTTCAGTTTCATTGTTAGTGTATAGAAAAGCCACTGATTTCTGGGCATTAATTTTTTTATACTGCCACACTGCTGAATTGCTGTATGAGTTCTAGCAATCTTGGGGTGGAGTCTTTTGGGTTAACTATGTACAGTATATGTCATCTGCAAAGAGGGAGAGTTTGAATTCTTCTTCTACAATTTTAATGCCTTTTATTTTTTTGTTGCCTGATTGCTGAGGATAGGACTCCTAATACTATGTTGAATAGCAGTGGTGAGAGTGGACATCGTTGTCGTGTTCCTGATCTTAGGGGAACGCTTCCCACTGTTTCCCCATTGAGAATGATATTTGCTGTGGTCTTTTTGTAAAGGCCTTTAATATGCTGAGGAATGTTCCCTCTATCCCTACACTCTGAAGAGTTTTGATTGGGAATGGATGCTGTATTTTGTCAAATGCTTTCTCTGCATCTGTTGAGAGGATCACATGGTTCTTGTTTTTTCTCTTGTTGATATGATCTATCATGTTGATTGCGTTATTAGTGGTGAATCTACCTTGCATCCTGGGGATAAATCCCACTTGGTCATGGTGAATTATCTTAATGTACTATTGGATCCTATTGGCTAGTATCTTGAGAATTTTTGCATCTGTGTTCATCGGGGATATTGGTCTATAATTCTCCTTTTTGGTGGGGTCTTTGTCTGGTTTGGAAGTAAGGTGATGCTGGCCTTATAAAATGAGTTTGGAAGTATTCCATCCCTTCCTATCTTTTGGAACAGCTTTAGTAGAATAGATATTGTTTCTTCTTTAAACGTTTGATAGAATTCCCCTGGTAAGCTATTTGGCCCTGGACTTTTGTGTCTGGGGAGGTTTTTTTTTTTTTTTTTTTTTTGCACCTGTCATACTTTTTTTTTTATAAATTAATTTTTTATTGGTGTTCAATTTACCAACATACAGGATGACTATTTCAATTTCCTCCCTGGTTATCGGCCTTTTCAGGCTTTCTATTGCTTCCTGTTCCAGTTTTTGTAGTTTGTGGTTTTCCAGAAATGCGTCCATTTCTTCTAGATTGCCTTATTTATTGGTGTATAGCTGCTCATAATATGTTTCTAAAATCGTTTGTATTTCCTTGGTATTGGTTGTGATCTTTCTTTTTTCATTCGTGATTTTATTAATTTCAGTCTTTTTTCTTTTTAATAAGGCTGACTCATGGTTTATCTAATTAATTCTTTCAAAGAACCAACTCTTGGTTTTGTTGATCTGTTCTACAGTTTTTCTGGTCTCTGTTTCATTGAGTTCTGTTCGAAACTTTATTAACTCTCTTTTTCTGCTTGGTGTAGGTTTTATTTGCTGTTCTTTCTCTAGTTCCTTTAGGTGCAATGTTAGCTTGTGTATTTGAGTTATTTCCTATTTTTTGAGGGATGCTTGTATTGTGATGTATTTCTCTCTCATGATTGCTTTTGCTGTATCCCAAAGATTTTGAATGGTTGTATCTTCATTTTCTTTAGTTTCCATGGATCAATTTAATTCTTCTCTAATTTCCTGGTTGATCCTTTCATCTTTTAGCAGGATGGTGTTTAACGTCCACATGTTTGAATTTCTTCCAAATTTCTTCTTGTGATTTAGTTCAAATTTCAAAGCATTATGGTCTGAAAATATGCAGGGGATTATCCCAATCTTTTGGTATCAGTTAGATATGATTTGTGACCCAGTATGTGGTCTATTCTAGAGAAAGTTCCATGTGCACTTGAGAAGAATGTGTATTCAGTTGTGTTTGGATGTAAAGTTCTGTAAATATCTGTGAAGTCCATCTGGTCCAGTGTATCATTTAAATCTCTTATTTCTTTGGAGATGTTGTGCTTAGAAGATCTGTAATTTACAGAAAGCACCATGTTGAAGTCTCCTACTCTTAGTGTATTATTATCTAAGTATGTCTTTGGTTATTAATTAATCGCATACTTGGCAGCTCTCACATTAGGGGCATAAATATTCATGACTCTTAGGTCCTCTTGTTGTATACATCCTTTAGGTATGATATAGTGTCCCTCTTCATCTCTTTTTACAGTCTTTGGGATCAACCTTAATTTATCTGATAGGATTGCTACCCCATTTTCTTTTGAGGACCATTTGAATGGTAAATGGTTCTCCAACCTTTCATTTTCAGGCTGTAGGTGTTCTTAGGTCTCAAATCAGTCTCTTTTAGATAGCAAATAGATGGGTCTTGCCTTTTTATCCAGTATGAAACCCTGCATCTTTTGATTGGGATCATTAAGCCCATTCACATTTGGCGTAGCTATTGAATGATATGCATTTAGTGTCATCATAATACGTATTCAGTCCCTGTTTTTGTGGATTATTTCTTTGGGCATCCTCTTTCTTTTACACAGTCCCTGTTACTATTTCTTGCAGAGCTGGTATGGTGGTCATGTATTCTTTCAGTTTATGCCTATCTTGGAAGCTCTTTATCTCCCCTTCTATTCTGAATGAGAGCCTTGTTGGATAAAGTATTCTTAGCTGCATGTTCTTTTCATTTGGGACCCTGAATCTTTCCTGCCAACCTTTTCTTGCCTGCCAGGTCTCTGTGGAGTGGTCTGCTATTAATCTCATATTTCTCCCCATATAAGTTAGGGATCTCTTGTCTCTTGCTGCTTTAAGGATTTTTTCTTTATCTTTGGAATTTGCAAGTTTCAATATGAAATATCGAGGTATTGAATGGTTTTTATTGATTTGGGTGGGTGGGGGACCTTTCTATCTCCTGGATCTGAATGCCTGTTTCCCTCCCCAAATTAGGGAAGTTCTCAGCAATGATTTGTTCACATATGCTTTCTGGTTCTCTGTCCCTTTTGGCGCCCTCTGGAACCCCAATTAAACATAGATTTTTCCTCCTGAGGTTGTCGTTTATTTTCTTTAACCTTTCCTCAGGGTCTTTTTGTTTTTCTCTTTCTTCCTCAGCTTCCTTCCTTGCCATCAACTTTTCTATGTCACTCACTCTTTCTTCTACCTCATTAACCCTTGTCATTAGGACCTCCAGTTTGGATTATATCTCATTTAATTGATCTTTAAGTTCAGCCTGATTAGATCTAAATTCTGCCATCATGAAGTCTCTTGATTCCTTTTTGCTTTTTTCCAGAGCCACAAGTAGCTTTATAATTGTGCTTCTGAATTGGCTTTCTTTCTTTCTTTTTTTTTTTTCTGAATTGGCTTTCTGACATCTAATTGTAATCCAAAATCTGTAACTCTGTGGCAGAGAGTACTGTTTCTGATTCTTTCTTTTGTTCTTTCTAGTCATTTTGCTCCGTGCAGAGTGGCTAAAAATGAGTTGTACTAGAAAAAGGAAGGAAAAAAAAAGAAAAAACAAAACAAACAAGGAGGGGTATCCTCTGGTTCTATATACTGTAAATCCCTTGACTTCCCCTGGAGCTCTAGCACTGCTCAGCCAAGAACTTGTTTTTCCCTTGTCCTTCCAGGTGGTCTTATGGGGAAGGGTCTTGCTGTGCTAATTCTCAGTGTGTGCACCTGTGAGAGCTGCCCTGTTCTCCACCTGTTGCACGGCTCAGTTGGAGCTTTTTATCCTGTGAGGCCCCTCTTCCCTTGTCGCCCAGCTCCATCCCAGGCACAGGGTGACACCAGGAGGAACAACAGGGTGGCACCAGCTGGACACCAGGAGGTGGCCAGCTCTCCAGCCCTGAGGTCAGCTCTTGCAGTAACTACCGAAGTCTCCCAGTCAGCACTGGCCTGGATGCTCTAGGGGTGGGGGGTGCTGATCTGCACAGCTTTGGGTCCCCTGTGGCAGGAGAGTCCTGCTGTCCTGTGCCCTCCCCACCTCCGCCTGTCTCAGGGGGAGTAAAGGATCTTGGGTTTTGTCTGCTTGGCACCCTGGGACCTGTTGCTGGAATCACGTTCCTGGGGCTGTGGCTCCCGAAGGCAGCAGGGCACAGCCCCTTCTCCAGGAGCCACCCCGCCTGAGCTTCTCCAGAGGCCCAGCCAGGTCAGCTCCAGCACTTTACCAAGATAGGCCCATGGTCTATGGTGCACTCTCCCCTGGGGTGCACTTCCTTTGTTAGTGACCCCAGAAACCTGTAGGCTCTACTGCCCACCCCTGTGGTTCTGCCCGGTTTCCCTGCTAAGCACCTTTCCCTTTGGGAAGAATCCAGTGGGTATTTTTAAAGTTCCTGCTTCTCCAGGACTGGGCTTTCCTGTTCTTGAGGCTTTTGTTGCCTGGCCCCGCTCCGGCTCCTCATGGGGGCTCCTCCCCAACTTGATTATTTTTTTTTTTCCTGCCTTCCTACCTTGTTGGAAGTGCAAACTCTTCTCTCTGTATCGTTCTAGCTGTTCTCTCCATACTTCTGAGGTTGAATTCACAGGTTTTCAGGATGATTTTAAAGTTATCTAGGTAAGTTGGTGTGGACAAGTGACTTGGGGACCTTACTCCTCTGCCATCTTGCCCTGCCCCCTCCTTTGCCTATTTTTAAATTGAGTTATCATTTTGTTAGTAAGTTGTAAGAGTTCTTTATATATTCTTTTCTTAAAAGATTTTATTTTATTTATTCATGAGAGGCACAGAGAGAGAGAGAGAGAGAGAGATGCAGAGACACAGGCTGAGGGAGAAGCAGGCTCCAAGCAGGAAGCCCCACATGGGACTCAATCCCAGGTCTCCAGGATCATGCCCTGGGCTGAAGGCGGCACTAAACTGCTGGGCTACTGGGGCTGCCCATATATATTCTTAATGCAAATCCTTTTCCAGATGTTTGAAATATATTTTCCCTTTGTGTGTGTGTGTGTGGTGTGTGTGTTGTGAAGAACAGAGAACAGAAGTTTTTTTAATTTTGAAGAAGGCCAACTTGCCTATTTTTTTCTTTTTCATTTGTGCTTTGGGGTGTCTTATCTAACAAGCTGGTGTCCTAATGGAGGTAAGTGGGAACAGGTGGGCTGGTGTCTGCTCTCCCCTCTGTAATGCAATTTCCACAGGGCAGCATGTTTGCTCCTGTCCTCCAAATCTAGGAGAAATGTCTAACACAGAGATGCTCAATAACTATTTATTGAATAAAGAAATGAATGAATAAATAAAATGTGGGTTTAATGAGGAGTGAAATAGTATAATTGAAGGAATCCCAAATAGAGAGGAATCTCATTTTTTTAGTTGGAGAGAGTTGAGCATGTTTACAGATAGGGTTTAGAGGCAATTGAAAAGCAGTGAATATACAGAAGAAATTAGAGTAATAAATGGAATGAATAGAAAAGGACCCCAGATTGAAAATGACTTGGAAGTGGAGGGTCACCTTCTCCACAGAAACACAGATGTATGTCAGGTGAGAGTGGGGGCTTACACATGGGGGATCTGGCTTTGTTTTGTACTGTTTGTGCTGAGGGAGATGATGCACTATCCCTGCCTGAGGCTGTGGAGCTTCCAGAGGAGGCAGAGCAGAACCATCACTAAGGATAAATTAGCAATTCCTGGTATTTGCAGGAGACCCAGGGGAGGTGAGTAATCATCATTTCCTTGCTACCAGTCCCCATGCTTTGGAGATTATTTTTCCCTTTAGTGCTCTGCACTGCAGGTTGTAGGAGAAACAGAGAAGCTGCACTCTGTGCTCAAAGGAATGCCTCTCTGCACTCAGCTCTCTGTAGTGTGCAATTGGCATTGGGCTCCGAGACACGTGGCCATCCAGCACATTTGTCTGGATCATGGAAGTGTCCCCACTCCAACCCTGCCTCAGCATCTTTTTATGGTATTACCCAAAAATGCACCTGATAGAGTGAATTTGATCTCCTTTTCCCTTTATCATTTAGACTAAAATGTTGCCATTCCTGATGGTATGTTACAAAAATAAGCATTATTCCTAATGTGTATTTTTTTCATAGCAAGTAGTAACACCAAAAATAAACCATTGCCTACTTTGAAAGCAAACTATTTAACAACTGAATTTGAATGTGGCTGAAGAAATTAGATTAAATTATGGAGAAACATATTGTCCCAACACAATGTTGCTACCCAGAGTGGAGAGGAGCTATTTATAGCTGTTAGGCTGGTTGCAGATTATGTTTTGAGGATGGCTTCACAGATGGCAGCAGAATATGTGTCTGACTCCAGGCAAGGGGACATAAATTACTTGTCACATACAAAAAAGTCTCACTTATATTTCAAGCAAAGTGGCATTTTTAAGTAAAATGTTTCTGCAAGAAGCATGGGTTTGTATCCACTGAAGAGAAGATAAAAGTGAAAGAAATTATAGTTGAAATCTCTTAATTTCTGTTATTTTAACTTGCATGGACTAATTGTGGCTACCATGTTACACATGGAGTACTTGGAGTCAGTTGGGTTTATTTCTTCCCCAAACTGAAATGTACCTTAGGAACTGCAGAGTTCACACATCACATGGACACTGGGTTTCCCTATGCATTATAGAAGATTTCTGATGTTTTTCGTAGGTTTTGATAGCCAGTTTTACAGTCAGGTTCTTGTATCTCCAACAGGGAAATCAATGCTCCCTGCCTCTGGTAATCAGGAAAAAAGAGGAAGGTCAGTCATATTTACATATTTAACTCTATGAAAATGAGAAATGGAGAAAACTGGTATTGAAAATGAATAAAATTGTATAAAAAGGTTTTTTTAAATGAGGTTTGATTTAGGTTTGAGAGTTGAATAATCCAAATATTGCTTTAATTAAGCAACTGGGATGCAGATGCACCTGATCTCGGTTAAGCTATTTACACTTGTAAATGTTAGAGTGTGACAGTATTAGTAAAATTATGTTCATTAATGTAAATTGCATACAGTGATAACTCTGTCTTTATTGTGTTTACGTAAACAGTGTTTGCCTGCATTCACATGGCATACAGTAATTATAGATACAGTCAGACTTTGAGGCTGAATACACTCTATCTGCATATCATGTAGTAGTGATTCTCCCAAGATTGTCATTATAAAATTGCTAGATAAAACAAACAGCAAGTTAGCATCCTCTAGGCTGAGGTCCTTCTAAGCCTTCTGAGCAACTTCTGGTCTCCTGCTGAGGAGCTTTCATACTAAGCAGCTTCTGGTCATATCTCTCTCTTTCCAAGTTTACTAAAAATATGTAAAAGCGATGGGTGCCAAACTAATTTTGATGGAGGCACCTGCTACTTGGTGGCGTGTCTTTGCACAAATCCTCTCACAACGTTGCTTGATTTCCTCAATTTCCCCGTAAACCTCCCTAATAATCCATTTTTTCTTTACCCCTGTTATCACACTACCTGCTTCATCACATATTGTTTAGATCCTTTAAACAGAAAAGGGGTAAGTGTTCTTGCCTCTAGCGTAGATGCAGCTCAAATGATTGTGGTAGACCAAGGTTATGGTCTTCTTAACAGCCACCCCACTCATTTTCCTTTTTGAATCAAACTCCACTTTTTAAGGTATTCATCCTTTTCCATGAATCCATGGTCTATCTAGCCTCAAGGAGTGTGTCTGGATTAGTACAACTCAACCATATCGATACAATATTCCTTGCCAATGAGTCATTTAGGCATAAGAGTGGGATGCAAATCTGGCCAGGAGACACAAGGGGGAGTCTACAGGTGTGTGTGTGCTGAGAAAGATTTTTTCCCCACCATGAGAAATGACAGCATTGCATGTTAGGGGACAGTGTGCAAAGGCTAAAAATGTTTCAGCCACCTTGCAACCATGAGGAATTCTCACATGAGAACAACTCAACATGTAGAGTGAAAGGACAAAAAGAATCTGGGTTGTTGATGATATTTTTGAGTTGGTGGGTTAACCAACCACTATTTCAAGACTTTCTGTTATATGTAAGATACTTTCTTTATACTTAAACCAAATGAATCAGTACTTTAACTGCTTACAGCTGAAACATCTAAAATGACCATCTTTGCCAAAAGCAAACTGATTATTGTTACTTATTGTATTTAACACTCCCACTGACTCTCCAGTGTCTGTGAAGAAATCTGAATTCCTAGATATGGCAGGTGAGGCCCTCTGAGACCCAGCTCACTTCTCCATCATTAGGATTTTTCCCTTAGATTCACTCTTCATTACCCCATTCCCACACAAGCAACAACCATATAGTTTCCTCACAGATTCCTGAATTCACCATGCAGTAACCTATTATAAAGCCTTTCACAGGCTCTACTGCCTTCCTAGAACAACTTGCCCACTTTTGACTTATCTGGATTATTCCCAATCTTTCTTTTGGACTAAGTCAGATGTTATCCCCTGCGGTGTGATTCTTCAGTCCCCTCCTCTACTTGGCTGGATGGTACCTACTTTGTGTTCTCTCAGACTTTTGTGCATGCTCTGCCCTAGAGTCATGTTCTGTGCCATTTACTATTACTGACATCAGAAGCCATCTCAGAAGTCATGGCCATGAAAACCAGGGACCTTTCTGGGTTGTAGAGTCTTCCTAGACCTACTGAGTTCATGATGCTTAATGGGCATATGTAATGTGACAGCTTAGGAAAGCTATATTTTATTACTGTGAATCCCATCAATGTATTTTCATACTATAGCACTTTTTAAAGTCCACATTTAACTGAGTATCTGTGTGTCCAGTTCATCACTATGTCATCCCATGCCACTTAATTGTTGGGGAAATATCAGCAAATGAGATGTGTTTGCTCTAATGTTTCTCATTGTGTGGTCTTGTGGTCCCTATTGGGTTAGGATGGGAAGCACCAGGCAGTCAGCCTGGATTCTCAGGTCCATTCTTCCTTCTGGATCTGACTATTCTGCTTGATGAGACTGGCCAGCATCATCAACTGCCAGCATCAGGGGACAAGACAAACAGCAAGATCAAATCAGTCCTTCACAGCATTAAACAAGAAGGCCCCAGGAGGAACAGCCGCAGTGGCGGGGCCAGCTCTGCAGCCCTGGAGTCAGCTCCCGCAGTAGCTCCAGAGCTCTCCGTCTGCAGGGCCTGGAGGCTCCGGGGCGGGGCCGCTGATCTGCTCAGCTCCGGGTAGGAGCGTCCTTGCTGTCCTGGGCCCTCCCAACCTCTGCCTGTCCCGGGGGAGGCCGGGGCCTGGGCTGTGTCCCGGCGCCCTGTGCTCCGGGGCCTGCGCTGTTGGATTCGCGCTCCCGCCCCGCAGCCCCCTCCGCGGAGCCGCCGCCCGAGCCCCTCCGAGCTGCTCCGGCCCCGCCGTGCGCGCTGCAGCCCTTAGGGAGCTCGGCGCACTCTCCCCGGGCGCAGGTGTCTGTTAGTGTCCCCGGGAGCCCGAGGGCATCCCCGCCCTCCTGGGTCCTGTTCCAACTCCCTGTGAGCCCCTTTCCACCCGGGAAGGTTGGTGCAGCTCCTGCTTCTCCGGGACGGGGCTCTCCTGTCCTGGGGACACTCGCCCCAGCCTCAGCCCGGCTCCTCGCGGGGCCCCTCCCCCTCGGAGGCCTTTTGTTCCTTTATTTCTTTTTCCCCGTCTTCCTACCTTGATAGAAGCGCGAACTCTTCTCACTGTAGCATTCCCGCTGGTCTCTCTTTACATCTCAGGCCGAATTCGTAGATTTTCAGGATGATTTGAAGGTTATCTAGGTAATTTGGTGGGGACAGGTGACTTGGGGACTACTCTCTTCCGCCATCTTGCCCCTCGGATGCAAAAATTCTCAACAAGATACTAGCCAATAGCCCCCAACAATACATTAAGAAAATTATTCATCATGACCAAGTAGGATTTATTCCCGGGACACCAGGCTGGTTCAGCACTCGTAACACAATCAGTGTGATTCATCATATCAGCAAGAGAAAAACCAAGAACCACATGATCCTCTCAATAGATGCAGAGAAAGCATTTGACAAAATACAGCATCCATTCCTGATCAAAACTCTTCAGAGTGTAGGGACAGAGGGAACATTCCTCAACATCTTAAAAGCCATCTACCAAAAGCCCACAGCAAATATCATTCTCAGTGGGGAAACACTGAGAACCTTTCCCCTAAGATCAGGAACAAGACAGGGATGTCCACTCTCACCACTGCTATTCAACATAGTACTGGAAGTCCTAGCCTCAGCAATCAGACAACAAAAAGACATTAAAGGCATTCAAATTGGCAAAGAAGAAGTCAAACTCTCCTTCTTTCGTCTATGACATGATACTGTACATAGAAAACCCAAAAGCCTCCACCTCAAGATTGCTACAACTCATACAGCAATTTGGCAGTGTGGCAGGATACAAACACAATGCCCAGAAGTCAGTGGCATTTCTATACGTTAACAATGAGACTGAAGAAAGACAAATTACAGAGTCAATCCCATTTACAATTGCACCCAAAAGCATAAGATACCTAGGAATAAACCTAACCAAAGAGGTAAAGGATCTATACCCTAAAAACTATAGAACACTTCTGAAAGCAATTGAGGAAGACACAAAGAGATGGAAAAATATTCCATGCTCATGGATTGGAAGAATTAATATTGTGAAAATGTCAATGTTACCCAGGGCCATTTACACACTTAAAGCAATCCCTATCAAAATACCATGGACTTTCTTCAGAGAGTTAGAACAAATTATTTTAAGATTTGTGTCCAATGGAATATTACTCAGCCATCAGAAATGACAAATACCCACCATTTGCTTCAACGTGGATGGAACTAGAGGGTATTATGCTGAGTGAAATGAGTCAGTTGGAGAAGGACAAACATTATATGTTCTCATTCATTTGGGGAATATAAATAATAGTGAAAGGGAATAGAAGGGAAGGGAGAAGAAATGGGTGGGAAATATCAGAAAGGGAGACAGAACATAAAGACTCCTAACTCTGGGAAACAAACTAGGGGTGGTGGAAGGGGAGGAGGACGGGGGGTGGGGGTGAATGGGTGATGGGCGCTGAGGGGGGCACTTGATGGGATGAGCACTGGGTGTTATTCTGTATGTTGGCAAATTGAACACCAATAAAAAATAAATTTATTATTAAAAAAAAGATTTGTTTGGATTCAGAAAAGACCTCAAATAGCCAGGGTACTTTAAAAAAGAAAACTATAGCTGGGGGCATCACAATGCCAGATTTCAGGTTGTACTACAAAGCTGTGGTCATCAAGACAGTGTGGTAGTGGCACAAAAACAGACACAGATCAGTTGAACAGAATAGAGAATCTAGAAGTGGACCCTCAACCTTATGGTCAACTAATATTTGACAGAAGAGCAAAGGCTATCCACTGGATAGTCTCTTCAATAAATGGTGCTGGGAAAATTGGACATCCACATGCAGAAGAATGAAACTAGACCACTCTCTTGCACCGTACACAAAGATAAACTCAAAATGGATGAAAGATCTAAATGTGAGACAAGATTCCATCAAAATCCTAGGGGAGAACACAGGCAACACCCTTTTTGAACTCGGCCACACCAACTTCTTGCAAGATACGTCCAAGAAGGCAAGAGAAAGAAAAGAAAAAAACGAACTAGTGGGACTTCATCAAGACAAGAATCTTTTGCACAGCAAAATATACAGTCAACAAAACTACAAGACAACCTACAGAACGGGAGAAGATATTTGCCAATGACGCATCAGATAAAGGGCTAGTTTCCAAGATCTATAAACAACTTACTAAACTCAACACCAAAGAAACAAACAATTCAATCATGAAATGAGCAAAAGACATGAACAGAAATCTCACAGAGGAAGACATAGACATGGCCAACAAGCACATTAAAAAAATGCTCTGCATCACTTGCCATCAGGGAAATACAAATCAAAACCACAATGAGATACCACCTCACACCAGTGAGAATGGGGAAAATTAACAAGGCGGGAAACAACAAATGTTGGAGAGGATGCGGAGAAAAGGGAACCCTCTTACACTGTTGGTGGGAATGTGAACTGGTGCAGCCACTCTGGAAAACTGTTTGGAGGTTCCTCAAAGAGTTAAAAATAGATCTGCCCTACGACCCAGAAATTGCTCTGTTGGGCATTTACCCCAAAGATACAGATGCAATGAAACGCCAGGACACCTGCACCCCGATGTTTCTAGCAGCAATGTCCACAATAGCCAAACTGTGGAAGGAGCCTCGGTGTCCATCGAAAGATGAATGGATAAAGATGTGGTCTATGTATACAATGGAATATTACTCAGCCATTAGAAATGACAAATACCCACCATTTGCTTCGACGTGGATGGATCTGGAGGGTATTATGCTGAGTGAAGTAAGTCAATCGGAGAAGAACAAACATTATATGGTCTCATTCATTTTGGGAATATAAAAATAGTGAAAGGGATTAGATGGAAGATAGAAGAAATGGGTGGGAAATATCAGAAATGGAGACAGAACATGTAAGTCTCCTGACTCTGGGAAACGAACTAGGGGTGGTGGAAGGAGAGGAGGGTGGGGGGTGGGGGTAGCTGGGTGGTGGGCATTGAGGGGTGCACTTGATGGGATGAACACTGGGTGTTATTCTGTATGTTGGCAAATTGAACACCAATAGAAAATAAATTTATTATTAAAAAAATGAATGAAAGAGGAACATTGCCATAGATGTCTTAGAAATTAAAAAAAAATCTTCGGAGACTATTATGAACAATTATATGCAATAAGTTGGATAACTTAAAAGAAATGGATAAATTCCTAGAAACATAGTTTTTAAACATCAAATTAAGAAAAATTAGAAATCATGAATAGACCACTAACAAATAAGGAAGTTTAATCAATAAAATCAATTAGAACTTCCCAACAAAGAAAAGCCAAGGACAAGATGACTTCACGGTTAAATTCTACCAAACACCCAATGATTAGTAACAACCCTTCTTAAACTTAACAAGAAAAATAGAAGGAACATGTCTAAAATCATTTTGTGAGGCCAGCATCACACTGATACCAAACTCCAACAAAAGAGCTGCCAAGAAGAATATTACAGGCCAATATCTCTGATGAATATAGATGCAAAAATCCTCAACAAAATATTAGCAACTGCATACAATAGCATATTTAAAGGATCATACACCATGTCCAAAACGTGTTAATATTTAGAATGAAAGGATGGTTCCACATAAGCATATTAATCAGTGTAATACACATTAATAAAATGAAAGAAAAAATTATTATCATGATAGAAAAAATATTTAACAAAACTCAACATCCATTCATGGTTGAAAAAACTCTTGACAAATTATAGAATGAACTTTATCTCAACACAGTAAAGACCCATCATATTCAAAGGGGAAAAACTGAAAACTTCTCTAAAAGCCAGTATAAGGCAAGGGTGTCCATTTTTACCCCTTCTATTAAGCATAGTACTGGAAGTTTTAGCTAGAGCAATTAGATAAGAAAAATAAATAAACAGCATTGAAATTGGAAAGAAAGAAGTAAAATGGTCTCTATTTTCAGATGACATAATCACATATGCAAAATACCTTACAGGCTACACATACACATACAATTAAAACTAATAAATTAGTTCAGTAAAGGTGTAGGATACAAAATCAACATACAAAAAAAGTCATATTTCCACACAAAAAATAACTATTCAAAAGGGAAATTAAGTAAGCAATCCCAGTTACATTGGCAGTAAAAAGAATAAAATACTTAGGGCATCCCTGGGTGGCTCAGCAGTTTAGTGCCTGTCTTCAGCCCAGGCCATGATCCTGGAGTCCCGGGATTGAGTCCCACATCAGGTTCCCTGCATGGAGCTTGCTTCTCCCTCTGCCTGTGTCTCTGCCTGCTTCTCTCTCTCTCTCTCTGTATCTTTTATGAATAAATAAAATCTTTAAAATAAAAAAGAATAAAATACTTAGAAATAAACTTAACGAAAGAGATAAAAGACCTACATAATGGAAAGTATAAAGAAAATAATGAAAATTAAAGAAGACACAAGTAAATGGAAAGACATCCACGTTCATGGATTGAAAGAATTAATATTGCTAAAATGTCCGTATTACCCACAGTGATCTACAGATTCAATGCAACCCTTATCAAAATTCTAATTCTTTACAGAAATAGAAACATCAAGCTTAAAATTTAAAGTGACAACAAAACACCTCAGATAACCAAAGCAATCTTTAGCAAGAACAAAGCTGGAATATCTCATTTCTTGGTTTCACAATATATTTCAAAGCTACCGTAATCAAAAAAGTATTGTACTGGCAGAAATACAGACATATAGACTACTGGAATAGTATAGAAATCCCAGAAATAAATGTGTGTATCTATGAACATAGTTGTTCATATGTAGTTGTTCTACAGCAAGAGTGCCAAGAACATATAATGGAGAAAAGATAGACACTTCAATATACGATATTGAAAAAAACCTGAATATTCACATGCGGAAGAGTCAAACTGGATCTTTATGTCACAGCCTGTATGAAAATCAACTGAGATGTATTATCATAAGTTTTATAAACTAGTAGAAAAGATCTATCTCTTACATCATCTTTTTCATTCTCTTGTTTATTCGATCATATATGCATGTACTCATTCATTCAATTTAAAAACATGATGGTTGCCTCATGTGTAAGAAGCATTATGACAGACTCTTGAGGATGGGCTGAATTCTCTACATTCTCATATGCTTCTGGCACAGCTCCATGCATGTCATGAAGCGGGTGGTCAATGAATATTCTGTTGAACAATTACCTGAGTGAATGGGAGGCTTTCAAACTGGAAGTCACTATGAACTTCCCTCTTTACCTCAAAGTAATCTCAAAAGAAAAAAAAATATTTCAATACAAGACTGAGCTTCTGATTATCTTGCTCAGCCTCTCCTCATTCCCACATGTCAAGAAAAAGCTCCAAACCCACTGTTTGTTTTGTTTGTTTTTTAAAAGATTTTATTTAGGGATCCCTGGGTGGCGCAGCGGTTTAGCACCTGCCTTTGGCCCAGGGCGTGATCCTGGAGACCCGGGATTGAATCCCACGTCGGGCTCCCTGCATGGAGCCTGCTTCTCCCTCTGCCTGTGTCTCTGCCTCTCTCTCTCACTGTGTGCCTATCATTAAAAAAAAAAAGATTTTATTTATTTGTAAGAGAAGCCTGACGCAGGACTCAATCCCAGGTCTCGAGGATCACACCCTGAGCTGAAGGCAGCACTAAACCACTGAGCCACCCAGATTGCCCAACACTATTTCTGTTCAGTAATTACTTGTGGTTCTAGAGAAAGGGTGTGTGATTTGCCAATTTGTTTCTCTTAGTATCCCTTCTTTCCTTTGCGGAGGCAACAAAAGTTACTGAGTTTCCAGAAGTCCAGTGGCTTGGAAATTTGCCTCAACAGAGGTTCCAGCAGAAAAACCTTAATATTTTAAGCATTGCCCTCTGTTTCTTAGGCATCCCCATGCATAGGATGTTCTAATCATGGTTTGGACTTCCAGCTTGAATTGGAGGAAAGATTCACTTCTGACTGATTTTTAATACCATTAAAGAAACAACATTGCCCTTTGCATACACCTGTTATTGGATGAAGCATGGCTGTGAAGTGTGCAAGCTATCACTTCTTGCAGAAATAGTTTAAAACTCACAGTTTGGAAAGAAACATATGTTCTTATTACCTAATGTTGAGACAATTACTTCATCATAAGCAGAAGCTTAATAAAAAGAATTGTTAAATTACTCTGACAACAGTAATATATCAAAGGTATGCCAATGACAACTGATAAGAGCTCCTACTGAATAAAACTAGAATAAATTGAACATGAAAATAAATAAAGGAATATTGGATACTCTAAGTATAAAGTAAATATCCATGTGTCCATCCTGATATAAACAAGTGACATAAATAAATGGTGATTTATGTAGATACTCCAACATCAAAGAAGGGAAGTATAACTCTTGACGCTGTAAATATGGGCTGTATGCATCACATAATTTCCTTCCAAAGAGTACAGCATAGAAAGGGGGAAAATAATAACTCTACAGTGGAGAAATCTGATGAAACTATCTTATCTAGGTGACCAAAATCAGCAGCAACAGTATTTCATGTTGATGAGAAAAACACTTTATCTCTGTAATCTTTTTCCTTAAAACCTATAACTTCAGTCTAATCATGGGGAAAATCCCAGTGAAAGGAGAGTCTACTAAATACCTGACCAGTACTCCTCAAAATTGTCAAGATCATCCAAAACAAGGAAAAGTCTGAGAAACTGCCACAGCTGAGAGGAGCCTAAGGGGACATGACAACTAAATGTTAATATGGTAATCCTGGATGGAATGCTTGAGCAGCAAAACAACATTTGATTAAAACTAAGGAAATCTGAATAAAATATGGACTTTAGTTACTAATAACATGTTGATATTGGTTCACTAGTTGTAAAAAATGTACCATATTAATGATAGAGAAACTGTGAAGTATGTGGGAACTCTTTGTTCTGTCTTCACAGCTCTTCTGTAAATTTAAAACCATTTTGAACCTGAAAGTTTATTAAAAACTGAAAAAGAACTCAAATGAAGAAAGAGAGGAAAAATGATAGCACCGGGATTTTCTTCAGCTCCCTAGTTGGGTGAATGAGTGTGTATGTTCTGATTACAAATCACAGAACATTTATGATGGACTTTTCTCTATTTGAGAATGTGGGGGATGTCACATCTGAATCATGGCCAATAAGCTATTAGCCTGACTTTTACTCACAAAGAAGAAGGGATGGGGGAGAAATAGCAAGGAGTGATGAGAAGTAATGTTCTACTAAGCCAAATTTTGACTTTTTATCAGCAATTACAGCAGGACTCTTGGAAGAGGCCAACAGATTACTTTCAAAATTAGTAATTTTCAAATTTCTTTGATCATTAATTTTATTGAGTGAAGTATTGAAAAAATCTCATTATTTCCAAATACATACATATTTGTTTTTTTTTGTAAATAGATATACACATACCAGTATTACTAGCTAATATCCTAAGCCAGAATGTAGAGATATTGATCATCAACAAAAATGTATATGATTTTTATATTTCATATTATATGTATAACAATTTCTAACTTATTACACCTGCTTTGTCTTGGATCTGATTACCTTGCCATTGTTTTCATTTTTTAGTGGGTATTTTTTGTTGACAAAGGGCTTATATTTGAAGAAGAAAAAATTCAGCTGTGAAAAGAAATTTAGTTATCCTCTCATTGCATATTATCATTTTCAACTGACATTTTGCAGTAACTGTCAAGATATGTCTCTATTTTGGGGAGGGCTAGTTTGTTCAAAAAAGAGATTGTATCCCATATGATTGAACACACCCTACAGTACTTGGTATTGCAGTGGGCATTCATGAATGTGGTAATATGGCTGATCAATGGTCACATTTGCAGAGCCTCCCCTCCCATCACATTCCCCATACTGTAACTGACAATGATCCGACATAGACTAAGCCATAGATTTAATACTAGCAAAAGTTAATTACTTTCTTACCAGATAAAAATAAATAGAAACAGAACCATTAATAGATTCTTCCCAGATATCAGTGAATCATCTGGAGAGCTACGTGGGTATTTGTACCCCATTCTAAATAACACCAGTAAAGTTGACTGTAATAAAGAGAAGACTAGAAGTACTTAATATTGGTGGGACATTCAGGTCTATGTCATACATGATTCCATGACTCATGTCAGAGTCATGGATGTGGAGGTGATGATGCAGGTTAAAGCAGAGGATGGCCAAGACTATCCTGTTTAGCCAGGTCAGAGGGCATGAGTACATCCTTGGGAGGAGTCAGTCTTCCAAATATCTAAGGACAAGACTTAGTGAATCTAACCTGATTTGGGTGAGTCAATTGTTACAGTTAATAAATAAATTCAGGGATCCCTGGGTGGCGCAGCGGTTTGGCGCCTGCCTTTGGCCCAGGGCGCGATCCTGGAGACCCGGGATCGAATCCCACGTCAGGCTCCCGGTGCATGGAGCCTGCTTCTCCCTCTGCCTGTGTCTCTGCCTCTCTCTCTCTCTCTCTGTGACTATCATAAATAAATAAAAATATTAAAAAAAAATAAATAAATAAATTCAGCAAGGTTGCAAGATATAAAATCAATACACAAAAATGTTTTTTTTTTATTTTTACACACTTGTAAAGAACAAAGGAAAAAGAAAAAAGGAAAAATTCAAAGTTCAAGGATTCTCTGGATAATAGTATTTTTTTCCTTCCAAATTTTATTTAAATTCTAGTTATTAATATAATGCTGGTTTCAGGAGTAGAATTTAAGGATTCATCATTTACATATAACACCAAGTGTTCTTCAGAGCAAGCACCCTCCTTAACACTCATCACCCATTTAGCCCCTCCCTCCATCAAACCTCAGTTTGTTCTCTATTGTTAAGTGTCTCTTATGGTTAGCTTCCCCTTCACTCTTTTTTTCCCATTCCAAAATGTTCATTTGTTTTGTTTACTAAATTCTACATATGAGTGAAATCATATGGTATTTGCCTTTCTCTGACTGTCTTATTCTACATAGAATAACATACTCTAGCTCCATCCACATCATTGCAAATGGCAATATTTCAGTCTTTTTGATGGCTAATATTCTATTGTGTAAATATACCACATCTTTATCCATTTATCAGTGGATGGACAAATAGGGTCTTTCAATAGTTTGGCTATTATTGATAATGCTGTTATATACATAGGGGGTACATGTGCTGCTTCAAATCTGTATTTTTGTGTCCTTTGGTAAATACCTAGTAGTGCAATTCCTGGATTGTAGGGTATTCCTATTTTTAACTTTTTGAGGAACTTCCATACTATTTCCAGAGTGGCAGCATCTGTTCGCATTCCCCATAGTGCAAGAGGTTTCCCCTTTCTCTTCATCCTCACCAACATTTGTTGTTTACTCTGTTGTTGATTTTAGTCATTCTGACAGGTATGAGGTGCTATTTCATTGTGGGTTTGATTTTTATTTCCTGATGAGTGATACACATCTTTGCATGTGTCTGTAAACCATCTGAATGTCTTCCTTGGAAAAAATATTTATTGATATCTTATGCCCAGTTTTTAACTGGATTATTTGGGGGTTTTTGGTGTTGAGTTTGAGAAGTTCTTTATAGATTTTAGATATTAACCTTTATCAGATATATCATTTGCATATAACTTCTTCTGCTCCATAGGTTGCCTTTTAGTTTTATTGATTGTTTCCTTCACTGCGCAGAAGCTTTTTGTCTTGACAAAGTCCCAATAGTTCATTTTTTGCTTTTGTTTCCTTTACCTCCAGTGAGGTGCCTACCAAGAAGTTGCTATGACCAAAGTTATAGAGGTTGTTGCCTGTGTTCTCCTCTAGGATTTTGTTGGGTTCCTGTCTCACATTTAGGTATTTCATCTAATTTGAAATGTGCAGTGTAAGAAAGTGGTCCAGTTTCATTCTTCTGCATGTGACTGTCCAGTTTTCTGGACACTATTTGCTGAAGAAAATATCTTCCTTCTGTTGGATATTCTTTCCTACTTTGTTGAATATTGTTTGACCATATAGCTGTTGGTCCATTCCTGGGTTCTCTATTTTGTTCCATTGATCTATGTGTCTGTTTTTGTGCCACTACCATACTGTCTTGATGATCACAACTTTCTCATATAACTTTAAGTCTGGTATTGTGATGCCACCAGTTTTGGTTTCCTTTTTCAACACTTCTCTGGATATTTGGGGTCTTTTCTGGTTCCATACAAATCTTAGGATTATTTTTTTCAGCTCTGTGAAAAATACTGGTGTTATTTTCATAGAGATTGCATTGACTGTGTTGGTTGCTCTGGGTAAGAGTAACATAGACATTTTCACAATATTTTTTCTTCTAATCCATGCGCATGGTATATTTTCCCAATTCTTTGTATCTTCTTCAATTTCTTTCACAAGTATTCTGTAGTTTTTAGAGTACAGATCCTTTACCTCTTTGGTTAGGTTTATTCCTAGGTATTTTAGGTTTTTGTAAATGGGATTGATTCCTTTGTTTCCCTTTCTTCTGTCTCATTGTTAGTGTGTAGAAATGCAGCTAATTTCTGTTCATTGATTTTGTATCCTGCCACATTGTTGAATTGCTTTATGAGTTCTAGCAATTTTGGGGTGGGGCTTTTGGGTTTTCCACATAAAATATCATGTCATCTGTGAAGAGTGAGAGTTTGATTTCTTCCTTGCCAATTTGAATGCCTTTTATTTCTTTTTTTTTAAATGTTTATTTATTTATGTATGATAGTCACAGAGAGAGAGCGAGGCAGAGACACAGGCAGAGGGAGAAGCAGGCTCCATGCTCCGGGAGCCCGTGTGGGATTCAATCCCGGGTCTCCAGGATCGCGCCCTGGGCCAAAGGCAGGCGCTAAACTGCTGCGCCACCCAGGGATCCTGAATACCTTTTATTTCTTTTGTTGTGTGATTACTGAGGTGAAGACTTCTAGTACTATGTTGAACAATAGTGGTGAGAGTGGACTTCCCTGTGTTACTGACATTAGGGGAAAAGTTATCAATTTTTCCCCATTGGGGATGATATTTGCTGTGGGCTTTTCATATATGGCTTTTATGATATTGAGGTATTTTCCCTCTATCCCTATATGGTGGGAGGGTTTTTATCAAGAAATTATGCTGTATTTTGTCAAAAGTTTATTCTGCACCTATTGAGATGATCACATGATTCTTGTCCTTTCTTTTATTGATGTGATGTATAATGCTGATTGATTTGTGAATGTTGAACCACCCTTGCAGCCCAGGAATAAATCCAATTTGGTCATGGTGAATAATCCTTTTAATTTACTGTCGGATGTTATTGGGTAGTATCTTGGTGAGTATTTGGCATTCATATTCATCAGAGATATTGGTCTGTAATTTTCCTTTTGATGGTTTTTTTTTTTCTGGTTTTGGGATCAAGGTAATGCTAAGCACATGAAAGAATTTGGAAGTTTTCTTCCATTTATATTTTTTGAAACAGCTTCAGAAAAATAGGTATTAATTCTTATTTAAATATTTGGTAGAATTCCCCTGGGAAGCCATCTAACTCCAAATGCTTGTTTTTTGGAGGTTTTTTTTTATTACTGCTTTTTTTTTTTTTATCACTACAGCAATTTCCTTGCTGATTAAAGATCTGTTCAGGTTTCCTCTTTATTCCTGTTTCAGTTTTGGCAGTTTTTACATCTCGTGGTTTGCAGATTTGGCGGTGCATGTTAGGGACGTTGGGGGGGGATGTGTGGGGAAGCAGTTTAAGGGGAGGTTTTGTGGGTGGTGGGCAGGGGGGGTGGGGTGGGTTAGCGCAAGGGGAGTTGGATGGTGGGGGGGGTTGTGGTGCAAGGGCAGAGGGGAGGGGGGTTGTTGGTGTCGTGGTTGGGGTTGTTGGGTGGGTTGGAGCGTGGTTGGTGTTGGAGATTGTTAATGAGTGGAGTTGGTGGGGAGGTGGGGGAGTAGGGGAGGATGGGGGCGAGGGATGATGTGGGGGGCGAGTTGAGGGGTTGCGTGGGTGGGGAGGTAGGCGTAGTGGGGCTGAGGAGGGTTGTGGAGGTGCGGGCAGGGCTGGGAAGAGGTGGGGGTCTCCCACCGGGGTGAGAGGGGGAGGGGAGTGGGGGAGTTCGGCGGGGGTGTTGGGGTGTGCGTTCTTGGTTCAATCCCTATGTGGACTGTCTTGTCGGTGACATACAGGTGGGGCAGGTGTGTGGGCATTGGCATTGATTTTACATGAAATTGTTTTTTATTCTTCTTTAATTTTAGTGGTTGATACTCTTTCTTTCTATTTGTAAGTTGCTGTTTATCCTCCTATTGTTTGTGGTCCTTCCTATTTTACTTTTGTGGTTGAATTCTAGTTTCAAAAGCATTGTGGTCTAAATTATATGCAAGGGGATTAATCTCAATCGTTTGGTTTCAGTTGAGAACTTATGAGTTGTGAGCCAATTGGTTATCTGTCCTGGAGAATGTTCCTTGTGTACTCCAGTAAGAATATGTATTGCTTGTTGCTTTAGGGTGGATATGCGTGGGCATTGGCAGGGAAGTCCGGATCTGAGGGGCATGAGGGTGATGGATCATGAACCAGGTGGGAGGGGGGGTGAGGAGGTGCTGTGAGGGAACTGGGCAGTGGCTGTGGGGGGGCGGGGTTGAGGCACCTAAGTAGTACGGTAGGGTGGTGGTAGCAATATCGTGGCGGGAGGCGTTGGGGAGGGTGAATAGAGGGGGTTGCTGCCAATGGGGGCGGGAGAAATATTGGTGGATTGTGTTCTGTGGGTGTTGGTGTGGAGGGGGGGGGAGGGAAAAGGGGTATGGTGGTTGGGCATGTCGCGCGTGTGAGCGAGTACTTACAGTCTTTGGTTTAAAAATCGCAGTTTTATGTGATCTGGAGGATTGGTACAACCAGGCTAACGTTTAGAGGGCAGGTGTAGCATTGATATGAGGATGCCTCCACACCGCTCCACTTTCAATCTAGGGGGTGGATTTAGGTCTAAAGTGAGTCCCTTGTAGACAGCATATAGGTGGGTCTTGCTTTTTATCCAACCTGGTTCCCTGTGTGTTTTAATTGGCACATTTAGCTCATTTAGGTTCAGAGTAACTATTGAAAGATATGAACTTAGTGTCTGTAAATCCCTGTTTGTGTAGATTGTCTCTGTTCTTTTCTGATTTATTTTATTCTTGGGCTCTCTCTTTGTTTAATTTTTCTTGCATGGCTGTTTTGGTGGTCACATGTTCTTTCAGTTTCTGTCTGTCCTGGAAGCTCTTTATCTATCTTTCTATTCTGAATGACAGCCTTGCTGGATAAGGTATTCTTGGCTACATCTTTTTCTCATTTAGTAATCTGAATATATCATGTCAGACCTTTCTGGCCTGCCAGGGCTCTGTGGGTAGGTCTGCTGCCAGTCTAATGTTCTTACCCCTGTTGGTTAGAAACCTCTTATCTCTAGCTGCCTTATGGATTTTCTCTTTATTTCGGAAATTGGCAAGCTTCACTATTATATGTCGGGGTGTTGATCTATTTTTATTGATTTGGGGAGGGGCCTCTCTACCTCTTGGACATGAATGCCTGCTTCCTTCCCCAGATTAGAGAAGTTCTTTGCTATGATTTGTCAAATATACATTCTGGACCTCTTTCTCTCTTTCTTCTCCTTCAGGAACTCCAATTATTCCAATATTTTTTTTTTTGTTTTATGGCATCAATGATTTCTCAAAGCCTCTGCTCATGGTCTGTTAGTTGTTTTTCTCTCTTTCCTTCAACTTCCTTCCTTTGCATCAATTTGTTTTCTACATCACTTACTCTCTCTTCTGCTTCACTTACCTTAGCTGTTAGACCATCCAATTTAGACTGCATCTCAGAGTATTTTTAATTTCAAGCTGATTAGACCTCATTTCTGCACTAAGAGATTCTCTAATGTCTTTTATGCTTTTTTCAAGCCCAGCTAGTAACTTTATAATTGTTATCCTGAATTCAATCTTTGACATTTTATTCGTATATTGATTAGATCTGTGGCAGAGTGTTACTTCTGGCTCTTTCTTTTGTTGTGAATTCCTTTTTCTACTCACTTTGACCAGAGAAGAATGGATGAACCAGTGAGCATTATGAAAAATATCAACATGACCTAAACAAAATACACACTAGACATTTCCAAATAGTTCAGAAACCAGAAAAGAAAAAGAAGAAAAAGAAAAAAAAAAACAAAAAAAATAAGGAAAGAAAAAAAAGGTGGAGGGATGAGAATAAATCTCACAAGATGGACAAAATAGGGTCATCCAATTGGACCTGAGTGAATTTGGCCTATGTGTTAGAAGATACTAAATATCAAAAATGTAAAGAAATAAAAAACATATATATGTATATATAAATGTATATATATAATATATTTTATAAATAATATATAAATATATATTATCAACTCTTATCAACTCTTTCTATTTAAGTCTTTTTTAACTTTCATTTTTGACATTTTATATTCTTCATTTTTGCCTTATTTTCCCTCTATTCAATTTTATTTTTGTATATATACATATTTTGCATGTATATATAATATAATATGCATGTATATATTATATAAATTATAAATAATATATATTTATATATAATTATATATAATATTATATATATTTATATATAATAATATACAACAATGAGACTGAAGAAAGAGAAATTAAGGAGTCAATCCCATTTACAATTGCACCCAAAAGCATAAGATACCTAGAGGAAACCTAACCAAAGAGGTAAAGGATCTATACCCTAAAAACTATAGAACACTTCTGAAAGAAATTGAGGAAGACACAAAGAGATGGAAAAATATTCCATGCTCATGGATTGGCAGAATTAATATTGTGAAAATGTCAATGTTCCCAGGGCCATTTACACGTTTAATGCAATCCCTATCAAAATACCATGGACTTTCTTCAGAGACTTAGAACAAATTATTTTAAGATTTGTGTGGAATCAGAAAAGACCCCGAATAGCCAGGGGAATTTTAAAAAAGAAAACCATAGTTGGGGGCATCACAATGCCAGATTTCAGGCTGTACTACAAAGATGTGGTCATCAAAGCAGTGTGGTACTGGCACAAAACAGACACATAGATCAATGGAACAGAATAGAGAATCCAGAAGTGGACCCTCAACTATATGGTCAACTAATATTCAATAAAGGAGGAAAGACTATCCACTGGAAGAAAGACAGTCTCTTCAATAAATGGTGCTGGGAAAATTGGACATCTACATGCATAAGTATGAAACTGGACCATTCTCTTACACTATACACAAAGATAAACTCAAAATGGATGAAAGATCTAAATGTGAGACAAGATTCCATCAAAATCCTAGAGGAGAACACAGGCAACACCATTTTTGAACTTGGCCACAGTAACTTCTTGCAAGATTCATCCATGAAGGCAAGAGAAACAAAAGCTAAAATAAACTATTGGGACTTCATCAAGATAAGACACTTTTGCACAGCAAAAGATACCATCAACAAAATTAAAAGACAACCTACAGGATGGGAGAAGCTATTTGTAAATGATGTATCAGATAAAGGGCTATTTTCCAACATGTATAAAGAACTTATTAAACTCAACAGCAAAGAAACAAACAATCCAATCATGAAATGGGCAAAAGACATGAACAGAAATCTCACAGAGGAAAACATAGACATGGCCAACACGCACATGAGAAAATGCTCTGCATCACTTGCCATCAGGGAAATCCAAATCAAAACCACAATGAGATACCACCTCACACCGTGAGAATGGGGAACATTAATAAAGTAGGAAACCAAAATTTTGGAGAGGATGTGGAGAAAGGGGAACCCTCCTGCACTGTTTTTGGGAATGTGAACTGGTGCAGCCACTCTGGAAAACTGTGTGGAGGTTCCTCAAAGAGTTAAAAATAGATATGCCCTACGACCCAGCAATTGCAGTGCTGGGGATTTACCCCAAAGATACAGATGCAATGAAATGCTGGGGGACACCTGCACCCCGATGTTTATAGCAGCAATGTCCACAATAGCCAAAATGGAAGGAGCCTCGGTGTCCTTCGAAAGATGTATGGATAAAGAAGATGTGGTTTATGTATATAATGGAATATTACTCAGCCATTAGAAAGACAAATACCCACCATTTGCTTCAACGTGGATGGAACTGGATAGTATTATGCTGAGTGAAGTAAGTCAATCGGAGAAGGACAGTCATTATATGGTCTCATTCATTTGGGGAATATAAAAAATAGTGAGGGGAATAAAAGGGACCGGAGGACAAATAAGTGGGAAAAATCAGAAAGAGAGACAGAACATGAGAGTCTCCTAACTCTGGGAAACAAACTAGGGGTGGTGGAAGGGGATGTCGGTGGGGTTGGGGGTAACTGGGTGACAGGCACTGAGGGAGGCACTTGATGTGACACTGGGTGTTATTCTATGTGTTGGCAAATTGAACACCAATAAAAAATAAATTTATAAAAAAATAAATTTAGAAACTGATTCTAAAATTCATATGGAATCAAGGACCTCAGAATAGTCAAAACAATCTTGAGAAAAAATGGAAAAATTAGGAGAAGTTATACTTCCTTGGTTCAAAACTTACTACAAAGCAACAGTAGTCAATACATTGTGATACCAGCATAGCAGTAGACATACAGATCAATGGAATGGATTTAGGAGTCCAGAAATAAACCCATACTTCTATGATTGACCGACTTTTGACAATGGTGCCTAGACCACTCAAGGAGGAAAGAATAGGCTTCTCAACACATAGTGCTGGAACAAATGAATAGCTACAGGCAAAAAAAAAGTTGTTTAAGCTTTTCTTCACATGTTATAAAAAATTAACTTATGATAGATTCATGTTAGATTTATTAAGTGTGTTTATTTGCTTGTTATTATGTGGAATGTCCTTATTCTTGAACATTACAGGCTGAAAAATCAGGATGTCTGCAAGTAACTTACTTTCAAAATAAAGAAAAAAATATAAATATTTAGAGAGAAGCAAATATGGCAAAATGTTAATTTTGGAACCTACATTAATAGTATACGGTTGTTCATTGTACTTTTCTTTCAACTTTTCTACAGGTTCAAAAAAAATTAATATAAAATTGAAAGTTAAAAAAAAACTAATTTAGAAAGCATTACTTATCTGACAATAAGTGGGCACTTACTCCTCCTTTCTCATCCATACACTCCTCCCTGCATATCCCCTAAAGCTACCAGTTGTCTGTTGGCTAAATTGTCCTGTCATTCATTGCCTGGGGTTTCTGGTGTCCTGCAGAAACCACTCACACAATAAATCCACTGTGGCCATTGACGTGTTCTCTTTCATAAGACAGTGTTCATTCTTAAGTGCACATGATTTATTTAGTTCAGACCATCTGCATGCATACTTTTTCTTGTGTTTGACTATTCAAAGAATTTGTATGTTACCTTAATTAAAATTAAAAGTTTATAAAACTCAAAATTAACTTGAGATGAGTCAGAGAACTAAATATAAAAGGCAAAATTATAGAAATATTATTAAAAAATAGGGTAAATCTTCATAAACTTGGATCTAGCAAAAGATTCTTAGATATGATAATATCAAAACCATGAGCAATAAGAAAACAGGTAAATTGAACTTCATAGAAATTAAAGACTTTTCAAACCACATCATCAAGAGAGTGAAAAGACAACCCACCAAATGGAAGAAAATATCTGCAAATCATATATCTAAAATATAACATGTATACAGAATATATAAATGATTCTTTCAAGTCATTAATGACAAATTATTTAATCTAGAATATACAAAGGATCTGAATAGACATTTCTCCAAGGAAAATACACAAATGGCCAATAAGTACATGAAAAGATGTGCAACTTCATTAGTCATCACAAAAATGCAAATTGAAACTGCTACCACATGGATGGACCTTGAACACATGCTAAATAAAAGAAGCCAGTCATAGGAGATAACATATTATATGATTTCTTTTGTATGAAATGACCAGAACAGGGAAATCTATAGTGACACAAATAGATTGGTGGTTACTAAGGGGTGAAGGTAGAGTGGAGACATATAAAGAGGTGATAGCTAAAAGGCTATAGCATTTCATGAAAATGTTCTACAATTGACTGGGGTGATGATTGCACATATCTGTGAATATATTGAAAAACCAATATAATAAGTTGTATAGTATGTGAATTATATATTTCATTTAAACTGTCAGAAATGATGGGTATTATGCTAAGTGAAATAAGTCAGACTGAGAAAGACAAATACCACATGATTTCACTCATATGTGGAATCTAAAATAACAAAACAAATGAATAAACAGACAAAAAGCAGAATCATACCTGTAAATACAGAAAACAAACTGATGGTTGCCATAGAGGAGGAGTAGAAGATGGGAAAAATGGGTGAAGGGAACTGGGAGGTACAGACTTCCGGTTATGGAATGAATAAGTCACAGGAATATAAAACACAGCATTGGGAATATAGTCAATGATATAATAGCATTGTATGATGACAGATGGCAGCTACAATTGTAGTGAGCGTAGCATAACATATAGAGAAATTGAATCACTATGTTGTACACCTGAATTAATGCAACATTGTGTGTCAAATATATTGTAATAATTTTTTTAAAATGGTAGAAAATCCAGAATGTTTCTAATTATTTAAACTTGGTGGGAGCATAGGATACTGTAGGGTTGGTGCAGAGTATGTCTGGAGAGAGGGAGGATGAGGGGTTTGGATGATGTTGCAAGGGCAGCAGAGAACAGAGCAGGTTCAGATTTCATTTGCTTCAACGTGGAGGGAACTGGAGGGTATTATGCTGAGTGAAAAAAGTCAATTGGAGAAGGACAAACATTATATAGTCTCATTCATTTGGGGAAGATAAAAAATAGTGAAAGGGAATAAAGGGGAAGGGAGAAAAAATGAGTGGGAAATATCAGAAAGGGAGATGGAACATGAGAGACTCCTAACTCTGGGAAACGATCTAGGGCTGGTAGAGGGGGAGGTGGGTGGGGGGTGGGGGTGACTGGGTGATGGGCACTGAGGGGGGCACTTGATGGGATGAGCACTGGGTATTATGCTATATGTTGGCAAATTGAACACCAATAGAAAATAAATTTATATTAAAAAAAAAGAAATAGAGAAGTAGAGGCAGGAGGATCTTCTTTTCACCAGATTGCTGTGTTCCCACAGCCCCCAAAATACTTTTGCCCTGGAATTGTGCTACCCAATTTATCTCCCTAATCCTGCTTACCTTGACTGACAAGGCATTGTTTCCCACTCTCCTCACAATCTTATCTTCTTCACTGATTCTTCTACACACTAACTGCCACAGATGGCAATAGTTAATCTATTAAAATTTTTCCTAAAAAAATTATTATTTATTACCTCAGTGTGGCAGCTAGGCATGATTACCTTGGCAAGACACCATTTTCTATGTCCACTTTCAGTAATAAAGCAATTATTCCATCAGCTCCAGTCTCATTCCTTCATGAATTGGGGGGCAAGTTGGGGCAGCATATGTACTGGCAACTATCCCTTCCCTTAACATTTTAATGAAGATAATCATTTGGTGTCTTTTTAATTAAATAAAGAATTCTGCTATTCTTGCCAGGACTAGAAAATATAACAGTGCACAAGGAGTAGCAAAATTACAAAGCACTTATAAATTACCTAGGATATGTATGGCCAAGTGCAAAGGGTAATGGCAATTATGTGGATTGCCAGAGACCCTAAGGCTGATTCTCTCACAAGCTCCTGCCTTGTGTTTGGTGCTTTGAAAAAGACAAACACACACATTCATTTTCATCTCCGCATTTCTTCAGAAGTACCTGAACTTCTTAGAACAACAAGTAAAGGAAGTGAATCAAAGCTGACTCTAATCTGCAGGAAAAAGAGTATTAAAAAACTAAGAAGACTATGGGATGTGGAGGTTGTATAGATAGGAATCCGCTAAGAGTGCAACCACTACGGAACTCAGTGCTTGTATTCTGAGGTCCAGTAGATCTTCTGTAGGCCATACTAGCAGCAGTTATTTTACAACTGGGATCTTCTGGCCTTTGAAAAATCACCAGTCATTTGGTTTTCAACTTTTCCCATCACTCTACCCCCACTGTCAATCAAGCATGCACCTGCCCTTTAATTTGAAAACCTGTGCTGTTTCCTACCAGTCCTCTTTGGTTGTGACTCATGTTGTAGTTCTGGGCCACCTGTATCTATATTAGAGCCTGATGTAGACTCATTGCCCCCCCCCCCAGAAGACGTATTTCCTGGAGAAATATGCATGCAAAGAAATAAGCCCAACACAGAGAGAAGTTTGCTGCTGCAGATGTAGCAAGGGGACATAATAAAGACAGTACGTAGACCCCCTCCCGGAAAGACTACAGAGAAGAGGTAACCTTAAGGTAAGAGTTTTAATTTAAAGAGTGCATGTAAATTGCCTGAGTAACAAGGTGTGTGTGTGTGTGTGTGTGTGTGTGTGTATCTCTGTGTGTGTCTGAGTGTTTGGGGAGCAGTAAACTTATCAGGTGCCAAGTGCTCAGGCTCTTTGGATTACCTTCTGCAGAATTTAACTGTCTCTCCTATATATAATAGAGCTAAACAATCATAAGTCATACTTTTATATGACTTAATTATTTTTCCATCATGAGTCAATAGATTGTCAATAGGTGAGCTCTTCCTTCCTCTGCAGGCATAACTAAAATGGTATTCATTAGATTCTAAGTAGAATTATTGATGAAGGATACAAAGGAATCTAGGAGGAAGAGAGCAATAAAACATGTTGGTGGAGGCAGAGAATTTTACAGCTTTCAAAGCATTTTGAAATCTATTAATTTTTTCAATTCTTAAAACTTCTTAGAAGATATGTGGTATTATCCTCATTGTACAGTTGAGCAAAGTAGATCTTAGATAATGTGACTAGTTCTAGGTCATCTAAATTTGATGGGATGCAGATAGACAAATGGGTCAACCTAGACATCTGTTCTAGTACTTTCCTCTGGCAACAAAACAATGCAAGAGTAACTTGAGGAAAGAATGAGGTAGACATGGCCATGCTGGGCTCTAGGAATCCAGGAACTGAGGCTGAGAGTCTCAATGAACTGTCACAGAGGTACAAAGCAGAATATAAAACAAGATGGAGGACCCATGACTCCTATATAGATTTGCTAATAGGAGCAAATGCTATGTAAACACAAAGCCCAACTATGGAGTGTATATATCAGAGAGAGTCTGATCAGGAGGGGATAGGAAGAGACAAATGGTGTCTATAAAAGATTTACAAGCAAGCTCTTCCATATTTGGAAGAAATTCAGAACTTTTTTCTTAAACACTGCAAATGTAAGCATCACTTAGAGAAAAGTTTATAAAACTATGGCCTATGGATCACTGATAAAGACTGTCCTTGATCAAACTTTTGCCAGGCTCCTCTGACTGCTCTGCTTGGCTAGGCCTTGGCTTGGGCCCTTGATGCACCCAAATCCCATCAATTTAGTGAGAATACCTCTATCCTTGACAGCTCGTCAAGCCCTCATCACCCTCTTTGCTGTCCAAGCCCTGGACCTGCTTTTAAAAAAATTAATTTTTGTTTTTTGTATATTTTTTTATTGGAGTTCGACTTGCCAACATACAGTATAACACCCAGTGCTCATCCCACCAAGTGCTGCCCTCAGTGCCCATCACCCAGTCGCTCCAATCCCCTGTCCACCTTCCTTTCCACTACCCTTGTTCGTTTCCCAGAGTTAGGAGTCTCTCACGTTCTGTCTCCCTCTCTGATATTTCCACTCATTTTCTCTCTTTTCCCCTTTATTCCCTTTCACTATTTTTAATATTTTCCAAATGAATGAGACCATCTAATGTTTATCTTTCTCCAATTGACTTATTTCACTCAGCATAATACCCTCCAGTTCCATCCACGTTGAAGCAAATGGTGGGTATTTGTCATTTCTAATGGCTGAGTAATATTCCATTGTATACATAGACCACATCTTCTCTATCCATTCATCTTTCGATGGACACGGAGGCTCCTTCCACAGTTTGGCTATTGTGGACATGGCTGCTATAAACATTGGGGTGCAGGTGTCCTGCCATTTCACTGCATCTGTATTTTTGGGGTAAATTGCCAGCAGTGCAATTGCTGGGTCATAGGGTAGCTCTATTTTTAACTCTTTGAGGAATAGTTTTCCAGAGTGGCTGTACAAGACCCTAAAAACTACAGAACACTTCTGAAAGAAATTGAGGAAGACACCAAGAGATGGAAAAATATTCCATGCCCATGGATTGGAAGAATTAATATTGTGAAAATGTCAATGCTATCCAGGGAAATTTACACATTCAATGCAATCCCTATAAAAATACCATGGACTTTCTTCAGAGAGTTGGAACAAATCATCTTAAGATTTGTGTGGAATCAGAAAAGACTCTGAATAGCCAGGGGAATATTGAAAAAGAAAACCAGAGCTGGGGGCATCACAATGCTGGATTTCAAGTTGTGCTACAAAGCTGTGATCATCAAGACAGTGTGGTACTGGCGCAAAAACAGACACATAGATCAATGGAACAGAATAGACAATCCAGAAATGGGCCCTCAACTCTATGGTCAACTAATATTCGACAAAGCAGGAAAGACTATCCACTGGGAAAAGGACGTCTCTTCAATACATGGTGCTGGGAACATTGGACATCCACATGCAGAAGAATGAAACTAGACCACTCTCTTACACCATACACAAAGATAAACTCAAAATGGATGAAAGATCTAAATGTGAGACAAGACATCAGAATCCTAGAGGAGAACACAGGCAACACCCTTTTTGAACTTGGCCACAGCAACTTCTTGCAAGATACATCTATGAAGGCAAGGGAAACAAAAGCGAATATGTACTATTGGTACTTCATCATGATAAAAAGCTTCTGCACAGCAAAAGAAACAGTTAACAAAACTGAAAGGCAACCTACAGAATGGGAGAAGATACTCGCAAATGACCTATCAGATAAAGGGCTAGTATCCAAGATCTATAAACAACTTATTAATCTCAACAGCAAAGAAACAATCTAATCATGAAGTGGGCAAAAAACATGAACAGAAATCTCACAGAGGAAGACACAGACATGGCCAACACGCACATGAGAAAATGCTCTGCATCACTCACCATCAGGGAAATACAAATCAAAGCCATAATGAGATACCCCCTCACACCAGAGAAAATGGTGAAAATTAACAAGACAGGAAACAAAAAATGTTGGAGAGGATGTGGAGAAAGGGGAACCCTTTTGCACTGTTGGTGGGAATGGACCTGCTTTTATCAAGCAATCTACTGAACCTCTTTGACAACAATTCCCCTATTCCTGATGTCTATTCCTTTCGTAATAGCTCCTATTAGTAATTCTTCATCCACAGATTCACCTCACTCTGCATCTTGGCTGTAGATCCCTGTCTATCTACTGTATTCCACGTTGAGCTCAGGTTTTGTTGAAGTTTCTTTCCCCTACTGCAGTATCTTAAAAAACAATTTGTCCTGCTATTTTTTTTTTTTTTTAAATTTTTTTTATTTATTTATGATAGTCACACAGAGAGAGAGAGGCAGAGACACAGGCAGAGGGAAAAGCATGCTCCACGCACCGGGAGCCGGACGTGGGATTCGATCCCAGGTCTCCAGGATCACGCCCTGGGCTAAAGTCAGGCGCTAAACCACTGCGCCACCCAGGGATCCCTGTCCTGCTATTTTTAACAAGCATCCAGTGTAAATTTTTTCTTTTATACCACTTACATGATAATCACTGGAAGCTTGTTTCAATATGCATTCCTGGGTCCTCTCATGGTCTATTTGATAAGAATCTCTATAAGTAGAATCCTGGAAATTGTTTTATCAGTCTGGAGGGGGATTTTCACATGCATCAGAGTACTGGGTCTGGATTTCTATGTTTCTGTGCTCCCATGTGAGCCACGTGTTTGGGACTATGGCTGAGTGAAAAAGCAGGCAATGAATCCACTTATCCCTAACATAACTAACTTATTGTGTGTATTCAGAGTTGGACCCCTTCCTCCAAGCATAAGCACTGGAGCAATAGCTTTGTTTTTCAACACAAAGATTGGTCTTAGAAGGAGAGTATTAAGGTTCATTTCCACTTGAATGCTTGAAAAACACTAATTGGCTTCTTCCCTTCATAAGTAAATACCAGGTGATTGGAAGGTATTCTAGAGAAGAAAGACACATAATCGTAACTATATAAACTCTGACTTCTAAAACAGCAGGGTGTTTTTAGAAGCATGTAAAATGCTGTAACAGGATATGTAACAATATTTTTCAATGCTTTACCTATAAGACATCTTTCTCAACAGAGAGGCAGACAGAAAGGAGTTTGGAATGAGTTTGTATATTTGAGTTCAAGTTTCAGTCATGCTCAATATCTACTATCTTTGGTGTATTCACTCACTCGACAGTTATGCTGTAGTGGCCCCTCTCCTCAGGTAGGCACTCAGAGTTAGTTCCCCTAATTCTAGTATTCAGACACTGTAGAGAGCAATGCTCTCTGACATGGTCTGTAGAGTACTGTTGTTCCCCCAACTGGGGTCACTGCTCTGGGATGAGACAAATACAGAAGTAGAGTGTAAACATTTATAAAGTTTAGAGCAATTGATCAGAGGAGTTCTTTGCCCATGGTTCTAATATTAAAATGTTGGGGCAAGATGGGGACAACAGGACTCTTCCTCTTGGAGGAGAAGTGGAATGTACTTATAAGAAGGGAAGACATGGTTGTGTGGAGGCAGAGAAAATTAAGGCCATTCCACCTCAAGTTTAGCATTAGCACAAGTACAGCCATCTCAGGCCCCTGTGAATAAGAGCTGAACTTTACAGGAAAAAACGCTGAGTGCCCTTGACAGAGTCCCATATCAGAATGAAAACAGAGCTCAAAACATCCTTGACAGAGACAGAAAGTCCTGTGTTGGAAGGAAAACAAATCTTAAGAAACTCCCCCACCCTTTCCCCCATATTGGAATGAAAAAATTCCTCCATCCCTTCTGAAAATCCCCTAGACCAGCCCATAAAAACCAAGCTATGACCCACCTCGGGGTCCAGGTCCCTGCTCCGCTGTGTCAGGTATACTTGGACTCAAACTCGAGTTTGTTAATAAACCCTCATGTACTTGCATCAATGTCAGCTCCTTGGTGGTTTCTTGGATTCACAATCTTGGGCACAACAGTTGGAGATTAGTTCATAACCTTCCTGCCTCATTTTTTTTTCTTATGACAAGTAGTTATAAAGTTGATCTGATAATCCAGCTCACATCCAAGTTTTCATAGTAGCTCAGTAAATAATCCAGTGAATTACCAGTGAGATTACCTTACTAGCCCAAGCCCTTGATATTATAGATCCCAGTCCCCATGATGTCTCATTCCAGTGGGTTTTTGTCCCTGCTGTTCCTTTTGTAGAATTAAACAAACAAAATAAGGAAGGGTTAATGGACAGATAGATGGTGGGAAAGGATAGTAATGGAGGTGAGTCCCAAGGAGAAGAGATCCTTGCCAGTAAGGTGCCTGATTCAGTAGGTAAAAGCACATTTTTCAGTTCCTAGCAGCGTTTTAAAATCTATATGGAAAATGATTCTGATTTCCCTTTCATAAAGAAAAAAAAAAACTTTCCAAGATGATAGTTCAGGTTCCACCAGCGATGTTTCTGTTTTGTTTCATATATTCAATAAAACTCATTGAACATCTACCAGGTACAAGATAGCTCTCCACATCATGAAAATACAGAGGAAAATAAGAGGCCATCCTGTTTAGATGCCTTTGCTGTGCCTAGATGCCTTTCCTCTCACCTTCTTTCACTTCCATGCACCCTCCCTAATGGAAATAATACCTGATGCCCATGAAACTATCTTTTCCTCACATAATCCCACAATCCTCTCTGATTACTGCAAGCATCCCCACTAGAAGGGAAGCCCAAGGGCTAGTCTCATCCATTTTTGTTCCCACCATCTTGCAGTGTTTGGCACATAATTAGATTAGATAAATTTGTGGGATATGAGACATTATACTCAGACCCTGACCTAAAGGGAGTAGATTGTTAGTCATATTAAAGATTGGTATCAAAAAAAAAAAAAAAAGATTGGCATCTTTGCCTCAGAGGTGTCTGCTTATAATCAACCCTGGGGAGAAGATTGCTCCTTGGCATATCCTAAGCAGGCAATAGCCTTCTTTTCTCACTGGTTTGATGAAAAGAAACTCTGCCACTCATTGCCAGGTCAGACTATTTGGGTCAAGCTGCATGCATATGATACCTTAATTTGACAATTTCAAGCTTTTTGTTTCTGCCAGGATCACATGACATATGTTGCTCAAATGCACAGCACTCCCAGAGATGGGGAAACACTTTTTAGGGAAGGAAGTATCATAGCAATCTGAATCAGTCACACTCTTCATAGGATCTCAAGATTTATGTGTCAGCATTGCCTCTTCTTCTTTGCCATTACTCAGAAAAACACAGCTAACAAAAAAGGGAACTAGTTTTGTAAGATCTATTTTACAGGAATAACATTGAATTTATCTTAAGCAATAAAATCAAATTCTTGACAAACTTTACTCTTATACTCTATAATTATTTATTACTTTAGTCTCATGAGTAATAATGCATTTGGAACAGACCTGTTCATCAGGAAACAAGAGTGCTATAATTTGCCACTGAGAACCTCTGAATGATGATAATGCTCCTGATGACCAGGAACCTTGAACTGGTCAGTACTGGTGTTAGCAGGACCCTCCCAGAGGCTGTTAAAAGAATGAGTGGCTGTGGCATCATTATTACTATACTTGAGACACTATAAAGAGTTGTCAAAGTATCTGTTTATGCAGTGAAGGGAACATTGAATAATTATCAATAATTATCAATGAAATGATATGCTGTTACTACCACCAGATGCCCAGATTTTTGGGATTGTGTTCAACATTAAGCAAAAGCAAGAACAAATTATATTGGAGAGAAACTTTCAACTTCCAACATTTAAAACAAATATATTTCTTCTGAGAAGAGTTATTGTATAAGGGGTTAATACCATGCTATTATCTATCTATCATCTATCTATCATCTATCTATCTATCTATCTATCTATCTATCTATCATCTATCTATCTTAATGATGAAAAAAAAACCCACCATCTTTTCCTCCTTGTCTGGGTGATTCCAGATGTGGTTTTGGAGAACATTCTCATTAGTATAGAGCATCAGTGTTTGAGTTGGAAGCATATGTAGCTGTCACCTGGTTCATCCCATCTCCTTTGCTCATAGACCTTTTCCAGATCACTCAGGAGGTCAGGCTTTGAGCCAGGATGAGGAAACAGATCCTCAGTGTCTGAGAAGGCTGATGCTTTTAACCCACATCACAGACAATGGGTGGGTTAGACAAGGATAGTGAGGTTCTTACTTGGATGCAAAATTTAAGAGGGCACTGAAAAACTCAGTAATCAAGATAAATTATATTTCATTTAAATTTAAAAAATCAGAATTAGTATAAAAATTACAGGAATTTTTGGAATATTTTTTCATTTTGTCCCAGGCTTTAGTGTGGCTTGACATGGGTATATTAGTGATCCTATATTTTTTAAAAATATTTTTAAAATTAAATAAAAATTAAAAAAAATTAAAAATTGATCTTTTCTTCATAGATATTTTGCATTAACTTTGAATTCTGTGTTGAAACATTATTCATACATTTTTGGCGCTTCCTTAAATTTTTGCCTAAGGCTAGTGTCTCTCTTGCCTCCTTTTAGTCCCATTTTCTAACAAGAGCTCTCCTTTTGACAAAAAATGGAACAATTGGTAAATTAGAATGTCTTTTGGGGGCTCACACTCATACCCTCTCTCTCTTACTTTATCTTCTCGCTTCTTTCTCCTGTATTGCTTGCACACACTCATTTTGAGCTTGAGAAGCCAAAATAGAAAAAAAAGAGATGGATTTTATTTTCAGTTGCAGGTGGTGTCTGATGTAAGATCTTCACTTACTGCTTCCCAAAATACCACTAATTGGTAACTCACAGTTCACAGGATTTCTCGTTTAAAACAAACCTGGGACTAGGGCTGCAAATGTATTTCCATAACTTCTACAGGGAACATAACAAACTAAGAATTAGATAAAACACCCACAGGCATAGAAGATAGCAGGACACGGTGGTTGATTTAAAAGCTTTCTATTACCAAGTGATTCATGCATCTCCATGTACTGGTGTGCAGTGCTGTCCAGAGAACAGTGCTGACTTAATAGGCAAGCACAGCTTGTACAATAGTATTTAATTCATGTAGAACTGCACACAATGCACAGCTAGGCACACAAATAAATGGAAACACACCAGAATGTTAATAGTGGTTATTCTGGAAGTGGGGGTGGAATTTGGGATTTTTTTCTTTCTTCTTTATACTTCCATACATTTTTAAATCCTTTCGCAATAAGCACAACTCACATATTCAAAATGGTTTTATCTGATTTCAAGTGCTTTTTGTATGGATGATGGTAAATTAGTGTTTTCCAATTCCAGTTAATGCCACCAATAGGAAAGCATCTGAGTAGAGTTTTGGGGATTAGTATCAAATAGAATCTTTGAGCAGAAAGAAGTATTGGGGATTGCTGAGAAAAAAATTATCGGAACTGTTATAAACTTTGCTCAGAATGATTACTGTTGTTTTACTTAAAGATGAGGAGAGGGTATTTTCACATGCCTCATATCTGCAGAACCCTCTACCCAGTGGTAAGGCTTCTGAGTTATCCCACTGGGCAGGTGGCTGGAGGTCTCACACCTAGCATGAGATCACCATGAGGATTGGGAGTAGGAAAAGTACTCATTTGACAGAGCTTGATGGAAATTTCTTTCCAACTGGATTAAATTCACAGCTACACAGGGAGTTCAATTCTTCAGAGGTGGCTTGGAAGGGAGGAATTAGAAATCTTGAAGTGTGTGGATGGTTTTGGAATGGCCACTCTGGGGAAGATAATGGTGAGTCAATAAGGATATGTATGGGTGTATAAGGGTTAGGGGGTCTGGGGAAAACATGAAGGTGAGCTGCTCTTGGAGAGTGATCTTTCCCCAACTTTCCTCTCACTCATGCCAAGTCAGAATCCTTAAAGGCTCCCATTTCTGGGGCTGGAACAATGCATGCCTGCCCAGATTCAAGCTGTTGCCTTACAGAGGCTCACTGCTGGCACATATTAACCTTCCGGAACATGGGTCACTACACGGAGGCACCTCACAGATAGGATGCAAGGAAACTCAAGATGAAGCATGAGCACATATCCCAGACCTTCTCAACAGCCAAACAAAGGCATTATGGGGGAAAGTTAAGACAAATAAAACATGGTCAATCCAACAAAAGTCAGGAATGTAGGGATAATAAGCATAGTAGATAGAAAAAGCAATACTTTCCCATACTATTGCCAATATTAGCAATTAGAAGGGAAAACCCAGGTGAAGCCCAGTAGCTATTCTGAATTAATAAAATAGCTCTGGGAGTCCAGGGAGTCTGAAATTGCTAGATTACCAGGATAGGGTAATCAAAAAGGAGAGAGATTCACATCAAGAGTGTTTGAGAAAGCTGTAAAGGATCCCCTTGAGTCTTCAACTGTATGATTACCAGCATGTGCATTGTATTATATTGTATTGTATTGCATTGTATTTTTGCTTTTTTCCAGTTTTTATTTAGATTCCAGTTATTTAACCTACAATATTATATTAGCTCCAACTATAGAATTTAATCATTCATCACTTCCAAAAAAAGCCCAGGGCTCATCACAACAAATGCACCCTTAATCCCCATCCTATTTAACCTCCCCTACAATCCAGTAATTGCACTACTGGAGATTTAATCAAAGGTTGCAAAATAAAGATTCAAAGGAATATGTGCATCTGAATGTTTATAGCAGCATTACCAGCAATAGCCAAATTACAGAAAGAGCCCAAATGTCCATCATATGATGAATGGATAAAGAAGTGGTATATATATTGGAATATTCTCAGCTACAATAAAGAGTGAAATATTGCCATTTACAAAGATGTTGATGGAGCTAAAGAGTATTATTATGCTAAGTAAACTAAGTCAGAGAAAGACAAATACCACATGATTTCACTCATATGTGGAATTTAAGAAATAAAACAAATGAACATAGGTGGAGAAAAAAGAGGCAAACCTAGAAACAAACTCAACTCTAGAGAACACACTCATGGTTACTGGATTGGAGGGTGTTTATATTTTTAACTCTTGAGGAACCTCCACACAGTTTTCCATAGTGGCTGTACCAGTTCGCATTCCCACCAACAGTGTAAGAGGGTTCCCCTTTCTCTGTATCTTCATCAATCCCTGTTGTTTCCTGTGTTGCTAATTTTAATCATTCTGACTTGTGTGAAGTGATATGTCACTATAGTTTTGATTTGCATTTCTTTATGATGGGTTGTGTTGAGCATCTTTCATGGCATTGGCCATCTGTATGTCTTCTTTGGAAAATGTCTATTCATGTCTTCTACCTATTTTTAACTGGACTCTTTGTTTTTTAGGTTTTTGAATTGTATAATTTCTTTATATATTTTGGATACTGACCCTTTATCAGATATGTCATTTGCAAATATCTCCCCCCATTCTGTATCTTGCCTTTTAGTTTTGCTGATTGTTTGCTATAGTGTACAGAAAAATTGTATTTTCATGAAGTTCCACCAATAGTTCATATTTGCTTTTGTTTCCCTTGCCTCAGGAGACATATCTAGTATGAATTTTCTGTGGCCAGGGTCAAAGAGGTTACTGCATGTGTTGTCCTCTAGGATTTTGATGGTTTCCTGTCTCACATTTAGGTCTTCCATCCATTTTCAGTTTATTTTTGTGTGCAGTGTAAGAAAGTGGTCCAATTTCATTATTCTGCATGTTGCTGTCCAGTTTCCCAACAACATTTGTTGAAGATACTGTCTTTTTTCCCTTGGATATTATTTCCTGCTTTGTCAAAGATTAATTGTCCATATAGTTGTGGATTAATTTCTGGGTTCTCTATTCTGTTCCATTGATGTATATGTCTATTTTTGTGATCACTGAAGCTTTGCAATACAGCTTAAATTCAGAATTGTGATGCTTTCATGTTTGCTTTTCTTTTTCAGGATTGCTTTGGCTATTTGGGGTCTTTTGAGTTTCCATACAAATTTGAGGATTGTTTGTTCCAGCTCTGTGAAAAATGCTGATGGTATTTGATAGGGATTGCATTGAATGTGTAGATTGCTTTGAGTAGTATAGACATTGTAATACTATTTGTTCTTCTAATCCATGAGTATGGAATGTTTTTCCATTTCTTTGTGTCCTCTTCAATTTAGTTCACAAGTGTTCTATTGTTTTCAGAGTATAGATACTTTATACACAGCTCTTTTACCTCTTGATTAGGTTTGTTCTTGAGTAGCTTAGGGTTTTGGTCCAATTGTAAGTAGGATTGATTCCTTGATTTCTCTTTTGGCCGCCTCATTGGTGTGTTGAAATGCAGCAGATTTCTGTATGTTGATTTTTTTCTCCTCTGGCTTTACTGAATTTGTGTATTAGTTCTAGCAATTTTTTGATGGAGTCTTTAGTGTTGTCTATATTGAGTATATGTCATCTGCAGATAGTGAAAGTTTAACTTCATCCTTGCCAAATTAGATGCCTTTTATTTCTTTTTGTTGTCTAGTTGCTGAGGCTAGGACTTCCAGTACTAAATTGAACTACAGTGGTGAGAGTGAACATCTGTGTTATGTTCCTGATCTCAGGGGAAAAGCTCTCCATTTTTCTCCAATGAGGATATTAGCCATAGGTTTTTCATATATAGCCTTTATGATGTTGAGGTATGTTCCCTTTATCTCTACTTTTTTGAGAGTCCTTATCATGCATGGATGTTGTTCTTTGTCAAATGCTTTTTCTGGGGCATCCCAGGTGGCTCAGTGGTTTAGCGCCATCTTCAGCCTGGAGTGTGATCCTGGAGGCCCGGATCAAGTCCCACATCAGGCTCCCTGCATGGAGCCTGTTTTTCCCTCTGCCTGTGTCTCTGCCTCTCTCTCTCTCTCTCTGTGTGTGTGTGTCTCATGAATAAATTAAAAGAAAAAATCTTTAAAAACAGCAACAACAAAAAACAAATGCTTTTTCTGTATCTGTCAGAAGGATCATATGGTTCTTATTCTATCTTTTTTACTGTGATATATCATGTTAATTGATTTGCAAATATTGAACCACCCTTGTAGCCCAGGAGTAAATCCTGTTTGATTGTGGTGAATGCTTTTTTTAATGTACTGTTGGATTCAATTTGCTAGTTTTTTATTGAGAGTTTTTGCATCCACCAGCTCATGCAGTTTAGAAAAATATAGGAGGAACAGAGGGAATACTTGTGTTTCCCTTTAAAGTCTTTGTCTAGTAAGTCCAATATTTAAACTTCCTATGGGACAGTTTCTGTTAATTTATTTTGTTGAGTGAGCCATGTTTTCCTGTTTTGTCACTGTTTATTTGTATGCCTTGGATTTTTATTGAAAATTGGGCATTTGGATATTATAATGTGTCAATTCTGGAAATCCGATCCTCTCCTTCACATATGTCTTAGTCAGCTCAGGCTGTCACAATAGTACTGTAGAGTTGGGAGCTTAAATCATAGGAATTTATTTCTCGCATTTTTGGAAGCCTAAGATTAAGATGCCAGCAGGGTCAGGGTCTGGTCAGAGCTCTCTTTGCAAAGGTTGCAGACGGCTATCTTCTCATTGTGAAATGACCTTTACTTGGTATGTGAGGTAGAGAGCTCTCTCTCTTCCTTTCTGATTAAGGCCATTAATCTCATCATGAGTGTCCCCACTATAATGATATAATCACTAATTACATCTCAAATATGCCATCTCCAAATATCACCTTCAACATAAATTTGGTTGTGGAGGATACAAGCATTCAGTTCATAACACCAGGATTTACTGATTTAAAAATAATTGTTGACAGTTATACTAGTTCATTTATGTTGGAACTTTCCAAACTGTTTTTACAAAAGCTATTCCTTGTCATGTGTGATCATTGAAATCTATGTTCCTTTAGATACATGTTCAGCTAACATCTTAAAAAAAAAAGTCATTTCCATTCTACAATTTGTAATCAGAAAGGCTTTTTTTTTAAATAGAGGGTGAGTAGGAGTGGGGGTGGGGGGGGGGAAGAAAGAATCTTAAGCAGGCTTTGCACCCAGCATGGATGCCTGATGCAGGGCTCAATCTCACAACCCTGAGATCATGACCTGAGCTGAAATCAAGAGTCTGACACCTGACCAACTGAGCCACCCAGGTGTCTCTTAGCTAATGTTTTCACAGAAATCTCTTCCAATATCAGGAGCTGATAACTGAGACAAATCATATTGGCTTTGTACTGTGCCAAATCTTCATTAATTAGTGAGACTTGCTCTGGGCCTAGACATCACCTGAGGTAATAGCACCAGGTCTTCTCAGGGTGTTTCTGAACATGCATTTTACTCCGGTGTGAGGGCAACATTGATGGCTTTCTAAAGTATTCCATACATTTAGCTGCTTTTGAGTGTTCCAACTTACCAATGGGCTTCATCCTAGCTTTCCCTCTGGGCCTTAGATAGTCTATTGTATATCTCCACCTGGAATCTTTTACCTCTGCATCTATGGGTTTGTAGTTATCCATTGCTTAATAAATAGTGATAGCTGCTTTTCTTATCTGCATTACTGGTTAAATGAGAGATAAGTCAGTCCTTCAAGTACTTCTTAGTCATGCTTTTTTAAAAAAATATATATTTATTTATTCATGAGAGACACAGAGACAGAGAGAGAGGGAGAGACACAGGCAGAGGGAGAAGCAGGCTCCATGCAGGGAGCCTGACCTGGGACTCGATCCCCGGTCTCCAGGATCAGGCCCTGGACTAGGACTAAAGGTGGTGCTAAACCACTGAGCCACCCGGGCTGCCCCTCAGTCATGTTTAAACAGAGGTGCACAGTCATTTGCAAATAAAGTCTGCTCTGCTTTCTCCCTCTAGTCAAGGGGGTTACTGTTAGCCAGGTTGCTGACACTTAAGACCAAGACTGAGAGCATGCTGTGTGGGTTGTGAGGGTGAGCAAAACCCTACAAAACTTTTCTGCCATTTTGATAATGGCTTTTTCTTGATCAAACCTTTCCTTGGGTGCTTTAAATCTCTATTTGTTTGCAAGATCTAAACAGTTAGTTTGGACAGCTTCTGGTGATTTTTTTCTTTAAAGAATGTTCCAGTGGGGGATGAACAACTTGGTGAGTCCTCTATTTTGCTCATGTTAGACTGCTAAAATAAACTTTTATTATTATTTCTAATTATCACTGATTGTTTTTTAAATGTTAAACCAAACTTGCATCCCTGACAAATATCTCACTTGTTTAGGTTTATAATCCTTTTTACATATTCCTGGATTCAGTTTCTAAGAATTATGTTAAGGACTTTTTTTTGCATCTATTTTTGTATACATGTGTTTCATGATTTCTTTGTGTTTAATTTAAATATATACTGGCTTCATACAATGAATTGGGAAATATTCCTTCCTATTCTATTTTTTTTGAAGAACTTGTGAAAGGTTGGTATAAACTCTTCTTTTAGTGTTTGGGAGAATTTACTAGTGAGGCCATCAGGGCCAGGACTTTCCTTTGTGAAAAAGTATTAAAATTTTATTTCTATTTTTTTTAACTTGGAGTTCTGTCCAGAATTTATATTTCTTTTTGAGTTAGTTTTGAAAGTTTGTTTCTTTCTTAGAATGTGTCCATCCCATCTAGATTGTTTAAGCTTTTAGCATGCAGTACTTTACAGTATTCCCTTATAATTTACCTCTATCAGGTCGAGAGTAATATTTCTTCTTTCTTTCTTGATATTAGGAATTTGTATTTTTTTCTTGCTTTGTCTAGCTAAAGGTTTGTAAAGTTGGTTGATATTACCAAAGAAACAGCTTTTGACTTAATCAATTTTCTCTATTCTATTCAATTATTTCCATTCTAATCTTTATTAGATATTAATCTTATTTTCCCCCTTTCTACTCATTTTGGTTTCAGTTTGTATTTCTTTTTCTAGTTTAGTAAGGTAGGTGATTAGATCATTAATTGGAGGTCTTTCTTTTATTATAGGAATTGTGGCTAAAACCTTAACACTGGTCCACCTACATCTAATAGTAATTGGTATGTTGTATTTTTGTTTTAATTCATTTCAAATTGTTTCCTAATGTTTCTAGTACTTTCTTCTTTGTCCATTACCTATTTGAGTGTATTGTCTAATTTCCACAAATTTGTGTTTTTCACAAATGTCCTTTTATTGATTTTTAATTTCAATCTACTGTGGTCAGAGATTATATTTTGTGTGATTTCAATTCTTTCAAATTTAATGGAACTTGTTTTATATACTAACATTTGGTCTATCCAGATGCCCTTGAGAAGAATGTGTATTCTGCTCTTGTCATGTGGAGTGTTTTATAGATTTGTGTTAGGTCTAGTTGGTGTAATGTGCTGTTCAAGTCTTATTTTCTTTTTTTTTAATTTTTATTTATTTTATGATAGTCAGAGAGAGAGAGAGAGAGAGAGAGAGAGAGAGAGAGAGAGAGGCAGAGACACAGGCAGAGGGAGAAGCAGGCTCCATGCACCGGGAGCCCGACGTGGGACTCGATCCGGGGTCTCCAGAATCGCGCCCTGGGCCAAAGGCAGGTGCCAAACCGCTGCACCACCCAGGGATCCCCAAGTCTTATTTTCTTGATGATCTTCTGTATAGTTCTGTGTTGAAAGTGAGGTATTATCTCCAACTATGATTTCTGAATGGTGTATTTCTCCATTAAATTCTGTCTATGTATCTATTTCTATCTATCATCTATCATTTATCATCATCATCTATCATCTATCATCATCATCTATCCATTATCTATCATCTTTCTATCTATCATTATCATCATCTTTTTATTTATCAATTTATTTATTATGGATTTTAGGTATTGTTTTCTTTACAATTTTTACAATTGTACCTATCTTTACAATTGTTATGTATTCTTGATGAATTCACATTTTTTCATTATAAAATGTCTTCCTCTGTCCCTAGTAACTTTTATGTGTAAAGTATATTTTGCCTGGTATTATTATTAGCCACTCCATCTCTCTTTTAGTTGAATGGCATATCCTTTTCCATTCTTTTACTTTCAATCTATTTGAGACTTTTAGTCTAAAATACATCTCTATAGACATATAATTAAGCCAAGGTTTTTGCCAATATCTTTGTATTGATGTGTCTGATCCATATACATTTAAAGTTATTACTGATAAGGTGATTAAGGTAAGTGGACATTTTGTTATTTATTTTTATATGTCATATTTTTCCCCTTCTATTCATTAATTTTTCTTTTGGCTAACAATCAACAATTTTTACTACATTTTTAAAGTTATTTTCTTAGAGGTTTCCTTGTGGATTTTCTTAAAATTTTCATTGTACACATCTGTTACCTTCTTGGTTAGATTTATTCCTAGGTATTTTACCTTTTGGTTATTGTAAATGGGATTATTTTATTTTTTTCCAGATATTTAATTGTTAGTGTATAAAAACACAATTTTAAAATTTTCATTATTGTTTTTAAATTTTTATTTATTTATTTGACAGAGAGAAAGACAGATAGAATAAGTAGGGGGACAGGCAGAAGGAGAGGGAGAAGCAGGCTACCTGCTGAGCAGGGAGCCTGACATGGGGCTTAATACCAGGACCCTGGGATCGTAACCAGAGCTGAAGGCAGACACTTAACCCACTGAGCCACTCATATGTCCTGCACTATTGTTTTTTAAAAGTTGGTTTTATATCCTGAAACTTTACTGAATTTATTAGTTGTAATTTTTTTCAATTTGTGTAGAAATTGATTGATTGATTGATTGATTGACATACAACATATTATTAGTTTAGTTGTACAATATAATGATTTGATATTTGTGTTCATTTTGAAATGATACCTAGTTTTCCTCCTGTTGCTACATAAAATTACATAATATACAGCACAAAAATATTGCCTATTGTCACTATGCTGTGTATTACATCCTCATAACTTATTTTATGACTGGATATTTGTATCCTTGACTCCCCTTTCCTGTTCTGTCCATTCTCCTAAACTCCCTCTCCTCTAGCAACTACGAATCTGTTCTCTGCATCTATGAATTACACTTCTTTTTCCTGTTTTGTGCTTTTTAGATTCCACATATATATAAAATCATACAATATTTGTCTTTCTCTGTATGACTTATATCAATTAGCATAATGCAGTCAAAGTCCAACCATTTGTCAGAAAAGGAAAACTTTTATTATTTCTTATGGCTGAATAGCATTCCATTGTCTATATGTATATGGCATCTTCTTTATCCAGTCAACCATTGATGGACATTTTGACTGTTTCCATATCTTTGCCATCGTGAATAAAGCTGCAATAAATATAGGGGCTCACATATCTTTTTAAATTAGTGTTTTCATTTTCTTCAGATAAATGCCAATACCCAGGAGTGGAATTGCTAGATCTTACAGTAGTTCTGTTTTTAATTTTTTAAGGAAGCTCCATAGTGGGTTTTTGTTTTGTTTTCTTTTGTCTTGTCTTATTTTTGGTGGCTGCATCAATTTGCATTCCCAACAACAGTGCATGAGGGCATCCCTTCCTCCATGCCATCAGCAATGCTTTCTGTATCTTATCTTTTTGATAATAGCCATTCTAACGGGTGTGAGATAATACCTTATTGCAGCTTTGCTTAGCATTTCTCTGATGATTATTGATGTTGAGCGTCTTTTCATGTGCCTATTAGCCATCTGTATGTCTTCTTTGGAAAAGTGTCTATTCAGGTCCTATACCCTGTTTTCACTCAAATTGTTTGTTTTTTTGTTATTGAGCTGTATAAGTTCTTTATACATTTTGAATATTAACTCCTTATCAGATATGTTATTTGCAAATATCTTCTCCGGTTCAATAGATTATCTTTTTATTTTGTTAATGGTTTCCTTCACTATGCAGAACCTTTTAGTTTGATGTAGTTCCACTTGTTTATGTTTTTTGATTTTTTGCTATTGCCTTTGGAGTCAGATCAGAAAAAAAAAATCACCAACAGTGATGTCAAGAAGCTTATCTATGTTTTCCATACCTGTATTTTCTGCTAGGAGCTTTATGGCTTCTGGTCATATATTCATTTTGAGATAATTTTTGTGTATGACATAGGATAGTGATCCACTTTCATTATTTTGCATGTGATATCCAGTTTTCCTGATACCATTTATGAAAGAGACTGTCCTTTCTCCATTGTATATATTTTCATCCTTTGTTGTAAATTAATTGAACATATATGTGTGGGTTTATTCCTGGGCTCTTTACTCTAACCCATTGATCTATGTATCTGTTTTTATGCCAGTACTATACTGTTTGAATTATTATAGATTTGAAACACAATTTGAAATGGGGAGTATGATGCTCCAGCTTTTTTCTTTCTTCTTATGGTTGTTTTGTCAATTTGGGATTTTTCATGGTTCCACTGAATTTTGTAATCATTTTTTTTTCTGTTTCTGTGAGAAATGCCACTGCAATTTTGATCAGGATTGTATTTAATCTATATATTATTTAGGGTAATATGGATATCTCAACAATATTAATTGTTTAAATCCATGAATATGGACTATATTTTCATTTATTTGGTCTTCTTCAATTTTTTAATCATTGTTTTGTAATTTTCAGTATACAAGTCTTTTACCTACCTGATTAAATTTACATGTAGGTGTTATTATTTTTGATGAAATTGTAAATGAGTTTTTTTTCTTAATTTCTCCTTCTGAGAGTTCAGTTTTTATCTACAAAGTAAACAGATTTTTGTATATTGATTTTGTATTGTCACTCTTTGAATTAATTTATTCTAACATGTTTTTGTGTAATCTTAGGATTTTTCAATATCTAAAATCATATTGTTCATGAGTAGTGACAGTTTTACTTCTTCCTTTCCAATTTGGATGTCTTATTTCTTTTTCTTGAATAATTGTTCCAGCTAGGACTTCCAGTACTATATATGAATGAAATGGTGAAATGGTGAGAATGGTGAAATGGTGAAATGAAATGTATGAATGGTGAGAGCTGATCTTAAGGGAAAAGTTTTCAGCTTTTAATCATTTAAGTATAGTGTTAACTGTGGGCTTGTCATATATGACTTTTATTATATTGAGATATGTTCCTTCTATGCACAATTTCTTGCGTTTTTATCATAAATGGGTGTCAAATTTTGTAAATTCTTTTCCTGCATTTATTGAGATGATCATAAAATTTTTATCCTTCTTCTTGTTAATGTGGTGGTTAAATTAATTGATTTGTTGATGTTGAACTATTCTTTCATTCACTGAATAAATCCCACTTGATTGTGGTGTATGCTCTTTTTAATGTATTGAATTTTGTTTGCTAATATTTTTTTGAGAATTTTTTCATGTATGTTCATCAGGGATATTGGCCTGTAATTGTGTGTTTGTGCACATATGGTATCCTAGTTTTGGTATCAGGGTAATGCTGGCCTCATAAAATGAGCTTGGAAGAATTTCCTCTCATTGTTTTTTTTTTTTTTTTTTTTGGAAGAGCTTGATTGAGAGGGTAACTATTAAATATGTTTGGAATGTCTTTCAGAATTTAACAGTGACGCCATCTGGTCCTGGATTTTTGTTGATATGGAAGCTTTTAATTATTGACTCACTCTCCTTGCTGGTAATCAGTCTTTATAGTTTTTTATTTCATCATGATTTAGTCTTGCAAGATTGGATTTTCAAGAAATTTATCCATGTTCACTAGGTTGTCCAAATTATTCATGTATAATTGTTTATAGTAGTGCTCTGTGATTGCTTGAATTTCTTTATAGCCACTCTCTGTGTTTTGATTGGATAAAAAAGACACTGAACAGCCAAACAATCTTGAGAAAAAAGAAAAAAAGCTAGAAGTATTACAATCCCCAGATTTAAAGATATACCACAAAGCTCTAATAATTAAAACAATATGCTACTGGCACAAACATAGACACATAGATCAATAAAACAGAATAGAAAGCCACGGAATAAACCTACATTTATATAGTCAATTAATCTATGACAAAGGAGGCAAAATATACAATGGAGAAAAGAAAATCTCTTCAACAAATGGTCCTGAGAAAACTGGAGAGCAACATGCAAAAGAGTGAAGTGACCACTTTCTTCAGCCATGCACAAAAATAAACCCCAAATGGACTAAAATCCTAAATTTGAGATCTGAGATCATAAAACCCAAAGAAGAAAACAGGTGACAATCTCTCTGACATCAGTTGTAATATTTTTCTAGATATGTCTCCCCAGGAGAAGGAATAAAAGCAAAATTAAACTATTGACACTACACCAAAATAAAAAGCTTCTGCACAGCAAAGGAAACCAGCAATGAAACAAAAAGGCAACCTATTAAATGGGAGAAGATATTTGCAAATGACATATCTGATAAGCTTATATCCAAAATATGAAGAATTTAGGAAACTCAACACTCAATCCACCACCCACCCAAATAATCTGGTTAAAATAAGCAGAGGACCTCAATGCACATTTCTCAAAAAAAGACATACAAATGGCTAATAGACATATAAAAAGATGCTTAACATCATTCATCATCTGGGAAATGCAAATCAAAACACAATGAAATATCAACTTACACCTGTTGGAATGGCTATAATTACAAAGACAAGAAATAAATGTTGACAAAGCTATAGAGAAAGAAGGAGCCCTGTGTACTGTTGGTATGAATGCATGTTGGTGCAGCCATCATAGAAAGCAGTATAGACCCCAGGGGGCAAGATGGCGGAAGAGCAGGGTCCTCACATCACCTGTCCCCACCAAATTACCTAGATAACCTTCAAACCATCCTGAAAATTTACGAATTCGGCCTGAGATTTAAAGAGAGACCAGCTGGAACGCTACAGTGAGAAGAGTCCGCGCTTCTATCAAGGTAGGAAGACGGGGAAAAAGAAATAAAGGAACAAAAGGCCTCCGAGGGGGAGGGGCCCCGCGAGGAGCCGGGCTGAGGCCGGGGCGAGTGTCCCCAGGACAGGAGAGCCCCGTCCCGGAGGAGCAGGAGCTGCACCAACCTTCCCGGGCGGGCGGAAAGGGGCTCGCAGGGAGTTGGAGCAGGACCCAGGAGGGCGGGGATGCCCTCGGGCTCCCGGGGACACTAACAGACACCTGCGCCCCGGGAGAGTGCGCCGAGCTCCCTAAGGGCTGCAGCGCGCACGGCGGGACCGACCGGAGCAGCTCGGAGGGGCTCGGGCGGCGGCTCCGCGGAGGGGGCTGCGGGGCGGGAGCGCGAATCCACCAGCGCAGGCCCCGGAGCACAGGGCGCCGGGACACAGCCCAGGATCCGGCCTCCCCGGGACAGGCAGAGGCCGGGAGGGCCCGAGACAGCGAGGACGCTCCTGCCCCGAGCTGAGCAGATCAGCGGCCCCGCCCCGGAGCCTCCAGGCCCTGCAGACGGAGAACCGAGAGCCCCGAGCCCGTAGTTCCTGTGGAGGCTGAATCCAGGCTTCCAGAGTTGCCTTAACAACTGCAACTGTTCCTCCTGAGACCTCACGGGGTAAACAACCCCCGCTGAGCCCTGCAGCAGGCAGGGGCAGAGCAGCTCCCCCAAGTGCTAACACCTGAAAATCAGCACAGCAGGCCCCTCCCCCAGAAGACCAGCTGGACGGACCAGTGATACTCCCCCGTGTTCCAATACAACTTGTTTTTGGCCACTCTGCACTGAGCAAAATGACTAGAAGGAAAACCTCACCTCAAAAGAAAGAATCAGAAACAGCCCTCGCTCCCACAGAGTTACAAAATCTGGATTACACTTCAATGTCAGAAAGCCAATTCAGAAGCACTATTCTACAGCTACTGGTGGCTCTAGAAAAAAGCATTAAGGACTCACGAGACTTCATGACTGCAGAATTTAGATCCAATCAGGCAGAAATTAAAAATCAATTGAATGAGATGCAATCCAAACTAGAAGTCCTAACGACGAGGGTTAACGAGGTGGAAGAACGAGTGAGTGACATAGAAGACAAGTTAATGGCAAAGAGGGAAACTGAGGAAAAAAGAGACAATCAATTAAGGGACCATGAAGACAGATTAAGGCAAATAAATGACAATCTGAGGAAGAAAAACCTACGTTTAATTGGGGTTCCCGAGGGCGCCGAAAGGGACAGAGGGCCAGAATATGTATTTGAACAAATCCTAGCTGAAAACTTTCCCAATCTGGGAAGGGAAACAGGCATTCAGATCCAGGAAATAGAGAGATCGCCCCCTAAAATCAATAAAAACCGTTCAACACCTCGACATCTAATAGTGAAGCTTGCAAATTCCAAAGATAAAGAGAAGATCCTTAAAGCAGCAAGAGACAAGAAGTCCCTGACTTTCATGGGGAGGAATATTAGGGTAACAGCAGACCTCTCCACAGAGACGTGGCAGGCCAGAAAGGGCTGGCAGGATATATTCAGGGTCCTAAATGAGAAGAACATGCAACCAAGAATACTCTATCCAGCAAGGCTCTCATTCAAAATGGAAGGAGAGATAAAGAGCTTCCAAGACAGGCAGGAACTGAAAGAATATGTGACCTCCAAACCAGCTCTGCAAGAAATTTTAAGGGGGACTCTTAAAACTCCCCTTTAAGAAGAAGTTCAGTGGAACAATCCACAAAAACAAGGACTAAATAGATATCATGATGACACTAAACTCATATCTGTCAATAGTAACTCTGAACGTGAATGGGCTTAATGACCCCATCAAAAGGCGCAGAGTTTCAGACTGGATAAAAAAACAGGACCCATCTATTTGCTGTCTACAAGAGACTCATTTTAGACAGAAGGACACCTACAACCTGAAAATAAAAGGTTGGAGAACCATTTACCATTCAAATGGTTCTCAAAATATACCCTAAAAACTACAGAACACTTCTGAAAGAAATTGAGGAAGACACAAAGAGATGGAAAAATATTCCATGCTCATGGATTGGCAGAATTAATATTGTGAAAATGTCAATGTTACCCAGGGCAATTTACACGTATAATGCAATCCCTATCAAAATACCATGGACTTTCTTCAGAGACTTAGAACAAATTATTTTAAGATTTGTGTGGAATCAGAAAAGACCCCAAACAGCCAGGGGAATTTTAAAAAAAAGAAAACCATATCTGGGGGCATCACAATGCCAGATTTCAGGTTATACCTCAAAGCTGTGTTCATCAAGACAGTGTGGTACTGGCACAAAAACAGACATATAGATCAATGGAACAGAACAGAGAACCCAGAAGTGGACCCTGAACTTTAAGCTCAACTAATATACGATAAAGGAGGAAAGACGATCCACTGGAAGAAAGACACTCTCTTCAATAAATGGTGCTGGGAAAATTGGACATCCACATGCAGAAGAATGAAACTGGACCACTCTCTTGCACCATACACAAAGATAAACTCAAAATAGATGAAAGATCTAAATGTGAGACAAGATTCCATCAAAATCCCAGAGGAGAACTCAGGCAACACCCTTTTTGAATTTAGCCACAGTAACCGGAGAAGGACAAACAGTGTATGTTCTCATTCATTTGGGGAATATGAATAATAGTGAAAGGGAATATAAGGGAAGGGAGAAGAAATGTGTGAGAAATATCAGAAAGGGAGACAGAACATAAAGACTTCTAACTCTGGGAAATGAACTAGGGGTGGTGGAGGGGGAGGAGGGTGGGGGGTGGGGGTGAATGGGTGACGGGCACTGAGGGGTACACTTGACGGGATGAGCACTGGGTGTTATTCTGTATGTTGGTAAATTGAACACCAATAAAAATTAATTTATAAAAAAAAAAAAAAAAAAAAAAAAAAAGAAAGCAGTATAGAGGTTCTCAAAAAATTAAAAAGAGGATTACCATATAATTCAGTAATTCTACTACTATTTACCTGAAGAATATAAAAACACTGATTCAAGAAAATATATGCATTTCTATGTTTAATCCAGCATTATTTATAATAACCAAGATATGGAAGCAACCCAAGTTTCCATCAATAGATGAATGAATAAAGAAAATGTGTATATATACAATAAAATATTATTTGGCTAAAAAAGAATTAAATCTTGCCATTTGCAACAAATTAGATGGACCTAGAAGGTAAAATGCTAAGAAAATAAGTCAGAGACAAATGTCACATAATTTCAGTCATTTGTAGAAAATAAGTAAAAAAAAAAAAAAGGATGAATAAATAAAGAAAAAAAAAAGGACAAACCAAAAACCATTAAATACAGAGAACAAACCAGTGGTTTGTTCCAGAGGGAAGATGAATGGGAGGTTGGGTAAAATAGATGACGTGAATTAGGAAAGGTGTTATCATGATGAGCATTGAGTAATATATAGAATTGTTCAATCATTATATCGTACACTGGAAACTAATATAACACTGTTAATTATACTTCACTGAAAAATCAATCAATCAAATCTAAGAAGGAAAAATATTGGGATTGTGTTTCAGTCTGCTCTCTCCACAATGCCCTGGGGTAGTAACCTGTTAAGAACTCTCTCTCTCTCTCTCTCTTTTAAAGAAATATTTATTTATTCACGAGAGACACAGAGGGAGAGAGGCAGAGACATAAGCAGAGGGAGAAGCAGGCTCCTCACAGGGGGCCCAGTGCAGAACTCAATCCCAGATCCCAGGATCACACCCTGGGCTGAAGGCAGCTGCTCAATTGCTGAGCCACCCAGACATACCAAACTCTCTTAAATTGTTATGTCCCATGGGGCTCAGAAACACAAGCCCTCTTAGCCACCAGTGCCAGATGTTCAAAGATATCTCCTATGTAGACTACGCGTACCTACTGAGTTTTGTGGGGCCACGTGGTGCTTTCAGTCAGGACATAGCTGCAGGGGAGTACTGAATTGCATAACATCTGCCTACAAGATCTGGTGAGGTGGGGCTGACAGGGAGCTCTAGGCGGGGACATAGTCTCCTGTTGGATTTGTTGGGGTGAGTCTATACAGGGCGTGTAGGGGTGAGGCCTGAAACACAAGCAAGGTAGAGAGAGAGTGCAAAAAATGGCCCCTGCCAGTTCCTCTATCCCCAGAGAGATTTCCAACAGACCCCAGCCACTCCGGCAGATGCTTTAACTCTAACCAATAAATCTGGTTTTTTTTGCATATGGCTTAAGCACTTTTCTACCTACTGTTTTGAGCTGAATCTTGGGGTGAATTTGTGCATGAGCTCTTTAAGAGTGGAGTTTCAGTTTCCTACAGCCCTTTGTGTCTCTTTGACATTAGCCGTGGCCCCCTGTTCCTCAGAAATACGCCCTGTGATTGTGAGGTCCCTTCTGCTTGTGGGTTCACACACCAAAGGGGGCTATTGTGGAGAAGTTCAGGAGTTGATGACTTCAGCTAGTTTTCAGTTCTTTTTCAGAGGGGATTATTCTATATTAAGCTGCAGATTTGATGTGTCTGTGGGAGTAGGTAAAATCAGGGTCTTTCTTTACTGCCATCTTGAACTGCTACCTCCTAACAGGTATTTTCTTTATTTTTCTTTTAGTGGAGTCTTTGGAGTTTTCTAGCTATAAGATCATGTCATAAGCAGAGATAATTTTACTTTTTCCTTTCCAATTTAAATAAAATTTATCTTTTTTTCTTGCTTGATTGCTGTATCTAGGACTTCCAGTACTATGTTGAATAATAGTTGCAAGAGTGAGCGTATTACCTTGTTTCTGGTCTCAAAAGATAGGCTTTAAACCTTTCATCACGGCATATAATATTAGGTGTGGGCTTGTATATGACTTTCATTATATTGAAGTACATTCTTAGCATTCTTGAGGATTTTTATAATAAAGTGATGTTGAATCTGTTAATGCATTTTCAGCATCTATGGAGAACATTATGTAGTTTTTATCTTCCATTTTATTAATTTGGTATATAACATGTATTGATTTGTCAATGCTGAACCATCTTTGCATCCCAAGTATGAATCCTACTTGATTATGGGATATAGTTGTTTTAATGTGCTGTCAAATTTGATTTGCTGGTATTTTGTTGAGGATTCCTGCATCTATATTCATCAGAAATATTAGACTATACTTTTCTTGCTTTTTCTTTATCTGTTTTTGGTATCAGTATAATGCTGAACTTGTAAAAATGATTTTAGGAGTGTTTTAACCTCTTCAATTTTTGGAAGAGTTCAAAAAGAATGGGTGTTAATTCTTTAAATGTTTGTTGGAATTCACCTGTAAAATCATTAGGTTTCTTTATTTCTTTTGTTCTTTCTTTTCTTGTTTTCTAATTATATACATGTATATTATTACACACATATATTCATATACATTACTGATTCAATCTTCTTACTCCTTACTGGTCTGTTCAGATTTTGTATTTCTTCTTGATTGGGTTTTTGTTGTTTATATGTTTATGAATGCATTCATTTCTTTTAGATTCTCCAGTTTCTTTGCATATATATTTTCTTCATTATAATCTCATAACTTTTTATATTTCTGTTATCAGTTGTAATAACTCCTATTTTATATGGAATTTTATTGAATTTGAGGGTTTTTTTTTAACTTGGTTAGCAAGAAATGTGTGGGAAATATCAGAAAGGGAGACAGAACATAAAGACTCCTAACTCTGGGAAATGAACTAGGGGTGGTGGAGGGGGAGGAGGGCGGGGGGTGGGGGTGAATGGGTGACGGGCACTGAAGGAGACACTTGACGGGATGAGCACTGGGTGTTATTCTGTATGTTGGTAAATCGAACACCAATAAAAATTAATTTATTAAAAAAAAAAACTTGGTTAGCCTAGCTGAAGTTTTATCAATTTTGTTTAGCTAATATAATTTAGCTTAATTTAATTAATTTTAATTTCAGTGTAGTTAACATACAGTGTTATTTTAGCTTCAGGTGTACAATATAGTAACTCAACATTTCCATACAACACCCAGTGTGTATCATGAAAAATGAACTCCTTAATCCCCATCACCTAATTTACCCTTTTATCCATCCTCCTCCCCTCTGGTAACCACCAGTTTGTTTCAATAGTTAAGAGTCTGTTTCTTGGTTTCTCTCTCTTTTTCCCTTCCTCATTGGTTTTGTTTCTTAAATTCCACATATGAGTGAAGTCATGATATTGTCTTTCCCTAACTGACTTATTGAACTTAGCATTATACTCTCTAGCTCCATCTATGTCATTGCAAATGACAAGATTTAATTCTTTTTTTATGGATGAAGAATATTCCATTTTGCATATATACCATTTCTTGAACCATTCATCTATCGATGGACACTTGGGCTGCTTCCATAATTTGGCTATTGTAAATAATACTCCTATAAACATAGGGTGCATGTATCTCTTTGAATTAATGTTTTTTTTGGATAAATATCCACTAGTGTGATTACTACATCATAGAGTAGGTCTATTTTTAACTTTTTGAGGAACCTCCATACTGTTTTCCACAGTGGCAGCACTGGTTTGAAATCCTGCCAACAGTGCACAAGGGTTCCTTTTTCTCTACATCCTCACCAACACTTACTGTTTCTTGTGTTTTCAATTTTAGCAATTCTGGTGCAAGGTGCAAATGATATCTCATTGTAGTTTTGATTTGCATTTACCTGATGATCATTTCATGTGTCTGTTCATTATCTGCATGTCTTCTTTGTAAAAATGACTGTTTTATTATTCTGCCCCATTTTTAATTGGACTTTTTGTTTGTTTTTGGTGTTGACTTGTAGAAGTTTCTTATATATTTTGGATGCTGACTTCTTATTGAATATGTCATTTGCAAATACCTTCTTGCATTCAGTAGATTGCCTTTTAGTTTTGTTGATTTTTTTTCCTTTGCTGTACAGAAACTTTTTGTTTTGATGTATTCTTAATAGTTTGTTTTTGCTTTTGTTTCCCTTGCCTCAGGGGACATATCTAGAAAAATGTTGCTATAGCCAATGTCATAAATATAAGTGCCTCTGCTCTCTTCTAGGATTTTTATGGTTTCACGTATCACGTTTAGACCTTTAATCCATTTTGAATTTATTTTTGTATGTGGTATAAGAAAGTGCTCTAGTTTCATTCTTTTGCATGTAGCTGTACAGTTTTCCCAACACTGTTTATTGAAGAGACTGCCTTTGTGATATTCTTTTCTGCTTTGTCAAAGATTAATTTACCATTTAATTTTGGGTTTATTTCTAGGTTTTCTACTCAGTTCTATTGATCTATGTGTCTATTTTTGTGCCAGTACCATTCTATTTTGATTACTACAGTCTTGTACTATAATTTGAAGTCTGGAATTAGAAGGTCTCCAGCTTTGCTTTTTCAAGATTGTTTCAGCTATTCAGGGTCTTTTGTGGTTCCATAGAAATTTTAAGATTTTCTGTTCTAGTTCTGTGAAAATGCTGTTGGTATTTTGATAAGGATAGAATTGAATCTGTAGATTGCTTTTGGTAATATAGACATTTTAATAATATTTGTTCTTGCAATGCATGAGTATGTAAGGTCTTTCCATTTATCTGTCATTTTCAATTTCTTTCATCAATGTTTTATAGTTTTCAGAGTACAGATATTTAACCTCTTTGGTTAAGTTTATTCCTGGGTACTTTATTATTTTTGGTGTAATTGTAAATGGGATTATTTTCTTAATTTCTCTTCCTACTGCTTCGTTGTTACTATACAGAAATGCAACAGATTTCTGTATATTGACTTTGTATACTGAGACTTTAATGAATTCACTTACTGAGATACCATTTTCATCTATTTAATTACTCAAAAATTTTGATTATTTATTATAATGATGAGAGTGTAGGAAAATCCATATACCTTAAATTTTTAGTGAGAATAAAGATTTTTATAACTCATTTAAGAAAAAAATATACATTGTTAGTTCTAAAAATTTTCCTAGAGGTACAATATGTGCAAAAATATATGTATAAAGTATTAATTTAACAATGTTTAGTGGCAAAAATTGGAACAAAAATAAATAAGATATTCTTAGAATACCATGCAGATATTAAAAAGAATAAAGTGAACTTTTATGTATCAATCTCCTGATATATATAATGAAATAAAAATGCACATTAATGAGATTATCATGGAACTAATAATGTACGAAAAGGAAAAGGATGAGAGAGAGAGTCCAGTATTTGTCTATGGAAGACATAAAAACTTGGTGATGTTAGTCCCTTCTATGGAAGAGAATAGGGAAATTGGGATTTAAGGATAGGAAATCATCTTTATAGGAATGCACTAAATTCCATTATACATTTGATTTTTTTTGTTGTTGTATACGTGGATTACCTTAACATTTCTAATTGGAAAAACTAGAGATTCAGGTACTGTGTGGAAATGGGTTGGCATCATTGGAATGCAAAGAAAAGAATTCTTAGCATTTATAAAATCTAATGTGAATTAGTAGAGTACTGTGATTGCTAAAAATAGATAAAATCTAGATTTACTTAACAGCAATTACACTTTCATATGATGTTTGAGATCATGGGAGGAAGTTTCTTGGCTTCACTTTGTTGGGAGACCTATGTTCATTTCTGTTGTCTTAAATAATAGATATGGGAAACAAAGAAAAAGAAAAATTAAATTTCCTTACTACTTACACTCCATTCACATGGCAGAGTAGCATTCCTCTAGGAATTCAGCTGCCTCAATATTAATACTTTGCTAAGGGCAAAAGGCAATCTTAGGTCAATCCCCAGGATCTTGTAAAGTCTACTTTCACATGTAAAAATTCCTTTGGAAACTTCCTTTATCTCTACCCACCAAGATACCGGTTGGCAATCATTCCCCAAGCATAGACCCACAGATATACGTCTGAAGGGTCTTATGACTAAGGTTATATTAGATAGTAATGTAGGACCTCTTCCTAGCAAGAGCTGACCCCCTCCAGGGCCAAGAAGCCTTACTTCCAAATTCCTTAGAAACTGGTGGTATCTCTAACACCCTCCCAACTTGAAGGTATATAATGAGCCACTCCTCATGACCCCAGTGCAGCACTTTCTGCCCATGGGTCTTGTTCCTGTATTTTAATAAAACAACCTTTTTGCACCAAAGACATCTTAAGAATTCTTTCTTGGCCATCAGCTTCAAACCTTTTTTTTTTTTTTTTTAAGATTTATTTATTTATTCATGATAGACACAAAGAGAGAGAGAGGCAGAGACACAGGAGGAGGAAGAAGCAGACTCCATGCCGGGAGCCGGAGGTGGGACTCGATCCCGGGTCTCCAGGATCGCGCCCTGGGACCACCCAGGGATTCCCCAGCTTCAAACCTTAACATCTTTCCTATATCATAATGAGAGTAGGAACAGCATAAACATTTTTTAAACCTGGAAACTCAGGAAGAGCTACTTATGCATTTTCTCAATCAATCTGCTCAACAGCTCTAGTAGTGAAGACTATTACTTTGGTTTTTAAAGATTTTTTAAAGATTTATTTATTAATGATAGATACAGAGAGAGAGAGAGAGAGGGAGGAGCAGAGACACAGGCAGAGGGAAAAGCAGGCTCCATGCAGGGAGCCTGATGTGGAACTTGATTCCGAGTCTCCAGGATCAGACCGTGGGCTGAAGGCAGTGCTAAACTGCTGAGCCACTGGGGCTGCCCTATTTTGGTTTGTAAAATGTAGAAATTGTGTCACTGAAAATTTACAACTTGCACAAATTCGCAAAGCTCAGTAGGGATCTGAGCCCATATATTCCTGATGCCAGAGCATGAGGGCTTCTAACCACTTTACCAACATTACCTCCAGAATTGTACTGACAAATGCTAGTTTTCCAGGTGATTTTGCTAGAAATAGCGAGGGCTTGGAACCCTGAGGTGATAGTGATATCACAAAGACCTCCTTTAGAGCATGTCAAAGGTCACCTTTGATAGTTGGGCTACATATGCTCTAATAGATCAATAGATCAAGGGGACAGAATTGGAGCTTGTGTGGCCTCTAGATATTTTACTAAGATAGAAGACCCCTCAATTTTTGACAGATTTATTCCCCACCCTCTGACATACGATTATCTTACCAATAAGATAATGGCAACTAGCTACTTTTTGGTCACTAGGTCTGTTGAGTTAATGTTACTTATGTAATGGACAAGTGTGTTACCTTGTGGAAGAGAAAGGTAATCAAGATTCCTGCAGACTAAATTATGGCAAAGGGCTAAAGAGTTGATAGACTCCTGACATAAGACAGTGAAGGTGTATTTCTAGTTTTGGCAGACAAGAGCAAAATGCTTCTGGTGGCCTATATTATTAACAGGTATGGAGAAAAAAAGCATTTGTCAGAAATAATAGCTGCATACCAGGTACTGGGGACACATTAATTTGCTGTAGCAATGAATACACACCTGGTGTAGCAGCTGCAATTGTATTCGCCACCTGATTAAGCTTATGATAATCCACTTTCATTAATCTATTTGTTTTTCTGCGTGGGTCACACATGCAGAATGTGTGAGTTGAATGGGGATGTTTTGGGAGCTAACATTCCTGCATCCTTTAAGTATTTGATGGTGGCACTAATCTCTGAATCCCTCTAGAAATGCAGCATTGCTGTTTTTTTTTTTTTTAATTTTATTCTTCTAGGTAGAGAAAAGTTCCAGCAGCCTTGACTTGATTATTATTATTATTATTATTATTATTATTATTACTATCTTAATAGCCCTTACTCCACAGGTTATAGAACCAAAACAGGGATTTTGACAGTTGCTGAGTATGTCAGGTCCAATCAGACATTCTGGAATTGGGGAAATAACCACAGGATGGGTTTGAGGACCCTCTGGACCATAGGAAATGGACCTGAGTTAGAACTTCATTGATCATGTGACTTCTATAAACCCAAACTCTGACCGGTGGATCACAGTAACATTTTGAGTCTCCTAAAATTAGTGTCAGTACAGAGCCAGTGTCCTATAATACCCCCAAAGTATGGTTATTTCCTTTCCCTCAATGCACAGTCACCTTTCCAGTCTATTGGGGAAAGGCTGGAAGAAAGATTAACAGTATGAATTTCTAGTAGTATCCCAGGATTCTTCCTTAAGGGGACCCAGCCTCCTTTTATTCAAGGGGTTCTGAATCAGCAATTGTCACAATTCTGGGAATAGATTGAAAGGTGATGACTCTGCTTTTATAAAGCAAGTTAGATGTCAGTTTGCTTGACCTAAACTCTTCTACTTATATGGATTAAGTAAATATTTTTACTCATAGGAACACTGATCATCTAGCCAATGCCATACATAAGTCTCTGTGGATCAGACTATTTTGAGTACTGTTTTAACTCTGCTGTCCATTATAGTAACTGTGCCCATCTTTCCTTTAAGTGCCATCACTTGGCCTCTGTCATCCTGGGATCCAATTATCTCCATTATGTCTATGTTTTTCATTCAATAGCAGGAGTTCTCACTGCAATTTCTAGCATATGGACAAGAATAACCACAGAACACTTCAGAGATTCTAGAACTCCCCTCACAAATTTATTTGTCACAGTTATGGTGAAAGGTATATCTTTTTGCCCCCTTTGGGGTGAATGAGTATGTCTTGAAAGATAAATTCTACCATTCCACTATCTAGGACTTTGAGTCCTTTTCTTTACCTTATACCAAGACAAGTCACCACTTCAACTTCATTTAGGGTAGGACACCTTTTTTTTCCCATGTTTCCATCAACCCACCAAGTGATTAGATATTTTCTAATCTTCTAAACTGCACCATTAATCCAAAATATCTGCTTAGTGGGCTCATATATTGAAATTTGGCCTGATCTAACTTTATGTTCCTTCTACCATTTCCCCACACTCCTTTTTTGTAAGTTTTTTTAAAGTATATTAACACATAATGTTACATTAGTTTCACATATACAAGCTATACAACATAGTAATTCAACATTTCTATGCTTTATGTTATGCTCACCACAGGTATGGTGACCTTTTGTCACCATAAAATACCATACAGCATCATTGACTATGCTGTTCATTTTATTCCTATGACTTATTCATTAAAAATCTGAAAACCTATACCTCTCATTCCTCTTTACCTATTTTACCTGTCCTCCAACCCTCTTTCCTCTGGAAAACCATCAGTTCTCTGTATTTATGAGTCTGATTCTGCTTTTATGTTTGTGTATTAGATTCTAACACATAAGTATATATATTTCACTTGATATTTGTCTTTCTCTAACTTATTTCAGTTAGCATAATACCCTTTAGGCCCATCCATTTGCAAATAGCAAGATCTCATCCTTTTTTATTTCTGTTATTCCATCTCTCTCTCTCTCTCTCTCTCTCTCTCTCTCTCTCTCTCACTCACACAGACACACACACACTCTTCTTTTTCCATTCATCTATCACATTTAGTTTGCTTTTATATCTTACCTATTGTAAATAATGCTGCAATAAACATGGGGAAGCCTATACCTTTTTGAACTAGTTTTTTCATTTTATCTGGGTAAATGCCCATTAGTGTAATTAATCAATCATATAGTATTTACATTTTCGAGAAGCCTCCATACTGTTTTCCATAGTGGCTGTACCAATTTACATTTCCACCTATAGTGCGTGAGAGTTACTTTCCCCCACATCCTCACCATCACTTGTTGTTATTTGTTTTTGTGATTTTAGCCATTCTAACAGGTATAAGGTCATGTCTCATTGTGGTTTTGATTTGCGTTTCCCTGATGATAACTGATGTTGAGTGTCTTTTCATGTGCCTATTGATCATTTGTATGTCTTCTTTGGAAAAATTTCTATTCACATCCTCTACCCATTTTGTAAATTAGATATGTGTGTGTGTGTGTTTGTGTTGAGTTGTGTAAGTTCTTTAAATATTTTGGTTATTAACCTCTTACATATCACTCGTAAATATCTTCTCTAATTTAGTAGTTTGCCTTTTTGTTTTATTGATGGTTCCCTCTGGTGCAAAAGGTTTTTAATATTAAAATTTATATGGAACCACAAAATACCCTGAATAGCCAAAGCAATCTTGAGAATGAAGAAAAACTGGAGGTATCACAATCCTAGATTTCATTATATGCTATAAACGTGTAGTAATCAAAACAATATGAGACTGGCACAAAATAGACACATAAATTAATAGTATAGAATAGAGGGGTAGCCTGGGTGGCTCAGGGGTTTAGCACTGCCTTTGGCCCAGGGCTTGATCCTAGAGTCCCAGGATGGATGGAGTCTCACATCAGTCTTCCTGCATGGAGGAAACTCCAAGGTCCAGTTTGTTCTCTATATGTAAAAGTCTGTTTCTTGGTTTGCCTCTCTCTTTTTTCTCCCCTGTGTTGATTTGTTTTGTTTCTCCCATGAGAAGCAGGCTTCCCATCCATGCAGGAGCCTGCTTCTCCCTCTGCCTGTGTCTGCCTCTCTCTCTGTCTCTCTCTCTCCCCCTCCCCATCACTCTCTGTCTCTCATGAATAAATAAATAAAATTTAAAAAATGGTATAGAATATAGAGTCCAGAAATAAACACATGCTAACATGGTCAATTAATTTATGACAAAGGAGGCAAGAATATACAATGAGGAAAAGACAGTCTCTTCAATAAATGCTACTTAGAAAACTGGATAGCTACATGCAAAAGAATGCAACTTTCTAACACCATATAGAGAAATGGATTAAAGGCTTAAATGTGAGACATGAAGCAATGAAAATCCCAGCAGAAAACATAGGCAGTAATCTCTTGTATATTAGTCATAGCAACAATTTCTAGCTATGTCTCCTAAGGGAAACAATAAACTATTGGGATATTAACCCACAGTTTTAGTAGTCATTCTCACATACTCTCCATATTTCTGCTGGTATAATTTGGGAACACCATGTAGTTCTTTTGTAGTGTGCCGTATCTCATTGACTGTACTTTTTTACCTCACCTTTAGAGCCTGCTGGGACTTAAGTCTGATCCTCAAAAATGAGAGGGGGTGGATAGGTCCTGAGGAGAACCATCAGTGTCTTATAAGTCGACTATCTCAAGGGAGTTATTACAGTTTCCTCAGGCAAAGCAGGCTTAATCTCCCTATACAGGGATAGAGAGGCCTCTTACTGGCAAAGAAGACTCAGAATTTATAGACTGTGTCTCTAGCTTCATCAGTCTTCCTGCATGTCCTCATTTCAACTCTCAGGATTCCATTCCTTCCCAATGTACTCACTTTAAGACCAGAAATCCAGAGTTGAGAAATCAACTTGTGTTATAATGTAGCCATTTGCAGGATGAGACTTTTGGTTTGATGTTCAGCAATGCCATCTCTGCAGCTGCAGGAGATGAGTTTCTTTCAGGGCATACATAGAAGCTTTCAGGCCATTTATGTGGTATTTCAGCTGGGAATTTGAATCCCTGAGCTCATACTGTTCTTTTTCAATTATATCTAGTACAGTGAGGGGCAACCCGTCAATCTCAATTAACCGCCTGTTAATTTGACAAAAATGTTCTAAGCTATCAAATACATGGTTACACAAAGTCTTTTCTCTCAAGAGTATTTGATTAGGGTTATCCAGTGGTGGCATTTTGTTCATTTCTTTTTTTTTTAGAATTTCCATTTCTTTTATTCTTGAGCTACTTTTTTAAAACTAGCACATATATTTTAATGAAGATATTGCTTGAAAGAAGTTTATTTTGACACAGTATAGTTTTAATGAGGTAAGCTTAAATCTTTCCCCATGCTTCTTTTTTTCCCAAAAAAATTTTATTTAAGTTTCAGTTAGTTAACACGCAGTATAATATTAGCTTCTCATATAGAATTTAGTGATTCATCACTTACATATAACATGGAGTGCTCATCACAAGTATACTCTTTAATCCCAGTCCTCTATTTAACCCTTTCTCCTGCCCATCTCTCCTCTAGTAGCCATCAGTTTGTTCTCCATACATAAGAGTCTGTTTCTTGGTTTGCCTCTCTCTTTTTTCTCCCCGTGTTGATTTGTCTTGTTTCTTAAATTCCACATATGAATGAAATCATATGGTACTTGTCTTTTTCTGACTCAGTTATTTAGCTTAGCACAAAGCTCTCTCTAGCTTCATCTGTCTCATTGCAATTGTACTACTAGGTTTTTAACCAAAAAATACAAAAATTCTGATTTGAAGGGCACATGCACCCTGATCTTTAAAGCAGCATTATCAACAATATCCAAATTATAGAGGGCCCACATATCCATCAACTGATAAGTGGATAAAGAAGATGTGATATGTATATACGATGGAATATTGCTCAGCCATAAAAATGAATGAAATTTTGTCATGAACTACTTTTCATCTTCATGATCCATACTCAGTATAAAATAGGTAATGATCTATTATTTTTCCAAGGAATTTTTCTCCAAAAATATTTTCCCCCTTGTTTTATTGAGAAATAACTGACATACATGACTGAATAAATTTGAGGCACAGAGCATAATGATTTGATTTATATACATTGTGAAATAATTACATCAACAAGGGGTGGTGGAAGGAAGGTGGGTGGGGAGTTGTAGTGATTGGGTGACGGGCACTGAGGGGGGCATTTGATGGGATGAACACTGGGTTTTATGCTATATGTTGGCAAATTGAATTGCAGTAAATATACAAAAAAAGAAGACTGTATACTTCTTTTCATTCTATTAATGTGATATATTACATTGATTTATTTGCATATGTTGAACCATCCTTGCATCCCAAGAGTGAGTTCTACTTGATCATAGTGAATGGTCCTTTTAATATGCTGCTGAATTTGGTTTGCTAATATTTAATCAAGAGGTTTTGTATCTGCATTTATTAGAATATTGACCTGTAGTTTTTCTTTTCCAGTAGTTAACTTGTCTGATTTTGTTATGAGGATAAATCTGGCTGGCCTAATAAAATGAATTTGAAAATGTTACTTCCTCTTTGATTTTTTTAGGATACTTGATAATTATTGGTGTTAATTCTTTGTATGTTTGGTAAAATTCACCAGTGAAGCCATATAATCCTGGGCTTTTTTCCATTGTGAGATTTTTCATTACTGACCCAATTTCCTTATAGTAAAAGATCTGTTCAGATTTTCTTTTTCTTTTGATTTAGTCTTGATGAGTTATGTTTCTAATAATTTTTCTATTTTGCTGCTTCTTTTTTTTTTTAAATTTTTTTTAAATTTTTATTTATTTATGATAGTCACAGAGAGAGAGAGAGAGAGGCAGAGACATAGGCAGAGGGAGAAGCAGGCTCCATGCACCGGGAGCCCGATGTGGGATTCGAACCCGGGTCTCCAGGATCGCGCCCTGGGCCAAAGGCAGGCGCCAAACCGCTGCGCCACCCAGGGATCCCTATTTTGCTGCTTCTTTAATGATTTTCTGGAGGATCTAACCATTGTTGAGAGTGGTGTATTAACGTTCCCAATGACTATTGTATTATTGTTTATTTCTCCTTTTAACTTCATTTGTTTTTTTGTTTGTTTTGTTTTTTTTATGAAGTTATTTTTTATTGGTGTTCAATTTGCCAACATATAGAATAACACCCAGGGCTCATCCCGTCAAGTACCCACCTCAGTGCCAGTCACCCAGTCACCCCAATCCCCAACCCACCTTCCCTTCCACCACCCCTAGTTAGTTTCCCAGAGTTAGGAGTCTTTCATGTTCTGGCTCCCAAGGGAGCTTCATTTGTTTTTACTTTATATATTTTGGTGTTCAATGCTGGGCACATAAATATTCATATATTTTGCATCTTCTTGATGATTTGACCCCTTTATCATTATATAAAGACTTGTGTCTCTTTATCATTTTTATTTTATTTATTTTTTAAAGATTTTATTTATTTATTCATGAGAGACAACACACACACACACACACACACACACACACACACACAGAGAGAGAGAGAGAGAGAGAGGACAGAGACAAAAGCAGAGGGAGAAGCAGGCTCCATACAGGGAGCCCGATGTGGGACTCAATCCTGGGACTCCAGGATCATGCCCTGGCTGAAGGCGGCACTAAATTGTTGAACCACCTGGGGTGCCCTCATTTTTAGTTTAAAGTCTATTTTTTTCTACCATAAATAGAACTCATCCTTCTCTCATTTTCCTCTCCTTCCCCACTCCTTCCCCTCCCTTTCCCTTCCCCTCCTTCTCTTCCCCCTCCTTCCCTCTTCCTTCTCCTCCTCCTCCCCCTCCTCCCCTTCCCTCCTCCTTCCCTCCTCCTCCTCCTTCTTCTTCTTCTTCTTCTTCTTCTTCTTCTTCTTCTTCTTCTTCTTCTTCTTCTTCTTCTTCTTCTTCTTCTTCTTTCTTCTTCTTCTTCTTCTTCTTCTTCTTCTTCTTCTTCTTCTTCTTCTTCTTCTTTCTCTTCTCCTTCTTCTTCTTCTTTCTTCTTCTTCTTCATCTTCTTGTTACTATTTACTTTAAATGTCTTTTCCCATACCTCAATATCTCAATTCCCTTGCCTCAGGTAGAGGAGGAGTGATCACTCAAGGCTACTCTCAATTTCCAAAATAGGTTTTCCAGTTTGGAGAGGCTGGGAGCTACCCTCAGTCTTGCCTATAAGTTAATGTCCCTGCCTGTGTATAGCATGGAAAGCATCCACATCCAGTACTGATTTTATTCTAGGGACAATCAGCTCTGCCTTCTGACCTTTTTGCTCAAGCATCACTGGGTCACACTTCTTCCAGGAGTTGTTGCCAGCTATTCTGGTTGGGGCTGGAAGGCATTCTCTATAGTGGGTGGCACTGTGATTCAGCACCTTGCCTGGAATAAGAACAGTGAGAGGGAATATTCTTGCTTTGTTCCAAATCTTTATTTTTTTTAATTGTAGTAAGGGCATTTAACATGAGATTTACTCGTAGCAGATTATTAAGTATATGATATGGTATTGCTACCTAAAGGCAGAGAGTTATACAGAATATCTACAGAACTTATTCATCTTGAATAACTGAGTCTTCATACCAATTGACTGGCACCTCCCCAATTACTCTTTCCCCAATCCCTGCAACCACCATTATACTCTCTGCTCTAATTATTTTAGGTACTTCACTGTTGGTGGGAATGTGAACTGGTACAGCCACCCTAGAAAACTGTGTGGAGGCTCATCAAAGAGTTAAAAATAGAGCTACCCTATGACCCAGCAATGGCACTACTGGGGATTTACCCCAAAGATACAGATGCAGTGAAAAGCCAAGACACCTGCACCACAATGTTTATAGCCGCAATGTCCACAATAGTCAAACTGGAAGGAGCTTAAGTGTCCATAGAAAGATGAATGGATAAAGAAAGAATGGAATATTACTCAGCCATTAGAAAAGAGGAATACCCACCATTTGCTTCCATGTGGATAGAACTAGAGGGTATTATGCTGAGTGAAGTAAGTCAATCAGAGAAGGACAATCGTTATATGATTTCGCTCATACACGGAATGCGAAAAATAGTGAAAGGGATTAAAGGGGAAAGGAGATAAAATGAATGGGAAAAATAAGAGATGATGACATAACATGACAGACTCCTAACTCTGGGAAATGAACAAGGGATAGTGGAAGGGGAAGTGGGTGGAGGGATGGGGTGACTGGCACTGAGAGGGGCACTTGATGGTATGAGCACTGGGTGTTATACTATATGTTGGCAAAGTAAACTCCAATAAAAAAATATACAAAAGAAATTTAAAGTAATTAAAAAAAGATGTTTCATATAAATAAAATCATGCAGTATTTGTTCTTCAGTAACTGGCTTATTTCACTTAGCATAATGTCATCAAGTTTCATCTATGTTGTGTATTGCAGGATTTCCTCTTTTTAAAGGTTAAGTTATATTCTGTCATCTGTGTATAGACACATTTTCTTTTTTTTATTATTTATGATAGTCACACACAGAAAGAGAGAGAGGCAGAGACACAGGCAGAGGGAGAAGCAGGCTCCACGCACCGGGAGCCCGACGTGGGATTCGATTCAGGGTCTCCAGGATCGCGCACTGGGCCAAAGGCAGGCGCCCAGGGATCCCCACATTTTCTTTATCCATTTGTCTGTTGCTAGACATTTAGGTTGTTTCCACATCTTGGTTTTTGTAAATATTGCCGAAATGGACATAAGAGTGCTAATATTTCTTTTAGATTATGATTTAAATTTTTTTGTATAAATATCTAGAGGTGGCATGCTGCATGATATTGGATGGTAGATATACACCTATATATAATCTGTGGTTTGGTTTGGTAGCTATATTTTTAATTTGGGGTAATTGCCATACTGTTTCCCACAGTTGGGGCACCATTTTATATTACTGCAAATAGTATACAAGAGTTTCAGTTTCTCCACATCCCCACCTGGTGTGGATATGATATCTTACTGACGTGAAGTGAAATCTTATGTTTTGATTTGCATTTCCTTGATTATTAGTAGCATTTTTCATCTTTTAATATACTTGCTGGCTATTTGTATCTCTTCTTTGAGAAATGTCTATTCAAGTCTAGCTCATTTTCCAATCAGGTTACTAGAATTTTTTTTTTTGTAATTGATTTGTAGAGGATCTTTATATATTTTGAAATTAACTCCTTATGCAATTCACAAATATATTCTCCTAGACCATAGATTGCATTTTCACAATGTTGATTTTTTCCTTTACTGGAAGAATCTTCTAGTTTATCTGTTTTTTTGTTTTAGTTGTTTGTGCTTTTGGCGTAAACTCCATAAAATCATTGCTGAGACCAATGTCATGAAGTTTCCTCCTAAGTTTTGTTATAGTAGTTTTACAGTTTTAGGTCTTATGATTAAGTCTTTATATATGTTGATTTTGTGTATAGTGTAGCAATGAGGCCCAATTTCATTCTTTTATATGTATTCAATTTTCACAACTCTATTTGTTGATAAGCCCATTCTTTTTTTTTTTTTTTTGGTGTTCAATTTGCCAACATATAAAATAACACCAGGTGCTCAAACCCATCAAGTGCCCCCCTCAGTGCCCGTCACCCAGTCACCCCCACCCCCCCCACCTCCCCTTCGACCACCACTGGTTCATTTCCCAGAGTTAGGAGACTCTCATGTTCTAGCTCCCTCTCTGCTATTTCCACTCAATTTTTCTCCTTTCCCCTTATATTCCCTTTCACTATTTTTTATATTCACCAAATGAATGAGACCATATAATGTTTGTCCTTCTCCGATTGACTTATTTCACTCGCATAATACCCTCCAGTTCCATCCACGTCGAAGCAAATGGTGGGTATTTGTCGTTCCTAAAGGCTGAGTAATATTCCATTGTATACATAAACCACATATTCTTTATCCATTCATCTTTTGATGGACACCGAGGCTCCTTCCACAGTTTGGCTATTGTGGACATTGCTGCTATAAACATCGGGGTGCAGGTGTCCCAGCGTTTCATTGCATCTGTATCTTTGGGGTAAATCCCAGCAGTGGAATTGCTGGGTTGTAGGGCAGATCTATTTTTAACTCTTTGAGGAACCTCCACACAGTTTTCCAGAGTGGCTGCACCAGTTCACATTCCCACCAACAGTGCAAGAGGCTTCCCTTTCTCCACATCCTCTCCAACATTTGTGGTTTCCTGCCTTGTTAATTTTCCCCATTCTCACTGGTGTGAGGTGGTATCTCATTGTGGTTTTGATTTGTATTTCCCTGATAGCAAGTGATGCGGAGCATTTTCTCATGTGCTTGTTGGCCATGTCTATGTCTTCCTCTCTGAAATTTCTGTTCATGTCTTTTGCCCATTTCATGATTGGACTGTTTGTTTCTTTGCTGTTGAGTTTAATAAGTTCTTTATAGATCTTGGAAACTAGCCCTTTATCGATGTCATTTGCAGATATCTTCCCCATTCTGTAGGTTGTCTTTCAGTTTTGTTGACTGTATCCTTTGCTGTGCAAAAGCTTCTTATCTTGATGAAGTCCCAATAGTTCATTTTTGCTTTTGTTTCTCTTGCCTTCATGGATGTATCTTGCAAGAAGTTACTGTGGCCAAGATCAAAAAGGGTGTTGCCTGTGTTCTCCTCTAGGATTTTGATGGAATCTTGTCTCACATTTAGATCTTTCATCCATTTTGAGTTTATCCTTGTGTATGGTGCAAGAGAGTGGTCTAGTTTCATTCTTCTGCATGTGGATGTCCAATTTTCCCAGCACCATTTATTGAAGAGACTGTCTTTCTTCCAGTGGATAGTCTTTCCTCTTAGTCGAATATTAGTTGACCATAAAGTTGAGGGTCCACTTCTGGATTCTCTATTCTGCTCCATTGATCTATGTGTCTGTTTTTGTGCCAGTACCACACTATCTTGATGACCACAGCTTTGTAGTACAACCTGAAATCTGGCATTGTGATGCCCCCAACTATGGTTTTCTTTTTTAAAATTCCCTTGGCTATTCGGGGTCTTTTCTGATTCCACACAAATCTTAAAATAATTTGTTCCAACTCTCTGAAGAAAGTCCATGGTATTTTGATAGGATATTGCATTAAATGTGTAAATTGCCCTGAGTAGCATTGACATTTCCACAATATTAATTCTTCCAATCCATGAGCATGGAATATTTTTCCATCTCTTTCTGTCTTCCTCAATTTCTTTCAGAAGTGTTCTATAGTTTTTAGGGTATAGATCCTTTACCTCTTTGGTTAGGTTTATTCCTAGGTATCTTATGCTTTTGGGAGCAATTGTAAATGGGATTGACTCCTTAATTTCTCTTTCTTCAGTCTCATTGTTAGTGTATAGAAATGCCACTGACTTCTGGGCATTGATTTTGTATCCTGCCACACTGCCAAATTGCTGTATGAGTTCTAGCAATCTTGGGGTGGAGGCTTCTGGGTTTTCTATATAGAGTATCATGTCATCTGTGAAGAGGGGGAGTTTGACTTCTTTGCCAATTTGAATGCCTTTTATTACTTTTTATTGTCTATTCCTGAGGCTAGGACATCTAGTACTATGTTGAATAGCAGTGGTGAGAGTGGACATCCCTGTCTTGTTCTGATCTTTGGGGAAAGGCTCCCAGTGCTTCCCCATTGAGAATGATATTTGCTGTGGGCTTTTCGTAGATGGCTTTTAAGATGTTGAGGAATGTTCCCTCTATCCCTACACTCTGAAGAGTTTGATCAGGAATGGATGCTGTATTTTGTCAAATGCTTTCTCTGCATCTATTGAGAGGATCATGTGGTTCTTGTTTTTTCTCTTGCTGATATGATGAATCACATTGATTGTTTTATGAGTGTTGAACCAGACTTGCATCCCGAGGATAAATCCTACTGGGTCATGGTGAATAATCTTCTTAATATATTGTTGTATCCTATTGGCTAGTATCTTGTTGAGAATTTTTGCATCCATGTTCATCAGGGATATTGTGGTCTATAATTCTCCTTTTTGGTGGGGTCTTTGTCTCGTTTTGGAATTAAGGTGATGCTGGCCTCATAGAACGAATTTGGAAGTACTCCATCTCTTTCTATCTTTCCAAACAGCTTTAGTAGAATAGGTATAGTTTCTTCTTTAAACATTTGGTAGAATTCCCCAGGGAAGCCATCTGGCCCTGGACTTTGTGTCTTGGGAGGTTTTTGATGACTGCTTAAATTTCCTCCCTGGTTATTGGCCTGTTCAGGTTTTCTATTTCTTCCAGATCCAGTTTTGGTAGTTTTTGTTTTTCCAGAAATGCGTCCATTTCTTCTAGATTGCCTAATTTATTGGCGTATAGCTGTTCATAATATGTTTTTAAATCGTTTGTATTTCCTTGGTGTTGGTAGTGATCTCTCCTTTCTCATTCATGATTTTATTAATTTGAGTCTTTTCTCTCTTCTTTTTAATAAGGTTGGCTAATGGTTTACCTATCTTATTAATTCTTTCAAAGAATGAACTCCTGGTTTTGTTGATCTGTTCCACAGTTCTTCTGGTCTCGATTTCATTGAGTTCTGCTCAAATCTTTATTAACTCTCTTCTTCTGCTGGGTTAGGATCTATTTGCTGTTTTTTCTCTAGCTCCTTTAGGTGTAAGGTTAGCTATTATGTTTGAGTTATTTCCAGTTTTTGGATGGATGCTTGTATTGCAATGTATTTCCCCCTCAGGACTGCTTTTGCTGCATCCCAAAGATTTTGAACAGTTGTATCTTCATTCTCATTAGTTTCCATGAATCTTTTTAATTCTTCCTTAATTTCCTGGTTGACTCTTTCATCTTTTAGCAGGATGATCTTTAACCTCCATGTGTTTGAGGTCCTTCCAAACTTCTTGTTGTGATTTAGTTCTAATTTTAAGGCATTATGGTCTGAGAATATGCAAGGGACGATCCCAATCTTTTGTTATTGGTTAAGACCTGATATGTGACCCAGTATGTGGTCTATTCTGGAGAAAGTTCCATGTGCACATGAGAAGAATGTGTATTCAGATGCATTTGGATGTAAAGTTCTGTAGATATCTGTGAGATCCATCTGGTCCAGTGTATCATTTAAAGCTCTCGTTTCTTTGGAGCTGTTGTGCCTAGAAGAGCAATTGATTGTAGAAAGCACTACATTGACATCACCAAGTATAAGTGTATTATTATCTAAGTATGTCTTAACTTTGTTCATTAATTGATTGATATATTTGGCAGCTCCCACATTCGGGGCATATATATTGAGGATTGTTAAGTCCTCTTGTTGGATAGATCCTTTAAGTGTATGATATAGTGACCCTCTTCATCTCTCACTACAGTCTTCAGGGTAAATTTTAGTTCATCTGATATAAGGATGGCTACCCCTGCTTTCTTTTGAGAACCATTTGAATGGTAAATGGTTCTCCAACCTTTTATTTTCAGGCTGTAGGTGTCCTTCTGTCTAAAATGAGTCTCTTGTAGACAGCAAATAGATTGGTCCTGCTTTTTTATGTAGCCTGAACCCCTGCGCCTTTTGATGAGGTCATTAAGCCCATTCACGTTCAGAGTTACTATTGAAAGATATGAGTTTAGTGTCATCATGATACCTATTCAGTCCCTGTTTTTGTGGATTGTTCCATTGGACTTCTTTTTAAAGAGGAATTTTAAGAGTCCCCCTTACAATTTCTTTTTTTTATAATAGATTTATTTTTTATTGGTGTTGAATTTACCAACATACAGAATAACACCCAGTGCTCATCTGGTCAAGTGCCCCCCTCAGTGCCCGTAAGCTATTCACCCCCACCCCCTGCCCTCCTACCCTTCCACCATCCCTAGTTTGTTTCCCAGAGTTAGGAGTCTTTATGTTCTGTCTCCCTTTCTGATGTTTCCCACACATTTCTTCTCCCTTCCCTTATATTCCCTTTCACTATTATTTATATTCCCCAAATGAATGAGAACATATAATGTTCTTGCAGAGCTAGTTTTGTGGTCACATATTCTTTCAGTTCCTGCCTGTCTTGGAAGCTCTTTATCTCTCCTTCTATTCTGAATGAGAGCTTTGCTGGATAAAGTATTCTTGGCTGCATTTTCTTCTCATTTAGGACCCTGAATATATCCTGCCAGCCCTTTCTGGCCTGCCAGGTCTCTGTGGAGGGGTCTGCTGTTAATCTGATATTTCTCCCCATAAAAGAGATTTCTTGTCTCTTGCTGCTTTAAGGATCTTCTCTTTGTCTTTGGAATTTGCAAACTTCACTATTAAATGTCGAGGTGTTGAGCAGTTTTTATTGATTTTAGGGGGAATCTCTCTATTTCCTGGATCTGAATGCCTGTTTCCCTTCCCAGATTAGGAAAGTTTTCAGCTATGATTTGTTCAAATACATATTCTGGACCTCTGTCCCTTTCGGGGCCCTCAGGAACCCCAATTAAGTGTTGATTTTTCTTCCTCAGGCTGTCACTAGATTTCCCTTAATCTATCCTCATGATCTTTTAATTGTTTGTCTTTCTTCCTCAGTTTCCCTCTTTGCCATCAACTTGTCTTCTATGTCACTCACTCATTCTTCCACCTCGTTAACCCTCATTGTTAGGACCTCTAGTTTGGATTGCATCTCATTTAATTGATTTTTAATTTCTGCCTGATTAGATCTAAATTCTGCAGTCATGAAGTCTCTTGAGTCCTTTATGCTTTTTTGTAGAGCCACTGGTAGCTTTATAATAGTGCTTCTGAATTGGCTTTCTGACATTGCATTGTAATCCAAATTTTGTAACTCTGTGGGAGAGAGGACTTTTTCTGATTCTTTCTTTTGAGGTGAGGTTTTCTTTCTAGTCATTTTGCTCAGTGCAGAGTGGCCAAAAACAAGTTGTATTGGGAAAAGGAGAAAAAGAGAGAAGAGAAAGAAGAAAAGAAAAAGAAAAAAGAAAAAAGAAAGAAGGAAAAAAGAAAAAAAGAAAAAAATGGGGGCGGGGAAGCAAACAGAAATCCAAAAACGAAAGCAAAACAAAACAAAACAAAAAACAAGGGGGAGTATCCTCTGATTCTGTATACTGTATATCCCTAGACTTCCCCTTGTACTTTCCTGTGCTGCTTGGTCAATAATTTGTTTTTCCCCTGTCCGTCTAGCTGGTCTTCTGGGGGAGGGGCCTGTTGTGCTGATTTTCAGGTGTTAGCACTTGGGGGAGCTGCTCTGCCCCTGCCTGGTGCAGGGCTCAGGGGGGGTTGTTTACCCCGTGAGGCCCAGGAGGAACAACCGCAGTGGCGGGGCCAGCTCTGCAGCCCTGGAGTCAGCTCCTGCAGTAGCTCTAGAGCTCTCCGTCTGCAGGGCCTGGAGGCTCCGGGGCGGGGCCGCTGATCTGCTCAGCTCGGGGCAGGAGCGTCCTCGCTGTCCTGGGCCCTCCCGGCCTCTGCCTGTCCCGGGGGAGGCCGGATCCTGGGCTGTGTCCCGGCGCCCTGTGCTCGGGGCCTGCGCTGTTGGATTCGCGCTCCCGCCCCGCAGCCCCCTCCGCGGAGCCGCCGCCCGAGCCCCTCCGAGCTGCTCCGGGTCCCGCCGTGCGCGCTGCAGCCCTTAGGGAGCTCGGCGCACTCTCCCGGGGCGCAGGTGTCTGTTAGTGTCCCAGGGAGCCGAGGGCATCCCCGCCCTCCTGGGTCCTGCTCCAACTCCCTGCGAGCCCCTTTCCGCCCGGGAAGGTTGGTGCAGCTCCTGCTTCTCCGGGACGGGGCTCTCCTGTCCTGGGGACACTCGCCCCGGCCTCAGCCCGGCTCCTCGCGGGGCCCCTCCCCCTCGGAGGCCTTTTGTTTCTTTATTTCTTTTTCCCCGTCTTCCTACCTTGATAGAAGCGCGAACTCTTCTCACTGTAGCGTTCCAGCTGGTCTCTCTTTAAATCTCAGGCCGAATTCGTAGATTTTCAGGATGATTTGAAGGTTATCTAGGTAATTTGGTGGGGACAGGTGACTTGGGGACCCTACTCTTCCGCCCTCTTGCCCCGCCTCGAGATTTGAATAATCTTGACTTTAGACCTGGACAGGGGTTGCCCTCTTGTGCTCTTCCTTTGGGAGTTCCACTTTGGCTTTGTTCCAGTTGTGTCCTCCCTTTGGGTCTAAGGGCCTGTGGTCTGTTAAAAACAAACAACACATTCGGCCTCAAATGGAGTTGTTTGTATTAAGCCTTGTGTCACCAAGCTGTGACTTCACTTAATTACAGGTTCAGCTTTCCCAGAAATGGAATTTTACAGCCAATCATTCAGGAATCACCTGATTATCACTAATTAGATAATCTGCCTAATAGATCCCTGTCCTCTCTTAAAAGGAACAGCAATAACCAGTCCACTTTTTTGCTCCTTTCTGCCTATGAAAATCTTTTACTTTGTACAGCTCCTAAGAGTTCTTTTCTATTTACTAGATTGGATGCTGCCTAATATAGATTGATTTTTGCTCAAATAAACTCTTAAAAATTTTGACATGCTTCAGTTTATGATTTAGTGGTTACAAGTTAATATGACCACTTGGTACTTGTACATTCTTTCTTCTAGATGTAGACTCAAGATTTCTGTGCCCAAACAACTTTTTACCCTCTTCCTAGACTGAGTGATTCCCCTCCCTGAGACTGTCCTCCTGAGAGTGGCTTTTGACATGTAAGTGTGCATCCAAGTGCCTGAGAGGTGGAAAAAAAGGTGATTTATGCAGAGAGTTTGGATAAAGCCTGGGACATATAGACTGAAGTGCCTGTACCTGCACAAGCCAGGCCACCTAGCGCATGTAGAGCTGGCATGGGAGGAGAAAGGGGGCCAGCAGAGACCTGAGACTGGCAAGGATCTAGGGCTGGTTCTCTCCCTCCTCCCATGTTCTGGCTCAGCACTCCAAAGGGTCCAATAGTTCTAAATTTGGGTCTCATCTTCCAGGTTGCTATGAAGGTATACTCATCAAGAGAGAAAGGTAAACCATGTGTTACTTAGCAACAAATCATTAACTTGACTTAGGATTTCTAGGCATTTGGAAAGACAGTTCATAGGCCTCCACTTGTGTTCTTGTCCCAAGCCCTATTTATACCACAAATCACTGCCCCTCAGAGAATAATGGTTCTATATCATGCACTTTAAAGGCTCTTCATATATTAAATTCTTAGGTCCCTACACCCAACTGCCTGGTTTGCTATATCTCTTAGCAGCCAAGTCTGCTCTTGCTATATGTAGATGCTCCATACATTATTTTTACTACATGAAATAAGGCTTACAAGGTTCATAAGGCAGAGATTATTGTTCTCTAGCTTATAAGAATAATAAATAAAGAATGGAGCTCTTAAATCTTTGCCTATGACCATGAGAGGAAAAATGACTTTGGGTGGAAAAAAAAATGAAAGAACCTGAGTTCCCAAAATGCCCTTGACTTAGGCAAGCATGACCTCAGGCCGACTTGGCTTGAAAGGGATAAGGCTACACATCCTTGATAACACAGATGTCCCATAGAATCTCCTGCCTTTGGATATTTATGTACACACTTCCTTGAGCCTTGATTTCCAGGCTACCCCTTTGCCTCCAGCCCCTATGTTTAGGAAAGTATGATCATCATTTCTCCCTGCATGAACCAGAATGCAGAGCAGAGCCCCACACACTCTCACTGGACAGCCCATGAATTTGGCAGAGTTCACTGAAGTGGTTATGAAGTGGTTATGTTGTGGACTTCTGCTGCCTAGTGTTCTATTCCACCCTTTTCTTCATCTTATTCACCACCTCTGCAATGCCCAAATGACCTCAAATTTCCCTTCTCTCCATCTCCTCTGTCCATCCTTACACACCTGGCTCAGTTGCTCAAAGTTTTCCATGTAATCAGCTTCACCCTCTGCCAAAGGAGCTCTGGCTATAGATAGAAGATCTGTGTCCTTTGTCTAACAAATACATGCTCATTGGACATCAAACACACAAAGGCACAGTTGGGTAGTACTTGAAGGGGAGCAAAATATGCCACCCCAAAATATGCCTTTTTGGCATAAGGATTATCTTGAGCTCATTATTTTTTAAACAGTAGATATAGGACAAGCTCTAAAAACCAAGTAAAATTTACCATTTTGTAAGAGAAACTTACATTTATAAGGAAAATCTCCATTTGCAAGGGTGTTTCCCTCTCAGTACCAGGAATGTTACCAGGTGAACTGGGGAGACCCCAGTCCCTGGGGCTTTGACCCAGCCATACCTGAAGAAGTGCTGAATGTTTTTGGTCTTGCCACGAGAAGGAATTCAAGGACAGGAATGCAGCACAATGGATGAGTAACAGAGGTGGGAAAGTTTATTAAAGTGAAAAATACACTCTCAAGGTTATGAGACCAGTGAGCTCAAGAGAGAGCTTCACACCCTGGGGGTGGGTTTCTATCTTTTATTGACAGTTGTTCACTCGTTGCGGGGGGGGGCATATTCATCACTTGGGGAGGGAAGCAGGGTTTCCCCTTTTTCTTCCTAAGAAGATCACAGATTTCCTGTCATGGCACCTGCCATCTTGGGCCTGTCTGGTTAGATCCAGCTTCTTGTGGTGTACTGCCAGGACAGGCCTCTGAACTTCCTGATATCTGGTCATGACTTCCTCATAGCTGACCTCCAGGTATCCTGTTAGATCTTAACTGTCTACTCAAACAGTAAGACAAGGATGACTAAATTTCTAGAAACTGATCAATGAAGAAGGCAAGGTCTCAAATCTGAATGAGAACTACACCTTTTTTTTCTTTTGTAAATTTATTTTTTATTGTTGTTCAATTTTCCAACATATAGAATAACACCCAGTGCTCATCCCATCAAGTGCCCCCTTCAGTGCCTGTCACCAGTCACCCCCACTCCCCGCCCACCTCCCCTTCCCCCACCCCTAGTTCGTTTCCCAGAGTTAGGAGTCTCTCATGTTCTGTCTCCCTTTCTGATATTTCCCACTCATTTTTCTCTTTTCCCCTTTATTCCCTTTCATTATTTTTTATATTCCCCAAGTGAATGAGACCATATAATGTTTGTCCTTCTCCGACTGACTTATTTCACTCAGCATAATACCCTCCAGTTCCATCCACGTCGAAGCAAATGGTGGGTATTTGTTGTTTCTAATAGCTGAGTAATATTCCGTTGTATACACCTTTGTTTTTGTGCTTTTCCTGGTAACCTTTCATAACTGGCTTTCCCCATACTGCCCCAACTTGTTTCTTTTGCCTTTAGCAGAGGTGCTATTTAGGAGATAGCTTAGGCCATTTTGGAGAGTTGCTCAGTTTCCCTGGGTCTCTCCCATGGATACAGGAGATATATATGTTGTTAGCCTTCTGTTTGTTTTTGTCCTGTTAATCTTTTATTACAGGATGGTGGGGTCTCAGCAAAGAGCCTAGAAAGGTGGATATGTTGTCAAAAACCTACCTCCATGCTTTGGAGCCAAAACATAATATGAAGATAGAGTTTGGGATAAAAGGGAACAATACCTCCATTGCTTTGCAGGGCAAGGAGCTGTAGCAAGCAATGGCCTTCAATAACTGCAAGCCTGCCTGGAGGAAGGGGCTGAGTGAGGGGTTATGGGGGGAAATAACAGGATATAGCTGGTTTTAACATGTATTATGTATGTGCTGCCAGTCTCATTAGTCATGTTTTCAAAGTGATACCAGGTTCCTGAAATAGAAGGCCAAGAAGGGAGGAAGGGAAGTCTCCAGAAGAGAGGAAAATGGTTACTTTAAAATCCAGCTTCATGAAGCATTAGTGTAGCCATTTTTATTTTTGTTCAACTTTATGCTTTTAAGTGGTTCCTGAGGGGGAAATTTATTTTTCTTTTTCTACACACTTCTTGGAAAAACTTTATTCCAAACTTATTTTAAAAAAATTTTCCCATCTAATATTTGTCACATAAATTTTGTGATTGTCACATGTATCACTCTACACTTTACTGTGTTTCATGCCCAATGCTGAGAACTTTACATCAATTACTGAATTTCATTTCCACAACAACCTTGTAAGATATGTTGTACCATCACCCTCATATTGTAGGAGGAAAAACAAAGTCTCAGAAAGGTTAAAGAATATCACCTGAAGTTATATGGCTAATATAAAGTGGGGCCAGGATTCAAGTGGATCCACACTTTTAATTACTGTGACATTGTGACTTATAAGAAATATATATTTGGTCGTTCAAATGATGAAATATATATTTCCCACATATATCTGGTCCTCCTCCACGGTTCTTTGCTCATAGCTCCCCAAACCCTTGGGATTTCCTGAATGACAAGAGCAATAGAAGCATCTTTTATTCTAATATCTGGTTTCTTGTCCTCAGTTCCTGAAATGCTTTAGAGGCATGAAGGTGAAATGAGTATCTTGTTATTCATAACAAGTCCTTTTCCACCACAACTAGGCTTATGTTAATGAGGTGACTTTTGGGAAAACCCCTATGGGATGGGAGCTGGTTGCCAGGGAAACCAACCTTGAATAGAGGGTTGAAATTTTCATCCTACCCCCTGATATTGGGAGAGAAAAGAGTTTGGAGATTGAATCACCATGGCCAGTAATTTAATTATTTATGCTTATGTAACTAAGCTTCCATAAGAACCCAAAAGAAGGGGTTTGGGGGAGTTTTAGGTTGGAGATTGGGAAAATGGTACCTGGAGATGGTATGAAAGCCCTTCCTATACCGCATCTTCTGCATGCCTCCCATTTGTCTGTTCCTGAGTTATATGCTTTTATAATATGCTTTATATATATGCTTTTATATATATGCTTTTATAATAAACCAGTAACCTAAGTAAATGCTTCTCTGAGTTCTGTGAGCCATTGTAGCAAATTAACGAAACCCAAGGAGAGGTAGTAGGAATGTGTATAGCCAGCTGGTCAGAAGTATAGGTGATACTCCAGGCTTGTGATTGGCATTTGAAATATGTGTATTTTGAAAGGATTTCAATATAGAATGGCACTGGAGGATATGAGATGGAAGATCTCATGCATGTGCTCTCATGAGAACAAAACTTAATAACTGAGAGACTAATTTCCCATAAATGCCTGATTTACAGAAGATTGAGACTTATCTCTGGACCATTGAACATCCACCAAAAATTTCTATCCTTAAGGCAATGAATTTACTGCTTGGAATTTGGCTGGATTTCCCCTTCTTTGTTCTTTTTGCCTATGAATACAGCCTGCCCCAAACCCTCAATGGATTTACCTATAGTTCGCTACAGTATGTGTTTCCCAAATTTCAATTCCTCTGCTATTCCCAAATAAACTTAATTTCTGGCAATTTGAGCTTGTCTTGGCCTACCTCTTTGTCTAGGTTGACAGTACATGGTGGGGAGGGCAGTCTTATGGTACTGAGCTCTTAACCTCTGGAATCTGGTGCTATCTCCAGGATAGACAGTGTTGAAATTGAGTTGAATTGTAGGACACCAGAGTCATGTGGGAAGCCTCTCACCAACACACACATTTGAATTGGGTGCAGAATAATTAACTGGTATCAGGACATTTACATACCTGGCCTTGAGTTCTCTCCAGCTTTTCCTTTCTATTTGTTTTCATATGTTAACTCTCAATGAACTCTTAAATCTTAAAGCCTGTAACTCTTGGAAGTTCATGGTAATTCCTCTACCTTATAGTAAAATAAATCAAGAATATTTATTGGTTTATTGTGTTAACAACTAATAGGTCAAAGGTATTTTTAATGTGGTACAAGAGGAAGAAATGGGGGTACATGTGCATTTACCTGCCTCTCAAAAACACTAATAGAGATCATAGTGCAATGAAGCTTTGCTGCAGGGATGCTAACCTCAAGGGCCTTGCAGTTTGGTGGACAAAGTACATGTGCAATCAGATAATGAATAGTCATTCATATTGATAAACAGCTCATTTGGGGTGCCTGAGTGGCTCAGCGGTTGAGCATCTGCTTTGGCTCAGGGCGTGATCCTGGGTCCAGGGATAGAGTCCCACATTGGGCTCCCTACAAGGAGCCTCCTGCTTCTCTCTCTGCCTGTGTCTCAGCCTCTCTCTCTCTCTCACATGAATAAATAAATAAATCTTAAAAAAAAGATAAACAGCCGTTTAAAAGAAAGGCTGCTGCTGCATCAGACAGATCTAGGCTTGATAAGGCTCTGCCTCTTGATGGCTATTTGACAATGGACATGGTTTTTAACCTTTCAATAATTTCATCCTCTCAAAAGACCACCATAAAACCTACTGTTCAGGTAAAGCTAAGTTTATTAAACCTATTGCAATAAGGGGGAACACCAGCTTGCATGAGTCTCAGTATTGTGTCAGAAAGGGGAAGATTAGAGGGGGTCTAGGTTTGGCCTTGCAAGGCTAGGAGCAGGCAAAATGAATGATACAGTAACTCTGTAGTGTTGGTAAGAGCCTGGATGACAAGACTAGTAATCTTTCTATCCAGCTCCAAATTCTTATTCCAGGAGTCAGCATTTTCTGGAACAAGTAGCTTAGTGCCTTTTGCTTGTTTTCAGTATGCTTTCACAGAGAAATAAGGAAGATGCTCTGTATAGTTTAAGACAGAAAGTTCTTATATTCTAAAATTTGCCCACTTAACAAAGAACCCTGAACATAGCAAGCTTGTGGTCAGGGGTGCCTATCATAGGTCATTGCAATGCAAGGCATTGTGTGTGACATATAGATAGTAAAAGTGGAGCATGGTTCCCTTTAATAGTGGGGAGATAATAGAGTTTAGAGGTGTGTTCTGAGTGCACTTCCTAGGTGGTGGGGATTGTGAGGGGCCATACTCTATTGTCCGAGAAATGTAAGCCGTAGAAAAGGTGCACAGTATTAGAAAATGAATTACTGACCAAGATTTTGAAAGACTTTTCAAAATAGAAAAGAGGAAGAAAAACATACAAGACAGAAGGGATGGTTTGCTCAAAAGCACACAGTGAAAACTAGGTTACTATATTCTGGAAAGAATAGTATGACTAAAGTACAGCAGAAGGGTAGACCAAGAATGTCACTTCTCACAACAGCTGTCAATCTTCACCTGAGGTCATTAGTGTGGCCTAGGTTGTTGAGTCTAGAAGACTTTTGCTGACATGCCAAAGAGTAACCTAGGAAAGGTATGAAGCATGTTTCTCAGTTGATACCCCTGGTGATGATAGCCTTGCCCTTGAGGCCACTAGAAGTCCCTAAGAGGACAGGACCTAGGGCTTGGCGGAGAGGTCCCCTTCCAGGGCCTGAAGGGATACCCTTACTACAAATGGGAAGTTAGTAGACAGAAGGCAATAGCAAATGCTTCATGTGGAAGCATCCTCCAGGACTATATAATTTTAGGGTGGTCTGGCATGTTGAGGTATGTTCCCTCTATACACATTTTTGTTCAGAGCTTTTGTTATAAGTGGATATTGAATTTTGTCAAATATTTTTTCCATACATTGAGATGATCATATAATAGTTTTTAGAGAGAGCATGAGTGTTGTGGGGGGCGGGGCAGAGGGAGAGAAAGAGAGAGAATCTTGAGCAGGATCCAGCTTAGTACAAAGCCCATGTGGGGCTTGATCTCACAACCCTGAGATCATGACCTGAGCCAAAATCAAGAGTTGGTGACTTAACTGACTGAGCCACCCAGGTGCCTCAAAGATCATATAATTTTTATCCCTCATTTTGTTAATGTGATATATCTCATTGATTTGTGGATGTTGAACCATGCTTAAAGCCCTGGAATAGGGCAGCCTGGTTGGCTCAGTGGTTTAGCGCCACCTTTAGCCCAGGGCCTGATCCTGGAGATCCAGGATCGAGTCCCACGTCAGGCTCCCTACATGGAGCCTTCTTATCCCTCTGTCTGTGTCTCTGCCTCTCTCTCTGTGTGTCTCTCATGAATAAATAAATAAAATATTTTTTTTAAATGCCCTGGAATAAATCCCACTTGATCATACTGTATAATCCTTTTAATATATCATTGAATTTGGTTTGATACTTGGAATTTTTTGTCTCTATGTTCACCATGGGTAGTGGAACTGTAATATTCTTTTCTTGTGGTGCCCTTTCCTGGTTTGGAATTAAAATAATGCTGACCTTATAAAATGATTTTGGAAGTGTTTCCCCCTCTTCTGTTTTTTGGAAGAGTTTGAGAAGTATTGGTATTAATTTTAAACATTCTTGAAATGTTTGGTAGAACTCACCAGGGAAGCCATCTTGTCCTGGACTTTTGTTTCTTGGGAGGTTTTTTGATTCCTGATTTAGTCTCCATACTAGTAGTTGTTCTAATCATATTTTAAATTTCTTCATGATTCAGCCTTGGTAGGTTTTATGTTTATAGGAATTCATTCATTTCTTCTAGGTTGCCCAATTGGTATATACTTGTTCATAGTAGTCTCATGATATTTTGTATTTTTGTGGTATCAGTTGTAACATCGCCTCTTTCTTTTTTTTTTTTTTTTAAGATTTTATTTATTTGTTCATGAGAGAGAGACAGAGACAGAGACACAGGCAGAGGGAGAAGCAGGCTCCATGCAGGGAGTCCGGTGTGGGATTTGATCCTGGGACCCCAGGATCATGCCCTGGGCTGAAGGCAGACGCTAAACTTCTGAGCCACTCAGGGATCCCACATCACCTCTTTCATTCCTTTCATTCCTAATTTTATTTATTTGAATTCTCTTTCTTTCTGGGTGAATCTAGCTAAGGGTTTGTCTGGGAAGCTGTCACATTAAATGAACAATAATAGGAAAGGAACAGGTCTGGTCAAACTGTATCCTCCTGGGAGAAAATTTAGGGGGCATCTGGAGGACTTGGGTTGGACAAAGGGATGAGATTACAGTGACTGTGAGTCATAGAACAAAGGAGTAACCTTGACCCTAAGAGCTCAATACCTGCTCAGTTACTGGCAACCTCCTGTGTTTCCAACTGTTCAGTCATGGTCAGAATGAATAGTTCAGGTGCTTATGAACCCATGATCTGCCTATTCTACTTGATGAGCAGCATTAAATGGAAGGAGCCTCAGCACTGGAGGTGGAAGACTGCCTCTCAGGCTAGCTAGAGATAAGTTGTTTTTAAACGCAAGGCTTTGATTTGAAAGAGGTGAGTTATTTTACTTCCAAAATTCTAAGAATCAGAACATTAAGTCTGTCCTAACAACATTCAGTAAATGCTTTCTGAGAGAGTTTCTTCTCTCAAAAAGATGCAAATATTCTAGCCTGAGGGAGGTTTCTGGAGAGAAAAGAGAGTGGAGGGGATCTGAGAAGGGCACTCTGTCCCCATCAGAGGTTGAGACTCTGAGGCAAGAAGTGAAATAAGAAAACTTCAGCAATTTTTGGGATATGTGAGTAGAGAAACCCAGTATGGTGGCAATGTCTACAGAGAAGCCCCACAACCAGGGAAATATCACCTGAAGTTTAGAAAGAACTGTCTACAAATACCTGCAATATAAAGTCTCCGTGTATCTCAGAGCCTGGAACACATAGGGGGCATTTTGGCAGTGACACATGTCCTTTTAGAATTGATAATTCCCCTCATGTAAAAGTGGTAGCTAGTTGGGATTTATTTCTCTGCTTTTTGCAAGTTTATAAGGAGAAAGCATTTACAAGCAAGGTCTGGAGGAAAGGAGAAAGATTGACTATAAATGCAGAGCCTTCTTATTTAGCACAGGCTCAAAGCAGGAATGAAGGCTCACTATTGAATGAAGACCATTTGAAGAGATCCAGAAAATATCTGTGATGTGTATGTGCCCGGTTAAGTGGCCAGCAGTGAGTGTAAGAAAGTTGTTAAGAATTCAGTGTTTTATTTGTATTTCCCTGATGGCAAGTGATGCAGAGCATTTTCTCATGTGCATGTTGGCCATGTCTATGTCTTCCTCTGTGAGATTTCTCTTCATGTCTTTTGCCCATTTCATGATTGGATTGTTTGTTTCTTTGCTGTTGAGTTTAATAAGTTCTTTATAGATCGTGGAAACTAGCCCTTTATCTGATACGTCATTTGCAAATATCTTCTCCCATTCTGTAGGTTGTCTTTGAGTTTTGTTGACTGTATCCTTTGCTGTGCAAAAGCTTCTTATCTTGATGAAGTCTCAATAGTTCATTTTTGCTTTTGTTTCTTTTGTCTTCGTGGATGAATCTTGCAAGAAGTTACTGTGGCCGAGTTCAAAAAGGGTGTTGCCTGTGTTCTCTAGGATTTTGATGGAATCTTGTCTCACGTTTAGATCTTTCATCCATTTTGAGTTTATCTTTGTGTATGGTGCAAGAGAGTGGTCTAGTTTCATTCTTCTGCATGTGGATGACCAATTTTCCCAGCACCATCTATTGAAGAGACTTTCTTCCAGTGGATAGTCTTTCCTCCTTTGTCGAATATTAGTTGATCATAAAGTTCAGGGTCCACTTCTGGGTTCTCTATTCTGTTCCATTGATCTATGTGTCTGTTTTTGTGCCAGTACCACACTGTCTTGATGACCACAGCTTTGTAGTACAGCCTGAAATCTGGCATTGTGATGCCTCCAGCTATGGTTTTCTTTTTTAAAATTCCCTTGGCTATTTGGGGTCTTTTCTGATTCCACACAAGTCTTAAAATTTATTATTAAAAAAATAATTCAGTGTTTTAGCCTGCTGTCCTCCTCAAGATAGGCTCCACTACTTAACTGTGAGTTAATGTTCACAAACATTAACTGTGATGAATGGGCCTCTTGGGACCCTCATCCTTGCTGCTCTTCTCTGAGGTTTCCTTTAACGGGTACACCAAGAAGCCCAGACAGAGAGCCTTGAGGCATTGGCCTTTCTTCTTCATTTTTTTTCCTTGGGAGACAGAGAATGACCCTGATTGAGGAACCCTAAGGGTCAGAGGAGGAAGCTCCATGTCACTGGTCAGCAACCCCACATGATAATATCAAATATTCTTCCAAATGCTTTGGGCCCCATGCCTAGACACAGCTCCATAGGCATGATAAACATCAGACTCCCTCTTCAATTCTAATCTCCACGGCAGGCTCCACAGGAAATTTTAAGCACAGCACATGGGGGCTTAGTTACATGCCTGTCATAGCTGTTAATGGAAACGGCACAGCTAAATTTCAAGCACCACTTTGAAATTAGCCCCCTTGGGCTTATGATAACATTCTTTCCCATTAGGAGATGCCAGGAGAAGTCTGTGCCTCTTGAAAACAAACCAACAACAACAAAAAAAAAACAAAAAAAAGTGTTCGGTTTGCATTGTCATTAACTTTTATATCTGATTTAATAAATATAAGTTGATTATGTACAAGCACAAAAGATAAATAAAAGTGCCAGCCATTATGCTAGATAATACTACTTATGGCAGTAAACCTTCTCTTCCTATCCCATACTTTCAAACTGGGAAAAGAATGATGTCCTTCTTTGGAAGGCAACCTTCTGTTCTAATACTGCTCCTTGCAGGGAGTAATAACATAGAAAGTGTGCTTCAAAAGCACCTTGAGGGCTACTTCCCTCCTAATGAGTCATAGAAGAAAAGAGTTCCAAATGGGATGGAGGATTGTATGCCAAATGGGATGGAGGATTGTATGCCAATCAAAAGGTGGAGTTTCAAAAATGCACATCTGTGAGTTTGGGCAAATCCTTAAAAATGTCTTTTCTCCAAGAAAAGGCTAATGGCATCATTTCTTTGGCTGCAGAGTAGAAAATATTCCTCAAGAGGCTGACACAGTGAATGTCAGCCTTCTGATGTATGACTTTCTTTCGCAATAACTCTGTAATACTGTCAGGCTTAGGGAGGGAAAGAACTTTTTATATGGCCAGACTGTAGCTTGATGGGGTCTTCTCTCCCTGGGAACCTCATATGGCTTCTTCCTGTAGCAATGTCTCTTGGAATGAGATGTTCTGTAGAATTCTCTGCTGCAGTATCGGAGATGCCAAAACAGCATATGCACTGAAGAAGACAATCTGGTGCAATGCTATTTGCGCCTTGTAGCGCTGTCTGACAACCCACAGGTCGTGATCAATGGACTCTCAGTCCTTAGCATCAGGCTCAAGCTCCTAAGAGGTAGACGACTTCCTCCATGCTGCCTTCACACAGTCAGTAACCAGTCTCCGAGATCCTGGCATGAGAGTGCAAAAGTAAATAAATCAGAGTCTTCAGGAAACTGAAAACTAAAATTCACAGTCTGATGAGACTGTGCTATAATAGAGGTACACATAAAAAAGTAGGGAGGGAAGGAGCAGATTGTACTGGGAACAGCAGAGGAAGAGTTGAAGCTATTTCTTAGTTTTAGCAGATTCTACCAAAGGAATTGGAACCTGTTATAGTCATCTTAAAATTCTGATGATGAAACATTTATGTTTAGAAATCCCTTCATAGTGCCTTTGCATTATTAAAGTTCAAGAAATTATTGAATGGGAAATAATTTGTATTTTAGACAAGACAACATTATGTCATCTTATGTCTATCCTGGGGGTTTCACTTGAGCTCAGAATTGCTACATTTGGAAAAGGTTCATTTGAATTCAGAAGAAACACTGAGCATCCTGTGCCCAGTTGCTTTCCTGTGAGCTGTGTCTGTACTTCCATATTTGGGGGAGCTAGAAAGATTAAACTGTGAGACCAGAACAATATCCCTCCCTTAAGGGGTAGAAACTTCTCCTGAACCTCTACCCCTTTGGATTTAATCAGATACAGGTCACCCTCAGAAGCTATGGGATCAGTTGTTGCCAGGATGTCATCTGGGAACCTAACTCTAGCACACGTGTGTCATTAGTATGCCATGCCTTAGTTATAATAAAAATTACTTGAGATGCTCTGGGATGATGTATTTAAAATGAAAGTTATATATTTCAGTGGCATGAGACAAGATGAAGAAACTATTACCAATCCCTCTGCCTGTTTTGACATACAATGCACAGTGAGCTTCAGAATGTGGTGGTTCTGGGGGCAGAACTGCAAAGGAAAAAGAGGAGAGGCCAAAATCCTGGGAAATTCTATGTATTTCTAGTTTCTTACATTTGCTGATAGTTTTTATGTAGTTCCATCTTTAAATCTAGAATGTTTCGTGGATGTAACCAAACTGCACAGAGATGTATTTGTTTAAGTAAAACTTTTACTTTAGGATAGTTTTAGATTTACAGAAAAGTGGCAAAAATTTCCCATAAACCCGGCACCCACACTCCCTCATTATCATTGCACATTAGTGGGACTTCAGTCACAATTAGTGAACCAATACAGATATGTTATTATCAACAAAAGTACATATTTTATTCAAGTTTCCCTAGTTTTAATTTAATGTCCTTTATCTGTTTCATAATCTCATTCAGGATGTAACATTTTGTTCTTATATCTTCTTAGCTACTCTGAAAATTTCTCATCTTTTCCTTATTTTTGATGATCTTAAAAGTTTTGAGGAGTACTGGTCAGATATTTTGTAGAATGTCCTTCAAATGTGATTTTTCTAAACTCTTTTCATGTTTAAACTGAATGATGCATTTTGAGAAGAATCACAGAAGTAAATTATAATTTTTATCATATCATATCAAGAGTAAATACTATAGCAACATGACTTTAGTGATGAGGTACACGTTGGCGGGATTCTTTTTTGTAAAGTTCCTTTTATTCCCCCTTTTGCATATTGCCACTCCTTGAAGTCACTGTCTGCACCCACGCTTAAGGGGTTGGGATCAATGCCTATGTTTTTGATATTTATTTATATTTATATTTATAAATTATTTGGAGTTATTCTGAATGGGAGGTTTGTAAATTATCACACAGTTCTTTCTTTATTCTGTCATTTCTTTATATCTACATGAATTCTTGGATTTTTTGTTTTATATGTTGTGATACAACCTAGTACAGCTTTATTTATATTTTTGTTCAAACTGTTCCAGCTTTGACCATTGGGAGCTTTTTCAATTGACTCATGGGTACCTTTGACATACTTCCATCATTGTTTCTTTCATTCTTCATCGGTTTTTGTTTTTTTGTTTTGTTTTGTTTTTTTAGAACTTACTTTCTGCCATGTCAAGAGGACCTAGGCTTACTACTCCAGTCTCAGAATCAGCTACTTCTCCAAAAAGTCCTGATAGAAATCAAGACCTAGTCACAAAGTGTGCAGGTGATACTGGTACGTAGTTGCTTCTAGGCCTTTTCAGTTGACAAAGCAAGGAAATATATATATATTGACCCATTTATATACATAACTGCAAATATTTCTAAATATATCAATTTGTTTTTACACTAAGCTAAATCAGTGATCACATTCATGTCTCATTACCATGTGGTTCATTTGGGCTTTCTTCTTGTAAACTCCCACACCAAGAATAACAAATTGAGCTCTCACTATGCATAGTCCATTTATATAATAGTTTAATTCCAGTAGGTAAGCATAGAAATTTCAGAAGTATTAACCTATAACCCTGTTAACCTACATCCATATGTGAAACATGTTATCAGTAAGAGCATAGGGCTTATGCACAGTGTCTTTTGCATTTAACCTCACAGTCTCTACTCATTTCCAAAGTTACTTAGGTCAGAATCTTTTTTTCTTAACCCCCTTTAGTGAGGTTATCTCATACACTTATAATAGCTTCTTTTGGTCATAGTCTACATTCCATACTGGTATCCTCTGACCTGAGTGATTTTGTAAAATTTTGCAGAATTAAGTTTCACTCTTGTTCTGTAAGTTCTAGTTCAAGAACTGCAGAGTTCTAAGGTTTTTGACAAATATGTATAGTTTTAGCAATTTGGCATCATACAAAATAGTTTGTCCTAAAAAATTCCACTGTGCTTTGGGGCACCTGGTGGCTCAGTTAAGCATCTGATTTCGGCTTGGCTTAGGTCATAGTCTCAGGGTCCTGGGATGGAGTCCCCTGTTGGGCTCTGTGTTCAGCGGGGAGTCTGCTAGTCCTTCTCCCTTTGCCCCTCCCCCTTGCTTATGTTCTCTCTATTTCTCAAAAAGGTAAAGTCTTAAAAAAAAATCCCCTGCGCTTCACCTACTAATCAATCCTCTCTTCTTCCCAAACCATCGTACTACTTATCTGTTTACATTTCTATAGTTTTGCTTTTTCCAGAATGTTATATTCTATTTATATACACTATAAACTTTATAAACTAAGTAGCCTTTTCAGAGACTAGCTTCTTTCACTTAACAACATGCACATATTTAACATATATCCGTATCTTTGTATAGCTTTCAATAATTCATTCTTTTTCATTGCTGTCTACTATTCATTTATAGATGGAATCACATGTAAAGATGTATATTACAACTTGATTATTCATTCATCTGTTGAATTGCGGTGCTTCGAGTTTTGGGAATTATTAATGATGCTACTCTAAATATTTATAAACAGGTTTTTGTGTGGACATAAGTTTTCAAATGATTTGGGCAAATACTTCATAGTTTGATTACTGGATTTTATGGTAAGGTATTGTTTAGCTTTGTAAAAAAAAAAGTGCCAAACAATCTTCTATTAAAGCTTGGAAATTTTGAGGGCACCTGGGTGGCTCAGTTGCTTAAGTGTCCATCTCTTGATTTCTGTTCTGGTCATGGTCTCAGAGTGGTGGGATTGAGCCCCTTGTCAGGCTCTGTGCTCAGTGTGGAGTTTGCTTGAGTTTATTTCTTTCCAACTCTCCCCCTGCTCATGTGTACATGCTGTCTCTAAAATAAATAAATCTTTAAAAAAAGCTTGTAAATTTTGTATTCCCATATCAGTAATGAATAAGAATTTCTATTGCTTTGCATCCTAACCAGCAATCGATATTGCTAGTTTAAACAATAATAACAAATTTTAAGATCAGTGAACAATACTAAAAAATGTTTTCTGAACTGCACATGAAATGTTCTCCAGGATAAACCACATGTTAATTCACAAAAAAGTCTTCATAAATTTGAATAGATTGAAATAATAGAAATAATAAATATCACTGTCCTAAAAAAAAATTCCCAAACAAAATTTTCAATCAGATAGAATGAAACTAGATGTCAATCACAGAAGGAACTTGGAAAATTTCTGGAAATTAAACAAACAATAAAAACAAAATAAAATAAATAAAATTTAAAAAATACAAATAAATGAACAGAGAAAAAAAAAGAGACAAATAAAAATAAAAAACCCAGACTCTTAAATACAGAATACAAAATTGCTGGTTATCAGAGGGGAGGCAGGTTGGGGGGGATGGGTGAAATACATCAAGGGGATCAAGAGTACATTTATCATGGTCAGTACTGAGAAAGATATAAAATTGTTGCATCATTATATTGTACATCTGAAACTAATATAACACTGTTTGAAAAATAAAAAGTGTTTAATGTAAAATGAGTCATGAAATAAAAAAATAAAAATTGTATACATTTCAAATGTACGACATGTTTGGATATACATATACATGGTGAAATGATTATTCTAGTCAGGTTAATTAACACATCCATCACCTCACATAGTTACTATTCTTTTTTGTTTTTTGTCATGAGAGCACCTGAAATCTATTCTTCTTTGCAAATTTCTACATTATACTTATTAACTATAATCATCATGCTCTGCATTACCTAGATTTATTCATTCTGTATAACTGCAAGTTTGTACACTTATACCAACATCTCCCATTTCTCCCACTTCTCTACCCTTGATAACCACTGTTCTGTTCTCTACTTCTAAAACAACACACTTTTGAACAAAAATAAATCAAAAAAGAAATCACAAGGATATTTAGAAAATACCTAGAGACAAATGAAAATAATAAAAGCTTGTGGGATATAGTGCAAGCAGTGTTAAGAGGAAATTTTACAGCTGTGAAGACATACACTTAAAATAGAGGAAAGATCATAATCATCCTCATCTAGAGTACACTTATTGAGAAGAGAACTGAGTAATGCATAAAATTGTTGAATCACTATATTGTACATCTGGAACCAATCAATATAACACTGTATATTAATTACACTTGAGTAAAAGCACAAAAATAAAACAAATAAAATAAATGAAACTGGGTGACAGGCGTTAAGGAAGGCACGTAATATGATGAGTATTGGGCGTTATATGTTGGCAAATTGAATTTAAATAAATAAAAAAAAGATCTTAAATCAATGACCTAACTTTCCATCTTAGGGAAATAGAAAAAGAAGAGCAAACTAGAACACAAAACAAACAGGAGGAAGGAAATAATAGAAATTAGAGGAGAGATAAATAAAATAGAAATAGAAAAACAGAGAAAATCAATAAAATTAAAAAGTAAAGCTTCACAAGGTTGACATACATTTAGCTACATTGACCAAGATAAAGAGAGCACTCACATTACTAAAATCTGAAATGAAAATTGGGACACTACTACCAATATTATGAAACAAAAATGATTATAAGAGAGTATTATGAACAGCCGTACACCAAAAAATTGGATAACCTATATGAAATGGACAAATTCACAGAAACACACAATCTACCAAGACTGAATCATGAAGAAGTAGAAGATATGACTAAAATGTTAACTAGTAAGGAGAATGATAGGGTTATAAAAACAAACAAACAACAAAAATCCCTGAACAAGATGGCTTTGCTGGTATATTCTAACAAATCAAAACTGCAGTGATATACTGCTTCACACTCATTAGCATGGCTTTAATTAATTAACTAGTTAATTAATTAGAAGATGTGGAGAGATTTTTTAAATATTTTATTTATTTATCCATAAGAATATGAGTGATTTCATTGCTAGATATATACATGAGATAAACTGGAAACAAGGTTTCAATCAGATACTTATACACAAATGTTTACAGTAGCATTATTCACAATGGCCAATAGCCAAAATGTGGAAACAACCCAGATATCTTTCAACAGGAGAATGGATAAACCAAAGGCAGTTTATACATACAATGGAATATTATTCAGTCTTAAAATGAAATGCATTTCTGATACATAACAAGAACTTTGGAAGAACTTTGAAAACATTATGCTAACTAAAATCAGCAAAATATAAAAGGACAGCATATGATTCTGCATATATGAGGTACCTAGAATAAGCAAATTCATACAGATAGGAAGTAATATAGAGGTTAAGAGAGTCTAGAAGGAGGGATAATGGGGAGTTACTATTTATGAGTACAGTTTCTGTAGAGGATGATGAAAGAGTTCAGGAAACAGTGGTAGAGGTGGTTGCACAACATTGTGAATGTACTTAATGCTGCTGAATTGTAAATAGTTAAAAGAGTAAATTTTGTGTTATATATATTGGACAAAATAAAAAATTGAGGGGAAATCCTCTAACTCCCTCAGGTGATTCTCAAGTAAAGCAGGGTTGATAAACTTGACCTTAGGTACCACTTCACCAGTAAGGAACACTCCTTGAAATGAATCTCTACATTTCACCCTTAGGGAGGTGGTATAGATGCAGACTTTAAATGAGCCTATGCACCTTGTATCTTATACCTATGTACACTAAGGGCACAATCCTTAACTTCCCTACTCATGGATTTTTTTTTCTTTTTAATTAAATAAGATACTTCATAGAGAGGACTTTAAATGGTGTGTGGTGCCTGGTTCACATGGTGGTGATAACTATGATAATGATGATGGAGTTTTCCTAAGTAAAAATGGGTCAAGAACTGGGTTCTCATATTTGAGGAGCGTCAGACTCCCATAGTGGACTTGTTAAAGTACATTCTCAGGTCTGGAGCAGGGGCAGGGAATTTGCATTTCTAACAAGTAATGATGTCAGGTAATCCTAATGTTGCTGGCCCAGGAACCATACTTTGAGAACCAAGAACTTATAGCTATTACCAGGATCCCTACCACTGGATGATCCAATGCTTCTGGGAGGTCGTCTTCTAGAATATAATTGTAAAGAGGTTTCCTATCTAATAAAAAGCAAAATTTCCTGGCCTACCAGACATATATAATCTTAACATTTAGAATTCACAAAGCATTTTAAACAAAGTAGGTAGGATCTATTTTGTTTGAAACTAAGTTTTAAAATTTGCATTTTATTTATTTTTATTTTTTAAAGTTTTATTTAATTAATTAATTAATTTATTTATTTATTTATTCATGAGAGAGAGAGAGAGGCAGAGACACAGACAGAAGAAGAAGCCTGCTCCATGCAGGAAGCCTGACATGGGTCTCGATCATGGGTCTCCAGGATCATGCCCTGGGCTGAAGTTGGCACTAAACCACTGAGGCACCCAGGCTGCCCCTAAAATTTGCATTTTAAAAATCAATAAATTCAATACTGGAGTTTCTGAAAACATGGAGGATGATTGAGGCATGTTTTAGGGACAATAAGCCAGTGAAAAACCACATCTAAAAACCGTGGGTCTTGCTCTTGCTATTGGAACCTCTGCTACTTCTGATGGAGGATGGGCATCTGCATCAGACTTTCTAACAGATGTCCTTCTCACACCTATCTGTCATATCAGCTTGGACTTTGAGAAATGCAGTAAGACAAGCATGTGCAGATGCATTGGCATAAAAAATACCAGTGAGTAGAAGGACTCAAACTCCTTGTAAAAGACAGTAGAAAAATATACTTGGTTTTAAAGTCTGGAATTCCTGTTTGTGGACTGTTGGTACATTGATAAGTTATTTGATCTTTCATAGCATTTGTAATCTCACATATAAAATGGAAAGAATAATTACAGGATGCCTGGGTGGCTCAGCAGTTGAGCGTCTGCCTATGGCTCAGGGCGTGATACTAGAGTCCCGAGATTGAGTCCTACATCGGACTCCCTGCATGGAACCTGCTTCTCCCTTTGTCTATGTCTCTGCCTCTCTCTCTCCCTCTGTGTCTCTCATGAATAAATAAGATGTTTTTTTTTCTTTTAGAAAAAAATAATTGCTATCTACTTTGGTGTTCTGCTTGGCACATGGTAGAAACCCAGGAAATGACCATTGGTACTGTTCTTAGATGTAGTTGTTTGATTACCCTGGAGTAGATATTCAGTCTGAGCCTCCATTCTTGCTGGTCATGAAACAAAAATCACACTGATTCCAGTTTTCTCTCTTTCTCCATTTCTTCCTCTTCCTGTTCCTTTGTCTCTTCTTCCTGCCTCCTCCTCTCTCATATTTCTGGTGGAAAACTTCCATAGAAAAAATTCCCAGTAGTTTTCTAGAGTGTGCTCATATAATTTCCCCCTCCGGCATTTCCTTTTCTTTATATCCAATTGGGAATGACAGCATTCTAAAGAGTTTCCAAATTCCATTTGAGCTTCTCCAAAATCAGTTAAGCTGAGGCAAATAGCATTCCATGCAGCCTCATTGGTATGCCATTCCACTCAAGAATGCTGGGTACTCTAAATGACACATGAATTATGCATGCTGGGGTTCAATATAACATTTAGTATGCCTGAAGCACCATTTGCATTTTGAGGGAAGGTCATTTTGATTCTGTGTTGTATTATACATTCATGTGCCTTGCAACAGTCAGGATCCTCATGCTGGTGTCTGAGAACTTACTGACATGAGTCCAGGATGTGGCTGCAGCCCCTCTGTTCCAACTACTATAGTCAGTGCACTGAAATCCTTGGCCCATTTGTCCCTCACTCTGTGTTAGATCTTTAGATTTCATTTATTTTTTAAAGATTATTTATTTATTTATTCATGAGAGAGAGAGAGGGAGAGAGAGAGAGAGAGAGAGAGGAGAGAGAGAGAGACAGGCACAGAGAGGAGCAGGCTCCATGCAGGGAGCCTGATGTGGGACTCAACCCCGGGTCTCCAGGATCACACCCTGGGCCAAAGGTGGCACTAAAGCACTGAGCCACCCAGGCTTCCCAGATCTTCAGATTTTAATCCTTTCTTTCACCAGAAATGTGCTAACTTCTCAAGCTGTAAGCTGACGTTCTCCCTCTACATTCCTGGTAAATGTCATCTTCAAGGCTCACTTTGCTCTGTGTACTACAGCGCTGGGGCTCTCTCCAGTTCATCCACGATGCCGCTGCTATTCTGGGATGGAATCTTTCTCTGCTCATGGGACCATGCTGCTCTGCACAGGTGGGGACTTCAGTAGGGAACATATTTGCACACATAAGCCAAGTCCTGGATGACCTGTAGCTCTGAGCACAGGTCTATGTGCCCTACCTATGCAAACACTAGTGCTTTTGCAAGGAATGCCATCTCTTCCCTTCATTACTTGGAAAAGTGTTGGCATTCTTTTCAGAGTCCACTTCAGCTGAATTCTCTGTTAAGCTTTCCTACTCCTCCTATCTTCCCCTCTTCCACAGCCACCACTTCACCCCCCAAAAGAGAAACACAAAACAAAAACAATATCTCAGGTGCACAACCACTCTACCTGGTAAGAACCAGTTGTTGCACATGCCACATTTTACTGTAATTGTTTTTCTCTCACTAGAGTACTAGCTTCTTGAGGCACAGAACTATGATCTCTTTTCATCTTTTATCACTAAGCCTATAGCATCATGCCTGGTGCTAAGAAGTGCTGTAAGCTCTCTGTGGGCATCCTCTATTCTCGTCATCGACGATGACCTAGGAATAAACCTAACCAAAGAGGTAAAGGATCTATACCCTAAAAACTACAGAACACTTCTGAAAGAAATTAAGGAAGACACAAAGAGATGGAAAAATTTTCCATGTTCATGAATTAGAAAAATTAATATTGTGAAAATGTCAATGTTACCCAGGGCAATTTACACATTCAATGCAATCCCTATCAAAGTACCATGGACTTTCTTCAGAGAATTAGAACAAATCATCTTAAGATTTGTGTTGAATCATAAAACACCCCGAATAGCCAGGGGAATATTGAAAAAGAAAAGCAGAGCTGGGGACATACAATGCCAGATTCCAAGTTGTACTACAAAGCTGTGCTCATCAAGATAGTGTGGTACTGGCACAAAAACAGACACATAGATTAATGGAACAGAATAGAAAACCTAGAAATGGGCCCTCAACTCTATGGTCAACTAATATTTGACAAAGCAGGAAAGACTATCCACTGGAAAAAGGACAGTCTCCTTAATAAATGGTGCTGGGAAAATTGGACAGCCCCATGCAGAAGAATGAAACTAGACCATCTCTTACACTACACAAAGATAAACTCAAAATGAATGAAAGATCTAAATGTGAGACAAGATTCCATCAACATCCTGGAGGAGAACACAGGCAACACCAAAAAGGGACTTGGCCACAGCAACAACTTGCATGATAAATCTATGAAGGCAAGGGAAACAAAAGCAAAAATGAATTATTGGGACTTAATCAAGATAAAAAGCTTCTGCACAGCAAAGAAACAGTCAACAAAACTAAAAGACAACCTACAGAATGGGAGAAGATATTTGCAAATAACATATCAGATAAAGGGCTAGTTTCCAAGATCTATAAAGGACTTATTAAACTCAACAGCAAAGAAACAAACAATCCACTCATGAAATGGGAAAAAGAAATGAACAGAAATCTCACAGAGGAAAACATAGACATGGCCAACATGCACATGAGAAAATGCTCTGCATCCCTTGCCATCAGGGAAATACAAATCAAAACCACAATGAGATACCACCTCACACCAGTGAGAATGGGGAAAATTAACAAGGCAGAAACAAACAAGCATTGGAGAGGATGTGGAGAAAGGGGAACCCTCTTGCACTCTTGGTGGGAATGTGAACTGGTGCAGCCACTCTGGAAAACTGTGTGGAGGTTCCTCAAAGAGTTAAAAATAGACCTGCCCTTGGACCCAGCAATGCACTGCTGGAGATTTACCCCAAAGATACAGATGCAATGAAATGGCAGGACACTTGCACCCCAATGTTTCTAGCAGCAATGTCCACAATAGCCAAACTGTGGAAGGAGCCTCGGTGTCCATCGAAAGATGAATGGATAAAGAAGATGTGGTCTATGTATACAATGGAATATTACTCAGCCATTAGAAATGACAAATACCACCACCATTTCCTTCAATGTGGATAGAACTGGAGGGGATTATGTTGAGTGAAGTAAGTCAATCGGGGAAGGACAAACATTATATGGTCTCATCCATTTGGGGAATATTAAAAATAGTGAAAGGGAGTAAAGGGGAAAGGAGAGAAAATAAGTGGGAAATATTAGTGAGGATTACGGAATATGAGAGACTCCTAACTCTGGGTAACCAACAAGGGGTAGGGGTTGGGAAGGTGGGTTGGAGGAAGGGGTGACTGGGTGACAGGCACTGAGGGGGGATACTTGACGGGATGAACACTGGGTGTTATGGTGTATGTTGGCAAATAAAACTCCAATAAAAAATATATACAAGAAAATCCCCAAACATTTCATGTATTTTACTCACCATTTAGAGAATATCTTTATCCCTCCTCAAGACATTTATTCTTGCTTCATTTTAATTCTGATAGTCTTGGTTGCCTGATACCCCAGCCTACATCAAATTAAAAACTACTGAGCTGGGATACCTGTATGGCTCAATGGTTGAGCATTTGCCTTTGGCTCAGGGCATGTTCCCTGGATCCTGGGATCCCGTCCGACATTGTGCTCCCCACAGGGAGCCTGCTTTTCCCTCTGCCTGTGTCTTTGCCTCTCTCTCTGTGTCTCTCATGAATAAATAAATAAAAATGTTAAAAAAAAAAAAAAACCTCTGAGCTTTCAAGGTAGTATGGAAATAAAGTCCCTTTTCAGAACCAGAGAGCAAGGGGCTGTATGCCTTGCATCTGGTCTTAATGACTACCTGCATACTTCTGGGTGTGTCTATGAGGGTGTTCCTAGAAGATATTAGCATTTGAATTATCAGACTGAGTAAAGAAAATCACCCTTACCATTATGGCTGGACATCATCCAATCTATTGAGGTCTCAAATAGAACTAAATGCTAATTCCCTGTCTCTCTTATTGATGTCCATCTTCTCTTGCCCTTGGACGTGGAAAACTCCTGTATCTCTGACCTTTAGACTGGGACTGAATTACACCATCTGCAGCTGGAATTACACTCTGTGCTAGAGGATGCAGACTTAGCACCTATGGTTACCCCATCCCAGGGGCCCTCCAGGTGCCCATGTTCCTGCTGAGCCATTCTATGTATACATCCTCAAACATTGAGATGATCTCTTTCTCTCAGTGTCTCTTTTCTCCTTCCCCTTTTCAACCTCACCATATGTTGGATGCATATCTGCTTCTATGAGTGGAAGTTAAGCAAAAGGTCACCTTCTCAATTATGTTTTGTGGACCCTTCTTGGTATGATGGACAGGTTCCTTCTGTGACCCAGCCACATGTGTCAGATTTTGTTGTGGGCTCACTTAGGACACTAGAGAGTATTTATCTGCCCTATGTGTGCAGCAAATGTTTATTGAGAGCCTGTGCCTTGTCACACCAGTCCCAGTCCCAGCAATGACTACCTGTTGTAGAAATGGCTGTCTAGTGAGGGAGATAGAAATTATGGGGGGAAAAATGAGTGCAATGTGGGAGGAAGACAAGAAAAGCCAAACAGTGCTCTGATTAAGAATGGAGGGATTATTTATGTAGATGTGACACTCTTAGCTCCGCTGCAGTGTTGCCTCAAATGTCCAGGCAAGGGAGGAGACACAGCTTGGTGGAAGCCAGGAGAGGAAATTCCTGTGTGGGTTGACTGCAGGGACTCATGAGGAACAGAAACCCAAAGCAGGTTAAGTACAGTGTTCAGCCTGAACTCCTGCATGATGCCTAGCTATTTGGCTTTAATACCTTGTGTACTCATGGTGTTTGGTGGAAGCAGCAAAGAGGCTGCTGGATGTCACCCCTGTGCTGATGTGATAGAAAAAGTCACGCATAATAACATGCAGGTGGCCTTGCAAACACCATGCCCTGGGACTGGCAATCATGAAAAAGCCTCCAGCTCCACAGAGATTGGAGTGGGGCAGGTGGTGTATCAGCATCAGCCAGTGCTCCAAAGACATATGAACTTTCTCCATCTATCAGGCTTGGTCTGAACTCCAGGGCTGAGGGCATTGCACATACCTTATCTTTGTGTCTAGGATGAATCCAGTGCAACACTTTTCTTCCCACTTGTTCTAGGGCATGTCTCTAGCCAGATGGACTTCACAGAAGTCCACACAATTTTGCCACAGAGTCTGTCCCAGACCAGAAGGAGGCTCAGCCAGATTCTGTGTGGCCTATGTCAAGTATGTCTTGTAATTGAAATAAGTGGCCAGAAGGAGTAGCTGTTAGAACAGTGCTGTAAAACCTTTGATGTCAGCCTAGCGATGGCACAGATGTCAGTTTATCTCTGGAAAGCTGCTTTCCCCACAAAGTGAATAGTCAGGCACTGTTGAAATGTCATCCCAGGATGTCACCAAAGGACAAAAGTAAATGTCCTTAGCAGATTAAAGTCTCCATGAGAAAACAAGGCTTTGGCCTGCCACTTTGAGCATGTTGAAAGAAGGTGCCCTCTCTATAGTCCTGGAGCTTCCAACCCCAATCTTGGCACTGTGCTGCTGTAATGGACAATCCACATAGTCTGGACTTAAGGAGTAGATTGGGAGGCACGACTGCAAAAGGAGGACGCTGGCTCCTTCAACCTAGGGTGGCTTCCTGGTGCCCTGGTCCACAGGGTGGCCTGATAGACCACCTTCTGGATGTGCCTGTTCTACCTGCCTGTAAAAGGCTGAGATCCAGTCTCTGGATATCACAGGGTACTTCCTAATCCTCAAGACCTGCTCTCCTGGCACCTTACTTCTCTAAGCCCTCCCTTCCTGCTCCAGTCTCTATAGGCATGCTTGGTTTGAATTTCTGCATGTATAACCATGGCTTTCCTTAAGATAACACCTGTATTTGGGCTTTCAGGACAGATTATTCATCTTGCTTTGATTTTTCACCAAAGTGAGATGCCCATAGGGCTTCCAGTCTGACACCATTCATAGAACCTTGAGAAGTCTTAAGTTCAAAGCATAAATGACATGGAGTTGCATAAAATGTGGGAAACTGATGCAGAAATGAATATTCTCCTTACTTTGCCCCTAGGGAGTGCATATTTTTCTTGGTCACAGGGGTAAACTATAAAAATGTCCAATGTGCTAAATTATTAGGGCATAAAATCTATTTATTCATCTATTCATTCATTCTACAAACATTACAAAATATCTATTACATATAGGAAAAGAAGTTGTCACTCTGGATGATACAAAAGTGACTAGCATCATGGACTCTGTCCCAAGGGCACTAACTAGTCACAGCCTGGGTATTAGCCTTCTCTGTGGCCCAGGGCTCAGCAAGAGGCACTTGGAGGGTTGCCTGGGAAAGTTTGCTGATTAATGTCACCCTTTCTAAGAGGACTTAAGAGTGGAAGAAACTGCCTGACATAGTGCCCTCCCTTTTACTTTTTAAGGAATAATAGATGCAGGTCGATATGCCTCAAACCAGCATGAAAATTGCTAATTCCAATAACTGAACTGCCACACTGTTTGCCAAGGACAAGAGGGTGGCAGCTGTTATGTGTTTTCCTTTTTTTTTTTTTAAATCACGCCATTCATAGCTGCTTTTCATATGAACTGGCCAGTAATCTTTTGTATAATTAGGTTCTAGTTTAGGCTGTAGTTCCAATAACCTACAGTAAAGCTAAGGTGGACCTCTTAATAATGTTCCAGAATTGACCCAGTATCATATGGATGGAAAGCTACTCCTAGACTATCGCCACTGTGGCAGTGCCCAGATCAGGGAAGGAAGCCTGAGGCCCTGGTGCCTATGAAGTTTGGTGGCAGCATGTGCTCTGCAGGCTGCTACCCAATCTCCTCCTCTGTCCTGACATCACCAGAGAGTTAAGGGGCTCTGAACGAATGAGTTAGGGGTGCTGCTGGCATGGTAATGGTTGAGTCTTAGATCCAGAAGGGAGCACAAACATAAGTGAGACCCTAGCACTTCCCTCTAGGACACAGATACAGGTTTCTTCAGGATTAGAATTTAGTCTATTCACTATTACATTCCCAGAGTTTGACACATGGAAGGACCTAGAAACATGAATCAATCAATGAAGTACTTCGAGTCCTTTGAAATCTATTGAAAAGTCCCTAGTACTACTCCTCAGAAAGAGAATCATAACCATGCAAGTCATTGAGGGATTAGGCTGATATCAACAATGGCACAAGTGTTCTATGATTCCAAATTTGTGTTAGGCAAAGCCAGGGAAATATGCCCATGCTGTGGTCAGCCAGATGTTTCAGTTCTCTAATCTAATGTATAGAAGTTTGGTTTTGACTATAAAACTTAGATTGAAGTAAATAAGTATCTTACCTTATGTTTCTAAAAAGGAGAGTCTGAAACAAAAGTCTGCATGCAGGTAATTTATTTGGGAAGGGAATTCACGCAGCAAGAGAAAGAAGCAAGGGAAAAGCAATGGGGAATGCCAACATAAGGAAACGCGATAAATTTAGCCATAGCCACCATCAACCTGGGCTCAACTCTGTGGGTTTACTGAGTAAATGTGCATTGTAGCTGTCCCTGTGGGGGAACCACAAAGGGTCCGTTGGCTCTCATCTCCCATTGATGAGTATTCCAAGATATATGAGTACCATAGCACAAGAGCTTAAGACTCGAGTTAAAAATTTTCATTTGGAAAATGACTTCAAATTCCTCATTCTCCACCATTGACTACCAACTTAGACAAGTTATTTAAAATCTCTGTGTTTCCATTTCTTTGTAGCAAAAGGACAGACTAATAATATCTATTGACTTGATATGGAGATAAGACATAACGATGGTATAAAATACCTGGAGCTCTCAATTAACAGACTTTCCCTACTGAACTTGTCTGGTGTTTCCTGAACTTTCCTGAAGACTCACCTGAGAGCACGTTAAAAATTTAGATTCCTAGCCCTCTACCCTGAAGAGGCCTTGAGATGGAAAAGCTCCTTAGAGCTACCTTTGCAGCTTTGCTCGAAAAGATCCTGCTATGGTGTGAGCATGAATGTGACTTGCTTCTTTCTCCTGAAATGGGGCAGAGAAAACCCTTCCAGGTAGTTGAGATTTCCAGGATATATTCAATTCTGGTTTGTCAGAGTTCATCTAGAATTCTTCCTTAAAGTAAAACCTTCAGGAGGGACTACAAAGTGTGGAATGCCCAGGAATTTTGTCTCCAAAGCCACAGAGGTCAGGAAGTGATGGACAATGGAAGAACAAAAGGCTCAGCTGATGGGCGAAGTCAAAAGAGTGAAAATGAAAGTAAATGTCTGTCTTTTCCCAAATTACATGGTCTGGATAAGCACAGAGCCAATCCAGAACAAAAGACAACAGTTGAGGAAGAAATGACAGTAAATCACAGGTGTGTCCCTCTTTATGGGGATGGATGGGGACACAGAGTGGTGTTTCCTTGGCCCACATCTCCATGTTCAGTTCTGCCTGAGATGCTGGTTTCTAAAGAGAGCATGGATATGCTTCTTGATGTCTCCTCATCATTCCTGGAAAAACCAGCACTTTTTTGGGGGGGGAATAATTGGCCTAGATAATGAGGGGATGTGCAATTCCAACTGAAATGTTTGGACAGTCCTACAGGTGTCTCAGGACCCCAAAGAAAAAGAGGGAAGGACAGGTACCTGTAGAAGATGACCCTGTCCCAGCAGGAGAGGACCTCAGTGCATTTTCCACAGGTGGTAGGGAGGGACCCAGGATGCAGGAGGCTGCTCTTTCCTCACATATTTCTAGCTCAGACAGTGGATGTGTCTCTTGCATCTACCTCTGCCTGAGCCCTTCTTTCTTGATTGTGTTAGTTGTCCTCCTCCACCTCCTCTGATCCTCCCCACCTCCTCTGTCTCTTTCCTTCTCCTCCTCACATGTCCTTCCCATCCATCCTGCAGTGGGTGCCTTGCTCCAGCATTTTTCTCCCCACTGATACTCTCTTCAGGTCCACTACAATCAACTCACACAGCCCTCCTGACTCAGTTTGAACCTATGCCACTTGCCTTGACCTCTTGCCCCTCCCAGGTCAGCTCCTTCTGACGTTTTCTGCCCTGTTTTACCTGGACCTCAATTCTGAGCACATCTCTTCTCTAAGAAAGGTGAAGTGCTGGTGTCACCTGCTTCCTGACCTCCATTAGAGGGGGCTGGGGTCAGACAGAAGAGCTGAAGGGCATGTGAGAGATGGTCTGGGCACATGAACACCACTATGGGTTGCTGGCAGTCCAAGTTGCTAAGTCAACAGACCCCAGAACGCATGGGTGTTACCTAGGAAGCTGTGAGTCTCACATGTGTTCCCTGGAAGACAACTGGCAGAAACTGGACCCTGGGTCAGAGCAGGATGGCTAGACAGGACAGGTATAATATAGAAGGCCTAGTTAAATTTGCATTTCAGATAAACAATGGATAAATTCTGGCATAATTATGCTTCATGCAATATTTGGGTCATACTTATTATGCGTGATAGGCATAATAAACCTCCTAAGGGAATGTCCTAATCCCCAGAAACTATGAATGTGTCACCTTACATGGCAAAGGGGAATTAAATCTACCAATGAATCTAAGATAGGGGCATTATCTGGATTATTTGAGTGAGTCCACTGGAATCCCAAGGAACTTCAGGTGTGGAAAAAGAAGGGTGGATAATCAGTATCAGAATTTGAAGGAGGAAAAAGACTGGCCATTGCTTTGAAGATGCAGAACGCGCCATAGGCCAAAGAATAGATCTGCATCTAAAATTTGGAAAGGAGGAAAAATGGATCCTGCAATGGAGCCTCTGGAAAAGGATGCATGCCTGCTGGCACCTTCCCCATAGCCCAGTGAGGACCTTTTCAGACTTCTGACCTCCAGAAGTGTGAGAATACATATGTACTGGTTTAAGCCACTAAGTCTGTGGTAATATGGTATAGTAGCAATAGGAAACTAACACACAGTTTCTCTCTTTTTTAAAGTTGTTTATTTGAAATTTAAATTTAATTAAGCAACCTTTATTTTATCTGGCAACTCTAACCAAAGCCAAACTGAATTAGGGCCAGAAACCTGGTCAGAACTCCAGTCGGGGTACTAAGTCTATGCACTTTATCTTAAGAAAGGTTTTCTTAACCTTTATGCTGCTCCACAGGTGTGGTGTGAATATTCATTACAATAAATATCAGAACACCAGAACCATTTCTGGCATGCAGTGATTAGTGGAAATTGTTCGGTTCTCATGCATGGTTGATGGTGGGATGGGTTCTCATAACCACGCTCATGGCGTGGTTCTTCAGCATTTTCAGATGGGCACAGCCTAGTAGGGTGCTGCTGGCAGGAGGCATATCAGCAGTGGGTATACCTCATACCCAGAGTTCAACATATAGGAGTAAATTATAGGCCATGCAGAACTCAGGGAGCTTGTAGATGTTGAGGTCCAAGACCCCAAGCCACAGCAGAGGCACAGGTGTGATTTTCCACCGAGGCTTGTCTGCCTCTGTGCTGTGGGCATGCTGCCCTCAGAGTTCTTTCTGACTTTCTGTGAACCACAGACAGGATGCCAAGGACTGCCTGCCAGCTGAGAGCACATCTGCCCCTAAACTCACAATGAGCTCTACAAGGAAGTGAGAGATTCCTTTGCCACAGATCCTATTGCTAGGAGACTTCTTAGTGCAGAAACTAAAAAACAGCTGTAGGCTAATGCTAATCCTGCTCTCAACCAACTCTTATCCAGAAACCCCATGAATTAAATGCAGGAGGAAAAGGGGCTTTTAGTTGCTGACCAGACTTCTGTTGCAGTGAAGCCTGGGCAACACTGCCAGGCTCCTCTACCCTTCCTCCGTCCTTGGGTCCCTGTAGTAATGGGGAGGGAACAGAGGCTGGACACATATGCAAAATGGCTATCACAGCAAGAATCGACCCTTGGATCAAGCTGTGGTTTCAGGACACTGCCTTAGTGTGCCGGGGAGCCAATCTTCATCACATAATTGAATGTAGGAGAGCCAGCCTGGCCCAGGGCCTCACATATCTTCTTGGAAATACTTAGAAGCCTTCTCCAGGCCTTCTCCATTAGCTTAGATTCCTCCTGACAAAATAAAACAGATGCTAAGACATTAAACAGAAGGTGTTAATCTAATCCTGTCACTTTCAAGCTTAGTAGCTTTCCAAGACCCCCACTGCCCTTAATAGAGTGGCAGGATTTCTGAAGCACAACGTTCAGGTGTCTGTCCCTTTCCTAGTTGCATCTCCTCACTTCCCTGCCTGTGATCGCTCTGGCCTCACAGGCACACTGTACCCTGCCTACCTGAGTGTGTGCAGCCTGCTCCCCCTGCTATGAACCTGGAATGCAGGTGTTTGCCCACTCCCAGGCTTTGCTCTGAGCTAAGCTTCCTTCTGTTCATTTTTTGGTCCTGACTGAGCTTTCAAGGCTTCTGGAAAATGCGGGGCTGCCCTTGTGAGTTGGAACCCCTCCTTGGTACTTCCAGAGTACCTTCCTGCTTCAGTTTTAGCACTTGTCACCCCTAACTGGGTTGGAATATTTCCTCATTTGCCTTTTTCTTCGCCTTCTCCAACAATAAATAGTTTGGGGGAAGGTATGTTCACTGTTGTTTCTCAGTTGAAGTCATATAGAATAACTGGAAGATTGCTTCTTCTGGTGGAACGCACCACCCCCAGAGGCCCAGAAAGAAAGGGTCATCATTTAGATCACATGGAGTGTCTGGTAATGAAGGAGGCAGATGTCCTTCTCTTGAAAGCTGGTGGGTAGATGGTATGTAACATGACAACAGAGGCCTAGCTCTTCCTCGCCTTTGGTCATCAGTTCCGCCTCTGGTTGTTGATCTTCCAGAAGAGGGCCACCAGGCACAGGTCCAGGGACAGAAGCAGCAACAACTGCATGCCCCGCTCTGGGATCTCTAGCTTGACCCACTCCGTCCCACACAGCCACAGGTATCTCCTCTTGCCCTCTGTGACCTGCCTTTCCCCAGCTTCCCTCTCAGGGCACTACTCCCCAACTCACTAGCCAAATATAAGGCCTCAAGATGGCATTGGAAGCCATGGGATACAAGGAATAAATGTAGAGAGCACCCCATTACTCTGACATTCAGAGCTCAAGAAGAGGAGGGCAGTGGACACAGGAAACAGAGGAGAGGAGGGGACAGAGGATGTTACAAGCTGGATTGTGTTCCCTCAGATTCCGATGTTGAAGCTTTATTTTATTTTATTTTTTTAGATTTTATTTATTTATTCATGATAGTTACACAGACACACACACACACACAGAGAGAGAGAGAGAGAGAGAGAGAGGCAAAGACACAGGCAGAGGGAGAAGCAGGCTCCATGCAGGGAGCCCGACATGGGATTCGATCCCGGGTCTCCAGGATCGCACCCCAGGCCAAAGGCAGGCGCCAAACCGCTGCGCCACCCAGGGATCCCCCTGTGTTGAAGCTTTAACCTCAGAGTGTGCCTGTGTTTGAGACAGGGCCTTTACAGAGGTGATGAAGGTTAAATGCAGTCATGGGGATGGGCCCTAGCCCTAGAGGGGGTAAGGAGAGGAGGTTGGAACACATGTGCACAGAGGAGATGGCCGCATGAAAGTCATAGGGAGAAGGTGGTGATCTGCAAGCCAGGGAGAGGGGCCTAAGGAGAGACCACCTTGATCTGGTGCCAGCCTTCAGAACTATGAGAAATACCTTCCTGTTGTTTAAGCCGCCTAGTCTGTGGTATTTATTCTGCAGCCTTAGGTGACTAATATGGATGGGGGATGTAGAAGGGGGTATAGTCAAGGTACTCACTTTCCAGAGGAGGCAGTGGTTGGTACAAATCCTATGAGAGTCAGATGGGTCAGAGAGTGATAGTGAACCCCAAGGCCTGCTGGTCGCCTTGTCATTGTCTACTTTCCATTCCATCACATATTCTGCTCCTTACCCTTCAGTGTGTGCCAGGCAGCTATTAATTATCCCTACTTAGCAGTGGAGGGAACAGCAGCCTCTAGATTGTGTGACTAGCCTGTAATTTATAAACATCTGGGGCAGGTCTCCTGAACACTCTTCTTAAATCCCACATAGCGATTTTTACAGGCCATTCAACTCTGGCTCTGCAGAGTGACTCTGAAACTCCAGAATCCTTGCAGGAGCTTGTTTGCAGCTGCTGTGTTTATCAGGCTTATTGGAAGCAAAGTCAAGTGCAGGCTAGTGTCACAAATAGACATGTAATCTTGTCTGCAGCTGGCATGGGAATTCCAGCCAGAAAGCACCTCTGGTAAGCCCACTGAGGAAGGCAGAGTTAGGCTGGAGCTCTGTCCCTGGTGGCGGAAGCTGTTTCCCTGCCAACACGTCATGGAGGCTGAAGAGAATGGGGTTCTTGGGAGAATCCAAGTAATGGAAGACAGTTCATTACCCACAGGGTATTGGCCTCATGGCTGGTGGGGAAAGGTCCTCAGCTTCCTCCTCCACAGAACCTTCAACAATTTGTATATGACTCTCCAATGCTTGAAACAAGTGGTGTGTGTGTGTGTGTGTGTGTGTGTGGGTATGTGCGTGCACACACCCATGTTTACAAAGAGGGATCCTGTAGCTGTCTGGCAAGCCCGTCCTAGGTGAGGACAATATACCTTGACTCATGGGTGAAATCTGGGTTGAGCCTTGTAGGTGAATGGATGAAGAGGCCAAGGGTGTTTTGTGTGTGTGTTGGCTGGGGTTGGGGGTAGGTGAACGACCACCTAGCCAGGGCACAGATACACTGTTTGGGAACAACATTTTAATGACTCAAACTCATTCCCTCTGAAAGATGGCAGTTTAGACACATTATATTTGAAAAGAGAAAATGTGCAAAAAATAAGATAAGGACTTGAACCAGGAGCACAGAGAATTCTATTGGGGGGAAGAGTTTCCTTCCAGAATTACCAATATAAACAATCCTTTTTATATACTACAAACTAGCATGGACGCATAGCAACTTAATTGCATATTTGCCATGAGAAAGTGATTTCCATGACGATAGACCTGCAGAGTTTAATTGGGGAGGGAGAATCACACAGCACCTGTGTCAAGCTAAATGAACATCAGCTACAAATGCATGCCTCTGCCTGGGGAGAAGCTGTGCTTCCAGCATTTAGCCTGAGGCTGGGTCACTGAACCAGGAGAGCTCACTCCTTTCTTTCCAGCTGGGCCAGCATCTGCCTGCTTCCCCACACACCAGTAGTAGGAGTCCTCCTCTGAGGCCCCAGCTCTCAAGCCTATTTGCAATGCTCCTTTGGGCTCTTCAAACCCTCCACATACTTGTCTAGACTTTTCTAAATTTTCCTCAGCTTCACCTACCTCTTCGTGGAGATTTGACTTGGGAAGAGAGAGAGGGGCCTGCAGGTCTTGTACCAGCATCCTTACCTACCCACCTTGGGCAGCATCAATTAACCTCATTTACCCATCTCTAAAATGTGAAGAACAGTGCTCATTCTAAAAGATGTTTTTAGTTTTAAGTGAGTTATAATAACAAAGTTCCTGGTGTGTAGACATTCTTTCTTTGTATATAGCATTTGTATACATGTGCCATATCATATATCATTCAACCATTATTCAACACATTTATTTCATGTCTACTATCATGGTACTAGAGGCTAAATTGAATGAACTTATACATTTCTTTTTCTCCTTGTGTATCCTCACAACATCAGAGGTCTTACTGTCCAGTTGATTTTAGCGGGACTGGGCTAGTCATCCCATCTAATTCCTCAATCCTCTTTAGACATGGCCTCACTTAGCTTTGAGAAGCATCTGTTCTTTCTTAAATATTGACCTTGATTTAGTGGGTTTTTATGATTATCCTAAAGCAAGCTTAAACTTCACCAGAGTGAATGTGGGTTGTCTTTGTGGGTGTCACAATCTGGCTACTCCCAGGGTGGTCTTGGCTAGGTTTCTGGTGAGTGGGAAAGAAGTGACACTCCCTCCCTGAGGTTTTCTTGCTCATTCATTTGGTATACAGCAAATATTTATGGATTCTTTAAAATGCTAATCTCAGGTAAGGTAAACCCCTGGGTTGGCCACAAGGAGCCCCGTGTCCTCACTGACTCACCACCTTCCCTCTGATGAGGATATGCTTATACTTATTCTTATCCTGTGTACAGCTCACTCTCATATTTCTTCTTAATATCTTAAAATGCTTCCTGTGAAATGAGGATATCATCATGTTCCCCAAATGACCCTTTGTGCAAACCTTGCCCTGCCTCAGTTTACTTAAAGAGGCAAATGATCTATGCTTCCCTCTAGTCAAACACGGATTTTTCCTTCATGTATTTTGCTTTTGGTGACTTGTTTATCCAGAGATATCCTTCCATATTTTTACCTCAAAACCTTCAGGTTTTACTTTCCCCATGTAAGCCTGACATTTGCCAACTGTCCTAGCTTCATCTGCTGGGCCCAACTCCTTTCCATGGATTTGTAATCACAGATTTGTAATGCCATATATCAGGTTTTTTTATGTGTGCGAATCTATTTTTGGCCTATCTTATGCTACTGTTGTTTTTTCCAACACTTACAATAATATGTTGTTTTAATGACCATTGCCTTGTAATAAGTCTTGAATCTAATATGGTATGCAATAGCATCTTATTCTTTCATAAAAATCCCCTTTGATATTCTTGGGCCTGTAAAATTCTGTATAAATATTAAGATCAGTTGGCAAGTTTAAGAAAAAAAATTGGGGATTTGGATTAGATTAACACAGTTTTTATTTATTTTTTATTTTTTTTATTTAAAAATTTTGTATTTGAGTATAGTTGACATACAGTGTTACAATAGTCTCAGGTGTACAACATAGTGATTTAACAAGTCTATATGTTTTGTTATGCTCACCACAGATGTAGCTACCATCTGCCACCATACAATGCTATTACAATACCTCTGACTATATTCCCTATGCTGTATCTTTTTTTAAAATAAATTTATTTTTTATTGGTGTTCAATTTACCAACATACAGAATAACACCCAGTGCTCATCCTGTCAAGTGCCCCTCTCAGTGCCTGTCACCCATTCACCCCCACCCCCCACCCTCCTCCCCTTCCACCACCCCTAGTTCATTTCCCAGAGTTAGGAGTCTTTATGTTCTGTCTCCCTTTCTGATATTTCCCACACATTTCTTCTCCCTTCCCTTCTATTCCCTTTCACTATTATTTATATTCCCCAAATGAATGAGAACATATAATGTTTGTCGTTCTCCGATTGACTTACTTCACTCAGCATAATACCCTCCAGTTCCATCCACGTTGAAGCAAATGGTGGGTATTTGCCATGTTTGGCTATATTTCCTCCTCTTTATATTTTGGAAAAGTTTGAGAAGGATTGGTATTAATTCCTTACATGTTTTGAAGAAATTGCCAATGAAATAATTTTGTCCTGGACTTTTGTTTGTTGGGAGATTTTTGATTACTAATTGAATCTCCTTACTAGTAGTTGGTTTATTCAGATTTTCTATTTCTTCATGATTCAGTCTGTAGGAATTTATCCATTTATTCTAGGTTGCCTACATTGTTGGTGTATAATTGTTTATAGCAGTCTCTTAGCATACTCTGTTATTTATGTGGTGTTAGTTGTAATGTCTCCTCTTTATTTTTTTTAATTAAAGATTTTTATTTATTTATTCATGAGAGACAGAGAGAGAAAGAGAGAGAGAGACAGAGAGAGGCAGAGACACAGGCAGAGGGAGAAGCAGGCTCCATGCAGGGAGCCCGACACAGGACTCAATCCTGGGTCTCCAAGATCAGGCCCTGGACTGAAGGCAGTGCCAAACCGCTGAGCCACCTGGGCTGCCCAATGTCTCATCTTTAATTTCTGATTTTATTTACATGAGTTCTCTCTTCTTGATTCTCTCTTCTTCTCTCTCTTCTTTAGCTAAAGGTTTGTCACATTCACTTACCTTTTCAAAGAACCAACTCGTAGTTTCATATTTTCTGTTATTTTAGTCACTTATTTTAGTCCTTCACTTATTTCTGCTCTGATCTTTGTTATTCCCAAACTTTTACTAACTTTGGGGTTTGTTCTTTTTTTTTTCTCTAGTTCCTTGAGGCATAAGATTAGGTAATTTATTTGAGACTTGTTTTTTGAAGTAGGCATTTATCCCTATGAACCTCTTTCAGACTGTTTTTTGGTGCGTCCCATAAGTTTGGGCATGTTGTATTTCCATTTTCATTTGTCTTAAGGTAATTTTGACTTCTCTTTTAATTTCTTCTTTGACTCATTGATTATTCAGCAGCATATTGCTTAATCTCCACATATTTGTGAAGTTTCCAATGTTCTTCTTGTAATGTTTTTTTTTAATTATGGGAGGAAAAGAGGCTTGATATAATTTAAGTCTTAAATTTATTAAGACTTGTTCTGTAGCGTAACACATGTTCAATAAATCTTGTAAAATGTTTCATGTGCACTTGAGAAGAATATATATTCTATTGCTGTTTGCTGTACTGTTCTGTATGTATCTGTTAAAGTCATCTAGTCTACTGTGTTATATGATACTGATATTTCCAAGGGCAGCCTGGGTGGCTTAGTGGTTTAATGCTGCCTTCAGCCCAGGGCATGATCCTGGATTCCCAGGATCAAGTCCCACTTTGGGCTCCCTGCTTGGAGCCTGCTTCTCCCTCTGCCTGTGTCTCTGCCTCTCTCTCTCTCTCTCTCTCTCTCTCTGTGTGTGTGTGTCTCTCATGAATAAATAAATAAAATCTTTTTTAAAAAGGCTATTGTTTCCCTATTTGATTTTTCTGTCTGGATGATCTATCATTACATGTAGGTGGAGAATTAAAGTCCCCTACTATTATTGTATTGCTGTATATTTCTTGTTTTAGGTCTGTTAATATTTGCTTTATATATTTAGGTACTCCTATGTTGGGTTCATAAATATTTACAATGTTACATACTCTTGTTGGATTGATCTCTTTATCATTATATAATGCTCTTCTTTGTTTCATTATTTTAAAGTATATTTTATTTAGTTTCCACTTGTATGGAATATCTTTTAATTTTTAAAATTTTGTTTAAGAGATTTTATTTATTTATTTTGAGAAAGAGAAAGAGGGAGCAGAAGCAAGGGGAGGGGCCTAGGGAAAAGGAGAAGCAGACTCCCCATTGAGCAAGGAGCCTAATATGGGACTCAATTCTAACACCCTGAGATTTTGACCTGAGCTGAAGGCAGATGCTTAACCAACTGAGCTACCCAGGTACCTCAGGGGATATATTTTAAAAATCTCTTCATTTTCAGTCTCTGTGTGGCCTTGTTTCTGAAGTGATCTCTTTAGGTAGCATTTAGAAGGTTTTTTTTTTTTTTAATCCATTCAGCCACTCTGTCATTTGCTTGGAGAATTTAGTACATTTGCACTTAAAGTAGCTATTGGTATGTAATTATTGCCATTTGTTGATTGCTTTCTGGGTGTTTTGTAGTTTCTCTATTCCTTTCTTCTTCTCTTACCTTCTTCTTTATTCATTTGATGACTTTCATTAGTGGCATTCTTAACATTCTGTCTCTTTGTCTTTTGTGTATTTTCTATATATTTTTGCTTTGTGGGGCTTACATATATAATGATTTATATTTTTAAGTTGATAACAACTTAAGCTTAAATATATTTTAAGGATCTACATTTTTATTCTATCCTCATGTTTTACATTTTCAATGTCATATTTTACATATTTTTATCTGTGAATCTCTCTAGTATATTTTTTCAGTTCAGTTATTGTATTCTTTAACTCTGTGACTTCTATTTATTTATTTTTTAGATGTTCTGTCTCTTTGTTGAAGTTTTCACTGTGTTCATTCATTCTTACTACTTTGGTGAACATTTTATTACCATTATTTTCAACTTCTTATCTGATAAGTCACTTATCTCTGTTTCATTAAGACTTTATTCCCTGAGGTTTTATTTTATTCTTTCTTTAGAACATATTCCTCTGCTTCTTTATTTTGCTTGGCTCTGTGTGTTGTTTACTAGTATTATATAAAACAGCAAGCTCTCACAGTCTTGAAGGATTGATCTATGCAGGAGATGAATCCTAATGCCCAATTGTTATCTAGCTCTGGCTGTCTCTTACACCTCTGTGATTGTCCAAGCAGTCTATTTTGCTAGAGATTCCCTGTAATTGAGGATGTGTCAAGAGCTATCAATGTCCCAAAGGTGAGGATCTTAGCAGCTTTAAAAGAGTGCAAATACATATGGTTCTGTGGGACAATAAATGTAAGTCACCTGGGCTGCCAGAGGCAGGTAATCTAGGGATATCCTAGGAGTGGCAGTCACCAAAATTAGGGCACATACATCCACAATTTTCTTCCTAGAAGATATTATGGCATGGAGTGAGGAAGAAAGAGAGCACACAGATGACATCCACTCATTTCCATCCCCAGGGTGCATTTCAGTAGGCCTATGAATGTGTACCAAACCAGATGCTTGCTCCTCAGGCCAATGTTCCAAGACAAGCAAAAATAAGCCTCTTTCAGAAAAAAACTGGATGTGTGGTTCAGTCTGCTGTCTGCACAATACCCTGGGAATGGTTAGCTGGCCAAGAATTGTTACAGCCCTATTGGAACCAAGAACACAAGCACTCTTGGCCACAACAGTTGGATTATCAAGAGGGTCTCCCCTCAGCAGTATCCACACAAAACTAGGACATAAGACATAAAGAAATAGACACATATAAAAGCTCCCCCCTAGGAGATACTGATGGGAGATACTGATGCTTTGGAATGTGGCAGAGGGAGAGCACAAGACAGTACCTGACTTCTCAGGTCTCTGGAAATGATTATACTCAGCTTTTAGATGTGTGTTTAGTTAGAAGTCTGCCTCTCAGGATGCAGCTATGAAGATAAGCTAATAGGTCTTTTTCACAGTAAAATTGGCCTGCTGGGTCTATTGCATCTTGCCCTCCCCTGGGTAGGTAGCCACTAAAGAACACTTTCTCCATTGTTTACAGTCCTATAAGATCCATAAGCATAAGCCCCACTGGTCTCTAGGGCTAGGCAATTTAGAGGTGTGATCCAGTCATAGCTGTACAAATCAGGGCACCAGAGAAGGTTAGAAGCTGTTTTCTGGGAGATACCAGTGGGCTGGTTAGAAGCGAGGGAGAACACAAAGATTATCTCCACTAGCCTCTGTTACCTGACAACACTTCCATACGTCTCTAAATATATGCCAAACCAGAGGGCTGCCCTTCAGGGCTGCCCTTAGACAAATAAAGAGATGTCTCTCATAAAAAGACTGTGGGCATGTTTTAGTCTGTTATCTGTGCAGTGCCCTGGGGTGGTAATCTGCCAAAAATGACTCTTGAATTGTTACAGTCCTATGGGATGCAGGAATGCAAACACCTCTGGACACCAGAGTCAGATGATCAAGGTGTATTCCCTTGGCAGTAGCCACAAAAACTGTGAAGCCACTTCCACATTCAGGAAACCTGATGGTTACATCACCAAGCTGCTCCTTTCTGCTACCTAGTTATGGACACACCCACTCAAGTAATCCCCATCCCTAAGCAGTGACCGCCTCTACTCTGTCTCCAGAATTTTGTTATTCTGGGATTGTTATCTCAGTGGAATCATACAGAATGTGACATTTTGAGATTGATTGTTCTTCCTCAGTGGAATTTCCTTGAGATTCTTCCATATAGTTATGTCTAAATAAATAGTTTGTCTCTTTATTATTTTATTTTTATTGTGAAATAGTTTATGATGGTATAAATGTATCACAATTTTTAAATCATCCACCCCTTGAAGAACATATGAATCGTCAACAATTTTTGGGTATTGTGAATAACACTCTTCTGAATATTCATATACAGGTTTTTGTGTGAATATGTTTTTACTTTTCTGGGATAAATGCCAAGGAGTAAGGTTACATGACAGGTACATGTTAGGTTTTTTAAAATACTGCAAAACAATTTTCTGTACTATTTGGCATTCCCTCCAGCACTGTATGAGTGGTCCAGTTTCTTTGCATGCTCACCAGCATTTGGTGCTCTCATTTCTTTTAAGATACCATGATTGTTGTGAATAGATATCTCATTGTGGTTTTAATTTGCATTTCACTAATGGATAATGATGCTGAACATCTTTTCATGTGCTTATTAGCCGTCTGTATATCCTCTTTAGTGAGATGTCTCATCTCACTATTTGCTTATTTTTTAGTTTTTTTAATTGGATTTTTTTTTTTTTACTCTTTGGTTTTGGAAATTCTTTAAATTGTCAAGATACAAGATCTTGACCAGAATATATGGTTTGAAAATATTTTCTCCTAATCTGTAGCTTGTCTTTCATTACCTTACAAGTCCATTTACAGACCAAGTGTTTTTAATTTTGAAGAGATCCAATTTAACAATTTTTATTTAGTGTCAAATTTAATGACTGTAACCAGCCTTAGGTCTCAAAGATTTCCTCTTTTCTTGTTCTAAAAGAATTATTGTTTCAAGTATTATGTTTAATCACATGCTGCCCCCATTCCCACCTCCATCACGTGTGTCCAATTTCTCTAGCATTATTTTCTGGAAAAGATATTCTTTCTCTATTGAATTGTATTTGATATGTTGTAAAAATCATGTAGGTGTATTTGTACAATCTATTTCTGTTATTTGATTCATATATATATATATATATATATATCAATACCATGCTATCTTGATTACTGTCACTAAATAGGAAGCTTTAACACTGGGTTGAAAAATTCCTCCAATTTTATTTTTCTTTCTAAAAAGTGTTTTAATTATCATAGGTCCTTTGATTTTTCATATGCATATAATAATAAGCTTGTGTATGTCTATAAAAACTTCTGTGAGATTTCATAGGGATTTGTTAAATCTATAGGTGAACTTGTTGAAAACTGACATCTATAGTAAGTTGATTTTCTAATCCATACACATGGTATATCTCTTCATTTATGTAGGCTATATAGATCTTATTTCCTTTCTAAACATTAAAAACTTTTATTTTATTATTCTTGCTTTCAAATTTTTTTGATTTTTGCTTGTATCTTTTGCTTGTATGCCATTCTTCCTACTTATTATAGATTCATTTCGCATTACTTTTCTAATTTGTTCAAATGAGAATTTAGATTCTCAATTTGGACCTTTCCCATTTTCTACTATTAACATTTACTATTATAAACTTCCCTTTCGCATGGCTTTAACAGAATCCTCCAAGTTGACTATGTTATGTTTTAATTTTCACTTAGTTGTATGTATTTTATTTAAGATTTTTTTCATCTTTCATGAGAGACACACAGAGAGAAGCAGAGACATAGGCAGAGGGAGAGGTGGCTCCCTGCAGTGAGCCTGATGTGAGACTCAATCCCAAGACCCCGAGTTCTAGAGTCCTATGTATTTTAAAATTTATTTTTGGACTTCTTCAATCCACATGTGATTACTTTATGTATTTTAGGTTTTTACGTATTTATAAAATTTCCTATTATCTTTTCATTATTGATTTTAATTTGATTCCATTATGCTCAGAGAATATAATTTTCAATTCTTTTAAGTTTTTTGAGGCTTGTTTTATGATACAAAATATGGCTTATCTTGGTGAATATTGCTTTGGTGCCTAAAATCAGCACTGTTGCTGAATGGTGTTTCTATAAATATCAATTAGATACTATTGCTGATGATGCTGTTCCATTATTTACCTTTCCTGAATTTTTAGTAAGTTGATTTATTATTTTCTGAAGATGAGGCATTGATGTTCTTAGAATAATTGTGTTTTTCTTTATTTTTCCTTTCAGGTTTTTATACGTATTATTATTTTTTTGTATATTTTTTATTGGAGTTTGATTTGCAACATAGACTATAACACCCAGTGCTCTTCCTGTCAAGTGCCCCCTCAAATGCCTGTCACCCAGTCACGCCAACCCCCGCTCACCTATCCTTCCACTACCCTTTGTTCATTTCCCAGAGTTAGAAGTCTCTAATGCTCTGTCACCCTCACTGATATTTTCCAATCATTTTCTCTCCTTTCCCCTTTAATCCCTTTCACTATTTCTTATATTCCCCGAATGAATAAAACCATATAATGTTTGCCCTTCTCTGACTGATTTACTTCACTCAGCATAATCCCCTCCAGTTCTATCCACTTTGAAGTAAATGGTGGGTATTCATCGTTTCTAATGGCTGAGTAATATTCCATTGTATATATAGACCAAATCTCCTTTATCCATTCATCTTTTGATGGGCACCAAGGCTCCTTCCACAGTTTGGCTATCGTGGACAATGCTGCTATAAACATCAGGGTGCAGGTGTCCTGCCATTTCACTGCATCTGTATCTTTGGGGTAAATACCCCAGAGTGCAATTCCTGGGTCGTAGGGCAGATCTATTTTTAACTCTTTGAGGAACCTCCACACAGTTTTCCAGAGTGGCTGCACCAGTTCACATTCCCAAGAGGAATGCAAGAGGGTTCCCCTTTCTCCACATCCTCTCCAACATTTGTTGTTCCTGTCTTGTTAATTTTCCCCATTCCCACTGGTGTGAGGTGCTTTCTCATTGTGGTTTTGATTTGTATTTCCCTAATGGCAAGTGATGGGGAGCATTTTCTCATGTGCTTTCTCATGTGTATGTCTTCTTTGGTGAAATTTCTGTGCATGTCTTTTGCCCATTTCATGATTGGATTGTTTGTTTCTTTGCTGTTGAGTTTTATCAGTTCCTTAGAGATCTTGGATACTAGCCCTTTATCTGATATGTAATTTGCAAATAACTTCTCCTATTCTGTAGGTTGTCTTTTTTAATTTGTTGACAGTTTCTTTTGCTGGGCAGAAGCTTTTTACCTTGATTAAGTCCTGATAGTTCATTTTTGCTTTCGTTTCCCTTGTCTTCATAGATGTATCTTGCAAGAAGTTGTTGTGCCTAAGTTCAAAAAGGCTGTTGCCTGTGTTTTCCTCTAGGATTTTGATAGATTCTTGTCTTACATTTAGATCTTTCATCCATTCTGAGTTTATCTTTGTGTATGGTGTAAGAGAATGGTCTAGTTTCATTCTTCTGTATGGGGCTGTCCAATTTTCCCAGCACCATTTATTGAAGAGACTGTCCTTTTCCCACTGTATAGTCTTTCCTGCTTTGTCGAATATTAGTTGACCATAGAATTGAGGACCCATTTCTGGATTTTCTCTTCTGTTCCATTGATCTATGTGTCTGTTTTTTTAATAATAAATTTATTTTTTATTGGTGTTCAATTTGCCAACATACAGAATAACACCCAGTGCTCATCCCGTCAAGTGCCCCCCTCAGTGCCCGTCACCCATTCACCCCCACCCCCTGCCCTCCTCCCCTTCCACCACCCCTAGTTCGTTTCCCAGAGTTAGGAGTCTTTATGTTCTGTCTCCCTTTCTGATATTTCCCACACATTTCTTCTCCCTTCCCTTATATTCCCTTTCACTATTATTTATATTCCCCAAATGAATGAGAACATATAATGTTTGTCCTTCTCCGATTGACTTACTTCACTCAGCATAATATGTGTCTCTTTTTGTGCCAGTACCATACTGTCTTGATGATCACAGCTTTGTAGTACAACTTGAAATCCGGCATTGTGATGCCCCCAGCTCTGGTTTTCTTTTTCAATATTCCCCCAGCTATTCAAGGTCTTTTCTGATTCCACACAAATCTTAAGATGATATGTTCCAACTCTCTGAAGAAAGTCCATGGTATTTTGATCGGGATTGTCTTGAGTTTGTAATTGCCCTGGGTAGCATTGATAAATTCACAATATTAATTCTTCCAATCCAAATTAATAAATCACGAATGAAAAAGGAGAGATCACAATCAATACCAAGGAGATACAAATGATTTAAAAACATATTATGAGCAGCCATAGGCCAATAAATTAGACAATCTAGAAGAAATGTACACATTTCTGTAAAACCACGAACTACCAAAACTGGAAGAGGAAGAAATAGAAAACATGAACAGGCCAATAATCAGGGAGGAAATTGAAGCAGTCATCAAAAACATCCCAAGACACAAAAGTCCAGGGCCAGATGGCTTCCCAGGGGCAATTCTATCAAATGTTTAAAGAAGAAACAATACCTATTCTACTAAACCTGTTCTGAAAGATAGAAAGGGATGGAGTACTTTCAAAGTCGTTTTATGAAGCCAGTATCACCTTAATTCCAAAACCAAAGACCAAACCAAAAAGGAAAATTATATACCAACATCCCTGATGAACACAGATGCAAAAATTCTCAACAAGATACTAGCCAATAGGATCCAACAGTACATTAAGACATTATTCACCATGACTGAATGGAATTTATCCCTGGGATGCAAGGCTGGTTCAACACTCATAATGCATTTAAAGTGATATATCAACAAGAGAAAAAATAAGAACCATTTGATCCTCTCACGAGATGCAGAGAAAGCATTTGACAAAATACAGCATCCATTCCTGTTCAAAACTCTTCAGAGTGTAGGAATTGAGGGATCATTCCTCAGCATCTTAAAAGCCATCTATGAAAAACCCATAGCAAATATCATTGTCAATGAAGAAACACTGATAGCCTTTCTGCTAAGATCAGGAACATGACAGGGATGTCCACTCTCACCACTGCTATTCAACATAGTACTGGAAGTCCTACCCTCATCAATCAGAGAACAAAAAGAAATAAAAGACATTGAAATTGGCAACGAAGAAGTCAAACTCTCCCTCTTTGCTGATGACATGATACTGTACATAGAAAACTCAAAAGACTCCATCCCAAGATTCCTAGAACTCATATAGCAATTTAGCAGTGTGGTAGGGTACAAAATCCATGCCCAGAAAGCAGTGGCATTTCCCTACAGTAACAATGAGACTGCAGAAAGGAAATTAAGCAATCGATTTACAATTGCACCCAAAAGCATAAGATACCTAGGAATAAACCTAACCAAAGAGGTAAAGGATCTATACCCTAAAAACTACAGAATACTTCTGAAAGACATTGAGGAAGACTTAAAGAGATAGAAAAATATTCCTTGCTCATGGATTTTCCTTCAGTTCTATTGGTTTTTGCTTCATATACTTTGAACCTCTGTTTATTGATGTATACATAGTTAGGGTTGCTTTTTGTTTGTTTGTTTGTTTGTTTGATACTTTAACTATCATAGAATGTTCTTGTTTCTGGTAATTTTTTCCCTGAAATCTATTTTATATTATTTTAATATGGTCTCTATTTTTATTAATATTTGCATAATTTATTCTTCCATTTTCTATTTTGTCTATTAATCATTTTATGTTTGATGTGAGTTGTATACAAAATATATTTGAGTCATGCTTTCTATGCACTATCAATCTGACTTTAAAACGATGTATTTTTTTTAAAGATTTTATTTATTTATTCATGAGAGACACACAGAGAGAGAGGGGCAAAGACATAGGCAGAGGGAGAAGCAGGCTCCATGCAGGGAGTTTGACATGGGACTAGATCCAGAGACTCCAGGATCACACACTGGGCTGAAGGCAGACGCTAAACTGCTGAGCCACCCAGGGATCCCCACCCTTTAGTCATTTTTTAATGGATTTTTTTTCTAGCAAAAAATTCTCTTCCTATTCTTTATCTCAGACAATCTTTATGTCCTCTTCATGTATCTTACTTTTTTGCTTATTATTTTTGATATTCTGCTAATATTCCACAGTGATTTCCATTTCAAAATGTAAAAATCATTTTTTTTGTTCTGTATTCATGGAGTTATGCAACTTCACCATTATCTAATTCCAGAATATTTTCATATCACTTTCAAAAGAAACTCTCCATATATTAGCAGTCACTATTCATTCTATGGTCTACCTGCCCCTGACAATCACTAATTTAGGTTCTAATGATTGGCCTATCATGACATTAAATACAATTAGAATGATAATATGTAGACTTTTTTATCTGGCTTCCTTCACTTGACATAGTTTCCAAGATTCATTCATGTTTTATCATATTTCAGTAATATGTTCCTTTTTTATGTCTGAATAGTAGACATATGAATGAAATGCATTTTGTTTACCCATTTTTCAGTTGATGAACATTGCATTGCTTCTATTGTTTGGTTATTATAAATAATGATCCTATCATGTTTTTACATTAATATATGTTCTCAATATTCTCAGGTTTGTATCTAAGAGTGTAATGAATAAGTCATATGGTTATTCTATATTTGACTTTTTAAGTAATGGCCAAAATATTTTCTGTAGCAGTTGATGCATTTTACTGTCCTGTCTGCCATATATAAGGATTATAATTTCTCTATATTTTTACCAAGACTCATTATTTTTAATTTCTGTTTTTAAATTATAGAAATGTTAAGGAATAAGAACTGATATTTTATGGCTTCCATTTGCATATTTCTAAGAGATAATGATGTTGAACATCTTTTTCATGTGTTTATTGATTATTTGCACATTCCCCTTTGAGAAATGTTTATTATTTTTGGGTTTTTTAATTGAAGTATAGTTAGCATACAGTATGACATCAGTTATCGGTGTAAAATATAATGATTTAACCATTTTATACATTACTCAATGTTCATCACAATACGTGCACTTTTAATCCCATTTATCTATTTCAACCATCCCCCTTACCTATCTTCCCTCCAGAAACCACCACTATGTTGTCTATTTATAAGGGTCTGTGTTTTTTTTTGTTGTTGTTGTTTTCTCTTTTTTCTTAGTTTGTTCATTTGTTTTGTTTGTCTTTCTTTGACTTTTTCTCACTTAGCATTACACCCTCTAGGTCTATCCATGTTGTTGCAAATGGCAACATTTAATTCTTTTTTTTTTATAGTTGCATAGTGTGTGCGTGTGTGTGTGTGTGTGTGTGTGTGTGTGTGTGTATAAAATCACAGCTTTATCCATTCACCTACAGTTCCATATCTTGACTATTGCAAATAATGCTGTAGTAAAGATGGGTGTGCATGTATCTTTTTGAATTTGTGGTTTCATTTTCTTTGAGTAAATACTTACTGGGTAATTAATGGATCATATAGTACTTCTATTTTTAATATTTTTCAGGACTTCTCCACCATATCGTTTTCCATAGTGGCCACTTTGCTTTCACACCAACAGTGCACAAATGTTCCTTTTTCTCCACATTCTCACCAATACATGTGATTTCTTGTCTTTTTTATTTTAGCCCTTTTGAAAGATGTGAGGTGGTGTCTCATTGTGATTTTAATTTACATTTTCCTGATAATTAGTAATGTTGAACATCTTTTTATCTGTTTGTTGGCCATCAATATGTATTCTTTATTTGAGTCCTCTCCCATTTTTTATTGGATTATTATTATTTTTTTGGTGTCAGTTGTATATATTATTTGTATATTTTTATGTTAATTCCTTGTTGAATATATCATTTGCAAGCATATTCTCCCATTAGGAGGTTGCCTTTTTGTTTTGTTTCTATGGCTGCGTTAAAGAAATTACTGCTTATTATTATTTTTTTTGGAAATGTTATAATTTCAGGTCTCACATTTAGGTCTTTAATCTTCTTTGAGTTTATTTTTATGTATGGTTTAAGCTTAATTCTTTTGCAAGAGGCTGCTCAGTTTTCCCAGCACCATTTGTTGAAGAGACTGTCTTTTCCTCATCATATATTCTTGCCTCCCTTGTCATAAATTGACTATGGAAATTTGGGTTTATTTCTGAATTCTCTAGTCTATTCCATGGATCTTGTGGCCATTTTTGTGCCAGTACCATACTATTTTTATTACTGCAAAAAATTAAAGATTGTGATACCTCCAGATTTATTTTCTTTTAAAATATTTCTAGACTATTGGGGTCTTTTGTGTTTCTATCCAAATTTTAGGATTGCTTGTTCTAGTTCTGTGAAAAAATGCTGCTGGTATTTTGGTAAGTATTGCATTGAACTGGTAGATTGCCTTGGGTAGTATATACATTTTAACTATATTCATTCTTCCAATCCATGAGAACAGAATATCTTTCCATTTGTTTGTGTCATCTTCAATTTCTTCTATCAGTGTTTTTTAGTTTTGGGGGTATAGATTTTTTACCTTTTGGTTAAGTTATTCCTAGGTATTTTGTTATTTTTGGTGCAATTGTAAATGGGGTTTTCTTAATTACAGAATAACACCCAGTACTCATCCCGTCAAGTGCCCCTCTCAGTGCCCGTCACACATTCACCCCCAACCCCGCCCTCCTCCCCTTTCACCACCCCTAGTTCATTTCCCAGAGTTAGGAGTCTTTATGTTCTGAGCAGGGAGCCCAATGTGGGGCTCAATCCTAGGACCCCAGGATCACTGCCTGAGCTGAAGGCAGATGCTTAATCAACTGAGCCACCCAGGTGTCCCTGTATTGTTATTTTTAGATGGTACTTTAGATTGTAATTTTTTCAATATTGATGAAACCCTATTCATCCATTTTCCTCTTACTTGTACCTTAATTTTAATATCTTAGAAACTGCTACAGTCACTAAGATTACATTGATTTGTGCCTTGTTTTGAGGGATTTTATAGTTTCAGCTCTTACATCTAGGTCTTTGTACATCCTGAGTTAATTTCTGTATATTTTGCTAGAGTTGTGCTTCAAATTTATTCTTTAGCCTGTGGGATATTCAGTTGTACCAGCACTACACAAGGAAAAAACTATTTTTCTTATTGAATAATGTGTCTTATTGTGGCATACTTGTCGGTATCAATTGACAATAGTTACATGGATTTATCTGTGGACACTTGATAACTTTATATTGATCTATATTTCCATCCTTAGGCCATAACCATATTTTCTGTATTACTGTGGCTTTATAGTAGGTCTTGAAATTGGGAAGTGTGATTCCTCCAACTTTGTTTCTCTTTTTCAATATTGTTTTAATTATTATGGTTGTTTCCTTGCTCTTCCTTAGCTACTTTGCTATTCTCTTGTAATCTTATATGAATTTTAGGATCAGCTTGTGATTTTTTGTAAAAATAGTAGTTGAGATTTTGATAGCTATTGTGTCGGATCTTGATCAATTTGGGAAATACTACTATCTTAACAATAGTAAGTAGTTTAGTCAAGTACATAGAAAAATCTTTGTATCTTTTTAGGTCCAGGTTAATATCATTCAGAAAAGTCTTTCAGTTTTTGGTGTACAAATTTTGCTTTTTTTTTAAATTTTTGAATCTGTCCCTAATTGACAGATTAAAAATATATTGTACATGAAATATTTCTTCCCAATTTAATTTTTGGGTTTTTTGCCAATGCATGGAAATAAAAATTATTTTGTATGTTAATGTTGTGTCTTGTAATCTCATTAAGATCCCTTTATTGCTTTATATCATGGGAATACTTTAAAAGATTTTCTCTATACTTTCATGTCAATATAAATACAGATAGCCTCACTTTTCTTTCTCCTTATATTCTTAATAACTTTTATTTTCTTTCCTTGTTCACTAGGACTGACTAGCATATCTCCCACAGATGTGGCCACAGTTGATATCATTTACTTTTTCCTGAATTCAGGGGAAAGTTTTCAGTCCCTCATCATTACATATGATATTAGTTGTGTTTTCTTCATAGATGCCCCTTTTCAGGTTGAGAAAGTTCTGCTCTACTTATGATTTTTTGTTTTTATTATGAAAGGATGCTGGATTTTGTCAAACAATTTTTCTTTGTCTGTTGAGATGACCCTGTGTTATTTTTCTTTATTCTATTACTGTGGTATATAACATTAATTGGTTTTTGTATATTGTACCAACTTTCATTCCTGGAGTTAACTAATTGATCAAGATGTATCAATATTTTTATATGCTGGTTGCTAGATTTGATTTGATAATAGTCTTTTAAAAATTTTGTATCAATATTCATAATAGCTATTGGTCATAGTTGTATTTTCTAGTGATATCTTAGGCTTGTTTGGTTATCAGAGTAATACTGACATCATAAATTGCATTAGGAAGTACTTCCTTCTCTTTCATTTTTGGAAGAGTTTGTGAAAGATTGGTGTTAATTTTTTATATTATTCTTTAATAATTTATTGCATATTTATTTATTTTATTTAAGTATAATTGACATATTGATATATAGTGTTATATTAGTTTCAAGTGTGCAATATAATGACAATAATTCTATACATTTCTCAGTGATTATCAATATAAATGTACTCTTAATCCCATTTATCTCCTTTAAATGCTTGTTAGAATTCTCTAGTGAGGTCATCTTGTCTTGAGCTTTTCTTTGTGAGAAAATTTTTTGTTACTAATTTAATCTATGTTTATTATAGATCTATTCAGATTTCCTATGTATCCCTGAATCATTTTTTGACAGTATGTGTCTTTCTAGAGATTTATCTGTTTTATCCCAGTTATCTAAGTGGTTGTAATATAATTGTTTATATTATTCTTTTGTAATTTCTGTAAAAAATTTTTATTTCTGTAAGATTGGTAATATTCCCCCCTTTATTTCTGATTATAGCAATTTGCATATTTCTTTTTCTTCAAAAATTCAGGGCTGGGCAGCCCAGGTGGCTCAGTGGTTTAGCTCTGCCTTCAGCCCAAGGCCTGATCCTGGAGACCCGGATCGAGTCCAGCATCGGGGCTCCCTGCATGGAGCCTGATCTCCCTCTGCCTATGTCTCTGCCTCTCACTCTCTCTGTCTCTAGGTGAATAGGTGAATAAAATCTTTTAAAAAAAATCAGGCTTATCAATTTTTAAATTTTTTTCAAAGAACTATTTTTGATTTGTTTCTCTACTGTTTTTTTTCTTTCTTTCTTTTTTACTAATTTGCTTATTTCTCTTCTAATTTTTCTTTCTTTCCTTCTGATTACCTTTGGGTTAGTTTGCTCTTCAGTTTTTAGTTTCTAAATTTTTTTTAATTTTTATTTATTTATGATAGTCACACAGAGATAGAGAGAGAGGCAGAGACACAGGCAGAGGGAGAAGCAGGCTCCATGCACCAGGAGCCCGACGTGGGATTCGATCCCGGGTCTCCAGGATCGCGCCCTGGGCCAAAGGCAGGCGCCAAACCGCTGCGCCACCCAGGGATCCCCAGTTTTTAGTTTCTTAAGATGGAAGCATAGGCCATTAAATGGAGATCTTTTTTTGCTCTTCAATTCCTGAAAGATATTTTTGAGAGCATAGAATTTAGAGTAAACAGTTCTTTGCCATAATCACTTGACAAATATCCTGCCTCCTTATTCTGGCCTCCATGGTTTCAGACAAAAAAAAAAAATTCTCTGCTGTCATTCAAATTGGTGCTATCTCTAGCAGGTTAATTATATCTCTTGCCATGATTTTTAAAATTCTTTAGTTTTCAGAATTTTTAAAAAAGATTTATTTATTTATTTATTTATTTATTTATTTATTTATTTATTTATAAAAGACAGATGCTGGACTCCATCCCGAATCCCAGGATAACGCTCTGAGCCAAAAGCAGGCGCTCAACTTCTGACCTATCCAGGCATCCCAGTTTTCAGAATTTTAATTATTATAGATTTCTTGACATAGATTTTTCTCTCTCTGTGTGTATTTATCCAGTTTGGGGTTTGCTCCGGTAAAGCTATGGTAAGTGTTCTCGTGTTGGAAAGGGTTTTCACAGTTTAAAACTCCCACTGGCCCCAGAAGGATCACATGATATTTTTTATCAGTTTTCCTAGAGATCATGAAGATAAGGAAGAAAAAGAGATGGGTTTTTACATGATGCTAGCCATTTAACATAAAAAAAAATTAAAAAAAAAATAAAAAAAACGAAAAAAACCCACAAAACTAAATTGACTTTACGGTAGCTATGGTGGGTTTTATAACTGAATGTGCTCTATCTTGGTGTATGCTTAATGTGAGCTTGAAAAGGATGTGAATTCTTTTATTGTTGAATGGGATAGTTCTACATTTCAATTAGATCCAGCTAATTGATATTTTAAGGTCAAGTATATCTTTACTGATTTTCTGCCCCTTTCAGTTATCAATTATTGAAAGAAGGGTGTTGAAATCTCCAGCTATAATAGTCAATTAACCTCTTTCTGCTTGAAGTTCTATCAATGTTTGCCTCATATATTTTGATACTCTGTTTTTAAGTGTATGCATGGTAATGATTATTAGATTTGGAGAATTGACCCTTTAATATGTAATGTTCCATTTTATTTTATTTAAAAATATTTTTAAAGGTTTTATTTATTTTTTCATGTGTGTGTGTGTGTGTGTGTGTGAGAGAGAGAGAGAGAGAGAGAGAGAGAGAGAGAGAGAGAGGCAGAGACACAGGTAGAGGGAGAAGCAGGCTCCATGAAGGGAGCCTGATGTGGGACTTGATCCCGGGACTCCAGGATCACGCCGTGGACAAAGATGCTAAACCACTGAACCACCCAGGGATCCCCTGTAATGTTCCATTTTAAAACTAATAATGCTCCTTGTATGGAAGTCTGGCTTTTCCTAAATTAATATATGTTTTATTAGTGTGAGTGTGGTATATATTTCTCCACTCTTACTTTTAAACTGTCTTTATTTCTAAAGCAGTTTTCTTTTTGTAGACTACACATAGTTGTTTAAAAAATTTTCTCTGACTTTTGATTTTTGTCTTTCAATTTGTATAGTTAGATGTTCATATTTAAAGTACATATTGATTTAGGTTGGATTAATATCTACTGTGTTTGTAACTTTTCCTTTCCTGTCTGATTTTAATCAAGTGTTTTATATGATTCCTTTTTCTCTTAGCATATAAATTATATTTCTTTAAACATAGTTTTAGTGGTTGCCTTAGAATTTGCAATACATATATGTAGAGTTAAGCTAAGTCTACTTTCCATAACATTATTCTGTTTTATGGTTAGTGTAAGTATCTTAAATTATTCTCAATTTTTCCCTCCTGTCCCTTACAACATTTCTAGTATTTATTTATCTATATGCAATGTTATGAGTTATGTTTCCCCTAAAAAGATATGTTGAAGTCCTAACTCCCAATGCCTCACAATATGACCTTACTTGGAAATAAGGTCATTGTGGATTTAATTGGTTAAGATGAAATCATATTGGCTTAGGGGAGACCCTAAATCCAATATGACTGGTGTTTTTTTTTATAAGAATATGACCTTGTGAAGACAGAAACACACAGGAAGAATGCCATATGATGATAAAGGCAGAGACTGGAGTGTTGTAGCTGCAAGCAGAAGAACACCAGAGACTGGCAAACCACCAAAAAAATCTAGAAGGGAGATTTCCCTATAGATTTCAGAGGAAGATGGCCGTGCCAACATCTTGATTTTGGACTTCTAGCTTCCAAAACTGCAAGAAAATACATTTCTGTTGTTTAAGCCACAGAGTTTGTGGTACTTCATTACAGCAGCCTTAGGAAAGTAATACATATCATAATCAGATAATACATTGCAATTACAGTGTCTCTAATATTAAGTATAAAGAAAATAATAGATTTTATTTTGTCCTTAGTTATTTGCTCTCTAATAGTTTTTCTTTCTTATGCAGGTTATGACATATATTTTTCTGTCACCTGAAGAACTTATTTTAACATTTTTGCAGGTCTAATTTTCTAGTGAGAAATTCTCTAAATTTTGTTTTTTGAGGGCATCTTTAATTTCTCCTTGGCTTTTGAAGAATGATTTTGTTGAATATAGAATTCTAGGTTTTTAAAAAATATTTTAAACTTTATATTCAATATCTATGTTTATGTTTTGAAAGTTCACTGTAATTCATTCTTTTTTCTTGTGTATTTGTTTCTTCGTTTATTTTTAAGTAGGCCACACAGCCCAGCATTGAAAGCTTGAACTCAGGACCCTGAGATCAAGACCAGGGCTGAGATCAAGAGTCAGACGCTTAACTGACTGAGCCATCCAGGTACCCCAAGTTCATTGAAATTCTTAACTGTTATTCTCCATAGGTAAGCATCTCCATGGGCTCTCTTATTCACAATGATCTACCTCAAGTTTGAATAGGATATACTTAGGTGTAGGTTTTTTAGTATTTATCCTACTCTGAGCTTCTGGATCTGTGGTTTGGTATCTGCTATTAATTTAGCACAGTTCTTGGTCCTTTTGACATCAAAGATTTCTTCTCCTATATCTTCTCTTTAATCTCTTGTAATTCACTTATACATACATTACATCTTTTGACATTATCTTATAATTCTTGTATATGGGATCCCTGGGTGGTGCAGCAGTTTAGCGCCTGCCTTTGGCCCAGGGTGTGATCCTGGAGACCCGGGATCGAATCCCACGTCGGGCTCCCAGTGCATGGAGCCTGCTTCTCCCTCTGCCTGTGTCTCTGCCTCTCTCTCTCTCTGTGTGACTATTATAAATAAATAAAAATAAAAAAAATTTAAAAAAAATAATTCTTGTATATTCCATTCTTCTTCTCCTCTTTCTCCTCCTTTTCCTCTTCTTCCTCCTCCTCCTCCCCTTCTCCCTTAAAAGTGCTCTGTCTCCTTCTTTATCTTCTTCTCTCTCTTTGAACTTGTTCATGAAATTTTTAATCATATAATACCATCTCTTCAAATGCACTGCTTCTTTATTGGGTTGAGTCCAATCTATTAATTAGCACAGCAAAGACATTTTTCAGTTTATACTATAGTGCTTTCTTAAAAACAGATTTTATTTATTTATTTATGAGAGACAGAGAGAGAGAGACAGAGAGAGAGAGAGAGAGAGGCAGAGACACAAGCAGAAGGAGAAGCAGGCTCCCTGCAGGGATCCCAATGCAGGACTTAATCCTAGGACCCCTGGATCATGCCCTGGGCAGTCCTAGTATAGTGTTTTTGATTCCTAATATTTGCTTCTTATTCTTAGAGCTATCTCTCTGTTTATAGTATCCATTTTTGTGTATTTACTGTTTTTAAATATGGCCCTTTTCCTATCATAATCATTTTATATTTTCTGTCTGATCATTCCTAAATCTATGTCATATCTGAGTTGGTTCTGATGCCTGAAATATATCTTCTGATTGTGATTTTTGTTATTTAAATTTTAGAATGCCTGTAATTTTTGTTGAAAGTCAGACATGATATATAGGATAAAAGGATTTGAGGCAAATAGGCCATTACTATGAGAGTTTATGTTAATCTTATTAGGAGTTAGGCTGTTCTTAATGTTTGTTGTCGTTGTAGGCCTTTAAATTATCTTAATGTCTTTGCTTTTGTCTTTCCTGTTGCTTTTGGGTTTCCCTAAGAATTCTTTCTTAAATAGGATCTGAGACATTTTTTCATCTGTCAGCCAATATTACTGTACTGGAAACTTACTAATATGGTAATAAAAAGTGGGGGTGTGAAAGTGTTCTGTAATACACTTATGATTGAATCTCCATCTTTTAGTAAGTCTGTGTCTCTGGGTTGATGCCTACGCAAGTGTTTCTTAATTCTTTTTTCCTTCCTCCATTATGTTAGGCAAGAAGCAAGAAGGCAAGAAGGGGCTCAATTTCTGTAAATACTTATTCTATTTGAATAAGGCTCAAATAAAATCTTTTTCATAAAGGTTAAGGCTGTTATAAAGAATGCACTGAAGTATATAAAAATGATTGATTTTTCCCTCTCACTACCACACACAGAAGAGATTTCCTTGACACTTCACAGTGAGAACCTGATGGGGTTACTAGGTGTAAAAGTGTGAGGTTCTCCTTAAGACAAGAGATTCCACAAGTTTTATTCTTTCATGTTAGTCTACACTCAGCCTACAGAAACTAGTCAAAATTTTGATTTAAGTGTTCTTACAAGTTTGTGACTCCAGTAGTGTAAGCAGATTTCAGTTCTGAATTTCCCCGTTCATCTGTCTTTCCACATTTTGTGGTGTTGGTTTACTCTGTGATATTGGTTCTCTGATGGGTCCAAGAAAATTCACTGATTTTCAATTTGTTCCACATTTTTTCTTGTTGTAAGAATATAAGTTCTTTTCTTTTTTAAAAAAGATTTATTTATTTATTCATGAGAGACACACAGAAAGGCAGAGACACAGGCAGAGGAGAAACAGTCTCCATGCAGGGAGTCCGATGTGAGACTTGATCCCAGCACTTGATGTGAGACTTGATCCCAGCACTCCAGATCACACACTGAGTCAAAGGCAGATGCTCAACTGCTGAGCCATCCAGGTGTTCCTATACATTCTTTTCACTTCAGATCTGAAACTGGGACACACTATTATTCATTCATTCATTCATTCATTCATTCATTCATTTATTCATTCCCCAATAGTGTAGATTTCATTTCAGAAAGTTTAATTTTGGTTTTTATTGTATCTTTTCTCTCAACTTATTTTTTGAACTTATGCAGCACAGTTATAATAACTGGGTTTTTAAAGTTTTTATTTAAATTCCAGTTAGCTAACATGCTATTAGTTAACATAATACTAGTTTCAGTTTGGTTTAGTTTAGAACCATATAGTGTCTCAATAGTTCCATACAATACCAGTGCTCATTGCAACAAGTGCTCTCTTAAACCCCATCACCTAATTCATCCATCCTGAACCCACCTCCCCTCTGGTGACCATCAATGTGTTCTCTATAGTTAATAATCTGTTTCTTGGTTTGCCTCTCTTTCTCTTTTTTTCCCCCTTTGCTCATTTGTCTCATTTCTTAAATTCCTCATATGAGTGAAATCATATGTTATTTGTCTTTCTCTGACTGATTTATTTCACTTAACATTATACTAACTTCAACCATGTTGTAAATATAAATCTTACAAATGTAAGATTTCATTTTTATGGCTGAGTAATGTATGTGTATATACTATATCTTCTTATCTATTATTCATCAGTCAAAGGACATTTGGACTCTTTCCATAATTTGGCTATTATAGATAATGCTGCTATAAATAATGGGGTGCATGTATCCCTTCAAATTCGTGTTTTTGTATTCTTTGTGTAAATACCTAGCAGTGCAATTGCTGGATTGTAGGGTGATTATATTTTTCACTTTTTGAGGAAACTCCATACTGTTTCCTAGAGTGGCTGCTGCAGTGTGCATTCCCACAAACAGTGCGGGAGGATTCTTCTTTCTCCACATCCTTGCCAACACCTGTTTGTCTTTTGTTGTTGACTTTAGCCATTCTGATGGGTGATATCTCATATGTATCCAAAGAAACATGAAAGGTACTTTTTGCTGCCTTTTTGTTATTGTTTTTTAGTTTTATATATTATAACCAAGAAAAATACTATATAATTTGACATCTATTTATCCTTGCTTTGTATGTGGTCTATTTTTGAAAATCTAGCTATTTCTAATTATTGTTTGCAGCTGTCTTTATGACTATTCTATCACTCATCATTTTGTTCATTTTTTAAAGATTTTATTTATTTATTCAAGAGAGACAGAGAGAGAGAGAGAGAAGCAGAGACATAGGCAGAGGGAGAAGCAGGCTCCCTGCAGAGAGCCCAATGTGGGACTTGGTCCCAGGACCCCAGGATTATGCCCTGAGCCAAAGGCAGACACTCAACCACTGAACCACCCAGGCGTCCCTTATTCACTTTTTGACTGATTTTTTTTATATTACTGTTTTCTAAAATTTTGAGAGGTGAGTTAAATCCCATCTATATATTTATATTCTTCAATTTCTTCTTATAATTCTGTCATTTTTACCTTTATGCATTTCAAATCTATTTTATTAGTTGCTTACAGGTTCTGGAATTCTATATTTTTCTAGTGAATTTGTTTTTCTTAATAATATTCAAGTTCATTTTTTTTCAATAACAATTGCCTTTTGCTTTAAAACCTGTTTTGTTAAGCCATTTTCTTTCAGTTTATGTTTTTTCCTCATATATATTTTCCCATCATTTTACTTTCTCTTAAGTTAATATATTCAAGTTGTACTTAAATATTGTTTAAAGATTAAAATATTATAAGTGAGTGAAATAATGAACATCTCATATGTTTACTCCAGTATCATTATGGCAATTATATCTCCTGTCATCCCTGCCACCAGCTTAGCTCAGAAATTATTTTGGTTAGGAAAAATCCCAGATTCTTTTTTTTTTTTTTAGATTTTATTTATTTATTTATTTGAGAGAGAGAGAGAGAGAGAAAGAGAGAGGCAGAGACACAGGCAGAGGGAGAAGCAGGCTCCATGCAGGGAGCCTGACGTGGGATTTGATCCCGGGTCTCCAGGATCACTACCTGGGCTGAAGGCAGGCGCTTAACCACTGAGCCACCCAGCAAATTCCAAAATCTCAGATTCTTGAGTTGAACATTGGAAGACTATCATAATTTAGCCAAAACCTGTATTTAAATATTTATTTTTTTAATTGCTAGCTTTTCAAAAAAAAAAAAAAAGCTTTTGATATATCAAGAAGAATCCTTGGCACCATGCTAGACATTTGAGCATAATTAGTTCAGGTTGACAGTATCACAGCCATTACAGAGCTGACTTCTTTATTCTCTGAATATCTATGGCCAAATGGAGTTATTCCTCTTCCCTTCAAATTTCTTTATTTAGTCTCTGTTCTATTTTCTCCCATCCCTGACAAACCTCAACTCTTCAATCACCTACTTCATAGAATGTTGAACTGGAATTTCATCTGAGTCTCTAATGGTCTATCTTAAGGGTGGAGAAATGGAGACTGTGGAAGAGAAAAAGAATTTCTTGTGAGGATTAGTGCTAGCTTTAAGTTCCACCTTGCCATCATGTCCTCTTTTTCCCAAAGACAGACATCTCTTTCAGACTTCCCTTCTGTTCTGTGTCTACAACCAATGAATTCTTCACTCTCTAGATCAGATCCTATGTCTTTGATAAAGTTTTTCTATTGCTATGATCTAAGGCACTTGTTTCATTCTCTTAACTCATCTAGTGACTACTACCTGTAATACCCAAACTATGCCTTTTCTTACTGTCCTTTGTCACTAGCAAGCTTCTATTACGTAATTGTATGTGGCTTTGTGAACTGGTTTCCAAGGATACTGTAAGCTGCTCAAATTGGGAACAGTCTTTTTTACCTCTCCACATTCACCAGTGTCCTATGGGTTACTAAATTACTATTTACCTTTTCATATGTTCTTGCCTTGTCTTCTGCTTCACACAGTGAGATTTTGAGGAGCAAAGAGAGGAAAAACCTTGGGTCTTATTATATTTTCTCAGCTCCCAGGTTAGCAGCCTGTACCTAGGAGTGTGGCTACAGCAAATATTTGTTGATTTGAGAAGCTAGTGCAATCCATTCCCTCTCGTTTTCCTCCATTTCTGCATATAAACTGCTCTCTTTTCCCAAGGCACCCTGCCTTCATTATGACTATGGCATTTCACATAAATGCTGCTCTCTCTACACCAAGAGGATACAAAGTCTTGGGGAAACCACTTCAGGGATGAATATATACCCAATCACACTTCAAAATTGCTGTCTCAAATGTTTAAAAAATTCTCCAAATTATTTATCAAGGATTGTAATTTTTTTCATGTTTTACTTGCAATCCCACACATAAATTGTATCCTTTCCTTGGTTGCAATTGAATAAATTTCACCTGGTTCATTTGTGACATGCTCTGCATATAAAATTGAGAGTTGAAGATTTCTTAATAGTAGTCAAAATTAGAGCTACATTTTACCTTCCTCCTCTCTTGGCTTGAATCATTTTGCCTTTTCCTCTAGCTCTGGCACTACACAAGCCTCACAAATTTTAGCATCTGAATTATTATTATTTTTTAAAGATTTTATTTATTTATTCATGAGAGACAGAGAAAGGGGCAGAGACACAGGCAGAGGGAGAAGCTGGCCCCATGCAGAGAGCCTAATGTGGGACTCGATCCTGGGACTCCAGGATCATGCCCTGGGCTGAAGACAGGCACTACACTGCTGAGCAACCCAGGGATCCCCAGCATCTGAATTATTAATGCTGTTCAGGCCATCAACAGTACTCATGGGCAGCCCGGGTGGCTCAGCGGTTTAGCACCATCTTCAATCCAGGGCCTGATCCTAGAGACCGGGGATCGAGCCCCACATCTGGCTCTCTGCATGGAGCCTGCTTCACCCTCTGCCTGTGTCTCTGCCTCTCTCTCTCTATGTCTCTCATAAATAAATAAATAAATAAATAAATAAATAAATAAAAAACAGTGCTCATGAAGCTTACGCACAGCTCAATCTGAAAGGATGCACCAAATCATTAAATGCTGACTACCCACTATAAACTCTAGGACCATACCTGTCTAGAGACATTAATTTACTAAATTATTTCCCTACTGCCCGTTTTTAAATTACTCTAAGCTTAGTTCAATTAAATTTATTTCAACACACATTTGTTCACCACCTACATTTTCCCAGGAGACAAAGTCAGCAATTGTTTCTCAACAAATCTAATCAATTAGTATAGGAGAAACACAGGAACAACAAGGCAGTTGGAGGGACAAGTAGTATCAAAGACAGAGGCAGGATCACTACCTCAGAGTACAGGTAAAGAGGACTGCATTAAGGAGAAATAATTTTATCCGAACCCTGAAAGAGGACGTGGAGTATGGTGGGAGAAGAGTCACACTAGAGGGCATTCAGAAAAGGGAAGGACAGATCTAAATGAGAGACAAGATTCCATCAAAATCCTGGAGGAGAACACAGGCATCACCCTTTTTGAACTTGGCCACAGTAACTTCTTGCAAGATACATCCATGAAGGCAAGAGAAACAAAAGCAAAAATGAATTATTGGGACTTCATCATGATAAGAAGCTTGTGCACAGCAGAAGAAACAGTCAACATAATTTGTTCTAACTCTCTGAAGAAAGTCCATGGTATTTTGATAGGGATTGCATTAAACGTGTAAATTGCCCTGGGTAACATTGACATTTTCACAATATTAAGGCAGGAAACCACAAATGTTGGAGAGGATGCAGAGAAAAGGGAACCCTCTTGCACTGTTGGTGGGAATGTGAACTGATGCAGCCACCCTGGAAAACTGTATGGAGGTTCCTCAAAGAGTTAAAAATAGATCTGCCCTATGACCCAGCAATTGCACTGCTGGGGATTTACCCCAAAGATGCAGATGCAGTGAAGCGCCAGGACACCTGCACCCTGATGTTTCTAGCAGCAATGTCCACAATAGCCAAACTGTGGAAGGAGCCTCGGTGTCCATCAAAAGATGAATGAATAAAGAAGATGTGGTTTATGTATACAATGGAATATTACTCAGCCATTAGAAAGGACAAATATTCATCAGTTGCTTCGACATGGAGGGACCTGGAGGGTATTCTGCTGAGTGAAATAAGTCAATCAGAAAACGACAAACATATGGTCTCATTCATTTGGGGAATATAAAAATTAGTGAAATGGAATAAAGGGAAAGGAGAGAAAATGAGTGAAAATATCAGTGAGGGTGACAAAACATGAGAGGCTCCTAACTCTGGGAAATGAACAAGGGGTAGTGGAAGGGGAAGTGGGCAGGGGATTGGGGTGGCTGGGTGATGGACAGTGAGGGGGGCACTTGGCGGGATGAGCACTGGGTGTTATGGTATATGTTGGCAAATTGAACTCCAATAAAAAAAATAAAAACAAAACAAAAAAAACCAAATTTACTATTGAAAAAAAAGGAAGGACATAAACAATGTAGTCTTTGTGAGTACAAGTGCGGAACATTAAACACAAAGCCCAAAGTTGTCAGGACAAGAGGCATGTTTAATAGTGCAACACAGGAAGTCTCACATTATTCTTCTTACCATCAGAAAGTGGATTCTCAATTCAGAGCCATAAGGGGGGTTCCTTTAAATGTAAAAAGTGACCAGGGTAAAAACCTGCTTGCCATTGTGAAAGACAAAAGTATAGGTATTATGCTGAGTGAAATAAGTCAACTGGAGAGGGACAAACATTATATGGTCTCATTCATTTGGGGAATATAAAAAAATAGTGAAAGGGAATAAAGGGACAAGGAGAAAAAATAAGTGGGAAATATCAGAAAGGGAGACAGAATATGGAAGACTCCTAACTCTGGGAAATGAACTAGGGGTAGTGGAAGGGGAGGTGGGTAGGGGTGGGGGTGACTGGGTGGCGGGCACGAGGTGGGCGGGCACTGAGGTGGGCACTTGACGGGATGAGCACTGGGTGTTATTCTGTATGTTGGAAAATTGAACACTAATAAAAAATAAATTATTTAAAAAAAGTATATGCAGAAGTAGGAAAACTCAGGACAGAAACACTAGGATGAATCAGGGCTGGACACTGAAAGCGGCAAACATCCAGTTGTTTGCTCAGGAGTTGTTTCTCAGGAGTGGTAGATGATGGGCACAAGTCAGCCTTATTTCTGTAAGAGTTTGAAAAGAACTAAAATCTTGGCAATGTACGTTTACATTTGAGGATTACTCTAAAGTTAGATAACATTTATGACAGGAGGCCAAAAATATATTTATGTATCTTACAAGAACTATGTAAAATGGAAATAAAAACTCAACAGGGAACCATAGGGTCCAACAGAATTGATGATACAAGAGGAAGAAGAACTGGACAGATCCAGACAGATTCTATCCCCTTAGAAATGCCTGGCTAAGGGCTTGCACCAATTTCTCCCTGAGGAGTGATGATAAATGTTTGTTAAAACACACTCTGTGACTTTTTCCTTCAGAGATTCATTTTTAGAAAGTCCTATTCAAATTGGATTGACTTCATTCACTAGAATAACTGAAGAGTCCAAAGCCAAGAAGATGTTGTTGTGTCTGGGTAGGGTTCTGTGATGGGTCAGGAAGTGCTCCCTCCACCTTCTGCCCACCATTATCACTCTCTTGCACTCTCTTGCATCCTCACACCTCCCTGTTCCCCCTCCCGAACTCCAGATTGACATCCTCCCTGTGTACATCCTGAAGAAAGAAAAGATCTCTATTTCCAGTGAAGAATCATTCTCACTGGCCCTGATTGGGATGTGTGTCCACCCCAGGACCAATCACTGTGGTGAATGAAATGGACTGATGGGAAAATTAGGGTGTCTGGAGGGAAGAGAAGTGCTGGATTTCATGAACTCACTCAAGCAATTGTATAACTACCGATGACATTGTCAGACCCAATGCAAATTTTACCTTTCCTGGGAAACCTCTGTCTTACTCAGTGTCAGCTTGTCCTGTAGTATTTCCCTCTTCATTTATTGCAATTTTATTTCCACAGATTTTACACTCTTCCAGTGTCTATCCCATTTTGACAGTGCACCAAACCCAATAAGAGTGTGTTGAGTTGCCAGTGAACAGGCATGAGGTGCACAGAAACTACTATAGACCTACAGAGACATGCATTATTGGTGATATTGCTGCATCAATTCTTTTTTTGTTTTTGAAGCATAATTGACATATTACATTATGTTAGTTGCAGGTATACAACATAATGATTCAATATTTGTACATGCATTGATTCTTTTGTGGTAAAGATATAAACACTTCAATATTTTTTTAACCAATATTTATAAGTTAGCTAGTTCTCGACTCATAGAAGGTGTTCAATGAATAGTATTTGGATCAAAAAGTGAATAGCTGAGTTCAAGCCTCATATAATAGTATTAATTAAAATAATAACTAATATTTACTTATTATCTGCTCAGTGCCAGGTGCTATGGAAAAAGCATTTTTCTGTCATTTGTCACAAAAACTCTGCAAGATAGCCAGTATTTGCCTTATTTTCCAGGTAAGAGGAATAAGGTTTTGAGAGGCTACTTGATGTATGCTTGATATATGCAAGTCAACACCGTAAATGGATGAGGGAGTTGAGATTCAAACAACTTAGTCTGTGTCCAAAGTCTATCCTTTTGTCATTAAGCCAATGAAAAGTATTTTGAGGTGCAATAACATTTTCTAAATTCCAGCCTCAGGTAGAACAGTTGAGGACAAATGTGTTCTGGTTGGAGTAGCAGCATAGAGAGAGAGAAAGAGAAGGAGAGTGTGTGTCTACATATGTCTGTGTGTGGTGGGGAGCCATGGTGGGTTTTGGAGCCCCCATCTCTATGGCCATGCAGAGTGCTCTGTAGAACTAGAGGTCTCTGAGACTGATTGCAAATCATGTCCACCTTCAAGCTGCTTCGGCATGATTTGAGGCCAGTCCCTTGGACTGCCAGTCTCCACACCATCTCCAGCTGTTGGTTGTTTAGGCAGTTGTTAGTAGCTGTCTGGAAGAAAGAGGCAATTCTCACTAGCTTCCTGGATTTCCTAAAGGAAGCTTCACCTGCTCATCTAGATCTCGTAAGCTGGATCTCAGTGACTGAGGAGGGTGAGTTACCTCTGGGGCCTGATGCACACCCATACAGGTTACCCCAGAGCATTGGAAGGTTTACTTGTGGCAGTCTAGATAAGAAACCTAAATTAACTGGGTCCTTGATGCCCACGGCCCGGTTATCTCTTAATAAGAAATATATCTAGTTAATAATAATAATAATAATAATAATAATAATAAATAATAATAATAAAAGATGAGTTGCATGTATGCAGGGGACTGTGCTGATCCTTAAAATACTGCTGGATCTGGACTTGGCACATGGTTAAAAACCTTATCAGTGAAGCCCACTGAGTGCATTGCTGATGTGAATTATCAGAACATGTTTGGTATTATAATCCCCATACTCTTCAGAACATATGCCCTCCTTGTCAGGGAAATAACTGAGAAAATGCCTCTCTTAAAAAAGAGAAACTGCCATAAGGAGTTCATATTCTTACTTAAGGTAAGAGAAACACAATTAATAGAATACCGTGTTTTCAGTTGGAAAACTGTCTTATTCTTTCTTCATTCTGTTCAGAGTAAGGTATATGGAGCATATTCATTACCAGGCAAACATGTTTATTTTCTAGAATTTTTTTAAAGATTTTATTTATTTATTCATAAGACACACACACACACACACACACACACACACAGAGGCAGAGACGTAGGCAGAAAGAGAAGCAGTCTCCATGCAGGAAGACTGATGTGGGACTTGATCCGGGGACTCTGTGATCACCCCCTGAGCCAAAGGCAGATGCTCAATCGCTGAGCCACCCAGGAACGCCTAGAATTTTTGATAAATCATCAGATAAGGACTGGGGCTCCTAGAAGGGTTCGACACCTCCAGCAAGAGGTTGGCCTTGGGACACGGGAATCTACTCTTGGCTCACCTGTGTGCTTTTTTCAATAAGCTAATGTTTGGGGTACACACACCAATTCAGAACTGAACATAAATGGGAGTGGGGAGTGGTGTGCTGGCCACTGACTGGGACCCTGAGGTCAGTTATTTGGAACAACTGTAGGAGAGCACAAAGGTGCTGGGCACAGAGCTTTAGTGTTGACAGATGGTGGGTGGGAAAGACCCTCATCTGGGTGCAGAGTGAGGACCTGCTGGCTGCCTAGACTTCAGGGGCTCCACTTTGAAGGCAGAAGGGAAGCCTCTGACTTGTTATGTATTCTCTGCCCTTTGACTGTCTTTGAGCCTCTCAGGGTCAGGGTGAGGGTAAAGGGAGGAAACAAAATGCCAAGTGACCAGCTTTTCTCCTGGCTGAGGAGGCTGGAGGCAAGCCTCCAAAAAAGCCCAAGGGATTCACATCAAATAATGTTTTCTGACATTTTATGTTTAAATATAACATTTTGTATAAAGCTTTCTCTACCACATGCTTGTATTAGTTAAACAAAAATTATCTTAGAGCTAAGGAATATTGACATGTCCCAGTAGCTCTGGACCCATGGTGTATACTCAGGGGGAAGGATAACAACATCAGATGAAAAAAGATGGGCTTATTTGTCCCTCTTAGAAAGTTGTGGGATTGGGACACCAGGAAGATGCATTTGTCTCAACCAGAGATGGATACAACTCATCAAGGCAGCCCTCCTAGTCCCTCTGATTCTGTACAGAGTTTTGCCTGACCTACCGCTCCTGCTTTCTGTTTCTGTAAAGCACACTGCCCCTGTTTCTTGGAAAGCAGCTGGTTATTCCCTCCCAGAGCCCTTCTGCCTGTCATTCCCCACCCATGCCCATTCCTACATACATACTCACAAGACTTCAAACCTCACCTCCTTCTAGAACTCTTTCTGGACTGTATCATCCCATATTGAGCCTTGTAGCATTTATTATCTGAAGAATTCAACATATTGCTTCATTATATACTGCTTTGTTCTATAACTTCTCTAAACAGGGCTCATAAGCAGCCAGTGATAGACATGATTCAAATCTAGATGTGCCTGGCTGAGAGCCCTTGGGTTATCTTCTGTGGAGAGAAAGCCTCCAGCTGCAACCTTCCTTTCTCACCTGGATATTTGATCATCTCCTTAGCAAGTTTTCAGGTGCCATGGCAATATTCTGCTATTTGTGAGTCTGGTCCTGAGAGAATATTCAGAAATACTCAAGGATTCATAGAAAGAGACTCAGAGAGAATCTTATCTGACCTCCTCCTTTCAGAGAGGATACCAAACACCAGAGTGGGCCACAATATGAGCGGGGGCAGAGTTGGTGACAGCCCCATTCCCTTGCCTGTGTTCCATGTTCAAGTGAGACACAGAATCTCATGATACAGTGAGGGCAGAGGTGGGAGATGCAAAGAATGCCAGTGTTACAGGCATTGCGTCTGCCTCCATCCACTACTTTCAGAAAGCAGTAAGGCCTGCCCTATGTCTTGCCTACTAGGGCCTGCTCTGTGCCCAAATGCTGGCTTCATGGCTTCATGTCTTCCAGAAACTCAATCCTCACATTGACATGGTTTCATGGGCAGTCACTCTTGGTTTTACCTGCTTAAAATAATCTAATTAATTTAGTTCCATTTCCAAGTGCTTTCGAGAAAGTAGCATCACTGGTGCACTGCTAATGGAGACATCTGCACACTGATGAAGTCTGGCTGGCATCTTCCTTCCAGTACCCATTCTTGCTTCTAGTTTCCTGGTCCCTGCCTCATCCTTCTACTTCTGCCCCCCACCCATACTTTCTCTCTTAAATAAATAAATAAATATCTTAAAAATATTCAGCTATTTCTTTTGTCTAAACTACAAAGTCCATTTCACATTCCCACCAACAGTGCAGGAGGGTTCCCTTTTCTCTGCATCCTCTCCAACATTTGTGATTTCCTGCCTTGTTAATTTCCCCCATTCTCACTGGTGTGAGGTGGTATCTCATTGTGGTTTTGATTTGTATTTCCCTGATGGCAAGTGATGCAGAGCATTTTCTCTTGTGCGTGTTGGCCATGTCTATGTCTTCCTCTGTGAGATTTCTGTTCATGTCTTTTGTGAACTGGTGCAGCCACTCTGGAAAACTGTGTGGAGGTTCCTCAAAGAATTAAAAATGGACCTGCCCTACGACCCAGCAATTGCACTGTTAGGGATTTACCCCAAAGATTCAGATGCAATGAAACGACGGGACACCTGCACCCCGATGTTTCTAGCAGCCATGTCCACAATAGCCAAACTGTGGAAGGAGCCTCGGTGTCCATTGAAAGATGAATGGATAAAGAAGATGTGGTTTATGTATACAATGGAATATTACTCAGCCATTAGAAATGAGAAATACCCACCATTTGCTTCGATGTGGATGGAACTGGAGGGTATTATGCTGAGTGAAGTAAGTAAATCAGAGAAGGACAAACATTATATGGTCTCACTCATTTGGGGAATATAAATAATAGTGAAAGGGAATAGAGGGGAAGGGAGAAGAAATGGGTAGGAAATATCATAAAGGGAGACAACATGGAAGACGCCTAAGTCTGGGAAATGAACTAGGGGTGGTGAAAGGGGAGGAGGGCAGGGGGTGGGGGTGACTGGGTGGTGGGTACTGAGGGGGGCACTTGACGGGATGAGCACTGGGTGTTATTCTGTATGTTGGCAGATAGAACACCAATAAAAAATAAATTTATTATTAAAAAATAATAATAAAAAATAAAAAATAAATAAACTACAAACTCCATCTTCATAGCTTCCCCACTTCTCATGTGTAAGGCACAGTCCAGTTTGGATTCTCAGGGCCTGACACTTGAGCCTCCCCCTGCAGTGTTAGGGTAGGGACTACAGGCTTTGGGGTTGGTATGCCTGCTTTGCTTCATGCATGTGTGTAACCTGTGCGGGTCTCTTACCTCTCCAGACCATGTCTTCTTCCTTGGCACTCAGTTTATAGTCAGGCTTCTCTTCTCACACAGTTGGAGGCACAGAAAATGCCAGCACACAGCTCTCACACACAGACTGCTCACCCCACAGCCCTGAGGCCTCTTACTTCCTGACAGAAAGTCTCTCTCTGTGCCCTTTTCCTATCTTCTAACCTCACTTCCAGGTACCTCCTGGCTTTGTGCTTTTTAGTTTGTTAGGCTGCCGGCCTTAGTCTCCTATCTGAAACCTCCTCAGGCACCAACTTGCATGTCCATGCATGCGTCCACCCTCAGTCACCCCAGACCACAGGGGGTGACCAGCCAACATCCTATAGGCATCCTATAGCCTCACCTCAGGGACTATGCCAGGCTTAAAACATACTCCCTTAGATATAAGCCTTGTCTTATACCCCAAGGCAGGAACAGTACCTTGTTCGTGAGCAGAGGTAACCACTATCCCCAGTGTGAGAGCTCAGAAAGGAAAGGTTGCTTTGGTTTACTTATATCATGATGTCTGACATGGTGTTTGGAGCACAGTGAATGCTCACTTGATGCTTGGTGAGTGAGCTGCATGTCAGACAGTGGAAGGAGCCTGGGGCTTTGCAGACAGTGACTACAAACTCACTCTGTTTCTACCTAGCTAGAAACATGACAGTCTGTTAGGCAGTTCTCTGTGTCCCATTTGCCATATTTAAATGATAGGGAGCTTTGTTATTCTTTGAGCTCCCAGGGCGGGGTTGGGATGTAATGACATGACATAAAAGAAGCACTGAGCCCCTGACAGCAAATCCTTTTCCTTCTTCAATGCCTTTCTGCTATCTGCCAAGCTGTTGATTTCAGCCAAGATGAAATTCCGCCTCATCGTTACTGGATCTTCTGCTCATCCTTCAAGACCCAGATTATGAAAGACTTCATAGGCAGAAGGGAAGTTCTCCGAACTCGCCTGGGCATTTTGGTGCCACAACACCTCATACTTCCATCTATTGTGAATATATCATAGTGTACAGTAATCATGACTTTCTCCTTCATTATCTAGTCTGCTACCAGAGGGGAAAGACTGTAGTTTATTCACTTTTGTATTCTCCCTTCTCCATGGTTTAACACAGTACAATAACTGATACTTGGTATATGTCCATTTAATGACTGTTAAGTGAAAAATAGGAGTTAATTTAAAGCATATGGGCAACTCTTTTTTTTTTCTTGGGTAGACAACTGCAAAACCAACTTTGCTAAAAGATACACCCTGGGAAATGATGTGGATTTTTACAAACTGTTCGTTCATTCATTCAGTCAATATTTGAGCGTTTGCGATGTGCCAGGTAATCTTCTAGCAACTGGAGATGCATAAGGAAACACAACCAGATCCCACAGCCATTGAGCTTAGAATCTAGTGATAAATTATCTATTAAACAGATAAACATATCAACAAATAAAAGATAATTTCAGATTAAAAAAAATCCTTTTCCCTTCAGGTTCTGCTGCTAAGTGGTCATGGACAGGTGGGGGTGGTTTATGGAAAGGATTCTGGGACAAGTTTGAGATTAGAGAAATATGGAGTGGTAATATGTGTGCTTAGCCCCTACATGTTCATTTACCTCTAGAATAACATCTTTGTAAAATCACAGAATGGTGATGTTTTGTGGTTCTTCTTCTGGAAAGAGTGAAGGGAAGTTCCAGAAAGGCTCTGTCCAGCAGCATTCACTCCTGCTTCACATCTTGGTCTCCAGTTTCATGGCCTTGCCTTCCCCACAATGTCAGAACAAATTGTCCTGTTAACCACTTATGGGGAGGAGGGCCAAGATGGGAACTGGGTAGAGGAGACTGACAATGAGATAGAAATTATTCACTTGCAACTAGTTGCTTTGGCATTTTGCAGACATAGCCTTGGACTCATTCCCATTATTGCAACCCATACCAGCCCATTAAGGAAAGGGATTTTTGGGGTATATTATGAAATATTGATTGTCCCATCTTCCTTAACATTTTAATTGCATTTCAGAGAACACTGAACTGCAATAAATCTGGGGAAGCCTAGTTTCCCTTTGCCCCCAGGGGAACAGAGAATCTGGAGAAGCAAGAGTGCAGAAAGCAGCCTCATAAATAAACCAGAGGAATTACAGTGAGGACAGTTACACATGTCCTGATTGGCAGCAACAGTGTAAATCCGAATGTGAAGAAATCTGGTTTCTAGGGTATAAGAGGAAAAAAATCAAATCAGCTTTCTGGTGTGAAAATTCACGGCATTTCTGAGGACATATGCTCATTCTTGGCCAACACAAAGTTTTCTTCACTGCCAAATGCTGTCCAGCCACTTCCTGCTGCTCTACCTGAGCACAGGGTGGGTGGTAATCTTGGATCCTAGGAGGTAAAGGTGAGATAAAACCCTTGAGAACTAGGTCCTAGGATAATGGGAAAGCATACACAGGATTTTTGTACTATTGAGAGAAATGTGTCAGTGTCTGGGGAAATGGGGTTTACAACCAGTTCATCTGTTAAGAAAGAAGCTCAATGCACCATGACCATGGAGACCTGAGGGTTCGGTGCAGGTACAGAGCAGGCTATGCCTGCCTCCAGGAGCTCCTTCCAGCCTTGTACTATGTCAATGAGGCTTGAAGGTCCTGGCCCCAAAAGTACTGCATTGATCCAGCAAAATGAGACTTGGCTTGTAAATGAAATAAAACTAAGTAAAGCTCTTCCAGAAGCTGCCCCAAGATCCCTTGAGTTTAGAATGTGTCCTCAGCCCCTTCCAGGCTCTGACTATGAATAGGAATTGCTTGGTCCATTTACTTTTCATCTACAAGTTTCTCCTTTGTGATTTATTTTGGGCTGACATCTTACATAATTAACTTCTTGTGAATTGCATGTTTCATCTTTTTATCTGTGTGGCAAGTACCTCAGAGTAGTGACTGCACCATATGTTTCAGAATGAACATTGGATCTCCATTCTATAATGTACTCTTCTCTCTGAATTTGCTTTGGTGATGAAAACAAAACAAAACTAAACAAAAAAACAAATGAACAAACAAACAAAAAAAACATCACGAGAGTTTAGATGAGTACCCAAGGCTACATGGGGCCTAAGGCAGGGCTTTTGGCTGGGCTGTAGCAATCCCAAAGACCGAGGGCAAAGATGAACTGCCACCTGTCAACACTGGGCTGTAAGGGGCACATCTAGCACAGCTGGCACATGAGGTATGCTATTTCTCTCCTTCCCTTGCTCAACAAAATTACTGTCATTAATGATCCTGTCATAGCCAGTGATATTTTTTCTTGAGTAGGTTCAATTTTAAATATATTATTAAATTAATTACAAGTATTTCATGTATGAAATAAATTTTGTACTTACAAAACAAAAGGTATTATACTTTGTAATCTCTATTGTTTCACTGTTTCAAAATTTCAACACAAATGAAAATTCAATGGGGTCAGACAGAATTACAGAGTTGAAATGACCCCAATTTTATGTCTTTGTTTTTATGCTATCACTGACGACTTTGAATGTACTGTTTAAATACAAGAATATGAGTGCTTTAAGGGATGGAGTTGCAAACTACACCCAAAGAGATGAAATTTTGATGGAAGTTTGAATAATTCCCATTTTATGACTGAATAAACACTGATAGCTGAGTTGGTTGAGTTGACGTGTGTTGGAGCATATTGTATAAAGGGAGTTTTCTGAATTGCCTTCTATGTAGAATACAACCTTTATTTAAGTATGTCATAAAAAATGTGTTAATTTGAGGCTAATATTTATCTTGTTAAAACTCAACAGTAATCACAGAAATTGTTTAGAACTTATGCCAACATAAGAATTTTTAGAGGAGAAGCACATTATCACTGACATTCTTTAGACTGGTAATAATAAAAAGCAGATTAACTTTGAGTAAGTTTTATCATTGTTTCACTATTTTTAAAATATGTAATATTGTTTTCTACTGACAATGCATTGACTATTGCCTATACTCACAGTGGGGTACTCCACCAACCTACCCTTGGTTTGGTCCTGTTGCTGTAGATGGTTTGTGATAACAACCACATTTTTTCAGAGGCATAGGTCCCCAAACATTCACTTTTTTCCGGGTCTAGCTATATCCACCAATCAGGTCCCATATAGATGGGAACAACTGTTAACAAATGAACCCTTGCTTTGGGCTGTGGCCTAACACCCACAGTGAATCATGGAGAGTATGGCTGGGCCATCTGGAGGCTTAGAGCAGAAGGGTTGTAGATCCTAGAATGAAACCAGATGAAAAAAAGCATTCTTTCAAAATGGCCCTAACTGGACATGTATGACTTTAAATTCTACTTGCAAGGAACATGTTGACATTAGCAAAGCAGGTCAGCTGTTGAGAAGAGTAAAAAGTCAAAGAGAGGGAGCTTACTCATCTGCTCATGTATGATGGCCCCAATTCCAGCATCTGTGTTTTTAAAGCACTCCTCAGGTAGTCTTAATGTGTGGTCTGAGTGGATATCCCTGCTAGACCCAACAGGCAGTGGCCTGAGAAAACATATAGCTTTTTGGGCCATTCCTGCTTTTGCTCCACATGCACCACAAGTCATTGAGGGACTGGGTGTGTGGGCCATGTGCTTAAGGCAATTGATAAACTCTCTACTTCCAAAGCCATCAACTAAATTCCTGCTTGCAGACAAAGAAATTAATAAATGATTGCAATGTCAGATAATTTTAACAAGCCCAAGGCCATAATAAGGAATATAGAGCACTCAGAACCAAGTGAACCACACCAGCATGGGAGAGGCTCTGGTTTGGAACATGCCCAACGAAGGCATTAGTGGTGCTTCCACCAGTAGAGAAAACTTCCTGTAATCATGGAGGTGATATCCGTTTTGGTAAATATATGGAAATGAAGATGATAGTATTAGGCACTCCTTTAAACAGAGAACATATCTTTATTTTTCTCATGTTGCAGAACATGGTTGATTCTAAATGAACCACCTCTTGTCCTTTGATTCTTTCTTGAGGTCATGTGTAGCAAATCTTTTTGATGCTTTGGGGGATCACAAGAGTTCATTATTTTTTGCTATCTCCTTAAAATCCTGAGAGTTGCTGGTAGCCAAGATGTTTTAAGTAACCACTTGAGGGAGACTTTCTCTGATACCTACTATGATGCATTGCAAGGTTTATGCAATTTTATGACAACCTGCAGATGCACCTCTGGTTTCTTCTGGCTCCCATGTTTTTTTTTTTTTTTTTTTTTTTTTGTAATTTCTGATTACACAACTTCAACAGATGTTCCACTAATGTTTGAGGCATCTATCCTTGGCACATAAATATCCAAGCTAGCAGGATACTTGTGACTTAAGGATCTCCTGTGTCCTTAAGCTATGATCAACCCGGACTCGACAGACAGCACTGCTTGCACTGTCCTGTGAAAATAGTAGCTTTTACTGTTAAAATTGGAATTTGGAAATAATGGATTAAGGCAGGGGTCTTCACTGAGCTCTGTCCATCACCATCGTATTAGAGCTACAACAATGACCAAAGCATTTATGGCTTTATTTCTTCAATAGGGACAGAAAAGTCTGGGATAGTCTATAATCATGACAGTAACCATCATGAGCTATATCCATGTTATCAAAACCACAGCTCTAACATATTTTCATTTGCATGTATATGGAGAAAAGCTACTGCCTCAGAGTCTAGTAAAGACAAGTAGAAAGGCTTGGAAGAAATAAAAGTAGGATCCGGTTGATGAGCACAGGTGTTTTAAACCATGGGAATGAAAGCAGACTAGAGGAAAGACTTATTCCATCAGATCTAGTAACAGGAAATTCTGCATGCATCAATCAAGTGGAAAGTACCAGACTTCTTGGTGCATATATTTGGACAGAATTTGATTCCAGAGGAGACTGGCTTCCCTCCGGGGCTGGCGGCTGCTGTGGGTGATGTCACCAGCTGGTTGGCAGTGAGGTGACAATGTAAATCATCTGCTAAGCATCAAGGACAAGCAGAGGCCAAGGACTAACCATGGGGCTGAAAGGGAGAGCTCTCACCTGGGAGGCAGGGTGGAGGGTTCAGCAGAGTCCTGGGAAGCTGATGGTGGACAGGGCCTTTGGCCACAGGAAGATTTCAATACAGTAGTATGGTGATGCAGCTCAATACTTAGGATTGCTTTATGACAAGAAGGGTCTGGGGAACCAGCCCTCTGCCCCATAGGTCCTCCTGCTTTTGGGATGTTTTTACATGAACACAAATCCTGGGTCTTGGCCCTAAGGTGCCATTTCCCAGTGTATGACACCTGAATACTGACATCACACATCAAACCTTACTTTGGTACCTGAGGTCCCAGTAGCACAGGCCCTGCCCACCTTTTCAGCATCATCTCCAGCCCCTCTCCTCATTACAGATTGGTTGTTTATCCCCTTTCTGCTTCTGTGGGTCCATGTGAGACTCTCCCTCCAACTCAGCTCTGTCTTCTCCTTGCACATCTCACTGTTATCCATTTCTTAAACCTGGTCAGGCCTTGGCCTTTGTGGGAAGCTTTCCCTGAATCTCTTGCCAGGGCCCTATCATTGAATTCTGGCTCTGGCTTCTCTCACTCAGTAGCCCCAGACTATGAGATCAGAGGAGAAGGTTAAGGTCTGGTTTTCTCATTTTCTCTAGCACTTAGAATGTTTCTTTGATGCTTAAATGTTTTCTTGTGACTCATAATCAAATTCAAGCTATGTTTTCTTTTATTCTGGCAATTTGTTTCCCTTCATAGTGTGTGAAGTCACCAAAATAGGATTCAAGAGATATGCATTGATCAGAGTGCACTTAGCCACAAATCAAAGTATGAAGATGCTCCCATTGGGGCCAGTTATCAATACCATCAGGAAAGTTGGAACATTCTCTCTGCAGGTGTCACCTCTTCATCTTCTAATCCCCAGTTTCACTTAGGACTGAGTTGGATGACATCTGTGCAGGCATTAAAAAGTGTAAAAGTACATGTGATACAAATGCAGCTCTTCCAGGTTTCTGTGCTGGGTGTGGAGCTACGCTGACCAAGGAGATCAGGCAAAGTGTTCTGGGATCTGTAAATCAGACCCTGAAATCAGCCTCTTCAGTTCTGAAGGACTAAGGAAGAAGAGAGGGATGCTTTACTATGTATTGCTTGCATTCCTGTGCCTGGCTCATAGTCAGGTTCAGGCACAGAGGGTAGCTAAGTTTTGCATTATAATTTATTGTTGCTGATTATAACCTTGGCATTGGATCTAGGCCTGGGAAGCAGAACCTTTCCTTGGACTACAGAATGAAGGATTGATGCAGGACTAGAAATCTGCTGCTACCACCTTTTACAAATGGTGATGTGAAAGAAGGAGGTGCCTTAATTCACAAATTACTTCTTCTTTGGCATTGATTACCTAATTATAGAACCTGTCACATTCTCCTGGTGGGATGTGTGTTTTCATGTCGTTTGTCTCATCTGTTAGAATAAAGACACTTTATTCCCTCATCACTGTGTTCCCTTCCAACAGCAGAGGATGGTGTCTGAGAAATGACAACTATATGAATGAATAAGTTAGATCATCCTCAATGAATTTTCAAGGATTTAATGCATAGTGATTCTAGTTAAATGACTACTATTTGTGGGATAAAGTAAAAATTGTCTTACAAATTCCCCTTCAAAACAACAGGAAGGAGTAGATATTATTACCCCCATTTCACAAATGAGGGTGCATAAGGGGGCACACAATAGCATGCGGCATTTTGTGTCCAGGTCAGGCCTGCCTATGTACTCATTATCATCCTCCAAGCTTTGGTTAACTCTTGTACCCAAAGTAAATAGTCTGATTTTAGTATGCATGTGGACACTTATTTGTACACTTATTCTTATATATTCATAAGTTTGTACATATTGTGATTCATGGGTCCATGAGATCTTTGAAGACAAACCTGCTCCTATACTTCCTGGATGGTCCTGGGTCAGCTCTGATTAGAGGGCATAGGTAGGCTGGAGTTCCAGAGGGAAGGAATTGTGGGTCCTAGAACTGTGGTCAGAAATTAACACTGAAGAATAAGTCCAGGGAAGAACAGGGATGGGTGGGGACATGGGTGTCTGGAATGGTCCTCAGGAGTGTGAACCTCAACAAGGAGACAGAGCATCTCATATAGGCCACAATGTTTCAGAGACAAGATTGGTAGTGCTTGTTAAAAAGTTACATAGTCTAGTTGGTTCTCTACAGGAAGTTTTATAAATTGTTGGCTTCTGAAAACAGAACATTTTACTTTTTACTTGGGGGAAGAGGGATTTTGGAACCAATCATAAAAATAATTTTGTACTTTGAAAAGCAGTGGGAGACATATCACTTTGAGAATTCCATGTAGCAAAAATAATTTGGTGGGAAAGTGGAAATGACCAATTATGAGTTGCACATCTTTAAACTGGAGACATTACTTCCATGCAGAATGGCTGGTTTGTTTGTTTATTGTAAGTACAGAGAGTATCTCCTATTTGCATAGTCTTATTCTACAAAAAAGTTTTAATACAATTGTTCCTGAATATTGAGACATTTTACAAGCATTATTTCTAGTTACACAATCCTTCTTGATCAATATTATCACCATTTGACAGCCAAAAAATTAGAGGTTGGACAAGGTTGAGTATCTTGCCCGGGTATCACAGAAAAGGTCACATGGAATACATTTAAACCCAAATCATTGTAAGCTCAAGCTGTATACCGTCTGTAATTTATGAAAGGAAGGAAGGAAGAAAGGAAGGAAGGGGAAAGAAAGAAGAAAGAAAGAAGAAAGAAAGAAAAGAAGGAAGAGAGAAAGAAAAAGAAGAAAGAAAGAAAAAGAAGAAAGAAAGAAAGAAAGAAAGAAAGAAAAAAGAAAGAAGAAAGAAAGAAAGAAAGAAGAAAGAAAGAAAGAAAGAAAGAAAGAAAAGAAAGAAAGAAAGAAAGAAAAAGAAAGAAAGAAAGAATAAGACAACCTCAAGGGATTTGCATTCTGACTGAAGAGACAAAAATGAATATGCATGAATGGTGGCACAATAAGATAAGAGCAGGTATAAGAGAACTGCTAAAAAAAAAATAAGTAAGAGAACTGCTAAAGCTCACTAGCAATGAGTTTGAGAGCAGTGAGACTCACTGTTGGGTAGAGAGCTATTTGGTCAGCCAGCACAGGGAGAGGATAAAACCCAGGTGTCTCTGCACTGAGCCTCAGGAGCATCTTGGAAGCCTTTAGAACCAAATCTGAGGAAACCCTATAAAGCCTCTCCCCTATCCGAGGGGAACTGGGCCAGCGGGGAACTGGGCCAGCACGGGGGGCCTGGAAGGTGTGTTGGGGCTAAGGATGGGCCCTGAGCCAAGCCTCAAGAGACTAAATTTGTAACAAATGAAGGTAACATGAAGATGTCAGAGAGACTCATGGGGAAAACCACAATAGTATGCCTTCCTTTTAAAGCTTGAACATAGTAGAGAAGCTAAGGAATAAATGACAAATGATGGAAATTGAATGGTAAAGACAGATGGAAGTAAGCCTGGTAAAATTTCTAGAGATGATGTTGAGAATATAGATATTGCACAGGAGCAATGAGTAGCTCTGCTGGGGAAAGTCTTTCAGATATAGAATCTTTGACCTTTCTGGACTTGGCAGAATAGGCAGATGTGAGCTCCTTTGATGTATAAAAAGGCCTGTGGCAGCTTTAGAGCAACCTCTGCCTCAGGCTCATCAGAACAGGGGATAGTGGATGTCTCTACTTACCAGATGGATGACCATCTTGTAGGAACAGGCTGCAGTAGGTGTAGGTGCCTCAGGAATGTAGCCTCTACATTCAAGCATCCACATGAAGACTGCTGCTTTCCTGTTTGTCTTTTCTTAAAACAATATGTAAAACAAAAGTTTTTACTATTACCACTATATAAGAGGTGCATCAACACAGAATTGCCTCTAAGATTATTTTTACAAGAAATAAACCTGAGATCCTTCGGGATAAAGATGGTATTCTAAGTGATGATGTTTAAACAATGTCTTCTACCACATTTCCCACTAAAATAACTCAACTAATATAAAAGGCAAAATTCTATATCACAGTCAGTAACCATGAAAAATTGAACACTGACCTATAAAATCTCTGACAGAGCTCATTGTAACTCTCAGTATGAATGAAGCATGTGAATGATTGCAAAGAACAAGATAACAGAAACAGATAACAGGAAAACTACAGTTCTCTAAGAACAGCACCAGTGTAAGCATTTCAAGCAAATGTGAGTTTGTTTGTTTGTTTGTTTATTTATTGAGTACTTTTTTACTTCTGGCATTACAAGTTGCTTCAGGCATATTTTGTTTATTCCCTGCTTAAGCCCTAAAATCAATCATTTCTCTGAAGAGTCCCAGTTTCTTTTAGTGGAAAATAGTAGTACAGTAAATATATGAATACTGAATGTACTCATACTAATGGGGTATGGCTACTTCTAGCTCTCTCAGTTGATACAGTAAAGGGATATATGTGCATATACTATTTCATGTATATGAATATACATAAATCTACATTTTTTTCTATATGTACACATATGTACCTTTATCAAGCTAAACATAGGTTGATACTAATATTCAACTCCAGTCAAGTACGACAGTGATCGTTTTACTTCCTAGCTTATTTGTAACCTTCCACCCCAGCAATGAGAAAACCGGCCCTCACCTCTGTCACTCATTTACTTTGATTCTAGTACATACAGTAAAATGGTTCTTCTTTCTATTTCCTGTGTGTGTGGGTGTGTGTGTGTGGTGTGTTCCTCCAGACTATTAAGGAATGCTGTAGACACCAGCTAGGTATCCTATAATTCATCTCAGTCCTAATTTTATCTGCCCAGAGATAACATCTGATCCCACAGGTTAAGGGGTCAGTCCTACAAGACTATCCCCTCTTTGACTTCAGATATCAAATGCAAGTCCAGGTTGTCACTTGTGCTTCTGACCCACCAGCTATTGATTGGACATTCCAACAAACCCCTCCTTGGTTTAGATTAATTTGTTACAGCAGCTCACAGAACTCAAACATTGTATTTACTAGGTGGCTGATTTATTTTAAAAGAACGATTGGGGAACATACAAATGAGAGAGATGCCTAGAACAAGGTATGTGGGAAGATGTGGAGCTTACATGCCCTCTCCAGTTAACACTCTCGAAAAATCTTCACATGTTCACCAACACAGAAGCTCTACAAATACTATCCTTTGAGTTTGTATGGAGATCTCATTACCTATGCATGATCGATTAAATCATTGGGCTTTAATGATTGAGCTCAATCTCCAACTTCCCTCCCTTCCTGAGAGATTGGGCATGGGATAGGTAAAATTCTCTAATCACATGGATGGTTCCAAAAATGGGCATAAAGACCAAATATGTTCCTTATCATAAATCACAATATCACACATGGTTAGAGGTTTCAGAATTGTCAACTTGTAGTCCAGTGGGAATCAACTTTACCAACTAGAGTAGAGTGCTTTATGTACTGTGCCTTTAATGTATGATATTACAGTGTCCATTTATTACTAAGTTGCTTATGCCAACACCTTTTCTTAAACTTCCTTCAGTGAGAATATATCACAGATTCATAATACAGTTAAATTCTCTAGTCATTGTCTGAAATCTGTCCTGGGACATCCCAACCTCCTAAATGATTTTTAAAAATTTGTATACATCAAGGCTCAATCTCTATGCTGTAACTTTTCTGGGTTTTAGCAATTGTATATTGTCATGTATTATCTTGACAGTATCATGAAGAGTCATACAGTATTGCATTGCATGGTTTCATACAATGATGCTATGCAGATATATGTGTTTTCTAAGTATTTTATCCCAGGGAGTTCTGGTCTTTCTTCAGCACCATTTTTTTACAGAACATTAGGTTTTAATTTTAATAAAGTAGAATCTATTATTTCATGGATCATACTCTTAGAGTTTTTATTTAACTGGTGTTTCTAGTTTTCTGTATATAGATCCCATGCATATTTTACTAGATTTATACTTGAGTATTTTTTTACATTATTGTAAAAGATACTGTTTGCTTTATTTCAAATTCCAGTTGTTTAATACTGGTATGTGGGAAAGGTGGGAAAGTTATTAAATTTTGTATATTGACCTTATATCCTACAATTTTTCTATACTTGTTTATTACTTCTGGGAGGTTTTTTTTCTTTTTTTTTTTTTTTTGGAAATTCCTTGTGGTTTTCTACATGGGTGATGATGTCATCAGGGAATAAATGCAGATATTTCTTCCTTTTCAAACCGTGTTCCCCTTATTTTTTTTTTCTTGGCTTATACTATGTAGGACCTCTAAGACAAGATTGAATTGGTGTGGCAAGAGAAGACTTTCTTGCCTTTTCCCTTTCTCAAGAAGAAAAGTGTTCAGTTGCTCATTTTTAAGTATGGTGTTAGCTATATGTTTTCATATATTCATTTTGTCAGTTTCAGGAAAAGCCCTTCTAAACCTTGAGAGTGTATTATTATTAGTAATGCATGTTGAGTTATGTTGAAGGCTTTTCCTGCATCTATTAATAAAATGTTCCTGTCTTATTCAGTCTGCTAATATAATGGATTAGACTGTTTTCTGATTTACAGGTATTGAATTAAATTTATATTCCTGGGATGAACCACTTAGTTATGATGTATTTTGATTTGCTAATATTTTATTAATAGCTGCTGTTTTCTTTTAACATGTTTAGCTGGTTTGTTTTGGGATTAATTCTGTTCTCAAAAAAAAAAAAAGAATTAGAATGTGTTCCCTCTCCTTTTATTATCTGAAAGAGATGGTGGAGAATTGACACTGTTTTCTTCTATTACTTGGTAGCATTCTTCAAAGGACCTTGAAAGTTTTTAATTATTAATTCCATTTATTTAATAGATATAGAGTTATTCAAGTTATTTATTTCTCTAGGAGGGGGTTTTGGCCATTTTGTTCTTTCCAGAAATTGGTCCATTTCATGTTGTCAAATTTGGAGGCATAAAATTGGTTACAGTATTCATTTACCTCTTTTGTGTCTATAGGATCAATAATCTTTGACTCTCTTTCATTCTGATCTCAGTAACTTATATCTCAAGTCATTTTCTCTTGGTCAGATGTGCAAGATGATTTTCAAATTTGTTGTTTTTTTTAAAAGACAGCTTTTTTTCTATTGTTTTTCTGTTTCCAACTGTATTGACATTCCTTCTAGTTTTTATTATTTCCTTTTTAAAAAAGATTTTTATTCATTTATTCATGAGAGACACACAGAGAGAGGCAGAGATGCAGGCAGAGGGAGAAGCAGGCTCCCCACAGAGAGGCCCATGCAGGACTCCATCCCAGTGGACCAGGGATCATTCCTTAAGCCAAAGGCAGATGATCAACCACTGAACCATGCAGACACCCTCCTTTATTCCTTTTGTTATTCTCTACTTTGTTTTATATAGATCCAAATAACTGGCCTATATAATTTTTTTTATTTTGCCTAAAAAGCTTATTTTAACATTTTTTTCAGACAACATCTGCTATGATTTTTTTTTTCCGCTATCATTTGCTGAGAAAATCTTTACTTCTGCACTTTTGAAATATAATTTCACTGGAATTCTAGGATTGCATTTTGCCACCTATATTTTATTTATTTATTTATTTTAAGGTTTTTTATTTAAATTCCAGCTAGTTAACATATAGTGTAATATTAGTTTCAGGTATACAATATAGTCATTCAACACTTCCATACATCACCCTGTGCTCATCACAAGTGTCCTTCTTTATATTTTATTCCACTCTCTTCTCACTTGTGCAGTTTCTTATTAGAAGTCTGATGTAATTTTTACCCTTGTTTCTATAAAAGTATTCTTAAATATTTTTAGGTTTCATTCAAGATTTTCTCTGTGTTCGGAGTATTTTCCGAACTCCTTAACATGTGTTTTGGTGCCTGTCAAAATTTTGGAAAATTCTTAGTCATTGTTATTTCAAGTGTTTCTTATGGCCTCCCCTCTCTTCTCCATCTGGTATTTCAATTACATGAATGTTACACCTTTTAACATCATCCCAGAATTCTTGGATTTCTCAGGGTTACTTTTTTTTCATTTTTTTATTCTTTTTTTATCACCATGTTTAAGTTGGAAAGTTGCTATTGACTTTTTAAAATTTACTGATTCTTTGTGCTGAGTCTGCTGATGAACCTATAAAAGGTATTCTTCACTATTATTTCTGTGATTTTGATGTCATTTCTTTTTTCTTTTTTTTTAAAGATTGATGCTATTTATTTATTTCCAAGCTCATTACATGTCAGAGATGAACATTGTTTCTTTTTAATGTTTTTTGTCTTTGCTACTCTGCCCTAAATTCTGGCTGGTATCTTCAGATTTTTCTGGTACTACCATACTTAATCCCACTATTGTCTTTTGAATTCAATGAAAATGTATATGTATTTAAAACAAAAAACAAAAAAAAGAAAATTTTAGTTTTTAAAAGTTTTATTTAGTTTTTGTTCAAATATTCCTGTTTAATAAACACTGTCATTTCCTTATGGTTTATAGTTATTCTTTTATCCTCTGTAATACTTTTAAATATATTTAAATTTCATTATATTGTTATACCTATTCCTTGAGCATAGGTTCTGAGGTGTGAACGGAAGGAGGGTGAGAAAGTGTAGTTAGTTCTCAGAGCCTCCAATTTGAAATCAGGGTGACCTGCTTCAAAATCCTCATGTCAACACCTCTTGTTGATGGAGTGATCTTGGGGAAGTTTCTTTGCCTCTCCATAATATAGTTGTCTCAGTCCTAAAATGGTAACATTAATAATTGAGAATTTGATGACAATGGGAAGTCTACCTCAGTGTCTAGCATACTTATTTTAGACATGCTAATGCTGTTTATTCTCATATCTGCAATCAGTGATGTTGTCTGGCTTATCAAGTATGACCTAATACCCTAAGAAATAGATCCATACAGCCCCCAGGCCCTTACCTCTTCCTTCAAGTACTCCTCTTAGCATCACGGAGAGTGCTGATGGAAATGCTGGGATGGTTGGTGCTTTTCCCACTGCCCCTGGGCTCTGATTCCACTCTTGTAGCAGTCATGTCCTTGTGCTCAGTCACACCAGACTGCATCGTTATCAATCTTTCTTTCCTCTTTCAGAGGCAGGGCAAGATGGCAGAAGAGTAGGATTCCCAAGTCACCTGTCCCCACCAACTTACCTAGATAACTTTCAAATCATCCTGAAAACCAACGAATTTGGCCTGAGATTTAAAGAGAGAACAGCTGGAATGCTACAGTGAGAGGAGTTTGCGCTTCTATCAAAGTAGGTAGATGGAAAAACAAATAAATAAAAAAGTATCCAAGGGGGAGGGGCCCCCACGAGGAGTCGGGCTAAGGCTGGGTGGCGAGTGCCTCTAGGACAGGAAAGCTCAGTCCTGGAGAAGCAGGAATTTACCAATCTTCCCAGACAGAAAGGTGCTCGCAGGGACTTTGGGCAGGATCCCAGGAAGGGCAGTGGAGCACCCAGGTTCCGGGGTCATTAACAGATGAAGTGCACCCCAGGAGAGAGTGCACCGCACACTGAGGGGCTGGGCTCTGAAAATGGCTGTAAAGGGGCTGGAGCCCATGCCCAGGAGGGCCCCCAGAGCAGCTCAGGTGGGAGCTCCCCACGGAGAGGGCTGTATGGCCCAGAATGCAGCTCAGGCAGTGGCTCTGTATGAACGGGGCTGCGCAGTCCTAGGAGTGTGATTCTAGCAGCACAGACCCCAGAGCACAAGGCACAAGGGGACACAGCCCAGGATCCGGTGCTCCTGTTGGGACAGGCAGAGGCCGGGAGGACACAGGAAAGCCAGGACGCTCCTGCCGCCAGGCGGCGCTGAGCGGTGCAGATCAGTGCCGCCCATCCTCGGAGCGTCCAGGCCCCAGCGGACTGGGAGACTGGGGTAGTTACTGCTGGAGCTGACTCTAGGGCCTGAGAGCTGGCTGCCACCAGTGTTGTTCCTCCTGGTGTCACCTTGTGCCTCGGATTGAGCAGGGCCACCAGGGAACAGGAGCCTCACAGGATAAACAGCTCCCACAGAACCATGCACCTGGCAGGTTAAGCTCCCACAGGTGCACACACCTGAAAATCAGCACAGCAGGCTCCTCCCCCAGAAGACCAGCTGGAAGGACGGGGAAGAGCCAGTTCTTAACCAAGCGGCACTGGAAAGCTCCAGGGGAAGTCAAGGGACTTACAGTATATAGAATCAGAGGATACCCCTCCTTGTTTTTTGATTTTTGTTTGTTTCCCCTCTTTTTTTCTTTCCTTTTTCCTTCCTTTTTCCAATACAAGTTGTTTTTAGCCACTCTGCACTGAGCAAAATGACTAGAAGGAAGAACTCACCACAAAACAAAAAATCAGAAACAGTACTCTCGCACAGAATTACAGAATCTGGATTACAAATCGATGTCAGAAACCCAATTCAGAAGCACAATTATAAATCTACTGTGGCTCTGGAAAAAAAGCCTAAAGGACTCAAGAGACTTCATGACTGCAGAATTTAGATCTAATCAGGCAGAAATTAAAAATCAATTAAATGAGATGCAATCCAAACTGGAGGTCCTAATGATGAGGGTTAACGAGGTAGAAGAAAGAGTGAGTGACATAGAAGACAAGTTGATGGCAAGGAAGGAAGCTGAGGAAACAAGAAAAAAACAACTAAAAGATCACGAGGAAAGGTAAAGGGAAATAAATGACAGCTTCAGAAGGAAAAATCTACATTTAATTGGGGTTCCAGAGAATGCCGAGAGGGGCAGAGGGCCAGAAACCATATTTGAACAAATAATAGCAGAGAACTTCCCTAACTTGGGGAGGGAAACAGGCATTCAGACCCAGGAGATAGAGAGACACCCCCCCCCAAAACCAATAAAAACCATTTAACATCCCGACATTTCATAGTGAACCTTGCAAATTCCAAAGACAAAGAGAAGATCCTTAAAGCAGCAAGATACAAGAAATCCCTAACCCTTAAGGGGAGAAGTATTAGGTTAAGAGCAACCTCTCCACAGAGACATGGTAGGCCAGAAAGGACTGGCAGGATATATTCAGGGTCCTAAATGAGAAGAACATGCTGCCAAGAATACATTATCCAGCAAGGCTCTCATTCAGAATAGAAGGAGAGATAAAGAGCTTCCAAGATAAGCAGAAACTGAAAGAATATGTGACCACCAAGCCAGCTCTGCAAGAAATATTAAGGGGGACTCTGTAAAAGAAATAGGAAGTCCAAGGAAACAATCCACAAAAACAGGGAATGAATAGGTATTATGGTGACACTAAATGCATGTCTTTCAATAGTAACTCTGAACATGAATGGGATTAATGATCCCACCAAAAGATGCAAGGTTTCAGACTGGATAAAAAAGCAAGACCCATCTATTTGCTGTCTAAAAGAGACTCATTTTAGACCTAAGGACATCTACAGCCTGAAAAATAAAAGGTTGGAGAACCATTAACCATCCAAATGGTCCTCAAAAGAATGCTGGGGTAGCCATCCTTATATCAGATAAATTAAGTTGATCCCAAAGTCTGTAATAAGAGATGAAGACGGACACTATATCATACTTAAAGGATCTATCCAACAAGAGGACTTAATAATCATGAATATTTATGCCCCTAATGTGGGAGCTGCCAAGGATATCAATCAATTATTACCAAAGTGAAGACATACTTAGATAATAATACACTAACAGTGGGAAACTAGAACACGGTGCTTTCTGCTATTGATAGGTCTTCTAAGCACAACATCTCCAAAGAAAGAAGAGCTTTAACTAATACACTGGACCAGATGGATTTCATAGATATTCACAGAACTTTACATCGAAATGCAATTTAATACACATTCTTCTCAAGTGCACATGGAACTTTCTCCAGAATAGACCACATACTGGGTCACAAATCAGGTCTTAACACATACCAAAATATTGGGATTGTACCCTGCATATTATCAGACCATAATGCTTTGAAACTAGAACTAAATCACAAGAAGAAATATGGAAGGATTTCAAACAAGTAGAGGTTAAACCATACTGCTAAAAGATGAAAGGGTCAACCAGGAAATTAGAGAAGAATTAAAAATATTCATGGAAACTAATGAGAATGAAGATACAACCATTAAATCTTTTGGGATGCAGCAAAAGCAGTCCTGAAGGGAAATACTTCGTAATACAAGCATCCATCCAAAAACTGGAAAGAACTCAAATACAAAAGCTAACATTGCACCTAAAGGAGATGGTGAAGGAGCAACAAATGAAAACTTCACCCAGAAGAAGAGAGTTAATAAAGATTGGAGCAGAACTCAATAAAATAGAGACCAGAAGAACTGTGGAACAGATCAACAAAACCAGGAGTTGATTCTTTGAAAGAATTAATAAGATAGATAAACCATGAGCCAGTCTCATTAAAAACAAGAGAGAAAAGACTCAAATTGATAAAATCATGAATGAAAAGGAGAGATCACCACCAATACCAAGGAAATACAATCGATTTTAAAAACTTCTTATGAGCAGTTATATGCCAATAAATTAGCCAATCTAGAAGAAATGGACACAGTTATGGAAAACCACAAACTACCAAACTGGAACAGGATGAAATATAACCAGGGAGGTAATTGAAGCAGTCATCAGAAACCTCCCAAGACACAAAAGTCCAGGGCCAGATGGCTTCCCATGGGAATTCCATCAAATGTTTTTTTTTAATAAATTAATTTTTTATTGGTGTTCAATTTACCAACATACAGAATAACACCCAGTGCTCATCTCGTCAAGTGCCCCCTCAGTGCCCGTCATCCATTCACCCCCACCCCCTGCCCTCCTCCCCTTACACCACCCCTAGTTCGTTTCCCAGAGTTAGGAGTCTTTATGTTCTGTCTCCCTTTCTGATATTTCCCACACATTTCTTCTCCCTTCCCTTATATTCCCTTTCACTATTGTTTATATTCCTCAAATGAATGAGAACATACACTGTTTGTCCTTCTCTGATTGATTTACTTCACTCAGCATAATACCCTCCAGTTCCATCCACGTTGAAGCAAATGGTGGGTATTTGTCGTTTCTAATGGCTGAGTAATATTCCATTGTATACATAAACCGCATATTCTTTATCCATTCATCTATGGACACCGAGGCTCCTTCCACAGTTTGGCTATTGTGGACATTGCTGCTATAAACATCGGGGTGCAGGTGTCCCGGCGTTTCATTGTATCTGAATCTTTGGGGTAAATCCCCAACAGTGCAATTGCTGGGTCGTAGGGCAGGTCTATTTTTCTATCAAACGTTTAAAGAAGAAACCATACCTATTCTACTAAAGCTGTTGGAAAGATAGAAAGATGGAGTACTTCCAAATTCATTCTATGAGGCCAGCATCACCTTAATTCCAAAACCAGACAAAGACCCCACCAAAAAGGAGAATTACAGACCAATATCCCTGATGAACATGGATGCAAAAATTCTCAACAAGATACTAGCCAATAGGATCCAACAGTACATTAAGAAGATTATTCACCATGACCAAGTAGGATTTATCCCAGGGACACAAGGCTGGTTCAACACTCGTAAAACAATCAATGTGATTCATCATATCAGCAAGAGAAAAAACCAAGAACCATATGATCCTCTCATTAGATGCAGAGAAAGCATTTGACAAAATACAGCATCCATTACTGATCAAAACTCTTCAGAGTGTAGGGATAGAGGGAACATTCCTCAGCATCTTAAAAGCCATCTACGAAAAGCCCACAGCAAATATCAATCTCAATGGGGAAGCACTCGGAGCCTTTCCCCTAAGATCAGGAACAGGACAGGATGTCCACTCTCACCACTGCTATTCAACATAGTACTGGAAGTCCTAGCCTCAGCAATCAGACAACAAAAAGACATTAAAGGCATTCAAATTGGCAAAGAAGAAGTCAAACTCTCCCTCTTCGAGATGACATGATACTGTACATAGAAAACCCAAAAGCTCCACCCCAAGATTGCTAGAACTCATACAGCAATTCGGCAGCGTGGCAGGATACAAAATCAATGCCCAGAAATCAATGGCATTCCTATACACTAACAATGAGACTGAAGAAAGAGAAATTCAGGAGTCAATCCCATTTACAATTGCACCCAAAAGCATAAGATACCTAGGAATAAACCTAACCAAAGAGGTAAAGGATCTATACCCTAAAAACTACTAGAACACTTCTGTAAGAAGTTGAGGAAGACACAAAGAGATGGAAAAATATTCCATGCTCATGGATTGGCAGAATTAATACTGTGAAAATGTCAATGTTACCCAGGGCAATTTACACATTCAATGCAATCCCTATCAAAATACCATGGACTTTCTTCAGAGAGTTAGAACAAATTATCTTAAGATTTGTGTGGAATCAGAAAAGACCCGAATAGCCAGGGGAATATTAAAAAAGAAAACCATAGCTGGGGGCATCACAATGCCAGATTTCAGGTTGTACTACAAAGCTGTGGTCATCAAGACAGTGTGGTACTGGCACAAAAACAGACACATAGATCAATGGAACAGAATAGAGAATCCAGAAGTGGACCCTCAAGTTTATGGTCAACTAATATTCGACAAAGGAGGAAAGACTATCCACTGGAAGAACAGTCTCTTCAATAAATGGTGCTGGGAAAATGGACATCCACATGCAGAAGAATGAAACTAGACCACTCTCTTACACCATACACAAAGATAAACTCAAAATTGATGAAAGATCTAAATGTGAGACAAGATTCCATCAAAATCTTAGAGGAGAATACAGGCAACACCCTTTTTGTACTCAGCCACGGTAACTTCTTGCAAGATACATCCACGAAGGCAAAAGAAACAAAAGCAAAAATGAACTATTGGGACTTCATCAAGATAAGAAGCTTTTGCACAGCAAAGGATACAGTCAACAAAACTAAAAGACAACCTACAGAATGGGAGAAGATATTTGCAAATGACGTATCAGATAAAGGGCTAGTTTCCAAAATCTATAAAGAACTTATTAAACTCAACACCAAAGAAAAAAACAATCCAGTCATGAAATGGGCAAAAAACATGAACAGAAATCTCACAGAGGAAGACATAGACATGGCCAACATGCACATGAGAAAATGCTCTGCATCACTTGCCATCAGGGAAATACAAATCAAAACCACAATGAGATACCACCTCACACCAGTGAGAATGGGGAAAAGTAACAAGGCAGGAAACCACAAATGATGGAGAGGATGAGGAGAGAAGGGAACCCTCTTACACTTTTGGTGGGAATGTGAACTGGTGCAGCCACTCTGGAAAACTGTGTGGAGGTTCCTCAAAGAGTTATAAATAGACCTGCCCTACAACACAGCATTTGCACTGTTGGGGATTTACCTGAAAGATAGAGATGCAAGGAAACCCGGGACACCTGCACCCTGATGTTTATAGCAGCAATGTCCACAACAGCCAAACTGTGGAAGGAGCCTCGGTGTCCATTGAAAGATGAATTATCCATTGTGGAATTATCCAACCACAAGAAGATGTGACTAATGTATACAATGGAATATTACTCAGCAATTAGAAACGACAAATACCCACCATTTGCTTCAACGTGGATGGAACTGGAGGGTATTATGCTGAGTGAAGTAAGTCAATCGGAGAATGACAAACAGTGTATGTTCTCATTCATTTGGGGAATATAAATAATAGAAGGGAATATAAGGGAAGGGAGAAGAAGTGTGTGGGAAATATCAGAAAGGGAGACAGAACATAAAGACTCCTAACTCTGGGAAAGGAACTAGGGGTGATGGAAGGGGAGGAGGGCGGGGAGGTGGGGGTGAATGGGTGACAGGCACTGAGGGGGGCACTTGCTGGGATGAGCACTGGGTGTTATTCTGTATGTTGGTAAATTGAACACCAATAAAAAATTAATTTATTATAAAAAAAAGGAAAATAATTGGGTGCCTGGGTAGCTCAGTGGTTGAGTGTCTGCCTTTGGCTCAGGATGTGATCCTGGGGTCCTGGGATCAAGTCCCACATTGGGCTCCCCGCATGGAGCCTGCTTCTCCCTCTGCATGTCTCTCTCTCTCTCTCTCTCTCTCTCTCTGTCTCTCTCTCTCTCTCTGTCTCTCATGAAAATATAAATAAAATCTTAAAAGAAAAATAATTAACATTTTACACAACCTATTGCAGAAAAGAGAAGGGACTTATGAAGCTTGTTTTGTAAGTGCAGAATTATCCTGTTATTATTCAAACTCTAATTATAGTAGGAATAAAGGGACTTTCTTCAAACTCATTGGAATTTTAGAAGTTTACAGCTAACACAGAGGAGTAAAAGACTGACCACCTTACCTCTGGTATTAGGAAGAAGGCAAGGGTATCCTGTCTCATCATATCCATTAAATAATTTCTGAAAGTTTCTACTAACCACTGTTAGGCATGAGAAATAAACAGTATGCGAAATGGAAAAGAAACAAAATTTCCTCTATTTGCAGGACAATATGACTATCTACCTAGAAGATGCCAAGGCATTTATAGAAACAACAAGAAAAACCTCATGGAACTAAGTGAGTTAAGTCATAAGATATAGTAGGATAAACATGCAAAAATCAATTATGTCTCCATGATAATGATGAACAGGTAGAAACTCATCTAAACATGTAATATTGCTGAGTAAATTAATTTTTATATATAAATATAATAAAACATGTGCAGGACATGTATGATGCAAATTACAAAATGCTAATGGAAAAAAAAATCAGAGCAGACCTAAATGCTTCAGGAAAGGTAGTATACCAGAATTGGAAGACTTAACAAAGGAGTCAATTCTTTCTAAATTGATATGTAAATTTAACAACATTCCTATTGAAATTTCAGCAAGGTTTTTGTAGATGTAGACAAATGTGTTGTAAAATTTAGAGAAAAGGCAACCAGTCTAGAATAGCCAAGACAAGGCTGAAAAGTATTAAGTGGAAGAAATCACTCTTCCCTATGTTAAAACTTACCTCTAGCTACAGTAATCAAGACTTTGTGGTATTGGCAGAAGGAAAGACACAAGTCAATAGAAATAGATCCATACAAATATACCTCATTAATTCTCACCAAAGGAGTAAAAGCAACCCAACTGAAGAGAAATGGCTTTTTCAATAAATGGTCCTGAAACAAAAAACTGATTTTTGACCTAAACCTCATTTCTCATATGAAAATTAAATCAAAATGGATCATCATTCTTACATATAAAATATAGGATTAAAATAGAGATTGCAGGCACAGAAAGTATTTGCCAATTATGTATGTAACAAAGGACTCATCTAAAATATGCAAAGAAAAGGGATGCCTGGGTGGCTCAGTGGTTGAGCATCTGCCTTTGGCTCAGGTCATGAACCCAGGGTCCCAGGACTGAGTTCCACACAGGCTCCCCACAAGGAGCCTACTTCTCCCTCTGCCTGTCTCTCTGCATCTCTTTGTGTCTCTCTTGAATAAATAAATGAAATCTTCAAAAAATAAAATATGCAAAAAACTCTCAAAAGCTAGCAGTAAAATGCAAGTAAATAAAAAGAAATTGGGCAAAGAAATGCATAGATAATGTACTGAAGGAGTTATATAAATGTCACATAAATGAAATGATGTTCAATATCATTAGCTATTAGATAAACACAAATTAAAACTACAACAAAAGATACTACACACCTAAATACCGAAGATACAGAAACACTCGATCTCCCGTACATTGCTGTGGGGATGAGTACAACCATTCTGGAAAATACTTTGACAATTTATTTAGAAAGTAAAAATAAACTTTTCTTACAACCCAGCAATTTCTTTCTTGGGTATATATTCTAAAGAAATGAAAAGTTATTTCCAGGTAGAAACTTATGAACAAATATTTAAAGTAGCTCTCTTTAGAATAGCCCCAAACTGGAAATGTGGATGAATGATTAAATAAACTGGCTCATTTGTACCATGAAGTACTCCTCATCAATTAAAAGGAATAAACTATCAATACACAAACTATGTGAATAAATCTCACAGAAGTTCTGTTAAGTGAGAAAAAAAATCAAGATAAGACATATTGCAGGATTTCTTATATAGGACATTTGTAGAATAACCATTGTTATAGATATGAACAACACAATAGTGACTGTCAGCGGTTAAGGATAGAGCAGGAAAGTGTGCAGCTAGAGAGGGTGAATGAGGTAATATTTCATGATTTGGCAGTTCAGGATGTTGATTGTGGTGGTGATTACACAAAGCTACATGTGTGATAAAATTACATTGACACACGCACATACACACAGGAATATGGTCAAATCTGCATAAACTCTGGATTGTACCAATATCAGTTTCCTGGTTTGATATTTTACTATATTTTTGTATGATGTCATTTTGGGAGAGCCTCTGTGAAGTTTGCACAAAGTCTCTCTGTACATTCTTTTGCACTTTCCTGTAAAACTATACTTATTTCAAAACTAAAAAATATATTTTTTTAAAGTGAAAAAGGTAATTGCTGTGAATAGTTCTCAACTTTGGCTACTTTCCTACACTAATTCAAATAGTTTCATAGTAAAGGAACTTGTATTATTTACAAGAGAAAGGTCTGTGTATTGTGTTCCTCATTACAATGGCTAAGAACACAAGGAGTAGAGCAAAGCTCCAACATTGATCTACTCTCACATTTTAAACCTATCTGCTAAAACTCTCCCTTTTGAATCCCCATGATCCAAATCAGAAGACACAGATCCTTATCCACTTATTTCACCTGTCTTCTCAATTAATGAAATTCCTCAGAATATAAGGTGATATTCAAATACTTGCCTTAATATCAATTTTATACATGTCCCCACCCAACCCCTTGACACACTATCTCCAAGCAGTAAGTTCTGACATTTTGAGGATTGTGTTTTTTGTTGCTTAATATTTCACTTTCATTGTCCACAGGATCCTGACTGAAATTTCATCTACCATCTTCCTCAGTGTTTTAACTTGGTCCAGTGCACCTAATCTTCAGGAGTTACTAGAAATATCAGGAAAACATTGGTTTTAATGTCAGACAAGTATGAGCTCACACCCCAGTTTAGCTATAAATTGTGTAATTTTGGTAGTGAACTGCTTAATCTTATCAAGGCTCAGTATATTTACCTGCAAAGAGACATGATCATACCAATCCAGAGAATGGGTTAAGCGAGATTACGTATTGAAAGCATCCAGAACCTTACTTGAAAAATGTGCCATATATGCATGCTCAAATGCATATATATTCAGTGTCACTGTCTCTCCTTCAGAGATCAATATTCTTGGAATAAAGTTCACAACTTTAGAGGAAATAAAACAGAGAAATAGATATGGGGCAGAATCTTTTGACACACATAAGTGCATATGAACTTTATCAAATAGCAAATAGACAATTACTTTGTATAGGGAAGGATAAGAAATACCTACAAATATGCAGCTGCAGGGTGCCAGGTGGAGTGAATTCTATTTGTTGAATAGAATTAAATTATTCTATCTAATCAATACCAGATATGTTATCTTAGCACTCATAACAATGCAAAGAGATGTGCTGTGCTGTGTGTGTGTGTGTGTGTGTATCTGTGTGTAGGAGCTCAGAGATGTGATATAATTTGCTCAAATTCGAGGAGGGGCAAGATGGCGGAAGAGCAGGGTCCCCAAATCACCTGTCCCCAACAAATTACCTAGATAACCTTCAAACCATCCTGAAAATCTACGAATTCGGCCTGAGATTTAAAGAGAGACCAGCTGGAACGCTACAGTGAGAAGAGTTCGCGCTTCTATCAAGGTAGGAAGACGGGGAAAAAGAAATAAAGAAACAAAAGGCCTCCGAGGGGGAGGGGCCCCGCGAGGAGCCGGGCTGAGGCCGGGGCGAGTGTCCCCAGGACAGGAGAGCCCCGTCCCGGAGGAGCAGGAGCTGCACCAACCTTCCCGGGCGGGCGGAAAGGGGCTCGCAGGGAGTTGGAGCAGGACCCAGGAGGGCGGGGATGCCCTCGGGCTCCCGGGGACACTAACAGACACCTGCGAGCGCAGGAGAGTGCTCCGAGCTCCCTAAGGGCTGCAGCGCACGCACCGGAGCAGCTCGGAGGGGCTCGGGAGCGGCTCCAGGGAGGGAGCTGCGGGGCGGGAGCGCGAATCCAACAGCGCAGGCCCCGGAGCACAGGGCGCCGGGACACAGCCCAGGATCCGGCCTCCCCCGGGACAGGCAGAGGCCGGGAGGGCCCAGGACAGCAAGGACGCTCCTGCCCCGAACTGAGCAGATCAGCGGCCCCGCCCCGGAGCCTCCAGGCCCTGCAGATGGAAAGCCGAGAGCCCCGAGCCCGTAGTTCCTGCGGAGGCTGAATCCAGGCTTCCAGAGTTGCCATAGCAACTGCGACTGTTCCTCCTGGGACCTCACGGGGTAAACAACCCCCGCTGAGCCCTGCAGCAGGCAGGGGCAGAGCAGCTCCCCCAAGTGCTAACACCTGAAAATCAGCGCAGCAGGCCCCTCCCCCAGAAGACCAGCTGGACGGACCAGTTCCAGGGGAAGTCAAGGGACTTAAAGTCTACAGAAATACTCCCCCGTGTTTTTTTTTTTTTTCTTTTTTCTTTTCTTTTTGATTTCTGATTGCTTCCCCCACCCCCTTTTTTTTCACCTTTCTTTCTTTTTCTTTCCCTTTTTCTTCTCTTCTTTCCTTTTTCTTTTCTTTTTCTTTTTCTCTTTTCTTTCCTTCTCTCTCTTTCTCTCCTTTTCCCAATACAACTTGTTTTTGGCCACTCCGCACTGAGCAAAATGACTAGAAGGAAAACCTCACCTCAAAAGAAAGAATCAGAAACAGCCCTCTCTCCCACAGAGCTACAAAATCTGGATTACAATTCAATGTCAGAAAGCCAATTCAGAAGCACTATTATACAGCTACTGGTGGCTCTAGAAAAAAGCATTAAGGACTCACGAGACTTCATGACTGCAGAATTTAGATCCAATCAGGCAGAAATTAAAAATCAACTGAATGAGATGCAATCCAAACTAGAAGTCCTAACGACGAGGGTTAACGAGGTGGAAGAACGAGTGAGTGACATAGAAGACAAGTTAATGGCAAAGAGGGAAACTGAGGAAAAAAGAGACAAACAATTAAAGACCATGAAGACAGATTAAGGCAAATAAATGACAGTCTAAGGAAGAAAAACCTACGTTTAATTGGGGTTCCCGAGGGCGCCGAAAGGGACAGAGGGCCAGAATATGTATTTGAACAAATCCTAGCTGAAAACTTTCCCAATCTGGGAAGGGAAACAGGCATTCAGATCCAGGAAATAGAGAGATCCCCCCCTAAAATCAATAAAAACCGTTCAACACCTCGACATCTAATAGTGAAGCTTGCAAATTCCAAAGATAAAGAGAAGATCCTTAAAGCAGCAAGAGACAAGAAGTCCCTGACTTTCATGGGGAGGAATATTAGGGTAACAGCAGACCTCTCCACAGAGACCTGGCAGGCCAGAAAGGGCTGGCAGGATATATTCAGGGTCCTAAATGAGAAGAACATGCAACCAAGAATACTTTATCCAGCAAGGCTCTCATTCAAAATGGAAGGAGAGATAAAGAGCTTCCAAGACAGGCAGGAACTGAAAGAATATGTGACCTCCAAACCAGCTCTGCAAGAAATTTTAAGGGGGACTCTTAAAATTCCCCTTTAAGAAGAAGTTCAGTGGAACAATCCACAAAAACAAGGACTAAATAGATATCATGATGACACTAAACTCATATCTGTCAATAGTAACTCTGAACGTGAACGGGCTTAATGACCCCATCAAAAGGCGCAGGGTTTCAGACTGGATAAAAAAGCAGGACCCATCTATTTGCTGTCTACAAGAGACTCATTTTAGACAGAAGGACACCTACAACCTGAAAATAAAAGGTTGGAGAACCATTTACCATTCAAATGGTTCTCAAAAGAAAGCAGGGGTAGCCATCCTTATATCAGATAAACTAAAATTCACTCCGAAGACAGTAGTGAGAGACGAAGAGGGACACTATATCATACTTAAAGGATCTATCCAACAAGAGGACTTAACAATCCTCAATATATATGCCCCGAATGTGGGAGCTGCCAAATACTTAAACGAATTATTAACCAAAGTAAAGAAATACTTAGATAATAATACACTTATACTTGGTGACTTCAATCTAGCTCTCTCTACCCTTGATAGGTCTTCTAAACACAACATCTCCAAAGAAACGAGAGCTTTAAATGATACACTGGACCAGATAGATTTCACAGATATCTACAGAACTTTACATCCAAACTCAACTGAATACACATTCTTCTCAAGTGCACATGGAACTTTTTCCAGAATAGACCACATACTGGGTCACAAATCGGGTCTGAACCGATACCAAAAGATTGGGATCGTCCCCTGCATATTCTCAGACCATAACGCCTTGAAATTAGAACTCAATCACAAGAAGAAGTTTGGAAGGACCTCAAACACGTGGAGGTTAAGGACCATCCTGCTAAAAGATAAAAGGGTCAACCAGGAAATTAAGGAAGAATTAAAAAGATTCATGGAAACTAATGAGAATGAAGATACAACTGTTCAAAATCTTTGGGATGCAGCAAAAGCAGTCCTGAGGGGGAAATACATCGCAATACAAGCATCCATTCAAAAACTGGAAAGAACTCAAATACAAAAGCTAACCTTACACATAAAGGAGCTAGAGAAGAAGCAGCAAATCGACCCGACGCCCAGCAGAAGAAGAGAGTTAATTAAAATTCGAGCAGAACTCAACGAAATTGAGACCAGAAGAACTGTGGAACAGATCAATAGAACCAGGAGTTGGTTCTTTGAAAGAATTAATAAGATAGATAAACCATTAGCCAACCTTATTAAAAAGAAGAGAGAGAAGACTCAAATTAATAAAATCATGAATGAGAAAGGAGAGATCACTACCAACACCAAGGAAATACAAACGATTTTAAAAACATATTATGAACAGCTCTACGCCAATAAATTAGGCAATCTAGAAGAAATGGACGCATTCCTGGAAAGCCACAAACTACCAAAACTGGAGCAGGAAGAAATAGAAAACCTGAACAGGCCAATAACCAGGGAGGAAATTGAAGCAGTCATCAAAAACCTCCCAAGACACAAGAGTCCAGGGCCAGATGGCTTCCCAGGGGAATTCTATCAAACGTTTAAAGAAGAAATCATACCTATTCTACTAAAGCTGTTTGGAAAGATAGAAAGAGATGGAGTACTTCCAAACTCATTCTATGAGGCCAGCATCACCTTAATTCCAAAACCAGACAAAGACCCCACCAAAAAGGAGAATTACAGACCAATATCCCTGATGAACATGGATGCAAAAATTCTCAACAAGATACTAGCCAATAGGATCCAACAACACATTAAGAAAATTATTCACCATGACCAAGTAGGATTTATCCCCGGGATGCAAGGCTGGTTCAACACTCGTAAAACAATCAATGTGATTCATCATATCAGCAAGAGAAAAACCAAGAACCATATGATCCTCTCATTAGATGCAGAGAAAGCATTTGACAAAATACAGCATCCATTCCTGATCAAAACTCTTCAGAGTGTAGGGATAGAGGGAACTTTCCTCGATATCTTAAAAGCCATCTACGAAAAGCCCACAGCAAATATCATTCTCAATGGGGAAGCACTGGGAGCCTTTCCCCTAAGATCAGGAACCAGACAGGGATGTCCACTCTCACCACTGCTATTCAACATAGTATTGGAAGTCCTAGCCTCAGCAATCAGACAACAAAAAGACATTAAAGGCATTCAAATTGGCAAAGAAGAAGTCAAACTCTCCCTCTTCGCCGATGACATGATACTCTACATAGAAAACCCAAAAGCCTCCACCCCAAGATTGCTAGAACTCATACAGCAATTTGGTAGCGTGGCAGGATACAAAATCAATGCCCAGAAATCAATGGCATTCCTATACACTAACAATGAGACTGAAGAAAGAGAAATTAAGGAGTCAATCCCATTTACAATTGCACCCAAAAGCATAAGATACCTAGGAATAAACCTAACCAAAGAGGTAAAGGATCTATACCCTAAAAACTATAGAACACTTCTGAAAGAAATTGAGGAAGACACAAAGAGATGGAAAAATATTCCATGCTCATGGATTGGCAGAATTAATATTGTGAAAATGTCAATGCTACCCAGGGCAATTTACACGTTCAATGCAATCCCTATCAAAATACCATGGACTTTTTTCAGAGACTTAGAACAAATTATTTTAAGATTTGTGTGGAATCAGAAAAGACCCCGAATAGCCAGGGGAATTTTAAAAAAGAAAACCATAGCTGGGGGCATCACAATGCCAGATTTCAGGTTGTACTACAAAGCTGTGGTCATCAAGACAGTGTGGTACTGGCACAAAAACAGACACATAGACCAATGGAACAGAATAGAGAATCCAGAAGTGGACCCTGAACTTTATGGTCAACTAATATTCGACAAAGGAGGAAAGACGATCCACTGGAAGAAAGACAGTCTCTTCAATAAATGGTGCTGGGAAAATTGGTCATCCACATGCAGAAGAATGAAACTAGACCACTCTCTTGCACCATACACAAAGATAAACTCAAAATGGATGAAAGATTTAAATGTGAGACAAGACTCCATCAAAATCCTAGAGGAGAACACAGGCAACACCCTTTTTGAACTTGGCCACAGTAACTTCTTGCAAGATACATCCACGAAAACAAAAGAAACAAAAGCAAAAATGAACTATTGGGACTTCATCAAGATAAGAAGCTTTTGCACAGCAAAGGATACAGTCAACAAAACTCAAAGACAACCTACAGAATGGGAGAAGATATTTGCAAATAACATATCAGATAAAGGGCTAGTTTCCAAAATCTATAAAGAACTTATTAAACTTAACACCAAAGAAACAAACAATCCAATCATGAAATGGGCAAAAGACATGAAGAGAAATCTCACAGAGGAAGACATAGACATGGCCAACATGCACATGAGAAAATGCTCTGCATCACTTGCCATCAGGGAAATACAAATCAAAACCACAATGAGATACCACCTCACACCAGTGAGAATGGGGAAAATTAATAAGGCAGGAAACAACAAATGTTGGAGAGGATGTGGAGAAAAGGGAACCCTCTTACACTGTTGGTGGGAATGTGAACTGGTGCAGCCACTCTGGAAAACTGTGTGGAGGTTCCTCAAAGAATTAAAAATAGACCTGCCCTACGACCCAGCAATTGCACTGTTAGGGATTTACCCCGAAGATTCAGATGCAATGAAACGCCGGGGCACCTGCACCCCGATGTTTCTAGCAGCCATGTCCACAATAGCCAAACTGTGGAAGGAGCCTCGGTGCCCATCGAAAGATGAATGGATAAAGAAGATGTGGTTTATGTATACAATGGAATATTCCTCAGCCATTAGAAACAACAAATACCCACCATTTGCTTCAACGTGGATGGAACTGGAGGGTATTATGCTGAGTGAAGTAAGTCAATCGGAGAAGGACAAACAGTGTATGTTCTCACTCATTTGGGGAATATGAATAATAGTGAAGGGGAATATAAGGGAAGGGAGAAGAAATGTGTGGGAGATATCAGAAAGGGACACAGAACATAAAGACTTCTAACTCTGGGAAATGAACTAGGGGTGGTGGAAGGGGAGGAGGGCGGGGGTGGGGGTGAATGGGTGACGGGCAAGGAGGGGGACACTTGACGGGATGAGCACTGGGTGTTATTCTGTATGTTGGTAAATTGAACACCAATAAAAATTAATTTATAATAAAAAAAATAAGGAAAAAAAAATTTGCTCAAATTCTCAGAGCTACCATATCATTATCTACTAATGAATAATAAACCACCTCAAAACTCAGATAAAATAGTAAGTCTCTCACAGGTTTACAAATTGGCTGGGTGATTCTTCTGGCCTCTCAGGTGTGCATTCAGTTGTAGGCTGGGCTTTCAGTTGCAGCTCTGCTACTCTTGGTTGGGCTTTCTCATGCATCTGTGGATCAGTTGACTGCAGGCTGGTCTAGAATGGTCTCAACTGGTACCACTAGGATCTCCATAGGCCTCTCATATGTACATGTCTCTCATCTCCCTTCATAAGGCTGGCGTGAGCGGGATTTTGTTATTGTTTTTGTTTGTTTGTTCGCTTGCTTAAAAGCAATGATAGAGAAATAAGAGAGAAGTGAAATACATAAATGTTTTGTCAAGACTTTTCTTGTGTCAGTCTTGTTACTGATCCTTTTATAAAAGCAAGTCACCAATTATGCCAATTCTAATCAGGAGCCTATAAAGTTATATGAATAAACATGTAGATATGAGGAGGCCATTTAATCAACTACAATTATCAGGAGGAGAAGCTGAAACCTGCTGGAACTCTAAATCTAAATTTGATAGACCACACTGCTTCTCCAGACATAATGCTCCAAATACATTCCGGAATAAACAACTATGTAGTTGAGAGCCAAAGTAATTGATGGACTTTGAAATTTAGCCAGAACCCAAATTCTGCCTGTGAAGGACTAGAAATGTGACTGACAGGTTGGGAAGCCAAGAAGGACCACTTGCCTCACCTTCCCCTTGAGTCCTATACTTCATTCAGTATGACTATAGAACCCTAGTTAAATTTAATTTCTTGTTTTACTTCCCTGTGGCACATAATAGTCTCATGTGTCTAAAACATATCCATATCTTAAATTAAATCTGAGCAATCTAAAACACAATGCAGAATAAAACCTACTCTTAGAATGCACAAGGGGGCAGCCAAGAAGCAAATGGCACTAACTGAATTATTTCAGACATCTCAAAGGAAATTTTGTCTCTCTAGTAGATAAAAATTGAGACATCTAAAATGCTTTTATATAATTTAGTCTATGCAGAAATGGCGGGATCTTTCTGGAGACTGTAAAGTTACATTTCATTACTGCACCTTGTATTGCATCTACAAATTACATTTGTTTAATTCCACAGCAGTGAAATGTCAGCCACTTGATGACTTTGAAGAATGGCTTCAACTGACTGAAAACTTGGAAGATCTTGCTTCATTTTCTGCCATGTTTAACTTTTCAACAAACAAGAATTGTTAGAACAAAGATGCCTGATAACACAAGCCAGGTCTTTTCTGAATCCTCAGAGTCTAAGTTCCAGGCAGCCTTTTCCCACACATTTGATTTGCATGGGGAAATTTTGTTCCAGGAATTTATTTTGTTCCCTTAAAGTGACTTAAAAGTTGTTAAAGAGTCTGTTCCTCAGTGAGAATGGAAAGTTGAAAGGGAGACAGAACATAAAGACTCCTAACTCTGGGAAACTAACTAGGGGTGGTGGAAGGGGAGGAGGGCGGGGGGTGGGGGTGAATGGGTGACGGGCACTGAGGGGACACTTGACGGGATGAGCACTGGGTGTTATTCTGTATGTTGGTAAATTGAACACCAATAAAAATTAATTTATTAAAAAAATAAAAAATAAAATAAAAATTAAAAAAGAAGTAAAAAAAAAGAAAGTTGACCTATTTTCAATTCATAATCAACAAACTTCTACAAAGCTCAGAATCTGAAGCAGACATTTTGACAAAGCTGGATTTGAAGATGAATAGGATATATCTCTACTGGGGCTCAGCAACTAGTGCAGATGCAGATGTACTCACCTGGTTATGTCACAGAAGAGGAGAGACATTGGAATAGGGGGTGGGGAGTCCAGATCTATCATCCCTTCTGAACCTTCTCTACCACTTGTCTTAGAAGAAACTCTACCATCCTGAGGCCCTACCTACAGAGACAGGTCAGGTGAGTCTAGGAACCAATGGCTCTAGGATGAGAAAGGGTTAATGCACCCAACTCATCACAGACCTACTGGAAGGCAGGCAAGTTTCCCAGCATGCCTTAAGCATGCATCTGCACCTTAGCAGAGTGGATATTCCTGTCAAAAATGCCCTTCCCTGCCATACCTCCAGTTTATAACTTTCTACTCTTTTTTTTTTTTTTAAGATCTGGCAAAAATGTCAGCTTCCTCAACAAGCTGAGCCCATGGCCCGCTTTCTAAGTTTGACAGCTGCCTCCCCAAGTTCTGAGAGCCTTCAGGATTCACCCTCAATATAATCTCTAGGACATGGCCAGGCCTTACTGAGGAAGCAGCCACTAGGCCCTCCTTGTGTTTGTAGCCAAGGGTCTGGTGCAAAACTTGTCAGTGGTGATGAAAGTTCCTATAAAATTCAATCATATCACAATTCTTTGTTTGTACTTTTATCTCCCTTACTAGATTCTACGTGGAGACCACATCTGACTTCTCATTTTATCCTCATTTCTAATATAGAACCTGGCGCAGAACAGAGGCCCGATAAATGCAGATAAATAAATTAATGAATGAATTAATAATGAAAATATATTTTCCACAATAATATTCTTAGAATAGCTCCCTTTTGGGTCATGTCAAAGATCCCTTTTCCTCTAATGAAAGCTTCAGTTTGTAAAATGCCTTCAGATTCTTTGTCAGGAAAAAAAAAAAGATTCTTTGTCAGGGAGGAGGAGAGTGGTGCATTCAGCTATAGACCTTTTTGAGCTCTCTCAGTGGGTCAGAACTTTAGGCCCATACCCCTTTTTCTTTGTTCCCAAATCAACACTCAGAGTTGTCCCTTTCTGTGTTTAGGCTGCTTTCTCTGCAGACAGCCAGTTCTCTGCACTAGGTGGTACCCACCTAGCATCTTGACAACTGATACCTTCTTTTGCTCTGTACAGCATACCCTAGGGAACATTGAGCCAGACAGGACAGACTTAGCCCTGTCTCCAGAAGGCTGGTTGTGCAAACTGTGAAGCTCAGAGCATTGGTGGGGAACATTTAATCCCTTCTCTGCTGCTGTTGTAAACAGGAAGTTTAAAAAATTCTAGTACTTTAAAAAGTGGTGCCATTTGAGACAGTGGTGCCATTTGAGACATACACCTTAGAGGGTATTATGCTAAGTGAACTAAGTCAGACTGAGAAAGACAAATATCATATGATTCCACTTATAAGTGGAATCTTAAAAAAAACACAAATGAATAAACAAATGAAAAGCAGAATCAGACCTGTAAATACAGAGAAAAAATTGATGGTGGCTAGATGGGGAGGGGGTTAGGCAAAATGGGTGAAGGGGAGTTGGAGTTGTAAGCTTCCAGTTATGGAATGAATAAGTCATAGGAATAAGAGACTTATAAAGAATATAGTCAATGAATATTATGATAGCAATATAATGGAATAAATGGTAGCTACACTTGTGATGAACATAGCATGATGTATAAATTGCCAAATCACTGTTATACGCCTGAAACTAATGTAACACTATGTGTCATCTATGTGCAAATTTTATAAAGTTTATTTCTCTGAGATATCACACCCCCTACTATACCCTGCACCACTTACTACATTTTTTCTGAACTAAAAATTAGAATACAGAGTAGAACCACAGTATAACACTGCAGTCTTTACCACAAGTTCTGCCTCTGGGGTCTGTGGATGGTTTAGCTTGTTCATGCTAACCCTAGTCATGTGGGCGGTTAAAATGATTTGGGGCATGATGTGAGCTGGTCCAAGCCTGTGCACTCAGAAGAATGATAACTGATTGTGGGAAATATTTTTTAAATCCCGCTATTCCCTGAACCTACATGCCAAAGAAGGCATTCCAAGAGAGTAGCAGGTTTGAATAGACCCTTGGGAAGCCAGGCCTCTGACCTCACATGTCTCACCCCACCCATCTTTTAATCTGCCTCCAAGTGTTTGAGTCATCTGCAAGGGTGGATGAGTGAGAACACAGAGGAAAAAAATCAAGAATGATTGACTCAGGGGAAAGCATAACAGTTAACTTCAGAACTGGTTGAGAATAGACTCCGCCACTTGTGTGGTTGAATGAGAATATTTCCATCATTCACAGCAGCACAGTGCCTCCTTCTGCACTCAAGGGGCTACACTCACCTTGTAAACAAATACCTGTTTCTTCATGCATGTTGAAGAAGCAGTGCTGCCCTGATGGGTGGTCCCCTCACAGCCTCAGGTGGTCTTCTGAGAGTGAACATGCCTCAATGGCCCTGTCAGCACTCTATGCTCTCCACTGCAGACACTGAAGCAATGTGCAAGGATGATGCCTAAACTGGTGTATATGTATGGGATTATACATATGGGGTAAGCCTGTGACACATTTGCAATTATTTATTATAACAACTCATAGGGCATGTGATTCTAGTTCTATTTTAGAACTGAAAAGGCTGATATTTGAAAACACAAAATGGCTTGCCTATGGTCACCCAGCCAATAAAGGTCACACAGCAAAGTTGGGGCAGAGCTTGCCCACTATGAAGTTCCATTCTTTCCCATAACACCCCAGTGACCCGATTATGGACTCTGCCTATGTTCTGTAAGGCAAAGCTAGACACTTGGTCCAGGGAGGTGTGAGTGGATGACACATTTTCATTAAACTCTTAACATTATATGAAAACATTTTCTATTAAGTGGAGACAAAGAAGGATTTATTTAGCCTATATAATGGGAAAGTAAATTTTGCTCAACTTGTAGATAGAAGGATAAAAGATGGCACCATGCTTCTTAAAAGCAGGTGCAGATAAGCAGAATGATATGTAGTATAATGGGTAAATCCCCACAAGCACAGTGAAGTCCAAAGACCAGATGCACACAGATGCTTACATCTTGCACGAGAAGAGAAGAGCACACAGAAGTCCAGTGTATTGTCACCAAGTCAGGGTCATCAAAGGACACCCTTGGTGTCCACATTGCCAAGAAGCATAATGCTGCAGAACATGTACCTCCTTTCAGTTTCTTTCTAAATCTGTGGTGGAAGTGTGTACTTCTTGCTGCACATCTGACCCAGCTCTCATCTGAGTGACAGGCACACGATGGGTGTAATGCTAGAATGGACTAGTAGTTAGGGTTCTCCTCTCTTCTGGCTCCAACCTCCTGCTAGCACCTGACATCATTGCCCTCTTTATGATACTTCTCTTCTTAGACATGAAGCTTTGAACTATTTCCTTACCTACAATTATTTTTTGTGATATGAATTGTTGCTAGTTTTCAATGATATAATTGCTATTTCTGCTTATGAGAAGGGTAACTCTTGGCCTTCCACTTTGTATTGGTCAGCTCTGGCTGCTATAACAAAATACCATAGACTAAGTGACTGAAACAACAGAAATTTGTTTGTTAGTTCTGTAGCCTGGGAAGTCTAGGATCACTGACAGTTAGCTTCTGGTGAGTGCTTTCTTCTTGGCTTACAGAGAGCATCCTTTTCATTGTATCCTCAAATGGTGAAACGAGACAGAACAGGATCTCTAGTGTCTCTTCTTATAAAGAAACAAAGGCTCCACCCTTATGACCTCATCCTAATTATTCCTTAGAGTCCAATGCCTAAAGACAGCCATATTGGGGGTTAAGCCTTCATCAAATGAATTTTGGGGGTCACACAAATATTTAGTCCATAATACAGTCTTTGGAGAACATAGTCATGAGCTCCATGGTTTGGTTTGAATTCCACCTCTGCCTCTCAAAGCTGGGTCACTGCGGGTAAGTCACTTAATTTCTGTAGGCCTCAGTTTTTTTATCCTTGTAGATAAAAATACTAGTAGTCCTACTTCTAGGACTGTTATGAGGATTAAGCTATTTAATTTACGTGTAGTGTTTAGAATGGATCTGGCATATGTGTTAGCTATTAGTATTATTCTTTATAATTGCATGTTATAAAATATTATAAAATCAGGGCACCCGGATGGCTAAGTCAGTTGAGTGTCTGCTTTTGGCTCAGGTCATGATCTCAGGGCCCTGGGATCAAACCTTGAGTTGGGCTCTCTGCTCATCTACTATGGAACATTAATTAGTATTACTTATTAACTAAGAGAAATCATTTTGGGGGAAATTATGATGACAAGTAGCAGTTGGTGGAGGTGCTCTGTACTGTGGTTCTGGTGCTTCATCCCTAGTCATGATCCCACTTAATCTCACAGCTCCCTAGATCCTATTCTTAGCTCTGTCTGACAGATGTGACAGTTGCTGTCAGAGTGGGCCAGTGATTCCCTCAAAGTCACTCAGCTGAAAAGGGAAAGATTTCTGATAAAAATTCCTCTAAACTCATGCTTTTTACTATTACACTATGTTGTAATAGAGTATAATATAAGAATTGTTTTTGTACAAATAAGTTACTTTCAGTTCACCTGGTGAAAATTAGGTCTGGTTTGCATCTACTCCCAGGCCCTTTATGTACTGTGTGGACATGCTTAAGCCAGGTGTATTCCAGAGAGATCAGTGAAACCACAAAGTTACTAAATGCCTCAGGATCCAGAAAGTGAAGTACCTGTGGGTGTGGAGAACATAGAGGCTGTGTGGGGAGGATAATTTTGACTGAGCCACAAAGAATATTTTGACTAGGATTGCTAAAAGGAAGCATTTGGAGGAGGCACTAACGCAGATGCTTTAGATGCATTATATGTTCTTTCTGTAGTACTTAATTCAACTTAACAGATGTTTTTAAATCATTAGCCACATGCCACATACTGTGCTAGATGTCGATGATAAAATATAGACATAAGATGATAGTCCAGTCAATTTTAGGGAGGAACAGTTCAGTGGGAGAAGTAGACAGGTGGGTGTGATTAATGTATAAGATGGGTGTAAATTGGGCCAGACCCCAGGGCACCTAGAAGAGCCATGGCTTCTTAGAGCCTTTTTGCTGAGCTGATTGTAGAGGGGATAATGAGAGAGAGTTGAGGAAGGGTACAGGATGGGCATTCGGTGGGGAGAAGACCTGAACTGAGCCCAGAGAGGGCTCACTGTTGAGCCTGTGGGGAAACTCCAGGGGCTTTTGTGAGTATTTACAGTCATGAGAATAAGACTGGGACTGGGACTAGAGATGGGAAATGTATACCTACATCTGTTTTTCAGCTTTGGTGCCTGAGAAGTGGGGCTTCTCCCAAGTGAGGTTAGAGCTACCAAAAATCAACTTCAAACAGATTGTAGTGAAGTTTGTTAGGCATTTGAAGAATTGATATTGTAGAAATTATTTCAGAGCTATTCAGGCTTGTGCCCATTTCCCTGAGTAGCTGATAATACCCTTTGGGGTTGGTATTGCATGGTGGACACTGACAGCTTAGCTCTTACCCTATGGACCTGGATTCCATGAAAGCTGAGATTCTATGACATTTCCTGTTCCATGCTGCCCCACGCCCACTTGCCTCCACACCCTGCCTGTTGTAGCCAATTGCTTCAAACACAAGTACCTGACAACAGACCCCTGTCTTGGCACTTTGGACTTGAGAACCTGAACACCAGATCAATCCTTCCCTGAGCGGAAGTTGTGAAATACAACCTAGGTGTTGTTAGCAATTCTGTTTTTATATTTTTGGCCATGTGGAGACAGGTGATATCAAGTGAATGATAATTAGGATGGCATCCACAGACAGCAAAGAGGAGAGTTACAACTGGAATGTAGTAATATTGGTCCTACACTGAGACCTCGGGCTTGTCCTCTCCCAGTGGAAAGCCTTCCCTGCTATTTTCATGGCTTCCTTGTTGATGCTTCTATGAACCAATGCCTCCCCTTTTCAGCTAAATTTAATTAATGTGTATTCTTTGTCTACTTATATATTATGTTCACAAATACTTATTGTAATCCTGGTTGTATAGGCTCATAGGTGGTAAGTAGCTTGCCTAGGATCAAAGATAATATGGAAGAATAATATGGATTCCAATTCAGATCGGTCTATGTATTCACCACCTTTATTGACACAGCTGTCATAACTTGCAGCCTATACATCTCCTTTATTAATATAATAAAGTTGCTTTCTCACTCATGCAAAGTCCTATGTGAGTGCTTCTAGAGAGAAAAGCCCTGCTTCAGACTGCCTCCTCGGAGGACTTGCCATTTTGTGATTTCAGTTCTCTTGGCACCATCCAGCTGCTGAATGAGGAAACCAGGATAGGATGGAGAATCTTTCACTCAAACTTACCAACTGCAGCCTGAGAATGATTCACAGGATTTCTACTGGCATTACATCAGTAAGAACCAGGATATGATTGCACCTTAGTGCAGACAGTTGGGAGGTCAGTGCTTGGCCAGGCAGACCTGCCACAGTTACCTATCATTAGAGGGGGGCAATGATATTTGGGATCTTTTCTGTCCCTGCCACAGTTTCCAAGGCCCTGAGATCCTCTCTATTCCACCAAGGATCAAAGGAAAAAGAGTTCTATGGATCCCTTAGATTGACCTGTGGTACAAATATGGGTGATATCTGCTCACCTTATAGAAAGGAAAAAAAAAAAACGGAAGTCTATTATACTATAAGCCTACAGCCGCAGAGAAAGATGCTCTTTTCCATACTTATGACCTTGGTTTTCATGGGATTAGTTGACAAGAATGAAGAGCCACTGCATACCTTTGAGAACAGCCTAGTTCCATGCTTTTTCTCTCTTGAAGTGAATCAGGAAAGAAGCAACAAGAAGTAAATATGAAAATAAACCAGTTACATGAAATCATAGAACAGAGAGTCAGGAATGAAATATAAACCCAGCCCCCAAACCTGAGAGTGAGAATAAGACGTCAGGGGCTGTTCTCTTATCTTCTGATTTGTTGGACCCTGTGATATCTCCATGATGAAGCATGACTTTTTTTTTCTAATTAGAGACCTGCTTTGCCTCATTTGTGAGACCTTAGAAGTGCTGTAGGAGCCCAAGGGAGTCCTTATGGGTGTGGCAGCAGCATGGACTCTGCTATATGCCTTCCAAGGTGGGAGTAAATGGACTCACATAGCCTTCAGAGGAGTCTCTCAAGACCTGGCACCTCCCCTCATCACACCTACTCACACATGTGAGCACACTACTCCCTGCTTTGGCCCTCTAAAGATGGAACCCCTCTGGTTCCTAATGTTGCAAGCATGCACAATAATATATTGTGAAACTGAAATTTGTTTGTGAGGGTTTCCCTGGAAGGCTTGCTTTACTTTTTCATGTATAGGAGAATGGAGTGAGTCCTGTTCTGATGATCTCTGAACAGATCCTTTACCCCGAAATAACATTAAAGTTTACTTCTACTTCTGAGAATCTTGGAGTCTGTTTACAATATAATTAGCACGGTAATCAAAGGCAGTCGATGTAACATAAAAAACAATTACCTATGGCTTTAAATTGTTTGACATTAAATAATAAAACTATAGAAACAATGATAAATGCTGTTTTTCTAGTGAATTCTCAGGAACACTATCTTTTGTGAGGCTTTGAAGTAAGAAAAAAAATAATCAATTCATCTGTGTCTGAGACCTTAGCTTATAAAACATCTGCTGATGGCGAAAAGCCAAGACTGCTATTACAAGGTTTCCACTAAAGCAAAGGCATTTTTCATGCTATTCTCAAGGAAGGAAGGTTGATTTATTTTTTTCCAGGGTAAAGATCTATTACACACACACACACACACACACACACACACACACACACATATATATTGACAAATGGTTATATTTTAAACTATTATACTCAAGAAACTGGATGCATTGGAGAACTACATGCAAAAGAAAGGAACTGTACCACTTTATTACACCATATACAAAAGTAAACTCAATGTGGAGTAAAGACTTACATGTAAAACTAGAATCCATAAAACTCCTTGAAGAAAACAGGCAGTAAATTCTTGGACATCAGTCTTAGCAATATTATTTTGGATCTGTCCTCTCAGGTGAAAGCAACAAAAGCAAAACAAACCAAAGCAAAACAAAACAAAACAAAACAAAACAAAACAAATGGGACTATATCAAACTAAAAAGCTTCTCACAGCAAAGGAAACCATCAATAAATGAAAAGGATCCATACTAAATGGGAGAGGAAATTTGCAAAAGATATATTTAATAAGTGGTTAATATCCAAAACATATAAAGAACTCACAAAACTCAATATTAAAAGATCCAATTAAAAAATGGGCAAAGGTCCTGAATAGGTATTTCTTCAAAGAGGCCAAGAGTCACACGAGAAGATGTGCAACATTATTACTCATCAGTGGAGTTTCCTCAGAAAATTTAAAAATGAAACTACTGTATATTCAGCAATTCCACTCTTGGGTATTTATTCAAGGAAAATGAAAATACTAATTCAATGTAATGCATACACACCTACATTTATTTCACCAGTATTTCCAATGGCCAAGATATGGAAGTAGCCTAAGTGTCCATTTATAGATAAATGGATAAAGAAGACAATGTAATATTATTCAGCCATTAAAAAGGATGAGATATTGCCATTTGTAATGACATGAATGGACCTAGAGGGGAGTATACCAAATAAAATAAGTCAGAGAGTATTATGCTGAGTGAAGTAAGTCAATCGGAGAAGGACAAACAGTGTATGTTCTCACTCATTTGGGGAATATGAATAATAGTGAAGGGGAATATAAGGGAAGGGAGAAGAAATGTGTGGGAGATATCAGAAAGGGACACAGAACATAGACTTCTAACTCTGGGAAATGAACTAGGGGTGGTGGAAGGGGAGGAGGGCGGGGGGGTGGGGGTGAATGGGTGACGGGCACGGAGGGGGACACTTGACGGGATGAGCACTGGGTGTTATTCTGTATGTTGGTAAATTGAACACCAATAAAAATTAATAAAAAAAAATAAGTCAGAGAAAGCAAAAACCATATAATTTCACTTATATGTGTAATCCAAAAAAAAAAAAAAAGCAAGCAAACAAAACAAAAACAGACATATTTACACAAAATAATCTGGGGGCAGCCAGGGTGGCTCAGTGGTTTAGTGCTGCCTTTGGCCCAGGGCCTGATCCTGGAGACCCAGGATCGAGTCCCACATCAGGCTCCCTGTGTGGAACCTGCTTCTCCCTCTGCTTGTGTACCTGCTTCTCTCCCCCACCCCATCTGTGTGTGTGTGTGTGTGTGTCTCGCATGAATAAATAAGTAAAATCTTAAAAAAATAAATAATAATCTGGTAGTTACCAGAGGGGAAGGTAGTAGGGGTATAGGTGAAAGAGGGAAGGGGATTAAAAGGTACAAACTTCCAATTATAAAATAAATAAGACTAAAGATGCAATGGACAACATAGAGAATATAATTAATGATATTGCAACGATTCTGTAGTGATGGGCAGTAGCTAGATTGATTTTGGTGATTACTTTTTAATGTACATAAATGTTGAATCATTCTGTTGTACATCTGAAACTAATATAATATTGTATGCAAACAACACCTTAATTTTAAAAATCATATATAAAATTCTATAAAAGGAAATTCGATACAGAAAAGAGACTTCTTTTTTTTAGTTTTTTTTTTATATGTTCTCATTCATTTGGGGAATATAAATAATAGTGAAAGGGAATAGAAGGGAAGGGAGAAGAAATGGGTAGGAAATATTAGAAGGGGAGGAAGAACATGAAGACTCCTAATTCTGGGAAACAAACTAGGGGTGGTGGAAGGGGAGGAGGGCGGGAGGCGGGGGTGAATGGGTGACGGGCACTGAGGGGGGCACTTGATGGGATAAGCACTGGGTGTTATTCTATATGTTGGCAAATTGAACACCACTAAAAAATAAATTTATTATTTAAAAAAAGAAAAAAAAGAAAAGAGACTTCTTTTTTTAAGATTTTATTTATTTATTCATTCAGAGAGAGAGAGACAGAGAGGGAGAGAGGCAGAGACACAGGCAGAGGGGGAAGCAGGCTCCACTCAGGGAGCCGGATGTGGGACTTGATCCCGAGACTCCAGGGCCATGCCCTGGGCTGAAGGCAGGCACTAAACCACTGAGCCATCCAGGGATCCCCAAGAGACTTTTTTTCTACCATAATAAAAATTTCTGCTTTGAAAACAGGAATGCTACAAACTGATCTCTTTCATAGAGTCAAAATTTCAAACAAAGTTTCATCAAAGGGGACCCAACAATATAGTAAAAGAATCCACACCTCACATTTTATATAAAATTTAACTCAAAGTGGTTCATAGAGCTAATGTAATACCTACACCATGAAACTTTCAGAAGATAACAAAGGAGAAAAAAAAATTGTGACCTTTGATTAGGCAAGGCACTTTTTAGTAATGAGACCAAAAACACAATATATCAGGGAAATTAAAATCAAAACCATAATTAGAAGTTACTACAGACCCTTTATTATGACTAAATTTAAAAGCCTGTTTATACCAAGTGCTAGGGAGCATGTAGAGGAACTAGAATCCAAATATGCCACTGATAGAAATGTAAGAAAACAAAACAAAAAACAAAAAAGAAAGAAGGAAAATGGTACAATCATCATGGAAAATAGTTTAGCAGTTTCTTAAAATTTTAAATATGCATCTGCTGTATGATCCAGGTTTCATTGCCAGATATATGGTTTCTCAAAGATACTATTTCATACTTTGTCTATTTTTACTGTTTTTGTTAGATTTCTTTATGCAGGAGGGTAAATCCAGTCTCTGTTACTTCATCTGGCTAGAAGTAGAAGTCTATGAGCAGTTTAAGGGAAGTAGCATTAACTAAAGAGCATGCACACATCTGCTGATATAACTGCCACCAGTGGTTTCCCATTGGCTACCAAAGCCATGCTTGGGTTGTCCTTCTTGATACTTTTCTGTTGTCGTGAATGTCGGAGATCATCTCCAGTTGCCATGGCTAGAAAGCTAGTAATGGCTCTGGAATTTCATATTGGTGACTGCATTTAATTTTGATAGAAATGCTTTATCCTGTGCTCTATATGACAATACTGGTGGTTGAGGAATTCATCACAGTCCTTGCTATGAAAAAGAGACAGGTTATCCAGACATTCCAGGTTGGTATGGAGGACATAGTGATAGGTGCATGACCATGCTGAGGAAAGGTGCTCTATGTAGCCCTGGGTATCATCTTCAGAATCTTTACTTAGCCCTATTTTAAGCAATGCTCATGGTACCCAGGACAGCCCAACCAATGCCTATTGGGTTTGCATTCATATAATATTGGAATCTGATCTGATGGCCATCTATTTCTCTCCACAATAATCTTATTAGGTATTATTATTATTGTTGTACCTAAAAAATTGATGCTCAAAAAATTTAAAGACCACTTCAATGTCATTCTCTTGAGTGTTTGTGAACATTTGGGTGAAAAACAAGATATTTCCGTGATCTACAAAAGTCTGTCTTTCTGTCATATATTGAAGTCTAAAGCATAAAGCACAGGTCCTAAAACACAACAGGGACTTGATCAATGCAAGTTTTAGCAATAATATTCATGAATCTAGTTGGTTGGAAAAATGTAATTATACCCATAAATCTCACTCTTATGTTCTCCCTAACTTGGTCCTCCCCAACTCCTTTTACTCTTTTGGTCTTTATCCTAATATTCAGAATTTCTTGAAAAAGTCTCCTCACACATCTCCTCATTTTTACCTATATCACAGTGACAAAATACTACAGCTCTCTACCTTTTGTTAATAGGTCACTTCATTCCTTAATCTATTCCCAACCATTTCTTGACACAGGTTGTGCATGGGCTTTTATCCTGAACAAGGGGACGTATATCTTTTTCCTGATTTGGCATCCCTATGTGTTCTTAATGAACCTACTTTTATTTTCTTGTGCTCATTATGCTGTGAGACAGAATGGCCTAGAGGAAAGTTTGTGTCTTACCTAATGAGGATAGAGGCAGATGAAAGTGCTCAGAAATTTATTCTCTGATTAGTAAGGCAAAAAGTGTTCTTCCTATCCCAAAATTTAACTGTTGCACCCCCAGTGGTTTGAAAGAGTCATACATTAGTTTCCCAGAAGCCAAAAGAGAGGAGAGTCCCTTGTGGGTATAACATCTCAAAAAGACATGGCCTCCTTGAGGACAATGTAGTAACCATAGCTAATAAGTCTATTACTAGCTATTATTGTTCTCATATTTAGGGAGCTGAAGGTCAAGAGATAATTCTCTATGCCCAAAGTCTCATGGTTAACAAATGGCATAGCCAGGTCTGTTTGGCACAATTTAGGGTCCTGCTCTGACCTCTCACCTACCAGAAAAGTAATCTAATGAGCAGTAGATCTAAGGTCTCAGTTACAGGATGGGAAGAAAGCACATGGCTTTTAGGATGAAAACTAAACTTTTTGCCATGGACAATAGGGCCCTAAGCATGGCCCCTGCAGTACTCTCCAGCTTCCTTTCATGAACCCACTCTTTCCCCTCCTTTGCTGTGCTCCAGCCTCCTAGGCCTTCTCACCACTCCAGTCCCTGAACTGCAGGGTCTTGAGTTTCCTCCCCTCCTGGGAATTTCATGTGTAGCATTTCCACTGCCTGGAATGCACTCCCTTCCTTTCCTTCTCCCATCCAGTTATCTTCTTATCCTCCCATTAGGATGTTTACCTAGAAACAACTTCATTTCCTTTAAAGCACTTATTTTACTTGGTCAACAGGCACTTATTTGTCTTGAGTATTTGTATTTTATTTATGTCTCATCCACTATTCTACAGGCTCCATAAAAAGATGGATGATATGGGATTCTGCTTATTGTGGTTTCTCTGGCACATAAAATGGCAAATAGCAGATATCCAATAGTTACTTGTTGTTTACCATAACAGAAAGATCACAAGCTTTGGAGACAGACCTGAATCTATCACTTAATCACTTCCAACCTATAAAATATTAGACAAATTACATATGGTGGAGCTTGCTGACTCCTGTATGAGTGAGGACAATAACACTGACAGGAGTTCCTAGGAGGATTGGCATTTTATACCTAAAGTTCCCAATCTGCTATCTAGTGCATGGAGTGGAAGAAGTCAAAATATTGACTTTCTCATTTTACTTATGGATGTTATGTTGTTATGTTGTTTGTAAAAAAAACTAAGTAGTAATACTTAGCTTTGAATATTAACAAAAATGAAATAAATATGTTTAAATATAAGTATTTGTTGGTTTTGCTCCATCTATCCTGGCTAATTTTGAAGGCTGGAATTCTAGCATGTGTAAGAAACAACTAAAAAAATCTATTCTCTCTGGCCAAAAAAGCAGGGTAAGAGCAGAGTAGTCAAAGGGCTTAGAAGAACAATAAATGTGTATGCACCAAACAACAAGGCTCTACAATACATGAAAGCAAAAACTGACTGCTGAAAGAAGAAATTAACTAATGCACACTCATAGCTGGGTAATTAAATGCTACTCTCTCTGCAATCTAGAGAACTAAGAGAAAAAACTCAGAATATTGCAACATTGCACAAAAGAGTCTAACCATATTTACAGAATCTTCTAAGTAACAGTAGCAGAATCTACATTCTATTCAAGTGCTTATAGATCATGAGATTGTACCCAGAAAAAGAAAAATGTATTTTCATATAAAAACTTTACACAAATGTTCTTAGAAATTTTATTAATAATATATCTTGAGTTATAAAACAAACCTTAACTAATTTAAAAGAATGGAAATCATATACAGTATGTTTTATAATCAGAATGGAAACAAACAGGTAGTCTACTGAAGAAAGACAAGAGAGATATCTTCAAACACATGGAATTTAAATAGCATACTTCTTTCTAAGTAACCCTTGGGTCAAATAGAAAGTCCGAAAAAGATAAACAAAATACATGACAGCTTTGTTTACAGAAGCCAAAACTGTAAACAACTTAGAAGTCCATTATTGGATACATGGTGAAACAGATTGCAGTAGTCAACACCATGGGATGCTTCTCAGCCACACAAAAAAGAAATTATTGATATGCAACTACTTGCATGAACTTGAAGGAATGATGTTAACTGAAAAGAGCTAATTTCAAAGGTTATGTACTATATCATTGAGTTGATACACCAATTTATTTTAATTAATTTATTTATTTATTCATTAAAAGACTTGCTTACTATAGAGCATCTTGTTTATTTTTATTTATTTATTTTAAAGATTCTATTTATTTATTCATGAGAGACAGAGAGAGAGAGAGAGAGAGAGAGAGAGAGAGAGAGACAGGCAGAGGGAGAAGCAAGCTCCACTCAGGGAGCCCGATATGGGACTCAATCCTGGGTCTCCAGAATCAAACCCTGGGCTGCAGGCAGCGCTAAACTGCTGCGCCACCAGGGCTGCCTGAGCATCTTGTTTAAAACAACTCTTGTTCTACATCTATTTTTTATAACATATATTTATTTATTTTAGACAGACTCAGATAGGGACAGAAAGAAATAGGGCACGAAGGGGAGGGGTAGACAGAGAGGGAGAGAGACTCCATGCTGACTGTGGAGCTGACACAGAGCTCCCGATCTCAGGACCCTGAGATCACCATCTGAGCCGAAACCAAGTGTCTGATGCTTAACTGACTGAGCCACCTAGGTGCCCCTTTAGATCTATTTTAATTTGGTCTCCCTTCTTCCTCCTTGTTTTGAACAGCTCTCACATTCTGGTTCTCCCTGTCATTTAAAAATGATTCTTAATAAAAATTCATAATTGTGGCAGTAGCCATGTCCTCATCACTTGGGGAGCTGATTTTCTATAGACATTGTATGGATATAATGTCTACTATTTATTGTTTCACAAGAAAAGACCTTATACATGTGTAGCCACAAAAATGAAAAGTGAAAAAAAAAAGACACAGTCTATAAATGATGACAAGCGTTAATTCTACCACTGTATTATTCTGGAAGTGGACACTGAATGACTATTTCCAAGCAATGTTGGTTCTACCATGCATTTACTTCTATTTGTTTTTATGAAAAAAAATTAATTAAGTATACATGAATAAGTGATTCTTTTATGATGCCATCTTGAAAAAAACATGCATTTTAAATGAAATTGGCCTGTTATTTCTATTTCAAGATTTTATTTATTTATTTGAGAGAGAGTGAATGAGAGAGAGAAAGAGAAAGAGAGAGAAAGAGCATGAGCCAAGGGAGGAGCAGAAGGAGACAGAGAAGCAGAATCCCCATAAGGCTCCCAGGAACCAGATGCCAGGCTTGATCCTTGGACTCCAGAATCATGACTTGAGCCGAAGGCAGATGCTTAACCAACTGAGCCACCCAAGCACCCACCCCTACCACCACCAGGTTTCAATTTTAAGGAATATTTTTGTTTCACATTACATTTCATCAGTTACCTAAAAAGAGGAATGTTGGTATCAGTGGCTGAGTTTTGAGTAAAGATTGTATAGAATTCATTAATTTTATAAAATATATGCACTCTTTCTCCCTATGACACACATTTTGCTCTTACAATTACAGCTATTTGGGATCAGGTTATCCTACAATGAACACATGACATAAGATTCATTGTCTTGCAAGGAGGGTGGGGCCTCTGAAGGAGGAATGTTGGTTCCCTATGGAAAGATGAATGAATGAATGAATGAATGAACATACAAAACCCCTGACTGTGAAGGAGAAACAGAATAAATACAAGGAATCCAAGATGTGTGCTAAGGCAGGGTTGTTTCCACAGTTCCAACTGCCACTTAACTTGTGACCTGGAAGGATAAAACAGAGGAGGTATTTCTTTTCCTGTGGCTACACCTCTGGCCATGCCCTCCTTACAAGCTCTACTCCTAAGTATTGAAGAGTAGAGAATTGGATTCATAGGACCACGATTTATGAATGTGAAAAGGGACTATGAGTTCTAGATAAGAGCTCTCAAAAACCTTTGATTTGCTCCAGTGTAGTATGTTCAGCTGTGGCAGGGCCTCCCTGCCCTCAGGGATTCTACATAATAGGGCAGGGATTGATTAGGGGATGATTGGCTAAAGCAACTTTTAGATTTGGAGTGAAGATGAAGAAAGCCTTATTTTGACCTTCAGTACAGTCTTCATACTATAAAACCCAGATTCTACCAGAGGAACTTGCATTTTGGGTGTCTGCAGGAAAAGGGTGGTCATTACATGCTTTCCCGGGTATTGGTAGAACAGGAGCCTTTGCTTTAGACATGGTCTGGCCCCAGTGAGGGGATGTTTCTCCTCAGGTACAGTTCTGCTGTCCTGCCCTATCTGTTGAGAATGACTGCCTTTCCACCCCAGTGATGAAGCCATGATGACTTCATAGACTGGGGCAAAGACCGCTAAGAGATGCATGCCCTCTGACTGTCTAACCCATTCTCATGTCTCCAGAGACTTCCTTTTAAATTTGGGAACACTTATGGGAGTCTCGGAATTTCTCAGGCTTTGTTTCTTAAATACACTGCCAGCTTTTCGAATAAGGGATTGTTTGAAAGCCACCAAAGCTCTTTCAATTTTGCCAAAATGTGCTGTATTCAGCAGATAATAACTAGGATTTGTGGTGTAAATTTTGGGTTTATCTTTGTTCAGGATTTACAAATGTGCACTTTACACCACCATATAGCCAAAAAAATTTTTTTAGTGTTTGTTGAGAATAAATATATCAGTTCTCAAAAACAAATCTCCTGTTGTGCTTTTAATGCTTGAATTTTAAACACATCCCATAATTCATATGGGGAAGTGGATAAATTACTCCTAATCCTTAATTAGATTTGATCGTCTTTAGCAACATTTCTAACACTGTTAAGAGGGATTTAATAGCATTGATAATGAGTTACATACTCTGACATGGAAAGGTGACCAAAAGAGGAAACTTCACCTAATGTCAGTTCGCATAGACTTTTCCTTATTAATCATCATTAATTAGAAACAGTTAGGGATAATGATTAGAAGGTAAAGAAGAAAACCCCTCATTTAAGAAAAAGAATGGACTTTACCACCGAAGTCACTATCTAGAACATGCTTCTCTCTCCCCATCAAGATAGTGTGGCTTGCAAGGAGCTAAAGGCACAATCACTAGCTTATGAGCTGATGATGGGTGGTCTTGGATCCCATATGACCAACAAGAAGAGGGCTAAGAGGCAGTGCACACCAGTCCCTGAGAAGACTCAAATTTTTATAATCAGTGCTCTTCATATACTCAAAACCATAATGTGTTTTTTTTTTCCTCATGATGAATCCCTAGGGTAAAAAACAAGAACTACTTAAATTTAACTACATTAACCATGGGGTATGATGCATTACCCATGAGAATTTAGAAGACAGAGGTTTCAAAAGGCCTTCCATAGAACCAAGTTTGTACCATTTCACACTCTCCTCAGACTTAGCTTTGGTTTCCATGGGATCTTGTACTTTTTATCCTGGCAAAACCAGGAGATACTCTGGGATGCCTTTTGACTTATACTCAAGGGTGACTATTTTATCAGGCTCTATTAAGTAGGTTTTTTGATAACAGGGATTTGAAATGTTGTGACAGGAAATTCTCGCTGTTACACTTGGACTTCCTTGCTGAAACTAGTGTATTTGTTTTCATATAATTATTTAATTTACAGAAAGGAATATCATTTGGATCTGGAGGCCTCTTGATAACACTGTTAATGCAATTGCCAGGACTTCCTTGTGTGACTGTCCAAGCCTGGGGACACTGAATCACTATCCTTTCAAAGATAAGGTGTTGGTTTCAACAGTGATCACATGACATCACAAAATCACATTTATGAAAGAACTAATTAAAAATATAGATGTCTTGGATTCACAAAACCTGCACAGCTGAAATAATGATTAAGTTTTGTTTTATTTATTTTATTTTATTTTATTTTTTTTATTTTATTTCTTGCTTGCTTATTTATTTATTTATTTATTTATTTATTTATTTATTTATTTTGTATTGGAGTTAAATTTGCCAACATTTAGCATAACACCCAGTTCTCATCCAACCATGTGCCCCCCCACTGCCTGTCACCCAGTACCCCAACACTCTGCCCACCTCCCATTCCACCACCCCATGTTTGTTTCCCAGAGTTAGGTGTCTCTCATGTTTTGTCACCCTCACTGGTATTTACACTGATTTTCTCTTCTTTCCCCTTAATCCCTTTAACTTTTTTTTATATTCCCCAAATGAATGAGACCATATAATGTTTGTCCTACTCCGATTGACTTATTTCACTCGGCATAATACCCTCCAGTTCCATCCACGTCAAAGCAAATGTAGGGTATTTCTCGTTTCTAATGGGTGAATAATATTCCATTGTATACATAGACCACATCTTCTTTATCCATTCATCTTTTGATGGACACCGAGGCTCCTTCCACAGTTTGGCTATTGTGGACATTGCTGCTAGAAACATTGGGGTGTAAGTGTTTCAGCGTTTCACTGCATCTGTATCTTTGGGGTAAATACCAGCAGTGCAATTGCTAGGTCCTAGGGCAGGTCTATTTTTAACTCTCTGAGGAACCTCCACACAGGTTTCCAGAGTGGCCGCACCAGTTCACATTCCCACCAACAGTGCAAGAGGGTTCCCCTTTCTCCACATCCTCTACAACATTTGTTGATTCCTGTTTTGTTAATTTTCCCCATTCTCACTGGTGTGAGGTGGTATCTCATTGTGGTTTTGATTTGTATTTCCCTGATGGCCAGTGATGCGGAGTATTTCCTCATGTGCATGTTGGCCATGTCTATGTCTTCCTCTGTAAAATCTCTGTTCAAGTCTTTTGCCCATTTCATGAGTGGATTGTTTGTTTCTTTGGTGTTGAGTTTAATACGTTCTTCATAGATCTTCGAAACTAGCCCTTTATCTGATACGTCTTTTGCAAATATCTTCTCCCATTCTGTAGGTTGTCTTTTAGTTTTGTTGACTGTATCCTTTGCTGTACAAAAGCTTCTTATCTTGATGAAGTCCCAATAGTTCATTTATGCTTTTGTTTCTTTTGCCTTCGTGGATGTATCTTGCAAGAAGTTACAGTGGCCAAGCTCAACAAGGATGTTGCCTGTGTTCTCCTCTAGGATTTTGATGGATTTAGATCTTTCATCCATTTTGAGTTTATCTTTGTATACGGTGTAAGAGAATAGTCTAGTTTCATTCTTCTGCATGTGGCTGTCCAATTTTCCAGCACCATTTACTGAAAAGACTGTCTTTTTTTCCAGTGGATAGTCTTTCCTGCTTCGTCAAATATTAGTTGGCCATAGAGTTGAGGGTCCACTTCTGGATTGTCTATTCTGTTCCATTGATCTATGTGTGTTTTTGTGCCAGTACCACACTGACTTGATGACCACAGCTTTGTAGTACAATCTGAAACCTGGCATTGTGATGCCCCCAGCTCAGGTTTTCTTTTTTTAATATTCCCCTGGCTATTCAGGGTCTTTTCCTGATTCCACAGAAATCTTAAGATGATTTGTTCCAACTCTCTGAAGAAAGTCCATTGTATTTTGTTAGGGATTACATTAAATGTATAAACTCAATGAATTAGAGACCAGAAGAACTGTGGAACAGATCAACAAAACCAGGAGTTTATTCTTTGAAAGAATTAATAAGACAGATAAACCATTAGCCAGCCTTATTAAAAACAAAAGTGAAAAGACTCAAATTAATAAAATCATGAATGAAAAAGGAGAGATCACCACCAATAGCAAGGAAATACAAACGATTTTAAAAACTTCTTGTGAGCAACTATATGCCAATAAATTAGGCAATCTCGAAGAAATGGACGCAGTTCTGGAAAACCACAAACTACCAAAACTGGAACTGGAAGAAATAGAAAACCTGAACAGCTCAACAATCAGGGAGGAATTTGAAGCAGTCATCAAAAACCTCGCAAGACACAAAAGTCCAGGGCAGGATGGCTTCCCAGAGGAATTCTATCAAACTTTTAAAGAAGAAACCATACCTATTCTACTAAAGCTGTTTGGAAAGATAGAAAGAGATGGAGTACTTCCAAACTCATTCTATGAGGCCAGCATCACCTTAACTCCAAAAATCGGACAAAGACCCCACCAAAAAGGAGAATTACAGACCAATATCCCTGATGAACACAGATGCAAAAAATCTCAATAAGATACTAGCCAATAGGATCCTACAGTACATTAAGAAGATTATTCACCATGACCACGTGGGATTTATCCTTGGGATGCAAGGCTGGTTCAACACTTGTAAAGCAATCAATGTGATAGATCATATCAGCAAGAGAAAAAACAAGAACCATATGATCCTCTCAATAGTTGCAGAGAAATGATTTGACAAAACACAGCATCTATTCCTGATCAAAACTCTTCACAGTGTAGGGATGGAGGGAACATTACTCAGCATCTTAAAAGCTTATGAAAAGTCCACAGCAACTATCATTCTCAATGGGGAAACACTGGGAGCCTTTCCCCTAAGGTCAGGAACACGACAGGGATGTCCACTCTCACCATTGCTATTCAACATAGTACTGGAAGTCCTAGCCTTAGCAATCAGGCAACAAAAAGAAATAAAAGGCATTCAAATTGGCAAAGAAGAAGTCAAACTCTCCCTCTTCGCTGATGACGTGATACTCTACATAGAAAACCCAAAAGCCTCCACCCCAAGATTGCTAGACCTCATACAGCAATTTGGCAGTGTGGCAGGATACAAAAAGCGATGTTTATAGCAGCAATGTCCACAATAGCCAAACTGTGGAAGGAGCCTCGGTGTCCATCGAAAGATGAATGGATAAAGAAGATGTGATTTTTGTATACAATGGAATATTACTCATCCATTAGAAATGACAAATACCCACCATTTGCTTCAACGTGGATGGAACTGGAGGGTATTATGCTGAGTGAAATGAGTCAATCGGAGAAGGACAAACATTATATGTTCTCATTCATTTGGGGAATATAAATAATAGTGAAAGGGAATAGAAGGGAAGGGAGAAGAAAGGAGTAGGAAATATCAGAAAGGGAGAGAGAACATAAAGACTCCTAACTCTGGGAAACAAACTAGGTGTGGTAGAAGGGGAGGAGGGCGGGGGGGGGGGGGCGGATGAATGGGTGAGGGACACTGAAGGGGCACTTGAGAGGATGAGCACTGGGTGTTATTCTGTATGTTGGCAAATTGAACACCAATAAAACATAAATTTATTATAAAAAAAATCAATGCCCTGAAATCAGTGGCATTTCTATACACAATGAGACTGAAGAAAGAAATTAAGGGGTCAATCCCATTTACAATTGCACCCAAAAGCATAAGATACCTAGGGATATACCTAACCAAGGAGGTAAAGGACCTATACCCTAAATCTATAGAACACTTCTGAAAGAAATTGAGGAAGACACCAAAGATGGAAAAATATTCCATGGTCATGGATTGGAAGAATAATATTGTGAAAATGTCAATGTTACCCAGGGAATTTACACATTTAAAAATTGAACTTTAACATTTTTTGTGCTTTATCGTCTAATATTTCAATTTCTAGGAATGTATACTTGGAAAATAATCATTTTTTGAAATGATTTTGAAAAAGTTTAAGATACAAGGATTTTTAGTACAGCATGATTCATAATAGGAAAACAATAGAAGCAATAAAAATGTCCATAGTAAGAGCCAATATGTAACTTCTGAAATTATATATTATGAAACAAAAATGTTTCTAAAAATGTTTTTCATACTGTGAAAATGTGTTACTTGTTTTATAAAATTAAAACCACTAAATGGGGGATTTCTGGGTGGCTCAGTGGTTTAGTGGCTGCCTTTGACCCAGTGCGTGATCCTGGAGTCCCAGGATTGAGCGCCACGTAGGGCTCTCTGCGTAGAGCCTGCTTCTCCCTCTGCCTGTGTGTCTGCCTCTCTCTCTCTCTCTCTTTCTCTCTCTCCCTATGTCTATCATGAATATATATCAAATCTTAAAAAAAATAAAACCACTAAAGTAATGACTAAGATTTTATACAAATTATCTATAATTATAGAAGTGTGTATTGTTTCAAAATTATTTTATTATCCCATAATTTCTAAATTAAAATACATAGTTATTTATATACTATAAATAATGTAATACTCTTTATGAAAAATAATTAAAAAGCATCATCAAAAGATATAATAACACATAAGGAATGTGTGTGGACATGAGACTTTACAGTATTCCTAAAATCTATTCTGTAGTTGGCTGCATTATATTGACCTTTCTGCACTCCAAGCAGAGATAAATAGCAAAGCAGTAAAACCACAGAGACTTCACTGGGAAAAAAGATTCTCAGGAAGGAGAGGGAATGTAAATCAGAGAAGAGCAATGTGCTAGGGTAGCATGCCTGTAAGGCGGTAGGCAGACTGTGTCAATCAAGGACACGCAGACAGTGGGACATGGTGGGCAGACATCAGCTAACAGGGTAGAACCAAGTTGTGGGATGCAGTACTTGGACTGGGTAAATGGTAACTTCTCTGCACTTAGGAACAAATACTGCCAGCTCATTTTCAAGGAAGAATTAAAGCCATTCTCAAGAGAAGCCATTCTAAAACCTTTAGTCTCAGGTTCCCTTCACTCTTTCAAAATTCTTGAGCACACTGGAGATCTTGTCTATCCATATTTTCTGTATTAGAAATTATGCCTGACATGTATTAGCATATTATTTATTCAAAATAATAAACCAATTTGATAGTAAAAGAAATTCTAAGTTTTATAAAAATTAACTAAAATCTCTTCAAAAGAATGTAGTGAGAAAATTGGTACTGATTCACTGTTTTGCAGATCTCTTCAATGCATGGCTTACTAGAAGACAGCTGAATTTTACTTGTTCTGCATGCAATATATGGTGATATCACATGACATATAGCCTCTAGAAGACTGTACTGTACAGTTGTGAAAGAATGGCGGTAAAAAATATATACATATTTAAAAATACCTCTTTGGAATTATCATAAAAATCACTTTGAATTCATGGATCTATTGAAAGGATTCAGTGGACCTTAATGTTTCCTAGACCAAATTTTAATAATGAATAGATATCGCCAGGGATAGGATAATAAATAGATGTGAAACTGCCCAAAGGCCAGACCTATATTCCACAGATGCTATTCAACCATTCCTAAGAAAAAGCCTACCTTCCTTTTTTCCCCAGGAGTTGGAATCAGTGATAGTTCGAGAAAACAAAAAACATGCTGTGGCAAACAAGACATGAAAAGTAGGAAACAAATAGGATCCTATATATGGCATGCATAGGAACATGTGAACACTGAGTAACTGCCACATAAGTGATCGAGATTTGTCTTAGAGTCAATACCATATAAGGAAGAGAAGGAGGAGGACACATGACCCTGAGAGTGGCTAGCTTGGTAACTGGCATCTTCTGTAGAGGATCGGTGCACCACCACAGTTGCCCCACAGAACACTGAGGTATTATGGGCCTTCTGGCTGCCCATGTGCAGACTGTATGTGCCTCCCAAGCAATGTCCTAAGATAGCATGTGACAGAGGGAACTGGCGAGTAAACAAGGATGCTCTAATGCAACGACCAACAGATATTCAAGAATCATCCAACATTTGCATGAAACCGCACTATGAAGCCAAATCTCCAAAGACAACCAGAAATGCTCATTTGTTCAACAAATACCTATATGTAAATCAGCAACCAGGTGCCAATATGGATATAGTATGATTTAACCATTCTCTTATGAAAAATAGATTTTATTTTTGTTGAATAGTATAATACTCACTAAAATTAACAGCTTTGTAAAAACAAAAATAGTAATTTGCAAAGTATGTTTATAAAATATCAGCTATTATATATATTTAAAGTCTCATGGCTTTCTTTGGTGTTGTTTTTAATATCATTTGTATATATTTGTGTAAATATATCTGTAAGGGTCCTTGGTGTAGGTAAAAATGTTGAGTATAAAAGACATGCACATTTTAAGTTATGATCAATTTGGCAAATCGTCTTCAAGATATTTGCACAAATTTACTTTTGTACAGAGTATATATCTTTAAATTTAAGCACGTCTGTGTTTCTTCCAAAAGTAGGTAATAGCTCTAATTTTCCTGCCAATATAAAGTTGATATCAGTATTCATTTTAGTTTTTGTCTTTTGGGTCAAGAAAAAAATTTCCATTGCAGTTGAAATTTTTATTTAAATATTCATATTACCTAAATTTTATTTGATTATTTATGAAGTTGTATATTTTAAAATGTTTATTGAACATTTGCATTTTTAATATGCAAATTGCTCATTCACAGCTATTACCAAATCTTCTTTTGTTTTTAAAAGATTTATTTATTTATTTATGATAGACATAGAGAAAGAGAGAGAGAGAGAGAGAGAGAGGCAGAGACACAGAAGGAGGGAGAAGCAGGCTCCATGCCGGGAGCCCGACGTCTTTTTTTTTTTTACTACCAAATCTTCTATTAATTTTTTTCATTGATATGTAGGCACTCCCTACACACTATGAATATTAATTCTTTGTTCGTCACACAAATTTTCACTATTTTCCCCACGTTGTTACTAAACAATTTATATGATGCCTTTGACAGTACCCAAATTCTTAATATTTGTGAAATATTGATGAAATAATTGTGAAAGCCTTTTTCCTCAATGGCTTCTGGTGAAAGTCTGTTTCATGCTCAGACTTTTGAGATTGTAGTTAATTTTATCTTTTCGTTTTCTCAAAAAATGTCAATATTACTTTATAGCTAGAAAAATCCATAATTTAAACATTCACAAGCCCAGATTCAACGGACTTAAATCACAGATCTCTTACACCAATAAATCACCCATCCATTGGACTAATGACTTCATGAGCCCTTTTTGTTGAAGATTTCCAGGCACAAAATGCTGGTTATGCACCTATCCTTCCTCCACATGGCTCCTACAAGAAAGGGCAGGGGTTACCTAACCTCAGGTAAACATTGTTATCTCCAAGAAGATATAATAAACTGTGGAACAAAAATATTTAAGCTTTTCTTCTCTTGCTGACAGGGGACTGTGTACTAGGGAGCACAGACAATTTATGAACACATTATTCAAATCTTCCTCTATCAGAGACTTGACGTCTAATTTAAGGTTCCATAGGATGTAGGTATGGTCCAATCCAGAGCACTAGTGAAGACCAGTCAAGGCACCCCTATGGGCACAATTCTTGGGAAACCAAGTGGAGGATTTGGAATCATGACTAGCATTTTTTCCATCAAGATGTACTTGAATCCATTGCCCTTACTAAAGCTATACTGCTTTTCCCCAGCCCTTAACTTGGCCTTGGTGAGACTTCCTGAACTTCCCATTATGGGACAGATAGCTCTTCAGCTAGACGAGCTTAGTGCCTTTCACAATTTAGAAGATGTCATTGTTCAGCCTGTCCAAAAATGGTATCACTAAGGAAAAAATTCAGAGCAATGTAAGCCTTTCTACCAAATGAGACCCCATTCTCAAGAGTGCCTGCAACATCAGCTAGGCATCTGGAAAGACAGTGGAAGTTGGGATAAATGTCAGTAATTTGCTTCCAAGGGATTTCCATCAATTGTACTTGAGTTAGAGGGAACTTTGCCCAAGCTATTTGTCTCAGCCTGAGGCCTGAAAATTTTATCATCTTGTTTACCTACTGAGTGAGGTTGTCATGGAACTGGAATAAAACATACAACCCAGAAGCCCCTCAAAGTATAAGCTGAATCATGATTTTGGACTGGCAAAGGGTGCCAGAAATATAGGGCCAGGGAAAAGATATTGAGGTAAAGAGCATATTGAGAGAAAGAAAGATCTAATAGTGTTCTTTCTTTATCACTCATTTGAAATTAGTGCTCGCTACCTTACTTTTTTTCATTGTTAACCTTATTTCATAATAATTTTGGATTTGTGAAGGTAATTTATACAGTTCCTGTATTCCCTTTCTTCTCTTACATTAGCATCTTATGTAACTGTGGTACTTTCATCAAAACTAATAAATTGATATCAGTATAACACTATAAGCTGAACTACAGACTTATTTAGATTTTATCGGTTTTTACACTAATATATATTTTTCTGCTATGCAAACCAATCTAAGGCACCATGTTACATTTAATCATTATGTCTCCTAAGTTTCCTCCAACCTGTGATTTTTATTCCTCATTCTTTCTTGTTTTTCATGGCCTTGCCACTTTTGAAGAGTATTTGTCATATACATTTGCAGAAGCTATCTCAATTTAGGTTGTTCTGATACTTTGTAATATTTGACTGTTTGCCTTTCTCATCATATCAGAGAATATCTGATGTCAACACAATTTGTCACTAGTGATATTAATGTTGGTTGCTGGGTTCAAGTAGTTTTTGCCAGATTTTCCCCTTTCCATACTCTACTTCAATGGTTCTCAACCAGGAGTGGTTCCGTGCCCCAAGAAATCCTCAGTAACATATGGAGACATATTTGGTTGTTACAGATGGAGGAGAAGACTGTACTACTGGCATCTAGTGGGTAAAAGTGAGAGATGCTTCTGAATATCTTGTACAGAGTAGCCCCTACAACAGAGAAGAGTGAAGGCTGAGAGACCCTGTTCTACCCATTAGCACCAACAAACTACTTTTGGCCCATACTCAACAGGAAGTGAAATGAATTTTACCTTGTGGGAGTAGGATCAAAGAATTTATAAATGTATGTGAAAGCCAGCACAATAATTAAATATTTTGCAGGAGATCCTTTGAGGCTATGCTAACTCTTGCTTCTCCTTAATGTAGCACCCACTAATTTTAGCATTCATCAATTGCCTGGAACAATTATTACTGTGCTGTTCTAATGGTAATTTTCTATTTCCCTCACTGCTTTTGCATTTATTATGTCTGTCTTGCTTTTTTAATTAGCTTTTCATGTAACTATAATTCGAGTATAAAGAAGTAGGTTTATTTCCTGTGCCACTAGTAGAATTGGCCCCCAAATTTATTTTCCTGCCTTATTCACTTACACCCTCATTTATTTACCCATTCTTTTATTCATTCAAAAATTGTTGAGTTTTTACGGCATCCTATGCATTGCTGTTCTAGGTCTTGGACACATAGTACAAAATGAAATAAGCATAATCCTTGTTATGTGGAGCCTGCCTTCAAATTAAGGAAGACACTGAACAAGTGGAGAGATCAGGAAAATGCTTTTTATAGAGGCTAATAATAATAATAATAATAATAATAATAATATGTCTCTGTATTATCAGCCTCCACAGATGTAGATAGGCAGCATGGGTTGAAGAATGGGTCTGGAAGTGAGGAAAGGCAAATAAAAAAAATAAAAAAAGATTAGGTAACCCCTGCCCCCTTTTTTTTTATTTGCCTCCACATTTCAGAGAGCAGTTGTGCATCATTCATGTAGAAAAGCATATACACATCTCAAGCCATGGGTTTCACTGGTTGTGTGTTTTATTTTACATTTAATTGCTTATGAAAAATGTCTATGTGTGGCTCAAAAGTGCTCTTTAAAGATATATAACCACATTCATTTCTCAAACAAGAAACACAGAAGATTGGGGATTTAAGCATCATCAATATTAAGGTTAACTATTTCACTCTTCTGTAAATACTGTAGGTGGTTTTGTTTCAAGCAAAAGCCCTGAAACTGCTTTCCTGAAAAACCAACTACTGTGACCTGGTTTTCTGCTTTCTTGCCTCCCTCTCCAGGCAGTGGGCTATCTCTTATGTTATCATCAATGTGTCTTCTATATGTTGGAAAAATAATTACATCTATATCTTTCTTTTTAATTTCCTCTTCCTCCCTCTTCTTACCCCTTACCTTCTCCCTCTTCACCCTCTCTCCTATTCTTACTTATACTATTCAGAAGCATGAAGTAAAAGTTGACACTCATGAAATGACGCAATTATCCAATCACTAGATTCTTGAGGTTCAGAGCCAGCAACATTGGCACATAAGAGTATGTGTTCCCAGGTTTATGTTGTCTAGACCTGGAGGCCCCTGCTAGATAGATTTTATTAGGCATTCTCCAAATAAACTATTTTTAATCAATGATTTAGCAAAATTGTATCAATATAGCAGACTGAATAAAAAGCATACCTGTCCTTCTGTATAGTTTTTGCTATTTTTTCTTAAAGTATTTCCTAGATATGATATATGGAGTAAAATACATTTCAATCACATCTTGATTAATTTTGTATGTGCTCTGGAGAGATTAATCGGTTCCTAGATGAAGGCAGAATGCTTCCTCTTCCCAGAAAGTTCCCTCATGCCTACTCACCGCCACACTACCTCCATGGTATGGGTTATTACCTCCCAGGTTTTATTACTCTATGCTTGTTGATATAAACGTTTATAGTTCATACATACTTTATATAAAAATAATCAATGTGTATCACCTCTTGGGTCTGGTTTATTTTTCTTTATACAGTAGTCCCCACTTATCCATGGTTTTGCTTTCCATGACTTTAGTTACCTGAGGTCAACCATGGTCTAGAAGCAGAGGATCCTCTCTAATGTGTTGTCAGAAGGTCAATAGTGGCTTCACCATACATTACAATGTCTGTGTAATTCACCTCACTTCATCTCATCACACAGGCATTTACATAATCTTACATAATCACAAGGAGAAGGGTGACTATAAGACAATAAAATATTATGACACACACAGCGAGAGACCACATTCATGCAACTTTTATTACAGTTTCTAATCTATAAATTAAACTTTAAAATAGGTATGCATATAGGAAAAGATATGGTATATACAGGATTTGGTACTATCAGCAGTTGCAGGCATCCATAGGAGGTCTTTGTCTTAGGAAAATTCCTCCATGGATAAGGGGGCTACATATAATGTCTCTGAGAGTCTACCCTATTGTTAAGTAATAATAATCATTTTGTTTTGCTTTTTTAATCATCATTTGATATTCCATTGTATAAATGTATGACATTTTATTGGCCTATTATTAGATATTTGGTTTATTTTTTAAAGATTTTATTTATTTATTTATTTATTTATTTATTTATTTATTTATATTTTTTTACAGGCTTAATTCTAATTATTTCTTTTTTTAATAATAAATTTATTTTTTATTGGTGTTCAATTTGCCAACATACAGAATAACACCCAGTGCTCATCCCGTCAAGTGCCCCCCTCAGTGCCCGTCACCCAGTCACCCCCACCCCCCGCCCTCCTCCCTTCCACCACCCCTAGTTTGTTTCCCAGAGTTAGGAGTCTTCCATGTTCTGTCTCCCTTTCTGATATTCTCTACCCATGAAAGACACAGAGAGAGAAAGGCAGAGACGTAGGCAGAGGGAGAAGCAGGCTCCAGGCAGGAAGCCTGATGTGGGACTTGACCCTGAGACCGTGGATAATGCCCTGAGCCAGGGACAGGTGCTCAACCACTGAGCCACCCAGGCATCCCTAGATATTTGGTTTATTTTCACTTTGAACTATTATGGATAAAACTGCTATGAATGGGCTTATATGTGACTTTTGGTGAACATATGCATTCACTTCTGTTGGGTATTGTTAGGTCTTGAATTATATTTTTCAAAATTCACATTGTTGAAGTCCTAACCCCTAGTATTTCAGAATGTGATCTTATTTGGAAATAAGGTTGCAGCATTTATAATTTGTTTAGATAGGTCATAACTGGAACAGGGTGGTGCCTAATCCAGTATAGCTAGTGTCCTTATAAAAAAAGAGGGGTTGGCCATAGGTACACAAACAGGGATAATGACATGAAAAGACTGGAGAACTGCTACAAGCCAAGGATCTACAAAAAAAAAAAAAAAAAAACAAAAACAAACAAACAAAAAAAAAACCCTAGGACAGAGGCCTGAAGAGATCCTTCCATTCTCCTCTCTTCAGAGGGAGGCTGGACCTGCTGATAGCTTGATCTGAGACTTCTAGCCTCTGGGACTCTGAAACAATGCATTTCTGTTTCTGCCTAATTTATCACACTTTGTTTTGGAAGCCCTAGAAAACTAATATAGGTATTCAAGTAGAAGTGGAATTGTAGGAACATAGGGTAAGAATTGGTTAATCTTTATTCAAAACTGCCAGTTTCCCAATGTTATTACACATTTTACAGCCTGAAAAGCAGTCAGTGTATGAGAGGTTCATTTGACCCATTCCCCAAATTTGGATTATCTGTATTTTTAATTTTGGCCATTCCAGTGAGTGTGTAGTGATATTCCACAATGTAGGTTTTTGTTTGTTTGTTTTGCTCTGTTTTTTTTTTTCATTTCTCTAATAATTCATTCATGTGAACATCTAATCATATGTTTATTAGCCTTACAGATATTTCCTTCTGGGAAGTGTTTAATTTCTTTGTTAATTTTTGTATTCAGTTGTATGTTTTCATTGATTGTTGTATATTTTTATGTATTCTTTACTTCAAGATTTTTTATTTATTTGAAAGAGAGAGTTTGCTCAAGTTGGGGGTAGGGGCAGAGGGAGAGGGAAAAGCATAATTTCCTGCTGAGCAGGGAGCTGGATAACCTGAGCCAAAAGGAGATGCTTCACTGACTGTGCCATCCAGGTGTCCTAGCAGTTTTCTGTACTTAGTACTTAAAAAATGTGTTATTTCTGCGGTGCCCATTTAGCCAGGTTGGGTGACCTTGGGCATGGTAGAAATACAGAAGGGCTTAGAGGGAGAGTGGGAGTGAATTAGGGGTGCTAGATCTCAATTTCAATCAGAATATCCACTTAAATTTAACTAAATGGTGGTTGTAGAAATCAAAATTATTTTTAAAACACTGGCAGAACATTGGTGCCATATTAGGAACCACTTGAAGCATGTGTCTGGGCACATCTACATGTTCTTACTCTTGCCCACTCATGGTGCCTCTGCTCCCAAATTAGGGTGCACTGCTACACACTCTGCCCCATCTGTCCTTCCAGGTAGGATTTGGGATCATGGAGTAGTGAGTATATGCATCTAAAGTAGGGACAGATGAAAACATCCATCTGGGGAAGGGGTGTTAGCAATGCAAGTGCATGTGTGCATGGGGACCAACATATGTCTGTGCATGTATGCATATGGGTATGGGTACGTGTATACATGTATGTGCATATGTACATGTGCACATGTGCTGTGTGTTCATATACACATATACTCTCTAGATCTGGGCATATTGTAGAGTACACTCCCCTATAGCTCCAGAACTCTAGAACAATTAGCTATGTGCCCACCATGCATCCTTAAAATTGACCTTTTCTTATGTATTTTATCTCTTATTTTTAAAAACATTTTGTTTACTTTCCTTTGTTTTATCTTTCAACCTTTTTTTTTGGGGGGGGGAACTTCATTTAAAAAAATCTTAGGAATTTCTTCCTTCCTTTCCTCCCTTCCTTCCTCTTTCTCCCTACTTTCTTTCTGTCTGCCTTTCTCTCTCTCTGTCTCTCTTTCTCTCTAGTTTACTCTCCTCCCTTCCTTTCCATCAGTCTTTTCCTTCCTTCCTTCCTTCCTTCCTTCCTTCCTTCCTTCTTTCTTTCTTTCCTTCCTTCCCTCTTTTTGTCTATCTTATTTATTTAATAGCCTGTTGCTATTTTATGGGAGGAATATAATTCCAAACTTCACCAAAGATACTAGACTTCTTTTTTTATATGTTAATTTATTTTTCATTTCCTTAATTACATTTCCTCCACTGTCAGTGTTTGTTACTTTTCTTTTGGCCAGTCACTTATTCCACAAATATTCATTGAACATTTTTTTGTGTGTGTAATCATGATTTTATGCCCATTGGTGTACATTAATGATCTTTCCTTAAATGTCTGGTTTCCTTGGTTGCCATGTTTCATTTCATATTTAAGAATGAAGAAAGGTAAGCCTGATTGGCATGTGCATGGAGATAGGGATTGTCCACTGAAGGCCTTTACTTTGAGATGGGCAGGTTGGGGTCCAGCCAGCTTTATTCAGTGAAGGAGGGAGCAGGGCCATATCATTGCAAGCTTTTCTCAAGCCTCCTAACAGCCTCATCAGGCGGTCTAGTTCTCCTCCAGATTTTTTAAAAAGATTTTGTTTATTTATTCATGAGAAAGAGAGAAAGAGAGAGGGAGAAAGAAAGAAAGAAAGAAAGAAAGAAAGAAAGAAAGAAAGAAAGAAAGAAGCAGAGACACAGACAGAAGGAGAAGCAGGCAGCTCCAAGCAGGGAGCCAGATGTGGGACTTGATCCTGGGACTCCAGGATCACACACTGAGCTGAAGGCAGATGATTAACCTCTGAGCCACCCTGGCATCCCTCCCCCAGATTATTCAAAATCTTTATGACTTCTCACCTTTCTGCCTGGAGAGAACAAGTCTGGCTACTGAGACTCCTGTGGGTCTTTATTGTTTGTGAGTAATGAATGGTGTGGTGATGAAAGCCTCTGCTCCACACACAGAACTTAATTCTCTGTTTTCCCCCCATTAGCCCTATAGGCACCAAATGCAAGATCCTTCAGGGTTGAGTAGGGCAGATTGGCACCATTCAGCAGTTCCAAGTCTCCGCTGGACAGTGAACGAATATTCTTCTATCTTCACTCTGTCTTGATCTTAAATTCTTTTTGGTCAGTGTCTTCTTGTATCTTCTTGTTTTGGTATCATTTCATTAAATGAAATCTTGAGGGGGAGAATATATAAATGCATGTGCTAAGTCCACTATTTGAAACTAAAAGTCTGATTGGGACTTTCTGAATGAAGTTAAGTGGAGAAGAAGCAATATTTTCATAATGTAGGGCTTTCACAGTCAAAAGTATAGTATGGCTTTCTGTTGGTTCAGATTTTTTTAACCTTTGGTTCAAAATTTTTTGATTATCTTGAGATATGTATGAGTTTTTTTTCACATGTCTTTGTCTTCACTAATGTGAATGGAGAATATTTTTTTCTAGAGAATTTTATCATTGGTTCATCCTGCTACACAGGAAGTTTCATTATTAGTTTTTTTAAATAATAAATTGATTTTTTATTGATGTTCAATTTGCCAACATACAGAATAACACCCAGTGCTCATCCTGTCAAGTGCCCACCTCAGTGCCTGCCACCCAGTCACCCCACCCCCCACCCCCCCTCCTCTTCCACCACCCCTAGTTTGTTTCCCAGAGTTAGGAGTCTTCCATGTTCTGTCTCCCTTTCTGATATTTCCCACTCATTTTTTCTTCATTCCCCTTTATTCCCTTTCACTATTTTTTATATTCCCCAGATGAATGAGACCATATAAGATTTTGCATACAATTAACACATGGTTCAATGTAGCACTCCTGGTAATTTATTCTAGAGAAATGAAAATTTTAAAAAGTGCATTTATGCACCCATTACACATATAAAAGCACCTCTGCAGAGATTATAAATATTTCTCAAATGTCTTCAATGTTCATTTTTAAAAGATTTGAGAGAGCAAATGACGTATCACATCAAGGGCTAGTTTCCAAGATCTATAAAGAACTTCTTAAAATCAACAGCAAAGAAACAAAGAATCCAATCATGAAATGGGCAAAAGACATGAAGAGAAATCTCACAGAGGAAGACATAGACATGGCCAACATGCACATGAGGAAATGCTCCTCATCACTTGCCATCAGGGAAATACAAATCAAAACCACACAGACATACCACCTCACACCAGTGAGAATGGGGAAAATTAGCAAAGCAGGAAACCACAAATGTTGGAGAGGATGTGGAGAAAGGGGAACCCTCCTGCACTGTTGGTGGGAATGTGAACTGGTGCAGCCACTCAGAAAACTGTGTGGAGGTTCCTCAAAGAGTTAAAAATAGACCTGCCCTACGACCCAGCAATTGCACTGTTGGGGATTTACCCCAAAGATTCAGATGCAATGAAACTCCGGGACACCTGCACCCTGATGTTTCTAGCAGCAATGTCCACAATAGCCAAACTGTGGAAGGAGCCTCGATGTCCATCGAAAGATGAATGGATAAAGAAGATGTGGTTTATATATGCGATGGAATATTACTCAGCCATTAGAAATGGCAAATACCCACCATTTGCTTCGATATGGATGGAACTGGAGGGTATTATGCTGAGTGAAATAAGTCAATCGGAGAAGGACAATCATTATTAGTTTTTGTTAATTTTGATTTAACCTCTTTAATTGACTCATGTTAATTCATCTATTTTTCAACTGAATACTCTGTATGTTTACAATAAACTACCTTACTTTCTGCAAAAAAAGACAGTTTTTATTTTTCCTTTCTAATATTAAATTTTGGTTAGTTGGCTGGAAACATTAGCAAGACCTTTCAGTACAATAATAATTAGTAGCAATGAATGAATGAGTAGAAGAACAAATTCTTATCTTAAAGCTGTCTCATGGGGATGCCCTGGTATTTTGTCACTAATTATCATGTTTCCTTAGATTTCTTGGAGAAAATGTTTATCAGTTTATTCCTGGCTTACCTGTATTTTCAGGTCTATTGTTCTTCCTGTCCTGAAATGCAGGTTGAATTTCGGTAATTATTTTCATCTTCTGTCACATGCCTGTGTTTTCTCTTTTTATTTTTTTTAAATCTTAATACAGCTTTATTTAAGACATTGCATTTCCACTTACAATACAATGCCTATAAAATGCAATGTTTATTTCCCTTTCCTGTGCACATATTGTATATTAAAATATCAAGAATATCAGTTTATTTACTATAGCAGCTTGACTTTAAGACTGCCATGGAATTTGCTACAAATTTGGGTCCTTCAAATGTTGTGTGTGGAAGAATGCAAAACCTCTTTTAAGGTTGGCTTATGCAACCTCTTCAATGGTGGGATCAGAGGAGGCACCACCAGATGGAGGAGATCCACCACCAGGGAAGGCTCGAGGCATTCCTCCTGACATGCCTTCTGTATGCTGGTAGAGCTTGGTAATGATGGAGCTGCAGACTTTCTCCAGCTCTTTCTGCTTATGTTCAAATTCTTCCTTCTCTGAGTCTGATTCTTATCAAGATAGTTCATTATTTCATTATACTTGTCAAGAATGTTTTGTTTGGGAGCACTTGGGTGGCTCAGTGGTTGAATGTCTGCCTTTGGCTCCGGTGGTGATCCCAGAGTCCTAAGATCAAGTCCCACATTGGAGAGCTCACAGAGAGACTGCTTACTTATCCCTCTGTTTGTGTCTCTGCCTGTCTGTTTCTCATGAATACATAAATAAAATCATTTTTTAAGGAATATTTTGTTTGTCTTCATCATTGATTTTGCTCCAAAGTTTTTCATTTTCAACATTTGTTTTCATGTGGAATGCATAAGATTCAAGGGAATTCTTGGAAGACACCTTGTTATGCTGCTTCTTATTTTCAGCTTTGTATTTCTCAGTTTCCTCCAACATGCATTCAGTGTCTTCGTTACTTAAATGGCCCTTCTCATTAGTGATGGTAATCTTGTTCTCTTTTTCTGTACTCCTATTGGCAGCAGAGACATTGGAATACAATTAATATCAATACAAAAAACTGACTTCAATCTGAGGAATGCCTTGCCAAGTAGGTTGTTATCCTTGGTCATAGCATGTTCACTTTCATAAATCTGAATGAGCACACCAGGCTGATTGTAAAAGTAGGTAGTGAATGTTTGCATCAGTTTGGTAGGAATGGTAGTATTTTACTTGAAGACAGTCATAACTCCTCCAGCAGTTTCAAAGCCAAGAAAAAAAGGAGTGACATCCAAAAGCAGCAAATCTTAAACATTTTCAGATTTGTCTCCATAAAGGATGGTGCCTGGATAACTGCATCATTAGCAATAGTCTCATCAGGGTTGATGCTCTTATTCAGTTCCTTTCCACTGAAGAAGTCTTATAGAAGTTTATGAAAATATGAGTAGGACCACCCACCAGCACAATATTGTGGATCTGACAGTTGTATAGCTTTGCATCCTAAAGGGCTTTCTCTATAGGGTGCAGGGTACCATGGGAGAGGTCAGCATTTAATTCTTCAATTTGGGCATGAATAATGAAGGAATTGATTCCTTCATACAGAGAATCAATATCAATACTTGCCTGGGTTCTGGAAGAAAGTGTATGCTTAGCATGTTTGCAAGCAGGTAATGGATCGCTTTCTTGTTCTCTCCAATGTACTTTTTTTAAGTTGCATTTGAACTTGCAATAAAATGGTTGACCATTAACTCATCAAAGTCTTCACCTAAGTTGGTGTCTCCAGGTGTAGATTTCACCTCAAAGAACCCATCTTTAATATTGAAGATTGACCCGTCAAGAGTGCCACCTCCTAAGTCAAAGGTCAGCAGGTTCCTTTCAGCTCCAACCTTTTGGTCTAAGTCATAATCAATAGCACCAGCAGTTGGCTCATTAATGATTCTAAGTATATTAAGACAGCAATAATTCTAGCATCTTTGGTACCTTAATGCTGAGAATCATTAAAGTAAACATGTACTGTGACAACTGCATTGGTAACAGTCTTTCTGAGATAAGCTTCTGCAATTTCCTTCATCTTTGTCAAAACCAAAGAGGACACTTCCTCTGGACAGAGACTTGTTTCTTCCTTGTATTCTACTTGAACGTTGGGCCTGCCATAATCACTCACCACCATGAAGCATCAGTGCTTCATATCAGACTGGACAACAGCATTGTCAATATACATTCAATCAGGCATTCAGAATCAAAAACTGTGTTGGTGGGGTTCATCGCAACTTATTCTTTGCATCATAACCAATCAATTGTTCAGTGTCACTTAAAGGAGACATAACTTGAGGTGGTTCAGTTTTCCTAATTATTGGCATATTTTCACTTTCCTGTGCAGGAAAACACCCACATGAGTAGGTGGTGCCAAGATCAATGCCAACTGTGGGTCCTTTAGACATAGTTGCTTCTATGTGGTCTGGCTCAGCTTGTGATAAAAACAGCAATCTGGAGAGCTAGCGCTGTGGTCAGTGAGCATCTTCTCTTTTTAATTTGCTGAACTGTTTTACTAGTTTTAGCAATCTTTACAATATCTTTAAAGTTTAATAAGTCTCTTCAAGTTTTCTATTTCTCTTTGAGCTGTTTTTAATCATTCTCCCCCCACCCCATGCCACCCCTGCAGGGAGAACATCCATTTTCTGTAGGTTTTCAAATGTATATATAAAGTCATACCTGATATTGTATATCTCTATCATTTATTGCCTGTATTTATGTTCTTTGCCTCCTTTCTCAATACCAATTTTTAAATTTAGTCTTTCTTCTCAATTTTTATTAGACCACAATTTCTAATTTCATTTTCTTGATCTTCACAGAACCGGATTTTGGCTTTATTGATAAAATAGTATTATTTTTCAAATTATTTATTTTTTACTTTATTAAATTATGCTTGTTTACTTTTAAATTTTTCATTAATTCCTATTGTGTTTTGGTTATTTTACTTTTGGTCTTCTTGTTTTCCCCTGGGTATTCCTTTAAGAAAGTTTACAGGTTCTGACTTTCCCAGCAGGACCTAAGAGAGGAACCCCAGGCTTTCTCACCAGTTCTCATGAGATGTAGGGCAGAAGGCAAAAGTGAAGAAGCAGCACCATTTGGAAGCTGTCATCATACATTCAGGCTCATTAGTATACACCATGTGTGGATATTTGTATCTCTAGGATAAATGCCAAGTAGGTCAGTTGTTTATGTTTAGTTTTTTTAAGATGCTATCTAACCATAATCTCTTTCAGAGTTGCTATAAAATTTCACACTCCAACCAGCAGTTTTGAGAAATAGTTTCTTCACAGCCTCACCACTATTTGTTATCGCCCTTATGTTTTATTTTAACTGCTCTAATAGATGTTTATTGATATGTCATTGTGATCTTTTTTCTCATTTAGGACCCTGAATATATCCTGCCAGCCCTTTCTGGTCTTCCAGGTCTCTGTGGAGAGGACTGATGTTAATCTAATATTTCTCCCCATATAAGTTAGGAATCTCCTGCCTCTCAATGCTTTAAGGATTTTCTCTTTTTCTTCGGAAATAGCAAGTTTCACTATTAAATGTCAACGTGTTGAACGGTTTTTATTGATTTTAGGGAGGGATCGCTCTATCTCCTGGATCTGAATTACTGTTTCCCTCCAAAACTTAGGGAAGTTCTCAGCTGTGATTTGTTCAAATATGCTTTCTGGACCTCTGTCCCTCTCAGCATTCTCTGGAACCCCAATTAAATGTAGATTTTCCCTTCTGAGGCTGTCATTTATTTCCCTTAAACTTTCCCCAAAGTCTTTTAATTGTTTTTCTCTTTTTTCCTCAGCTTACTTTCTTTTTTTTTCTTCCTATGCTGCTTCCTTTTTTTTTAAATAATAAATTTATTTTTTATTGGAGTTCAATTTGCCAACATATAGCATAATACCCAGTGCTCACCCCATCAAGTTCCCCCCTCAGTGCCTGTCATCCAGTCACCCCAACGTGCCCACCTCCCTTTCCACCACCCCTTGTTCGTTTCCCAGAGTTAGGTGTCTCTCATGTTCTGTCACCCTCCTTGACATTTCCCACTCATTTTCTCTCCTGTCCCCTTTATTCCCTTTCAATACTTTTTATATTCCCCAAATGACTGACACCATATAATGTTTGTCCTTCTCTGATTGACTTACTACACTCAGCATAATACCCTCCAGGCCATCCACGTTGAAGAAAATGGTGGGTATTTGTTGTTTCTAATGGCTGAGTAATATTCCACCTCAATGTTTACACAGGAATGTCCGCAATAAGCTAAACTGTGGAAGGAGCCTTGGTGTCCATTCAAAGATGAATGGATAAAGAAGATGTGGTATTTGTATACAATGGAGTTTTGTTTTATGGCCAAATATATAGTACATATTTATTAAATAGTATATTATTTAAAAGAGTTTTTTTCTGCTTTTGGGGATATAATGTTCAATAAATGTTGATTAGTTCCTTTTGCTTGATGGTGTTACTGAGTTATTTGCTTGTAGATTTTCTCTCAATTGTTGAAAGGGAGATGTTGAAGTCTCAAATTTGTGAATTTGACTATTTCTTTTTTTGCTTCTCAGATTTTCTCTGCAAAATTTTCATCTTCATTGTTTGTTGTATGCACTTTTAGGTATATATGTCTTCTTAGTGCTTTGGTTTTCATCAGTAGGTGATGTCACTTTCTGTGCATGGTTTCTGTTTTTGTTTTTTTCTTTGTTTTTGCTCTGAAATCAAATTATATATTATCTCTCCTACTTTGGTTAATGTTTGTATGGTAAGTTTTCCATTCTTTCAACCTATGGATATCACTAAATTTGAAGTGAATGTCTTGTAGATAACATATAAATAAGACATATTTTTGTTCTTGAAATCTCTGTCTTTTAATTACTATATGTAGGCCACTTATATTTATTGTAATTTTTGGAATTTTAAGGCATATATCATTTTTTCCTTTTGTTTGTTAATATTTTTGTTCTGTTTTCTTTTATTGACACTTTTATTTCTTTTTTTTGCTTTTCTAGTTTAGTAAAATATTATTTTAAATACAATTTTTATTTATATATAGTGGTTTTAAGAGGTTTAAGTGTGTGTCCTTATAGATTTGTTTTTTTATAAATGTATATATATTCATATTGTATTATATATACATAACTTGTCAGAGTCCACTAGTATTGACATTTTACCAGCTCAAATGGATTAGGGAAAATTTATATTGCTTTTAAACCTCCCCCATTATAATATAAACATATTAAATATTCCCTATACATATATTTAGAACCCTATCAGATGATATTAAAATTTTTCTTTGACCATCTAGCACATTTTACAAAACTTAAGAAGAAAATTGAAAAAGAAATAAAAAGAGAAAGTCTATTGTATTCATCCCTGTCTTTATCCTTACTATCTTCTTTTTGGTATTCTCAAATTCTTGTTTTAATTACTTCCTTCCTTTCTGTTTAGAGAACTTTCTTTAGCCATTCTTTCTTTTAAAGAAGGTCTTTTCATGAAAATTTTCTTAGTTTCCCTTCATCTCATAATGTCTTGATTTCCCTTTCATTCCTGAAGCAAATTTTTACTGAATATAGGTATCTAGATTGACAATTTCTTTCTTGTTTTGAAGATTTTATTTATTTGAGAGAAAGAGAGTGAATGAGAGAGAGAGCACAAGTTGGGAGAGGAGTAGAGGGAGAGGGAGAAGCAGACTTTCTGCTATGCAGGGAGCTCAATGTGAGAATGAATCCTGGAACTCCAGGATTATGACCTGAGCTGAAGGTAAATAGATGCTTAACTAACTGAGCCACCCAGGAACCCTGATAGTTTTGTTTTAGTACTTTAAAAATGTGCCATTTCTGTGCTTTTTTAAAAAAGATTTTATTTATTTATGAGAGGCAGAGACATAAGCAGAAGGATAGGCAGGCTCCCTATGGGGAGCCTGATGCAGGACTCGATCCCAGGACCCAGGGACCACAACCTGAGCCAAAAGCAGATCCTCAACTACTGGGCCATCCAGATGAAACTTTTTCTGTGGTTTCTAATGATAAATGTACTGTCACTTGAATCAGTTTTCCTTTCCAGGGAATGTTTGTGGGTTTTTTTTTTTTTTTTTCTGCTTTCAAGACTTTTTCTTGTCTTCAGTTTTCAGATGTTTTAATAGAATGTGTCTTAGTGGAGATTTCTTTGAAGTGTATTCAGAGTCTTGAATTTGTACAATTATATTTTTGTCAAATTTAGGACATCTTTAGCCATTATTTATTCAAATACCTTTCAGTCTTATTCCCTTTGTTCTTTCTTTCTGGGACTCTAATGATAAAAAGTAAGATATTTAGTTATATCCTTACAAGCCCCAGAAGTTCTATTCATTTTACACAGGCTATTTTTAAGTGGGTCTTTAGATTGGGTAATTTCTATTATTTTGTACAAGTTTCTCTTGTATTTTCTTATCTGTTGCTGTGCTCTCCTCCTGTAAGATTTTATTCCATCTATAGCATATTTCAATTCTACAGATTGAATTTGGTTCTCCTTCATATCTTGTATTTATTTACTGAGGTTTTCTATTTTATTTCTGAGGATTTATATTTTTTATTTGTTCCATGTATGTTCTCAATTGCTAACAAGCATTTTTTTTATAATGGGTACTTATTTTTGTCAAATAATTCTAACAGCTGTGCTCTCTTAATGTTGGCATTTGTTGATGCAGTTTGAGATCTTGTTTCTTGGTATGATGAGTGATTTTCAATATAATCTGCATTTTGGATGTATAAGTCCATGGATATTTTTTAAATCTTATATATTAGCAGGTCCCTCTAACACAGCTCCTTCAGGTGAAGGAGTTGCTTCCTTGTTACAGTTATATGGGATAGAAATTCCAGTTCTCTGCCCAGTTTCCATTGGCACCACCCCCTGATAGTCTTTAGATCTTGATGTATCTTACAAGTTGTCCTTCTACTCCATACTTCTCAGAGTGTTCTTATGTTTGCTTTATATAGACTTTAGGTTTTTTGTTTGTACTTTAAAATATAAAGGCAATTACATGTACTTTATCTTTCCAATATTTATATCCAGTAGTTTGTTTATAATATAAATATTTTGAACTTCATTTTCAGGTAGTAAGATCAATGGCTTATATCTTCGTGGTGACATTTGGCTCTAAACACATTCTCTGTTAGTAATATTGAAAAATTCTGCCTTTTTGCTTCTATTTGTCAATGAATTTGTTACTTTCTTATGAACTTTCTTGTATCCTTTTCCTTTGTTCTACTCTTACTGTATTTTTTTAGAAATTAATACAAGTTTCTATGTCTTTGTAAAGGCAGTTCAATTAGTAAGCTTTATTTTATAATTATATGATTTAATGTATCCCCTCTGCTTATTTCACTGCTACCATATGCAATGATTTTAGTTGTTTTTCTTACTTTTATCACTTCCTTTTGTTAAAATGACATTTAAAAAAAATTCTTACTTTCTCTCTTATAATTTGGCATTATTCCTGTCTTGTCTTTTTTTTTTTTTACTGTGTTTATCTTATTGCTTTGTTTTACAGATTAATGACTTTATCCTTTGAGTAAAAATTCCAGCAACATGGAAAAGTGAAAGATAACAAAAAACATGAATATAGATGCCACAAGCCAACATTAGTTTTAGTTAATGTTTATTTAAACAGTATTCCAGATATTACCCAATGGGATTAGCTGAAATATATGTATATAAATATACATATTATATATTATATATAAAAATTAATAATATATTACATAATGACATAATATATAACATATATAAATGAACTTATACTGAAAATAGTATTGAGTCAAACATTTAGTGGGACACTGTTGTTCATTGCTTTCACCAAAGGAGATAAGATTCAAAGACATTCTTCTTATGTTAAGGAGAGAAAAAAGCTAACAGGAAAAAAGTGGTTATTTATTGCCATTCTATAATTTGCAAAGGATTTCATCTTTACTCCAGTCTGTGGTTGCTCTGCAATTAGTGATGAAGACAACAGCTTATTCACACTTATTCTTTTTTCCCTCCAATCATTCTGGTGGATCTCTGGAGGTCTCAATCTGCTTTTACCTTTCCCAATACTTTGGTTTAATGACTGTTCCATCATCCACTGTGAAAGTTCTTTCAGGAATCTAAACTCTCTGGATATCCATCTCACTTCCCAGGCAATTTCAGGTATAATGAATGGTGCTTGCAAAAGGAATTTGAAAAGAGCAGAGTTTTATGCACATATTGAAGATGATTACTTCTTTCAATATTTCTCTTTCCTTTCCATTTTTAAATAATAGGCAACTCTTAAATAATAGGCAGCTCTGGCTCTCTCTCCTTCCTAGGATCCTTTTAATCACACCACTCTGATCTGTCTCCTTGCTTTCTCTCTCACTTTTAATAATTAAATAATAAGGTACTTTCAAACTTTACTCTTTTCTTCCCTCAGTCTACAGTCCTTCAGTACCTCCTTTTTGCAGCAAACATGGGACCTTCATCACACAGTTCCTGTCACCCATGCTTTTGTAAGAGAGGAGAGGTCTTTTTTTTTTAAAAAAAGAAATCCTTTTGTATTTCATCTTGATAATGATAACATGTGCCTTTTGGCTTCTTTGAGCACAAGAGTTCTCAAATTGTAGTCATTCTTTCAAGGAGAATCATTAGTGAGGCTGGTGCTTCAGATTGGTGAAGGAGAATGTGTAGGCGATGAGCTTATATCATCTGCTCAGGGTCATATCCTGACTCAAGGGCAGAAATGAAGAGAGATATAGCAAGTTTTTAAAGTTTCATAAGTCTTCAGGAATATAACCACTCCTACCAAGAATATTGTTGAGAATGTATTACATTGTTGATCTTTGCTATTTTCTCTTCACTTTTACCTATTTTAGGACACTTCCTAAGAACTTACCCTTTAGCCTCCTGCTTATTCACAGCCTTCATTCTGAAATCTTATTCAAAAATATTAACTTGGTTCTAAGTTATTTTTCAGCTTTTTCACATCTTTACTCCTACCACAGATTGTTATATAAGCATAAGTCTTCATTTTCCTGGAATCAGTGCCCAACAGTGAATTTTCTGGGTTATATGATAGTTGCAACATTGAATTGTTTATAGGAAACTCCCAAACATTTTTCAACTGACTGCACCACTTTATATTCCTACCAACACTATATGAATGATCCAGTCTTGCCAATATTTGGTGTTGTTACTATAAATTTTTAAACATTCCAATAGATATGTAATGATTTTATATTGTGCTTTTAATTTTTATTTTCCTGATTCCTAATGATGGTTGATATATTTTAATTGGTTTATTTTACATCTGTATATCCTCTGTGATAAAATATCTTTTCATGATTTTTGTCCATCTTTAGAAAGATTATTGGATTGGATTATTTCTTTCAATTTGATTTTGGTGGGGAGATATACATGGATACAGATAGAAATAGAAATATAGAGAGATGTATCTCTATGTAATGTATTGTAATATCTATATATAATATATTCATAAATTAAAATTTGATATTTAAGTATGTGATATATTTAGCTAAATTTCATATAAGATGTGAAGTTTAGATTGAGCTTCATTTTTCTTTGCTTATGATGCCCTGTTGCTTTGACTACATTTGTTGAAAGGCTATTTTTTCTCTATTGAATTTCTTTTTCCTCTATGTTAATCAAAGAAAAAAAATGAACCTGAATAGCATGGCTAATCAGTGCAATATAATTGACATTTATAAAGTTGACATGAAACATCCACTAAGGTACATCTCACCCATACCATATAATAACACATTTTTAAAAAGTAGAAAGAAAAGTGACTCAGGTCACAATGGAATTAAGCTAGAAATCAATAACTAAAAATTGAAAGTGGTGAAAATATTTGAAAACTAAAGGAATGCTTCTAAATCACATGTAGATCAAATAATAATCTCTGTGCCTGTCCCTCTGTCAATATCACATAGTTTTGGCACTGTATGTCAAATTATATAAGAAAGCATGATATCAGGTAGATTGATTCTTTCTACTTTGCTTTTATTTTTCAAAATTCTTTTAGCTACTTTCATTCTTTCACCATTCAATATAAATTCTAGAATAGTCTTGTCTATATCTACAAAAAACTCTTAGTAGGTTTTGATAAGACATTGTCTTTAACTTGTGAATCTGGAGAGGATTGACGTTTTTTTAATTGGAGTTCAATTTGCCAACATATACCATAACACCCAGTGCTTATCCCGCCATGTGCCTGCCTCAGTGCCTGTCACCTAGTCACCCCATCCCCTCAACCCACCTCCCCTTCCACCACCCCTTGTTCGTTTCCCAGAGTTAGGTGTCTCTCATGTTCTATCACCCTCACTGATATTTCCCATTCATTTTTTCTCCTTTCCCCTTTATTCCCTTTCACTATTTTTTATATTCCCCAAATGAATGAGACCACATGATGTTTGTCCTTCTCCGATTGACTTATTTCACTCAGCATAATACCCGCCAGTTCCATCCACATCGAAGCAAATGGTGGGTGTTTGTCGTTTCTAATGGCTGAGGAATATTCCATTGTGTACATAAACCACATCTTCTTTATCCATTCATCTTTCGATGGGCACCGAGGTTCCTTCCACAGTTTGGCTATTGTGGACATTACTGCTAGAAACATCGGGGTGCAGGTGTCCCAGCGTTTCATTGCATCTGAATCTTTGGGGTAAATCCCCAGCAGTGCAATTGCTGGGTCATAGGGCAGGTCTATTTTTAACTCTTTGAGGAACCTCCACACAGTTTTCCAGAATGGCTGCACCAGTTCACATTCCCACTGACAGTGCAAGAGAGTTCCCCTTTCTCCACATCCTCTCCAACATTTCGTTTCCTGTCTTGTTAATTTGCACCATTCTCACTGGTGTGAGGTGGTATCTCATTGTGGTTTTGATTTGTATTTCCCTGATGGCAAGTGATGCAGAGCATTTTCTCATGTGCTTGTTGGCCATGTCTATGTCTTCCTCTGTGAGATTTCTCTTCATGTCTTTTGCCCATTTCATGATTGGATTGTTTGTTTCTTTGCTGTTGAGTTTAGTAAGTTCTTTATAGATCTTGGAAACTAGCCCTTTATCTTATACGTCATTTGCAAATATCTTCTCCCGTTCTGTAGGTTGTCTTTCAGTTTTGTTGACTGTTTCTTTTGCTGTGAAGAAGCTTTTTATCTTAAGTCTCAATAGTTCATTTTTGCTTTTGTTTCCCTTGCCTTCATAGATGTATCTTGCAAGAAGTTGCTGTGTATATTATATATATATAATATTTTGTTTCTGTAATATAATATATATTATATATATAATATTTTGTTTTCTGTTAACCAGTATACTGCAACTTCACACAAATTACTTATTAATTCTAAATATTTTTTGTCAGGTTTTTTGGGATTTTTTTACATAAACAGTCATGACAATTGCAAGTAGGGATGATTTTATGTATGCCTTTGCAATCTGGTGGCCGTTTATTTTCATTTATTGCTTTATTGCACTGACATGAAGCAATATATTAAATAAGAATGATAAGAGTGGACACCCTTGCCTTGTTACTGATCCAATTGGAAAAACCTTCAGTCTTTTACTGTTAAGAATGATGTTAGCTATAGATTATCTGTACATGTTGTTAATCAGTTGAGGAAGTTTCCTTCTATTCCTATTTTCTGAGAATATCATCAGTTATTGTTGAATTTTGTCAAATGCTTTTTCTGCATCAATTAATGTAATCTGGTTTTTCTCTTTAGCATGTTAATATGTGGATTACATTGATTAAGTGTCAAATACTGTATGTCTCATATCTCTAGAATAAACCACACTTCTCAGTGTGTCTATTTTTTCAACCTTACCCTCTTTCTCTCTCCTTCTGCAACTCCTGTGAAATGATTAGATGTTTTGTTACACTCCTACAAGTTCCTTAGGATCTTAATTTTTCAGCCCTTTTTCTCTCTATTGTTCAGACCGTAATGTTCTATTTTCTAATTGACTGACTCTTTCTTTGTCCCCTCCATTCTGCTATTGATTTCATCCAATGAGGTTTTTATCTGGGTTATCATGTTTTTCATTTTATAGCTTCCATTTGTTTTCTCTTTATGGTTTTGATATATTTACTGAAAGTCTTTATTTCTTTGGCTTCCTTTATTTTTTCACTTGTTTCCCAAATATTTAGATATCTTTGAAGCATTTTTATCATGGTTTCTTTAAAATATTTTTCAGGTATTTCTAACATCTCTGTTATCTTGATGTTATTTATTGATAGTCTCTTTTCACTTTGAGATATTCCTGGCTCTTGGTATGATGAGTGGTTCTTGATTGAAATCTGAGCATTTTAGGCTATAATTTATGAGACTCTGGATCTTATATAAGCCTTTTGTTTTAGCTGGTCTCCTCTGATACCACTGTGCTGGGAAAATATGGGTATGTCATCTCATTACTGCCAGGTTGGAGTAGAAGTCCAGGGTCTCCACTTGGTCCCCACTGACACCTGAAGTGGGAAGACTCATGGTTATAGGTGAGAGAGGATGGGAGTCTGGACTTCCTGCAGGCCTCCATTGATATATCCTTGGCAAGCAGAGGTAGAAATTCTGGTTTACTCTTCCTCATGTTGCCCTCAGTGTCACTGGGAAGGTGTGTGGCCTTCTTACCATTGAGTGATTGTGAGAGTCTTGACTCTTTCTTAGGCCTCCTTTGACTAACCCAGTAGAGGTGATGGTGGGGAAGTAGAATCTCCTAGCTTCTGGGTGGTGATAGAAGTCCTGTCTCTGCCTTGTTCTCCACTGCCCTCATGGCAGGAGGAGAAGGCTCATCACTGTTCAATGGGGACCAAATCTTGACCCCCTACATAGTCTTGTCTGATACTAGCATGGCACCAGAAGAGGCTGTCTGGTGCCTCAGTATAGCTGGCAAGGATGGACATTTAGAGTCTCCCTTGACCTTTGCTAGCCTGAGTTGAGGTGGGGTCACTTCTTTTTTCTTTTGTGTTTGACTTGAGTAGAGTAGTTATGATATGAAAGTTTTCTTTCTTGCTAGGCTGCACCGCTTTTTTGGTGCTTTGAGTAGAGTGAGCAAGGTTTGTGGGTGTGTATATGTGTTCATTTTGTTTGTTTATTGGTTTTTGTTTTATTTATTTTTATTTGTACCTCCTTGCATTTCTGGGTTGTTGGCTTCTTCAGCTCCAACTTTGGGATATATAATGCAAAAAGAACCCAGGGAACTCATTATTGTGTTGTTCCTTGGGTCCTGAAAATTCCTAGTTGATTTGTATTATTCTCTCCACTTTTCAAAATTTTCTTATGCTTCATTTCTATATAAAATGTCCAGAGTTTTTACTTGTACTTTGTGGGAGGGAAATGTGTGTATATTCTATCTTTTCAGAAGCTGATAATCTTTTGATATGGGAGAAGATCAACATTAAAAAGATTGTCAGTTTTTCCAGATCTCCAAGTAATTGCAGAAATGACGCTGGAAACTCCCCCTTCCCTTTTCCTTGAAATACTTTATTCTTTCCAACATACAATGCTAGTAGTGTGTATTTGAGCTCTAAATAAACCATATTTGAATTCTGAATAAACTGACACATCATTGTCCTATCACTTCATGCATTTAAATTTGCTTCATTAAAAAAATAGTCAAAAATCCCATCATCTATTTGCCAATCAACAGGTGAATGCATAACCAAATTGTGGTATATACATACAATAAAACAGTATTCCATAATGAAAATGTAGGAATTATTGAGACATGTACCAACACATATGAATCTCAAAAACATTAAATTCAGTGAAATAGCATATACTGTAGAACACAATTTATACAATGCTCTAGAATTGGCAAAACTGAGATATGATTAAAGAAATCAGATTAGTGATTGACTAGTGGGAGAACTGCTTGTAAAAGAGCATGCAATAATTTTCTGGGGGTTATAAAAAATTCTTATACCTTGGTCAGGATATAGATTAGACAGTAGTATGCATTTTTAAATTCATGAAATTATACACTTAAAACTCGCTAATTTTATTGTATATAAATTCAACTTCAATAAAATTAATGTCTGGCCAAAAAAATGGTTAGTTACGACATATATTTTGCTTCTGTAGTTTCCCAGGTATGGTAATGATACTTAAGTGTAACATATTGAAGTAGAAGTGGATTTTCATCCTTGATGAAGAATCTAGGAGGGAGAGTAGCTACAGTGTTGGAGACCATAGAATCTCGTTTTGGTGTTCAGTAAATAAGTGAATCATTGGAAGAGAATTATTTCATGCCCTAGAGTACCCCACTCTCCCTATGAATGATTCAGGAGGGTTGGAGCAGACTGTGCCAAAAAGAAAGGTAAGGATACAAAGCATACACACATCATCTCCTTAAAGTCAAATATCTTGTGCCTCTCCTATGAGAGTTTCATAGGACACAAATGAGCCAGATGCAAGATAACCTAGTGTGAAAAGGCCAATATTCTATTTGTTCATAGAAGTGAAAGTGAAAGGGGTGCTGACACAATATTAGGAATCAAGCTCCAAATATGTAAGTGTCCTGTCCCAGGTTGCACATTGTTTGGTAGTAGAGACTCTTGATTGAGATGTTCAATTCACAACCTTGGACTCCTCTCCTGAGGGAAATTTGGGAAGGTCTCTTGGGATCAAGGGTGCCAGGACCATGTATACTTACAGGACAGAAACCTAACTAAGGATGGCCAAATTGGGGGTGGTGATGGCTTCATTACTATTGTCTGTGTGTGCTTCCAAATACTTGCAGACTGAAAAATCTCTTGTGTTCAGATTATTTTTTAAAGGTTTTATTTATTTATTCATGATAGACGAGAGAGAGAGAGAGAGAGAGAGAGAGAGAGAGAGAGAGAGAGGCAGAGACACAGGCAGAGGGAGAAGCAGGCTCCATGCAAGGGGCCTGATGCGGACTCGATCCCGGGACTCCAGGATGGTGCCCTGGGCCAAAGGCAGGTGCCAAACCACTGAGCCATCCAGGGATCCCCTCTTGTGTTTAGATTAGATGGTCTACAAACCTCAAGTCAGAATTACAGGTGGGCATTAATTGTCTTATTCATTAATGCGTGCAAAATTCTCCACTAACTTGGGAGGGGGTGGTAGGAATGGAAGAATAATTAACATGTGAAAAGTGAGTAAAAAGGGTAGGGAAAATAATGCAAAAGTGAGAAGTTACCCAATGCAAAAGTGATTTGTCATTAACTGAGTGGAATTCCTAGTCTATGCTGTTTGTGCCAAGGAATTTTATCCTATTGAGCCATAGCTCATGGATGTACCTAGCAGTATTTTGGATTTAACAAACAAACAAACTTTAATATGGTTGACTTCTTTAGAAAATAATTCTACTCCTGGAGCTTCTGTTGATAGAGGTACTGCTGCCTAATAATGTCATATGGCCATGTTCCAATTCAAATCACACCCTGAGGTTAAGAAGTGTCCTGATTACTCATGAGGCAATATCATATCAGAAAAACTAATTTGCAATTTCATGTTTCTCCAAGATCATGCCTTTGCTTTCTGACTCTCTAGCTGTGTGCATGCACACAGAGACACATACGCACACTCAGGCACATGACCACCACTCATTCAGCTGTAATGACATTACTTCTGGTTGTACTCTCTGTCCTGTAAATGTACAGAAGCCTGGCACCTTTGGTTCCAGTTCAACTCAATCACCGTGACCTCTTCTGGCAAGAGGCTGTGACTCTGAGCAAATCTTCCAGTGAGCTGATGTGTGAGGCTCACTGTAAGTCCTGTGTCTTCTCTCTCACTCTCTGTCCATCTTGATAGAATCCACTTCTCACTGTGTATCTGAAGATCAAGAAAGTTGGTCCTGCTTACTACCTTCTATTGGATTCTACTGAAGTTACAACATTTGAAATCCAGCATTTACAATGTTTTTGGTATTTTCCTTCCATAGACACCCAGTCATGATGTCTTGGCTTTCCTGTTTGAGAGGGAACATGAAATGAAGATCGTGGGGTTTTTTTGCTGCCATTAAGGGAAAAGGATAGTTCATCCACTGAGGACAAGGAGATCTTACCTACCTGGACCTTCATGAAAACCTCCTACAGAGGGTTCTATGTCGGAAGCGGTCCCGCGGTGTGAGGCAAGGTTCTAAGTTGAGCCAAAGCTCCTTGTTGTCCCTGGCCAACCCGCAGTCCTGCGGTGCGAGGCAGGGTTCCGGGTTGAGCAAAGGCTCCTTGTCATGTCTGGCCAACCCGCTGGGACTGCACCTAGCTCTTCCCCCTTATCGAAGTAAAAGTACATATTTGCTTCTCCTTTAAAATATTATTGGGACAAGTTCCCATAAAGTGAGCAAGGAAGTGGCTTGACATATGACTGCCTTGGTAGTCATTACTTAATGAACAAACCTCATTGTTTATTCTAACTGTGGCATTCATGCTCTATTGCTTAAAAACAAGTGACAGGAATTTGCGGTGTTCTAGCTATTGTTAGTTTTAAAGACAATGTATGTTCGTCCATGATATGTATTTCTCCTTAGAGAAATAGGTCATCTGCTTATAGAAGCTATATAAACTATACATGTAAAAATAAAGCTTGTCCATTGCGGCCATCAGCGCATGGAACCTCCTATCCCATGAACTTTTAGTCTCGTTTATTTCTCATCCCCTTGCCCTCGGTTCCTGAATCCGGACCTTCTCGCGCCGGCCGCGACAGTTCTAGAGTAGTTCTTGAAGTATGAATTGGAAATAGAGGGAGGGGGCAGTCTGTATGTGTAGGGACTCAGGAACTCCCCACTCCCACAGTGTGACCCTCTCCACCTGAAGGTGTATTCAAGACCCCTGGCCAGATAGATGGAGAATGAACTCCTTGCCCTCGCTTACATTTTTAAGGAGAAAACATTTCTCCTGAGGTCATGAGAAAGCTGTTGGAAACATGGTGGAGTGAGTCATTCAGGAGAACCCACCAGGTAAAGATAAATGGCATCGGTTAACTCCTCCCCTAACCAGTTAGATTTATTTCTAAAACAAGATGACAGAGAGTCTGACATAGGCTTGAACACCTCTTCAGGATAAACAGCAGGTGTAGATGACTCAGATGCCTAGTTTTACCTATTCCATTTACTCACTTCTTTTTTTTTCTAAGATTTTTTTTATTTATTCATGAGACACACACACACACACACACACAGAGAGAGAGAGAGAGAGAGAGAGAGAGAGAGAGAGAGGCAGGCAGAGGGAGAAGCAGGCTCCATGCAGGGAGCCTGATGTGGAACTCGATCCTGGATCTCCAAGACTGGGCTGAAGGCGGGGCTAAACTGCTGAGCCACCCGGGGTTCCCCTACTCACTTCTTTCTACAGAGATAAATGAGGTATCTTTGCACAGTGGATGTTTTGTTTTGTTTTGTTTTGTGTTTCTCGGGGGGGGGGGGTTGCGACAATTCTCACTTATCCCCTACAGTCTCTGGTTGGAGGCCAGCTCATATCTCAGCTGTGAGATGGCATTCAGTGTATAGTACCCTATATTTAATAAGAACTCAACGTGGATGAACTGAATTTTAAAAGACCACAAATCACAAGGGAGGACACTCACAGTTTATACAGAATATGTTATTTATTATTGAACATTTATGTATAAAAAATAATAGAATAAATATGTCATTATGTGATTTATAATCAGATATAATTAAGTTGATTATATAATTTTGAATACACAAGAATGCCATTTAAAAAACAAATGATTTTGAGTTTAAAAGCCTACAAATAATAAAATTGATGAATTAAATTACTTCTGTCAGAATTTGAGACAATTATATTGTCAGTTCTGTTCCATTTTATGTCCATGGTACAAGACCCCTCAGTCATTCTCATTGCTCTAATAATTGGCTTCAATTAATCCAGTTAATAGTTAATAGTAATTAACTGTAATGAGCTGGAAATGTGCTCTCTCTGATCTAGGTATTGAGGTGAGCTCTAGGGGTCTGCCAGCTATGATTGGGAAGCCATGTTTTAAGGACCACACCTGCTTTGTTTACTCTATCTGCTGTATCTTGTGATATACGCCACTAGCAATCACTTCCAGGACAGGATGCAATGAGTCAAATCAAAATTTTGGTGCAACGCTAAGAAAGGAAAAAGCAGGAGTCTTGCTGAGCAAAAGCAGAACTAGGAAGAGACAATAGGAGTAATTGTAAAAATTCTTGGGCAATCCCTCAGGCCCCTGAAAAAAGGACCAAGGACTATCATTTAATGGAATCTCAAGAAATATCTGTGGAGTGAATACATGCATTTCATGAACTTGTCATATGTTATTCATTAATTTCCCTACCTTTGACATTTAGGTTTTAAAGATATGGCTCCTTTACCTGCATATGTGCTAGAGTGTTCTCCAGAATTTATTCCTAGATGAGGAATTCTAGGCTGAAGATTATGCACATTTTTAACATTAATAGTTACAACTTATCCTCCAAAGTTGTGTTCCAATGTTTCTTCACGCTGATAGTAGATGATGGTTCCTTTTTCCTAGAACATTTGCCAATTGACACCTGAATTTAAGATGATTGGGGACACGGTTTACTCAATTCCTTTTAATGTCATTAAAGCAGTGTGTCAGACCTCATGGTTAGCTTCCTATTTGGTGTTCTTTACTGCCCTCTTCTTTTACAAAGGAATTTGAAGGTCATACATGTTCTTTGGCTACATCCTTAGCTTTGAATTCCCAACTTCCCCTATGGTATGTGAAAATGCCAACAAATAAAATGTCAGCAGAAACCTATTAGAAGGGCACATGTATATTCATGAATGAAAAAGTCCAGCCTTGTTTAAGAAATGTTTCTCTACCCATTTGTACCTATTTGTACCTTGAGAATTTGCTTGAAGAGGATAAGAGACTAAGAAACACAGCAGCCACCTTGTGACTATTAGATGACATGTATAAGGATAAAACATTGCCCACTATAATGAATTCTGAGGATTTCTACCAGGAACCCCTCTTGAGGGTTCCACACATCGTCCTCCAGTTACTGAGAATAAGAGCTGAAGACATAACTGCATCTCTTATAGGAAATTTCCCTTGAATTAGGGAACCAGTCTGCCCAGAATTAACTGCCCCCCACCCCCCGTAGCAAAGTAATGGCAATGATGGCCTGATGTGAAGTTACAGAGGTCCCGCTGACATATCTCCATTTGGGATGACTCTGAAGGGTGTCTCAGATCCAGAGTTGCAGTAGGACTGACTGAGTCGTTAGTTGAACTTGTTTGGTGTTCAGCTTCTTCCTTTGGCCAGACCTCCCTTTCTCATATTCTTATTGTTGTATCTCCTGAAAGCTTTCCCCAGTGAACCCTCTGTAAGCAATACTTGGTTTCAGGGTTTGTTTCCAGAATACCTAAAGAAACTTAGAAAGCATAGCAGAGTATAGATGTTGAAAAAGCCTGATGTCACTGCTCAGATATTACACCCTCCTTGTGAGTTCCAGTTTATCTTTGTAATTCCTATAGTGATTTTTCTTCTATGACTGAATGCTGATTGACACACTTAGAAACAAATTCCTGCTTTATACAGAGTGTCAATGTACTAATAAAAAACTATCTTTTTGCTTGTTGATCTTCCCTTTCTTCTTTTCTGGAACTCAAATATAAGGTCAGATCTCCAGCCACCATCTTGTGATCTTGAGGAAGGTACATACCAAGATGTTGAAGCATAAATAATGAAGGAGCCTGGGTCTTTGGTGATTTCTTAGAACCTGTATCACAGCCTTGGACAGCCAACTCTGGACTTCTTTATGTGAACAAAGTACCCAGTAATTTAAAGTGAAAACAAAAAAAAAAAAGAAAAAATGTTTCTTTCTTTAAAACATTTTATTTCCCTTCCTTTTCCTTCTTCCCTTCCTTTTGCTTGCTTGCTTGCTTGCTTCCTCCCTCCTTCCTTCCCTTCCTGTCTTTCTCTTTTTCTGAAGTCACTTGTCCTGTAAAGCATATTTGCTTACATATGTATCCTTCTGACTAAGGAGTTGAACACAGTGGAAATTTCATTCCTCATTGGTAACCTCAGCACCTGGTATTGCAGCCAACACACAACAGGTGTGCAGTCTATTAACTGTAATTGAACTGAAGATTGATGTGATTATTAGTTTCCCTTGAAAAAACTGAAGTCCACTGGAAGAAAAGGCATTTTGCAAATCTCACACTGATGGAGTACATCATGAGTTCTGTTCTTCCCTATCCATTTTCCCTGTATCCATCTGTCTTAGAAGTCTAAAGTAATTATTTTTGGGGTTTATTACAAGTTTTCAATATTTTGTGCCCCTTCTATACCCATTCCCTAGTGAATTTATAGGTGTGGTTTTTTTTTCAAAATTTTGTAATCAAAGATCATGTTCACCTAACTAGGCACCAGGCTCTTGGGAAGAATGAGATCTGTGAGCAGCATTCCACCCTTCCCCTTTGTACAGCTGAGGAGTCTATAAAAGAGTACTTGGCTAAGTAGTGAGGGGCATCCCAGAACATTTTTCTCTCTTCCCCCTGCTCTACTATTCCAAAATGAATATCCTTTGCAAAGGCCTAGGGACCTTTGCCCGATCCAGATTTTCTGGAAACAATGAGTTAAGAGAGAATGAATGATACAAGTGTTTAGATTGTTAACAATTCCTTATTTTTCTGCTTCTAATGTCATTTTTGTATCTCAGGATTGAATGGCAATTTGCCTCTATATCTTGTAGTTTCTAAGTTTCATTTTTTATACTTAATTTTTTAATTTACTAAAACTTTTTAAAAAAGATTTTATTTATTTGAGTGTGAAAGAGGGAGATCACAAGCAAGGGGGAGGGGTAGAGAAGCAGACTTCCCACTGAATAGGGAGCCTAATGTGAGACTTAATCCCAGGATCCTGGGATCATGACCTGAGCTGAAGGCAGATGCTTAACCAAATGAGCCACCTAGGTGCCCTAGTGTACTAAAACTTTATGATGGTATCCGTGAAGTGAGACTTTTACTTTTTTCTCAAAATAATTGATCAAATATGCATGATTAAATAAGCCTCAATTATACTTTGGAAGTTTTGTGTGTGTGTGTGATTAAAATCATCTTTATTCTAGTTTTTGTTGTATAGATAACACATTTCAATTGTCAAAACTTAGAAAACAAAGGTGGGTCAACTTCATTGATTTTTTTTTTTAATTTGTGAAACAAGTTTAGCAAAAATATATTGAGAATAAAAGCCAGAAACTGGTAAAAGCCAAATGAAAAAAAATATACAAAGTCTTCCCCCAAATGTTGGTAAGGACCTAGTGCGTTCAGGAGACAGGCCCAGGTTAGATGTGCCAGACCCGGCCTGGTCGGGAGAGACTATGCTCGCGACCCCACACGTGGGACGTGACACGATGGCGCCGCTCACTCCAGATCCATGACAGAACAAACTACGTGGGAATCTTACAAGAACACTATCACTATCACCACTCCTGGGGCCGGCTTCTCACCAGGATGGAAAAGAAGCATTTTGAGGAAAAATTTCACATTAGTACAAAAAAAAAATCATACAGCTGTTTCATATGAGCAAAATAATTATCAAAATCATGGTTTCCAGGGAATCCAGGGTCTGAGCCCTTGCCCAGGCCAGGCCCCATCCTGGTCTCTCCTGAGTGATGAAGACAGGTAAGCAGGCCGAGTAACATTGTGAAGATTAAAGACATAATAGTGATCCTTTAGAAAAATACTATTCTACATTTCGGGTGAGATAAAAACATTTCAAATGCCAATTAATTTTCAATCATAACTTTAACCCACAAAAATAGAGTGGGAGGGGACCTTGACATTCTCAGAATGTACACAGCCTCCCTGTGCTGTGTACATATAGTATGGGAAAAGAATCCTGATGACATTGGTTGCTGACAGCATTACAGTTACCATTGTGGTTATTTTACATACATATTTAAAAACTTACTATGCAAAGGAGACAGAACAGGAATGGTGCTATCTCAAGAGTCAGGAGGGGAGCACCAAGAGGAGGATGTTCATCAGTGACAAATGTTCCAGAGAGGTCATGTAAGAGGAAAAACCACCAATCCGAGTCAATGAACACATATTTATTGAATGTTTACTATGTGCAAGGCATAGTTTAGGGGCTGAGTTATTAGAGTGAAGAAGATTGAGTTCCTGCCTTCAAGGAACTTCTATTCTATTGAGGACCAAAAGAAAATGAATATGTAAACAAAGACATGAAACTTTGCTAAATTCTCAATGGGATGTGATCTCTTTGAGAACAGGAACTGCTCTTAGTACATTTGCTGGCACATGAAGGTCCAGAGAAACACTCACAAGAGGACCTTATGTTTGGATTTCAGTATGAAAAATCTTAGCTGAACCCTGTGTTTAACATGGCTGAAAACTATTGAAGCAAGAACAAGTATTACATTTTGGCTGGTAACAAACCTAAATGCGCCTAGTGGGATAATTAGGTATTGAACAGAAACTTGGAATTGTATGAATTTATGTATTGCTTAGTACTATAGAATCTGGTATAGTACTATAGAATTTCAGTGTTTGGTCTGGTATTTCAACAGAAACACAATGATCTCAAAATGGGTCAAAACTGGATAAAACAAATGTCCATATAGAGAGGAATGGTTTATGTATGGTATGATGACTTGAGTGAATATTATGCAGCCATTAAAGGTATAATTTATAAAAGATAAGAAACAAAATATTTGTTTTAAGCGAACAATGCATGGCACCATATTGTACATACAATATGAATAGAAGTTTATAAAATATAACAATGAAAACTAGCAAAAGGTAAACAGAGACTGTAATTATAGTTGGATCATTTTATGGGATTATGGACATTTTATTCTTGCTTTTCCAAACACCTTGTGACATTCTAACTTTCATAGTTTTTAAAAGCAGCAATACAAAGCTGAAAACACTAAACAACCTGTATCCCTGGTGGGGATGTGCTCATGATGGAAATGCCAGAAGGGCTGTTGGCAATTGAGTCATCTTTTTTCAAGGAGGAAATACATTCTGTTACCCATGGCCTTTGAAATTCCCTTTGTGTTTAATGTATTCCACATCTAGATTTTCCCTTCAAGGTATTCTGCCCTGGAAATATAAATAAATATTTAAATTACTCCTCCCCCGCCAAAAAAAAATCTATGCTATTAAGGCTTGTATTCTTAAATTCATTTACTTTGTCTCTTTACTAATATTTTGGAATTGATAGTTGTGGGGTTATGTGCCAACTTGGCTGGGTTATTGGGTGCCTGAGATCTGGTCAAGCATTATTCTAGGCATTTTTGTGAGGACATTTTTGGATGAGATTAACATTTAAAATGGTAGACTTTGAGTGAGGCACATTTCCCTCCTTAGATGTGAGTGGGGCTCACCCAATTAGTTGAAGGCCTGAATAGAACAAAAAGACCTCCCTTGAGCAAGACAGAATTGTCTGGCAGAACTGGATTTCAATTTTATTTGAAGTATTGGTTTATTCTGGTTCTATAATGAAGGGCTTTCAGCATCAATTCTCCTTTGTCTTCTCCAGCCTGCTGGCCCACTCTCCAGATTTGGGATTTGCCAGCCACCATAACCATGTGAACCAATCCTTAAATATATCTCTTTATGTATACATAAAGGAAGATTATATACGATACATATAATACATATATTTTTTGTATATATATGTGTATATATATATATATATATACGATTCATTGGCATTTACTACTGTAACAGTGTTTGAAACACAATGTTTGTAATGTTTACCTATTAATATGAGGTATTAGTCTACAAAATTTTTCGACTATCATTTTTTTCAAGTTTTGATGTCTGGGTTATTATGCTGTGTTATTAAAATGTGGTGGGGGCTTTCAATGATTTGTATGCCATAGAATGGTTTGCATATCATAGGATGTATCTATTTTATATTTTAATGATCAAATGAGATTTTTAAAAAGATAATTATTTAATATGGAATATAAAATATATTTCTTAATTATTTTAGAAATGTTCTTTCTTTGAAAATGTTATTTGAGGTTTTAAGAATTAGTTTATTATTGTTTATATTAGATTCATAATTTTTTACTATCATCTGAAATTTATTTCTATTACAGTTAGGATTTAAAGCAAAGAAGCAGAAAGACTATGAGTTATATGAATGGAATATTCAGTTAGGGATTAAACTTTCCTCATTGTCAGTGTTGGTGAAGTCTTTACTGTTGTCTGTGTGTGGCACTAAAGTTTATCAGCTAGGTCTGCAGTTGAGAAGAAAGGATGGTGGTGCTCTAGTTCATGGACAAAATGATATAGACCCTGCTTCTCTCCTCTCAAGACAAATACACTGGAAATAATTGCAATAATGTAATTACAAAAGGAATCTTATAAGTGAGAAGAAGAAAGTCAAATGCCAAAAATTTAAGGATTTGAAGAATAGCATTGCAATGAGTTGACTGGGCTTTAATTTTATTTCTCATATAAGCCACATTGGGCGACAGAAGATCCTACACCCCAGAATCACTAGCCATGGACAGGGCAATACAAAAGAAAACGACGGGGGAAGTGGGCAAGATTGCGAAGAGCAGGTCCCCAAATCGCCTTTCCCACCAATTACCTAGATAACCTTCAAACCCTCCTGAAAATTTACGAATTCGGCCTGAGATGTAAAGAGAGACCAGCTGGGACGGCTATAGTGAGAAGAGTCCGCGCTTCTATCAAGTAGGAAGACGGGGAAAAAAAATAAAGGAACAAAAGGCACTCCGAAGGGAGGGTGCCCCGCGAGGAGCCGGGCTGAGGCCAGGGGCGAGTGTCCCCAGGACAGGAGAGCCCGTCCCGGAGGAGCAGGAGCTGCGCCAACCTTCCCGGGCGGGCGGAAAGGGCTCGCATGGAGTAGGAGCAGACCCAGGATGGCGGGGATCCCTCGGGCTCCCGGGGACACTAACATACACCTGCGCCCCGGGAGAGTGCTCCGAGCTTCCCTAAGGGCTGCACGCGCCGGCGGGGCCGAGCAGCTCAGGAGGGAGCTCGGGCGGCGGCTCCGCGGAGGGGGCGCGGGGCGGGAGCGCGAATCCCACAGCGCAGGCCCCGAGCACAGGGCGCCGGGACACAGCCCAGGATCCCGGCCTCCCCCCGGGACAGGCAGAGGCCCGAGGCCCAGACAGCGAGGACGCTCCTCCCCGAGCTGATGGTCAGATCAGCGGCCCCCCGCGGAGCTCCAGCCCTGCGGACGGAGAGCCGAGAGCCCCGGCCCATAGTTCCTGCGAGGCTGAGATCCAGCTTCCAGAGCTGCCATAGCCACTGGGGCTTCCTCCTGGGGCCTGACGGGGTAAACAACCCCCGCAGCTCCCGCAGCAGGCAGGCAGAGCATCTCCCCAAGTGCTGAACAACTGAAAATCAGCACAGCAGCCCCTCCCCAGAAGACCAGCTAGATGGACCATGATACTCCCCCGTGTTCCAATACAGCTTGTTTTTGGCCACTGCTGCACCTGAGCAAAATACTAAAGAAAACCACACTTCAAAAGAAAGAAACAGAAACAGCCTCTCCCACAGAGTTACAAAACTGGATTAACACCTTCAATTTGTCAGAAAGCCCAATTCCAAGCACTATTCACAGCTACTGTGAGCTCTAGAAAAAAAGCAATTAAGGCCTCACGAGACTTCATGACTGCAGAATTTAGATCCAATCAGGCAGAAATTAAAAATCAATTGAATGAATGCAATCCAACTAGAAGTCCTAACACGAGGGTAACGAGGTGGAAGAACGAGTGATTGACAAGAAGACAAGTTAATGCAAAGAGGGAAACTGAGGAAAAAAGAGACAATCAATTAAGGGACTCATGAAGACAGATTAAGCAAATAAATGACAGTCTAAGGAAGAAAACCATACGTTTAATTGTGGTTTCCCCGAGGGCCCGAAAGGGACAGAGGCCATAATATTATTTGTACAAATCCTAGCTGTAAACTTTCCAATCTGGGAAGGAAACAGGCATTCAGATCCAGGAAATAGAGAGAATCCCCCCTAAAATCAATAAAAAACCGGTTCAACACCTCGACCTCTAATAGTGAAGCTTGCAAAATTCCAAAGATAAAGCAGAAGACCTTAAACAAGCAAGAGACAAGAAGTCCCTGACTTCATGGGAGAATATGAGGGTAACAAGCAGAACCTCTCCACAAGACGTGGCAGGCCGAAAGGGCCTGGCAGGATAATTCAGGGTCCTAACGAGAAGAACATGCAACCAAGAATACTCTATCCAGCAAGGCTCTCATTCAAAATGAAGGATGAAAAAGCTTCCAAACAGCAGAATTGAAAGAATATGTGACTACAAACAGCTCTGCAAGAAATTTTTAAGTGACTCTTAAAACCCCCGTTAAAGAAGAAGTACAAGTAACTCTTAAACGTGAATGGCTTAATGACCCCGTCAAACGGCGCAGAGTTTTTCAGACAGATAAAAAAAAAACAGACCTATCTATTTGCTGTCTACAAGAGACCATCTTTTAGACAGAAGGACACCTACACCTAAAAAAAAGGTTGGAGAACCAATCTACCATTCAATGGGTCTCAAAATATACCCATAAAAACTACAGAACTCTTCGAAAGAAATTGAGGAAGACACAAAGAGATGGCAAAAATATTCATGCTCATGGATGCAAGAATTAGATATTGTGAAAATGTCAATGTTTACCCAGGGCAATATACACGTAAATCAAATTCCCTATCAAAAGTAGCCATACTATCTTCAGAGACTTAGAACAAAATTAATTTTAAGATTGTGAGTGAATCAAAAAGACCCCAAACCACCCAAGGGAATTTTAAAAAAGAAAATCCCCATTATCTGGGGGCATCGCAATGCCAGATTTCAGGTTTGTACTACAATCAGTGTTCATCAAGACAGTGTGGTACTGGCACAAAATAACAAACATATAGATCAATGAACAGAACAGAGAACCCAGAAGTGGACCCTGAACTTTATGCTCAACTAATATACAATAACGGGAGTTAAGACGATCCACTAGAAAAAGACAGTCTCTTCACTAAAAGGTGCTGGGAAAATTTGGACATCCACATGCAGAAATGAAACTGGACCACTCTCCTTGCACCATACACAAAGAAAAACTCAAAATGGATGAAAATCTAATGTGAGACAAGATTCCATCAAAATCCCAGAGAAAACTCAGGCAACACCCTTTTTGAACTTGCCCACAAGTAAACCGAGAAGGACAAACAGTTAATGTTCTCATCATTTGGGGAATATGAATAATATCGAAGGGAATATATGGAATGAGAAGAAATGTGTAGAAATATCAAAAAGGAAACAGACACATAAAGACTTTCTAAATCTGGGAAATGAACTAGGGTGGTGGAGGGGGAAGGTGGGGGTGGAGGTGAAATGTGACGGCACTGAGGGTAAAATTTTAAAACACTTGACGGATGAGCACTGGGAGTTATTCTGTATGTTGTAAATTGAACACCAATAAAAATTAATTTATAATAAAAAAAAAGAAATTCAGCATGAAAATAAAAAAATAAATAAATAAATAAATTAATAAATAAAAAATAAAAAAAATCTTTTAAAAAAAAAAAAAAAAAAAAAAGAAAAGACAACAAGAAAAGATCGATTTCTTAGCAAAGGGACCAGCAAATGGAAAACCCAGTGGCAATGTGGTGGGAAAACTCATCCCTAGGGGTAGTGGCAGCTAATATGTCCACAAGACCATTTCCAGCAGAAGCTGGCAGGCCAAGCTTTTCCCAGCCTCCCACCCATGTGTTGCAGCTGGTCTGATCTGCTCTGAAGGGAGAAATCAGCAGAACAAGGGAGGGCCTCAAGAACCTGCATACTAAATTTAAACAAAGTGACTGCCTTCTAAAATAGAAGATTTAAACAGGATCCAGAGACTCATAATATGTAAAACATTCAGAATATAATAAAAAAAATCACTAATCGGGGCACCTGGATGTCTCAGTGGTTGAACATCTGCCTTCAGCTCAGATCATCATTTCAGGGTTTTGGGATCGAGTTGCATATCAGGCTCCCTACAGGGGAGCCTGCTTCTCCCTCTGCTTATGTGTCTGTCTGTCTGTCTGTCTCTCTCTCTCTCTCTCTCATCTCTCATGAATAAATAAGTAAAATCTTTTAAAAAATCATATCAAGAACATGAAAATCATGGCTAAAATGTAAAAGACAATCAAAAGACACTACATTGAGGTGAACTTGAGAAGTTGGATTTGTTTAACAAAGATATTAGAGCAGCCATCATAAAAATCACTTAAACAAGTAATTATAAATTTTCTTGGGAGAAATTAAAACAAACAAACAAACAAACAAACAGAGGTGCTCAGCAAAGACCGAAGTTATGATAAAGGAGACAAATAGAAATATAGAACTGAAAAGTACAGGGGAGGAGGGTGGGGGGTGGGGGTGAATGGGTGATGGGCACTGAAGGGGACACTTGATGGGATGAGCACTGGGTATTATTCTGTATGTTGGCAAATTGAACACCAATAAAAAATAAATTTATTATTTAAAAAAAGAACTGAAAAGTACAATAACCAAAATAAAGAACTTTCTGGAAGTACTCAGTAATAGAGTGAATATGACAAATACAGAATTTATGAACTTGAAACAGATAATAGTATGTACTCAATCTCAACCAAAGAGAGCACATTGACTACAAAGAACAAGAGCAACATCACAACCACTGAAACAGCTTCAGGTATCTGTGAAACTAAAGACCTATTATTTGTATCTTAGGGTACCAAAAAGAGTGGAGAAAGAATTAGGTTTGAAAATATATTTGAAGAACTAATGGTTTAAAACATCTCCATTGAGCTCCCTGCATGGAGCCTGCTTCTCCCTCTACCTGTGTCTCTGCCTCTCTCAATCTCTCTCTCTCTCTCTTGAATAAATAAATAAAATCCTTAATTAAAAAAAGAAAGAAATATTGGGAGCAAGAAGTGGAACTACAACAGTAAAATTGGATGATCAATATGGTAGAGATGTGAGGACAGAATGGAGGGCAAGATGGAAGGAAAGTCTGAAGGAGAGCCATGCATTGGAAGCTGTAACAATTGTCCAAGAGTGGGGCTACAGAAATAAGAAGTTGCTTTTTCTCTGATACTGAATTTACCTTGCATTTAAAAAAAATTCACTACTGACTAAAAGTTTTGTAATAGAATAAAAATCTGAAAACTGGGGCTCATCTGATATGAACAGATTAGACTCCAGAAGTTCTCTGCAAGTGTCTACAATTTTACTATTGGATCATCAGCCCTTTCAGTGGTAAAGGCTTTCACCTGCCAATTGTATTACACTGCTAAGGTGCTGAGTTTTCCTGGGAGGTAGAAACTACACTGAAAATATGAACAGTTATAATTTTTTTGGATGGATTTCCTCCTGGGGCCCTCATCCTGGGTGCATTCTTTAACTTAGAAGTTTCATCAAGAATCTTTCAATCTAAAACAGGAAATGTAAATAAAGCCCCAAAGCAGAAAGGAGAAGAAAGAAGTGCTCTTTTAAATTTTATGCTGGTTGCTTTAACATCTCATTTAATTCCTCAATATTAGAATATGGGTATTATAATATCTATCAATAGATAAAGAAATTAATAGGTGCCTTAAATTAAACAAGATTCTAAAGTTAGTAGTTAGCAGAGCAAATATTCTAGGCCAGGTGTAATTAACTTTGGAGTTTGTATCTTTTCCATCACTGAACTCTCTCGTGTGGACAAAAACAGGAAAAAAAGAAATAAAAGAGAATCCTGGCTTTCATGTAGTTGTCATTACAATTATAAACTAAAAAATAAGTATTTTTCTTTCACTTAAGTATAATTTAGATTACCTAAATTATTAATTGTTACCTGGATATCTACAATATGCCTATTTAGAGCAAGAATAAAGAAATGCAACATTTAGATGTAAGGTAGTGATACATATATATCAACAATGATTAGTTACTGCCTATACTATTCTGATATTAGTGATTATTTTCTGAAGAAACAATTTTTCTTTTCAAAGAAAATCATAGAACTCATAATCAACCTTACCAAGAATAATAAGACACTCTTATCATGATGACATGAGCACAAAGATGAAATACAGTGAGTGGGACCATGAGTGGGAGGCAATGAATCCCACCGTTGTGAAACCCTGCTGAGGATAGCAGCACAAAGGAGTCTTCTCCCCTCCCTTGTCTTCCCACCTGCACCCAGTATATCAAATGTTCTCTGGCTATGGTTGTGCTAATATCCCTGGAATGGTTGACTTCCATACTATCCATATTCATATCAGTTTCCCTTTGAAACTGATAGTCACACTGAGTTCTCCAGTTAAAATATTGGTTTATTAAGTTGGGCCCTGGCATTCTTGCCACTATTGGACATTAATGGTGTTATGCAGTAGACCTCCAGGAGAATGCTCACTCAGAACCCACATGCTGCATTGCACAGATGGGGAAAGAGTTAGTTCCTATGTCATGTTTCATTATCAATCAACCAACCAACTGCCTAACACAGAACAGAGATGAGGAACTCACAATATGTAAGAAGTCTGGGGTCTGGTGTCCTCACGCCCACAGAAAGGAGAAGGACTGATGGTTGGGATTCTGAACGATTAATGGAGAGTTCAGACAGAGCTGAGCCCCATTAATAATCCATCTCCATGCCACTGGGATCATGGGACTCAATGATTGAAGACACTCTCCTGCCACAATGCAGTGAATGCACAATTTTAACAGAATCTATGCTTTTTCTTATAATTCATTCAATTATGTTCTTTAATCATTCATTTGGTAAACATCCTTTAAACCCTTCACATATGCTGGACAATTTCCCAACCTTTTAGTTACCAGGAAAATATGACAACATACGAGCCATCACTGCACAACTATCAGAATGACTGAAATTAAAAATTTTTAAATGGGATCATATTTTCAGAAAAAGTGGAAAATTTATTCATTGCTGATGGGAACTAAAATTGATATAGTCACTTTGGAAAACTGTTTGGCACTCTCTCTTAAAGCTAAGTGCATACCATATGACACAGAAATTTCACTCTTAAAATGCACTCAGCAGAAGTGGATAATTTTGTCACTAAAATATATTTTCAAACATGTGCTGGGGCTCCTGGGTGGCTCAATGGGTTAAGTGTCTACCTTACCTCAGGTCATGATCCCAGGGTTCTGGGACTGAGCCCTGAGTCAGACTTCCTGCTCAGTGGGAGTCTGCTTCTCCTTCTTCCTCTCCCTCTGCTCCTTCCTGCTTGTGTTCTTTATCTCTCTCCCTTAAATAAATAAATAAATAAATAAATAAATAAATAAATAAATAAATAAAATCTTTTAAAAAGTGTCCCAAAGTATAAACAACCCTAGAAAAAGGAATAAATTGTAGTATTTTTATACAATGGAATACTATTTGTTAAGGAAAATGAACAAAATAAAACTACCTCCTATAATACAGGAGAGTTTCACAGACAACATTCCTTGAAAGCAAAAAACATAAAAGAGTAAATACTGGATTATGCCATATATATGAAATTCAAAATTAGGATAGCTAATATATGGTGTTTGATCAGGGCAGTGTTTACCATTGATAGGATGAAGGGGTTAGTGATGTAGCAAGAAAAGGGCTTCTGGAATGCTAGTGATACTGTTTTCTATATTGGTTAAATGGGAGTGTTCACTTTATGAACATAGTACTATAAGCCTTAAAACTTACACAATTTTCTTGGGTATTAAATTCCAAGTTAAGAATATGTATCAATAAAAAGAAAGGAAATGAAAAACAGTAAGTACAAAGGATATTAAATGTTTTATTATTGAAAAAAAGATAGTGTTGGATGTGTGGTCTCAGACATCTCAGAGAGTAGGTGTCTAGGATGCACTCAGAGATCCTTTCTCAGTGGACTCAAAGTCACACACAACTCTTCTTCCTGGAGCTCTGGAGCCTCTCTAAAGATTTTAAATAGCCTTTGCCTAGATTCCTTACCCCCTAGAATGCCTTCTAGAGAGTTGTCAACTATTGAAACATAAAGGCCTTTGCACATGTTATTCTAAGTATTGGTAAGAATGGAAAATGGGGCTTCTGACATTTACCTATTGAATCACTGGATGCCTTCAAAGTTCCCCTTCATCTTTGGTTTTCAGAGGTATTAAATATGTTATTCCTGTGGTCAGGTGTTTTTTGTTTTTTTAATTATTTATCAGTTTTTTAAAATTATTTATCAATTCTCACTTCTGGTCTTCAGGGACCGATTCTTTAGTGTATGTCACTAATTTTAGAGCATTTTCCCCAAATATATCTTCAGACTCATTCTCTTTTTTTTGAGGATTCTAATTGTGTAAGACCAATTTGATTAATCCTATAGCTCTTGAGTGTTCTGTCCCACTTTTCTTTTCACTGTTTTCCTCTTTGTACTTCAATTTGGGCAATTTCTATTGGCCTGGCCTGTCATCAACTGTCTTCAAGTTCTCTGATTGCTTTCTAAAATATATCAAATCTCCTACTGAGTCAGACCACTGAACACATTCTTCATAGAAATCATCTATGCTTCTTTTTTTAAAAGATTCTATTTATTTATTGATGAGAGACACACACACACACACGCACACAGAGAGGCAGAGACATAGGCAGAGGGAGAAGCAGGCTCCATGCAGGGAGCCCGATGTGGGATTCAATCCCAGAGCCAAAGGCAGATGCTCAACTGCTGAGCCACCCAGGCATCCCTCATCTGTGCTTCTGATGACATTATACTCTATGTAGGAAACCCAAAAGACCATCCAAAAATATTACAAGAACTTATATAGGAATTTAATTGTCACAGGATATAAAATCAATGAACAGAAATCAGCTGCATTTCTATAGTAACAATGAGGGAGAAGAAAGAGAAATCAGGGAACTGATCCCATTTACAATTGCACCAAAACCCATAAGATACTGAGAATAACCTAACCAAAAAGGTAGAGGACCCGTATTCTAAAAACTATAAGACACCTATGAAAGAAATTGAGGGAGATGTAAAGAAATGGAAAAATATTCTATGTTCATGGATTGGAAGAACAAATATTGTTAAAATATTTCTGCTACACAATCTACAAATTCAGTGTAATCCCTATATCATTTTTCATAGAGCTAGAACAAACAATCCTAAAATTTGTATGGAACCAGAGAAGACCTCAAATAGCTAAAGGAATGTTAAAAACAAACAAAGCTGGAAGCATTACAATTCCAGACTTCAAGCTATATTACAAAGCTGTGATCATCAAGACGGTATGGTACTGGCACAGATCAATGGAACACAATAGAGAATCCATAAATGGACTCTCAACTGTATAATCAATTAATCTTCAGCAAAGCAAGAAAGAATATCCAATTGAAAACAGTCTCCTCAACAAATGGTGTTGAGAAAATTGGACAGTCACATGCAGAAGAATGAAATTAGATTACTTTCTTACACCATACCCAAAAATAAACACAAAATGGATGGAAGACCTAAACGTGAGACAGGAATCTATCAAAATCCTAGAGGAGTACACATGCAACAACCTCTTTGACCTTGGCTTTCAGCAACTTCTTGCTAGACACATCTTCAAAGAGAAGGGAAACAAAAGTAAAAATGAACTATTGGGACTTTGTCAAGGTAAAACACTTTTGCACAGCAAAGGAAACAGTCAAAAAAACTGAAAGGTAACCTATACAATTGAAGATATTTGCAAATATCTTATCAGATTAAGGGCTGGTATCTAAAATCTAAAAAGAACTTATCGAGCTTAACCCCCCCAAAATAAAAAAATCCAGTCAAGAAGTGGGCAGAAGACGTGAACAGACATTTCCCCAAAAAAGACATACAGATAGCCAACAGATAGATGAAAAAATGTGCAACATCACTTGGCATCAGGGAAATACAAATCAAAACGACAATGAGATACCATCTCACACCAGTCAGAATGGCTAAAATTAACAACTCAGGAAATGACAGATATTGACAAGAATGCAGAGAAAGGAGAACCCTCTTGCCTTGTTGGTGGGAATGCAAACTGCTGCAGCCACTGTGGAAGACAGTATGGAAGTTCTTCAAAAAGTTGAAAATAGAATTACCCTTAGACCCAGCAATTGCATGATAAGGTATTTATCCAAAGGATACTAACACAGTGAATCGAAGGAGCACCTGCACCCCAAAGTTTATAGCAGCAATGAACACAATAGCCAAAATATGGAAAGAGCCCAGATGTTCATCAACAGATGAATTGATGAAGAAGATGTGGTATACATATGCAATGGAATATTACCCAGCCGTCAAAGAGAATGAGATCTTGCCATTTGTGATGGCGTGGTTGGAACTAGAGAGTATTATGCTAAGTGAAATTAGTCAGTCAGAAAAAGACAAATATCATATGATTTCACTCATAAGTGGAATTTAAGAAACAAAACAGATGAATATAGGGGAAGGGAAGGAAAACTAAAATAAGATAAAAACAGAGAGGGAGGCAAACCATAAGAGACTTTTTTAAAAAAAGATTTTATTTATTTATTCTTGAGAGACACAGAGAGAGAGAGGCAGAGACACTGGCAGAGGGAGAAGCAGGCTCCAGGCAGGGAGCCCCACATGGGGACTCTATCTGGGTCTTCAGGATCAAGCCCCCCCCCCCCCCCCCCCCCCCGCCGAAGGCGGCGCTAAACCGCTGAGCCACCCAGGCTGCCAGAGACTTTTAACTATAGGGAAAAAAAAACTGAGGATTTTTGAACGGGAGGAGGGTGGAGGGATATGGTAACTGGGTGATGGACATTAAGGATAGCACTTTATGTAATAAGCAGTGGGTGTTATATGCAACTGATGAATCATAATTTTTACCTCTGAAACTAGTAATACACTATATGTTAATTAAATTGAATTTAAATAAAAAATAATTTTAAAAAGATAGAAATCATCAGTGCTTCTGACTGCTCACATTTCCAAGTTATTTTCATAATTGCCATCTGTTGCTGATACTGCTTTCCTAATCTTGCAGGTTTTCCACTTTTTCCACATAATCATAGTTACTTTAGATACCTGTCTTGGAGCATCTGTGTCATATCAGAGTCTGGCTCCAATCATTGCTACTTTGCATCCTTCCTCATTTTTTGTTGAAATTCAGACTTGTACACTTGTACAGGAGAGTATATACTGAAGTAATTTTATTTTATTTTATTTATTTTATTTTATTTTATTTTATTTTTACTTATTGATGAGTGCAACTTCTCTTCAGTTAGGCCTTCGGTGTATATGTGCATGTTAATCAAATTTAAAGCCAGTTGGGAGGCTGGGTTTAAAGTTTATTGTTACTCCTAGTGCACTGAAGTTTCAAATCATTTGATTTCCCATATTTGTTTCTTAGATTAGGGTCGTCTTGTTATATTTCCCCACATTGCCTTCCTCTCTCAGCTTTTCTAATTGTTATTTTAACTCAGCACTTGTTAACATGCTAGTGGAGAGTGAACGAGTATGTATGTTTTGATGATTTCCTTAAGTCTCAGTCTTAAGCAGGCAGTGTAATCTTGTTTTGAGGTGTGGCCTTTACAAGTGATCTTTCCCTCAGCAAATTAATTCTGGCAGCATGCACTCCTACTCTTCGCCCAGTGGAAGAGCTTTGTTCCTTTCTCCTAGCCTCCTTACCCTTCCCAGTTGAAGTGAGTTGGTGTGATTTGACAGTTTGATTATTTTTCCACTGAAGTTTGAGCTTCGTTGTCCATAGTTGTGATGGGTTTGGGCAGAATTAACTGTGGTTTCTATTCCCCTTCTTCAACCAGACCACAGGGAAAGCATTCTCTGGGGCCTTCACAGTCATCACAGCTGACAGTCCCTGTCATCTCAGGCCCTAGAGTCTTTTTTTTTTTTTAATAAATTAATTTTTATTGGTGTTCAATTTACCAACATACAGAATAACACCCAGTGCTCATCCCGTCAAGTGTCCCCCTCCGTGCCCGTCACCCATTCACCCCCACCCCCCGCCTTCCTCCCCTAGAGTCTTTTAAACTCACACTAGCCCACAATTAGCCTTTAGAAAGTGGTTAAATTTTTCTACCTTCATTTTCCTTTATTTTTATTTTTTTAATGTAAATTCAATAGAAAATATATACATCATTAGTTTCAGATGTAGAATTCAATAATTCTTCAGGTGCATATAACACCCAGTGCTCATCACATCACATGCCCTCCTTAGTGCTCATCACCCAATTACCCCAAATCCCCGCACCTACCCACCCTGCAGCAACCCTCAGTTTGTTTCCTATAGTTAAGAGTCTCCCGGGCAGCCCCAGTGGCCCAGCGGTTTAGCACCGCCTTCAGCCTGGGGTGTGATCCTGGAGACTCGAATCGAGTCCCACGTCAGGCTCCCTGCATGGAGCCTGCTTCTCCCTCTGCTTGCGTCTCTGCTTCTCTCTGTGTGTCTCTCAAGAATAAAATCTTAAAAAAAAAAAAAGAGTCTCCCATGGTTTGTCTTCCTCTCTCATGACTTCCCATTCAGTTTTCCCTCCCCCTATGATCATCTGTGCCATTTTTTATATTCCACATATGTGTGAAACCATATGATAACTTTCTCTGATTGACTTATTTCACTTACTGGCATGTGTAGCATTCTACAGCTTCAGTCCCAGGAAAGTTATCTGACTTTGTCTCCTTGCAGAGTACTATCTCTCTCTTTGTAGATCTTAGGTTAACTATCTGCCCTGTGAACTCAGTTCTCTGCTGCAAAAGTCATTAATTTACACTTTGTTCAGCTTGTTTCTTGTAGTAAGAGTAAAAGTGATATGCTTTTTTGTATATACTTACATCTTAGAGCTGAAACCTCTTGAGCCATAATGCACTTAATGATTCCTTAATAATAGAGTTCAACCAAGTCCAAATATTCCTGGTACTTTAGACCAAGGAGAACCATTACTTAGTATAACACTCTATTTCTCTATAGTGGTTCATCCTTCCAGAGGTAGCCAAATAAGTTGAAAGAGCACAAATTGATTATCTAACAGGTATTTTACTATAGGAATATATCAGTTTTGCTTATCCATAGAGTATATACAGAGTTTTCAATAATGTATCAATTATAAGGAAATTGATTGTAGACTTGAAAATAATGTAAGCTACAATAAATAAAAATAAGACTATAAATTAAATACTAAATCATATTTAAGGATATTTTTAAAGACTTTTAGATGAAGAACAAATAAAAAACATAAGGTGTAGGCTACTTAGATAATGGTAAAAAAAAAAGGAATCATTATATATCAAATTCAAAGCTATATTTACAAAATAATTCAAGTCCAGGGATACTCTTACTATTAAATAAGAATGAATATAACTAAAGTAAATTTTCATCAAAAAGTCTTAAAAATATGGTATTACCATTTAAGAGCCATGTCCTTCAGCAGAGGAAAATGAGAAAACTAACCACTTTCTTTTGTCTTCTGTATTATCAGATGTGAAGTCTGTCATTATTTGAATTGGTGCCCCTATAAGGAATATGTTGTTCCTTTCTGGTAGTTTTTAGGATAATTTCTTTTGTTTTCAGAAGTTTAAATATGATGTATATTGTCATGAATTTCTCTGAGTTTATCTCACTTGGGGTGTGCTCAAGTTTTTGACCTGTAAGTTTGTGTCTCATTCCAAATTTGAATGCAGGACTCCATCCCAGGACTCCAGGATCACAACCTGAGCTGAAGACAGACCTCAACTCCTGAGCCCCTCAGGTGTCCCCCTCCCAATATTTCAACAGCTCACTATGCCTAAGGATCAATATTCTAATCTTTTCACTTCTAATTTGGTCAACTCAACTTTCTTTTTTTTTAAGATTTTATTTATTTATTCATGAGAGACAGAGAGAGAGGCAGAGACAGAGGCAGAGGGCAAAGTAGGCTCCATGCAGGGAGCCCGACATGGGACTCGATCCTGGGTCTTCAGGATCACACCCTGGGCTGAAGGCGGCGCTAAACCACTGAGCCACCCAGGCTGCCCTTAACTCAACTAACTTCCTAACTTGATACCCCATCATCTGTTTTATTTTTTTTTATTTTTTTTATAAATTAATTTTTATTGGTGTTCAATTTACCAACATACAGAATAACACCCAGTGCTCATCCCGTCAAGTGTACCCCTCAGTGCCCATCACCCATTCACCCCCACCCCCCACCCTCCTCCCCCTCCACCACCCCTAGTTCATTTCCCAGAGTTAGAAGTCTTTATGTTCTGTCTCCCTTTCTGATATTTCTCACACATTTCTTCTCCCTTCCCTTATATTCCCTTTCGCTATTATTCATATTCCCCAAATGAATGAGAACATACACTGTTTGTCCTTCTCCGGTTACTGTGGCAAAGTTCAAAAAGGGTGTTGCCTGAGTTCTCCTCTGGGATTTTGATGGAATCTTGTCTCACATTTAGATCTTTCATCTATTTTGAGTTTATCTTTGTGTATGGTGCAAGAGTGGTCCAGTTTCATTCTTCTGCATGTGGATGTCCAATTTTCCCAGCACCATTTATTGAAGAGACTGTCTTTCTTCCAGTGGATCGTCTTTCCTCCTTTATCGTATATTAGTTGACCATAAAGTTGAGGGTCCACTTCTGGGTTCTCTGTTCTGTTCCATTGATCTATGTGTCTGTTTTTGTGCCAGTACCACACTGTCTTGATGAACACAGCTTTGTAGTACAACCTGAAATCTGGCATTGTGATGCCCCCAGATATGGTTTTCTTTTTTTAAAATTCCCCTGGCTGTTTGGGGTCTTTTCTGATTCCACACAAATCTTAAAATAATTTGTTCTAAGTCTCTGAAGAAATTCCATGGTATTTTGATAGGGATTGCATTAAACGTGTAATTTGCCCTGGGTAACATTGACAGTTTCACAATATTAATTCTGCCAATCCATGAGCATGGAATATTTTTCCATCTCTTTGTGTCTTCCTCAATTTCTTTCAGAAGTGTTCTGTAGTTTTTAGGGTATATTTTGAGAACCATTTGAATGGTAAATGGTTCTCCAACCTTTTATTTTCAGGTTGTAGGTGTCCTTCTGTCTAAAATGAGTCTCTTGTAGACAGCAAATAGATGGGTCCTGTTTTTTTATCCAGTCTGAAACTCTGCGCCTTTTGATGGGGTCATTAAGTCCATTCACGTTCAGAGTTACTTGAACTTCTTCTTAAAGGGGAGTTTTAAGAGTCCCCCTTAAAATTTCTTGCAGAGCTGGTTTGGAGGTCACATATTCTTTCAGTTCCTGCCTGTCTTGGAAGCTCTTTATCTCTCCTTCCATTTTGAATGAGAGCCTTGCTGGATAAAGTATTCTTGGTTGCATGTTCTTCTCATTTAGGACCCTGAATATATCCTGCCAGCCCTTTCTGGCCTGCCAGGTCTCTGTGGAGAGGTCTGCTGTTACCCTAATATTCCTCCCCATGAAAGTCAGGGACTTCTTGTCTCTTGCTGCTTTAAGGATCTTCTCTTTATCTTTGGAATTTGCAAGCTTCACTATTAGATGTCGAGGTGTTGAACGGTTTTTATTGATTTTAGGGGGGGATCTCTCTATTTCCTGGATCTGAATGCCTGTTTCCCTTCCCAGATTGGGAAAGTTTTCAGCTAGGATTTGTTCAAATACATATTCTGGCCCTCTGTCCCTTTCGGCGCCCTCGGGAACCCCAATTAAACGTAGGTTTTTCTTCCTCAGACTGTCATTTATTTGCCTTAATCTGTCTTCATGGTCCCTTAATTGATTGTCTCTTTTTTCCTCAGTTTCCCTCTTTGCCATTAACTTGTCTTCTATGTCACTCACTCGTTCTTCCACCTCGTTAACCCTCGTCGTTAGGACTTCTAGTTTGGATTGCATCTCATTCAATTGATTTTTAATTTCTGCCTGATTGGATCTAAATTCTGCAGTCATGAAGTCTCGTGAGGCCTTAATGCTTTTTTCTAGAGCCACCAGTAGCTGTATAATGGTGCTTCTGAATTGGCTTTCTGACATTGAAGTGTAATCCAGATTTTGTAACTCTGTGGGAAAGAGGGCTGTTTCTGATTCTTTCCTTTGAAGTGAGGTTTTCCTTCTAGTCATTTTGCTCAGTGCAGAGTGGCCAAAAACAAGTTGTATTGGAACACGGGGAGTATCACTGGTCCGTCCAGCTGGTCTTCTGGGGGAGGGGCCTGCTGTGCTGATTTTCAGGTGTTAGCACTTGGGGGAGCTGCTCTGCCCCTGCCTGCTGCAGGGCTCAGCGGGGGTTGTTTACCCCGTCGGGCCCCAGGAGGAACAGCCCCAGTGGCTATGGCAGCTCTGGAAGCCTGGATTCAGCCTCCGCAGGAACTACGGGGCTCGGGGCTCTCTGCTCTCCGTCCGCAGGGCCTGGAGGCTCCGGGGCGGGGCCGCTGATCTGCTCAGCTCGGGGCAGGAGCGTCCTTGCTGTCCTGGGCCCTCCCGGCCTCTGCCAGTCCCGGGGGAGGCCGGATCCTGGGCTGTGTCCCGGCGCCCTGTGCTCCGGGGCCTGCGCTGTTGGATTCGCGCTCCCGCCCTGCAGCTCCCTCCCTGGAGCCGCTCCCGAGCCCCTCCGAGCTGCTCCGGTCGGTCCCTCCGTGCGCGCTGCAGCCCTTAGGGAGCTCGGCGCACTCTCCTGCGCTCGCAGGTGTCTGTTAGTGTCCCAGGGAGCCCGAGGGCATCCCCGCTCTCCTGGGTCCTGCTCCAACTCCCTGCGAGCCCCTTTCCGCCCGCCCGGGAAGGTTGGTGCAGCTCCTGCTCCTCCGGGACGGGGCTCTCCTGTCCTGGGGACACTCGCCCCGGCCTCAGCCCGGCTCCTCGCGGGGCCCCTCCCCCTCGGAGGCCTTTTGTTTCTTTATTTCTTTTCCCCGTCTTCCTACCTTGATAGAAGCGCGAACTCTTCTCACTGTAGCATTCCAGCTGGTCTCTCTTTACATCTCAGGCCGAATTCGTAGATTTTCAGGATGGTTTGAAGGTTATCTAGGTAATTTGGTGGGGACAGGTGATTTGGGGACCCTGCTCTTCCGCCATCTTGCCCCTCCTCCCCCCCATCATCTGTTTTATTCAGATATTCTATTACTTCAGAAATGAAAACTGTGATCTATGACCAAACATGTAATATTCCTGTCTCATTGTCTTTGCTAATGTAATATGTAGCAGATCCTGAAATTTCAACACTCCATAGACAGTTGTCCTCATCTGATTTTGATCCTGCTCACCATCAAAGATACATAAGTGCTTATTTATAACAATAGCTGATAAATGGGCTCTTGGATTAAGAATATTTGTTGATAATGACTTAACCTTTTAAACATTAATAATTGTACAGTTAATTCAAATAGTGGTATGCAGCAAACTAAGTATCAGACATTAGGGTAATTAATAGAAACTTAGAGTTCCTTCCACTTGACATTCAGTGGTAATCCTTGATCACCGTATCACTATGACAATTATCTCTTTACACCTACCTGGGTATTCTATTCCATGTATTTATCCCATTCTGCTGAAACTCTTCTATGAGTCCTTGGTGACCACAAATGTTCACTGCCATTGTCTTGGCATTTTATCTGGATAGAATTTATATTCTAACAGAGTTTAGATTTTAATAGCCCCTATTATTAATTAATGGTTGCATTAAAATAGCTGTTCAGTAAATCTAAACTTTGTAATTACTATTTCTGCCATGGTTTCATTCATATGAACATCTATGAAATGTATTTATGCAAATTATATGCAGTAAAAGTTTCCAATAGAATATGTGATTAAAACTAAAAATAATGGCAACAACCTGTGCCCGTTTTTGTTCACCCTTTCCAGGACATAACTAATACCTCCTTTATTGAGGGCAGTATGCAGAAAGCTTGCTGACAACATGAATTGACTTGGCAAGAGACTGTTACTTTTTTTCAGTCTCTATGGTGGTAGAAGAGGCATTTAAAGGGGCTTCTTCATCCAGTCTGTTAGATGTGTCACAGTGTTCAATATCCTGTGAAGTGCAAAAACCTCCACATTTGCCAGTCAGTAGGCTCTGTGGAAACATATATAACAATACATTGAATGCAACTCTACTATGATGAAAAATAATAGACACTGATGAGCCTTGCCATTGAGGATGTAGACAGTGGTCTGAAGACTCACTATTTTTTTTTGCATTTTCTAAATCTACTTCTTAATTATATTGCTTGGTAATACTTTCAGAAAAGAATTTAGGAGCAAGAACCTTTTCAGGAACAATGAGCTCGAAACATTTAAAAAAATGTTTAATGACAAAGTAAGTAGTGAAATTAATTTCTCAAGAATGTTAATACACATGCACAAAGTCCTGACATAACAATCATTAGGGTCATAGTATTATTAATGACCACATAAAAACAGAAGACAAAGGCAACAGAAGATGCATCAATACCTATTTCAAATATTAAAGATTATATTAAGAAGGCTACACTCAAAGATGATGTATTAACTACAGTATTTGAAGAAGGAACATTTGCATGCTAGTCAGTAAAGCACAACATTTCATTTAGGCCAATTGACTCATTTTCTAAAATAATCTAACTTTTAATTCCAATATTTCTTACATACATGCTGAAAGTAGAGTGATAGCTAAAAATTAATTGGCTCCATTATGAGAAAAACTATTCTATCAATTAAAATATATTAAACACAGAGAATTTCATGCTAACAGACTTGTTCAAAAAAAAAAAGAAAGAAACAAGTTCAAATGAAGATTTTTTTTTTAAAAGCACAAGAGTAATGACCCCACAAGAATTACAGGAAAAAAATATAAAGAGCAATAGAGGAAGAATATCTGTATCTATATCTATCTATAGCTACATATGAAAATACTGATGTATATTGATATTGTGTTGTGGTATATTGGCTGTGCAAACAACAATGGTGATGTAGCATGAGCTTATAATACATGAGAATTAAAATTCTTGAGAGCAACAGCAGAAAATAGGGGCTGGTAAATGTAAGTAAAGTGTTTTCAGGTTTCAGAATTATTGGAGAAAAATAAAATGAATAATTTTAATTAACAATAAGTCATTTATATTTATATTAATTTAGAATACATAGGACATACGACACAGCAATTGCACTGCTGGGGATTTTCCCCAAATATACAGATGCAATGAAACACCAGGACACCTGCACCCCGATGTTTATAGCAGCAATGTCCACAATAGCCAAACTGTGGAAGGAGCCTCGGTGTCCATCGAAAGATGAATGGATAAAGAAGATGTGGTTTATGTATACAATGGAATATTCCTCAGCCATTAGAAACGACAAATACCCACCATTTGCTTCAACATGGATGGAACTGGAGGGTATTATGCTGAGTGAAATAGGTCAATCGGAGAAGGACAAACATTATATGGTCTCATTCATTTGGGGAATATAAAAAATAGTGAAAGGGAATAAAGGGGAAAGGAGAAAAATATGTGGGAAATATCAGAAAGGGAGACAGAACGTGAGAGACTCCTAACTTTGGGAAACGAACTAGGGGTGGTGGAAGGGGAGGTGGGCAGGGGGTGGGGGTGACTGGGCGATGGGCACTGAGGGGGGCACTTGATGGGATGAGCACTGGGTGTTATTCTATATGTTGGTAAATTGAACACCAAGAAAAATAAATTTATTAAAAAATAGAATACATAGGATAAATTCTGAAAGAAAAATGAAAGAATGCATGAGTAGTAAGTTTTTAGAAAAAGAAAGAATAAAAAATGCCTAATTAATCAAAGAAAAGGTAAACAAAAGGGGACACAAAAAGCTGGATAATATAGAAGATGAATAGTAAGATGACAGAAGACCAAACATATCCATATTAATGTTAAATAGAAATTGATTAAATAGTACATATAAAATAGCAAAGTTTCTAGAAAATATTAAAGAAAAATTTGGTGTACTGGACATCATCAATATAAAAACTTCAAAAAATTGTGCTCTGCAAAAGTCTGTATAAAAGAATGAAAGACCAACCACTGACTGGATGAAAACATTTGCAAACTACATATCTAACAAAAACCTCATATCTGGGGATGCCTGGGTGGCCCAGTGGTTGAGCGTCTTCTGCCTTTGGCTCAGGGCGTGTTCCTGGAGTCCCGGGATCCAGTCCCACATTGGGTTCCCCACAGTAAGCCTGCTTCTTTCTCTCTGCCTGTGTCTCTCATGAATAAATAAATAAAATCTTTTATAAAAAGACTCATATCCAGATTATATAATGAACTCCAAAAAATTAACAGGTTAAAAAAATTAGAAAGTTGGCAGAAGACATGCTTAGAAATTTCACCAGGGAGGTTATACAGATGGGAAATAAGTGTACGAAATTAGGCTCAGCTTAATTAGCCACCAAGGAAATGCAAATTAAAATCACCATGAGATATCAGTACAAACATATCAGAGAGGTTAATAGTTAAAAAAAACAAAAATACCTGCCTTCGGCCCAGGGCATGGTCCTGAAGTCTTGGGATCAAGTCCCACATTGGGCTCCCAGGATGGAGCCCGCATCTCTCTCTGCCTGTATCCCTGCCTCTCTCTCTCTCTCTCTCTCTCTCTCTCTCTCTCTCTCTCTGTGTGTGTGTGTGTGTGTGTCTCATGAACCGCCGAGCCACCCAGGGATCACCAAGGCCTGTCATTTGTTTGCATTTGGGCCACACACTCTGTAGAGATAGAAAATTTTATGTCATTGGCCATCCAGCTAAATACACAGATTGCCTGCTTCAGAATAAGCGGAGCGAAAACAATAGCTAATAAAAAATGCTGGACTCGCTGCCTCTCCTGAAACTATAAACTTCTGTTCAAGTGCTGTGTTTATGTTGTGATCTTTGTGTCCTGAGTGGGGGGAAGAGGAAATGTCTTTTTTAATAATAACTTTATTTTTTATTGGTGTTCAATTTGCCAACATACAGAATAATACCCAGTGCTCATCCCATCAAGTGCCCCCCACAGTGCCCGTCACCCATTCACCCCCACCACCCGCCCTCCTCCCCTTCCACCACCCATTCACTTCCCAGAGTTAGGAGTCTTCATGTTCTGTCTCCCTTTCTGATATTTCCTACCCATTTCTTCTCCCTTCCCTTCTATTCCCTTTCACTATTATTTATATTCCCCAAATGAATGAGACCATATGTTTCCCCTTCTCCGATTGACTTACTTCACTCAGCATAATACCCTCCAGTTCCATCCACGTCGAGCAAAAGGTGAGTATTTGTCGTTTCTAATGGCTGAGGAATATTCCATTGTATACATAAACCACATCTTCTTTATCCATTCATCTTTCGATGGACACCGAGGCTCCTTCCACAGTTTGGCTATTGTGGACATTGCTGCTAGAAACATCGGGGTGCAGGGGTCCCCGCGTTTCATTACATCTGAATCTTTGGGGTAAATCTCCAGCAGTGCAATTGCTGGGTCGTAGGGCAGATGTATTTTTAACTCTTTGAGGAACCTCCAAACAGATTTACAGAGTGGCTGCACCAGTTCACATTCCCACCAACAGGGCAAGAGGGTTCCCTTTTCTCTGCATCCTCTCCAACATTTGTGGTTTCCTGCCTTGTTAATTTTCCCCATTCTCAGTGGTGTGAGGTGGTATCTCATTGTGGTTTTGATTTGTATTTTCCTGATGGCCAGTGATGCGGAGCATTTTCTCATGTGCATGTTGGCCATGTCTATGTCTTCCTCTGTGAGATTTCTGTTCATGTCTTTTGCCCATTTCATGATTGGATTATTTGTTTCTTTGCTATTGAGTTTAATAAGTTCTTTATAGATCTTGGAAACTAGCCCTTTATCTGATACGTCATTTGCAAACATCTTCTCCCATTCTGTAGGTTGTCTTTCAGTTTTGTTGACTGTATCCTTTGCTGTGCAAAAGTTTCTTATCTTGATGAAGTCCCAATAGTTCACTTTTGCTTTTGTTTCTTTTGCCTTGGTGGATGTATCTTGCAAGAAATTACTGTGGCCAAGTTCAAAAAGGGTGTTGTTGCCTGTGTTCTCCTCTAGGATTTTGATGGAATCCTGCCTCACATTTACATCTTTCATCCATTTTGAGTTTATCTTTGTGTATGGTGCAAGAGGAGTGGTCTAGTTTCATTCTTCTGCATGTGAATGTCCAATTTTCCCAGCACCATTTATTGAAGGACTGTCTTTCTTCCAGTGGATAGTCTTTCCTCCTTTATCGAATATTAGTTGACCATAAAGTTTCAGGGTCCACTTCTGGGTTCTCTATTCTGTTCCATTGATCTATGTGTCTGTTTTTGTGCCTGTACCACACTGTCTTGATGACCACAGCTTTGTAGTACAACCTGAAATCTGGCATTGTGATGCCCCCAGCTATGGTTTTCTTTTTTAAAATTCCCCTGGCTATTCGGGGTCTTTTCTGATTCCACACAAATCTTAAAATAATTTGTTCTAACTCTCTGAAGAAAGTCCATGGTATTTTGATAGGGATTGCATTAAACGTGTAATTTGCCCTGGGTAACATTGACAGTTTCACAATATTAATTCTTCCAATCCATTAGCATGGAATATTTTTCCATCTCTTTGTGTCTTCCTCAATTTCTTTCAGAAGTGTTCTATAGTTTTTAGGGTTTACATCCTTTACCTCTTTGGTTAGGCTTATTCCTAGGTATCTGATGCTTTTGGGCACAATTGTAAATGGGATTGACTCCTTAATTTCTATTTTTTCAGTCTCATTGTTAGTGTATAGAAATGCCACTGACTTCTGGGCATTGATTTTGTATTCTGCCACACTGCCAAATTGCTGTATGAGTTCTAGCAATCTTGGGGTGGAGAACACAGGCAACACCCTTTTTGAACTTGTCCACAGTAACTTCTTGCAAGATACATCCACCAAGGCAAAAGAAACAAAAGCAAAAGTGAACTATTGGGACTTCATCAAGATAAGAAACTTTTGCACAGCAAAGGATACAGTCAACAAAACTGAAAGACAACCTACAGAATGGGAGAAGATGTTTGCAAATGACGTATCAGATAAAGGGCTAGTTTCCAAGATCTATAAAGAACTTATTAAACTCAATAGCAAAGAAACAAATAATCCAATCATGAAATGGGCAAAAGACATGAACAGAAATCTCACAAAGGAAGACATAGACATGGCCAACATGCACATGAGACAATGTTCTGCATCACTTGCCATTAGGGAAATACAAATCAAAACCACACTGAGATACCACCTCACACCACTGAGAATGGGGAAAATTAACAAGGTAGGAAACCACAATTGTTGGAGAGGATGTGGAGAAAAGGGAACCCTCTTACACTGTTGGTGGGAATGTGAACTGGTGCAGCCACTCTGGAAATCTGTGTGGAGGTTCCTCAAATAGTTAAAAATAGACCTGCCTTACGATCCAGCAATTACACTGTTGGGGATTTACCGCAAAGATACAGATGCAATGAAATGCCGGGACCCCTGCACCCCGATGTTTCTAGCAGCAATGTCCACAATAGCCAAATGTGGAAGGAGCCTCGGTGTCCATCGAAAGATGAATGGATAAAGAAGATGTGGTTTATGTATACAATGGAATATTACTCAGTCATTAGAAATGACAAATACCCACCATTTGCTTCAATGTAGATGGAACTGGAGGGTATTATGCTGAGTGAAATAAGTCAATCAGAGAAGGACAAACATTATATGTTCTCATTCATTTGGGGAATATAAATAATAGTGAAAGGGAATAGAAGGGAAGGGAGAAGAAATGTGTGGGAAATATCAGAAAGGGAGACAGAACATAAAAACTCGTAACTCTGGGAAGTGAATGGGTGGTGGAAGGGGAGGAGGGCGGGGGGTGGGGGTGAATGGGTGACGGGCACTGAGGGGGTCACTTGACAGGATGAGCACTGGGTGTTTTTCTGTATGTTGGCAAATTGAACACCAATAAAAAATAAATTTATTATTAAGAAAAGATTTGTGTGGAATCAGAAAAGACCCCGAATAGCCAGGGGAATTTTAAAAAAGAAAACCATATCTGGGGGCATCACAATGCCGGATTTTAGGTTGTACTACAAAGCTGTGGTCATCAAGACAGTGTGGTACAGGCACAAAAACAGACACATAGATCAATGGAACAGAATAGAGAATCCAGAAGTGGACCCTGAACTTTATGGTCAACTAATATTCGATAAAGGAGGAAAGACTATCCACTGGAAGAAAGACAGTCCCTTCAATAAATGGTGCTGGGAAAATTGTACATCCACATGGAGAAGAATAAAACTAGACCACTCTCTTACACCATACACAAAGAAACTCAAAATGGATGAAAGATGTAAATGTGAAACAAGATTCCATCAAAATCCTAGGGAAGAGGAGATATTTGAGAAGAGCTGAAGTGCCCCTTAGGTAGGAGATACACACAGAGAAAAATGTGATGATGACCTTAAATCCATGAGGTATCCCTTGGTGTCAGCTCTACCCCATCAGCAACAAAGATGTGCACGTGTGTGATTAGCAAAAGTGCTTTAATGTGGATATAATTATCGTATTCCCCATGGATGAAATAATGTTTCTAGTCTACATTATCTACCCACATTTACGGTATAAATGAAACAGTGTTAAGTAATGTGGTTTATTTCATCAACATAGGCCCTTCTTGTCTCTTCGAAGACAGAGCCAGTCCTGGCTCTTCATTGGGTGAATGCAGTTTGTAAACTTTTCTTTTGTGGTCCCATGCAGTCTTCAATGTTAATAATTTGGCTTTGTTTGCACAATTACTATTCTTTGTATTTTATCCTAAATCCGCATGTGGAAGAAATATGTTTAAATACAGCTTACTGGACATGTTTTTGAAAGATGCATCAATAAGAAAAATGTGATTCAAATGTGTCAGGGAAGGCTTATTTAAAAGATGGTTCCCATTAACATAAGTACAGTATTCTACATATGTCATGTGGCATAATGATGTACTCCATAATTTTATTCTAAATATTATGTCATTTGATTCATCTCTTTGTCAAATTATGATGGTAAAACATAAAGTAAAATATTTAAAGAAATAAAAACAAAACAAAACAAAACAAAAAAACTGTGGCAGTGTCCAAAATATGGTGAGAATGGGAAGCAACTAATTCCTCTCACATTACTATTGGGATACAATATGTCCCAGTCACTCTAGAAAATTGTTGCTCAATTTCTCATAAAATCAAACATGTAATCATCATGTAACCCTGTGTTGCACCCTTAGAAATGCAATAAACCGAAATGAAAATGAGTTTAAACAAAAATAATATCCATAGGAGTTTTAGCCATAATAGCCAATGACTGCAAACAGTCAAGATGTCTTAAAATGGTTGAATAGTTAAACAAAATATGTTACATGCATACCATTAAATATTGCCCAGCAATAAAAAGGAGTTGGCTCTTGATAGAGGCAACAATTACATGATCTTCCATGGAATTTTGCTGGGTAAAAAAAAAAAAAAAGGTTAATTTGAAAATGTTGTATACTGTGCGATTCCATTTTCAAAATTGGAAATTTTTTTTAAAAAATACATTTTTAATATGTATATTTTTTATTGGAGTTCAGTTTGCCAATATATGGTATAACACCCAGTGCTCATCCCGTCAAGTGCCTTGCTCAGTGCCTGTTACCCAGTCACCCCATCCCACCGCCCACCTCTCCTTCCACTACCCCTCGTTCATTTCTCAAAGTTAGGAGTCTCTTATGTTTTGTCACCCTCTCTGATTTTTCCCACTCATTTTCTCTCCTTTCCCCCATAATTCTTTTCGCTATTTTTTATTTTCCCGTATGAGTAAAATCATATAATGATTGTCCTTCTCTAATTGACTTACTTCACTGAGCATAATATTCTCTAGTTCCATCCATGTCAAAGCAAGTGGTGTGTATTCATTGTTACTAATGGCCAAGTAATTTTTTATTTTTATTTAAATTTCAGTTAGTTAACACACAGTGTAATAATTTGTTTCAAGTGTACGATATAGTTATTCGACACTTCCATTTGACACTTGGTGCTCATGACAAGTGCCTCTTTAATCTCCATCATTTATTTGACTAATCCCCCACCCACCTCCCCTCTGGTAATCATCAGTTTGTTCTCAATAGTTAATAGCCTGTTTCTTGGTTTGCCTCTCTCTTTCTTTCCTCCCTATGATTGTTTTATTTATTAAATTCTACATGCGAGTGAAATCATATGGTATTTGTTTTCTCTGACTGACTTATTTTGCTTAGCATAATACTCTCTAGCTCCATCCACATCATCACAAATGGCAAGATTTTGAAATGACAATATTTTAGAAACGAAGAGCAGATTTTGTTAATGCCAGGGATTAGGGACAGGGAGGAAAATAGTCATGAAGAAAGGTGGATTTGTTTATAAATAGGCGACACAAGGGATCCTTGTGGTGATGGAACTGATATATATATATATACACACACACACACTCTGGTAGTAGATACACAAACCCGTAATTATGGTAGAATTGTTTAGAACTCGGTACACACATCCACACCAAAGAGTACAAGTAAAACTGGGGAAATACTAATAAGATTAGTAGACTGTATCTTAGTTGTGATACAATAATTTTGTAAAATGTTACTTTTGATGGGAATTTTATTAATTACAGACAGGATCACTCTTATTATCATTTCTTGCAGTTGCACATAATTCTACAATTATCTCAAAATTTCAATTAAAAATGAAGTAATTAGGAATAAGTATCATGAAAGATGTCAACACCTCTACACTAAAGTCTATATAATATTATTAAGTATAAATTAAATATTAATAATATACATGGGAGAAGATGAATGATACACATAGAGGGATATAACATGTTTGTGGTCTGAAGGACTTGATATTGCAAAGATGCCATTTTTTCCCCCAAAATTGTTCTATGCAATGCAATCTCAGTCAAAATCCTAGCTGGTGGTTTTCAGGAAATAGACACACTAATTCTAAAATGTCTAGGGGCATTCAAAGAACCAAGGATAACTGGAATGGCATTCAAGGGCAGAAGACTATTCTGAAGGACTTGCAATAGCAGATACTGAGACATAAAAATACAATAAATAATATTTTGTCATAGTAGTGCAAGAATAGACAAACAAGTTAGTTGGGAAAATGGAGAGTTCAGAGACACACACATATAGTCATCTACTGTATAGAAAAGGTGATACTCTGATGCAGAATATAAATACATTTTATTGAATTAATTGGTTATCATATGGAAAATATAATGAATTTTGACTATACTTCCCAGTTTACACAAAAAAAATCAATTTCATGGATTGTTCATGTAAATAAAAAACTTTAAGAATAAAATAAAATATATATACATTCTGTAGGCAAATATTTCTCAAATAGGGAAGGAAAGGTTTTTTTTTTAAAGAAAGAGTTGCTAACTATGAGCACATTAAAATTAATAACTTAGATTTATTAGAAGACATTGTTAAGAGTTAAAAGGCCAGTGCTTAGAGCAGAGACTATATACAACGGATATACCTAACAAAAGGCATTTGTCCAAAATAAATATTATACACCTCCAATGGGTAGAAGACTAAAACAAGCACTTAACAACAGAAGATAAGGGCCATAAACTTGTGAGATAGTGCTAAAATCCATGAATCTTTTGGGAAATGTAAATTAATAAACAATAATTGTTGCTAGATTGTTTATGAACATAACCTCATTAACTTCCTATGTCTCTGGAGTCATGGTTCTTTGAAATACCACTGCAAGCAGCTGTTTGACACCATGTATTCAAAACTTTTTAATCCCTAGATTTAGATGGTACCTTTTTTCAACCCCAGATGAAATACAATGAACCAATTATCTCTTATAAAGTTAACAAAATATTTAAAAGCCAAAATGCACATATATAGATAATGCTGCACATGGGAGGAGGACCTTTAAAAACTGCCGCGTGGAGCCTGCCTCAAACCACTGAAACACACTTTCTGGATGCAGGCTCAGAGTGTGCACTGTGCAGTGAGAGGTGGCAACAGGGTAAAAAAGGAGAGGGGTCTCATGGTAAGCAGAAACTTCAGCACCTCTGGCATCATTTCTTGGGATTAACTATTTCAAACATAGGAATAAATTAACTCTAGTCCCAAAGAGGGGCTACAGGAGACTCTTCTTTTCTAGTTATTTTTAATGTTTGTTTTCCTTGTGTGTTTTTCTTCTATACTGGGAGAACACTACAGAGAAAAAGCAGCTGCTAGGCAGAAATTTAGAAAAAGCTGATCCTCAGACATCCCTCCCTCATTAAACATATATTATGGTACAATGTTCCAACCTCAGGGAGAGAAAGTGAGTAATACTGAAACTAATTTTCTTTCTTTCTCAATGAACTCTTCAGAAAATTCTGTGGGATAAGATAAGAAAAAGAATAGAGAAATAAGGTTTATGTGTTCAACATAGAACATAGAGGCAAGTTATAGAGGTCCTAAAAGATATCTATACACTAGGTATGGAGAATCCAGGAAAGTTCTGGGCTTATTTTTGAAGGGAAATACCAGGTGCAGGGAAGGGCATCCGTGAGAGCACCTGCTGCAAGTCCCCTGAACAAGATAATGGGCACCCACAGAGAGTCAGTGGCCCAGGCAAGTGGGTGCCAGCCACCTGTGGCTCGGAGTCAAAAGACCATGGTCTGTATGACACAAGGAATTCTGCTGTCATGGTCTGTTTTTCTGGTGAAGATGTGCAGAACCTTTCCACAAAGGGTCAGATGAAGCAGCAGGTGCCAGTGCACACTTCAGCAATGGAATGAGTTCTTGGCTGTGTGAACACATCTAGTCATGCTCTCTATTCTTTTCTCTGTAACATCTGGATGTTAATGGTGTCTATTTTGTCGGGTTATTGGAGGACTAGACAAGAAGAGATACAATCTATTATGGCAGAGAGTCTGGTGCACAGTTAGTGCCCAGTAAACAGTAACTATCAGAGTCTCATTATATGCTGGCATCTCTGAACATAGTTTTCCACACTGTGTCAGAGGTGCTTTACCATACCAGAAGCTTCTACAGTTCCTCCAGAGGGGATTCTCAGCCCAAGGCCCAAAGGTTGGATGTAAGTATAAGGCACACAAATTGACCCCTCCCCATCCAACTGAAAGCTCCTCTCTGCCCCAGACACATTTGCATTAGAATTCTCAAATTGTACACTGTTTTCTCATGATCACCATAATTTAAATTTTAATAATCTTCTTGTTGAAAAACAAATCAAGAATTTTTTTTTTTTTTTTAGAAAAGTGAACGGAAAGTATTTCATTTCTCTGGAAGGCTACCGCTAATTAAGATGTTGAAGGCAATTTTAACACCATTTCTCACCACTGTGACAAATCTGACAGGTTTACAAATTAGCATTCTGGGACTCTCACACTGGATGTCCATGTTTTGTCAGGTTCTGTGATAGATCACAAACGGGCATGGTAATTGCTACAAGTGATATAATACCTTGCAAAAAATTAAGCACACTCTCAGGTGATTCCAGAAAACTGGTCTTTTTATTTGCATTAAATACTATTGTTTTTGGCAGTTATGAGAAAAGCTAATAGCATTTTGTAAGGCTAAGTTACCAATTTTCCCATTAGATAAATTTCAGGTTCAAGAATGATTAGATCACCAATCTCTGTGCTAGATATCCAAGACACGTAGCCTGCTTGTTGCATTCTTTCCAGGATATTTGGAAACCGAGATGTAGATGAAAAATATCTCATGTAACACGGGGTGGCTCCAAATCTGTACTTTTCCAGCAAATAAGCTAGTTAGGATAATTTCTCATTTTATTATGTACTGCAGCTGCTACTGGGCTCACTGAATCCCCATTTCCCACAGGAGAGGAATGATTCCAGAGGCTGTTCTAAACAGTCATTCTTGCCAGGAAATTTTGATAAATCAGCAGACACAGACTCAGGGTTAGATAACAATATTGGCTTTGTTCTCTTTCTCTTTCATTTTCTTTTCTTCTCTCCCCCCCACCCCGAGCCCCTTCTCATCTCCCTTCTTTCTTTCTTCTTCCTATAAACCTATCTACATTGGGAGATTTAGCATGGAGGTAAAAACTGCATAGGGACAGAAAGATTCAGGTTGAATTTCCATAACATCCATTGTTGGAGGTGTAAGCTTCAAAAGATTTTAAAAAGAAAAAGCATAAATAGAAACACATCTTTTCTAGTTATTGTCCCTTTCCAATGTATACAACTTTCTTCCTCTTGTGCCCTAAGGTAAAGACATATGATCTTAGTACTCATAATGACACTAGCATCTAGCATATATTGGATCCCAACTATGACCTGGGGGAATTATATTCATTTTCTCATTTAATTCCATTAATCATCCAGCAAAAAGTTTAGTTCTATATTTCAGAGGAATAAAAAGAGGGTCAAAGAAGTTAAATGACTTGTTCAAGGTAACATTGCTAGCAATAAACCAGACATCCCAAGTCTGTGTTCATCTGCTCCTATGCCTTTAGTCCCATCCTGTTTTTCCATAACATGCAGTATCTGTATCTGATGGTGTCTGTTGAAGACATTGATCATGTCTTTGCCCCACATCAAATATGCCTGTGCAGTGCACCTGCAACAGATACTCAACATGGGTTTATTAAAAATAGGAAAAAAACACACAAGTGAATAATCAAATGAGAAAGTGAAGCTTCTATGGCCTCAATCAATAACTTACTCAATGTCTTTTTTTTAATATCTATCATTAACTACTAGATAAGTGTCCCTAGAAGGAAAGCCTGAGGCAGAGACTTGCATGCAAATAATACATTGAGTGATCTCAGGAGAAAGAAGGATAGAGCAGGGCAAGGAGTTAAACAAAGATGTGGTCTCACGTAGAGTTTAATGTCAGCCTGATCTCACAAGGAGCTCTGGTATAGGCATTGTACCACAGAATCCAATTAGGCTAGGAGCCAGACTTTTAACAGTGATTAGCTGTGATCCATATATAGGGGAGGGGCCTTAACCTCTCAACCACACAGCTTCTATCAGCCAAAGGGGATGATCTAGAGAAAGGACAGCTGTGAGCTATTAACAGCCAACAGGCAGGAGAGTGGGGATAGGAGTATTAGTAGGGGAAAGGGAATCAGCAGGATCCAACAGCATCTCCTAAGGCATACACCATTACAGTTCTATGAACGTTTCCAATTAGTGTGTATTTTCAATGCCTACAGCCCACTCCATCATCATCCTTCAAAGCCCATCCATCTTAAGACCAACCTCCCTCATGGACTTTCCCTAGACTACTCCAACTCACATGTACCTCTCTTTTTTCAGAAATCCTATAGTACTTCTCTGAACCAAATCTTTGTTTTTAATAATTGCCTATAAATACTTTCAGATGTATATAATTGTATCCTTATTAAAACTCACTGGCCATCAGGGAAATACAAATCAAAACCACGAGATACCACCTCACACCACTGAGAATGGGGAAAATTAACAAGACAGGAAACCACAAATGTTGGAGAGGATGTGGAGAAAGGGGAACCCTCTTGCACTGTTGGTGGGAATGTGAACTGGTGCAGCCACTCTGGAAAACTGTGTGGAGGTTCCTCAAAGAGTTAAAAATAGATCCGCCCTACGATCCAGCAATTGCACTGCTGGGGATTTACCCCAAAGATACAGATGCAGTGAAATGCTGGGACACCTGCACCCCGATGTTTCTAGCAGCAATGTCCACAATAGCCAAACTGTGGAAGGAGCCTCGGTGTCCCTCGAAAGATGAATGGATAAAGAAGATGTGGTCATGTATACAATGGAATATTCCTCAGCCATTAGAAATGACAATACCAACCATTTGCTTCGATGTGGATGGAACTGGAGGGTATTATGCTGAGTGAAATAAGTCAATCAGAGAAGGACAAATATTATATGGTCTCATTCATTTGGAGAATATAAAATATAGTGAAAGGGAATAAAGGGAAAGGGGAGAAAATGAGTGAAAATATTAGTGAGGGTGACAAAACATGAGAGACACCTAACTCTGGGAAATGAACAAGGGGTAGTGGAAAGGAAGGTGGGTGGGGGGTTGGGGTGACTGGGTGATGGGCACTGAGGGGGGCACTTGGCTGGATGAGCACTGGGTGTTATGTTATATGTTGTCAAATTGAACTAAAAAAAAATTAAAAAACAAAACAAAACAAAATCTGAAAGATGGGCAGCCTGGGTAGCTCAGCGGTTTAGCACCACCTTCAGCCCAGGGCCTGATCCTGGGGACCTGGGATCGAGTCCCACGTTGGGCTCCCTGCATGGAGCCTGCTTCTCCCTCTGCCGTGCTCTCTCTCCCTCTCTCATTAATAAATAAATAAAATCTTAAAAAAAAAAAAAACAAACTCAAAAGCTCCTCTAAGGCATGGATTGTAGCATCAAATGGTGATCTTTATCTAGGAACCTTGATGCATTTGGCCAATGCTAAATGGTGTCAGGAATGCAGCAGGAGGCATTAATCCCACATAGTAAATAATAATAATAATAATAATGCATATTTTGCATTTTTCTTATTTGGCCAGGCAATGCACGAGCACACCACTCAACAAACATTATTTCAATATAATCTCCATAACACTCCTTCTACATAGTCTATTATTGGAAATGCTATCAGCATCAGGAAAGAGAAGACTTTGATACAGAACAGCCTAACGAATTAGAGATTTTTTCATTCTTTACTCAGGAAATCAGAAGATGAGAGTATTACTGGCCTTGGTTTCATGGGTCTTTGTGCTTCTTTTGGTCTTGTCATCCCATGGTAACATGATGGCTAGTGTTTGTCCAGGCAATATGGTTGATCCAAGACTGGAAGAAATAACTGTTATTTGCTACATCTGTGTTTTTTTGTTTTGTTTTGTTTTGTTTTTTAGACAAAGTAAAATCGTTTTGAGAAAATACCAAGAAACTTCCACATCCACATCTATCCAGGTTATAGCCAAAACTGTGTTATAGGATTATCCCTTTCAGCGAGAAGGGTTGGCAAAATATGCATTTTTTCTCAGATGATAGAATATATTGGGGTTGGTTGTAATAAGGAAGAATAGGAATTTAGAATGCCAGGTTAGCTCACAGACATTATCTGCTACATGCAACTACTAAAATAGTAGCCATTTCATAGAGAAGAAAATTGGGGAAATTAACCAATTGCCCCAAAACTGATAATGAATTTATTATTTAGACTCAAGTCTGACTATGCAGTCCACACTTATGACTACGTTGCTATATTACTTCTTTATTTACTGCACATTAGTACTCATTTCTATATTAAAAATAATAGAGATAAGTTAGAACACTATCTTAGAGCATTCTAAGATGCTCAATGGAAAAAATGGAAATCCTGGGTTGCTATTTCCAGAGAAGACAGATGTGAGTAATCTGGATTTTGGTTAATAAAGAAGTCATCATAATGTGAACACAAAGGATGACTGACCATTTTCAAACATACACACCTCCTTTGACTACTATTATTTCACTTGGTCTTAGAATGCCTAGGTAAGTTTTGTACATCACCATTTTCATAGTTCACACCTTCTTCGCTTAGGCAATTAATTTAATTTTAATTTATTTAAATTTAATTTTGATGTTGCTTTCTAAATCTCTGATACAAGTAAGACATATAATAAGATCTCTTGGTGGAAGGTATGGTATAAATGTGAAGTTCATGAAATGTGGGAATCCACGTCACTCACTTTCTAATTTAGAGGTAAGAACAACTTCCAGGACACGAATAGAGATAGCACAGATAAGATGGTATACTGGTGGGTTCTAGGTTGTACACTGTGGTGTGCTCAAGGTTGGCTAATAATGACTCACCAGGACTGATTACTAGGATTTCTTCTCAACTCTGTGTCCAGTGGTGTCACACTGACAGCTTGAAGTCATCAGTAGTGAAAGTATTGACACCAAAGACATTGGAAAACACTACAAAAAAGGGCTTTTTTTTTCTGAGAGCCTGTTATTAAACATTTACTAGAACACCCCTTCCTGAGCAGGCCATTTGAGTAAAATCATGTTTTCAAACACAAAAAGAAGAGGAAGAGAACTTGACCAAAATGATATCAGGTTGGTCTTGGATTTAGGGGACACCCTAGATATGAACTCATAACTGCTGAGCTCACCTGCTTATTATTAACATGCAAAATAGTATCTTGTGTCCTAGAACTCTGGGGAATACTTGAGTGTAGGCAACGGCCTTGGTTCCTTTAATCATATTTGTCTGTTTTTGCTATATACATCTGTTCTGGTCATCAGAATCCAATAGCAAGTGATAGATGATAGATAGATAGATAGATAGATAGATAGATAGATAGATAGATAGATATAGATATAGATACAGACAGAGACAGCGATAGAGATATCTGTATCTATATATCCTTTAATACTTCGGGGCAATTTTATCTGATCAAGTTCTTAGAGGCAACCTTACAAAGGGGCTCAATTATTCCATTTATTATCCTTCTGATGCAATGACCTTTCACAAGTAATCAATAGCTAAACTGATAAATGGGAAGGCTCCTTAAAAATCCATTACTCCGTTACTGAGACTGAATGTTTTATTCATTGACAGGTGTGATTTATCATTCCATGACAAGGAGGAGAACATTTGCTCCAGCTGTTCTCATCAACATCATCCATAAGTGAGGGCTCCAATCTGTTTCCAAGGCAGACTGAACTTTCAGTTAGGGAGTATATTTAACATGTTAGGTCATTAGATATTTGTAAACAACCCAGATGCATTATCCTTCCCATTGTTCATAATTAAACTCCTCATCATGGGAATTGTGCAGAGTCTTCAGTCTTGCTTTCAGGTTCCAAAAACTATGAAGTATTTCTGTCCATGTGGAAATCCCTGGAAGGATTTAATCCAGGTTCCTAATGACAAAGCTGTAGCTGCAGTTATTGAGGACTTACTATACACTAGGCATCAGTTTAGATCTTCACATACATTATATATATTTTAAACTTTGCAGTAAATAAACAGTTCTTTATTGGCAATACCCCTCTGATTCTTTGTAGAGGTATATGGATATAAATGACACCAGTCAAAGCTCAACCTGAGAAGGAGAACCACTAGAAGTGATGTGAAATAAATAATATATTACAGGTGGGGACTTGATTTTATGCCATTGTGGAAGCTGGTGGGCAGCTTACCTCTAATGGACCTTAATGGCAAAGAGATGCCTAATGTTATCACAATGTTCCTGGCTAAAGGAAGTGAGCAAGAATGCCAGCCTTTTTCCAATGGTTGAGAGAGAGAGAGAGATAAGAAGGGGAAGGGGAAGAAGGAGAAGGAGGAGGAGCAGGAGAAGGAGGAAGAGGAGGGAGGAAGGAGGGAAGGAGGGAGAGGGGGAGGAGGAAGGAAAAGAGGACTAAATCTCTGCAATTGCTTACTAAATCCAAGATGTTTCTTTAGTAGCATTTATTTATAAAGATATGGTGTGTGTGTGTGTGTGTATAGAGAGAGATTTCACATGTATATATATATATATGTATATCCACATAGTCTTTATAAATAAATAAATAAATATATATACATATTTACAATGGAATATTACTCAGCCATCAGAAAGAATGAATATCCACCATTTGATTCAACATGGATGGGACTGGCAGGTATTATCCTGAGTGAAGTAAGTCAATAGAAGGACAATCACAATGTGATTTCCCTCAAACGTGAAATGTAAGAAATAGTGGAAGGGATTATAAGGGAAAGGAAGGAAACGGTGGGAAGAATTAGAGAGGGAGACAAATCATGAGAGACTACTAACTCTGGGAAACAAACAGAAGGGGGGGTTGCAGAAGGGAGGTGGGTGGGGAGTTTGGGTAACTGGGTGATGGGCACTGAGGATTACACTTGATGGGATGAGCACTGGGTCTTATAATATATGTTGGCAAGTTTAATAAATAAAAATTTTAAAAAATAGTATTTCTTTTAAAATGCTCCTGAGAGTAGAAAATTTGAATGTAAGTGGTTGTTTACCAAAATATGAGAGGCACAAAGAAAAGAAAGGCAGAAAAGAGAGAGGAACATGAAGAATAAGAGGAGGGAGGAGGAAGAGACAGGTAAAGAAAGAGAGGAGTAAGTTGTAGGGAAGGGAAAGGGAAAGGAAGGGAGGGATGGGGGAGGTAGGCAGGGAAGAACTGCTGCCAGAGCCTGACAGGCTGCTAAGTACTGGTAATGGAGGTGTGTAGGATGTGTGTGCCCTGTAATCAGAGCTTACATTCTAGTGGAAAGTAATCACTGACACTAGCTGCTGACATTGCTACTTTCCTCTTTGTTCTACTCTTTGCGTACATCTCTGTTAGCTGTCGCATATTGAAGAACAGAGAATATGTCTGTAATCTCTATGTCCAGCAGAGTTCCTATAAAGAGAGAAGAGAAGAGAGATGGATAAGGAAAAATTGAATGAATTTTTCTCAATATCTAAAGTAAAAGACTGACAACCAGAGATCCATATTGGTTAAGCCTTCTCTAATGAAGGCTGCTTATGTTCTCTGGTTGGCATTAAACTACAGCGGTAGAGGTAGGAACCAATGTCCATAAGAGGTCATTTCATCCTGCTGAAGACCATATCTTTGATAATATTGGTGACAACAGTGTAGACTCACCCCTGGAAAGCCCACTTTCTAAAGCTCCTTGTTCCATTTAGATTCTTTAGCCAATGAAGATCAGATTAGAATGGCATCACACTCCTGGATCCAAGCTGGATTCTTTATATTAAAAGGAAAAGGAATGAATGGGTCTAATGTCAACTTCTCTTTGTCTCTTGAGCATTGTGGTAGTTTTAGGGTTCAGGCCTCTGAACTTTTCTTACTCCCTGTGTCCCTCGGGGCACCATGACTCCAACTTCCCTCCTGGCCTCACACCTGAGCATCTCTGGGTCATTTACCTGCAAAGATATTTGCAAGGTCTGCAGAGGTTCCTTATGCCTCTTGGCACTCATTCCCAATCTAATTTACTGTGTAAGATGCAAACTCCTCTTCTGTTAATGATCTCACAGTGACACCCTTCCAAGGAATAAGACAAAGAGTTGATTTCACATGTGGCTATTTCTAATATAAAATAACTCAATAAATGGCAAAAAATACCATTTCTCCTCTATTTCTGTGGGCCACTTTTATGGACCATCATATCCTGCTCTCAACTGGGTGACTTTCTTCAAAGACAGTTCCCTGGTCAAAACAGCATGTATATGTGCCAGGCATGTGCACATAGCAATTTGTTTAATCCTTATAACAACTCTTAGGAAAAAATGTATCATTCACCCCTTTTTAGAGTTGAAAAAACTGAGATGCAGAGAAATCAAGCAACTCATAGCATCTTGAAAGTAAATGCCAGAGTTTGAATGAAGCAAAGCTTTGTCACAGCTCTGGAGGCCCAAGCTCTGCTTATGTGTTGTGCCCTCCATCTCTTGTGTTACTGGCCAGTGTATTTTCCATTTGTGTTAGTGTGTCTGTGTATTTGCCTGCAGTTTCTAGAATGCCAATCTCAGATGGGCACAGTGGTGCTTTTACTCAAATTAGCATGTTTTTTATTCATATGGCATACATTTGGAAAAGAAATCTTTCAAAAAATACCCTCAAAATGTCCTTTTGGGGATTTTCAAGGAAATTCTACATCTCATTCCTCAGTTTCAAATCCTGAAAAAAATGTCTGTTAGGACCACCTCTTGTTACCCTACCAAGTCCTTTTGTAACCATTCCCTTACTATAAAACTGCCTCCAGATTTGAATAAAATTGGAATGAACCCTCACATTGAATGGAAGGATCCTCAGACCTTCAGTTTAAGGGTAAAGAGCATGGTGTATAAATTCTGCAACATTCTCTTTGGCCTGCAGTGGTTACATACGGAATAAATAATTAGTGGAATGAAATCCATTCAGTGAATGTGGGTCATGTGAGAAAAGAAGTGTGTTTATTGATGCGGTGGCTGTAAAACCTCTAAACTACAGTGGTTTCCTCTATTAGCTTCTCATTAATTGAGTAGTTCTAGTTTAATTAGTTCCCATTTTATACCCTTTCTGTGTACAAGATAAATTACTACAGGCTTGAAAACTGGAAACCTAAGAATATATTGAGTGTCAAGAGAGAGCTGACAGAATGCAGCCAGAGTGGGCCTGGCAGGCTGCAGGCAACAACAATCAGCCTCTCTTCATGAAAACGCTGCCTCCCTGACTTGGCATGTACATTGCTTTCCAGGTTGTTGTTCAGGCTGTGCTGTACAGTCCATGTGCAAATAAATAAAGAAATAGCCATGAAACCAAGTTCGTAACTGGGAGTTTGCTGTTGGACTCCAGTGTGTATGTGGTGGCTACAAGTTAAACTGTCACTACAGAGAAACCCATCCCAGAATACTTAGAGTTTGTCAGCTAAAATGGATTTTCAGCAAGAACACTGAAGCTAAAACAGGAAAATTAAGGTTTGCCCAAATTCCTAAGGTGATTATTGGTAAGACCAGGTCTGTAATTCGGGTCTCGTGGGCAACTTCTATTACTCCTTCATGTGACCCCCAACACCAATATTAGAGGACCTTGCTAGCCTTGGCTTACAGTGTTTAATACATGAAGAGAGCTCCAAGATCTGATTTTGGAAAAGTAATAGCCTCAAATCTACTTAGTGCTTCCTAGTATCCAGCCTAGTGATGAGGTGAACTTTCCTCCAGGGACTTTGGTGGGCTTAGATCAGGTTTAGATCTCACCCCCATCCCACAAGCCTGATTCCCCGAAAAAGACCCAACTGACTTCAGACACCTAATTAAAATTAGGTCCTCTTCCCACTAATTTCTAGCTACTGTTAATTATTGTTAGCATAGTTTTAGTATCAAGATATAACATAGTGTTAGAACAGCTTTAAAACACTTCAACTTCACCCCACAAAGGGAATCTGGGCCAGGTTCCAGATGCTTGGGAACGGTGGCTGCTGAAACCCCACTTGGAAAGATTGTATTACCTTTGTTCCCTCTTAGGGTATATAATACTAGATAATTATAATTTCTCAGGTATAGACCACCTCTTCATTTCCAGTTCTCCTGCCTGTTTTATCCTCATTTCAAAGCAAAGAGAAGAGCAGGAAACATAAAAGCTTTGAGAATAAACTTGGGAAAGCCTAGATTATGCTTCGGTAAGCAACAACACCAGACCTCAGACTTGCACAACAAAAGTTTATGTCTTACACAAGCGAAGTCCATTCTAGAAAGGAGGCAGCTCTCTAGGGCTGTTTTTACTGCATCTGCCCAGAAGTGACTCCTGTGACTAATGTTCACATGCCACTGGCCAGAACTAGTCCCTGGCTCCCCCACTCTGTAAGGTGCTGTGACTGTCACCTGCACCTGTGTGCCTGGGGAGGGCAAAATGACAGGACACTGTGAGCACAGACGTGCAGGTTTGCCCTTGCACTTAATTCACAAACTGTTCAAACCCGGTTCCCTATTACTGGTGATAGAGGACATTTGAGCAAAGATGGCAGCTGAAATACATACATTTACCTATCTACATCTTATTTTAGCTCTTAGCCTCACCAAACACATATATAAATAAAAGAGGACCTCTGCATCATCACTAGAAACCACAGAAGACTTTGGCCACATTCTCATATCTCCAAAGAATAGTTTCATGTCAACAAATATCCACCATTTGCCTCAATGTGGATAGAACTGGAGGGTATTATGCTGAGTGAAGTAAGTCAATCAGAGAAGGACAAACATTATACGGTTCCATTCATATGGGGAATATAAAAACTAGTGAAAGGGATTATAGGGGAAAGGAGAGAAAATGAGTGGGAAATATCAGAGAGGGAGACAAAGCATGAGAGACTCCTAACTCTGGGAAACAAATAAGGTGTAGTGGAAGGGGAGGTGGGCGGGGGGATGGGGTGACTGGGTGACGGGCACTGAGGGGGCACTTGATGGGATGAGCACTGGGTGTTATACTATATGTTGGTAAATTGAACTCCAATAAAAAAAAATACCAAAAAAATACCAAAAATACCAAAAAAAAAAAATACCAGTAGTTTCATGATATGGGGCTGGATTTGGGAGAAATGTTGATCAGTTAACAAAGTGCCATATGAAAGAATAAATCATTATGAATCTAGATGGGGGGGGAATTCCTCACAATTCCAATAATATCCACTTCTACCTAGCAGAAAAGGACTGGAGAGAAGGATAGTCCAGTGGTAAGACACTAGCCCTTACTACTTGCGGTGCAGAAAACTTATACACCAGAATTCATAGCCACTGGATATCCAAGAATAAGAATGTTCCACCAGATTATTGCTTTAGCTGAGGGCCCTGCAGGCAAATGAAAGGAGTGCCCAGTCGAGTGCTCCCAATAGCTTTCCTCAAGACTCAAAAGTTCTGAATTGTAACATCTTTTCTTTTAAATTAGGATATAACTGACCTTTAACATCATATTAGTTACAGTTGTATAACAAGCTAGTTTGCTATCTGTATATATTCCATGATGATAACCACAGTCATTCTAGTTAATACCCTTCACCACACAAAGGTATAATTTTTTTCATGTGATAAGAACTTATCATGTCCTTCTAATGTATATAGGATACTTAACCTTTTACCTGAGGAAGTAGTGTTAGAATAACTTGACACTCCCTGTGTGGAGCCTGCTTCTCCTTCTGTCTGTGTCTCTGCCTTTCCCTCTCTCTCTGTGTCTCTCATGACTAAATAAATAAATAAAATCTAAAAAAAAAAAGATTCTCATCAAATAATGAGAGTAATAAGGGGAAAAATGGAAAACAATTTTACGTGCAATAAATTAATGCTAAATTTAACTTTGGTACAGCTATAAAATGAAATGCTGTACAACCATTAAAATTTGCATAATTAGGAATGTGTGATTCAATGGGCAAAGGGGCACAGAGAAAATACTTCTGTGTTAACACTGTTGCCAAGATATTAAGAAAAGCCTCAAACTGCCAAGTTTCTGCTGTGTTTCACTCATTTGTTTATATGTGTGCATATGTGCCCTAGTTGTTCAGCATTATATTCAGACCTGAGCTTTGTTTGGAGTTGGAGGCAAAGGCATACATGTATCTTCATAGTAAAGAATAGGAATATTCTTATTGCTTCTTGCAAGCAATGGGAAGACGGGTAAAGTTTTCCAGAGATAAACCAAAGTATTGGAAGTGGGCCACGTTTGGAGACAGGCTGAGAGAGCAGACCAGGAGCCAGACACAGATTCCCTGTTGCTGACGAAATATGCTCACAGTGATGCTCACATGACACTCACTGCTTATGCCAGCTGATTGAGGAATCTTTCTTTATGCCTCTAGGAAATCTGCTGCATATGACAGTCTTGGAATAATGATGTTGTGAATAATCAAGGTATAGGATAAGGCCCACAACAGGAAAACGTGAAAAAATAGGACAGAAACTACAGGGAGAAAATAGAATGGAATCAACAGTATGATAGAAGCAGGGAATTGGGGTGAAGGTCAAAGGTAACCCAATAGTGCTTTTATCTCTTTATTTAATGAAATGCTGGTTTTCCCATAACATATGGTCTGAGTGATCAAACCATCTTTGTTGAGGGTGAGAGGCTTGTGGAGACCAGAGGACACTTGAAGACGGACTCCTGATATACATAGAGACTTCTGGTATGCATACTCCCGGTATCCACAGAGAAAACATCTGGGTAATATGCATCAAAATATTACAAAAAATAAAAAAATAAATCCTTTATATATTTAGGCAGAAAAAACAAGTTATATTTTAAAAAAAAGGTTTCTGAGACTACTATTGTATAATATTAAAATAAATAAAACTTCTGTATAATTTTTAAACAATAAAATATGTATAATTTAGTGAAAAAAAGATTTTTTAAATATTAATTTATATTTTGTATATATGTTCTTCAGTAAAAATCTAACACCTGAGCTCTGATCCAGAGAGCCTACTGCCCTCTGCAGTTCTCCACATGGATGTACAAGAACTACCGCAGACTTAACTGACCCTGAACCCAGTTCACAGTCCTGGCCCTGGGTAACCGCTTCTCCTCTTGTACAACCAGTCTTGGTGATACACATTACAGCATTCTGAAAGGGTTGATCTTTTCCTCATCTCTTACTGTCCCCACCTACAAGGAAAATTAGTCCTATCAGTTCTACCCCTTATGACCTTTGGTATACATCTACTGTTCTTAATTGGTAATGAATCCTCATTATTTGTTGGTTAGATGGTACCTATTCTGTTCATGTTCTTTCCAATCTATCCTATTCTGCAGCAAAACAAGTGTATTTTGCTATTTTTAAAAATTGAAATATAATTAACATACAGTGTTATATTAGTTTCAGGAATACAATATAGTGGTTCAATAATTCTGTACATTACTCATGCTCATCATGATAAGTGTGCTCTTAGTCCCCATCACCTATTTCATCCATCTTCCCACCCAGCTCCCCTCTGGCAACCACCAGTTTGTTCTTTGTATTTAAGAGCCTGGCTTTTTTTTTTTTTTTAGATCTTCATTTTGTTTGTTTTATTTCTTAAATTTTACAATGAGTGAAATCAAATGGAATTTGTCTTTATCTGTCTGATTTATTTCAGTTAACATATATTTTAAGGCAAAACTTATCTTGTCTTTCAACTTCTCAAAACCCTTTATAGAAACCCCATAGCCTTTAAGCTTCTTCTAAAACTCCTTTGAGTAGCTCACTAGTCTACCATCACATTTCTTTCATGACCCAATCCCATTTTCCTCTAGACCTCATCCAGCCCTTTAGGCCTGGGCATGTGGTATGAACTGTAGGTATGAAAACAACTTGAAGAACTCTATGCCTTTTCACAAACCTTCTCTACTTTCTAAAGCACCCCTCATCCATTCTTTGCCTCATCCTTCAAAATCCAGCTCACATATCAACACTCACAAGACTAAATGTGGCCCCACACTGAGGCAGGTGCTCCATCTCTGTGATCTTTTTTGTGAATCACTGTTATAGATTTACCAACGCTTATTTTAGCTGATTTCAATGCCTGTTCCTTCAGTCAACTGAGGGAGATACCTTGAAGGCAGGACTGTTATGTACAGTTGTGTGTTTCCCAGGACCAGACATAAGGCTTACCACATGGTGGGAATTTAATAAACGTCTGTGGAGTGAGAAACTCTGGTACACCTTTCATGAAAGAGAATGAGACTTTTGAGCTCTAACAGCCTTCATCATGTTTGTGTGCATATGTGTAAATTGTTTATGTACAAGTACCTATGTATAATTAACATTCTTCTAAACTTTCATTTTATTTTATTTTTTTTTTCATTTTTTTCATTTTATTTTTTTTTGAACTGTCTAAATTATTATGAGATGCCTGTTAAGAAAGCATAACCAATACGATGTTGTGGAACAAGGAAAGAGAATGCCCATCAAACCTTGCATCCGGCCAGGAAGAGTTTAGATAAATGCACTCCAAGAGGCTGCTAGTCCTACTGCTGTTGCTGGGCAACTGAAGCTGGTTGGGGCTGTGCAGGAAGACTTTCATCAATTTAGGAATTGTTTTATTCCCTGCTGGATTTTAGATCTGTGTTCAGACCTAGGAAAGTTCCCAAGATGAAGGAGTTAGATAAACTTGATCTAGTCAGAGATCTAGACTGCGCTAGAAGTGGCCTGCCCTGCACTAAGGGGTGGCAAGGACAGGTGACAAGACAACAGTTCTCCACCTAGCGGAGGGTTCAATGTATTGGTATCCTCTCCTGCCAGAGCCTCCTTTGTGGAGGAACTGGGCTTTGCTAAGGAGAAGCAGACACAACTCTCATCTTCGTGTCTGTGTTTCAAGCTCTCTGGTATTGCCTCACTAAGTAACAGTACCAGTAAAGATTGCTGTGTAGCCATCCGACTAGCTGCATCACAGTCATTGTCGCAGACCAAGGCAGGGGCTCACTTACACACCACAGAAGCCACCAGAAGCCACATGCTCACACTCTGTCTTGGAGTAGGAAGCTGAGAGTCTCTCTTTTGGTGTGTGAGATCTCAGAGAGTCATCTGACTTCCAGAACACCACTGTGGTCTTCTGCAAAATGAAGATAACCCAATAACCCCTTTTCTGCCCCATTTTCCCACCAAACTTGGAGATTTCCAAAATTGGTCCATTGGAAGTGTCTGAAAGACTGCGTTCTAGACCTTTAATTTTGTAGATAATGAAATGGAGGCCCTGATGGGAGTCATCATATTTGTGATGGGCCATTCCTAACTAGAAGGCTCTGATCACCTGCTGCTGTCTCCAGGTGGAGTCTTAGCCCTTTCTCCTACTTCCAGCCTTCTCAGGCCAGGAGGACTGCTCCAGCCAGTTGTTCCAGACCATCTTTCACCTCCCATCCCTCTGCCACTCTTTTTTATTATTTTATTTTATTTATTATTTTATTTTTTATTTACATTCAATTAGTCAATATATAACAAGTACATCATAGTTTCAGATGTAAAGTTCATTATATGCCATTCATTTTAAATTCAGCATCTCCCAGGTAAGGCACATTCCCTTTGCTTGCAGCTGTGGTCTTAGAACTTTATTAGCCTTGTTATCCCTCATTTCTCACTGGGCACTGAACTCTCACTTCAGGTTCCTTTCTTGCCTTCCTTCAGTTCTTGTCTTGCCCTGCTCTGCTCTTTGCTCCTGTTCATGATGTGCTGCTGCCACCTGCCCTGTCTCTCACCTATCAGAAGCCCCTCTCAGTGGGCCACCAAGTTTGGTTAATCTCTGCCTCCTACAGAGTCCTCAGTCAACATCCTTTCCTGAGAAGGCCAAGGGTGATGGTCAGCTCCATAATGAAGGAGCAGGTGTATGCCTATGTGGATGGTTGGGGTGGTGGGGTATGGGAGACAGCTAGAGCCAAGCTGTGTGGGTGGTTTAGCAGGGTGGTGGGGGGTGGGAGTTCATGCTGTGTGAGTGTAGGAAATCAAGTGGTAAGAGGATGAGTGAGCAAAGTGAGCCAACATTAAGCACGAGCGATGATGGCACCAGATCTCTTCTTCCGCCTCTGAGCCCGGAGCCAGGAGCTCCCCCTTCCAGAACATGTAGGCGGTCCAGCTGTGGTTTGGCCTTCAGCCTGACAGCACCAGCACCTGGGCTTCCACCTGCCTGCCGCCTTTGTTTGTGGACATTTTGAGACCTCTGGAGGGAGAGGGAGGTCCGGATGGGCAACTGGCAAGCCCAGTGGGGGCTGAGCTGTCCTTGTCCTCTGTGGGTGCCCCTGGATGGTGCGTGCAGAGGACCTAGCTAGGGCTCCCAGGGCGGGAGCGGCAGTCCCAGGCCCTGTCCGGGCCTCGCCAGAAGCTCTCGTTGGTGACCACCAGTCCTTGATGCTCTGGCTGCAAATTACATAAAGCTTTTAACTGTGATGGAGCTGAGCACTCTTCTCAAACATTTTGAGTGGTGATTTTAGTTTTGTTTTGAAAACAATAAACAGAGATGAACCTGAAAAAAAAAATAGAGCAAGAATAGATAAGTTCTCGAACAGGGGATGTTGCATGGGTGCTCTGGGAAGTGACTGAGTGAGTGGGGTGGGTAATGGTGGGCTGGATAGGGAGGGCAAAGAGTGAAATGGAGGAAAGAGCAATGCTGCAGAATTCAGACAGGAACCTGAGCCCTCTCCTCCCTGCCAGATGGTATTCCCAGCACCCTGTGGTAACCCAGCCCTCCTTCTGAATGCTGGCTTATGTTACTCCCCACTTCATTGTCCCTCAGTTTACTCCAGCATGTGCCACAGGCTCATATGGAGGCAGAAGGTACCAACACGCAAATCTAAGGGTGTTCCTTCAGCCCTCTGCAGACGCAAGGCTGGTGGAAGGAAAATAGCTCCTGCTGGATCCCAGAACTCAGCCTGGGCAGGGAGAGGGCCTGGGATTGTGGCAAGCATCCTCTGTCTGGCAGGTGTCCTTCACACTCAATTGCGGCACAAAAGGAGAACAGGTGTACACATATCCCTGGGTTCAGTGATGACAGTGGATGTGAGTTTTCTGAGATCAGAGGTGGCATCCAAGCCATGAGTGAGTCTGTGGACCCAGATCAGAGCTGGTGGAGGAGGGAAATAGAAACTGTAAAATGGAGGTTGAAGGAAGCAGCCTGCCAAAGTCTCAAAATCCACTGGACAAAGTAACCACCTCTCCTGATGTAATGCTCTCACCCACATGCTGAAAACCCTGCAGGGACCTAGCACTGTAATTACCTTCAGTTTTGGAAAATAAATTGTAACTGGAAAACTGAAGGCATTAAAAAGAGTTATAACAAGTTGGGTGGTGTTTGGATTCTCAGCTCATAATAAGACTGAATTTACAAGCAGCATCAGTGGGCAAGAATGGCTATTTCCCCAAAGGTGGAGCCTTAAGAAAAACACATTTTGAAAGTTAATGATGGGAGAAGAGGCAAAAAGAAACACAACTTGTTAAAAAACAAAAAACAAGAAATAAACATATGGTGGGAAGAATACTCAATATTGATTCCCATGCAGCATTAGCAATGCTGATTGTCTGATACTTGCGTGACAAGGACAGACCACTGATTGCTTAAGCTTGTCCTAAATTTATGAAATCACATTTATGGGCAGTTACAAATTTTATTGCTTTTATTAACTGCTTGAAATGTTATTTACTTGATTGAATTGCAGTTCTGGTCATTAACACTTTGGAATAACTGCCCAGTTAACTAACATGGAATTAGAGTGACAAAGCCATGCCTATCCTTAAGAGAGCCGTGTCAGGATGGATGAGCTCATGGTGATGGATGTGCTCACAGTAAATTAGATTGAACAGTATTGGAGCATCATTTAAATAGCTTACACACCTTAGTTTATGGACTTCTCAGTAATCAATCTTCTGTGTAGGGGAAGATACAATGTCCTTCAGGGCTGCCCAGTGCCCCTTCAGTGGACTCCAACTCTAAAGGAAGAGAGACTCACTGTTTCCTCGACACCTGATGGCAAGAGGTGGCTTAGGTAAGATACCTCATTTAACCTGGTTACTGGAGGATGAATGTTCTAGTCCGTATGTACCGAAAAAAACAGGACAATGGCTGGTGCTTGCTCTCATCTTGCAGCCTGTAAGTGGCAGAGTGCAGTTGGACTTACATCACTCTGGCTGATCAACCACCATGCCTGTCATCAGCTACCCTTTTCAGAGCTTTTTGAAGCATTGAAATGGGAAGTTAAGGAATCTGAGATAAGGCGGTATATTTTTCATTTCCACAGTGTGACAGTGTCTCTCTCTATCCCTATGGCCTCTGCCCATAGCCAAGTTGCCATGGGGGCGGGGGTCTGTGGGCATGTTTTGGACCACATATCAAACTATCAAACTCCTCACAAGGAAATTGCCCTCTGGTGTAGAGCCAAGCCCCGGGTTGCCTTCATGAGCTCTGTCTCTCTCCCGATGAACAGCTTCTGTTACAGTCACCTCTAGATTTTTTTTCCTTTTTCAAGAAATACACACAGTGTAATAACCATCTGGCCTCTTTATTTCTCAGTGGAGTTGTGTGTGTTCAGCACTGACCTCACTGGCCTTGCTTTTGGCTGGAAGCAATCCTCTTATTAAATCAGAAACCAAAGAGGACCCCTGCCCTTTTCCCCTGACCCCAAGATAAGCCTGAGGCTGACCTCATCCTGACATCACCAGACTGTCTGGCATTTAAATGCCATCTCTCCATAAAGGTGTGATGAAGGTGGGAGGCTGTGCACAACTTTTTTATACTTCATTTCCCATTTACAGGAAGAAAAGAAAAGGGAAAATGTCAGAGAAAATGCAATTTTGACACACAAGGCAAAATTCTGGTCTGGCAGAGAGGGCAAGTATCAATGGGATGGGACTTCAGAAATCTCTGGAAAAAGCTGGAGTGCCTACCATGTCCTCAAACTGCTGCCTGTAGTCTCACCCATGAAAGTGGCTGGTCTCTGCAGATTATCTGCTGTGTGCCAAGAACTGTGCTTGACCTTCAGTATGCCCTATCTCAATTCCTCAACTCTCATACCTATAAATCTGAGAACCAGGTGGTATAGCAAACTAAGAAAGATAGGCTTGGCAAGGTAGAGAGAAGGCCTGCTGCCCAACAGACATGTGGTCTTGACTTGGTGAATTTCCCGCTGTTCAGAGCCTATTTATCAGCCCGAAGTTTCAGAACTTGAATCCAATGAGTGGAACATTCATTCATTCAACATTCATTCAACAAATATTTGTTGAGTAACCCTATGGAAAGTTACTATCTAAGTTCTGAGGATTTACTAGTGAATAATGGAGTGTTGCCTTCATGGTGGAGTTTTGGCAGTGAGTACAAAAATAAATTTAAAAAGGGCATTTCAGACATTTGTCATGAAGAAAATAGAATAGGTGAGAGAGAGATAGTGGGTAAGATGAGGAGGGTAGGTTTCATTAATCAGCTAATAAAATATCCAGAATAACAGCTGATAAATCTACCATGAAAACCAAGTGCAAATGGGCCTAGACCCTGCACTGTGACCAGCGCTTTTACTGTCAGACCACGGAATGCAAAACAGTGATGAGAACGTGCTCGGGCAGCTGGAATTCATAAAGACAAGTTCAGGATAGGAATAGTACACCCACAGTGGCATGAGCTGAGCCAGCCTAGAGACTATGTTACCAACTTGAAATATTTGGATTTCTTCAGGACCACACTGGCATGTGGACTCCCTGCTCTGGTCTCCACTACTCTGGTTTTGTGATTCCTTGACATTCATGCCCCCTAATAACTGACCCAGACTTTCTATAGGTACAGCTAACCCTTTAACAACATGGGTTTGAACTGCATGAGTCTATGTCTGTGGATTCTTTCAGTAATTACAGTATAATACCATAAATGCATTTTCCTTATCATTTTCTTAATAACATCTTCTTCTATCTAGCTTACTTTATTGTAAGAATACATATAGTATGTGATACATAAAAATGTGTGTTAATTCTCTGTTTATATTATCAGTAAGGCTTCTCTGATCAACCATAGTTATTACCATAGTAATTAAATTTCTGGGGAATCAAAGATTATAGGTGGATTTTCAACTGTGTAGGTATCAGCACTCCTGACCCTCACTTTGTTCAAGGGTCAGCTGTACTTTTGCCTATTTCCCTAGCTTGGTTTCTCAAGAAGGCAGGACTGTAAACACAGTTTTGCATGCAGGCAGGTTATTTAGGACATGATCCTAGAGGTCAGGAATGGGAAAAGAGGAGGTAGGGGAATATCCAAGAGAAGAAAAAAAATAAATGCAAGTAAAGATGGATACGAGATTGAATAATGACTAGTGCAGGATCCTAGGGAAATACTGCTTTTTCAGTTCTTGACCCCTCTTGGTGAAGGGTAGCCCAAGGTGGCATCTCTGGTTTGTGCAAGCATCAAGGCTGAAATACACAAATGCTCTCAGAGGTGAAGATGTGACACCAGAAAATCCCAAAGCAGGAAAGAAGTACGAAATAGAGGTTTCATGTGAAGTGCTGTCATGTAGCATCTGTAGCTGCACATACCTAGTCACTGCAGTACTGTGGTAGGATAGGGCTAGGATGACTTGAATGGTGCACAAGAGATCCTACACATGCTATTAAACCCTTCATTTTTTAAATCAAGATATTAAATTGTGATTTGACCAATATCCTACTTTAAGCAGTTACTCTTGGAGTTTTATCTGCCTGATGATTGTTCTATTTTTTAAGGTTGATTTGTCCCATCTCTGCTCTTATACATGCAGGCCTACTAGTTTATCCCTACTAGGGAAGCCAGGGTCTCCAATTCAGATATGCCCCATTGCAACAGATAAATACAATGAAGCTCAGAAGCATTAAGGAGTTGGCCTCAATACACTGAACCCATAGAGACTGAGCTCAAACCCAGAATTTATTATTTTTTCTACTATGTTACTCTGCCTCTTGGCCTATTAAACTCAGAATTTTATATATTTTTCATTTGGATTGAATAAAAAAGCTTCCTATTTTCTTTTTCTTGATCTCTTCAAAATTACCTTCTTATTAGCCTTACTAAGGCTTCTGGTGGCTCCTCATTGCCTGCAAGAGAGGCTACAAACACCTTACAATGGTTTTCACAGTTCTCTAAGATCTTCTTGCCAAACCATCTGCTTCCTGGTGAAAACTCCATTGAATGGCACAAGACATGACCTTGGAAACTTTCAAGACCTTCACAATCCCCTACCTTTGCTATTCCTGATACTTGACATTCTCTCTACTATATCTTTCAAAATTGTGGAAGTGGTTTTGAAATCAGACAGTGGGTAGAGGCTGGATGGATTTTGATAAGCATGATAGAAAAATCCTAAGTTGAATAGTGTTAAATATGGACACTACTGAAGTAAATGAGGATTTTTTTTTTAAGTCTTGCCTCTTCTTAGAAAAAGCCTAAATTACAGTCAACAGAGTGCTAGTAGAAATCAGTACTTGGAGGATACTACAGGTGAGGGCCCAGAAGAATGAAAGGGACATGTTATTGGAAACTGGAATAAGGGGAGTTCTTATTATGTAGTGGCAGAAATCTTAGTAACATTGTATCTTGCACAATTTCAGATTCAAAGGGTCAGACAACTGAGCTGGAGCTATTTGAAGATGTAGGGAATAATAGGATGGGGAATGCAGTTGGTCTTAAAGAGTTGAAAGAGAATCCCAGCTGACAACCGCAGGACCTGATGACCTCAGCTCTATAGCCTCAAGGGACTGAATTCTATGGACAACTTAATAAATTTAGAAAAGAGCTCAGGCTGTCCAACATCTGGGTTTCAGCCTTGTGAGACTAAGCAGAAGAACCAGGTGAACCAACATAGAAATCAGAGTATAGAATTATGAGATGATAAATGTGAAATGTTTTAAGCCACTTGTTTTGTGGTAATTTGTTACAGCGGCAGTAGGAAAATATTACAATGAAATTCATAGTACTTCTTAAATCTGTCATATTTTTCATCTGTTTTGGAAAATTCTCGCCTACCCCCTCATACCTTTATTCTATCCCATTCTTTCTATCCCCTCTATCTGGCCCTTTGATTAGTTGCATATTAGATATTTTCACTGTGATCCTTAGGTTTCTTGTGTTTTCTTCTTAAAGGTATGTTAATATGGTATTTAATCTGCGTGCCTGTTTTCCAGTTCTTCAATCCTATCTTCAGCTTTGCCCAGTGTACTGAGTTCTTAATTTCATTTTTTATCCTTCAGTTTTATAAATTCCATTTGCTTTGTTTTGACATAATTCAGTCCTCTAGTGAATTCCCCATCTTATCTATTTTCTTGGCTATATTATAAGAGTTAGGGCTAAGGTTATGTTTTTTGTTACACTTTCCATTGCTATGTTCCCATTGTTGGTATTTTCTTGGTCTTTTGTTTTTGTTTTTGTTTTTGTTTGTTTGATTGATTTTTGGTCTCATAGTGTTCAAGTAAAAGCCATTTACTATGTATCAAACATTTAAAAAACTGTAGAAGATGTCATCTCTCCTCAGGTATAGTTCAGCCTGTTCTCTGACAAGTGGTTAAAGTAGAGGCAGATCATTTCAATTCAGTAGGTGCCTGAACATTCATGAGTCTGGCTTTCTGTCTGTAAAATGCCTGGTTTTCCAGTTTACCCTCACTGCTAGGCTAAATTCCACCAAGAGTTCCGACTGAGACTCTTCAATTTGTTCATTCTTCTGCTTTTCACTATTTTCTGCTAACCTTCTTAGCTTCTTATATTATAGATTAAGAATCAGTAAATTCCTTAAGTGCAGCTCTGTACTTCCATGTTTTGAGGGGTCTTGGTTTCTTTGGCAAATCTTGGCTCTAATTTTTTTGCCATTCTCAGAAGGTTCTGAAGAATCTTTTGAGTCACTGATTTTTGCTTGAATTTCTTCTGGGCCACTTCTCCTTTCACTGAGTGCCACTTAAAGAACATAACCCCTAGGCTGTCAGACATATCTTCAAGAGCTTGCCTTCCCTTCAGGATGTTGGACTCTGAACTCCAGATTCCCCTCACTGCATTGCCATATCAGTTTTGTACACTTAGGAAACTTTTATTCCACTGTGCTGCTAAAGAAACAGAAGGATCTTTAGTCAATATGAGAATTTAATGGGTCAAACCTAGAAGTACCCTATATCTCTTTTATTCATGATCCACTGGCTAAACTTCAGTCACATGATCCTTTCAACCACAAGAAAGGTGCATGATGTCATGGTCTAGATTTAATATGCATTGGTGATTTTAATAAGAATGGAAATGTGGTTGGGACACCTGGGTGGCTCAGCGGTTCAGTGCCTGTCTTCATCCCAGGGTGTGATCCTGGAGTCCTGGGATCGAGTCCCACATTGGGCTCCCTGCATGGAGCCTGCTTCTTCCTCTGCCTATGTCTCTGCCTCTGTCTCTCTCTGTGTCTCTCATGAATAAATAAATAAAATCTTAAAAAAAAAAGAATGGAAACATGGAAGATGAACCAAATGACCTCTGAAGGTATCTTCAGACCTAGTATCTCTGTTCAGTTCCTGAATGTGGTTTATTTAAGAATCTCCTTTACTATGCTGATACACCAAAAATATAAGAAGACAAAGACATTCTGCTCATCCTTTTAGGAAGTAAATACTGCATTCATGATATCATTGAATTTTTTTGTCTGAAGTGCCAAGATAATCCTTATGACTTAGAATTTACAATGGACTCTCTTAAAAATATCATTCCTGCACAAATTAATTCAGTGAGTCCTCTGGATATTCAGCTTCAATGAGCTGGAATAAATGTTCACTGGATATTGGATAACTTGAAAGTTTCACCCAGCACAAGGCTAAAATGCCTTTGTATCCAAGGAGAATATGAGCTTATTTTGAATTTTCATTATTGTTAAATTGTGACTTAGGTCTTAATTCCATGCATTCAGCTCCTCAGGACTTTTAATAGGTATTTGGCAGGGAAGGGGGGTAAAAGAAAAGCAAAATAAACATAACTTTCCTTAAAGGTATCTTACTCCAGCTAATGAAAATTGGGGAAAGAAAATGGTGATAGAATAATACAGTGGGAAAACATCAACATTTGGATCTGAATACAAGAATTATGAAATGAGGACTATTATTAGGACCATGATTTTAAAAAGTCATAGACTTTATTTTTCAGAGCAATTTGAAGTTTACAGCAAAAACTGAGCTGTTTTTTTGTTTTACTGAGCTCCTGTATATCTATCCTTTCCCAGTTTCCACTGTTATTAACATCTTATATTAGTAGAGTACATTTGTTAAAATTGATTAATAGAATAGTATATTATTATTACCTAAAGTCTATAGTTTACATTATGATTCACTCTTTGTGTTTTACTCTTTTTAAGTTTTTATTTAAATTCCAGTTAGTTAACATACAGTGTTATATTAGTTTCAGGTGTACCATATAGTGATTCAACACTTCTGTAAATAGCTGGTGCTCCATCACAAGTACATCCTTAATCCCCATCACCTGTTTTATAGTTATACAGTTATAAGTTTTGACAAACATATAATGTCATGCATGCAACATTTATAGTGTCAAAACCCTAAAACCCCTAATCCCTAATCCCTAAAATGTTCTAAAAATCCTCTGTGCTACGGGGATCCCCAGGTGGCTCAGTGGTTTGGCATCTGCTTTGGCCCAGGGCATGATCCTAGAGTCCCAGGATCAAGTCCCACATCGGGCTCCCTGCATGAAGCCTGCTTCCCCTCTGTCTGTGTCTCTGCCTCTCTCTATCTGTGCCTCTCATGAATAAACAAATAAGATCTTTTAAAAAAAATCCTCTGTGTTCCAACTACTTACCTTCCCTTTTGTCCTCTGAAACCCTGGTGACCACTAATTATTTTTTATTCTTATACTTTATCCTTTTCTCTATTGAATTGCTTTTTTTCCTTTGTCAAAGGTCAGTTGACTATAATCATGTGGGTCTATTTCTGGGTTCTCTTTTGTCTTCCATTGCCCTCTCTGTCTATGCTTCCATTAAGCAATGAAATGGGCCACACTTGATTACTGTAACTTCAGAGTAAGTCAGTTTTATTTTTTAATTTTTTTAGTTCCAGTATATTCTGTATTTTTTCTAATTTACATTTATTTTTTTATTGGTGTTCAATATGCCAACGTATAGAATAACACCCAGTCCTCATCCTGTCAAGTGTCCATTTCAGTGACCATCACCAGTCATCCCCTCCACCCACCCACCTCCCATTCCACCACCCCTAGTTCGTTTCCTAGAGTTAGGAGTCTTTCATGTTCTGTCTCCCTTTCTGATATTCCCCACTCATTTTTCTCCTTTCCCCTTTATTCCTTTCACTAATCATTATATTCCCCAAATGAATGAGAACATATAATGTTTGTCCTTCTCCAATTGACTTCTATCACTCAGCATAACACCCTCCAGTTCCATCCACGTCAAAGCAAATGGTGGGTATTTGTCGTTTCTAATGGCTGAGTAATATTCCATTGTATACATAAACCACAGCTTCTTTATCCATTCATCTTTCGATGGACACCGAGGCTCCTTCCACAGTTTGGCTATTGTGGACATGGCTGCTGGAAACATCGGGGTGCAGGTGTCCCGGCATTTCATTGCATCTGTATCTTTGGGGTAAATCCCCAGCAGTGCAATTGCTGGGTCATAGGGAAGATTTATTTTTAACTCTTTGAGGAACCTTCACACAGTTTTCCAGAGAGGCTGCACAAGTTCACATTCCCACCAACAGTGCAAGAGGGTTGCCCTTTCTCCACATCCTCTCCAACGTTTGTGGTTTCCTGCCTTGTTACTTTTCCCCGTTCTCACTGGTGTGAAGTGGTATCTCAGTATGGTTTTGATTTGTATTTCCCTGATGGCAAGTGATGCAGAGCATTTTCTCATGTGCATGTTGGCCATGTCTATGTCTTCCTCTGTGAGATTTCTCTTCATGTCTTTTGCCCATTTCATGATTGGATTGTTTGTTTCTTTGCTATTGAGTTTAATAAGTTCTTTATAGATCTTGGAAACTAGCCCTTTATCTGATACATCATTTGCAAATATCTTCTCCCATTCTGTAGGTTGTCTTTTAGTTTTGTTGACTGTATCCTTTGCTGTGCAAAAGTTTCTTATCTTGATGAAGTCCCAATAGTTCATTTTTGCTTTTCTTTCTTTTGCTTTCATGGATGTATCTTCCAAGAAGTTGCTGTGGCCAAGTTCAAAAAGGGTGTTGCCTGTGTTCTCCTCTAGGATCTTGATGGAATCTTGTCTCACATTTAGATCTTTCATCCATTTTGAGTTTATCTTTGTGCATGGTGCAAGAGAGTGGTCTAGTTTCATTCTCCTGCATGTGGATGTCCAAATTTCCCAGCACCATTTATTGAAGAGACTGTCTTTTTTCCAGGGATAGTCTTTCCTCCTTTATCGAATATTAGTTGACCATAAAGTTGAGGGTCCACTTCTGGATTCTCTATTCTGTTCCATTGATCTATGTGTTTGTTTTTGTGACTGTACCACACTGTCTTGATGACCACAGCTTTGTAGTATAACCTGAAATCTGGCATTGTGATGCTCCCAGCTATGGTTTTCTTTTTTAAAATTCCCCTGGCTATTCGGGATCTTGTCTGATTCCACACAAATCTTAAAATAATTTGTTCTAACTCTCTGAAGAAAGTCCATGGTATTTTGATAGGGATTGCATTAAACGTGTAAATTGGCTGGGTAACACAATATTTTCACAATATTAATTCTTCCAATCCATGAACATGGAATATTTTTCCATCTCTTTCTGTCCTCCTTAATTTCTTTCAGAAGTGTTCTATAGTTTTTAGGATATAGATCCTTTACCTCCTCGGTTAGGTTTATTCCTAGGTATCTTATGCTTTGGGTGCACTTGTAAATGGGATTGACTCCTTAATTTCTCTTTCTTCAGTCTCATTGTTAGTGTATAGAAATGCCACTGACTTCTGGGCATTGATTTTGTATCCTGCTACACTGCCAAATTGCTGTATGAGTTCTAGCAATCTTGGGGTGGAGGCTTTTGGGTTTTCTATGTAGAGTATCATGTCATCAGCGAAGAGGGAGAGTTTGACTTCTTCTTTGCCAATTTGAATGTCTTTTATTTCTTTTTGTTGTCTGATTGCTGAGGCTAGGACTTCTAGTATTACGTTGAATAGCAGAGTGAGAGTCACATCCTTGTCGTATTCCTAATATTAGGGGAAAGGGTTTAAGTGTTCCTCATGGAGATTGATATTTGAAAAAAAAAGAGAGAATGATATTTGCTGTTGGATTTTCATAGGTGGCTTTTAAGATGCTGAAGAATGTTTCCTTTATCCCTAAACCAGGAAGAGTTTTGATGAGGAATAGATGCTGTCTTTTGTCAAATGTTTTCCCTGCATCTATTGAGAGTATCGTATGGCTCTTGCTTTTTCCTTATTGATATTATCTATCACGTTGATTGTTTTATGAGTGTTGAACAAACCTGGCATCCCACAGATAAATCCCACTTGGTCATGGTGAATAATCTTCTTAATGTATTGTTGGATCATATTGGCTAGTAACTTGTTAAGAATTTTTGCATCTGTGTTCATCAGGGATATTGGGCTATAATTCTCCTTTTTGGTGGGTCTTTGTCTGGTTTTGGAATTAACATGATGCAGGCCTCATAAAAAGAGTTTGGAACCATTCCATCCCTTTCTATCTTTCATAGCAGCTTCAGTAGAATAGGTAGGTATTGTTTCTTCTTTAAAGGTTTGATATAATTCCCCTGGGAAGCCATCTGGCCCTGGACTTTTGTGTCTTGGGAGTTTTTTGATGACTGCTTCAATGTCCTCCATGGTTATTGCCCTGTTCATATTTTCTCTTTCTTCCTGTTCCAGTTTTGATGTTCGTGGTTTTCCAGAAATGCATCCATTTCTTCTAGATTGCCTAATTTATTGGTGTATAGCTCCTCATAATGTTTTTAAAATCGTTTGCATTTCCTTTGTATTGGTTGTGATCTCTCCTTTTTTCATTCGTGATTTTATTAATTTGAGTCTTTTCTCCTTTCTTTATAATAAGGCTGGCTAATGGTTTATCTATCTTATTAATTCTTTCAAAGAACCAACTCCTGGTTTTGTTCTGTTTTACAGTTCTCCTGGTCTCTATTTCATTGATTTCTGCTCAAATCTTTATTAACTCTCTCTGCTTGGTGTAAGTTTTATTTGCTGTTATCCCTCCAATTCCTTTAGGTGCAAGGTTAGTTTGTGTATTTGAGGGTTTTTTTAATTTCTTGAGGGTTATTTGTATCGTGATATATTTCCCTCTTAGGACTCCTTTTGCTGTATCCCAAAGATTTTGAATGGTTGTATCTTCATTTTCATTAGTTTTCATGAATCTTTTTAATTCTTTTCTAATTTCCTGGTTGGCCCATTCATCTTTTAGCAGGATGCTCTTTAACCTCCACGTGTTTGAATTTCTTCCAAATTTTTCTTGTGAGTGAGTTCTAGTTTCAAAGCATTGTGGTCCGAAAATATGCAGGGTACAATCCCAATGTTTTGGTGTCAGTTGAGACTTGATTTGTGACCCAGTATGTCATCTATTCTGGAGAAAGTTCTAGGTGCACTTGAGAAGAATGTGTATTCAGTTGCGTTTGGATGCAAAGTTCTGTATGTATCTGTGAAACCCATCTGGTCCATTGTATCATTTAAAGCCCATGTTTCTTTGGTAATGTTGTGCTTAGAAGATTTTTTTTTTTTTTGAGGAATGTGCTGTGTTGAAGTCTCCCAGTATTAGTGTATTGTTATCTAAGTATTTCTTTATTTTGGTTATTAATTGATTGATATACTTAGCAGCTCCCACATTAGGGGCATAAATATTTGTGATTGTTGGGTCTTCTTGTTAGAAAGACCCTTAAAGTATGATGTAGTGTCCCTATTCACTTCTTACTACAGGCTTTGGGATCAACTTTAATTTTTCTGATATGAGAATTGCTACCCATGCTTTCTTTTGAGGACCATTTGAATGGTAAATGGTTCTCTAACCTTTCATTTTCACGCTGGAGGTATCCTTAGTTCTAAAATGAGTCTCTTGTAGACAGCAAATAGATGGGTCTTGCTTTTTTATCCAGAGTGAAACTCTGCATCTTTTTATGAGATCATTAAGCCCAATCATGTTTGGAGTACTTATTGAAAGATATGAATTTAGTGTCATCATATTCAGTACCTAATTTGTGAATAATTTCTTTGGGCTTCCACTTTCTTTAACAGGGTCCCCCCTAATATTTCTTGCAGAACTGTTTTGGTGGTCACATATTCTTTTTTTTCTGCCTATCTTGGATGCTCTGTATCTCTCCTTCTATTCTGAATGAGAGCCTTGCTGGATCAAGTATTCTTAGCTGCATGTTCTTCTCATTTAGGACCCTGAATATATCCTGCTAGCCCATTCTGGCCTGCCAGGTCTCTGTTGAGAGGTATGCTGTTAATCTAATATTTCTTCCCATATAAGTTAGGGATCTCTTGTCTCTTGCTGCTTTAAGGATTTTCTCTTTATCTTTGGAATTTGCAAATTTCAGTATTAAATGTCGAGGTGTTGAATGGATTTTACTGATTTTGGGGAGGGAACCTCTCTATGTCCTGGATCTGAATGCCGGTTTCCCTCCCCGAGTTAGGGAAGTTCTCAGCTATGATTTGTTCAAATATGGTTTCTGGCCCTCTGACCCTCTTGGCACTCTCTGGAACCCCAATTATACGTAGATTTTTCCTTCTAAGGCTATCATTTATTTCCCTTAAGGTTTCCTCATGGTCTTATAATTATTTTGCTCTTTTTTCCTCAGTTTTCTTCCTTGCCATCAACTTGTCTTCAATGTCAATCACTCTTTCCTCTACCTCATTAACCCTCATCATTAGGTCCTCCAGTTTGGACTGAGTCTCATTTAATGGATTTTTAATTTCGGTCTGATTAGATCTAAATTCTGCAGTCATGAAGTCTCTTGATTCTTTATGTTTTTTTTTTCCAGAGCCAATTATAATTGTGCTTCTGAATTGGCTTTCTGACATCTAATTGTAATCCAAAATCTGTAACTCTGTAGCGGGGAGTTCAGTTTCTGATTCGTTCTTTTGTTGTGAGTTCTTCTTTCTAGTCATTTTGCTCAGTGCAGAGTGGCTGTATAAGCAGGCTGAGTCAAGAATATCAACCATGACTTAAGTAAATTTCACCCTAGATGATTCTGCCAAGGTCAGAGACCAGTAATTGAAAACAAAGATCAGAACGAAATAAAACAAAAGGACCATTAACGTTAAAAGCAAATTGTAAAACTAAGTAGTAAAAAATAAAAAGTCAGATCCAAAAGAAGAAGAAGAAAAGGAAAACAGAAAAAAAGAAAGAAGAGAATAAAGCAAAATTAAAGTGGAAAAAAAAAAGAAAAAATAAAAAAATGAGGGAGGACTGTGAGATTGTGGTGTTGATGAAGTTGTTCGAGGGAGAATGTAGTCTACCTGAGGGGTTCTAGAGGGTGATCCTCTTGGTTCTGAGTATATTAAGTTCTGTATGTTAGAAGATGCTCAGTCCCAAATTTATATAAACCAGAAATAATTGTAGCAGACCCCAACATTGACCACCAAAACATAAATGAGATAAAATATGGGGACAGAATGGGAATGAGGAATCTCACAGAATGAACCATTATGGTATACCACTTGGTTCTGGGTGCATGCTGGTCATGTTTTAGAAGGTATTAACTTCTGCCATTGTATAACAAAATAAGGCAGAGAAAACAAAAAACACACAAAAAAACATATCTTATATATCTCCCCCAATTTTTTAAATATATCTCCCAAAATTGAGTATGTTGAATGGAATCTAGAAGTGGAAAATATATCGTGAATCTGTAATTGTAGAAATATGAAAGTCATAAAGGAAGAATCTTAAAAATGAAGAGGTGGTAAAATATTGTAGTTAAGGTAGGAAAAGAGAAAAAAATTGAAAATATACAGTCTGATATAAAAATGAGTTTTACTGGAAAAAGGAAGAAAAAAATAGGAGGGGTACCCTCTGGTTTTACATACCGTAAATCCCTCGACTTCCCCTGGAGCTTTCCAGTGCTGCTTGGTCAAGAACTTGCTCTTCCCCTGTCTTTCCGGCTGGTTTTCTCGGGGAGGCATCTGCTGGGCTGATTTTCAGGTGTGTGTACCTGACGGTGATGCCCTGCCCCCTGCCGGGTACCAGTTCATTGGGAGCTGTTTTACCCTGTGAAGCCTCTTCCGTGGCTGCCCCATCTCTTCCCATTTAAAACAAGGAGGAACAACAACACTGGTGGCTGCCAGGTCTCCAGCTCTGGAGTCAGCCCCCCACAGTAACTACTGCAGTCTCTCAGTCCGCACTGGCCTAGATACTCCCGGTGCAGGTGTGCTCATCTGCACGGCTTGGGGGTGCCCAGTGCCCGGAGAGTCCTTGCTATCCTGTGCCTTCTCAGCCTTCGCCTGTCCCAGGTGGAATGCAAATCTTTCATGGGCTGTGTCCACTTGGCACCCTGGGATCCGGGCCTGTGCTGCTGGAATCGTGCTCTTGGGGCCGCAGCTCCCAAGGGCAGTAGGACATAGACCCCACCATCCGGAGTCACTGGCCTGACCGACCAGCCTCTCCTGATGCCCTGCCGCCTGCGTGCTCCAGCCCTTTACCTAGATCGGCCCACAGTTTGTGGCCTGCTTTCCCCTGGGCGTACTTCCTCTATTAATGACTTTGGAGACTGAAGGCTCCACTGCCGCTCCTGCGATTCTGCCTAATTTCTCTGCTAAACGTCCTTCCATCCGGGAAGAATCTGGTGCAGATTTTTGAAAGTTCCTGCTTCTCGGGGGCTGGGCTTTCCTGTCCCTGAGACTTTCACTGCCAGGTTTTATCCCTGCTCCTCGTGCTCCCCCACTTGATTCTTTTTAATTTTTTTTTATACCTTCTTACCTTGTTAGAAGCGAAAACCCTTCTCTCTGTAGTGTTCCAGCTATTCTCTCTTTAAATCTCAGGTCGAATTCATAGGTGTTCAGGGTGATTTGAAAGTTATCTAGGTAAGTTGGTGGGATAAGGCGAGTTGAGGACCCCTACTCCTCCACCATCTTGCCTCATTAATCAAAAAATGAGATTTTTAGATTGTATTTGTGTGTATATGTATATATGTATTTATTTTTATATATTTATTTGTATTTGTTTATTTATAAGTATTTACATAATTGCAAAGAAATATATAAATATTTGCTATTGTTATTCGCTTGTAACTGAGGCATGCTGGCTGATAAGAGTAAGTTTGCAAAATATACTCCAGGTTTTTTTGTGAATATATAGAGCAGGTCAATCAGGGAAATTAGGTACTTCAGATTAAGCACAGCCTAAGCTCCCAAACTGAGTCAAGATCAGAAATATGAACAGTCCTGCCAGCCAGGGGCAGGGAGTACTTTTATTCTAAAATAAGAGGAGTCAGAAGTGTATATTGGTCAAGCGTGAGTATGAGCTTATTTCAACTCTTTTTCAAGAAACCAAGATCTCAATTAAGGGAGTTTCTGACTAAGCAAGCATAAATTTATTTTTCCTTCAGCTCTTCCTGAACAAGGTAGAGTGGAGTGTGTCCAGTCTAAGAGGAATTAATGAGCAGCTGGTCTTAATTTGAAGTCTTGACATGTCTCAGGATGGCCAAGCAGCCCAGGACCAGATCTTTCTTCCCACACCCATGGATGCCACAGATGCAATCTTAGCTCTTAAAAAGATTTTCTGTCCCCCCATACAGCTCAAGTCAGTTGCAGGTCAGTTTCCTCTTTGTGGATAAAAATAATGACTGCATTCTTATTTTTTTAATTTTTAATTTAAATTAAATTTAGTTAACACGAATGTATTATTAGTTTCAGTGTAGGATTTAGTGATTGGTAGTTGCATATAACACGCAGTGCTCATAACATCATGTGCCCTCCTTTATGCACACCATCCAGTTACTCCATCTGTCCACTCATCTCCCCTCCAGCAACCTCAGTTTGTTCCCTATAGTTAAGAGTCCCTTATGGTTGCCTCCCTGTCTATTTTTATCCTATTTTTTATTCCTTCTTTTCCCCTATGTTCATTTATATTTCCTAAATTCCAAATGTGAGTGAAATCATATGGCATTTGTCTTTCTGACTGACTTCTTTTGCTTAACATAATACCCTCCAGTTTCATCCAATGTCATAGCAAATGACAAGATTTCTTTTTGATGGCTGTGTAATATCCCATTGTATATGCATACCACTTTTTGACCCATTCATCTGTTGATGAACATCTAGGCTCTTTCCATATTTTGGCTATTGTGGACAGGGCTGCTATAAACATTGGGGTGCAGGCGCTCCATCAAATTACTATTTTTGTATGTTTTGGATAAATACCTAGTAGTGCAATTGCTGGTTTGTAGGGTAGCTCTATTTTTAGCTTTTTGAGGAACCTCTATACTGTTTTCCAGAGTAGCTGCACGAAAGGACTGCAATCTTAAGATAAAAGAGGTTTATGAAGTAGAACGTGAATGAATACAACAGTGAGTTCACAAGGTGTGAAGCAGAGGCCAGGTTTTCAATCATAGTGCTGGTTCCCCAGGAGTTCACTCCCAGACTTTCCCTCTGTACATGTGGGAATTACATTGATCCCCAAGTGGGATGAGTGAGAATAAACCCCATCCAAGAAACACTAAGGAAGCTAAAACACAATAATAAGAAAACAGAGTCTCTACAACAAAATGACAGCTTGACGAACAGACTTCCCCTTACATCAGAAATCAGAAGATAGTATCCACAAAGTAATATGAGTAATTGAAAATTAAAGACCTTTCCTTAAAAAAGTTAACCACCAACATACTAAAAGAACTAATAGAATATATGAAAAAAAAACTAAATCCTGAAATAAAAAGGAGATAAATAGGGAAATAGAGAAAAAAGGAAGTAAACCAAATAGGACATATCTAATAAGATATAACCATTGAAACAAGGTAAAATGGGAAAAAATTAAGAACATGAGAAATAGAAGAGGTGAATAAACAATTGGAAGAAGTAGGTTTCAAAGTTCTTGCATTTTTCTAATTGAAAGTGGAAATTACAGATCAGCTTTATACATTTTTAAATGAAGTATACATCTTCAAAGTTTAAGTGTGACCACCAATAAAACAAATATGACATTTATAAATACCAAAGTAGTTATAAAATAACATAAAACCTTAATTAATCTAGTAGGCCAAAAAGGAGGGATGGAGAAAAAAATAACAGAAACTTCAAGGAAAATAGATCAGAGTAAGAATAAGTTACATTGTCACAAGAATAGGTACAAATTAAATTGAATAAACTTTCTAATTAAAAACAATGTCTTAAATTATATATTAAAACAAAATCTAACTTTGTGTTAGTTATAAGAGACATACCTAGAACATAAAGACAAATTTTAAAAATAAAAAGGTGGACAAAAATATTCAAGTAAAATACCAATAATTGCATAGTGATACTAATATTAGCAAAATATACTTTAAGGGAAAAACACCATTAAAGATAAAGATGCTTGCTAGAAGATAAAAGAAAAAAGAAATACTCAGAAAGAAATAATGATTCTGAACTTGTATTCATTAATTTACATTACAAATCCAAAATCATAGTGAGTTCTAATTTAAATCTCTTTCATGACTTGCTTCATGAAAAAGAAGTTGCAAAATTATAGAATTTTTAAAAAATGTTTTTCAAAACCATTCTACCTCAATAATGTGAGAATGCAGCATATATTTTTAGCAAACTCTGACTGCATCAAACCATAACACTAGATCCCAAAGTCCCTAAAAATACTAAACAATTTTTAAAGTATCTTAATAAGATACTCTTACAAGACCATTTCCTCTGACCAATATAGTTTTAATTTTTTAAATTTAAATTCATTTTAATTAACATATAGTGTATTATTAGTTTCAGAGTTAGAATTTAGAGATTTATCAGCTGCATATAACACCCAGCGCTCACTACATCAAATGCCCTCCTTAATGTCCATCACTCAATTACCCCATCCCCCATCCTCCTCACCTTCAACAACCTTTTTGGTTTGTTTCTCAGAGTTAAGGGTCTTATATGGTTTTTCTCCCTCTTTTTTTCTGTCATATTTTATTTTTCTTGACCAAGATAAAATTATATAGTGAACCAATTTAAAAATAACTTTAAAAGATTCATGTGTTCGGACAAAAACCCCCACAAAACATAACTTCTCAATAAATCATGGGTCAAAGAAGGTGATAGAAATTAGAAAATATTAGAGAAGAATTCTTACAAGGCCACCTCCATACAGTTAAATCCAGTGGTCAATTCCCAATTCTCCTTTTACTTGCTGTTGGCAGCATCTGATGGACCACTCATCTCACTGAAAAACTATGCTTGTCCTTCAACCACTTTTTTTAAGATTTTATTTATTTATGAGAGAGAGAGAGAGAGAGGAGAGAGAGAATGGCAGAGACGCAGGCAGAGGAGAAACAGGCTCCATGCAGGTAGCCTGACGTGGCACTCAACCCCAGGTCTCCAAGATCATTACCTGGGCCAAAGGTGGAACTAAACCACTGAGCCACCTGGGCTGCCCCAACCACTTTTTTTTTTTCACTCTCACACCCCTCCACTCATGCTCCTGTGTTTCTTTCTTCTCTTCACTCTAATTTCTTACCATGGGGCACCTCAAAATTTGTCCATTGAACTGCTTCCCTTCCCTATCTTCAGTTGGTCATCTCATGCTTTGCATGTCTTTAGATATGACCTACAATCTGATAACTCCCACATTCTGTCTCCAGTTAGATCAGTCCCCAGATCCCAGGCTCTGATCTGCTCCATGTAGATGTCTAAGGAGTATGTAAAGCTCAACCTGCCACAAACCAAGTTCTGATCATTCCCCACCCCCTATCTACCTATAGACTTCCAATCTCAGTTCAAGAGAACCATAACCACCTAGATGCTCATGCTCTAAACCCAAAATCTTTATGGATTAATATATTTCTCACATATTCTATATCCAATTTCAGAAAGTCTGTTGGATACTCTTTCAAAATTTCAAAATCCAGAATTTTATCATTGTGCTGACCGCTGTTATACTCGTCTAAGCCACCAACCTCTCTTTCTTGACTGGACTGCCTGTTCCTGGTCTTGCTACTTTTAATTTTCCACCCTTTATAATCAATTTTCATTGAAAATTAAATCTCATTACTCCTTTGCTCAAAATCTCCAATGGTTCTTTATTTTGCTTAAAGTAAAAACTGAAAGCCTTACAATGGGCCACAAGACTCTAAAGAATCTTTTCTTTCCCATTCTCTCTTTGGTCTCCCTGATCAAATGTAGCAGACACAGTACCAACTTGGCAGACCTTAGCATCTGCTGTTCCCACTGGTTGGAATGCTCTTTCCCTATATTTGGCTCACCTTCATACTTCATTTAAGTCTGTGCCCAAATGTCATGTAATCATACTCTGATCTCTTGAATGCAGAGCTCCCATTACCCTTGCTATGTTGCATTGTTTCTACATGATATTTATCACTTAACAGAAGATATGGAGGTCCTTGGATCAGTAGAACACAGGCTCTAGATAGCAGGAATTTGTCTGTCTTTACCTCCTCAATCTTCAGCACCCAGAGCAAGACATGCATCTCATAGTAGGCACGTAATTAACATTTATTAAATGAGTAAAATAATGAATAATAATAAAACACTTTAAGTAATGCTATATGAGAGTTTATGGGGTACTGCTGAATAATATTTAGAATGAAATAGTCTTAAATGCTATATTATCAATGAAGGATATTATTAAACTAAATATTCACATTCAAGAGGTGATAAAAAGCAACAGATTAAACTAAGAGGAAAAAGTGAAAGGAATGAAATAAAAGTTAAAAGACACAAGATGATTGGAATGAAGACATCAAGAAAAACAAAAGATGATTCTTTGAAAAGGACTATTAAGTAGTAATACCCTCTGCAATGTGAAAATGTCCTGTGCTATCTCTTATGATAGCCAGTTGCTACATGGAGTTATTGAGCACTTTATATGTGTCTGTTAGTCTGACCAAGGATATGGATTTTTTGTTTTATTTGATTTTAATTAATTTAACTAACCATATGAAGCCTGTGATGCTGCATTGGATAGCACAGTTCTGGGATAATCTTGTATAATGTCTCCCAGGTGATATATATAAAAGTTGTTATGAAAGCAGAATGGGAGATAATTAGATATACCCTAAGTGCTTTAGCATTAAGATGTGTAAATAAGATATGATATACCAAAACATATATGAATATAATACAGTATAAAGTTACTTAAAATTAATCAACTAGAGCTATTTGAGCTATATGCAAATGCCAATATAATGTTAAGCCTACAGACACAGGGACTTTAAAGATTTCAATGTAATATGTTTATGAATATATTTAAAATTATTATGTATTCAAAAATATCCTTGTAAGTGTAAAAAGTAAATGTAAACAATAGAGTATCATACTATATTTTAAGAAAAAATTAAAGAGACTGTTTTTTTTTCCAGTGAATAGTCTTTCCTGCTTTGTCGAATATTTGTTGACCATAGAGTTGAGGGGCCATTTCTGGGTTCTCTATTCTGTTCCATTGATCTATGTGTCTGTTTTTGTGCCAGTACAACACTGTCTTGATGACCACAGCTTTGTAGTACAACCTGAAATCTGGCATTGTGATGCCTCCAGCTATGGTTTTCTTTTTTTAATATTCCCCTGGCTATTCAGGGTCTTTTCTGATTCTACACAAATCTTAAGATGATTTGTTCCAAATATCTGAAGAAAGTCCATGGTATTTTGATAGGAATTGCATTGAATGTGTAAATTGCCCTGGGTCACATAACATTTTCACAATATTAATTCTTCCAATCCATGAGTATGAAATATTTTTCCAACTCTTGGTGTCTTCCTCAATTACTTTCAGAAGTGTTCAGTAATTTTTCAGGTATAGATCCTTTACCTCTTTGGTTAGGTTTATTCCTAGGTATCTTATGCTTTTGGGTGCAATTGTAAATGGGATTGATTCCTTATTTTCTCTTTCTTCAGTCTCATTGTTAGTGTATAGAAATGCCTCTGATTTCTGGGCATTGATGTGGATAAAGGGGAACCCTCTGTCACTGTTGGTGGCAATGTGAACTGGTGCAGACACTCTGGAAAACTGTGTGGAGATTCCTCAAAGAGATAAAAATAGACCTGCCCTACGACCAGCAATTGCACTGCTGGGGATTTACCCCAAAGATACAGATGCAGTGAAACACCAGAACACCTGCACCCCAATGTTTATAGCAGCAATGCCCACAATAGCCAAACCGTGGAAGGAGCCTCGGTGTCCATCAAAAGGTGAAAGGATAAAGAAGATGTGGTCTATGTATACAATGGAATATTACTCAGCCACTAGAAATGACAAATACCCACCATTTGCTTCAATGTGTGGGGAACTGGAGGGTATTATGCTGAGTGAAATAAGTCAGTCAGAGAAGGATGAACATTATATGGTCTCATTCATTTGGGGAATATAAAAAATAGTGAAAGGGAATAAAGGGGAAAGGAGAGATAATGAGTAAAAATATTAGTGAGGATGATTAAACATGAAAGATTCCCAACTCTGAGAAATGAACAAGAGGTAGTGGAAAGGGAGGTGCGTGAGGGGTTGGGGTGACTGGGTCACAGGCGCTGAGGGGGGCACTTGACAGGATGAGTACTGGGTGGTATGCTATATGCTGGCAAATTGAACTCCAATAAAAAAATTAACTGCTCTGATTGACTTATTTCACTCAGCATAATCCCCTCCAGTTCCATCACGTCGAAGCAAATGGTGGGCATTTGTCGTTTCTAATGGCTGAGTAATATTCCATTGTGTACATAGACCACATCTTCTTTATCCATTCATCTTTTGATGGACAACGAGGCTCCTTCCACAGTTTGGCTATTGTGGACATTGCTGCTATAAACATCGGGGTGCAGGTGTCTTGGGGTTTCATTGCATCTGTATCTTTGGGGTAAATCCCCAGCAGTGCAATTGCTGGGTCGTAGGGCAGGTCTATTTTTAACTCTTTGAGGAACCTCCACACAGTTTTCCAGAGTGGCTGCACCAGTTCACATTCCCACCAACAGTGTAAGAGGGTTCCCCTTTCTCTGCATCCTCTCCAACATTTGTGGTTTCCTGCCTTGTTAATTTTCCCCATTCTCACTGGTGTGAGGTGGTATCTCATTGTGGTTTTGATTTGTATTTCCCTGATGGCAAGTGATGCAGAGCATTTTCTCATGTGCGTGTTGGCCATGTCTATGTCTTCCTCTGTGAGATTTCTGTTCATGTCTTTTGCCCATTTCATGATTGGATTGTTTGTTTCTTTGCTGTTTTGTTTAATAAGTTCTTTATAGATCTTGATCTCATTCATAAAAAAACAAATCATTTGCGGAATATAAAAAATAGTGAAAGGGAATAAAAAGGGAAAGGAGAAAAATGAGTGGGAAGTATCAGAAAGGGAGACAGAACATGAGATTCTCCTAACTTTGGGAAATGAACTAGGAGTGGTGGAAGGGGAGGTGGGCGGGGGGTGGGGGTGACTGGGTGATGGGCACTGAGGGGGGCACTTGATGGGATGAGCACTGGGTGTTATTCTATATGTTGGCAAATTGAACACCAATAAAAAATGTGTATAAAGAAAACAAAAAAATTAAGTCAAAATTAGTACTTTATGTTTTCAGGATAATAATATATGCAGGAAAGTTGTATTTTGCTGTCTGACACAAACAGTAATTCACAGAGGTTACCATACCTCAAGAAGAGGTATATGCATATCCTAGAGATCATTTCTTAAAAATAGGCAACGGAGTGAAACTTGCCAAAGATGATGGTAAATAAATTATGTTCATTATATCATTCTCTACAATTTCTTGTATGATTGCAATGTTTTATAATAAAAAATAAAAAAACAATGAGGAGGAGGAATAAGAATACAAATACTAAAGTCTCTAATAATGCTCTGTTTTCAAAACCTCTAAAGCAGAACCTTCTGGAACACCTGACGCTAGGATTGAAGCTCCTAGTGAGCATGTCACTGATGACCATGCCTCCTTGCAGATGCAACAGGCACAGCAGCCTGGAGAGCACATTTTAGTCTTTTATTGAGTGGAAATCCGTTGAAGGGTCTGGAGGTACAAGAGGAAGCAGCAGGGTGGACAGGCTGGACACCTCCAGGATATCTGCCCTTGGTGTTTACTGGGAGACCACTGTGAAGGTTTTACATCTGGCTGAATTTCACATGGCACTGAACTACCTGGCAAAGCTGTTGCCAATGTGGAAAAAATTACTTCCATCACGACTGGCTTGGAATCATTGAATTACATAATATACTCACCGTTCAGCAAAGTTCAACCCAAGTTCTACTTGTTTTAAGAAATCATTTTTTGCCCTGCAAGCTTCTCCCTTCTCCAGTCTCCAAGGTCTCTGCTCCATCCCCACTTGTCAAAGGCAACTATCTCTCCACTCATCTGCTGTAAGGACTATGGCAAAGCCAGTTCAGTCCCAGACCTTTGCTATGACAGGACCCACAGCACCATTCTGCTTGGCCCTTTGGTACAGAGTTCCTCAGACTTGTTTTCTCTGGAAGGGGTGATGACTCATAATTAGAGAGGAGCCATGCACAGTGGTGATAACCATCATCCCATGGCACCCCAGCTGGACAACCCACTCAGTCACAGACAAGGAAGACTCCCTTCTTGACTCAGAACCTATGCCTGGGAGCCTGTACATGAAGGGACAGAGCCAAATGAGGGTGCTCGTGGGTAGGTGGATCCCAGAATCTAAGAAGGAGACAATAATTGAGACATATGCACCCAGGTTTTGCTCCTGAAGTTAATTTATTTCTCCTTTCCTTGCAAAGCAAGAGTGGAGGGTAGAGAGGAGCTAATCTGTAACTCAGCGCAAGGAAGCAGCAGCAAGTAAATTGTGATTAGAACAACATAAAGATTCAATAGCCACAGAAGTGGTTTTTATTGTTGTTGTCTAGTAGGGCCAGGAGATGTGCTAAGAAACTTGCATTCACTCCCCCTTTGACCTTCTCTGCGGTGGCATGAGATAGGTAAGCCCTACCCAATAGAAATGACAGCAACAGCGTGTGGCAGAGCTGTGACTAGAATCCAAGTCCAACTTAGAGTTAGAGCTGCTGCCAGTGAGCAGGCTGCACCTGGGACTGCAAGTGTGCGATGAAAGTGATTGAGATGGTCCAGTCCCAACAGGGGTGATACACTGTGATTCGACCAGCCTGCATGGAGACTCCTGAACATCACAGCAGAAGTGAGGGGGGATAGGAAACAAAGGTAGACTGGCTATTAAAGCCCAGTGTGGGATCCCTGCTTCACTCCAGCCTCTCTGGAGACAGGTCAAGACTCAGTGAGATTCAGGGCTGAAATAACGAGTTCCTGTTTCCACAGTCAGTTACACCCCGGGTTGGTTGTTCTGGTGGAGTGACTGTGTGCAGAGCCTAAGATAAATTATCACACAACAAGTCTGTTTAATGAGCACAGACATTTGGTTTAGAGCATAATGAAAATAAATCTCTGCAAAGCATTTTCATCTGATTTCCCCATTTAGGTTCTGTCATATTAACACGGCTTACTGGTTTACAAAATAAGCCTACACAAAGGCACAATTAGAACCTCCTGAAAAATCTTTTCCTCCTCCATTGTTGATTTCAAAATATGGCTTTTCTTTATTCTTCATCAGCACCCTGGCATAGAATGCATATGTGTTCTAAAGATTTCATATCTTTTACCGGGCTCATTAAGGATGTTTGGAAATGAGACCCTGAGCTCTGGCAGTTACTGAGCAGGGTGCAGGACATGGTATTGACATGATGCTGGGTGTGTAGCCACCGGCTTCAAATACCTGTGTGTGGATAAAGATGCCACTTGTCTTATTATGAAGCTAGATACACAAAAAAGAAAACACACATCCTACTCCACCCCCAAATACATACTTAAAATTTACAGGGGACTCAGAAATCTAACAGTTATGCAGAAAATGACTTCCCTTCTTGGAAATACTTTTAAAGTGTTTATTTCCACAAATTATACCAGATAGAGGGGAAATGGAAACATGCCAGGGGTGCCTGACTGGCTCAGTCAGTAGAGTGTATGACTCTTGATATCAGGATCATAAGTTGGAGCCCCACATTGGGTGTAGAGATTACTTTAAAAAAGAAAGGGAGTTGGGCTGAGGGTGGGGGTGACTGGGTGACAGGCACTGAGGGGGGCATTTGATGGGATGGGCACTGGGTCTTATTGTATATGTTGGCAAATTGAACACCAACAAAAAATAAATTTATAAAAATAATTTAAAAAATAAAAATAAAATATCAAAAAATGAAAAATGCTGAAGTTATGCCTTCTCACCCCATTTTCCAATATTTTATTAGAAAAATTTTAACATGGAAATGTTGAAAGAACTTTAGTGAACACCTGTGTACTCATCACCTAAATCCCACAATTAACATTTTGCTTTATTGACTTTATTTTTTTAATAAATTAATTTTTATTGGTGTTCAATTTACCAACATACAGAATAACACCCAGTGCTCATCCCGTCAAGTGCTCCCCTCAGTGCCTGTCACCCATTCACCCCCACCCCCCGCCCTCCTCCCTTTCCACCACCCCTAGTTCGTTTCCCAGAGTTAGGAGTCTTGTTCTGTCTCCCTTTCTGATATTTCCCACACATTTCTTCTCCCTTCCCTTATATTCCCTTTCACTAGCTTTATTGACTTTAATAAATTTCTTTCCAACTATCCATTCACCAAGCCATCTTTTTATTTTTAATTTTTTATTTTTTTTGAAAAATCTTACTTATATTCTTTTTTATTTATGCAAACCGGAAAATCCTGAATCTTTGAAATATAAAACCCGTGTAACCACAGATTAAAATAGCAACTCTGATCTTCATAAAATTTAAGATTGTTCTTTATTAAAGATTTTGCCAGATATTTTGTAGATGTTTTCAATTATCTCTCTACCCATGTTTTATTTTTTTTATCCTGAGGGTAGGTATTGAAGGGGATAATATATTGAAATTGGTGTCCCTTTGTATCCAAATGTTTGTATTTTTCTATAAATGGACCTATTAAATACTATTGTTGGTATATTTTCTGTTTTTTTATAAATTTATTTTTTATTGGTGTTCAATTTGCTAACATATAGAATAACACCCAGTGCTCAGTGCCCGTCACCCAGTCACCCCCAACCCCCCGACCACCTCCCCTTCCCCCACCCCTAGTTCGTTTCCCAGAGTTAGGAGTCTTTTATGTTCTGTCTCCCTTTCTGATATTTCCCACTCATTTTTCTCCTGTCCCCTTTATTCCCTTTCACTATTTTTTATATTCCCCAAATGAATGAGACCATATAATGTTTGTCCTTCTCCTTGAAAATTCTTGTCCTTGTCCTTCTCCTTGAAAATTCTTTACAAAGTTCAGATATCATTATAGATCATCCCAAAAGCTTCAGTGCGTTTATCATTAACAAGGCTCTATACTGGGTTATCGTTCTTTTTTCATAGCTAAGGTTCACATAGAGTTGAATGCATGGACTTTAAGGGTACTGTTCCATAAGTCTTTGCAGATATGCACAGTCATGTAATGCAAGTCCTCATCAAGATATAGAACATTACTCCATTCTCTTGCCCATCACACCCCTCTCCACCCCATCCACATAGAGGCAAACACTGTTCTGATTTTCGTCAGAACAAAGAATGTTTTGCGTGTTCTAAAATTTCCATAAAAGGATTGCACTGCATGTAGCCTTCCATATAAGGCTTATTTAATTTAGCACTCTGTTTTTGAGAATAATTCATATTGTTGTATGTATCAGTAGCTTGTTCCTTTTTATTTCTGAGTAGTAATTCACTGTATGAATATACCTGTTCATTTATCCACATTTGTGTTCATAGATATCTATGCTATTTCCATTTTTGTGCTATTTTGAAAAAGTTAACATGAAAATTTTGTATGAGGGCTTTTGAGGGGGCATGTTTTTATGTTCTTCAGATAAAATAGAGTTTCTAGATATAGCATATAAAAATACAAAACTGTTATATTTGAATTTCAGATAAGTAATAACACTTTTTAGTATAAGCATGCCCCCATGCAACATTTTACTGGGACGTATGTTTACTCAAGGCTTGGGGTGGAGATAGGAGAGGCTGTCTAGTCTGGAACACTGAAGCATAAAAGTGTTTGACATGACAGCAGAGGTCACAGTCAGGTACTAGAGCATTTTGGCTTACAGACCTACTGATAGCCCTTCTATACTTATACTTGAATCCTAGGGACAGGAGGCTGGCAGCAAAGCTCATTTTCAGAATGACATCTCCAAAAGGCACAGAGTACACAAAATAACACAGTTCTGTGGCCTCTATGAAGATCCCACAATTGAGTGTAAAGTGTGACACCATTTTCTGATCCTGGGGCCATGGTGCTGTGGGGAGCTAGATTCACTTTCACCCTAATCCATGAAGACCTGACAACTCATTCTGGCAGTCTGGGCAGCAGAAGGTGCATCTACCCCAGATGTCTGCAGATTTGCAGACAGTGAAGAGAAAACAGATACCACCACAAAGTAATCAAATGAGATTCCTCCTCTGACTACCACCCAAGGACACTGCTAAAAAGAGTTAGAAGCAGCTGGAGTCAGAGCCCTGCACTTTCAGATTGAGGGAACACCTAATGTTCCCTGTAATCTGAGCCAGGAAGCTCATTGGTGGCATGCCATTCTGAATACATAGACAACACCAGGCAGTGGGCTTCACCCATACCACCCAGTGCAACTGGAAGAGATTTCTTACCCAAAGAAAATAAGCCACCAGGGATCCCTGGGTGGCTCAGCGGTTTGGCGCCTGCCTTTGGTCCAGGGCGCGATCCTGGAGTCCCGGGATCGAGTCCCACGTCGGGCTCCCCAGCGGGGAGCCTGCTTCTCCCTCCTCCTGTGTCTCTGCCTCTCTCTCTCTCTCTCTCTCTCTCTCTCTATCTATCTATCTCTATCTCTCTCTCACATCAATCAATCAATCAATCAATCAATCTAAAAAAAAAAAGCCACCAGTCAGTCCAAGAGGGTAAGGTGTTAGGTCCCAGGACAGGGTTCTGATGCATTCTTCCCCAATTGACCAGGTAGGTTCAAACAATGCTAATCAACTGCATTCAACCATAGCTAAATTATTTCATTTATTTGGAGATCCCTGGGTGGCTCAGCAGTTTAGCACCTTGCCTTCGGCCCAGGGCATGACCCTGGAGTCCCAGGATCGAGTCCCAGGATCGAGTCCCACCCTGGAGTCAGGGTCCCAGCATGGAGCTGCTTCTCCCTCTGCCTGTGTCTCTGCCTCAATCTCTCTCTCTCTATCAGAAATCAATTTTTAAAAATCTTAAAAAAATAATTTCATTTATTCAAAGAAAACTCTTATATCCAAGTAGTGCACATATTAATACAAGTACCTTCAGCCACCTGAACCCCAGACTCTCCTTTTTCTAATACCGTCCTCCAAATTTAGTGGCTTGGAAAACTAATTATCTGGAACTGGCTAGGCACAGTGTGCAGAATCACTTGGTGAAAGAACTGGGTGTCTCTACCCCAGAGCTCCCATGGGGCCATAAGCCTTCCATGTGTTCCCTCGGGTATCCTCTCTCAGGTGGTCATAGGCTGCAAGAGAAGCAAGCCCCCAACCTGAGTGATCCCTCACCCCTTCCCACCATCTCTCAGAGAACACACTTCTGAAGCACTTGCAGCTGGGGCTGTCACAGCCCCACTGGGTAAAAATTAAGTCACAGGGCTGATTGTTGTGGCCATTGGACTTGATGGTGAGTGGCAGAGGTCTAAACCTGGGCTTGTCTCCAGTTCATGTTATGGGGGTGCTTTGAGGTTGTGCATAACTTTATGCAGGTTTAGATTTAAAATAATCGAATAAGTTGAAATCGAATAAGTTGGTTTCTGGGCTGGAGTCATCTTAAATGCTCACTCACTCACATGTCTGGAGTTGATTCTGAGATTCAAGGAGATGCTGTTGCCCAGAAATCTTCACATGACCTCTTTGTGTGGCAAGGGCTTTCTTTCCCACAGTGTGGCACCTAGACTTCACGAGCAAATACTGAAAAAGAGAGAGCCAACTGGATGTTATACCTTCTCTTGTGACTCAGCATCAGATGTCATCCAGCATCATCAAATTCTGTTAGTTGAAGTGAATCACTTGAGAGCAGCCCACAATCAAGGGAAGAGATCTAGACTCCACTTCATGTAGGGGGATGTGTTAGATGATTCTAAGACGTGGTTTAAAGTCAGAAGATTTTATTTTATTTTTATTTATTTTATTTTTTTAAAGTCAGCAGTTTTAATAAAGCCCTGTACACTTTTCCTCCATAAGGATAACAAAAACAAAAAATCCTCCATAAGGATAACAAAACATTAGGGCTGTGCTGCCCAGAATGCACATGTTCAGAGAGTCTGACTTGCAGATATCACCAGATCTCTGTTTTCTACAAGATTCTACAGAATGGGAAGGCTTCCATTAACCATGACCATTGTCCCTCTCTCTGGTCTGTTAGGGTACGTGTTGTGGTCACTTTCCTACTCATTAATAAGGCGAAAGAAATGTGTGTCATCAACTATTTGCCATATGTTGCACAGCAACAGGAAGTGGCCAAAACGTTTGTGTCCTTGGCAAGGAAAATGGCGGGGCCAAGAATGTGCTAAGTGGCTAAATGGGCTTTGAGAGATAATATGCTGTATAACCCCTACAGAACCAAAGGTCATGGCTGGAGGTGTGGAATCTAAAGGGACATACCCTGACTCATTGCCTCTTTTGACATTCCCTCACTTCCTAACCCTAAATCTGGTTCCTGAGGCAGAGGTCTCCCTGTTAAGAGGAGCCACTTTCCAGGACAGTGACTGTAAATATCTCTGTGCTGTGTTATAACTGCCCCTCCTTCTTCTGAGTCCTTGATAAACAGTACTGTGTGTGTGTGTGTGTGTGTGTGTGTGTGTTTGAGAGACAGAGAGAGAGAGAGAGAAAGAAGCAGAAGGTATGAGGAATGGAGGGGAAAGGGGATGGATTGAGGGAAAGGGAGAAGAGCACACTATAGACAGAAAATTCAGTGGGAAAAAGAAAACATGTTTTGAGCAGATAACTTTTTGGAATCTTGATTTACTTACCTATAGGAAAAAAAAAAGACTTGAATGCTTAGTTGCAGGTTTCCTGTGTGAATTAAATAGTGGCTGGGGATTTGTTTTGGAAGTAGGAGCTATCTATGTTACTTGTGCCCAGCACTGCCCCTGAGAGGAGACAATGGAAGCCCCATTGACACACAGGCTTTCCACAAAAGAAGCTACTAGCTAAGGGGTCCCAGTAAAAACAGCTGGCACTTTTCGTCCTCTGGGGAGATTCAGATCCAGTGAAAACATCCAAGGCTGAGCTGCCAACCCTCTGTCTATCTCTCAAATGAATAAATGCTTTTCTTTCCTTAATTACTCCCCTGGGGGCTGAGCATGCCAGTTCTCAAGCTAAGAGGCCAGAGAACTAAAAAATGGGAACCTTAATAAAAAAGCAACTCAGTCTTCGAGTGGTACTTTTTAATAATGCTAAGGACTTTATGCATGCCCTTAAACTGTTTATAACTCTTGCCCCTGTCCTACTCTCCTCACAGTATCTTTTTAGGGTTTTTTTTGAAAAACATTTCTACGGAAGTAGAACTAGAAGCAATAAGGAATGATGAACTCCTGTTTTGTTGTTTTATTATTTTGTGTTCCTAGTTGGGTAGGAGGTTGCAGGAAGAGGAGAGAGATGGGCAGAAGTAGATTTGCCAAGCTCCAGGCTGTTGACTGACATGACTAAGAAAATGCCAGGCCCAGCATAGTAACCAGGCAGGATTCATGCTTCCAGGGAGGCACCCAGCTGTGACCCCCTTACTCTCAAAACCTGCCTGGTCTAGACACCAATGAGCAATGATGATTTTCTCCTTGACCCCCTGAACTGTTCAACTAGGCCTTGACTTTCGGCCTTCTGTGTTCATCTCTGCTTTGTCAAACTGGTTTTAGTTAGGGTTCTCCATCCTCCCATATCTGATTACCTTCAATGTCTAATTAGGTTCTTCATCCTCTACCATCACCCAGATGAGGTCTTATCAGAGTGGCCTATCTTCAGTAAAAATCCTATTAGATTGGTTTAGCCAGAAACCACCCCCTACCCCTAATGTTTTCTTTTAAGAATTTTCATCCACTGACCCCCACCCTAATCCTAGGTTATAAATCCCCACTTGACCAGGTTGTTTCCAGGGTTGAACCCAGTCTCTCTCCCCCACTGTAAGACCCCATTGCAATGGTCCCTGTACCTACCACAATGGTGTCCTTTGAATAAAGTCTGCCTTATTGTGTTTTAATAAATCTCATGAATAATTTCTTTCAACAGTTGTAATATTATTTTTTTCTGTAATGGAAGTAAAAGGACTTTTAGAAATGCTCTGAACCATAAAATCAACTGCTTCTGTTAACAGACACAGAACCCAGGGTTTATAGTAGGGAAAGGTGAATCCAAGATTCCTTGGCTGCTAAGATGAAGCCCTTGTTTGGAAATGATCTCCAGATTCCAAATGTAGGAAAGATACTTGAAAACAATAAAAATAACTAACATTTAAAAAGTATTCACTTTTTGCCCTTGTGTAGATCTATGAAGTAAGAAGGCTAGGGTTACACCAGTGGTTTTGGCCAGAACTTGCACTTGTATCCCTTGTACTGTAATGATAGTTGTAACAACAGCTATTGTTGCTGAGTTTTTGCAGTATGGCAGGCTATATACCAGGGTCCTATGTATGCCATCTCATTGAGTCTTTACATCAGGCCTGTAACATGCATCTTTTACAAATGAGAAGAATGGAACCTCGAAATTTTAAATCCAAGACCTTCTTCCACTTATATCTGATACTCCTGAAAGCACAATGGCACCATATGCATCTTTTTTTTTTTTTCATTTTGGCATGCTTTTCTTATTTCTTTGTTCTCAGTTATACATGAATATCTGTATTCCACAAACACTGCTTTGAGCTGTTTTCAGTCTCATGGAATCAAGGAAAATAAAGTTTTAAAAAATGCATCACTACCCATCTAATGTTTAGTTAAAGTTCTTTTTAGATTTGGCTTGAAATACCTGGCAGAATAATCATAGCCCACTTGGAATATCAAGAAATGAGGTAAAGTTACTGAATGGGGAGAGAAAAAAAGTGTCCCATTTTATAATAAGGAATTTGGATTTTGTCTTCAGCTCCTCAGAAGTAATCTCTAAATCCTTGGAAATTCATGAATGACAGGAGTTTTTGTTATTTATTATGGTCCCCTCAGACCCTGGACTCCTGAATTTATGCTAATGGGGTGGTTCTTGGTGGGCCTTTAGGTAGTTTCAGGATAGGAGTTGGCCACATCAGAAAGACCAGCCATGTGATTGAAGGGTTGGGTGTTTGAGTCACTAACATCATTATCCCCACCTGGGAGAAGAGGGGGCTGGAGATTGAGTTTAATCCTCTTGGCAATGACTTAATCAATCATGCCTATGTAACAAAATCTTGATAAATATTGTGGTCACCAGGACCCAGATGAGCTTCTCTGATGAAATACATTAGTGTCAGGAGGATGACACATCCTTAGAACATAGAATCTTTGTGTTTGTGATCCTCCCAGACCTTGCACTGTGCATCTCTCCTTTTTGCTGGTACAGGTTTGTATCACTTTATTGTAATGAAACCACAATTGTAAATAGAGTACTTTCCTCAGCTTTTCAACTTATTCTAGCATACTATTAAACCTGAGGAGGTGGTAGGAACCACACATTTTTAGCAAGTTAGAAGTGTGAGCTTGAGGTTAGGGTCTGTGGTGAGAGAAGTCTTGTGGAGGAGTGAGCCTTCAACCTGTGAAGTCTGGTCTCACTGTAGGTAGTGTCATAAATGAATATCACCATCATTTTCTCCCAAAGTAGAGGAAGAAAGGAGCTTCTCAGAACAAAGTGCAAAGCCTGAAAGTTTACTTTCTTCATCTTCTGGAGATACAATCTCTGCAACAACAAGGCTGTGAAGAACTGTCTTGCAAGCTGATGTGGATAATGAATGCTATATGCCTAATAGATGGCCTAGCATATAGTAGGCACTTAATAAAATATTGAAGTAAGAAAACATTGCTCAACCCCCATGTCATAGTGACTATAAATTCTCCTAAAACTCTACTTGTCAAAGACCTCTAAGTTTTTTTCACTCTGGAACTCAGAAAGATCAGTCCATCAGAGGGAGGGAGAGAGAGAGAGAGAGAGAGAGAGAGAGAGAGAGAGAGAGAGAGAGCCAGTGTCTGTTAGGGAAATGGGATAGGGTAATCGGGAGGTCCTTCATTACACAACGGAATACAGCAAGAGTGTTGAGGTTGTAGATAAGAGTATGAGCAACTCCCTTCAACCCCTGCCTGAAAAGAGAGCACAAAGGTGCGTGGTGGCTTGAGACAGGAGGGAGATCATATCTTAGTTCAAATACTTCTAACAGGGATCCCTGGGTGGCGCAGCGGTTTGGCGCCTGCCTTTGGCCCAGGGCGCGATCCTGGAGACCCGGGATCGAATCCCACGTCGGGCTCCCGGTGCATGGAGCCTGCTTCTCCCTCTGCCTATGTCTCTGCCTGTGTCTCTCTCTCTGTGACTATCCTATGTCTCTGCCTGTCTCTCTCTCTCTGTGACTATCATAAAAAAAAAAAACTTCTAACATAAAAAAAGACTGACTGGATCTCACTATACTGTATTCAAGTGATTTCCACAGATGACAGACTTTAACAATTACCAAAATTGTTTTTCTATAAGAAAGACACATTCTTAAATTACTTTGCAATGAAGAAATGCAATTCTAGTCTCATACAAATCTGAAGCACCCATGCCTAGGAATTTTTATTCAAGTCCCACGTAAGAAATGGAATTCCAGTAAGTGGCAATTATTGATAACTTATCACATGCTAGATGTCTTATATGCTTTGTGCCATCAAGTAATGACAACAGCTCTTCCAGGCAAGAATTATTAATCTGATTTTATAGGAGGTAACTCTGGGGTTTGGACAGTCCCTTTTTATGCTCCCAATGACAAAGGCAGTTAGTGGAAGGGTCTGTTAAATTTCTTTCCAACTTCCCAGTACCTCACCATATTTCTTTAGAGTTGATTGGAGGAGATTTGGGTACCTGAGCAATACATTCAGATTCTTCAGTCCATGAGGATGGAAGAAGAAAGAAGTTCATAGAATTGCACAGAACATAAAAAAAGGAAGATGCAGGCTTGTTCCAAATCTTAGTGCTCCTATTGGTAATTATGAATTAATTGGTAATTCTGTCAAAATTACTATATTAAAAATAGCAAATGCTTGAAACCACTAAGAGATTTAAGCTATTTTTCTAAACAAATTGATAACTGGATTATCCAGAATTATTGAGGGAGATGTTTGTGTTTGAGCTAGGCTCCTGAACAGTTGCATGATTCATGAGCATCCACATGAGGCTTTATGTAAATAATTCCTCTGCCCCACCCACAGATGGGATTTTAAATTGACAGGATAGTTAAATGTAGACTTAGGTAGTCCAAACTCAATATGAAGCTAACATATTCTGGTTTTTGTATTTAAGACCTCCTGTGCATGAGTATGAGAGAATATTTAGTACTTTTAATATCCAATGCTAACTTTCCAGTAAGCTCTTTACTTTCTCATCCATGTTTTGGGGGACTTGGATAGGATATTCCATTTTAATCATCCAGCCTTGGGGGTTGGGTTCTGAAGTGGTTTGAAGTGGGAAGAGACTACACATAGATGTTGGATGAAGTCTCAAAGGCTATGTGCAAGGGCAATAGTAGGACTGGGAACCTGAAAGTGTTAAGCCTTGGGGAGGATATGGAACCAAACTGGTCAAGGCAGGTAAGACGAGGCAGAAGCAGTTCAGATGGCTGCTGCAAGTGTACAGGTGTAGGTTCTAGGGTCACACACACCCCATTTCATAACCTGCCTGTCTCTAATACTGTAGTTACATTGCCTAAACTACAATATTTCATCCATTTAGACATACTCTATCTTCCTATTTTTGACATTTTTAAAATTGGGATCCATCTTACTACTATAATAATCAGGATTTTTGCTTCTTATTTATAAAATAAAAGCATGCCCTAAAGTTGTTGGTCTCAACTGCAATAAATAGGGGATCCTAACCCCAATTTCCTTATATATAAAGTCGAAGAGATGACAGTTATCTCACATAATCTATAAGAAACAAAAAAACCCAAACAAACAAGATAACGAGATGATATATATGCCCAAAACAAAACAAAACAAAACAAAACAAAACAAATAGATATTATCATTAAGTATTTAATATCATATTCATTGAAGTGGATGAGATTAACATGACAGATTACATTAAAGGCCCTAATACTGAAAAGAAGAATTGTAACAATTTTACTGTTTTTTCTTTGTCACCCCTGAACACAATAATTTGTCCATCAGATTTCATTTTTTTATTTATAAATTAATTTTTATTGGTGTTCAATTTACCAACATACAGAATAACACCCAGTGCTCATCCCGTCAAGTGTCCCCCTCAGTGCCCGTCACCCATTCACCCCCACCCCCCACCCTCCTCCCCCTCCACCACCCCTAGTTCATTTCCCAGAGTTAGAAGTCTTTATGTTCTGTCTCCCTTTCTGATATTTCTCACACATTTCTTCTCCCTTCCCTTATATTCCCTTTCACTATTATTCATATTCCCCAAATGAATGAGAACATACACTGTTTGTCCTTCTCCGGTTACTGTGGCAAAGTTCAAAAAGGGTGTTGCCTGAGTTCTCCTCTGGGATTTTGATGGAATCTTGTCTCACATTTAGATCTTTCATCCATTTTGAGTTTATCTTTGTGTCTGGTGAAAGAGAGTGGTCCAGTTTCATTCTTCTGCATGTGGATGTCCAATTTTCCCAGCACCATTTATTGAAGAGACTGTCTTTCTTCCAGTGAATCGTCTTTCCTCCTTTATCGAATATTAGTTGACCATAAAGTTCAGGGTCCACTTCTGGGTTCTCTATTCTGTTCCATTGATCTATGTGTCTGTTTTTGTGCCAGTACCACACTGTCTTGATGACCACAGCTTTGTAGTACAACCTGAAATCTGGCATTGTGATGCCCCCAGATATGGTTTTCTTTTTTAAAATTCCCCTGGCTGTTCGGGGTCTTTTCTGATTCCACACAAATCTTAAAATAATTTGTTCTAAGTCTCTGAAGAAAGTCCATGGTATTTTGATAGGGATTGCATTATACGTGTAAATTGCCCTGGGTAACATTGACATTTTCACAATATTAGTTCTGCCAATCCATGAGCATGGAATATTTTTCCATCTCTTTGTGTCTTCCTCAATTTCTTTCAGAAGTGTTCTATAGTTTTTAGGGTATATTTTGAGAACCATTTGAATGGTAAATGGTTCTCCAACCTTTTATTTTCAGGTTGTAGGTGTCCTTCTGTCTAAAATGAGTCTCTTGTAGACAGCAAATAGATGGGTCCTGCTTTTTTATCCAATCTGAAACCCTGTGCCTTTTGATGGGGTCATTAAGCCCATTCACGTTCAGAGTTACTATTGACAGATATGAGTTTAGTGTCATCATGATATCTATTTAGTCCTTGTTTTTGTGGATTGTTCCACTGACTTCTTCTTAAAGGGGAATTTTAAGAGTCCCCCTTAAAATTTCTTGCAGAGCTGGTTTGGAGGTCACAGATTCTTTCAGTTCCTGCCTGTCTTGGAAGCTCTTTATCTCTCCTTCCATTCTGAATGAGAGCCTTGCTGGATAAAGTATTCTTGGTTGCATGTTCTTCTCATTTAGGACCCTGAATATATCCTGCCAGCCCTTTCTGGCCTGCCAGGTCTCTGTGGAGAGGTCTGCTGTTACCCTAATATTCCTCCCCATGAAAGTCAGGGACTTCTTGTCTCTTGCTGCTTTAAGGATCTTCTCTTTATCTTTGGAATTTGCAAGCTTCACTATTAGGTGTCGAGGTGTTGAACGGTTTTTATTGATTTTAGGGGGGGATCTCTCTATTTCCTGGATCTGAATGCCTGTTTCCCTTCCCAGATTGGGAAAGTTTTCAGCTAGGATTTGTTCAAATACATATTCTGGCCCTCTGGCCCTTTCGGCGCCCTCGGGAACCCCAATTAAATGTAGGTTTTTCTTCCTTAGGCTGTCATTTATTTCCCTTAATCTGTCTTCATGGTCCTTTAATTGTTTATCTCTTTTTTCCTCAGTTTCCCTCTTTGCCATTAACTTGTCTTCTATGTCACTCACTCGTTCTTCCACCTCGTTGACCCTCGTCGTTAGGACTTCTAGTTTGGATTGCATCTCATTCAATTGATTTTTAATTTCTGCCTGATTGGATCTAAATTCTGCAGTCATGAAGTCTCGTGAGTCCTTTATGCTTTTTTCTAGAGCCACCAGTAGCTGTATAATAGTGCTTCTGAATTGGCTTTCTGACATTGAATTGTAATCCAGATTTTGTAACTCTGTGGGAGAGAGGGCTGTTTCTGATTCTTTCTTTTGAGGTGAGGTTTTCCTTCTAGTCATTTTGCTCAGTGCAGAGTGGCCAAAAACAAGTTGTATTGGAACACGGGGGAGTATCACTGGTCCGTCCAGCTGGTCTTCTGGGGGAGGGGCCTGCTGTGCTGAGTTTCAGGTGTTAGCACTTGGGGGAGCTGCTCTGCCCCTGCCTGGTGCAGGGCTCAGCGGGGGTTTTTTACCCCGTGAGGGCCCAGGAGGAACAACCTCAGTGGCGGGGCCAGCTATGCAGCCCTAGAGTCAGCTCCCGCAGTAGCTCTAGAGCTCTCCGTCTGCAGGGCCTGGAGGCTCCGGGGCGGGGCCGCTGATCTGCTCAGCTCGGGGCAGGAGCGTCCTCGCTGTCCTGGGCCCTCCCGGCCTCTGCCTGTCCCGGGGGAGGCCGGATCCTGGGCTGTGTCCCGGCGCCCTGTGCTCCGGGGCCTGCGCTGTGGGATTCGCGCTCCCGCCCCGCAGCCCCCTCCGCGGAGCCGCCGCCCGAGCCCCTCCGAGCTGCTCCGGGTCCCGCCGTGCGCGCTGCAGCCCTTAGGGAGCTCGGCGCACTCTCCCGGGGCGCAGGTGCCTGTTAGTGTCCCCGGGAGCCCGAGGGCGTCCCCGCCCTCCTGGGTCCTGCCCCAGCTCCCTGCGAGCCCCTTTCCGCCCGCCCGGGAAGGTTGGTGCAGCTCCTGCTCCTCCGGGACGGGGCTCTCCTGTCCTGGGGACACTTGCCCCGGCCTCAGCCCGGCTCCTCCCGGGGCCCCTCCCCCTTGGCGGCCTTTTGTGTTTATTTCTTTTTCCCCGTCTTCCCACCTTGATAGAAGCGCGAACTCTTCTCACTGTAGCATTCCAGCTGGTCTCTCTTTACATCTCAGGCCGAATTCGTAGATTTTCAGGATGATTTGAAGGTTAACTAGGTAATTTGGTGGGGACAGGCGATTTGGGGACCCTGCTCTTCCGCCATCTTGCCCCTCCTCCTGTCCATCAGATTTCAAATGCAGTCTTCATCCATCTATCCATGCTCCATCTATCCATCCATCCATCCATCCATTCAAAGGGTTCTCCTTTTCACTTTCTTTTAATATTTAATCTCAAAACATGCCTCTTCACCCAAAGCTAATCTTCACGAGTCCATTTCAATTTCTTAATGAGAACAAGAAGCCTCTTCCTTGTCTAACCTCTCTTGGCCCTTTTAGTCAGTTATTTTATCACACTTCTTCTTTTGTCACCCTCTAGATTGAATGAGGCCCTTTCTGTCACCTTCTCAGAGAGGTCTTCTCTTACAGCCTATTTCATTTTAAGAAATAATCCCTTAGACTAAAGGTGAGGAGAAGTAATATCAGTGGTAGCTCTTCGGTGGAGAGAAGCATTATTTGCCTGGCACCTGGTCCATCCAGAGTTCCTTCCCAGAGATGAAAGAGGCTATCAGCAGGAGTGTTCATAGGTTAATAGCCTGACAGAGGAGGCAGCTGAGGAACTCATTCGGGAGTGTTATTACCTGCGGAAATGAAAAGAAATTAGAGGGATTCTAATTCACCCTGACTCCTAGATTTTGAAACTGCCCAAAACAAAAAGCCTCCATGGTGGGGAAATACCTATAGGATGCATTTGACTTTTGCAGGGGAGGAATTGTATTTCCCCCTCTTTCAAAAATCACCAATTAAGCATTGCCTCTGAGCCCCTTCTTGCATTTTATTTTGTGTTTTGTATATTTTTTATTGGAGTTCTATTTACCAACATATAGCATAACACTCAGTGCTCATCCTGTCAAGTGCCCCCCTTAGTGTCCGTCACCCAATCACCCCAACCCCGCGCCCATCTCCCTTTCCCCTACCCCTTGTTTGTTTCCCAAAGTTAGGTGTCTCTCATGTTCTGTCACCTTCACTGATATTTCCCACACATTTTTTCTCCTTTCCCCTTTATTCCCTTTCAATATTTTTTATATTACCCAAATGAATGAGACCATATAGTGTTTGTCCTTCTCCAATTGACTTACTTCACTCAGCATAATACCCTCCAGTTATATCCACATTGAAGCAAATGGTGGGTATTCGTCATTTATAATGGTTGAGCCATATTCCATTGGATATATAGACAACATCTTCTTTATCCATTCATCTTTCGATGGACACTGAGACCCCATACAGTTTGGCTATTGTGCACACTGCTGCCATAAAATTTGGGGTGCAGGGATCCCTGGGTGGCTCAGTGGTTTAGTGCCTGCTTTCAGCCCATGGCATGATCCTGGAGTCCTGGGATCGAGTCCCACATTGGGCTCCCTAGAGGAAACCTACTTCTCCCTCTGACCCTGCCTGTGTCTATGCCTCTCTCTGTGTGTCTCTCAAGAATAAATAAATAAAACTTTTTAAAAAATTGGGGTGCAGATGTTCTGCCATTTCACTACATCTGTACCCTTGGGGTAAATCCCCAGTAGTGCAATTACTGGGTTGTAGGGCAGTACCATTTTTAACTCTTTGAGGAACCTCCACACAGTTTTCCAGAGAGGCTGCACTAGTTCACATTCCCACCAACAGTGCAAGAGGGTTCCCCTTTCTCCACACCCTCAACATTTGTTGTTCCCTGTCTTGTTAAACATCACCATTCTCATTCGCGTGAGGTGGTATCTCATTGTGGTTTGATTTGTATCTCCCTGATAGCAAGTGATGCAGAGCATTTTCTCATGCACTTGCTGGCCAAGAGTATGTCTTATTTAGTGGAATTTCTGTTCATGTCTTTTGCCCATTTCATGAGTGGATTGTTTGTTTCTTGGGTGTTGAGTTTAATAAGTCCTTTATAGATCTTGGATACTAGCCCTTTATCTGATAGGTCTTGGCAAATATCTTCTCCCATTCCGTAGGTTGCCTTTTAGTTTTCTTGACTATTTCTTTTCCTGTGCAGAAGCTTTTATCTTCATTGGGTCCCAATAGTTCATTTTTGCTTTTGTTGATCTTGCCTTCATAGATGTATCTTGCAAGAAGTTGCTGTGGCCAAGTTAAAAAAGGGTGTTGCCTATGTTCTCCTCTAGGACTTTGATGGATTTATTGTCTCACATTTCGATCTTTCATCCATTTTGAGTTTATCTTTGTGTATGGTGCAAGAGAGTGGTCCAGTTTCATTCTTCTGCATGAGGATGTCCAATTTTCCCAGCACCATTTATTGAAGAGACTGTCCTTTTCTGGTGGATAGTCTCCTGCTTTGTCGAATATTAGTTGACCATACAGTTAAGGGCCCATTTCTGGGTTCTCTATTCGTTTTCATTGATCTATGTGTCTGTTTTTGTGTCAGTACCACACTGTCTTGATGACCACAGCTTTGTAGTACAACCTGAAATCTGGCATTGTGATGCCTGCAGCTGTGGTTTTCTTTTTCAATATTCCCCTGGCTATTCGAGGTCTTTTCTGATTCCACAAAAATCTTAAGATGATGTGTTCCAACTCTCTGAAGAAAGTCAATGGTATTTTGATAGGGATTGCGTTACATGCATATATTGCTCTGGGTCACATGACATTTTCACAATATTAACTATTCCAATCCATGAGCATGGATTATTTTTCCATCTCTGGGTGTCTTCCTCAATTTCTTTCTGAGGTGCTCCATAGTTTTTAGGGTATAGATCCTTTACCTATTTGATTAGGTTTATTCCTAGGTATTTTATGCTTTTGGGTGCAATTGTAAATGGGATTGACTCCTTAATTTCTCTTTCTTCAGTCTCATTTTTAGTGTATAGAAATGCCACTGATTTCTGGGCACTGATTTTGTATCCTGCCACATTGCAGAATTGCTGTATGAGTTCTAGCAATCTTGGGGTGGAGTGTTTTGGGTTTTTGATGTACAGTATCATCTCATCTGTAAAGATGGAGACTTTGCCTTCTTCTTTGTCAATTTGAATGCCTTTTATTTCTTTTTGTTGCCTGATTGCTTCTAGTACTATGTTGAATAGCAGTGGTGAGAGTGGCATCCCGATCATGTTCCTGATCTTAGGGGAAAGGCTCCCAGTGTTTCCCCATTGAGAATGATATTTGCTGTGGGCTTTTCATAGATGGCTTTTAAGATGCTGAGGAAAGTTCCCTCTATACCTACAATCTAAAGTGTTTGATCAGGAATGGGTGTTGTATGTTGTCAAATGCGTTTTCTGCATCTATTTAGAGGATCATATGGTTCTCATTTTTTTTTCTCTTGTTGATATGATCTATCATGTTAATTGCCTTACGAGTGTTAAACCAGCCTTGCATCCCGGGGATAAATCCCACTTGGACATGGTGAATAATCTTCTTAATGTACTGTTGGATCCTATTGGCTAGTATCTTGTTGAGAATTTTTGCATCTGTGTTCATCATGGATATTGGTCTATTTCACCTTTTTGGTGGGGTCTTCGTCTGCTTTTAGAATTAAGGTGATGCTGGCCTCATAGAATGAGTTTGGAAGTATTACGTCACTTTCTATCTTTCTGAACAGCTTCAGTCGAATAGGTATTATTTCTTCATTAAACATTTCTTAGAAGTGTTCTGGGAAGCCATCTGCGCCTGGGATTTTGTGTCTTGGGAGGTTTTTGATGACTGCTTCAATTTCCACCCTGGTTATTGGCCTGTTCAGGTTTTCTAATTCTTCCTGTTCCAGTTTTGGTAGTTTTTGTTTTTTCCAGAAATGCATCCATTTCTTTTAGATTCCCTAATTTATTGGCGTATAGCTGCTCATAATATGGTTTTAAAATAGTTTGTATTTCCTTGGTGTTGGTAGTGATCTCTCCTTTCTCATTCATGATTTTATTAATTTGAGTCTTTTCTCTCTTCTTTTTAATAAGGCTGGCTAATGGTTTACCTATCTTATTAATTTTTTCAAAGAACCAACTCCTGGTTTTGCTGATCTGTTCCACAGTTCTTCTGGTCTCGATTCCATTGAGTTCTGCTCCAATCTTTATTAACTCTCTTCTTCTGCTGGGTGTAGGGTCTATTCGCTGTTTTTTCTCTAGCTACTTTAAGTGAAAGGTTAGCTTTTGAATTTGAGTTCTTTCCAGTTTTTGAATGGATGCTTGTATTGTGATGTATTTCCCCCTCAGGACTGCTTTTGCTGCATCCCAAAGATTTTGAACCATTTTATCTTCATTCTCATTAGTTTCCATGAATCTTTTTAATTCTTCCTTAATTTCCAGGTTGACCCTTTCACCTTTTAGCAGGATGGTCCTTAACCTCCACGTGTTTGAAGTCCTTCCAAACTTCTTGTTGTGATTTAGTTCTAATTTCAAGGCATTATGGTCTGAAAATATGCAGTGGATGATCCCAATCTTTTGGTATCGGTACAGACCTGATTTGTGACCCAGTATGTGGCCTATTCTGGAGAAAGTTCCATGTGCACTTGAGAAGAATGTGTATTCAGTTGAGTTTGAATGTAAAGTTCTGTAGATATTTGTGAAATCCATCTGGTCCACTGTATCATTTAAAGCTCTTGTTTCTTTGGAGATGTGGTGTTTAGAAGACCTATCGAGTGTAGGAAGTGCTAGATTGAAGTCACCAAGTATAAGTGTATTATTATCCAAGTATGTCTTAATTTTGGTTATTAATTGATTGATATATTTGGCAGCTCCCACATTCGGGGCATATATATTGAGGATTGTTAAGTCCTCTTCTTGGATAGATCCTTTAAGTATGATATAGTGTCCCTCTTCATCTCTCACTACAGTCTTCGGGGTAAATTTTAGTTTATCTGATATAAGGATGGCTACCCCTGCTTTCTTTTGAGGACCATTTGAATGATAAATGGTTCCCCAATCTTTTATTTTCAGGCTGTAGGTGTCCTTCTGTCTAAAATGAGTCTCTTGTAAACAGCAAATAGATAGGTCCTACTTTTTTATCCAGTCTAAAATCCTGTGCCTTTTGATGGGGTCATTAAGCACGTTCTCATTCAGAGTTACTATTGACAGATATGAGTTTAGTGTCATCATGATATCTATTCAGTCCTTGTTTTTGTGATTTGTTCCACTGGGCTTCTTCTTAAAGGGGAATTTTAAGAGTCCCCCTTAAAATTTATTGCAGAGCTGGTTTGGAGGTCACATATTCTTTCAGTTCCTGACTGTCTTGGAAGCTCTTTATCTCTCCTTCCATTCTGAATGAGAGCCTTGATGGATAAAGTATTTTTGTTTGCATGTTTTCTCATTTAGGACCCTGAATATATCCTGCCAGCCCTTTCTGGCCTGCCAGGTCTCTGTGGAGAGGTCCGCTGTTACCTTAATACTCCTCCCCATAAAAGTCAGGGATTTCTTGTCTCTTGCTGCTTTAAGGATCCTCTCTTTATCTTTGGAATTTGCAAGCTTTACTGTTAAATGTCGAGGCGTTGAACGGTTTTTATTGATTTTAGGGGGGATCTCTCTATTTCCTGGATCTGAATGCCTGTTTCCCTTCCCAGATTAGGAAAGTTTTCAGCTAGGATTTGTTCAAATACATATTCTGGACCTCTGTCCCTTTCGGCGCCCTCGGGAGCCCCAGTTAAGTGTAGGTTTTTCTTCCTCAGGCTGTCACTTATTTCTCTTAATCTATCCTCATGGTCTTTTAATTGTTTTTCTCTTTTTCCCTCAGTTTCCCTCTTTGCCATCAACTTGTCTTCTATGTCACTCACTGGTTCTTCCACCTCGTTAACCCTCGTCGTTAGGACTTCTAGTTTGGATTGCATCTCATTCAATTGATTTTTAATTTCTGCCTGATTAGATCTAAATTTTGCAGTCATGAAGTCTCTTGAGTCCTTTATGCTTTTTTCTAGAGCCACCAGTAGCTGTATAATAGTGCTTCTGAATTGGCTTTCTGACATTGAATTGTAATCCAAATTTTGTAACTCTGTGGGAGAGAGGACTGTTTCTGATTCTTTCTTTTGAGGTGAGGTTTTCCTTCTAGTATTTTGCTCAGTGCAGAGTGGCCAAAAACAAGTTGTATTGGGAAAAGGAGAAAAAGAGAGAAGAGAAAGAAGGAAAGAAAAGAGAAAAAGAAAAAAGGAAGAAAAAAAAATAGAGAAGAAAAAGACAAAGAACGAAAGGAGAAAGAAAAGAGTGGGGTAAGCAAATAGAAATCAAAAAGCAAAAAAAAAAAAAAAAAACACAGGGGAGTATCTTCTGATTCTGTATACTTTAAGTCCCTTGATTCACCCTAGAACTGGGTGTCTAGCTGGTCTCCTGGGGGAGGGGCCTGCTGTGCTGATTTTCAGGTGTGAGCACTTGGGGGAACTGCTCTGCCCCTGCCTGGTGCAGGGCTCAGTGGGGGTTGCTTACCCCGTGAGGCTCCAGGAGGAATAACCGCAGTGGCAGGGCCAGCTCTGCAGCCCTGGAGTCAGCTCCCGCAGTAGCTCCGGAGCTCTCCGTCTGCAGGGCCTGGAGGCTCCGGGGCGGGGCCGTTGATCTGCTCAGCTCGGGGCAGGAGAGTCCTCACTGTCCTGGGCCCTCCCGGCCTCTGCCTGTCCCGGGGGAGGCCGGATCCTGGGCTGTGTCCCGGCGCCCTGTGCTCTGGGGTCTGCGCTGTAGGATTCACGCTCCCGCCCGGCAGCCCCCTCCGCGGAGCCGCCACCCGAGCCCCTCCAAGCTGCTCCGGGTCCCGCCGTGCGCGCTGCAGCCCTTAGGGAGCTCCGCGCACTCCCCCGGGGCGCAGGTGTCTGTTAGTGTCCCAGGGAGCCCGAGGGCATCCCCACCCTCCTGGGTCCTGCTCTAACTCCCTGCGAGCCCCTTTCCGCCCGGGAAGGTTGGTGCAGCTCCTGCTTCTCCGGGACGGGGCTCTCCCATCCTGTGGACACTCGCCCCGGCCTCAGCCCGGCTCCTCGGGGGCCCCTCCCCCTTGGCGGCCTTTTGTGTTTATTTCTTTTTCCCCATCTTCCCACCTTGATAGAAGCGCGAACTCTTCTCGCTGTAGCATTTCAGCTGGTCTCTCTTTAAATCTCAGGCCGAATTCGTAGATTTTCAGGATGATTTGCAGGTTATCTAGGTAATTTGGTGGGGACAGGTGACCTGGGGACCTTACTCTTCCGCCCTCTTGCCCCTCCTTTCGAAAGAGTACTATTTCTGATTCTTTCTTTTGTGGTGAGTTTTTCCTTCTAGTCATTATTCTCAGTGCAGAGTGGCTAAAAACAAGTTGTACTGAAAAAAGGAGAAAAAGGGGAGGACAGATAACAAAAAACAAGGAGGTGTACCCTCTGATTCTATATACTGTAAGTCCCTAGACCTCCCCTAGAACTTTCCAGCGCTGCTTGGTCAAGAACTTGCTCTTCCCCTGTCCTTCCAACTGTCTTCTGCGGGAAGGGCCTGCTGTGCTGATTCTCAGGTGTGTGCACCTGCGGGAGCTGCCCACCCCCTGCCAGGTGCACAGCTCAGTGGGAGTTGTTTATCCTATGAGGGCCCTGCTCCCTGGCAACGCTCCTCAGTCCCAGGTACAAGGTGACACCAGGAGGAACAACAACAGTGATGGCGGCCAGCTCTCCAGCTGTGGAATCAGCTCCAGCAGAAACTACTAGTCCTCCAGACTGCAGGGGCCTGGATGCTCTGGCGGGGGGGACACCGATCTGCACAGCTCAGGCCCACCCGCAGCAGTAGCGTCCTTGTTGCCCTGTGTCCTCCGGGCATCCCCCTGTCCGGGGGGAGTGTAGGATCTTGGGCTGTGTCCCCAGGCGCCCTGGGCTCCGGGGCCTGCACCGCCTGAGCTGCTCCTGGGGCTGCACAGCCCCTCCACGTTGAGCTGCTGCCTGAGCTACAGCCTAAATACAATCTTTTAAAAAAATTTGCTTTGATACACATTTATCAATGAGTGGTGGCATTGTGTGCTTCTATCTGAATCCTTGGATGTAGCCCAAATAATTCTTAATGACTTCCCTGCTTTTATTTCCTTTATTATGGCCCATTTCTTTCTCTTCTGTGCTTACTAAATGCAATGCTTATTAGACTTTTTTGAAATTGCTCCACAGATCTCCGAGTCTCTATTTATTTTATTCATATTTTTTTTCTTTCTGTTATTTAGATGTGGTAATTGTTATTTAAGCTTATTTCCTCAGTGTGTCCATTCTTTTCTGGAAACCATCTAGCATTTTTCTTTCAGATAGTATAGTTTCAACCTCTGATATTTCTTTTATTTCATTTTTATAGTTTCTCTTCTGATAAAGTTTCTTTTTCTGTTAATTTCATTTTTTTTCTTTTGCCACATAAAGTAAAATTAGTATATCTACCTTGTTTTTTGTCTTTATTTCAGTATCTGGGGCATTTCAGGGTTTGTATCTGTGTCTTTTCACATGATAACCAAAATCCCCTGGTTGTTTGTTGCTTACATGTTATAAAATTCTGGATTGTATGGTGGATATTTTTAATGTTTCATTTTGTAGACTCTGGGTTCTGTTATGAATGTTATATGTATTTTCCAACTTTATTAATATATAATTGACATTGTGTAGTTTAAAGGTATATACAATGTGTTGACTTAATATATATTGCAAGATGATTACTACCATAGTTTTGGCTAGCAAACCATATCATATAATTGTCATCCTTTGTTTGCAGTGAGAACTTGTAAGATCTACCCTCTTAGAAACTTCTAATTAGGGAATCCCTGAGTGGCGCAGCGGTTTGGCACCTGCCTTTGGCCCAGGGCGCGATCCTGGAGACCCGGGATCGAATCCCACGTCGGGCTCCCGGTGCATGGAGCCTGCTTCTCCCTCTGCCTGTGTCTCTGCCTCTCTCTCTCTCTCTGTGACTATCATAAATAAATAAAAAATTAATAAAAAAAGAAACTTCTAATTATATAATACACTTAGAAAGTGTATAATACACTTACATCTTATTACACTTATATTATACTTATACTAAAATCACCATGCTGCATGTTAGATCCCCAGAAGATATCCATCCTATAGGTGAAAATTTTTCATCTTTGACAAACATCTCCCAGTTTTCCTCAGTTCCGTTCTATCCTCTATTTCCATGAATTTGTCTTTGATTTATATCACTTAGCATAATGCCCTCAAGGTCTTTCCATATTGTCCCATGTGACAGAATTTCCTTCTTTTTATGGCTAAATAATATTTTACTATGTGTGTACATATATACATATATATAGTATTACATTATATAATATATTCATAAGACACACACATTCACAGTTGTTGATGCTATAGACACAGTGACCTAAACCAAAGGAGACATTATGCCCTTCTGGATCCAGTGCTACCATATAACCCAGAAGGGGGCACATGGCGCCACTAGACTTGGGGTCCAGCATGCCACGTGGTACTTGTTGAGCACTGTAGGGAATCCACAGTGTCTGCAAAGGCTACTGGGAATCCTCAGCCATATCTCCAGATCTAGCACCTAGGAGGCCAGAGGTAGCGCTATACACACACTCAGTTATGTGGGCTGGCTGCAGATGCTTGTGTATTAGCAAGTGCCAGTTGCTGACACACATGTAGTGGTGGGACCAGGGCAGGCAACAAGGTCTAGGGCCAACTGAAAGCACACTCACCATGCCTGTCAGCATGTACTCCTGTGAGTACTGAGTCTCCCCATCAGGATGTGACAGTGTTGGCTGGTGATGGGGTTTGGAGTAGAGGTCTACACCTGGAAGAGCCAGCTGTTGATGAGTATAGTAATGTTAGCCAATGACAGAAGATGGTCTTATCTGGGACCACAAGTAGCTGTATGAGCACTGGTGTGCTCTCCTGAAGTCACACAGTCTCTTCCTAGGTGATAGGGTGGTTAAGAGTGTCAGGCAAGTAGCATGCAGCTGGGGAGACTAGTTTCAAGTGTATATATGGAAATAGAGGTCAGTTGTGCAGCTCGAAGCTGATGTTTTGCACTTGCACAATCACACAGGCCTAGGCTGGCATCTGGTGCAGTTCCAGGCCCTGATAAAGGGTGGAATGAAATAGGAGAAGGGAGGACTCAGGTGGTTGGCATCACAGAACACAAATACCTATGGAACAATAACCAGTGAAATCTGCAGGGGATCTGCAACAGCTGTGCTATCTATTGGCTCCTTTGGTGGTGAAATCTGCTAGCTTTGTATGGATGAGGTCACTGCGAACCATGATTGCTCCTGCTGTGTGACTGCTATTGGTAGCCTCTGCTATTCTTCCTTATTTCTAGCAATCTCTGTACATCTCAGCTTTGCTGGTACTGGTGGAATGAAATTGAAGTAAGACCTTCACATAGTGCCTTAAAATCCTGGGGAAGCTCATTGTTTGTTCCCCTCATCCCTTACTGGTGAGGAGACTTCTTTCTAACCGAGGAGTTTCCATTGGCACCAAGCAATTCCAGCTTGGAGTTGGGATAGTGCAGAGAAAAAGCAACTGTCTTCCTTCTCTTTTTGAGCAGGTATTTTCTCTATTATTGCTCCACTGTGTTGTGGAAGCTTCTTAAATGGACTGCAAAGCTCTCCTAGAGCTGCTTTTGTTTGTAGATAGCTATTTCATTGTTGACCTTTGTGGGGAGTTGGAGGCTGGGATCTCTTGTACCACCATCCTATTGGCACTCCAATGATGAGATGTATTTTTTTTCTCCTTTTAGAGGTTAGATTCAGACCACAGGTGTTTTATCTGATCTGAGTTTAGTTTTCAAAGCTTTTGCTGTGCTTCTGTGAGTCTGTCCCATACACATACCACTGAGGGTACAGTCTGATTTATATTATGATTTAAAACCATAAAAATTCTCAAAACATTTACTATGCTGATTTGGTCTGTACTATGCATGTGTAGTTCAGGGGTGACACTGAGACTTAGGTGGATTTCCACAGAGCACAGATAATGCTGTGCTCTGTTCCTCAAGACTGGAATAGCTTGAACCAATTATGAAAGAAAATGTCATCTTCAACTCCACGAAGGTCACTTCTCTAAGTTGTGACTCCCTTCCACATTTGCCTGCTTTAATTTACTTTGATTAGTTCTTAGGTAGCTTTTTTTTTTCTCCCCCAGTGCCCACCCCAGTCAGAAGTGCCCACTCTGCAGGGCAGCCGGTGTTCTGATGCTGGAAGGGCCCTAAGGAGGATGTGGTGCCAGCTGCCCTAGGGAAGGACCCTGCTGAGAACAGACAGTCTCTGCAAGGCTTTGGCTAGGAGAACTGGGGATCTAGGAATGGGGCTAACCCAGTGCCAGTCCTTCACCCAGAGCCCTGCCTCCACACTAGGACCACAGGGTGCTTGGTGCATGGCAGGGCAAGGACAGGTCAGCAGCCAGGACCATGGGGTCCATCCTGCTGAGGGGCCTAGGGTAGAGTTCTTCCTGGTACAGGAAAGAGGGCAAGGTTCTGGGGCCCCTTAAAGCTTCACATCAAATGGATTCATAGTCACTCAAAATGTCTGTCACTTAGCATTTATTCTGAGTCCTCAGAGTTCAGCTACACAGGCTGATGTGGGTGTGGTTCGGGGATGGAAGAAATGGGGGCTGGCCAGCCTTGCTCCCAAGCTGAAGTCTGAGGACCGTAGCCACCCAGGCATTGTGAGAGGACCGAGGGGCGTGGATCAGACCTCCCCCAGGTGCCTTGTGGATGGAGAGGAGGCCCACAGCGGAGGTATGGGTTACAAGTATGTAACTTGTCTTGAGATTTTAGTCTAATGAGCAACAGAGATAGGTTGCAGTGTGTTTACTCTGTCACAGCAAAACTGGAAGATTCCTGGTTGTTATTGAAATATTCTCTTTTCCATTGGTTTTCAGCAATATTTCTGTAAGTGCATTTCTTTCTACTTGGCCTAATGTTTAGGACATAAGGCTTCTTAAATATATGTGTTTGTGTCATTCATCAGTTTTGGAACATCTTTATACAGAATGTCTTCAATTTTGCTTTCACTTCATTCATCTTATGGAAAGCCAAAAATATATATTTTATATTTTTTCCTGTATCTTCTGCTGTTGATGATTTCTTTATTTTTTTAATACTTTTTTTCTCTGTGTGCTTCATTTTAGATGCTTTTTTATTCCTTTCTTCAGTTGTGTCTAAATATTTATTAAATCAACCCACTGAGTTCTTTGTTTCAGTTATTCCATTTTTTATATCTCAAATTTCTATTTGGTACTTTTTTGTAGTTTCTAATTCTATGCTCAAATTTTCAAGCACTGCTGTTTTTACTTATTTGAACAAATAAAGTGTATTTTAAAGGTACCATTTGATTTATTCATATTATTTGTCTCCTTGTTTTACTCATGTGCTGTGTATTTTGTCAGTTCATTTCCAAAAAGAATTTGAGCCCTAGGATGGTGCTATATTATTACGGAAGAAGATCTACATCTTTTATATTCCAAGTTATATGGGTTTACCTCAATTCAATTTTGGGGTTTGAGATTACTTAACTCTGAGCTTCAAAATCCTCGCTTGCTTTTAGTTCATCCTCAATGATAAGGGGCATAGTATTGATGTTCCAACACAAACTGAATGAGGTTTATCATGGCCTTATATTAGATGACCATAAAAATAACTTCTATAAGCCACTTCTTTAAAATGAACAAATATCCCAGGGAAAAAGAAAGCCAAAATTCTATGCTTACTTCCCTGGGCCTCCAGCTTCTCTAATACTATTGCATGTTAGTTATTTACTATTTTAGGCTCTTCAATGTATTTGAGCAGTCTCTAAATAGAGTTTCTCTAGTTTTTGTAATTGTCCTTAATGAAGGAATCAGTTCATATAGCTTAGTGCACCATTGCTGTAGTAATCTCCAAGATGAATATCTAAAGTTTCAAGTAGGGATGCCTGGATGGCTCAGCGGTTAAGCGCCTGCCTTCAGATCAAGGCATGATCCTGGAGACCCAGGATCGAGTCCCACATCAGGCTCCCTGCATGGAGCCTGCTTCTCCCTCTGCGTAAGTCTCTGCCTCTCTCTCTGTGTGTCTCTCATGAATAAATAAATAAATAGAATCTTAAAAAAAAGGGTTTAAAAAATAAAGTTTCAAGTAAGTGTGCAGAATAAAGAACAATGAAAATACATCTGAAAACCAACTACTTGCTGTTTTATTGAGGGATCAATAGTGGTTAATTTTCCTCTTCTTTTGTTAGCATTAAATGTTCCAAATTTTATGTGGACAGATAAAATATATATTTGCCCATTGCTTTTTTAAAGGATTTTATTTCATTATTTGAGAAAGAGAGAGAACACAGTGAGTAAGGGGAAGAAGGAGAGGGAGAGGGACAAGCAGACTCCCCATCCAGTACACGAACTGATGGAGGGTTCAATCCCCGGACCCTGAGATCACAATCTGAGCCACGGTCAGACACTTAACCAACTGAGCCACCCAGGTGCCCCTCCTCATTGCTTTTCAGCTACAAATGCCCAGAAGTTATATGCGAAACTTTTGGTTTATCTCTCTTTTTTTAAATTGAAAGATAGTGACATACAATGTTATATTATTATTAGGTGTACAACATAGCAATACAAAAACCTATATATAACTCCATGTTCTAAGTCATTTCTTTTACCTGGTAACTTTCATTATGACAGATGATCATTTGGTGAAACTATCTCTTGCAGAACCTTGCACAGGAAACTGTGTTCTCGCAGGCCTGATGACAACATGCAGAATATTGTTGATGTGTTTTTGGCTGCTTCTAGATGTCCTCAAACAAAGCTTTCAAGGAAGACAAAGTTGAGCTTTGAAGAAATGTCTCTGAGGAAGTGAGCTTGTTAGTAGGTAGAATGTGGCTTCAAGCCATTATGTAGCATTTCCTGTCAAGAACTGCAAGCTAAATAATGGCTTATTATTGCAAGCACAATAAACTGTGGCATAAATCAGATAAGAGATGTGAATTTGCATCCAAGCTTATGGTTTCAAATATCCCCAAGATATCCACCATTAATGGAGAGAGAAAGAGGAGGAAGAACACAGAAGGTATTAAGCCAACATCAAAGTTTTGACATATAGAGGCAATCTCTTTGGCTGAAGATGAAAATATACTAGATACGCAAACAATGTTTGGAATAATTGATTTCTGAAACAATTCAAGTCTGGCTGTGGGACTCTACAGTTCTAACACTCATTTCTAGAAAACTTCCTATGAATGATTTGAGGAGGGGATGAGTATTCCCATACAAGAGTACTCATGGATATCTGTGTGTTCAAAGATGTGGACTGATCAATATCCACCACAAAACTGGATTTTCCTGAGCACATGGATGCCCTTGCAGATGGCATGGCCACAAACACAGCTTTATTCAGCTGTGAGAATATCCCTGTCCTTTCCTTCTTCTATTCTGCACTCTCCTGTGGCTGGGATATGGATATGGTTCTGAGCCACCACAGGTTTTGTGAATGAGTATAGAACCTTGGAATTGGCAGAGATCCAGGTGGAAGGAGCTTGGTATTCATCCTAACTGATCCATCACATTGCCTCGGGCTGTCTCCACTGCTACTTCAGAGAAAAATAAACTTATACCTTGTATAAGCAACTCAGTTTTGAAGTTAATATTTACAAATCAATATATGTTACCGGCTTTTGATTTGGTAATAAATAAAATAGTTAAATTTGAGAATACATAACATTGCTTCCACTAAATGTATGTTTTTATTTAGCATCCTCTTTCAAGAAATGGGCATGGAGTATAAAATTCTGCTCTCTCACATGAAAGTATTCTGATTGTCTGGCAGAAAGTTGTTTATATGACTTTTTAGAATGAAGACTGAGATAAATAGATATGTCTTTCTAATATTGAAAATGTCAGTAGAAGCCATTTATATGATTTCAGGAAGTTTGTTCAAGTGCTATATCACATCAATAGATTGAGTAGCTCAAAAAGCTTCAAATTATCATTTTTAGAGCTGAGGGATTTTTTTAAAGCTCAAGATAATCAGTTTTTGTAAAATGACTAAAATGTGGCCCCTGCTGCTCAATCATGGAGTTTGACTCATTGTTACCACTTAGTGTTTCCTTTGCTTTTCTCTTCTGATAAAGAAATTGAGGATGTCTTATAGGAAATATTTAAAAACCACATCCAATTCCTGTAGAAAGTCATAGGAAATGAAATCTATAGCTTAATGTAATCACATAGGGGGAATAGGAGTTAATTTGCTATTCTATTTCAACCTCCTTATTTCCTGTTTAGTGTCTGATGAAGCTGTTAAAGTAATCTTTAAGAAGAAGAAAAAAAAGAAGAGTTTTTATTTAATGTTGAACTTCTAGGAATTATGTGCTGTGAGTCTATGTGTAGGAAGTCAGTAACCTAGGTAACCTAATTACAGAAGTGACATCCTATTACTCATACCCTTTAAAGTAAGCCTTGTCCTAAATTTTATAAATTTTCCTTATTGGGGTGTGTAGAACACTAAGTTGGTTAAGCATCTGAATCTTGATTTCAGCTCAGGTCAAGATCTCAGGGTATGAGAGCCCTGCATCAGGCTCTGTGCTCAGTGTGGAGTCGGCTTAAGATTCTCTTTGTCTCTCAAATAAATAAATAAAATCCTCAAAATATTTTCCTTATTTTTTCATTTTATTAAAAATATTTATGCTCTACATCATATATTGCTTGGTTTCACAAGTTATGTTTTAAATTTATATAGATCAAAGCATACTGCACAGAACAATAATTTGTCTGACTTGCATTAAAATACGTTATATAATGTCCCTGACATTTGTTTGTGCTGTTGTATGTCAGTGGATCCATTTATTTTCACTGCTGAACACTATTCCATGTATATCACTATTTAATTGTGACATGTTGGCCAATATTTGGTTTAATCCCACTTGTTTACTATTTCAAATGGTGAAACTGTACCGTGCTTTAAGTCTCCTGGTACATGTATTCAAAAGAGTTTCTTCAGAAAGTAAAATTGGGGATCCCTGGGTGGCGCAGCAGTTTGGTGTCTGCCTTTGGCCCAGGGCACGATTCTGGAGACCCGGGATTGAATCCCATGTCGGGCTCCCGGGGCATGGAGCCTGCTTCTCCCTCTACCTATGTCTCTGCCTCTCTCTCTAGCTCTCTCTCTGTGTGACTATCGTAAATAAATAAAAATTTAAAAAAAAGAAAGTAAAATTGATGGTTCCTAGAGAGTACACATTGTTAACACTAACAGATTATGACAACCTATAAGAGTTTATAGGCTGAGCAATTCATAAATCCACCAGCAATATATGAGTTCCATATATATTTGATATTGTCAGACTTTTCAATTTTGTTTCTAAGCTGATGGGCATTAAAGGTTCTCATTGCGATTTTAATTTTAATTTACATTTACTGATGGGGTTTCTGATTATTGGGCAATGGCTTTCTACCTTGAAGCCCTTGTCATTTGTTTGTTCTTGTCATTTTTTATTGATGGTTTTTTAAAAATTCCAAGCCAAGTTTTCTTATCTTTGAAGAAAATGTAAAATTCCCCTTATTCATAATTTTCTCCATTACATCTTATATTATTTTTGTTAGATTTTTTTAACCTGGTAAATTGGACTCTTTTCACTATGCAGTGTCATTTTTACTGCAAGGAATTCTGTGTCTTCAAATAAATTTTATTTTATTTTATTTTAAATTTTTTTATTGGAGTTCAATTTGCCAACATATAGCATAACACCCAGTGCTCATCCCGCCAAGTGCCCCCTCATTGCCCAACACCCAGTCCCCCAACCTCCTGCCCACTTCCCCTTCCACTACCCTTGTTCATTTCCCAGAGTTAGGTGTCTCTCATGTGTTGTCACTGATATTTTCAATGAGTGGAATTTTCTAGTGAATCACCACATAGGTCAAATAATGACAGTTCTCGGGGAATGGGGCTTTTGCCCATTCTGTCCCCCTCATATGGCTTCCAGGCTGCCATTCTTCACTGAGACTGTGGACTATTGGTTTTCCAGACTACCTCAGGGATAGGGAGGCAGGTATGAAAATTCAGTAGGTTAAAACACCACAAATCTTGATGATCTTACTGTTCAGCTGTTTTCCTGGAATATACGCTCCATAGATTGCTATAAGCCTTTGGTTAATTTCCAGAGTCTGAAAAAAAGGTGATTCCAACAATTTTTGCAAGGGTTTTAATTGCTTTTATGGTGGAGAGTTTTACACATTTTTTGAAAAGTTGTTAAGAACTAACTTTTAAAGGAATACGTGTGTGCACACACACAAACACACATGCACACCCCACACAACTTCATCATGTTTGTTGGAGTCATCTTGAATTTATTTGTTAATTTAGGGATGATTAACATTATTTGAAGCAGTTTTCTTATCTTTGAAGACAGTGTAAAATTCCTGTTATTCAGAATTTTCTCCATAACATCTTATATTATTTTTGTTAGATTTTTTACCTGGTAAATTGGATTCTTTTCACTATGCAGTGTCATTTTTACTGCAAGGAATACTTTTCATCCTCAAAATCTATGAAGTTCTATGTAACTAGAGCTGAAACTTCTTTCTTTTGTGCCTACATTTTTTGGATGCTATTGTAACCAGGTATTATATCCCTGTTTTTGCTTGGGTAGAGATGCAATTTACTTTGTATGTTGATTTCATATCTAGCAACAGCTAAAATAACTATTCTAAAATTTTATTTTAGAATAATCAAGAGTTTCCTATATGAACAATCATAAGATAGGTATATAATGAAAATTTTGTTAATTTTCTAATCAAAATATTTTTCACCTATTTTTACTTCACTCAATGGCGAGGAAATTTAGTAAACTTAAAAAAATAAAACAGTGATAGTGAAAACCTACTTTCTGATCATAAAGAAATTTTATGCTTTTACTGTAAGATGTTTATTATATGTTTTAAATGAAATTTTGATTTAAAATAGTTTAGACTTACAAAAAATAATTGTGAAGATGGCACAAAAATTAGCGTATATTCTAAACCCAGTTTCTCCCATTGTTAACATCTTATATTAGTTTCATCTACATGAGTTTTTCAGGCCTTGATTTTTATTATCTGGGCATTTTAGAGGAGGATTAGTCAGATATTTTGTAAAATGTCCTTCAATTGGGATTTTCTTAATGATTTTCTCACAATTAGCCTGGGAGTAAGGATTTTTGGAAGGAAAATCAGAGATAAAGTGCTACTCTCATCAAATCATGTAAAGAGCACTATTAATATAATCATTCCCCAGAACTTAACACTGTTGATATTAACCTTGATAACCTGGCTGAGGTAGTATTTGGCCAGCTTTTCCACTCTGAAGTTCCTCTTTTCCAACCTTTTTCCAAGCTATAATCCTTACAAGGAAGTCTCTATGCACAGGCTGCATACAGAAACTGAGGAGATTTGCTCCATTTCCTTGAGATAAGAATATTTGTGTAAATTATTTGGATGGAATTTTTCTGCAGAGTTGATTTTTCTATTATCCTTCACCTATTTATTACATCATTTATTTATGTCAATATAGAATCATAAATATTTTATATTCTTCCTTACAAACCACAGCTACTTTTTAAATTGTGTTAAGGAGGAGTCTTGATTTCTTTTGTTGGATAATGTCATTAGAAACCAAAATGTGGATGCTAGATGTGCTCATTGTATAGTGGAGTTGTGTCATTGTTTCTAGGCCCTCAGCTGACAGAGCAGGTCATGAGTATATATCAACCCACGTCCATAAACTTTTGGATATTTACTTATATCTATAAATTGGGTGATATATAGCCATAGATACCAAATTTGTACCTATGGGCAAATGTCAGTTGATACTGATTTCCCCAACTTCTATTCGTTACCGCCTGAATCATTCTATTATTGTGATTATTCAATCCCTCCTTGGTTATTTGTAACTTCTCATCCAAGCAATAAAAAACATGGCTCCCATCACCTGCCATCCATTTTCATAACTTTTCAATCTCATAGAGCAATTTTAGAATTGTTTAATCCATGCCTATGCAGGAAATAATTTTCAAGTAGGAGGTGGCAGTGACTGGGTGATGGGCACTGAAGGGGGCACTTGATGGGATGAGCACTGGGTGTTATTCTATATGTTGGCAAATTGAACACCAATAAAAAATAAATTTATAAAAAAAGAAAGAAAGACATCTTACTTGTTTCCAGGTTTGGGTAATTATGAATAAGACTGCTATAAACCTTCGCTTGCTGGCTTTGTGTGAATACAAGTTTTATATAAATTAGATAATGGATAAAATACAATTCCTAAATTCTATAGTAAGTCTATGTTTAGCTGTCTAAGAAATTGCCAACTTAGCTTCCTAAGTGTCTACACAACTTTACATTTCTGCCAGGAATGAGGGAGAGCTCCTGTTGCTGTACACTCTTGCCAACAATGAGTAGTCAATTTGCCTTTTGTATTTTAGCCATTCTAATAAAGGAGTAGTGGTATTTCATTGTTGTTTTGACATTCAATCCCCTAATTATAAATGATGTTGAACAATTTTACATATGCATAAATATCATCTAAAAACTTTGATGAGATATTTGTTGAGATCTTTTGCCCATTTTTCAATTCAAATGTATTCTTGAATCTCATTCTATAGATCTTTAATAGATTCCTTTAATTAGATGAAGGAATTTTCCTTCCTTTTCCTAGGAATTTTTATAATAAATAGATTTTAAATTTGATCAAAATTTTCTATGGCTATCTAACTAGATTTGATTATATAATCAATTTTCCTTCAATCTGATAATGAAATAGGTTATATTAATTGATTTGTTAATATGAATGAAATTAAAATTGCACTTCTGGAATAATTATAATTTCATGTATTACCTTTTTTATACATTGCTGAATTTAGTTCAGTTCTGTTTATTTAGATGTTTTGAATATATTTTCATTGAAAAATTATCTACTGGTTATAGATATTTTTAGGTCTTTTTTACATCTTACATCAATTTGTTAACATATTCTGGAAATTTGTCAATTTCATCTAAGTTAAATGTTAAATACAATGACATGAAATTAATTAAACTAGCATTTCTTAGATTTTGTGCATATTTACTGCTTATACTTATTTCCTTTTTTATTGCTATTATCATTTATGTGTTCTGTTTTCCTTCTTGGTCATACGTTAAATCATGAGTTTAACAATATTTTGGATTATTTTCATAGAACACACTTTTCACTGTTGATTCTATTGTATGTTTTCTTTTTCTATAATTAATTTACACCATACTGTTTATATTTTCTTCTTTCTAATTTGTATCTTTTTGTTATTTTTTCTAAGCTTTATTTTTTTTATTTTTTCTAAGCTTTAAACTAGACATCTATTTTATTGTTACCTGTGTTCCTTTTTATACTACAAACATTTAAGTTGAAAATAACATATTTAACTATATACCACAAGATTTGAACAATGTTTTGTATAATTTATGTCTAAGTATTTCTAATTCTTTTTTTTATACTTTTCTAATTGGAGTTAGATTTGCCAACATGTAGTATAACACCCAGTATTCATTCTGTCAAGTACCCACCTCAGTGCCCATCAACCAGTCACCCCATCCCCCGCCCAACTCCTCTTCCACTACCTTGTTCATTTTCCAGAGTTAGGAGTCTTTCATATTCCATCACCCTCTCAGATATTTCTCCAGTCATTTTCTCTCCTTTTCCCTTTAATACCTTTCTATTTTTATATTCCCTGTATGAGTGAAACCATATAATGATTGTCCTTATCCAATTGACTTACTTCACTCAGCATAATACCATCCACTTCTATCCATGTTGAAGCAAATGGTGGGTATTCAACATTTCTAATGGCTGAGCAATATTTCATTGTATATATAGACCACATCTTCATTATCCATTTATCCTTCGATGGACAGCGAGGCTCCTTCCACAGTTTGGCTATTGTGGACACAGCTGCTATAAACATTGTGGAGCAGGTGTCTCAGATTTCACTGTATCTGTATCTTTGGGGTAAATCCCCAGTAGTACAATTGCTAGGTCATAGGGTAGTTCCATTTTTAACTCTTTGAGGAATCTTTACACAGTTTTCCAGAGTGACAGTACCAGTTCATATTCCCACCAACAGTGCAAGAGGGTTCCCCTTTATCCACATCCTCTCCAACATTTGTTGTTTCCTGTCTTGTTAATGTTCACCATTCTCACTGGTGTGAGGTGGCATCTCATTGTGGTATTGATTTTTATTTTCCTGATGGCAAGTGATAAGGAGCATTTTTGCATGTGCTTGTTGGCCATATGTATATCTTCCTCTGTGAAATTTGTGTTCATGTTTTTGCCCATTTCATGATTGGATTGTTTGCTTCTTTGCTGTTGAGTTTAGTAAGTTCTTTATAGTTCTTGGATTCTAGCCCTTTATCTGATGTGTCATTGGAAAATATCTTCTCCCATTCTTTTGGTTGTCTTTTAGTTTTGTTGACTGTTTCTTTTGCTATGCAGAAGCTTTTTAGCTTGATGAAGTCCCAATAATTCATTTTTGCTGTGTTTCCCTTGCCTTCATAGATGTATCTTGCACGAAGTTACTGTGGCCAAGTTCAAAAAGGGTGTTGCCTGTGTTCCCCTCTAGGATTTTGATGGATTCTTGTCTCACATTTTGATCTTTCATCCATTTTGAGTTTATCTTTGTGTATGGTGTAAGAAAATGGTCCAGTTTCATTCTTCTGCATGTAGCCGTCCAATTTTCCCAGCACCATTTATTGGAGAGACTGTCCTTTATCCAGTGGATACTCTTTCCTGCTTTGTTGAATATTGGTTGATTATAGAGGTGAGGGCCCATTTCTGGGTTCTCCATTCTGTTCCATTGATCTATGTGTCTGTTTTTGTGCCAATACCACACTGTTTCAATGATCAGAGTTTCGTAGTACAACTTGAAATCCAGCATTGTGAAGCCCCCAGCTCTGGTTTTCTTTTTCAGTATTCCCCTGGCTATTTGGGTCTTTTCTGATTCCACAACAATCTTAAGATGATGTGTTCCAACTCTCTGAAGAAAGTCCATGGTATTTTGATAGGGATTGCATTAAATGTGTAAATTGCTCTGGGTAACATTGACATTTTCACAATATTAATTCTCCCAATCCAGGAGCATTGTATATTTTTCCATCTCTTTGTGTCTTCCTCAATTTCTTTCAGAAGTTCTTATAGTTTTTAGGGCATAGATCCTTTACCTCTTTGCTTATGTTTATTCCTAAGTATCTTATGCTTTTGGGTGCAATTGTAAGAGGGATTGATTCCATTCCTTAATTTCTCTTTCTTCAGTCTCATTGTTACTGTATAGAAAAGCCACTGATTTCTGGGCATTGATTTTGTATGTTGTCACACTGCCAAATTGCTGTATGAGTTCTAGCAATCTTGGGGTGGAGGCTTTTGGGTTTTCTATGTACATTATCATGTCATCTGTGAAGATGGAGACTTTGCCTTCTTTTTGCCATTTTGAATGTCTTTTATTTCTTTTTGTTGCCTGATTGCTGAGGCTAGGACTTCTAGTATTGTGTTGAATAGCAGTGTTCAGAGTGTACATCCCTGTCTTGTTCCTGATCTTAGGGGAAAGGTTCCCAGTGTTTCCCCACTGAGAATGATATTTGCTGTGGGCTTTTCATAGATCGCTTTTCAGATGCTGAGGAATGTTCCCTCTAACCCTACACTCTGAAGAGTTGTGATCAGGAATGGATGCTGTATTTTGTCAAATGCTTTCTCTACATCTATTGAGAGGATCATATGGTTCTTGTTTTTTCTCTTGTTGATATGATCTATCATGTTGATTGCTTTATGAGTGTTGAAACAGCCTTGCATTCCGGGGATAAATCCCAGTGGGTCATGGTGAATAATTTTCTTAATGTACTGTTGGATCCTATTGGCTAGTAACCTGTTGAGAATTTTTGCATCTGTGTTCATCAAGGATATTGTTCTTTAATTCTCCTTTTTGGTGGATTCTTTGTCTGGTTTTGGAATTAAGGTGTTGCTGGCCTCATAAAACGAGTATGGAAGTATTCCATCCCTTTCTATCTTTAGGAATAGCTTTAGTACAATAGGTATTGTTTCTTCATTAAATGTTTGATCGAATTGCCCTGGGACGCCATCTGGCCCTGGGCTTTTGTGTTTTTGGAGGTTTTTGATGACTGCTTCAATTTCCTCCCTGGTTATTGACCTGTTCAGGTTTTCTATTTCTTCCTGTTCCAGTGTTGGCAATTTGTGGTTTTCCAGAAATGCATCCATTTCTTCTAGATTGCCCAATTTATGGACATATAGCTGCTCATAATGTTTTTAAAATTGTTTGTATTTCCTGGGTATTAGTTCTGATCTCTCCTTTTTCATTCATGATTTTGTTAATTTGAGTTTTTCTCTTTAGTTTTTAATAAGGCTGGCTAATGGTTTATATATCTTACTAATTCTTTTAAAGAACCAACTCCTGGTTTTCTTGATTTGTTCTACAGTTATTCTGGTCTCTATTTCATTGAGTTCTGCTCAAATATCTGTTAACTCTACTTCTGTTTGGTGTAGGTTTTATTTGCTGTTGTTTCTCCAGTTCCTTGAGGTGAGAGGTTAGCTTGTGTGTTTTTTTTTCTCCAATTTTTTGAGGGATGCTTGTTTTGCGATGTATTTCCCTCTTAGGACTGATTTTTCTGTATCTCAAAGATTTTAAATGGTTGCATCTTCATTTTAATTAGTTTCCATGAATCTTTTTAATTCTTCTCTACTGATTGACCCTTTCATCTTTTTTGCAGGACGTTCTTTAACTTCCAAGTGTTTGAATTTCTTCCAAATTTCTTCTTGTGATTGAGTTCTAGCTTCAAAGCATTGTGGTCTGAAAATATGCAAGGGACAGTCCCAATCTTTTGGTATCAGTTAAGGCCTGATTTGTGACCCAGTATGTGGTCTATTCTGGAGAAAGTTCCATGTGCCCTTGAGAAGAATGTGTATTCAGCTGTGTTTTTGATATAATATTCTGTAAATATCTGTGAAATCCATCAGGTCCAGTGTATTCATTTAAAGCCCTTGTTTTTTTGGAGATATGGTGCTTAGAAGATCTTTCATTTGCAGAAAGTGCCTTGTTGAAGTCACCAAGTATAAGTGTATTATTACCTAAGTATGTCTTAACTTTGGTTAATTTATTGATATACTTGGCAGCTCCCACATTAGGGGCTTAAATATTCATGATTGTGAGGTCCTGTTTTTGGATAGACTCTTTAAGTATGATATTGGGTCCCTCTTTGTCTCTCACTTAAGGATTTCTAATTCTTAGTATCATTTTCTCTTGACTTATAAGTTCTTTAAATGTATATTTCTTAATTTCCAAATGTATGTGATTTTATTTTATTTTATTTTATTTTATTTTTATTTTTTTATTGGAGTTCAATTTGCCAACATATAGCATAACAACCCAGTGCTCAAATGTATGTGATTTTAAAGCTACTTTTAACATGTACTTATGACATTCATTTTGACCTAGAGCATGCTTATAATTCTTAGGAGTTATATATGAAAAATAATGTTGTACAATTAATCTCTACAAAACTAAGTGGTTTATAATAATAAGCTTTTATTTAGCTTGTGTGTCTTGACTAGATTTCTCAGATTTCTAGAGGGTAGCTGGTTATCATTTTATTTGTAACGAACTTCATTTGGAGTGGATTGGATGATTAGCCTAACTCTAGTCCACATATTTTTCATCTTCTGACAAGTTCTTATGATGATATCAGTGGACAAGAGAGAAAATGGAAACATACCAAAGCAGGGCAAAATTTAAATGCCCAAGTTAGCATGTGAGTGAACTGGAGTTCACCTTTTTATTCAGAAGAACAGCAAAAGGTCAAGGAAGAGCTAAAGTACTAGGTTATTAATGCAATCAATCTACTTAGCAAGTTACCAGTCTTATAAATATTTTTGAAGCTTGCTTATAAGTAAGTGATCAGTTTCTATAAATTACCTACACATCTTAAAAGACTAGTCTATTTGAAAGATGTACAAAATTCAGAAATATCCATCATATCAAACTTTAAAAATGTACAGAAGTATTTATATCTGGGTTACTTACTTTTACTTAGTTACTTACTTATTTTCCAGGTGATTGAGATATAATTGACACATAACATTGTATAAGTTTTATCTATACAAAACAATTTGATATATGTATATGTTGTAAATGATTTTGCATTAAATTTATATAACATACATTACCTCATATAGTTACAATGATTTTTTTTCTTATGAGGAGAATTTTTAAGATCTGCTCTCCTAACAATTTTCAAATACACAATACAGGGATCCTGGGTGGCTCAGTGGTTTAGTTCCTGCCTTTGGCCCAGGGCGCGATCCTGGAGTCCCTGGATGAGTCCCACGTCGGGCTCATGGCATGGGACCTGCTTCTGTCTCTGCCTCTCTCTCTCTCTATCATGAATGAATGAATGAATGAATGAATGAATAAATAAATAAATAAATAAATAAATCTAAAAAAAAGAAAAAAGTTATCAGTTTAAAAAACAGATACACAATACAGTATTGTTAACAATTGTCACTATGTTGCACATTATAGTCTCATGACATTGAATTTATAACTGGCAATTTGTATATTTGACCCTGCTTCATTCATTTTGCCTATCCCCTATCCTTCATCTCTGGTAACCGTCAATCTGTTCTATATATGACTAGGTTTTGTTAATTTGTTTCTTTGTTTTAGATTCCACATATAGTAAGATCATATAGTATTTGTCTTTCTCTATCTGACTTATTTGATTTAGCATAATGCCCTAGAAGATGACCTATGTTGTCCTAAGTGACAGGATTTCCAACTTTTCTATGGCTAAGTAATAGCCCATTGTGTGTATTATACACACATCCATGCACATAGTTTCCCATTTTATATCTTTTTACTGTTTTATATTCTTGCCTCTTTTATTATAGGTGAATTAATCACATAAGTATGGTGTTATTTCTGGGCTTTCAATTCTGTTCTATTGATCTACGTGTCCATTTTGTGGCAATATCATATTGTTTTTATTTATTTCTCTGTCTTTTGATTATCTTTCTCTTTCTCTTTCTTTCTCTATATCACGTCCTCTTTATTCATTATCCATTTATGGACACTTAGGTTCTTCCTATGTCTTGGTTATTGCAAAGAATGCTGCAATATCTCTTTGAGATAATGATCTTAATTCCTTCAAATATATATCCAGAAGTGAAATTTCTCTATCATATGGTGGTTCTATTTTTAATTTTTGATGAACTCCCATAGTGTGTTTAATAATGGTGGTCAATTACTTTTAAATCAACAGTGTACAACAGTTCTCTTGTTTCAACCTCCTTCATAGCTATTGCTATCTTGTCTTTTAGATAATAGTCATTCTAACAAGTAAAAAGTGATATCTCACTGTGATTTTGATTTGCATTTACTTGATGGTTAGTGATGTTGAGCATCTTTTCATGTGTCTGTTGGTCATCTGTTTGTTTTCTTTGGTGGGAAAAGATGCTTATTCAAGATTTCTGCCCATTTTTAATCGGATTACTTAGTTCTTAGGTTTTGCTGTTCAGCAGTAGGAGTTCTTCATGCATTTTGGATAGTAACCTTTTATTGGTTATATCATTTGCCAATATCTTCACCCATTAAATAGGTTGCTTTTTTGTTTTGTTGACAATTTATTTCACAGTGAATAATCTTTTTAGTTTAATGTAGTCCCAAATATTTATTTTTCCTTTTGTTTCTTTCACCTGAAGAGATAGACCCATAACATATTGCTAAAGTCAATATCCAATAAATTACTGCTTGTTTTCATTCAGGAGTTTTCAGTTTCAGATCTTATATTTAGATATTAACCAATTGATTTTATATTTGTGTAAAGCATAAGAAAGTGGCTCAGTTTCATTTTTCACAGGTAGCTGTCCAGTTTTTCCAACACAATTTATTGAAGAGACTATTATTTTTCCATTTTATATTCTTGCCTCTTTTGTGATAGATGAATTAATTATTTAAGTATAGTTTTGTTCATGGGCTTCAGTTCTGTTCTATTGATCGATGTATCCTTTTTTTGTGGCAATATGCTGTTTTGCTTAGCATAGATTTGTAAGATAGTTTAAAATCTGTGATCACAATACTTTCATCTTTGTTCTTTCTCAAGATTGTTTTGGTTATTAGGGGTCCCAATAATTCCATAAAAAATTTGGGATTATTTGTTCTAGTTCCATGAAAAATATTACAGGGATTTTGATAGAAATTGCATCAAAACTGTACATTACTTTGGGTAATAGAGCATTTAAAACATATTAACTCTTGTGATCCATAAACATGGTTTCCATTTATTTGTGTCACCTTTAATTTCTTTCATTGATGTCCTATAGTTTTCATAATACAGGTCTTTCACCTCCTTGGTTAAATTTACTCCTAGGTAGTTCATATTTTTTTATACAATTTTAAATGGGATTTAATTGTTTTCTCTTTCTGCTGTTTTGTTATTAGAATATAAAAATCCAACAGATTTCTGCATATCTGTCTTATTACAGTTTTATTAAGCTTATTTATTATTTCTAATAGTTTTTTGGTGTAGTCTTTAAGGTTTATATACTATCATGTCACATGGAAATACTATCATCTATCTATCTATCTATCTATCATCTATCTATTATTTAATTAATGTATTTATTTCCAATTTGGATTTTTTTCCTTTTTCTTGTCTGATTGCTGTGGCTATAGCTTCCAGTACTATGTTGGATAAAAGTTTTAAGTGTGAGCATATTTGCCTTATTCCTGATTTTAGAGTAAAAGCTTTTAGCTTGTCACCATTGAGTATGATGTTAGCTGTGGTTTCTTCATATATTGTCTTTATTATGTTGAGATAGCTTCCCTCTCAATCCACTTCACTGAAAGTTTTTATAATGAAAAGATGCTGAATTTTATCAAATAATTTTTCTTCATCTATTCAGATGATCATATGATTTTTTTTCCATTATTTTTTTAATGTGGTGTATCACGTTGATTGGTTTGCAGATATTGAACCAACCTCACATCCCTGGAACATTTCCCATTTGATTGTGGTGAACGATCTTTTTAGTGTATTATTAAATTATATTTGTTAGTATTTTGTTGAGAGTTTTTGATTCTATGTTCATTGATCTGTAATTTCTTTGTACTGCTTTTGATTTGGGTAGCAGGATAATGCTGGCCTTGTACAATGCATTTGAAAGCATTTTTCCTGCTTATACTTATTGGAATAGTTTGAAAAGAACAGGTATTAATTCTTCTTTAATATTTTATGGAATTCACCTGTGAATTTATATGGTCATGGACTTTAATTTGTTGGAAGTTTTAGGGTACTGATTTATTTATTTTTCCTAGTAATCAATCTGTTCAGATTTTCTATTTCTTCTTGATTTAGACTTGGAAGATTGCATATTTTTAGGAATTTAGTCATTTGTTTCTTTTATTTATTTACTTTTAGCTTTCTTCTTAAGTTTTTATCTAACTTGCAGTTAGTTAACATACAGTGTAATACTAATTTCAGGTGTACAATATAGTGATTCAATACTTCCATACATCACCTGGTGTTCATCACAAGGCCCTCGTTAATCACCATGACCAATTTAACCCATCCTCACCTACCCTCCTTTGGGCAAACATCAGTTTGTTCTCTGTAGTTGAGTCTCTTTCTTGGTTTGCCCCTATCTCTCTTTTTTTTTCCTTTGCTCATTTTTTTCTTTATTAAATTCCACATATGAGTGATATCATATGGTATTTATCTTTCTCTGACTTATTTCACTTAGCCTAATACTTTCTAGCTTTATCCCAAACCAATCTACACATTTAATGCAATTCCTATCAAAACACCAACCACATTTTTTACAGAGCACCAATTTCAAAATTTTTATGGAACCTCAAAATACCCCAAATAGCCAAATCCCTCTTGAAAAAGCAAAGCAAAGCTGGCAGTATTACAATTCTAGACTTTAAATTATATCAAAAGCTGTAGTAAATAAAAGAGTATAGCATTGACACAAAAATAGGTACATAGACCAGTAGAATAGAATAGAAAAACCAAAAATGATCCCACAACTTATGGTCAATTAATCTTTGACAAAGTAGGGAAGAATATCCAGTTGGAAAAGGGCAGTTTCTTCAACAATGGTATTGGGAAAACTGGACAGCAACATGCAAAAGAATGAAACTGGACCATGGGCAGCCCCCGTGGCGCAGTGGTTTAGGCCGCCTGCAGCCCAGGGCGTGATCCTGGAGACTCCTGGAGACCCTGGGTCGAGTACCACATCAGGCTCTCTGTATGATGCCTGCTTCTCCTTCTGCCTGTGTCTCTGCCTCTCTCTCTCTGTCTCTATGAATAAATAAATAAAATCTTTTTAAAAAAAGAAACTGGACCATTTTCTTACATCATACACAAAAATAAATTCAAAATGGATTAACGGAGGCAGGGCAAGATGGAGGAGGAGTAGAGTCCTTAAGTCACCTGTCTCCACCAGCTTACCTAGATAACTTTCAAACCATCCTGAAAACCTACAAATTCGACCTGAGACTTAAAGAGAGAACAGCTAGAACGCTACAGAGAGAAGTTTGCATTTGTAACAAAGTAGGAAGACAATAAATAAATAAATAAATAAATAAATAAATAAATAAAAAGGAATCAAGTGGGAGGGGCCCCCTTGAGGAACCAGCTAAGGCCAGGCAGCAAAAGCCTCCTGGGACATGAAAGCCCAGTCCTGGAGAAGCAGGAATTTTAAAAATCCGCACCAGATTCTGCCCTGACGGAAAGGCGCTTAGCGGGGAACTCGAGCAGAACTGCAGGAGGGGCAGTGGAGCCTCCAGTCTCCCAGAGTCACTAACAGAAAGTGCACCCTGGAGAGACCATGTCACAGAGAGCCGATCAAGCTCGGTAAAGGGCTGCAGCGCATGCCAGTGGGGCTTAGGGAGAAGCTCAGGCAGCGGCTCCTATCCGGGAGGAGAGGGCTGCGCCCTGCTGTCTTCAGAAGCTGCGGCCCCAGGAGCCGGATTCCAGCAGCACAGACCCTGGATACCAGGGCGCCAAGCTGACACAGCCCAGATTCTGCATTCCTCCGTGGACAGGCTGAGGTGGGGAGGGCACAGATCAGTGAGGATTCTCCTGCCGCCAGGTGCCCCCAAGCTGTGTAGATCAGCACCCACCACCCCCAGAGCATACAGGCCATTGTGGACTGGGAGACTGCGGTAGTTACTGCTGGACCTGGCTACAGAGCTGGAGAGCTGGCCACTGCCAGTGTTGTTGTCCCTCCTAGGGTCACCCAGTGCCTGGGACGGAGCTGGGCCACCGTGGAACAGGGGACTCACAAGATAAACAGCTTGCACTGACCTGAGCACCTGGCAGGAGCAGGGCAGCACCCCAGGAGCACACACTTGAAAATCAGCACAGTAGGCTCCTCCCCCAGAAGACTAGCTGGAAGGACAGGGGAAGAGCAGCAAGTTCTTGACCTAGCAGCGCTGGAAAGCTCTGGGAGAAGTCGAGGGATTTACAGTATAAAGAACCAGAGGATACCCCCCCACCTTCTTTGTATTTTTCCTTTTTCTTGTTTTTTTTTCTTTTTTTCTTACTTTTCCAATACAACTCGTTTTTAGCAACTCTTCACTGAACAAAATGTTTAGAAAGAAGAACTCATCACAAAAAATAAAAAAAAATCAGAAACAGTACACTTCCACAGAGTTACAGAATTTGGATTAAAATTTGATGTCATAAAGCCAATTCATAAGCACAATATAAAGCTACTGGTGGCTCTGGAAAAAAAAAACATAAAGGATTCAAGAGATTTCATGACTGCAGAATTTAGATCTAATCAGGCCGAAATTAAAAATCAATTAAATGAGATGCAGTCCAAACTGGAGGTCCTAATGATAAGGGTTAATGAGGTAGAAGAAAGTGTGAGTGACATAGAAGACAAGTTGATGGCAAGGAAGGAAACTGAGGAAAAAAGAGAAAAACAATTAAAAGACCATGAGGAAAGGTTAAGGGAAAAATGACAGCCTCAGAAAGAGAAAACTACGTTAAATTGGGGTTCCAGAGAGTGCCGCGAGGGAAAGAAGGCCAGAAGGCGTATTTGAACAAATCATAGGTGAGAACTTCCCTAACGTGGGGAGGAAAAAGGCATTCAGATGCAGGGGAAAGAGAGGTCCCCCTCTAAAATCAATAAAAAACGTTCAGCACCTAGACATTTAATAGTGGAACTTGCAAATTCCAAAGATAAAGAGAAAATCCTTAAATCAACAAGAGGCAAGAGATTTCTAACCTATAGGGGGAGAAATATTAGATTAACAGCAGACCTTTCCACAGAGACCTGGCAGGCCAGAAAGGGCTGGGAGGATATATTCAGGGTTCTAAATGAGAAGAACATGCAGCCAAGAATACTCGATCCTGCAAGGCTCTCATTCAGAATAGAAGGAGTGATAAGAGCTTCCAAGATAGACAAAACAAAAGAATGTGTGACCATCAAAACAGACCTGCAAGAAATATTAATGGGGACCCTGTAAAATAAAGAGGAGGCCCAAAGAAATAATCCACAAAACAGAGACTGAATAGGTATTATGATGACACTAGATTCATATCTTTCAATAGTAACTCTGAACATGAATAGGCTTAATAATCCCATCAAAAGATTCAGGGTGTCAGACTGGATAAAAAAGCAAGACTCATCTATTTGCTGTCTATAAGAGACTCATTTTAGACCTAGGACACCTCCAGCCTGAAAATTAAAGTTTGGAGAACCATTTACCATTCAAATGGAACTCAAGAAAAAGCAGGGGTAGCAATCCTCATATCATATAAATTAAAGTTGGTCCAAAGACTGTAGTAAGAGGTGAAGAGGGACACTATATCATACTTAAAAGATCTATCCAACTAGAGGACCTCAAAATCATGAATATTTATGCTCCTAATGTGGGAACTGACAAGTATATCAATCAACTAATAACCAAAGTTAAGTCATACTTAGATAATAATACACCAATACTGGGAGACTTTAACATGGCACTTTCTGTAAATGACTGATTTTCTAAGCACAACATCTCCAAAGACACAAGAGCATTAAATGATACACTGGACCACATGGATTTCACAGATATTTACAGAACATTGCATCCAAACGCAACTGGACACACATTCTTCTCAAGTGCACATGGAAATTTCTCCAGAATAGACCACATACTGGGTCACAAATCAGGCCTTAACTGATACCAAAAGATTGGGATTGTCCCCTACATATTTTCAGACCACAATACTTTGAAACTAGAACTCAATCAAAGAAGAAATTTGGAAGGAATTCAAACACATGGAGGTTAAAGAGCAACCAGCTAAAAGATTAGTGTGTCAAACAGGAAACTAGAGAAGATTAAAAAGATTCATGAAACTAATGAGAATGAAGATACAACCTTTGAAAATCTTTGGGATACAGCAATATCAGTCCTAAGAGGAAAATACATCACAATATAAGCATCCCTCAAAAAATTGGGAAAAACTCAAATACAAATGCTAACCTTGAATGTAAAGGACCTGGAGAAAGAAAAGCAAATAAAACCTACACCCAGTGAAGATGACAGTTAGTAAAAACCTATACCCAGCAAGAGAGTTAAACATTTGAGAACTAAATGAAATAGAGACCAGAAAACCTGTAGAACAGTTAAACAAAACCAGGAGTTGGTTCTTTGAAAGAATTAATAAGATATATAAACCATTAGCCAGCCTTATTAAAAACAAAAGACAAAAGGCTCTAATTAATAAAATCATGAATGAAAAAGGAGAGATCACAACCAATACCCAGGAAATACAAACGATTGTAAAACATATTATGAGCAGGTATACGCCAATAAATTAGGCAATCTAGAAGAAATGGACGCATTTCTGGAAAACCACAAACTAAAAACTGAAAAAGGAAGAAATAGAACACCCAAGAGGCCAATAACAAGGGAGGAAATTGTACCAGTCATCAAAAATCTCCAAAGACACAAGCCCAGGGCCAGATGGCTTCCCAGGGCAATTTTACCAAACTTTTAATGAAGAAACAATACCTATTCTACCTAACCTGTTCTGAAAGATACAAAGGGATGGAATACTTACAAACTTGTGTTACTAGGTGAGCATCACCTTAATTCCGAAACCATACAAACACCAAAACAAAAAAGGAATATTACAGACCAATATCCCTGATGAACTCAGAAGCAAAAATTCTCAACAAGATACTAGCCAATAGGATACAAAGTACATTTTTTTTATATTTTATTTTATTTTATTTTGTTTTATTTTATTTTATTGTTGGAGTTGGGTTTGCCAACATTTAGCATAACATGCATTGCTCATCCCCCCAAGTGCCCCCTTAGTGCCCATTACCTAGTCACTCCAAACCAATTCCCTTTCCACTACCCCTTGTTCATTTCCCAGAGTTAGGTGTCTCTCATGTGTTTCACCCTCACTGATATTTTCACTCATTTTCTCTCCTTTCCCTTTACTCCCCATCCACATATCTTTATATTCTCCAAATGAATGAGATCATATAATGTTTGTCCTTCTCCGATTCACTTATTTCACACAGCATAATACCCTCCAGTTCCATCCACGTCGAAGCAAATGGTGGGTATTTGTCATTTCTAATGGCTGAGTAATATTCCATTGTATACATAAACCACATCTTCTTTATCCATTCATCTTTCGATGGACACTGAGGCTCCTTCCACATTTGGCTATTGTGGACATTGCTGCTAGAAACATCGGGGGCAGGTGTCCCGGTGTTTCACTGCATCTGTATCTTTGGGGTAAATCACCAGCAGTCCAATTGCTGGGTCGTAGGGCAGATCTATCTTTAACTCTTTGAGGAACCTCCACACAGTTTTCCAGAGTGGCTGCTCCAGTTCACATTCCCACCAACAGTACAAGAGGGCTCCCCTTTTCCACATCCTCTCCAACATTTGTGGTTTCCTGCCTTGGTAATTTTCCTCATTCTCACTGGTGTGAGGTGGTATCTCATTGTGGTTTTGATTTGTATTTCCCTGATGGCCAGTGATGCAGAGCATTTTCTCATGTGCGTGTTGGCCATGTCTATGTCTTCCTCTGTGAGATTTCTGTTCATGCCTTTTGCCCACTTCATGATTGGATTGTTTGTTTCTTTGCTGTTGAATTTAATAAGTTGTTTATAGATCTTGGATACTAGCTCTTTATCCTATACATCATTGCAAATATCTTCTCCCATTCTGTAGGTTGTCTTTGAGTTTTGTTGACTGTTTCTTTTGCTGTGCAAAAGCTTCTTATCTTGATGAAGTCCCAATAGTTCATTTTTGCTTTTGTTTCTCTTGCTTTCATGGATGTATCTTGCAAGAAGTTACTGTGGTCAAGTTCAAAAAGGGTGTTGCCTGTGTTCTCCTCTAGGATTTTAATGGAATCTTGTCTCACAATTAGGTCTTTCATCTATTTTGAGTTTATCTTTGTGTATGATGCAAGAGAGTGGTCTAGTTTCATTCTTCTACATGTGGATGTCCAAATTTCCCAGCACCATTTATTGAAGAGACTGTCTTTTTTCCAGTGGATAGTCTTTCTTCCCTCACCACTGCTATTCACAATAGTACTAGAAGTCCTAGCCTCAGCAATCAGGCAACAAAAAGAAATAAAAGGCATTCAAATTGGCAAAGAAGAATTCATACTCTCCCACTTCACAGATGACATGATACTGTATATACAAAACCCAAGAATCCACCCCAAGATTGCTAGAACTCATACAGCAATTCCACAGTGTAGCAGGATACAAAATCAATGCCCAGAGTCAGTGGTATTTCTATTAACTAACAATGAGAATGAAGAAAGAGATATTAAGGAATCAATCCGATTTACATTTGTACCCAAAGCAAAGGATACCTAGGAATAAACCTAACCAGAGGTAAAGGATCTATACCCTAAAAACTACAGAACACTTCTGAAAGAAATTGAGGAAGGCACCAAGAGATGGAAAAATATTCCATGCTCATGGATTGGAAGAATTAATATTGTGAAAATGTCAGTGTTACCCAGGGCAATTTACATTTAATGCAATCCCTATCAAAATACCATGGACTTTCTTCAGAGAGTTGAAACTAATCATTTTAAGATTTGTGTGGGATCAGAAAAGACCCCAAAGAGCCAGGGGAATATTGAAAAAGCAAATCATAGCAGGGGGCATCACAATGCCAGATTTCAGGTTGTACTACAAAGTTGTGGTCATAAAGACAGTGTGGGTCTGGCACAAAACCAGACATATAGATCAATGGAACAGAGTAGAGAATCCAGAAGTGGACCCTCAACTCTATGGTCAACTAATATTCGACAAAGCAGGAAAGACTCTCCACTGGAAAAAGGCCAGTCTCTTCAGTAATTGGTGCTGGGAAAATTGGACAGCCACATGCGGGAGAATGCAACTAGACCATTCTCTTACACCATACACAAAGATAAACTCAAAATGCGTGAAAGATTGAAGTGTTAGACAAGATCCATCAAAATACTGGAGGAAAACACCCCTTTTGAACTTGGCCACAGTAACTTCTTGCAAGATACATCTATGAAAGCAAGGAAAACAAAAGGCCAATTGAATTATTGGGATTTCATCAAGTTAAAAATGCTTCTGCACAGCAAAAGAAACAGTCAGCAAAACTAAAAGACAACCTACAGAATGGGAGAAGATATTTGCAAATGGTATATCAGATAACAGACTAGTATCCAAGATTTATTTATTTATTTTTTATTTTTTTATTTATTTATGATAGTCACAGAGAGAGAGAGAGAGAGAGAGAGAGGCAGAGACATAGGCAGAGGGAGAAGCAGGCTCCATGCACCAGGAGCCCGACGTGGGATTCCATCCCGGGTCTCCAGGATCGCGCCCTGGGCCAAAGGCAGGCGCTAAACCGCTGTGCCACCCAGGGATCCCAGTATCCAAGATTTATAAAGAACTTATTAAATGCAACAGCAAAGAGGCGAACAATCCAAACCTGAAATGGGCAAAAGACATTAACAGAAATTTCACAGAGGAAGCCATACACATGGCCAACAAGCAGCTGAGAAAATGTTCCGCATCACTTGGTGTCACAGAAATACAAATCAAAACCACAATGAGAGGGGAATCCTTGGGTGGCTCAGCGGTTTGGCACCTGCCTTCAGCCCGGGGCAGGATCCTGGAATCCCAGGATTGAATCCCACGTCGGGCTCCCTGCATGGAGTCTGCCTCTCCCTCTTCCTGTGTCTCAGCCTCTCTCTCTCTCTCTCTCTCTCTCTCTCTCTCTCTCTCTCTTTCTCTCTCTCTCTTTCTGTGTGTCTCATGAATAAATAAAATCTTAAAAAAAACACAGTGAGATATCATCTCACACCAGTGAGAATGGTGAAAATTAACAGTCTGGAAACAACAAATATTGGAGAGGATGTGGGGAAGGGGGAACTCTCTTGAAATTTTGGTGGGAATGTGAAATGATACAGCCACTCTGGAAAACTGTGTGGAGGTTCCTCAAAGAGTTAATAATAGAACTATCCTACAATCCAGCAATTTCATTGCTGGGGATTTACCCCAAAGATTCAGATGCAATGAAACGCCGAGACACCTGCAACCCGATGTTTCTTGCAGCAATGTCCACAGTAGCCAAACTGTGGAAGGAGCTTCAGTGTCCATCAAAAGATGAACGGATAAGGGAGATGTGGTCTATGTATACAATGGAATATTACTCAGCCATTAGAAATGACAAATACCCACCTTTTGCTTCAACATGGATGGAACTGGAAGGTATTATCCTGAGTGAAGTAATTCAATCGGAGAAGGACAAACATTATATGCTCTCATTCATTTGGGTCATATATAAAATAGTAAAGGAAATAAAGGGGAAATGAGAGAAAATGAGTGGGAAATATCAGTGAGGTTGACAGAACATGAGAGACACCTAAGTATGGGAAATGAGCAAGGGATGGTGGAAAGGGAGGTGTGTGGGGGACTGGGTGACTATGTGATAGGCACTGATGGGGGCACTTGACGGGATAAGCACTGGGTATTATGCTATATGTTGGCAAATTAAACTCCAATAAAAAATATACAAAAAGAAAAAAAGGATTAAAGACCTAAAAGTAAAACAGGGAACCATAATAGTCCTAGAAGAGAATACAGGAAGTTACCCCTTTGACATGGATTATAGCAATTTATTTCTAGATATGTCTCCTGTGGCCAAGAAAATAAAAGGAAAAATAAACTATTGGGGCTTCATTAAAATAAAAAGCTTCTCCACAGTTAAGGAAACAATCAACAAAATTAAAAGGCAATCTAGTGAATGAGAGAAGATATTTCCAATGACCTAAGAGGTTAGTATCCAAAATATCCAAAACATCCAAAAATCTCGTAATACTCAACCACCAAAAAAAAAAAAAGAATAATCCAATTTTTAAAAGTGCAGAATATATAGAAAATACATTTTCCAAAGAAGACATACAGATGACCAACAGACACATGAAAAGATGCTCAACATCAATTTCTAAGTGCAAATCAAACCTGCAATGAAACGTTACACCTCAATCTGTCAGAATGGATAAAATCAACAATATAAGAAGAAATAGGTGTTGGAGAGGATGTGGAGAAAGAAGAACCCTCTTGCACTATTGGTGGGAATGTAAATAGGTGCAATAACTGGTATTTTTTAAAATTTTTTAAAACAAGTATAGAGGTTTTTCAAAAAGTTAAAAGTAGAACTATCATATTATCCATCAATTACACTACTGGATATTTACCCAAAGTATAATAATAATACTAATCCAAAGGTATACATGAACCCTGATGTTTGTAGCAGCATTATCTATTATAGTCAAATTATGGAAACAGCTCAAGCAATTAATGAATTGGTAAAGATGTTTCTTTTAAGTTTCAACTAGATTTTTAAGTATATTATGCACCATTACTTTAATATGATTCTGAGTATTTACTATTACTTATGACTTCTAGACATACATTATGTGTATTTTTATTAGTTATCATCCTTTCATTATCATGAGATGAATACCCTTAGCATTTTTTAAGGCAGATCTAGCTGTGATGAACTCAGAAAACTTTTTTATTTAGGAAGATCTTTCTCACCTTCATTTTTGAAGAACAGTTTTTCCACCATGTTATTCTTTTTAAAAAACTGAAAATCAATTACCTAACATATAGTACATCATTAGTTTCCGTTGTAATGTTCAATAATTTATCAGTTGTATATAACACCCAATGATCATCACATCATATGCCCTCCTTAATGCCTATCACCCAGTTACCCCATCCCCTCACCCACCTCCCCTCCAGCAACCCTCAGTTAGTTTCCTATAGGTAAGAGTCTCTTATGGTGTTTCTCCCTCTCTGATGACTTCCTATTCAGTTTTCCAGTATGTTATTCTTGATTGATAGTATTATTCTTTTAATGTTTTAAACATGTTATCTCATTTCTTCTGGGCTGCAAAATTCCTGTTGAAAAATCTTCCTGTAGTCTTATCGATGGGGAGGGGAATGGGTTTTTTTGTATGTGACAGTTGCTCTTCTCCTGCTTTCATATTGCTCTTTATAATTTACTTTTGGCAATTTTTAAGATAATGTATTCAGTGCAGCCAATATATGTGTCTAATGGGAATTCTAGAAGGAAATAAGAATGGTGGTGAAATATTTAAATAGACAAATTAAAATTTGTTTTCACCTGAGAAATGTATCAAACTCACTTCAGATTGAAGAGACTTAATAAATATGCAGCAGAATACAAAATAATCCCCTGTATACTAAATCTGTAGAAAACCAAAGATTTTAAAGGAGGCAGAGAGGAAAGCAAATTACAAATTACCTCAAATTGGTAGCAATTAGACACCCAACAGGAAGGAAACTCAGAAGATAGTAGAATCATATTTTCAATATGATGAGAAATGTATTATGCTGGATTTTTATTTTCTCTGATATTTTTTCTTTCTTTCCAGAACTTCTGTTGGACATATATTAAATTTCAACCATTCTCTTAAACTCTATTCCATTTCCCTATTTCTAGGTCCCTGTATGCATTATTCTGTATAACTTCTTCACATTCAACTTCCAGTTAACTAAATTACTCTTTATTTCTGTCTGATGTTGTTGAATGTTTCTGTTGATTTTTTCAATTTTCTCATTTCTTACTTCAATATTTTTTCTTTTCACATATGATAGTTTATTTTTATATTTTCTTATTTTTACTGATAGTTTTAGTCTTCCACTACATTTATTTTATTTTTTTAAGATTTTTTATTTATTTATTCATGAAAGAAAGATATATACAGAGAGAGTCAGAGACACAGGCAAAGGGAGGGGCAGCCTCCACCCAGGGAGAACTTGATCCTGGGTCTCAGACTGGATAAAAAAGCAGGACCCATCTATTTGCTGTCTACAAGAGACTAATTTTAGACATAAGGACACGTACAGCCTGAAAATAAAAGGTTGGAGAACCATTTACCTTTCGAATGGTCCTCAAAAGAAAGGAGGGGTAGCCATTCTTATATCATATAAAGTAAAATTTATCCCGAAGACTGTAGTGAGAGATGAAGATGAAGAGGGACCCTATATCATACTTAAAGGATCTATCCAAGAAGAGGACTTAACAATCATCAATATATATGCCCTGAATGTGGGAGCTGCCAAATATATCAATTAACAACCAAAGTTAAGACATACTTAGATAATAATACACTTATACTTGGTGACTTCAATGTAGTGCTTTCTACACTCGATAGGTCTTCTACACACCACATCTCCCAAGAAACAAGAGCTTTAAATGATACACTGGACCAGATGGATTTCACAGATATCTACAGAACTTTACATCCAAATGCAACTGAATACACATTCTTGTCAAGTGCACATGGAACTTTCTCCATAATAGACCACATACTGGGTCACAAATCAGGTCTGAACTGATACCAAAAGATTGGGATTGTCCCCTGCATATTCTCAGACCATAAAGCCTTGAAATTAGAACTAAATCACAAGAGGTTTGAAAGTATTTCAAGCACATGGATGTTAAGGACCATCCTGCTAAAAGATGAAAGGGTCAACCAGGAAATTAAGGAAGAATTAAAAAGATTCATGGAAACTAATGAGAATGAAGATACAACCGTTCAAAATCTTTGGGATACAGCAAAAGCAGTCCTGAGGGGGAAATACATGGTAATAAATACAAGCATCCATCCAAAAACTGGAAAGAACTCAAATACAAAAGCTAACCTTACACCTAAAGGAGCTAGAGAAAAAACAGCAAATAGGTCCTACACCCAGCAGAAGAAGAGAGTTAATAAAGATTTGATCAGAATTCGATCCTGAGTCTCCACGATCAGGCTCTGGGCTGAAGATGGCACTAAACTGCTGACCCCCCCAGGCTGCCCCACTACATTTATTTTAAAATGCTTATTAAACTTACTTTTAAATATTATCTTTATGTTTATTACAATATCTGCATTCTCTCATTTCTGATTCTTATGCCCATTATTTTTGCTTGTTTTGCTATGTGCCTTTTTTTCTTATATGTTTTATCAGTTTTATTGAAATTTTATATATTTTTATGGATACTTGCTTTTAATTTTTTAATATTATTTTTTATTGTGGCTATTCTTTAAGGACTGATTTTTTTTCATGGGTTCTTCTGAAGAAGTTTTGCATCATTAGTTTCTTCTGGGCACATGTACACTACCAACTTTAGACCGCTTTAAAAGAAAAGAAAGAAAGAAAGAAAGAAAGAAAGAAAGAAAGAAAGAAAGAAAGAAAGAAAAAGAAGACCATTACTGTGCCATAAGATTTTCTAATTCCATGAAAATAGAGTAAGGAAAGAAACCACCAACACTTCAGCTGGGGTCTTAATCCCAAATGTTTGGCTTGGAAGATGTGTGACATAATTATCTTTTGGATTAAAGTTTAAGCAACAGACCAAGCATATGCTAAATAACATCTCTGTGGAAACACAAAATCACAAGAAATAATACAGTTTTCAGTCTATGGTCATAAAGGATACAAAAATACAGGATAAGTGAGAATGAAGATGAAGATATTGGGAAAGGTTTCCAATCAGCTGTGTGGCACCTGGTCAGAAGAATTTCCTGAGCCAATGAATAAAAGATAAAGCTAGTAAGTAATACAGGCATCCTAATGCCAACACTACTGCTTCTAACCACCTTAATGCCCCACATTATGGAGAATGATGAAAAATTGTAAGTTTTCCATACCATACTATATAATTTCTAAAACAAAAAACAAACAAACCTTGTGTTCTGCAAAATTATACATATAAAGGGGATGGAAACCAAGGCTCTGTGGTATAATGGAGGTAAAGGCAAAAAGATATCCTCCTTATCAGGAGATTCAGGTGGCAAAGCAGCTGCTGGCTTTGCATACCATGCAGCCATGCAGGGGTAGGTGGATGGCTCTGACTCATTGATTTCAGTTGGATTTTTAGAGCACTATAAGCACAACTAAGACAAGGCACAAGGCCAAACTGAGCTAGAAGGGGAATTTCAAAAAGAAGCTACTCCATGGAGCATGTGTCCCCTACAGCTTGCTACATTTATATTTCTGAATGTCCTTCCTACTTACTGCTATTAGTTGATGGCACAAAACAACGAAAAAAAGTGCTCAGGAAAATCACATGTGATGGTAGTGTAGGGCATGTTGGTGTCTCCCTACAAAGTGTAATTCAACAAGTGTGTTTATTTGTAGAGCACCTAGTATGTGACATGTGGTAATGTAGACCCAACTACAATTTTCACCATGGATGTACAAGTTATAGAGAAGTAAACTGAAGATTAAAGAGAAACAAAGTGGCTTGTTCCATGACCGAAAAGTCGCTGTGAACCCCTCTGATGTCTGCTTGCACATAAAGACTCACAGACTTTGTTCCCCACCTGGAATCCTTACTAAGTTACCTTTAGTTTCTATACCAGTGTTCAAAAAATCATTTCATAAGAGGCATTTTCTCATGTGCTTGTTGTCCATGTGTATGTCCTCCTATGTGAAATTTCTGTTCATGTCTTTTGCCCATTTCATGATTGGATTGTTTGTTTCTTTGGTGTTGAGTTTAATAAGTTCTTTATAGATCTTGGAAACTAGCCCTTTATCTGATACGTCATTTGAAAATATCTTCTCCCATTCTGTAGGTTGTCTTTTAGTTTTGATGACTATTTCTTTTGCTGTGCAGAAGCTTCTTATCTTGATGAAGTCCTAATAATTCATTTTTGCTTTTGTTTCCCTTGCCTTCATGGATATATCTTGCAAGAAGGTGCTGTGGCCAAGTTCAAAACAGCTGTTGCCTGTGTTCTCCTCTAGTATTTTGATGGATTCTTGTCTCACATTTAGATCTTTCATCCATTTTGAGTTTATCTTTGTGTCTGGTGTAAGAGAGTGGTCTAGTTTCATTCTTCTACATGTGGATGTCCAATTTTTCCAGCAACATTTATTGAATAGACTGTCCTTTTCCCAGTGGATAGTCTTTCCTGCTTTGTTGTATATCGGTTGACTATAGAGGTGAGGGCCCATTTCTGGGTTCTCTATTCTTTTTCATTGATCTATGTGTCTGGTGCCAGTACACACTGTTTTGATGATCACAGCTTTGTAGTACAGCTTAAAATCCAGCATTGTGATGCCCCTGGCTCTGGTTTTCTTTTTCAATATTGCCCTGGCTATTCAGGGTCTTTTCTGATTCCACACAAATATTAAGATGATGTGTTCCAACTCTCTGAAGAAAGTCCATGGTATTTTGACAGGGATTGCATTACATGTGTAAATTGCCTTGGGTAACATAGACATTTTCCCAATATGAATTTTTCCAATCCATGAGCATGGAATATTTTCCATTTCATTGTGTCTTCCTCAATTTCTTTCAGAGGTGCTCTGTAGTTTTTCACGTATAGATCCTTTACCTCTTTGGTTAGGTTTATTCCTAGGTATCTTATGCTTTGGGTGCAATTGTAATGGAATTGATTCCTTAATTTCTCTTTCTTCAGTCTCATTGTTAGTGTATAGAAATGCCACTGATTTCTGGACATTGATTTTGTATTCAGACACAGTGCCAAATTGCTGTATGAGTTCTAGCAATCTTGGGGTGGAGGCTTTTGGGTTTTCTATGTAGAGTATCATGTCATCATCGAAGAGGGAGAGTTTCACTTCTTATTTGCCATTTTGAATGCCTTTTATTTCTTTTTGTTGCCTGATTGCTGAGGCTAGGACTTCCAGTACTATGTTGAATAGCAGTGGTGAGAGTGGACAACCCTGTCTTGTTCCTGATCCTAGGGGAATGGCTTCCAGTGTTTCCCCATTGAGAATGATATTTGCTGTGGGCTTTTTGTAGATAGCTTTTAAGATGCTGAGGAATGTTCCCTCAAACCCTGTACTCTGAAGAGTTGTGATCAGGAATGGATGCTATATTTTTTCAAATGCTTTCTCTGCATCTATTGAGAGGATCATATGGGTCTTGCTTTTTCTCTTGTTGATATGATCTATCAGGTGGATTGTTTTACCAGTGTTGAACCAGCCTTACATCCCAGGAATAAATCCCACCTGGTCATGGTGAATATTCTTCATAATGTACTGTTGGATCCTATTGGCTAGTACCTTGTTGAGAATTTTTGCATCTGTGTCCATCAGGGATATTGGTCTGTAATTCTCCTTTTTGGTGGGGTCTTTGTCTGATTTTGGAATTAAGGTGATGCTGGCCTCATGGCACGAGTTTGGAAGTATTCCATTTCTTTCTATCTTTTGCAACAGCTTTAATAGAATAGGTATGGTTTCTTCTTCAAACGTTGATATAATTCCCCTGGGAAACCATTTGACCCTGAACTTTTGTGTCTTGGGAAATTTTGATGACTGCTTCAATTGCTTCTGCCTATCTTGGAAGCTCTTTATCTCTGCTTCTATTCTGAATGAGAGCCTTGTGGGATAGAGTATTCTTGGCTGCATGTTCTTCTCATTTAGGATCCTGAATATATCCTGCCAGCCCTTTCTGGCCTTCCAGGTGTCTGTTGAGAGATCTGCTCTTAATCTAACATTTCTTCCCATATAAGTTAGGGATCTCTTGTCTCTTGCTGCTTTAAGGATTTTCTCTTTATCTTAGGAATTTGCAGGTTTCACTATTAAATGTAAAGTTTCCGAACAGTTTTTATTTATGTTTTTGTGGGTGGACATTTCTATCTCCTGGATCTAAATGCCTGTTTCCCTCCCCAAATTAGGGAAGTTTCAGCTATGATATTTTCAAATATGCTTTCTAGCCCTCTGGCCCTCTTGGTGTTCTCTGGAAAAACAATTATATATAGATTTTTCCTTTTGACGCTGTCATTTATTTCCCTTAACCTTTCCTCATAGTCTTTTGTTTTTCTCTTTTTCCTCAGTTTCCTTTCTTGCCATCAACTTGTCTTCTTTGTCTCTCACTCTTTCTTCCACTTCATTAACCTTCATTGTTAGAACCTCCAGTTTTGATTGCATCTCATTTAATTGATTTTTAATTTGGCCTGATTAGATCTAAATTCTGCAGTCATGAAGTCTCTTGAATTCTTTATGCTTTTTTACAGAGCCACCAGTAGCTTTATAATTGTGCTTCTGAGTTGGCTTTCTGACATATAATTGTAATCCAAATTCTGTAACTCTGTGGAAGGGAGTAGTATTTCTGATTTTCTTTTGTGGTTAGTTCCTCTTTCTAAGTCATTTTACTCAGTGGAGAGTGGCTGTATAAGTTGGCTGAGTCAAGAATATCAACCACAACATAAGTAAATATCACCCTAGATGATTCTTGTTGGAATAGAAATCCCTTCTCTCTGTAGCATTCCGGCTGTTCTCTCTTTAAATCTCAGGTTGGATTCATAGTTGTTCCGGATGGTTGACAGTTATCTAGATAAGCTGGTGAGGCCAGGTGAGTTGAGGACCCCACTCCTCCGCCATCTTGCCCTGCCCCTTGACACCACAGTCTGGAGCAGAAGTTTGAACAGATTTATATACACATATAATTTATAAATGCATATATATTTTTTTGCATATGTATAATTTGTAGATATATTATTTATGAGTGTGAATACATGTATGTAAGCAATGCAGTTTGTGCAAAATTGTTTATATATGTAGGTATGTATGCATATTTGTGTAATATATATGTAAAATTTCCAAGCCTTTACTCTTATGGGGATACTATTATTTCTTTTCTATGGGTTCCCCTTGTTCATTCTCACAAATAAGTTCTTAGGCCAAAATTCACCCCCAACCCTTCCTATCTCTGAGGAGATGCTCTTTGAACTCTACTATAATGTCTCCCTGGAGACTTCTACTGTGCTACCCCTCCCATGAGTATCTCAATGCTGTGTTCCATATCCTGGCCCATGTCTGGTTGCCATGTTTACTCTAGAAAACATAGAGTTCAAGTCCTACAGCCTTGCACGTACCAAAAACAGAGAATAAACTGTCCACTCTCTACCGTGTCCCTCCTCCTGAGGACGCCCCAGCTCCTTATTGAGCATGCACACGCACATGCACGCAGAAAAGCAGGGCGAACTGAACCAGACCCTAGAGAACCCTGCATCGAAGGTTGAGCACATGACCCCCCCTGCCAGCCACAGAAAACTCCGGCAGGCTACCCCTGGGATGTTTAGGGGACCTATACTTACTTGCAAGTGTTCACTTACCTGGGACACGTGGAAGGAGAACCTGAGGCTCAGAGGGCCCAAACCGGGTGAATGGGGTGCTTTGCTAATGCCTGAATGCTCTCCACAATTAGAGAAAGCTGCCAATGAGGCCAGCCAAGGGACTAGAACCTAGGAATCCCTCTGGTTCCATCAGTAATGCCCCAACTTTTGGGGAGGAACCAAGCGCTCGGCTCGCTTGGGGAGATGCTCTGGTCCTCTTCGGGTTGGGTTGTTGCTGCGGCTTTGGTATCTTTGCAGGAAAACGGCCTCTTCTCTTTCTTTTAAGATTTTATTTATTTATTCATGATAGATAGAGAGAAAGAAAGAGAGAGAGAGAGAGAGACTGAGACACAGGCAGAGGGAGAAGCAGGCTCCATGCCGGGAGCCAGACGCGGGACTTGATCCCGAGACTCCAGGATCGTGCCCTGGGCCAAAGGCAGGCGCCAAACCGCTGCACCACCCAGGGATCCCCTACCTCTTCTCTCAAAATGGAAACCAAAGGATGGATGGGGTGCAGACGTGGTCATGGTCTCTGGCAACTGGAGTTGTTGTCACCCAGCAGGGAGATTGGAACATCGGGTCTTTCTTGACCTCTCCACAAATCGGAGTGAGACCAAGGCTATACTTTGTTGGCATCATGTCTACCTCTACGTGTCCCTATGTGTTCTACGTGGGAGAGGTTTCTTCTACCTCCGGATGCTATATTGCTAACATTCGTTTGTAAAGAAACTGTAGTTTAGGAGTTCAAAGGCCAGCGCGGGTAAAAATCAGGAACAGTACAGGTCAGAGAGATAAGGACGAGCCCCAATATTTCACAAGTTCCCATGATCTGGGATGAAATTCCCTACGTTCATTTGGGACGCATAAGTTTCTCAGCGGTTAAGCTTCTGCCTTCATCTCAAGGCCGGATCATGCAGGTCTGGGATCCTTTCCTGCATCTGTCTCCTTGCAGGAACCTGCTTCTGCCCATTTCATTCTCTCTCTCTCTCTCTCTCTCTCTCTCTCTCTCTCTCCTCTCTCTCTCTTTCTCTCTGTCAGCAAGAAACAAAATAGTTTAAAAAAAGAAAAAAACATGGTATCACTGAAAAAAATCACACTAGATAGCATAGAAATGGAAGCAAACTAGGTCTATAATCATGTTCCTTTTACATGATTTCCCAATTGGCCAAATCACAGTAGTAAGTCAAACATTTTTTGGTTTGTGTGTTTGTCCGTTTTTTAATTGTTTTAAATAGTAAGATTCACTAGTCATGATGTGTTTGTTGAAAATAATGTTCAAAAGTAATATCATGATAGAATTAGCAAATCATAAATTCTAACCCAAGTCTAAATTGACAACATGGGAAAGGAAATCAAAAGTGAGAGATGAGTTCATGAACAGCACTGCAGATTTCCTTTTTTGAAACAGTTTGACATTGTTCAGTTGGTAAAAGAGAAGCTCTTCCACCTGTTACTGTTTTCACATTTTAAAGGGTTGTGGTGCCAGCCTGGAAACACTACAATGCTGTCTACTGGAATGGCAATCAATATGGTCATAGTGGAATTAGGTTTCAATAGGGTACCAACATTGTAGAAAGGTACGAAAGTCATAGCATTTTCTGATAATTATATTGACTTCCCAAGCCCTTCCTCACTAGCCAACTCTTCACTGATGTGGGGGTAAAATGTGAATTATAGATAAATAGTGACAGCAAATGTGTGAGATTTATTCCTGATTTTGAAATTTCTGCTTACATGGGATAGTGTGCACAGATCAACTACTGCCCATGTAAGGTTCTAATCTTCCCATCTTGCCATGCACTTATTTGTTTCACAATTTAGGATATAATTCTCTTTATTTTCTTTCTGTTCCTCTAGTGAGTCACCTCCTCTCTCGCCTTCATGCCCTTAACACATACTCTTTCCTGTGCCTGGAACTCTCTCCATGTATACTTTTCCGTACAATCTCCACAGCAGTAAACTTCTTTCTAGAAGTTGTCACTCCCTCTGGAATTTATCTCTGGTGTTCTGATTTGAATCTTCAGAATTTCTCCTGTGGCTTCAAATGCCCTTTCTTTTAACTCTATGCTATCTGTTTTCATTATCAAGGTTTCCTCTAACAAAATACTACAAACTTGGTGACTTGGAACAACAGAAATTTATTCTCACATTTCTGGAGGCTGGAGGTCCAAAATCAAGGTGTTGGTTGGACCATTCTCTTTCTGAAGCCTCTAGGGAGGAGAGGATTCTTTCTTGTCTCTTTCAAGTTCTGATGGTTGATGGCATTCCATGACCTATAGACACATCACTCCAATCTCTGCCTTCATTATCACATGGAGTTCACTGTGTCTTCATTGTCTTCCTTCTGTGTCCATTTCTGTGTTCAAACTTCCTTTTTCTTATAAGGACGCCAGTTATTAGATTAGAGCCCACACTAAATCAGTGTGGACCCTAAAGACTCTATTTCTAAATAAGATCACATTCTCAGGTTCTGAGTAGACATGAATATTGTGATGATAGCAATTAACCCAGTACACTATCAGTTATATTACATTTCCTTATTCACATGTGCTGCTCCACCAGACCATGCTTTCTGCTAGGGGTTTATTAAATTTACTCTTGTAACCAGGGTGCTTATAATTCTTGGTACATCCTATGTGTTTAGTCAATAATGACCAAATGAGTAAATAAAAGGATTCCAGTCCAAGGCAGTGTCCCTAAATACGATGTTATCATACATTGGATTTGAGACTCATAATTCTGTGATTATAGTGAGGGGAGCTAAATACAAATCCCAAGTCCATCAGGAGTGGACCAGCATAGGGGAATGTAGCAATAATTAGAGCTCAGGTGAGAACTGGACCAAAATGGGAATTCCTGATTATGCACCAATGACTTAGGTCAACAGGTATGATTGTTCCAACCCTGCACATCCCAAAAAAGGTCTATTCAGGATTGTCCTTTGATTAGCTTGATATTCCTGGGAGATAACCTCTAAGCCCTTGGAATATGCTGTCTGATAAGAGTGTTTTGTATCCTTGAAGCCCTGGGCCATGCTATATATTTACTTCTGCTGGAGCTAAAGATTGCTAAGGTCAGTAAGGTTAGTCTTATGAGCACTACATGTCTATATAATTAACCTCCAACAGGAGCTTCAACACCAAGGCTCAGGGGGAGTTTCCTTTTTTCGGAATACCAGGAAAACTCACCCACATATCATTGCTGGGGTAACAAAGTATGTCCTTGTGTGACTCCAGTGAGAGAGAAAGCCTAGAACCTTGTGTTTGGTTTCTCCTGGATTTTTCCCATGTATATGTCCTCTTTGTGGATTTTTAACCTGTTTCCTTTCACTGTAAAAAAAATAATAATAAAAATAATAATGGTATAATGGTTTTCTCAGTTTTGTAATTTCTAAAAGATTTTACTTATTTATTTATGAGAGACACAGAGAGAGAAAGGCAGAGATACAGACAGAGGGAAAAGCAAGCTCCTCACAGGGAGCCCTGTGGGGGCTGATGGGGGACTCGATCCCTGGACTCCAGGATCACACCCTGAGCTGAAGGCAGATGCTCAATCGCTGAGCCACCCAGGTATCCTTCAATTCTGTAAATTTAAGAAAATTATGGGGTCTGATGATGTTCTTGGGGACTTCCAACATCGTAATAATCAAGCTATTATTATAACTTGCCTCAGGTGGATGATTATAAGGAACATGATACTTGACACATAGTAACTGCTCAATAAAGTATTATTTGGTGCATTCATAGGTCAGATTTCCTGATATAGGGGGTTGTTCAGTTTTCTCAAGTTGATAAAGAAGTCTGGGATTAGGGATACCCCTGCCCCTGCTTTCTTCCAGACTGAGACAGACACCTCCCTATGTTTCCTTTCCTTTGCCTCCTATCTTCAAAAACTAGTGTTCACACCTTCAAGGTTCTTGAGAGCAGAAGCCATGACATCTCTTCCTGGATACAGTTAGTGCTGCATTTAGCACAGAGTAGAATACCGTTAGAAGCCAGGCAGTACCTGTTTGCCCTCAGATCTTTTGTTTGTTTGTTTGTTTACTTTTCTTAGGATTCCTATTAGAGTAGGCAGCCCCTAGTGAACAAACAGCCAGGGAAAGGAAGACAAGAGGGTGTGTCTTCTATCTACCTTACATGGGCAGTGCCTTTGGCAGAAGTAGCTTAGGTCTTGAGGTAACCCTGACCACTGGGCACTAGCAACACACCTTCTCTTTTTTTTTCCTTCGAAAATCTCTGGTTACCTTGTCTCTGGTTGCAAAAGTTTCAGAACTCAGAGTGATTTTCTTTTACTGTTGTGTACCTAGACTCACAAATATCTATCTCCACACCCTGAGCACCTCTAGATTTCCTAATGGGTGGACTATGGATAGCAGGGAAACAGCAGGGTCAGTGCTCATGAGAAAATTATTTATGAAAGGGGATATGTGATCAGTTAGAGGTAGATTTCAAACCAGACAATATGAAGATGGTTAAGAAGAACTTTATATCAATTCCTATAACTTTAATGACTATTTCTGATCATTCCAGCCATAAACAAAGGCATGGAGGTGAAAAGGCACAAGGACAACCTGATAACCTGAGTTATGTGTAGTGGGGATGATTTGTCTCAACTTAACTAAGCTGGAAGTGAACCCCCCACTTCTATGCTCTATAGATAGAGACTGGGTGTGCAATGCATGAATGCTGTCACTGATTCTTTGGCTCACCTGGTTGGCATGGGATAGCACTGAGACCCACATGAGACCACATGATATATCTGGTTCCTAGAGGCTCTCTTCCTTCAGTTTCTTCAAGGTATGGTCCAGGTAAGAGGCAATTCCATGGCAAAGGGAGCCAAGTTCTTTTGCAGATAATCTACAGCATTAAGATTGGAGGTGGTAGAGGCAGACATGTGTTCCAATGTGTTCTTCCTGAATTAGTTGTCCTTAACTCTTGACTTTGTCTCTATCTAGTTTCTTGTTTTTCTACCACTGCCCTGCCTGTCTGACCCATAGACAGGTAGCCTCAGGCTCACTAACTGATGCAGAGGCAGTAGCCTGCTCGAGTCCTTATAACAAATTCCAAATTTTATATCACATGTGGTATTTTTTGCTTCTCAGATGGAAGTCTGTCTGATACAGGATGGATAATTGTTTAATTAGGCAAGAGTAGAGGATGTAGGCATTAAAAAAGAGGAAATAATCAGATCTAGACCCAGGATAGTCATGTCTACCAATTGCCCCAGCTGTCCAAGGATCTATATGGTAAGAACTGTATAACATCGTCTCTTACATTTCACTTCATGCTCTGATCCAGAACACAAGTCCACCTCTCCAGAGAACTCCCTGAGAGTGTCAGCTTCCAAGGCTGCAGTATCTGGAGGGGCTGTTATCCACAACTGAACTATAGTTTAAACAGAGCTCAAAAGATGGAATCACAATTGAATAAGGGCTCTCACGGCATCAGAACCTTCAGCCCATAAGTTCTACTAAGTTCAGAAACAACTTGGAGCCCAGTAGGGACCTATAATTGATTTGTTCTGTCAGCCAGTATGTTTTCCCACTAAAAATGGGCTCCACCTGGAAAGGTTGATTGATTTGTGTTTTATGGCTTATTTTGTGGTGAAGAAAAACCAATAAAGCCATTCATTTTTACATTTTATATGTGCCAGAAATATCAGAGCATTAGCAAATGTATGCTTTATGCTCTTTATTTCTAAAGGTGAATGGGTATAAATGAATTAAACTTTGATTTGGAAATTACCAAAAGGCATTTTCCTTTCTCATGTTTTGCTGTTTTCAGAGAAGCAGACTGAAGGCAGGCTGGGTGTGCACTTCCTAGAGTACTGTCTGCTCACTTCAATCCCTGGAGCTATGTATTCTGCAGCTTTCAGCACTCTGCCCACCCTTTGCCACTGTTGCCCAGATTCAGAGAGCAGGAGAGAGGGCCTTATACTAGACTCTATACCCAAGAGTGGAGCTGGGAATTTTTAGCATGAAGACCACAGGACCAATGGCATATTTAAGCCTGGGCAGGAGATTATGTGATGCTCATAGGCAGAATCGAGCATGCAAAGTCAGGAGAACTGTCATCTGACTTTTACCTTAGCCTACCTGAGAGATGAGGAGGCCCAACTAGGGCAGTTGTAATGGAGGGTAGTAAAGATAAGAATTCAAAGGTCCTTTAGATTCGAAATACTTAGGACATGCATTTGGAAGCAAGAATGATGCATGAGTCTAAGAAATCTCAGATACTTCTACTTGGTAAAACTAGGGTGGGGGGTATAAACAATCTGTATGCATAATTAGAGTTCTATATATATTTTTGTTTTGTTTTGTTTTGTTACATTATTTTTTAATAATAAATTTATTTTTTATTGGTGTTCTATTTGCCAACATACAGAATAACACCCAGTGCTCATCCGTCAAGTGCCCCCCTCAGTGCCTGTCACCCACTCACCCACACCCCACACCCTCCTCCCCTTCCAACAACCCTAGTTTGTTTCCCAGAGTTAGGAGTCTTTAATGTTCTGTATCCCTTTCTGATATTTTCCACTTATTTTTTTCTCCTTTCCCCTTTATTCCCTTTCATTATTTTTTATATTCCCCAAATGAATGAGACCATATAATGTTTGTCATTCTCTGATCGAATTATTTCACTCAGCATAATACCCTCCAGTTCCATCCACGTCAAAGCAAATGGTGGGTATTTGTCGTTTCTAATGGCTGAGTAATATTCCATTGTATACATAAACCACATCTTCTTTATCCATTCATCTTTCGATCGACACCGAGGCTCCTTCCACAGTTTGGCTGTTGTGGACATTGCTGCTAGAAACATCGGGCTGGAGGTGTCCCAGCGTTTCATTGCATCTGTATCTTTGGGGTAAATCCCCAACAGTGCAATTGCTGGGTCATAGGGCAGACCTATTTTTAATTCTTTGAGGAACCTCCACACAGTTTTCCAGAGTGGCTGCACCAGTTCACATTCCCACCAACAGTGCAGGAGGGTTCCCTTTTCTCCTCATCCTCTCCAACATTTGTGGTTTCCTGCCTTGTTAATTTTCCCCATTCTCACTGGTGTGAGGTGGTGTCTCATTGCAGTTTTGATTTGTATTTCCCTGATGGCAAGTGATGCAGAGCATTTCCTCATGTGCATGTTGGCCATGTCTATGTCTTCCTCTGTGAGATTTCTGTTCATGTCTTTTGCCCATTTCATGATTGGATTGTTTGTTTCTTTGCTTTTCAGTTTAATAAGTTCTTTATAGAACATGGTATTTTGATTGGGATTGCATTAAACGTGTAAATTGCCCTGGGTAACAGTGACATTTTAACAATATTGATTCTCCCCATCCATGAGCATGGAATATTTTTCCATCTCGTTGTGTCTTCCTCAATTTCTTTCAGAAGTGTTCTATACTTTTTAAGGTATAGATCCTTTACCTCTTCGGTTAGGTTTATTCCTAGGTATCTTATGCTTTTGGGTGCACTTGTAAATGGGATTGACTCCTTAATTTCTCTTTCCTCAGTCTCATTGTTAGTGTATAGAAATGCCACTGATTTCTGGGCATTGATTTTGCATCCTGCCACACTGCCAAATTGCTGTATGAGTTCTAGCAATCTTGAGGTGGAGGCTTTTGGGTTTTCTATGTACAGTATCATGTCATAGACGAAAGAGGGAGAGTTTGACTTCTTCTTTGCCGATTTGAATGCCTTTAATGACTTTTTGTTGTCTGATTGCCGAGGCTAGGACTTCCAGTACTATGTTGAATAGCAGTGGTGAGAGTAGACATCCCTATCTTGTTCCTGATCTTAGAGGAAAGGCTCCCAGTGCTTCCCCATTGATAATGATATTTGCTCTGGGCTTTTCGTAGATGGCTTTTAAGATGTCGAGGAAAGTTCCCTCTATTCCTACACTCTGAAGAGTTTTGATCAGGAATGGATGCTGTATTTTGTCAAATGCTTTCTCTGCATCTAATGAGAGGATCATATGGTTCTTGGTTTTTCTCTTGCTGATAGGATGAATCACATTGATTGTTTTACGAGGGTTGAACCAGCCTTGTGTCCCGGGGATAAGTCCTACTTGGTCATGGTGAATAATTTTCTTAATGTGTTGTTGGATCCTATTGGCTAGTATCTTGTTGAGAATTTTTGCATCCATGTTCATCAGGGATATTGGTCTGTAATTCTCCTTTTTGGTGGGGTCTTTGTCTGGTTTTGGAATTAAGGTGATGCTGGCCTCATAGAACGAATTTGGAAGTACTCCATCTCTTTCTATCTTTCCAAACAGCTTTAGTAGAATAGGTCTTAGGATAGCATGAAGGGGCAGGACAATTCCTGGGCTTGGCCATTCTTGGCAAGCATATTCCACTAGCTAGAAATTCCTACACTCTTACCCCTCAAGTCGGGATAAATTGCTCCACTCTGTATCTATATGCTAATTTTCTCCTACACAAGAGAACCAGTTTCCTGCATTTTCCTTCAATATGGATATATCTCTTTTGATGAAATTTCCCTTGGGGCTTACTATATTTTCTGCCTGCACACATCTTAGAGACCCACAATGGCAGAAACACACCCACAGAGAGAATATTTTTACAAGCCCTGGGGCAGTAGCTATAATAAATTACTTTGTCTTCTATCATAGTTCGATATGAGAACTATTCTCAGGACTGTAATTTTATCTTCCTTTATTTGGCTAGACAGTAATAGGGCCCCATTTGGTATGTGCCTGGGGTGAAGCACATTTAATACCCCAAAGGAGATAGCAATGTGTCCAGGCAAAGATCACCAGGTCCCAGGGTTCGGAGATGCAAACAAGCTACTAACTTTGATAAGTGACATGGGCCAGAGCTAGGTCAGAAAATGGGTACAGTACATGGAAACTTGCAAATTAGTAGAACCTAAAAAAAATAGTAGAACCTAGGAAAAACATAGCTACAGAGCTCTTGGCTGCATGATTGCAGAGGGAGTGAACTTCATATGATGAATGCAGATGAAGCCCTGGCATGGAGATCCATTGTGAATTGGTGATGGTGGCAAGGTCAAAGTAGGGGCCTGGAGGTTCTAGAATAGGATAAAACATCAAGGTGAGTTATGTCAGCTACGGGCTGGAGTATTTTAAACTGTTGTGGACCTACACAAATCATGGTAGGAGCAACTACAGCAAAGCTTGAAAAGTGTACACCTAAAGGTAGGCAGGCAGGGCAAGGGGAGTATGGGATGATTTAAGTCTTCACGACGACTTTCTTGGACAAGTCTCTTAGTCCAGCAGGGACTTGAAGCATGAAACTGGGCCTGGAGTGCTGGGCAGCATTCCACCAAAGAAGCAGGATGAAGGATATTAATACAAAACCCAGAGTGAGCCATTCCTGATTTATTCCTTTTGGTATCAGCATATCATATCTTTGCTTATATATTTCTTTTGACTTATTCCTGTCAGCTATAAGTAGCATGTAGTTGAGTTTTGATTAATTCCAATACCCACTTCTGCCTTTTAATTGGGGTACATGGACACCCCCATTTAATGTGATTGCTGATTTGTTTAGCTTTAAATCTAGCATGCTGCATTGTTTTTCTTTTTGCCACATCTATTTTTATTTTTTATTTTTGTTTTTGACTCACTTTTCCTTCTTTTTCTGCTTTCTTTTGGATTTAGTATTTTTGTGATTCCATATTATCTTGCTTTTTGGCTCATCAGCTATATATAATTACTTATTCTGTTCTTTAACAGTTGTTTTAGGGATTATAGTATAAATCTTCACTCCATCATGGTCTACCATTAAGTAATATTATAACATTTCATGTGTGGTAACCAAGAGTGCATCTTGATTCCTCTCACCTGGACTTTGTGCTACTTTTGTGATGCATTTTACTTTTACATATATTGCTTACCCCAAAATGCATCGATATTATTTTTATTTTAACAGTTATCTTTTAAAGACATTTAAAAAGCAGGAAAAGAATCTCATACTTTTACTCTTGTAGTTACTACTTCCAGTGTTCTTTTTTTTTAATAAATTATTTTTTATTGGTGTTCAATTTACCAACATACAGAATAACACCCAGTGCTCATCCCGTCAAGTGTCCCCCTCCGTGCCCGTCACCCATTCACCCCCACCCCCCGCCCTCCTCCCCTTCCACCACCCCTAGTTCATTTCCCAGAGTTAGAAGTCTTTATGTTCTGTGTCCCTTTCTGATATCTCCCACACATTTCTTCTCCCTTCCCTTATATTCCCCTTCACTATTATTCATATTCCCCAAATGAGTGAGAACATACACTGTTTGTCCTTCTCCGATTGACTTACTTCACTCAGCATAATACCCTCCAGTTCCATCCACGTTGAAGCAAATGGTGGGTATTTGTCATTTCTAATGGCTGAGTAATATTCCATTGTATACATAAACCACATCTTCTTTATCCATTCATCTTTCGATGGGCACCGAGGCTCCTTCCACAGTTTGGCTATTGTGGACATGGCTGCTAGAAACATCGGGGAGCAGGTGTCCCGGCGTTTCATTGCATCTGAATCTTCGGGGTAAATCCCTAACAGTGCAATTGCTGGGTCATAGGGCAGGTCTATTTTTAATTCTTTGAGGAACCTCCACACAGTTTTCCAGAGTGGCTGCACCAGTTCACATTCCCACCAACAGTGTAAGAGGGTTCCCTTTTCTCCACATCCTCTCCAACATTTGTTGTTTCCTGCCTTATTAATTTTCCCCATTCTCACTGGTGTGAGGTGGTATCTCATTGTGGTTTTGATTTGTATTTCCCTGATGGCAAGTGATGCACAGCATTTTCTCATGTGCATGTTGGCCATGTCTATGTCTTCCTCTGTGAGATTTCTCTTCATGTCTTTTGCCCATTTCATGATTGGATTGTTTGTTTCTTTGGTGTTGAGTTTAATAAGTTCTTTATAGATTTTGGAAACTAGCCCTTTATCTGATATGTTATTTGCAAATATCTTCTCCCATTCTGTAGGTTGTCTTTGAGTTTTGTTGACTGTATCCTTTGCTGTGCAAAAGCTTCTTATCTTGATGAAGTCCCAATAGTTCATTTTTGCTTTTGTTTCTTTTGTTTTCGTGGATGTATCTTGCAAGAAGTTACTGTGGCCAAGTTCAAAAAGGGTGTTGCCTGTGTTCTCCTCTAGGATTTTGATGGAGTCTTGTCTCACATTTAAATCTTTCATCCATTTTGAGAAGTCAAACTCTCCCTCTTCGCCGATGACATGATACTCTACATAGAAAACCCAAAAGCCTCCACCCCAAGATTGCTAGAACTCATACAGCAATTTGGTAGCGTGGCAGGATACAAAATCAATGCCCAGAAATCAATGGCATTCCTATACACTAACAATGAGACTGAAGAAAGGGAAATTAAGGAGTCAATCCCATTTACAATTGCACCCAAAAGCATAAGATAACTAGGAATAAACCTAACCAAAGAGGTAAAGGATCTATACCCTAAAAACTATAGAACACTTCTGAAAGAAATTGAGGAAGACACAAAGAGATGGAAAAATATTCCATGCTCATGGATTGGCAGAATTAATATTGTGAAAATGTCAATGCTACCCAGGGCAATTTACACGTTCAATGCAATCCCTATCAAAATATCATGGACTTTTTTCAGAGACTTAGAACAAATTATTTTAAGATTTGTGTGGAATCAGAAAAGACCCCGAATAGCCAGGGGAATTTTAAAAAAGAAAACCATAGCTGGGGGCATCACAATGCCAGATTTCAGGTTGTACTACAAAGCTGTGGTCATCAAGACAGTGTGGTACTGGCACAAAAACAGACACATAGACCAATGGAACAGAATAGAGAATCCAGAAATGGACCCTGAACTTTATGGTCAACTAATATTCGACAAAGGAGGAAAGACGATCCACTGGAAGAAAGTCTCTTCAATAAATGGTGCTGGGAAAATTGGTCATCCACATGCAGAAGAATGAAACTAGACCACTCACTTCCAGTGTTCTTAATCTTTGTGTAGAGAGTTATGCGCTTTTCTAGTATGTTTCCCTTCTACCTGAAAGGCTTATCTGAACATTTCCTATGTAGTAGCTACTGCTAATGGCTACTTTTTGGCTGCATGTATCTGAAAAAGTTTTTATTTTATGTTAATTTTTACAAGATATCTTTGCTAAGCATTTAATTATTTAAAGATACATCTTCTTTTAGAACAAACAATCCTAAAACTTATATGGGACCACAAAAGACCCCAAAGAGTCAAAGCAATCTTGAAAAAGAAAAGTAAAGCTAGACTTCAAGTTATATCACAAAGCTGTAGTGAACGAGATCATATGGTACTGACACAGTAACAGACACACACAACAATGGAACAGAACAGAAGACTCAGAAATGAATCCATAACTATATGGTCAACTAATCTTTGATAAAGCAGGAGACAATATCCATTGAGGGAAAAAAGACATTTTCTTCAACAAATGGTGTTGGAAATGCTGGAAAATAACATTCAAGAGAATGAACTTGGACCACTTTTTTATACCATATATAAAAATAAATTAAAAATAGATGAAAGACCTAAATGTGAAATAGGAAATCATGAAAATCCTAGAGAAGAACAAGCCAGTAACCTCTTTGATATCAGCCATAGCAACTTCTTACTAGATATGTCTCCTGGGGCAAGGGAAACAAAAGAAAAAAACAAACTATTGGAACTACATCAAGAAAAAAAGCTTCTGGGGATCCCTGGGTGGCGCAGCGGTTTGGCGCCTGCCTTTGGCCCAGGGTGCGATCCTGGAGACCCGGGATCGAATCCCACGTCGGGCTTCCGGTGCAGGGAGCCTGCTTCTCCCTCTGCCTGTGTCTCTGCCTCTCTCTCTCTGTGACTATCATAAATAAATAAAAATTAAAAAAATTAAAAAAAAAGAAAAAAAGCTTCTGTACAGAGAAGGAAAAAATACACTAAAAGGTAACCTATGGACTGGGAGGAGATGTTTGCAAATGACATTTCTCATAAAGAGTATCCAAAATCTATACAAAACTTAACAAACTCAACACCCAAAACCCACAAATAATCCAGTTAAAAAATAAGCAGAATACATGAATAGACATTCTTCCAAAGAATAAATACATATGGCTAACAGACACACAGAAAGATGCTCAACATCACTGATAAGGGAAATACAAATCAAATTGAAACTATAATGAGATATCATCTCACACCAATCAGAATTGCTAAAATTAACAACACAGGAATCAACAGGTGTTGGCAAGAATGCAGAGAAAGGAGGACCCTCTCATACTCTTGGTGGTAATGCAAACTGGTGCACCCACTCTGGAAAATAGTATGGAGATTTCCTCAAAAAGTTAAAAATAGAACTACTCCATGATTCAGAAATTATATTACTAGTTCTTTACACAAAAAATATTAAAACACTGATTTGAAGGAATACATGCATTATCAACAATAGTCAAACTATGAAAAGAGCCTAAATGTTCACCATCTGATAAATAGATAAATGGATAAAGAAGATGTGATATATAAATAAAATGGATTATTACTCTGTCTTTAAAAAGAATGAAATCTTGCCACTGGCAAAGATATAGATGGAGTTACTAAGTGAAATAAGTCACAGAAAGACAAATATCATGATTTCACTCATGTGGAATTTAATAAACAAAGCAGATGAGTGTGGGGGGAAGATAAAGGCAAAGCAGAAAATAGATTAATAACTATAGAGAACAAATTTAAAGTTTCTGGAGGGGAGATAGGTGGAAAATGGGTTAAATAGGAGATGCGAATTAAGGAGGACATTTGTGATGAGCACTGGGTGTTGTATGTAAGTCATAAATCACTATATTGTACATCTAAAACTAATATTACTGTACATTAACTAACTGGAATTTAAATAAAAACGTGAAAAAGAAAAAAGATAAAGACATGTCTTCTTGACTGCATAACTCTCAATGAGGAATCTACTGCTAACCTTAGTATTTTTTTTTTCTCTGCTGATAAGGTGTCTTTCCCCACCCTCTACCACCAGTTGCTGTTTTTAATTGCTGGTTATAAGGAATAAAATTATGATGTGCCTTCATGCAGTTTAGTTTTCATGTTCTTGGGGTTTACTGATCTTGGATATATGGGTTGAAATATTTTATCGAATTTGGAAAAATTTCAACCATTCTCCCTTCAAATATGTATCCCTTCCTTTTTCCCATCACACATTACATACCTTTTCCCTTTCAGTGACTTCAATTCCACATATATTAGGGAGCTTGAAGCTGTCTCCCAGATTACTGACATCTTTTATATTCTTTTTTTTAGATTTATTTATTTTTATTTTTTTCAAGATTTATTTTATTTTTATTTTTTTAATAAATTTATTTTTTATTGGTGTTCAATTTACCAACATACAGAATAACACACAGTGCTCATCTTTTATATTCTTTTTTTAATTTTTTTTTATTTATTTATGATAGTCACAGAGAGAGAGAGAGGCAGAGACACAGGCAGAGGGAGAAGCAGGCTCCATACACCGGGAGCCCGTCGCGGGATCCGATCCCGGGTCTCCAGGATCGCGCCCTGGGCCAAAGGCAGGCGCCAAACCGCTGCGCCACCCAGGGATCCCTCATCTTTTATATTCTTAAATTTTGTTTCAATTTGCAGTTTCTAGTATTATTTCTCCATGTTCAACAATCTTTTTTTCTTTCATATTTAATGCTATTAATCTCATTCAGTCAATTTTTCATTTTAAACATTGTAGTTTTTAAACTAGAAATTTCTAGAAATTTAACTTAGGTATTTGTAATGTCTTCCATATCTCTACTTAACCTTCTTACCATATGAAATACAATTATGATAACTGCTTGGTAAACTTGTCTGTTAATTCTGATATCTGTATTAGATCTAGGCCAGTTTTGCTTCATTAATTTTTTATCATTATTATAGGTTTGTATTTACTTGATTGTTTATATACTGGGAAATTTTTGATTGGATACCAGATATTACAGATTTCACTTTTTTGGATTCTAAAAAAGTGAAAATTATTAGTGTTCCTGTCACTGTTGCTGTTCGTTTGTGTGTGTGTGTAAGTTACTTGAAAACAGTTTGATCTTTTCTACTCTGTTTTTTTTTATAAATTTTTTTATTGGTGTTCAATTTGCCAACATATAGACTAACACCCAGTGCTCATCCCATCAAGTGCCCCCCTCAGTGCCCATCTACTCTGTTTTTAAGAGTTGTCAGAACTGGAGCAGTGCTGTCTAGGGCTAAGACACCACCTTTTTGAGTGCTCTACTCACTGACCGATGAATTATGACTTCTAATTTGGCCAGTGGGAACATACATTACTCCTTAGGTGGTTGCTGGTACTATGTCCTCTCATCTTTGTGGGTGTTTCTTTCACTGTTCTTGACTAGTTTCCTCACATGAAAATGTGGATCAGCATCCTTCTGAATAATCAAGCAATCACGAACACATACCTATGGTTATGATATCTTTCTATGACACACTGCCCCATGAACTCCAGCTGCTTGGACTCACAGAAATATCGCCTCATCTTAGAGAGATTTCTCCACTCCATCTCTCTTCCTCCTTTCTCCCCCACACCTGGAAACTCTTTCAAGGCAACAAACTAGAGCGATTGTAGGGCTTATCTCATTTGTTTTGCATTTGCCATGGATTCCTGTCCTCTTTTGCTTAGTGTCTTAGGTCTTGAACATGACTTTGTATATTTGGTCCATTTGTTGCTGTTGTTTTTCATGGAAGGATAAAACTGGCCCCTGTTACTCTTCTTGGCTTGAGGCAGAAGTCCCAAAGTGCCACTTCTACATTGTAATTTGTATATGTTTATGTGCCAATTGAACACTTCAGCTAACCTCCCATATGAAGTTTATGTTCTATATCCAAGTAACAGCGGGAATTATCATTCATTTGGCATCCACTGTGTGATAGGCACTGGTGTATTATTTCTAATTCTTATGGTTGACTTTGTGATGTAAACGTTGTCCTCACTTAAGAAAACAGATCCTAACAAGTTGAATAGTGTCTTTGTTTTAGGAGTTGAGAGGTGGTTTACCTCAGGTATGTAAGCTTGAAACCAGGTCTTCTTTCCTATCTTAGTTTGCCTAAGTTGTGAGGAAACAGTTTTCTAGATACTCTGCACCCTGTGACATACTGCATCAACTTTAAATCAAATTTCCATAGTCTCCAAGTGAATGCCAAGACAGAGTCCAGGGTCATCAAGGAAGACATGGCTGCACATATCCTCTATATGGACTGGAGCATTCTTCTCCCCTCTAGCCTGAAACAACAGGAGCTACACAGGTGGAGGAGGAGAAACACAGGTGCTTCTCTACACAGGGATGCTCAGTAAGGTCTTTGATGCAGATACTAGCCTCCATGGTCCCCTGATGGGTCTGGCTCTGTCAGACAAAAGTCAGCTGCCCTCAATGGCCAGTGCATGCCACACTCCGTGGGCTGAGCTAGCAAGGACCAATTAACCCCTACCATAGAATGGGGCATGGAAACTTAACAGGCCTCTGGGATGACTATATTCAGGGAAAATCTCTTCCCCTCATCTTGGTTTTTCTGTGAGTTGATTGCCTACAAGGACACTGACAGATGTTCCAGACAATTTCTGATGACTGCAGACAGCCCCACCTCAATAGAGCTTTTTTTTTTTATAGGAAAACTTAAAATATTTTATTGGAGTAATCTAGAAAATTTGAGAATTGTTACATCTTTGGTATTTATAAATGTAGTAACTTCTGTGGATAAGTATACAGGGACTTACAGGATCAGAAGATACAAATTGAAACATTCTAGCACCTTTTAATATAAATAGAAATGCAGTGATGTAGAGGTAAAAAAAAAAAAAGATCTTTAAATAAGTTGTTTTTTTCCCCACCAGTTCTGCATAGCCTTCTCTAGGTCAAGGCTTAGTATCTTCAGGATTGTCTTTATACTGATAACCTATGCTTTAATTTCTTGGCCAGAAAGAATCCTTAGCAAAAATTAGACTTAGGGTCTTAACATATTCTAATTCGTTCTTAGTTGATTGAATTTGACCTTTTAAATATGATAGAAAGGTGTACAAAAAATTGCTTTAATAAGTAACAATTAAAATGGTTACTTTTTAAAGCTTGTAGTAACTTTTGTTTTTCAAAATACAGTAGTAGTAAAGATTGAGGTATTAACTTTCCACAAGATAGACTTTTTGTACTGAAAGTGTTCATCTTGTAAGTCCAATTCCTTTTCACTCTCTTCACCTTTGTTTGTAGTAAATGTTCTTTAGGGTCCGATTCTGATTGTAAACTCCAAGTCCTTTATTATGCTGTATTTACTTTCTTCCTGCTGGGACCTGAGTAGAGAGGGCTCACCTTCTGGGGCAGAATTTCCCATCTGCATGTAATGAGACAAGAGTGCCTTTCCTGCTCAATGGTCATGAAGTTTAATGCAGTGTTTACCCCACTCTTTCTTTTTTTTCTACAAATAGTGAGTCTTACGGCTTTTTTTAAGCCTGTGAACACAGAGGAAAAAATAAGGCTGTGTCTCTGATCTGTGGAAGCTCACAGCTGAATGAGGTAGGCAATCAAGAAATCTACTAAATACTGCAATGTAGTCTGAGCTACATTGTGTTTGATGGGTTTCAAGCAGCATATAATGAACAAAGGAGCCCAAAGAAGAGTATAGTCATTCAGGGATAACTGTCGGAGGCTGCCACCAGGATGTGACACTTAAGCTGACCATGGAAGGAGTTGGAATTAGCATGATGAGAAAACTGAGGCAGAAGTATTAGGGTAATGTAAAGCCCAGAGGTACCCCAAAGCTGTGGCATGTGCATGTATAGGAGCCTCTTTTCCCTCCTTTCCTTCCTTCCTTCCATCATCATCATGATCATCATCATCTTAGCAGTAGTAGCATCTTCATCTTCCTCTCTTGATGTAGGACAAAGCTGCAGGTTCCTCAACTGAGAGCAATATGGTTAATTCAAAATAGAACACACAATCTGCCATGGCTATTGTATCACCAGAGCTTGCTTACCAGCTGTTCCTGTGGATTTCCAGCCACTATTGATTTTATTATTTGCCTTTCATTGTAAGATTTTGTTCTTTTGACTCACAATTAAGATATTTATAGGCAGAGGGGCCTGATAAATCATCTCTTTCCCCTTCCTCTTTGCAGCAAGCTATCCCATAACATCCTTGCCAGACTGTCACACAGTCTCAGCTTCAGTCCCTCCCCAGCAAAGATGGGACTCACTGTTTCACTGAACCATCTCTTGATGAAAAAAATTGCCTTGAGGAACTACAATTCATTTGTCCTAGTTCTGTTGGGATCATAAAAGATATTTTGCTTTTTTTTTTTTCTGTATGACAATCTGGGAGACATCAACAGGACTTTGTTCAATAGCAATTTATCAAATGTCAACAACTCTCCAGGTGCTCTGCTGGGTGTGACAGGCATCCCCATAGAAAGCACTGAGTAGTAAGTGGAAGGCTGATCTTAATTATTTAGGGATTGCTAACTTTTCTGATAAATCACTAGGCAGACACTGTGGTATCCCGGTCACACTCCTCAGAGCCTCACTGAATTCAGACACAGCTGTAGTAAATGGCTCCTTGGGAGCTCAAACTCACTTCCTGAATTATACTGCCTTCACTTTGTATCCAGAGTCTTCTCAAGATTTAGGGGCTCTCTGGAAGGGTGAGAAGTGAGTCCAAAGGAGGGGGCTACTAACACTGAGGGTTACATTCACTCACTGGGAGCCAGGCCAGTGATTAGTGCTTTTTGTCTTGGCTTCCAAAGTGGTGGATTCCAGAAAGCATTCTGTATGCTTCTCAGAGCTTCCAATAAAATCATTCCTGAAGCCCTTAGCAGCCACCTCACTAATAGCCTCATATCCTCTCTCATGCATTCTCTCTTCCTGAGGCTACCTCCCAAACCAAGCCTAACCAAATCTTTGTCTCTGGCTCTACTTCCAGGGAACCTATCAAATTAAATAAGGCAGGGGATATAGAACCACAGAATTTCCACACTCTACCCCCATCAAGCCCTATCTCCATATGCACCTGCCTTCAGGCCAGCTCAGATCAGCCCTCATCATGGGTATCTTCTGGATTCCAAAGTACATAGTGTTTTCTCTTCCCCTCAGAATCCAGAAGCACTTATGGTCAACAACCTTACTGAAAGTATCTCATATAGGGTCTCATCACCAGTAGTTGTCACATCCTTCAATATTATTCTTGTGTTAGTTATGATTTTTATACATCTATACTTTGCACACACTTGGAAAAAATATTTATTAATAATGTTGCCATAAGGGACTTCAGTGCCTTCATCTGGAAATAAGGTGGTAAAAATTACCTGCTAGGACTGTTACATGAGCCACACACATCTATAGCTGCTTAATATGCTCAGCTCAATGTCTGGCAATCCTTAGCAGTCCTTTCCCACCTATTTACTTTCTCTTTTCATATTTGAGGCTTTGAATTATGTCTGCCAGTATATTGCCAAGAGTATTCCTCGGCGAAATGTATAATTACAGCAACTTCTTCATCATTTCCAGAAGCTAAAAGAAGAGCTATGGAAAAGGAGGAAACAAGGATATAAAAGTGTTTGAAGTTGGAGGCTGCCTATCAAAAGTCCTCCTCTGGGGTTTTCAAATCTTTGCCAGATTTTTTCTTTTTAATTTAAATTCAATTAGCCAACATATAGTACATCATTAGTTTCAGATGTAGTGTTCAATTATTTATCAGTTACCTATAACACTCAATGCTCATCACATCACATGGCCTCCTTAATACCTATCACCCAATTACCTCATCCCCCTACCCACATCCCCTCCACCAACCCTCAGTTTGTTTTCTGTAGTTAAGAAGGGAAGGGAGAAGAAATGGGTAGGAAATATCAGACAGGGGGACAGAACATAAAGACTCCTAACTCTGGGAAAATAACTAAGGGTGGTGGAAGGGGAGAAGGGCGCGGGGTGGGGGTGAATGGGTGACGGGCACTGAGGGGGGCACTTGACGGGATGAGCACTGGGTGTTATTCTTTATGTGGGCAAATTGAACACCAATAAAAATAAATTTATTATTAAAAAATAATAATGAAAATAAATTAAAAAGCTTAAAAAATAAAATAAAATAAAATAAATAAAATAAAATAAAATAAAATAAAAAGAGTTCATGGTTTTTCTCCCTCTCTGATGACTTCCCATTCAGTTTTCCCTTCTGATCCTTTGTGCTGTTTCTTATATTCCCTTCTGATCCTCTGGGCTGTTTCTTATATTCCACATATGAGTGAAACCATAAAATAATTGTCTTTCTCTGACTTATTTCACTCGGCATAATACCCTCCAGTTCTAGGTACTTTCAAATTAAAAGCAGAACATTTCTGTTTTCATCTGTTAAGTAGTAATAAAAATAAATATTATTAAATGTTAAAAATTTCACAATGTTCATGAAGATGACAGTTTCTACACTTATAAATGAAGAATTGAGGCTCAGAGAGGCTAAGTCACTTGCTCACGCCAACACAGTCTCTTGGTCTACTTGCTTTTAAAGCCTGTCTTTCCTCCATGCTGCATGTCTCTTGGGAGATCACTAAGATCCAGAACTGGCCTTTTCACCTTGTGTATTTATTGCAGACCATGGCATCATGGAATCGACACTAACCAGAGAACTTCTGGCACTCCTTTTTTCCATGCCAAGTGTAGTAGCATTTGGTTTGGCTAATTTGGGAAGCTGACCATGTTCCAGCATTATGGACTGCATCACTGATGGGTGCCTCTGAGCTGGGTTCTCAGCTCAGCTTCGTGGGCTCTACTCCATAAAAGGAGGCCCTAGCAGATCTGTGCTTTCATTTGAAGTGTGGGATGAAGCATGCTGGAAGTGATTGCAGTGGGCTGGCTTCTGATGCAGAAGTTCTCCCTGGCAGGTTATTTATAGAGCGGGTGGAGTGGAGACATGACAAATGTAAACCTAAAATAAAAATAGTTTCAGATTCACATAAATGAAGTAGTTAATCAAAGCAGAGAGTGACAACATGTCCAGAAGTTTCCTCTTTGCCTCATGGTGTATATATGTGAGTGTGAATGGGGAGTTGGTATTCACTTTCCTGGTAAAACAGGAGAGGATCTGATAACACTACAGGCTGCACATCCATTGTGAAATGCAGCTATGTGATTTAACTTCTTTGTGATCTTAGAAGAGCTTGGACTAAGAAGCAGGGACTATGCTTCACTCTGGCACGGAGACCTTTCTGCACTTGTTCCTTGTTCTCACCACTGGCTACTTCAACACAGTTCACAGCTTCTCCTCCCCCCCCCCCCCAAAAAAAAGAAAACATTTTGAGCAATTATTATAGGCTAATCTGACAAATAAGAAAAGTTTCTCTCCACGTGGATATTAGAGGAGCAAGGGGTGGGGAGTGGCAAAAAGACCACTGACCGGGATCCCTGGGTGGCGCAGCGGTTTAGCGCCTGCCTTTGGCCCAGGGCGCTATCCTGGGGACCCGGGATCGAGTCCCACGTCGGGCTCCCGGTGCATGGAGCCTGCTTCTCCCTCTGCCTATGTCTCTGCCTCTCTCTCTCTCTCTCTGTGACTATCATAAATAAATAAAAATAAAAAAAAGACCACTGACCACCGCAAATAAGAGCTTTCAGAGAACTTCAATTCACCTGGGCATCGCAGGTTTCACAGGGGAGCTGGCATGGAGAGTATGCTCGGAAGGATGGGTGTGATTTCAAGTCAAAGACAATGAAAAAAAAAAGTAGACATTTCAGTCTGTGTTCTGGATTAAGGTTACAGCAAATGTTTAGAGATATAAAGGTTTAAGGCATTCAGCAACAGGGATGGTTTTGGTATGACTACAAGCTAGGTCCAGATTCACCAATTTTAGTAAGAATCATCTAAGATGCTGCTGTCATTACAGGGCTCAGGCTCCTTTGCAATATATTCTGATCCAAACCAGGAGTCAGTCATAAATCTGTATTTCTAAAAAAAATCCCCAGTGGGTAGTACATGGTGAAAGGAATTGCACTTTAAAAAGAGTGAAAAATGAAGTAAGATGAAGGTGAATGGAGGGTGGGGCCAGATTGTGAACCTTAGTGAACATCAGGAGGTGTTTTAACTCTATTAACTATGTAATTGGAAAATCACTGATTTTTTTTAGAACTAGATAGAATTGTCTTAGATAGAAGGTAAGAAGAACCCTAAACTGAGCTTGGCTATCGAGTTGGGGGGCGGGGAAGAAGGTAAGAATGCTGGGAAAAGAACCAAGTTTGAAATGAAAATACTTTAGCTCTGGACTCCCAAGATCTCAGGTCAAGTCTACCAGTAACCATGTAGCTTTGAGCTGGTATGCAGCTTCTGATTCCCAAGAACCTCAGCAGTTAAGTGAATATTGTGCAGACAGTTATGTGTCATTTCCTATATTCCTCTCTATAATGCAGAGAATTTCAAATGTGTGGCTCTTGGCTGATGGCAGAATCAGATATATCCCCAGCCTATCCTCTAGAAACTGAGTGTGGGCATGTGACCCAGGCTTGGCTCTGCCAGTGCTCCCACCTGGGTCTTTGAAGGTTGCAGGAATGATGCAAGTCTGGAAGAGCCAAAACATTCCTCATGGCAACCATGATGTGCAGAATATATCAGAGCCTGTGGCATGGACATCAGAGTATCACTGGAGGTTTGCAAAATTCACCAGTGTTGGCATCAAATGTCCAGGCAGGCTTCTATTCAGAGTTGTAACCTAAGTTTGTTCACTGTTTTATAGCCCACCTAATTTTCTGCTTCTTTTGGAAGCCTGGTTCTCCATCTTTCCCAGTGACTTTGTGAGGAGCTATCTAACAGCCTTTCTTTTCTTCTTAATCTGTACAGACATTTACTGTTGCTTGTTAGAACTAATTTCTACTAATGCAGAATATGAATGAGTCAAATGTATTATTCATGAAGTTATTTTATAAAGTCTGGACTATTTTCTGTAGGCTAAAGAAATATTAAGCTTCTGAATCTGAACATTCAGAATAATAGTGATTTATTTTTAAAAGGAAGTTTGGAAGAATTTCTGGAGTTTGACAAAATTTGTTTCAGAGGGTTGGGAGTAGGAAGTACCACTGGGACAACCATTCAGACAGACGGAAAAACTGGCGTATTAATCAGGGTTGAGTAAATTTGCTGTAATAACAAATAAACCTCAATGTCATGGTGCAACAAAATTTAATTTCTTTCCCATAGTAGCAGGGGAAAATAAAGCATGGAAAATACTGGACTGTGTGCCTTCAAGGACATGAAGAATAATGCTCCACTCCTTTACATGGACTGCACATACTGACCTACTCCCAAAGGGTACAGCATGGAAATGAAGGGAAAATGATGGAAACCTGAGAGACACCACCTCAACCAGGTGACCAAGGCCAACATCAACAGTTATGAGCGATGCTAATAGCAAGTATTCTTGTTATGGTGTGATGAAAATGCCATCCTATCCGCTTCCCCAGACATAGTATCCCACTCCATCATGAGAAAATCATCAGATAAATCCTAATTGAGGTACTCTTTACAAAATACGTAACTTGTACCTCTCAAACTGTCAAGATTATTGAAAACTAAAGGAAAGTCTGAGAAACTGTCAGAGCCACAGGAATCTGAAGAAACATGACTAAATCTAACATTTTATCCTGGATGAATTCCTGAAGCAGAAAAAAAGGACATTAGGTAAAAACTAAAAAAATCTGAATAAACTATGGGCTTTACTTAATAATAATGTGTCAATATTGATTTATTAACTGTGACAAAGGTACCATACTAATGAAAGATGTTAAGAATAGGGGAAACTAGATATGAAGTATACGGGAACTCTCCATACTAGTTTCACAAGTGTTTATAAATCTAAAACTATTTAATTTTTAAAATTTATTTTTTTTAAACTTGGATTTTAAATACTTTGGCCCAATAGTGAACTCTGTCACTTTTGCTCACATTACTTTGCCCAGAACTAGTCACATGGTTCCATCTAACCACTACAGGGCTGGAAGTGTCTCTCTGTGAACTCAGGAGGGAGTGGAGACTGGGGAAGGGATGAGCACTGAAGGTAGGTGAGGAAGAGTTCAATGAAGAAGAGCTACCTACAAAAAGGCAATGGTGTGTGGGTGTTCTCTCCAAGGTGAGAGTATGGAGGTGCATAAATGAGAATGTAGGAGCAATCTTTGGGGGATGATTGCTGAAGATCAGCCAGTGGAGGGATGTGCAAAGAGGTGAGTCAAGAAGGTAAAGAAGAAATGAGGATCCATTTACATGGAATGAAAGTAAGTAGGTTAAGGACAGAGGAGAGGACATGACACATATTAACAAACAGGAACTGGGGGGTATCATGCTGAGTGAAGTAAGTCAATTGGAGAAGGACAATCATCATATGACTTCACTCATGTGGGGAATATAAGAGATAGTGAAAGGGATTATGAGGGAAAGGAGGGAAAATTAGTGAGAAAAATTAGGGTGACAAAACATGAGAGACTTCTAACTCTGGGAAAGATACAAAGTAGTGGAAGGGTAGGTGGGCAGGGGGATGGGGTAACTGGGTGTCAGGCAATAAGGAGGACACTTGACAGGATGAGTACTGGGTGTTATATTATACTATATGTTGGCAAATTGAACTTAAAAAAAAAAAACAAAAACAGAAAGCCAGAGTCCCCTTTGGAAAGTGTATTTCAGTGAGTAGGAGTGTATATGGGAGGAAAAGGAGGAGAGTATGTAAGTATAGATTGACATTTCAATAAATAGTAATAAGGGGAAAGAAGAAGGAAAATACAGTAGCCAAAGGTGAAAAGACATCAAAATAAGAGTATCTTGTGCCTAAAATTTTTAAAAAGGAAACTTAGCAAAAAAAAAACAATGATTTTTTTTCTATTTAGAATGACATTTGCATCTTGATCTTGCGTCTACTAACTTCCTTCTAAATGATAGTTCAAGAACAGGAATGATATAGAAACTACAACACTATTAAGCCGGGTGGCTCAGTGGCTTAGCGCCACCTTCAGCCCCTGGTGTGGTCTTGAAGACCCGGGATCCAGTCCCACGTCAGGCTCCCTGCATGGGGCCTGCTTCTCCTTCTGCCTATGTCTGTGCCTCTCTCTGTCTCTCTGTCTCTCTGTGTCTCTCATGACAAAATAAAATAAAATAAAATAAAATAAAATAAAATAAAATAAAATAAAATAAAATAAAATAAAATAAAATAAAATATAAAAAACTACAACACTGAAAATCAGTCCTTTCTTTAGCCTCATCCCCAGTGAGAGTCTTTTTTTTAATAATAAACGTATTTTTTATTGGTGTTCAATTTGCCAACATACAGAATAACACCCAGTGCTCATCCTGTCAAGTGCCCCCCTCAGTGACCGTCACCCATTCACCCCCACCCCCCGCCCTCCTCCCCTTCCACCACCCCTAGTTCATTTCCCGAGTTAGGAGTCTTTATGTTCTGTCTCCCTTTCTGATATTTCCTACCCATTTCTTCTCCCTTCCCCTCTATTCCCTTTCACTATTATTTATATTCCCCAAATGAATGAATCTATTAGGGACTCTACATGTGGACTATAGACTTGGGCAAGGGTGGCGCTCTGGGGCACTGCATCCTAGGAGGTAGAGTCTCTATATCTGGGGCTGGGAGGAGGGGCGAGAGGGCGGAAGAGTAGGGTCCCCAAGTCACCTGTCCCCACCAAGTTACCTAGATAACCTGCAAATCGTCCTGAAAATCTACGAATTCGGCCTGAGATTTAAAGAGAGACCAGCTGGAATGCTACAGCGAGAAAAGTTCACGCTTCTATCAAGGTAGGAAGAAGGGGAAAAAGAAATAAAAGAACAAAAGGCCTCCAAGGGGGAGGGGCCCCGCGAGGAGCCGGGCTGAGGCTGGGGCGAGTGTCCCCAGAACAGGAGAGCCCCGTCCCGGAGAAGCAGGAGCTGCACCAACCCTTCCTGGCGGAAAGGCCTCGCAGGGAGTTGGAGCAGGACCCAGGAGGGCGGGGATGCCCTCGGGCTCCCTGGGACACTAACAGACACCTGCGCCCCGGGAGAGTGCGCCGAGCTCCCTAAGGGCTGCAGCGCGCACGGCGGGACCCGGAGCAGCTCGGAGGGGCTCGGGCGGCGGCTCTGCGCAGAGGGGGCTGCGGGGCGGGAGCGCGATTCCAACAGCGCAGGCCCCGGAGCACAGGGCGCCGGGACACAGCCCAGGATCCGGCCTCCCCCAGGACAGGCAGAGGCCGGGAGGGCCCAGGACAGCAAGGATGCTCCTGCCCCGAGCTGAGCAGATCAGCGGCCCCGCCCCGGAGCCTCCAGGCCCTGCAGACGGAGAGCTCTGGAGCTACTGCGGGAGCTGACTCCAGGGCTGCAGAGCTGGCCCCGCCACTGTGGTTGTTCCTCCTGGGGCCTCACGGGGTAAGCAACCCCCACTGAGCCCTGCACCAGGCAGGGGCAGAGCAGCTCCCCCAAGGGCTAACACCTGAAAATCTGCACAACAGGCCCCTCCCCCAGAAGATGAGCTAGATGGACAAGTTCCAGGGGAAGTCCAGGGACTTACAGTATACAGAATCAGAGGATACTGCCCCGGGGTTTTTGTTTGTTTGTTTGTTTTTTGGTTTTTGATTTCTGTTTGCTTCCCCCACCTTTTTTTCCTTTCTATTTCTTTCTCTTTTCTTCTCTTTTTTTCTTTTTTTCTTCCTTTTTTCTTTTTTTCGTTTTCTCTTTTCTTTCCTTCTTTCTCCTCTCTTTTTCTCCTTTTCCCAATACAACTTCTTTTTGGCCACTCTGCACTGAGCAAAATGACTAGAAGGAAAACATTACCTCAAAAGAAAGAATCAGAAACAGTCCTCTCTCCCACAGAGTTACAAAATTTGGATTACAATTCAATGTCAGAAAGCCAATTCAGAAGCACTATTATACAGCTACTGGTGGCTCTAGAAAAAAGCATAAAGGACTCAGGAGACTTTATATCTAGGGGCCATAGGTTTGGCTATAAGCAGTGCAAATATTTTACATTTTCCGTGAGTTTAGGGAAGCAACACATAGAAATAAGGAAAGGTTGCATTTACATCTAGAAGAAAGGCACCATATGACTGTCTTCTGGAAACTAGAAATCATACTGATAGTCGTGTGCATAAATTTTCCTCCACCCCCAGCTCTGAGAGACTGAGTACTAGCAACAAATGAAAGGAGAGCAGGTACTTTCTGAGTTTAAAACTACAATATTTAAAGTGGAAAATAGATTGGATGAGATTAACAGCATTAAATATGGCACACACACACAAAGATTATTGAAAATGAAGAGTTAGTACTATAAATTGCAAAATGAAACAGAAACAAAATAAAAAAAAGTCAGTGAACTAAAGAACAGTTTCAAGCAACCTAATATACAGAGCATCGGCGCCAACAATAGAGAGAAGGTGTGTGTTGTGTGATGTCTGATATGTGATGGGACGAAACCTGAAGAGCATGAAAAATAAGCTATATGAAGGCACATCCTAAAATGAGTCACTGTGAGAAATAGAAAGTTTAGACACTATCATTTGGTGTCCTCAACAGAGTGCAAGCAAATAGCTTCTTTAAAAATGTAGCCAGAAGATAAGTAGCCAGGAGAAGCATTCAGCTTCCTATTCAAGGAAAGGAAAGAAGAGGGGATCCCTGGGTGGCTCAGCAGTTTAGCGCTTGCCTTTGGCCCAGGGTGTGATCCTGGAGTCCCGAGATTGAGTCTCATGTCAGGCTCCCTGCATGAAGCCTGCTTCTCCCTCTGCCTGTGTCTCTACTTCTCTCTCTCTCTCTCTCTGTTTCTCATGAATAAATAAATAAAATCTTTAAAAAAAAGAAAGGAAAGAAGAGAGATATCTGGAAGAATTCAAGGAAGCTAAGCATTGAATAGTAGAATCAAAAGATGCATTGGGGGCAGAAAAGTGCATAATTGACATTATGAAAAAATTAAAATAAGTCAAGAACAAAGATGAAAGTAATTTCCGGAAATAGAGGAAGAGACAAACAGATTAAAGATGCCAGAGATGCCAGAAGCTGAGGACTAAAAAAGGAGACTTAGCCTTAGAAATGTGTAGTTCATAGAAATGACAGAAGTGATAAACAGGGACATGACTCATTAAAATGTCTTTTCTAGCTTAAAAAAATTTCTAGTTAAATGGTCCGTATTCAATAAAGAGGGGTAGCAATTAGGATGAAGATGCTGGGCAGAGGTCTCCAAATTGTGGCATTGGAGTTTGGACCAGGCCTGGCAAGCATCTTGGGGTTGAGATGTCTAGGCAGAGGGGACAGGTAGTGCTGCACTATATGGTGGGAAAAAGCCAGCAGAGCAAACTAATGCTTATGTTGACATAAGTCAGAGAAAGTGAGTTGTCAGGGAGGGCAGGAAAGGAAGGCAGAAAAGCCATCAGAAGCCAAAGTGCATGGCATCCTACCAGATGTGGAGAGGAATATGGATTCGATTCTAAATGCCATGGGAATAATCGCAAGTTTATAAATAGGTAACAAAGTAATTTATATTTTAATGAGACCCACTTGCCTAATATTCAAGAATGAGCTGTAGGGGAGCCAGAGTATACAAATCAAATGAGATGCATTTTTGAATTGCAATTATGAGGGTAAAAAATTTTATGAGCATCCAGAGATTAACAGTCACAACTACATTCAAATTCAATCAGCCTTAGGCCTCTTCTCTGAAACATAAAATGCAGGTGAAAACAGAGAAACTCAAGAGTAGTTTTGGGGCCACAACTTTATAGAAGCTGGCCGTTCAGTATCCTCTCTCTCCCCTTCCAGCTGCAGTGCCCAGCTTCCAGGCCACTTATTCTGTACTGACTATGATGGGATCTTGTATGTTTTGTGCTCTATTTGTATCTGGCTCATCTTCCCAAACAGAATGGAGATGGACACTATGTCCCCACCATGTTCTCTCACTCAGAGCTCCTAATAAAGCACTCTGCAATTATTGGGACAATCAGGCTTTTTATGAGGGTTCCATTTTGTGACTGATTAAGATAATGAGGGATCACAGGATCTGGGAAGACATGCTGCAGGAAGTGGAATAAAGGTTGAATTTTGCTATTGAAATAATAATAATAATAATAATAATAATAATAATAATAATAATTCATCAATGGATATCATGAATTCAGCCCCTGCTCTATGTTTGTCTCTTAAACTATGGTATCAAGAGATATTCGAGGTTTTGAAATCCCCATATTTACAAAGGAGAAACTGGGAATTAAAAAGGCAAACTAACTTCTCCCAAGAATTGAGAATGCAGGTTGACCATAGTTTATCTGATTCCAAAGCCTCTTTTGCAGATGGTCTGAAGGGAGAGGAGGAGGGCTATGGTGTGTGGAAGCACCATTGGCTGATGTGTGGCATCAAGAGAGAAAAGGATGAAGGGGAACTTTTCAATTTGTGAGTTGTGAATTCTATGCTAGACTTAAGAGCTCACTTTGGAAAAGTATGGTTTGAAGCAGCCTGATGAGTATTTCACTATTAACACTGCCCAGACCACTTAGGTTGAGGCTGCAAGAGGCCATCAACAATTAACTGCATGCATAAATTTACTCTAATTCACTAGTATTAGAAATGAAAAATTTCATTTTTTTCTGCTTATATACATCTTTTTTTCAAAGTAAATAAATGTAACTTTTTCTCTCTGCTAAATAACATTTGTAATGGTTTGCTTCTCTCAACATTGCACAGAGGGCTTCTGTTCCCTACAAATTTATACTTTTCCCACTGAGATGATCAACCCCTGACCAATCAGATAATAGCCCCAGGCAAGCAAGCTGCTCATATCATCAGAGGGAAGAATGGTACAAATAAACTGTCAATGCTCTTGTATGCAAAGCTATGATTCTGAACTTGAAATAGCACAAAGCTGTGTGGGAGAGAATCCCCATGGACCTTTGGGGAGAAACAGAAAAAAAAGTCTTTGTTTTTGTTTAAATCCTGCTCTAGGGGCACCTGGGTGGGTCAGTGGTTGAGCATCTGCCTTTGTCTCAGGTAGTGATCCCAGAGATCCCAGATAGAGTCCCACATCAGGGTCCCAGTGAGGAGCCTGCTCCTCCCTCTGCCTATTAATAAATAAATAAAATCTTAAAAAAAAAATCCTGCCCTAGACTTGTCTGTGCTATATCCTGCCCTTGCAGAAGCAGCTCTTGGTCCATACCCCAAGGAGATCTTCCCTGGCCAGCTCCATTCCACAGGATCACATGGAGGTCCTGTTAAGAAGAGTGATTATATTTGTGTGCATTCCTATGTTACTTACCTAGTCTAACAGAGCTCTCTTCATGGAGTCAGCTATGAAACATACTGACACTCAGAAGCACACAGGCTTGAAGCAAATTTTGAGGCAGAAATGGAGGTGGGGAGACCAAAGTGCTTGCATGGGAAAATCCAGTGATTCTCAGCAGATATATCACAAGAAGTATAGTCTTTATCCAGGGAGAGAAACTCTAAAAAAGTGGGATGTCAAGAAAGGGGTTTTCTGAATGTAATCTAAATTAAAATCTTTTAGAGTGTCAGATTTTCAATAAGTAGAAGCTTTTCCTCTTCTTCGGAGATTCTGCTGGCAGCAATGGTACATTTCCAGATGTTAAAGAAGTCATTAACTAAGGAATTTGGCATAATGCAAAAAAAAAGTATAAATTGTGCCCTCTAGTTTTGTGCATTTCATAACTCATGCAATTTTATCCAGTGGCCTGGAAGATTCATAACAAGACTTGGATTTGCCTCAGGAAATGACACAAAGGAAGAACATCAGGTTGTACAACTTGAGGATATGTTAATTGTCAATAAATGCAGTAATATTTTTACATAAATTAACAAAATGCAAAATAAAACTCAGTATGTCCAAATATTAATATTAATAATGAATAGTACTTCAAAATTTTTACACACATCTATGCAGAATCAAGACAGGAAAATTTAAATCAAATGAAACCAGGAGTACCTGGAAAGTAGGGTTCCTAATATTTAATTTTCTTCCTTATACTTTTCAGTATTTTCTAATGTTTACAAGTACCAGGCCTCCTTTTAATAATCACAATAATAAATGTAATCAGTAAATAGTCTATCAACTGGTTAAAAAAGACAGACAAAGCAAATTAGTAAATCTTATATTGAAAAATATAGTTATTAAAATATTAATGGATAAAATAGCATCTAATTTGGACATGTTAAATAAATTATGGGAGATTCATTAGAACACTTGTGAGAAAGATAAGAAAATTAAAGAACATGAAGGATATATCAAGATCTTCCAGTATATACCTAATAGGAATATCAGAAATGGGACAATGAAGAAAGGTAAAGCAACAATATTCAAAGCTGAATAAAACATGACTCCTTGGACAAGAAATTTGTGATTAACTCTTAAAATATTGATAAAAATTATAATATTATAGACAGATCAGAGTAAAAGTCATCGCATAAAGTTGAAAGAGAAAAAAAATAGCAGAAGAGAAAGGGAGGGTGTGGTTCAAGATAGCAGTGCAGGAAGATATTGAACTCATTCCCTCCCATGAACATATTTACAAATTTAAAGCTTCATCTGGAAAAATTCCTACTAAAAATAAATAAAAACTAGTCAAACAGCTTTCTCTATAATAAGAGATTGAAGGGCCATGTTGAGATGGGTAGGAGAGGCAGAGATGAGGTCTTACCAAAAAACCCACACTCTTGTGGTGTCATACAACATATAGGAACTTCATAGGCCCCTTAGGCTCTCCCTTAAGAGTGAAGGTTTTGTGCCCATGTGAGGCACTCCAACCTTTGGGATAGGCAAAAGAGAGTAATGGCCTTCAAAATATCTGGCTTTAGAAACCAATGGAGTTTACATCCAGGAGACCCAGTGACTGTTGGGATCTAAGATACTCCTTTTAAGACGCCTGTGAATGAACAAAATTAGTAAAATTAAATATAAGTACAATAATTATTTAAGGGATACACAAACTAAAAAGAGGTAAATATGACAAAAAGTAATATACAGGGAGGAGAGTAAAAGTGTAGTTTTTAGGATGTATTCAAGTTTAAGTTGCGACTAACAAAGTAATTTGATATATAGAAAGACTGTTTTATGTGGGCTTCATGGAAAAACAAAGTAAAAGCCTAGGACAGATACACAAAAGATAATGAGAAAGGAATCTACACATAACAATTAAAAAATATTAAACCACAAGGAAGAGAGCAAGAGAAGAGAATAATAAAGAGGAACTACAAAAACATTCAGAAAACAATTAACAAAATGTCAATATATTTATGCTTACCAAAAATTACTTTAAGTGTAAATGAGCTAAATTCTATAATAAAAAATAGCTAAACAGATAAACACACACACACACACACAAATAAGACTCATCTATATGTTGCCTACAAGAGACTCACTTCACTTTCAAAAATACAGACTAAATGTGATGGGATGGGAAAAGATTTTCCATGCAAATGAAAATGAAAAGAAAGCTGAGGTAGCTCTATTCATATCAGGCAAAATAGACTTTAACACAAAGACTATTATAAAAGATAGACACACATAATTATAAATGAGTAATCCAAGAAAAGGATATACCATTTATAAATATTTACACACTTGGGAAGCCTGGGTGGCTCCGGAATTGAGTGTCTGCCTTCCACTTAGGGTATGGTCCCAGGGTCCAGGATTGAGTCTGCATCGGGCTCCTTGTGGGGAGCCTGCTTCTCCCCCTGCCTATGTTTCTGCCTCTTTCTCTCTGTGTCTCTCATGAATAAATAAAAAAATATTTTTAAAAGAATATTTACACACTCAACAAAGGAGCACCTAAATATATAAAGTAAATATTAACAGACCTAGAGACAGAAATTAACAGCTATACAATAATAGTAGGGGACTCTAACATCTCACTTACATCAATTGATAGATAATTCAGACAGAAAATTAATAGAGAAATAGCAGTCTTGACACATTAGATCAGGTGGACTTAATAGATATATTCAGAACATTCCATCCAAAAGCATCAGAATACACATGCTTTTCAAGTGGGCATGAAGCATTCACCTGGATAGATGATATGTTAGGCCACAAAAAAGTCTCAGTAAATTTAAGAAGATTGAAATTATCTCAAGCATTTTTTCCAACCATCATGGCGTGAAATTAGAAATCAATTATAGGAAGAAAGTGAAAAAATCACAAATATATGGAGATTAAACAGCATGCTACCAAACAAGTAGGTCAATGAAGAAATCAAAGGGAAAATCAAAAAAATAGCTTGAGACAAAAGAAAATGGAAATACCAAAATCTATGGAATACAGCAAAATCAATTATAAGAAGGAAGTTTATAGCAATACAAGCCTACCTCAGAAAAAAAGGAAAATCTCAAATAAACAACCTAACTTTACACCTAAGAGAACTATAAAAGAACAAATAGCCCAAAATTAATAGAAGGAAGAAAATAATAAAAATCTTAGTGGAAATAAATGAAAAATAGACTAAATAGAAAATATCAAGTTAAACTAAGAGCTTGTTGCTTGAAAGGATAACAAAATTGATAAACATTTAGTGAGACTAAAAAGGAAAAAAGAAGACTCAAGTAAAATAAGAAATATAAAATAACTTACAACTGATACAACAGAAACACAAAAGATAAGAGATTATTATGAAAAGTAAAACACCTACAAAGTAGACAAAAAAAGAATAGATAAATTCCTAAAACATACAACCACCCGTGACTGAGTTAGGAATAAATAGAAAATCTGAGTAGAGCATTACTAGTAAGAAAATTGAATCAGGAATCAAAAATATCCCAGTAGGGAGCCTGGGTGGCTCAGCAGTTTGTCGCCACCTTCAGCCCAGGGCCTGATCCTGGAGACCTGGGACCAAGTCCTGCATCAGGCTCCCTATATGGAGCCTGCTTCTCCCTCTGCCTGTGTCTCTGCCTCTCTCTCTCTCTCTCATAAATAAATAAATAAATAAATAAATAAATAAATAACAAATAAATAAAATCGTTTTAAAAAATCTCAATAAATAAAACTCTAGGACTAAATGGCTTAACTTGTTTACTGGTGCATTCTACCCAACATTCAAAGACATTTTTCGGGGGGAGTTGTTTTATTGAAGTTCAATTTGCCAACATATAGTATAACATCCAGTGCTCACATGACAAAAGTAAAATTAGCATACTCACATGATATTCTCTTACTTTAAAAATAAAGTATTGAGAAACAGGGATGTAGAATTATGGGATCAAATGTATCTTGACAAAAAAAAATAATATAGTTTATCTCCCACTATCAAAAGTGAAAAGATGCTTGGTATGAATTTAACAAAACATATATGATTAATACGTTGGAAGAGGGAAGGGCAAGAGGGCAGAACACTAGGGTCCCCAAGTCACCTGTCCCCACCAAATTACCTAGATAACCTTCAAATCATCCTGAAAATCTATGAATTCGGCCTGAGATGTAAAGAGAGACCAGCTGGAATGCTACAGTGAGAAGAGTTCACGCTTCTATCAGGTAGGAAGACGGGGAAAAAGAAATAAAGAAACAAAAGGCCTCCGAGGGGGAGGGGCCCCGCGAGGAGCCGGGCTGAGGCCGGGGCGAGTGTCCCCAGGACAGGAGAGCCCCGTCCCGGAGAAGCAGGAGCTGCACCAACCTTCCCGGGCGGAAAGGGGCCCGCAGGGAGTTAGAGCAGGACCCAGGAGGGCGGGGATGCCCTCGGGCTCCCTGGGACACTAACAGACACCTGCCCCCAGGAGAGTGCGCCAAGCGCCCTAAGGGCTGCAGCGTGCATGGCGGGACCCGGAGCAGCTCGGAGGGGCTCGGGCGGCAGCTCCGCGGATGGGGCTGCGGGGCGGGAGCGAGAATCCAACAGCGCAGGCCCCCGAGCACAGGGCACCGGGACACAACCCAGGATCCAGCCTCCCCCGGGACAGGCAGAGGCCGGGAGGGCCCAGGACAGCGAGGACGCTCCTGCCCCAAGCTGAGCAGATCAGCGGCCCCGCCCCGGAGACTCCAGGCCCTTCAGACTGAGAGCTCCAGAGCTACTGCGGGAGCTGATTCCAGGGCTGCAGAGCTGGCCCCGCCACTGCGGTTGTTCCTCCTGGGGCCTCATGGGTGAACAACCCCCACTGAGCCTCAGGGTGGCCTCACCCGATAAACAGGATAAACATCACTCACTGATCCCTGCACCAGGCAGGGAGCAGAGCAGCTCCGCCAAGTCCTAACACCTGAAAATCTGCACAACAGGCCCCTCCTCCAGAAGACTGGCTAGACAGACAGGGGAAAAACAAATTATTGACCAAACAGCACTGGAAAGTTCCAGGGGAAGTCAAGGGACTTACAGTATACAGAAAAAGAGGATACTCCCCAGTGTTATTTTATTTTTTTATTTTTTTATTTTTTGCATTTTGATTTCTGTTTGCTTCCCCCACCTCTTTTTTCCTTTCTTTCTTTTTCCTTCTCCTTTCTTATCCTTTTTTTCTTTTTTCTTACTTAATCCTTTTTTCTTTCTCTATTTTCTTACCTTCTTTCTCCCTCCTTTTTCTCCTTTTCCCAATATAACTTGTTTTTGGCCACTCTGCACTGAGCAAAATGACTAGAAGGAAAACCTCACCTCAAAAGAAAGAATCAGAAACAGTCTTCTCTCCCACAGAGTTACAAAATTTGGATTACAATTCAATGTCCGAAAGCCAATTCAGAAACACTATTATAAAGCTACTGGTGGCTCTAGAAAAAAGCATAAAGGACTCAAGAGACTTCATGACTGCAGAATTTAGATCCAATCAGGCAGAAATTAAAAATCAATTGAATGAGATGCAATCCAAACTAGAAGTCCTAGCGATGAGGGTTAACGAGGTGGAAGAAACAGTGAGTGACATAGAAGACAAGTTGAGGGCAAGGAGGGAAACTGAGGGAAAAAGAGACAAACAATTAAAAGACCACGAGGATAGAATACGGGAAATAAAAGACAGGCTGAGGAAGAAAAACCTACATTTAATTGGGGTTCCCGAGGGTGCCGAAAGGGACAGAGGTCCAGAATATATATTTGAACAAATCATAGCTGAAAACTTTCCCAATCTGGGAAGGGAAACAGGCATTCAGATCCAGGAAATAGAGAGATCTCCCCCTAAAATCAATAAAAACCGTTCAATATTTCGACATTTAATAGTGAAACTTGCAAATTTTAAAGATAAACAGAAGATCCTTAAGGCAGCAAGAGACAAGAAATCCCTGACTTTTCTGGGGAGAAGTATTAGGGTAATAGCAGACCTCTCCACAGAGACCTGGCAGGCCAGAAAGGGCTGGCAGGATATATTCAGGGTCCTAAATGGGAAGAACATGCAGCCAAGAATACTTTATCCAGCAAGGCTCTCATGCAGAATAGAAGGAAAGATAAAGAGCTTCCAAGACAGGCAGGAACTGAAAGAATATGTGACCTCCAAACCAGCTCCACAAGAAATTTTAAGGGGGACACTCAAAATTCTCCTTTAAGAAGAAGTCCAATGGAACAATCCACAAAACCAGGGACTGAATAGATATCATGATGACACTAAACTCATATCTTTCAATACTAACTCTGAACGTGAATGGGCTTAATGACCCCATCAAAAGGCGCAGGGTGTCAGATAAAAAAGTAAGGCCCATCTATTTGGTGTTTACAAGAGACTCATTTTAGATGGTAGGACACCTAGAGCCTGAAAATAAAAGGTTGGAGAACAATTTACCATTCAAATGGTCCTCAAAAGAAAGCAGGGGTAGCCATCCTCATATCAGATAAACTAAAATTTACCCCAAAGTCTGTAGTGAGAGATGAAGAGGGACACTATATCATCCTTAAAGGATGTATCCAACAAGAGGACTTAACAATCCTCAATATATATGCCCTGAAAGTGGGAACTGCCAAATATATCAATCAATTAATAACCAAAGTTAAGGCATACTTAGATAATAATACACTTATACTTGGTGACTTCAATCTAGCACTTTCGACATGTGATAGGTTTTCTAAGCACAACATCTCCAAAGAAACAAGAGCTGTAAATGATACACTGGACCAGATGGATTTCACAGATATCTACAGAACTTTACATCCAACTGAATACACATTCTTCTCAAGTGCACATGGAACTTTCTCCAGAATAGACCACATACTGGGTCACAAATCAGGTCTGAACCAATACCAAAAGATTAGGATCATCCCCTGCATATTATCAGACCATAATGCTTTGAAATTAGAACTAAATCACAAGAAGAAGTTTGGAAGGACCTCAAACACATGGAGATTAATGACCATCCTGCTAAAGGATGAAAAGGTCAACCAGGAAATTAAGTAAGAATTAAAAAGATTCATGGAAACTAATGAGAATGAAGATACAACCGTTCAAAATCTTTGGGATACAGCAAAAGCAGTCCTGAGGGGGAAATACATGGCAATAAATACAAGCATCCATCCAAAAACTGGAAAGAACTCAAATACAAAAGCTAACCTTACACATAAAGGAGCTCGAGAAAAAAACAGCAAGTAGATCCTACACCCAGCAGAAGAAAAGAGTTAATAAAGATTGAAGCAGAACTCAACGGAATTGAGACCAGAAGAACTGTGGAACAGATCAACATAACCAGGAGTTCATTCTTTGAAAGAATTAATAAGTAGATAAACCATTAGCCAGCCTTATTAAAAAGAAGAGAAGACTTAAATTAGTAAAATCATGAATGAGAAAGGAGAGATCACTACCAACACCATGGAAATACAAACTTTTTAAAAAACATATTATGAACAGCTATACCCCAATAAATTAGGCAATCTAGAAGAAATGGACGCATTTCTGGAAAGCCACAAATTAACAAAACTGGATCAGGATAAAATAGAAAACCTGAACAGGCCAATAACCAGGAAGGAAATTGAAGCAGTCATCAAAAACCTCCCAAGACACAAAAGCCCAGGGCCAGATGGCTTCCCTGGGGAATTCTATCAAACGCTTAAAGAAGAAACCATACCTATTCTCCTAAAGCTGTTTGGAAAGATAGAAAGAGATGGAGTACTTCCAAATTCATTCTATGAGGCCAGCATCACCTTAATTCCAAAACCAGGCACAAACACCACCAAAAAGGAGAATTATAGACCAATATGCCTGATCAAAATGGATGCAAAAATTCTCAACAAGATACTTGCCAATAGGATCCAGAAATACATTAAGAAAATTATTCACCATGACCAAGTAGGGACACAACGCTGGTTCAACACTTGTAAAATAATCAATGTGATTCACCATATCAGCAAGAGAAAATCAAGAAGCATATGATCCTCTCATTAGATGCAGAGAAAGCATTTGACAAAATACAGCATCCATTCCTGATCAAAACTCTTCAGAGTGTAGGGATAGAGGCAACATTCCTCAACATCTTAAAAGCCATCTATGAAAAACCCACAGCAAATATCATTCTCAATGGGGAAGCACTGGGAGCCTTTCCCTTATGATCAGGAACAAGACAGTGTTGTCCACTCTCACCACTGCTATTCAACATAATACTGGAAGTCCTAGCCTCAGCAATCTGACAACAAAAAGACATTAAAGGCATTCAAATTGGCAAAGAAGAAGTCAGACTCTCCCTCTTTGCTGATGACATGATACTCTACATACAAAACCCAAAGACTCCACCCCAAGATTGCTAGAACTCAAACAGCAATGTGGAAGTGTGGCAGGATACAAAATCAATGCCCAGAAATCAGTGGCATTCTATAAACTAACAATGAAACTGAAGAAAGAGAAATTAAGGAGTCAATCCCATTTACAATTGCACACAAAAGCGTAAGATACATAGGAATAAACCTAACTAAAGAGGTAAATGATCTATACCGTAAAAAGTATAGAACACTTCTGAAAGAAATTGAGGACGACACAAAGAGATGGAAAAATATTCCATGCTCATGGAGTGGCAGAATTAATATTGTGAAAATGTCACTGTTACCCAGGGCAATTTACACATTTAATGCAATCCCAATCAAAATAACATGGAATTTGTTCAGAGAAATGGAACGAATTATTTTAAGATTTGTGTGGAATCAGAAAAGACCTTGAATAGCCAGGGGAATTTTAAAAAAGAAAGCCATAGCTGGGGGCATCACAATGCCAGATTTCAGGTTGTACTACAAAGCTGTGGTCATCAAGACAGTGTGGTACAGTCACAAAAACAGACACATAGATCAATAGAAGAGAATAGAGAATCCAGAAGTGGACCCTCAACTTTATGGTCAACTAATATTTGATAAAGAAGGAAAGACTATCCACTGGAAGAAAGACAGTCTCTTCAGTAAATGGTGCTGGGAAATTGGACATCCACATGCAAAAGAATGAAACTAGACCACTCTCTTGCACCATACACAAAGATAAACTCAAAATGGATGAAAGATCTAAATGTGAGACAAGATTCCATCAAAATCCTAGAGGAGAACACAGGCAACACCCTTTTTGAACTTGGCCACAGTAACTTCTTGCAAGATACATCCCCTAAGGCAAAAGAATCAAAAGCAAAAATGAACTTTTGGGATTTCATCAAGATAAGAAGCTTTTGCACAGCAAAGGATACAGTGAACAAAACTAAAAGGCAATCTACAGAATGGGAGAAGATATTTGAAAATGACGTATCAGATAAAGGCTAGTTTCCAAGATCTATAAAGAACTTATTAAACTCAACAGCAAAGAAACAAACAACCCAATCATTAAATGGGTAAAGACATGAAGAGAAATCTCACAGAGGAAGACATAGACATGGCCAATATGCACATGGAAAATGCTCTGCATTACTTGCCATCAAGGAATTGTAAAGCAAAACCACAATGAGCTACCACCTCACACCAGTGAGAATGGGGAAAATTAACAAGGCAGGGAACCACAAATACTTGAGACGATGAGGAGAAAGGGGAACCCTCCTGCACTGTTGGTGGGAACGTGAACTGGTACAGCCACTCTCAAAAACTGTGTGGGGGTTCCTCAAAGAGTTGAAAATAGACCTGCCCTATGACCCAGCAATTGCACTGCTGGGGATTTACTCCAATGATGCAGATGCAATGAAACGCTGGGACAGCTGCATCTGGATGTTTCTAGCAGCAATGTCCACAATAGCCAAACTGTGGAAGGAGCCTCGGTGTCCATCGAAAGATGAATGGATAAAGAAGATGTGGTTTATGTATAAAATGGGATATTACTCAGCCATTAGAAATGACAAATACCCACCATTTGCTTCAACATGGATGGAACTGGAGGGTATTATGCTGAGTGAAATAAGTCAATTGGAGAAGGACAAACATTATATGGTCTCATTCATTTGGGGAATATAAATATTAATGAAAGCGAATAGAAGGGAAGGGAGAAGAAGTGGGTAGGAAATATCAGAAAGGGAGACAGAACATGAAGACTCCTAACTCTTGGAAACGAACTAGGGGTGGTGGAAGGAGAGGAGGGCGGGGGGTGAGGTGAATATGTGATGGGCACTGAGGGGGGCACTTGATGGGATGAGCACTGGGTGTTATTCTGTATGTTGGCAAATTGAACACCAATAAAATATAAATGTATTATTTAAAAAAAGACAATTTGATTCTGATCTCTCTCAAATTCTTAAAAAAAAAAAAGATACTTATTGGCCAAGATTTCTGACAAACATCCAACATTCAAAAATGATTTAATACTGATATATTTCAAATTAAATCAAAAAAAGAAACTCACAGGCCAATATTTGTGATAAACATACATGCAAACTCTTCTACAAAATATTTGTAAACCAGATTTAACAATGCTTTAAAATGATCCTATATAATGATCATGTAGGACTTATTCCAGAGATGCAAGGATGGCTCAATATCTACAAACCAGTCCTATGATTCACATCAATAAAACTAAAAGAATTAACATTTTTGGAACTCTAAAATCTAATCTGAAATTAATAGAAACCAGGGATTATTTAATGAAGTAAAGGGCAACCTAGAGCATAGTGGCACTTTTGCCCACCTATCATCCCCCATTCCTTAGTTCTAGTTACTGTGAGGACTGTGCAACACATACCTACTGTGAATCACTAGTTTCAGGGAACTAAAATGGACCATGTTTTTAAAATACTATGGTTGTGCACTTTGAATTGTCTGTTACTTTTCTGATGGAGTGGCACTGAGTGTGGCCTTCATTTTGCCCGCTGCCCTTAGGATAGAGTGAATTTCTAGGTTTTTTCTAGGTTTTTTTTCACTGTTTTTTGAATGGTTTAAATATACACACACTATGTCTCCCTGGGGCATAGGATGGTGGATAGCATGAGCAGCATACAAACCCAAAAGGACTTTAACAAGGAAGCCAATGAGAAGTTTTACTGGGAGAATAAAGATTCACAAGGCCTATCACACAAACGAAGAGTGCAATGCATATGCACATGACTAGACACACGCTTGGAAAAGATATTAAAGACCCCATGCTTACACTTGGCAGATCTATTGACTCCATGTGAGTGGGAATCAATAGCTCATGCAAATTCATTTGAGGCTTGGCTTATGATTAAAGTAGTACCCAGCTCAGATCCAAGTTTTAAAGACTGAGGGAACATTGTTTGTTTGTTTGTTTTTTCTATTGTTGACTTCAGCCATTTAAGGAGACCATTGTTATGTCATTGGCTGATCACTGAGATAACAGAAGATACCTTATTGACCATATGGGATATGGCCAATATAAAGAATATAGTATTTGGAAAAATCACTGAACAGATGGATAACTGTAGCAATAAAAAAAAAACACAATAGCAAACTCTGGGAAAGGGGAAGAATTTAATTTCCAGAATTGGCACATTATATTCAACAATATCAACAACAACAAATTTATGAGAAATACAATGAATCAGAGTATGGACCATTTACATAAAAAAAACTTTGAGGAAGTCCAGAAACTGGACCTATTAGATTCAGACTCTAAATCACATAAAAATAAAACAACCACATAAAAATTCTGGAGCCCCTCAAAAAGAAAGAAAAAAAATAAATGAAGTGAAAATTTGACTAGAGTAGTTTAATAGTAGATTTGAGCTTGGCAGAATAATCAGCAAACTTGAAGATAAGACCATTGAAATTATGAAATCTTAGAGGATAGAAAAATAATTAAGAAAAGCAAGTAGAGCCTGAGGACCTATGGAAAACCATCAAATATACAAAAAGTATAGGAATTCCAAACGGAGAGAAGAGAGAGAAAGAGGAAGAAAGAATACTTGAAAAAATAATGTACAAATATTTTCTAAGATCCATGAAAACATAAATCTATAAATCAAATATCTCAACAAACTCTAAGATGCTCTTAAATAGATTCACACCAGGATTCTCAGCAAGATAGTGGAAGAGTAGGGTCCCCAGGTCACCTGTCCCTACCAACTTACCTAAGTAACTTTCAAATCATCCTGAAAACCTACGAATTCAGCCTGAGACTTAAAGAGAGACCAGCTGGAATGCTACAGTGAGAAGAGTTTGCGCTTCTATCAAGGTAGGAAGATGGGGAAAAAAATAATAAAGAAATAAAAAAGCATCCAAGGGGGAGGGTCCCCAAGAGGAGCAGGCAAAAGCGGGGCGAGTGCCTCCAGGACAGGAAAGCCCAGTCCTGGAGAAGCAGGAGCTTCACCAATCTTCCCGAAGGGAAAGGCGCTTGCTCTCAGGGAGTTGGAGCAGGATCCCAGGAGGGCCGGGGATGCCCTCAGGCTCCCAGGGACACTAACAGAGCACCTGTGCCTCAGGGAAGAGCATGCCACATACGGGGGGCCAAGCTCCCTAAAGGCCTGGAGCGTGCGGCTGGCAGGGCCCCAGGAGCAGTTCAGCAGTGGCTCCAAAGGGGGGGCAGGGGCTGCACGCCATAGGAGCAGGATTCCAGCAGTGCAGGCCCCTGAGCCCCGGGCGCCAGGGGACAGCCCAAGATCCGGGCGCTCCCCACCAGACAGGTAGAGGCCGGGAGGACACAGGACAGCAAGGATGCTCCTGCCGCCAGTGGTCCCCGAGCTGAACAGATGAGCGGCCCCCTCCCCTGGAGCATCCAGGCCCCTGCGGAATGAGAGCTCTGGTAGTTACTGCAGGAGCTGACTCCAAGGCAGGATAGCTGGCCGCCGCCACTGTTGTTGTTCCTCCTGGTGTCACCTTGTACCTGGGACTGAGCAGGGACCTCACAGGATAAACAAATCCCACTGAGCCATCACCTGGCAGGGGGCTGGGCAGCTCCCCAGGTGCACACAATAGAGAATCAGCACAGCAGGCCCCTCCCCCAGAAGACCAGCTAGAAGGACAGGGGAAAAGCAAGTTATTGGCCAAGCAGCACTGGAAAGTTCCAGGGGAAGTCAAGGGATTTACGGTATATAGAATCAGAAGATACTTGCCTTTGTTTTTTGTTTTCTGTTTGCTTCCCACCCCCCTTCTCTTTTTTTTTCTTCTTTTTTCTCTTTTTCTCCTTTTTCCAGTACAACTTGTTATTGGCCATTGTGCACTGAGCAAAATGACTAGAAGGAAAAACTCACCTTAAAAGAATCAGAAAGAGTCATTACTCCCACAGAGTTACAAAATTTGTATTACAATCCAATTTCAGAGAGCCAATTCAGAAGCACAAATATAAAGCTACTGGTGGCTCTAGAAAAAAAACAAAGGATTCAAGAGACTTAATGACTGCAGAATTTAGATCTAGTCAGGCTGAAATTAAAAATAAATTGAATGATATGCAATCCAAACAGGAGATCCTAACGATGAGGGTTAATGAGGTAGAAGAACGGGTGAGTGACATAGAAGACAAGTTGATGGCAAGGAGGGAAACTGAGGAAAAAAGAACCATTAGAAGATCATGAGGATAGGTAAAGGGAAATAAGTGACAGCCTCAGAAGGAAAAATCTATCTTTAATTGGGGTTCCCGAGGGCGCCGAAAGGGACAGAGGTCCGGAATATGTATTGAACAAATCATAGCTGAAAACTCTCCTAATGTGGGAAGGGAAACAGGCATTCAGATCCAGGAGATAGAGAGATTTCCCCCTAAAATCAATAAAAACTGCTCAACACCTCGACATTTAATAGTGAAGCTTGCAAATTCCAAAGATAAAGAGAAATCCTTAGAGCAGCAAGAGACAAGAAATCTCTAACTTTAAGGGGAGAAATATCAGATTGACAGCAGACCCCTCCACAGAGACCTGGAAGGCCAGAAAGGGTTGGCAGGATATATTCAAGGTCCTAAATGAGAAGAACATGCAGCCAAGAAAACTTTATCCAACAAGGCTCTCATTCAGAATAGAAGGAGAGAGAGAGAGAGCTTCCAAGATAGGCAGAAACTGAAAGAATATGTGACCACCAAGCCAGCTCTGCAAGAAATACTAAGGGGGACTCTGTAAAAGAAAGAGGAAGTCCAAGGAAACAATCCACAAAAACAGGGACTGAATAAGTAGTATGTTGATGCTAAATTCATATCTTTCAGTAGTAACTCTGAACATGAATGGGTTTAATGACCCCATCAAAAGGTGCAGGGTTTCAGGCTGGATAAAAGAGCAGGACCCATCTATTTGCTGTCTACAAGAGACTCATTTTGGACATAAGGACACCTAGAGCCTGAAAATAAAAGGTTGGAGAACCATGTACCATTCAAATGGTCCTCAAAAGAAAGCAGGGGTAGCCATCCTTATATCAGATAAATAAAAGTTTATCCCAAAGACTGTAGTAAGAGATGAAGAGGGACACTATATCATACTTAAAGGATCTATCCAACAAGAGGACTTAAGAATCATCAATATTTATGCCCCCAATGTGGGAGCTGCCAAATATATCAATCAATTAATAATCAAAGTTAAGACATACTTAGATAATAATACACTTATACTTGGTCACCTCAATATAGTGCTGTCTACAATCAATAGGTCTTCTAAGCACAACATCTCCAAAGAAACAAGAGCTGAGGGATCCCTGGGTGGCGCAGCGGTTTGGCGCCTGCCTTTGGCCCAGGGCGCGATCCTGGAGACTCGGGATCGAATCCCACGTCGGGCTCCCAGTGCATGGAGCCTGCTTCTCCCTCTGCCTCTCTCTCTCTCTGTCTCTCTCACTGTGTGCCTATCATAAATAAAATAAAAATAAAAATAAATAAATATTTTAAAAAAAAAAAAAAAAAAAAAAAAGAAACAAGAGCTGATAATGATACACTGGACCAGATGGATTTCACAGATATTTACAGAACTTTACATCCAAACGCAACTGAATACACATTCTTCTCAGGTGCACATGGAACTTTCTCCAGAATACACCATATACTGCGTCACAAATCAGGTCTGAACTGATACCAAAAGATTGGGATTATCCCCTGCATATTCTCAGACCATAATGCTTTGAAATTAGAACTAAATCACAAGAAGAAGTTTGGAAGGATTTTGAAACACATGGAGGTTAATGACCATCCCGCTAAAGGATGAAAGGGTCAACCAGCAAATTAGGGAAGAATTAAAAAGATTCATGGAAACTAATGAGAATGAAGATACAACCCTTCAAAATCTTTGGGATACAGCAAAAGCAGTCCCGAGGGGGAAATCCATCGCAATACAAGCATCCATCCAAAAACTGGAAAGAACTCAAATACAAAAGCTAACCTTAAACCTAAAGGAGCTGGAGAAAGAACAGCAAATAGATCCTACACCCAGCAGAAGAAGAGAATTAATAAAGATTCGAGCATAACTCAATGAAATAAAGATCAGAAGAATTGTGGAACAGATTAACTAAACCACGAGTTGTGTCTTTTAAAGAATTAATAAGATAGATAAACTATTATCTAGCTTTATTAAAAAGAAGAGAGACACGATTCAAATTAATAAAATCATGGATGAGAAAGGAGAGATCCCCACCCTACCAAGGAAATACAAATGATTTTAAAAACTTATAATGAGCAGCTTTATGCCAATAAATTAGGCAATCTAGAAGAAATGGACACATTTCTGGAAAACCAAAAATTACCAAAACTAGAACAGGAAGAAACAGAAAACCTGAACAGGCTGATTACCAGGGAGGAAATTGAAGCAGTCATCAAAACCCTCCCAAGACACAAAAGTCCAGGGCCACTTGGCTTCCCAGGGGAATTCTTTCAAACGTTTAAGGAAGAAACCGTACCTATTATACTAAAGCTGTTCATAAAGATCAAAAGAGATGGAGTACATCAGCATCACCTTAATTCCAAAACCAGACAAAGACCCCACCAGAAAGGAGATTTATAGACTAATATACTTGATGAACAACAAGATACTAGTCAAAAGGATCCAACAATACATTAAGAAGATTATTCACCATGACCAAGTGGGATTTATCCCTGGGATATAAGGCTGGTTCAACACTCATAAAGTAATCAATGTTATTGATCATATCATCAAGAGAAAACCCAAGAACCATATGATCCTCTCAATAGATGCAGAGAAAGCATTTGACAAAATACAGCATCCATTCCTGATCAAAACTCTTCAGAGTGTAGGGATAGATGGAACATTCCTCAACATCTTAAAAGCCATCTATGAAAAACCCACAGCAAATGTCATTCTCTGTGGGGAAACACTGGGAGCCTTTCCCCTAAGATCAGGAACAGGATAGGGTTGTCCACTCTAACCACTGGTATTCACCATAGTACTAGAAGTCCTAGCCTCAGCAATCAGGCAACAAAAATAAATAAAATGCATTCACATTGGCAAAGAAGTCAAACTCTCCCTCTTACCAGGTGACATGATACTGTACATAGAAAACCCAAAAGCCTCCACCCCAAGATTCCTAGAACTCATACAGCAATTCAGCAATGTGGCAGGATAAAAAATGCCCAGAAATCAGTGGCATTTCTATACAATAACAGTGAGACTGAAGAAAGAGAAAAGAGTCAACCCCATTTACTATTGCACCCAAAAGCATAAGGTACCTAGGAATAACCCTAACCAAAGAGGTAAAGGACTTATACCCTAAAAACCACAGAACACTTCTGAAAGAAATTGAGGAAGACACAAAGAGATGGAAAAATAGTCCATGCTCATGGATTGCAAGAATTAATATTGTGAAAATGTCAATGCTACTCAGGGCACTTTACATGTTCAATGCAATCCCTATCAAAATACCTTGGACTTTCTTCAGAGAGTTGGAACAAATCAACATAAGATTTGTGTGGATCAGAAAAGACCCCGAATAGCCAGGGGAATATTAAAAAAGGAAACCATAGCTGGGGGCATCACAGTGCCAGATTTCTGGTTGTACTACAAAGCTGTGGTCATCCAGATAGTGTGGTACTGGGACAAAAACAGAAACATAGATCAATAGAACAGAATTGATTATCCAGAAGTGGACCCTCAACTTTATGGTCAACTAATATTGAACAAAGCAGGAAAGACAATCTACTGGAAAAAAGACAGTCTCTTCAATAAATAGTGCTGGGAAAATTGGACATCCACATGCAGAAGAATGAAACTAGACCACTCTCTTGCACCATACACAAAGGTAAACTCAAAATGGATGAAAGATCTTAATGTGAGACAAGATACCATCAAAATTCTAGAGGAGAACACAGGCAACACCCCTTTTGAACTTGGCCATGGTAACTTCTTGCAAGATACATCATTGAAGGGAAGAGAAACAAAAGCAAAAGTGAATTATTGGGACTTCATCAAGATAAGAAACTTCTGCATAGCAAAAGAAACAGTCAACAAAACTAAAAGACAACCTACAGATTGGGAGAAGATATTTGAAAATGACGTATCAGATAAAGGGCTAGTATCCATGATCTATAAACAACTTATTAAACAAAACAGCAAAGAAACAAACAATCCTATCATGAAATGGAGAAAACACGTGAACAGAAATCTCACAGAGGAAGACATAGACATGGCCAACCAGCACATTAGAAAATGCTCTGCATCACTGGCCATCAGGGAAATACAAATCAAAACCACAATGAGATACCACCTCCACCAGTGAGATCGGGGAAAATTAACAAGGTAGGAAATAACAAATGTTGGAGAGGATGTGGAGAAAGGGGAACCCTCTTGCACTGTTGGTGGGAATGTGAACTGGTGCAGTCTTCTGGAAAACTGTGTGGAGGTTCCTCAAAGAGTTAAAAATAGACCTGCCCTATGATTCAGCAATTGCACTGCTGGGGATTTACCCCAAAGATACAGATGCAGTGAAATGCTGGGACACCTGTACCCTGGTGTTTCTAGCAGCAATGTCCACAATAGCCAAACTGTGGAAGGAGCCTCGGTGTCCATCGAAAGATGAATGGATAAAGAAGATGTACACAATGGAATATTACTCAGTCATTAGAAACGACAAATACCCACCATTTGCTTCAGTGTGGATGGAACTGGAGGTTATTATGCTGAGTGAAATAAGTCAATCGGAGAAGGACAAACATTATGTGGTCTCATTCATTTGGGGAATATAAAAAGTAGTGAAAGGGAATAATGGGGAAAGGAGAGAAAATGAGTGGGAAATATCAGAGAGGGAGACAGAAAATGAGAGACTTCTAACTCTGGGAAACGAACAAGGGTTGTGGAAAGGGAGATGGGTGGAGGTGGCGGTGACTGGGTGACAGGCACTGAGCGGAGCACATGGCGGGATGAGCACTGGGTGTTATGCTATATGTTGGCAAATTGAACTCCAATAAAAAGAAATTTTAAAAAATAGATTCACACCAACAGCATTATAATCAAACTGTCAGATGACAGGGACAAGAAAACAGCAGGAGAAAAGCAACTTCTTGTGCACAACGTATCCATAAAAAGATTCACAGATGATTTCTCAATAAAACCAATGAAGCTAGAAGTGAATCAGATGATATGTTTAAAATGCTGAGGTCGATGCAAGGGAAGATTGTGGTGTAGGAGGACTCTGAGCCCACTCCATCTCATGATTATAACTAGATATCATCTGCATCCAAGTAAATAGAGAACAGTCCAAAGACTGGCAGAACACTCTACAGCGAAATATAGAGAAGAAGCTGCATCTCAAAGTTAGAGGGGGTCTAAAGCTATGAATAAAAAAACAGTCAAAAACAGTCAAAGAACTCACAAAATTAAAGGATAATTAATATGACAACATATATCTAAAACATGGGAGGAGAGGAATAAAGAATGAGTTCAAATTTAAATAACCATCATCTCAATATAGATGACTATGGAGAAGAGGTCATATACAAACCTAATGGTAACTATATTTCAAAAACCACTAAAAACATGAAAATAATAAAGAGAAAAAATAATCTATCACTAAAAATCAGTAAATGATGAAAGAGAGAATGACAAGAAAGGATAAGAGAAAATCATCAGAACAATCAATACAAACAATAAAATGACAATAAATATATATTTGTCAATAATTGCCTTGAATATAAATGGAAAGCTCCAATCAAAAGACATAGGGCATCAGAATGGAAAACAAACAAGCCCCGTGTATGTGCTGCCTACACGAGATTCATTTAGGACCTAAAGACACATGCAGATTAAAAGTTAGGGGATGGAGAAAGATCTATCAATCACATAAATAGATGTCAAAACAAAGGTAGGGTAGCAATACTTATATAAGACAACATAGAATTTAAAATAAAGACTACAACAAGAGATGAAGGATTCTATATCATAATAAAAGGGACAATTTAACAAGATGATATAACAATTGCAAATATAGGAGCATTCAAATACATAAAACAGTTAATAACAAACATAAAGGAACTAATCAATAATAATACAATAATAGTAAGGGACTTTAACACCCTATGTACATCAATGGAGAGATCATCTGAACAGAAAATCAACATGGAAACAATGGCTCTAAATAACACAGTGGAACAGATGGATTTAACAGATATTTTCAAAATATTTCATCCTAAAACAGCAGAATACATATTCTTTTCATGTTCACATGGAATATTCTCCAGAATATATCACATTTTAGCCAAAAAACAAGCCTCAATAAATTCAAGAAGATCAAAGTCATACCATGCATCTTTTTTAGCCACAATGCTATGAAATTAGAATTCAACCACAAGAAAAAATCCACAAATACATGGAAGTCAAATAGCATTCAAGTAAAAAAAGAATGGTTCAACCAGAAAATAAAAGAAGTAAGCAATAATGGAAACAAATGAAATGAAAACACAAAGGTCCAAAACCTTTGGGATGCAGCAGAAGGGGTTCTAAGATGGAAATTTATAGTAATACATTCCTACTTTGAGAAGAAAAAAATAACCTCAAATAGACAACCTAACCTTATACCTAAAGGAACCAGGTAAAGAACAATAGAGAAGCCTAAAACCAGAAGAAAGATAGAAATAATGAAAACCGGAACAGGAATAAATGATATGGAAACTAAAAAGACAACAGAACACATCAGTAAAACCAGGATCCTGTTCTTTGAAATAATCTATAAAATTGATAAGCCTGTAGCCAGACATCGAGAAAAAAAAAAAGAGAAAGGACTCATAAATAATAAATCACAAAAAGAGAGGGAAAATAATAACCAACACCACAGAAATACAAACAATTATAAGAGAATATTTTAAAAACTATTAAAAAAAATGGACAACCTAGAAGGAATGGATAAAGTCCTAGAAACTACCAAAACTAAAATAGGAAGAAATAGGAAATGTGAACAAACTGATAACCAGAAAAGGAATTGACTCAATAATAAACAAAGAAATAAACAAAATAGCTCCCCAACAAACAACAGTCCAGGGCCAGATGACTTCACAGGTGAATTCTGCCAAAATTTTATTTTTTTTAAATTTTATTTATTGGAATGCCTGGGTGGCTCAGTGGTTGAGTGTCTGCCTTTGGCTCAGCACGTGATCCTGGAGTCCTGGAATTGAGTCCTACTTTGGGCTCCCTGCATGGTGTCTGCTTCTCCCTTTGCCTATTTCTCTGCCTCTCTCCCCATGTCTCTCATGAATAAATAAATAAAGCATTTTTTAAAAAATATTATTTTTATTTATTTATTTAGAGAGTTCAAGTTGAAGTGGGGCACAGAGGGAGAGCGAATCCCAAGTAGACTCTGTGATGAGCATGGAGCCCAATGCAGGGCTCAATCTCAGGACACCAAGATCATGACCTGAGCCAAAATCAAGTCAGATGCTTGACTGACTGAACCACTCAGATACCCCTCTATCAAAAATTTAAAGAAGGGTTAATATACATTCTTCACAAACTATTTCAAAAAATAGGAAAGGAAGAAAATTTTTCAAGTATATTCTGAGGCCAGAATTATTTAATACCAAAGCAGATAAAGACACCACAGAAGAAAAGAGAACTACAGACAAATATTCTTGTTGAACATAGATTCAAAAATCTTGAACAAAATACCAGCAAACAGAACTCAACAATACATTAAAAAAAATCATACACTTTGATCAAGTGGGATTTATTCTCTGGTTTCGAGGGTGGTTCAGTATTTCCAAATCAATCAAGATGATATATAACATCAATAAGGGAAAGAACCATATGATAATTTCAATAGACACAAAAAAAGCATTTAACAAAGCACATCTATTCATGATAAAAGCCTTTGACAATGTAGGCTTAAAAGGAGCATAATTCAATAGTAAAGATCATAAATGAAAAATAGAAAATACCATCCTCAATGGGGAAAAACTGGTAGCTTTCCCCTTAGGTCAGGGACAGAACAAGGAAACTCACTCTCATAACTTTTATTGAACACAGTATTGGAAATCCTAGCCACAGTAATAAGAGAACAAAAGGAAATGAAGGCCCCCAAACCAGTAAGGAAGAAGCAAAACTTTCAATATCCACAGATGACATGATGCTATGTATAGAAAACCCTAAAGATACCACTAAAAAACTGCTAGTACTAATAAAGGAATTCAGTAATGTCACAGGATACAAAATCAATGTACCAAAATATGTTGCATTTATATGCACTAAAAGTGAAGCAACAGAAAGAGAATTAAGAAAATAACCCATTTACAATTACCTCAAAAAAACATAAAACCATAAGATATCTGGAATAAACCTATCCAAAGAGGCAAAGGACTTGTAGTTTGAAAACTATAAAAAAAAAAACTAATGGAAGAAATTGAAGAGGAAACAAAGGAATGGGAAAATATTCCATGCTAATGGATTGGAAGAACAAACGTTAAAATGTCTATACTACCCATAGCAATCTACACATTCAATGCAATCCCTGTCCAAATACCATCAGCATTTTTCACAGAAATAGAACAAATAATTCCAAAATATGTATGGAACCACAAAAGACCTTGAATAGCCAAAGCAATATTGAAAAAGAAAAATAAAGCTGGAAGCACCATAATTCTGGCCTTCAGATTATATTACAAAACCACAGTGATCAAAACAGTATGAGACTGGAACAAAAATAGACACATAGATCAATAGAAAAGAACAGAAAACCCAGGGAAGCCTGGGTGGCTCAGCAGTTTAGCGCTGCCTTTGGCCCAGGGCCTGATCCTGGAGATCCAGGATTGAGTCCCACGTCAGGCTCCCTGCATGGAGCTTGCTTCTCCCTCTGCCTGTGTCTCTGCCTCTCTCTCTCTCTCAAATAAATAAATAGAATCTTTGAGAAAAAAAAGAATAGAAAACCCAGAAATGAAGCCACAACTAGATGGTCAATTAATCTTCAACAAAGCAGTAATAAATATTCAACGGGAAAAGGAAAGTTTCTTTAACAAACAGTATTGGGGAAAATAGATAGCAATATGCTAAAAAGTATGAAATTGAACCACTTTACTACACCATACACAAAAATAAATTCAACATGGTTTAAATACCTAAATATGAGACCTGAAACCATCAAAATCATAGAAAAGAACATAGACTCTATCTTCTTCAACAATGGCCTGAGCAATTTTTCTTCTAGATCTGTCTCCTGAGGCAAGGGAAATAAAAGCAAAAATAAACTATTGGGATTACATCAAAATAAAAATATTCTGCACAGCAAAGGAAACAATCAGCAAAACTAAAAGGCAACATACTGAATGGGAGAAGATATTAGCAAATGACATATTTAGTAAAGGGTAGGTATCCAAAATATATGAAAAACTTACACAACTCAGCATCCAAAAAACAAAAATAAATTATAACACAACTAAAAATGAGCAGAAGAAATGAACAAGCCCTTCTCCAAAGAAGAATACAGATGGCCAGCAGACATAAGAAAAGACGCTCAACATCATTCATCACCAGGGAAATGCAAACCAAAACTACAATGAGATATCACCTCACACCTGTCAAAAAGCCTATAACCAGGGATCCCTGGGTGGCGCAGCGGTTTAGCGCTTGCCTTTGGCTCAGGGCGCGATCCTGGAGACGCGGGATTGAATCCCACGTCGGGCTCCCGGTGCATGGAGCCTGCTTCTCCCTCTCCCTCTGCCTATGTCTCTCTCTCTCTCTGTCTCTCTGTCTCTCTCTCTGTGTGACTATCGTAAATAAATAAAAATTTTAAAAAAAGCCTATAACCAACAACACAAGAAACAACAGGTGTTGGTTAGGATGTGGAGAAAAAGGAACTTTTCATGTACTGTTGGTAAGAATGCAAACTGGTGCAGCCATTGTGGAAAACAGTATAGAAGTTCCTCAAAAAGTTAAAAATAGAGCTACCCTATCATCCAACAATTGTACTCATGGGTAGTTTTGCAAAGAATATAAAAACAGTAATTCAGAGGGATATTTGAATCTCTATGTTTATAGCAGCATTATTTATAATTGCCAAGATATGGAAGTAGCCCAAGTGTCCATCAACTGATGAATGGATAAAGAAGCAGTATGAATGCATATACATGTGTGTGTGTGTGTATATATATATATATATATATATATATATATATATACACACACATACCACAATATTCCAGTACATATACTGGAATATTATTCAGCCATAAAAATAATGAAAATTGCCATTTGTAATAACAAGGACAATCATTGTATGGTTTTGCTCATACGGAGAATATAAGAAATAGTGAAACGGATTATAGGGGAAAGGAAGGAAAATGAGTGAGAAAAATTATAGAGGGTGACAAAACATGAGCAACTCCTAACTCTGGGAAATGAACAAGGGGTAGTGGAAGGGGAGGTGGGCAGGGGGGTGGGGGTGACTGGGTGATGGGCACTGAGGAGGGCACTTGATGGGATGAGCACTGGGTGTCATACTATATGTTGGCAAATCAAACTTCAATAAAAAATACATTAATAAAAAACATGGATGAAGCTAAAGAGTATAATGCTAAGCAAAATAAGTCAGTCAATAAAATATAAATACAACAGGATTCACTTATATGTGGAATTTAAGAAACAAAACAGGCAAAAAAAAAAAAAGAGAGAGAGAGAGAGAAACCAAGAAACAGACTCTTAACCATGCTGATGGTTAACAGAGCAGAGGTGGGTGGGAGATGAGTTAACTAGGTGATGGGGATTAAGGAGTGCAGTTGTGATTAGTGCCTGGTGTTGTATGGAAATGTTCAGTCATTATATACACTTGAAACTAATATTACACTGTATATTAAGTATCTGGAATATACATAAAAATAAAAAAATAAAAGCCTTGTGAAATATGCCCAGAATATTCTCCATAAAGAAGGCCTGATATCCAGGGGAAATGGCATTGCCAAAGCATTATCCCCAAAGCTGGGGAAGGAGCTTTGCTTTTATTTTGGTTCCATCCAGCCTCCTGTTTTCACCTCAGAGGATAGAAATAAGCTGAAGAAAACTGAACATATGTAGCCAAGAGACATAAGCCCAATAATCATTATAGGATTCTTCCCCTCCTTCATATGTTTCTACCACACCAATTGGATTCCAATATAATAGCAAAGAGTTAGAGCTGAAAGTACTGACAGATGCAGATTTCCATGAAGAGGAAATATTTAGAAAAGTCCAAAGTCAAAATAGTAGACCATTAAAAAACAGAGAGAGAAATAGAGGACTTTGCAGCTTCTGGCACTTATAGCTGTATTAAAGACAAAACACAGCCTGACTCATAGTCAGATTAACATCAATCCTCACATTAAAGTCCTTTTTACCTCAGTTTCTAGTACCTAATGCAACATGTCCAGCTTTCAACATAACATTATAAGGCATGCCACGAGGAAAAAATATATATATACAATCTGAAGACACAAAGCAAGCATCAGAACTGTACTCAGCTATGATACCTATGTTGGAATTATCAAATAGGGAATTGAAAATATGTATAATTGATAAAAACTCCAGTGGAAAAATTATACAATGTGAAATAAAGGATGAGTAATGCAAGTGAAAAGTGAAAATCTAAGAAATAATTAAAAGGAAATGTTCTAAATAAAAAACACTGCCAAATAAATAGAGAATGCCTTTGATGAGCTTATCACTAAGCCCAAGAAAAGAGTCAGTGAGCTAAAAGATAGAGCAAAAGAAATTGGCCAGAATAAAATACAAAGAGAGAGAGAGCGAAGAACCAAAACAAAGCAAAACAAATAAATAGAAGAGGATATCCAAGAACTGTGTGACATTTCAAAGTGTGGAACATAGGTATAATTGGAATGTCAGAAGTAGAGACAACAAAACATTAAAAATATTCAAAACAAAAAGGGCCAAGAATTTCCAAAATTAATGGCATCCAGACTGATAACCAGGAACCTCAGAGAAGTACCAGGAAGAGTAAATTCCAAAGAGGAGCTACATCTAAGTAGTTCGAGAGGCCAGGGGAGGGGGCTGACACCTCACAGAGGAATAAGGAAAACAACTATAGTACAGTTCTTGTCAGAAGCCATTCAAACAAAAAGAGAGTAGAGTAAAATATTTAAATTGCTGAAAAACAACAACTTCCTCACCAATAATTCTTTATTCAGCAAAATTACCCTTCAAAAGTGAAAGGGAAATAAATACTTTCACAGACAAATCTAATTTAATTTATTGCCAGCAGACATGTTCTTCAGGAAGTATTAATCATTCTTCAAGAACCTTATACCTGCATAACAAAAAGAGTAGTGTCTGAGAAAGAATAAATACAATTGAAATAAAATCTTTATTTTTTCTTATTTTTAATTGATCTAAAAGATAACTGCCTTAGGTAATAATAGCAATTGTACATTAGGTATTTATAGCTATAAATAAGTGGAAAGAATGGCAACAGTATCCTAAGGATGGAACAGAGCAATCAGTTTTAGGTAACTGTACACATGTGAATGATACTTTGTTATTTTAAAGGAATTTTGGATTCTTAAAAATCTGGAGCAACTACTCATTTTTTAAAAGTGTAATTGGTATGCCAAACAGGGAAGTAAAACGGGATGATATAAAACAGTCAATTAAAAAAAAGTCAATTAAAAAGCAAGGTAAAAAGGGGGAACATAAAAACATAAAGATCAAACAACAAATAGAAAACAAAGTTGTTAATAATGAGTAGGTATTAATCCATTTCTACCAATAATCACTTAGAGTGGATTAAAAAATGACATAACTATGTGTTGTTGACAAGAAACCCACATTAAATATAACAACTCAAATAGGTTACAATAAAGGAATGGAGAAAGATATACCATGCCATGACTTATCAAAAGTTGGGGATCCCTGGGTGCACAGCGGTTTGGCACCTGCCTTTGGCCCAGGGCGCGATCCTGGAGACCTGGGATCGAATCCCACGTCGGGCTCCCGGTGCATGGAGCCTGCTTCTCCCTCTGCTTGTGTCTCTGCTTCTCTCTCCCTCTCTGTGTGACTATCATAAATAAATAAATAGAAAAAAAAAGAACCAGAGTAACTATTTCAATTACAGACAAAACAAAATTCATAATGAGCAAATGGTATTAGAAAGGCATTTTTTATGATAATGGAGTCACTTCTGCACAAATATAAAACAGTCTTTAATGTGGATGTACCTAACAACAGCACATCAAGATGTATGCGGCAAAACATAAAACTGTAGTGTAAAATAGAAAAATCTGCTATTACAGTTGGAGGTCTCAACACCCCCTTTCAGTAATTGACACATCCAACAGGGAGAAAATCAGTGGGGAAGTCAGTTGACCTAAAAAGCATTATCAATCCACTTTATCTAATGGCATTTACAGAAAAATCCATCCAGCAGCAGCTGACTACATATTCTTCCGAAGCTCACATGAAATACCCACCAAGACAGACAACATACTGGTTCCTAAAATGCACCTTAAGAAACTTTAAAGGATGGAAGTAATACAAAATATAGTCCCATGTTACAATGGAATTAAACTGAAATCAATAATGAAAAGAGAGCTGGGATATCCCTAAATATTTGGAAATTAAACTTTAACACAAGGAAGGGAGAGAGGTCTCAGAAGAAATTTAAAATGTGGGGATCCCTGGGTGGCTCAGCGGTTTAGCGCCTGCCTTTGGCCCAGGGCACGATCCTGGAGTCCCGGGATCGAGTACCGCGTCGGGCTCCCGGCATGGAGCCTGCTTCTCCCTCCTCCTGTGTCTCTGTCTCTCACTCTCTCTTTCTCTCTCTCTCTCTCTCTCTCTCTGTGTGTGTGTGTCTATCATAAATAAATAAATATTTTTTTAAAAAAAGAAATTTAAAATGTATTGTGAACTAATGAAAATGATAATACAATTTATCAAAATTTGTAGTATTGAAACAAATGCAGTGCTTATATGGAAATTATAGCATTGGCTGCATATATTATAAAAGAAGAAAGATTTCCTAAGATCATCTTAGGAAACTATAGAATTTATGCATATGGCAAAAGGAGAAAAGAAAAAAATTAAAGCATAAATCAATGAACTTGAAAACATAAAGGAAAATTAATGAAGTCAAAAGCTGGTTCTTTGAGAGGATCAGTTAACTTAATTAACCAATAAACACGCTAACCAAGAAAAACAGAGTAAGATGCAAATTATCATTATTAAAAATGAATGCCAGATCACCACCACACATCCCATGGAAGGTAAACTGTTAATAAAGGAAAACTACAAGAAGCACTACAACCTACAAGTTTGAAAAATTAGATTAAATGTACCAGTTACTTAAAATCACTCTGGGAGAAATAGATAATTGGTATTGGTAAACATTCTCTATTAAAGAAATTTCATCAATAGCTAATAAAATTTTCAAAAAGGAAGTACTGGGCCCAGATAGAGTCACCTGTTGAATTCTGCCAAATATTTAAGGAAGAATTAACTCCAGTTTTACCAAATGTCTTTCACAAAATGTAAGTGGAAAGAATATCCTTTAACTCATTTGGTGATGCCACTATGACCCTAATACCAAAACAAGAGAAAGACATTTTAAGAAAAGAAAGGACAGACTAATGTATTTTGTAAACATACATTCTTCACAAAATGTTAGCTAACAATATCAAAAAAGTATAAAAATACATATACAACATGACTAAGTGGGATCTATTCCAGGTATGCAAGGATAGTTTACTATCTGAAAAATCAACTTAATCTACCTTATCAACAGACTAGAGAATAAAAATCATATGAACAAATCAAGTATTGCAGAAAGACATTTGATACAAGCCTAAAACCATTCATGATAAAAACTCTCATAAACTAGGAATAGAAGGGAACTTTATCAGTTTGATTAGGAATATCTATAAAAAAAATAGTCCCCCCCCAAAACAAACTGAAACCCATAAAGTTAACCTCATATTTGTTGGTAAGGAAATGGAAGCTTTCCCACTAAGATCATGAGTAAAATAGAGATATCCTCATAACCTCTCACTACTTCTACTCAACGTCATATTTAAAATCACTGTATGTTACTTTATGGGCTAAAAAAAAAAATAGACACAGAAAACACCACAGGCTGAGTGGCTTAAACAATGGAAGTTCAAGGGCACCTGGGTGGCTCAGTTGGCTAAGCATCTGCCTTGAGCTCAGGTCATGATCCCAGGTTTCTGGAATCAATCCTCGTGTTAGGCTCCCTGCTCACCAGAGCCTGCTTTTCCCTCTCCCTCTGCACCTCCCCCTGCTTCTTCTCCCTCTGTGTGTGTGTGTGTCAAATAAATAAATAAAATCTTAAAAAATCAATAGACATTTATTTTCATAGTTCTGGAAGCTCAAAGTCCAAGATCAGAGTGCCAGTGTAGTGAAATTCTAGTGAGAGCCCTCTTCCTGGCTTGCAGATGGCAGCTTATCACTGTGTCCTCCCATAGCAGAGAAAGAGCAAACTAGCAAGTTTTCTGGTGTTCATTCTTATAAGAATATGTAATCCTATTGATTAGAGCCCCTACTAACCTTAATTGTATAGCCTTAGTTATTTCCATAGGAGCCCTATTTGTAAACAAAGTCACACTGGGTCAGGGCTTCAATCTATGAATTACATGGGGGTATACAAACATTCAATATGTAACACCTAGCTAGTGGAATAAAGCAAAAACAGCAAATAAAAGGTACATATATTGGAAAATTCAGGTTTTTTTTCTTGGAAAATGGTATTAAAAACAAAGATTTGAGCACAAGATGTGCTCTCTGCTACTGGTATGTGATTCCTTCTAGTCTCCTTTAGGTAAAAGAGCCAGGAAATACATGTGAATCTACTGACCTGTTTATATGCATATATCTATATATAATTCTCTATGTAACCATTTGTATCTGTATTAAGCTGAACATGAGTTTATATTTTCTTCAACTCTAATCATATAGGTCTTTATAGCATCCTTTCATTGTTTACTTGTAAATTCTCAATCAGCAGTGACATGCCTGGTTCTTAATCATCCACCAACCATTTACTTAAATTTTTTTAATTTTTAAATATTTCATTTTTATGGTAACTGCATATGTATCATTACATAATGTAGGGCTGAGAGTGGGAATTCTAGCTCCATTTAGATTTTCTTTTATATAAAACATTTTATTTTGCTTAATAGAAAAGGCAATTGCACTTCCTTCAACAAATCATGTGAGTTAATTTGTAATATCTTCTTTTCCTTTAAATATTTTACTTTGTGTTAGCTTAATCCTTTGATTTGGCACATGAAAAATGGTAAGGAGTCACTGAGTTTTCGGGCAAATACTGCTCATTGTCATCTAAAAAGCCCCGCAAGAATGACTCTCTCTCTCTCTCTCTCTCTCTCCCTCTCTCTCTCTCTCTCCCTCTCTCTCTCTCAGTACCCTGATCTTGTGTGCTATGCCTGGAACATCTACATTTATTACAAGAAATTATTCAGTACATCAAATGAATGAAATGGGAAGAAGAATGAGTAGAAGAAACCACAAAATTTGATTTTAGCACCTTCCCACTTCCACTTTCTATATCTCTCTGTCCAATTCTAATGAAATACCATTGTCTCATCTATTACCAGTTTCTTTTTCCTGAACTCACAAATCCTGTAACTATCCAGAAAGGAAGCTATTTGCACATCCTCATTTTGGCAGATAGTGTTAGATAATGTCTTCTAATGACTTCACTAAAAGGAGCCCTACAGGGTAGTTAGTAATTAGGATAAAATGTACAATGTTACGGTAACAAACCAGCCCCTAAGTCTCGGTGGCTTAATAGTATAAATTTATACTATTAGACAGTTTATATCTCATTCAAGCCAGTCTTAATGTAGGATGTCCTCCTCTATTTTGAAGCCATTCCACATGAAACATGGCCCAAGACCACTACAGTAAGAATATAAAGAGCTGAGGATCATGGAAGATCTTTTTAAGAACTAGGCTTAGACGGGACTTATATCACTTCAATCCAGCTAGATAATTCTAGCATAATTACAGTGAGGCTGGGAAATGAATACATCCTGTGTCTGAAAGACAATAGCATATGTTGAACACATTGTATTGGCCACAGTTGCCATGACCCCAGAGTTTGAGTTTCTTACTATCAACCTCCTATGCTGCTACTGGTAAGTCATGGAACATTCAGAACTCTAATTTTGAAATTGACTTACTTATTGAATCATTTGACCAATTTACAATTACCATGCATATACTGCAGGTTGAAAGCTCTGCAAGGATATAGACTATACAGGTAGATAGAACATGGCCTTTATTTTGCAGGAGTTGACGGATAGAAAAATGTCAAGTGAAGTAAATTTTATAACAGAAATAAGTTCAATAGATGTTGGGATTGCAGAGGAAGGTAAAACCAGCATCCACTGTGGAAAGCAGGACTAACTTCACAGGAGAGACTTTGACATTGTCTTCAAAGATAATTGAGCATCTTTTAGAAGGATTGGGCCACCTTTGGCATTTCATATACATAGAGGAGTATGTACAAAGGGTTAGATCTTAAAAGTGTGGTATGTATAGAAATCAGGAAATAATCCATCCTGGTATGGATTGGAATGTTCAAAGCCTCTCATGTGTGATGGTGATGTTTGTGTATGTGCGTGTGTGCACATGTGGGCGTAAATTAAAGATATTATGACACTTCTTCCCTAAATACTTCATTAGGCATTTCCTGAAAATAAAAGTATTCTCTTATTATAGCCAAATACCAGTATCATACCTAAAAAACCATTATCTAATATAAGCTAAAACTTCCTCTTTTTCCAAATTTCCTTAATTTTTCAAATAGAGATTTTTATAGTAGTCTACTTTCAAACCAAGATCCAGTTAAGGTTTGTGCATTGTCTTTGTGGTCATGTCTCTCTAATCTCATTTAATCTGCAATAATTATCTCACAATCTTTTTATTCACAGCCTTGTCTTTTTAATAAAATCAACGTATGTATATATAATATTCTGCTTATCTATCCATCCATTAGTGGACTTCTGGGATGTTTTCATGATTGTGAATAATTCTGCCATTTGCACAGATGTACAAATATCTCTGTAAAACCCTGTTTTCAACTCATTTGCATATATATCAATGAGTAGAATTATTGGGTCATGTGGTAATTCTATATTTAGTTTTTTGAGGAACTGTCATAATATTTTCTATAGCAGCTGTACCATTTTACATTCCCGCTAACAGTGTATATGGGCTCCAATTTCTCCAAATCTAGTATTAAACAAATATAATAAAATATTATTATAATCTGCTCTATCTCTTGCATTGATTAGTATAGTCCAAGACAGAGTAAACATACTATATTAAAAGCAATCGACTGACCCAGTTGGGGAAAAGAATAAGGGAACTGGGATGTAAGCAATTATAAAAAAAAAAAGAAGAAGGAAGGAAGAGGGGAGTTGAAGAGCAGTACAGGAAAAGGAAGATAGAGGAGGACATTTGGGAATTCACCAACAGTGTCAATGCATTACCTTATGTACTTAGGAAAAGTCCTGGTTGACCTGTGTTTTCTGCCTAATGAATCCACTAGAATGAAAAGGAAGCCTCATGGCATACTCTTTATATGTAACTACAGGTATAAAACAAGATCTCTTTTACCTTAGATGAAATGGAGGTGCTCCAGAACATCCATAACTCCTTACTGGGAACTAGCTGGGTACTTAGTCTTGAGCTGGGATGATGAAAAAGAAACAGAAAAAAAGTCTTTCTACTGATCTTTTAAGATCTTTGCCTCTTCTTAAGAATGTTGATGGGGGCCATAAGAGGGAGATTATCCCTTTTATATCATCACTTGCTCAATTTTTCCAAGGACTTGGTATGAAATAAGATGCCTCTCTATCCATTCCTTGTTTCTCAGTCCCAATATGATTGATACAAAATATTTTATGCATTGATTGTGTAATCTCTAGTAGAGGAGTCCATGGCTTTCCAATGTGCCCTACTCTTTAAGATCAAGAAGCAATAAAGCCATGAAAAATATAAACAGCAGAGTTATACTCCACACTAAATGTCTAAAAAACTAGACAGACACAGGAAGTGAGCACTTGCAGAATTATAAAACTGGCAGGATAGAACTCACCCTTCCCACATCACTGAAGAGACTAATACATTAAAAAATATGTTAGTTTGTAGATATTTACTCAAAGAATACAAAAAAAACCCCACTAATTCAAAGGTATATATTCACTCCTGTGTTTATAGCAACATTGTTTACAATACCCAACATCTGGAAGCAGCCCAAATATCCATCAATTGATGAATATATAAAGAAAATGTGGTATATATAAAAATGGAATATTACTCCAGCATAACAAAGAATGAAATTTTGCTATTTGCACTGACATGAATGGAGCTACAGAATATAATGCTAAGAGAAATAAGTCAAAGAAAGATGAATGCCATGTTATTTCACTCATATGTGGAATTTAATAAACAAAAAAACAAAGGGAGAATATATATAGAGAGGGAGTCAAAGAAAGAAAAATATTCTTAATTATAGAGAACAATCTGATGGTTACTAGACGGAAGGTGAGTGAGGGGATGCGTGAAAAAGGTGACAGGGATTAGAAGTGCACTTATGATGAACACTGGATGATGTATGGAATTGTTGCATCAATATATCAATATATTATACACCTGAAACTAACATAACACTATATGTTAAGTGGAATTAAAACAAAAACAAATTTTTAAAAAGTTGCAAGTGTTTATAAAGTAATATGTGGAAGCATATGGAAATTTCCATATGCTTAACTCATTGAAATGACACTGTATGATCCCATTTAAGTGACATCTTCTTTCACTAAAATATAAGTGTTTGTAAACATGTGTAGAAGCACATGGGACTATCCTTATGCTCATTAAAACTACATTAAATATAAAAGCGCAAATAAAATTTTAAAATAACATTTTAATAATATATATTAGTGTAAAAGCTAGTATTTTTGGAACTATACATTTTATTTTCTACTTGATTTAAGAGATCAGTGCATTTAGTAAATTATTAGTTTATGCTTAGGGAAACACAATTTATGTAATTTTGTGATGTCAACAACTAAAGGAATTGAATAGAGCTGTTAAAAGAGCAGAGCTTTTTTATGTTATTGAAGTCAATCTGCTAAAAATTCAAAATAGAATGTTATAACTTTAGAATGTTAAATATAATCCCCATGGTAACTACATAGAAGATAACTAAATAATATATGCAAAAATAAATGAGAATAGAGTTTGTTTCATTTAAAAAAGAAAATCAACTAAACACAAAAAAAGACAGTTATGCAAAACATGAGGGAGAAAAAGCTATAAGAAATATAGAAAACAAATAGCAAAATGACAGAAGTCCCTCCTTATCAGTAATCAGTTTAACTTTAAATTAATTAAGCTATCCAATAAAAAGACAGAAACTGCAGAACGAATAAACACTTGATCCAACTGCTGTATAAAATATGCCATCTAAAAAAGACTAACTTTAGAGCCAGAGAAAATTAGGGTAAATGTTAAAGAAAGAAAAAGATATTTCATGCAAATAGTAACCAAAACAGCACAGTGGCTATACTAATATCAGATAACATAGACTTTAAATTAAAAAATAAATGAGGGATCCCTGTGTGGCGCAGGGGTTTAGCGCCTGCCTTTGGCCCAGGGCGCGATCCTGGAGACCCGGGATCGAATCCCACGTCAGGCTCCCGGTGCATGGAGCCTGCTTCTCCCTCTGCCTATGTCTCTGCCTCTCTCTCTCTCTCTCTCTCTCTCTCTCTCTCTCTGTGACTATCATAAATAAATATAAATAAATAAATAAAAAATAAATGAGAGAAAGTAAGGTATAAACAAGTTTCAATAGAGCAATGATGCACCATTTATAAACATTTACACAGTTAATAATATAAAATAAAAATATATGAAGCAAGATTTTCAGGTCAAAAAGAGAAATTCTATAGAGAGGTTCTATAAAAATAGTGCAGACTGAGTCAGTGATGAAAAGTTTCCTAACAAAGAAGTTTTGGAAACAATGGCTTCACTGTAAATTCTACCAAACATGTAAAGAGCTAACACATTGGGCTAACACAAACGCATTTGAAAACTTTTTCCTTAAAGAAGTATAGGAGAGAACGGTCTGACTCATTCAGAGGCCAGTATTACACTGATATTGAAGCCAGGAAGACACAACAGGAAACAGGAACTAGAGAACAATATTCCTCATAAACATTAATTCACAAGTCCTCAAAAAAAAATTCTGAATTCAGCAAACTGAATTCAGCAGCATATTTTTTTTAAAATTTTTATTTATTTATGATAGAGAGAGAGAGAGAGAGAGAGAGAGAGAGAGGCGCAGGAGAAGCAGGCTCCATGCACCGGGAGCCTGACGTGGGATTTGATCCCAGGTCTCCAGGATCACGCCCTGGGCCAAAGGCAGGCGCTAAACCGCTGCACCACCCAGGGATTCCCTAATTCAGCAGCATATTAAAATGATTATACATCTTAAGAAAGTGGGATTAATTTCTGCAATTCAGAGATGTCACAACATGGGAAAATTGAACACTGTAAAACATAATATACACAAATTGAAGTTTAAAAATACATGATCACCTCAATTGATGCAGAAAAAGCCTTTAACAAAATTCAACACCCTTTCATAATCAAAACACTCAACAAACTAGGAGTAGAAGTAAACTAAAAGCCATATATGAAAACTCCACAGTGAACATCATCCTCAACAGTGAAAGACTGAAAACTTTTCTTCTAAAAAAAAAATCAAATATACTCAAATTCACCTTTTTTATTTAATATCTTACTGGAAGTCCTAGCCACAGACAGCAGGTAAGAAAAGTAATAGAAAGGCATCCAAATAGGAAAGGAAGAACTAACATTATTTCTGTTCACAGATAATATAATTTATAATAGAAAACCATAAAATTCTCACACAAAAAACCTTTATAACTGATAAGTTAGTTCATCAATGTAGCTTAATACAAAATCAACACGTGGGATCCCTGGGTGGAGCAGCGGTTTGGCGCCTGCCTTTGGCCCAGGGCGCCATCCTGGAGACCCGGGATCGAATCCCACGTCGGGCTCCCGGTGCATGGAGCCTGCTTCTCCCTCTGCCTGTGTCTCTGCCTCTCTCTCTCTCTCTCTGTGACTATCATAAATAAAATTTTTTTTAAATCAACACGTGACACGACGAGATGAGCACTGGGTGTTATTCTGTATGTTGGCAAATTGAACACCAATAAAAAATAAATTTATTATTAAAAAAATCAACACGTGAAAATCTGTTTAATTTCTCCACACTAACAATGAACAATCTCAAAGTGAAATTAATAAAACAATTTCATTTATAATAGCCACAAAATGAATAAGATACTTAAGGACTTAGCGAAGGAGATGAAAGTCTTGCACAATGAAAACTAGAAAACACTGTAGGAAGAAATTAAAGAAGACATAAATAAATGGGAAAACATCTCATGTTCACAGATTGAAAGACTTAATATTAATATCTCAATATACACAAAATGATCTCCAGATTTAATGCAATAATTATTAATTTATCAACGATTTGATTTACAGAAATAGGAAAACTCATCTTAAAATTCATGGGGAATATCATCATTCCAAATAGTCAAAACAATCTTGAAAAAGAAAAACATGGGGATCCCTGGGTGGCGCAGCGGTTTGGCGCCTGCCTTTGGCCCAGGGCGCCATCCTGGAGACCCGGGATCGAATCCCACGTCGGGCTCCCGGTGCATGGAGCCTGCTTCTCCCTCTGCCTGTGTCTCTGCCTGTGTCTCTGCCTGTGTCTCTGTCTCTCTCTCTCTCTGTGTGCCTATCATAAAAAAAAAAAAAGAAAAGAAAAAGAAAAACAAACCTAAAGAATTCATACTTCCATTGTATACATAAACCACATCTTCAAATACCCACCATTTGCTTCAACGTGGATGGAACTGGAGGGTATTATGCTGAGTGAAGTAAGTCAATCGGAGAAGGACAAACAGTGTATGTTCTCACTCATTTGGGGAATATGAATAATAGTGAAGGGGAATATAAGGGAAGGGAGAAGAAATGTGTGGGAGATATCAGAAAGGGACACAGAACATAAAGACTTCTAACTCTGGGAAATGAACTAGGGGTGGTGGAAGGGGAGGAGGGCGGGGGGTGGGGGTGAATGGGTGATGGGCACGGAGGGGGACACTTGACGGGATGAGCACTGGGTGTTATTCTGTATGTTGGTAAATTGAACACCAATAAAAATTAATTTATAAAAAAAAAGAATTCATACTTCCTTTTTTCAAAATTTATTGCAAAGCTACTGTAATAAAAATAGTGTGGACTAGCATAAAGACAGACATATAGATAATGGAATTGAATAGAGAGTGCAGAAATAAACACTTGTCTGTGTGGTCAAGTGATTTTTGACAAGGTCACCAAGACAATTCAATTAAAAGGACAGGCTTCTCAACAAACAGTGCTGAGAATCTATATCCACTTGTAAAAGAATGATACTGGACTACTACCTAATGTTACATAAGAAATTAAATAAAAATGTGTCAAGATCTTAAATGTTAGACTTAAAACCAGAAAACTGTTAGGAGATAACAAAAATCAAAATCTTCATGATATTAGATTTGGCAATAATTTACTGATAATGATATGCACAGACAACAAAAGATAACAGAAGATAAAATGGACACATTGGACTTTATGTAAATTTTAAAATATTTGCATCAAAAATCCCTATCAACAGAGTAAAAAGACGATGCATAGGATGGGAGAAAATATTCATAAACCATATATCTGATAAGAGATCAAAATTCAGAATACATGAAGAAGTCTTAAAAGTCAACTGCAAAATATTTTAAACATCTAAATTCAAAAATAGCCATGGACTTGCATAGAAATTTCTCCAAAGAAGATATACAAATAGTCAATAACCACGTGAAAAGATGCTCAATATGATTAATTGTTAGAGAAATACAAGTCAAAATTGCAATATATGATTAATTGTTAGAGAAATACAAGTCAAAATTGCAAAATTGCAAAATTGCAAGATATACAAATAGTCAATAACCACGTGAAAAGATGCTCAATATGATTAATTGTTAGAGAAATACAAGTCAAAATTGCAATACTGTTAGGATGGTTAATATGAAAACAATCACAGCAACAAAAACACTTCTTGATGAAGATGTGAGGAAATTGGAACATGTGCACTGTTGGTGGGAGTGTAAAATGGTACAGCTGCTATAGAAAGCAGTATGTTTCTCAAAAAATTAAAAATGAAATTACCATATAGTTTGTCCTTTTCCGATTGACTTATTTCATTCAGCATAATAACCTCCAGTTCCATGCACGTCGAAGCAAATGGTGGGTATTTGTCATTTCTTATGGCTGAGTAATATTCCATTGTATACAGAGACCACATCTTCTTTATCCATTCATCTTTCGATGGACACCGAGGCTCCTTCCACAGTTTGGCTGTTGTGGACATTGCTGCTAGAAACATCGGGGTGCAGGTGTCCCGGCGTTTCATTGCATCTGTATCTTTGGGGTAAATCCCCAACGGTGCAATTGCTGGGTCGTAGGGCAGATCTATTTTTAACTCTTTGAGGAACCTCCCTCCACACAGTTTTCCAGAGTGGCTGCACCAGTTCACATTCCCACCAACAGTGCAATATAAAAATTAGTGAAAGGGAATAAAGGGAAAGGAGAGAAAATGAGTGAAAATATCAATGAGGGTGACAAAACATGAGAAACACCTAACTCTGAGAAATGAACAAGGGGTAGTGGAAGGGGAGGTGGGCGGGAGGGTTGGGGTGACTGGGTGATGGGCAATGGGGGGACACTTGGCAGGATGAGCCCTGGGTGTTATGCTACATATTGGCAAATTGTACTCCAATAAAATAAAAAAATGGAATTACCATGTGATATGGATATATGGGTACATATTTGTGGATATGTATTCAAAAGAACTGAAAACAGGTCTTAATGAGATATTGGTACCTCCCTGTTCACAGCAGCATTATTCATAATACTTAAAATGTGGAAGCAGCCCAAGAATTTGTTTAGGGATGAATGGGATGTATCATTGCCAAAATTACAGAATCAGAGGTCACAGCCTCCATCTTCTGACAAAGATTAGCAATAAGACAACTATCCATGAATATTCAGCTTGTAAATATTCAGGAGTCCACTTCACAAATTTTAGCAACACAGTGAAAGAAACAAAAAAATATCTGGGAATAACTGCACACAAAAAAAGGGAATGACGACCTCATTTTGTCTGCATTACTCCCTACTCCAGGCCAACTTTGCTCAGTATGAAGAGGGAATCCCCAATTAGAAAGAGTTCTTCTCACCAGAAAAGGGAATTGGGTGAGCAACTAGTTTCCTCAGCCTTTTGGGGCACCACACAAAGGTATTGCTTTGGTTTCATCTCACCTAAACACCCAAAGCTGAGGTGTATAGAGAGTGAAGAACAATAAAAGAGCAGAAGCTATCATTTTCAGCTGCACAGTGGGAGTAACTACAGTTACCAGGGAACTACTCTGCAGAGAAGCCTACTGAAGGAACCAAAGTTCAATACAGCCATCCCAGACCCACTGCAGATTTCACTGATTTTATTATGTATCTTAGAGAAGTTTGAAATTTTAGGCATTCAATTAGCTTCTTCAACATGTATCTCCAAATCTCTTCCCAACATTTTGGGAAGTTCTCGGCCATTATTTGATTTAATACACATTTTGCCCTTCTTTCTCTCTACTTCTAGGATTCTACTTATGGCAGTTGTTGGGACTTTAAAGATCAGTCTGTACTTCTGTGGCTGCATGATATCACCACAGTCATATACACAGCTTTAAACACCATCAAAGGAAGTAAGGTGGAAAATGTTCAGGTGCAGAGTTAGAAAGACTATTTGTAAGAGAGCTCATCAATGCATACTAATAATAGAAGATAAGGCCAGATCTAGGCTCACAAGTAGGTCTGAGAACCTTGGCTTTCAGCATGCACTTTCCTAGCTTTAGGATCTCATTATGGGCATGCACAAAGCAAGTGGAGATTGGTAGCATGAAGATATATAGATGCAGGGGTGCACTTGCAGTGATGGAGGTCAGCTGCAAGGGTCTAATCTTGTTTTTTGCACAAACATGGACATAGTGGCATGGGCTGCATACTGATGATGGTCCCAAGATCTAGTGGGCACTGGGGAGAAAGAGGAGGGAGAGAGTCAGGTATCTGTAAGAATAACTATGGGGTGAAAACTCCACAGGGATATCAGTTTATTTTTCAGCAGAAACTGTGTAAGTCAGAAGATAGCAGCACTACCAACATGCTGAAAAGAAAGATCCTACAACCAATATTATACCCAGCAAAGTTAATCATTCGAAATTGAATGAGATATAGCTTACCAGAAAAATAAAAAAATAATAATAAAGGTATTAATCATTACTAAATTGACCTTACAAGAAATGTTAAAGGAACTTCTTTAAGCTGAAAAGGTCATAACTAGAAGTAAGAAAATTATGAAAGAACAAATCTCATCAGTAAAAGTAAACTGTAATATAGTAGACCAGTCACTTATTAAGCTAGTATGAAGGTTAAAGATGAAAGTGGTAAAATCAATCATATCTATAATAATTAGCTAAGAAACTAATAAAATGAGAAGATGTAACTATAATAAATAATGTGAATGGGAGACTAAAAATTTAGGAATTTTAAAATGTGTTCAAACTTGAATGGCTAGCAATTTAATATAGACTGCTATATGCATAGTGTATTATAAATTAACCTCATGGGAAGCACAAAATAAAACATCAATAGGTACACAAAAAATAAAGAGAAAAATATTCAAAGATAATACTAAAGAAAACCATCAGAATAAAAGGATAGAGAGAGAAGAAGAAGAAAGGAACAGAGATTTTAAAAATAATCAGGAAACAATTAATCAAACGGTAATAATTACATACCTGTAAATAATTACTTTAATATAAATGGACTAAATTTTCCAATCAAAAGACATAAGGTGACTGGATGTAGAAAACAAACAAACAAAACATTCATCTAAAGACACATTGACTGAATGTGAAAGATTAAAACAAAATCCATGAAAATGAAAGTGAAAACTGGGGTAGCAATATTTACATGATACAAAATGCACTTTAAAACAAAGAGTATAGCAAGAGATAAAGATTACATAATGATAAAGAGATCAATCCCTAACAAAGTATATAACAATTATAAATATGTATGCACCCAACACAGGAGCATCTAGAGACATAAAGCATTTATTATCAGATATAAAAGGAGAAACTGACAATTATACAATAACAATAGGGGATGTTAACACACCATTTACATCAATGAATGGATCACCAAAACAGAAAATACATAACGAAAGAGTGGCCTTTATTCCATGGATGCAGGGATTGTTTAATATCCATAAATCAACAAATGTGATATACCACATTACAAAATGAGAATACAAGTTATGATCATCTTAATAGATACAGAAAAATAATTTGATAAAATCCAATATACATTCATAATAAAATCTCAGCAATGTGAGGAAAGAGGGACATAACCTCAACATAATAAAGTTCATATATGACAAACTCACATCTAACAGCATACTGAAAGGTGAAAGGCCAAAACTTTTCCTTTAAGATCAATAACAAGTCAATAACACTCTCACCACTTGTATTAACATAGTATTGGAAGTTGTAGACATACTAATCAGACAAGAAAAATTAAATGTCACCTAAATTGGTAAGAAATAAGGAAAACTTTCACTATTTTCAGATAATAAGATATATAAATAATCCTAAATAATCTATCAAAAAATTAGAACTAATATGTATTTCAGTAAAATTATAGGATACAAAATTAATATAAGGAAATCTATGTATTTCTGTACACTAACAACAAAATACCACAAGGAGAAATTTTTAAAAATCTTATTTAAAATTCCATTAAAACAAATAAAATCCCTAGGAATAGATTTAACCAAGTAAGGTAAATATCTATACTCTAGAAACTATTTTCATTGTTGAAAGAAATTGAAGATGGTACAAATATGTGAAAAGATATGCTTAGGGATTGAAACAAATAAAAGTGTTAAAATGTCCATGTTATCCAAAACAGATTAAATTCAATCACTACCAAGTTGCTAATAGCATTTTTCACAGAACTAGAACAAATATTTCTAAAATTTTTATGGAAATAGAAAAGATCCAGAATAACCAGATTAACTTGTGAAATAGAGCAAAGCTGGAGGTATCAGGCTCCCAGATTTCATACCATATTACAGTGCTATAATAATCAAAACAATGTGCTACTGCTACAAAAAGAGATGTGTAGACCAATGGAAAAAATGGAGAACTCAGAAATAAACCCAATTTTATATGGGTAATTAATGTACCACAAAAGAAGCAAGAATATACAATGCAGTCCTTTCAATAAACGGTGCCAGGAAAACTTGACAGCAACACTAAGAAACAATGAAAGTGGATGACTTCACTATACCATATACAAAAATAAACTCAAAATGTATTAATAGTCTAAATGTAGGACTTAAAACCCTAAACTCCTAAAAGAAAAAAAAAAGGCAGTGAACTCTTTGACATCAGGCTTACCAGTATTTTTTTTTCCAAATATTTCTCCTTAGGTGAGGGAAAAACAGACTATTGGGACTACATCAAAATAAAAAGTTTTTTTCGCAACTAAGAAAGCCATCAGAAAAATGAAAAGGCAACATACTGAATGGGAGAAGATTGTAATGATATATTTGATAAAGGGTTAATATCCTAAATATATAAAAAAATTCATACAATTCCAGAAAAAAACCAATCTGATTAAAAAATGGTCAGATAACCTGAATAGACAATTTTTCAATGAAGACATGCAAATGGCCAACAGAACACAAAAAGATACTCAGTATCACTAATCCTCATGGAAATGTAAATCAAAACCACAATAAGACATCAATTCACATTTGACAGAATGGAAAGAAAGAAGAAAGAAAGAAGAAAGAAAAGAAAGAAAGAAAGAAAGAAAGAAAGAAAGAAAGAAAGAAAGAAAGAAAAGAAAAGAAAAGAAAGAAAAGAAAGAAGGAAGAAAGAAAGAAAGGAAAGAAAGAAAGAAAGAAAGAAAGAAAGAAAGAAAGAAAGAAAGAAAAGGAAAGGAAAGAAAAAGAGTTGGTGAGATTGTAAAAGAAAGGGAACCATTGTGCACTGTTGGTGGTAATGTAAATTGGTACAACCACTATGAAAAATGTTATGGAGGTTCCTCAGAAATTTAAAAATAGACCTACCATATGATCCAACACTTTCATTTCTGGGTGTGTATACATATATATATATATTTTAAGTTTTTATTTATTCATTCATGAGAGACACACAGAGAGAGGCATCAGAGACATAGGCAGAGGACGAAGCAGACTCCCCACAAGGAGCCTCATGAAAGACTCAACCCCAGACCCTAGGATTGTGCCCTGAGCAAAAAGCACAGCATATGCAGCACACATTGGAAATACTTCTGGAAGTGAAAACTGTAATGTATGTAATATTGAATACTACCTTCCAGAAAGATTTCTTCACATATATACATTAGGGAAGTTCTATTATTTTCTTGACATAGGCTCTTTACATTTTATTAAAAATATTTTAAGTTAAAACACAGAAACTAACCAACAAAACAAAGAAATAAACCAGAAAATTATGATTAAGTCTCAGGAAAAAAATAATTAATGAATATTAGCCCCACAATGCATGAAGACAAGATGTCTCAGTAGGCATAAGGAAAATTTAGAAATTAACCAAATGATAATCCCCAAACTGAATAATATAGAGTATGCCAAAAAAAATCATTGTGGATTTAACTGCAGAATTTAGATAATAGGTGAAACCCACCCCCCCAAAAAAAGCTTGAAAATAGAATAATGAAATGACATAATGTAAAAAAGAGATTTTAAAATATTTTCAAAATAGGGGAGTTGGAAGATGGTGGCAGAGTAGAAAGACCCTCGGCTTGCCTCATCCCAGGACTACAATTAGATAACTATCAAATAATCATAAATACCACAGAAATTGACCTGAAGACTGGCAGAACCAACTCCACTACTAAAGACAGAGGAGAGGCCACATCAAAGAGGGTAGGAAGTGTAGAGATGTGGTTTAGGGGAAAAACAGATTGTGGCTGCTGCAGCTAGGAAAGAGTTGAAATTACTGAGAAGAGGAAGAAACAGACTAACACACAAGGGGGCAGGAAAACAAATCCCCATAGCAATTAGCGTGTAAAACAAGAGAAGCTGAGTTTCCTGACTTGTGGTAACCACAGAAACTTAAGGTCTGAAATTTTACAGTTCAGAGGGCTTTGCTGGAATAGAGCCCAGAGGACACTGGGCTGCTCTTAGAGAGAAGGCAGGCAAACAATCTAGGGACACACCACATGGAAACAGGAATCTGAAGAGCAACTGGGGCATACAGTATGAAGTTAGTTGCTTATCTCTGAGCACATCCCAGAGAGACAGCACTCATGGAGAAGGAACTGGCTAGCACCATTTCCCTCCTTCACCCCTCAGCATAAACAAAGGACAGCTGTGGGAACCAGCATAGCTCAGACAGTTGCTACTTGACTTGCTTACACCAATTCCCACCTTCCCCATGCTCTGAAGGGGGGAACTACCCCTTCCAGTAACCCTTGCCTGAGTCCCAGTATGGCAAGCCCCCTTCCTAAGAAGCTTGGCCCAAACCCCTGTTCACACTGGGCTTCCCAACATAGGAGTTTTGCAGAATCTTGGTTCTAGCAGCAGTTGTGATAGGTCTCATTTCACAAACACACCAGAGCACATCTAGATAAAATGCACTACCTTTAGGCCGGGACCAAACACTGCTCGCAGTAGAGAAAGACAGTCTCTGTAGATGACTGGTCTGAAGGATAAATAGGCCAGGAAAAAACAGCACATCATATGCAGCACACATTGGAAACACTTCCGGAAGTACAGGCTCTGGGAGACAGGGAACACCACACAAGAAGGCACTACAGGACATCTTCTTCCTAAAGCCCTGACCCTCAAAAAAAATAAGATGTAGCTGAGTTTTCTAACACAGAAAAACAGGCAAGAGATTTACACAAATGAGAAGACAGAGAAATTTATCCCAAAACAAAGAATAAGGACAAGTTCATAGCCATAAATTTAAGAAAAATAGATATAAATAACATGACTGAACAGAATGCTATGTAGTAATCATAAGAATAATCACTGGACTTGAGAAGAAGGAAGATATGATTGAGAGCCCTAAAACAGAGATAAGAAATTACATAGCAGAGATAAAGGATACAATAAATGAAATGAGAAACACACATGGTGAAGTGAACAGCAGGCTGGAAGAAGCAGAGGAATGAATTAATGACCTATAAGACAGAGTAATGAGTAATTAAGCTGAACAAAAGAGAGAGAAAAGAATTACACAAATGAGAATGGATATAAGAAGCTCAATAACTCCACAAATGTAATAGCATTCATATGATAGGAGTCCCAAAAGAAGACAGAGAAAAGGGAGTAGAAAATTTATCTGAAGATACAATAGCTGAAAACTTCCCTAATCTGGGGAAGTTAAGGGATATCTAGATCCAGGAGGCACAGAGAACTCCCATCAAAATAAAAAAGCAGATACACACAGAGATATTGTAATTAAATCGGTAAAATATAGTGATAAAGAAAAAAAGTCAAAAGCAGCAAGAAAAAAAGAGATACGTAACTTACAGGGGGAAACCCATAAGGCTAGCAGGAGACTTTTAAGTGAAAATTTTCCAAGTCAAAAGGGATTGACATGATATACCTAAAGTGCTGAATGGGAAAAAATCTGAAGCCAAGAATATTCTATCCAGCAAAGCTAACATTCAGAACAGAAGGAGAGATAAAGAATTTCCAGACAAGCAAAAACTAAAGGAGTTGACCACCCCTAAACCATCTCTGCAAGAAATTTTAAAAGGGACTCTTCTGAGTGGAAAGGAGAGACCAAAAGTGACAGTTTAAAATTAGGAAACACAAAAGCAGTAGAAATGGATATTTCCACAAAATACCGATCAATTAATTCACAAAATAAAAGAATGCAAAATATAATAACATATATCTAAAATGTGGGGAGGAGAGGTGTAAAGAATGGGTTCAAACTTAAACAACCACTAACTTGATATAGACTGCTTTATGCAGAAGATGTTACCTAAAAACCTAATGGTAACTATATATAAAAAACCACCAAAAAACATGAAAAGAATGAAAAGAAAGAAATCCAAATGTATCACTAAAGAAGATCAGCAAAACATGAAAGAATGACAAGAAAGGATCAGAGAAAATCTTCAGAAACAACTATAAAACAAATAATAAAATGCAACAAACATAGATTTATCAATAATTACTTTGAATGTAAGTGAACTAAACATTGAAATCAAAAGACATAGGGTGACTGAATGTATAAAAAAAATAAGATCCATCAATATGCTGCCTATAGAGACTTATTTCAGACCTAAAGACACCTGTAGATTAAAAGTGAAGGAGTGGTGAAACATCTATCATGCAAATGAATGTCAAAAGAAAGGTGAAGTAGCAATGCTTATATTGAACAAAATTAGACTTTAAAACAAAGAGTGTAATAAGAGACAAAGAAGAACACTAGGTAATAATAAAGGGGACAATCCAACCAGAAGATATAACAATTGTAAATATGTATGCATCCAACATAGAAGCACCCAAATATATAAAATAGTTAATATCAAATTTAAGGGAACTAAATGATACAAACACAATAATAATAGGGAGGGAACTTCAACACCCCACTTGTATCAGTGGACAGATAGATCATTTCAACAGAAAATCAACAAGGAAAGAATGGCTTTAAATGATGCACTGAACCAATGGACTTAACAAATACATTTCAGAACATTTCATCCTAAAGCAGTTTACACATTATTTTAAAGTGTTCATGGGACATCTCTAGAATAGTTCACATATTAGCCCACAAAACAAGCTTCAGCAAAATCAAGATCAATGTTATTCCATGCATATATTCTGACCACATTGTTACTAAACTAGAAGTCAACCACAAAAGAAAATATGTGAAGAACACAAATACATGGATGTTAAATAATATGCCACTAAACAATGAATGGATCAACCAGGAAATAAAAGAAGAAATAAAAATACATGGAAAGAGGGGAAAAGCTAAAATGGTGGCATATTAGGTTTACTTAATCACTCATACACAGCTAGTTAACTATCAAGTCATTCTGAATGCCCAACAAATCAATCTGAGGACTGATAGAACAAACTGCACAACTGCAGGGAGAGAAGAAACCACATTGAGGAAGGTAGAGATTGTGGAGTTTTGGGAAGAAAGAAATGGATCATGGGTGCTGTGAAGGCAGGGAGCCCTGGTCAAGAAGGGCAAGAGAGAGTGGAGTGCACAGGGATACACACCAAGAGAACACTTGCCCAAAGCCATTGGCTGGGGAAACAAGAGGAGCTGAGTTTTATCAGTGTTTGCAATCAGTGGTGTTGAAAGAATAGAATTTTAGAGGTTGGTGGGCTTGGTTGGGATAGAGCTCTGAGGGCATTGCCTTACTCCTGGAGACAAGATGGGCCAGCAATCCCAGGCAGATGATACCATCTTATGATCACCTAAGGTGCACAGGGCACCATTATTCACTCTTCCTGGAGTTCATCTATGAGAGGTGTCACTTGCAGAGAGGCCTCTCTTGGGACAAAAGAGCCAAAGAGCTCCATTTCCCTTACCTGCCCTTTAGCATGGGTTCAGAGACATCTACTGAGGGGCAGCTAATTCAGACCATGGTTGTTAGCATGTTTTGTCCAAATACCACACCTCTGCACCCTTCTCAGTCAAACCTGCATCAACCCCAGGATGGCAAGACTCTCTCCCAAAAGATCAGTGCAGATTCCCACCACACCAGGTCCCTACAGTTTGGAGCTATAAATGTCAGCAGGCTTGGCTGAAATAGAGTCCAAACTTCCCCGTGCTGCTCCAAGCAGGCAAGCAAAGTCCCACATTGGGCCCTGCGGGGAGCCTGCTTCTCCCTCTGTCTGTGTCTCTGCCTCTCTCTCTCTCTGTCTCTCATGAATAAATAAATAAAATATTTTTAAAAAGAAGTGATATATATATATATATATATATATATATATATATATATATATCAGAATATTACTCAGCCATAAAAAAGAATGAAATCTTGCCATTTGCAATCACATAGATGGAGCCAGAGAGTATTGTATTAAGTGAGATAAGTCAGAGAAAGACAACACAATATGCTCTCACTTATACGTATAAATTAAGAAATGTAACAAATGAACATAATGGGGATTGAAAGGGAGAGGCAAACCAGGAAAAAGACTCTGAACTAAGGGTTATCAGAAGGGAGGTGGGTGGGGATATGGGTTAACTAGGTGATGGGGATTCAGGAGTGCACTTGTGATGAGCACTGGGTGTTGTATCAAAGTGTTGAATCACTAAATTGTACACCTGAAACTAATACTACACTGTATGTTAACTAATTGGAGTTTAAATAAAAACTTTAAGAGAATGCATGGAAATAAATGAAAATGGAAACACAATGATCCATATCCTCTAGAATGCACCAAATGGGGTTCTAAGAGGAAAATTTATAGGAATATAGGCCCAACTCAAGAAGCAAGAAAAATCTCAAATAACCCAAGTTTACACCTAAAACAACTAGAAAAAAGAACAGTAAAGCAAGCCTAAAACCAGGAAAAGGGAGGAAACAATAAAGATTAGAGCAGAAATAAATAATACAGAAACTGAAAAAACAAACAAACAGACATGAAACTAGGAACTGGTTCTTTGAAAAAATAAATAAAATTGATAAACCTCTAGCCATATATATCAAGGGAAAAAAAGAGAAAGGACACAAATAAATAAAACCATAAATAAATGAGAAATAACTGACACCATAGGAAAACAAACAATTTTAAGTGAAAATTATAAAAAAAAAGCTACAGGCCAACAACCTGAACAATGTAGGAGAAATGGATAAATTCTCAGAAACATATAAACCACCAAAACTGGGGCACCTGGGTGGCTCAGTGGTTGAGCATCTGCTTTTGGCTCAGGTCATGATCCGGGGGTCCTGGGATCAAGTCCCACATCAGGCTCCTCACAGAGAGTCGCTACTCCCTCTGTCTATGTCTCTGCCTCTCTCTCTATGTCTCTCATGAATAAATAAACAAAACTTAAAAAAAATAAATAAACCACCAAAACTGAAACAGGAAGAAATAAAAAATTGGAACAGACTGATAAAGCAATTGAATCAATAATAAAAAAACTCCCAAGAATCAATAGTCCAGGACCAGATAGCTTTATAGGTGAATTCTACAAAACATGTAATGATGAATTCATGCCTATTCTCAAACTATTTCAAAAAATAGGAAAGGAAGAAAAGATTCCAAATCCATTCTGAGGCCAGAATTACCCTGATTCCAAAATCAGACAAAGCTTCCACTCAAAAAGAGAACTACAGTACAATATCCCTGATGAACATAGATGCAAAAATCCTCAATAAAATTCTAACAGACTCAGTTCAACAGTATGTTAAAAAAAGTAACTTACCATCTTATTCCCAATCTCTCAGGACACTGATCTTTGTTACACTCAAAGGAAGAGAAAAAAAAGATAGTGGAGTTAATAGGAACTGAAGCACAAAATGGGTATAGAATTCACAGAAGCCAGTAGAGAGTAAGGCCAAGCAATGATAAGGCAAAATTAGCTGTTCTCCAATCTAAAATAAAATAAAATAAAATGCTGATTTCTAAGGTAGGAGTCCTTGGCTTAGTTTGCAAATTAGACATACCTAGTGAGCTAAAAGAACCCCACCACCACCAAAAACAAAACAACATAAAACAAAAATACCCAAACAAAAAAACACCCTGATGCTTATGCTCTACTTATAAGGGACAAAGATTCAGTTGATCTGGCTTGTGGCTCAGTGATGGATATTTTTGCAAAGCTGTGGCGGCAATGCTTATGTACAGTCAGGGTTGAGAAATCCTGCTTTAAGTGTTTTCTGTACCTTGGACTTTTCAAATGGATTTGGAATAAACTAACTATAGATGAGGATCAATGCAGGAAATCTGGAGAAGACATGGTTGACTAGAAAGAGGGGAGATAAAATTGGAAAGAGCAGGGCAGGAAAATGGTAGCCAACAGAAAAAAGGATCAAGCCACAGCTGGGCCTGCTCTGTGGACACACACTAATGTTCCAGGCCAATATAAACAGCAGAAATAGACACCAACCTTGTCTCCTGAAAGTTCTCCTTTTCTGGTTCCACCTCTTCTCTCAGGACTCTCTCACTCTGGTTTGTGTCTTGCCCCTGGCCACTCAGGATAACCCTGATTTGAGCTTAACTCCATACCTGATCTTAACATGCTTCTCATATCGACCAGACATGAGGGGTTCATTTCCCCACCACATCCCCACCTACAGGAGCAAATTAGGCACTGGGTATAGTTTGCATAATGCATTTGTGGGGGGAAAACTGTGTGCTTTTGGTGGGTGCAAAATATTAAGAAAGTGTATTAAGGGACACCTGGGTGGCTCAGCAGTTGAGTGTTTGCCTCTGGTTCAGGGCATGATCCAGGAGTCCTGGGATTGAATCCCACATCAGGCTCCCTGCAGCGAGCCTGTTTCTCCCTCTGCCTGTGTCTCCGCCTCTCTCTTTGTGTCTCTCATGAGTAAATAAATAAATCTCTTTTAAAAAAACTTAAAATGAGTGAAGCTGCCAGTTCTTTCTCTTACCCACCTGATACGGCTAGGGAAGGCTAAAAGTCAATATAGGATCAGCTTCTGAAGTTTGGAAGGACCTCAAACACGTGGAGGTTAAGGACCATCCTGCTAAAAGATAAAAGGGTCAACCAGGAAATTAAGGAAGAATTAAAAAGATTCATCGAAACTAATGAGAATGAAGATACAACTGTTCAAAATCTTTGGGATGCAGCAAAAGCAGTCCTGAGGGGGAAATACATCGCAATACAAGCATCCATTCAAAAACTGGAAAGAACTCAAATACAAAAGCTAACTTTACACATAAAGGAGCTAGAGAAGAAGCAGCAAATCGACCCGATGCCCAGCAGAAGAAGAGAGTTAATTAAAATTCGAGCAGAACTCAACGAAATTGGGACCAGAAGAACTGGGGAACAGATCAATAGAACCAGGAGTTGGTTCTTTGAAAGAATTAATAAGATAGATAAACCATTAGCCAACCTTATTAAAAAGAAGAGAGAGAAGACTCAAATTAATAAAATCATGAATGAGAAAGGAGAGATCACTACCAACACCAAGGAAATACAAACGATTTTAAAAACATATTATGAACAGCTCTACGCCAATAAATTAGGCAATCTAGAAGAAATGGACGCATTCCTGGAAAGCCACAAACTACCAAAACTGGAGCAGGAAGAAATAGAAAAACCTGAACAGGCCAATAACCAGGGAGGAAATTGAAGCAGTCATCAAAAACCTCCCAAGACACAAAAGTCCAGGGCCAGATGGCTTCCCAGGGGAATTCTATCAAACATTTAAAGAAGAAATCATACCTATTCTACTAAAGCTGTTTGGAAAGATAGAAAGAGATGGAGTACTTCCAAATTTGTTCTATGAGGCCAGCATCACCTTAATTCCAAAACCAGACAAAGACCCCACCAAAAAGGGGAATTGCAGACCAATATCCCTGATGAACATGGATGCAAAAATTCTCAACAAGATACTAGCCAATAGGATCCAACAACACATTAAGAAATTTATTCACCATGACCAAGTAGGATTTATCCCCGGGACACAAGGCTGGTTCAACACTCGTAAAACAATCAATGTGATTCATCATATCAGCAAGAGAAAAACCAAGAACCATGTGATCTTCTCATTAGATGCAGAGAAAGCATTTGACAAAATACAGCATCCATTCCTGATCAAAACTCTTCAGAGTGTAGGGATAGAGGGAACTTTCCTCGACATCTTAAAAGCCATCTACGAAAAGCCCACAGCAAATATCATTCTCATTGGGGAAGCACTGGGAGCGTTTCCCCTAAGATCAGGAACAAGACAGGGATGTCCACTCTCACCACTGCTATTCAACATAGTATTGGAAGTCCTAGCCTCAGCAATCAGACAACAAAAAGACATTAAAGGCATTCGAATTGGCAAAGAAGAAGTCAAACTCTCCCTCTTGCCGATGACATGATACTCTACATAGAAAACCCAAAAGCCTCCACCCCAAGATTGCTAGAACTCATACAGCAATTTGGTAGCGTGGCAGGATACAAAATCAATGCCGAGAAATTAATGGCATTCCTATACACTAACAATGAGACTGAAGAAAGAGAAATTAAGGAGTCAATCCCATTTACAATTGCACCCAAAAGCATAAGATACCTAGGAATAAACCTAACCAAAGAGGTAAAGGATCTGTACCCTAAAAACTATAGAACACTTCTGAAAGAAATTGAGGAAGACACAAAGAGATGGAAAAATATTCCATGCTCATGGATTGGCAGAATTAATATTGTGAAAATGTCAATGTTACCCAGGGCAATCTACACGTTTAATGCAATCCCTATCAAAATACCATGGACTTTCTTCAGAGAGTTAGAACAAATTATTTTAAGATTTGTGTGGAATCAGAAAAGACCCCGAACAGCCAGGGGAATTTTAAAAAAGAAAGCCATAGCTGGGGGCATCACAATGCCAGATTTCAGGTTGTACTACAAAGCTGTGTTCATCAAGACAGTGTGGTACTGGCACAAAAACAGACACATAGATCAGTGGAACAGAATAGAGAACCCAGAAGTGGACCTTGAACTTTATGGTCAACTAATATTCGATAAAGGAGGAAAGATGATCCACTGGAAGAAAGACAGTCTCTTCAATAAATGGTGCTGGGAAAATTGGACATCCACATGCAGAAAAATGAAACTAGACCACTCTCTTGCACCATACACAAAGATAAACTCAAAATGGATGAAAGATCTAAATGTGAGACAAGATTCCATCAAAATCCTAGAGGAGAACACAGGCAACACCCTTTTTGAACTTGGCCACAGTAACTTCTTGCAAGATACATCCACGAAAACAAAAGAAACAAAAGCAAAAATGAACTATTGGGACTTCATCAAGATAAGAAGCTTTTGCACAGCAAAGGATACAGTCAACAAAACTCAAAGACAACCTACAGAATGGGAGAAGATATTTGCAAATAACATATCAGATAAAGGGCTAGTTTCCAAAATCTATAAAGATCTTATTAAACTCAACAGCAAAGAAACAAACAATCCAATCATGAAATGGGCAAAAGACATGAACAGAAATCTCACAGAGGAAGACATAGACATGGCCAACATGCACATGAGAAAATGCTCTGCATCACTTGCCATCAGGGAAATACAAATCAAAACCACAATGAGATACCACCTCACACCAGTGAGAATGGGGAAAATTAACAAGGCAAGAAACAAGAAGTGTTGGAGTGGATGCGGAGAAAAGGGAACCCTCTTACACTGTTGGTGGGAATGTGAACTGGTGCAGCCACTCTGGAAAACTGTGTGGAGGTTCCTCAAAGAATTAAAAATAGACCTGCCCTATGACCCAGCAATTGCACTGTTAGGGATTTACCCCAAAGATTCAGATGCAATGAAACTCCGGGACACCTGCACCCCGATGTTTCTAGCAGCCATGTCCACAATAGCCAAACTGTGGAAGGAGCCTCGGTGCCCATGGAAAGATGAATGGATAAAGAAGATGTGGTTTATGTATACAATGGAATATTACTCAGCCATTAGAAACAACAAATACCCACCATTTGCTTCGACGTGGATGGAACTGGAGGGTATTATGCTGAATGAAGTAAGTCAATCGGAGAAGGACAAACAGTGTATGTTCTCATTCATTTGCGGAATATGAATAATAGTGAAAGGGAATATAAGGGAAGGGAGAAGAAATGCGTGGGAAATATCAGAAAGGGAGACAGAACATAAGGACTCCTAATTCTGGGAAACGAACTAGGGGTGGTGGAGGGGGAGGAGGGCGGGGGGTGGGGATGAATGGGTGACGGGCACTGAGGGGGACACTTGATGGGATGAGCACTGGGTTTTATTCTGTATGTTGGTAAATTGAACACCAATAAAAAATAATTTATAAAAAAAAATCTTAAATAAAAAAAAAAAGGATCTGCTTCTGAATCTCAGAACAACTAAAGGGCACATATGCAATCATTTTCACTCATTTACTCCCTTGCCCCAGGAGTGTTCAAGGAACTACTGTGTTCCGGGCACATCACTACACGCTGATGACTCAGTGCCAGTGGACCAGACTCACATGGAACTTGTACTGGAGAAGCTGACAGACATGTAATTCCTAGTTCTGTGAAGAACTGGAGGCTGTGAAAGTACAGAATATTATGGAGAAAAGTCTCCAAAACACAATTATCAGGCAATTTAATATTTATCAGGAATCAGACAGACCCTAAGACCATTCAATAAAAAGAAATCTTCATAGGGGCACCTGGGTGGCTCAGTGATTGAGTGTCTGCCTTTAGCTCAGGGCGTGATTCCAGGGTCCTGGGATCTAGTCCTACACCGAGCTTCCCGCAGGGAGACTTCTTCTCCCTCTGCCTATGTCTCTACATTTCTCTGTGTGTCTCTCATGAATAAATAAATAAAGTCTTTTTTAAAAAGAAATATTAATAAATTATCATATATATATACATATATATGTATATTTTATATATAAGAATATTCTATTCAGAGAGAATGTGGCCCAAGGTATCCCAAAAAGTTAGGAAGTTTTAAACCCATCATGCTTCCACTCTATCAAAAGATTTCTCTTGTGGTTCAGCTTCTGGGATCATTCCACTCAGTAGTTCTTAATCTGCCCCTGTTCTCCAGACACCATTCCATTTCAGCAGGTGGGAAGTACAGCAAAGCAGGGTTTGTGAGGTCAACTTCCTGATTTTATCCAGTTTGTACTAAGTTTTATAGCTTCACCTATACCACAGCTCATCATGGGTACCACCGGACTGGACAGGGTGTCTGGAATTTTATAACCATTATAAGAAAAGAGTTCTGAGTTCATTCACCCTTGAAGAGATTGAGTGAATGGAGGCTGTGAAAATGTGAGGGCAAGCAAGTGTCAAATCTCCATGACCTTTGATAGATCTAGACAGGAACAGAAGTGACGGGCAGCACTTTGGGTAGTGCCTGCATACAAGGAACATTCACCCTAGATCTTGAAGTCTTCACTGCAGAGCTCACAAATACCCACCCACCCAACCAGTTTTATAACCAAGTCAACCAGCTACACACAGACATTAAAGGTCTGGAAACAAATTTAGGGCAGTCTAATTCCAAAAGGCCTGCTCTTCCACTAGCCAGCCCATTTCATTTATATTGAAATATTAGGAACTTTATATGAAATTCCCCCAAATAGCTTGCATATTAAAAAATAAAATCTGGAGAAGGCAATGCTTAGCGTAAAGTTTTGAATTCCTGACTTTGTTGAAATTATATGCTGTTTGTTTATTATTATTCTAGACATTTCTTTTTCTGTCATTGGAAGTCAGTTTCCTAAACATTACCATTATCTATCTATCTATCTATCTATCTATCTATCTATCTATCTATCTATAAACTACAAGATAATCATCATTCAACACAGACTCCTCCAATTATTCATGCCTTGGTTAGACCATAAAGGATTGTTTGGCCTGATCAGCTATTCACAGCCTCCAGTCAATTAGCTGAGTAATCTCTGCTTGTCTTACTCTGTTAGTGTTCTACACAGAGCCAGAGGAAAGTACTCCAGGAAAGACACTCTGGCTACTTTTGCATTCATATGGCAGCCAGCAGAGCTTTGTTAATAAAATTTGCAGCATTCTAACTCCCCTAACCTTTCAAAGTTCTTCTGTGATAGATCTATGCTATCTATGCTCTTGCTCAACTCAAGCCAGGGGGACAATTTGGTCTGCATTTCATTTTTCTAAAAATTAACACTTCATTAGAGCAAGGAAAGCTTCTTTCTGTATTGCTGTGGAAAATGAGAGCTCAAGGAAATTACTAACAGGTCACAAAATCACTGGAGTATTATGAGTCCTGGATTGCAGTCCATGCAGTGTCTGATGCATACAATTTCCCACAAGTTCCTCCAAGAAATGATAATGACATTATTTTAGATAAAGATGTTAGATGTTCAGAGTCCCACACAAAACTATTTCATGTCTAAAGAAAAATGAAGAATTAGAAAATATTCATTGTAGAATTCATTTTCCTTTCTAATCCCAAACCTACTTGTTAGTTTAAGGCAGTTGTGTAGGAAAAACTCACTGCTTTCCTTTGCTTACCTGTAACACTTCTGACACTATTAGTGTCAGTTTGTTTCTACATCAACCAATTCTCTGACACAAAGTGGATATCCTACAATTCAATTCAGTTATTATACTACCTACCCTGCATTAGCATTATATTTCACAAATTAAAGGCTTAGTTCCATCCTATTTCAGATGCCAATCACAAATCCCAACTAGCCTTAGTACTTCTGACAGACCAACTATAAATCAAGTTTCCCATGATATTATATAGGATACAGATGAACAGCCTGATAAAGAGATACACAGGACAAGGTATGGGGAAGGGCTAAAGAACTTCTATGCCCCCTTTGGGCATGCCAATCTTCCAGCACATCCATGTGTTCAGCAACTCAGAAGCTCCATGAACTCCGTATTTTTGAATTTGTATGGAAGTTTCATCACACAGGTATAATCAGTCATTAACTCAATCTTCTGTTCCTCTCTCCTTCATAGAGGATGAGGAGGTGGGGTTGAAGTTTCTAAACTTCTACCCATGGCCTGATCTTTCTGGTAACTGAAGCTATCCAGGAATCTACCAAAAATCACCTCATTAAAAAAAATCACCTCATTTTAAAAAGAGAAAAGAATGAAGAAGTGAAGAAAAAGAAAGGAAGAAGAAGAAGAAGAAGAAGAAGAAGAAGAAGAAGAAGAAGAAGAAGAAGAATGAGGAGGAGGAGGAGGAGGAGGAGGGAAAGAGGAGAAGGAGAAGGAGGAGGAGGAAGAGGGAGGAGAAGGCGATGATGACAAAACTGCTATCACTCAGGAAATTCCAAGAGATCCAAGATCTCTGTCAGAAATTAGAATTACAGACCAAGTGTTAGAACAAAATATGTGCTTGGAACTCTTATCATTTAGGAAAGCCCAAAGATTTCAGAAACTCTGCCAGGAACTGGGAGCAGACCTAGATACGTATACGTACATATACTGTGTAATTATACAGTAGTGTTTCTCAAAGTATGATTGCTGACTTTGTAATCACATATTTAGTCTAGTTTTAAGAGTCTTGTAGGAAATAATGAGGATAATGACATACATATATATTATTATATATTTTAACATACATGACCATATTTATGTGTATATAAATATATGTTAATTATAACAAAGTTTATAACACTTAAATATACAAAAATAGAGAAATGTTTTAAATTAGAAGCTTAAGGACCTTGAAAAATTTGCCCTTCTATAAAAGCAATGAAAAAGATGGAAAAAACTGATTAAAAGAAACATTTTCAAGAGTTCTGGAAAGTCAACCAAAGACTTACAGCAACCCAAGTAGGATAAGAAAAGAAGTTGCATCTTGCTAGCATTTTAAAGTACACCATTCCTATTACACATTCCCAGCTCTGTGGTAACCTTGGAAATTACAACCTTTATTCCTAGTACAACAAGGAGCAGAAGGAACTTTATTTTCACATAATTCTTTTTCTTTCTTTGTTTTTCTTTTCTTTTCTTTTCTTTTCTTTCTTTTCTTTTCCTTTCTTGTTTCCTTCTGTCTTGCTTTTTGATCTGTCTAGTAGTTTTCTGGAAGATCTGACTTGAAAAGCTTTATTTTTGTTTGTCATCCAATGTTAAAAGCATTTTCCTGAGGGACAGTGACATTTGTTGAAATATTCACTGTCACAAGTTTTAGGTGTGGCTAAGTGAAATAATGGCTAATAGTCAAGGTAAACAATTGACTAAACAAAAATCCAACCAACAAAGAAAAGCTAAGGTCTGAGATGTATGTAAGGCATTAAAAACCTCCAACAAATGCCTGGAAGTGTAGAATGCACATGTAGACTCATACGTATGTCCAAGAACATGAAAATTCCTTAATTTCTCACCTCTGGATGATCTTGAAGCTCTGCATATATAGGATGTGAAAGTTAAGACAAGATTTAGACGTGCAGATGTTAAAAGTATACCCCCTGAAACACACTGAGTGTCCTGGAAAAGACACAGAGATATACTGGCTTTAGTCGTGTAAGGATATTTCTGTCTAATCTAACCAAGTAGACACTTTATTGACTACACACACACAAAAATACAGACTATACAGAATTAGTTAAGGAAATCATTAAATACCAACAACTATAACAAGCAGCAACACAACAAACTCTGGGAAGGGAAGAGAATATTATTATTATTTTTAAAGATTTTATTTATTTATTCATGAGAGATACAGATAGAGAGAGAGGCAGAGACACAGGCAGAGGGAGAAGCAGGCTCCATGCAGGGAGCCTGACGTGGGACTCGATCCTAGGTCTCCAGAATCACACCCTGGGCTGAAGGCAGCGCTAAATCGCTGAGCCACCCGGGCTGCCCGAGAATATTATTTCCAAAGTTATCATGTTATATTATTTGAAATTTCACTCTTAAATAACAACAAAATTTCAGGACACGAAAAGAAATTTAAAAGTATAACAAAAATCAATCAACTGAGACAGTCCCTGAAGAAAATCAAATATTGGATTTACTGCACAAATAGTTTAAATCATCTATTGAAAATATGTTCAGATAACTCAATGAAACCATGTCTAAAGAAATAAAGAAAATAATTAGAATAAGATTTCACTAAGCAATAAAGAGAATTATAAAAGGGAACCGAATTCTGGATTTGAAAATGACAATACATGAAGTGAAAAATTTAGTTGAGGGGTCCAACAACATATTAAAACAGATAGAAGAAAGAAGCAGCAAATTTGAGTAAAGGTGAATTGAGATTATCCGGTCTAATTAATAGAAAATACATACATACGTACATACATACATACAAACCCAAAGAGATATGTGGGACACCATCAAGCATACCAACATATGATAGAATCAAGCAACTAGAGGAGGGGAAAAGAGAAAACACTATCTAGGTAAATTATGTTTAGAGTTACCTAAAGTTCATAAAAAGCATTAATCTCCACAACCGAGAAGCTTAATGAACTCTAAGTATAATCAATTCAGAGATTCATACCTGGATGATTATAATCAAACAATAGAAATCCAAAGATAGAGTCTCTTGGAAGTAGTAAGAGAGAAAGAATTTAGGTACAAGAAGTCCTCAGTAAGATTCATAGCTGACATACTACCAGAAAGCATGGAGACAAAAAGAGAGTGAAATAGTATATTTAAAGTATTGAAAGAAAAAAAATAAAACCTGTCAACCAGGAATTCTATATACAGCAAAACTATTCTAAAAAGTGTTAAAAATTAAGACATTTCCATAAATACAAAAACTGAGTTTTTTCTAGCAGACCTGCCCTATAAGAAATACTAATGGGAGTTTTTCAGGATGAAATGAAAGAAGACTAAATAGTAGCTCATATAAGGGAATGAAGAGGATTGGCAAAGGTAACCACATTAAAAAAAAAAAACCAAACTATAAACTTTGTTGTTGCTGACAGCACTATTTTTCCCATATGATTTATTTATTTTTTTTTCAGTTCTTGGGTTTATTAAGTATCACATCTAAGAATAATGTGATTGTTCATTGGGTTTACAATTAAATGTATATAAATGAATGATGAAGTGCACCAAAATTTGTAAACAGCTGTGAAAATTTGATATAATAGTAGCAGATATTCTTTTTATTCTTTTAGAATAATTTTTTAATTTTAGAACAGTTTTAGATTCATGAAAGAGTTGCAGAGACAGCACAGATAGTTCCTGTGTACTCTACCCAGTTTCTTTTATTTTTTTTTTTTTATAAATTAATTTTTATTGGTGTTCAATTTACCAACATACAGAATAACACCCAGTGCTCGTCCCGTCAAGTGTCCCCCTCCGTGCCCGTCACCCATTCACCCCCACCCCCCGCCCTCCTCCCCTTCCACCACCCCTAGTTCATTTCCCAGAGTTAGAAGTCTTTATGTTCTGTGTCCCTTTCTGATATCTCCCACACATTTCTTATCCCTTCCCTTATATTCCCCTTCACTATTATTCATATTCCCCAAATAAGTGAGAACATACACTGTTTGTCCTTCTCCGATTGACTTACTTCACTCAGCATAATACCCTCCAGTTCCATATGATTTAAAGATTAACCACATAAATAATAATTACAAATCTAAGTTGATGGATACAAAATGTATAGTTATAATTTGCAATAATAATGGAAAAGAATGGGAGAAGGAAACTGTACAGAAGAAGCACTTTTGTATATTATTGACATCTAACTGGTAATGACTTGAACTAGACTATTAGAAATTAATATAATAATTGCAATACCCAGGGCAACTAAGAAAGTAAAAATAAATTGTAAAATAAATGACAAGGGAATTAAATGATATACTAGAAAATATCTATTTAACTTACAAGAAGGCAGTAATAGAGGTAAAAACAGACCTCAGGTATATAGAAAGCAAACACCAAATGCAGACTTGAATGCCAGTTTATCAACAGCGGTATTAAGTGTAAATGACTAAGTTGTCCAATTTTTAATTTTTAAAAAACATATTACAGTTGTATATGTAACATACATATATGCTATCTATAAGAAATTGACTTTATTTTTTTAAAAAAGTTGGTTGCAAGTAAAATGGTGAAAAAATATAAACCAGGCAAGCAACAGTCAAAACAAGCTGGAATCTCTCTAGTACTGTTAGACAAAAATGACTTTAGGAAAAAATGTGAATGTCAACAGAGAAGGAGATTCTATAATCATAAAAGCGTTGATTCATCATGGAGACATAATAATTTTCTTAGGAGAATGGGGCAGGAGAATACAGAGAGAGAGAAAGTCTTAAGCAGGCTCCACACTCTGCATTGGGCTCCATCTCATAACCCTGAGACCATGACCTGAGCTGAAATCAAGTCAGATGCTTAATCAAGTGAGCTCCCCACCCCAGGTGCCGATGAAGACATAATAACTTTTAACATATGTGCTTCTATAAACAGAGCACCAAAATTAGATTGTGGTAATGGTTGTATAATACCAAGAATATACTAAAAAAATGAGTTATACATTTAAATGGATAATTGTATGTTGTAAATTGAATCTCAATAAACCTCTTTTTAAAAATGTGCCTGGACATCAAAAAGAGAAAATGAAAGATAATTTTCATCAATGTCTTTACTGTTTGGGATATAACTTGATAGGCAGCAGGATTAAACACTGGATTGCACAAAGACAGCTGAAGGCAAAAGCTCAACCACTGAGCCACCCGAGTCCCCACATTAAACCTCATTTTAACGATAAAACCTAAGAAAAAAAAAAAAAAACCTATCCATTTAAAGCCACCAAAGCACTCAGGGTTTGAATAATCAATATCCAAGAGAAGGGAAACACATCAGCACCTCAAATTTACCCCTATTTTACTGTAGGTCATTTGCAAATTTTCAGCCTGGAGCATAAAGACCAAGCAGAAAGCAATTTGCTATGTCTTTCAACAGTCTTACTGGAATAGAGAGCCATGAATTGGAATTCAGAGCTACCATCATAGCCAGGATGTCAGGGCCCTAGCAAATCTTATCTAAGTACCCATTTCAATAATTTCAAAAACCAAAAGAAAAAGAAAAAAGCAAATAAAATGGGAAAAAGAAAATAATAAAGATGAGAGAAGAAATTTATGAAAAGGAAAACAAGTAAAAAACCAACAAACAAAAAGACCAAAAAAGCATAAAGGTACTTCTAAAAAAAAAAAAAAAAAAAAAAAAAACTAATAAAGCTGCTAAATTTATTTTTTTTAAGATTTTATTTATTTATTTGAGAGAGAACTAGAACATGAGCAGAGAGGATGGGCAGAGGGAGAGGGAGAAGCAGACTCCCTGATGAGCATGAAGTCTGATATGGAACTTGATCCCAGGACCATGAGATCATGACCTGAGCCAAAGGCAAATTCTTAACCACCCCGGTGCCCCAAGGTAAATTTCTAAAGACAGAAAGACAGACAGGGAAGTGAAAGAGAAAAAACGAAGATACAGTGACCAAAATTAGGAATTAATAATGACAACATCATTAGAGATTCTGTAGACACAAAAAATAGTTAGAAGGCATTATGAAAAAATTTGCACCAAAGCTTTAAAACTTCAGATGAAGTGGATAAATGCATTAAAAATAGGCTTACCAATGGTGGCCAAACAGAAATAGAAAATGTGAATATTTCTGTATGCATTAAATAAATTAAATCAATAATTTAAAAAAATTCCATAAAGAAAATTTAAGCACAGATGGCTAAATGGTAAATTCTTCTGAATACTTAAGGAAAAGATATCAGTTTTACACAAACTCTATGGGAAAATGGAAAAGGATGAACTACTTTGTGAGGTGATTTTTAAAGCCAAACTAAATTTATACAGTCATCAAAACCTAAATATCAAAGTCTGACAAAGACATTAGAAAGACAAATTATAGATTAACTTCTCACTAACATATATGAGCATAGATGCAAAAATATTAGAATATGCACAAGCTGAATCTAATAACATAAAAATATATAATTCACAGCAACCAAATCTATTTTAACATTCAGAAAATAGTTAATGTAGCGCACCACATTTATAGGAAAAAAAGGAGAAAAAAATACGATCATTTTAAAGACTACAGAAAAAGAATCTTATAAAATTCAACACCCATTTATAATTAACAAGAACAATAATAAACCTAATACAGAAATTATACTTATGGATGAAATATTGAAAAATTTACCCCTGATATAAGGCACAAGACAATGTTGTTCATTTCTATTCAACAACTGTATTGTCCTAGGCAGTATAATAATGGAAGACAAATAAAAGGTGCAAGAATTGGAAAGGAAAATAAATATCATTATTTGAATATGATACAGTTGTGTAGACAGAGAATCCAAAAAGATATGTATATAGATTACTTGAATTAATAAGCAAATTTAGCACCTGTATAAATTAGGCATATTTAGCAAATATTTGCTTCTTCTGCACACATCATTGGGAGATCCCTCATTGGGATCTGCGTGATTCACTGATGTTGAACATAGTTCTAACTTACTTTGGCTAATGGAACATGGGCACAAGTGAGATTATGCTTAGGCTTTCAGGGTTTCACATGTTTCTATTCAGCCTTCTAAGAGTTTTCCTCTTCCTCCTTAAGGGAAAGAAACACAAAACACATAATAGGTTGTGTCTCCCCATCCAAGCATGGAGACACAAGTGTGCCCCACAATAAGACAGAGGAGAGCTGTTCCAAACAATTTACAGATTCTTATCCAAAAGCAGACCAATCTCAGCTAATTGTAAATCACACAACTCTATGCAGAACTTTGCCAATTTATCTGTTGCCAATGAACTTTGGGGTGATTTTTAATGCAGTATTTCTGGAGTAGCAGATTATTACAAAATGATGTTGGATACAATGTCAATATGTAACATTCCATTGCAATTCTATATGCTAACAGAGAACAATTCAAAAAGGACAACTTAAAAGATGATACCATTTATAAAAGTATAGAACTCAAATTCTTAGGAATAAATTTAATAAAAGATGTGTGAGATCTCTACAAAGAAAACTAAAAACACTGAGAGAAAAAGGTAAAGAAGAGCTAAATACATGGGTAATAAGAAATGTTCATATATTAGAAAACTCGAATTTAAAAGATGTAAGTTTTCATTCATACTATTTTATAGACTTGTCAATGAAATGCCAAACTGTCATCTGATTCAAAATTTATATGAAATTACAAAAATGTAAATACTGATAAAAAAGAGACAGTTTTCAGGAAGAACAAAATGAGAGGCCTTACACTGCATTATCCCAAGGCTTTTAGTAATCTACAGTCATAAAAGCAATGCAGTATTAGTGCAATGACAACACATAGATGAGCAGAGCAAACCTACACATACAGAAAGAGTACAAGAACAGATGTAGTCCCACATAATCACCCCAATTAATGACAAAGGTAGTAATGCAAGACAGTGGGGAATTATGATCCTTTCAGATGGATCAATTAAATATTCAAATGGAAAATAACAAATGTTTACCTACCTTACATCAAGAACAAAAGTTAATTGCTGATGGGTCACATACCTGTATATGACAGGTAAATCCACAAAGATTATATAAGGAAATATGGGAAAATATTTAAGGAACAAGAAAAATTTTCTTTAACAGGACCAAATAAATCCCTAAGCACAAAGGAAAAGATTGATAAATAATACATTAAAATAAAGAACTTTTTTTTTAGAATTTACACAGTAGAAATTTATTTTATATACAGATTGTTTTCCTGTTTCTAACAAAGATTATCTTTAGCTTTAATATAAAAAGGTCAGTCTTGAATCAAATATATATTAAATTTACTAAATATTCTCTAGCAAGCTTTGGTGTTTCTCTGCATATAGAAGAAAATATAAACATTTAAGGTTTTACTCTGCTCTTCTATTGATATTTAGTTATTGGTTGTCAACAATTCAGAAATTTGGTGACATTTTCTTTTTAAAAGGAAAGTGTACAAAGATGATCTTTGTGTTTATTGTATTTTAATATCAAGATGTAAATAACTGGGAAATTTTAAAAGTTACATTCATCTTGCTTACATATATTATAGATAAACACATATACATATAATATAACAAAAATTGTCATTAAAGAAACAGAAAGGCTAGATTTTTCTCTGATAAATCAGAAAAAATCTTGAGGTCTCACATCCGAGCCCTAAAGATGAATACTGCTGCATCTCTGTAGTGATAATCCAGGTGACAGATGACCATGTACTGTGCAACTGTGTCTATGAGCAGACATAGTTGCAAATATACTGAGATATCAAAAATGATTTTGAAAATCTAGTATTTTACTTAGAGTTGTTTTTACAGTGCAATTTAAGCATTCTGAAATCAAATACATGATTTTAAAGGATAACTTTTTTTTGTATATTTTTCTTATTGGAGTTCAATTTGCCAACATACAGCATGACACCCAGTGCTCATCCCATCAAGTGTCCCCCTCAGTGCCCATCACCCAGTCACCCCATCCCCTTGCCCACCTCCCCTTCCATTATCCCTTAATCATTTCCCAGAGTTAGGGAGTCTTTTATGTTTTGTCAACCTCTCTGATATTTCACACTCATTTTTCTCTCCTTTCCCCTTTATTCTCTTTCAATATTTTTTATATTCCCCACATGAATGAGACCATACAATGACTATGCTTCTCCAATTGACTTACTTCACTCATCATAATACCATCCAGTTCTATCCATGTTGAAGCAAATGGTGGGTATTCTAATGGCTGAGTAATATTCCATTGTATACATAGACCACATCTTCTTGATCCATTCATCTTTCGATGGACACCGAGGCTCCTTCCACAGTTTGGCTATTGTGGACATTGCTGCTAGAAACATTGGGGTGCAGGTGTCCCAGTGTTTCACTGCATCTGTATCTTTGGGGTAAATCCCCAACAGTGCAATTGCTGGGTCATAGGGCACTTCTATTTTTAACTCTGAGGAAGTTCCACACATTTTTCCAGAGTGGCTGCACCAGTTCACATTCCCACCAACAGTGCAGGAGGGTTCCCCTTTCTCCACATCCTCTACAACATTTTTTGTTTACTGTCCTGTTAATTTTCTCCTTTCTCACTGGTGTGAGGCGGTATCTCATTGTGGTTTTGATTTGTATTTCCCTGATGGTGAGTGATGCAGAGCATTTTCTCATGTGCATGTTGGCCATGTCTGTGTCTTCCTCCGTGAGATTTCTCTTCATGTCTTTTGCCCATTTCATGATTGGATTGTTTGTTTCTTTGCTGTTGATTTTAATAAGGTCTTTGTAGATCTTCGATACTAGGCCTTTATCTGACAGGTCACTTGCAAATATGTTCTCCCATTCTGTAGGTTGTCTTTAAGTTTTGTTGACTGTTACTTTTGCTGTGCAGAAGCTTTTTATCTTGATGAAGTCCCAATAGTTCATTTTTGCTTTTGTTTCCCTTGCCTTCATGGATGAATCTTGCAAGAAGTTGCTGTGGCCAAGTTCAAAATGGGTGTTGCCTGTGTTCTCCTCTAGGATTTTGATAGAATCTTGTCTCACATTTAGATCTTTCATCCATTTTGAGTTTATCTTTGTGTATGGTGCAAGAGAGTGGTCCAGTTTCATTCTTCTGCATGTGGATGTCCAATTTTCCCAGCACCATTTATTGAAGAGACTGTCCTTTTTCCAGTGGATAGTCTTTCCTGCTTTGTTCAATATTAGTTGACCATAGAGTTGAGGGCCCATTTTTGGGTTCTCTATTCTGTTCCATTGATCTATGTGTCTGCTTTTGTGGCAGTATCACACTGTCTTGATGATCACAGCTTTGTAGTACAACTTGAAATCTGGCATTGTGATGCCCCCAGCTCTGGTTTTTCAATATTCCCCTGGCTATTCGGGGTCTTTTCTTTTCTTTTTTATAAATTTATTTTTATTGGTGTTCAATTTGCCAACATATAGAATAACACCCAGTGCTCATCCTGCCAAGTGCCCTCCTCAGTGCCCCTCATCCAGTCACCCCATCCCCTGCCCACCTCCCTTTGCACTACCCTTTGTTCATTTCCCATGGTTAGGAGTCTCTCATGTCTCTCCCTCTCTGATATTTCCCACTCATTTTTCTACTTTCCTATTTATTCCCTTTCACTATTTTTTATACTCCCCAAATGAATGAGACCATATAATGTTTGTCCTTCTCTGATTGACTTACTTCACTCAGCATAATACCCTCCAGTTCGATCCACCTTGAAGCAAATGGCGGATATTTGTCATTTCTAATGGTTGAGTAATATTCCATTGTATACATAAATCACATCTTCTTTATCCATTCATCTTTGGATTGACACCGAGGTTCCTTCCACAGTTTGGCTATTGTGGACATTGCTGCTAGAAACATTGGGAGGCGGGGCAAGATGGCCGAAGAGTAGGATCCCCAAGGCACCTGTCCCCACCAAATTACCTTAGATAACCTTCAATCATCCTGAAAACCTTCGAATTCGGCCTGAGATTTAAAGAGAGAACAGCTGGAATGCTACAGTGAGAAGAGTTCACGCTTCTATCAAGGTAGGAGGACAGGGGAAAAAAGAAATAGAGAAACAAAAGGCATCCAAGGGGGAGGAGGGTGACTGGGTGACGGGCACTGAGGAGGCACTTGATGGGATGAGCACTGGGTGTTATGCTATATGTTGGCAAATTGAACTCCAGTTAAAAAAAAATAAGTAAAAAAAAAAAAAAGAAATATCCTGAAAACAACAACAACAACAACAACAACTTTGGGTCCCACCTCTGGATCTCCAGAGGATAGAAGAACTAGAGGTTGAATCAATCACCCAGGGCCAATGATTTAATCAATTGTCCCTATGTAATGAACCTTCTGGCCTGTAGAGAGTAAGCAAGCTCCCGCCCTTTCCCCGCTCTTCCATTTGGCTGTTTCTGAGTTATGTCCTTTTATAATAAATCAGTAATTTTTTGGAAAAAAATTCTCCCATCAATTTTCTTTTCTACTGAGTAGTCAATGTCATTTTATTTTTTTAAAGATTTATTTATTCATTCAGGAGGAGAGAGAGAGAGAGAGAGAGAGAGAGAGAGTTACAGGCAGAGAGAGAAGCAGGCTCCATGCAGGAAGCCCAACGCAGGACTCGATCCGGGGTCTCCAGGACCACACCCTGGGCTGCAGGTGGTGCTAAACCGCTGCACCACCGGGGCTGCCCATTTTATTTTATTTTTTTTAAATGGAAGTTTTGGTGCACCTGGGCAACTCCGCTGGTTAAGTGTTCTCCTGATTTTGGCTCAAGTCATGATCTCAAGGTTGTGAGATCAAATTCTGTATTGGGGTCTATGATAGGCATGATGTCTGCTTAAGAGTCTCTATCTCCCTCTTTCTCTATGCCTCCTCCCATCTCTATCTCTTTCTACTCCCCCCCCCCCAAAAAAAATGGAAGCTTTAACACCCTTGGTACTAAGATATTTGTTTTAGTGGGAACAAAGATTTAGTAAGCACCAGTTTTTACAAAGATCTATGTCATTGAATCCATCATATAAAAGGTCAAAATGAAGAGATAAGTAATATGTGAGAGGTCACAGAACGTTTAAAGAGCAAAGCAAAGGGTTACATTAAGCCCTAAATGATTTCAAAGCCCATACTCTTTTTGTTTCTTCATCTCCACTTAAAGAAGAAAATAAAGCCCCTTATTTGAAGTTTCCAGAGATTGTTTCTCCTGCCAGACCTTTGATCTGGCAAGAACATAGAGGTTAAACAAAATCCAGAACTGTTCTCCTCTTTTTGGTATGTGTTTTGGGACAGTCTGAAAGAGGTGAGGCAGGGATGCCTGGGTGTTTCAGTGGTTGAGAGTCTGCCTTCAGCTCATGGTGTGATCCTAGGTGCGGGTATCAAGTCTCACACTGGTTCCCCGCAGAGAGCCTGCTTCTCCCTCTGCCTATGTCTCTGTCTCTCTCTCTTTCATGAATAAATAAATAAAATCTTAAAAAAAAGAGGTGAGGCAGACTCACACAAGCTGTCCCAGTGAGCTCTCTGTTCCCACAACCTAGGGAAGTACATCATTTGTCAAGCCAAATGACACTGAAAGAAAGAAAAATGTCTGCTCAGCTATATTAGAATGACTGCCTGGAATCCTTCAAATTACAGTGTAGGTTGGAAACCATACATTAAGACTGACTTTTTCCTACATTGCTTGTGTGGCCTTGTACAAGGCACCCAAATTTCTGGGCTTCAGTTTCTTCATCTCTAACCTGAAAAGTCAAACTAATTGGTGTTCTTCGTTTCCCTAGGTGACACTTTCATATGGAAAGAGAGTAAAAAATTCTCCCACCCACTCTCATCTCCTAGGGACAGGGATGAGGTCGTCATCCAGAAAGGATAGAATCTCTTGGTGAGGAAATGGTCAAGTATCTTCCCTTCGCTAAATGAAGCTCAGCACCCAGAATTTTTCCAGAGAGGAGACCAAGCCAGAGGTGCCCAATTAGGATCTAGTTTGTTTGAAAATTAAAGTTCCCTTTGAGGTGGAGTGAGGAAGTATGCAAGTGGCAGGAACTTGCTATCTACTAGCTGGCTTCATGGATTTTTTTTTTCCTGAAGTATGATGACATGGTTGTCCAGAGGGAGGTTTTAGAATCAGACCCGAGTTCAGGTCCTGGATCCAGCATACCTGCTTCATATAACCTCTGCTAGTCTCAACTGTCGGAGAATTGGATAAGTCTCACAGTGTTGATTGGGATAATGAACTAAAGTCTCTGCTTAGTATCTGTTACGTGTACTGCCTCCAGTGCATGCTGCATTCTCGGCTCCTGAAGACTTTCCCTGGATTTACTGCCTTCTGGTTCATGCACCCATTGCTGCCTCTCTGGTTTTGCACTGCTTCTGTTTGGACACGTGTTGGAATGAATAATTTCTCCTATCCTATAAAGTAGATGTTCTCAACCCAGACTGCATCTTAGAACCACCTGAGGATCTGTTAATAAGTACAGAAACCTGGGCTCTACCTCCAGAAGTTCTGATTTAATTGGTCTAGCACTGGGGCCCTGCTATGTCTGAAGGTTTCTGTTCCCCAGAACTAACGTTGAAGCCCAACTCCCAATGTGATGGTATTAGGAAGTGGGGCCCTTGGGAGGTAATTAGATTAAGATGAGGTCATGAGGGTAGAGCCATCACAATGAAACTAGTATCCTTATGAGAAGAGGAATATACCTCAGGGCTCTCTCTCTCTCTCTCTCTCTCTCTCTCTCCTCTCTCCTCTCTCTCTCTTCTCTCTCCTTTCTCTGCTCTGTAAAGACACAGCAAGCAGACAGACCTGAAATGGAAGCAGGCTCTCCCTGGATACTGGATTTGCCACACCTTGATCTTGGACCTCCCAAACTCCAGAACTGTGAAAAACAAATGTTTGTTGTTTAAGTTACCCAGTCTGCAGTATTCTCTCAAAGCAACCTGAACTGATTAGGAAAGGCCCTGATGATTCCATTGTGCAGCCACACTGCAATAGGAACCAACTTTAAACCTTCTAAGGTTCCTTCTGGGAAGGTAAATGACTGAATCTGTGCAGCCTCAGTGTTTACCTGTGTGACATGAATTTGCTTAATTGATCTTAGTGATTTTGTGTCACTGCTAGAGGACTGGCAATAGGGAGCCATTCATGGGGCCAGAAAAAGAGGTGACATACATAGAATTTATCAACTTGTAGGAAAGGACAATGAATTTCATCCTGCTCAGGGAAAAAAGCACCAGTAGCAATTATATAACTTTCTTTTTTAATTTAACTCATTGGTTATCTTGGACCTACAAAGAAGCCACTGCACTGGCTTTGCAGTAAACATCTACATTTTTTTGTGCTTTTTTTGTTTGTTTTTGTTTTGTTTTGTTTTGTTTTTCCTAATCTTTGCAAGTATTAGCCTAGAAGGTAGACATTTAAATCCCTGTTCATGGGCAGCTTGGGTGGCTCAGAAGTTTAGCGCCACCTTCAGCCCAGGGCCTGATCCTGGAGACATGGGATTGAGTTCCATGTCGGGCTTCCTGGGTGGAGCCTGCTTCTCCCTCTGCCGGTGTCTCTGCCTCTCTCTCTCTCTCTCTCTCTCTCTCTCTCTCTCTCTGTGTCTCTCATGAATAAATAAATAAAATCTTTAAATAAAATAAAATAAATCCCTGTTCAGAAAGATGAATTAAATTGTTGAAGATTCTTTGGGTAGAAGTTCTGAAGTAAGTGTTCAAAAACAGGTCTGTTTAGTTTCAAAATTGTATGATGTTCTAATCACAGAAGAGGAAAACCAAATCTTTGAGACTTGGTATATTATATAAAGAAATACAAACATTATCTGAAAGTAGTAACACCAGAGGCTTCGAGTCACATTTTCAATTTTCTCTGCAAGTGTGAGAGCACCTACAAAACGCTCATATTCAGGATTCACAAAGTTTTCTTTGCTTTTGGTACAAATAACTACAAATTGTTTCTGCATATTTAAACATATGCCTAGGATTTCACGCATCCTGAATGTGGTATGTTTCAAGATCTATTTCATGTCCTACTTTCTGAAAGAAGTCTCTGTTTATCCTTTCACTAATTTATGTTCTTTCATTAATTTATACATTTTAGTGATGGCAGACTGCATACACCAATGGACAATAGCCAGACCATATTTGAAAATAGAACTCTAATACACAACCTCTGCAGTAAGTAGTTCAGAGTACTCAGAACTTGATTAGTAACTTACAATTTCCCTATTTTTTTGTCCCCGCCTCAAGCTCAGGACCAACCAATCCCATAGGATGCCCTGCTTCTGGTTAGCCCACCTGATCTTCCTCATGGCAGCAGTCTCTAGTCAGAGGACATTTGAAGCCTTCCGTCTTTCTGCTATAAAGTGTCATTGAGTTTCTTCCAGTTGCAAGTGGTGGAAGCTGACTCCCTTGCTTTGTTACAAGCTCTGAATAAATATTCAGTTCCCTTGTGAGTGGTCTTCTTCACTTTCAACAATGGTTTCAAAGAACCACAGCAACAATGTTAATAATACAGGAGATCTTAGTACACTCTAGAACTTGTATTTTCTCATCCTGATTCTTAGCATCCTCTTGAGTGGCCAGAAGCCTGACTGGACAAGGAGAAGGGTTAGGAAATACAGCCTACTGTATCTGGAAGCTTCTGTGGCAACCCAATGCTATTGTCTGAAAAGTTGATGGAAAGAGAGTGAGTTAAACTTGAATAGCCAGCTAGCACTGATACTCACTAATTGTGAACTTACACTTCTGAGCATCCATCTACCCACCTATTCAACAGGGAATAAGAATGGCTTACTCCATAGGTCTGTTGGGAAGAATCAACACAGTCAAAAAATCAGGTGGCCATCAGCATGCTTGCTATAGTAGGTGCTTAAACAACACTATCCCTCCATAGTTTTCCTCCCCTTCCTAGATATATCTATGTAAACAGCTACCTGGTAAGAGCTTGCTTTGTTATCATTTATTAATTTCAAACTGAAGAGTGACTTGCTATTCATGTGGCTCTTGTAATGTAATATAATACTATTATACTGTATATTATACATTATACTGTAATGTAATGTAATACTAAAGGGTATTAATGTTTATTAACACAATTTTTTTACCCAAGACTTTTTTTTTTCTACAAGACAATTGGGTAGATGTTCAAGAAGCACGGTGATATCTAAACCATGCTCCTTGTTTGTTCATGTAAGCGAGAAAAACTTTTCCCTTCTTTGCTTCTAGCTTCTTTGGCTGGTCTAATAATTAAATTGACATAAGACCAATTGACAAAAGAAAAAAAAGCAAATAGAATTTTCTATGCTCCAAAGATGTGAGGCTCTCAGACAATCAAACAGTTGAGGCTTATCTGCCACTCTGAGCTGAGGAGAAGGGAGAAAGGTGTGGGGTTCTGGGCCATCAAAGGGGAGGACCACAGTTCACTGGAAAATGAGGAGAGCAAATGTCTGGTAAACAAATGTTTGCCCTGCTATGCAGAGAAATTGCTCTGATGTAAAAAAAAAATTACCTCTGATAAATACTTTTCCTGATACAGTCTCACTATAAAATTATTTTAGCTAGTTAAGGGGAAGGTAAGGGAATCACACACAAACACACACACACACACACACACACAAATAAAAACCTATTCCTGAGTCTCTTGGGACTTGACTATCTTCAGTTCAAAATAATCCATATGCCCTAGTGGCACATTTTGGGTCTGCATATTCTGCTCTCCTTCACTCACAACTTTCTTGGGGAGAAGAGTCATCAACCAAACAAATAAAGTAGATGATATCATAGGTAGGCCCAGCTCATGACAAAGGTAATGAGTGTTACTGTGGTTCACAGGAAGAGACAAACATTTGTGTTGTGACCTAACACTGATGTGTGGCCAGGATGGAGCTTCTTCTGGATGTTAAAGCACATACAGACTTGGCTAAAAACTACAAGTCATTGTGAAAATAATGCATGGTTGCTACATATATCCAATGAAATTTTGGAAGACACAAAAAGTGAACAAAAAATTATCCATAATCCACATTTTAGAGAAAATCACTGATAATATTTTAATATATTTACTCTTAGTCTTTATTTGCTATATATAACTTAAAAATTATGTGTTAAACACTTAGAATTTTTTAAATGCAAACACCCTCATTTTAAGAATGCATTGTATATACAAAATAAATACAAATTTTATGAATAAATACACATATATGTGATTTCAGTATGATTTTTTTCAAATAATTTATGATAGGCATTTCTTTATAGTATCAGAAACGTTTATACTTAGAAATTGAACAGATGTGCAATATTCTTCAAAGTGTATGAAATCTGTTATTAATGACATCAAGTTATTAAGTCATATACGTCTTTTTCTATTATTTATTCTATTTCCATGTTTTCATTATTTTGAATAAGGCTGGTAAGTAAGGTAACAATGTGGATCTTTGCACAAAAACTATTCTTCTGGGGAAACTGGGTGGCTCAGTCCATTGAGCATCAAACTCTTGGTTTCAACTCAGGTGATGATCTCAGAATTGTGAGATCAAGCCCTGTGTCAGGCTCCATTCTCAGCAGAGTCTGCTTGAGATTCTTTTTCCCTCTCCCTCTGCCCATCCTCCTGGTCATGTGCTCTCTTTCTCTTGTGCATGCATGAGATTAAATAATAAATTAATACATAAATAAATAAATAAACTAACTTTTTAAGAAAACACTATTTCTCTGAAGTTTGAATGACATCTTTAGATTACCCAAATGTGGGATCCCTTGCTGAAAGGGCAAAAGCATCTTCAAAGTGCTCCGTATATATTGGGAAATGTTTTCCACAGGGTCAGGCACACCCTGTCTCACTGCAGAGTTTCAAGAGAAGGGGACCACAAAAGAGAGGGGAGGCCACCCTGATGCAGAAACACCATAAGTGAGTGAATGGGTTTCTCAGGGAGAGGAGGTGGGGTCACCAGCAAGACCTAACATATATAGGCAACTGATGAATTATTGAAAACTACATCTGAAACTAATGATGAACTATATGTTGGCTAACTGAATTTAAATAAAAACAAAAACAAAATAAAACAAATAAACAAAATACCTAACACAGTTCTTGGGAGTGAGCATTGGACTGATAATTATTTGATGAATACATGAAAGTTGCAAAGCTGAAGAACTGTTGATATGTTGGGAAAGGTAGAATGGACTATTCTTTTGGAAGTCTTTGAACAATATTGTTGGAGGAGTTTGTAGTAAATTATAATATGTCTTGCATACCAGAGTGAGGGTTTGGAATTTAAATCCATGCACCAAAGGGAGCCACGAAAGAATTTTGCAAGGGAACAATGTGACAAGTGTAATGAATTTTGAAAATAACCCTCAGGGTAGCTGTGAGAGGGTTCAAAAAGGCAAACAGCAAGCCAACAAACCTCTGGTTTGAGCTTGTATGACTCAAGATTCTCCCTTAGGCTACTTCAGTGACCTAAATATAAAGTCAGAATATCTGTGATGGGGATGGAAAAGAGGTTGTGAAGAAATAAACCTGGAATTGGTAACTTATTGGACATGGGAGGAAGAATGGAAGGAGCCTCAGCAACCTCTACTGGAGAAGGGGATTCTTCCTGGAAGAATGGGGAGCCTCAGAAGCAAGTTGGTTTGGAATACAGTGAGTGTGATATATTGATGTTAGTGGACAGTTGTTGGCATCTGTATTTCAATAGAGACTGGAAACAGACCCAAGGATTTGGGGATTATCTATGGAAGAGCAATAGGTGAATATCCAGAAAATTACAAACTGCTTGATAATGGATGCAGTAGAGTTGAAGTCTAATTAAATTTGGGCAATTTTTTTTTCAGGTCAAAGGGAAACAAAAAGAAATATAAAATCATAGGAAGTTTGCACAACTGATTATCATGAGGATAGTGACTTTGAACAGGAGACTTATATTTGCTGCTCATACGGGTTAAAGATATCCATAAAAGGAAAGAATAATGAACCTAAAAACAAACTGACAAAAAGTCTTTCTCTTGCTGCAGCATCCCAAATTATAAGCCACACATTCCATTATGGTTTTTCAATCAGCACCCACAGCTGCTAGGCTAAACAGGCTGGAGGACGGGAAGGGAAGCTTCCTCCAGGATCACTAATGATCTGTGGAGCCTAGGAGAATCCATCTAATCAGCAAATAGTCTGTAAATCTGAGAGGGAAACAGAGACCAAAGGACTAAAGCACCAAGAAATCAGAAGGGCTCAGAGGAGAAATAGAAATATGGGTCCTTGCCAGGATGTTTAGCAACCATGCCAGACTGTTGCAGCAATTAAGCACCTGTAAGACCTTACTGTGGGTGTCATTGTGATGATTCTTCAGAGGAGCATAGAGCACCACCTCCTGTGGATGGTGTGGAGACAAACTTAGTACCACACAAATATTGCTGCAACTACATCTGTGCACATACTCTCAGCTTCCTAATCTGGCCTCAGGAGGCCTGTTCAGCTCCCTTGGGTGGTCACCACCTTAACAGATGCTCTGACAGGGGATGAATACAGGGAACTGCAGAACACCCATGTCCAATCCAGATGAATACAGTGTGTCCTCATAATAAAAAAGGCAATTACAAAAATCCATACATGGGTGAAAAAAAACATGAATGTGCTGATGGCAGGGAGGGCCTTTCAGGGAGTCTAGGACAAGTCAGAGCAGGGACAATAGTAGGCAATGTACTAAGACTTGCTTGGACCCAGGCCCCCCCACCAGCCAC